>NC_092816.1:10497500-13320000 GCF_023375885.2 Dermacentor andersoni
GTGGCTCGGCCTGACGCTCTCCTCGGGGGCCGGGCTGGCGGCCGGACTGTACCGGGCGGCGGCCGACCTCGTGCGTCCGCTTCTCGCCCCTCGGCGGCGCGCTTAGACGACCACGCAAGCTGCGCTCTCCGGGGCACCGAGTTAGGAATCGCGCTGCCTGCCGCGCAACTTTTTTTTTTAATACACGCTTGAAAAAAAGTAATGCACAAAGAGCGCGTGGTGCATTAATAGTCACTACTAGACTTATTTTCCGCTTCAACTGCGCACAATGTCACGTAGTTGGCATGTGACTTAAGCTTCAAATCATTTGTGACGCTTTGTTGTCATAACTAAGAGATATAACACTATAATAGACAGGCACTTTTTTCTCTTTCTGTAGGTTCACTTTCAACTTGGTATATCTTTAATTGTCGATGCCATCCCCGCATTAAACCATTTGTTTGTCTCTAAGCCATTGTCGTTTGTTTCCTTCTTTTATTAAACATGAATCGGCATCAAGTCGGAAAAAAACCAAGCACCGGCGTCATTTGCCAAGGGCACCGTGCTTGCTAGCTGCTCTACAGTAAAGCGAAGATCCGAAGGTAATAAAGCCGAAGACAAATTTCGTAGCAAATGAAACGCCATAAACGTGCGACACTTACATTGCGTCATGTACTGACAAGTCACGAAAATATCACAACCTCCTCGGTATGTAGTCGGGTTAGCCTCCTTACCTTTCGTATCCGATTTCTCTCACCCGAACGTCCGAACAGTAACGTTAGTATTGTTGCGTTCGTACCTTCACAACAAAGCGGGGAAAAAAAGGACATACTGCTCCAGTGTTCCGGAGCTTCATCATGAATACACATTTAGCATTTCTTTGGTCTCAGTGCGAGTACTAAATGCCAGCTGTAACGACATTTCGGACAAAGTAAAAAGCGTACTTTAAGATGGTGCAAACATAAAGAAGCCTCCGCGCCAAATTTGACGTTTGAAATACGAGCGGAAGCGTCACGAGAAGCTCGCAAATAATTGCTGTTTTTTATACCAAGACTGAAAACTAAAAAAACGTCATTGCCGCTTGCTGGAAATGACGCATGACCTAGATCGCACGGCTCCTGCATGACCTCCGAGATAAAGCGACGGCACCCTCGGCGTGCTGAAAAATCTCGGAGGCGACTTGCTGGGACTCGTGTCAGAGCGACAACCACCATGCAAGTGTAAGGGTCGTCTGCTTAGGTGTTGTTTTAAAGGCTGTTAGCACACTATGCAATTACCAGCCGTGCGGCTTTGCCACGGTTGCTTTAGTGATATTGTGCTTTCTCTCTCTCTCTCTCTCTCTCTCTATATATATATATATATATCATAATACCGAGGTCGATCAAGTTGTTCAGCGCTGTTTATTCCAAGAAAAGCAACGCCCCTGCTCATGTGCGAAGATGTAGAAGAACAGGGAAGGTGATGATGGCTATGTACAAATGAAAACGACGAAGTATGTTAATAGTGCTTACATTAACTTCCCTCCGTCATGGAAGCGGCCAGCCTGGCCGCAGATTAGAGATTGTCTAAACGGGGAGTGAAGGGCTTCATCCGCGAGACGTGAACGATTTCGGCATTTCGGCGGCGCCGGTCAGTGACGGAGTGTACTGGGCGGACGAATAGTTCACTGCAGATGTTTGCAGCACAACGGTGTATGGGCCAATGTAGCGTTGAAGGAACTTCTCACAGAGGCCTGGGGTGCAGACTGGAGTTCAAAGCAGGACTTGGTCTCCAGGGTGAAAATGTAGGTCACGGCGTTTGTTGTCGCAGTGACGCTTGCGCTCAGCTTGGGTAGCTTCTGTGCTTTTTTTTGGGCGATTTGACGGTAATGTGCAACTCGGGCAGCAAAATCTTCTGGAAGCGACGCGTTAGGCGAATAAGGTGCTAAAAAGAATTCTCTGTTCATACACGTTCATACACAATGAAGAAAAGGCTGTAGCCGGTAGTCTGTTGAACAGCAGTATTATATGCGAATGTCACAAAAGTAAGCATTTTATCCCAGTCACTGTGGTCAGGACGGATGTACATGGAAATCATGTTAGACAGCGTACGGTGGAAGCGCTCAGTAAGGCCATTGGTTTGCGGATGATAGGTAGAAGTAGATTTGTGGACGGTATTAGCGGCCCGAAGCACTTCCTCGAGAACTTGTGAAATGAACGCCTTGCCACGATCACTGAGAAGAACGCGAGGAGCCCCGTGGCGCAAGACGATGGAGCGCAAGAACAAGTCGCCGACCTCAGAAGCGGTACCGGATCGCAGAGGGGCACTCTCAGCATATCTTGTTAAATGGTCGACCGAAGTGACAATTCAACGGTGACCGGAGGGTGTCAACGGCAAGGGACCATATAAATAAATACCAACAAATTCAAAAGGTGCGTCCGGGCAAGGCAGAGGTTGTAGTAAACCGGCAGGAGGGGATGTCGAGCGTTTGCAGTGCTGACATGACGCACATGAGGCAATGTATTTGGCCACCGTTGTGGATAGGCCAGGCTAGAAGCAGCGGGTTTTTTATGCGGTCGTAAGTCTTGTGGCCAGCCGATACGTCGTCGTGAAGTGCTTCTAATACTCGCAGGCGAAGGCAGCGAGGTAGAGCTGGGACCCACCGGTGACCTGTTGGGTGGTAAACGTAGCGATGTAGCACGCCACCTTGAAGGCGCAATTGTCGAAGTTGGCGTCGCAAGCGGCTGTTGGGTGGTTCGGCGAATCCACTAAGGCGATCCATGAGAGCTCGACAGTAGGAGTCGGCCCGCTGAAGCGAGACGAAATCAGACCGTGATGAAAGCGTAACTTGGTCCAGGGGCGTTATCGAGAGCTGGTGTGAGGCAGGTGTAGCATTGGAACGACGTGGTAGGGAAGACGACGGTGCGTTACCGGAAGAAAGTGAGAGTGGGCAGCGAGACAATGCGTCTGCATCATGATGACTTTTTCCAGACTTGTACGTTATAGTAAAGTCATATTCCTGCAAGCGGAGTATCCAGCGTCCTAAGCGTCCTAACATGTTTTTCATTGATGACAGCCAACACAGAGCATGATGGTCGGTGACGATGGTGAAGTGGCGGCCGTAAAGGTATGGGCGAAATTTCTGAATCAACCAAACGATAGCCATGGCACTCTTGCTCTGTAATGGTGTAGTTCCGCTCAGCTGGAGAAAGTGTTCGGCAGGCATATGCTATAACTTGGTCTTTAGAGGCTGCGTTACATTGCAGAAGTACTGCGCCAATACCTTGTGCGCTTGCGTCAGTATGGAGTATGGTGGGGGCTCGATCATCGAAGTGGCGAAGCACTGGTTCGGAAGCAAGATGTTCCTTAAGAGCATGAAAAGCCGACTCGCAGTCATTAGTCCATGCGGAAGAGGCACCGGTAACCAGCAGCGTGTGTAGAGGAGATGCTATTGCAGTGAAGTATGATATGACGCCAAGCCGAGGAAACTACGTAGATCTTTCTGTTGCTGGGGGCGAGGAAACTGGACAACACCACTAATCTTTTCGGGGTCTGGCTGGATGCCTTCTTTTGAGACGACGTGACCCAATACTTTTATAGTCTTGCTTGCAAATTTGCATTTTTTTGTATTGATCTGGAGACCAGCATTTGCAAGGCACTTGAGAATTTCGTCTAATCGATGAAGATGTTGGCTCAGGTCAGACGAAAAGTTGACAATATCGTCCAGATAACAGAGGCAGGTCTTCCATTTTAGACCACGAAGTACGTTGTCTATCATGCGCTCAAATGTGGCAGGAGCGTTGCAAAGGCCAAAAGGCATCACGTTAAATTCATAAAGACCGTCTGGTGTAGCGAATGCGGTCTATTCTTAGTCAGTTTCGTTCATCGGAATTTGCCAATATCCTGATCGAAGATCAAAGCTGGAGGAATACTTCGCTCCTTGTAGTGTGTCCAAAGCGTCGTCAATTCGAGGTATTGGATATATGTCCTTGCGTGTGATCTTATTGAGCGCTCGATAATCGACGCAAAAGCGAACGGAGCCATCTTTTTTCTTTACCAGGACCAAGGGAGAAGCCCATGGGCTAGATGAAGGTCGTATTATCTTCCGGGCAAGCATGTCAGTAACCTGTTGTTCAATGACCTTTCGTTCGGACGGCGATACGCGATAGAGGCGTCGTCGTATTATAGCGGAACCATCGGTTTCGATGCGGTGTGTAGCCGCAGGAGTTTGGCTCAACACAGGGGAAGAGCTATCGAAACAGGCTTTGTGCTTTGCCAAGACCACCATTAAGGCTTCGGACTGCGCAGCTGTTAGGTCAGAACCAAGAACGGCTGGAGGAGGGAAAGAATCATCCGAACCTCAGGTTGGTGCTGGCGATGAAGAAGGGCAAAGCGTGACTATTGAGATAGGTTGAGTGTCGGCTAAGGTTGCCACAGTCATCCCTTTGGGCAGCATCACAGGATCTGGGCTCGTGTTGCAAGCAGACAGAAGGGCGCGGCCACGTGAAAACCGGACGAGACAGGTGGCAATGAGAATTCCGCGAGAAGTACAGCGGGAAGAAGGGGCGACTAGGGCGTCTCCGTCGCCGATCTGACTGGATGTTACGGCTGCAACGTCTTCGTGACCAGGACGCAGGGCGTAGTCTGCAGCGATGGCCAAGTTCACGCATGAAAGTGAAGAGTCCGTAGCAGGTGCAAGCGCTGTATCCGTGATATGGACAACTTCCTCTCTACATGAAATGACGGCTAAAGCAGAATGTAGGAAGTCCCAACCCAGTATAAGTTCATGGATATACGTTGGAAGGATGATAAATTCAATGTGGTGGCGTATGCCGTCGATGAGAACAGGAGCAATAGACTGTCCGTCGGGGTGAATGAATGCATTATTAGCACCACGCAAAATGGGTCCAAGATAAGGCGTTTTTACTTTCCGGAGCCGGGAACACAGATCACTACGAAGAACAGAAACGGCGGCACCGGTATCGATGAGAGCTGACGCGGGAACACCTTCGACAGTTACAGAAAGCATGTTGGTTGGGCGAACAGGAGGAATTTTTGAAGACCGATAAGAAGCAGTTAGGAACGGAGGAAGCCTAAAAGCAGAGAAGAAGAAACTAGGAATTGGCAAGAATCAGATGTATGCATTAAGAGACAAAGCCGGCAATATCATTACTAATATGGATGAGATAGTTCAAGTGGCTGAGGAGTTTTATAGAGATTTATACAGTACGAGTGGAACCCACGATGATAATGGAAGAGAGAATAGTCTAGAGGAATTCGAAATCCCTCAAGTAACGCCGGAAGAAGTAAGGAAAGCCTTGGGAGCTATGCAAAGGGGGAAGGCAGCTGGGGAGGATCAGGTAACAGCAGATTTGTTGAAGGACGGTGGGCAGATTGTTCTAGAAAAAATGGCAACCCTGTATACACAATGCCTCATGACCTCGAGCGTACCGGAATCTTGCAAGAACGCTAACATAATCCTAATCCATAAGAAAGGGGACGCCAAAGACTTGAAAAATTATAGACCGATCAGCTTACTGTCCGTTGCCTACAAAGTATTTACTAAGGTAATCGCAAATAGAATCAGGAACACCTTAGACTTCCATCAACCAAAGGACCAGGCAGGATTCCGTAAAGGCTACTCAACAATAGATCATATTCACACTATCAATCAGGTGATAGAGAAATGTGCGGAATATAAGCAACCATTATATATAGCTTTCATTGATTATGAGAAAGCGTTTGATTCAGTCGAAACCTCAGCAGTCATGGAGGCGTTGCGGAATCAGGGTGTAGACGAGCCGTACGTAAAAATACTGAAAGATATCTATAGCGGCTCCACAGCCACTGTAGTCCTCCATAAAGAAAGCAACAAAATCCCTATAAAGAAAGGCGTCAGGCAGGGAGATACGATCTCTCCAATGCTATTCACAGCGTGTTTACAGGAGGTATTCAGAGACCTGGATTGGGAAGAATTGGGGATAAGAGTAAATGGTGAATACCTTAGTAACTTGCGCTTCGCTGATGATATTGCCTTGCTTAGTAACTCAGGGGACCAACTGCAATGCATGCTCACTGACCTGGAGAGGCAGAGCAGAAGGGTGGGACTAAAAATTAATCTGCAGAAAACTAAAGTAATGTTTAACAGTCTCGGAAGGGAACAGCAGTTTGCGATAGGTAGCGAGGCACTGGAAGTGGTAAGGGAATACATCTACTTAGGACAGGTAGTGACTGCTGATCCGGATCATGAGAGTGAAGTAATCAGAAGAATAAGAATGGGCTGGGGTGCATTTGGCAGGCATTCTGAGATCATGAACAGCAGGTTGCCATTATCCCTCAAGAGAAAAGTTTATAACAGCTGTGTCTTACCAGTACTCACGTACGGGGCAGAAACCTGGAGGCTTCCGAAAAGGGTTCTACTTAAATTGAGGACGACGCAACGAGCTATGGAAAGAAGAATGATAGGTGTAACATTAAGGGATAAGAAAAGAGCAGATTGGGTGAGGGAACAAACGCGCGTTAATGACATCTTAGTTGAAATCAAGAAAAAGAAATGGGCATGGGCAGGACATGTAATGAGGAGGGAAGATAACCGATGGTCATTAAGGGTTACGGACTGGATTCCGAGGGAATGGAAGCGTAGCAGGGGGCGACAGAAAGTTAGGTGGGCAGATGAGATTAGGAAGTTTGGAGGGTCAACATGGCCACAATTAGTACATGACCGGGGCAGTTGGAGAAATATGGGAGAGGCCTTTGCCCTGCAGTGGGCGTAACCAGGCTGATGATGATGATGATGAAGAAGCAGTTTCCCCTCCAAAAAGTGCAACAGTTAGTTTTCCGAGTGCTGGTCGACAAGATGGGAAGTGGGGCGAAGCGGTGATGTAGAGCGCCGGTAAGGCGAAGGAAAATGACGTCTGGCCGAACGGGAACTATGAGGCAGATTGGGAGCAGCTGGAGAAGACGGAGAACGCTGCTGAGGTAACGAGTACGGTCCGGGATAGTAGGCGTCTGGTCGGCGAGTGCGGTCTCTCTCGTGCTCTGCATAGCATCGTCTTTCATCCTGCTGGCGACGGCGGCAGAAGCGAAATATACGGCCGCGTATACCACAGTAAAAACAAACCGGACGAGGTGGACGCCACTGAGGGTAGGATGGCGCAGCCAGTGCTCTGGTTCCCATCGAAGCCAAATGGTCCCAGGCACGGAGGTGGGTAGCGAAGCAACATCCGCGTAGGTAGGTGTGTGGCGCGCTACCGGAGCAAGATGCGTCGTGGGTGTAGTCATTGCTGTCAACTCTTGCTTTACGACCTCGCGCAAGTCGAAGGTGGGGGTTGGGGCGCAGGCAGCAGGCGGACGCGGGCGGCGATATATATATATATATATATATATATATATATATATATATATATATATATATATATATATATATATATATATATATATATATATATACATATATATATATATCGTTGCCGTTTACCTATAAAATTTGCTGAGCACGAGGTCGCGGGATCGAATCCCGGCCACGGCGGCCGCATTTCGATGGGGGCGAAATGCGAAAACACCCGTGTACTTAGATTTAGGTGCACGTTAAAGATCCCCGGGTGGTCTAAATTTCCGGAGTCCTCCACTACGGCGTGCCTCATAATCAGAAAGTGGTTTTGGCACGTAAAACACCATATATTATTATTACCTATAAAATTATGTGCACGTGGTTGTAATGTGTGTTCCCGGGATCCGGGATTACAAAAAAAAAAAAAAGACTTGTGAGTCCTTCATCGCGTTTCAAAATTATGTGTGTAAAATAGTTACTAATGCGAAAGCATTATATGGATACTGAGGCGGAAAATTCGGCGTTGTCGGCGTTGGTATGACCGCACGATGGTCCAAAATGCCTACGAACCCTCGACCTTTGGTGGAAGTGGAACCCACGAGCTTTGGTGTTAGTAGAGGCCAAGTTAACTGAGGCACAGTTAATTAAGGCACTTGAACCCTCGACCTTGGGTGGATGTCGAACCAAGAACTAGGTCTCCCAAGAACTAATTACTTTTAACAACTGATAAATCATAGACATCACGCGGAGGTTGCAGTGCTTTCACATTCATCCACGTAGGGACAACTAGAGGGCGTCGTTAATTTTATATTATATTCAGGCCCTATTTTCGAAATTTATTGTATACCATACGAACTGACAGTTCGTGCCACTCACAGTACCTTACGTTTTATTATTATTATTTCTTTTATCCCAGGAATGCCTAGGCCCTGAGGCCACGTATGCATTATTTCCTTGTTGATTTTTTGTCATTAAGTTTTTAGTTAAGGGGCTTCATCACTCACTAACACTTATCAATTACGCTGAGTGAGGAGGTTCCCCATGTCACGGCCTCAAAGTATTAAAAAAACTGCACATGAAGTTGCTCACAAAACGCCTTTAGGGCGTATGAATTAAGATATGCAGAAGGAAAAAATCTGACAAGTTATCAAAAAAGCCGCCACGTTAGACATGCGTGCGCTTCCCGCGGGAGAACAGCTTGCCCGTTGCACTAAGTTTCATTTGCATCCCATCAGCGCGTTTCTTATTTTCCTCCGGCGCTTCCGCCTTCTCGCCTTAACCGAATGTTCGCTTGATTTTCGCCTTGTTTACCACCACGTGCGCCGCTTACGTTTGTGGCTGCCGCAGTTTTTATCTCGTCTCTAACAACTGAAAGTGTTATCACGAGATGCTTGCCCGATGCACTTTACGAGAAAACAAAAGCGACTCTGAAAGCCAAACCAACGGGTTAATGTAGGGGACGAATACACTCAAATAATTCGCAGAACCTCTTGCATGTGCACATTTGTAACCAGCCGGCGTTTTTCATACACTAAAGTGAAATAGTATTTCTGATGTACATTTACAAACGTATGCTCGTGGTGTAAACGTTGATAGGAGCGGCAGTACTGCCTGTTGCGACAGCTGCGCACTAGTTCATTCGCGCATATATACGCACTGACATTAATTGTTTATGGGATCGTGGATACCGACGGCAGCGCGAAACCAACACTCTTCACTGTCGTGTAAATGCAAAGAGGCGCTCGCAGATAAGAGTGTTCGTCGACGTTCGTGCATCGCAGGCGTGGCACATCGAACACGTGCTCACGCGGGCGAACGCATGCGGCGCGTCCGTTGGTGGCGCTGCCGCCTAAAGCTTTACTGCCGCCAACTCTTCGCTTCACTCTTTGCGAGGGTTCCTGTATATGCAGGGAGCAGAGTTGCGCAATAGGTCTGCCGTTGTGTTCCAGCTCTGCAACGAAGCAACTGATCGCGCGCGCAGGAGCCTCGTGGGGTCCCGTCTGCTTCTTTGTCTGCTGGTCGCGAGCTACATGCGGCAACGCCAGCGCTGAGCAAGATGGCACTCTTTGATGCAGGCTTCGCTCGAACGATTGGCGTAGCGGGAGGGGTGCCAACCCCCCCGAAATTTTTAGTTTGTATACCTACATATTTCATGCAGAGCTTATTTTTACGATTCATACCGCAAACTTAACTGCTGCTTCGTAGCCGCAAATCTACAAGTGGAAAAAGATTCAAGATGCGCGCGCTTGTAGATCGAATTTATTTCGTACAAGGGAATGGATGACCAATGGCTGCTGGCAGCAGGGGATGAGTGCTGGTTCTTGGAGCCTTGGGGGGTGGAATTCAAAGCCACTGGAAAGTCCACAAGTTATTAAGAGCAAGAACAGGTTATTTTTGTTGCACTAATCATAATCAACCATTGCGCACTAGTATGACAACACATTTTTGCTCATCTCTACTACTCAGGTTAATTTACTACAACACAGCAATCTATTAAACGTACAAAAATAATTTCCCTTCCTCACGTCGACTAAGGCTGATCGAACAAGAAACATAATGCGGGCAGTATATGCTGAAGCTATCACAGCTGTCTCATCAGCGGGAGCGCACGATGTTTTCGCTTACTACAAAACAATGAACACCAGTACATCGATCGACCTTAAATGAGAAGTCACAACGCCGACAAAAAATTAAAAAAAAGACGAGTAGAGAAAAGCCAGGGTGCAGCAGGCAATTATACCTGCTAGTATTTACTCTGTTTTGAACACACTGTTCAAGAGCCGCATAGTCAACATTCGTACAAGCTACACAGCGAATTGGGCGAGTTGGTAAGTTAACATTCTTGGCGTATATGTGCAGCGCGACACAGACGTGTCGTCCATTCTTTGTCCCGCGTCTGTGTCGCGCTGCACATATACACGAAAATATTGCACAAGTGAGCAACAACCTCTGATGCCAGGCGTACGCATTTCAGCGTGTACAGGAGTGTTACTGGAGATAAATGCTGCTTTAATGTAAACAAGCCGAACCCATCTCTGTAAACAAGGCGAACGCACCTCGCATATCCTGGTCCCTTTAGGAGCCGGCCGGTCTCGTCCGTCAGCACGGCATCGGGTAAAAAGCTTTGCCACCTACCGTGCGGTTTGTGCCGTTTGGTGCGCTGCGCCCCGTCATACTGGAATACAAGTGTCAAAATGATGTGTTTGTACCACTTCACCAATGTCATTAACTTAATATCGTCGAATAGCCTACCTGCAACCCGGAGCCGATCGGTGCCACGCACGCTCGACGGTCCGCTGATTGCAATTTCGATGGCACTGACGGAAACGAGTCGGCGCCGTGCCCGTAAAGTTGGCTTCGCAGCGGCGCAGTTGAACATTTGACGTCATTTTGCACCACATGATAGCGCTCGGCGAATAGCGGTGCGAGCCGCGCCGGGAAAGTTATGCGCAACTTTGCTCCCTGGGGCAGCATATACAGGAACACTACTCTTTGCCTAAAGCCCCTTTAGGCTTCCCATAATGCCTAAGCATGTAATTTCGGCCCATAAGTATGTCCAGCACACCGACCTCCTAAAGGACTAGCGCATTCGTTCAGATTTACTTCATCTCCTTTGGTTTAGCCATTCTGTATCTGCCACTGGATATGTGCCCGTCCTCGGCCAATCCTCCGTGACGGTACAAGAGGCACGTAAGCCTTTTAATGCAGCTGCATTCGTGCGCGTCGTGCTTCGTGTGCGCACCTGTCGCCGCCATTCTTCCTTTCCCTCGACAAGCGATCTGACATCGCCTTTGTCCTCGTGACGTCGCTGCATAGACATCTCAATCTGTGAGTCGGCCTGATATCGAGTTTGCTTTTCGACATAGCATTTGAGTGGGATAGCACGTAGACATCCAAATTGCATCGTCGCAAAGCTGTGATCTTTGTGGCGGATAAACATTGTTATTGCATAAGATGCCACGTTACATTGGATGAAAGTAAACACAATCGCAAGCATCACCGTCAGTTGCATAGGGTTTAGTGCTCACCGCTTGACTCAAGCATCGCTTCACACGCATTCGACCATCTGTGTTGGATCTGCTTAACTTTCTCCATATGTTAAAGTGCAGTATTGCGATCCGACTTATATAGCACAATATAGTCAAAAGTGTTCTCAAGGCGCGTTTGCATTTTTTCAGGTTACAATGAATAGTATATAAGCGATCGCGGTATTCAAACCGTCTCTTACATATCGCATGCATGTAGGTGCCCGTTTATAGAAGGTGACATCTCGTATCTCGGCGTTTTGAAATGCCCGCTCATTCCGAGCGTTCCTATGTGCTGGGCTGGTTTCCACTGCCTTTCCACACACCGGTGCTCGCTGGCTCTCAGCAACACTCCTTACCCTCCGCTCGGCACGCCACGGCTTCGACAAGACACGAATGCCTCTTGTTCGTTTCGAAACATCCCCTCCGTCATACAGCCCCAGAACAAACATAGGAAATATTGGCAGTTTTGGAGAGATATCGCAACCCTTTCGGTAACTCCGGATTAGAGGAGCAACATATACAGCGCCCAGCGACATTCAAACCGATTGCGCTGACGTAACGTCATTCATGTGCGGCTGTCGTTTAGCGCACGGCGCGACGCACCGTATCTCGTCTCACGAAGACACCCATCGTCAGCTGCTCTCGACCTTCGCGCGACGAGTGGCGGCGACTGCCAGTCACGTGTGCAGGCCGCATGCGACATTGGGCGCGCGCCGGCGGCCTTGCCGCTGTTCTCATACATGCCTCGCCGGAGGCAAAAATACCGGAAGCGAAGGAGAGGTTTCGGGAGAGGTCAGAAACACGTCTAATGTCGGCGTCAAGCACCTGCACACGACACGTGTACACAGTGGTAATGCGCGCGTCATTCAGCGATAAGCCGCGCCGCAGCGTGAATCACTTTTCGTAAAAGGAAAAAGAAAAAATCCTGTAAGTTTAACGCACGTGGATAGAGTGGAATCCGTGGATAGCGATGCTTCAGTCAGCTGGTGTACACTAAGTCCTATGCACCCAACAACGATGCGTGCAATTGCGTTTACTTTCATCCTATGCTGTGCGCAAGCTCATGAAATGTTTATATTCGTGCAGTTTTGGTGTTTATGCACTACACCGCTCACGAGATATGCTGCAACGTGTTGGCTCAGAGTAGCGCAACGTTTTGCCTCTACGCCACCACGGCGGGTAATTCTACTTCTTGAGCTTATTCTGAAGAGTGGACATTATGTGCGCGTGAAATTGAAATGCATATTGACTAATCGCCAAAATTTCACAAATTATATGCAACTAATTACTTCACGGCACATACTGAAATTTACGGAATGTAGCCGGCGAGTTTGCCAGTCATAATCACTTGGAACAAATTCTGAAGACGACACCGGTTTCGCCGCAGCCATTCCTAAAGTGTGCGACGAAATGCAGTGATGATACAACTATGTTTGAGCCTCAATATATACAAAGGCATTTTGTTAAAAAAGTAAGTGAAACACGAGGGAATTATTACCGCAGGTTTCACAGCACTTACCTCAAAAGTAATGCTAGTTTCAAAGTTCGTTACAAGTGGATGTGCTATGTGAAATCAGTGACTTCAAAGTCGTATATTGTACTAGGACTAAAGTAATTACTTAGAAAGTTGATTAGCGCAATTTTTTAGTCGAATATGAAGTTTGATTTCTTGTGCAAGTAATGCTCACCTCTTTGAGTAACCCAGCTAATATCGCGTCTGCTATATTCGACAGGTGATATTCAAAATAATTCTCTCAGCGTTAAAAAAAAAACGCACAGTGTGAAGTTGCACAAGAATTGAACGAAAATCCCCACTGAGACAGAGAACACCCTCAGACACACAACAATGAATGCCCCATATTTCTGCATTTGAATAAAAAAAAATGAGGTGGTCAATTATTTAATACGACGTGTTTGGGCCAGTAAAGGATGCATAGTTTTGAATTACTGGTTTCAACCAGAAAAAAACCAGTATACCCGAATGGGCTACATAAAAATTTTGCTTGGACTGGCTGCATTCGCAATTATTCCATGCTGTCTTCACGACCAAGCTCCCAGTCGCCAACCAAACGAACCAGAACTGAGAAAGGTGCATTGGTTTGGTCCTACTTCACTGGAAACAGCGGCAGGGACAGCGCGCTCTCAAGAGAGGAGCACTGACGCTTTCGGCTGATAGTGTAACCATGTTTTGGCCTTCGCAATAAAGACCGGGAGGTGTCACGTGCAACGCCACGCACAGCCGTCACACCGCAAGCATTCCAAACGCGACAACGTGCATTCCGCGCTGTAAAGAGTGGCGGGCGATAAACGGGAAGAGAGATGAAAAGGCACCGTGAGGAAATATATCGTTTAAGGCTCTTTAAACAGGGTCAGCATATTATGCGAACATGCTGGAAACTTTCCGGGAACATTTGCCTGTTAAATGTGCTAAGCGTACGCGCTCGGAAAAGAGCCCCGCGCGTCAGTGCAGAGTCGTCTTCGTCTCCTGGCACGACCGAGACGTCACCAGCCAGCGCTCCTCGCTCTTTCGCCCCACGGCTGACATTAGGGGTCATACTATACTTACAACTGGCACTTTCTATAACTAGCGAGGAATTTGGAAGGGCTTTGCAGACATGTTCCGGGGAAAAGCGGCAGGACAAAATGGAGTAACAGTCAATTTATTCAAAGATGGAGGGGATATGCCTCACAACTTCAAGTGTACCAGAGAGCAGAAAGAATCACAACATCATACTAATCCAGAGGAAAGGAGACGTAAAATAATTGAAGAATTATAGGCCCATTAGCTTGCTTTCAGTATTGTATAAAATATTCACCAAGATAATTTCTAATAGAATTAGTGCAACACTTGACTTCAATCAAGCGAGAGAACAGGCTGGCTTCAGGAAGAGATGTTCTACAATGGATCACATCCATGTCATCAATCAGGTAATTGAGAAATCTGCAGAGTACAATCAACCTCTCTAAATGGCTTTTATAGATTATGAAAACCCATTTGATTCATTAGAGATACCAACAGTCATAGATGCATTACATAATCAAGGAGTACCGGAGGCATACCTGAATATTTTGTCAAATATCCACAAATATCCCACCACTACATTTGTTCTCATCAAGAAAAGCAGAAAGTTGCCTATTCAGAAAGGGATCTGGCAAGGAGATGCAATCTATTCAATGCCTACGCAGAGCATGCCTAGAAGTACTCAAGCTATTAGACTGGGAAGGCTTAGGAGTGAGGATCAACTGCGAATATGTCGACAACTTTCGGTTTGCAGGTCACATTGTCCTGTTCAGCAACACCGGGGATGAATTGCAACAAATGTTTAAGCACTTTAACTGAAAGATTGTAAGAATAGGATTGAAGATTAACAATCTTTAGAACTTGTCTAAGTTATCACTTTACATTAAAGCTAGATCTTAATCCACCTTGCTCTAATTTGTACTAATCTTAACCCACCTCAATCCGATTTTGGGAGTGCAGCCATGGCGCCCGTCCGACGCCGTGCGAGCCGCAGCAGGTGCAGCGCCGGGAACGCGACGTAATCACTTGGTCACGTGGGTTTTCTTGACATCGGATGTAAACGCCGTACGCACGCCGGATTTTCCGCTTCACGGGCCATAGAAGGCTTTCGACTTAATATGGAGATAGAGAGAACAACCTCATTATGTTCCCAGCATGGGGCCAAGGGAAGGGAATAAGGTGGGAGTTGCTCTTCTGTCTTTTCGTCCTTTAGGCAGCAGCCAGGAGTACTTGGACCACGGCGTCGTGTTCGGCTTTAACATGGAGAATGTACAGTTGATGTTCATTCAAATGCTTGCCAAGGGAGCAAGAATTCATGATCGCCAGTAAGCCTCTAAAGTATGTGTAACAGTACGTTTATCTAGGTGACTTACAGGGGACCGCGATCATGAAAAGGAATAAAAATGGGTTGGAACGCATGCAAAAGGCACTGACAGATTCTGACTGGCAGCTTAACACTGTCGTTAAAAAGAAAAGTCGACAATCATTACATTCTGCCGGTGCTAACATATGGAGCAGAAACTTGAAGATTGGCAAAGAAGCTTGAGAACAGGTTAACGACCGCGCAAAGAGCGATGGAACGATTAAGAGACAGGAAGAGAGCGGTATGGAGCAGATCGCAAACGGGGATAGCCGATATTCTAGTTGACATTAAGAGAAAAAGACGGAACTAGGCAGGCCATGTAATGCGTAGGGTGGATAACTGTTGGACCATTAGCGCTACAGAATGGGTACCAAGAGAAGGGAAGCGCATATTGAGGATGGCAGAAAATTAGGTGGCATGATGAAATTAGGGGACTCGCGGGCACTAGTTAGGATCGGTTGGTGCAGGACGGGGCTAACTGGAGATCGCACGGAGAGGACTTCGTACTGCGGCGGACATAAAAAATTAGGCAGACAATGATGGTGGCGATGTTTGCAACACTCTGCAGACGCCTAGGAATAGAGAGATGAAGAAAATGGAAAGGCAGAGAGGTTAACCAAGGCCGCGCATAGTTTGCTACCTTACACTTGGGAAAGGGAAAAATGAAAGTAAAAATTAAAGGTAGGAAACATAATAAAGATGGAGTCAGAGTCAGCACACACGCAGGGAAATGTTCTCTGAAAATCATAGACCTTAGCACAGCCCAGTGGCGCCTTTAAAAATGGCAACAGGGCTTTTGTGAACTTGTGCATGCGCGAGTGCTTGTAGGCCACGGCCCCGGATCATTAATTTTTTATTTCGACAGCGGTTTATCACCCAAGCAGTGGGGGCTAGTTCGCAGAGCGCATTGTTGTGCACTGATGGATGGGCATTGGTACAAAATGTGCTGTGTGCTGTCTCGTGACATCCGCGAAAATTGCATGTGACGCGGTTAATCATTCCGATGAGGAATTTTTTTTATTTATTTACAAATACTGCAATCCCGTTACGGGATTTTGTAGGATGGGGATACATTATTATGGCACGATTAGGAGGGCAAACAAAAGAAAAATCACATGCACTAAGAAAGAGACAATACTGATATCATGAAATAAAAGATACGCTTCGAATACAACTGAATCAAAGCATCTACAGCAAGTGCAAATGTAACAGAGCAAAAAATAAGAAAATTACACAATATGGGACATAAACAAATTCAGGGATGGCTGCAGCACCACATCGTTGGACAGCTGATTCCATTCAGTTACGACCCTAGGAAAAAATGAGTACTTAAAGCAATTTTTGCGGCTAGTGAAGGGGGTAATTGTTGGTGCATGCCGTTGCCTTGTAGCATAACCTGTTGAAAAGGAAATAATCTGAGAAATATCTACGCTGTAGTATCCCTTAATGAGCTGAAACAAAAATTTTAATCTGAGAACACGATTCCTTTGGTTTAGAGTTGGCAGATTGGCTCTACTTAGCAAGGCTATCATCGACGTGCGCCCAAAGCTGTTATATACATAAGAACCGCCCGCTTTTGAATACCTTCTACTTTATTAATATCTTTTTTAGTGAAAGGATACCATATTATAGATCCGTAATCTAAAAGCGGCAGCACAATTGCGTTAAATGCAAGAAGGCGAACATCGGGTGTTGTCAGTCTCAAGGCCCTCCTGAGAAAGAAAAGCCTTTGATTGGCGGAATTGCATACAGTGTTGATGTATTTGTTTCATCTAAGATCTTTAGAAATCCAAATACCAAGATATTTTATGTGCTCAACCTCAGATAGCAAGACATTACATGCCGAGTGCTGGAAGTGCAGGTTTCTAAGTTTGCGCGAAATTTTCAAAAATACAGTTTTGTCAAAATTGATAGCCATTTGCCAGTCACTACACCATTTTACAACTTTTTCAAAGGCTTCATTTAGTCGTAGTTGGTCACTGACGCTGTCTATTTCTGAATACATTACACAATCATCCGCATATAATCTAATTTTCACGGGAATGTCATTAACGATATCATTAATAAAAACTAGAAACAACAGTGGTGCGAGCACCGAACCCTGTGGAACACCAGACTCAACGGGAAGCCTCCGAGAGGAATGGTTCTTGAATGAAACATATTGATATCAGTTTGAAAGCTATGCAGAAAGCCAAGTAGCAATTTTGGCGTTACCCAGAGTAACATCAAGTTTGTGGAGTAGCTTTTTTTGGGAAGCCTTGTCAAAGGCTTTCGCAAAGTTCATGAAGATTTCATCGACCTGCTTACCTGAATTTATTGCCTTAGCGAAATCGTGTAGAGTAGTTACTAATTGTGTGCATGTAGAGAAACCCTTTCTGAAGCCATGCTGATGGCATGATAATATTTTATTCTTTGAAAGGAACTCAGTAAGGTGTTTATGTATTATATGCTCCAGAAGTTTGCATGATGTTGAAATCAAAGAAATAGGACGATAGTTCAAGACGTGCTGCTTATTACCATTATTGAAGATAGGTTTCATTGCTGCCGTTCTCCAGTCGATTGGAATCTCGCCTTCATTTAGTGATTTAGAAAAGAGCACACTCAGATATTTAGAGACCCATGGCGCATAACGCTTTAAGAATTCATTTGGCAAACCATCAGGACCGGGTGATTTCTTAATATCAAGGTTAAGGAGCATGTTAAGTATTCCATTCTCATTAATAGTAACGTCAGACATAGGGGGGTATGAAGCATGAAAGTATGAACTATTATCTTGCGTAAACACAGATCTAAAATGTAAGTTAAATGCATCTGCTATTACTCCACTATCATTACTCAAAACACCATTTACGACGAAAGCATCATTAATTTGCTTACTGGGAGAAACTAGCCTCCAGAACTTTTCAGGAGGTGTTGAAATAAATTTAGGAAGTTTCTCCCCAAAGTAGCGTTGCTTATCTGAAGAAACTTTCAGTTTTAGCTCGGAGGAGAGTTCGGAAATTTTAGTAAGCAAAGCGCCCAAGTCTCTTGCGGTACCTCTTTTTGTCTTGAGGCGCTTTAATCGTCTTCTTGATTGCAATGTGTCTCGTGAAATCCAAGGAGACTTGCCTTTCCTTTTCTTTAGCATGCAAGGGACAAAGCGGTTGATGCAATCATTTAAAAGATCTTTAAATTGATTCCACAGTGTATGAATGTCTGCGCTGCTGCCTTGGAATGAGTCAAAACTAAACGAAAGCATATCCAGTATGGCGACATCATCTGCGCGCGAGAAGTTGAGCACGGAAGTGACATCAACAGATTTCTTCACAGAGACGCCCGAAAGGGTCAACAACACAGCAGGGTGATCGTAAATTCCAGGCAGTACTTCGCATTTTGCTTGCCCCGTAATAGATCCACTTTAGAAAAACAGATCAAGGATGGAGCAGCAGTTACCTTGTATTCTAGTGAAACTGTCAACTACTTGCCATAGATCAAAAGAAAAAATCATATCAAACAAGCCTTCTTGTAGCCTGTCATTAGAAACGTTTAGTGTGAAGGTTGACCAATCCACGTTTGGCATATTGAAGTCTCCGCCTAGAATTAATCGATCACCAGGCTTCACATGAGCAATCAGGTAACTTTGCAAATAAGCCATGAAATCAGAAGAGGAATTAGGTGGTCGGTAAAGTGCTCCCAATACATATCTAATTGCTCCATGATAAGCTTTACAGAATATGCCCTCAATGTTCGGTATATCTGGCATGCTCAAAACATTAAAGCGCTCCTTGAACAGCAAAGCCCCACCCCCACCTTTGCTCCCTCGATCTTTCCTGTGCACATTGTACCCATGAGGAACAAATTCGTTATCTTTGATAAAAACATTTAACCATGTTTCCGTGAGAATAATTATTTCAGGGTTATGGGTCACCAATATTCCCTCAAGTTCTGCGACTTTGTTAACCACACTCCGGCAGTTCACGTTAAGTATATTAGGCTCCTGAGGCTTTTGTACAAAACGTCAATTTTGATTTTTCTTTTGTTGGACACGTGTACCTTTCTTTTCGTCCCAGCCAAAGATTACGCCGTCTATGCTCAGTTTATTGTGTACAATTTTGACTTTCGAGCCATTATTTCTTTCTAGAGTAGAACTGTTCCAAAGTTTCTTTCTAATTTCTCGAACTCTGCGTAAGAAATCTTGCGATATTGAAACAGCTGTACCCTTCAATTTGTATGCAGCCTTCAAAATTGACGTTTTTTCTCGATAATCGAGAAACCCAAACATGACCGGTCGTGTATGGCCAGCATTTCTGTTTCCAATCTTATGGCATTTTTCTATATTCGCCACAGAGATACCAAGTTTGCTGTGAAATAAATCTTTTACTCTCTCTTCAAGATCCTGAGAAGATTCTTTGCTTGGTTGGTCAAGACCGTAAATGACTAACTTGTTTCTTCGATTACGATATTATAGGTCATCTAGTTTTTCAACAATGGAGGCTAGATCTGTTCTAACCGTAGACATCGCAGTCTCCATATCCTGGACCCGCTTAGTAACTACACTTAGGTTCCTCAGTTGGCGCTCTAGACCATCAACACGATCAGTTAATGAACTGACTTGCTTGCCAATCTCTTTCTGAGACGCCTGTACATGTTGTATAGCTGTTTTCAATGAATTTTGACCGGCAAGAAGTTCCATCAATATTTCCCTCTCGGTAGGGCAAGGGTTGGCCTCAACGTCGCCACAAAGCAGAAGATTTACCACAATATTTTGAAGTCGAGCAAGAAGGCATTCAAGACACAGTGGGCAAGGCAGCAGCAGTAAAAACCTATTATCGCTACGATAGCAGGCCGTCGGCAAATATATACTGACCTGGAATACGTAGAAAAAAGTGTTCCTGAGCATGTTGCCCATTTCGCTGTTGCGTTGCCCACTGGAGTAGCACGGTGAGGACTTCACATTTAAGTCCTCCTGCAGGGTCACGTGAGTCGACGTCATTCATGGCTGATCCCGTGTGTACGCTGTGATGCCAGGGCTCGATATCTTGTTGACGTGGCACATGTCACCAGGATCCGATAACGGGATGTGAAGCCGTCCTATATCGTGATTCCACGACGCAGTTGCAGAGCGACAGCCCAACAAAAGCTCGAACTTTGCCAGGAGAGCCGCAACCGTAGAAAAAAGTGCTCCTGAGCATGTTGCCCATTTCGCTGTTGCGTTGCCCACTGAATAAGCATTCGTCAATGTGACGCCCAACCACATGCGACATAATAAAGTTACTTCGCAATGAGAGAGTCCGGTTAGCAGGCCAAGTCGCAAGCTGAGTTAATGCAAGCAGGGTTAGGGAAACCCTGTGAATTCCTTGTAGAAGTGTGACGTGGTGAGCAAGTGATTGAAGTTGCCGCGGAGCATCCGCTCTCGAAGATATCGATGAGCCGAGCGTGTAGTTTCATCTGTGCTGTTGTTACTAACAATTGCGCAGCGGCTCGGCAGTCATTGAAATAGAATTTCGCTTCCCTTTTCGAGCGCTTGGTGGTGTGCGTGCGTTATTACGCGCACTAGCTGTTTGTGGGAGCCATGACGTAGGCCAAACGGCGCAGGTTGTAGGACCGTCTTCGAATAGCGGAAAATGGTCCAACGATTAGGTGGCTATATCTGGAACACGTAAATGACAGCACCTTGAACAGCCGCAAGTTCTGCTTTGTAATGTGGGACAGCTTAAGCTGTATAGAGATGGCGTTCGGTGGGACAACCGCGGCTCCCGTATATGGAGTTGGAACTGGTGGAACCATCCGCATAAATCTGCAGGCAGTCAGAATTTAAGAAAAGATACAGGGACAGCTACTTCGAGCCACCAGTGACACGTCCACGTTCTTAAACATCGCAGTAACCTCAAGGAGGACTACCTGTTAGTCTTGCCTAACTGTTGAGAGGAATTAGCGCTCAATAAAGAAGCACACAGATGAAGAGAAGACCAACCCTCCCTCCCTGTTCTTGCGTCTCCAAGTGAGGGCACTGAGCGAAGGAGATGGCAGTGAATGCAGAGAACACAGAGTGTAAACACGAAGTACGGGATCTCTCGCATGGCTGTAACGCCAAGTGCAGAAGCCTGCATGCCAAGCTCTCGAAAATGCCAGCAAAAATGTAAAATCCGCGTTTCACGCTCCAGTCCGTACTGCTAATGCTAAAAAACTTTTCAAATGTGCAGGCGTGACAGTCCTATAACTTTAACAGATCATGTGAACGTGTTTCTTGTAAATTCAATGTATCTAACCTGAGCTGAACATTTCATAATTCATTTAGCAATAATTGCAGACAATTTTCACAACTGACCCTCCGTTCCGAGTCAAGAATCTTCTTTGCACGAATTATGGAATGTACTGCGGAATGAAACCTTGCTCTGTGTATTAAAACAATAAATCACCACATAAAAGTTGTACATATGATGTGTCATACCATTTCTAAAGCGAAAAAGAAATTAATTCACCTGAGGCCACCACAACCAAGACTGCCGGACCATTCTATTCTTTTCATTAAGGCTTATATTCTTCTTCTGGGGTATTATGTGCCATAACCACGATCTCATGAGGTACTTGGTAGTGGGGGACTCCGGAATAGTTTTGACCAGGTTGAGTACTTTAATATGCAACTAAATATAGATACTCGAACGTTTTCTGCCCTCAGCCCCCATTGAAATTCGGCCGCCGCGGCTGGTTTCTAACCCGCGACCTCGATCTTAGGAACACGACGCAACGGCCGCTGGGCTATCGCGGCGAGTGCACCTCTAAAGTAGACAGACGTCTTAATTGAATAGAGGATGATATTGTACGTGTTCTTTTAATTTATTATATTTCTTACATTAAGTACACGCCATTCTTGGGCCACTGGGTTCGTGCCCATCCTTGGCCAATCCACCAGAATGGGTGACAGAACAGAGGCACAGAAGCCTTAAATGCAGTTACGTAGTGCGTGGCACTTTTCGCTGCGCACAAGTCTCACCATTGTTCTCTCGACAAACGTTGCTTTTGACCTCGCGATATCGCGGCCTCTGACAGTGCGCATCCGCATAAACTGGCGTTTGCATTTGGGCATCGCCCGTCAAAGGTGCAGTGCGTGAGCAGTAGCAGTGCATCGCACCGAAGTTGAGGGATGCGCTGTACATAACCATTGGATGAGGATACACGTGGCATAGCAGAAAAATACGGTTGGACACACGGTCGCACCGGAATTAACCACTGCACGAAAACTTCGCCTCGCTTGTATTCGAGCATGCGCGTGGGCTCGGCGTATTCTTGCGCGTGTCCGCACTGCCAGGATGCAGAATGCGTTGCTGGTCCTACAGCTCGCACCGATCTTTCTTCTATTTATTGCCTGCTTCTTATACTTACAATTAAGCAGCACTATAAGCGTATCTTAATCCCACCGATACACTAAATGCGCTAGCTCTATGCAGAGCGCAGACACTTCAAGGAGTGTACACTGTTCAGATCTGTGACAGCACATTCGACCAGCGTCTGTTGGCAATGCATAAGAGCGCGTGCCAAAAATATAACATCCTTGTATGCCGCCTAAAGGAAGTGGTGCTAGTACTTCGTGATTCTCACGTCCAATCGCATCTTGTGAAAAATTGTAATCGTCAAAAAATCGATTTTTCATGCGCAAGACCACAGCAGTAAAAATAGGAAGACGACGAAACACGGGTACGACTGTTTTGGCGCCCTCCGCCCATTCCGCGGAAACTATCGACTTCTTAAATTGTGTCTCTTTTTCATTTAAGGCGAAAACATTTTAGATCTATTGTATAGACAACTCGGAGTAATTTTTTTTTCTTTTCCACTTCGGACATACTTTCAATAGTATCCTATCTTTGGAATCTGTCACAGGTTGCTCAGCCGTTGTTTCAAGGTGATTATCTTGATAAATGCTTGGTATAGTACATTATTTTCATTATTTTGACAATTTTCATAATTTTTGTTGCGCCCCCCCCCCCTTCAGGGACGTTCCCAAAGTAAGTTTCGTCATTTATTGTCAAAAGAAAGTACACCACGGCATGACGAACTATACTACTTTTTCACCTATAGTCGCCACCGACATTGAGACATTTGTCGTAGCGTGCAGTCAGTTTGAAGAAACCACGCTGGTAAAACTCGGTGCTCTGCGATGCAAGGCCTCAGACGTGATCTCTTCACTATGCACGATCTGGTAGGCGTTCATGGATGACGGACACACTAGTCCCACGTGCCCATTCAAACCGGATAACAGCACGCACTTCCATTGGCGACCACGTTGTCAGTACACGCCTGTGTGTCATCGTGATTTGTATTCGAATAACCTCGGGCACCGCCGGTCTGCTGCTACTCTCTCTTCTTCTGTGCTCTACGCATGCGTCATTCCTCCTCCGCTGACGCTCCTCCCGTCGTTGAACCAGCAACGGGCGTGGATTATTATGGTGATTGTTTGTTTCACCTGATGTACCATCTTCTCTCTAAAAAAAATGACGAAACTTACTTTCGGGACATCCTTTGTAATAATAACTAAACATCTTTTCTAATGTCATCCGAATCTTGGCCGATCCCGCCCAAGAAGTGCACGCCATTAATACAACTATATATCGAAGCGCCTATTAATAAAGAGAAACAGGTGTAAAGAGCGGGTGGGTGAGGCTCCCAATCCAGTGCTCCACTGGCTTGAGCGATCCGCCGTGCCTGGTCGAGAAGCGCTTGTTGCATCTCCCAATCCTCGCTGGCGAGCCAACCCTCCCGCTGCTCCCTTCTGGAAAGTTTGCCGGCTATTTGAATTGTATTAATTTTGGATGACCTCTTCTGGCAATCCCACCTAATGTGGACGAGAGTTGGTCGGCCTCCGCACAACGGAAAACGAACGCTGTAAAGTGTGCTGTGAATGGCATGTTTCAAATAAAGGTTTGGATATGTGTGCGTCTGTATTCGGCGCCAGTCGTAAGAGACGCGCCCGGATAGATCAGGGTGTGGGGGATTGTACTTTCGTTGCTCGCGCCGTTGGTGCTCAAGGATGTCTCGTGGTAAGGAGTTTTCGTCAGAGTGGTCGGCCGCTCGGTTGACAAAAGCTGCGCCGTCCACTCTTTCATTTCCCTCGTCTTGCGTGACCCGAGCACCAGATGATGATGTAGTTCTGCGTTAGTTTGGATCCCAACAGGTGAGTGGTGCTTTGTGGTAACCTCCCGGTGAGGAAGAGCCTACATGCGACTTGGGAATCTGTAAGAATTATTGACGATTTTCCCAGAGCGTCCTTAGTTTTAATAGCTAGCGCGATGACTGAAGCTTCTGCGGTATAACTCGAGCTGTGGCGCATGTCACAAACCCTTGATCTGCGGCCGCTCCTGTATTACTGCGAGGGCGTACCTGTAGGTAACGCATCGAGCGACATATGTGTAGACCGGACTTCTACCGCATTGCTGCATTCACGTGCGAGCTTGTGCACTTCTACGACCTCGATAGTCTCATGTTTTGGGGGATTAGCCTACTATGATCCTTTCCCGAATGACTTCAGGTGGAGATGCCAGCTCTTCTCCTGTGGACGAGTGGGGTAACCTACGCGGCGGAGTAGCTTTCTGCAAGAAGAAGTTAAGAAAAGCCTCTCCTGTTGAGACATGAGCACCACTGCACGTAGCTTTTCGTAGTTGTTGTGTATCGGACCATCAGGCGTTCAGTGGAATTTTCCTGTGGTAGGCCTACAGCCGCTTTGTAGTAGGTTCTGATCAACGCATCTAGGGCCTTTAGTTCTCTACGAGCCGAATTGTCTCAGTTTCCTTGAAACCTTTTCGCCGATAGGTTACTCAACGAATCATACGGGGGATCTGTCGCACCATAGTTCTAAGGGTAATGGTGGGGTCCACTCGTTTGTTGTTTTGTGACCACATTCCAAGTAGTCACATTTTCTGGACCTCTCTTATGTGGCTGTCTCCTAGAAAGAGGTTGACCGGCTTGTGAGTTTGACTGCCTCGACCTCGGATCCTCATAAATTCTGATTTATTGGGAGCGCAGCTCATTCCGTTGCCGCGAGCAAAGGATTCAACAGCGGTCGCTGCTTCTTGCAGGATTTGTTCTTTTTGTCCTAAAGAGCCGCTGCAATGGTCCATAGGGTAATATCGTCTGCATACACGCGTACCCTAGCCCGGGTATGACGCCGAGTTTTTGGCTAAGCGTTTCATGCCGATGTTGAAAAGAAGGGGGGAGAGTATCGCGCCTTGTGGTGTGCTTGTATTGGGCATGAGAAAAAGAACTGAGCGCGTAGTGCCGATGTCTATTGTCGCGATGTGAGAGATCAGGAAAGAGTCATAGATTCTTTGTCCACCACCGATGCCATTTCGCTCAGATAAAATCAGTTCATGTGACATAGCGTCGAATGCGCTTTTCAAATCAAGAGCTAGGACGAGGTGCTTTGCACCAACCGTGATGTTGCAAAAGAGTTTTTCCCGAAGTGGTAGGAAAACATCCTGAGCTAACATATGCTGGTGAAAGCCGAATATGTCTGTGGGAAACAGGTTGCAGTCTTCAATGCAATACTTGAGACGTGTGTGAATCACCTTCTCAAATAATTTGCCAATACAGAAGGTTAGTGATACCGGTCTGAAATTTTGTAAAACATGAGGTTTTCCTGCTTTCGGAATAAGCACCATTTTGGCCTCTTTCCCCTGTTGTGGAACCACGCCCCCCTCCCATACCTGTTCATTAAGATAACGAGTAAGCTGTTCTAGGTGTGCGTCGCTCAGGTTCCGGATCACAGCATTCGTGAGCTGATCCGGTCCTGGAGCAGTATTTCCCTCCGCAGCTTGCGCTGCCGCAAGGAGTTCTGCCTTAGTTATCGGGGCGTCGAATACTACGTTTTATTGTCCTTGATATGTTAGGATGCATGGGGTAGTGGTTACCGCCCTTACGTACTTCTCTTTGAGCTTAGTGAGGACGGCCTGATCTGTTCCTGGAAATTCCCCAGAAAGCTTTTGAAGGGTATGGTTCGCGGCCGTTTTGATTTTTCCTCGTTCCATTATGCTCCGAAGTATTGCTCATGTCTTGGAGGTGTGTAACCTTTCGCGAAGTGAGTCGCAAAAGCGCGCCAAACTCGCCCAACTCGCTGCCTCTAACTGCTGTGCGTAAGCGTTTGCCCGCTTGGATGTTTCGGCAATTCTGTGGCGCAGTTTGCGATCAAGTCACTGTTTTTCCCAGCGATTGGTTAGCTCCCTTTTGCATTTAGCAGATGGCTGTCAACTACCAGCGTTTCCGTTGTGAGCACTAGCCGCTTACATGTTGCATTATGAGTGTCTCGTATGTGCGTTGCCCAGTCTTCAACGTTCTCAGGTAATATCTCCGGCATGGGGTCATTGCAATAATTTACGCAGTTTATGATTACCACATGCCCACAGGGTCGCCGAATTTTGTGGGAGCCTACCGACATGCTGAGGATGTAATCGCCAATGCCTAACTTCACGTCTAGGTTGGTCTCCAATACCTCGTCGACATTATTTGTGAATGTAAGACATGGAAAGGTCTATGCTGTTTGATATGTTCTTGAGCACCATCGTTTTGACCTTAGCATAGTCTGGGCAGGATACCGTGCAGTAGCCAGTAAATTTGACCGGCTTGTCACCAATCCCTTATAAACAAATGACATCAGGTTTGACTGACGCCGTGTTAATGTATTGCTGTAGAGCAGCCGCCCGTTTGTGGAAGGTCCGGTAGTTCCATTGCCACATTTCGAGATATTCGTTCTGTGCTCGCCTTCTGCTGGCCTTGTATAGTGCTTTCGCTGTCCGAGATCCGTATGGGTTTCGGACGGCGGCTGGTGCTGGCTCCCCGGGATGGTGCTGGCTCCCTTACGAACTGCGCTCCTTACACTGGCCACGGATTCCTCAGCGTAAGCTTTTAGACTTTGTAATTCTGCGTACGTCTGGTGCTGAAAGTTTGTAGTTGATGCACTACTTGTTGGAGCGTGTGCTTCAAGGAATTCGGCGTCGTTATAACCTTGGCAGGCATGCCTGCTGCTTTAGTAGGTGCTGTTTTGTTCGGTTTGGTGCAGCGGCTACCTTTGAGGGAGGCCAACTCTCGTTTGATTTCTGCCAAGCTCTCACGGAGAAGCTTGTTTTCGTTAATGCTTTTTTTATACATATTCGGGATTTTCTGTTACAGGAGCAGTAGGAGAAATGACTCGTGCCCATTTAGGCGGCTTGAGGGATTGGGAATGAGGTGGGTTTTGGGCATTGGAGATTCTTTCGTGTCCTGGATCTGGATCTGCATCGATGGCGAGTCCTTGATAGCTCTGTCGAGGGATCCGATGCGAATTCTCCATCGTCGGAACTGAACCAACTTAGTCGTTGAGGTGGCTTCGTTGAGGTGTCCTTCCGGGTAGTCCTGTGAACGCCAGCCCACGGAGTTCTTTTGCTTTGGGGTTTGAGGAGTTTCTCACAACTTCTGCCTCCTGTCATGTGACCCTCGCCACAAGGTGCACACTTGGGAGCGCAACCGCGTCCAGCTACAGGGTCCTGCCGTCCACATGTATGACATACTGAAGTGTCTGGCTGGGGACAGACGTCCGATCGGTGACCTATTTGGTGGCACACTTTGCACACCTGATTGGTGATCTTGTATGGGTATTAAGCAAGTTCTCCGTCGTCGTAGTAGACCTACCACGACGTAATCCTTCAAAAAAAAAAAAAAGGTGATGACGGCCGTTTTAGCGTTACGGAACATGTGTGCTTGGAGAATTTCGAGCCCTTGCGTGGGTATGCGTAGATTCGCTTTTAGCTCTTCAGTTGTCGTGTGCGGGTCCAAGCCGTGAATGACACCCTTGGTTGTCCCGTCACGTGTCGCTACGTAGGCGTTAACCGAGTGAGGCCGGCCGTTGATGTTTAGCATTTTAATACTTCTAACGCAGTCCTCCACTGTCTTTGAGGCGTGGACACAATAAAGATGTTGGAGCCTGACTTGATTCTGATCAAAAATTGCTCCCCTGATATTTTCCTGCTGCAAGCAGCAATCACCGCGTCCACCACCAGTGGACTAGTCAGGTTCTCGACCGGTAGCCCCTGATACGCTCGCACCACTGCCTCGAAGTCATCTTTCGGCAGGGAGAAGGGGGGGGGGGGGGGAGGTAATCGCTTGTAGGCTGGTTTGTATTTAGGTTTTTTCCGGTTGCTTGATCATGCGGAAGCTTGTTGGTGCTTCAATGTCCCCGAATATTCCGGTGATTTGGTGTTCTCTTTCACAAGAGATTTTTTCTGCCGAAGCGTGAGGAACGTCTGCCAGTCCCCAACCGTTGGCTTTGGCTCTCTGTCCCGGCTTTCTGATCACTGGGTCTGATCACTGCCGCGAGATTGTGAGCAGCGGAGTCTCGAAAATGCATGTTATCATGGTCCTGGCGTAGCGTGTCTGTCATCCGCGAGGCTCCGGGACGCGCGGTTGGGTCGGAGGGGAGGGGGGGGGGGGGGGGGGCTTGATTTGCGAAAGCCATCGATTGCGCGTTCGCCGCACATTGTGGTGTTCCAGCGGTCACCTACGCGGCGGCTTTGGTCTTAGCCAGCTCGCGCGAAACGAAGGCGCGTTTGAGCTTGTAAAACAAGAAGTTCCGTGGGTAGTTTCAATCCATGCATTTCACAGATTCGTGGTGATCGTGGAAATCCGCCTCACACACAATTTTCCACCAAGAAGTAGGACAACTCGCGGAGCACATTTGGACACAACAGTACTCGTCGACGCCACAAACGTCCTACATCCCATTAAGAGGAAGCTTTAGCTCGAGCCCAACTCAGACGCGGCCTAGTCAAATACATGTAAAACACAAAAAAACGTATTTCTGAGATAAGCCCGGGACCGATATTACAGAAATCTGTTGCATTTGAGAGAGAAAGTTAAATTCTAGTGCCTGTTGGAAGCGGAATTTCGATTTAGGGCCTGAGTTTTCTTAAACAGATTTTCAAAAAATTCGCCAGCTTGAAAAAATAGAAGCACGAAGTTTACAAATTGATAGCTCTGCATCAAGAACAGAAAGTACGTTCGCAGTTCCGTAAACGGCATCCATTAGATCATTCAAAGCGGACAAATTCGATATGTCATTTTATATCTTACGTGAATTTGTTACGTTGTGTACAAGAGTTCTGCAAAAGCTGTATATTCATATTGCTAAATATTTTTGAGATTCATGTGTCGAAAAGCGAAAACACCCGTGTACTTAGATTTATGTGCACGTTAAAGAACTCCAGGTGGTCGAAATTTCCGTAGTCCCCCAGTACGCCGTGCTTCATAATCAAAAATTGGTTCTGGCGCGTAAAACCACATAATTTTATTTAGATTCATGTGTAACATACTAATTTTGTCCATTTTAGACGTATTATTAGAAGATGCAATCCCGAGAATTGTGATATCATTTTTCATTGCAGAGTTACAGAGTAGTAAACTTGATAGTTTCGTTTTCTGAACGTTTTCGATGTTTGCCAACTTTTAATAAAATATTGGAGGCCTAACTAAAAAATTCGAAAGCAACAGTCACTAGATTTTAAGTTTTTATTTTAAATGCAGCAAACATCGCCACATTTGGCGCAGTGGTTGCTAAAAAAAACGAATTCTCCTTTTACATGTATTTCGATAGGAGCAACCGAGCTAAAGCTTCCCCTTAAAGGGAAGCTGAAGAGTCTGTAGAATTCAATAAGACGCTCATATACGGATGCGGGAACCTTATAAACCATGCAGGTAAAATTTTGGAGTGGATTTTTCACTTAGGAGCGACGCAATTGTCGGTTAAAATTGCGCTCGCATCGCTGCTGCTGACGCTGACGATGCGAGCGGAGACCGGAAACCGCGGCGTAGTGACGTCAGCACTGGTATTCCGTTCCTTCGCAGTCTCCGCGACCATGCCTGACCGGGCTTATTTCTGCGTGCGTGCCGTCCTAATCTGCTCCGCTCGACCCTACATTCCTTTGTTCATGTGTATATAGAGTGATAGTTGACCTGCACAGCATCAATTGAACTTGTAGGCCGATCATGCCGGCGTTCTGTGCAGCCTACGCTTGCACGAACACCAGCGGCCACGACGATGTTCCATTAGTTCCTGCAAGACAAGAAGCTTTCAGCTAAGTGGGAAGCTGCTGTGAAGCAAAACAACTTCAAGCGCTCAAGAACAACAATGTTGTGCTCTAACCACTTCCATGACGATTACTACCGGAGTTTATCAATAATGCGTGCTTTGGGTTTTCCTTCGTGTTAGCACGCTGAACGGAAGGTGCATGTTTATCTCCCACCCTTGACGAAGGTTTCATCGCCAAGGGCCGCGAATTTTCTATTCGCACGTGTGTTGTGAAACAGCCTGCATGCAGCTACCATAACGCAGCGCAAGCGTAAAGTTTGCATGTGTCGGGAGGGGGGGGGGCGAAGCCTGCTCACGCCAGGACGCTGCGCTCCCCCTTCTCTCCCACACAGAGAAACCGACCATCTCACGTAGCCGACGGAATTCGCCGGTTACGAGTAGCGTGCGGATGGCGCGCTGATGAAGGTTCTATACTACACGTGCTACAACAGCCGGTAAACTTTTCCCGCGTTTAAACCGTCTGTGTAGATTGCCGACACCTTTGGGGCAGCGCACAAATGCTGTAGATCGCATCACCGCTTACGTTCTACGAGGAGGCATGCAGGAACATAACACTACAGTTGTTTGCCCGGAAAGGTACTCACTGGAACGCTTAATGCAGCTTAGCAAAAAACATACTCGCCAAAGAACATTTCCAACCCAAGGAGATGCTAACACTTCGCCTTCGTTCGCGTGGAAAGCAGTGCTTGCACCAGCATATTTTGCTTCTTCGAGAAGCCGGCTCTTCGCAATCGGCTCGTACATGTAGGGAGTAAAGTATGAACCCCTTACAAGTGATCTTGCACGCGACAAGCGAGGCGATGGCTGTCGCATCCACTCGTCGCCTGCAAGCCGAACTCCACGCGAGGGACGGCTCTGAGCGACGACTTCCTGGTATGAGGGCAGCAATATACGCGCCGAAACTAGCGTGAAGCATGCTTTATCAATTTAAGTTGATGTATTTTACTGAAAAAGAAGCATAAAATATTCCTGAAGATCTTGCACTAGGTTCTTATTCTTGCACGTGTAAAATTCAATAGTTTGCTCGTTCCGTGCGACAAACAGCAGTATTTGAGTTATGTACATCCAGTTTCGGCTTTGCACAATTGGCTAGTCGCTCATAGCACTTCCGGGCGACAAGCGACGAGTTCTAGATTTCTAGAAACGAGCGATTGAGCGACAACACCGAGCGATTTGTTCAAGCGACGGCCTGTTTTGTCGCTCGAAGCCGTCGCCCGTCACCGTCGCGCGCAAAATCGATCTCGTGGAGTTTGGACTTAACGCCGAACTCGTCAGAGAAACGCAAGCTCTCGAAATTTTCCATGACCGTCTCAGCAAAACAGCACCAAACTACCTTGCACCGTGCTTCGTGTGTAGCGGCAGCAGTCGGTCCAGACAAACACCATTGTTGACGTCACGAGGCGCCCGACCAATCACAGGCGAAAACGAGGCGCGCGAGCTGGGCGTGCCTGCTGCAGCACTTTTCGTCGAAATAAAATATGTTTGCGCTTTCTTTCCCTCAAATTCGATGCGATATTCGAATTCAGAGGGTTGAAAACCACGATGTACTGCTCTTCACTCATTTTTTCTGGAAAAGCTGTCAGCTTCCCTTTAATAAATAAATCAAACCAAACGGTGCAGTGTCTCCATAGCGTCTCTCGGGGCATGAAGTGAGACTGTGTGTGACCACCCAGTGCCGATGCTTCTTTTGAGTGACGGAACAAGGGTCTGGCACCTAGCTTTCTCTCCTTGGTCGTGAATTAGGCAAATGCCCGATCCAAAGGAACAAGGACAGCACTCTGGAGCGGTAAGTCAAAACTGGGCGCGACCAATATTTGTCGCAAGTGCAGGGATTCTAAGGCGAAGAACCCTCCTTCGTTTTCCTCCCCGTGGCTGGCATGCCGCTTCTGCCGTCTTGATGAATAGCTCGCGCACAGGAGGGCACTACACACTATCATATTCAGGCTGCTGTACTTGTTTTCTACGGAATTATTCAGTGATAAAACAAACGATACCTAAATATGCTCATTGCAATAGATATACGTCACCAAGAGCGCGATTCCTTTAATAGAGTAAACCCTTCAAACTTTTCTAAGCCAGCTTCTCTGACCATTGCGCCGCAGTCGCAAGTATTCTTGTATCGTGTCAACGCCATCTAGCTCTTTGAGGTGGCCGTCACGTGTTCATGATGATGACGATTTCCACACTATATGACACACACCCACAACGGGGGAGTGGCCAAGAAGGGGGCGCTACATTGAAAATATTTAAGAAAAAAAAACAAAGAAACGCAAGGCAATGTATGAGTTGCCACACTGCGTAGCACGGGAGCGCGAGAGCATATGTGCGCGCGCTACTCGACGCGGGGATGAAATGGGCGCATTTACAGCGCTTCATTAACCGCTTCACGAAAGCGTCGATTAACATAGATTGCAAAATGCGCGTTGGATCGGCACAAGTTTATACTTGGACAACTAGAATTACGCCCTGGATTTGAAAATCTAAAGTAACGAATAAGTGACCGTGGCACAGTACAGGCGCGCGAACATGAAATCGAAACAGCTACGCATCTCAGTGCAATCTATTCCCCGAGGCCGTGAATTGCAAAGCGAATATTTAGAGTCTGCAGTGTAGGCTGAATTAGCGCACGTGACGTGGAGAAATGCCCTCCGGCGCGACTCGGTGCACTGCAAACCTCGATGGCGGCGGGCTTTCACGGGAGGGGGCAGTGTTAGGTGACTCGAGACAGAGTTACTGCATGTGAGCCATGTACAGTAACTCGAATTCGAGAAGCAGTGAGGGCGTCGGAGTTTGTTTCAAAGTGGCTCGGGGATCGGTCAGCGCCCCGAAAGCAAATCGCCTTAAGTTCCGTATCAGCCAGCTTCCTCAACTTTCTCGAGGCATCCGCGTTCTCCTCCAGTTGCTCCGAGGCGCACACTCCGAGGCGACACTTTAGAGCCGTGATTCAGCTTAGCGGTCACTCTAACCCACGAGAATCTGTCGTCAAACAACAGCAACGAACGTTCCACGTGGTTCGGGGATACGGGGATCACTTTGACCACAACGAAAAAGTGGTGCGCGTATGTGCTTGCGCATCCGCTCTCAGGTGAAGGGTTGCTCTGAAGTGCGCTTGTCGTAGAGCGACTTGCATGAAACCACATTGAACGGAGCAACCTTTTTGTCGCCAATGACGCGCAAGAAGCCAAGCGACGCTTACCGGAGTATTGAGGCGTTGATCCGTGCTTTCGCTGATCGAACCTGCACATTGCAGAGTATCCCTCAGAGGCTGAGTCGTGCTTCCTTCACGGGATCTGTATAAAGCACCCTTGCAAGCAGCGACGCGATGACGACTTACTGATTAGGGCTCCTGGGTCTTACAGCTGTCTGCGTTCCAGGCCCAAGGATGTCTACACAACTGCTGGACATAGGTAGGCATACTTACGCATGAGTACGCGCAGTCGTACTCACTAACGCTCATTTCACCAGGGAATCGTACTGGAACTGAACCGGAAGAAGAAAAAAAACTTTATTTTTGCGTGAACTGGAACTGAACAGGAATGTAACGATTTTTTTAATTCCGCAGCCAAACCGAAAAGAAAGAAAAAGTTTTCGTTTCATATAAACCACCCTTCTCTGGAGCTTTTCATCCATACATTGGCCGCACCTGTGGCTCAAATATGCTCCTTCATAAGTAAACGCACATGAGCTTCCCGTGATTTTAGAAGTGGAAGCATTACAATACCTAAACGTCTCGGATCGGAAGGCAAAGGCGTCAATAATAAACTCGTGAATCCCTCGTGCATGCGTGAGATTCGGGAAACAAGAGGTTAGGGCCACCGAGAATTGACACTATATCGTGTAATCTCAAAGGGCCGACATAGGCCGTGTAATCCGCAAAGGGCGGACAAATTAGCGGATCTCTTAGGCATGTAGGGCCCTCTGGGCCATACTTATCGGCGAAAAGGTAGCCTTGCTGCCCGCCGGTTATCTTACTGAGCTATGCCCATTGCTCGGTTGCGGTAGTCGGAAGTTCAAACCCCTCCCCCCCCCCCTTTTTTTTTGTACATGCTCTAGTGCACTACATCTGCAGGCTTGGAATGACGCCTGACACCGGCGAAAGGTGCCGAGAGCGAGTGGGGCTATACCAATCCAGGTACAACCAAATTAGGAAGACCCACTACGTTTGAACAAGACACTCCGTCACCAGAACAGGAATTGGCCTCCCTGGTGCAGTTTCCGGCCACCCCCTCCCACATGGCTCACTTATTACCCAATGGCCCTCAGTCCCCAGCAGCTGCGGAGCACCTGACCAAGCCGGCGGTCAGACCTGTAACGCAGCAGAGGGTGCTAAGAATCTCTCAATCCGGACAGGCCGCCAATGGAAACTGGCCCTTGCAACGTTTAACACCCGAAGCGTTTCGAGTAAGGCTAGCTTAGCAGGAGTCTTTGAAGAATTAACATACATTGTTTGGGATATTATTGGCCTTAGTGAGATTAGAAGAACTGGTGAGGCTTACACATTGCTAAACAACGGCCATGTCCTATAAAGGTCTATACGACATGGCTACAGAGGTCTCTCTGATAAGAAGCAATACGGGGTAGGATTCCTAATCCATAAGGACATAGCGGGCAACATTGACGAATTCTACAGCATTAACGAGAGGGAAGCAGTCGTCGTAATCAAACTTAATAAGAGGTACAGATTAAAAGTAGTACAAGCCTAGCCCCCAACATCCAATTACGACGATGAGGAAGTAGATCAGCTTTATGAAGATGTTGAATTAGCGATGGGAAAAGTGCAAACTTGGTATACAGTAGTAATGGGTAACTTCAGTGCAAAAGTGGGGAAATAGCAGGCGGGTGAACAGGAAATTGGCAACTACGGTGTCGATTCTAGAAACGCTAGAGGAGAGATGGTGGTAGAATTCGCAGAAAGGAATAAGCTGAGAATAATGAACACCTTTTTCAGGAAGCGGACCAACAGAAAGTGCACCTGGAAAAGCCCTAATAGTGAAACAAGAAATGAAATTGATATCATACTTTCTGCCGATCCCAACATAGTGCAGGATGTAGAAGTGATAGGTAGGGTAAAGTGCAGTGATCATAGGTTAGTGAGGGCTAGGATTCACCTCAATTTGAACAGAGAAATAGTAAAATTTGTCAAGAAAAAACAGGTCAACTTAGAGGCAGTAAGGGTAAAAGCAGACAAATTTAGGCTGGTACTTGCACACAAATATGCAGCCTTAAAACATAGAGATGATGATGATGACATAGAGGTAATGAATGAAACCGTAACGAGGCTGGCTTCAGAGGCAGCAGTTGAAGTGGGAGGTAAGGCACCAAAGCAATAGGTAGGCACGCTCTCCCAAGTAACAAAGGACCTAATAAAGAAACGACAAAAAATGAACGTTTCCAACTCAAGAGATAAGATAGAATTCGCGGAACTGTCAAAACTCATAAACAAAGGGAAAATAAGTGATATTCGAATTTATAACGTGAGGAAGACTGAAGAAGCCGTAAAAGATTAACGCAGCCTGAAATCAGTGAGAAGGAAACTTGACATAGGACAGACCAAGATGTATGCACTGAAAGATAAGCAGGGTAATATCATCATCAATCTCGAAGGTATAATAAAAAGCAGCAGAAGAATTCTATACTGACCTGTACAGTACCCAAAGGGCTCAGGAGTACTCTATTCGAAACAATAATGAATAGTATACAGAAACTCCTCCTACACATAGAGATGAGGTCAGAAGGGCATTGCATGGCATGAAACGGGGGAAAGCGGCAGGAGAGGATGGAATAACAGTATATTTAATCAAAAATAGAGGAGACATAATGGTAGGGAAACTGGCGGCTCTCTATACGAAGTGTCTATCGACTGTAAGGGTTCCACAAAACTGGAAGAATGCAAACATTATACTAATCCACAAAAAGGGCGACGTTAAAGAACTGAAAAATTATAGGCCCATTAGCTTACTCCCAGTATTATATAAAATATTTACCAAAATAATCTCCAATAGAATAAGGGCAACAGTGAACTTTAGACAATCAAGGGAGCAGGCTGGCTTCAGGAAAGGATACTCTACAATGGGTCACATCCATGTCATCAACCAGGTTATCGAGAAATCCGCAGAGTACAATAAGCCTCTTATATAGCTTTCATAGATTACGAAAAATCATTTGATTCAGTAGAGATACCAGCAGTCATAGAGGCATTGCGTAATCAAGGAGTACAGACCGCTACGTAAATACCTTGGAAAATATCTACAGAGGTTCTACAGCTGCCTTAATTCTACACAAGAAAAGCAGGAAGATGCCTTTAAAGGAAGTGGTCAGAGAGGGACACACAATCTCTCCAATGTTATTCACTGCGTGCTTGGAAGAAGTATTCAAGCTATTAAACTGGGAAGGCTTACGAGTAAGGATCGACGGCGAATATCTCAACAACCTTCGGATTGCCGACGACATTGTTCTATTCAGCAACAATGCAGACGAGTTAAAACAAATGATTGGGGACCTTAACAGAGAGAGTGTAAGAGTTGGGTTGAAGATTAATATGCGGAAGACAAATATAATGATGAATAGCCGCGCAAAGGAACAAGAGTTCAGGATCGCCAGCCAGTCTCTAGAGTCTGTGAAAGAGTACGTTTACCTAGGTCAATAACTCACAGGGAATCCTCACCATGAGAAGGAAATTCACAGAAGACTAAAAATGGGTTGAATCGCACATGGCTGACATTGTCGGCGCCTGACTGGAAGCTTATCACTATCATTGAAAAGGAAGGTGTACAATCAGCGCATTTTACCAGTGCTGACATACGTGGCAGAGACTTGGGGACTGACCAAGATGCTTGAGAACAAGTTAAGGATCGCTCAGAGAGCGATGGAATGAAGAATGCTAGGCATAACTTTAAGAGACAGAAAGAGAGCGGTTTGGACCAGATAGCAAACGGGTATAGACGATATTCTAATAGAGATTAAGAGAAAAATATGGCGCTGGGCAGGTCATGTAATGCGCAGATTAGATAACCGTTGGTCCATTAGGGTGACAGAATTGGTACCAAGAGAAGGGAATCGCAGTAGAGGACGGCAGAAGACTAGGTGGTCCGAAGAAATTAAGAAATTTGCGGATGCTAGTTGGAATCGGTTGGCGCAGGACAGGGGTAATTGGAGATCACTGGGAGAGGCCTTCGTCCTGCAATGGAGATAAAGAGGCTGATGATGATGGTGGTGGGGGTGATGATGATGATGATGGTATGATGATGATTGTGATGATGATGATGATGATGATGATGATGATGATGATGATGATGATGATGATGATGATGATGATGATAGCCGTCAAACAGATTCCCGTTAGAAGCGTCTTTAGCTGGGCGGTCGCTTCTGGTAACATTGTTAATAAACTCAAGTAGGCGCGATGGAAACGACTTATTGCTTTTGAGGGGTGCTTCAACAAAGGGATTTTTACACCCAAGGTTTCTCTGCCTGCTATCCCAAATTGGTGCTGAACATTTTTAGAATGAACAGGTGCGGCATCGTCCCTTCGTACATGATGCTGCTCCGGTTGCGGTGTGTGCTGACCGTGTTTTATCGGGCGGAATTATCGAAATTAGCGCCTTGTGCGGTGATATGGCTTTGCAGGCTTCAGTGGGGGGCTGAAGTTTACCGAAACTCAATGTTGAAAAGGAAAAAAGAAAAGACTGCCAATGAGAACCCCTCCTTTTTCCTTCATGAAACCTGCAATCACGACAAACATATTTTTACGGGGATGTTGGAAGTATAGAAAGAATGTACTTACAATATATATACAAAATGAGTCTGAGTAGTAAAGATGGCTGACGGCCAACAACACGCAGCAGCCAGCGTCCTGCGGTCTTCTTCCTTTCTTTTTTCGTCCTTCCGTAACAGGGCCCCCGGTGGCGAATCCCCGTCTCGGCGCATGGTAGGCGAAGAATTGCGAGCGAAGTATGGCTTCAGCCGCGAAACGTGCACGACGTCAACAGGCGTCGGACTGTAGTGGTGAAATCTGTAGTGGCGAAATCTCGTAATTTACGTCGTTAACTTGACGTAGGACTTCATGGGTGACGCGTTTGCGGTGAACGAGACTGGTGTCCGCGCGGCGATGGTGAGCGACTGTACCACGTGTTCCTAGCAGAGTTGTCGGCGCTGTTAGACTCGGCGGTGGGCGAAACATTGAGGATATTTCCGTTAAAACGGCTCAGATTGGTCGGTGTGTGAGGTGTTGAGGACCACGAGTTGCGACAGTATTGGGCGACATGACCAATGCGGCGAGAGGTGAAACATATGGGCTGGTCGTCCGCAGTTCTCCACTCAGTCGGGTTGCGATAACGCGGAGGGAAGCGCCGGGGTGGAGCGAAAATAGTAGAAGGGCATTCGTTATAGCTCTGGGATTGGCGACAGCACAGACACAATGTAAACCAATGTTTTCAAGTTCCTGGCGAACGATGGCTTGTACGACAGGAACTGAAAAAGTGGTAGCATCAGGGCTTCGTGAACAGAAAGCTGCGGGCGCCATCGCAGCCAGTTCACGTCGAACGATTCACACCACGTCCTCTGATGGCGACGCATGCTGCTGTGCGAAGTGATTTTCGCACGTCGACGTTGCGGCAGTATTGGGAAGTCTAGAGAATGGTTGCAAGACGCGTCGGCTTCTGTCCTGCTCGAATTGTCGGCACCCTTTAATGATGGCATCAACTGTAGAGCAGCTTTTGAACATCTGCAAAGTCCTACATCACTACGCGCCGCGGAAAGACTGAAATTTCAATCCGGACGCCGTTTTCCTCCTCACTCGCGGTCACCACGCTCCAAGCCGGACGGTGATGTAATCGTGCCCCTGCGCCTACGTAATCGTGTCCGCAGTGTGACGTCACTCGTGGTGACACATGACTTGGAGAATTATTCAAGCACCATCTGTTATCTGTGCGATCTGTTGCTTGCATTTACGAATTGAAGTTTAGAGAAATAATAAAACACACAAACGGAATGTCTGCGCGTTTTTTTTTGTTTTACTTCGCACCGAAGCAAGAGAGACGGGTACTGCTTTGTCTGCTTGTTCCCACGGTCGTGCGGTCACGTGCGCAGGTACCGAAACTATGCCATTTTCTACCGTGTTCCAGCGTGTGATCACGCCCTGTGATCCGCTTGTTCTGCCTCAGTATTCGTGTAGCACTGAATTATACCGCTAGTCATGTTTCCTTGTGCACAGCGCGCAAAATTGTGCGCTGCGCGAACGAGACAAGAGCGCGCGCGCGACACCGTCGGCGGAAATGCGAAGCGCCGAAATAAAGAAAGCGAGGAGCAAAAAAGAAGAAATGAAGGCGGGGCCTGTGACGCATGCACCTCGAGGTCCGGTATGGGACATGGTTATGGGAGAACGCAGGGAAGGAATTTCGCTTGCGAACGCTAGACGTGAGTGCAGAGGAGTCTCGCTATGCAGTGGAGCCCGCCTGCTGAAATCAAGGGTTCGCGGCACTTAAATATTTCTATCTAGGCTATTGATGAGCCGACTTCAAAAAATTTTGCTGCAGAACGCTCCCTAGAGGACACGTAACAACTTGCAGCGAATATCCAAAATTTGCTATGGGGCCTGGTGAGGGGCCCTTTAAGCACATGCCCGACTTTCTCAGCTTCTGTCATGTCGTGATCGGCTTTACGACAAAGTGCCAGCACGTCCTGGATGTACGAGACATAGGACTCCGTGGGGGATTGGGCATGGGAGGCCAGTTCCTGCTTTGCGGCAATATTACGGCGGGCTGGTTTGCCAAACAACTCTGTCAACCTCTTTGCATTGGTCCCAGCTGGTTAGGTCCTCTTCGTGGTTTTCGTACCACACCTTTGCCGTGCCTCTTAGGTAGAAGAAAAGGTTGGCTAGCATAAGCACAGGGTCCCATCTGTTGATTCCACTCACGCGTTCGTACATGGCCACCCACTCTTCAACGTCGGCGCCATCGGTCCCGCAGAAGGTTCCAGGATCTTTGGGTTGCACAACGACAACCGAAGGTGACAGCGACGTAGCTGGCGACGGTGACGTAGGAGGCGGCAACGACGTTGATCCCGCGTGCTCACCGTCATTCATGGTGCGGACGGTGATGCGACGTCCACTGCGGAGCTCCGCTTACAGCCGTGGTAGCCCGCACCTCACACCAATATATTACGAGTATGTCGGGAGTACAGAAAGAGTGTATTTACAATATGTATATACTGAATGAGTCAGAGTAGTTAAAATGGCTGACCAACAACAACACGCAGCAGCCAGCGTCCCGCGATCTTCTTCCTCTCTCTTTTTTCATCCCTCTGTAACAATACTGTACACAACTTCAATGTGTGACGCTTAATTACGGAGTATGGCTGTGTCCTGTGGGATCCCCGCCAGTGTTACCCTCGATACCGCTCTCGAGCAAATGCAGGGTTGTCTTGGGGTGGTGTCGAAGGGGTTGCGCGGCAATAAAAGATGAGCTTGGTTGGGAATCCCTTTCAAACCGTCGCAGAAAACTGAGATTCACACTTGTATATTTTTTTTTACCATAGTAAAACAGGAATAAACAAAGAAACTTTATGAAGAAACCTCACTATATGTCGAGGCGTTGTGAAAGGCACAAGCATCACTTCTTTTTTTGTGTGTGTGCTCACGATGGTCTCGGCGGGAACTTGAGGCGCAGACGCCTTTTCCCGAGCGCGTCGCCCCTGAAGAAAGCCGAACGCCAGGCCGGGGTGCACTTGCGCCTGTTTGAGAACCAGTGGATGTCCGGCAGCGGTGGGAATCGAACCCACAACCTCCCACAGCCGAAGCGGGCGCACAACTAGGCCACGGCTGCGAGGGTGACAAAGAAAAAAAGGAGGGACGAGCCGGATCTCTTACCGTCGTAGCTAGCGGTACTAGGTAGATCTTGGAGAGAAAAGAAAATGATTAAGGGAGATGTATACAAAAATGATAGATAAAAAAAAAACATGTATAGCATACCTGATTAAATCAAGCAGGCTAGGTGAATATTTGTCACCGCCTCGTTTCAAAAGGGAGTGCCAATAAATGATCGTCATCGTCGAAGCGCGAAAGAGGAGTCCCGCTGCAGTGCACGCCTCATGCAGTGCACGCCTCAGTCTCGTTTCGACTGTAGTAATACTTTGAGTCGCTATATTGATTCAATGCTAACGCATTACCGTCGGCAGTCATCGTGAGAGTGGATCTGCCACAACTTTTTTTTTTTTTTCAGCTCTAAGCACTATCGAGCTTCTGTACGAATTATGCATGAACCAATTAAAGCCTATTTATCCATTATGTCTTCGATCCGGGGTTGAATCGGAGCTTAAACGTTTTCGCTGAACCGGAACGACAATTGGAACGAGAAAAGTTTCAGTTCGGCGCTCTGAGCGAGCGGTGAAGCCGGGCGGACGCGAGTAAGAACGCGAGTGACGGCGAGCGTGAGCCGGCCAGAGGGAGTCCTAAATGAAAAAAAAATGTAGATGAGTGGGAGAGAGTGAGTGTTAGCGACCTGTGCTGCGGGGTGCATGCTTGCTTTCGGGTGATCATACGACGGCGGCGGCAGAAATGGACTGCAGGTCCTGGGGGGAATGAAAGCCCACAAAACTGAGAATAAATCCCAAACCAATCGATGTTATCACATAATAAGAAGCGAGAGACAAGGCTGCCCTGGCAGCTGTGCTCATATGAAAAAACAAAGCAGTTTATATCAGGTCCACGTAAAAAAACGCCACCGTACATACATATGAAGCCAAGATTATAACAGGGGCGAGACGATTTCAGGCAATGATAACTTGTCTCGGGATAGCTCGCGCGTCTTCGAAGCGGTAAAAATTTCAAAATAATAAACGTATTTCGCGTGCCACGTTCAGGGATGATGATGATGATGTATGGGGTTTGATGGCGCAAGGGCACGTTCAGGGAAGCTATGAAAGGTTCAAAAATCGCCAACCGAAATGAGAAATCACACCTTTCACTTCTCCCTTTGCCAACGTATTATTGTTCTCTGCACCTCTTTCTATTTTTTTTTTTTTTTTGCACGCTCCTAGAACGTCTGCATGCTTGCACGAGGTCTTAAAATGATTTGCGGCACCAGTGGCAACGTCTTACTTCTATTAGCGGACAACAGACGACAAACTCAAGACGCTTCGCAGAAGTCCACTTCGTCCGAGCTGGCCCGAGCGACGGTCACCACGAAGCGGTGACTTGAAGTGAACGTAATTACACTGGTGCACGTCTGCTGATTCCTCCTCGCTTTCTGTCCACCAGGGCGCAGTTAACCTTCTCGTTCGCCATAAGCAGCGGGCGCGTGCTTAGCACATGGTCTTGGCGAAAAGGCCACGTGCGCGCGCTGCCTCGTATAGACCGTTGACCATTACATATACAGGATAGCAATGCAGGAAATCAAATTAAAGCTTCAAGCATGGGCAGAGAATAACGGCATTTTGGGAGAACTTCAGAATGGCCTCAGAATAGGTAGGCGTTTAGATTATACCTTATTGGTTCTTACTCAATGTATTGAAATATCAGAAGTAGATAGCAGACCACTATATGGGGCCATTTTAGACATTACAGGAGCCTATGACAACGTAGACCGCAACATTTTGTGGGATATTCTGGAAGGGGAAGGATTAGGTGACGATTGTCTACAGCTTTTGAGAGAGATTTACCTAGAAAATCCCGTTTGCGTTGAATGGGAAGGGATGAGGAGCGAGGAGAAAGTTCATATCAACAAGGGACTGAAGCAGGGGTGCCCTTTATCCCCACTGCTATTTATGATGCACATGGTGAGGATGGAGAGGGCGCTAGAAGTAAGTAATATCGGCTTTAATCTCTCCTACAAACAGGCGGGTACAGTAGTAGAGCAGCAGCTTCCAGGTTTATTTTATGCGGATGACATTGTGTTCCTAGCTAACAAGCAAAGTAATTTGCAACGTCTGGCTAATACCTGTGGACAAGAAGGCAACAATTTAGGTTCGAAATTTAGTGTTAGAAAATCAGGTGTTATGGTATTCAATAAAAACAGTCAACAGACAGTGGCAATACAGGGCCAGGAAATACCTCGGGGAACAGAATATAAATACCCTGGTATATGGATAAACGAAGGCAATAAATATATGGAAACACAGGAAAAAACAATAACAGTGAAGGGGAAGAAAACTGCAGCCATAATGAACCCATAATGAAGCACAGAGCGCTATGGGGATACAATAGGTAGGAGGTGCTCCGAGGTATGTGGAAAGGTGTAATGGTTCCAGTACTCACTTTTGGAAATGCGGTTGTTTGCTTTAAATTAGGGGTACAATCAGGACTCGATGGGAACCAAAGGTCAGTGGGTCGCCTCGCAATGGCCGCTCACGGGAAGATTACAAATGAAGCTGTGCAGGGTGATATGGGCTAGACTAGTTTTGAAGTGAGGGAAGCTCGCAGTAAAATTGAGTATGAAGAACGATTGAGGAATATGGAAAAAAGTAAATGGGCTGGACGAGTGTTGAGGTATCCTTACAAAAAATACATTGATTCATAGTGGATGAAGAGAACTAGGAAGCTTACCAGCAAGTATGCGGCCTGTAGGGTGGGCAACACAGCAACAAAGAACGTCAAGCGGAAAGTCAGAGAGGCTGAAATAATCTCATGGTTGGCAGCAATGGAAAAGAAACCTGCAGTGAGTAACTACTTAAGAGGAAAAAACGAAATCAGGAAAGAAACAATTTATGATAACTCAAAGGGAAGCTCATTACTTTTCGAAGCGAGATCGGGATGCCTTAGAACACGCACCTATAAAGCGAGATATAAGAAGGAAGAAGAAGCATGTGCTTGCTGCGGTAAAGCTAGGGAAACTATAGGACATGTTTTATTAGAATGTGAAGACGTCTACCCAGCGGTCGATTTAGGCGCCACTGGCCTCCTTGAAGCCCTTGGGTTCAGCGAGAGCAGTCGAAAAGTAAACATGTCCGCAGTAGGGCTTAGTAAGAGGCGATTGGAGGTTTGGTGAAAGAGAAGTAGGGAAACGACAAAAAACGGAGACGTACAAAAGCACAGTTCGCAATAGGGGATCAGAAAATTTGGTTGTGGGAGTTCATCGTGTTCTTTTTTTTTTTTAACCCGAGGTAGGGCATTAGGCAGTATAATAGCAAGAGCTTGGTGGCGCAACCCAGCGCCCCGTTCCAAAGGGGACGCTCATAACATGCATCCATCCATCCATCCATCCGCATTGACCGCCGAACAACCATTCTTGCACGAACACCCGACTGCCCTTTCTTTTTATGCCCATTTCCAGAACTGAAACACGAGCATTGGAAAGTGGCGTCAGGTCTTAGAGGGCCTTGTTTTTACCGGAGACGAGGAGCAGCCACCAGGTTCGCTTGTTAACCAGTGTGAGTGCGTTATGAACTGCAAGAAAGTCCTGAAACCATTCGACGTTTCTCGAGTGCGGTAATATGGCATTACCGCGCGCAGTGATTGCAAAATGGGCTTCTTCAATTTTCCACTTCTGGCTACCCGCGGGCTGCAGAGCCAGCCAGAGCGTCTTCGTTTTTCTCGGGTTGCTCCGCCCACAGCACTTCCGCCGGGCGTTCGTTTTGCTCGCGCTGGACGGTTCTGGCTACCCGCGGGCTGCCAGAACCTGCCAGGACGATTTTGGTCTGGCTGCGCTCTGGAAGTTTTCTGGCTAGCTGACGACTAAATGAGGCGATGGGCGTTCGCCGCCATCTTTGTGGGGACTTCACGGATTGCAACGCGGGTGCTTGAGGATTTCAATTTACCTCGCTCTGCCAACTGTCCACGGTCATCTTCGGATTTCATTACTTCCAGCGTTATCGTTTTTAGGTGCTTACGCTCCGTTCCGCATTGCGAAGCGGTGTGATACGACCAGTGGTCAATCGTTTGAAGTTTTCGTGTGTGTATGTGGGTGTGTCCCCTGAAGGCTTCTTCGCGGCGGTGATTGGCGCGCTGCGCTTTCATGCGTGCATGTTATCTGCATCGTGTTCCACGCAAGTTGCAGACGCTCATTCACACATTGCGGTACATTTTGGGCTCGTCTTTCTCTGGTGGCCTTCCTTTTCACATAGCTGGCGTATGTATATATCTCCTTTTTCTGCACTTAGCGAAGGCCTTGCAACTAGCCCGTGTTCGCTCCGTCTCTCCGTCGTATGCTTAGGTGGTAGCTCGAAACCGATATGTGTTCGACTGCAGGCCGTTGATCTAAGAATGCACTGATTGCACTCGGTACATTAGACACACGTATGTACAGGCGCCGACAAAAATGGTATACTCATCGCAGTCCACGCAGCGGGAGCCGGAGCAGCGGCACACTGCATCGCGACGCCATCTACAGGCGGCATCTGGGATCGAGACAGCCAATGGGTGCCCTTTATTATCGGCAGACATGATCCCAGATGCTGCCTGTAGATGGCGTTTGCCCTAGCTCCGGCTCCCGCTGCGTGGACTGCGTGGAGTATACCACTTTTGTCGGCGCCTGTACATTGGCTTATTGCTCTCATGATCGCGACCAATCTGTGAAACGTTTCGCTGGTCACAGGCGGCGTGCATTTTCATGCGCCATCCGCGTCCTCAGCTCGATCCTTAGGGTCAAAATGAGAAGCACAATCAGCCACAACAAACTTACTGAAATCGAAGCCCAAGCAGGTCGGCACGAAATTTTGTGCGTATGAGACGTGCCCGATGACCTGCTTTTTCATGTCTTGTGATGACTCAACGCCAACTCATCAATGTTGCCGGTGGGCAACGTGATCGCTGCGAGCAGGGATCCTCGAGATATCGCTTTCGAGTATACAATCACTTACGCGCGATTTAGCGTCTTGTCATCCGCCGCGTGGGAGGCCATCTGTTGCGCTGCGCAAGGTGAAGTTGCCTCAGTGCGCGTCCTGCGCCGAGTCGCGCGAAATCGCGCGAAAGTGATCGTATCCCTGAATGCAACTATGCATTTTCAAGCTGGCAACGCATAAATGGGCCGAGCGCGCACCGGCCTCGCCAGGCGCTGCCATGCTGGTAGCATATGTTTACATTTGGCCAGCTGTACCGGCGTTCGATTTCGCAAACTTCGGGCAGGTTCGGGTTGTCTTGGGACCACAACCCACGTGACTTCCTATCAGAACCGGAACTAGCTGGCTGCCATCTGGCTGCCAGCGGGCTGCCAGAACTCCGAAAATCGAAGAGGCCCAGTGTTCATTACATGGCGACCACTTGTTTTACAGTAGGTGGCGCCTGTGAAGCAAAGCTGATGTAGCCCACGGTGACTTCACAAGACGAGAGGTGTGCTGCGACAGTGGAAGCGTGCATTTGCAATTTTTTTTCTTTCGCCGCTATTGTTTTAATAAAGCCACAATTATTAAAGTATAACATCTTACGCGCCATAACCACGATCTGATTTAAGTGTGCCGTAGAGGCGGACTACGGTACAATTTAACCACCAGAACTTATTTAAGCGTGCAGCTAAATCTAAGTACACGAGGGTTCTTGCATTTCGCACCCATCGAAATGCGGCCGCCACGGCCGCGATCGAACCCGCTACCTCGAGCTCAGCGGCGCCACGCCATGGCGACCGGGCTACCGCGTTGGTCGTCCAAGAAAGCCAGTCTAGATGCTCGATGTTGAATATAGGACATGCACTTGTTTGTCAAGCGACTGTGCGAAACTCAGGCGGCACCACTCGTTAAAAAGAGCCAGGCTCAAGACTGCAGAACATTCTCCATGGCGGCACTGTACGTCAGTGAAACGCCCCTCGCCACTCGTATCGTCTCCGTGCTCCGTATCGCGGTGTTCCGATGAAATCAAGGGTTTGACAGAAACCTGCCTGGTTGGGCTTCCGTCATTTTAACTTTTGGATGAACTGCGCGAGGACGGGACAAGGAAGGAAACGAACACGAGCGCAAACTATCAACATATGGTTTACTTGAAAATACACAGAGCATATATACTGACGCGAATACATACGTGGTTAGTCGAGGAATGAGTCTCTATCACTTACCCAAGAAAGTCAAGCTCCTTATCTGTCAGATCGATTGATGGGATGCTGACGCAATTGTCCATTCAGTGTATTGCGCGGACGTCAAATTTATTGCGCGTGAGGCGAATCTTGTATGTCTTCGATGTAGTGCTACACGCAAAATCTGGTTTGCAACCGCGAGCATGAATGCTCTCTGAGGCGGTCAATAACACAACGATCTTGTCTGTCCGATTTGCGAGCCACCACATGACAGAGGAACGTTGTACACGACATTGCTTCGGCAATCCACGAATTTCTTCACGTGCTTCTTACACTTTTCGGTCGTCTCATCGTCTCGGTTGATCAGCCAGCACAAAAGTGCTAGTTTGCTCGGCGCCGAGAAAACAACCCGCACTCCCGCCCTTACAGCAATTTTCTTCGTGTGATGTGAAATCTCAGGAATATACGGCATAAAGAGAGTCTTCTGCTTGTCATTGGTTGTAGAGCTCTTCTAATTTGCATTTCTTGGACAAGCTTAATTCTCTGCAATGTTGCGCAGCGAAAATTGCGGATAGCCCGCTGATCCTATCAGGCAAACTTGCGCTTTGAAATTGTTCCCAGATTGAAGAACATATGAGCTTTGTAATGCGTTCCGAAGAACAGCCGTTGCCACTCCCCTCTCGACTATCTTTGAGTGTGCAGAAAAGAAGGCAGAAGACTCTTCTGAGAATTGGGGGGGGGCACGAGCCCAGCATACGGGATCACTAGCCAAATGAAATGTCGCATCGAGAAACCTTATTTCGTGATTTTCGGGGAGCTCTCTCGCAGGCACGTACGTACCCAAGGGGGGGGGGGGGGGGCCGCCCCCCCCCCCCTCCCGCTTGCGCTACCACTTCTCACACACATTCCTAAAGTGCCGCCAAATCAATGTTGAAACTTGACAGCTATTCAGCGGTCAACAGTTTGCTGTCTTTTTCACTACTTTTGGATGGCGGTAGTCAACGGCATCTCCTGTGGTGTGAAGGACAGTTTTCTAAGCGATTCGGTGCCCACGAGATTAACTTGAGATGCATTCAGTTGTCACCGTCTTTTCGACGGTCACGCGCATCGCTGTTGCGACATTAGTTCAATCTTCCGTGTTTAGACTTATCCAGGGACTAGGAAAGGGATTCGGTTCGTGGTCAGCTGGTCTGTATGCAGGTGGTACGAGTTTCGGCCAGAGAAAACGCCAATTGCGTTTAACTTTTCCTTTTGCTTCATTATTTCCTCGAGTGACGGTTCGCCGCGACGCTGGCAGATCCTCCTAACCATATACCCGCGATATGAGTTAGATAAGGTGGAAAATAAAATAATACGAGAGAGCTTCCATCATCAAACCCTGCAATAACCCTTAAACTCATAGGCAATATAACTGTCACCCGTTAACTCGGCTGGTTTTTCCCGAATTGTAGAGCTCTTTTCGTGCAATATTGCCAATTGGAAACAAGAGTCGCAAGAAGTTGAGAAATGAGGGAGAGAGAGCCAAAGCAGCAGCCAAACAGGAAAATTAACAAATAAAACCGTTGTTTATGAAAATATTTATGGTTCAACATCTTTTTATTTAAAAAGGAAGTGGAACAGAAAAAGGAAATGGAGAATAGTTCCGTGTGTTCTGAATTACGCTTCTACAGTAATCATTCGAGCGCCTAACTTAGCCACTTCTCTGCTGTGCTTATGTGGGTGTTTTTCTAACCTTCCGCAGTAGGCGTAGTACGTCTAGAACCGCAGTGCCATGCGTCCTACGCGGTTATACGGGTCTGGCAGCCAAGCATCGTTACGTAATTTCCCAAATAATAAGAGTCGGTTGTGGCACTTACCTTGGTAGAGCATAAACGAGGGATCCAAAGGAACTGTGATTGTTCCGCAAATATATATTTCTCTGTAATTATTCCACAGCTAATTAAAAAAAACGCTACTACAGTCGGATACAAATTAAGTCTGCAGTGAAGTCCCGCGCACGCCCTCATACCCTCCAGCCACTGTCCCTCTGCGAGGTTGCAAATAATTCGTACTTCAAACTGTTCCTCTTACCCAAATAAGGCGGTAACCACAAAAATAAAATTAGTGCGTAATTTTATACCTGTTCCCTCGCCTATTATAGTCAAATGGCCAAAGCCAAATTCTTTATTGAACTGAAATAACATCCTTGCTTTGCTGCAACTATTTATTGTCAAGTTTATTGGCAGTGAAGTTTCATGAGTAAAACGGGTTCAGCAGTGAAATGAACGGCACCGCAGCCGTTTGAAGAGTGAAATGCTCAGACTCCATACATTTTGTCCATGTCTGTTGCACACCTCATTGCTTCCGCCAATGAAAAGACTCTTCAAGGACAGCGGACGCTCTGGAGGTTTCAAGAACGACGCCTTTTAGAAAATGCCGCATGACGACGAATTTGTTTGCTTCTGTGATCGGCTGGCGAAGTAACGCAACTACGCGCGTTTTGTGTGCCTTGGTTGCCAACTGCTGCTTTTCTAAGTTGTATTCTACTAAAGTAACCTTCATTTTACACTTTGGCTTCTTTACTTGTTCCTGGCAGTGTTCTTCCTGCGCTTCTCTCCTGCCCAAGTCTATTTGACGTAGTTCCTTGTTTGCCAAGTAAAGGAGAGGTGTATCGCCCAGGGCGTACCTGTAAAATACACCTTATTAACGCGAAAGCGTTAAGGAGCTCGTGTCGCAGAAAAGCCGGTGTCGTCGGTGTCGGCGTCGTTGGCCGTGAGCGATAAATACCGGGAGGCACTTCATAAATAAAAAACAACCTGCAAGATGGGCTGGGTGGGAATCGAACCAGGGTCTCCGGAGTGTGAAACGGAGACGCTACCACTCAGCCACGAGTTCGATGCTTCAAAGCTGTACAAAAGCGCCTCTAGTGAATGCGATGTTACCTTAGAAACGTGCCGTAGAAAGTTATACTGCGGTGTATATCGGTAATTATGAGCATGTAACTTACAGAAGTCGCAGTTACGCGAGTAGCAAAGTACGTTTCCGCTACATTGCTTCTGCTGCGCTCTGCGCACACGTAGAGCAATCTTGCGGCAAACACAGAAGACACCTCCTCACAATGTGCGGCGCTGCCCCGACGCGTGGCGCGCCACTCGCCCGCTTCTCCCCTTCGGGCCGTGCGGGGACCGGTACAAGGATGCGCCACTACCCTTGCGTTTAATAAGTTTTCTTGCTCTCTCCCCTTCCAACTTCCAGCGTGCATCACTCGAACCCTCGTGTTTAGGCGACGCGGCTCCTCTTTCCGCTCACAGCGCGATCCCTATGTGCAGCGCCCGATGCGGGATGCCTCTGACGTGATCGCTGCGCCGTGCGCATCTGGTGAAAAAGCGTCCCCTGCGATGTGTGCCGAGCTGCTTCGGAGGAATCATGCGTCTGCGTGGTGCTTGCTCGCAAGCGAGATAGAGGACGATCCCATCGAGGCGTCAGGCCCATCGTTTGGCTCACGTAGATCGTTTCTCCCTCAGAGACACCGAGTTCTTTGGTTCATTCCGCTTGCTCAGGCGCACGTTTCGTTGCCGCGCCGAACGCTGCGTTGCTCGGCGCTCACGGCGTGATTGGTGGGTGCAAAGTCCGATGCGGGGCGCCTCGTAAGTGATCGCTGCGCCGTAGCGCATTGTCTTACACCCCTTGGCGGGTCGACGGGAACGCTGTCGCGTTCCACTCTTGAAAGCGAAGCTTAAGCGTCCTCCAATTTTTTTCATTTATCTTTTATGGTTTTACGCTTTTCTATGGCGAATGGTGGACGTTATCCACATTTGTGCTAGTAAAGTACCCCCCCCCCCTCATTTGCATAGAAGTTACCTTGGGTTGCCCCCCCCCCCCCCCGAAAAAAAAATCCTGGGTACGTGCCTGCTCTCTCGTGAGGACGCGGTCAGTCATAATAACCGACGCGATCAAGTCACAAAGGGATGATCTATCTCCTCGTCATTGTAGTTTATTTTGTTAAAAAATCACAAAGAAATCGTCCAAGAAACGGAAGATTCTAACGACGCTCGTGTGTCGCAAGACTTCCAGAAGTTGTCTGCCCCTTCCAGCCTACAGCAGGATTGCTGAAAGCCGGCGCCGAGCATGACACCATCTTTCTGAATGCGCAAATAGCGTGGAATTCAAGAAATGTAGAACTCAAGTAGAACGTCAGAATGTCCACGAAGTTTTCGATGCTGGTGCCACAATAGTACTGGAAGCGAGCAGGCCCAAACGGCTCAATGGCTTCCGTGACAGCCTCACAAACCGATGCAGCAGGGAGCGAATAGTATGGGTCCTTTACGTCTACAGAAACTTTGTTCACCTTACCAGGTCCACCCGTAAATATCCATTCTATAAAAACGCAATAAATAGAGAGAGAGGGATGCATCCTTTTAGAGAACAACTGCGTATGTGACCTCCAGGCCCGAAAGCTGCAGGTGACGTCATGTTGCATTCAAGGGTGCGAGTTATTGCCGGATATAACGCGGCCCGGGGGCATTAAGCGCGCTCTAATCACTGCGCGTAGACCAATCAAGTAGGAAGCGTGCGTACAGCCGCCGTAAAAGCACTGCACCACCGGACAGACCTCGAGCGTTTTTTTCTGCGTTGAGAGCGGTCACGCCTGACGTCACGCGTTGTCCCCTGGTTCTTTCTGCGTTTTTTCACGCAAGGAAAACGCCCGGATCGTCGGTCGGAGGAGCGAGACGAAGGAGAGCCGAATGCGGTCAAGAACAACGGGCCTTCGTGGCCATTGTCAAATGGCCGCCGTCGTCGCGGAGAGCATACATCGACAGCGGCGAGCGTCGATATCGCGGGCCGGCATCGCAGTAGCCCCTGCCGTATTACGATTCGCCTTGGGCCACCGGCAAACACGCGCCGTCCGCTGACGTAACGCTTACGATGGCGATGACCCGTCTTGGACTCTGCTGCATTTCATTTGTGCCCGAGGTCCCCGCTTCGTCCGGTTTGTGAGAACAAAGCGGAAGGTTCTGCAGAGAGGGCGTAAAACCACGGGCGCGCATCGGGAGACGAGCGCCTTGGAACGCGGGAGAGTTTGGATCGTACGGTCGCCAAAACTCGGGCATTATTTATTTACCAGCATTTCCGAGCGATTTGATAATAAGTAGGGATAATGCTTCGCCAGATCTTGCGATACTGCGGCTTCAGTCAGCAACAGTCCAAACGGCCCCTCAATCTTCACGCTGGCTATAGAAGCAAACACTATTCTCCTCGACTACATGGTGGATCCACGCACATGGAAGTTCATTCACTACTAGGTCGCGAATGTACGGTTCTAAGAGCTGCAAGTTGTCGTCGTCGCCATTCATGAAAAAAAAAATTCTAGGTTTCCGGCAGCCGATCGCAAGGTGCCAAGGCTCTTACAACGGAAACAGACGACCGGCTTTCTAGCCTCAAACGCATTTTCTATTTTTCTTTCGTCTTTCACTGCGATGTTATTCTGCCCTGAATCATCGGTTTGTACGCCTTTTGTCCCACCTCCAGCTTTCTCGTTGTGAAAGGGGCACCTGTTCTCTTCTTTCCTGAATTTAGTGCCGTGGAGGCCGTCCCAGGCATACCCGTTTATCCGAAAGGGCAGGCGATGATGTGCCGGCGCAGCCTGTGTCTTGTGAAATCCGCGGCCGTTACAGCAGGGCTGAGGGGGACGCTTGAGTGGTGGGCGCTCTTTGCGAGAATGTCTGCCTCTTCATTGCCCGGGATCCCTACGTGCGCCGGTAGCCAGTGCAGGGATAGTGAGCATCCTGCATCCTGAAGGGCCGCCAGTCTCTAGGAGAGCAGTGCAACCCAAAGGCTAGCCTTGTCGGGCTCTGCAGGCAAAGCAGCGCCGCCTTGGAGTCGCAGAAGATAGCTGCCGGAGTCGTTGGTAGCTCCTCTGCCAGTAGGTCCACAGCAAGGTGGAGTCCTGCTAGCTCTGCTGCGGTAGAGCTTGCATGTCCCGGGAGACGGCACAGCTTGCTCTTTTGTAAGTCCGGTGCAACGCAGGCTGCTGTGGATGAGCCCGTCTCCGGTATCGCGGATCCATCGACGAAGATGTGAAGGTGGTCCCCAAGTCTCTCTTGGAGGAGAGAGGCTGCAAGGCTACGATTCTTCACACCTTTCAGCAGCCCAACTTGGCACAACCCCGCCGGAGGGGGAACTTGGGGAAGTGTCAGTGCCTTAGTCAGGTTATGAAGCCGACGAGCTCTTCCCCTTCGTGTCTTCTCCTTTGGGTCCTCAACTTTGTGTCTGCTCAGGGCGTAGAGAGGTGACGCTTTTTCGGGATAGAGGGTAATTATCTCGACATGGGAGCAGCCGCTTGAATGTTTCCCCCACTTTAAAGGTTGAAGCCCAGGCTAATCATAACCGCCTTTGGGGGGATGAGGCAAATCATCTCGTCATCAGAAAGCACGCCTGAGTGTTTCGCAAACTTGAAAGGTCTATCATAACGCCACCTCACGACATGCGCGTGTCTGGGTTGGGCTGTTGATCGCACCGTCTATGCGTCTTATCTTATTTTCCAGTATGGATAACTGGAGATTTCATCTGTTCAACCTCTTGATTTTTTCTTCCCTCTCTATCTATTCGCGACTCCAAGTAAATACTCGCTACCTGGTGGCCTCACCGAGAAAAAGCTGATCTAGATTCAGGTTTGAAGCGAAAAAGGGTGTCCTATCACGGAGTGCCATGAATGCCCTGAAAGCATGCCCGAAAATGAAAAAAGACCGATGTCGAAATACTTTTATTCTGTACCATTATCCATGGCATCGCGGTGGAAAGACAGCAGTGTATGGTTTGATCGTTTCTAAAAAGAAGCAGACGACGGGCATCGAAAGCGACTTGGATAAGAAACTTCCGCATTGGGAAAAGGTGACTGACACTGTACCGGTATCCAAGCACTTCACTCGGGTCGACTTCTTCATTCCCGGCGAGTAGACCATCGCTTTCTTTTTGTTTATATTAAATGTCTTGCTGGCGCTTCAAATCGCGGAGTGTACGTTGTTCAGACAGGCGATTTAATAAATTATAGTAATGCACGCTTAAGCTTCGTTTAGATTTTGTTCCTTTATAGTTTTCTGCCCCAGCATTAGTGTTAATTACTAATGCTTTAAACATCAGGAATATTCTCGCTCGTGTACTTTTGTCTGCAGGCACCGCAGCAGGAATGATAACTGCGTCTGAATGTCTGAAGTTGATCATGACACATGTTACGCCGCGAAGCCACATATCGTTTTCATAGCATGCTTTAGTTTAGCGGGGCAAGCAGAATATGCTGTTTTCTCATTCAACGCGTTGAGTTGTCAGTTTACTTGCTAGCAAGAAATTTAGAAGCAACAGCAAACAGCGCTCGTTCCAGCTTTGGAGCGTTCGACCTGCGCACAGCGCCTTAGTTAGCTTTCCGACACTGTGCACACAGTTAAATTCCATTACAACTAGTTCAATCCGTTTCCAGGTCATGCATTTACACCAATGCAACTGACTTTACTCAAATAAAATCATCGCTAAATTTTGGAAACCTGTTGGAAGAAACTCAAATTGGTCCGATTGATTTTTATTCAATTCTCACGTTTCACCGAGGTTTGAGAATTCCTACGGACGGCAGATTTATGCGGTGTTCCCAAGCCCGGGTCCTACCTCGAAGACTGCGTACTGCGAGCATGAACATGCGCCAGTCACCGGACGCAGACGACCTTATCATAAGTATCAGCTAACTAAAAAGAGAAAGGTTCACCTCGACTCACAAACGGAACTCTCACTTGTTTTTATCCCAAGACACACTGACCAGGTACCTTTACAGTTTTTAGCCTCGTTCTATCAGTGCAGGCTATCCGTATTTAGCTTCTGAAAGACGACAAACGTAAATGTTTATATATTGTGAGCAACCCTATGTGATATACTACAACACGAGTCGCGGTTGCCTATGAAGGTCGAAAACAGTAAAGTATCGTAGCTGAAACTGTGAAGCAACTCCGCGAACAAGTGCTTGCCCCTTTCGGAGGCCCGCTGCGCACAAACACTTCCTTTTTTTTTAACTTAAAAGGCTCTTTGTCTTAAAAAAAAATCGTATTCGGTCCGACGGGCAGGCAGGACGTTGGCACGCACAGCGCAACTATTTCCGCGATTTCGTCGCTGAAATCCTTGAGACCGATCAAAGTAAGGAGATCGGCAGCGAGGGCGCTTTCGGCTTCCACGAAACACCTCGATTCCATGCCAACGTGATCAAAGAAACGTGATCAAAGCCCCACGCATAAGAGCCGCTTAGAACATGGATGTCGTAGCCATGTTGCTCGTGTGTACAGTGTTGCCAGCTCAACTAGCTGATTCTGGAGTTGCCAGTATTGTATCGCGGACACCCGACAAACGATGGAATAAATCTGGAAAAGTATGTCTACGTCGGCTGTCTATACTGCAGTCGTAAAACGTTCGTCTTGTGTTTTAAGCACAAGCAGCGTCGTGTGGAGCTCTTTGCCGGAAGGCGGACTTCTCGACGAACTATTCCTCGTGGCGCACGCACAGACACCTTTGTTTCTTTCGCACGTCCTTTCGGTAAAGCTCGACAACAGAGCTAGTTTGGGCCACGCCGCAAGGAAAGCTCCACGAACAGCTCAGACTGGCTGGAGACGGCGCTCGTTTTGAACGGGCGCAAGGGAGTCGGCGCGCTTCACCGTGCGGGGACCTTCCGTGGCGTCCGATTTCGCATATGCGTTGATGCGGCGATACCGCATCGGGAAGACAGCCGTGGAACACCTTCTTTATCTTTACACTCTTGCCAGTGGACCGAGGGTTGGGCAATAATGTCCTCGCCTCTCCGGCGACGCTCGAGGGGTGGCCGGAAGGGCACGCATCGCTTTGGACCCTGCCGTCAACCCGGACCCCCGCCGAGGGAGAGCCACACGCTTCCCACACTTTAACCAAAGACAAAGCGTCGTCTAAAAATCTAAATGTTCTTGTGTGGAAAACACGTGACACGGCAGTTTGTAGAGGCAGCGCGCCATAACATTAAGTTCCTGCGCCTCTCTTGTACGATGTCGCTAGCTTGACGGAAGATAGTGGTCGTCATTAACTGTACAAATAAAGAAGACGACCTTGTCATTGTGGCCTTTAAAATTGTGATTTTTAACTGACTCATCATCGTCCACCAGTACCATAGGCCAGCTTAAATTGCTTAGAGTTACATCGTTAAACATCTTGAAGGGGCAGCGCAAAAAAACGACGACAGAAGGCAGGAACACACAGGACAGCGCTGAACTCACAACTAACTTTATTCGAAGGCATACATACACTTAAGTACACAACCCATAGCCACGTGCTCTCCCATCCATGGCGTCATTATCAGTGCGCAGGCAAAAAAAAAAAAAGCACACACACGCAAAACCATTTAATCTAATGCTACGCTATGAAGCTGCTTAAAAATTCAAATTCACTATCATGCAAATTTATCGATGGCATGCTTACACAGCGCGACCCTTTCTTTCTGATATAGAAGGCCTCAATAATCTCCCTCGTAGTGTGATTTTTGTGCGTGGAAAGTAATCAGACTACGAGGGAGATTATTGAGGCCTTCTATGTTATTGAGGCCTTCTATGGGTTGTGTACTTAAGTGTATGTATGCCCTCGAATAAAGTTAGTTGTGAGTTCAGCGCTGTCCTGTGTGTTCCTGCCTTCTGTCGTCGTTTTTTTGCGCTGCCCCTTCAAGATGTTCAACCAGTACCAACTCGCCCAAATGTCGATCCTTTTACATCGTTAAACTGCGATAAAAATAACCACATGTCAAGTAACTGGCAACTTTCTTTAACATGGCTTTTATCAAGCTCAGAAACTCAAGAAATCAGCATGTCACATACAGAAATAACAAAACATGGGTCTATGTCTATACAACAAACGTACACGTTATAGAAAAATGCAACCGATTACAATTACAATCACTTCATTAAAAATGTAAATAACTGCAGTGTACTGGCCGAGAGCGTTCCACTCGACAGCATCTGACGCCGCCTCCCGCCGAAGTCGCTGCGTCAATTTCCGGGCACGGCCGGGAGTCGCATTCCAAGTGGCGCCAAACGCTGTGCGGACGAGGCGACTCGGCTGTCGCTCGCTTATCGTGCAAAAGGCACAGACGCGCTCACTGACGACGCTAAACAACGAGAGCATAAGCCGGAGCCCTTCACTGCTCTCGTGGCTGCAGTGAGTTGCTTCGAGATGCAAGTCCGTGACAATCAACCAACCAGTTTCTGCTTTAGGTGTACGAACTAAGCTGCATACGCGCAGCTGTACCGTATAGGCCGGTGCAAACGAAACGCTGGACGTAGTCTCGCCGTTCGGTGCCACTGCGCTGCCTAACCATTGGTGCGGTTACGTCAATGACTGACTAGCGCGCACGTCGTCGGATTCCTTCCCCGCAGAATGCTGCGCTGTCGAGCGACATGGAAATGAGGCCGGGTGCACCGGTAATTTCCGTATTGCCTGCCACCGCTTCCCGCGGAGCAAGCAATAATTGCGCCCACCGGAGATTGCCTCACAGCGCTGTCAACCATGCAGGATGTGTTGCCACATTTCCGAGAAATCGCGCGTACTCTTGCGAGGCCTCGGCTCGGTAAAACTTGGAAAAGAAATTAACATCCCAATTTAGAGAAGCGCTTGCACAGAGAGTTGCGTTTTTCGTAGCATGAGGAAACCGCCGATACTCAATAGAGTATGCGCCATAGCACAAAAGACAAAACACAAGAGGCTAATAAATAATTTCGAAACACTCCTCGAAAAGTACCTTCTTGTTCATCATCGCGTCGTAAAGTTCGCTACATCTTCTGTAGCTTTGTCCGGCACAGTGTTCTAGGCTAGCAAAACAAAACACGCCCGAACGCGCGTGCGCGCGCGGCAGACAGATCGGCGCTTTTGCAAGGTGGGGAAACAGCATTCTTTCTTTTTGTAGGCCCAATCCTGCAGTCCTCTCAACACCTTTCTTTATAATTTTTTTTTTCTTTCGATAAACACCGCGAGTGAAAAGTGGCTCTCAGCTTCCCTCTCGTTTAGTTCATGGTCAAGCGGTGCCAACACGAGCCGTTCGCCTGATAAGAGAGCAGGTCGCGGAACGCTTCGATAACTCATTCGGGGCACGCCGGTGAGTGTCGCGCCAAAGACCCGCGTTGACATTCGCCCCCTCTCATTGGCGGCTGCTGAGCGCGACACGCGCTCAGGGGCGTCCTCACCTGCAGCGCACCTATGCCGCAGGCGACAGCGCTGGAGAAATTAATCGCGTAAATATTGTGAACGGATTAAACGGACAGTCGCCGAACGCACCTTTCGACAATGAAATTAGGCCGTATACATATTCTTCTCCTACTAATCCTCATATGAATGGCCAAACTGACGCGTACGCGGCGCCCTAGCTACCAACTTCGCGTTTGAATGGAGGAGCCCCTTCCCGCCTGCTGGAACTGAGGCCTGTTTTCATCGCTTCTGTATAACATACGGGAACCAACTTTATTCAGTTACAGGATACCTGTACTGACTGCTTACATTACGAGTGGCAAGGAAAAGAGAAATGCATGCCGATAAGAGGCGCGCTCGGATCTCTACTATACGCACGAAACAAACAGATGGGCGTTGCCACGGGAAGGCCAAGTGCGCCTGTCATTGCGTTATCTTGTGCACAATTATTATGTTAGAGATCGGGAGTGGACGGCACCACGCTCTGCCCTTCGACGTCTGCCCTTCTGAGCGTCTGCCACCATCAGCGTAAAGAATGACCAGCCTTCTTGCGATGGCCCACGACGCCTGCTGCCAAGCAGACCTGAGGCTCCCAAGGAACTTGTGCGCCAAGACAGATTGTCCGTGTCAGGAAACCAGGCTACTGTGCACTCGAGCTAGTGACACACAAAGCAAGTCGCGTATCGAGGGAATTCTTGCTCGGATGCGAACAAAACACCTCAAGGACTCGCGCCCACAAGGGAACGCAAGATAAGTCTTGCGTGGCTCCGCAGCGTAACACCGCACCGCAACGATCATCGTCCGTTGTTCGGATCACGATGCCCTGCAATCTATGTTCGCACAAGGCAGAAAGACACGATGGCCAATCCATGTTGGTACAAGCTAGCCGATAGGCCCCGATGCATACAAACACAGAACATGGTGTAAATTCTATCTGCCGTTAAGCAAGCATAATCGAACCGACACCCTTGATAATAAGCTAGAACCCTCTCCTGTCAGCTCTGCTCACTTTATTTTTATTGGGTCCCCATAGCTGCGGTTTCAAAAAACAGCGAGACGATGACGGTGAACGGTGTTGCAGAGCACGTTCACCATCACACTCGGAATCGTATATATGTGCTGCCATTCGTGCATGTGATGAACTCGCGAATGAAATTACATTAGCTGCGTACACGATCCCGCTTACCAAATGCAAATCACTTTTGCAGGCGCTTCAATACAAGTGCACAGTGTTGATTACAAATAGCCTTGCAATAACGTGCAATGAAAGCGTTCCCAACGCAACAAGCTTGTTCAAGTTGTCGGGAGCAAGAGCGAGTGAAGACCAGCCGCGGTGTGGTGTACGAATCGAACTATTGCGAAGAGGCGCGGTTCTTGCGCTGCTTGAATGGGCGCAGGTTGGTCTACAGTGCAAGAACCCGTGCCCGCTTTGCGCACACGCGAAACGGCAACAGCGACGTCGCGACCTGGAAGTAGGATTGGCCTGGACCAGCTCGGCGGAGCGCCGACCCAGGACTATACTTGGGGTAAGTAGTCGTAGGTAGGCTGGTTTAATTGCGCCACTTTTAGATTCCGGGCAGTACACTTCACTTCTGGCGAAAGTAGGAGTATACATAAACTAAGATAGCAAGAACAACAAAAAGGTGGTGTTATCATTTGCAACGACAAAAACTGCACTACAGCCTGTCAAGCAGCTAGAGCACGTCGCCATACTGGTGGCATGTGGTAATAATGACCTTCCGAGGTGGTCGAAGTTATCTATATCGCCAGCACGCGGGTAGAGCGGTGTTGAGAGACATCGACATGCTCATGGTCTTAATGAGGTTATGTGTGCATGTTAACCAACTGCACACCCGGCATCAGGGGGCAAACGTGGACAGTTAAGCATCCGTGAAAATACAATTTCGCGTTGTCCATCTCTCCGCCCGCTGTCTGTCTCTGTCTATTCGCACTTTAATTATTCGTAGGTGTCATTAATATGTGAACACTATATACGTCAACAGTGACACAGAAGGAGCAAAGAAGGCGGGGAATCTGGAGAGGGAATGGAGTGCGCGCTCAAGAAAATGCCTGCGTTCGAAAGCTCCAACACAAGCCAGTAGTGAACACTGCAGTGTCTAGGATGCATTGTGGCCAGCGGCGAAATCAGAACTCCCGTAATATCTTTTCACACAGCGGATGCTTTTATGAACAAACAACCTTGCAAGTTGAATCGTGACCTCTACGCAGTAAATTAAGTGAAGCTGCACAAATTATAGTCAATAACTGCAAACCTCCCATGCGGCACTGTCTGGAACTCTAAAGAGGGCGTAATTCTTCTATGATGATATACTTCCCGCCGTGGCCTAGCACTCTTTCAGTTTGGCAAAGGCTACAACAGACGGCAGCCTAAAGTGGACGCAGGAGTAGAGTCCGGTGCTCGTCAAATTTGGCGCATTCCCATCAGCAAACTACGGCGCTGTCTCGCATGTAGATCCTGAAATCTGAAAACACGCACAATGGTTGAATATACACGCGTTGATCGAGAAGGTTATTCGCGACAAACAGACGTGCAGACACCAGAGCAAGGCCACCACACTCCAGAGCTGGACCCTTAGGAAGTACTGGCGGGAACGTCTCTGATCTTCGACAGCCAAACTGCAGCTGTGTCAACACCGTCGGCTCTTCTTTCAGCAAGCCTCGTGGAGCCATCCGGCCCGGCTGGGACCACTGAGAAAGGGGGTCGCACACTTTGGTTCACTATTACGAATACGCGACTCCAGTATAAGCAGCTTGGACAGAACCAACGCACTCTAAAACTTTTAAGAGGCAGGCTTTTGTCGCGTTTGATTATCTTGCACTCACACCGAGTCCAAAATTGTCATAACCTGTTCACTCGAGTCGACAAGCGTCGCAGCGAAATGGAGACATTATGTGGCAGTCATCTCCATCGGCGGCTCCTTGTGGACGATGTACACCCACTTTAGAGTCATTAAAGTCGAAACGCCCTGCCTGAAGACTGTGGTATGTACAGCTCCTCTTCGCCTCTTTTAGTAAGAATCGCCGCTTTCCGCTCCTTGGAATGACTCTGCGGCCATGGCGTACTGAGCACGGTCTCGGATTTGATCTTTAACAGGGAGAGGCGGGCTAGTTGGTGGTCGATATTGGAATGCATTATGTAACCGCGCAAACGACAACGGGCTCCGCGCTTGTCCTGTGTGTTTACTTCTTCGTCTGTTGTCGTTTGCGCGGTTACATAATGCATTCCAGCTCGGATTTGATCCCCGGTCGCGGCGACCGCATTCCCGTCCCTATGGAAAAACGTTCGTGTCCCGAGTATGCATGTGGCGAGCGCCACCCGAACGTGATTGCTTTCCGCCTGCACGACCCTGCATAGACCTGGACAACGCGTTGATCGTCGCAAAGGGGAAAAAATCGCGACGACCTGGCTTTTGCTGTCACCACGTCGAATTCAGGAGACAATTGCAGAGCGCATTCCACAGGATTAAACTCGCGCTCACTACCATGTGTCTTGGAGTATAAATAGCAACGTCGCCGTTTTCTCATGCGGGAGCGTCAACCTTTTATTTTGGCACGGTCAGCAACTACAAGTTATGCTACCCAGAAGCTATAAAGCCAAGGAAGACATGGTCGGTGCGTCGAGATACAAAGGTTGTAGTTGAGCAAGAGTTCGCTCTGGCTCAAAAACCTGGAGCTTCCACCACACCAGGAAAACCTCTCTACCTACTGAACTGACCAGAAGCATTGCGGACGATGGAAAAACGCTTGGCTTGGGGTGCTGAAAGGGAAGGCGAAGGCTCAGCGGCATGAACGACAGTTGAAATCTTGCAATAACGTATTCACCAAACACACGTGAACTGAAGTCTCGGTGTATAAATGAAATACACCGCGCCAACGTCGTTATCTTGCAAACAATTCGTTCACTCTGCCCCGCTTCTGATTCCAGGACCGGGTGAATTCTTCCAGTTCTCCGCGGAGTCCCTTCATCTAGGAACCAAGCTGTATCTCTGAAAAAAAAAAAGTTATAAACGCCCTCCATCATGCGGATTTCCGTGAGGAATGCCCCCCCCCCCCCCCCCCCCCCCCTGCGTCCTAAATTTCTTACAACAAATGTTTTGTCGACAACGCGGTTTTGAGAAGCGGCACAGATCCGCAGCCGCGCAAAGCGCGTGCAGTCGCCGTGTGTCCGCTACATAGCGCGCATGTGTGAGTGTGCCGGCAGACGCGCTCCACTTTCTTATCCGCGATGACGCGCAGGCCACTCCGATAGCGAGGTCAACAGAGCGCCCCTTCTCGAGCGCTGTCACCCTGCTTTCATTGGCAGCGCTGTCGCGCAGAAGCAGCGTGCTTTGGCTCGCGTCACCTGTTACAATGCAAAATGCGCAACTGCTGCGAAGACGCTGTGTAATACCACAACGTGCGGACTGTTGCATGTAAATCGAGTAGTTCTTCAATTACCACTGCTCCTCATCATCGCTGTCATGCTTGCCAGCACACAAGATAGAGACGTAGACATGGCTAACAGTGCAACAAAAAAAATCAAAGAAAGAAAAGAAGAGAACAGCAAAAAGAAGAAAGCACGCGTTTGATAAATTGAAAGCACAACTACACCAAGCCACAACAATAAGAACGCTGAAATCACTAATATTCTGCCAGGTAATCTCTAATCTGTTTAGACTGGGCTTAACAACCGCCGTGGTTGCTCAGTGGCTATGATGTTAGGCTGCTGAGCACGAGGTCGCGGGATCGAATCCCGGCCGCGGCGGCCGCATTTCGATGGGCGCGATATGCGAAACCACCCGTGTACTTAGATTTAGGTGCACGTTAAAAAACCCCAGGTGGTCGAAATTTCCGGAGTCCTCCACTATACGGCGTGCCTCATAATCAGAAAATGGTTTTGTCTCGTAAAACCCCATAATTTAATTTCTTAACTGGGCTTTACGTTTGGCCCGTGCTATATAGCTTTTAAGAATCGCCAGCTGAATGTTCTCAGTGTTCGAATCCACTGCATTAACTATTAGTGGCCCGCAGCGCTTCTATGTCCATATAGGTTAGCGTAGCCCGGCTGAGTGGTGACGTGTCGGTGGAGAGGTTGTCCCCGCGTACCAGAAGACGCGTACGGCTGTCGTTGGAAAGATGTAGGAGTCGACGATGCACAGCGACGGGACAGGGACGACAAGCACTGACCACTGGGATCCCGCTCAGGCAGCGACGTCACCGGTTCGCCTCCTCTAGGATGATGATGATGGCCTTAGAAACTATGAAACGGACCAAAATCCGATCAACACGCACTGCTGATTATATATATCTTTTTTTTTTTAATGCGACTGAGCAAAACGAGAACGAGGTGAAAGCAGGAGCCAACATTTCGACAAGTGGACTTGTCTTTTTCAACGCATTCACCTTGTTCTCGTTTTGCGCATCGTCTTGAATTTCCATCTCCTGCCTTCCCCGTGTTTCCCTTTTAATGCAACTAGCATTCTTAGGGTACTTCCACGCACTTTCCTGGGGCTATCTGTCTGTCTTTCGATGCCTGTAAGCGTTTTCCCGCTAACTTTGGTCACTGCAAGTGGATGGTTTATGCTAGTGAGTATTGCCTAAAGATACGGTGCTGGTGGAAGAGGATTCGAAAAAAACCGTAGGGCAAATTGGTTTCCCTTGGTTGTGGCCCTGGGTGTGTGCCGCTGTTTATGAACCTCTTTGATGCCAACTTGGCAATTGGAAACTGGCAACAGTGCGCGACCGGGTATGTGGCGAGTTCGGTGAGCCTTTCCGACGCCAACTTAGGTCACTGGGCATGTGCTGTTCGCAAACCTTTAAAATTTATCCAGTGTTGGGCGGTACCGAACCCGCATCATATACGTTCAGACAATCTTCTCTGAATACGCAGTCACACACACACACTTCGTGGCGGTGCCGCCAGATGGCACAACTTGTCCAGAGCCAGGCTGCATACACGCCTCATAGACGACGCGTTTCTCAGCTGTTGTCACGTTGTGTCAGTACACTGATTCAATCCCAGTCGCATTAGCGTTGACTTCCATCGTGAGATGGTTCTTTCTGGGTCCTTTTTTTTATTTTTTTAGTGATGGTGGCACGCGCTGTTTTAAGCTTCTTCTGTCCTACAGTGCTGACAAAGCTGCTCCTTTTCCTTCAGCTGTTGAACGCGTAAGCATTTCCATGCCTACCCAACCAGAAATTTGTCCGTCCGTCAGGTAAGACGAATGCGATGGCTCATACCGCCCTGAACAACGTCTCATAACCCCTTAAGCAAGCAAAAAATGCAATGGCTCACACCAACTTAAGGCAAAGATTACAAGCGCTCAGCAAAGTGAAGCGAACAGTGCATACATTTATTGAAAGCACCCATAAAACACACAGAACCGAATAGGTTTCAATGAAGAACTAGCTCAAGAAATGCATCCGAACCATCAATAAAAGCATTGCATAACCTCCTCAACATATGTAGCGGTGGTTTTGCAACAGCTTCGCTGGACATGCAGGCTGATAAGGGCCAATAAGGGTCGAATCATGTATCAGGTTTATAACGACCGATGAGTGTTGATAAGGGTTTATGCTGGTCGAACCAAGTTTCATAACACTGATAATGACACCGGGCCACGTGGAGATGAGCAAGTGGCATAATGCTTAGGCATACTTAGACAATTCCCGGAGGAGTTTATGCGTGTTTTTTATTGCTGTTACGCCTTAATGACCTGGCGCAACCCACTCTGGGGGATCGGCCATGAATCGGTCGATGCATGTGTCACATAAAGACAACAATACTAATTTTAAGGAATATGATTTCAATAATCGCTGGTAATTTGAACCTTTGGGAATTAAAGTTTATGTGATATAGATACAGGGTGCTTCAGCGAACTTTCAAATTATTTAATGAATGCTTGTGGCAGATAGCACAATTATAGTCCGTGAGCTGGCCTACTAGAAGAGGCGGGCATCACTTAAAAAAATGAAATTAATAATCGGCTAATTAATATACACCCACTAATTAAGTTTTAACTATTTACCGTGCGGCACATATTGCAATTTACGAATTCTAGAGGGTGAGACTGCAAGGCATTGAAAAGAATTGTGTGGACGACAGGGAGATATGCGTCGTCAAACATGCGGAAAAAATGGACTGTCTTTCACTTATTTTTTTATCCAACGTCGCCTTATACATTGAAGCACAAAATTAACTGCAACGGCAATGTAGTTCTCCGCAAAGTTTGGGAATCAATATCTCGAAATAGCTATCATCCTGACAATTCGTTCCAAGTGGATCCGCCTTCCGAACTCCCCGGCTAGAATTTGTAAATTGCAATATGTGCCACAAGGTAATTACTTAAAAACGTAATTAGTGAGTTTCCGTTAATTAGTCGATTATGCGTTTCACTTTTTTGTGCAAGTAATGTCCGCCTCTTCGAGAATACCAGTTCATGGACTGTAATTATGCTATCTGCCACAGGCAATGTTTTTTTTTTTTTTTTTAATTCTAGAAGTGTTCGCTGAAGTACCTCGTGTAAACTCTATTGTATATTATTAAAACTTGTTGTCTATTGTATCTACACATTATTCAATACAAAACTTCAGTTACAAAAGAAAAATGAAACGGAAAATGTTAGCATTGAATTCTTTTCGTCTCGGCAAATTGCAGAGGGAATCACAAAAGTTGTTTTGTTACCAGTTCGGTAACACCAAAGGAAATGAACACCAGGAGAGCCAACGTCAAATGAAGTTGACGCAATGGTTCTTCCAACAATCTTTTTGTCAGAACCTTATAACGGCCCCCGACATGCTGAAAATATTTGTTCTAAAGATGCACTCTCATTGCAGAAACGACACAATGGTGATAACGCCAGACCAGACCTGTGAAGGTAAAAGCTTAGTGAGGGTCTCGACAACAACGTCTCGTAAGCGACACTTCAGCCTTTCTAGTGGTGAGCCATATACTGTCCCAAGAAAATTTCAGACGCCAATATTCAGAAATGGACAATGAAAATCTATGGAAGTCATTCTTTATGGTGAATTTCCTAAAATCGCGCCGCCGTTACAAGCGCCGACAATAGTAAAATAGGGATTAGCGGACCACTAAGTAATGCTACTGTGAGTTCATTAGCAGATTCATTTAGGATTAGTCCTTTGTGTACCGGCAACCACACCAAACGAATGAGGCGTAATTGTCTTGGGACGAAAGAATTGAACGCTTCTAATGCGTTTGGTAAGTTATAAGTGGTTAGGGCAGAAAAAACGAACAGGCAGTCTGTTAAAATTACGGCTGCTGACGAAGATAAAGGCAATTCACGTAAATCTAAAACAATTGCCAATAATTCAGCCTAGAATATAGACGTGCAGTAAAGTAGTCGGATTGAAAAAGACAAATTAAGAGATGGTGATACCATGCCCATACCTGCCTTCTCTTCACAGATGGAAGCGTCAGTTGCAATCACAGTTCTTATTTTTAGTTGTACAAGGCGATCTTCTAAAATACCCTTTAGGAATTGATAAGGCAGATGCTTAACATTATTCGGAAAAATATAATCGAACTATATCTTAGCTATCGGAGCAGAGCTGCTTAATAAGTCTATTTCACAAAGATGAACGTGTAATGGGTCGAATAGAGTTTGCACGAAAACAGCTCCGCTTTGGCCCCAGTGCATCCTGCTCTTCTTCTTCTGTAGTGTTCATCGCAATGCCGCCGTGTAAGTGCATTGGGTATACATGCCAAAGCTGCTATTATTATTATTATTATTATTATTATTATTATTATTATTATTATTATTATTATTATTATTATTATTATTATTATTATTATTATTATTATTATTATTATTCGATATATGCGACCTTACAATGTGCTAGTGAGAACATTGGCTTTCTAGTTAAGCCTCCCAAAAGCGTACCTTTAACAGTTCGGGACGATCTTAACTGAAACGTCAAAGCATACTTAAGCAGGTATTGGCAACGGATATCTCGAAAGTGGCGCTACTCTCAGCATTTCTGCTAAGCAGGCATGACGTCACTACCCCTCAGCTTCAATTTCGCAATTACAATATGCGCCCTAAACTGAGTAATTAGGAAATTCAATTAGAACAGCTTAGATGATTAGAGAAATGATCGTCGAAATTTTTCTTGTTGCTAACGTCCGCCTAGCCTATGGGCAAGAACTGGCGGGCCTAGATGTGACAGCTTCTTTTAAAACGAAGTGCTCCGCATAATAAGAAACGCCTAGTATATGACATTCACGTGGCTTCGCTGAGCGTCTTGTGTGCCGGAACCGAGCCGCAGCATATGGCGAAACTCTTGCACAACCACGGCATGACAGGCCCCAAGGCCTCGCCCAAGGCCGCGTTTACAGTCACAGATGCGAAGTTTATAACTGTAGCTGTGGAGTAAAATGTTAGTTAAATCATGGGGGACGGGAGGGTGAACTGGTGGAACAAGTTCGAGCCGTCAGTCGAGGGAAGTCGTCTCTGCACCTTCTGCCATAGGCCGAGCCGTATGTACCGAGTCACAATGAATGCCTAGGAATTGTTTGCAGTTTCTTAAAATATCGTAATTGATCAGTAGGGCAACACAGCGCAAGATCTCGTTCTTTTGACGAGCACGTACAATGCCGACGGCGCTGCGATCGCACTCTCGCGGCAATTTGCGCGGCCGAGTCTGGTCGCTTAGCGCGCTTGTGTGAGGCGGTGGTCCGCGCACGTGACATGCGTGTCAACCTAGGCCGTGGCATGGGTTCGCCAGCGCGTTGCTCGAGCGCAGAGCAGGACACGTGCACGAGCAGTGGCGGTGTTGGCGCTTCAATCCTGCGGACGACAGCTGCGGCTAGCAACAATGCCCGCAGCGCACCGTCGCCGGACGAAGGAGAGCCGCGCTTCTCGGTTGGCCGGTGCAGCCGAGCTGGATCAGCCATGCAGTGAAACAGTGAGGCGGCTATCTAATCTCATTTGGCAGTGCCAACAGGCACCTTGAAACGCGCCTCGGAAACATGCAGACCACTCAAACGACACCGTGCTTTCTCTCGGCGATAAATGCAGAGAGAGCGCCGAGGAGGTGAGTGACACGGGGCTCTCGCTTTCCTGCCCTCCTCCGCCGTCCGGTTCGGCGCGGCGAGAGGAGCGACCAGAAACGGGCTTCGCCGGCGCTCCTCCGAGCCGCGTTGCCGGCCACAGTGCCAAGCGTCGCCCGCCGGAGCGGTACCCCACCCGATTGACGGGAGACCACCCTTCTGACGTAAGCACTCTGGCCGGTCTGCGTCTCGCCAGGACGACGTCTCGGGAAGCCCGCGCACAACTGGCGCGCCAGTCGGCGGCGGAGGCTGCACTGCGCCGTTCAAGTCGGTCGCCCTCCCAGAGCTCCGCTGCTTCCACAGGTCAGTCTCGCTCTACGCGCACCGTGATTACCGTCAAGCGAATCGCCGGAAGGCTCGTGTTCCTTATTCCGCCGAAGGAAAACAAAAGGCCTTTCATTTTCCTGCGAAAGATAAGGCGAAACCACTCGGTTTCCGCCGCTCCATTTGGTTTAGATGAATCAAATAGCGCAGTTCCCTCTTCGTTCTCGTTGCGTCCACGCTAGCGCTTACGCTCGTGAATGGATATAGCCAGCTTTTCCCGACTCGTCGGCGCGGCGACCAGCAGATTTACAAACCGCGCCCTAGCACCGGGAACAAGAGAGCAGGCACAGAACCAAAAAGAAATCATGGGTAATTACACAATATTCAAATGATAACTACTACCAAGCTAATATAAGAAAACTGTTTGCAAGCACGTCGACTCACTCGCTCATTAGCGAATTTTAAGGCGATCTCTACTAGCAAATAGCGCTTCTGTAAAATCAAAACGGCTGCTATTACCCTGAAGGGAAGCTTGCTAATTAAGCTAGAAAAGGAGGCAAAAGATAAGTTCCCGTAGCATCTAATCGCGGCATCATGTATTGTGTCAGCGTCCACTGTTGCATTGCTTATTGTTCAAGAAGGACTACAGTGCACTGTAAAGGACCCAAGTGCCCAAATACAGCAAGTTTCCAAATCTTTACTTGTGCCACCAAATATGAGAAAATAGTCGGAAATTCGTGAGGTCACACTGGCGTACTAGAGGTGAGTTTTCGATGTGAAATTGAAAGAAGGGAAGTTTCTCCCATAAATAATGAACCTTTCTTCCACAAAATGAATAAAGGTAGAAATTTGAAGTGCAAACTAAACGGTGTCGCTCAATCGAAACCAGGCTGCAAAAATTTCCATTCGCAACGCAGCTATAGCACGCGAACCTTCTAACGTGACTTTTAATGCACGCTGCTGAACAATACGCGTGGTCGCAATGGACGCCTTCTATTGGGTTCCGTTCCCTTTGGTAGTGAGTCTGGTACCCACATACTTGCGCAATTCTCACGACACGGCAGCAACAACGGCGTATGTGAACGCGGAATGCTATTCGTCAAGAGGCGCAAAGCCGAGCATCGTCGACTATCGTGCTTCCACTGGCATGCCGCCGCCCAGCGTCCGATATGTGTACAGATGCTAATGTTGTTGCGGTCTTTGTGTCACAACGAACAGGAAGCAAGCATGACGAAGATAACGCGGAAAAGAAAATGCGCTACGTAAAAAGACTCGACGCTTGTCTTCCTCAGTTGCAACAGGCCGCAAAGAGTGCCGCACACGGGAAACGGGAACAGGAGAGAACGGCTGGCTGACCGTGCGCGCTTGGGCCAGAGCACAACGCGGCCGTTTATGTGTGCACAAAGGAAAGAAGAAGAATACGGCCGGAACAGCAGGCGTTTTCTTTTTCAAGCGGGCTGAGGCTATGAAGAAAAGAAGAAGAGAGTGAAAGTACGGTTGTGAAAGGAGGAGGAACAGTCCAAACACTGCGCGATGCTCGGTTGTGAGCGGAGCTGGGCGAATTCAGAGAAAAAATTGCTTAACATCATCTCACACCAAAAGTTATAAACAGTTCATTTTTTTTTTATTTTGGATCGTTTTATTCATCACTAAATGTACTGAAAGCACTCCTGTGCAAAGAGTTGTCATATCAAATTGATGGTGGGCCAGAGTTCACTGCATGGAAGCAAATACGTGCATGCGACAGCGGGCGTAGCTCAATAAGTAAGGTTAACAAAGCCTACTTACATAAGGCACTCATCAATACAGATTGCCAGCATGTTCGTTCACAGCCCTTTAACAGCACAGCGCCATTATTTTACTGATTTGCAATGAACGCAATGGTGCATCAGTGAGAGAGAACAAGTTTAGTGAAAATGCCTGCAGAGTCGGTTGTGCTCCCTCCACGCAGGGAGCCTCCACGCAGGGAGGAGACAACTTTACTTCGATGTTTTCATGGGTAATTATAAAATTCATTTTTATTACTTAAACATTGCCATAAATTGAAAAAAACAAGACAATGATATAGGCATAACAGTGACAATAGCTTGTCTTGTTTCATTTTAAAATCCTACGTGCCTTTAAGGCATTTCCGGTATATTAAGTGCTACTGCAAGGGACTCCAGTTTGCAATTGTTGGCAGAGGGCGATCCCTTATATTTTCTGGATTTATTTTATTGTCATGTGAAGAAAAAGTGGATTTCTGGACTTCCGATTGTGTGCGTTTAATGTTACTGCGGTGTTCAGAAGCAGCCGGTTAAGCAAAGCGATTTTTAAGGTAAGCCAAAGAAAAATAATTGAAAGGACATATGTGCCATACATATATAAAATATTCCTTGTAAGAGTGAACTCAATAGTGCCTATACGGAAGACAGCGTTCTTTTCCCAATACAATAAAAATCCTTATGTTAGTTTTTATTTTCAAGCCCCGACAAAGGTTCAGTAGTATAACTGCGACAGAAGTGATGCGCTGTGTAGAACAGCCTCCGTGCGAGGAATCACTCGGCTACGCACTCGGGACCCTGCTGCGATCTGATGTGCATGGCAGCCAGTGTTTCTCCACAACCTTTGTGTCCTCATTTAAACAAAACAAAATCCTATTAGGTCTAGAATTAGGCGGTGTTATTGTTTTGTGTGTGTGTGTGTGTGTGTGTGTGTGTGTGTGTGTGTGTGTGTGTGCACGTGCGCGCGTTTGTTTTTGTACAAAGAAATATTCTTGTTTTCAAGTGGCAAACTTTAATAATGTGCACTTCAGTCTGTGCTGAGAGCCCCAAGAAAATTTCATTACACTTTTGTGCTAGAATATCTGTTTCGACGTCCTCAACTACGCGACGTGCAGTCATCTGCGTACATAACATACTGAGCACTGGCGTCGATACCTCTATACCCTCGCATTTCTTTTTTTTTAGGAGAGATCTCTTTTTTTTTTCGATAGCGCGTGATAGATAGCTCGATCTGTTCACCTGGATTACTTGAAGAAGCGGACGCTACTTGTGCGACAAATCGCAATGTCCAGGTGGCCAATTAAACTAATTAATAGTTTAATTATTTAATTTAGAGCCCGTGTTGCCATCGCGAAACTGGATCCGAGTTGTACCGCACTAAAGCTTGCGCCATTCTCGAGACGTCCGTCCCCAAAATGTGCTAGAACGTTCCCTGACGTTACACTTAAAAGCACTCCAAACTGCTTGACGCACGCTTTTGGTAAACTGTTGACTGGAACGCCAATGTATTTCGCAGCACAGTTTAAGAGAACGCTTTAGCGCGGCGGCTCCCATCTAAATACATCTGAAGAGGGAACTCGTTTTTCTCGGCAACCACTGCACCTAATTTGATGAGGTTCGTTGCATTTTAAAGCAGTTGAAATATAGTGACTGTTGGAAGCGTATTTGAATAAATATTGCAGAAAATCGCAAATTTTCAGAAAACGAAACTATAAAGTTTACGACTCTGCAACTCAGCAATGAAACGTGGTGCGACAATTCTGTCAATTGTATCAATAGTACATCCAAAGCGGACAAAACTGTTGCATTATATATGGCTCTCAAGTAAACCATTAATATGTGAGTAGGACTTTTGCAAAACCGTTACAAACAATGTAACAGATTGACCTAAAATGTAAATTGATAAATCAAATTTGTCCGCTTTGAATGCTCTAACGGGTGCAGTTTGCAGAACTGTGATATCTGTTCTTGGCGCAGAGATACGAATTCATTCACTTTGCGCTTCTATTCTTTTTCAAACTTAGCGATTTTTTAAAGTTCTTTTCAAAAAGCTTCCCGACCTAAATGAAAATTACGCTTCCGACAGGCCCTAGAATTTAATATTCTCTCTCAAATGGAACAAGCTTGATGAAAATCGGCCCAGTGGTTATCTCAGAAAAATGTTTCTGCGTTTTACGTGTGTTTGAATAGGCGTCATCGGAGCTGAGCCCTAGCCTCCTGTTAAAACGGCCTATAAGCGGTGCAAGATTTCGGCTGAGCAGGCATGACTTCACTTCTGCGTGACTATAAATTCCAAACTGGAACGTGTGCCTTAAAGTGAATAATTAATAAGTTAAACAGCGAATATTTTTAATTGGCCACCTGCACATTGCGATTTGTAGCGCATTTCCGCCTCAACAGTTATTTCACATGAACAGAACAAATTGCGTGTTTCTTTTTCTTAAATTGCTGGAACTACACAATGTTTGTTTGTTTGTTTGTTTGTTTGTTTGTTTGTTTGTTTGTTTGTTTGTTTGTTTGTTTGTTTGTTTGTTTGTTTGTTTGTTTGTTCATGCTGCAGCCCAAAGGGCTGTAGCAGAAGTTATAATCACACATGCTGACGAGAAAACACAGTGCAGTATCACGAGTGCGCACTAACACAGTAATCGGACAGGGCATAATGCGGGAAAAAGTGTAAATATTCGCAAGCCTACAGAGAAAAGAAAGAAACACTTCATAAGCATTGCCTATGACGCCTGAAACTGAAGCGACTTAATTCGCGAATTTCACCAGGCAACGAATTCCAGTGTTCAATCGTTCGGCGAAAAAAAAAAACTATTTGAAAGCATTAGTGGAAAGGGTGTGATATTCGAGGCATGGTAGCAGCCTCTAGTTGATGTCAGCTGTTAGAGGGGCGGCATCGCAGAAATTACGGACGGAATTTATGAAATAATCTTCAGGGACCGCCTTTCTGGAAGTACTTAAATGCTCGCGGAGGAGACATCGCCGCTCGAAGCGACACCGACCGAGACGGACAGCTTTTCTTTTATGTATCATCCATTTATCAAAGTGAAGCGAGCATGCACCCCTGAGGTACAGCTCACCTGAGGGGCACAATTTATGAGCTCAGGTTATTTATGCGGACGTACGGACTTTTAGCAGTCAGGCAGAATTTTATTCATTTTGAATATCTTCCACAATTTATGCACAAGACCTTAGAGGCAAGAATCTGATGGCCAGCGCTGCCTAAAGCATTGAAAAATCAATAAATATCCCAAGTGTAAACCCATGTCTTTAAACTTCCGTAAAGCGTAATTTTTTCAGCGTGCGCAAAGCCTACTCCATTGACATATATTTTATTAAACATTATTAACTTCGTGTTTTACGCCAAAACCACTAACTGATCATGAGGCGCACTCCTGATTAATTTTGAGCGTCCGGGGTTCTCCAACGTGCGTCCAATACACAGTTCTTGTATTCAGCTCCCATCAAAATTGCTTTAGGTTTTATCGATTTAGGTTTTATCGATTATTTAGGTTTTACGAAGCCAAAGTGGTGGAATCAATAATTATGGCGAAAAAATAGGAGGACGCTTAAGTGGAACGCGATAGACTCAGAGATCTCTGACTGCCCCTCACGATTATCGGCAGCCGCAGCTTATGTGATCGTAATGTGTACATGGAAACGCAAAGCGTTCGCCGCCAAGGCGAGCTTTCTGGTAGAAACGCGGCCTCTTGCGTGGGCCGATCCCAGGGGTAGTGCACAGCCACGCCAAAAAAATTTCGTCATTTTCAGGTCTCTGTTACCGTTTCGCACTTTTAATATTAAGCCTGAGAAGATCTAACTTAAAAGGCATGCGCTGCCGGTGTTTGGCTTCATTACATTTGTTTGTGGGCTGTCATTCGCGAAATTCCGAGGAATATGTCAGGAATGTAAGGCAAGGTGCGAGCAACTTTAGTGATAGATGGAATATTGTGGCAATATAACCCGCATAACCGCATGTCGTATAGCGATGCATGGCATATACTTATCTCTAAATGTATGCGGAAATTTTCGCTCGCGGACAACTCCGCCGACGCTGACAACGACACCGACATCGGATTTTTTGCGACACGGGGCCGTTGAAATATCACACAAGAAAAGTTTTTTGATAACATTACAAAAACATAGAGAAGAGATATCGGAGGAGAATTTGATGCGCCTTACTTCGCCGCCTTTGCAGACAACAGACACCTTAGTAGTTTTCATTGAGGTAACAAAAATTACACCCTCACACAACAGATTAACGGTGTCAAAAAGTAGAGAAGGTGCATATGGAGGCACGTGCATTAGGAGCTTCATCATCATCATCAGCAGCAGCCTGGTTACGCCCACTGCAGGGCAAAGGCCTCTCCCATACTTCTACAACTACCCCGGTCATGTACTAATTGTGGCCATGTCGTCCCTGCAAACTTCTTAATCTCATCCGCCCACCTAACTTTCTGCCGCCCCCTGCTACGCCGCCCTTCCCTTGGAATCCAGTCCGTAACCCTTAATGACCATCGGTTATCTTCCCTCCTCATTACATGTCCTGCCCATGCCCATTACTTTTTCTTGATTTCAACTAAGATGTCATTAACTCGCGTTTGTTCCCTCACCCAATCTGCTCTTTTCTTATCCCTTAACGTTACACCTATTATTCTTCTTTCCATAGCTCATTGCGTCGTCCTCAATTTAAGTAGAACCCTTTTCGTAAGCCTCCAGCTTTCTGGCCCGTACGTGAGTACTGGTAAGACACAGCTGTTATACACTTTTCTCTTGAGGGATAATGGCAACCTGCTGTTCATGATCTGAGAATTCCTGCCAAACGCACCCCAGCCCATTCTTATTCTTCTGATTATTTCAGCTTCATGATCCAGATCCGCGGTCACTACCTGCCCTAAGTAGTATTCCCTTACCACTTCCAGTGCCTTACTACCTATTGTAAACTGCTCTTCTCTACCGAGACTGTTAAACACTACTTTAGTTTTCTGCAGGTTAATTTTTAGACCCGCCCTTCGGCTTTGCCTCTCCAGATCAGTGAGCATGCGTTGCAATTGGTCCCCTGAGTTACTAAGCAAGGCAATATCATCAGCGAATCGCAAGTTACTAAGGTATTCTCCACTACCTCTTATCCCCAATTCTTCCCAATCCAGGTCTCTGAATACCTCCTGTAAACACGCTGTGAACAGCATTGGAGAGATCGTATCTCGCTGCCTGACTCCTTTCTTTATTGGGATTTTGTTGCTTTCTTTATGGAGGCGCTATAAATATACCTTTCAGTATTTTTACATACGGCTCGTCTACACCCTGATTCCGTAATGCCTCCATGACTGCTGATGTTTCGACTGAATCAAACGCTTTCTCGAAATCAATGAAAGCTATATATAACGGTTGTTTATATTCCGCAAATTTCTCTATCATCTGATTGATAGTGTGAATATGGTGTATTGTTGAGTAGCCTTTACGGAATCCTGCTTGGTCCTTTGGTTGACATAAGTCTAAGGTGTTCCTGATGCTATTTGCAATTACCTTAGTAAATACTTTGTAGGCAACTGACAGTAAGCTGATCGGTCTATAATTTTTTAAGTCCTTGGCGTCCCCTTTGTTATGGATTAGGATTATGTTAGCGTTCTTTCAAGATTCTGGTACGCTCGAGATCATAAGGCATTGCGCATGGTACGCTCGAGGTCATGAGACATTAGGAGCTTATGGTAAGGAAATTATCGTTGTCCAGAGCCCTTCTTTCACGTGAGGCCACAAACACATCAAAAACTTCACAAGTTTCCACAATGCAGAGTAACCATTCACACTGCCGTTCATCTATTACTTTCTCTCGCTCTCTCTCCCTCGCACTGACATTGCAATGACATTGCAACTTTCGGCCTCAATGTCAAAAGTGGGGTGGCAAAGTATGTCATTTGCCCCCCCCCCCCCCATTTCTGAAAGCGCGCACTTTCGGCTGCACGCTGGAAAGTCCAGCAAACCTACAATTGAAGCTACATTGACCTTCTTAATAGAGCGAGCACGTAGGTAATGCTTTACTGCTTCTCGGGACGCCCTGTAGCGGACGACGCGCAGGATCCGCCGAATACGCTCGCGTTGTGGATAACGTCTGGCGCTGTGCAGTTCCCGCTTTAACGAACTGCCAGCTTGCGCAACTTGCATTATGCCTAGCTTTCTGGGACCGCTATATCCGTATTCGACAACACAATCAGCTTGCTACCATTGACCTGCGGGCGAGGGGGACGTCCAGATAAAGTATTATAATCAGCGGCGCCCAACGACTGGTGTGCCGTACGGCATGAAATCGGCCGATTATGAAATGCTGGAACTATTTAATCTATGCGCAGACATAGCCTACATAGTGTTGCAGTCTCAGTATATTATCACGATCAAAAATCTAATCAAACCTCTTACAGGTATAACTGTGGAATTTCATTGTGTAATCACGATTTACCGAAGATATGCTCGTGACAATGACCTTGGTTGAACGTGCGAGCCATTTCAATACCCATAAAGGCATGTGTCACTTCTGACATTGGCGATTTCATATTCAGGCTGTTTCTAAATAAGAGATAAACTATTACTTGTTTGCTGGCAGGAGCAAAAACAATAGATATTTTGAAAAATCACGGCCACTTTTTGGCGCTGTGTAGATTGTTTATGTGCTGTGAACACAGTTCCGGAACAGTCGCTTTCTCCCACCTTTTATGCGTTATAGACGGCATTTAGTTGTTTTCCCCCAGGTATGCTCGGTAAAATATGCGATCCACGGTGTTTATATTTATTCCAAGTACGAAGCAATGTTCTGAGTGACGAACGATATACGTTTATTCCGTGTAGGTTCATTGCAGCCTTTGTAGAACGTTACTCATTGAAGCGTTCCAGAGTGTCATACTGCCGTTAATCGAAATGTTTCCCAGACTCCTAGAACAGCACGAAAGACGGTTCAAGTTCCGTGAAAACAGCGAGAATTTTGAACACGATGCGTTGCGGAACTCATTCTCCTGCTTTAAAGCAAGTGTTGCAGTTAATTACTAAATCCCCGTTTTTCCAAGTGTTTCCGTGCATCATACGAGATTCGTAGTTTCTTTCTCCGTTGTCCTCGGTGAGCTAAACAATGCATCCGTTTCTGTCTGGGGGTAATCAGGGCATTGTATGGCCAATGTGTAGGCAGTGTTCCAAATGGATGAGTTGAATGTGCATTTTCCAGTAGAATACGCATGCAAGTGGTCCACAGCGGTATTATTCGGTTTTACAAGCAGTGTAAAACTTAGACGGCTGCGTTGACACAATTACAACTGAGGTGAAATTTTTGTGAACATAATGGGAAGAATACGTCAAGTTTAGGTGCGATTGTAAATGTGGGCTTATCAAATACAGCCTTTAAAAAAATTGTAAGCAATTGTCACGCTGCTACTATTAACTAGGTTTCCCAATGTCCCAAGATAACTCTGCGTTTCAGATATCTTATACTTTGAAGGAATAGCCAGCATATTAAGCGCAATGTGTAGCGCAGTTTTAACGTTTCTCACTTGTTTAGAGGCGTTACGAATAATTACTGAATCCTCGTATTTTTATTTTTATTTTTTTCCACACGTGATACTTTAGGTTCGTCTGGTCTCCTCACTGAACTAAAGGGGGCAGCTTCGTTATGTTTGCTGACTGTAAGGACAAAATAATGGGTGATCTGGAGGTAAACTTTGAAATATATGGGGAATTGGGGCTCTCGCAATAAATTACTCATGCAAGCATTCTAGAGTGTTATGAGCGTGTCTAACGAGAGAGGCAGAATTTAGACCGCTGCCCTGGGAGAACATTAAAAGCCACCAAGACCAAATATAGGGAAAATTGGTCGTGCACTATGAAAACGTTGTGCGCGAGGTTAAATACGGCTGCATCAAATGCAACCTTTTAAAAAATTCTTATTGAAGTGTTAGAGCGTGTGACATGGCCGCTATCAGTTATGCTTCTCAGTTTCCCGACATCGCTGTAGATTACAACATGTTTATATTTCGTGGAAAGGGGAGGGAGGTCATCTTAATTGGGCAATGTTCGACAAAATGTTTCGTTCCTGGACCAATTAGAAGCGTTGCAAATAATTACCGAGCCGTCGATTTTCTTTTCCCATTTTCAGGCTTCATAACAAGTTCCGATTTGGTTTCAGCGATGTCCTCGGTGAACTAAACAAAACATTTTGTTTCTATTTGGCGAATATAAAGGGCGCGTTATGGGTACTATGTAGATAAACTTCATAGACAGGGGACTAATTATGAAATTTGCAGTAAATTACGCATGCAAGCGATCCGGTACTTTAGGAATATGTTTTGCGAACAAGGAATTTATCCCGTTGCCCTGAGATAATTGTGAACTCAACCGATATCAAATCTATCGGAAATCGAGTGGAGCGGGGGGAGGGGGTCAGCAGGGAGGGACGACATCATGGTAAATGCAATGGCGAAGTAACATGTATGTTGGTGAATAACTGCCTTTTAAAAAATTCTCCACAAGAAGTGTTCCAAAGCATTACATGCGGGCAAGTTTTCATACGGAACCTTCATACATACACGGGCAGCGTACTAAACTATGCGATATAATTATGAGAAACGGAAACTTTTGTTGCAACTGTTCGAAAGAAACAGCTTCGCTGGAAATTAGGTTGTAGATCTCCAAGGTAGCATGCATCTGCTGACTTCTTTTTTTTTTTTTTTGTGTGTGTGTGTGTCAATAGTGCAATATATGTTGTTTGTACTTCGTTGCGTATAACCATGACAATAATACTACCTAAACTAGCGATTCGTTTATGCTGTAAACTTAAGCATCAAGCATAATTTTTTTCATTAATTATTAAAATTGTTTTGTAGGAAATGTGCATTTTTTATGTGCGCTGTACTGCTGTTACTGGGCGGGATCCGCGACCACTGTGGGGCACTCGTTGCCTTTTGTCTCTGTGTCATTTCGAGGTATTGTATATAATTGCGAGAAATAACCGAATGTTCAAATAATTTTTCAGGCCCGCATGGTTCACCATGTGGGATTGATAAATAGGTCTATCTCTGTTAAATATGCATATAACTGACAGAAACATTTCCAGGCTCTTTCACTTACAGTATTAGTAATTCCATATATATATATATATATATATATATATATATATACAGTAAACTCTCAGTTGTACGAACGTCGGTTTATCGAATATTTCAGAACAACGAACTTTTTAAAGATCCCCGGCAGTTTTCTTATAGATTCTATGCAAAAAAATGTTTCACTTAAACGAATTTCGGAACAGTCAATATTTCAGTATAACGAACTCGCTCAGAGGGCCAAGGCTTATTTTTACGTTATTTTTACCATCGGCAATGTAACGTCGCTGGCGCTACAGCACCCCTGGGGCAAAGCGGCGGCACGGAAAACCAACGGCAACGAGGCATGGCCTCCGAGATTGCCAACACAGAACGCGCAAGCATGTAATCTCGGAGGCCATGAACAAAGTAACATCGCCGAGCCAGTTTCAAGCCCTATAACTCTAGCTGAGGTTGTAGGGTACATTGGAAAGTTGAGAGACTTTGTTTCTCAACAGCAAGCTGTGCCAGAAATGTACAAAAACATTGACTCTTTGGACAGTTTTGTTACTTCCTGTGCTTTAAAAGTACAAGTGCAGAAGATTACAGATTTTTTTTTCTAAGTGAGAAAGGCAGCATTATAACTGGTATGAACCTTGTACTTGTTGATATGTACAAATTCCATTTCACACATTTCTAACACTATGGACGCCATGTCTTTTGATCCATGAATTGCACTTCAAACTTTTGACTCTGTATGCCATGTCTTATGTTGGTCTAGTGAATATTCAGTTTAGTGAACTTTCAGTTAAGTGAACTATTTCTTTCAGTCCCTTGAAGTTCACTCAAGTGAGAGTTCACTGTATATTTATATATATACATATATATATATATATATATAGATAGATAGATAGATAGATAGATAGGTAGATAGATAGATAGATAGATAGATAGATAGATAGATAGATAGATAGATAGATAGATAGATAGATAGATAGATAGATAGATAGATAGATAGATAGATAGATAGATATAGATATATATATAGATATATGAAATCAGAAGCCAGCTAACAATGCCACCAAGGACAACATAGGAGAAATTACTTGTAATTACTAATTGAATTAAAGAAATTATAAATTTATGGCAATGAAAGTGGATGAAGAAACTTTCAGCAGGGGGGAACGATCCGACGTGTTCGCATTACATGTGCGATGTTCTACCAATTGAGCTACCGCAACGCCGTTTCCTCATCCTTTTTCTTGGGTATTTATGTTTTGCTTCTAGAACTAACCCTGGAAGTATTAGCCAGCACCACCATTCACAAACCTTGACGGAGGATGTGGAACATCCTTTCTGCCGCAGGTGTCACAAGTACGTGATCTTTTTGGATGAAGGCAACTGGTCTAAAACCCACAAACGCTACCTGAAAGCACCAATGTTGTCGGATTATAGACCCTCGTTATGTAATGACCGGAAGGAAAAGGAGTTAACGAGGGGCCCGATTCTTACTTATAATATCGTAAGAAACCGATAAACAATGACGCCAAGGACAACATAGGAGAAATTACTTGTACTTACTAATTGAATTAAAGAAATGATAAATTAATGGACATGAAAGTGTATGAAGAAACAACTTGCCGCATGTGGGGGGAACGATTCCACGTTTTAGCATTACGCGTGCGATGCTCCACCAACCCAGCTACCGCGGTGCCGTTTCCCCATCCCCTTTACTGGTATTTATGTTTTAGTACTAAACTAACCCTTACAAGTAATTTCCCCTATGTTGTCCTTGGTGTCACTGTCAGCTTCTTATGATATTGTTATTATAAATCGGGACGCTCAGTTAACCCCCTTTCTTGTTTATTATTACATAACAAGGGTGTCGAATCCGGCAACATTAATGCCTTCAGGTAGCATATATATATATATATGTATATATATATATATATATATATATATATATATATATATATATATATATATATATATATATATATATATATATTTACATCCAAGCGCGTAAAAGGGACGCGGGGATCAAGAAGAAAAGGGAAGAGAAAAACGAAGACTGTGCAGCGGCCATTCCTGTTGTTCGTAGCCTGCCGTTACTGCTCTCGCACGCCTAAATAAACCCCTTTTCCCTGTGCTTGAGTAGTTCCTTTTGTACAGGAGCCCGTCACGTAGACAGTAGCTGCTTGTTGCACTTGAATGGGCAGAAGTGAAGAGTGGCTCCAATTTGGTGTGTCCGTTGTTCTGCTTTGAACACATCGATATCTGGAAAAGCGGATGTCACAGAAGCGACGAGATGATCAAAATCGTCTGCGTCGCAGTCCGTCGTGGTAAGCTGCATACGGGAAAGGCAGTCTGCGTCAGCATGTTTTCGGCCACTCTTGTAGGAAACAGTGAAGTTATATTCCTGCAACCTCAAAGCCCAGTGCGCAAGGCGACCACAAGGGTCGCGAAGGTTCACGAGCCAGCACAGGGAATGGTGGTCTGTGACGACTAGGAATGGGCGTCCGTACAAGTACGAGCGAAATCTCTGAACTGCAAATATTACAGCGAGGCATTCTTGCTCAGTCACCGGGTAATTTCGTTCAGGTTTGCCTAATGAGCGGCTTGCATAAGCAATCACGTGCTGACGGTCGTCATAACGTTGGACCAAGACGGCACCCAGACCGACGCCACTAGCATCTGTGTGGATTTGTCGGCGCAGTAGTATTAAAGTGGCGAAGGACAGGCCGGGAGGTCAGCAGGAACTTCAGCTGACGAAATGCAGACTCGCACTCGGGTGTCCACTCAAACCGTGCCCGTGCGTCGTTATGTAGCAGATTTGTCAGAGGATACGCGACGTCAGCAAAACCAGGAATGAATCGGCGAAATTAAGAGCAATGACCCAGAAAACTACGAAGTTGCTTCACTGACTGCGGTGCACTGAATGCCTCAACAGCTGCCGTCTTGAGGGGATCAGGCCGGATACCGTCTTTGTCAACAAGATGACCCAGCACAAGGGTTTGACGGTCACCAAAGTTACATTTCTTGGAGTTCAGAACCAGGCCAGCGTTTTTGATGCAGTCGAGAACAATATCCAGGCGCGTATTGTGCTCATTGAATGTGCGCCCGAATATAACAACGTCGTCAAGATAGCACATACAGATGTTCCATTTTAACCCACGCAGAATGGTGTCCATGAACCTTTCAAAGGTTGCTGGAGCGTTGCACAACCCAAATGGCATCACATTGAATTCGAATAATCCATCCGGGGTTATGAAGGCTGTTTTCTCCTTTTCTGCCGGGTGTATCGGGATTTGCCAATATCCTGAGCGCCGGTTCACTGAAGAAAAATAAGAGGCCGAATGAAGGCAATCAATTGCATCATCAATCCGGGGCAGCGGGTAGACATCCTTCTTAGTCACGGCGTTTAATCTTCGATAATCGACGCAAAATCTCCAGCTACCGTCTTTCTTTCTGACGAGTATGACCGGAGCTGCCCAAGGACTCGAGGACTCTTGTATTATCCCATTTTTCATCATGTCATTCACTTGTTCCCCGATTATCTAGCGCTCGTTAGGCGACACGCGATAAGGCTTTTGCCTGATCGGGCGCGCAGATCCCGTATCCATAGTATGGCGCGTTCGTGACTCGGGAATCGAGAACGCTTTGTCCGGCCGCGCAAAGTCAAACACTGACAGATGCTTAGAAAGCATATCCCCCAAGGTATGGCGTTGCCTTGTGCTGAGCGACTTGTTTATCATCGAGAGGAGCTTTTTATCTGAGACGTGGCGAAGGTCAGCAGGTTCACACGACGGGTCAGCTGTTCACTTCACTTTATTACCTTAAAGGCCCCCAGGATTGGGGGTATTATATAAGGGGTGGGTAGCTATTAAAATAAATTATATACACAAGGGAAAGATGTTTAGGTACAAGTTTGCTCGCTGGTAAATATGTTAATTATACAGTTCAAAAACGTCGATGGGCAGGTGATTGCGGCGATGTCGTGTGGAAGGCCGTTCCAGTCCGAGGCTGAACGTGGGAAGAATGATGTGGCAAAAGTGGTAGTGTGCGTACGTGGACGGGCGACTTGAAAGGGATGACCAATGCGGAGTGAAATGCGTGCAGGAGGACTGATGTAGGGTGGATGATGAAGTGAGCTGTAAAAAAACCTGTGAAATAAGTACATAGTAGCGATACGACGCCGACAAGTCAGGCTTGTTAAGCCGGATTCTGCTTTTAACGATGATATACTGACATTATATGAATAGCATGAATGGATGAATCTTGTGGCACGATTCTGCACTGATTCTAGACAGTTTGTTAGATATTTTTGGTTAGGGCTCCAGATGGCAGAGGCATATTCCAGCTTAGAGCGTACGAGTGACTTGTATGCAAGCAATCTTAGGTTTGGTGGCGCTAGACGTAGATGACGTTTTAGGAAACCAAGGCTTCTGTTAGCAGATGATATCACTCTAGTGACATGCGCGTTCCAGGTTAGATCGTTAGACAACGTTACGCCTAGGTATTTGTAAGACTGTGTTAATGCTATCGTGACGTGCGAAATTGTATAAGGGAACAGGAGAGGATTACATTTTCGATGAAATGACATGAGTTTGCATTTATCGGGGTTTAGTTCCATGAGCCATTGGTTACACCAGTCCTGGACGCAAGTTAAATCTCTTTGAAGAGTTAGCTGATCAGAGGGGTTACTGATTGTGCGATAGATAACACAGTCATCGGCAAAGATGCGAATGTTACAGGAGACCTGTGTTGGTAGGTCGTTAAAATATATTAAAAATAGAAGGGGACCAAGGACTGATCCTTGCGGGACGCCTGATGTTACTGCAAGAGACCTAGAGGTTTGATTATTAACGTGAACAAATTGGGTACGGTTTGCCAGAAATTCTTTTATCCACTGCAGTATGTTATGATGCAAATTTAACCAAGAAAGTTTTAGTAGCAAGCGCTCGTGGGGAACCTTGTCGAAGGCTTTCGCGAAATCTAGGAAGATTGAGTCAGTTTGAAGGTTAGAATCAAGGGCCATGTGCAGGTCATGGACAAAAATAGCTAATTGCGTTTCACAAGATAGGTTTTTACGGAAGCTGTGTTGAGAAGGATGAAAGAAATTAATAGAGTCGAGAAAGTTCATTATGCAAGAATAGATTACATGTTCCATGATTTTGCATGGCACACTTGTTAAAGAGATGGGGCGATAATTAAGGGGCGATTCTTTGTTACCTGATTTGAAGACCGGAACGACCTTCCCCACCTTCCAATCGCTGGGTATGCTACCTGTGGAGAGTGATTGTGTGAACAGTAATGATAAGTACACTGAAGAAGCATGACGAATGTTTTTTAAGAGTTTGCTGGTGATTTCGTCAGTACCTGCAGAAGATGACATCTTAATATTTTCAATGATACCGGTGATGCCGTGTGCAGCGAATGTGACTGGTGGCATGAGCGATCTTGGTTGGGAAGTTGGGACAAATGTTGGCATATCAGTTTCGGTTGTGAAGACGGATGAAAATGCAGTGTTAAATATATTTGCACACTCAACGTCGCTCACTTCCTCGCCATGCGTGTCGGTAAGTGTGATGATAGGCGCATAATCAGGGTTTAGAACTTGCCAGAACTTTCTGGGATTATTGCTTAGGATCTTCGGCAGGTCAGTATGAAAAATGCATGTTTGGCATTAGAAATGGACCGCAAATACGTTGACTCGGCCTCGTAGTGTTTATTCCATGCGCATTCGCTTGGGTTTAGTTTTGCTGCACGGAAAAGTCGTTTTTTCTTGTTCTCGAGTGTTTTTAAGGACTTTGTGAACCATGGTTTATTATGATTGGCACGAAATGTAATGGTGGGAATGAATTTGGATGTTAGTTCGGCAAGCTTGGTTTTAAAAGTAAGCCAGTTGTCCTCAATTGATCGGTCGTAAAAATCTCTTTCGAATTCTGGAAAAAAAGCAAGCAATTGGTTGTTCATTTCATTGTAATTGCCTTTGTCGTAAAGGCGAATTGTTTTGTGGAACGTTTGGCGCGATTCCGCAACGAAGGTGAAAGTAGCATGTATAATTTTGTGGTCGCTAACTTCGCGGAGATAAGTAAGATTCGCTAAACTTTCAGGGTGATTAGTTAGTATAAGGTCCAAGATGTTTGACGAATCACGTACGACGCCTGTAGGTTCTTTTACTAATTGGGTGAGATTAAAATTTAGACAGACGTCAAGGAAGTTAGTTATTTCTTCATTGCTTGTTGGTGTGAAGTTCTGCCAGTCAATAGACGGGAAGTTAAAATCGCCAAAAAGAAGAATGCGCGCGTTGGGATGTGTAGTAGTAAGTTGATTTAGGCTATCATTTAGGTAATAAGAAAATTGTGGATAGCTGTAGGGGGGTCTGTAGCAGACACCTAGTATGACGGTTTGAGGTGCGGAACGGCAGATTACCCATAGTATTTCAAGTTCTGATTGGATATTAATAACAGAACAAGGCAATTGTTGGTTAGTGGCAATGAGAACACCTCCTCCTCTGGAGCCCTTGCGGTCCTTGCGGAAAACTTTAAAATTAGGTAGATTGGCAAGAACTTCCGTATCAGTGACGTCATCTGTTAGCCACGTTTCAGTTAGTACAAGTATGTTGCTGGAAGATGATGAAACAAGATTACAGATGTGTTCACGTTTGGGGAGGAAACTGCGTATGTTTGTGAAAATAATAGAAAAAGAAAGATTTGGAAGTTTACCACGAGGGCTGCTACCAGGAAGTTTAGTTACACGACGATGAACCGTATGCTATGAGATTTCTTTTACTGTCTGCGATGATTCGTCGAATGCGTACTGTTTAGGACCGATGAATAATGTTTTGTAGCGCAAGGAAAATTTTGTGTTTTTAGTTTTGGCAAATCTAACTAGATGCTTTCGCGCATCTCGGACAGGGCGTGAAAAATCCTCCCCGACGCTGTAATCAGTCCCTTTTAACTTACGGCCATTTGAAAGAATTAGCTGTTTGGTTTTAAAAAATGTCAGTTTGACTATTATTGGGCGAGAGCGCCCAGAAGAATGGCGTCCAAGACGGTGAGCCCGTTCAATTTCTTTTGGGTCAATGGTTAGACCTAAGTGATCACGGCAGAGGCGCAGGACAGTTTCTTCAGATTGGGCGTAGTTTTCCGATGCATTGTTATCTGTGATATTATAGAAAATTAAATTGTTTCGTCGCGAGCGATTTTCGGCGTCATCCAGGCGGGCTTCTATTCCTCTGATATCTTTGGCTGTTTGGGTGGTGTTAGTGCAGATCGCATCCATGTCGGTGCGTAGTGTTACCAGGTCTTGATAGCGAGTTTCTAGGTTGGATAATCTGTTACTGAGGTCAGATATAGCCTGTTCAGTAGTTGTTAGTTGGTTTCTAAGGCCTTGAACCTCGGCGAGTAGTTGTGACTGACCAGTAGACAGCTTCTTTAGTTCTGCGAGTACAGTGTCGGGACCTGGGTTTGACTCGATATCACCAGCCAACAGCAACAAGGTACGTACTACATCATAACATTCAACAACAATCGAAAGGCAGGACTGTGGGCTCGGTAGCTGTAGGAGACAGTAGTTACTTGATTTTTTTGTGAAAAGACAATACTGATTACTGACCTGCGCAGCCATAGTACGGCTATGGACGAAGACGTGTATTCTGTAAAGTAGGCGAGTTTCAAGCCGTCTGGAAGCAGGGCGGGTTCTGCCGAGCAGTTGGCCATCCACAAGCCAGCACGCCCGTTGCCGATGGATACCACACAATGAGGGACAAAAACGTTCTTCACACAATTTAGATGCATTGGCTCTACGGAGGCATCGAAACTGTCTGGAACTTCACCGCGACATGCAACCGGCACGCACACAGAGGTGGACGCAGGCACAACAGTATCTGCAGACACACAAAGTTCACCTTGACTGCATGTCTCCTCTAAGAGCCCGGACGAAACATGGCCATCGACGCAAACTTCCCCCTTGCGACAATCAACGGTCGCACCACACTGCCGCAAAAAGTCGATGCCCAAAATCACTTCGTGCGTAGATCGGGGAATAACTACAAACACCGTCGCGAAAACTCCACCAGCCAAGGATACTTCAGCAGTGCACACACAAACAGGGCGCAACGACTCGCCGCTCACTCCACAAAACGTTGCAGCCTGGTCCCACGGAAATACACCTTTGCGCCCTAACCGACATTTAAAACCGAGACTCATTACGGATACAGTTGCTCCGGTATCCACTAAAGCCATTGTAGGGACACCATCAACAAGCACATGCACTTTGTTCTTAATCATAGCAACTGCAGGGGGCATTTCTGTCGATAGCACGTGTCGAGCGACCTCACCCCCATCGGCCGCGCTAGCTAGTTTTCCGGTTGTGAAGGCGAGGCGGAACGGCGCACTGGCGATGTAGATTGACGTAAGCGCGGTGCACGAGAAGTTGGCGGTGGCGTCAAACTCCTGTTAGATGCCGGCGAGCGGCTCCGAAAGCTTCTCTGCCAGTAATCGTTGCCGGGAGGGACGCCAGCTGACCAAGAGGTAGTGTACGGCTGTTGAGTTGTCCTCATAGGAGGTGTGGTCCTTGTTGAAGACCCCGATCGACCATTCCACGTTGTTGGGCGACGATTGCAAAACCTCGCTATGTGGCCTGCGACACCGCATTGGAAACACACCGGCAGATGCCGCAAATTTCGATGTTCTTCCACGTAGTCACGCATGTTGCTGTCGACTGCATAGCCAGCAGGTGGGTCACATTCATCATGGCTAGGCACCAGCCGCCGAGAGGCGTGCGTGCGGCGAGGGCGTTGGTCGTAGTCATGATCTTGATAGCTTATGGTCCCTCTCGTTTGTGGGGTAGACCTATACTCGACGGTCGCTGAGTGAACCGTGGGTTGCCATGCGGTCGAAACGGCCGTGTTTCTCATCTCGTGTGGTAAGTACGCACCAGTGATGCCGGGTGTGCAACGGTACATCTCTTCCCGATGGAGCAACTCTTCGCGAACAATCTGCCATATTGTAGATGGAAGGTCAACACACGAGCTCGGGTCTACACTTGCCACCGTTGTGACATTAGCCAGGCGACCAAACTTCGGTATTATCCGTCGCATCTTCAGCGTCTCAAAGGTCATGCAGTGGCGAATGATGTCAGACACGGAATCCAAGCTTTCCTTGCCGATCAAAAAATTGTAGGCGTCTTCGGCTATTCCTTTCAACAAATGTCCAACTTTGTATCTTCAGACATTTGAGAGTTGACTATTTTACACAGTTTCAGCACTTCATCGATATAAGTCGTACAGGTCTCGCCGGGAATCTGAGCTGTTTGCGAAAGCGTCTGTTCAGTGCGTTTCTTTTTTGCGCTAGAGTCTCCAAAACACGCTCTGAGCTCCTGGACGAAAAGCTCCCATGAAGTGAGCGTGTCTTCGCGATTCTCATACCAGACGAGCGCTGTGTTGGTGAGGGAAAACACAGCATTGGACAACTGTGCGGTCGAGTTCCAACCGTTAGACCGGCTCACCCTTCGGTAGTTCGTGAGCCACTCGTCGACGTCTTCTCCGGCTTTTCCTCCGAAAGTGAGTGGCAATATATATATATATATATATATATATATATATATATATATATATATATATATATATATATATATATATATATATATATATATATATATATATATATCCGTATATCGGGAGAGGGGTACAGAGAGGTCAGATCTTTTGCGTTCTGCCCCCCTCCCCCCCCGTTCGAGAAATAGTTGCTACGCCACTGCCATAAGGCTTGCAAAGAGCTCTTCGAAGTACGATGACGGGGCTTATTGAAGTTGCGCATTTTTAACTGTTAATCAACTTTTGAAATGCACTACGTAGCCCTGCTTCAGATCACATGTGAAAAAAAAAGAAATAATGATTCAAAGTATTGTCAATCTTTGCAACTTCCATGTCTCCGTGCGTAACGCATGGCTTCCAGGTTTTTTTTTAGAATGACACATTAACGATCACTATCCTTAAAGGTGCACTTTATAAGTGCACGAAAAATTCTCGATAAATTCATGATATATCTCGTTTATAATAGTTTTATCTAACATATGAACATCACTGGGGAAAACACGGGGAATGCGGGAGGTGGAAATTCAAGACGATGAGCAAAACGAGATCAAGGTGAGAGCAGCAGCCAGCGTTTCGACAAGTGGACTTGCCTTTTTCAAGGCGACATATGCTCTCCTCCTCACAGTATATATTAGTAAGGTTCTTGTAAAGGGGAGCGAGGGTAAGGCGGTTGGGCGAGGGAACTTCGGAGGAATTCAAAAGAAAGGCGTGCTATTCAACATCGGTGGAGGAATGTGAGGCTGCGCCGTGTGTCAGCCGGTTGACGTGTCATTGTATGTTCCTCTTTTCGTAGAAGCGGCCTGGACGACGGGTAGGGGGGTCGGGCTCCGCTGGAGGTCAGTGAACTATCGTTTTTCTGAGAGACGGCAGAAAATGGTGCTCGTGGAGAAAAAAGCATAAATATATAAATAAAGTACACTAGAAACAACTTTCCACAACGCTGCTTCGCTTTACGCGAGTAGTACCAATAAAATTTGGTGGAGGCTCAAGCTTCCCCTTCAAGAGTGGAACGCCAATAGCATTCAAAGCCTGCTGCTTTTCAAGCTTTCCGGCTACTGGAGCTTGTGTAACCGTAATGTTTACCGGGAAACGCTGGCTGCAGGCGCTATGCACGAAGGCGAGCTTTCTGATAGAACCGCGGCCTCTAGCGCTGGCCGCGATGCGGCGGAGGCGAGTGCCATCTAGAGGCGTTGCGAGGAACCGGGCGCGCCGCCTTATGGCCTTTGAGACTTTCGCGCGCAAATCTGTGAGGTCACGGTCACTCTGTGAATGGTAGAAACGCTGAAAAATGGGCTCGTGTGTGAACGCGACAGCGTTAAGGAGCCCGTGTCGCATAAAATCCTGCATCGGCGTCCCGCATCGGCGTCGGGCGACATTACGGCAAAAATATTCTCGAACCACCCATACCCAAGCAATCCATGTGACGCAAGAAATTTACTGAAGTAATTGAATTTCTCAAGCTAACATACGTGGAAAAATTGTAAACTACGACATACACACAACCTACAGACATGATAGCTCTCGGATTGTAATTTGTCTATACGCGAAAACAATTCTGTAACGCGAAAACTCAAAGAAACCCCTTTTCCAGCACTTCTACAATTCACAGACCGGCCGCGGCGTCCGCCATTTGCGCACGCCGACTGGTGGGTGTCTCGGGGGCCACGGAACGACGCGCCCGGTTCCTTGCAATACGTCCAGCTGGCGCTCGCCCCCGCCACATCGCGGCCCACGCAAGAGGCCGTATTTCTACCACAAAGCCCACCTTCGTGCATAGCGTTCGGGCCCAGCGTTTCGCGGTAAACATTAGGGTTACATCAAGGATGTTTTACAAAAAATTCTGGAGCGGTAACTCCCACAGATTCTTACCAGCAGAGGTGAAGCCAGCGCGTTCCCGTACTTCATCGTTAAAAGCGTGTTGAACTAGGCGGAGAATAGTGGCACTGCAGCTGCTCTTGCTCTGTGATAATAAATTTTGTAGTGAATGAAAAATAAAAGCTTGTTGTTTAGAGCTAGAATATTGCGATTGGCTTAGTCGTCATATCGCGATCTCCCATAACAAGTTGTCAAGGCGTTCAATTTTGATCCTAAAACGAGTGACGCAGACAAACACATCATGAATCATCTGCATGGCAAAATTGGCCGTTTCAAAACCACTGAAAGCGAAAAGAAAACGCTACCCCTACTCCGCCACATCCTAACGTTAATCGATTCCCATGGTGGTGGTGGTGGTGGTGGTGGTGGTGGTGGTGGTGGTGGTGGTGGTGGTGGTGAATTGCAGCAACAGGCGGGTTTAGCCTGGCGATCAAGGCCGGTGATTGCTCCGCCCGAGCGTCTCTTACAATACCGCTGAAGGGTTTCACCATATGTCCATCAAACCAGTCTCTCTTAAGAATTCGATAAGGAGGCGTGAAGTTTCTTTGCGGGCTATAACTGATCCCTCGAATAATAAGGTCATGCAGGCACGGATGCGGAAGGTCCTTTATGCAGATTCTTCAGGAGAGCGTCCCTTTCATCTTGGAATTTCTGGCAGGACCACAAAAAGTGCTCAATGCCTGCTGTCTCGTTACATGCCGTACAGTTCGGAGAAATGATTCGCCCCGTCTTAAATAACTAGGCCGGTGTACTAGCAGATCACGTCCTTATTCGATATAGAAGTGAAGCTTCCTCTCGGTGAGATCTCTTGGTTACGCAGGGAATATGCGGTGGAACCCAAAGCGACCCAAAGTGATATGGCGGTGGCCGGCTTCAATTTCAGGGCACCATCTCCACTCCAGAATTATTTCTTTTTAAACCTCCTTGGGGTACATACGCTTCAGTTGCCGGAAAGCGAGACAAGCAGCCAGGGATCTCTGAATGCTGTCCCGTTCCACTCTTAAAGGCAAAGCTTAAGCGTCCTCCAATATTTTTTTTTTTTAGTTTTCGCGTAACAGAATTACGTTTTCTAGTATATTCACATTACATTCCGACGCTATCATGTCTGTAGGTTTTGTGCAAGTCGTACTTTACGATATTTCTACGTATTTTACCTTGATAAATCCAATTAGTTCCGGAACTTCCTTGCGCCACACGCAAGGCCTGCGTGGTTGGGTATACGTAATGCCCCTAAATAAAATGAAGGTTGCGCCATCTGCTCTCTCCTGCGCCCGCGTTGGCTCCCCCTACGCGGTGCTGAACTGGCACGCTCTCCGAAGACGTTCTCCGCGCGCCTCTCTTCAACGTTGAGTAAGCGGCGAGAACACAAAGCGCGAAGCTATATCAGTAGTCGGCACTGTTTGTTGGCATCGCAGATCGCTTTCAAGGTGCGATCGCGTTCGACGCGGATGTATAAGGCACCGAAGAGCGATAACGGCTTAAGAGGAAGGCTTAGCTGGGGTGCCCCTATCTAAATACATGTAAAAGAAGAATTCGTTTTTCTCGGCAACCACTGCACCAAATTTGGCGACGTTTCTTGCATTTAAAAGAAAAACTTAAAATCTAGCGACTGTTGGTTTCGAACTTTTGAGTTAGGTCGTCAATTCTTTATTAAAAATTGGCAAAAAATCAAAAATTTTCAGAATACGAAACTATCACGTTTACAACTCTGTAACTCAACAACAAAAAATGATAATACAATTCTGTGAATTGTATCTAATAGTACATCTAAAGCGGACAAAATTGATATGTTACACTTGAATATAAAGAAGTTTAATAATAGGGAAAGACAACGTTTGCAAAACCCTTGTAACCAACGTAACAAATTCACGTAAGATGTAAAATGACATATTGAATTTGTCCGCTTTGAATGTTCTAATGGATGCCGTTTACATAACCTCGATATCAGCTCTTGATGCAGAGCTATGAATTTGTAAACTTCATGCTTCCATTTTTTTCATACGGTCGAATATTTGAAAATCGTTTTAAGAAAATTCAAAACCTAAATCGAAATTCCGCTTACAACAGTCACTAGAATTTAACTTTCTTTCAAATGCAAAGGAAGCTTTAGCTCGGGCCCAACTCCGACGCGGCCTATTCAAATACATGAAAAAACGCAAAAACGTTTTTCTGAGATAACCCCTGGACCGATTTTAATGAAATTTGTTGCATTTGAGAGAGAAAGCTAAACTCTAGTGACTGTTGGAAGCGGAATTTTGATTTAGGGCTTGGATTTTGTTAAAAGGATTTTCAAAAATTCAGACGTTTGAAAAAAATAGAAGCACGAAGTTTACAAGCTAATAGCTCTGCATCAAGAAGAGAGTTCGCGATTCTGTAAACGGCCTCCATTAGACCATTCAAAGCGGACAAATTTGATATGTCAGTTTACATCTTGCGTGAATTTGTTACGTTGTTTACAAAGGTTCTGCAAAAGTTGTAATTACACATTACTCCATTTTTTGAGGTTCATGTGTAACATATCAATTTTTTTCGCTTTAGATGTGCTATCAAGTACAATTCACAGAATTGCGATATCATTTTTTCTTGCTGAGTTACGGAGTTGTAAACTTGATAGTTTCGTTTTCTGAAAATTTGCGATTTCTGCCAAATTTTTATAAAAATTTGACGACCTAAATCGAAAATTCGATACCAACAGTCACTAGATTTTAATCTTTTCTTTTATATGCCGCACACCCCGTCAAATTTGGTGCAGTGGTTGCAGAGAAAAACGAATTCTCCTTTTACATGTATTTAGATAGGAGCACCCGAGCTAAAGCTTCCTCTTAAGCCTGTTTCACATGCAAACGATCTTGGGCTAGAAACGGCGCGGCCCCCGTCGCTTGAGCAGGCCTCCTTTCCCAAAACGAGTTTTTCAAGCCGTGCGAGCTGCGATCATGATCGCAATAAAATTCCTTAAACTTCGTAAAGTAGTGCCACGCTTTGAAGAATGCCGCCTCCTCCTCGCGCGCTTTGGCCGAGGCCGACGCCTCGCTATAGGCCTAATAGCATCACGTGGGCCCTCGCGCCGTGCATCAGCGGCCATTTTTGCTCGAGAAGCGTCAACGGAGTGGCGAGGAGCTCATGTTTGGCGCCGTTGCTACGCTCGAGCAGTGTAGGCGGCGCCACTGTCGAGGAGGGAGCGCGAAAGAGGGGAGAGACGAGGAGGAGGGAAGGCGGATGAGGAGAGTGTCACTACTTTACTAAGTTTAAGGGGCTTTAGATCGCAACATTTTGAAAATTCGCGAGTGGCGAGAGCGGCAACCAATGGCGGAACGGCTTGAGCCATGGAGGAAGGAAACTGAGGAGAGGCCCTACCCCTCCGCGCGCTAGGAGAAAAGTGTGGAGGAAATGACGTAGTAGGTTCTCCTCTTTCTTGATGTTTTTTTTATTTCTTTGCTGTAGCGGCCACGCCTTTCGGGACACAATGGCGGCTTTGTTATGGTTCTGTGGGCTCACACGTGTTGCTCCGTAGGTTTCGTACCGTGGCAAAGGCGCAGTGCGGGCAGGTTTGCGTTGGTCTCCGTGTTTTGTTGCGCTGTGTTATCTGGACCGTGCTCTACCGGATGCTGCTGTGGCCAGGTGGGACAGGAGGAACTAAAGTTCGTGAAATGAACGCGCATGCAACGCTGTACGCAATGTACCGCGCCACGGCAATGGCTACGGACGAAGGAATATCCGCGGAAAATGTTGCCCTGTTTCGCGGAATCGTGCTAACGTGGCAACGATTGCTTAGTATTGCTGCGGAGCGCGCGGGTCCGAGCAGCACGCTTGCGCGCCGCGCGGCGTGGTTTCGCGAGAAATGTAAACAAGAGAGGAGAGCTGGCCCGATAAGCGGAGCAACGCCATGAGCAACGCCAACTTCCGGCTTCTTCACAAAGAGTGACGTCAGGGCCTCTCCTTAGTTTCCTTCCTCCGTGGCTTGAGCAGTGTAGTCAAGATCACGGGTCAGAGGCGTGGCCGAAGCGCGGGACGGGGGAACCTGGGAACTCGCCCGCTCGAGCAGACGGTTCTAGCAGACGACATTTGTAGCAGACGACGCCCGCTGCCAGTTTGCAATGTCTCGAGCTCTTTTCAACAAGCTCTTCATCACTCGAATTGTATAGTGTCCACTTGTTTGGGATGCTAAAATGAAGGATTTTCGCAACAAAGAGGAGTGTTCTTTTGGAAGAAATTATGGACTGAAGCCAAATGTACTCGTCGTCGCAAGTGATGCATATTTCCATAAAGTAAATGTCGGCGTCAGTCGAATTGACCATGTCCGTTGGGTGCCTCAGAATTGCCGTTTGTTTCCATCTGTCGTTCTCGAGTTCCATTCTTTGGAAACAAATGGTCCCCACGTGCTGTTTTCTTGCCTCTTTTTTCCTCCTATTGGCGGCGAGGAGTTACGGAGTCGCCATCTATCGGAAGCGCCTCGCTGGCGTAGTATGAGGGATCACACGGCGCGCTCCTCATAGGTTTTGCTGTCAGCGCTCACTGAAAACACCACGCGCGAGCTCTCCCGGACATTTCTGTAAGTACTTCCAAAACGAGAGAAGTTTCTTACTGTCTAAATAATAATCTTGGGCAAACTGAAAGCACAGAATCGTTTACAGACGCCATCTCTTTAACGGAGCCGAATACGTACAGTGAACGCCACTGCGCGCGGTCACCGCGATGGTGTCTCCCGAACCGGCTTCTTGCGTGAAAGGTAGGTAAACGCTGAGAGCAAACTATGCGAAATATGTTCTTATAGTGTTTGTATAACAAAATGGAGCGTAATAGATTGAAGCCTCAATGCAGCGATCGCACAGATTCGCAGCGACCTTGTGCGCGTATGCATGCTTGTCCGCGCACTGTTTCGCTTTCGCCGCGTGCGCGTTTTCGCACCGTGCCATGAGCTTTAGGCCGCAGAATATGAGCATTTGACAGTATACAAGCAGCCATCGTTGCGTGGGCGCTATCAGAGCTGTTCAAAAATAATTTCATTGTAGAGACGTCGATGCCTACGGGGACTGTGATGTGCCGTCGCGACGATTCAATCTTTTTTTTTTTCTTCTAAATTCCTGGACGTTTCAATATTATTTCTCGAGTTGCGTCGCACTGTATGTTTATCGGTGTTCTCAGCGTGCGATTTCCCGCTGCTTCTTTCTTGTAATCCAGTGCATTAATTGATAACACAAACATGACCATATGCCATGCTTTCTTTTGATGTGCTTCTTACCGCTCCCTTTTCATTCCAGTGAACTTGCCAGTATCTATAGCATCGACAAGTTCATAGAACAAACCGTCGTGACATTAGTCGGACAGCGGACTCGGGCGAGCGTCTCAGTGCGCGTTTTCCGAACATTGCAGGCCCGGCGCCGTAGCAGAAATCTTCCTCGCGTCTGTGCTTTGTAGCCGATGACTGTTTGCCAGTTTTATGTTTCGCGAGCCAAGCTTCACGCAGCTTGTTGTCCTGCGGCTACGTGTGAATAAGGCTGACACCGGGCTCCGTTGCGTACGTCCGGCACTGCAGCACCGAGCAGTAGCCTACCATGTTGTGCGCCTTCAAAAGGCAGCCACTACCTATTGTAGTGCTTTCAAGCGTTGTAAAGGAGACATTCGAAGCGGGAAAATCTCGCCACTAAATGAGGACCGCAGCGTACGAGGCAATTTAAACTCTCGTTTTCAGCTCGCTACGGCGCTCCCGAAGCAGCCGACGCGGCCGCTATGTCCATGTGATCCCTAATAGCACGTCACGCCGACGGTGGCGCCAGCTTTTTCAGTGGTGGAGCTCGAGGCCAATAGTGACCACATATGGGTACGGACAGACGCGATGAAACTGCAGTACGTACATTTTGTTCGCAGCGCATGTAGGTGCATTTTCTTTTTCTTCTTTACAACTCCGAGCTAGCGTGTTCGTAGCTTGGTTGGTCATGTTTCTTCAGTTAAAAGGTGAAGCACCCCGAGCTCAACAAGGGCCGCCGCCTTTCTATTCGAATGCTGGGGGCGAAAAGGGACGCGAGCTTCTTTGAAAGCCGTCGATGGGCCTCTTGCATCCGGGTGGCCAAGATGGCACCCGAATGCCCTGCGGTATTCGAAAACAAGAGCTGTTAGCAGACGTGCACGTGGTTTAAGCCCAGATTGCGGAAATACGAACGAACCCATACATTTGCTTCCATGTGGCTAATTCTTTGTGCGTGTACTTTGCAAGACTTTTAAGCGGTCGCCTGTAAACAGTTTAAGAGACATAAATGTGAATAAAGAAGTTGTATTCACCGTTCGATACACAGTGTTTTTATTTTTTTTTGCAAGGTTTACAAGCACGAAAGTGGAGCACCAAATTAATGCACCGATCAAACCAGCAGCTCAAGCGCGCCAAAACATGGAAAAGTGGAGCAAGGCGCACCTCTTGAAGACCGCTGAAACTCACGGTTTACGGGCGCTTTCCGCAAGCAACACTGTGCATCACAGCGGCACGCATCGCGCCAAAACGAAGCTGCGTCTGCGCGCCGCTCAACCGCCGCGACCACCGACGCGCCGTCGCTTGCACGTGAAACAGGCTTTATAATTATCGGAGCATCATCAGCGCACCTGTTTGCCTACATACCGTCCCCGCTTCGTAACGTAGGGCGTTACACTCAAAAGCTGCTGTTCGCACACATTCAGGCACAACAAAGCCAAACAAAGACAACGCCATGGAATGTATCACTGAGTCGACAAAAAGCACGTGCGTTTGAGCATGACCAGACTGAAGTCGGGCACGAAAGTTGCAAATAAATGCAGCACGAACATGCGGCACTTAAGAGAGCGAACTAACGAAGCCGCATACAACAAGTGGCAGCATATGAGATAGGTAATGAGCTAAGAATCGCTCGCTTACCCCACAGAGCCGGGACCATTGCGTTGAAATCAGCCCGGCTGATTTTTTGAAGCCAGACCTTGCTGCGTGCCGCGTCCCGCTTGGCAGATGGAATACGGAACGGTCGCCTGCCGTCCGTTGTGCTGCACCCGGAGGCACAGCAACGCCGCATCGCGAACACGTAACTACGCTACTAAAGATCAAAGGAGGGGTGAAACGTGGTGCCTGCCTACGCCGCTCGCAATGTTGGCACCGCGATGGCGGTGGAAGCAAAAACAAGCAAGAAAGCGCGTGACGGCGTTCGGCCATTGGGAGGGCCGAGCGTCGAGGGAAAGCGCAGGGGAGGAAGAGGGTGGCAATCTTCAAAGGATAGCGCTACTTTTATTTTTTATTGAGGGGTTTGGGTATGCTTCGTTCGGAATTCTTTTCGCATACACGACGTCCGACGGCCGACGCGGGATGCCGACGCCGAATATTGTGCGGCACGGGGCCCTTAACGGTGTCGCGTTAAAGTTCTGGCTCTGCGAGTGACAAAACGCTACGTATTGGCGCGTTGTCCACTTACAGCTCCGCGGAAATCCAGCGATAGGCCTAGCTCGGCGGACGCTGCGGCCATCGCGCTTGCCATGCATCCAGCCCAAGCTCGTCGAAGAGCGCTTATTTTCGCCAAAACGATTAACACTGTACACTTAGGTCGCCCGTAATTAAATGCAATTTGTTTACTAGACCAACACCTCCTCTATTTTTTTCAATGCCAGTGCAATCGCTCGCTCCCAATGGTGCGTCTTAGTTCAGTGAGTTGCTGCAATGCGACGCCACCCAGAGGGTACAATCATCAGAATGGCTTCAGAATAGGTAGGCGTTTGGATGATAACTTATTTCTTCTTACTCAGTGTATTGAAATATCAAGATTACAAAGCAGACAGTTATATGTGGCCTTTTTAGACTTTACAGGAACGTATGACAACGTAGACCGCAACATATTGAGGGATATTCTGGGAGGGGAAGGCTTAGGCGACGATTGTCTACAGCTTTTGAGAGGGACTTACCTAGAAAATACCGTTTGCGTTGAATGCGAAAAGATGAGGAGAGAGGAGAAGGTTGATATCAACAAGGGACTGAGGCAGGGGTGCCCTTTATCCCCACTGCTGCTTATGATGTACATGGTGAGGATGAAGAGGGCACTGGAAGGAAGTAACATCAGGTTTAATCTCATACAAACAGACTGGTGCAGCAGTAGAGCAGCAGCTTCCAGGTTTATTTTATGCGGACGACATTGTGTTGCTAGTCAACAAGCAAAGGGATTTGCAACGTCTGGCTTATATCTGTCTGTAACAGGAAGGCGAGAATTTAGGTTTGGAATTTAGCATTAGAAAATCAGGTTTTATAATATTCAATGAAAACAGTGAACAGACAGTGGTAATACAGGGCCATGAAATACCTCGGGTAAAAGAATATAAATATCTTGGTATATGGATAAACGAGGGCGATAGATATATGGAAACACAGGAAAAAACAATAACAGCAGACTGTTTTTTTTTTTTTTTTTTTTTTTGTAACAACAGACTGAGGAATATGGAAGTAAAGGGGAAGAGAAATGCAACCATAATGAAGCACAGAGCGATATGGGGATACAATAGGTATACTAGGTGCTCCGGGGTATGTGAAAAGCTGTAATGGTTCCAGGACTTACCTTTGGAAATGCGGTTATTTGCTTGAAATCAGGGGTACGATCAGGACTCGATGGCAACCAAAGGTCAGTGGGACGCCTCACACTGGGCGCTCACGGGAAGACAACAAATGAAGCTGTGCAGGGTGATATGGACTGGACAAGTTGTGAAGTGAGGGAAGCTCACAGTAAAATTGATTATGAAGAACGACTGAGGAATATGGAAGACAGTAAATGGGCTGGAAGAGTGTTGAGGTACCCTTGATAAACATTAAAGGACCACGGGCGAAAATGACTCGCCACGATATGCGTGCGAATACTTGAGCCCTGTCGTATAAGTCCACAAATAGTTTGCTGTATAGCAGCCGGCACGGAACACGTACTCGACAGTGTCAACCCCATCGTTTTTCTTATTGAACCACGCGTGAACCGGCAACACGCGGCGCCGAAACTAAAACAAAAACAAAAGATGAGAGCTTAGCGATCGCATGACGTATATAAACATGGCAGCCATGACTTTACGCCATCCTCCCAGCGCCGGCACTACCTAAAAGCACAGCCTTCGAGATTGCCTACATATATTTGTAGCAATAATTAGCTTTGGGTGAGTTTTCATAAACCGGTGTTCCCGAATTTTATCAGTGTTGACGTGTCCTCGGGACTCGGAAGTCCTTAAGACAGAAATTGCCCCAATATAGCCATGTAGCTAACTCGGAATTTTCGACGCCAACCCTTATAAAAGGTAGCTCAGTTTGGCTATTAATAGCCCAATCTTGCAACCCTGCGAGTGCACCTAGGTGCGGGTACAGCCACTGTAGCGCGGGAAAGCAGAAGAAATAGAGAAAAGGGTGCGAAAAATACCACGTGACGGCGCTCAACCAATTGGGAGACGCAGACGTTCTCTCCTGCCTCGTCGCATGCTCCTCGCAGCCGCGGTGGCGGCGTCAAGATAAAAGCATGTCGCTACCTTTTAGGTTTTTTCCTAGTTTTACCTCTAGTGCGGCTCTGGCGCGGCGGGTGTTGCACGAGTAAAGAGGGCGCGCGTGGACATCGCCGCGACCATAGAGTTTCTCACTATAACACCTAGAGGGAAATCTGGCGCCACTGTCTATGGGAGTTTCCTAAAGGGGCACCGTGCCGTCATGGGAATGACGGTATATGTGTCTGCGAGGCTCGTGTTGGCTGGTGTTCTAAGAGGCATCGTCTAAAACGTGGATATGGCTACACAAATAACGCGTTGTCAAAGTAAAATCTTCATAAAATGTTTCCATTCACGCATATTACATCTTTACTCACCCACGATGCATGACCAAGCGAAGAAAAGTAAGAACAGACTACAAACTGTTTCAAAGCCAGCGCGAACCTTGTCGTCTGTCCTCCAACTTTAGCGGCCCGCTGATACTTTTTACGTAACATGTATTCGTACACACAATAACAAGTACTCATGGTTAAACAAAACATGTTCTTGCGTAATAATAAAGCCAAAAAAGCTTTTCACGTGCTGTTTTAGTAGAAAATGAATCATTGTGACAGACGGAATGGTGCTTGCCAAGCGCGTCTTCAAGGTGTCCTGTCTCTCCGAGAACGATGCCAATCCGAAGTCACAATATACCGGCATTCCCATGCATACCACAGCGCAGCAGCGCCAGATTTCCCTCTAGGTAATGTAGTGAGAAACTCTATGGCCGCGACGACACGCAACGCCGCCTAGGGGTGTGTTGCGTGGCACGTCAATCCCTCACTCTATGAAGCCTGGATTATCGCGCGTTCCTTGTGAGCGCAAACGCTCGCCTGCATTCTAATTACGCCTCGGCAATCACCATAAAGAAATGAATGTATTAAAACTGACTGAATAAACTCGAAAGGAAAAACTTTGGCAGTAGACTGTTTCGAACCTATGACGCCATGCTCGTGAGTCGAGTGTCTTGCCCGCTGGGCTAAACCAGCGCCAGCTAGTTAGCATGCCTGTGCACTCTGCTTTATGACATCGTGCTACTTGGACCGAAATTTCCATTGCCAAGCCCGGCGTGACGAAAGCGGTGACGTCAAAATCCCCACAGCTTATTGGGGAGTGTCTCCATTAGATTTTATGGCAATCGGGCAAGGTAGCGCGGCGTCGAGGATCGAAATGCACCGGCCTATCTATAACTTTCTAACTTCTTATCTAAATCTACAACTTTAGAAAAAAAGGGGGCGTTTACCCCTCCGAGGCGGATGCACACGAACATCCACCAATGGGCGCGCACTCTGGACCGACGTCATGCGCCAGACGGCCGGTGACCCCGCCGTCGGAGAAGATGGCCGCCCGGGCTTCGAACTGGGCGAAGTCGCGTCAGCTGTGCGCGTCAACGCCTCGTCACAGTGAATTCCCAAACTGTTTGTGATTGTCTATCATGCCGGAAATATTACTGCGGGCTTACGATGCGCCATTTGTGCCGCGTGCGTTTATTCCAAGCCGTGATCCGGCGAAGAAACATTGCAGCGAGCACCGCTGACGCTGCACTACGCTTTGCCTGAAAACAGGAACCCACGACGACCGCTGCAAACACACATCCTGCCTGTTTGTTCCATGTCTGTTTTATTTCGTTCCCGAGTGAAGTTACGACGAGAAAAGTTTGCCAAAGTCTGGTGCCTACTGTCAGCGGCGGGTGTGTTCGTGTACTGTGTCGCTGCGTTTCTCGTCGGACGGGGTGAAGAGATGAAGCAAAACCATTCTCAGGAGAAATGAGAAAAGCGTGCGCGCGTGAAACAAACCTACGAGTGTCTCAACAGAAAATATTTGCAAAAGAAGCCTCCAACGCAAAGATTTGTCGCCGTCAACTTAGCGTGAACGATCGTTTTCAGCAGTAAGATGGCCGAGCGTCTAACGGCGGTGCTCGTGCGTTGTGTGGCACCGTCGATTGATTGCTTTCCACCAGTGCTCACCGCGCGCACAAGCTGTAGAATGCGTGCTGTGGCACAGTCACGCATAAGTTGTGTTGCCAGCGCTCGATATGGTTTCCCACAACATAGCTTCGCGCTTTCTAGGTATACTTTGTGGCGCAAAATACATTTCTGGAAAAGGGACAGAAGAAAGGGAGAAATTTATTTTCCAGAAATGTATTTTGCGCCACAAAGTATACCTAGGAAATCTAAGCACCAACTTGCCCAAGAAGAAGTCCTTTTGGAATAGCTTCGCGCTGCTTTTCAATTCTTGTTATATGTTGCAATTAAAAATTCCCAAGAGAGTGTTAAAAGAACGGTAAAAAAAGAAAAACATACGAGAAGGTAGGCACAGCAGCTTGTCTACCCGCTCCTATAATACCTCTACTCAGGTCTGTTTGTAAATGTGTGTATGTTTTCTTGCGTTTGTCAATTTTTTTTTATTTCCCACATTTCTTTATATTTGAGTTTTTCTTGGTTTTCGCGTTTGTGTGCCTGATTCCATGCATGTTTGCGCATACTCTTATTTCTGTCCTTTTCTTTATGTTAGCATTTGTTTTTGCTAGTTTTCTTTCAGCAAAGTCTTTACGCATTTTCATTAACGAATCTCATTCAAAGCACTAACTCCTGTACACTGCAGGGCTGGCCTCTTCCATCGCATTAAAACCTTTCTCACTGGTCTACCTCGTCTTCTCAATCTGCCTACTCGCTGTGTTTTATGTCCTTGCTTCTTGTGTTGTTGCTTCAATGAGATTCACCAACTTGCTCAAAACAAATTTTGATCGCCTATGAAAACAGAAAGGTTTAGAGATACATTTTCTTAAAAGCGTCATGTGGGTTGCACAGCAACTTTGCCTCTTACCTCTGTTCATGTTTATGCATCAGTACATGTGGCAGCTCGCCAGAAGTGCACATGAAAGGCTGCATATTGCGAAGCAACATCTTTCTATGCTGTTGCATTTTTCATGCATTCAGTCTTAGTAAACAGATGTTTCGCTGCCCATCACATATGATGGTAAAAGTTTTCAACACGAATAACATTGTGCAGTGGGGAGTCATTTCATGTCTGACGCTTTCGTTGTTGCAAATACATTTTTCTGTGAATGGAGCCCAGCGAAGCAGTGCACTCAGAGCTTTTGCAACTTTCAGCATTTATTACTTCACAAATGTCATTGTCTGAACCTGGCTGTCCATCACTATGCCGATGGCATGTGAATTAAATAATTGCCTCAATAAAACACATTCAACTTCACTCAGCATTTTTTAGTACAAACAATGCTAGCAGAGCTATTCAGGGTGAATAATTGTGCTTACATTGGTGTTACTTGCCCGGTCAGATAAACAAATACAACAATGGCTGTGGCATGACTGTGATTTGATGTGCAGACTGCGAACGGTGCCTTTCAAGCGTGCCCTCGACTACTGCTATTAATGGTTACCCGAATAAGTATTTTGGGCCTAACTAAGCTAATGATGTTTGATAATTGTTCTTATTCGCAAAACTTGCCTGGGCCAGGTAACCAAAATAAGCAATGCCACCACATGAATGTGTTTTTGCATGCAAGCTGCCAACAGTGGCTGTCATTTTCGCGTTGATTGCTGCCGTTTCACCAACAGTGGCGACGGCATGACTGCGCTTTGATGCAGACTGCTAATGGTGCCTTTCAAGCTTGCCCTCGAGTGCTTCTGTGAATGGCTACCCGAATGAGTATTTTGGGCCTCACTAAGCGAATGATGCTTGATAATTGTTGTCTTATTCGCATTACTTGCCTGGGTCAGATAAGCAGGTTAAACAATGCCACCACATGAACGTGCTTTTTCATGCAAGCTGCCAACAGCGGCTGTCATTTTCGTGTTGATTGCTGCCGTTTCACCAACAGTGGCGACAGCATGACTGCGCTTTGATGCAGACTGCTAATGGTGCCTTTCAAGCTTGCCCTCGAGTGCTTCTGTGAATGGCTACCCGAATGAGTATTTTGGGCCTCACTAAGCGAATGATGCTTGATAATTGTTGTCTTATTCGCATTACTTGCCTGGGTCAGATAACCAGGTTCAGATAACCAGGTTAAACAATGCCACCACATGAACGTGCTTTTTCATGCAAGCTGCCAACAGCGGCTGTCATTTTCGTGTTGATTGCTGCCGTTTCACCAACAGTGGCGACGGCATGACTGCGCTTTGATGCAGACTGCTAATGGTGCCTTTCAAGCTTGCCCTCGAGTGCTTCTGTGAATGGCTACCCGAATGAGTATTTTGGGCCTCACTAAGCGAATGATGCTTGATAATTGTTGTCTTATTCGCATTACTTGCCTGGGTCAGATAACCAGGTTAAACAATGCCACCACATGAACGTGCTTTTTCATGCAAGCTGCCAACAGCGGCTGTCATTTTCGTGTTGATTGCTGCCGTTTCACCTACAGTGGCGACGGCATGACTGCGCTTTGACGTGCAGATTGCTAATGGTGCCTTTCAAGCGCGCCCTCGACTACACTCTAAGAAAAGTTTACACCCTTTGGAGTGCCCCTTCTGCCACACAACAATAATCGTCATCTGCTTTGATGCGTTTCCTTTCTTTAACGCTGCGAGCCCGGTACTTTCCAGTAACGAACGGCATGCGCGTTATCAGCATGATAGCATTCCTGACAGGAAAGTAGCGGCCGCGGCGTTTTCAAGAAAGCAAACGCATCAAGGCAGATGACGATTATTGTTGTGTGGCAGAAGGGGCACTCCAAAGGGTGTAAACTTTTCTTAGAGTGTACTGCTATGAATGGCTACCCGAATGAGTATTTTGGGCCTCACTAAGCTAATGATGCTTGATAATTGTTGTCTTTGCATTACTTGCCTGGGCCAGATAACCAAAATAAGCAATGCAAACACATGAATGTGCTTTCGCGTGCAGGCTGCTAAGAGTGGCTGTCAATTTCACGTTGGCTACGGCTTTTTCGTGTGAAGCTGGATAATGGCTGCCCGAACGAGCATTTCGGGCCCCACATATTTATTCAGAGTTAATAATTGTATTTACTTTCAGATTTTCCAGCATTTCAGCACGTTTCCATGCCAATACTTACATTAAGCACGATCTGTGCAGGACGTTGCTTTTTCAGAATTGAGCTTCCATTAAAAGGAATGTGTCACCAAATGAACTGCTAAATTATTTGAGAGATCACGGGAAAATGCTTGGCTGCTGCGAACCCACCGGCGAAATTTGGGTAGCCCTAATAAGGGCTGTTCTTTCGTTAATAAGAAGCTGTTATGCTTCATTGAGTGGGTCAATGCCGGACAGCTCGCAGTCGGAGTCGCTTTCTTCACTGTCATCTTCACTGTCAAGCGTGGCTTTACAGATGCTACCAACTCAAGCAGCTGCTTTTTAACCATCCTTTCGCTGTAGGTGATGTTTTTGCTTTTGAGCCACTCCTGTATTTTTTCCTTCTTCCAAGCTGTCGTCGGTAATTTCTACGCTACCAGCAGGCAACTTCTGCAGAACGTTATTAAACCATCCCTCGAAGCGATTGCCGTCCATTTCTTCGTGGTAGTCGCCCGTTTTTTGGCCTCGGAATATGTCTAAGCACCCGTCGACGAAGCCATCCTCGCTGCCGATGTGCGTCACAATCAGGCGCTGGCCTTTCCCTGAAGGTTGTTTCAAACCCGTCGACAGGCCATTTGCTCGCGCATATAGGCGCCCGCGCTTCTGCACCACGGTGTCTGTCCACACGATCGACCGAGTGTGTCCCGCCGTCACCCATGTCTCGTCCAGGAAAAAGACCTTTCGGCCTTCCGCCCGGTAGCGCTCCACGTCACGAAGGTAGCGATTCCGCCATTCAGTTATGTCATCCCGGTCGATAAGCAGCGAATTGCGGCTCCTCTTCTTGTGCTTGAATCCGATCTCGACAAGCAGACGACGCACAGTACACCACTTCAGTGATGAGAGATACATACGCTTCGAGAACTCGTTAGTTATCTCCTCGACCGTCGGTATCTCGTTGCGGCGAAAGAAATCGTGCACACATGACCTCAGAGCGCTCAACGTGAAGCTGTCATACTTCGTGCTGCGTCTTCTATTCTCCGCATTTCGTGGGCGCTTTCGCGAGGGTGTCGACAGTTTGCCACCCGAAATATGCGATGCTTTGTCCTCCCTCCTCACCTTGACCACTGTGCTTTCGCTGACACCGAGCATCTCGGCGAAAAACTTGGTCGTGGCCTCCACGCTCTGTTCAGGCTCCCTGTTACGCCAATATCTGTAGCAGTGGAGGATCATATTGCGTGAATCGCTGTTCAGGATGTGGCCACTCTTGTTCTTGTCGAGGATCCTTGGTGGTGTGGACATCGAGGCTACACAAGGCTCGTTCGGCAACAAAGAATCGCATTCCGGTGTCACCTCGTTGGGCTCCATGTCGGAAAACTCGCACGGAATGCCTTGCGCGAACTGGCGAGATTTCAGGCTCACAAACAAAAAAAGAAGAAAGGAGAAAATTTGTGAAACGCTAAACCAAAAAATATAAATTTTATGCTATTTAACACCATGAGTGTTTATTTAATACGATGAATGAAGGATTTTTGTACCTTTCCTGCCTCGAGTATTCACGCCCCAGGTTTGTAATGGTTGCGATAAATGCATTGTTTTATATAAGTACTTGTTGTTACGTTTCGCCTACGACGCGCGGTATAGCCGGCGCGGATGCAACGGACGCCGGGGCTTCGTTCAACGCGGCGGACATTTTGGCCCGTTCAGCGCTGCCGCAACGCCTCCCCGCCAAGCGCGTCCAGGCATGTTTCGATGCCACGTGTCTTCGTGTGTGCGTGTGTGTGTGTGTGCATGTTGGTGCCCACGCTTGTCAAAGCGCGGCAGCCGGGGAGAGGAGCTCCCCCAACTGTGAAGCGAGGAGGTCTGACCGGCGCCGGCCCGGCGGATGCGTCACCTACTCGTCCCAACGTGCCCGAGCGGCGCCGTCACGTGCGCCTCTATCGAGGCGTTCCTTCTTGCCCTCAACTCCGAGAGTATAAGAGCAGCTGCCCCCGGACGCCAAGAGAGAGGCTCCGATTTCTTCTGTCGAGTAACGTGCTCACCCGTCTCTCCACTTCGGTCGACCTGACCGGCCGCTCTTTTGTGATGCTAGAATAAACAAGTTGTTCTGTTAGCAGTCGACTCATGCTTTGCCAAGACCTTCGGATGCTTCCAGTTGTGCCCCAGGCCGCCAGGCCAACGCTACCCTTGGGGCTTGCGACCCGATTGCAACAACTGGTGCCAGCGGTGAGATCGCGACAACGGAGGCCAGCAGCGAAGATATGCGGTTGACTGTATGCTGAGCAGCACAACGACCATCCGGGAGCAGTGCAACGAGCCCTGTGTGATGACTGGTTGCCTGCAGCGGAACGACTGCGCTGAATTCTTGGCTGCGAGGTTTGGTGAGTGCGGGACTTTCTTCTTCTGAGTTTTGCCAGGCTTTTGTTAGTGTCAGAAACCGAGCTGGTAATTGTGGTTGTCGTTGCTGCCGGGTTAGTTTGCGGCAATACAATAGTAGGCAGTAGAGAAAGCAGCATTCAGAGCAGCCATGGATTTGAAGTCGTTGCGCAAACCGAAATTGCTGGAGCTTGCAAGAGAGTTGGGTCTGGATGTCTCGGACAAACTCAGAAAACCAGAACTGCTAAGGGCTATTCTTGAGTTAGAAGCTGAAGATGACGAGCTGTCGGAATGCCTTGAGACCATTGAGGAGAGGGAGACGGCAAAAAGACAGGAGCGCGAACTTAAAGAGCAAAAAGAGAAAGACGAGCGCGAACGAAAAGAACAGACAGGGAAAGATGAGCGCGAACGTAAAGAACAGAAAGAGCGAGAGCAACAAGAGAAAGAAAAAGAGCGCGACCGTCAACACGCTTTGGAAATGAAGCGTCTCGAGATAGAGATGGAACGCGCTCGTAATGGAAGTCAGGCACACGGTGCAGGAGAACGAGTATTGTTCAATATGACTGACCTGATGCGGCCGTTTAAGCTTGGAGAGGACATTGGTTTGTTCCTGGTTAACTTTGAGCGAACGTGCGAGAAGCAGGGGTTCTCTCGGGAAACGTGGCCACAGCGCTTGCTCACTTTGTTACCCGGCGAGGCGGCCGACGTAGTCGCTCGCTTGAAGAGAGAGGAGGCAGAGGATTTCGACAAAGTGAAATCGAGTCTGCTAAAAAAAGTACAGGCTGTCAGCGGAGGCGTTCCGTCGGAAGTTTCGGGAAAATGAGAAAGGCAGAAGTGAGTCATATACAGAGTTTGCCTACAGGCTAATGTCAAACATGCAGGAGTGGCTCAAAGAAGAGAAAGCGTTTGGTGACCACGAGAAAGTTCTGCAGTGTTTCGGGCTGGAACAGTTTTATAGTCGGTTACCTGAGAACGTGCGGTACTGGGTCTTGGATAGGCCAGACGTTAGTACGGTGGCTAAAGCCGCTGAGCTAGCCGAGGAGTTTGTGACGCGTCGGGCTCGCGGAGCTAAAGACGGTCAAAAGGGTGAATTTGGCTCCAAGTTTGAGAGGCCGAAGTTCACACCCATGAGAGCAAGGGGGAACACACGTAGTGCGGATGCGAGTGAAAGCAGTCCGACCGAACCTAAGGAGACGGCGGCAGCCGAAGCCGAACGCAGAAAGCGGTTCGAGACGAGGCAAGCGCGCGTGTGTTATACGTGCCAGAAGCCGGGTCACTTTTCGGCGCAGTGTCCGGAAACAAAAACAAAAGTCGTGTTTTTGTCATTATGCAGCACTGACGAGAACATGAAGCTTCTCGAGCCTTACATGCGAGACCTCCTCGTGAACGGGAAAGAGTGCCGAGTGCTTCGCGATTCCGCAGCTACGATGGATGTAGTTCACCCCTCTTACATAGAACCCGATATGTTCACGGGCGAGTGCGCATGGATCAAGCAAGCCGTGGAAGCTCATAGCGTGTGTCTGCCCGTAGCAAAAGTGCTTATTGAAGGACCTTTCGGAGCGCTTGAGACGGAGGCCGCAGTGTCATCTATGCTGCCCCCCCAGTACCCGTACCTATTTTCGAACAGGTCCGATCACCTCCTGCGCGAGAAGGGGCTTTTGTTTGGTGAGGCTAGCGTTCGGGCCTTAACCAGATCGAAGGTTCGGTAGCTCGCTGCAAAGGCGGTAGTTGCGGGGCCGACGTTGTCGAACAATGAGAAAGGGTCAGAGGCGCAGCAAGCTGATATTCTGAGCACGTCTGAACTGAACAAAATTAAGCCTGTAGCGTTGAAGGCACCAGATACTGGAGAGGAAATGCCCGACACGGGAAAGTTAGAAGAGCTATCTGCAGATTTGCTCATCGCGCCTACGTCAGACGGACTCAATAGGTTGCTAAAAGTCAGCCGGTCGGCTTTGATAGCCGAGCAAAGAAAGGATGGCAGCCTAGAACACATACGCTGCAATGTCAAGGAAAGTATCGCCAAGAAAAATGCTCCTTTTGTGGAAAGAGGTGGGGTCCTGGACCGGAAGTGTCTAGACCGCAGGGGAGTGGAGTTCGATCAGCTGATCGTGCCTCAGTGCTACCGTCAGGATCTGTCGCGCTTGTCGCATGGGGGTTCGTGGTCCGGACACCTAGGAGTTAAGAAAACTAAGGACCGTCTCTTGCAAGAGTACTATTGGCCAGGGTGTTTTCGGGACGCAGATCACTTTGTGAGGACATGTGACACCTGTCAGCGGGTGGGCAAACCAGGGGACAAATCGAGGGCGCCGTTGAAGTTGGTACCTATCATTACAGAGCCTTTTAGACGGCTCGTTATTGATACAGTGGGACCTCTGCCGGTAACAACCACGGGGTACAGACACATTTTGACTGTGATCTGCCCAGCGACAAAGTTCCCTGAAGCAGTGCCGGTTAAAGAACTCAGCTCAGTTGAGATAGTCAATGCACTACTGTCCATATTTACGCGAGTTGGTTTTCCTGCGGAAATCCAGTCAGATCAGGGCACAGTGTTTACTAGCGCTTTGACGACAGCCTTTCTCGAAAGGTGCGGGGTAAAGCTGTTACACAGCTCAGTGTACCACCCACAATCGAATTCCGTTGAGAAGCTCCACTCCGTAATGAAGCGCGTGTTGAGAGCATTGTGTTTTGAACAACAAACTGACTGGGAGCTGTGTCTGCCTGGGGTGATGTTTGCATTAAGGACCGCGCCGCATGCGGCTACGGGGTTTTCGCCAGCTGAGCTGGTGTACGGTCGCTCGCTGCGGTCTCCGCTTCGCATGCTTCGAGACGGATCACTGCCCTCTCCAATGGCTGCAGACCATCTCTTCCACAAATGGCCGCCTCCTGCGCTGGAGCCTCGCTTTGCAACAATATTCCTTTGAGGTGCGTTACAAAAAGGGGAGTCTCAACGGTAACGCCGATGGCTTGAGTCGAGGCCACTAAGGTAGGAATCAGCCTCAAAGTTATTTGTTACTGATGTCTTTCTTCCTGAGGCAGGATTTTTAACATATTGCTTTTATTTAGTGTTTCAAAGTGATGACGTGCTTTCTAGTGCAATTTTCCAGTTTGTGGACGCGTTCTGAGTGCTGCTAAACTACTGTAAGGAACTAGGCAGTAGTATAAAAGGGGAAAGAGCCTGGCATGACTTAGTGAGGGTTGTGCCGTGCTTGCTGACTGAGCGGTTGAGTTTCGGCGTAGTTCTAACGCTTGCTGGGAACGAGAAACAAAAATGGCAACTCTCCCGAAGTCACTTTGCAGTGTCCTGTGTGAACCTGAACGTGAGAACGAGGCCTTCTCTGTGCGCTGCGCTCAAGAAACGCCGAAGGACGACCGACTTCGGTTATGAGCATCATCGAGCGACATCCCTCCGGACAGCGGATGCAGTCCCCTGACCATCGGGATCTCCTTCTCCCGGCGGGGCGGTCTGTTACGTTTCGCCTACGACGCGCGGTATAGCCGGCGCGGATGCAACGGACGCCGGGGCTTCGTTCAAAGCGGCGGACATTTTGGCCCGTTCAGCGCTGCCGCAACGCCTCCCCGCCAAGCGCGTCCAGGCATGTTTCGATGCCACGTGTCTTCGTGTGTGCTTGTGTGTGTGTGTGCATGTTGGTGCCCACGCTTGTCAAAGCGCGGCAGCCGGGGAGAGGAGCTCCCCCAACTGTCAAGCGAGGTCTGACCGGCGCCGGCCCGGCGGATGCGTCACCTACTCGTCCCAACGTGCCCGAGCGGCGCCGTCACGTGCGCCTCTATCGAGGCGTTCCTTCTTGCCCTCAACTCCGAGAGTATAAGAGCAGCTGCCCCCGGACGCCAAGAGAGGGGCTCCGATTTCTTCTGTCGAGTAACGTGCTCTCCCGTCTCTCCACTTCGGTCGACCTGACCGGCCGCTCTTTTGTGATGCTAGAATAAACAAGTTGTTCTGTTAGCAGTCGACTCGTGCTTTGCCAAAACCTTCAGATGCTTCCAGTTGTGCCCCAGGCCGCCAGGCCAACGCTACCCTTGGGGCTTGCGACCCATATTCAACATTGTCCAATAGCAACTTATTCATTTTAAGCTAGGAAAAAGAGTAGTAAATGTGCCGTGTGCATGTAAACAAACGCAGGAGCCATGCAGAGCTGCTCTTTCTACTTTTGTCACTTGCAATGAAGCGAAAGAGCAGACGACAGGAAGCGTTGTGGAAGGCACGGGGTTATTTTTCTGCCGCTATCCGGCATGTGCTGTAGCACATCAGAGCTCTACTAAACCAGTCATCAAAATACAAAAGTCTTTGTTTATACCGAGAATTGCGCGTTTCAGAAGCACGATTTTTTGAGCGGGATTATTTTAGTCGCGGAGGCAATCGGCTGTCGCGCTTCGGTCGTCTGGGCGGGGCCAGCGGGGCCTCCCCTTTCTTCTAAAGTTGTATCCGACTATAGACATCCTAATCCGGAGGGCTTACAAGACAGCCCTCGGTCTACCCGAAACTACCAACACGAAACGTCTACTCCAGTTGCCATGGCGCAGCTGGAGGAGACGACAATGAAGCTACCAGCAGGCAACTTCTGCAGAACGTTATTAAACCATCCCTCGAAGCGATTGCCGTCCATTTCTTCGTGGTAGTCGCCCGTTTTTTGGCCTCGGAATATATCTAAGCACCCGTCGACGAAGCCATCCTCGCTGCCGATGTGCGTCACAATCAGGCGCTGGCCTTTCCCAGAAGGTTGTTTCAAACCTGTCGACAGGCCATTTGCTCGAGCATATAGGCGTCCGCGCTTCTGCACCACGGTGTCTGTCCACACGATCGACCGAGTGTGTCCCGCCGTCACCCATGTCTCGTCCAGGAAAAAGATCTTTCGGCCTTCCGCCCGGTAGCGTTCCACGTCACGAAGGTAGCGATTCCGCCATTCAGCTATGTCGTCCCGGTTGATAAGCAGCGAATTGCGGCTCCTCTTCTCGTGCTTGAATCCGATCTCGACAAGCAGACGACGCACAGTACACCACTTCAGTGATGAGAGATCCATACGCTTCGAGAACTCGTTAGTTATCTTCTCGACCATCGGTATCTCGTTGCGGCGAAAGAAATCGTGCACACATGACCTCAGCGCTGCAAGAGTTGTCGGACGATCCCACCGCTGTCAACCAGATGTAGGAGTCGTCGGACGATCTCGCCGTTGCCACCATTTGAAGGAGTTGAAGGTCGTAGAGAGGAACTCGGTGAACAGGATTGATTTACATTAGTTACATCTTAGACAAGACATATATCGACAGTCTAGCGTGACTCCCATATGGAGCCCGCAAGACTAACGTAGTGCAAACAGCTGACGAGCACTCAGCTCACGAGTACATTTCGAGCACGACAACGAGCACTCAGCTCACGAGTACATCTCGAGCACGACAACGAGCACTCAGCTCACTACGACGAGCATACACTAGCAGCCGGCAAACGCTGCTTATGAGCACTTGGTCCCCCCTTGATTCCAAGCGGACGGAAACGTTCGTCCAGTCATCGTTCGACGTCACCGTTCGACGTCACCATAGACCAGCCCTTTTGGAGGAGGATGAGGGCTGTCGACTTGGAGGAGGATGAGGGCTTACATACACGTGCCGCACACACACACTGGTGTAAAGGTCCGGAGCCGACGTCAGAGGGGCTTCGTAGAACTCTGGAGCCCGCAACGGCGACGAGGCTAGAGGTTGGCGGTTTCAGCACAAAGCCTGCTTCGTCGAACTCCTTCACTCGCAACGGCGACGAGGCTAGAGGTTGGCGGCGGCATTCCAAGATGAGGTTACCACCACTGGCGTAACTGGCTGGCAAACTTGCACTGCAGCTGGCCGTTCTTAACAGCGCGCACAACGTGAAGCTGTCATACTTCGTGCTGCGTCTTCTTTTCTCCGCATTTCGTGGGCGCTTTCGCGAGGGCGTCGACAGTTTGCCACCCGAAATATGCGATGCTTTGTCCTCCCTCCTCACCTTGAACACTGTGTTTTCGGTGACACCGAGCATCTCGGCGACAAACTTGGTCGTGGCCTTGACGCTGTGTTCAGGCTCCCTGTTACGCCAATACGTGTATCAGTGGAGGATCATATTGCGTGAATCGCTATTCAGGATGTGGCCACTCTTGTTCTTGTCGAGGTTCCTTGGTGGTGTGGACATCGAAGCGACACAAGGCTCGTTCGGCAACAAAGAATCGCATTCCGGTGTCACCTCGTTGGGCTCCATGTCGGAAAACTCGCACGGAATGCCTTGCGCGAACTGGCGAAATTTCAGGCACGCAAAAAAAAAAAAGTGAAACACAAAAATAAAAAATATAAATTTTATGCTATTAAGCACCTAATTGTTTATTTAATACGATGAATGAAGCATTTTTGTACCTTTCCTGCCTCGAGTATTCACGCCCCAGGTTTGTAATGGTTGCGATAAATGCATTGTTTTATATGAGTACTTGTCCAATGGCAACTGATTCATTTTAAGCTCGGAAAAAGAGTAGTAAATGTGCCGTGTACATGTAAACACGCGCAAAAGCCATGTAGAGCTGCACTTTCTACTTTTGGCACTTGCAATGAAGCGAAAGAGCAGACGACAGGAAGCGTTGTGGAAGGCACGGGGTTATTTTTTTTGTCGCGATCCGGCATGTGCTGTATTTAGCACATGAGAGCTCTACTAAACCAGTCATCAAAATACAAAATTCTTTGTTTATACTGAGAATTGCGCGTTTCAGAAGCACGATCTTTTGAGCGGGATTATTTTAGTCGCGGAGGCAATCGGCTGTCGCGCTTCGGTCGTCTGGGCGGGGCCAGCGGGGCCTCCCCTTTTTTCTAAAGTTGTATCCGACTTATAGACCGTTTTTTCGTAGGCGCCGCCATATTGTGAACGCAGTGGCGCCGCCTATGAGCAGCGCCATACTGGCTTGGGTGAAAGCGGTCTTTTGCATGGCAGGTATACGCTCGGCGGTAGGTTCTGGCGTTTGTTTTCGCGGTCGTGCGGTCTGTTTAGTATGACGTGCGTCTTCTACGTGGTAAACGGTTCTGTGATACGTGCTGAAGTGGTTTAAGGTGTCATTGCCGGAATTTCTGCTGGCGTTGAGGTGGACGGAACACGCAGCGCGATGTGTGCGCGCATATTTGAGCCTACAATCAGCCTCGGAGATCATTTGTGTATTTCTGAATGTTCCAATCACTAATGTGACCTTATTGTAGTATTATCCTCTATTTCTAAGCTGCGGTTTGGGAGCCATGAAACATACGCGATGATCGTAACAGCGTGGGTACCGTTCTGCTACGATAGGAGCTGTGCTGTTATACTTTGACAAGCGTTAAAACGGTTCGCTGCAGGTTACATTGCGTGATTACTTGGTTGGATGGATGAGGATTCCACCCATGAATAAAATAGTTTTGGCTAGTAATAGCAGCATACCTTACAGTCTGAATTAAGCTAGCCCAGCAAAGCGACCGTTTACGAACTTCACGAGCGTCCTAAGCAGTAGCAGGTGCTGGATTACAGATATATTTGTTCTATATAGCGCATGGTCCAAGCATACGGCATCAGCGGTTATATATTTATAAACATTGTGCGGTGTTAGCCCGTTTTCTCTTGCTTTTTAGAGAAAGAGGATGATAACCGAATTTTTTTTCGGTTGTGTTCGTTCAGTTCTCTACGACGCACTCACAAGTATTATGGAAATTTCGCGCTCAAAAATAGCCATCGCATTCTTTTTATGCGAACCCTCTCATATATTATGGCTGTATACAGGCCAAAAAGGCAATGCCGAAGCACACAGCTTATATATGTATCGTGCTGGCTCACCAACCGCAGGGATCGCTGTGTTGAGCAGCGCCATGGGCCTCATGCAGCAAGGCTAGCGTAGACATATGGTAATTTCAAGCATACTAGACTTGAAATGCGTGAGAACGATGCCAGTGTATCACAAATATTTGATAGCGCCTGCCGCTCAGATGTTTCGTGGTTGCCTTAGGTTGGCCGTGCACGAGCATGCGCTCTTATGTTTTGTTTTACTCCCTACGCCAATCGATCAGACAGTGAGCTGATTTATCATTTAATGCTGGTAATACAGAGACGCCGGTTTTCTTTGATGAATCAAAATCGATATAAGCAATATAGTAAACAACACATACACGCACAAAGACTGATAATGCGTGTCACATTTTTGCGCCCCCAAGACATATTTCTGCCTACAGTAGCTACCGACGCACCGAAAGGCTTCCCTGACCACCTTACATGAACGAACGTGGCGTAAATTTCACAAAGTAAGATCTAAAACATCTCGAAATCGTTTCGCAGCACGCGACAGCAATACTTTCAAGCAGCGCCGCGCCGGATCGCCCAAGCCAGAGAGGAGGAAAGGCGCCCTATCCTCCTCGCCCGATGAAACGGTCTATAGGATGCGTTGTCCGAGCGCCTCAGCGCGCTGGCTTGCCCGCGAGGAGTAACTCGAAGGACCGCTCAGCGGCGTTCAATTGGGCATTAATGCTTTCGCATTTGCAGCTCATAAGAAGTGCTTAGGTGTACTCGGATTTTATTTATTTATTTATTTATTTATTTATTTATTTACAGCAACGTTGTACAACAGACCAGAACACATCGGAGCCCAAACTGACGGCAATTCAAATAAAAAGTTTTTTAGAGGATATGACTCCGACGTCAGTTTCACTTCCTATCTGGCGCCGTGGATGAGCGCAGTGTTCGCCGAGTGCGTTCTCTATAGTGAGCGTCAATTTCAGGGATTGTGTTATACGCGCACCGCGCCTCGTGTGGTTTCTTGCAAAACTGAATCAGAAATATCTGGCCTGCGCCTACGAGCGCACTCCAGTAACCTCGCCCTTCACATAAAAGACTCGTTATATGGACTCGTACGTCCAACGTTGGCGCTTGCACGTTGTCGAAGGCGCCGAGGCAAACATTCGCGTATACACTATAACAAGATTAACCGAGCCTATATAGCGCGCAATGCCGAGAGTGCTTCCTTTCCTCGTACCCTTGCTCCACGTACGCGTGAATAGCCGAGTATAGCAGTCACAGCGGCATAAATAAATGTATCCATCTCATAAGTGTGTAGCCCCTCTCCTCCCTCCTCCTTCTCGCAAATGGAGGAAGCCGGCTGACAGAACAAGTGCATTTTCGTAGAGATGTAGCGCAACACCACCGAGGCAGTACTAGTTGATGCGGCCTCCCTTCTGACAAAAAGAACGCAACAAGACGCACGCTCTGATGGCATCCCGAACGATGGCTCTTCTGAGCTCGGGGAATCCGACAACGCGGCGCACACAGCCGCCGTGGTAGTTCAGAGGTATACGCTGCTGAGAACGAATTCGAGACGGTCTCATGGCGATCGTGGCGTAATGTGAATATTATAAAGAACTTAATGCACCACAAAACACTGCAGATGATAAAAACTATTCAGGAGCCCTCCATGGCGGTATCTCTCCCCTCGCATTACGCAGTTCAGCGATGGGACCGCCGTCAATTATTACTTCCCCGGTGTTATAGGTGGGACAAGCTTTCACCGTTATGACCTAAACAGGCGGATCACTCAGCATTTAATTGCGTTCATTGAGATTTCACTTTCCAATTATTGCACATGCGTGGAAGAGAACAACGCGCTTCGCTGTGGCAGCAGCTTTGTTCTCCGTGGTCGTCCGCCCTTTCAGTTACGCAGTCGCCATGCCCCTTCGATTCTTGTGTTTATCTTTGCTAAAATGCCAAGACTGCTAATTCCTTACGTTGTTTCCCGTTCATTCTGTTCCTATGGAGTAACTTGCAATGACCGATTGGATAGCACACGGGCTTTTATATAACTGCCGTATGGATGAACATAAACACAATTCCACCACCAAAATACTTTTCAGACACAAGAAGAAAAAAATCAGTGCCCTTCCACTCTCCGAATTAGGATGACCAGCGAAGCTTTGTATGTTGGCCCCTTAGTGGCGAACTGCACCTCCGCCGCGGGTCGGCTCGGCATTGCACTATCTTCAGGATCGGCCAACGTATGGGGAGTTTTGTCTCTACACACGGACAAAATCCTGGGGGAATTAGCCCTTAACAACTTCGCTGTAAAAGAAGGCTATGCAATTTCTCCAATCATTTATTCACGCTCCTTACCAGTATAGTCCTTGACCAGACACCGCCACCAGGCAGCCCTCAGTCTGCGTCAAATAAATTAGTGCAGTAACCAAAAACATTCACTGCGGAGCTGACGGACAAGAAACCGGACAAGAAATAGTTCACTCAGTTTGGGCTAGAAGAACTTGGTTTGAAGTTCCACACCAATCTAAGTCACTCGACTACTCAACAACGGTCGAGTATAGATTTATCTTTGGCCAAGATTTTGCCTAAGGCTGTAACCGAACCAATCAGTGTATATCGCAGTAATAACAAAGCTATCGTCACTACCATTAGGAAATGATGAAAATAAATACATGTACCGTTGTCTAACCCTATGTGATGTGCTGCAGCTTCGCTGGTTATCCGCCTTCACAGAGTGGAATGGCTCCTCAATTCCTTTTTTCTTTTTCAGGCTAGTTTTCGAAAACATTCTACCGATGAATCTCATTCGAGATGAAAACTACCGATGAAGAAATGTGCAGTCAGTAGTTACTGTGTAAAATTAAGCGTGTAGGATCGCCACTATACACTCTGCGTGCAATGCACGAGAGGTTACTTCACACTTCATCTGCAATTGCAACCTCGTTGCACTCCAACGTAACGTCATAATGACCGAACTAGACGCACTCAGCGATTCAAACGCTATACTCGAAGCGCATCGCGACCAGCACTTCTTGCGCCACCGGTGGGTGCTGGGAACACCGGTGTTCCCAGCGGCAGAGAATTGCAGTACAGGATGAGGGCGATAGCGTTCGCGATGCATGGAGAGCGCATTTGGACCTCCAGCGATCAGCCAGCGCTCACCAGTGGTAAAAAAAAATTGGCTGGGGCTTAGCTAAGGTTATGCCTGGATATCTCGAAGCGAAAAGGTTTGGTGATGCTTATGGTTTAGCTTATGGTTATGGACAACATGGCCACAATTAGTACATGACCGGGGTAGTACATGACCGGGCGTAACCAGGCTGATGATGATGATGATGTTTTATGATTTAGCCTATGGATATGCTTACGGTTTAACTTATGGATATGCTTATTGTTTAAGTTATGGATATGCTTACGGTTTAGCTTATGGTTATGCTTTATGATTTAGCCTATGGTTATGCTTACGGTCTCACTTATGGATATACTTTGGTTAGCTTATGGTTATGCTATACATGTGCCTTGTGTAGTTATGCAAATTGCTTATCAATGATATACACCATAAGTTATGCAGGATTATTAAACTTCTTTATTCATCATTGTTTGGCACATTGTCTACCACGGGACATACGAGATTTGATCTCCGTATCGCCGATACCAAGAAATGTACACCCTGAATATAACAAGGGTAGAAGGAAAGCAAGAGCTTCAACCATACTCAAACAGATCCAGACAGAGGGGCGTAGAGCCTGCTTTGTTGACGCGGCCGCATATCGGAAGGGGTGCACCTTTTCTGCAGTAGTGGTGGATTCCAAACAGCGACTCACGAACTGTGCATCTGTACGAACCGGAGATCCGGCGATAGCCGAGCAGGTAGCCATTGCCTTGGCGATGCTTGATGACAGCAGCGACGTCATCTACAGTGACTCACGGTTGGCCATTAGGGCATTTCAGTGTGGAGTGATCTCAGAACAGGCTTTTGGGCTGCTTCGTAAGGCAGGTCCGGATAGAATCAAGTATCACTTGCTTACTTGGTTCCCAGCCCACGTTGGGCACATGGCGGGTGTCCCCACGAACCTCAATGAGACGGCCCACGCTGCCGCGCGCGCACTGACTGACCGCGCTGGCGCTGTAACGGCCGAAGAGAGAGTTACGCATGGTAGGGACGTGCCTGCCACTTATAATGAACTTCTTAAACACTTCTATCTCTCGCGGCGACAATACCCTCCTCCTCACCCCAAGCTCACTAGGCCTCAGGCACTGACATTCAGACTGTTGCAGACAGAAACCTATCCCAACCTGTTCACGTTACATGCGATATATCCGGAGATTTACACTGATGACGCGTGCCCTGCTTGCGGGGATAGATCAACACTTTCGCACATGCTCTGGGGATGTATCTCTATAGCAAGCCCTGACCTCAGCTCAGCCAGGTGGGAGGCGGCCCTCCGCAACCCACTCCTGGCTGAGCAACGTTGGGCTGTCCAGCAGGCCCACGATGCGGCTGGCAGGCTAGGCCTGTCGGTCCCGACGTGGGAGCGGCCCGCGACGTGCTAATACGCGTTCTGCAGGACTGTAAAATAAAAGTTACTCAATCAATCAATTAATTGTCTTGCGATTTCTGTACAGCCATAAACACAGCTCTCTGTATCGGTAGTATCACTCTCTTCTCCTTCCATGTTGACGCCTATTCTCTGGCAAGCGGTTATATAGTCGGCCTCCGCGATAAACACCCGCTTGCGGCGAACGTCAAACGACGACGCATAGCGCGCGGCAGTGGCCACCTGCGCCGACTCCGAACACACTCACGGAGCCAATTCCGACATACGCCGGTTCGCGCGAAGCGCGGTGTTGACTAGCGTAGTGAAGCTTTTCGCTTCAAAACTTGGGAGACGCTTCGCCCTTTAAGAGTATGACGTAATACCATTGCAGGGCCCCTGACTGCTTCTCACACTTTCCGGCAACTGCAGCTTACGCCGCCAATGTTTAACGGGAGAAGCTTGCGCCGAACGCTATGCGCGAAGGCGAGCTTTCTGGCTCTTTTTTCTTTCCCCCGCACAGCCGGCGCTGCCGCGGGTCTCCGTTTCAGACATCAGGTGCAACGCTGTGGAGGCTAGAAATATTTTTTGCAGTGGCTACGTGCCCACTGAGAAATAGTTTGATGTTCTTGATCGCGATTGTGCGGAACTGTTCTATAAAGACTCTCAGCATTGAATGAAAAACGTTTTAATACTTCGAAATAAGCAAACTGTGGTATACGGTTATCTAATGCGTTGTTCTAGATCAATTTGTTTTTAATTGCGTTTCTTTTCGGGTTTTTCATTGGCAGCCCGCCCCGGCAGCCTCACGTGCACGCTCGCGCCTTTGGCGTGCAGCGAGGCATGGACGGAACGCGCAGAGTGGTACATTTTCGTCGCCGAACTTCCTGCGTAGCTTCCACAGCGTTGCACCTAATGTCTGAAAGCGCAGCGCGCGCTGTGTTTGGCGGAGACGTTTCCGGTCAACTCACGCTCATCGCCGCTGACGCCGTGTTCACTGCGCAACGGTAGCCTTTAAGCTACCGCTTTGAAAGTGCCAGCCGTCATGCGGTCCTATTATCGTGTTTCGAACGCTGAGTACTGTACCTGGGGCTTCGCACCTAGAGTTTCGAGGTACAACACGTACTTGCATTAAAGTCTGCATGCACCGTTTACGGCTGCATGCATACAATTAGGTACGTACGGTTTGAGAAACGGTTCGTGCCGTGGTACGAGTTCTGTTCAGTGTGCAGCCCGTGTAGTAGATTGCGGCGCTTCTGTCGGACGAGTCTGCAGTGCTCGAATGCCGCAAGTTCGCATTGCGCGAGGCCTTTTCCAGTGAAAACGTGTCCAGCTTCGTTCAGTGCTCTTTACTTGCAGATGGTCCCTTAGCAAGGACAGCGTACCTCGGCAACACCAAGGAACGCTTTACTTAAACCGATTCCCACAGTGCGTGGGACCGTTATATTTTTCTTTTAAAACGCGATGCGGTTGAAAGTTCGATGCTTTCTTGGTGCTGCCAGATTATCCCTTCAAGTTTCTCCGCGAGCGATCGGCGCCGCCGAGTATTGGCCCCGCGAGTCCCTGACCTCTTGTCGGGAGAAACGCGAGGAATACTGCGGCCAAGCCGCATGCAGCGTCGTACTTTGCGGGGATATCGCCCGGTGCAGGCATGCATCTCCGAAAGCGACAACAGGCGATGCTAATCACCCTGTGCTGCTTTCAGCTGCCGAAGTTGGGTATTCACGCCCGTCTCGAATGCCTCCAGCCTAGAAGCACGTCTTTTCTTGCCGTTATTGTTTGCCCTGATGGGGAAGATACGTTTCGTTCAAGGCAGATTTACCCTGCAAGCGAGTCGCTAAAAACCGGTACCAGGGGACGTATTCTGAGACGATCACTTCGGCGATACTATCGCCTTCACGCGACGTAGGGCTCAACAAGCCAATCAGCTCATCCGATTTTGCTCAACCGGCCAATCAGGGTGCCTGACGTCGATACTATCACCGAAAGTGATCGTCGCACAATACGTCCCCAGGTTTCTTAACGAACCCTTAAGGCTTTAATAATGTTTCATAACATTCGTCGTGCATTACAGCAGGCAACTCAGCACGATAGATGTGAGCACCATACCACAGCATACCTAATGAACGTATAAACGAGAAGGAAATGGGTTAACCGAGGGGCCAGTTATTTATTAGTCATATCATAAGCCAACACTGACACCAAGGACAACATAGGAGAAATTACTTGTGCTTCGTATGATATGACTAATGAACGTACACTGTAAACGGAAATAACTCCGAGGTGGGAGTATACTGCTTGTCCTCTAGCGACCCCCCGGTTCGGAGTTTATTATGCTCCATATGATCGGAGTAGAATTTTTACTCCGTACGAGCGGAATTTTTGCGTGGAATTATGGGAGGTTTTTTTTCTATCTTTTCTTTATTTTTTACGGGAGTATAAAAAGAGGCAACGCGTGAGTTTGCGCGAACATCTTTACATGCAGAGGCTGCTGGTCAAATTTCGTAATATGCACACGAGACCGCGTCAAATTCGACGAAACAAGTCAATGAAAGCACATATATCATGACACACATAAACATTTCAGAAACGCCCAATGCAGAAATTTGAAAGACATCCCACGTACACGCGATACTCAAGAAGCAACGGTGCCAGTATATATAGCCACGATACTGTGTGCCTCGAAACCGCCTAGGGAGCAGCTGTGCTGTTTTCAGAATTACGACTCACATGCTCGTTCATACGAGATCTGCCTCTCTGAAATTAACAGAATACCGTAATCAACACAATATTGTTAATTCAAAATAGTGAGAGAAAGAAAGTTAATGGCGTAATTTTTCAAAAGTATCATGCCATTCTGTGAGTGCTGAAGCGACTTCGCACCCTGCCGGCGTTCGCGGCCAAAAAGTAGTGCGTTAGTTACAGTAACCAAGAAAAATGTAAGTGCACGTGCTGCATAGCAAAATTAAATTTTTGCGATATAGTGGTAGCGTAGCAAGAAATTATTACGTGTGAGCATGACCCGCAGCAGCCGACGTAACACCGAAAAATGCGCAGTCATACATTTTATACACCAGACTACTTGCTCTTCGTCCAAGCAATCTGTCTCGGTTGCGAAAAGGAGCTACATCGCTGATCTGTCGAGTGAATCCCTATACTCGGAGCCAGCAGGCATGCGTCTAAATCAGTGTCTCGGATAGAGCGTAATGTTAAGGCAATATCGGAAGCAACGACGTGACCAAAACGTATATGCGCGATAACAATTCGATTCACATCGCTCAATAAGACGCTTTATTTTCAGTACGCATACTTATGTCCTACCGTTTTTCTTCGGGCGAGGATATCCGTTCACAGATACATAAAAACCGTTGCTTGCACTCCGGTCTTTCTCACTGGCAACACAGCATGCACCGCAACGAACTTGGGTTACGCCATTCATGCGCGACTAGCACGGATGTCGTCGCTCGAACAGTGGCTGCTGTTGACATTGCTACGCATTCCTTTCAAACACTACACTGGACGTTGGCATGTACTCAAAAGGACATAGAAGTCACATTTCAGGTACTGAAGAACACAAGACTGGGTGACGCAGCACCAAAACACAGCCGGAACGTGAGCCGACATCACGAGCCAGTGAGCCGCTTCGAGGTATACCTAAGCCTTTTTCCGCACTTGAAAACGTGGCTCTTGCAATCATCGTTGTCAGCAAAGTGATCACAGCTAATGTACTTGAAGCTGAGATACAATGAGCTTCAGGCATGCCTAAAACACTTTCTTGAAAGAAATACGGGAAACAAATTGACGAAACACTGTCACGGAACGACACTTCACGGACGTAAACAAACCGTCAGCCATGAGCACTGCCCGCTCCGCCGAACGCGCCCGGTCGCTGGCGAGGCGCACAGCCTCATGGGAAGCGCCACGTGACCAATCTGTATCGGCGGAGGGGAGTTTTTTAAAACTCCCTGTCGGAGTTTCGCGGGAGGACAAGATTTTTAAGCGGAGTAAAATCGCGTCATGTCGCCTTAATACTCCCGCAGCTAGCCAGCGGAGTGAAACGAGGGAATGGCGCTGTTTTGCTCCCGTACATCGGAGTAAATATTTGAGGAGGGGAGGTTTTAGGGTACATCACCTCTTAAAAACTCCCAGGTGGGTTTATTTTCGTTTACAGTGTATAGTCACTCCGTGGCATGCTTATCCAACTTTTGGGGCAGTGTGCCTTCTGCGGAAATCATTGCGTGCATGCAATACGTTGGTTGTCTGTCGTATGGCAGCATGCGAGACGAAGTGGAAACTGCGATTTCTAGGATTTAGCCTGGCAGCGTCGGCTCTGCGATGCGTTGACGCATTCGGTAACACAGCGGCTACAACGGCGGCGTCCTTGGCGCGAGGCGATGGAGCGGAGCTCCCGCTCGATTCGTTTCTACCGGCCAATCAGTGGGCGGCGAACTGCTGCAGATAAACTTAAGTTTGTTCCCGAGCCTCGGATAAGGCTTCCGCGGCAAAGTAGCCTTTTTTCGGCTTCCGACGTACGCGAAGGACGCCGACGGCGCGTCATTTCACGCCTGTCGCTTTTTTTTTTCTCTCTTCTGGCCAGATGCCCACCAGGAAAAGGCCAATGGACACGCGAAGACCGCCCTCGACGCTTTTCTCGTTTGCCTGCTTTACTGCACGCGCCTCTGCCGCCAACGTTGCGCGAGCTGTTATCGCGCTCGCTGCCGCGAAACGAGAAGGAATAAAGCTGAGAGAAAAAGGAATGAGGACGACTGCTCGCAAGGACGCGGCGTTTTCCCCTCTCCGTTTCACCGTTACTTGTAGAGACGTGACCCTGGAGAGGCGCGCACCGTTGCGTCCGTTAGTCGGAATGGGCGTTGGATGAGGCTCCTCTGACTGCCCGACAAGTGCGTAATGGCCGCGCGAGGTGCACACCCGAGTCATTACACCGATTGGGGCGCCAAATATTGCGGCGCTCGCAGGACGTGCTGCTCGTGAGCGGCGCTTCGTCGAATGCGTGCGCGCAGTGCGAGGCTTCGTTCAGAACTTCGCGCACATTGAATCAAGGCAGAGAAAGAAACTGCAAGAACTCGAGCGTTTAATAAAACATCCGGTGGAACCCATCGCATATGTCAGCGCTAATGCGATTAGCACTGCCACCACATATTCGTTTACGATGAGGAGTGGGCGCAGTTGAGTGCCCTGTCGATGATGACGACGATTTGTTGGCCCGCCCTTTGAAAGGGAGCAGTGACAAATAAGGTTTTAATTTAATCAGGTGTGCTATACATGTTTCTTTTTTTTTTTCAATCTATCATTTTTGTATAGATCTGCATAATCTGTTTTTTTTTCTCAGAACTTCTCTACCTACCTTGTATCGCTACCTATGCCTGGAAAGGATCCGGTCGTATCAATTTCTTCCCTGCTGTTTCTCCACCAACACTCTAAGCTTCTCTTGTTTATCTCGACTGCCGACCGGTTGATGCTTTCGTCCACTTTAAATCCAAGCGCTTCTGGAAGTGTCCGTCACCTTCGGGTCTTGCTGGGGGAAAACCCTTGGCATTCCACTTGGATGTGCTGAGTGGTCTCCGCATTTTTGCTGAAGCATACACATGCCTCATTCTGTTGCGTATATTTACTCCGGTTTGTTTTCGTCCTTAGGCAACAAGCTCGAGCCTCAAATAGCAAGACACTGCCCTTTATGTTATCGCACAGATTTTCTCTTCTAATTTCTTTCTTCTCAATCTCCATGGTCTTGTCTGTTTCCATTCTCTGCATCCAATTCGCTGTCTACGTTTCTCTCACGTTCTTTCTGGTTACAAAACCGTCCAACTTTAAAAGTTGACAGTGGCGGGAGATAAACAAGATGAGAAAAGTGCCTGCGATTGATCGTGACATAGTCTAAATTGCTGCCTATTTATGCAAGGCTGGAGGTTATCGCTTGGTCTCAGCGATAGTCACACACCTGCCGAAGAACGTACAGTGAGACCAGGGACATTTATGAGGTGATAGCAATCCCTTCCTTCCATGTAAAGGAGAGCGCGGCAAGCATGTGATAGTACTCAGTGGCCCTGTGTAAATATAATTTGCAATGTGTCAACTTCGCTGAGGAATGCCATCACTGTACGTTTTAAAAAGTGAATCTCTTCCGAGGAACAGCGCAGGATGTAGCGGAGCACGCTCGTTATAAATTCGGGGACAATATTTCTCTCTGTGAGTGTTTGAGTGAGTGAGTGAGTTACCTTGACCTCATCCGTGTAAGAATTGGTTCCCAACTTTCCCTGCGTGCTTGACGTCGCGTGCGCGGCCGTTTTGATTTCATTTGTCTAAAATTTGTCAGGTTTTCTGTCGTTGGTGAACGACGCAAAGGACCCCAAGCTTTATTTTGATTTTACCGCGCATGTTACACGCGTCATTCCACTAAGGGATTCGTTTCGTGATTGCGGAGCCGTGCGTTTGCTGTATACAGTTTATCGCTACATCAATTATTACAGCATAACAAATAACACCGCATTATCCATACTTAGGTTATTAAGAGAATTTCGAGATACGTATGTAGAGAGAGAGAGAGAGAAGGAAAGACGGAAAGGCAGGGAGGTTCACCAGACTGAGTCCAGTTTGCTACCCTACACGTGGGGAGGGGAATGGGGAGTGAAAGAGGGAGAGAGATAACTTAGGTGTAGGATGTCTATAGTCGGGCACTCAAGTCTGTTGCCCTCAGGTAGCGAAAAAACGCTCGAACTGCTTTCTGGGCCAATGAACTGTGAGGCCAGGCTCCCAAGATCTTCGCTTCCGTAAATGGCCTGTCATCCAGTCTATTTAAGGCACACTGGAGAGTCTCGCGTTGATTATCGAAGCGAGAACAGTGGCACAGAAGGTGACTGATGGTCTCTTCACACTTGCACTTAGCGCACATTGGTGAATCCGCCATTCCAATACGATAGCTGTAGGAGTTGGTGAATGCTACTCCTACCCACAGCCGACACAGCAGTGTTGCGTCACGTCGTGGAAGGTTCGCTGGTAATGTAAGTTTCAGTGATGGGTCGAGGCTGTATAAACGACACTTAGAGTTCTGTGGTGTATGCCAGCAACCTAACGTGATTGTACGAGCGAGACTGCGAAGCTCTCTTGCAGCGTCGACTCTGGATAAAGGTATAAGGAGTGTCGGTGAGCCAGCCTGGGCACGTCGGGCAGCGTCATCGGCGAGGTGATTACCAACGATGCCACAATGTCCCGGCAGCCACTGAAATATGATATCATGTCCTCGTTCAGAAGCGCAATGGCAGGTTTCGTTGATTTGTGACACCAGCTGTTCATAATTTCCACGTCGTAAACTTCGCAAGCTCTGGAGGGCTGCTTTCGAGTCACAAAATATTGCCCATTTGTTGGGCGGTTCTTTTTCAATGTATTCGACGGCAGCGCGAAGAGCGGCCAGTTCAGAGCCTGTAGATGTCGTTACGTGTGATGTCTTAAACTTGATGATGACCGATTGAGATGGTAGAACAACGGCGCCCGTATAATTTTCCGAAACGGAACCATCCGTGTAAACATGAATTCGGTTAGCGTATGAACAATGCAGAAGTTCCAATGTGATCTGCTTGAGAGCCGCGGTGGTCAGGCTAGCTTTCTTCACTATTCCTGGAACAGCAAGGTACACAGGAGGCTTCTTCAAGCACCGCATAGGGGATGGCGTTCTTGTTGCGGGTGAGTGCCTCAAAGACAAAGAGTGCCGGTTAGCCGCAATTGATCTGGAGAACGCTGCCCTGGGTCTTTTCTCAGGCAAGCGAGCGATATGGTGGTCAGGGACTCTGGATATATGGCGAGCATGCACCCGGAGTGCGTCGATATCTATATAGGTCCTTATTGGGTGGTCTCTCGCGGTGGCAATTGTTGCCACGGTTGAAGCATTTCGAGGTAGCCCCAGACATGTTCGAAGGGCTTGGCCTTGAATGCTCTGTAGGACATGGATGTTAGTTTTGTTAGCATTGGACAGCACTGGTGTGCTGTATCGCAAGTATCCTAGGAAGAGCGTCCTGTATAGTTGAAGCATAGATGCCACGGATGTGCCCCACGTTTTACCGGCAAGAAACCTTAGTATATGGGAGATAGAAGTAAGCCTCTTCAAATATGTGATGTGGGGGCTCCATGAAAGGTCTCTGTTTATAATAACGCCTAGGAATCGGTGAGTTTTTGCGTAGGAATTTGGTTGGTGGTCAATAGAAATGGGGTACCAGGTCATGGGCTTGTGGGTAAAGGCGACTAAGGCGCACTTCTCGGTCGAAATGCTGAGGCCTTGCGCACGCAGGTACGATGATGTTAGGGTCACTGCTTTTTGGAGCCGTGCACGCACCTGGAGACGTGTAACTGCCGAGGCCCATATGCATATGTCGTCAGCATATATGGAAAGGTTTACTGTATGTGGTAGAACGTCGGCAAGGCCAAGGATTACAAGGTTGAACAAAGTGGGGCTAAGAACCCCACCCTGAGGGACGCCACGGTAAGTGTAATGGTCAGCAGTTCGGCCATCTGCACTGTGCACAAAGAAGGATCTTTTGAATAGATAGATCCGAATCCACCGAAACATGCGTCCACCTATTTCATTATTTTCCAGGGCATCAAGGATGGCTTCATGCGTTACATTATCATAGGCGCTTTTCACGTCGATGAATAGTGCAACCGATATACGCTTGTGGTGTTTTTCCTGCTGTACAGACGAGACTAGGTCGATGACGTTGTCAATAGAGGAACGGCCTCTTCTAAATGGAGGACGGTGCACGGCCTTGGCTCGTCTCCACAGCAACGACACCCATTCTCAGCCCTAGCCCTCCATCAAGGCCGCTCACAGGTCGATATAGCCGAAGATTTCTGTGTGAAGATTGCGGGCAGTGTGGTCACCATCAATAGTGAAATTCTGGGTGAGGTTCCTGCGACACGCTTCCCAGAATTGAATGTGTCCTTCTCACTTGAGGAATTGGACGCTGCTCTGGCCTCATGCAGGCGCTCATCGTCGCCAGGACCAGACGGCATCACCTACGCTGCTTTATGCCACCTAGGTGAAGATGGCCGAAGCAGACTGCTGGAATGTTATAACCAGTCATGGAATGATGGCGTCGTTCCTGAGCGGTGGAAGTCCAGCCGCTTGATACCACTCCTGAAGCCTGGAAAGTCACCACTTGACCTAGCGTCCTACCGACCCATTGCGCTATCCAGCTGTGTTGGGAAGGTCATGGAAAGAATGATTCTCACCCGCCTAGAATGGTATCTTGAGCGCCACAACGTATACCCCGATGCCATACGTATGTAAATTCCCGATATCATTCCCAGTATGCACCCTCTAGCTTCCACCGAGACGGGTAAGGATTATGTCCCAATTGTTCTGCCGTATTTAAAACGATCGGATAGTGATGAATTTCATACGGATTTTTGATCACTCACCATTAGAAATGCGGTGGGAGTGAATGAGTCTATTACAGAAAACGTATTGTGCCTGGTGCTGTAGAAGGTAGGCTCCTTCTTATTGAAGAGGTAGGTACCTTTCGACAGTAGGAAATTTTCAATGAGGCGTCTTCATGCATCACACTGTGAGTCGCGCAATCTCGGCCAATCAGAATCGTCGAACCACTCGCAAAATCCCGCTCCCGACGTTGCACCGTACTTCGCCTCCATGTTGCACAATCGCCCCCGCCTACGATACATCATCGTCATCATCATCATCATCATCATCATCATCATCATCATCATCATCCCATTTCATGTCCACTGCAAGACGAAGGCATCTCCCTGTGATCTCCAATTACCCCTGTCCTGCGCCAACCGATTCCAACTATAGCGCCCGCGAATTTCCTAATTTCATCGCCCCATCTAGTCTTTTGCCGTCCTCGACTGCGCTTCCCTTCTCTTGGTACCCATTCTGTAACCCTAATGGTCCAACGCTTATCTAACCTGCGCATTACATGACCTGCCCAGCTCCATTTTTTTCTCTTAATGTCGATTAGTATATCGGCTATACCCGTGTTCTCCCTGATCCAAACCGCCCTCTTTCTGTCTCTTAACGTCATGCCTAGCAATGTTCATTCCATAGCTCTTTGCGCGGTCCTTAACTTGTTCTCAAGCTTCTTTGTCAGCCTCCAGGTCTTTGCCCATATGTCAGCACCGGTAACCACGCGGCAATCTGGGAAACTCAAGTCGACGCAGTTCCCACGGTAGTCCTAGACCTTGGCCCCTTTCATCAATTAGTGGCGGTCAGCTTGCAGCGACCCTTCACGGTGGTTACCGCGTCTAAAGAATCCGTCGGTCATTATCGCCTTGAGTGGAGCTCCTTTGTCGACCCGTCAGCGGTCGGCGACAGGGCTTCGTCGACGTGTGGACGCGCACTGATGGAGAGGGGGTGCCTCGTGGCAGGCACCTAAGGAATGCCCTTTGCCATTTTGAGACGTAAAACGGGTTAAACACAATCATACACATCGCATTTAGTTGCACAGCATCTTTTAAACGCTTCATTAAAGCATTTAGTAGCTATAGTGTTGTGCTGCTAATCATGAGGTCGCCGGATCGAATCCTGGCCACGGAGGCCGTATTTCGATGAGGGCGGAATGATAAAACACCCACGTACTTTGGTATAGGTGCACATTAAAGAACCCCTGGAGGTGCAAATTATTTCGGAGTCCCCCACTATGGCGTGCCTCGATAATCAAATCGTGGTTTTAGCACGTAAAAACCCATAATTTAATTTATTTCATTAAAGCATGAATGCGTAAGCGTACCATCTCTGGCACTCACCAATAAAGAAGTGTTGTGCAGTCAAACAAATAATTTTACGGAACACGAGATATGAGAAAAATCTGAATATCTGCGCGGCCTCACGACGCAGCCTAGTATTCGCATTTACAGCCGCTACCGGTACATGTGAACACCATTGTGATATTCGGTTTTGCTCACTACTCTTACAGGCTGCCCAGAAATTGAACGTTTTGTGCGATCCCGTGGTCCTTAAATTTTTGTGGTTGACTTTACCTTGAGAAGAACATTGTCATCAATGATTTGTAACGGCATGTTGTGGGCGCTTACCCGCTTCGTTGCGCTTTTGGTTATCTCATTTGTGGCACTTCCGTCTATGCGTCTGCGCATAGACGGAAGTGCCACAATGACGGAAGTGACAGACGGAACGGTTGGTGGTCTCTTTGCATGTTATCCGAATAAAATTTTGTCAGTCGAAGCCTAGCGCTCTGTCCTGTCAAAACGTTTCTTTCCGTCAGCTTTGTTCGCGCTAGCAACTATGCTGCGACAATGATGAATATCTTCGCGGCAGTGCACGCGGCTGGGTTCTGCCTGGCGGGCAATTCATTGTATGGCGCACGACGCAGTGCAAGCTGCTCAACGCGGCGATGAGCGTTCCTTAGACGTTTACCACGAGGCAACCTCCCCTTTCATCAGCGCCTATCCAGAAGCCGGCGCAGCGTTGAGTCCGACTGTCGATGGGTCAACAAAAGACCCCTGTACCTGAACCTGACAACCTGAACTAATTTATGAAAAGGGCCAACGTCGAATGCTGCCTGGGAACGGCTGCGACCTCAGATTCCTAGATTGCTACGCGCTTAGGCCATATGCGGGGCTAAGGGGCAACATCGGCGGAACGATGCGGTATCATGGGCGGAATATTGCGACCGATTCGACGATTGTGATTGGCCGCGATACAGTCATCCGATACGCTGTTCCAGACATCTAGGGAAGACAACGGGATTAAAAGTGAAGACTTGAGGTGCAGAGTGTTGGCTGACGTGTCCTGATGCGAACTCAGACGTTTAATATGCTTTACATGGAGTGGGCTTCCGTATCTGGAGCCAGTGTAAATAATGTAAAATAAATTCTTGTTCCTTCATTCCTACTGTCGGGCGTACTCGTTAATGGGCTTGGTGGAATGCTGGACCAAGCGCCACCTCGAGCCGCGACATAGCGCGTGGCAAATCGGGCAGCATGCCTCGTCGCATGCCTCAACTTGCCTTCTCTATCGAAACACATGAACGACGTGCCGCGCGATGTGAACATCAACAGAGGCGACCTAATTTGCCTGACGGAGACATGGATGAGATCGGATGACAGGAGAGAGAGAGCACGGGATACTCGTTCGCGTGCGCCGCTCAGCGACCCGACAACGTTGCTGCCGGCGTCGCCATGTATGCGAAGCCAGGACTATACGACCCGTCCAGCTCGGGGGCCTGCTTCGGTGCAGACGGAGAGACGCGCGCTGTGCACTTCGTTGAAACGGGACTCGTGGCGCCGCATCTGCCTCAAGCGGCAGCGTTCGTAATCTGCCTTCGGCTCTACGCTGCCGCACCTGCTAGTCGTGGGAGACTTCGTCCAGGAGGCACGTTCAGCGCAGCAGCACTAAACTCAGCGACGTAACTCAGGGAGATAGCGACAAGGAATGCTCTCGCATTTACAGACCACAAGAATTGCTTTGGTGACCCCATAGTTTTTTTTGTGTGTGTGTGCTGCCGTGAGCGCTCCATAGTAGAAGTGGGGAACAGTTGTTCCTGCCATACGAATGCTGTTCGGCCAAGAAGGTTTCAGGGCTCCCCTAACATTCTTACCATGTCTGTCGCATGCTGCTGCGCAGTCTACGAGACTGCCACCGCATCGCCAATCACGGAAGCCAACTAATGCTCTTTTAGATGAAAAAACGCTCGCATTTTTCTGTGCTGCTAGATATGCATATCAATCTTTCTGGGTCCTTTTGTAGTCGTCGGAGTGTGATGTGTTGGCGATTACTTACAAGTTGTCGCATACAGCGTTGCACTTGATACAATTAATACCAAACATAAAAAGGAAGGAGCCAAATGACCCAGTGGCTAAGGTATACGGTTATTGCGCCTGGGGGCCGTGGTTCGGATCTTACCGCTGGAAAATTTTTTTTATTGAAGTTACAATGTGCGTCACGATGACGTAACGTGATGTAATCGTGACGTCCTCCCTATACGCCCATATTCTCTCTGGATGTCTATAAGGCGAGAAAGTTAACGCGCAATCTGATGGAATGGTTACGTTTGTGGACCGCAGATGTCTCAACTTCTGTATCCCTTTTGTTACGTTGGCCATACATGTAAATTTAATGCTTCTACCCCCTTTTTGTCACAGTGGCGCAAATCCATTTTGGAAGATTAGCAAAGACCGGGCACACACATAGTGGCGCATATCAAATGGCTAAATCATTGAAAATCTGGTAAATAAAAAAAATACGTTTACCCGAGCCTAACCAGGGGGGGTCATGGGCAATGAAAGCTTCCATATATCCTAGATCACTGTTGTCTGGCATTTGAACTTGCGAACAATTTTAGCACAAGAAGTCTCACGTGAATAAGCGCCTTCATTCTGCACGTTGCGCCTCTAGACACATGTGTTCGCGCGTAACGCGACGGCGCGTTTAGCACTCTTGAAGGGGCACTGATACACACATGAAATTCGGCACATACTTAGCAATAGCAAGTAATGATGTTGGCCTCAAAGGAATTCGAAGCAACGCGGCCATTCGTCGTTGCAGCGTAGTTCCTAGCCGCGAACCTGGAAGGAATATTCCGGCGGCCGTTAATTATGCGACACCTGTTTTGCAGATTGGCACACGCAGGGTGCCCCCCCGGCAGCCATGACGACCGGGCTCCTGGAGAAGAAAGGTCCCAGCTCGGCGGCCGGCCAGCAGCAGCAGCCCCAGAGCGGCGGCCAGCCGCCCTCGAATCCTTACCAGGACACCTTCCGCAGCTGGGTAGTGGGCGTGGCGTGTGCCTGGAACTTTTTCTGGCTCACGTTGGTGAACCGCTCTAGTGGCATCCTGTTCGTCGCCATCTTGGATGTGTTCAACGTGAGCCGTCAGGAGGCCGCGTGGTCCTTCAGCCTCATGGACACGATGGCCAGCTTTACTAGTGAGCATCCAGACGTCACACTCAAGATCAAATACTGAAATCACCGCTGTTTCTGCAAAAAATAATACAAATTTATGGAAAGGATACCTGAACAAAAAGTTGATTTAAGGCAGCTTCACTAAGCCCAGGCAACTGTGCTTTATTTATTTATTTATTTATTTATTTATTTATTTATTTATTTATTTATTTATTTATTTATTTAAACTGTCCTTACAGGCATCGTATGAGGCATTGGGTAAGGGGGCCGTTACAGAAGGATTGAAAGAGTATATAGAGCACACAACAAAACATAATAGACATACATTATTAATAGACAGTGGAAAAATGTATACACATCTTATAGAAGGCTTTCTTCTAATGTACACATTAGAAGAAAGACAAACGATACAGTTCTTCCGATTAACAATCTAAGAAAAAATGTAACCACTCCAGTACAAATTCAAGTTCAAGTTCAAGTTTATTCATCAACGATGTCAGATTTACAAAACTTGTATGCAAAATGAGCACTACACAGGGAGTCCCAAAGTTACAAACTGTCAGGGGGACTCCCATACATAATAATAATAAAAAAAAAGACAATACAGATCAAGCATTGGTTAGGGTGGCATTACAGACTAAATAAGAAACAGCGCGAAAAAAGAATTCAAAACTGTTTAGTAAGACAAAAAATTGCGAAGCAGACTTCCGTAGTGAACAAGCAATGCAAGTGTACAGTACAATAAATATATGAGTAATATAACATGTAGTATAATAGCTAAGTCAATTATGATTACAATCACAAAAGTCAGTGGTTAGGATGAAGAGAGTTGCTGCATAAAGTATTTCTTAACCTGATTCTTGAATATGTGCTCTGTGGGGGATGATTTAATGGTATGTGGAATAGAATTCCATAGTTTTATTCCAGCAAATGTGGTAGTGAACTTACCATAGTTTGTGCGCACTTTAGGCAAAAGACGATTATCGAGTTCAGAGAACCTAGTAGTGTTAGTATTTACAAATGTTTCAATAACAAAGCCATCTATGTGTGCAATATTACGAAATAACTTATAGATCACGATTGTTAACTTTAACTGAAAGAGCTGATGAAGAGGATGAATGTTTAAACTGCAATAAAGTGGCGTTGCATTGGATAGGAAATGGCCGAAAGTCATGAGGCGAATCGCCTGATTCTGCATGCGTTGAAGTTGGCTGAGGTGAGCGGGGTATGTGTTTCCCCAGGCTGATATGCAATAAGATAAATGGCTGTGAATGTGTGCATGATAAAGGGAATGGATAATGTGTGGCTGAAAATACGAGCGGGTTTTGATTATGGCGCGTATTCCAAACGATATCTTACGGACAAGTGACTGCGCATGAAGACTGAATTTCAGATGCCTGTCTAAAACTACGCCAAGAAACTTAGTGCTAACAGATATTGGTATTAAGTTGTTTTCAAGACGCACCGATATAGAGTTCGAAATTAGTGTCGGGAAGGAGTGAAAAACCATAAAAACCGTTTTTTAGCGGATTGATGCACAACATGTTCTTTTGACACCATGAAGTTATGTTATGCAGATCAACGTTAACATTTTGCTGTAGCTCGTCGACATTGTTAGCACAAGTAAAAACAGTCGTGTCGTCTGCATATAGTATACAGTCCGTAGTGGTTAGAACATTAGGTAAGTCGTTGATAAATAGCAGAAACAGCAGCGGGCCAAGGATCGAGCCCTGAGGAACGCCTCGATATATGTTCTTAGCAGATGAGAGTTTGCCGTCAATCTGAACAACTTGAGTACGATTACTTAGGTAGCTAGAAATAAGCTGAAGTGCTGGGCCAGTGATGCCGTAAGATTCAAGTTTATGTATTAAAATTTTGTACTACAATACTAAACAATGCTAAAAAAATACAAGAATAATAAGCGAAATAATGAGCTCATAAACGAGAAAGCACATAACTAGAAAACAGAAAAAAATCATGCACTTTATTGAAGTTAGGTGCTGGAATATGAACTGATGAGCTGGCTGAATTTATCGGGATTAGATTCGGAGACGTTGAAATCAGGAAGACCGTTCCACAATCGAATGACACGAGGAAGCGCCGACCAATTGAATACATGAGTGTTCCCGAAGATGTGCGTGAAGCTGAGACGATTATATAATCTGCGAGATGTGCAAGGTGCGACTTGAAGCCGTAAAGAATATTTCCTAACCGCATGAACGTACTTGTGAAATAATGGTATGAGCGCAAAATCACGTCGAGTACTTAGTGGCTGAAGTGAAATATCAAGTTTTATTTGTGAGGTGCTGGAATAGTAGGTGTAGTTACGTGAGATAAACCTGGCGGCCCTATTTTGAACTGATTCTAATAAGCTGATTAGGTTGTTATGATGCGGTGACCAGATTGGAGAGGCAAATTCGAGCTGGGGGCGAACAAACTTCTTATAAGCTAGCTTGCGGATGCTAGAGGGCGAATTACGTAGGTTCCTAGGTTTCGGCGTAAGTATCCCAGTGATATTGAAGCATTAGCACATATAGTAGTAACGTGATGGGTCCAGGAAAGGCTTGGTGCGAGATTAATGCCTAAGTATTTGTAGAAAGTAGCTGTAGAAATTGCCTTATTATTTACGTTATATTGGAAATCGGAGATTGAGTGTTTACGAGTGAAGGACATTACTTTGCATTTAGATTAATTAAGAGTCATTAACCAAGTGTTACACCAATCGAAAATAAGCTGAAGGTCGTTTTGAAGAATGAGGTGGTCATCGGGGCCGGTTGTAGGGCGGTAAATAATGCAGTCGTATGTGAATATTCGCACTCGGGATGCTAAGCTATTAGGAAGATCGTTAATGTATATTAAGAATAGTAGCGGCCCAAGAGCGCTACCTTGTGGCACGCCGGAAGTGACATAGGAAAGGGGCGAAGAAAGATTGGCACACGCTCTCTGGAATGGACAGTCAGTATTGTCGGTTTATCGGTCTTTCTTTTTTTCGTCTTTTCTTCCTTCTTTCTTATTATTTGCTTTAGGCCATCTATGCTTGGTACTTGTTTGCCTGTATAGACTGTCATTAATAAGCAGTTTCAAGTTAGCGTCTGACTGTGTGAATGTGTGTGCGATAGGCCTCTATCCGGCCTATCGTTCTCTCCTGAATTTCTTGAACCAAGCGGACTGTTTTCACGCTACACTCCAGGGCCACGCGATGTCTTGCAAGGCAGATGACCGATGATCACAACTTAATCCAACGGCAGGAAAAATAATATGGAGAATTTATTACCAATATTATTTTTCGAGCCAAGCGACACGCGGTAAATCCAATCTTGGTGAAAATCCAGGGTACCCCGATACGGTTGATCGAGAATGCTACTAATCAATTATTATCATTTGTGGGGATGCACTTGGTAAAAAGGAGCATCCTTAAATTTATTACCGGAGAGCCAGATGATATGGGAGAGGGGAGGGGGATACAAGCTCGCCGAAGCTTCATAACGACCTGAGTGGTAGTGTGAAACCACCAGAGATTCGTTTCATGAGCAATCGACAAATGTATCCGGTTGAATACAAGAGAAGTCACCAAGGCAAGTACAACGCGTTTCGAGGCCGTAAACAACACCGTACACGTGCGAGCGCCTCGAATGAAGCGCAGCCGGCTTTCGACGAAGGAAATTCTCGGCAAAAAAGAAGCGAATAACAGTCGTCGTCTAATCTCCTTTCATGCACCACTCGCTGCACGGGGCAACTTCAGAACGATGGATGTCCGGCCAACAGAGCGCTTCACAGCAGACGAATAAGCACGATGTGGCGCTCTTATATTCTGCATGTATTTTGCATATATCTTCTTTAAAGCCCGGAAAACGACTCTGCATAAAGAACAACGCACAATTTGTTCAAACAAATACATCTAGTGTTTACAAACGTAGACTCTAACTTTCGAAAAACAGCCAAGCCTTAAAACTACTATTAAAGAATTAGCTTTTTTTTCGCGTAATCGGACGATAGCAAAACGTTATTCGAATCTCCGAAATTGGTCAATGTACTGAACACTGTGCATAACCCTCACCCTCTTCAGCTGTACATATCAGGTGCGCGTCTTCCGCCTTCTGGAAGGTTTCATAATAAAACGTCTGCCTCAGAAGTGGACCGTTTCTTTTCGTCCACGCATGACCTACCGTCTTATTCTAAGATTTAGGAAAGATCTACCTGATGCACGCGATGCAAGATCTGTAGAATGCAACGAAACCTAAATATAAACAAGCAATGCTAAAAAAACAACATGGTTCAAACTGCAAACAGCGAAAATCAGTTTGCATAACTTGCACCGGAAAGATCCAGGGGTGGGTAGTACTTTATGATGAATAAAAGGAAAATGAAACATCTACCCAAACGTAGCTAAGTGCTACAAAGGAAACCCACACGGGTTCCTCGAAAGAATAGCTTTGCAGTTGAAGAAGAATTCGTGCTGGTCCGGGACTCGAGTCCATCACCACCGCCTTTCCGGGGCAGCCGCTCTACCATCTGAGCTAACCAGGCGGCTAGCAGATGGCAGGCGAAGTCGAATTTATCAACAACTCAGAAGCAGCGGCAAGTGTTTGACGTAATAGTTCTGCGGAAACCCGTAAGGTGGAGAGCAGTAATTAATGAAGGGAAAATGAGACATCCACTCAAACGTAGCTAAGTGCTACAAAGGAAACACAGACGGGTTCCTCGAAAGAAAGGCTTCGCATTTGAAGAAAAATTCGTCCTGGTCCGAATTTTTCTTCAACTGCGAAGCCTTTCTTTCGAGAACCCGTATGGGTTTCCTTTGTAGCACTTAACCACGTTTGGGTGGATGTCTCATTTTCCCTTTATTAATTAGTGCTCTCCACCTTGCGGGTTTCCGCAGAACTATTACGTCAAGATGGTAGCGAATTCTAAAGTGGTATTGGCGAAAAAGAAATTGTTGTGAAAGTCACGTCATGGTACCTATTAGATTGCGGCGTCACGGTACTTGTGACACGAATAATAAGTTTGCATATGTTTATTGCGACTATATATGTGACGTTTAGACCTATTCTGATGCACTGTAAACGACGGCGAGGAGATGGTGTACGTTCCCTACATGAAGTTTTGTACTCGTCATGCGAACATGTGATTAAAATTAAATTGTGGAATTTAACATCCCGAAACTGCACAAGGGGTTACAACTGACGCCGTCGTGGATCGCTCAATTTCGATTAACGCGAATCTAAATCTAAGTACACAAAGCTTTGTTTGTTTGTTTGTTTGTTTGTTTGTTTGTTTGTTTGTTTGTTTGTTTGTTTGTTTGTTTGTTTGTTTGTTTGTTTGTTTCGCCTCACCATGCAAACTGTCGTCGCATATCGCAAAAATCTGCTCAGCTTTCCTGGAAAAAACATGGACTTTATATCTGGACATTTCCTACCGAGTTGTTTCGTGTTTGCTTCCTAAAGCTGACATCACCAAACGCGACATAAAATGCACGTCCTGTGTTGACTATACGATGCCTTAAAGAGCCCCTCACCAGGCCTCATAGGAAACTTTGGTTACACGCTGGAAGTTGTTACGTGCCCTCTATAAGGAGCGCTCTACCGCAAATTTTTTTTTTTTCAAATTTGTTCATAAATAGCCGAGATTGAAATATTTCAAGTGCTGCGAACCCATGATTTCAGAAGGCTAGCGTCACCGCCAACATCACGGCGTAAGAAGCACATATGTATTCTTGCACCGTGGCCAACATAGACACTATCTGCCCTTGCCCCCGTCTAGCCTCCGCAAACGAAATGCCTTCCCTGCGTTCACTCTCTGCGCTGCTCTTGGTGTCACCAATGTGAGCGTGTCTTCACGCCCCACATGCATCACAGATGCCGTTGTGACGTACTTGTAACATAGAGTGTACTAGAAATATTGCTTGCACCGCTGCTGTCGATAGCACACGGTTCTGTAGCTTAGAACAACGTTGCAAGAGATGTTGTCGCGTGGTTCACACGCGTTTGTTGCTTCCGCGTGATGTCAAGCTAAGATAGAAAGCGCAGTGAAAGCGTTGACGTACTGTTAACGTCTGGTTGACACCAACGCATTCGGTGTAGGCCAAGTTCTGCCACACGGCTCCGAGTGACATGCTGCCGTTCTGCTCTTCGCAGTCATCGTGTGCAGCGTGGTGTACAAGGTGGTGGACACGCGAGAGCTGTCCATCATCGGATCGCTCACGGTGTCCGGCGCCTGCATGCTCTGCTTCCTGGTCTTTCGGGTCCAGGTAATTACAGTCGTTCTGGGAACCATCATAGGTTTGTCACACTTCTTCTTCTTTGTACATGCTCTCCTCTGTGTTCGCTTGCGCGTAAGCACGTGCCTGCCTCTCTCGCTCTAGTTTTGCGCGTGACGTGCACATTCGAATGTCGCTCGGGAAGATCCGGAGCAGATTTGAAAGCTCTTGCAGACCGGAGGCCAGTCACCTCTGTACGCCAGTCCACTTGTGCAGCTTTAAAGATTACTTGGAATATGACGAAAGTTTTCTCCTCAGCTTTCTCTTGTCTACGGCATTGTTCAGCTGCCCTCATAAGAAAGTCGTTTTTTCAGAAACCCGCGCCCGCATAGAAGCCCTTTGGAAATGGCAGGACGAGGAAAAGGTTGGCGCGGAGGAGAACCGCGAGTTCAGAGCCGCAGTGACTCGCCGTACTTCGTGTCAGATCGGTGGAGCGAAATGCGGGATTCTGCGGGCGAACAATTATTTCAACAGGATACCTAGGTTGATTTCCCGTATTTCATAATGGCACCTTTTTGGAAAACCAAGAGTTCTCTTCTGAACTTCAGTTAAATGGGAAGCGAAGAAATGATACCCGAGTGTGCCTGTTCACACAATAGTTTCGAAGATGTGATGAGAACCTTGTGCTATAATTCTCGTAAAAGGTAAGAAACATACATATGTCATTATAAAAATTACGAGTTATCGCATCGGTAAATGGTAGCTTAGCTTCCGATTATTCGCCTGTCACTCAAATGACACACACCCAGCGTGCAAGTACAACACCTCACGATGTTATTAATACAGTTCGGTCATTTGGCCAGTATTTAGCGAGAAAACAGAGAACACAGTTGTGCGATTTGTATTATTGGCATAGTATGCCAGCGCAGAACACCAGCTTCAAAATACTCGACGCTGATTGTGGCTACTAAACGGTGCATAAATGAGCAAGCTGTAGGTCGTGTCCCTAATAACCGGATCTGCGCAAGAGCGCTATTTCTGTGATAACCGGTTGAGTGATTTGTCGCATTTCTTGTTTTGCTATTAATTACATAGTTGCAGAGGCGGCATTTAGAAAATAACAGCTTCGTGCAGTATAAAAGACAAAACAGAAGATAACATTCTCGTGCACAGTATTACGCGAGGATTAGATTTTTCTTTTTCTACATGGTTTTCTTCTGACAATTTTTTTTTTCTCCACAGACAAAACGTTTACTTTTTAAGCGCCAACGTTCAAAATCTTAACTTCCTTGTTTCCGTATACATGTAATTTAACCACCCGATTCATGGCCAATCCCCCACTTGGGGTATGTGCCACAGCCACTCAGGACAACAACAACAACAACAGTGAAGCTTTGTGTAGAACGCCATCAGTTTTGCTCGCTTGAAACGCTCTGCAATCACATGTAGGTCCAAGAATCCAAAACTTCGGTATTGTATAACAATAGCAATGCCGTAAGCCTGCCGTTGTAAGGACATGAAACGCTACGTTTCTATGTAAATACTAAATAAAGAAAGCAAATGGCGAAAGTCGTGCAAGTAACACTTTCCACCTTTGACGGTCCATGTACCTTTCTAAATGTAGCAAAAACTTAATTCCTGCCAATATATTGCTAAATAACAGGTCCTTCCAAATATATCTAGATATGAAGGATAGTCTCCCCCTGCAATGATTGTGTTGGAAAGCTGCGATAGGATTCGTTCTACAGCACTGCCGTATGCTCTTCCTTTTTTCTGTCTTTCCCATTTGCTAGTGCTGCAATGCTGAAGACATGACCACATGATGAGTTTTTCATCCGTCAGCAGGCGCCACAGCGAAGTTGAGGGCCGGCTCTCCGGTGCCCACTCTACCAATTTTATCATCCCTTTTATTTAACCACTACGTGTGGTTATTGGGCGATCTGACACCGGCCTGACGCGTGAAAAACTCTGCACGGGGCTTTACAGGGAACATGTAAAGCAGTTTAGTGGTGGGGTTTGCTGGACCAGATGGTTCATGGTGAACGTATAGGAGGCTCCAGCAAGTACGGACGCGAGCACAAGTAAAAGGAACGGACAGGACAACGTGTGTTTGTAAAACGGTGGCGCCACTCGGCGGGGGCAGGGGCTATGCGCGGACCACTGCGGGTGCAGCGCGAGCTGATCGGCGGCTGTCGCCATTCGAGCCTTTGTTTTCGTCGTAGCCGAATGCGCTCAACGTCCGCGCCGGGAGCAGCTGAATGGGCCGATGAAGACGGGGACTGAAGCAAGGAAGTAGCTCATGGAACCGCGTCCGTGGTGTCAGCTTTGCAGATGTGGCGCGAGAGGTAATGGCGCCAGCAGCGTCATATGACAAGTTCTTTATGTGATCATGTTAAAAGCACTACTCTGGACTATAAGCATTGTTTGCCTGTGCAGGATATTGTTTACTTTACGTTACTTTAATGTATAGCATTTTACCTGCTAAGTGTGGCCTCACTTGGCGGTGTCTAGAGGCACACTTTCGAGAAAGCTTACAAAAAAAAATATGACATGTCCAATTGCCACTATATTGTCCTTTCTTTTTACAGAATGCCGAATTACCGGCAGAAATAGGAGCGTGCCCTTTTAAATTATTTCGCATTAACTGTAGAAAACGTGCGTTAAGAAATCGTAGGGCAGTGGGGTGTAACGCGCACAGCAGCCGCACCCGAGACGCCGAGTGGTGCCCACTGGTTGTGAATGCCCAGCAAAGGGCTGGAAACGCGCAGAGTGTAACTAAACGAACGGCGGCAGTGACGCTGCCATCGCAAGGAGAGCTTCGCCGCGCATAGGACTTTGGCGTTACAAACAATTGCCCTTTCAAGCGCACGGTATACCACAAGCACCTACAGTGAATTCATCGAGCACCCGTCCATACCGAATGGCTCAGAAATACACCTGCGCGTCTTCCAGGGTGCGAAACATATCAGAGCCTAAATAATTCGTTTTTCGTCGCTCGATTCGCACACATATACGCCGCACCTGTGACGCCTTTACAGTGCTTGCTGTTTTTACGAGAACGTCTCACTAGGCGCCTATCATTTCCAGCGATTGTTAGTGCAGTGCACAGCAAGTGCTGCGAGCTGCAGAAGCGTCGAGCCGAGTGATCGTTGCATCGTGCGGAACGTTAAAACGGCGCCAAATTAAAGACGACTAAAATTGTGAGCCTTCCTGCGTATTCTTTTCGCTTGACGCCATTTTTGTGAAGTACGATTATCATCTGAGCGAGTTGTCTTTAGCCGGCTGAACTTAGTCCAACTGTGGCTCTCACGGAACGATAACCTCATCGCATCACGCCTTGAGCAAATCCCATAACGGTCGTAGTTAGATCTATTACAGCAGGTGCTTGTGGATATACGAGACAAGTTCAAACGCTCTTCGTAAGTCCTATCATTTATGAGTAGCTTTTCGCGACTTGGTCGCTCGTTCGGTTACGGCTACATATCGCTGCATGTAAAATCACTGCTCCCTAAGCACGAGGTCGCGGGATCGAATCTCGGCCATGGCGGCCGCATTTCGATGGGAGCGAAATGCGAAGACACCAGTGTACTTAATTTAGGTGAACGTTAAAGAACTCAGATGGTCCAAATAATTTCGAAACCCCCCTACGGCGTGCCTCATAATCAACGCGTGGTTTTGGCACGTAAAACCCCATAATTTAATTCTTTTATCGCGATAGCAATTTTACTTATTTATTTATTTATTTATTTATTTATTTATTTATTTATTTATTTATTTATTTCTCAGATGCCCCTGGTGTGGGGTTTTACATGAGGGGTGGGTATTACATTTGTGCCAGGTCTTCGATGAATGAAGTGGCTAGGATTGGAGCAGCGCGCAGCGTCGGTGGGCAGATGATTGCAGTCGTTCGCTGTTCGAATGAAAAATGAGTTGAGATGCGCAGTAGTGCGCGCAGGTGGTGGATATACAGCTTTAGAATTACTGCTGTGGAGCGAAAGGCGGTGAGCAGGTACGATAATCGAGCGAACAAGAGACGAGTGGCAAAAGTCATGGTAGAGGGACAGGCACGCTATTTGTCTGCATGACTCAAGACTGCGAAGATTAACTCCATGTTTTAGTTCAGTAACGCTAGAATAGTAAGAATAATCTGAGAAAACAAATCTAATAGCGTGGTTTTGGATGGACTCGGGAGCTTTTTGTAGGCTGATCTGATGCGGGTCCTAAACTGCGCATGCGTATTCCAGCTTGGGACGAACAAATGTTTGGTACGTTAGCACTTTTACGTGAGAAGGGGTGAGCTTAAGGTTATGCCGGACATAGCCAAGGACGCGGTTAGCTTCGTTTGTTATACTTGCTATATGATGCAACCAGCTGAGATCATCAGATACTGGGATGCCCAGGTACTTATACGATGAGGCTGAAGATAATTCGGAGCCAAAAACGGCGTACTTATATGCTTCGTAGGAAGCTCGGTGGTGGAAGGAGATCTGCGAAGTTTTCTTGAGATTTAGAGACATTAACCAAGTTTTACACAGGTTTTCAACCATTTGTAAATCATTTTGAAGGGAAATGTTATCATGGGAACTATGGATAGGACGGTAGATGACACAATCGTCTGAGAAAAGGCGAACACAGGAGGAGATGTTAGTCGGTAGGTCATTGATGAAAATAAGAAAAAGTAATGGTCCGAGGACGGCGTCTTGAGGAACTCCGTATATAACAGGTGCTAACGAGGAAGTAGGCCCATTAGTACAGACAAACTGTTTTCTGTTTGTGAGGAAGTACCACAACCAGTCCAAAACAGAGGGGTTAATATTTAGGTGAGAGCTTAAGGAATAGCCGTTTGTGTGGCACCTTGTCAAAGGCGTTCTCGAAGTCCACGAACAGGGCATCTATGGGAATATTGTGATCGATGCTTGAAATGATGTCATGAATAAATTATACAAGTTGGGTCTCACAGGATAAACCTTTTTGAAATCCATGCTGTTGCGGGTGAAAGAAGCCAACCGAGGTTAGAAGCTTGGTTATGTGGGAATAAATGACGTGTTCCATTAATCTTGAGGGCACACTCGTTAATGAAATGGGTAGATAGCTGTTAGTGATGAAGTAGTACGTTTCTTTGGAACTGAGATAATCTTACCCACCTTCCAGTCTTGTGGCACCACTTCTAATGGCAAGCACTGTTGAAAAATATGAGACAGGATGACGCTTGTATGATGTTTGGTATTCTTTAATACCTTAGAGTTAATGCCATCGATGCCTGCAAAAGATGACAACTTAAGATTGCCAGTTAGTTTGCTGATACTATAAGGGCTGAATAGAGTGCCGGGCATAGTAGGGTAAATAAATTCTGGAAACTCTGGAATTCTGGAAAATCGGGCAGTTCATCACTGAGTTCGAGGGTAAATACAGAAGAAAAAGTGTCATTGAGTACATCAGAGACGTCTGTTTCAGGAAGAGGGTTATTGTGATGGTCGCATAATGAGACAGATTTATGGTGGCCTGGTTTTATTGTTTTGCAGAATTGCTTTGGATTATTCCGCAACATGGTAGGTAATGTCGTAGAGAGGAATAGTTGCTTAGCTTCCGATGCAAAGCGCTGAAATGTTTTCGCTGCCGCGTTGTATAATAAGTTGAAGTCTAAGTTAATATCTATAAGTTAGAATCGCCGTATAAAATGATGGAAGCGTCACGATGTGTGGACGTTACAGAAAAGAGCAATTCGAGTAGCGAAACAACGAAGGAAGGTTCAGCGTCAGGAGGGCGAGAGCCTACGCCAAGTATGACAGTGGATATGAAGTTTTGCAAATAAGAAATAAGGCTTCCATTGGCGTAGCTATGTCGATTAATGAGCAGCTAAGACTCCGGTGGGCCGCCAGCATGACACCACCGCCACGCCTACCGTCTCAGTCTCGCCGAAAAATATCAAAATCCGGAAAAAATGCAGAACACTTCAGAATCATCAACGGACTAGTTTTGCCATGTTTCAGTTAGCGCAATTATTTTAGATTCAGTTGTTTCTACAATGTATTAAAGTGAATCACCTTTCGGAAGAATGCTTCCAATGTGGGTGTAAAGAAGTGGGAAATGCTTCCGGACCCACACGTGTTTCCGGAAGCATTGTGAGGTAGCTGTGTTTTAGATGGGATGACCCTATTGTTGGAGGGATCATATACGTAGCTCCTGTTATCTATAATCAGCTTGTCGCAGCGACACCCAAGGCGCATTTCTGTCGTTGCCGTGAGGTTCCGTATAAAGTTCAAGGACGATAAAATCGTCACCGAGCGCCGTATGCTGTGGCACAATCTCGCGCATGCAAGGGAGGAAAGTGGAGAGAAAGCGCGCCGTCTTCCGTCGCGCGCAAGGCTCCGGGGGTGGGTGGGTAGGCGTCTTCTACTCCGGGCGACCCGGGCGGCCGCTGTGTCTTGAAAGCCATCTCTGACGGCGACAGAGTCCGCCGCGAACTATGTTTCCGCGGCTTAATTCGCGTTGATGCGAGACGCAGCACGAAGGTCAATTCGCTCGCTGCTGCTGCCGCGCTTATTCACTCCAGCGTTTTGACGGCGAGTTTCCGCGGTCATCGAGTGAGATCTGCTCACGTTTGCCTGTTAATTTGGTTAGTATGCCTATTACCAATTTATACGGCCGATAAAACTACTATCTTTACTTCGTATATCTGTCCACTAATTTGCTAGCGCAATCGATGCTTCGCCTTTTTTTTTTGTACCTGTGTAAGTATTCTATCGAGCGCTTGACGTTACATGTTTCTGGTACGTGTAACATCAGTAGTACTGCAGCCGTGTGGTGCAACTGTTTTGCGCAGGCATTGGGCAAGGCATGATGTACTTCTGCAACACGATCGTGATCAACCAGTACTTCAAGCAACACCGGGCGTCGGGCAACGGCATCTACTTCGCCGGCGGCACGCTCAGCTCCTTCTTCTTCCCCCCGATGCTGTTCAGCATCATCAACACGTACGGGCTGCGCACCACGCTACTCTTTCTGGGCGCTATTTCGCTGAACGCCGTCCCGGCTTCCATGCTGCTCGAGTCGCCGTTCAGCCGCATGCGCCGTATCGACCGCCACAAGAAGTTGCGGCTCGTCGCCGTCGACAATGAGTGCACGCCCGAGAAGATAAAGCTGCCCGTGGAGCGCTCTGCGGGCAGCAGCAATGTCGAGGAGAAGCTCGAGCGCTGGTTCCGCAGTCAGCTGGCCGTATTCTCGTTCCTGCGGAGGCCCATCTTCTACGTCATAGTGTTCACGGGCATCACCTTCTCCTTCTCGTTCGTGGTGTTTCCGGTGACCATCGTGGACTTCGCCATCAGCCGCGGCGTGACCAGGAACCGCGCCGCGCTGCTGCTGACTAGCTTCTCGACGGGCGACCTGGTTGGCCGCCTGTTCAGCGGCGTGCTCACCGACCGCAAGCTGCTGCGCAAGGACCACATGATGGTGCTCACGTACGCCGTTTGGAGCGCCGCCTTCTTCGCGCTGCCCGTGTGCCGCGCCTACGAGCTCACTTTCGCCGTCACCGTGGCGCTAGGCGTGGCCGTCGGCAGCGGAGGGATCTTCAACACGGTGCTGTTGGCAGACTACCTGGGCGTGCGGGTCATGCCGACCACGTTCGCCATGTACCGCATGGTTCTGGGCATCATTTCCCTTATCCGGCCTTTCTTCATCGGTAAGTCGATCGCTGTGTGTCGCTCCCGGGCATTGTTAAGACACGCTTCACTGTTACCAGGTGCTGTCTTGCCAGATAGAGAGAAAAAAAATGTCAGTCGGGGCACGAGTAACTACTGCGGTACATCATCCCATGTGAACAGGCACACACTATACGCAACGCCAAACCGTATTGACCGGGGTCGAAAATGCAGTAGAAGAGGAGCCATCGGAGCTGCCAGGTGGTGTCCCTCCAATGGAGTGACCCAGACCAATACTGCTTAGTTTTGGTGATGTGACAAAAGCCGGGATGTTCAGCATGACATGGACCGTGTAGGAAAATAACGGCAGTCCTTCCCTACAGTTTCCCGACGGTCTATAAGGCGCTGCTTTCTGTCGACTTGTTCTCGTACGACGTCCATTTTAGCTGTGTGCGACACGTGCGCATAAGCTGCCACAAACGTGCCCTTATATACACACACAGGTCGGTTTGGTGCTCGGGCATTCAGGTTAGCCAAACATCTTGCTTGTATCCATAACAGATAGTCATGACCTCTACTTCAACCTGATACTCTTACCCGATAACTCATGCGACTGTAAGAAGAAAAAAAAAATAGGATGCCGTTTTTTTGAAATTGTAGCACTAGTAGTGGCAGCTGTCCTCCGCTCCAAACCTATGTGTTCGCAAGGTTCGGCGGGGGATTGAAGACGAACAGTCCTTCCAGAAAATGGTCAACCCCGAACTCGGAAGTCGACGCCGAGCTAGCCGCGTAGAAACGTGCGCCCAATTTGCCGGTCGAAAACAGCTGGCAGCTGCACGATGTAGAAATTAAGGCCCGCGCAGCTGAAGCAAGCGGTCTACCACGAGACCACGAATTCGCTACAAAATTCTGTATCTCTGCCAGGACGCGGTCCCTCCCCGTGTGTCTGCCTCCTCCTTTATCGGGTGGACCAAGTCTTCCTCCGAAAACAGAGCCTTTGGCCAAACAACTGAACACCCTTGGAACGGTCCTCCGTGGCCCGCACCTGCAGCACTCTCTGCACAAAGTGCACAGAGGCGCAAAGTTACGGAGAGGCGAACGTGAAAACGATGTCCGCTTGCTTCTTTTTATGTGTGCTGCACATTTTTACTTTGTCTGAAAAGCGTTGTCCCAGTAAAGCTTGTCTATGCGATCGCAGACGCCCATTAAGATTAAAAGACTGAGGAGAGATAGATTAAGATGGAAAAGTGGAGTTGAGCAGATAACTGGCGCTATTGGTCTGTTCGAGTAAAGGAACAGGCGCAAACAGTCAAAAGGTGGCGGAGGTTTAGACGGTGCGATGAGATTAATCAGATTAGGAAATTTGAAGGCGCATATATGTAGTCGGCTCGCACAAGACAGTGGTATTTAGAGATGAAATAGGCTGATGACGCCTTAACCGTCCCACGCTCCCGTGACGCACTGACTGCCGCGGGCTGACGATAGTTCGGGATACTGGCATCGTTCATTGAAGCTGGGCTTCACTCCTTTGCGTTACTCGCTCATCAAAGGCAACAATTGTCTGAAGGTCCTTACTGGTGTTAAGTGGACATCGGCCATGTGGCGGGTGGTGGGGAGGGCCACGCTTGTCCGTGGCGTCGGCTGCCGAGGTCAGTACGCAGTACCCGCCTGTGTGACGTCTATCGCTGCTCTTGCAAGGGCGGTGGCGAGCGTCTACGAGTAAGGCTCGATGCGATGCTCCCTTGGGTGTTGTCGCCGCTGACACTGGTCGCACGATTTCCCCGCGACGAAAGGCCGCTCTCGTCGATGCTGACTAGTTTGTAATTAGATCAAAAGTGTTAAGGAGAAAATTGTAGAGGAACATGAAAAACTCCCGATACAGCTTTCTGTTGCTCAATACGTGCTACATAAAAGTGTTTTTGCCAGAGTGAAAGAAGCTCGCAAATACGCGCAGCGTGCCTCGAGCGGCCAGTCGCGCGGCAATCTTGCGTGCACTCGCGGGCTTCTTTTACGCTCGGAAAAACACTTTTATGTAGCACGTATTGAGCACCAGAAAGCTGTATCGGGAGTTTTTCATGTTCCTCTACAATTTTCTCATTGACACTTCTCATTTAATTACAAGGGCTAATCAGAAGGCCTTTGCCCTTATGTTTTATTAGCCAAAATAATGTACACACAGTTAATTACAAATATACGTACTATTCTACGTACATTACACTAGTTTTCCACATAGTCTCCACACCGGTTGAGACATTTGTCCCAGCTCAGCACTAAATTTGAGATGCCGCTGTGGGAGAATTCGCCCGGCTGGCTGTGGGACCGCTATCGGACCGCTGTCTTAGCTTCATCGTTGCACGTGAATCAGTGTCCTGCCAGGAACTTCTTCAGCGGACCGAAAACTTGAAAATCACTAAAGGCGAGGCCTGGACTGTGTTTTGGGTGGTCCAGGCTCTTCCAGTGAAATGACCAGAGCTCATCGGTGGTTCTGATTGCCACATGTGGCCTCGAATTGTCGTGGAAGATAACCGCGCGGTCCACATCGAGAATCCCTCGGTGTTTTCGCATGATGGCAGCCAGCAGACGTGACAGTGTGGAACAATAACTGTCGACATTGGTGGTTGCGCCTTGTGGCATGAAAGCCAACAGGAGGGGTCCTCGGCGATTCGAGAAGACCGTTAACATCATTTTCCCAACAGATGGCACTAAACTGAATTTTTTTTTTTCACAGGCGAACCCGGATGTGCCACACCATGCTCTGCTGCTTCGATTCCGGAGTGATATGCAGTATCCACGTTTCATCGCTAGTATCGATGCGGTCTAGGAAACTTTAATTCTCCTCGACATACCGTTGCAGATGATTCAGTGAAGCACTCATTCCCTTGCCTTTCTCATCATATCATCGAACTGCTTAGGCACCCACCAACAGGAAACCTTCCGTTACCCTAAGGACCTGTGAAAGATGTCGTAAACACCCATACGGAATGCCAAGCTCCCGGGAAATGTCCTTTAGGTGCACACACCGATCCGCTTTCACTATTGCATCCACGCGGGAAATGTCAGTCAGTGGCGCACGCGGACTCCCTAAACACTCGTTGTCATGCAAGTCTCCACGGCCTTTTGCGAACTCACACCGCCGCCCCTCACACTTCTCAAAGTGAGACACCTCTCCTGATACGTGGGCGGCACTCCCCTGTGGATTTCGATGGGCGTTCGTCCCTTGCTCCATAGAAAACGAATCACACTGGACGTGTGAAGCACAACCGCCACCTTCGACAATTGACAGCACCGCCGTGCCGCGGAGCTACCGGCAGATAAGGCCGGGCCGCTCCACGAAAGGTCCACCTATGGGAACAGACACTTCGCATTTACAGGCGTAATTTGGCTAAAAAAAGTAGAGGCAAAGACTTTCTGATCCGCCCTCGTAAAATATTTGAAAAGCTGAATAATTAATTAAGACTAATTATGTAATTAGACGGAATGAAAAATATAATCTGAGTATCTCTAAGAGACGGCAAGCAACACTACCTTTGTTCTGTCCAGTAACGTCGCATTTGCATATTTTTAAAGTTGGCTAAAGCTACGTAGGACCCCTTGAATATAGAAAAGCCGAAAGGAATTGTCATAAACGTCTTGTTCCGTGTTTCTACGTTTGAAAATGCTAATGTAGGTCAAAACAATTGTCGTCAAATTATTCGTTCGATTCACCTCATTACGCACGCGGGACCACGAGCCGTGGCTTTTGGTTCAATCTCTTTGTGACGTAGACGGCTGACGTGTAGTGAAACTGCCTTCACGCTTCCCTCTTTTAACGATGGGAAGACGTATGCTGTAGTTGGCTGTAAAAATAGTGACTGGTACATTAAGAAATGAATCTGCGTGACCAAGTTCGCGGACCGCTGCTGCATAAGCACTGCCTGTGTTGCCTTCATGCACGGCTTTCCCCTCACCCGCCAGCGTTGTGTCGCTAACCTTCAAATAAGTTGCATCAATCTTGGCACGTCGGCAAGAGGGAGTACCGCTCGTTACACAAAGGGAGTAGCACCGCTTCCTGGCCATAGCAAGTTTCTCGTACCTTATCCGCACGCATATACACCAACCCACACACAAGTTTAAGCCCACTCCATCGCCAACGTATCAAGAATAACTGAATGGGCACACACTTGTATCAACGCGCCGAAGCATGGGTGGCGACGACTACACTGACAGCACACGAATGTTCGAAGCTGAACATTTCGTGACAGTCCACATAATAAGTGAGCGACTAGCGATAATACGTCCTTCCTACAAGTTTCTACAAAGTACTCAACATCTGCGTTCCAAGTCTTGTGCGCAGCAAGAACAAATATATCGCAACTTAGCACACCTACGAGCGGTTAGGCAGAATATAAACAATTCGATAATGACCGCACCGAGGAACTTTATTGAATCAGAAACATGACAGTCCGCTGCTTCACAGAGTTTTCAAATAAAGAACGAAGAGCAAAGCACGCTGATCCTGATTTAATTCATAAGCGGAAAGTTTGGACATCTTGGGCTACATTTGTAGCGCCGCTTTTAGTACAAGAACGTACGCGCTGCACGAACCGTTTGGACAAGCCGTAATGAGACCAGAAAGTGCTTACATATCCTCCAAAGCTGTGTGTCCGTCATCTAGTCACCGTCCACAGTATCCACCGAAACAGAAGTTTACTTCGCCGCACCGGGGCGTCATGCACGTCCGTTGTAAACACAGAGGCAACGGAAGCAGTTAGGACAACCAATGGGCGCGTGATCAAACATAGCGGCGCCCACGGGACCGCCACAAAAAGGGTTTATATCCAGTCATGCGGAGCATGCGCACTTAGACATTTCTTATCTCGTAAACTCTTGTGATAAGCGAACGAAGGTGTGACGGACGTGTCATTTTGCTTCATGCCCCCCCCCCCCCCCCCCCTCCCGTCGTTAGGCTGCGTGTTCTGGCGCTGCTGTCAACTCTGGAACGCTTCAGCTCAAAGGGCCCATTGCGCATTTTCCCAGCTGCAGATAACGAGCTGAGCACTTCTGTGACGCGTGTTTCAAGCGATTACATTGCGATCGCTACCTGGTTTGGCGGTGTCAGCACAATCCGACGGGCACCGTTCGTTTAGAGCAGCGTTGACAGCAACAGCAGAGAAAGAAATCGGGGTGAGCAAGTATCCAGAAAAATAGAGGCGAGCAGCGGTTCTCTAAAAATGCTGGGCGCTGCTCATCGCTGGAACAGTAGCTGGCAGCGTCAAATGCATTGCAAAATAGCCAAGTCACGTCTGTCTTACTCCGTGCGGTAGATGCAGAGCTTCTAACCTGCACTGATATATTGAGTGGGTGGCCATTATCTTAGTTATTGACAATCGATTTCCGCGTTAGGCTGGTCCCAGCCCGCTTTGCGATGTTCACAAGAGAACAAGTCTAAGTGCTAGGCGAGGTGGTACATGGTCCACTAAGATGAAAACCAGCTGAAGAAACCCATATGCAAGGACCAAGAAGTACACAGGACGATTGCTGGACTGACAACTGAACTGTATTGTTGACATAAACCCGCAAAGTCTTACCAATTACATACGCCAGTACAAAGCAACACTACAGCCATGACGTGTCAAGTTCCTGATTTATGGTTTTGGTCACTGAGCGAGAACAGCGAAGCCTTTTGCGAGGACAATACAAGTGTTGTAAAAATAAAATAAACAAATGAAGCGAAGAACGGCACAAAGGGCGACATTTCAAAAAAAGCTCGATAAGGAGAAAGTAAACATTAAAGTAATTAACCCTCTACAAAGTTCTACACAAGTTCTCTTAGCTCAGTATTGTGCCGGCGATGGCAGGCGGCCGCACCTCCGCAGCTATACGGTGCCCGGCCTCGCCCCTCGGCGGATGCACGCGCACTGTTCTTGTCTGGAGCCCCAAGTCGCTGTCCGTGGGCGCTCGGTCGGCTCTGGTCTCGGCAGCTTGAACGGCTTCAGCAACGTGACTGCAGGATCCTGGATCGACGTATCCGAAATACGGGTGCTGGTTGTCCCCAGGCAAACTCGAGGAAACCAGAGCCGCAACTACCGCCGGCCAATCAAGAGCGGCGAAGAGATTCCTGGATCTCTCTTTATGGTGGGAAGAGGTCCGTTTGCTTGGATCCGGAACCAAACAGCCTCGTCCTCGAGCACCGAGACCAGCACTTCTCTCCGGCGTTCTAGATCCAATCTCCTATTCCTTCCTCGTACCCCGAGTTCTTTCAATGCCACCCTTGTTCTTGCTCCCTAATGAAATGGCGCAACCCACGCTGGGGGATCGGCCATGAATCGGGCGGTGAAAAAACTGTTATCATTTTTTTGTCAAATAAGTTAGGGTGAAATGAAATAGGTATCTTACAAATGGGATTTGAAGTGTCTACTGTTACAGATATGAATGATCAATTATCTAAGTATTAGATAAAATATTATGAAAGCATAATAAGTATTAAGAAGAACTATATCATGTCATTCTTTTTGTCTCGCGCAGAAAGTTGCAGAGGGCTTCACAAACGTTCCTGTGGCTGTAACCTAGTATGGTAGCCCCAAAACTCTATGGCCCCAAAGGAAAGAATTACAGGAAGAGTCAAATTCAAGCCAAGCTTTTGGAAGGGTTCTTGTGAATATCTTTTCTGTTGAATAATGCGGCATGTGAGAAAGAGCTGCTGCAGAAATTCGTTGCATAAAGGGCACAAATGCGATACAGCGAGACCAGACCTGTGGAGGCAAAATCTCGGCGGGGGGACTCGGCGCGCTAGTGTCGTGGTCGCTACTTCAATTCAAGCGGCACAAGCATCGAGTGCACACTCCTGTTCCTTGCGCAGCGATTCCGGTTCGCCTCCTGAGACGACAGGGGATGAAATTCAATATAAATCAGAAGAAAATAGAAGAAAAACGGTACAGTGCAAAATTTATGGGTTTCATTATATGTATGGTATCAGAGAATAAGTTCAGTCACAAGTTGAGTTACTAAAGTGTCTGGAATAATCAGAGTTGATTAGAAATCACTGATTACCGCGCACCAAAGCACAAAATCGTATACTTTAGAGACCCGCCACGTGAGCACGACTTCGGCGAAATTCCTGGAAACCCAGAAGTAGGAAGCGGAAGTAATGACGTTATTGATGACGTCAAGCACAAGAAGGTGGCACGATATTTAACCGGCTGTTTAATGGAAAGCAGTTGTCTGGCATTGACTGAACACCTGCCTAGCAGAACGCATGTGACGTCGCTCCTCCTCTCCCGGCGCTTACCTGCTCGCTCGCTTGCTTGCTCGCAACAGCCGCGCGCGCGCTCGTTACATGCTCTGACGTCAGCACCGGAGAGGGCGCGAATAAAGCCCCTTTGGTAATTTGAAAGTAACGACACTCTCCTCCTCACAGCGCTTTCCTCCTCGATTCTCCTCGCCCGCCGGCTGCGCACGGCGCGCTTTTCCTCCTGGGCTCCCGCGGACGGGCCACAGGATTCTATGGAGGCGTGTTATTTTGGGTCAGTTGCGCGCCCCAGTGGGGTTGAAAATTTTGAGAAATGTTAATAACAGCATCGATAAGGCTGGAGGCAACGTTTATGAGGAGGTTGGTTTTTTCTTAAAGCCGTATGAACGGGGTATACCGATATAAAGGGAGCTTCGAGGCGAGTTCTATACTCCAGACAATTTTTCTGCCACATGATCAGATGCTTTACTTCGTGCGTCTGATCTAGTATTGCTTGTGACACATCTCTTTGTGTGTGGCTTATTAAGCGAAAGCCTTAGACCTCTGTTTCAAGGCCCCTTTGTGTGCTACATAAAATATCACGTGACCGAAGGAAGGCGGGAAGCGAACCAAAGCATGTGCAGCCACGTATAAGAGATGATGAATGATTAGCAATGTAATGATTGATTAGTGATTGGATTAAGATGAATTCGGGTGTGTTAAGGAGGATTAAGGTGGATTAAAGTCGATGAAGGTGCAATAGTGTGAATGAAGGTTCATAAAGGAGGACTAGGTTGGATTAAGGTCGATGAAGGTGGATTAGGGTGGATGAAGGTGCATTAAGGACGATTATAGTGGATTAGGGTGGAAGGGTGGATTAAAGTGCATGAAGAAGGATAAGGGTGAATTAAGAAGGATTAAGGTGCAATAAGGAGGATTATGGTGGGCTAGGGTGAATTAAAGTGAATGAAGGAGGATTAGGGTGGACTAAGGTAGATGAATGTGGATTCGGGTGGATTAAGGTGAATTAAGGACGATTATAGTGGATTTGGGTGCATTAAGGAGGACTTTCGTGGATTATGGTGCATTAAAGTGAATGAAGGAGGCTTCAGGTCGATGAATGTGGATTCGGTGGATTAATGTGCATTAGGAGTATTATGGTAGACTAATCAGTCTTTATACTCATTGAACCCTAATTCACCTTAGTCCACCCTAATCCACCTTAATGCTCCTTCATCCACCTTAATCCAGCCTAATCAACCTACATCGCCCCTAATGAACCTTAGCCTACCCTATACGGTCTTAATCCTCCTTTATCAACCTTAATCCATCATAGTCCGCCTTCATCCACCTTAATCCTTACTCATGCACCTTAATCCAACTTAGTCCTGCTTAATAGTCCCAATCTACCTTAATACACCCTAATCCACCTCTACCAAACCTAATCCAGCTACATGGTCCCTAATCCATCCTAATCGGTCTTAATCCTCCTTTATCAACCCTAATTCACCATAATCCACATTAGTCGACCTTAATCTCCCTTTATCCACCTTAATCCTCCCTAGTCATTCTTCATGCACCCTAATCCACCCTGATCGGTCTTAATACGATTTCACCAACCCTTCACCTTAATCCACCATAATCCACCTTAATCCTCCTCCACCCACCTAAATCTTTATTCATGCATCTCAATCCTTTTTAATGCACCTTAATCCACCTTAATCTTCCTTAATACACTCTAATCAACCTTAATCCTCCCTAATCCACCTTATGTCAATCACTAATGATTCATCAATTAACTTGGGTAATCATTCTCTTATACAGGGGTGGACATGCTTTGGGTCACCTCTGGCCTTCTTTGAGTCACGTGATATTTCCAGTTTACACCTCGGCCTTGAAACAGAGATCTAAGGGCTTTCGCCTTAAAACTTTAAAAAAGCTCAATGTGGACTAGCTAACGCTCATCACCTGCAATACCACGGGTATACTTGCCACTAATTTTTTCAGGGCGCAAAGCAGAATCTATAATGCTGCACTTCCGACTGAATAACAACAGTTAGCGACGTGCGAAGTGATGGAGCCACCCAGAATATTAAGCATACTGAGAACAACCGCAACAAAAACGCTGGCGAGCAGGCCCGAAGAATGAAAACGAAAGTGCAGCATTACGGGATGCTTTGCTACGAGCTATAAGACGCCTCAGCTCGCAAACAACGCTGTTCTTTGTCGGAACAAAGTTCTTTCGGCCAATGTCATGCAGCCACTGCTTCCTGCGCAAGCCGTCACGCTTTCCTTGTGGTATCATAAAAACGGCATAACCATCTTCAGGCTTCTTGCTGCAGTTATATGCGCAACAGCCCGGCATAGCGCTAGCACATAGAGCAGGCAACACAGCGTACAACGTTCGCTACGCCGAGCTAAAGCGCCGAGCCAGCCGTGCTCAGGAGGAAAATGGCGCGAACGAAAAAGAAAAACACAAGCAAAACTCAAGATCCGCGCGTTTCCACGGGCAACGGCAGGGAGACCAATCGTCGTGCAGAAAAACGGGGGCAAAACTGGTTGCCGCGGGGGAACGCGCAAGGGGCGAGGAGGAGGCGAGGAGGTCGCGCGGCGGCGGCAGAGTTCAAAGAGTGTCGCTACTTTCAAATTATCAACGGACTTTAGGCGCGAAAGGTGCGCTTCATGCGCCGCTCGCTACGGAGCTAAGCCCCGCCAGGTGGCGTTCGCTGCGCGTCTTCCTGGCGCGTCGAGAAACAGGACAGTGTGCGAACAGTGTGCGCAAGTTCGTGGCGAATGGACGTGCTCTTCGAGGCTCCGTGGCGGCGTCGAAATCATAAGTTTTTGTGCATGCTTTGAGCTTGCTTCCGTTTTTTATTTGCTGATGATTTTGCCTTTAAATAGTAATTGGGTGGTTTTCTTTTTCTTTCCTTCTTTTTGTCTCTCGTTCTAATAGAACCAGAAGTCGAATTTTGTATGCAGGTCCGCCAGAAAACAAAACGCAGCCGAACTCTATTATCGGGCGAACACACATGCAATAGATCATAATGAAAACATGCCGACGCAACCCTGGTCGATTTCTGCTAAGTCTGCGCAGCATTCCTAATGCGCGTGCTCCCTTTGAACTAATATGCTCTATATGCGGGCTCCAATTAAGCATTTCGTTGTACATTACACCCAAATATTATGTGAATTCACCTGTGGGATACTTCCTTATCGATAAAGTATCGGAATTTGCACAGGAAAGCCTTGAGGAAAAATTCGAACATTAATAGAGAGGTTAATGCCATCAAGCCACAATTCTAGGTGGTTCGTATGAGTTTGGTACAAGCATGTAAACCTACCGATGCAGCAAAATATGATGCGTGATCGGCGTATACGTACACATGCACATCCTGTTGCAAAGGTACAGTACTCAGTAAAGCATTAAGCAGTGATGGCGACAGGACTGATCCTTGTGGTACAACTCTTGAGTGTTGATACGTTAATGAAGGCAATTCGCGTAGAGAGCAGTGAAATTCCCTGCCGTTTAAAAATTCATAAACCCATGCGACAAAATAATTTGGCAGACCTGCATTCTGAAGCGCGTTTATTAGGTCTACATGTTCTACACTGTCATAAGCCTTAGTGATATTCAAAGTGACTAAGGTTGCGTATTTTTTCTGACATCGAGCTAGATGAATACAACTTTCTAGGTCGACATGGGCACACCAAATTGAGCACCCACGTCTGAAGCCAATTTGGCATGGGCTCAAAGCCACATTCTCTATCAGCCAATTATCTATGTGGTCGTGTAAGATTCTTTCGATGAGTTTTGCTAGGTAAGATGTAGGAGATAGTGGCCTACTGTTATCTAATACATAACCGGCACCTTGCTTTTTTTAATATTGGGATTACTATTGCCGGTCTCCATTTTGGAGGAATCCACGAATTTTTAATAGAATGGTTTACCATGGTAAGCAATGCGTGTGATATCTTAAATGAAGTTTTTATTATTGCCGTAGTAATGTCATCTGGGCCTGGGGGGCGCTGAATTAGGCAGCTGGCTTAGTACATTTCTCAGCTCCGAAACTGTAACTTCTTCGAGGTCTTCACCATGCATAGTGTGATAGGGAAACATCGACTTAAAGCGACATTCTAGACCTCTAGCAATACCTTCCAGTAATTTGGCCAATTCGCAGGGCGTTGGAACCACAGAGTCGACGTTTATTTGTGCCGGAAAAGCCTTTTTATTTCTCAGAAATCGAAAGGGTGCTTTTCTGTTGGTGGCCCTTGAAAGAAAGCTGAAGTGCTTACAATCAAAGTTGTATTTCGCATTTGCAGCTGTTCTTTTAAATGTTGCTGCCGCAAACTTATAGTCTCTTCAAATGTTAGGACACCGGTTATGAAGCAGTTTTTGCTACGCTGCTTTTCTTATCTTGTAATCGCTTGAGCACTCTGCGTTCCACCAAGTGTTAGAAGACCCGCTTTTTGTAGAGTGCACGGCGAATTGATATATTTTTCCGGAATCTCTTAAAACAGAAAATAAATTTATGGCTTTTTCTTCTTCATTATCTCATTGCTGATTCAATAAAGCCATGTGTAAGACATTTTTGAATGTGCTGAAATTAACAAACGTATTTGAATGCGTAGTAACTTGAGTCAATGGGCATACAAGCTCCAGAAGCACAGGAAGATGGTCACTGCTTGTGCCCGAGTTTATAACAGACCATGTGGAGATAGACAAATTAGAACTAGCGAAAGTGAGATATATAGTGGAAAGTGACTGACTACAAATAAATGTCGGTGTTCTTGCGTTAATGCATGATAAATTATTGTTAGCAGCCCAATCCCACAAACGTTTAGAACTCGAATCGGTCTTGAAGCCCCACGATGTATGACTGGAGTTAAAGTCTCCGGCAAAGATGATTTCTTTTCCGCTGGACGTAATTACTGTATCTAGAACATTAGTATTCAGAATGCCTCCGGGGAATTAAACATTAACTAATGTGAGTGGGATGCGGCCTGGAATAGAAATGTCTATAACTATAATTTCACTTTCTGAAGTCGTAAGCTGGTAAGCCATTTTAGCCCGGTGCGCGATTTTTGAAGATATAAAGACAACTAAGCCGCCACCACGAGAGGGACGGTCTAAACGAAACGTACGGCAATTTTATAGATGAATGGGTTTTCTGCTGATAACCAGGTTTCTTGCAGTGCAATGATATCAGGTGAGTGTTGGCTACAAAGGTAATATAAGTCAATAGCAGTGGAATAAATGGCACGGCAGTTCCACAGTAATATTCTTAGCTTACTTATGTTGCGCTAAGACCGGCAGCAGAAACTGCCTTGTCTAGACTGCTATCCTTCAAAAAATATATTCTTTTTTTTAGAAATAGTCTCTTTCTAGAGATTTTTAGGCTTCATGTTATGTGTCATTGTAGATCCCTGCGCTGCAGGAGATTCGCGGCGTTTAAAGGGACTGACTACTGGTCTGAATGTGTTGCGAGACGTTGATGGAAATGAAATGACCATTATTCATAGTGACAGAATCCAGCACGCTGTTCACAGTTTCAGTGGGGAAGTATAATTTTAAATTGGCAAAGAAAGTCTCAAGAACCAGTAAGTGGCGAGACTTGGCGGTGAAATCTTGGTACTTCGGATGTATTCTATGCGATTACTGTACGTAAATTGACTGTTATTAAGTACATCATAATTATAGCTTAAAATGGCAGTTTGTATATTATTAGGCACTCGTGCATTATTCTATGCTTCGGTAATAAAAAATGCACGCATGGCTGCGGCAATACGCTTAACTGCGTATCACGTGTAAAGGCGTCGTTTCGTTTTCGATCCGATTGGTTTCGTTTTGACTGGTTAAATACCAAAGCAGTTGGACAGGAATCCACGAAAACACGTAGGTATTATAGCACAAATCATTTAACAACTTGGAAAACATGAATCGCAGGCACATCGACTTGATAAACAAAATTACTCTTTGTTACAGCACGGCTACACTTGTCGTCTGCCTTCCACTAATGCCGGCGTATAATCGCCATCGCGCTCACCTATCACCGTTTTCAGCATGCTTTTAGCGAACGACTATATCCTCACTGCAGATAGAAACTCTTGATAAAAAATGTTCCACGGCGTTTTCCGCGTTGGGACTTCATGACTAAACACTCTGATCGACAAGCTTTCCATTGCACTAAGAAGAATGGGTACCGTGAAAATTGGTTGTCAGTCCCGTTAAGGGCAACGCTGTCAACCTCCATGCTTGCGAGCCGCAGTCTGAGCTCCAATCTGATTCCTGTTCTGCGTGATACACAGGGGAGGTCTGGTTAGACCGGATTTTAGAAGGGCCTGGATTCGATGTTTCTGCATCATTCGCATTTGAAGGCATCGGAAGTTTAGAGGCTATGCTTGGGCCCGCAACCACCTGGAGTTTAGTCATTTGTGTGGTAATCATTTGTGCCAATGACTCCGATAGGCTCACTAATGGATTCTCCATTGCCTTCTTCATTGCCATCTATACTGTCGAAGCTATGACATCAGAAAGCGATGCGTCTACCACATGAGCGAGCCGACTTGCTCACAGGCATACCCGCAAGATCGCTTTGCAATGACAGAACCGGCTTCCCGTCTTGAGCATCTCTCTTGCTCAGTTATTTCTAAAATTTGTAATCCCTGCACTTTCGCAGAGCACTTAGTATGGTCAGCTGAGTGGGAACCATGGCAGTGACAACATCACTTTTCCTGTGATGAACAATCTTTTAATTCGGGGTTTTCTCCACATTTACGAGAGCAAGCAATAGATCGGCATCCCTTAATGCTATGCCCATAGCGCCAACATTTAATGCATTGAAGTGGGCGAGGATATAGCCATTCCACCTGGTAAATGAGTGGCCGCGCTTTGATCTCTGCCGAACGAGTTGTTCAGGCGAAAGTAACAATTACTGATTCTGTGGGGATCTTCTTGTTCTCAGGTAAGCGAGAGCAAAGAAATACGGATACGACTCCTGTCAAAGAAAACATTTCTAAAATCTCTGAAAGGGAAAGGCTCGAGTAGACACTACGAACTAGTCCTTTAACACTGGCTAAGTAAGTGAGCAGGAATGAAGGAGCTCACCGATTGTGAGGCAAACGCTGTACATTCGGGAAGGTCAGTGATACAGGCCTGATCTGACGAACAGCTGATAATGCCACCGCGCCCAAACTGTCGCACTTTGGTGATCGGTTGGTAGTGAGGTATCGCCCTGTGAAGTTCTTACTTAATGAATGAGGAGTTTTTCATTAGAATTGACTCTCCATTGGACGGTACCAAGGCCACAGGAACGTTGGTCAGTCCGCTGCGCAAGAGAAATTCAATTGGGTAATCATTAGGTGCAAGAGAAGTCGACCAGGCAGTGTTTGCCTGGCCGGTATCACCGCCCGATATCCAGCCGTCCCCCGAGAGGGTACACCGAGACACCAGGAAGGGGCCTCTCCAGTGAAACAGTTTGCAGTGCCGCACGGCGGTTATCCGTCGAAGAACCTCGTAGAGCCAGCGACCGAGCACCGTGATTCCGAACGGCGCGTGCCTGCGTGGAGTGCTACCTAGGATTATGTTGTTGTTGTATTTGTTGTTGTTCTTCCGCACAAATGGCACATACCCACCCCGGGCGATCGGCCAAGCATTGGGTGGTTTGGAGAAAGTGGATGAAAAAATTCAACGACGATTACGATACTCCCTAATGCGAAATTTGAGCGCAGCTCTGTACGTGTTTTCATTTCAGCTGTCAATATTTTGTATTATAATTATATAGCTACATGGTTATATAGGAAGAGAACGCTGTGAGAAGCGCTACTCTGGCGCCATATCGTAGTCATCATCGCCGCACAGCCCGTCTTGCGTGGCACTAGGCTTTTCTTCTCGCGCTTTCGTTCCACCAACGACGAGAGCGGCCCTTTGTCGTGGGGAAATCGCGCGACCAATGTGTCAGCAGCGACAACACCCAAGGGAGCGTCACGTCGAGCCTTACTTACACTATACGTTACTCGCAGCCACTCGCCATCGCCCTTGCAGAAGCAGTGACACACGTCACACACGCTGGTACCGTGGACTGGCCTCAGCAGCTGAAGCCACGGACGAACCTGGCCCTTCCCACCACCCGCCACCCTGCCGATCGCCCACGCGGCGGCGGATGCCATTGCCGCCGGCAGATCAGCGCATGCGCAGGCCGTTTCCCCTCCGCGCCTCCTCCACTTCCGGCCTCATGCTTTCCCTGTAGCCTTCTCCTCCACTTTCCTGCTCGCGCGCTTTACTTTCATCTACAGCTGCGCACAGCGTTCGCTTTCATCTTTCGCCTGCGCTCGTTCGCTCGATCACGAGGTATAACGCCGCCGACGCACGCCGGCGCTCAACAGAGGAACAGCTGTTCCCGTGTTAAGAACTACGCTCTAAAAGCTTAGAAAAAATACTAGGGAAAGACGTGTTTGGCCATCACTTCTTCGTCCAGCCACTATCTTCGCGCAGTCTTTTCGCCCTGTACAGATAGCACGGTGCGTTATAATAATTAACAGTCACTCAGTCCAACCCAGTTCTATAGGATCAACTGTTCATGCAACTCTAACCACACAACAAGAGTTGTAAAATAGTCACCGAATCCTAGTTGATGACAGTAGTTGTGTGAGAGGTCCGAAAGCGGTTCGGTGACTTGGTCGCCAGACTAGTAAAACTCGAGCTGCCGCGTTGTGTCACCAGCAGGCCGAAGATGATCAGGAACTACTTGGCCTTTGCGCTGCCATCGACAATGGATGCTGCAGGGAGTCGCCAGGCCATCGCGGCCGAGCGAAGGCCTTGCGCACCAGAGTCTCGATGCGCCTTTCCAGCACGCTCCTCCGCGCCTCAGCTGCCTTGCCCTTGACGTCGAGGGACGTCGTTGTAGGGAAGGTCGTCGGGGAAGCCTCCACGCGGCTGGTCCTGCGAACGTGCACCTTCGGGCCGTCTGCCACCGATTCCAACCACTGACGTGTTTTGCTTGTTTGCTTGTTTGCCCTCTATCGCTGGCTCATTCCCATTGTGAGGGATTGGCCAAGATGCTGGTGAAATTATAAGGTGATCAGTAATTCCGAGAAAACAACTGAGATCGCTGGGAAAGGATTCAAAGAATAAAAATTAACTAATAATTACAAATTTTACTAGGAAAGAATCTTTTTGAAAGAATTATAATCTCTTCAAGACTGAGCAAGCATCCTTGTGACATTGCCCAAGACAGGAGGCTTCCACAGAAAACTTTAGGAATCGCAAAATTTACTCCAGTTTTGCTAAATGTTCTTTCTACAATGCTTTCCCTTGCATAAGTAAATTGTCTACAACATTAGAAACAAATTGTCAAGTGTCCCATCATCACCACAGAATGGACACAGCGGGGAAAGAGCCAGACCAGCCCCATGTTGATAAAATTTTAGGGACAGCTTTTCCACACCGTAATCGAGCGAACCTCAGTTTTTGAGTTTGAAAGAAATGTCTGCGTCAAGGGAACAGTGATGTAAATACTCCACAGAATTGGTTGGCTCGCTTTAAAAGGTCAAGCATGATAGCATATGACCTGAATCTAGCAGTAGAGTAATGTATTATATGATACAGGAAGCATCGAGAGAATGGTGCCACTGAGGCCCGCTCGTGCCAGGCAATTTGCCATTTCATTCATCCCTTCTGTCCGGGTATCCAAACAAGTCTTGTGAACTTTAATTAAGCGTGGCACAAGAGAATGGGATGTATGCAAGATGTGATTCACTATTGGCAATGAGTGATGAACATAAAGCTAACAAATCCATTATTATGGCTACTGATGAAAGTGATGGACTTAGTTTTCTCAGATATAATATTAGCGCCAGGAATTCAAATAAGTATACTCACATGAAATGAAATTCTAAGGCAGAAAGACCAATCCAGAGCAGGGAAGAAAATGTCAATGCCCGACTTTTGTTCACATTCTGATGCATCTGTAGCAATGGTAGTATCTATCGCTAGACCCGGTAAGTGATCCCGTAACAACCCATTTAAAGTACTGCAGGAAAGATATTTAGCATTACGCGGATAGATATCATTAAAAATTACTTCTAGTGATTTTCGCGCACCGCCAATAATTGGTATCTCACTCATACGTACATTCAAAGGTTCAACCAGGTTCTGTACCAAGACTACGTGTGGTATATGGAAACTCGGCCAATGAACTCCAAAAAAATAACGCCGGCTGGGAAAAAAAACGCTTTCTAATCTTCTGATTGGTGCTTCGTGCATATTTAAGAATGTCTGAACAGTTAGCAAACGAAATCTTCACAAGTGAAATGGTAACCGCACTTCTGGTGCAGCGCGTTGTTAGCAGCACATTTTGGTAATCCACAGCAGAGCCAAAGAGCCTCCCGTTCGAACAGGACAAGAGGCCGAAATTTATAAGCTGTGCACCATGTTGTATGCTCGAAACCACATGCACGTGTCGTTAGCGCGTACTGTATGCGCATGCGCACTCTTCGGCTATCGCTGATGTGATAACCCGCGTTGGCTTTGAATGAACGCTTGCACGGGCCCACCGCGATCAGTATGTAACCTGCCTGCCAAGTAGCAGGAATAAACGCAGATAAACGTTCTTTCGATGTTACGTCTACGCCGCCCAGTCCCTGGATGCCAGACATGACACACCAAAATATAGCACACATCCAAATTCAAAAATGGGGTGTATATACGTTTTATAAATAATCAAAAGCAAGTCTCTTCGCATTCCTGATCAACGGTTGCATAGTTTTCGTAATATTCCAACCGCCCTCACTTCTTTTTTAGCTATACCGGGTGTTCAAAATTAAGATTTATGGTTTTCATAAAATTAGGCACTGGGAGGCACGCGATGACCACATGTGCGAATAAGTTATGTGGCCAGGGGGGACACATAGTGAGATTATAATTATCGCTGTCAGGCACAATTAACTAAAATTGAATATTTAACTTTTTATTGACTGCAGTAAGTGTGTATGTTTGTATTCAAAAGTTAGAGGCAGCTGTGTTCCTACGCAGTTTCACTTGGAAGAATTCTTCTAGCATGCCTGTGCTCCAAGATATCCGATTCCAAATTTTAATTGTCGTTCGCAATATTACGCATGCAAGAGAGCTATGATCGGCGCAAAGCTCCTCCCTGATGTGACGCGGCTGTTGCGTGCGGCGTTTAGTCTGAAAATGGGGCGGAGGCAAAGATGATAACAATTATCTTTCCCCTCTCGTACGACGGACAAGCGCTGTTAGCGTCTGTCCATCGTACATGTTCGTTTAGTGCGCGTCTTTGTAGCGCTCGTTTCTTTTCTTCAAGTATGCTGAACCAACTCGCCCACATCAAGCTTCTCCTTCCCTGTCCTGCGCCAACCGATTCCAACTAGTGCCCGCCAATTTCCTCATGTCATCACTCCGCCTATAGTCTTCTGCCGGCCTCGCCTTCATTTCCCTTCTCTTGGTACCCATTCTGTAACACTAATGGTCCAACGGTTACCTCACCGGCGCATTACATGACCTGCCCAGCTCCATTTTTTCTCTTAATGTCAATTAGAATATCGTCTATAGCCGTTTGCTCTCTGATCCAACCCGTTCTCTTTCTGTCTGAATGTTATTCCTAGCAATCTTCGTTTCATCGCTCTATGCGCGGTTCTTGTTCTCAAACTTCTTTGTCAGCCTCCAAGTCTCTGCCCCATATGTCAGCACTGGTAAAATGCACTGATTGTACACCTTCCTTTTCAATGATAATGGTATACTTCCTATCAGGAGCTGACAATGTCTGCCGTATGGGATCCAACCAATTTTTATTATTCTATGAATTTCCTTCTCATGATCAGGGTTCCCTGTGATTAATTGACCTAGGTAAACGTACTCCTTCACAGACTCTAGGGGCTGACTGGCGATCTTGAACACATTGTCCCTTGCCCGGCTATTCATCATTAGCTTTGTCTTCTGCATATTGATCTTCAACCCCACTCTTACACTTTCTCTGTTAAGGTCCTCAATCATTTGTTGTAACTCGTCTCTGCATTGTTGCTGAATTGAACAATGTCATCGGCAAACCGAATGTTGCTGAGATTTTCGCCGTCGATCCTTACTCCTAAGCGTTCCCAGTTTAATAGCTTGAATACTTCTAAGCATGCAGTGAACAGCATTGGAGAGATTGTCTCCCTGTCTGACCTTTTGCTTTATAGATATCTTCCTGCTTTTCTTGTGTAGAAATAAGGTAGCTGTAAAATCTCTGTAGATATTTTCCAAAGTATTTATGTAAGCGTTCTGTACTCCTTGATTACATAACGCCTCTATGACTGCTGGTATCTCTACTGAATCAAATGCCTTTTCGTAATCTATGAAAGCCATATAGAGAGGCTTATTGTACTCTGCGGATTTTTGATAACCTGATTAATGACATGGATGTGATCCATTGTAGAGTATCCCTTCCTGAAGCCAGCCTGTTGCCTTGGTTTACTAAAGTCCAGTGTTGCCCTTATTCAATTGGAGATTATTTTGGCAAATATTTTATATAATACTGCGAGTAAGCTAATGGGCCTATAATTTTTATATTCATTAACGTCTCCCTTTTTTGTGGATTAGTATAATGTTTGCATTCTTCCGATTTTCTGGTACCCTTGCAGTCGATAAACACTTCGTATAAAGAGCCGACAGTTTTACAAGCATTATGTCTCCTCCATCTGTGATTCAATCGACTGTTATTCCATCTTCTCCTGCCGTTCTTCCTCATTTCATGTCTTTCAGGGCCTTTCTGACCTCATCGCTACTTATAGGAGGAATTTATGTACCCTGTCCATAACTGTTTCTAATGGAGGTACCCTTACAAATTTTTTATAGAAAGTATATAGACAGTCTATAGACATTTGTCTACGAAGTCTGTGGACTGTCTATAGACATTTCTTTAGACTAGTCTATAAAAAGTTGAGTCTATAGACTGTCTATATACTGGCTATAGATTAATGAAAATTCGTTTGTAGACAATTGTCTGCAGCATGTCTATAGACAAGTGTATAGGCTTCTAGTTAGAACTTTTGTAGACTGAAGTCTATAGAATGTCTATAGACAAATGTCTATAGACTATCTATAGACTATTCCTACAGACCAGCCTATAGACAGTCTATAGACTTTTGGCCATACACTTTTTATAGACTAGTCGATAAAAAGTCTGAGTCTATAGACTTTCTATAGACTGTCTATAGATTAATGAAAATTCACGTTTCTAGACAAATGTCCGCAGAATGTTTATCGACAAAACTGTATAGGGTTATACAGTTCTATTTGTGTAGACTGAAGTCTATAGAATGTCTATAGACTATCTATAGACATTTATCTACAGACATTTTATACACTTCAGTCTAAAAAAGTAGAACTATATGTACAGTTCTACTTTTGTAGACTGAAGTCTATGGAATGTCTATAGACAAATGTCTATAGATAGTCTAGACATTCTATAAACTTCAATCTATAAAAACAGAACTTTATAATCCGATACACTTTTTTCTATGACATTCTGCAGGCATTTGTCAACAAAAATGAATTTTCATTAATCTATAGACAGTCTATAGACACAGACATTTTATAGACAAGTCTACAAAGAGTGTAAAGGCCATAACTTCATAGCTATCGGCTATCTACAAGTTAGTTTACATTTTTGTTTACATGTAGTAACAAAAAATTTTGAATGTATTTATGCTTGTGCACCTGTTGCTTTTCATCTGCACTTATGCATTAACGTTAGTAGATTAATAATGCTCCTGAACCAGCTGTGCTTTCATATAAGTTGCATAAACAGAAAGAATTTAGTGCTGAATCATGCAGTGCAAAAAATAAAACAAATGGACCGGCAATGAATTAACTGTTATTATTGCACGATATAATAGATGAATTCCTTAAAATGCAGGTCTTATGCTATTATGGAAACAGACTAAATATTTACACTACTTCCCCTTGGCAAGCATGGTCGCCAGGCTGGCCTTGACCTTGGTGTCATTAGTCCCAAAGGTGCTGCAGGTGTATGCTGCAAATAAGTAGATGCAGCAATACGAGGCAAAAATAACAAGTGTGTATTCTTTGTATGTTCATTAAGCAGCTTAGTATATTTGCTCACACCATCTAAGTCAATACTTAATGCGGTATAACTATGACTAAGGGCTGCTTGTCAATACAAATCAGTACCTTTATACAATGTTTTATTTTATGGTATGGTAAACAAACAGTCACAACTGCTGCTCGTGCCAGCAACAGTATGTTCCCTTTTATGACAAGTTCATATATGATGCATTAATGTACTTATTCCAAATGATCTCTATATTTATTGCTGAAACGTTACCCAGTTGGACTGTCTGTATATTTTTTTGGCTGGTAGTTAAGTATGCCCGTACAGAGGTATGTGCGCAGAAGACGTGACTAGAGTATTCACAGTATCATGCCAAAGATTGTAATTTATATTGCTTAATACACATTTAAATGTCTTTCTCATACTCTTAAATGAATGGGTCATTAGCCATAACTTCAACAGAAGCCAGATGGATTGATTGTGTTGATATGGTCACTTAGTTTCTTACAGGTAATGAGGCCTCTTGGGCATGCTAACAGGTTTCCAAGTTAGGTATACCACATGAGCACCCGAAATGCCACACGAGCACTTTGTGTCATGGCACGACAGATATGCACCTCCTAGGAAACAGAACTGATAGTATATTTCGAATTAATTGTATCACAGTAAATTATTTAAGGTGCTTTCAAAGATGAAATTTTTTTGTAGGGTTTCGAGGTTCAGGAATTTTAGTTAACGCAAAAAAACTAATTGAGTAAGAAATGCCTTGTCAGTATGCTTTACTTTCTTTTTTTTTTCAATAAATGGAACCAATTTCCCTCATTTTTTTATGAGGTAAAACGTTTTAAAATTATATTTAACAGAGAGATTATCTGAAAACTTTGTATGACATATAACAAGACAGCATACCTATGAGGCCATTTTAATATTTCCCGATCATTTTCCAAGCCTTCCCTGGCTGTTTTCATGAAAATTTTCTGGCAATCTATGACGCCCGCAGCTTAAGTGCAATAAAAAAAATATTGTGGTTTAATGCATGCCGAGTACTGCCAGTCCATAATATTTAGATGAAACGAATAACATGTCAGTCACCTGACATGCAGTATTAGATTCAACTGACTTGAATCCCTTGTTTAATAAAGCTGAGAAGGACTTGGGCAAGTTCGTAATTGAAAACTATTCAATGAGTTATCTTTACGGTTCAATACTAGTTTTCTATATCATTTGCTCTGATCACTTATGCCTCTAGTTAACTTTGTTTACCTCTGACTAAAGACTAAATGGCAATATGAATCAGTACCAGTATTATGGTTCGTTATATTACAGTATGATAAGCAATGAGTAAAACGTGAACAAGGTGAAAGCAGGAGACAACGTTTCGACAAGTGGACTTGTCTTCTTCAAGGCCTTCAAGGCCTTGAAGAACAAATGCAATGTCGACGAAGTTATTTCGATAATCTGTGCGTTATCTACTATGAAAAGACCACCAAATGAATAATCTGGCGCTTTTTTTCTTTTCTACAGCGCATATAGTATACAGTCTGTCCAAGACGACGGCACTAGATGCAACAGTAATGAAAACCGGAAAACTTATTACGCACGACAAGGGCTTCATACCATGCACGACTGGCACAATGCGAATCTGCGCCAGCAGCTGCCTAGTGATTAACAGCACGTAAACTACATAACGCCGAAGCATCGAAAGGCGCTTAACGCTTTTCATATAGCCCGAAAGATAACTTCTACTGCTAAACTGTTTATAATAGAGACAAAAAACTAGTTTTCCAACTACCGTCAAACGCAACGCCTTCAGTTCGAAACGTGTAAAGATGCTTCCCGAAGCGACTAATTTATTGTTCTCTAATTTTTTCGGCTAAGTTGCGAAGCTGCGAGTGACTGAGCTTATCGCAGGTTTCATGCTCCAAAAGCGTTTGTTATCATCATCATCATCATCATCAGCCTGGTTACACCCACTGCAGGGCAAAGGCCTCTCCCATACTTCTCCAACTACCCCGGTCATGTACTAATTGTGGCCATGTCGTCCCTGCAAACTTCTTAGTCTCATCCGCCCACCATACTTTCTGCCGCCCCCTGCTACGCTTTCCTTCCCTTGGAATCCAGTCCGTAACCCTTAAAGACCATCGGTTATCTTCCCTCCTCATTACATATCCTGCCCATGCCCATTTCTTTTTCTTGATTTCAACTGAGATGTCATTAACTCGCGTTTGTTCCCTCACTCAATCTGCTCTTTTCTTATCCCTTAATGTTACACCCATTATTCTTTTTTCCATAGCTCGTTGCGTCGTTCTAAATTTAAGTGGAACCTTTTTCGTAAGCCTCCAGGTTTCTGCCCCGTACGCGAGTACAGGTAATACACAGTTGTTATACACTTTTCTCTTGAGGGATAATGGCAACCTGCTGTTCATGATCCGAGAATGCCTGCCAAACGCACCCCAGCCCATTCTTATTCTTCTGATTATTTCAGTCTCGTGATCCGGATCCGCGGTCACTACCTGTATTCCCTTATACCACTTCTAGTGCTTCGCTACCTATCGTAATCTGCTGTTCTCTTCCGAGACTGTTAAACATTACTTTAGTTTTCTGCAGGTTAACTTTTAGACCCATCCTTCTGCTTTGCCTTTCCAGGTCAGTGAGCATGCATTGCAATTGGTCCCCTGAGTTACTAAGCAAGGCAATATCATAAGCGAATCTCAAGTTACTAAGGTATTCTCCATTAACTCTTATCCCCAATTGTTCCCAACCCAGGTCTTTTAATACCTCCTGTAAACACGTTGTGAATAGCATTGGAGAGATCGTATCTCCCTGCCTGACTCCTTTCTTTATTGGAATTTTGTTGCTTTCTTTATGGAGGACTACGGTGGCTGTGGAGCCGCTATAGACATCTTTCAGTATTTTTGCGTACGGCTCGTCTACACCCTGATTGCGTAATGCGTCCATGACTGCTGAGGTTTCGACTGAATCAAACGCTTTCTCGTAATCAATGAAAGCTATATATAACGGTTGGTTATATTCCGCACATTTTCCTATCACCTGATTGATAGCGTGTATATGGCCCATTGTTGAGTAGCCTTTACGGAATCCTGCCTGGTCCTTTCGTTGACAGAAGTCTAAGGTGTTCCTGATTCTATTTGCGATTACCTTAGTAAATACTTTGTAGGCAACGGACAGTAAGCTGATCGGTCTATAATTTTTCAAGTTTTTGGCGTCCCCTTTCTTATGGATTAGGGCTATGTTAGCGTTCCTCCAAGATTCCGGTACGCTCGAGGCCATGAGGCATTGCGTATACAGGGTGGCCAGTTTTTCTAGAACAATCTGCCCGCCATCCTTCAACAAATCTGCTGTTACCTGATCCTCCCCAGCGGCCTTCCTCATTTGCATAGCTCCCAAGGCTTTCTTTACTTCTTCAGGCGTTACTTGTGAGATTTCAGGCGTTACGTCATGGGTGCCACTGGTACTGAATAAATCTCTATAGAACTTCTCAGCCACTTGAACTATCTCATCCATATTAGTAATGATATTGCCGGCTTTGTCTCTTAACGCATACATCTGATTCTTGCCTATTCCTAGTTTCTTCTTCACTGCTTTTAGGCTTCCTCCGTTCCTGAGAGCATGTTCAATTCTATCCATTTTATACCTCCTTTTGTCAGCTGTCTTACGCTTTTTCATTAACTTGGAAAGTTCTGCCAGTTCTATCCTAGCTGTAGGGCTAGAGGCTTTCATACATTGGCGTTTCTTGATGAGATCTTTCGTCTCCTGCGATAACTTACTGGTATCCTGTCTAACGGAGTTACCACCGAATTCTATTGCACACTCCTTAATGATGCCCGTAAGATTGGCGTTCATTGTTTCAACACTAAGGTCCTCTTCCTGAGTTAAAGCCGAATACCTGTTCTCTAGCTTGATCCGGAATTCCTCTATTTTCCCTCTTACCGCTAATTCATTGATCGGCTTCTTATGTACCAGTTTCTTCCGTTCCCTCCTCAAGTCTAGGCTAATTCGAGTTCTTACCATCCTATAGTCACTGCAGCGCACCTTGCCGAGCACGTCCACATCTTGTATGATGCCAGGGTTAGCCCTGGCATCATTTCTAGTCTCGTCATTCGGGCTCCTCCACGTCCACTTTCGGCTATCCCGCTTGCGGAAGAAAGTATTCATTATCCGCCTATTATTCCGTTCTGCAGAGTCTACTAATAAATCTCCCCTGCTATTCCTAGTGCCTATGCCATATTCCACCACTGACTTATCTCCAGCCTGCTTCTTGCCTACCTTGGCATTGAAGTCGCCCATCAGTATAGTGTATTTTGTTTTGACTTTACCCATCACTGATTCTACGTCTTCATAGAATCGTTCGACTTCCTGGTCATCATGACTAGATGTAGAGGCGTAGAACTTTACGACCTTCAATTTGTAGCTCTTATTAAGTTTCACCAGAACAAGACCTGCCACCCTCTCGTTAATGCTATAGAATTCTTGTATGTTACAAGCTATATTCTTATTAATCAGGAATCCGACTCCTAGTTCTCGTCTCTCCGCTAAGCCACGGTAGCACAGGACGTGCCCGCTTTTGAGCACTGTATATGCTTCATTTGTCCTCCTATCTTCACTGAGCCCTATTATATCCCATTTACTGCCCTCTAATTTCTCCAATAGGACTGCTAGACTCGCCTCACTAGATAACGTTCTAGTGTTAAACGTTGCCAGGTTCAGATTCCAACGGCGGCCTGTCCGGATCCAGGGATTTTTAGCACCCTCTGCTACGTCACAGGTTTGACCGCCGCCGTGGTCAATTGCTTCGCAGCTGCTGGGGACTGAGGGGCCGGGGTTTGATTGTTGTATTCATATAGGAGGTTGTGGCCAAGTACTGGGCCAATCCTGCTCTGGTGAGGGAGTGCGTTACCGGTTCTGGTTACCGGGATCAGGCCGCACTCCAGGCCTGTTTATGTAATTTTATCAACACGCGAATTTTCTTTTAGTGCGGTGGAAAATTGCGCGGCACCGGGTTTCGAAACCAGGTCCTCATGCACGCGAGGTGGATGCTCTACCTCTACGCCACCGCTGCAACCACAAAAAGCGTTTGTGGCTGCATATAAATAGATTGGATGAATCTAGATATTTCTTCAAGTCTCGTGTTTTGCTTGAGGTAACTTCCCAAAATTATTTAGATTGGTTGCCAGGAACCTTAAAAATACTGCTGCTTTTAAACTATACGAAAATGGCACCGCACACACTGCTGATGCATGCCCCGCAAACACGGCCTTTCATCCGAGTACGCTAGCAGTTATTCAACTATACGTGTCTGTTGGAAAATTCTTCATGCTAACACAATTTCGAGATATGTACGTAAAGCGTGTCACAAGAATTTCACTACACATGCGGCGCAGCATTAATCGCGGCCGGATCGAACGCCACGATATGAGATCTACCACACTGGCTGCCCAACACACACAATCCGCTTAGTGGCAGCTCATTAACAAGTTAAAACATGGTGTACTTCCTTTTTTACGCACCTAAACTATAACGCTAAAATCAATAAGCCCGAGCGATCGCTCGCCGTAAAACATTCCGTATAGTAGAAGCGAGAACAAGAGTGCGTTATCAAATCATGTCAACGACAAACCGACACTATACCCGAGTCGCCTGCGCTACATGCAGCCGGTTCGCGCTACGAAATGCGCTCACATAATCATGAGCTATTGACGCACAACATCTTTGCTAAAGCTTACCGTTCAGTGTAGTTGATGTGCCACAAAGAAGACACGCATACACACACACCAACATTCAGGCAGACACCGCATACCGCTACAAGCGTTTACGTGCCTGGCGCACTGGCGCACTCGTTGAGAATTCAAATTGACGTTGACGCGGACAGACGGCGCACCGCCGCGCATGCGTAAGAGCTCCGCGCGCCGGGCGTGCGCGCTCCGAGGAGTGTGAGCGCCTGTTTCTTTTTTTCTTTTTTCTCGTTCTCTCTCTCTCTCTCTCTCTCTCTCTCTCTGCGCGCCATGCGCCGCGCCTGAACGGGTTGCTTTTCTTTTCCATTTTTCATCTTTTTTCATGGACGAAGGAAATGCGCTGGCAGGTTTTATTACAAACGCTGTGGGCTATCGTGTGGATGGATGAATGTGCTGTTTGTAAAAACCGTTACAGGGCCCTTCAGACGCTTCAGACGCATTATCGCCAGCGACGATGAGTAATACAGCGTATTTGTAGCATATCTTCCAGCGTACCACCAAATGTGATGCCCGCATGTATGTTAGTGCTAATTTTCCGTTCCGATAATAGGTCAAAGCAATCAGTACAGCATTGAGGTACTCATATGCGTGGCTGCGCAGGAATAGCGCCGGCGAAATACTGGGAGGGCACAGAGAATTTGGCACATATCTTAAGTGAATGAGAAATTTTGATGAGTTTATAGGGCAGGATATCAGTCAACAAAAACCGCCCGATGTTAGTGATGCAGCCGAGATATGAAGACAATGTGAAAAGTATCTGAGAATTGGACGACACACAACGCGCACACCACATGCTCGACATCGGTTCATCGCACACTCACTAAGTCCGCGTTGTCAGCTACAAACATTACGACTCTCTGCGCTGTTAGCTTGATACCTCTTTGGAATCCACTCGTAGCTGAAGTTGGCGTTCATAACATCTATTATCATAAGTGGATCGGCGTTTTGCTTTCCTTATTCTACTGCCGCAAAAGTGATGCTGTGACAACTGTGAAGAATGTCTTGGGATTACCGAGAGCGACTACGTAGATCATATCATGTGGTCCACAAATGCGGAGGTATACACTATGTGTATACTAAAGTCTACAAATAGGCTCTACAGCAATCTCAGCAGTATACAACTTCAGTGGCTTATATCAAACGCAGCTCCGTATTATCCACCGGTACCTGCGCTTGGTTACAGCGTACACGGGTTGGGCCCAGATTAACGATTTTTGTCTATTGTCAATCGATAAACGGCATATAAACCTGAAGCAATAAGAATTTTACAGTATCGGCTGTTTTCTACTTCATCTCACGCCTTACCACAATCGGTATACGGGCTGTTCGCACAAGTTAACAGGACCTTCGGTGACGTCCCACCCTATGGCCTTCATCGGCGGTGATATAGGAAACCGTGGAGAATAATTCGAATTGCAAAGAAGTATACGGGATGTTTCACTCAATTTGAGCCAGACTTTAACATATGCAAATGCTACGTAGCTGGAGAGAACCAGGGTAATGTTGTTTTCCATCGCTTGGCGATACTCAGCTTATTTTTTTTGCATTCCCCTGATTAGATGATTAGTATTAATTGATTTCTCAATTATGTTTATTAGATGTATATTCTCAATGATAAAATTGTAGAGCAACATTAGAAACTCACAATGCAGTTTTCTGTTCTACACGTGCTCCATAGAAGTGTTTTTCCGAGCGTGAAGAAGCCCGCGATTGCACGCAATGTGACTCGAGCGGCCGGTCGCGCAGCAGTGTGTGTGTGTGTGTGTGTGTGCGCGTGTGTGTGGGGGGGGGGTGTTTGAAGAACTACGTAGAGCGGGAATAGACAAGAAGAAATATACACCGTATCGACTCTCGTCTATAGACAGTCTAAAGACGAAGAATGCACAACAATAAATAGAGACTGTATCGACTTTTGTCTATAGGTAGTCTATAGAGGGGCAGTAGACAAAAAAGAAACAAACACTTTATCGACTTTTTTCTATAGACCGTCTATGGACTGCGAATAGACAAAATTAATAGAAATTTTATCAACTTTTGTCTATAGAAAGTCTATAGACAAATAATAGAGAAAAATAAATAGAGGCTGTATAGACTTTCGTTTATATGTAGTGTATAGAGAGGAAGTACACAAAAAGGAAACAAACACCGTATCAACTTTTTTCTATAGACTGTCTATAGACTGCGCATAGACAAAAAGAAATAAAAATATTATCGACTTTTGTCTATACAAAATCTATAGACAAATAATAGAGAAAAATAAATAGAGGCAGTATCGACTTTCGTCTGTAGGTAGTCTATAGAGGGAAGTAGACAAAAAGAAACAAACACCTTATCGACTTTTTTCTATAGACCGTCTATAGAATGCAAATAGACAAAAAGAAATAGAAATCTTATCCACTTTCGTCTATAGAAAGTCTACAGACAAACAATAGACAAAAATAAATAGAGACTGTATCGACTGTCGTCTATAGGTGTCTATTGTGGGAAAGTAGACAAAAAAGAAACGACCATATCGACTTTTTTTCTATAGACTGTCTATAGACTGCGAATAGACAAAAAAGAAATAGAAACTTTATCGACTTCCGTCTATAGACAGTCTATAGACTTTGTATCAACAAAAGTCCAAATCTATAGAAAAGCAAGGTCGTCTATAAAAAGTCTATAGACTTTCTATAGACAGTCTAAAGTCATTTTTGTAGGGGATCCTGACTCTTCTGGGTATTGTACAGGTCAGTATAGAATTCTTCCGCTTCCTTTACCATATCTTCGAGATTGCTGATAATATTAGCCTGCTTATCTTTCAGTGCATACATCTTGGTTTGACCCGCCGTGGTTGCTCAGTGGCTATGGTGTTAGGCTGCTGAGCACGAGGCCGCGGGATCACATCCCGGCCACGGCGGCCGTATTTCGATGGGGGCGAAATGCGAAAACACCCGTGCACTTAGATTTAGGTGAACGTTAAAGAACCCCAGGTGGTCGAAATTTCCGGAGTCCTCCACTACGGCGTGCCTCATAATCAGAAAGTGGTTTTGGCACGTAAAACTCCATAATTAATGTTTTTAAATCTTGGTTTGTCCTATGCCAAGTTTCTTTCTCACTAATTTCAGGCTGCGTCCATTTTTGACGGCTTCTTCAGTCTTTCTTACGTTGTAGTGTCGAATATAATTTATTTTCGCCTTGTTGATCAGCTTTGACAGTTCCGCGAATTCTATCTTATCTCTTGAGTTGGAAACGTTCATTTTTTGTCGTTTCTTTATTAGGTCCTTTGTTACTTGGGAGAGCTTGCCTACTTATTGGTTTGGTGCCTTGCCTCCCACTTCAATTGCTGCCTCTGAAGCCAACCTAGTTACGGTTTCATTCATTTGGTCTATGTCATCATGTCTCTGTTCTAAGGCTGCATATTTGTTTGCAAGTACCAGCCTGAATTTGTCTGCTGCAATGAGTGTCTAAATGACCGTCCTCTCCTGATCATCTACTACTCGGTTCTACAAAATGAAGTTATGGCAGCAGTCAGAGGTCTTATTCAGGAATCCGTTGAGGCGTCCTTCCAGGCTCTATGTGGCGTAATTTTTGGATTCTTTATAGAGCTGCTAGAAAAGTACGTATCGTATACGCTCCTTGATATTTATGACCAGAAAAAGTAGTAGTCTGCATCTGTACAAACTTACCGCACAAGTACTCTATACCATCCTTTAAGCAAAGACAACAAGCTTTTATCAAAATTAACTGATGAGCGCGTGCTTATGCTTAGATATGCTGATGACTTTTCAAGCATTTTATATATTTTACTCAGTAATCTGCAGTGAATAACATTCTGTACGTTTTAAAGCGTTTTCGAGTGATCTGTTTTACATTTGAATTATTTATCCATAACGCTATCCAATTCCTTGATGTGCTGCTAACCTTTACTATAAGGTCACGTATGTTGGTGAAATGTTACTATAGCGAAGGTCATGTTTGCTCGTCGCTCTTGTAAGTGGTGCTGTTGCAGTATGGAGCCTGCAAAAGCTATACGCGTCACAACAACACAATGACTATTTAGTCTGGCAAACTGCTGCATGTGGAAATAAAGAGACCCAAAAAAGAAATTGTTAGGAACATCAACTTTCGACGGGTATTTTAACTATGCATTTAATGACATGAACTGCAGATGTAACTAAGAAAGCGATGTTGGGGAATTTTACAACTGCTTGCAGCAAGCGCACACTAATGTGAAAACTGATATGAAACGTAAAAATGATCTGTGCAAGAGAAAGGAGTGTATTTGGTTACTTTCTGTGCAGGCTACTTCCGAGACCGGATAGGCACCTACGATGGTCTGTATTTCCTGTTGGGAGCCTACAGCTTTCTCATCACCCTCATCTGGATCGTCATATCCATTGTGCAGTACAGCAGAAGCACCAAAAAGTACAACCTCAAGTGAAGCTGCCCAAGCCGTACCCACATCGTTCGGAAGCGCCCACCACCACCAACTGCCATCATCATCATCATATTCATCATCATGTCACTGCATAACTACCCACCATTTTGTGCATACTTCTCATTGCATACAAAGAAACATTACAACTTGTGAAAGCCATTCACGTTGTCCTCGTCTCTGATAAGTATGACAAGTGGTTCTGTCATCAGGCTCAAACAGATGACATCGATCTGCTAGCTCAGTCTGCAAGCAAACAATTTGAGATACGCCAAACAAAATCACTAAATCAGTAAAGACTGAAAATTGTTTACACTTCTTACTGAAAAAATGTTGACTGTTAAGGAAGAAAATTAACGTCAAATTCTCACATCTTGAATTTTGCGCAAAACACGTAGCCAATGACGGTAGTATTTCTATTTATTTATTTTTTCTGCTCTTTCTGGCTCATTAAACTTCCACACAAGGTAAGACTGCTACTAGCAAGTAAAATATCGCGATCCATCAATGTAGCTTTTGACTGACGTCAAGACCCGTCGTGGTGTCTTAACGGCTATGGCGTTTCGCTGCTGAGCACGAGGACACGGGATCAAATGCCAGCCGCGGCGGCTGCATTTCAAGGAAGGCGAAATAAAAAAAACGACCGACGATTACGACACTCCCTGATGCGAAATTTAAGCGCAGCTTTATACTTGTTTTCATTCCGACATGTACTGAGGCAAAAAATTTGAGACCGAAATCACCGCACTCTCTGGCAGTAGGCTAGTGCCACCAGCGCCTTCGCAGAGGGAGAGGCAGTTTGGCAACGCTAGCATGATGAGTGGCATCGGAGGCAGCTGTGGAAGAAGACGACGAAGAAGCGAGCAGTGCACGAACTTGAGGGGCAGTATGGGAACGCTGGCATGGTGAGTGGCATCGGAGCCAGCTGTAGAAGTGGCGTGCGTCTACATGTAGTACAAAAATCCCTCACGTGACCTGATCCTAGGTGCCTAGGACAAGGGACAGGATCATTTAAGGACTTTTGAGAAGGCGCAATGGTGGCGCCAAGTGATGCCGTGGCGCGTTGAATCTCCGGCCGATGCCAATCGCTCTCCGCAGTGGGTTCAGCGGTTCAGTATTTCTTGGCGAAAAGTCGTGCAGTAGTAGTGGTGTGGCATATCGGCTTTTGATCTCAGTGCACTACTGCGGCCGAGAAGTCCAGTCTTAGTTTAGGTTAGGATAAGACGAGATTCGGATTTAAGTCTATAGTTAGAGGCTCACGTTTGTGCAACTCAGTGGTGCTGACGATCGAAATATTCAAGTGGCGTAGCGCCTCGGCAATGCAATTTGCGAACCGGCACTGTGCAGCTGCGTCGCCGTGTTCGCCCTTTTCAGCAGCGTCATCACATCGCACATGCACCTTTACTTGACGGCTGTCGTAGGCGTAGGTATTGTACGTGTTCTTCGCCACGACTTAAGTTACGTAAGTAATATAACGTTTAAGGTGGTGTTTGCTCACAACTGTTCACGCGTCCTTGAAATGGGGCAGCGCATGTTTTCAATCGTGTTGAGCGCAAGTGCGCTATCCGTGACTTCACGTGATTTACTTTTATCGTTGCCTTTACGACAATTATCGCGTAGTGCTGTGAACAAACCGGAGCTTTAGTGACATCACATGGTCGGCCAAAATTACACGAACTAAAATGCAGAGTAGATGTTTAATATTATTGGTACTAAGGGCGCGATAAACACAGTGAGGTGGAGCTTGATACTGTGCCCTGTGATGTTCAGGTGCATCTCTGCCCGTTTTTCGCGCTCATATAGATTTAGCAATGGGACGCAATGTTCTGTTCAATGATGGGACGAATAAATGTGTATATGCGTCTGCAGTAACTTCACCGCAACAGATTTGTGTAATGCGATAAAGCAAAGTGTATTGCTGTGACAGGATGTATGGTAGCCCTAGTTCCAGCTTTGATGTCCCCGTTACCCTGAAGATGCTTCCCCGTCCGCTTTACTATACTCTCAGGTGCTCCTGAACTCTCTATTTGCCGGTATTTTTATTTTCACGTGCTGAATGGTCCCACCGCAATACATATATGTAGTGAGGTGAAGCTTATTAAAGTTACCAAATGCTTTGACAGTGTCACACCTAACAGTTTTAGAATGACATGGCCAATACAACAGCCCAGACCTTCACTTCAACAATTTTATTAGGACTGTCAAACTAACCTTACGGCACAGAAAAACAATGTAAACACCTCAAGAGTTGATTAGCAAGTAATACTGGAAAGCACAAGTCTAGTAGTGGCCAAGGGTGTGGTAAAGTGCTTTAAACACTCAACCGACACACCCTAAGTGCTTAAAAATTTCTAGCATATTAATGCAGGTTGATCAGACTTACTGCGATATTGGCTGCTTTACAATGAAAATAATAGTATTGGATAAGATGATGCAAGCGACTCGTGTGCTGCTTGGTTACGCAAACCACATAGGTCCCAGAAATACCCAAACAGGGTTCTTGTTTACGCATGCTGCTTGCATCCACTAATATAAAGCTCCCTAATGTTGCAGTATAACGAGAGGCTGTAAAAATAGGGCTTTGAACTATACTATTCCAATTTTGTTTCTTCCATACTCATACAACCTAAACACTGCGCTGTCGTGACAGCATCTGCCTAGCTCATTGACACATCTTGCGAGAAAAGCAGTGATCACTCAGGTAGAGTTGCCTGTCCTAATATTCTTCCAAGAATTCTTTAAACAGTTCATTTTTTATGCACGAAGCATGTCATGCCCAACTAGAAAATTAACCAAGCAATAAGCTACTAGAAGTAGCTAAACAATCGGCAGTCTTCTGAAGTCAGCTTGATTTGCAGCTCCTAAAATTGGCTATTATTGAATTAGGGCAAGGAAAGAACAGCTTGAATAAATATATGTCTCATCAGAAAGTTGTGGTGGTGTGCTGCAGGCTAAGGCAGTGAAAGGAAGCCGTTTTGGCATTGGTCTACCTCTGTCCCAAAACCAGGCGCCGTAGCCGAGGCGACTTTACTTGGCTTTTACATCTTCAAATTCGCGTTTCCGAGCACGGAATACTCAGTCGAGGTGAGCTGAATGCACATCGCCCACATTGGGGATGCAAAGACGTACGGCCAAGAGGATGCCACCTTGACGAAGCAGACACCACAGACCTCAAATTAACAAATGACACCAACTATCCCAACTGCCACACCCGCCATTAAAACCAGAGTGGCAGTACACATACCTAACATGGGCAACTGGGGCCTTCATCCAGAGTGTCAGTGCGACTCTGTCCCAAGCGGCAGCGAGAATTATCCAATATAATACTTGATGTAGGGGTGAAAATGTGCCACATTAACAAAATCAGGGTTTCAGGCTGAGACCATTTCCGTTATGCACTTGAGTCTGCAGAACGTGAAGGTGTTGAAGAATCGCTAGCAACACGCATCCTTTACACACTGCAAAGAGCTGCATGCGAACTAGAACTTACTGGGGAAACATCCAGCCCTGACAAGCATCTCCTGCAACTTTGGGGTAAGCAAGCCAAGCTGCATACTGCATACTTAAATTGTGGCTGCACGCAACAAACCCTGATCAATCTTCTGCACAAGACTAAGCGGGCAAGATGTCATGCTAAGAAACTTGCCAGAGACCAGTGGATGGACCACTGCGCGTTATTTGAACGTATAGGTATAGGTAAGTTGTGACACACTCTCGGCTATAACAGTATGAGCCGAATACTGTAATACTATTGAAAACACGCTGCTCGATCTTCAGTGCACAAATGAGAAACTTGAGGAATAAGTTGCAGATGCATTCCCCGACCACCTCACAGTGACTGACCGTCACCTGAGTTGTATGCACCTCAATGACCACGTGCCAAGGAAGGAATGGAAAGCATTACAATGGCAGAACCTGTTGTTGCTCTCGAGCATGTCGACACTTAAAGCGCACGTGGCAAAGATGGAGTCATTTTGCAGATGTTGAGGAATCTTGACGAAACGAGGAAGCAAGCACTATTGCTTGGAATCAATGAAATCTGGAATATTGGGATACCCCACAGAGTGGAAAGACTTGGTCATGATGCCACTACCGAAACCAGGCGAGAAACCTGACACCATAGTGAACCTTTGATCACTCTCACTCACATTGACAGTGTGCAAATTGACTGAAGGAATGTGCCTCGTGAGGCTGAACCACCATCTGGGAAACACAAGACTATTTCCACCTGTACCAGATTGGTTTCTGGCCTAAGGTTGAAATGTGTGACAATAGCCTCTTTCTCCATCAAAGCATCGCCAATACCAGCCGCTTCGGAGGAAAGATATATGGGTTTTTAGTCACAGTAGAACCAAGAAGGATGCTGAGCACAGTCTGCAACGAGGAGGTACTGGTGGCCTTTCGTGAAGCCTGCCCAGGCCTTAGGGTGACCAGTATTGCCAAAGCCTCTTATGCAACCAAGTGTTTGAAATATGAAGTTACAGTGAACAGCCAAAGACTCTTACCAGCTGCACAGGTGTAAATGCAGGTAAAACCCGGACTAGCACACTTGGTTGCAATAGTGATTCGCTAATGAGCTAAGAAGGTGACTTAACAGTTGGCGATAAGGTATACCGAATGCAGGTATGTGCAGTATGTATATATACGGTTAGGCCGAAACAGATGCATTTTCTCTAAAGCAATATCAAAAGCTCTGTTTTTTTTTTTTTTTTTTTTTCAAGATGCCACTCGTGCTTTAGGTAAGTGTGCACGGGGTTATCTAAAGCTGCATAGGCAAAATGACAACTAGATACAGCTGTTAAGCGTAATATTTTTTCTGTGCTAAATTCTTGCTCCTTGAACTCATTCGAGATGATTAACTGTAGCATCAAAGTAGTGGACCACTACCAGAACAAAGGCATGTAGTGTGCCCATCTCAATTCTTGTGCATATGCCAGTCTTCTTTTTTTACAGCAATAGCTGCTATGGGCTAACTCCCCTGGTTGTTCTAATGACTACTGGTGTTGTCACTGGAATTCTCAAATTTCTTGCTAGAATATTGCAAATAAAGTTCTCATTGTGCTGCGAGGATTCAAACATACGATAAAAAGATTGGCAGTCCGCAATTCTATATTTCAGCCACTCTGCTGAAAGTACAGCCGTGGTAAATACTGATCCTGGAGAGCGCAATCAAGCCAACAGGTGCCATGATTAGCTAACACCTGCTCAATGTCTGCATACTGTATATAGAGCTGGCGTCCCCGCCTTCATGTTCTTACTCATCACTTTCCCACTTGTGAAGGCAGTCCTATGTTAAATTTTCTTATTACATGTAATGACAGTGATTGGGTGCATCAGCTTCATTAATCTTCTTCTAGTGCTTGGCTTCTCAGATTTACTGTATGGGGCTGTTGTGTCGTGTTTTCCTCAAGCACAGCGCGAGACCTAGCAATGGGTAGGCCAAATATAGATTTGAGAAAACCGAAACGAATTCAGCAGTAAGAAGCTAAAGGGTTGTTTTGGTGGAAACCAGTGGCCAAGTCCGGATATGAAAGAAGAGAAAGAAAAGTCGAGTCTTTCCACTTCAACACTGGGAGGCACAACTCCCACAAATAAATATGACTCGTACTTATTTTATTTCTTTAAAGGAGCTTACTGACTTGCATTGACAAGTGTTCACTTCAACAAACACTGCATGAAGCAAGCTTCCTGTGCATATTTCACCAGCTACTGCATCATTGTTTCGCATTATGAGTGAAACTGCAATTTTCTTTTGCCACAATTTGCCTAATTTTGTGTTTTGCAGAAGGGTGTTAGCAGTGCTATTAAGGCACTTAACTACTCGAGGATAGTAGTAGAGAAAAAAGGTAAGAAAGCAGTGGCTTGTCGTACGTAGACTATGCATACACCTGGTGCTCTTATGGTCACTTTTCCTTATCTGTAAACCATTCTAAACAAGAAAAGCTTATACACAATTACTGTGCAAAGTCAGACCAAAACTAAACCAGAGGTATCCTTGGTAAGCAAGGTATATTTATTTGGTGACTTTTTGCGGCCCTGCTATTGAGCTTTCTTTCCTGTTATGTTGTGCAGGTTCATAAAGAAGTGACGAGACAGATTGACAATTTTAATCATTGAAAGACTTAGCGAAATCTTTCTTGGGTTGTTTTTTCTTGGTTTCAGACTGCACATTGCACTTTCAGGAATGTTTTCCTTGTTTTTGCTTTTGTTTCAATTAGTTTATGGGGAGGGCATGTAAACATCTTTTACACCATGTCAAGTATGTGGTGCCATAGTGTTCTTGGATGGAGTCTTGCCCTTTCATTCTGTACACTATAATGTCTTTTTTTCTGTGTCCAAGGCCATTTTACATTTCAGTACGAGTGTAGCATTTTGCTAAGTTTTACCTCTGTCACCCAAGCTTGAAAGCTTGCTGCCCACTGCTGGTGGCATACTTGCAAATTACATTTTTTTTCAATAAAAGGAAGATTGTCACTTATCCTGTGCACTGGTTGTCTTTGTCTTCTTAAATTGCAATTTGTTGCCTATTTTTGCTCTTTTGTTGCGTTTCAGATTAGGTATGGCTATCATAGTTGACATCATTTAACCATATTGCACACAATGTGGATATGTACTTGCATTATATGGACGCCATAAACGTAATAAATAGAAGTTAATAATTCACGAACAGTGCCTTTGCATGGTGGCGCAGCCATGAATTGTAGCTATAACGCACCAGCGCTGCAGGTAGCACTGCTTGTGCAGAATATTGTTCAACTCTGAAAACACTGCTTTCAAACATCATTGTTCTTATCTGGATTTGTATAGCTCCAGTTCTTGTGAACAACACACACCTGATGGAAGGGTAGCTTGCACCTGCAGTTGGGGCCAATGAATAGCCAAATTTCTGCCCGTTTTCATGTTATTAGCATGTTAGTAAAGGCAGTCATATTTATAGTGACCTGTTTGCCCAGTGTAGAAGCTGCTGCGGGGTGTCAGGATCTTGTACACGTCTTCAGCTTTGCAGGGGACACAGCAGCTATCATGTAGTTTGTCACAGGCAGTGTCTTCGGGGCAAGTTGAGCTGACCCACTTGCAAAGGAAGAACCAAGCTTGTTGGATATGAAGTAAACCGCCTGCACACTCAGTGGCCTTCTTCATTTTGTATGACATATGTAGTTATAGCGACCCTTGTTTTATGCATTTCTTGTCCAGCAGCGGTCTTTTGCTTTTGAAACACTCAGGATAGCTTTCAGCAAGCTGGACACGAATAACACTGAAAAACCAGCAGATGTTAATCATTGCACTTATCATGCAAAGCTTCTTACAGTACGGTGAGGACATAAATAAATGAGGGTGTTCCTCAAGGCCTTGTAGCACATGTCATGACTTTGGAGCAACATGATGTACAGCACTTTTTTGATCGCATACTATAGGTTCAGCAGGTGTGGCCATGGTTGAAGTGCAGCGCAAAGTCAAGAAAACAGATATCTATGAGCAGCACCCTGGTAAAGGAGAGGCTGGGAAAACTAGTGGGAAGCTTGTTGAACATCTGGCTGACCCTGTTGCTGGCTCATCGGGCAAAGTGTGAAACAAGAGAAGAAAGTCATCAACACACCAGAAGGTTTTTACATATATTTACATATATTACATATATTTTACATTACCTGGTTAATCCTGCCAGTAATCATATGTTTGTCTCAAAGATTAAGCCATGCATGTCTAAGTACATGCCGAAATAAGGCGAAACCGCGAATGGTTCATTAAATCAGTTATGGTTCCTTAGATCGTTTCTTCCTACTTGGATAACTGTGGCAATTCTAGAGCTAATACATGCAGTGAGCCTGAAGCCCTTTGGGCGACGGGTGATATTATTACACCAAGATCGATCGGGTTTCGGCCCGTATTGTGTGGTGACTCTGGATAACTTTGTGCTGATCGCATGGCCACGAGCCGGCAACGTTTCTTTCAAGTGTCTGCCTTATCAACTTTCGATGATGGGTTACTTGCTTACCATGGTTGTTACGGGTAACGGAGAATAACTGTTCGATTCCGGAGAGGGAGCCTGAGAAACGGCTACCACATTCAAGGAAGGCAGCAGGCGCACAAATTACCCACTCCCGGCACAGGGAAGTAGTGACGAAAAATAACAATACGGGACTCTTTTGAGTCCCCGTAATTGAAATGAGTACACTCTAAATCCTTTAATGAGGATCAATTGGAGGGCAAGTCTGCTGCCAGCAGCCGCGGTAATTCCAGCTCCAATAGCGTATACTACAGCTGCTGCGGTTAAAAAGCTCGTAGTTGGATCTCAGTTCCAGACGAGTAGTGCATCTACCCGATGCGACGGTTCGGACTGAACATCATGCCGGTCCTTTCTTGGTGCACTTCATTGTGTGCCTCGAGAAGGCCGGTGCTTTTACTTTGAAAAAATTAGAGTGCTCAACGCAGGCGAGTCGCCTGAATAATCTTGCATGGAATAATAGAACAAGACCTCGTTTCTGTTCTGTTGCTTTGTGGAATACGAGGCAATGATTAAGAGGGACAAACGGGGGCATACGGGGGGGGGGGGGGGAGGTATTGCGGCGCTAGAGAACATAGAAAACACATTTAACACAACCAATTGCATACTAGAGCACCAAATTATATCACAAGACACTTCGAAGACTGGGCAGTACCGACACCACGGTCAAACTATGGGAAACAGTGTCTGAGGTATACATTACCCACACTCCTAAAGTATTGCAATTCGGTTCGTTTCAATCTCAATCTTTTCCCTTCGTCTCTCAATGAGCTCCGGCTAATGTATGTGATTGCTTTGTAATACTTGTATGACCATTCTATGTGTATTTTTTCATTGATGATCTTCGTGACTTTTTGAGTAATGTATACGATGTGCAATGTTATGTATGTACGGTATACATGTGTATATTTTGAATGAATGAAAGAATGTGGTGCTGCCTCTGCCCAAATGAGGGATGGTGGACTTGTCAAGCTGTCCAATGGACAGCTTTTCTTCCGCCATATGTACCTTACATATATGTACCTATATATGTGTACAATATGTACAATATGTACCTTACATATATATGTACAATATGTACCTTACAAGATGGAAAATAAACTTTCATTTCAAACTTTCATTTCATTTCATACACTGTGTTAAGGTTCTCAGGCATGTCTCTGTCATAACACGTCAAGTCAGTCCGCAGGCTATGCACGACCAACTACTTATGCCTTCTGTTCGGACAAAGAACTGCTCATTGTAACTGACGAGGATGGAGTGGGCAAAAAACAAAAACAGCAGCTCCATTAATCTGGTTTCACTGGTATCAGCAGTGTTTTGTAAGTGTGCATCGCCATACTCCCCACTGCCTTCTTGGGTGACATCAGCAAGTACCAGCTTGAGGCAAGGGGTAATAGACGTATCTACAAGCTAAAATGCATGCGTGCATAGAGAGCACATTGTGTCCAAAAAGTAGGCACTTCACAGGGGCAATGGAGAAGCAACAGATTATTGACAGTGGGCAAAGACAGGCTTCTCTGCTACTAAACACCCAACACTGTTGCCATGTAACACCTCTGAAACAATCCTCCTAAGAGAGGAAATCATCCTTGTGCATCCATAAAGCGGGCAGACAGGCAAAGCCCCTTCAGCAATGCTGCCAGCTTCGAAAGGCCCACATGGCACATCCTGAATGCTTCCTTCTGAGACTTTGCTGGATGCAAGCATTCTACTGTACAAAAGTTGTCATTGAGAGCACAGTTGGTATGGTGGCAATATAGTTCAGAAGCGATTGCAACAAAGCTCTCTTTCTAGATGGTCTAGAGGCTCACGGAGCTCATGGAGCGACACCATGAGACAAGCAAGGTGACTGAATGCCTCCGAGACCTTGTTCGTTTATTGCATTGTTCTGTTAGTAACAACCATGAGACCTCAAAAGCAACAAGCTCAAGTTCGGCACTCGCGTGGTTACTGTGGAGGATCCATAATGAAAAGCACAAAAACAGAAAACTCAAGGGAAAGGATAAAGCACCATTTAATACTTAGTATTGCTGCAGCCCACCCCTTTTTTATTTTGTGTGGTCGTGCTATATGCTTTTTTACTATACATAGGCATGAGCTTCTCCTGTGCACAGCTTAGTGCAGAGAGCATAGGTGATATTCCCAAGCTTAATCAGTGTCTGATTTTTATACACACCATGTGCTGGCTCAAAGAGGCACGAAACACTTTAATGGAAGCTTCTAGTAGAAAAAGTGCCCGGAATAAAAAACAAAGATGCTGTGCTGCAACTGTCTTGGCAACACCTTGTCCCCTTAATAAAAATTGTGCTTTCATATCAACTTCAACCCTCCAGTTTAGAGTAAAGTACCAGTGCACTTATGAACAACGAATCAATTCTCAAAGAGTATGTGCCATAAGCATGGGCATGAATCCGCATTGTGCTCCTGCATTGAAGGTGAATAATGCGTTCCATAATGGTGAATGTGCTTTAGTAAGCTTTCTTGCAATATGAATTTGTAATGTACGAAGAATTGTCAATGAAGCTTACCACGAGAACAGATGCACTTGCAAATTACATCACAATTGAATATAATGAGCACAGTGTAAACCTATGTGCCCTTTCCACTTTTAGTATGCTTTACTGCACGATGCTTATTTCCACCCCTGTATTGCGTTGTAAAAAGCCACAAAAGAAACCATGCATAATTGGGCTTTTTTAAGATTATCTTTCTCGCAATACGACAATGTTTCGCGGTGAAGCCCAAGCAATGTACTGCGGTGAAGCATACTAAAAGTGGAAAGGGGCCACTGTCACTGGACATACTGGACATAATAAGAGCTCTTTAATTATACACTCGCGCACCTGCCGGCTCTCAGGTCGCCTAAGTAGACATACTATGCTGGGCTATAGCGGCCCCCTCCCACTTTTAGTATGCTTAACCGCGTAACTAAAATGTACTGCGGCGAAGAAGCAGTACATTTGTATCGAGTGAATGAACAAATGGTTTTTACAACAGTACAGAAATAAACGCGCACCATGCATCAGTCTACCACACGGAAGAAAGTAATTTACTACAGACAAACGCAAAGAACACAGACATATGCCTCGTTTTACACTCGGTCGTCATGCAAATGACATATAGCATGGAAAAACGTGAACATGCTGTGTGTTAGCATTGTAAGCTTCATACTAGGCAAGGGGCACACCACAATCCCGCGACAGCCGCTAATGAGACCAAAACGGGAGCACATGTCTGTGAACACGCTAATGGAGCACCTAAGCCACTCTGCTCTTCCACCACCCCCGCTGCACGACTGCACCACCCGTTTCAAGCACAGCACACCAAACACACATTCCGCACTGAACAGTGGGCGGTCGACGCAGTCGCATTTACGTGACTTGTAGCGAGCAGCACATCCCTCGATGTCCGTTAAGCAAAGTCGGACACGGCGACGCCACATCGCGGTTCACGGAACTTCGCTGCCGAGGCGATAGGCCACTTCGGCATTTCAATTGTCACCACAGCCGCGTCATCAAGGAAGCACGGGTCACACAACGCAGATTCTGTACTGTACTGCTCACCAAGGCCAAAGCGGCACTGCCGCACCACCACTACTCACGGCTTTCCGCCAAGTAACACAGAACCTACAACCAACACACAAGCAACGCAAGCACAATCACGTGAGTTGAACAACGCGTTGTCCAGAAAACGATCACGCCGAGGACGAACACGCCACGGCGTCGCTCGGCGCCACTATCGCGCCTTCACAAAAATCCCTAAACGAACCTTTCCCTAGGCACTTAGGATCAGGTCACGCGAGGGATTTTTGTAAGACATTTAGACGCACGCGTGGAAGCGGACGACGACGAAGGCGCGAGCAGTGCACGAATGCGAGGGGCAGTATGGGAACGCTGTCATGGTGAGCGGCATCGGAGCCAGCGGTGGAAGTGGACGACGACGAAAGCGCGAGTAGTGCACGAGCGCGAGGGGCAGTATGGTAACGCTGGCATGCTGAGCGGCATTGGAGCCAGCTGTAGAAATGGACGACGACGAAGGTGCGAGCATTACACGAACGCGAGGGGCAGCATGGGAACGCTGGCATGGTGAGCCGCATCGGAGCCATGTGGAAGTGGACGACGACGAAGCCGCGAGCAGTGCACGAACGCGAGGGGCAGCATGGGAACTGGCATGGTGAGCCGCATCGGGGCCAGTTGTGGAAGTGGACGATCGACGACGAAGGCGTGAGCAATGCACGAAGGCGAGGGGCAGTATGGGAACGCTGGCACGGTGAGTGAGATCGGAGCAAGCTCTGGAAGTGGACGACGACGAAGGCGCGAGCAGTGCACGAGCGCGAGGGGCAGTATGGGAACGCTGGCATGATGAGCGGCATCGGAGCCAGCCGTGGAAGTGGACGACGACGAATGCGCGAGCAGTGCACGAACGCGATGGGCAGTATGGGAACGCTGGCATGATGAGCGGCATCGGAGCCAGCTGTGGAAGAGCACGACGAAGACGCGAGCAGTGCACGAACGCGAGGGGCAGTATGGGAACGCTGGCATGGTGACCGGAATCGGAGCCAGCTGTGGAAGAGCACAACGAAGACGCTAGCAGTGCACGAACGCGAGGGGCAATATGGGAACGCTGGCATGGTGAGCGGCATCGGAGCCAGCTGTGGAGGTGGACGACGACGAAGACGCGAGCAGTGCACGAACGCGAGGGGCAGTATGGGAACGCTGGCATGGTGAGTGCCATCGGAGCCAGCTGTGTAAGCGGACGACGACGAAGGCGCGAGCAGTGCACGAACGCGAGGGGCAGTATGGGAACGCTGGCATGATGAGCCGCATCGGAGCCAGCTGTAGAAGAGCACGACGAAGGCGCGAGCAGTGCACGAACGCGAGGGACAGTATTGGAACGCTGGCATGGTGAGCGGCATCGGAGCCAGCTGTGGAAGAAGACGACGAAGGCGCGTGCAGATGCACGAGCGCAAGCGGTAGTATCAGAACGCTGGCATGGTGAGCGGCATCGGAAGCAGCTGTTGAAGACGGCGAGGAACGCGCGAGCAGTGTACGAGCGTGAGAGTATATGGGAACGCTGGCATGATGAGCGGCATCGAAACCAGCTATGGAAGACGACGACGACGAACGCGCGAGAGCGCGAGTGCAGTTACGCGGAGTGACGCCAACGAGCCTGCTGTGGTAAGATCCCTAGAGGAAACAAGTTCACAATGTAGCGACGCTCGTTGTTCGTTAAGCGGTGTTACGATCGGCCTGCGGGGGTACTGACCTCCGAATATCTCCCAGCCCGCTGCTACGAATCGCTTCGTGAAGCCAACAATACGCCTTCTTCGGACTGCTCCACGGCGCCAGCAAGGCTAGCCACGTTTGGCGGACCGAGTATTGTTAATTCGGTGTCGCCTTCACGATCTAATTGGAGGAAGGGGACTCGTGGAAAAGGGTGTTTTCAGGCGCTTTGTCACGGCCCCCAGTAATCGTCAGTAGTCTGACAGACACAGCTGCTAACTGCGGGGTCATCTCAGTAATCAAAACGCGCCAGCTTGAGTCAAGCGTGGCAAACCCTGTCTACGAGGCCCCTCTCTGCTCGGTGTGGTCAGTGAAACAAAAGGCCGGAAGTGGGTGTGTGAGCCCTTGCCTTCAAAGGCGGGTCCTTCGACGACTTCGAACGCTTGATTGGACGAAGGTTGGATGGCAGGGAGGAAAGAGGGGGTTTTAAGCAACCGTTTTCGGCTCATCGGTGCGCTTCGTTTCAGTGTTGCTAGACTGATTAAATGTAATGTTCTCCAGCCTTCATGTAAATATTGTAAATAAATTCCGTAGTCCTAGTTCTCAATGAGAAAATGTTCCTCCCTTCAACCACGTCGTTAGCATGGTTGAGTCGGACGACGGCATGGGCCAGCTACCACTTTTTACATGCCCGACTCCAACTCGTACAGCCGTCCTCCTCCCTTTTGCGCTTACTCTCTCTTTTCTACTTCATTCGAGTCTGTGATTAGCGCAATGCTTGAACGTGATGTGCTAAACGGCTAGAGGTGATATATTGCAAAAGGTTCAAAACTACTGCGCATGCGCCAATAATCTGGTCGGATTTTTGCCGCAAGGCGTATACACTGTAAAAACAGTTGCACCCTTTGGGGTGTATATCTGTCACAAAACAATAATCATCTGTCTTGCTTGCGTTTCCTTTCTTGAAAACGCTGCACTCACTACTTTTCTGCCGAGAATGCTCCGTCATGCTGAAAACGCGCATGCCGTTCGTGACTTGGAAGTACCGCGTTCGCCGCGTTAAAGGAGGGAAATGCGAGCAAGACAGATGACTATTATTGTTGAGGGGCAAATATACACCCCAAAGTGTACAACCGTTTTTAGAGTGCAGTCGTAGCCAAGACATACACTCTAAAAAAGTTTACATCCTTTTTTATTTATTTTATTTATTCATTTTATTTATGCATACTGCAGCGCAATTTGCGCTATAGCAGGAGTGGGTTGAGAAAAGGTACAGAAAATGCATAGGAGTATACAGCGGTATACACAAGTGAACACTTTTACAAAAGAGCATTGATGAAAGGAAAATACACAGGAAGTTATACAAATGCTACCGGGCATGGGTGAGCACGATTATGCATCTCGGATGGCGGTTGCAAAAATTCGGGATGAGCATGAGCGAATGGACCCAGGTAATGAATTCCAGTCTTCGATTGAGCTGGGGGAAAAGCTGAATTTGAACATGTTAGTACGTGCGTAGTAGGATATCAAGTTTAGGTCATGATGTCTTCTCGTTGATGATCCTGGCGCGAAGTTAATGTAATTATCATTTGAGAGCCTAACCAAAGAATTGACAATGCAATGCAATAATTTTAATGATTCGACACGGCGACGGGAAGAGAGCGTGTTTAGGTTCATGGAAGAAAGTGTTGAAGAGGGCGAAAAGTCGCGATCGTAACGATGACATATAAATCGCACGGCTTTTTTCTGTATTGCTTCTAGCTTATTATTCTCTAACTGCTTATGCGGGCTCCAAACTACAGATGCATAATCAAGAACAGGGCGGATTAGATATTTATACATTAGTAACTTTGTGTCTTTAGGAGATCGGGTTAGCGTTCGCCTCAAGTAACCTAATTTTGTTAGTGCTTTACTGCATATGTAATCAATGTGTTTAGACCATGACATATGTTATGCGCAAAAATATGGTATATATATATATATATATATATATATATATATATATTGCCACGACAAACTTGGTGACATTCAAGTTGCGCGCCCTTTGCATTGGGCACTGTGCACGCCGTACAGTGGTGTTGTTCAGTTACAACAGGCAGCGATCTTCGTGGCACGGGCAGCCAGTTGGACCCGGCTCGCATGCGCCACGCGCACGAGGTGTCACGCGAGGAGAAGAGGAAGACGGTTCGAGCCCAGTCTGAGAACGCGACTGCCGCGGATTTCTTCACGACCGCAGTTACTTTTACTTGTGGGCACAAGTTCGCCTTTAATAAATATCCTTGTTTTACTAACATCGTTACATTTCTGGTGGAGGTGCGGGGTATGAGTCGAAGCCCCACGAACGAAAGTCAGCGTAGCCCCGACAACCCGCGAGTCCATCCCGTGGAACTGACACCTGTACACCAGCGGACCAGCCGCCGTCTTCGAGGTGACTCGCCCGAATTCGGCCCTCTTCTCTTCTTGCCAAGAGAAACTCCCACAACGGACCACGCCACAATGACTACCCAGGTAACACCGGCACAGCTAGTCGTAAGCCAACCTCGCAAGCCGCCAACATTCCATGGTGACTCGTTCGAAGACGTGGAAGATTGGTTGGAACTGTTCGAGAGAGTGGCGAGCTTTAATGAATGGAGTGAGAGACAGAAGCTCCGTAACGTATATTTCGCTTTGGAAGACTTCGCAAAAACGTGGTATGAAAACCACGAACCCTCTTTGACCTCTTGGGAGGAATTTCGACGACAACTGCTAGCGACGTACACCAGCACGGATCGTAAAGAAAAGGCTGAAATCGCACTTCAAACCAGGAACCAGCTCACAAACGAGAATGTGGCGATGTACATCGAGGACATGTCCCGCCTGTTCAAGCGTGCTGATCCCACCATGAGTGAAGATAAGAAGCTGCGCCATCTCATGCGTGGAGTAAAGCAGGAACTCTTCGCAGTTCTCGTCCGCAACCCACCGCGCACGGTCGCCGAGTTCAGATGTGAAGCAACGACCATCGAAAAGACGCTGGAACAGCGGGCTCGGCAATACAACCGTGAGGCAAGCTGCGCACCTGTCCATGTCCTCCCTGGAGGCCTGGCAAACGACCTGGAAGCCCTGCGGGAGCTTGTCCGGTCAGTGATCAGGGAAGAGCTCAACAAGTTGCAGATACCTCAGGCTCCAGCTGCACTATCTATCATCGGTGTTGTCCGGGACGAACTCAGGAACGTCATACGGGATCCAGAGCGTGAGCCACAGCCGACGCGGCGCATCCCAACGTACGCCGACATACTCAGGCAACCCGCGGTACACAGTAGTGGAGCAGTTGCGACGACCGTTCCCTACCCGCCTACAGTACGCAGTGAACCTCGTCTACTGGAACCACCGGCTGCCTATCAGCCTTTAGCACGCTGTGCACCTCGTTTTGTGGAACAAAGGCCCCGGAAAAGTGACGTCTGGCGTGACCACGAGCGCAGGCCTCTGCGTTTCCACTGCGGAGAAGCGGGTCACCTGTATAGGTTCTGCCCGTACCGTCAAGTTGGGTTAAGGGGTTTTCCCTTAAGCGCACCATGCCCCCGAAACGGTGAACGGCCAGCGTAGATCGAAGAATACTTGTCGACGCGCCAAAGCCCCGTTACTCCTCGTCAACGTCGACCACGATCACCGTCGCCCATGCGCTACCGATCGCCTAGCCCACGCGCGTCTCCAAGATTGCCTAGGCGTCGTTCACCAAGCCCACACCAGGAAAACGGAAGCAAGTGACCTGTGGAGGTGAGGCCGCTGATAACCAGAGTTACGAAGATCCTCCAACGCGATTCCAGTGCGGTGACGAGACAATTCCAGTCTACAGGTGCAGGAACGAAACGATTACGTCAGATTTGTGTTGATAATAGACGGATGCGAGCTGAAAGCCTTAGTCGACACCGGCGCTGATTATTCGGTAGTCAGCTTCAAGATGGCGAAGCACCTTAAAAAAGTTGTGACGAAGTGGACTGGTCCGCAGATACGCACGGCAGGCGGTCATCTTATTACGCCCCTTGGCCGATGCACCGCAAGACTTACGATAAAAGGCTTCACTTACGTTTCTGACTTTATTGTACTGCCAGAATGTTCACGGGAACTTATATTGGGAATGGATTTTCTACAAGCTAACGGCGCCATAATTAACCTACGTAGGTCCAGTGTATCTTTCTCGACAAAACAAGCTATACCTGTGGAAGAATCGGAGGAGCGACGTCTCGCTGCACTGCGCGTCGTTGACGATGACGTAACTGTGCCGCCACGCTGCAGTATAATGGTTCTTGTGGAGAACGAAAGATTTTCCGACCGCGAAGGCATAGCGGATGGAAACATAGAGCTCCTTTTCAACAAAGGTATTTGCGTGGCTCGGGGCCTTGTTCAGTTAAGCGATGGCCGTGCAAATGTCGCACTTACAAATTTCGGTAATGAATTCCAACACATCGCACAAGGAACAGCTATTGCCTATTTCCACGAGTTCTGTGAAGCGACCGAATTATGCAGCCTAACTACGTCAACTGCCCTGCCAGGAACCTGCAGTGTCGACAGATCAATTACCGTCAACCCGAGACTCCCGGAAGCCCAAAAGAAACAGATATATGCCCTGATAAAGGATTTTTCTGACTGCTTCTCTACGTCCTCGAAGGTACGGCGCACGTCTGTTGCGAAGCACAGAATCATAACAGAGGACGCCGCAAGACCGGTATGCCAACACCCGTATCGAGTTTCACCAAAAGAAAGGGAGATCATCAAGAAGCAAGTAGAGGAGATGCTTTAAGATGACGTTATTCAGCCTTCCCGCAGCCCATGGGCGTCTCCGGTAGTGCTCGTTCAGAAAAAAGATAACACACTTCGATTCTGCGTCGACTACCGTAAACTGAACAGCGTAACCAAGCGGGATGTGTACCCCCTTCCGCGTATCGACGATACGTTAGATCGGCTCCGATGTGCAAAGTTTTTCTCCTCCCTGGATCTCAAGAGTGGATATTGGCAAATAGAGGTGGATGAACGGGACCGTGAAAAGACAGCATTCGTAACCCCTGATGGCCTCTACGAATTTAAAGCACTTCCATTCGGCCTCTGTTCCGCGCCCGCAACGTTCCAGCAAATGATGGACTCTCTGCTTGCAGGATTGAAGTGGCAGTCATGCTTAGTGTATTTGGATGATGTGGTCGTATTTTCCACCACATTTGACCAACATCTAGAGCGCCTGCGACTAGTACTAGGAGCTATCCGCGCAGCAGACTTGACAATTAAGCCGGAAGAATGTCAATTCGGCTTCGATGAACTTCGGTTTCTCGGACACGTCATCAGTGCTGAAGGCGTTCGGCCAGATCCCGAAAAGACAGCAGCTGTTGCGAGGTTCCCGACACCCACAGACAAAAAGTCAGTGCGACGTTTCTTGGGTTTATGCGCATACTACAGAAGATTTGTGGAAAACTTTTCAAACATTGCTGAGCCCCTTACAATACTGACAAAAGATCAACCTTTCATGTGGAAAAGCGAACAACAAGACGCCTTTGACGAGTTAAGGAAACGCCTGCAAGCTTCTCCAATCCTTGCCCATTTTGATGAGACAGCCGACACTGAAGTTCATACCGATGCGAGTAACGTCGGCCTCGGTGCCATACTGGTGCAGTGGAATAACGGCCAGGAGAAAGTAATTGCTTATGCCAGCCGCAAGCTCTCGAAAGCAGAGGCAAACTACTCCGCAACCGAGAAAGAGTGCCTTGCAGTCATTTGGGCAATATGTAAATTTCGGCCGTACCTCTATGGTAGACCATTCAGAGCAGTCAGCGATCACCATTCGCTTTGCTGGCTGGCGAATCTCAAGGATTCATCCGGACGACTAGCAAGATGGAGCCTTAGGCTTCAAGAGTATGACATTACTGTCGTATACCGATCCGGGAGGAAACACAGCGATGCCGACTGCTTGTCACGCGCACCCGTCGAGACAACTGTGTCAGAAGAAGAGGATTTCCCGTTCCTTGGTATTGTTGACGCGTCACAAATTGCTCAACAACAACGAGATGACCCGGAATTGCTTCCACTTATACAGCGCCTGGAGGGACTCGACGTTCAACTCCCGCGTATTTTCTCTAGGGGGCTATCCTCGTTCTGTCTGCGAGGAAGTGTACTCTACAAGAGAAACTTCGAGAACAGCGAGACAAAGTTTTTACTTGTCGTACCCACATCTATGCGAGAAGAAATTTTGCATGCATGTCACGATGAGCCGATGTCTGGACACATGGGCGTGAGCCGTACAGTCGCCAGGATTCGTCTGAAATACTACTGGCCCAAGTTATTAGCATCAGTGCAGCACTACGTCAAGACTTGTCGCGAGTGTCAAAGGCGCAAGACTCCATCCGTAAAACCGGCCGGCCTCCTCCAGCCAATAGAGCCACCAAAAGCCCCATTCCAACAAGTCGGTATGGACCTCCTTGGACCCTTCCCAACGTCATCTTTAGGCAAAAAGTGGATAGTTGTGGCCACAGACTATCTGACCCGTTACGCAGAAACTGATTCCCTGTACAATGCAACGGCTGTCGAAGTTGCAAAATTCTTTGTCCATAATATCGTGCTCAGGCATGGCGTTCCCACAGTTGTTATTACCGATCGTGGAACGGCCTTTACTGCGGACTTAATGAAATGCTTGTTGCAAATGACACATACTGATCATCGGAAAACTACAGCGTACCACCCTCAGACAAACGGTTTAACTGAACGCCTCAACAGAACACTGACCGACATGCTTTCGATGTATGTCGACGTTCAACATAGGCTGTGGGACGAAATTTTGCCATACATCACCTTCGCATATAATACGGCCGTTCAGGAAACAACACGAGTCACCCCGTTTGAACTTGTATTCGGCCGAGCAGTGACCACAACTTTGGATGCTATGTTGCCGTTAGATGAAGAAAACCATAACTCATCTGACCTAGATGATTTCTTGCAACGAGCCGAGGAGGCACGACATATGGCAAGGTACCGAATACGCCGCCAACAACGCATCGACTCCAGCCGGTACAACCAGCGCCGTAGTGAAGCTCATTACCAGCCCGGTGGCAAGGCGTGGGTATGGACCCCAGTGCGACGCCGTGGACTGTCTGAAAAGCTTCTGTGCCGATACTTCGGCCCTTACGAAATACTTCGTCGCATAAGCGACGTCACTTACGACGTGAAATCCGCTGGACACGAGAGCCCAAGACGGCGCAACTCCACGGAAGTTGTCCATGTTGTCCGCATGAAACCCTACCAGGAGAGGTCATGAACAAAAAAAAAAGTGAGATCCCACAGGAACCCCTACTTCCTCTCACGCATCGGGCCGATGCGGTAAGGAGGGGGATAATGCCACGACAAACTTGGTGACATTCAAGTTGCGCGCCCTTTGCATTCGGCACTGTGGACGCCGTACAGTGGTGTTGTTCAGTTACAACAGGCAGCGATCTTCGTGGCACGGGCAGCCAGTTGGACCCGGCTCGCATGCGCCACGCGCACGAGGTGTCACGCGAGGAGAAGAGGAAGACGGTTCGAGCCCAGTCTGAGAACGCGACTGCCGCGGATTTCTTCACGACCGCAGTTACTTTTACTTGTGGGCACAAGTTCGCCTTTAATAAATATCCTTGTTTTACTAACATCGTTACAATATATAATGAGGTGTATATCTGCCACACAACAATAATCGTCATCTGCCTTGCTTGCGTTTCCTCTCTTGTAAACGCCGCGCCCACTACTTTCCTGTTTGTAATGCTATGTCATGCTGATAACGCGCATGCCGTTCGTTACTGGGAAGTACCGGGCTCACAGCGTTAAAGAAAGGAAATACGGATAAGACAGATTGCGTTTATTGTTGTGTGGCAAGATACGACTCAGAAAGTGTAAACTTTTCTTACACTCTTCACTCTTAAAACGGTTGCACCGTTTGGGGTGTATATTTGTCCCACAACGATAATCGTCACCTGCCTTGCTTGCGTTTCCTTTCTTGAAAACGCCGCGCCCGCTACTTTCCTGTTGGGAATGCTATGTCATGCTGATAACGCGCATGCCGTTCGTTACTGGGAAGCCCCCCCCCCCCCCCCGGCGATGCCGAAGCATACCGCCGCACCCCCCACAAACCTAACGTGTCATTGCGAGAGTTTTGTCACCCACATCATTTGAGGTTTCCTTTGACTTGCCTCGACCTTGTCTCTTAAAATTTTATTGTACCTAATAGCTTACTGCATCATTGTTGGCAGGGACGTGCACGGATTTTAATTCATACTTCGCTTTTTTTCAGCAAATTCTGACGATAGGAGAACAAGCGCATTAGAAGTACCAGTGGCGGCTGCCTCATCCGTATTTCCTCACTTCAACATTGTTCTAAATTTCCACTGTAAACACAATGCACATACACAATATATTTAAAAATATACACAGGGCAAAGTTTATGATATTTTTAAGGAGAAATAGGTAGCTAATTAACAAACATTTGTAAAGGTAAGGATAGCTTATGCCTATAGAATTAATATGTTGCTGTATGTTCACCTCGCTTTAATATGCTTTGCGTTCTTTTTTGACCCTGAAAAAAGAAACCTGTAGACTTTAGTGGCCCCTTAGGCAGAGTCTTTTATCAACGGTGTATGAAGTGCACTTGAATTATATGTGTCTTAGTATTGTTTCTCTTTCCAGTAAGCACAGCTAACGACTCATTAAAACACTTCTAATAATTTACAACATTTATTAGGGATAGAAACATCGTCATTTGCATGCAGAGGTCATAAATGTATGCACGGTGCTCCAATTAACTATCATGCACCAAGATTAAGAAAAAAGCAATGTGTTACATGTAAAAAACATAGTGCATATTGTTTCCAGTACAGTGGAGTAGCTGCCAGTATTATTTTCGTTACTGAGATTTAAGTAGGTAACTGTAATTAATTATCTAACTCGAGACGTACTAATATAATTATCAAAGTGTCAATGAGGCATGTTGAGGCACAGCCAACGGACATCTAACTGCGGTATATTCAGCGACGTACTAATTGCGTACAATTTTTTTCCGAATGATAAATAAACCGTGCGAAATATGACGAATACCACGTGATTGCGCTCCCACCCGCATCATAAAGCAGCGCCCTCGAACTGGCTCCTTCTGAGTTAGCCAGAACGAAATGAAGGAAATAAAGAAAAAAATATCCGCCCACGCACTCCATACAGATGGTTAACCAGCGAAGCTGAAACGTGCGGCCCCAGTGTTTATCACTGGGTTAATCCTGACGCTTCATGAAATGACGGCTTGGTATAGCTGCCGATCGTCGGTACGCAGTTGCTGCTATCGCTCGGCTGCACGAGTCATGTCCTTGTGTCCAGGCTGAAGCATCGGGTTGGCATAGACGAGCTCGTTCACGGTTCTGCTCGCGGCGTTGTTGATCGAAAGCTGCCTGCTCTTCAGGAGTCCGTATGACGCGTGGCCAACCCATTTGGTAGCACGAGAGAAGCTACTGCGCACCCACTTGGCTGTGACGGATAGCAACGATGTCAATACTGGCGCAGCCCATCGCGCACCTTTCTTTCTTTCGTTTTTTTTTTTTTCGTGCATTGGCATTGGGTTGCGCCGGAGGAGTTTTCGGCATACAGGCGACGGACGCTCGAATCGGCTAGCCACATGCAGTTTCGCTGTGAAACATCGTGATCGAGCTAGTGCCTTATCTGCCACGCCTCGGCCGAAGTAACGCGTTACGTTTGGTATTAGTTGGAAACAAGCTGTGATAGCTGTTGTCTTAGCGTAGATAAAGTGCACGGATGTTTTCTTTTTTGTCACAAAACCTACCCCTACTAAAGCGAATTGACAACGTCAGTTCAAAGGTTTAAAGGTGCGTTTTCTTTCGTCCCAGTCGCCATGCCTTTCTCTAATTAGCAGAAAGTAATAATGAGTCTCGCCTTGGGAGCTGCAAATAACAACAAGAGGAAGGCCGCAAATATATATCAGTCATGAAAGTGTTGCGGTAGACCAAACGCGTCGACTATCATCAGAAATGATGAAAACCTGAGACAACCTGGCGACTTCAAGAAACAGCGGCGCAGGACTCCATCTTTGAGTCCTAGCCTACGCACGGATCTTCTGGCATTTACTGCCTCAAACCCTCATGCTAGCGTGCGGGACGTGGCCGCCCAGGTGTCAATTTCCAAGTCATCAGTTTGGAGGATTCTTAACGACGGCCTTTCACCCTTACCACCTTAACCAGCACCAATGCTTGGACGATGTTCATTTTTATTTATTTACAAAATACTGCAGACCGGATCGGTCCAAGCAGGAGAGGGTACATTCATTTGTTAGTAAGCACTATGCCTTAGAATCAGCAAAAATGGTGTTGCTATTTACATCCAGAAAATATAATAACAAAACTAAACAAGGTTACAAAGCAAATACAATTTGGGAGAGTACGTGCCCCAAACAGACGTACATAGACAAAGAAGTACACTATGGACAGTTAATAAGTAATCATCATTTGTAACCATACATATACATACTTATATACAGGCTTTCAAGAAGTTGAAGAGAGGAGAGGTGAGTCATGAGGCAAGGAATTCCAGTCGGATATTGTTTTAGGGAAAAATGAATGTTTGAAGAAATTCGTGCGGGCAAATATTGGCTTGATGCTATGAGTATGTTTATGTCGTGAGGGTCTGGTTGCGTCCCTTTCGAAGTATTCCTGTGGCTGAATGCCTAGTTTTTGAGAATACAAGGAGTGAAAAACCTGTAATCCTGAATGTAAACCTGTATAATCGTCTAGATTTCTCGTATTGGGTCCTCACAAAAGCCGATGAGTCACCGGACTTTTTGAGCAACATCACGTGCACAAATCAAGTCAATTTTCACAGAAACGCCCAGGTAAACTTGCATAATGCACACTATTGAACTGACTACTACAATGCATACTGGGTATTACTGGGTATAGCGCAATCGACACCACTACCAGTGGTCGCTCAATATGTGGTGCGGAATTTACGCCGGTGCTATAATCTGTCCCATCTTCTTCGATCAGACACTCGCTGGATAGTGTCACATGGACGAAATCCTTGATGGAGTGGTGGTACGCTGTCACATCTTCCACTTCTGTGGTATCAGCAAGGTGGAGCACCAGCACGCAGCAGCAGCCGAGCACGAAACTGGCTGGATGCGACTTTTCATGCGCAATAGATTGGAAGGCATGGACCTGTAAATTGGCCGGTTAGGTCACCTGACCTCTCTCCACTCGATTTCTTTCTTTGGGGTTATGTGAAAGATCGTGCTTACATGATCAAGGCGGACGTCAGATTAGCTCAAGACAAGGATAACGGATGTCTGCCGTAGAGTTAGAGCGTCGGTCCTCAAGAAAGCCACTGAATATGTGATAAAGCGGATTCAGTACTGCGCAGCTGCAGAAGGACACGTATTGGAACACGTCCTCTAGGCAGCAGCTGGTGTCCAACGGCGCTTACGAATTCACAGGTAATAAGGGCACACTGAAATCTGATGGTTTTTTTTTTTTTTTTTTTTGCAGCAGGACGGCCAATTCGGCTCATTCAGTAGTGGTTATTGACTTTCTTGAACGTATCGGTTTTGCCCTTTCTCAACACGTGGGTCGCTTCCCAGTCTGTTTATTTCGCTTTTATTTTATGCCATGAACCTGTTTTTGCAGCACGTATTACGAACGACCTGCAAGGGTACCGACCTACAAAATGTTCCCAGCCATCTGCAGCTGCGGAGGTGGCACGCTTCCGAGAAGCGACCGTGGAACCCTTCCCCACCTGCTACGGCGATCGTACTGTAGGGGCGACGATGTGTCGCATCAACACCCCCTCGGCTCCGCTATGACTAAACGCGCTCGGCGGACCAAGTATTGTTAGTGGATTAGCCGTCGCTGTCACGGCTTTTAGAAGCGGTGGAACAGAAGATAGCTTGCAGTCGTCTCCCAGGGCTTAGAAGTCAGACACAGCGGCCATCGTCTGCGGGGTCAACACTGGGACCAAGAGGCTCGGGGCAAGCCTGCGAGAACCCACTCACCTCGGCGTGGTCAGTGAAACCTGTGCGGAAGTGTCTGTGAACCCTCCCCCTCGAAGGCGGGTCGGCTACGGTGACTCACGTAAATACTGTAAATAAACCCATATTCCTCGTTCTCGATGAGAAGCAGTCCTTCCCTTCAACACATTCCTCGGCGTGGATAAGTTGGACGACGGCATGGGCCAGCTACAATCTATTTCATGCCGGACCCCAAACATAACAGTATACACTCTCATCAAAACTAAAGTAGTCAGTATAATTTGGCTTTGGTCGGAAGCAAGTTTCTGGCGCGAAATATAGCTGCGCGCGCACTCTGTCGATGCGGTGCGAGCAAAGCCGGGATTTTGAAACATGCTATGCCCATTACATAGCTTTTCACGTTTCGCGTGCGTGGCCAGAGCGGCGCTTCGGCCGCGTTTTCAAGGAGCTTTTGTTATCAGTGCGATCAGTCGGTCTTGAGACGGGGCGCCACGCAGGAAGGAAACTAAGGAGAGGCCCTACCCCCTCCGCGCGCTAGGAGAAAAATGTGGCGGAAATGACGTAGTAGGTTCTCATTTTTTTGCTGCTTTTTTATTTTTATTTTTTGTTGTATGGCCATGCCTTTTGGGCCGCAATGGCGGCGTTGTTATGGTTTTGAGCGCTCACACGTGTTGCTCTGGTAGGTTTCGGGCCGTGGCAAAGGCGCTGAGTGGGCGGGTTTGCGTTAGTCACCGTGTCTTGTTGCGCTGTGTTACCTGCACCGTGTTCTGCCAGATGTTGCGCGAGCGCGCGACACCACGCGCAGCGCGGCGTGGTTTCGCGAAAGATGTAAACAAGAGAGGAGGGTGGCCCAAAAGGCGGAGCATCGCCATGAGCAACGCCAAATTCCGGCTTCACTTTTGCTTCACAAAGAGTGACGTCAGGGCCTCTCCTTAGTTTCCTTCCTCCGTTCGGGGCGCTATTCTGAACATTCCGCCATTTCCTTCGATGTGTGACGTAGACGCGACACGAATAAAATGGCGCTGATGGCCCCATTTTGTTTTCGTAACGTCACGCCAACTTGGCATTTTGCCTAAGAAACTGAAATGAAGGCGCTGAACGTAAGGTTCTCGGTAAAGCAAAATAGTTTTCCGCCACAGTAAAAACAAAGCAGCTAGCTCAAAGCACATGAATATTCCGTCGAAAACGCTTCTCGCTTCCGTCGTCTGCTGCGTACAAGCCGTCGTCTGCTTCAATAGCTTGGAGGCGTGTCCCCGGGAAATGGAACGAGTCATCGTATGTTGGCGCCAACACCCTTGTTTTCTTCCTTGAGACAACATACGCCACCTACCAGTGGTGATGCGCGCACGTTCTAGGCCACATTATTGCTATCTCTCTATGGCTATCTCGTGAAACGCAAGTGACTCAGCCTGACTCGGCAGGCTGAGGAACGGTCGAATATCACCGATAGCGTTGCGGGCGCCAGAGATATCCACTAGTGCGACGCAAGCGCCGGCGCCGCCATCTCTTGTTCACTTCGCTGGTTACTCGCACCGCGGGAGGAAATTTCCAGGCGCCGCCTTGTGTACATTTCTTTTTATAGATTAAAAAGACGACGTTGTCATAACTTTTGATTGTGCGAAAAGGCATTAATTTTGATTACAATACAAATACAACAGTGAAAAGTGGAACAACATTGCCGAAAGTTTGGTATGTTCAACCAATATTATTTCGTATAAACTCGTTCTTTTAAAAAATCATGGCCCCAAACACTAATGCCAACACCATCCGAGAGTGATGCAAATACTATGAGCACGCGTTATGAACAAACGACGGGGAAAATGTGGCGATACGCATTCCTCTCAGCTGCCATTGCATATGGCCGCTCATTAGCATAATTCGCGCGGCTCGTCGCACCAAAAATTATGGCGGAAAATATCAGCAATGGCGGCCCAACGCAACGTCACGCATCGTCAAAATGACGTTTACGAAACAGCCCCTCCTGTGACGCTCCTCACGGGATATTCCTTCAGCCAATCAGCAAGCTGGCATGGCGCATATCTTGGATCGCCACCACCACGGAGGAAGGAAACTAAGGAGAGGCCCTGACGTCACTCTTTGTGAAGCAAAAGTGAAGCCGGAATTTGGCGTTGCTCATGGCGATGCTCCGCCTTTTGGGCCACCCTCCTCTCTTGTTTACATCTTTCGCGAAACCACGCCGCGCTGCGCGTGGTGTCGCACGCGGAGCTCGCGCAACATCTGGCAGAGCACGGTGCAGGTAACACAGCGCAACAAGACACGGTGACTAACGCAAACCCGCCCACTCAGCGCCTTTGCCACGGCCCGAAACCTACCAGAGCAACACGTATGAGCGCTCAAAACCATAACAACGCCGCCATTGTGGCCCAAAAGGCGTGGCCATACAACAAAAAAAAATAAAGAAGCAGCAAAAAAATGAGGACCTACTACGTCATTTCCGCCACACTTTTCTCCTAGCGCGCGGAGGGGGTAGGGCCTCTCCTTAGTTTCCTTCCTCCGTGGCCACCACATATTCGCGAAATTGCAGGTGCATTGCATAGGCTTCTGTACGCTACCGCTCACATTCTTTTTGATGTGCTAACGTCGCAATATAGCTGCCAAGGACCAAAAAATGCATTCGTCCATAAAATTTGCAGCTCGACGTCACGTTTCGTCATCTTGATGAAAACGCAAAATTGCATTTTGCAAAACTTCCGCTTCCCGGCACAAATTTGAAAGCACGTGACCTCTCGACAGCCAATCAGAGAGTAAACATGGCGGATAATGTCGGCCGTGCAGCCGCCATGCGTGTCGCGAATAGCGCTTACGGTTAATAAGTGTGACGTAGAAATGAGCGGAAGGAATAGCTGCGAAGCTACGAAACCTCCTGGTGGTGCTCCTTCCATACCATTATCAAGGTGTGTGGGGATTTGGGGAATTCGACGCGCCATTGCGCGGGCGCATTTCACCCACGTTCTGCAATCCTTAAGCCACGTCGTCCTCGCTCCGAACCAGTTTCGGCGATGGCGCTCCACTCGCGGTGGTTCGCGGTGAGGGCGGAGCTAGTGACGTCACGGAGCGGCCCCTGTATGCTTTATTTCCACAAAAAACTAAATACAGCTTTGCGGGGGTAAAGTAGGGAAAAAAGCTGCTCGTAGCAGCTTGACTAGCCCCAAATCCCCTAAGCCCTGGTGGCTACTTCCGTGACGGTAGCGACTCTCTTTCTCCTTGGGACAGCGCCCGGTACGTGCATGCTTCCTCTCGCCCGCCGACACCTTTGTGACTAGGACTGAGCTCACGCACGGCGCCTTTGCCCGTGCGGGGAGCGCGTACCTCGTGTTGATCCGATCCCGACGCTAAGCCGAAGAACGGGTGCCTAGTGCTCGCGTGAGGTCGTACCACGCCGAGCCGCACTCATCGGAGGCCCAAGATGAAGGAGATTGCCCGAGCTCTCGCGAGTTGGCCCATCGGTTATCGCGAGAGCAAGTAGCACAGCCGCCGGGACTTTTCCTAGCGGCGCGTCCCAGCTTGAGCCTGTGCTCTCGCAGCGACGTGCTACAGGCGCCCCTAACTGTATTTTTCGCCCTTGGTGCGGGACCCCTTGGGTTCCCCGCTGCCCGGGACCGGGCGTTCGTGCAGTGTTGGGTGCCGTTGGAGACAATAAACGGTTTCCGTCAACTTAGGGCAACACTGTGTGTTTGCGTGCGTCGCTCGGTAGCCCCTTGTGGCCTGAGCTCGCGCGCAGCGGCGCTAGAGGCTGACGGCTGACGCGGCCCTGTGGCTCGCTAAGCTCGAACCCGCGGCGGTCGGTACTCCTGTGAGACCGAAGACCCCACACTGGCGCCCAACACGGATTCAAAGGCTCATTAAGCCTTTGTCTGTGCTTAGCCGAGTTAGTACGCCTTAGCATATTATACTCGCCGCGTTATGTCTGCTAGGCCTAGTGACCTTTGTCATTTGTTAGGTGACTTTTGCCCTTTGTTGCCGCGAGCAGACGCCGCGTTGCTCGATAACGTGGCCAGTGCTCCCCTTGAGCAGTGAACTTATGCACCCTCACCTGTCGCAGCCCCCTGTGGGGACGACAACACGAGGCGCTACGTACCAGCTCCCATTGGAGCAGTAGCGTTGTTTGGGAACGGGGCCAGAGCCCTCCCCGAACAGTGCACACCAGCACATTCGTCAGCCACGGCTCCCTTCGGAATACAAGGCAGTGCGATGTCGCAGCGCTCTCGATCGGCTCCCTGTGGAGTTTACGGGGCGCAACACGGAAACGGGGCCTTAGCCCTCTCCGACGTTTATCCGCTGGCTGCTACTCAAATGAGCAGCCAAAACCAGTGGCCTGCCACGGCCCCCTGTGGGGATTACAACGCTGCAGCCACGAATTCCGCTCATCCGTCTCCCTTTGGAGTGCATTCGGTAGTGCCCAGTGGCGCAACCTTCGAGCGCGTACCTGTTTTGTCGACGCTGGTTTCAAGCGGCCTAAGCAATTCACGTATAGCTGCCTCAAGTGGCGGCTGTGAACGACTGCAGGCGCACCCCGCTAGGAGCCTGTTTTGCTCTGGGGCTGGCGGCGCCGCGGACGGTATCCCTGTGGAAACCGCGCCGCTAATCGACCTGGACGACTGTTCACCCTTGCTCGATCACGCCCTTAACGCGCCAACGGTTCCCTTTGGAGCAGGCGCACAGACGCTGTTGCAAAACGCCGCCGAAATGATTCAGTCACTCTCGGGGGCAGTTAATGCGCTTTCGGCTATCCCGAAATGCGCGCACCTCGCTGTACGGTTGGCAGTCCCGACTTACAGCGGATACGGTGACCTGCTCAGTGCCAGGGATTATTGTGACTCCCCGGTACGCTACCACATGGCTCATTGTCTGGAGGATCAGGAGGTGCTAGAACGCGTCGTTCCCGTAGCACTTACTGACACGGCGGCTAGGTGGTACGGCTTTCCGGATACCGTGCAACAACCCTCGAGGAGTTCCGCGTGGCATTCCTGCGCGAATTCCTACCCGCTGACTACCAGAGTAGGATGCGGCGAGAGCTTGAGCTACGTACACAAGCTCCTGACGAGTCGCTTCAGGAGTACGTACGCACGATGCAAGACCTTTTCTTAGTCGCCGAGCCCAAAGCTTCGAACGAGGAACGCGTCGAGCGGGTGATCAGGCAGGCACATCCGACCTTTTCGGCCTACCTGCGCGGCGGCCGCTTCGGAGATTTAGAAGAATTGGCCGCCGAGGCAAAGCGCATTCAAGGCGACATTCTCGCCGCGCGAGCCTATCGCCCACCGCCGCCCGCCAGCGAGGCCCTTGAGCCACGCTGCGCGTGGGGAGGGCCTGTGCCCCTTCTCCAACGGCAACAACCCGGCCAAGCTGCCTTTGCGGCTACAAGCGGGTGTGCTTGGGAGCTTAGCGCGCGCGCTCCAGATCCCTACACGTACGGGAGGCGGGCTGCCTGTGCTGCACCACCGCCCGAAATGCATGCGCAGGGACGCACTTCGACCCAACGCATCGCAGAGGCGGACGCTCGTGACAACAGGCCCTTTGGTCAAGCAGCGAGTCGACCCCGGCAGGGAGCTGAGGCCGCTCCGTCGGGAAAGGTATACCGCGGCGGAGTGCGCTCTTTTCGCTGCCAACAACGAGGGCACATAGCAAGGGACTGCGCCGTGCCCAGGCCTCCTGCGAGGTCGGGAAACGGGAGCGCGGGTCGCTCGTGAAGGCACGAGTGACCGAAACCTTGCTTGTCCCCTCGGCGTACCGAGCAGGTTGTGTTGCTGGTGCGCACGCGCCCTTTATTCCGGTGACCATTGTCGGCCGCGAATTTCCTGCGCTGCTGGACACGGGCGCAAGCGCTTCTTTGTTCGGTGAACAGGTGTTATCCCACTTGCAGAAGCACTCAGTGCGCTTGCGGGATTGCCGCACGACATTCAATCTTGAGAAAGGCGTGGCCCATTCGGCGGGCGCCGCAAGGCTGACTGTCAGGTGGGGAGAGCGAATGAGACGCACGCGTTTCGTTCATCTCCCCGGGCTCAGTGTTCCTGTGATTCTCGGAAGGCACTTTCTCCTTAAAACAGGAATCATTGTGGACATTGCGAATGGCGGCTATCGCGACGGACCGTTTACGTTGCTAAAGCCGTTCATCAGCCCGCCGGCGTCCGATCTTGCCTGTGCAGATGGGGCGTCGGAAACGTGCCGCGCGCTGAGTTCGGGGGCAAGCCCTCGAGCTGTGCGCTCGCCTGCTAAGACTCCCCTTTGGGAACGAGAGGCACGGCACGAACCGCGTCGCGCGCAGAATTCGGGGGCAGGCCCCTGCGCTATGCGCTTGTCGACTCAAAGTCCCCATAGGGATCGGGCGACACGGCACGAAGGGGCACCACATCCTCTCGCCGCCTCTGTGGTTCATTTGGATGATACACAGAAGGCTCGCTTGTCGGCACTGTTATGCCAGCACGAAGAGCTTTTCACCGATCAACCTGGCTGTACCGATTTGGCGAGCCACGCGATCGAGACTGGAGACGCGCTTCCTTTGAAGTGTAACCCCCGGCCCGTCAGCCTGGCCAAGAGGCAGGTGATCGATGGCTTGCTGGCCGAGATGCTATCGGCCGACATTATCCGCCGCTCGTACAGCGCCTGGGCGTCTCCAATTGTGTTGGTGCCTAAGAAAGATGGCAGTCATTGCCTGTGCGTAGACTACCGCCGTCTGAACGGAGTGACTCGTAAGGATGCCTATGCGCTCCCTACGATTACCTCCATCGTAGGAACCCTGGGCAGTGCGAGGTACTTTACTACGCTGGATGCCTCCAAAGGTTACCTACAGGTCCGAATGGATCAGCGTGACCGGTGCAAGACCGCGTTCACGTCCCGCAGAGGGTTATTTGAGTTTACTCGTATGCCCTTTGGTCTATGCAATGGTCCTGCGACCTTTCAGAGACTCATGGACCGCGTCCTCGGGGAAGCAAAGTGGTCATACTGCATGTGCTACCTCGACGACATCGTGATTTATTCACGAACCTTCGAAGAACACTTGGCCCATGTTGCCGATGTGCTCGAGAGGGTGCGGGCCGCCGGGATGACTTTGAATCTTGCGAAAGCCCAACTAGCGCAAATCCGAGATCAGTTACTGGGGTTTACGCGGGGCGGAGGCTCCATTGAGCCGGACCGGGAGAAACTTCGGGCAATCCTCGATTTCCCCGCGCCCAAGGACGTACGTGGCCTCCGCCGCTTTTTGGGAATGGCCAACTTTTACCGGTCATTCATTCCGTCCTGTGCCCGAGTGCAGGCACCCTTGAGCAAGCTCTTGGGTAAGTCGGCAGCGTGGCAGTGGGGACCTGAGCAGCAGCAGGCCTTTTGCCAACTGTCTAGAGCCATTGCGGAGACAGCGCAGCTCAGACTCCCCGACCTGACCAGACCGTTCGTTGTCCAGACTGACGCGAGCGATCTGGGTTTAGGAGCAGTCCTCCTACAGGAATACGATGGTGTGTTGCAACCGTTGGCCTTTGCCAGCCGCTCCTTGATTCCGGCAGAGAGAAACTATTCCGTGACCGAGAAGGAGTGCCCCGCTATCGTGTTTGCACTACGTAAATTCGATGTTTACCTTGATGGGACGAAATTCGTAGTGCAGACGGACCACAGTGCGCTCAGTTGGCTGATGCAGCTCCGTGAGCCTGCGGGCCGGCTGGCACGCTGGGCTCTCCTGATACAGCATTATGACTTTTCAGTGCAGTATCGAAAGGGGAGCACCAACGTGGTAGCTGACGCGCTATCTCGTGCCCCATTGTCCACCAAGAGCATTCCTCCAGGTGTTACAGCCACTGCCGATGCCTGTGCGCCAGCAAGCGTCGGGGGCGAAACGAGCTCAGAGAGAGGCGAGTCCGCAAGCGGGCAAACCTGTCATTCCGCTCTCCAGGCAAAACGAGCGAGCGGGGGAGCTTCTCGAAAGCGAACCAACAACGCCGTTGGCTGCAGTCCTGAGTGGGGACGAGACCAGACTCCCCTTTGGAAGAATTGGAATCGCATTCAGCAGGCAAGAGTTACTGAAGGCCCAGCAAATTCATCCGTTTTGTCGCGGAGTGAGCGACGGTCTCAGGGAGACGGAGCGCCGATACGCTGCTTGTAGTGCGGCGGGCGCAGGGGGGCGGAACCAGCGTGTGTCGCTGGGTCCCCCGCGGATTCATATTTGCTGGATCACGACGGGCTCCTGCTGAAATACATACCTACCGATGACGAGGCTGTGGACCCATTTAAGGTGATTATCCCCAAGAGTCTGAGAAGCGCACTGTTGCGATGATCTCATGACGAACCCTTGGCCGGTCATCTGAGTGGCTCCAAAGTTTTTGCGAAACTAAGCCAAACTGTGACCTGGCCTGGCATAAAGCGTGACATTTTTCGCTATTGCCGTTCCTGCCATGTTTGTCAAACGGTGAAATCAAGGGGTGGCAAGCCGCCCGGGTTGATGAAACCAATTGACGGTGAGCGTCCGTGGCAAGTGGCCACCTGCGATCTTATGGGGCCTTTCCCCAGGAGTAAGCAGGGGTTCACACACCTGATGGTAGTCGTCGATCATTTTTCGAAGTGGGTGGAGTTGTTTCCGCTTCGAAAAGTGACCGCGCGAGCGGTGCTGGAGAGGCTACAGGAAGTATTTTTGGTCGGTTCGGCTTTCCGAAAAGACTAATTACGGACAACGCGTCCTATTTCACGGCTCGGGTTTTAGGTGCTACGTGCCGTTCCCTGGGAATTAATCACTACACCACGTCGCCCTACCATCCCCAGTCCAATTTGACGGAGATGGTCAATAGAACCCTCAAACCAATGTTGGCGGCCTTTGCCGTGAGTCAAAAGGATTGGGCAGACCACTTGAGTGAGCTCGCGTTCGCAATCCAAACCGCCGAGAATCGCTCGACTGGTTTCTCTCCCGCTTTCCTCAATTTTGGAAGGGAGCTGGCAAATTCGGTGACCAGTGTCATTCAATGTCAGCTCGGGGATAAGGAGGCGCCGGCAGACTGCTCTGCGTACGCTTCAGCACTTCGGGACAGGCTTTGTCGGGCTCTCTGTAGAGCAAGGCAGAGTTTGACTGCGGCCAGGGCCCAGCAGAAGGCTCAGTACGACCGGAAGCATCGCCATCTTTCATTTAAGGTAGGTGATTTAGTCCTGAAGCGCAACCACGCACTTAGCGACGCGAGCAAGGGGTTCTCAGCCTCGCTCACTCCTAAGTGGCTTGGTCCGTACCGAGTAGAGAAAGTTTGGTCTCCGCTCGCGTACTTGCTGAAGGATTCCCGTTCGGGAAACTCAGCCGTGCCCATATCGCCGACCTGAAAGCCTTTGCGTCGCGGTCCGACGAGCTCGCGCCGGTGCCCAGTGGCACCACGCGCAAGCAACAGGGCACACCCGGCGCGAAGGACCGCATTCGGACCACGCACCGGTACAACCTGAGGAAACGGTCACCTGTGTGATATCGCGCCTCACGGCGGACTCTTTCCGCCACCGAAGGCCCTCAGTAATATTGCTTAGCCTCAGTGGGTTAGCTTCTTTGCGGCCAGTGCACGAAATGAAGCTGGCCCCAGCCCAGCTTTCTGCTACAGTTGTTAGCAGTGTGTAGTAGCAATGTGAATTTTTATTTTGGGGTACGCATGCTGAGTGTAATTATTGTTTTAATTTTTTAAGTGTACAGCTGTATAGCTCATTTTTTGTTACTTGTACATAGACTTAACTTGAACATTCTTGTTTTCTTGCGTGTGTTTTTTTCTTCTCATTTTCGTTTTTTTTTTTTTCGTTCTTTTTTGCCAAGAAGGGGGGTCGGTAATTGGCGTGTTGGGCAGCGCGGGGGGTGACAGTGGTCCCTTTGACTCGTTGGTGCGGGAGAGAGGGAAGCTTCGCGCCTGGATCGGCGCGGCGCGTTGTGGACGACGGGCGGCATGGCGGACGGTGAGGAGTGATGCGCGGTACCACGAGGAGAGTGTGCGCGTGCGTGTGTGTGTTCGTGCGTGCGTGCGTGGGGGCCGTTGCTCGTTGAAACAAGCTGAAGGAGCCGCACCAACTCCATCGGATCGCCGCGGACACCGATGGTGGACGGGACCCTATGACATCACGCCAGGAGCTCGGCTCTCTGCAGTCGCCGACGCCGTGCGAAAGCCCTGCAGCCGCCGCTGTGGCTGCTCATCCATCCTGCATACGGCGGCGTGGCCAGCTGACCTGGCAGTCTCCTGCCCCGTCCACCTGGAGTTCGGGACCACCACCACCACGAAAGCGGCACTCATCGGTCTCGCCGGCAACTCCGATGGAACAACGGTGAGCCCGTTCGTGTGTTACGTGGCCTGCAATCAAGCCTACGCTCGCAATTCCCGCGACTTCGGCCACCGCCCTAGCCACAGAACTATACGCGCCGCGTTCTCTTCGCACCCCCGGACATTGTCCTGCGCTAGCAGCAGACTCTCTTGTTAATATTTCTTCCCACTTTCGCGGCGTCATTTTCTTGTATATTAGAGTGTATTATCCTTTATTATTTTTCCGTTATCCTTGTATGTTGTTCTTTTGTATGTATAGTGCTCGCTGGGCTGAGGTAGCATTTAGCTAGTGCATGAAAGGCTCAGTTGTCTTTGGTGCATTAGCCCCTACCAACCTCTTCGCCAGACTGGTAGGGGGCAATTAAGGAGAGGAGGATGTGGGGATTTGGGGAATTCGACGCGCCATTGCGCGGGCGCATTTCACCCACGTTCTGCAATCCTTAAGCCACGTCGTCCTCGCTCCGAACCAGTTTCGGCGGTGGCGCTCCACTCGCGGTGGTTCGCGGTGAGGGCGGAGCTAGTGACGTCACGGAGCGGCCCCTGGTGGCTACTGCCGTGACGGTAGCGACTCTCTTTCTCCTTGGGACAGCGCCCGGTACGTACATGCTTCCTCTCGTCCACCGACACCTTTGTGACTAGGACTGACCTTTGCCCGTGCGGGGAGCGCGTACCTCGTGTTGTTCCTATCCCGACGCTAAGCCGAAGAACGCGTGCCTAGTGCTCGCGTGAGGTCGTACCACGCCGAGCCGCACTCATCGGAGGCCGAAGCCGAAGGAGATTGCCCGAGCTCTCGCGAGTTGGCCCATCGGTTATCGCGAGAGCAAGTAGCATAGCCGCCGGGACTTTTCCTAGCGGCGCGTCCCAGCTTGAGCCTGTGCTCTCGCAGCGACGTGCTACAGGCGCCCCTAACTGTATTTTTCGCCCTTGGTGCGGGACCCCTTTGGTGCCCCGCCGCCCGGGACCGGGCGTTCGTGCAGTGTTGGGTGCCGTTGGAGACAATAAACGGTTTCCGTCAACTTAGGGCAACACTGTGTGTTTGCGTGCGTCGCTCGGTAGCCCCTTGCGGCCTGAGCTCGCGCGCAGCGGCGCTAGAGGCTGACGGCTGACGCGGCCCTGTGGCTCGCTAAGCTCGAACCCGCGGTGGTGGGTACTCGTGTGAGACCCTTAAGACCCCACAAGTGATGCGCTGTCTCTTCGTGTTTACGATAGGCAATGCAGTTGCTTTTAATCAGCTTATTGGAGGGCGAAGCTTTATGATGCGCGTGGGAGTGCAGTCACGGGGTATTTTTCATATTTCGTGATGTTTGTTTGCCAGCGATCGGGAAAAAATTGCACGCAATTATTACGTCGCTGAAAACACAGATGTCATTTGGGGGTGCCTGGGAGTGCCTACAGATGCCTCATTGAGACTTTGATAATTAGGACAGTACTTCTCGAATTAGATAATTAATTTTAATTGTCGAATTAAATTTCAGGGACGAAGAATTACTGGCGGCTACTCCACTGTACTGGAAACAATAGGCGCTAGCTTTTCTTCGAGTAACGCAACTGTTCTTTATTTAAGTGTTGGTGCATGATAGCTGGCGCACCCTGTATAATTCACTCAGTAACCGATCGCGAAATGAGGCCAAGCCGCATTCACTCAACATCAGAATCAACAGCAGTCATGCGCAGGAGCGTTTGTACTCGGACTCGCAGAAAAAGAAAAAAAAAAAGACAGAGAGGCTGCAGTTTCGCCGGAAAGGCGGAACAGTATTAGTGAAAGCGAAGTGTATACGACAATTACACGAAGGAAGATTGCACCACCGAGAGACGCCAGATTCTTGGTGGTAGGAGAGAACTCAGGCTATGATATTGAACTGTTTCCTACTATGATATGAGGTCCTGTAAATTCTCATGTAAGGCCGTCACTTCAGTAAACAATACTTCAAGGTCACACGAAATTTCCTCAAGTGCACAATATATATATATATATATATATATATATATATATATATATATATATATATATATATATATATATATATATATATATATATATATATATATATATATATATATATATATATATATATATATATATTGTACTGAAGGCAGTGGGCATGGTGCTGGTGCAAGAGAGAGTTGGCGTGCGACTTCCTGACGGATGAACTGCTTAATCTCCGACATTAAAGCAGAGGTGTCGGCAGCGTCGCGGCCGAAATCCAACGGAGATAGATCCGCAGTGTCCTGCTGAGCAGCGCGTGTTGATGCACGCTGCTTGAGCAGCTCGTCGTACGGCTGACAAAGCTGTACGACCTCGGCAATCGTCCGCGGACTCTTCACGACGAGCATCTGGAAGGCATGGTCATCGATGCCTTTCATGACGTGCTTGATCTTGTCAGCTTCGTCCATAGATGAGTTGACGCGCTTGCATAGCGAGAGCACGTCTTCAATGTAACTGGTGAAGGTCTCCTCCTGGCGTTGAACTCGACCACGCAAGCGTTGCTCAGCGCGAAGCCGGCGAACGGCGGGACGGCCGAAGATCTCTGCCAAAGTTGTCGTGAAAGCCGACCAGGTTGTAAAATCGGCTTCATGATTGCGGAACCATAGGTTTGCCACGTCGGTCAAGTAAAAGATGACATTTGTGAGCTTGGCCCGGTCGTCCCACTTGTTATAGGAGCTTACGCGGTCATATTCGGCGAGCCAGTCTTCCACGTCGTGGTAGTCTGTGCCGCTAAATATAGCCGGGTCGCGCTGCCGGATGACGCCAGAACAGACGATGGCGGGGGGCACGGGAGCAGCAGCCTGGGACGGTCCCGGTTCATCCATTGCACCAGCTGGTGGTAGCGTTCGACTGCGGAGTTCCAGGATGTTGAAGAGATACCCAGCACCTCCACCAAATGCAACGGGGGTGTTCGCCTAGCAGCACTAGTTATAGGTTGTAGCGCTAGGCCTAAACAGGTCGTCGCTATATCGTAACTGGAAGCAAGCACTCCTCGTCGTCTTCTTCTCTTGCACCATGCCCACTGCCCAGTGCCTTCAGTACAATATATATATATATATATATATATATATATACGGAGGGGGCGGGTTCGGAAAGCTGGTCGCCCCCCCCCCCCCCCCCCCCCCACGGAAAATTTTAAACTTTCCGCCCATGCTTGGCGCTGTAATAATCTGCATGAGAAACTCTTCCAGTTACTGGCGCCTCAGACAGTGATGAACGCGAACACATCACAGTGTTTTCGTCCGCGTTTTGTCGTCTGCTACTGACGCCTGCAGCGTCATAATTGCCCGCAGCGTCCGTCGTTGACCAACAATACGAGATAGGGTGTGGTTGCTCACGAACCACGGTTAAACCATGGTTCATGGCGAACCATGGTTTAATAAAGCTTTGAATATGCTAAAGAATAAAAAGAAACGTTTATACAGAGCAGCCGAAAGTGTCAACACGTTAGATTCATGGAATAAACATAAAGCCTGCGAAAAAGCCTACTGTAGTTCCCTTCGTCGTGCAAAGCATAAATTCTTTTCCGATGACCTTCAGTCACTGATAAAAAATAATCCTAAGAAATTCTGGAAAACCATATCTCCTTCAAAGAGCACTGACACTCCCGCATTGGTGGATAGCACTGGTCTTCCCATACCGCGACAGCACTGCGCATCTGTATTTACCAACTATTTCCTTTCCACGTTCACAAAGGAAGACCATTCCAATATGCCAAAGATGGCAGACTGTGATTACCAATATATGACTCCTATTACCGTAACAGCTGCTGGAATAGCTGCTTTGATTAACAATCTCAAATTATCTACTAGTTCTGAATTTGATGGCATCAACACGAAAATCCAAAAGCATACAGTAGTCCCTTGCAGTACAATCCTTAGTTATGTATTTCAGCGGTCACTGTCAACAGGGGAGCTGCCGAATGATTGGAAAGTCGGCAAAATCATACCCATTTTCAAGCCAGGTGACAAGAGCGATGTGAGTAATTACCGTCCCATATCACTAACTAGCATTCCCTGCAAGTTACTCGAACACATCATTTTACTAATGTCGTTCATCACTTAGAATGTAATAACTTCTCTTTTTGAACATCAGCATGGATTCAGAAAAGGCCTTTCATGTGAGACGCAACTAATTGAATTCACTACGGATCTTTTTCAAAATATGGACGACAATGCTCAGACTGACTCAATATTCATCGGCTTCTCTAAAGCATTTGATCGCGTGGCTCACTGTCGCCTCATTTCTAAACTCTCATGCTTAAACCTTGACGAACTAACAATTTCTTGGATAAGAAACCTTTTGTCTTTTCGAAAGCAGTCCACTGTCATTGACCAGTACTCTACCCCTTTCAGTAACGTAACATCAGGCGTACCTCAGGGAAGTGTCCTTGGACCCTTACTCTTCCTGATTTTCATCAATGACTTGCCATTTAAAATTACATCCAGTCTTCGACTATTCGCAGATGACTGCGTTATCTACCGTAAAATCCGCTCCCCCGCTGATCATATTGCTCTTCAACAGGACCTTCATTGTGTCACTAACTGGTGTTTGGATTGGCAAATGACAATAAATACTAACAAATGCAATCTAATGACATTTAATCGCAAAAAGTCCTATTCTATTTTCAGTTACTCACTAGGCAATAGTATCGTCGCTCGCACATCTTCATACAAGTACCTTGGAATTATTCTAACCCCTAGCCTTTCATAGTCATACCACATTGATAAAATAACGGCTAAAGCATCGCGCACTTTCGGATATCTAAAACGTGACCTTCGCAGCGCTCCTTCCCTCACTAGAAAGATAGCCTACCAAACATGAGTGCAGCCGCAGCTCGAATTCGCAGTTTCTATATGGTCACCTCATCAGGCATATCTAATCCATCTTCTCGAGTCGATCCAAAACCGTGCTGCACGTTTCATTGCCAGAGATTATAGCCCATTTTCGAGTGTAACTAACATCAAGTTATCGTTGTCGCTTCCATCTTTGGAATCACGCAGGAATATAGCATTACTTTGTCTTCTGCACATAATCATGCATAATGTACGGCCATCTACTTTACCACTCGTTCGTCCCTCCCGCACATCTAGACGTCTGCATAATCATATCAGTTTCTAATGCACCTTCGGTCACACCAATGCATTCAACTGCTCAGCTTTGCCACGTGCGATTGCACTGTGGAATGGTCTTCCTGATAACATCACTGAAATTAACGACCCATTAACCTTCATAGAAAAAATCACTGCATATTTGGCTAGTACTTGGCCAAAATCAAGTATCTGTTTAGTTTTGTTACTTTTAACTTCATTGTTATTTATTTATGTAAGCATTTGTTCTAAGGTTGTTTGCTTTACTGTATACTGAAAAGCTAACTACTGTTCGTTTACCTTCCTTTCTTTTTATCTTTGATTATTTCGCGTTCTTTGTTTATTATTTGATTCTCCTTCTGTTCATATTTACGTAACAGAAACTATGTTCTTGCTCCACAATTGTTATCTGGACCGCCCCCCTCACGCAATACTCCTTCTGGAGCCTGTGAGGTACATGAAATGAAATAAACAAATTATATTCACCTTGCGCAAGCACCTGCGTTCCCATACCGTGCAGCTTTGGCTCTGCTAAACGCCGCTCACGAGACTTCACTGGCAATTTATTTTAACGCGACAGCGTTAAGGAGCTCGTGTCGCAAACACGAGCCGGTGTCGTCGGCGTCGGCCGTGAGCGAAAAATGGCAGAAGGCAATTCACAAATAAAAACAACTTGCAAGATGGGCTGGATGGGAATCGAACCAGGGTATCCGAAGTATGAGACGGAGACGCTATCACTCAGCCATGAGTTCTTTTTTTTTTCTTTTTTCATGGTATTTATTATAGTAGCATTCAACCAGACATTCACTAGTTCTGCATAGTCAGAGAATGGAGGGCACAATGAAAGTCACACACAGACAAGGCAGCGTTCATACTGTGAGTAGAAAAGTTCGTTTCACTTTAGAAGGGTGGTAAGGATAAGCACCTCACCAATATAGGGTACCAGTCCGGTTGTACACCGACTCCATCCTAAACATGTTTGAGGTGTAGGGTCGTTTGGATAAAATGTACCCTTGTAGGTACCACCGTTTCGGCGTTTCGGTCCATCATTCGCGTCTTCCGCAAACTGTGCATTCCCATGACAAAAAAACATATCGAAAGGTGCACTATTATCAGAGGTTGGCAGCAGGTATCGCACAGTATGAGCGTTAATCTCAAAGTCTGTCTTTAAAGTCCGTTGGAGGACATCCCAAAATAGGATGGCGTCGGTGCAGCTAATAAAACAATGTTCAATTGTCTCTGGTATATCACAAAGGCGACAGTTAACAGAAGAGACAAAGATACCCTTTTTTTGTAGCCATGTTTTAACCGGTATGGTTTCACTATGAACTTTATAAAACAATGTTTTGCAGCAAGGGGATAAATACATTTTGCGAACTCGCTTTAGTACATCGTGGCCTGGCCATTTAATGTATATTGATCGGTAAAGTGGAGGCGGAAATAGCATGGACAGCAAGTCCTTGTACAACCTTTTGCGCGACACAGAATACAAGTATTCAGTGGAAAACCGAACTGTCAGGAAACGAACCGCCAAGTAAACTTCTTGCATGAACCCCCACAAGCATAAGCGCGAAGAAAAATTTGAATAAACAACTAAATCAGGTAACGCATTAACAAGTGCGACTTGCATCTATGACCGAATTATAGGATGCGAAGTATCGCGAAAAAAGAGTAAACGAGACACCATTTGCCGCACATAAAGATGTACTAAGCCCAGCCCACCTTCACTAACAGGCCAAAAATATTGTCTCGCCTCATGGGCTCAAAAGTTGAAGACCGTACGAAGGTTGCAAAGATACGGTGGAAGCGTTGGATGTATAGCCTAGCACAATGAATAACTTGCAATACATAGTAAATTTTTGTTGCCAAGAACTTATTGCAGGCTTCGGCTGTCCTAAAAATAGAAAGTCGTTGTGGAACGAATGTCTGGGCGTAACTTTGCAAGGCCGAAACCCGTTCTTTCCAATAGTGTGCGCTTAATTTACATGCGTCTAGCGGCACGCCAAGATACTTTGGCGGGACATCAGTCCACTTAACGCCTGCAAACTGTTCTGGTGTATAGCACCATGAGCCAAACCATAAACCTAAACTTTTTGAGGAGTTCATTCGCGTTCGTGATACGCTGCCAAATTCTTCTATTCTCGATACCGCCTTTTCAACACTGGACTTATCCGTGCAGAAGAACGCTAGATCGTCTGCATAAGCTAAGACTTTTACTTCATTACCCAGTATATTGAAGCCATGGATGTGACTCGACTGAATTACGCTTAAGCATAGCGGTTTCAGGTAAAGGGCGAATAGTAGTGGGGACATCGGGCATCCTTGTTTTACTGATGAGCAAATAGAAATGGGTTCGGAGAGTTGGTAATTAATAACTAAACGAGTAGTACAACAGGTGTAGCAAAGCCTAACGCCTTTAAGCACAATGGAGCCAACATTGACATGCTCCAGAAGAGAAAATAAATAGGAGTGACTGACACGATCAAAAGCTTTAGCAAGGTCTACTTGGAGCATTGCAAGCTGCTCAGTGGAACCATAACAGTACTGAAGAAGTGTACGGGCGATATGTATGTTGGTTTGAATTGATCGGCCCCTGATTCCGCACGTCTGATGGGAACCAAATAGAATTGACATCGCAAATTGCAATCTATTAGATAAAACTTTCGTAAAAATGTTGTAATCCACGTTTGACAATGCGATTGGTCGGTAGCCTTCAACAGAACGCAGTTTCTCTTTATCTGAACTTTTGGTAATTAAAACTGTGTGGGTTTTGCAAAAAGACTGCGGAAGGGCGTCAACCTATAAACTTGTAATAAAAATATCCAATAATATGGGGCTGATAATTGATTTGAAAGCTTTGTAAAATTCACTTGAAAGGCCATCGGGGCCGGGTGTTTTCGACAAAGGCAGCTGATCAATAGCTAGCTCAATTTCTTGGATCGTAAGGCTACCACTGATGACTGCACAGTCATCATCCTGTAACGGTTTTACAAGAGATACAAAACTCTCTAAAACTTTTGCATCGTAATCGTCCGGAGGGGCACTAAACAACATAGTGTAGAAAGTTTCGAACTGAGAAATTATGTCATTAGTATTTGTTAGAAGACTACCTTCGAAGTATATTTCCGGAATTACTTTGGAAATACCGTGACGTCGCTCGTCAAGTAAAGTTTGACGTGTTGGTTGCTCAGACTGCAGAGCACGCCTATTTCGAGATCGAATTCGCGCACCTCTGTAACGCAGTGCGTCATACTTTTGTAACTCACATTTAAGGTTTTCTATGTCAACAATGTAAGTGTCTGGAATTTCGCATTCAATCTCATAAAGGCTACATAGGCTCTTAAAGGGAAGCTGAAACACTTTTCGAAAAAAAATTATTTATCTGCGGCATTCTACAGTTTTGAGTCCCCTGGACACGAATATCTGGTTCAAAAAGGGCGGAAACAAACGCAAGCGGCTGTTTTTTCAAGAAAACGCGCACCAGCGCCTCAGGGCATCGCGCGAACACCGCATGTTGCCCGTGATTGGTCGGGGCCGCTGTGACCTCATTCGCGGCAGTCGCCGGTCTGCGACGCCGCTTCAGAGCGTAGCACGCTGTTCTGTTCTGGCTTTATAGCTGAGTTGTAAGCATTATGGAACGTTCTCGCTGTCTACGACAGCTTGTATTTTCGCCGTACATGTTCGAACCAACAGCCGATACGGAAAACGATGGCGGCAACGACGATGTTGAGTGTGCCAACAGCGAGAGCGATTTGTGCACCTTCTCGCACGTTGGAAATCTTAACTGGTACGTATGTCTTTTTTTTTTCATGTAGCTGCACGTTCCAATGACAGGAGAAAAAATGCGCTAAAGTGTCACTGAGAACTTGCTGCTGGAAGAATGCCGAAGCACTAGCTTCTCATTAGATTGTAAACACGGGTGCAATTCCGCGATGTCAAGCACCTTGCCGCTGCTTGTCTAAAGTCCCGTGGTTTTTTGAGTGTTGATACACGATGGCGAACATAAGTGCCACGTTTCAAAGCGCGCACATGCAGTGCTGCGAGGTACAGTCATGGAAGTTGCTTATCATACACATCCAGAGATGGCCAGAGGTATTATATGTGCAATATTCATACTATGGTACGACGACTTTGCGATTGTGGCTCGATCAAGAATCGGTGTGCGTGCTCCATGCTAGTGTTGACATAAAGATATTAGGCAGTTTTAGCACAGCCGTGTTTGGTAAACACGATAACTGCAACCGTACGTCGAATGTCACTAGCCTATACTCCATTTCATACCTCAGGTGGAACGCTGTGGAAGCTACGCACGAAGTCCGGTCACCAAAATTTATTACTGCGCGCGTTTCCGTCTATGCTTCACAGCGTGCCAGCGGCGTTTGCTCGCGCGAGCATGCACGTGAAGCTGCCGCGACGGGCTGCAATTAAAAAATGCCGAAAAGAAAATTGATTTAAAAGAACGTGTTAGCAGCCGTATTAGTACACAGATTGTTTCTATGGGTAAATTCTTTTTTTTTTTCATTCAGAACTGAGCTTATATATGGAAAGCTTTCTCAAAAATCGGGTCAAGAAACACTGAACTTTTTCTAAGTGCGAACGCAGCCACTGCAAGAAGTATCTCAAGCCTCCACAGCGTTGCACCTGATGTATGAAACGGAGTATAGCAACGCTAGCAACAACGCGTTTCCGCATTTGTGGTAAGGCTATCCGGCTATCGCGGAAATGGTCCGAGCACAGCACAGTTGATTTCGTCGGCACGAACTTATCTCTCCTCACCGCACGGACCCACTGCGCTACAAGCTTCTTCTCCTTCGGGAGCCTGTGAAACACCACATCGTCTCGCCTGCCTGTGTTCGCGCAGCCGAATGCTGCACAGAACGAGGGCATGTTGGGCGCCCTTGGCTGTAGGCACTCACGCAGCTTCACGAAAGAAGCGTTTACGAAAATCGCAAAAGAAAACAAACGTGAGCGGCGGCGGCGGCAGATCTCTCGTAGCGTCGTTCAGTAAAGCGCAGGACGGAAAGAGGCCTCAGGCATGCCAGCACATGCCAGAGGACGCCGGTCCGGCAGCTCGGTCCCCGCGTATGACGTCACTCTCGCCGGTTCTTTCCTCTGGCAACCACCTCACCCGGCGCTCCGGGAAGCGATGGGGGCGTGTCCGCGGGGGTGATTTAGAAAGCGATTTCCGCCCCTTATATTAACAAAACGTAGAAAAAAACTTCGGAACCGTAAATTATTAGGTCTGTTCTTCCCAATCCCAGCAATTCATGGAAATTGAAAACCGTTTCAGCTTCCCTTTAAGAAGCATTTTTTCCTCATTCTTTCTATAGAATGATTTCACCGATCCAATTTGTATAACCACTGTACGAACCTCTTGTTTAATGAGCTCCCAAGCAGCAAATAATGGAAAGTCAGTAGAAAGAGAATTGGTTAGGGCCATGCGCACGCGATTAATAAATTCCTGATCATTTAGGAGCTCAGAGTTAAGCTTCCAGATTGCCCACCGTGGTCGGAAATTAGTTACAGATTTTTCACCAATGTTTGCGATACCCATACAATGATCAGAGAATGAAGCTGGGATAGTAATACAGGATAGTCCTCGAGAGAGGAGTGATGAAGAAACATAAATCCGATCAAGGCGGGCGTAGCAATGACCTTGAATTCTTGTATAAGAGCGAGCTCCCTGTCCCGACACACCTATATCAACGAGCCCTGCATATTCTATTATGTTAGACAAAACTTCACCACTCCTGTCCCGCTGAGTGTTAATGCCACTTCGATCGTTCGGATCACATACACAATTGAAATCTCCCATTAAAACAATGCAGCGTTCACAGTCCAATAGACTAAACACAGTATCAAATAAAAGAGTTCGTTTTTTAGCGTCATTAAATGCATAGACGTTGACTATTCGCCATGACACACCCTGCAACACAAAATCACAACATATATATCGACCTTCAGTGTCGACACGGTAACTAAATGCTGAATAAAGTAGGCTCTTTTTCAGAAACAGGAAACAGCCCGCGGATAAACCAAGAGCGTGTGAAACGCAAACATTATACTCAGACAGAAAAGGTCGCAAAGCCCTTTCTGTCTCGCCATCACTCTCAATCTTCGTCTCCTGCACGGCGACGAAGTCGAGGCGCTTCCTAGACAAAAGCCGGCGAAGCTGCGCCTGTTTCTGCAAAGACCTAAGGCTTCGTGCGTTCAATGTTGCGAATAGAAGTTGCTGGGACAGGGACATGGTGACTACCAACTATTTGGACCTAATGATCGATGTGATCGGTCCTAGAGGGCCACGGTGAGGCTCCCTCCGAACCCCCACCAGGCCTTCTGGACCGTGATCGTCTGCACTTTCCTGAGTGTTTCGATGTTTTGCGGCGACGTGCTTTTCTTGTGGTACTGGTCGTCTCGTTGTCCGTGCTTGATTCCGATCTGTTAGTCGCACGGCGCTTCGGAACTGAAGTATGAGTTCGATGGTGAAGCCATGATTTCGATGGTTCAAAGCGGGACAAAAGCGCCTCTAGTGAATGCGGTGTTGCCTTAGAAACGTGCCATAGAAAGTTATACTGCGGTATATATCGGTAATTATGAGCATGTAAATTACAGAAGTCGCAGTTAAACGAGTAGCGAAGTACGTTTCCGCTACATTTCTTCTGCGCTTGGCGCACACACAGAGCCATCTTGCGGCAAACACAGAAGACCCCCTCCTTGCAATGTACGGCGATGCCCCGACACGTGGCGCGCCACTCGCCCGCTTCTCCCCTTCGTCTCGTTTGAGCGCATTGGGGCCGTGCGGGGACCGGTGCGAGGATGCCCCAATACCCTTGCGTTTAATAAGTTTTCTCGCTCTTTCCCCTTCCAACTTCCAGCGTGCGTCATTCGAACCCTCGTGTTTAGGCGACGCGGCTCCTCTTTCCGCTCACAGCGCGATTCCTAGGTGCAGCGTCCGATGCGGTACGCCTCTGACGTGATCGCTGCGCCGTAGCGCGTCTGGTGGGAAAGCGTCCCCTGCGATGTGTGCCGTGCTGCTGGCGAGGAGTCATGCGTCTGCGTGGTGCTCCCAAGCGAGATAGAAGACGATCCGATCGAGGCGTCAGCCCGATGATCGCGTCCGCCTTCATGGCGCGTCGCGGCCCGGCTGTCCGTGTCGATCACGACGTTTGGCTCGCGTAGATCGTTTCTCCCTCCGAGACACCGAGTTCATTGGTTCGTTCCGCTTGCTCAGGCGCACGTTTCGTTTTTGTGTGACTCAAGAGCATGCCGAGCGAATGAGTGGGCGGTGCGAACGGGGTGCGATAACGCTATCGCGTTCCACTCTTGAAGGCGAAGCTTAAGCGTCCTCCAATTTTTTTATTGTTTGAACGAAGGCGCGTGGGCGACATCACTCGAGTAAACAGGAGGAAGAACGAACTGGGCTCGCGCTGTGGATTTAACCGGTCAGCGCTGCAACCACTGTTGTAAATGTAACCTGTACATAGTTGCTCGTCTTAGTGACTCGTCCTTTGCGTAACACATGCAACGGATCCTAAGAATCACGAAAGGTGCGAACCGGAGAGCAGAACCTGTAGGGCTGCATTTCCGACTGAATAACAGTAGACGACGTGCGAGTTTATGGGGTCCCAGCAGAATATTCAGCATACTGAGGGCAGTCCAATTTTTATGCAACGTGCAAATTGTGCAGCAAAAATGCTGATGAGCAAGCCGGAAGAATAAAAATTATGCAGAAACTTCACTGGAGTTGTCTAAGCATGCGCAAGCATATCCCCCATTTTTATTTGGCTCGTCCCCAAATGCAAGTTAGCCCACCTCTAAATTTTGGTTGGGTCATCCTTAAATTTTTTAGGATGCTCTTAATATTGCCCCACTACAAGTAGTGAGACGTGTCCGCGTCGGCTCCCGCTTTATGGGCAGTTCTGACCGGATTTTTCTCTCTTTGGTGCCTAATTCTGTGCTAAACGGATCCGCGAAGTTACACGCTACACCGGGATATAGGACTTTCTTCAGTGAGTGGACTGTACTTGATTTTACGGCCTTTCTCGTCTAGACTACGCCGCCGGAGGTGTTAACCCTTATAGCCGAACCCTCGTGGGCCGCGCCGGCTCACCGGCCGCCTGACGCTTTTGTCATGATGGAATACGCTGTGGAAGGCGGAGATATTGCTCCGGAAGATGTTTCGGAGGATGCTGGCTGGAAAATTAACACCCAGAGGAATTCTACAACCAAGCCAAGGCCATCATACGGCGGCAACGCTGTTAGCCCTAACGGCGGGCCGTGACCCAAGAACGGCAAAGTGAGTCCAAACTCGCCTGTTAGCGTCAAGAAGGGTATCATCCTTCGCGGTAAAACGCCTCCGCTGCCGAAAAATGATATCAAGATTATCGTCAGAATTAGGGGAGATCTGAATATTGCTAAAATTGGTGCGGCCACGGTGGCTGATGCAATCACGGCTGCTGCTTGCATAGACGAGGTAAAGCGAGAAGCGGACACGATCTGCCCCAATTATCAGCAGAATATTGTGGTGGTTAGCACGCCGGAAGAAGAAAATGCTGCGAAGTACGTGAGGATCAAGGATTTATGCATTGCTGGGCACACGCATGAAGCTGCGGCATATCGTGCGGCGCCGCATGAAACGTGCAAGGGAATCATAAGAAATGTTCCTCTCAGCGAGGGACCTGAAGCGCTAAGTCGCAAGATTGTTAACCCGCGTAATCCCCTGGCCCTGGCGGCAAAACGCATCAAGGAGTCGGGTACGGTCATAATAGCCTTCGATGGATACAAGGTGCCCAACTACGTTCGTTATGGTAACGCGCTGGTTAGGTGCACGCTTTACCGCAAGCAGATTGATGTTTGTTATGCTTGTGGAAAGCTGGGGCATCGCGCTGACGTCTGCCCCTCGCCGGAAGAAGTGGTTTGCAGGGGCTGCGGTTCAACCAATCCCGGTGAGGCCCACCGGTGTACGCCCAAGTGTGAACTGTGTGGGGGAGAGCATATCAGGGCTGCCAAGGAGTGCCAGCAGCGGTACCGTACCCCATATGTGGTCCGGCGCCGTCGTTTTGAGCGGGCTATGGCGGATATCAAGGCGGAGGATGAAGAGAAGGGAGGCTTCAGGTACGACGAAAGCCAGTTCCCGACGTTGGGGAAGACGCTGGAGACTGGGAAAGGACAAGATCGTGGGCGTCGACGTTCAAAATGAAGATCAAGGAGACCAGGTAGAGCATCTCGCAGCCGCTCCGGTGGCCGGTCTGGGAGCAGATCGACGTCTAAGGTGCGCTTCGGACTGGACGGACAGTTGGGAACTGAGACTGCGCGTGGCCCCAATGAAACTGCGGGACAGGGTGTGCGCAAGAGTGGTGTGTTGCAGGGTCTACAAGGCAAGGGCCCCAGTGGAGCGGCCAGTGGTACTACCTGGGCGGAGCGCACAAGTGCTCGAACGGAGATGCCTAGTTTGGTAAGGCCAGAGCATAGCAAGAATGAGGCGAGATTCAAGAGGCTAGAACAGGAAAACGCAGAGTTGCGAGAAATGGTGAGGTTGCTTAGGGCGGAGATCTCGGCCCTTAAGGGTGCGACAGGCCCTGCACCGGCCGAGAGGGCAATGCCTGAGCCCATAGAGAGCATGGATTTTGCTGATGTAGGTGAGGCTAGTGGGTCGCGCCCCTCAAAGAGAAAGGCGATGACTCATGAGGCGGAGCCCGCGTCGAGGAAGCTGAGATCTGAGGTAAAGGAGATGCTGTGGAGTGTTGTGGAGTGTTAAGCAGGTAACGATGGTCTGGCGCAGCTGAATACGCGTCTCACAGAGTCGCTCGGCTCGATCGATGGGAGGTCCAAGGAGCTGCAATGTAGAATAGAGGTGTTCGAAAACAAATCCAGTCTGAGTGCTTCTCCCCTTCTTAGGTCGGGATATCAGTCGCCTGGTTCCTCTACAGGGAAGTCTCAGGTTCAGCAAGATGGCTCGCAGCAACTGCTTCAACATGACGCGACAAAATGAGGCTTTTTGTGTGTGGCAATGGAACTGTCGGGGGTATGCTCGTAAACGGGCGCCTCTACAGCAGTATATTCGCGCGTGTAAGGGTAGGCCGCAGGCTATTCTACTGCAGGAGACAATGACGGAAGAAGTTTCTCTGACGGGCTACCGAACCGTCTTCGGCGGATCCAAAGCTCGGGGGACCTGCATTCTGTTGGATAGCAAACGGACGCAGGTGGTCCATGATCTTAAGATACTTTTCAGTTCCCTGGAATATGTCATGATTGAGATGATTCCTAACCGGGTGAACAAGAAAAACGTGTTTATTCTGAACGTGTATAGTCCCGAGGGACAGGGTGCAGAGGTTCAAGCTGCTTCTGCAGAAGGCTTCTAAGCTTGCCGGGGACCATCCGCTGATCGTGGCTAGGGATTTTAATGCTCCGTATCACGTGTGGGGTTACAAGCATGGCACAGTTAAAGGGAGAGACCTTTGGCAGAACGCTGCAGAGTTTGACCTTACGCTGGTCACTGACCCTGCCTTTCCGACACGTATAGGGACGTCGACGTGTAGGGATACTAACCCTGACCTCCGCTTTGTAAAGAACGCGGCCAAGCCTAGTTGGTGCAATCTTGCCGAAGACCTAGGTAGTGAGCATTATATTAACCAAGTCGTTATTGAGGTGGAGGGTAGGCGCCCTAGGGCGTTAACGTTTATAGACTGGGATAAGTTTCGGATGATCCGAGAGGAGAAAGGGGGAAGGAATTCGAAGGCCTGTACAGGCCGTCCCTGGAGGACTGGGTCACCCAGGTGAGGGAGGATGTAAAGGAGGCTACGAAGGAGATCACTACGGATTTGGAGGTGGATAGTGTTGATAGCAGGCTGGCCCATCTGATTGAAGCCAAGCGGTCTATGCTGGTTAGGTGGAAGGGGCAGCGGCTTAATCGCAGGCTGCGTAAAAAGATTTCCGAGCTGAATAAGCTGATTGAGGAGCACTGTAAGCTTTTGTCTAGGCAACAGTGGGATGAGGTATCCAACTCGGTGGACGAGCAGGTGCGCAACGGGAGGTCGCGGGGCTTGCTTAAGCATTTGCTGAGCGACTCCAATACGAGAGTTAGTCAGGGGCACGTCCTTGCTAGAGCTGTACACGAAGCAGTGGGGTCTGCCTCGGAGGAAGAGCTGGTTGAAAAGCTGGCCAACAAATACCTTCCTGTTGCGGACCCGGATGCTCTTCTGACGGAGCAGGCCTACACGGGAGAGGACAACTTTTCCCTAGATGAGGACTTTTCTGTGGGAGAGATACGCACGGTTTTGCATAACCTTAACAGCAAGTCGGCTCCCGGACCGGACGGGATTTCGAACAAGCTTTTGAAGAATCTGGACGATAGGTCAATCAAGTACCTTACCGGGGAGGTTAACGCTATGTGGAGAGACAGGATGGTTCTGGAGCAGTGGAAGACAGCTCTCACGGTGCTGATTCCAAAGACTGGCAAAGTCCCGAGCATTGATAACTTAAGGCCTATTTCTCTCACTTCATGTATGGGCGAGGTAGCCGAGCATGCGGTGCTTAATCGGCTTACAAGGTGCCTTGAGGAGAACCAGGTCTACCCCCACACTACGATTGGTTTTCGGGCCGGGCTCAAGACGCAGTGAAGCTCATCAATCATCAGGTCATTGATGGAGATGGAAGGGGCGTTAAGGCCATCCTAGGGCTGGACCTGGAGAAGGCTTTTGACAACGTTCGGCACTCTTATATTCTTAAGTCCATTTCGGATCTTGGCCTCGGCGCGCGCTTTCATGACTATGTCAGGTCCTTCCTGTCAGGCAGGAAGGCTACCTTGAGGGTTGCGGAGCTGGAGTCAAAGACATTAAATCTTGGAGACAGGGGCACTCCTCAGGGGGCCGTCATCTCGCCCACATTGTTCAATCTGGCCATGGTCGGATTGACCAAGAAGCTCTTGGAGATTAAGGGGATTAAGCACACCATGTATGCAGATGACGTGACCATGTGGTGTCCCGGTGGTAGTGAGGGCTATGTTGAAAGTGTTCTGCAGGAGGCAGATGTAATTGAGAATTATTTGGACCCGACGGGGTTAAGGTGCTGCCCCTCCAAGTCGGAGCTGTTTCTGTACAGTCCCACTAGAAGGGGACCCAAGCCAAGGGGATGGATCCCCGTGGACCAGCTGAGCATTCAGCTTCGTACAAGAAATGGCGATGTCATACCTAGGGTAGATAAGATCAGGGTTCTGGGGATGATGATTGAGTCGAACGGCGCCAACATGCTGACGATCCAGAAGATCATTGCCAAGACAGAAAATGCGGTACGCCTAGTGAAGAGGGTGACCAACAGGCATACGGGGCTCAAGGAGGATAGTCTGATTAGACTTATGCACGCATTTGTATTGTGTCACTTTATGTGGCGGCCATGCACAAATGGAAACCATCGGAGAAGGAGAAGCTTGACACGCAGATAAGGAAGATCACGAAGAAAGTGTTGGGAGTGCCAATGTGCACCAGCACCGACCGACTTCTCCAGCTGGGAATTCATAATACTTTGGATGAGATAGCCGAGGCTCAGGAGAGGACGCAGATGGTGCGTCTCTCTACGACTAGCGCGGGTCGGCAGATTCTGGGAGAGTTAGGTGTTCCTCAGGAGATGATTTCGCAGCTTCATGTCGGCATTCCCTTGAAGGTCCGTAATCGGTATCACGTCAAGCCTGTTCCCAGGAACATGCATCCGGAGCGAAATGTGGGTAGAAGAAAGGCCAGGGGGGCTTACCTGCTGAGACTCATTCGTGATGAGAATCACAAGGTTGGCTTCGTCGATGCTTCCTTTAACGAGGAGAGGAAGGTGTTTACCATAGTTGTCATGGACAATGAGGGCAGTGTCGTTAATGCTGCTACCGTTCGGACTGATAGGCCAGAGGTCGCAGAGCAAGCGGCTATTGCGCTCGCCCTGGTTGACAGGCGCAGGCATTTTGTATATAGCGATTCAAAGTCGGCCGTTAGGGCCTTTGAGAAGGGCTCGGTGGCTAAGGTTGCCTTCAAAATTATGCAGACATGTGAGATTTCTCAACACTACTTATGTTGGTTCCCTGCTCACCTTGGGATGATTGAGAGAGCACCTCTGCATCTCAATGAGTCCGCTCATGAGGCAGCGCGAGATCTTACCCTCCGCTCTGCCCCGCGCCACGGCGTGGCGGTAATCCCCGAGAACAGAGACTCCCCTTCCACATACAATGAAATCACGAAGTATTACCTTCTTAATCGCAGGGTTTACGGTTTGCCGCATCCTAAACTAAACAAGGCTCAGGCACTTACATTACGCTTACTACAGACTGGTACTTATCCTTGCCCACAGAGACTGAACATGTTTTATCCGGAGACGTATACAGAGCCTTATTGCCAAGATTGTGGTGCCTTATAGCCACGCTCGAACACATGCGCTGGTCTTGCGAAAGAATTGAAGACTCAGCGATCAAGGATGCGTCCAGGTGGGAGGCTGCACTTCGCAGCCCGGACCTGGATGAACAATTCTGGGCTGTCCAGCAGGCTCACGACGTGGCCGCGAGGCTTGGCCTTCCGGTCCCGACGTGGGAGCGGCCCGCTTAGTGGTTAATTATCACTACTTGCAGGACCAAATAAAGTTTTCCATCCATCCATCCCTAAATTTCAAGTTGGGCCAATCCCAAATTTAATGTTGGCCCACTCCCGAACTTCAAGATGGCCCACCCCCAAATTTAGGTTGGTCCACCGCCAAATTTTATTTCGCCCATTGCCAAATTTAAAGTTGGTCCACCCCTACATTTCAGCAGCGCTGGATTAAGGATGGGGCTAAGGGGGCTGCAGCCCAGGGCCCTCACCTCGGGCAGTAGAAGGGAGCCCATTTATTCTAACCTGCTTGGTATATGGAACCATGGGCAACAGAACTTCGAGCGACATGTATGAAGCGAGAAAACTAGAACGAGCAGACGGGGCCCCCTGCCTAAGGTAACAGCATGCGTTTAGCCTGATCATTTGGGGAGAGCTTGTCGAGCTGCAAAAACAGGAATCCCCCGCCACCCCGGCGGGGCCCTGTTTCTTGCGAAGCGAGGTGCGTTTGCTTGGAAGAGTTTTCGTGGTTTCCTGTCAGTCCGTTTGTCCAGTGCTGTCTGGAGAGGAGGGGCAGGGGGGAAACACCTAAAACATGTAATGTGGGATGAGGACCTAAATCTCCCTTGCCCCTCGACACCACCACGCCACCCTCCACCTCTCAAATAGTTCCGCCGTTGTCCTTCTCATAAAAAGGATGTGCTGCAGTACCCAACAGTGCCTCCCATTCGACTTTTCTTTACCGTGATGGTAATTTGGGCGGGGGAGGATGAGTCCGATAGCAGATGATGATGAGTCTGATGGCAGAGTCTAGGCAGGAAAGGAAAGAAGACGTCACACGTGCTTTTGTCCGCGTGCCGTGGGGCATGGAATGTTCACTGGGCCTCTTCGATTTTCGGAGTTCTGGCAGCCCGCTGGCAGCCAGATGGCAGCCAGCTAGTTCCGGTTCTGATAGGGAGTCACGTGGGCTGGGATCCCAAGACAACCCGAACCTGCCCGAAGTTTGAAAAATCGAACGCCGGGACAGCTGGCCAAATGTAAACATGCTACCAGCACGGCAGCGCCCGGCGAGGCCGGTGCGCGCTCAGCGTAATCGGCCCATTTATGCGTTGCCAGCTTGAAAATGCATTGCATTCAAGCTGGCATTGCAATGTTGCATTCAGGGATACGATCACTTTCGCGCGACTCGGCGCAGGACGCGCACTGAGGCAACTTCACCTTGCGCAGCGCAAGAGATGGCCTCCCACGCGGCGGATGACAAGACGCGAAATCGCGCGTAAGTGATTGATCCCTGCTCGCAGCGATCACGTTGCCCACCGGCAACATTGATGAGTTGGCGTTGAGTCATCACAAGACATGAAAAAGCAGGTTATCGGGCACGTCTCATACGCATAAAATTTCGTGCCGACCTGCTTGGGCTTCGATTTCAGTAAGTTTGTTGTGGCTGATTGCGCTTCTCATTTTGACCCTAAGGAGCTGAGGACGCGGCTGGCGCATGAAAATGCACGCCGCCTGTGACCAGCGAAACGTTTCACACATTGGTCGCGATCATGAGAGCAATAAGCCAATGTACAGGCGCCGACAAAAGTGGTATACTCCACGCAGTCCACGCAGCGGGAGCCGGAGCTACGACAAACAGTGACTCTAGTGTGCCGCTGCTCCGGCTCCCGCTGCGTGGACTGCGTGGAGTATACCACTTTTGTCGGCGCCTGTACATACGTGTGTCTAATGTACCGAGTGCAATCAGTGCATTCTTAGATCAACGGCCTGGAGTCGAACACATATCGGTTTCGAGCTACCACCTAAGCATACGACGGAGAGACGGAGCGAACACGGGCTAGTTGCAAGGCCTTCGCTAAGTGCAGAAAAAGGAGATATATACATAAGCCAGATATGTGAAAAGGAAGGCCACCAGAGAAAGACGAACCCAAAATGTACCGCAATGTGTGAATGAGCGTCTGTAACTTGGGTGGAACACGATGCAGATAACATGCACGCATGGAAGCGCAGCGCGCTGATCACCGCCGCGAACACGGAGCAAGAAATATAGGAGTGGAAACTCCGCTGTTTGCGGCGACCAGAAAAGGTCACAAGCCCGCGGATATATTTTCATGCTGGCGGCACCTGGCGGCATGGGAAGAAATTACCGCCGTTTCGGTTGCCAGGGCAACCGGTCGAGCGTGTTGCTCCCGTTCGGCCGCGCGCGCCTGACTTCTACTGAGGGCACTCTCGCGCGCTTGTTTACCGCTTGTAGCCCGAAGAGCAACTGCTGCTACGCTTCAGCCATTTGAGCACAGTAAAAAATAAAAAGCGTTTTCCATGACAGCTATAAGATGATACGTAGCTTCTGGTTGTAGAAAGGGCTATCTTGCTCCGTGGCGGGCGGTTTTCGGCTTTTTGCGCTTGCGAAACTGATGGCTATCTCGTTCCTAATCGCTCAAAGGGCGACCGCTTGTTTCTCGCTCTAGTGCTCACAGGGGTGCGCTTAGGAAGGATGCCGCCGTGCATGTGTTTCCGTTCCTTTTATTTTTTTTAAGACTCGCGAAAACTAGTTGCCCTAGCTGCTTGGCGATAAGAGGAAGATTAGCGGAAGTTTGCCACACGTGTTGCTTTTTTTGATGGACACACAACAAAACAGTTTTCTTGAGTGCGCGCACCTACGCAGTTCGATTACGGCGTGCCCGCTGAAGCAAACACCCGTGTCGTCTGCTTGTCGTCTGCTTTGAGCGGGCGCCGCCGGAGTGAGCGCCGGAGCTGCCGGAGCCGCCGAGCCGCCTGTCGGGCGCTGCTGTTTTTTTTTTTTTTCCGCTGCGGCTTCTACGACGCGCCGCATGGTGCCGCCACTGCATAGGGTAGCGTCGGCGCATGCAACAGTTGTGACTTTATCTGGTCGCCCGCGCTCGCTCGCGCTGACGGGAGTTTCACCTCCTATATGTCTTACTCCGTGGCCGCGAAGAAGCCTTCAGGGGACACACGCACATACACACACGAAAACTTCAAAACGATTCACCACTGCTCGTATACACCGCTCCGCAATGCGGAACGGAGCGTAAGCACCTAAAAACGATAACGCTGGAAGTAATGTAATCCGAAGATGACCGTAGACAGTTGGCAGAGCGAGGTAAATTTAAGTCCTCAAGCGCCCGCGTTGAAATTCGTGAAGTCCCCACAAAGATGGCGGAGAGCGCCCATCGCCTCTTTTAGTCGTCTGCTAGCCAGAGAACTTCCAGAGAGCAGCCAAACCAAAATCGTCCTGGCAGGTTCTGGCAGCCCGCGGGTAGCCAGAACCGTCCCACGCGAGCAAAACGAACGCCCGGCGGAAGTGCGTAGCGCGGTGGGCGGAGCAACCCGAGAAAAATGAAGACGCTCTGGCTGGCTCTGGCAGCCCGCGGCTGGACACAAAGGCCTGTCTCCAGGGCCCATTCCTGCTTAGTGGCTGCGCACCCTCGAGCACGCTCGACGGAAAAAGTAGGTCAGACTGGCCGCTGAACTTTCCAGAAAGAAGTAGAAAAAGATGACTCAGAGGCGACGGAGGATGCGTAACTTCGCCCGCGCTAGGAGTCGCCCTACCCCCTTCGTTCTCGCGCTCGGCGTCGACGGGGCGAAAGAAAAATCGACCTCACAGAACAGACGATTGCTCCTGGCCAATAGGAAGACGAGACCTGAACGGGAGGAGTCAGTTTGTAAGGAGAAGGAGGGACCTTGTACAAGGAACTCTATGGGTATGTGAATGCCTGCTTTGGCGCTAGTAACAGACAGACGCGGCGCGCGACTATAAAAGGAAGTTGATCGCGGGCTGCGATTCAGCCCCGAGCCACCGGTTAAGCTTGCATAAGCCCGCCCGCTGAGGAGCTCCCGGGGGACGCACCACTCTCGGCCAGCCACGGACCATTCAGGCAGCGTGCACCAGTCATCGGGACGGCCACTGTTGGACACCTGCGGTCGCGTCGGACTGACGAAGTGCCCGGTGAACAAATAGCATCCATTCATGCGAAAATACTGCTGAGGGAGAATCAGCTAAAAATTCCACCCAGAGATAAAGATGGGACGAGCGTGTGCATAACGCTTTGGGGCATTGTTGCTCCCCACCAGGGCTTCGTGTCCTCGAAGAACTTCTCAAATCTGGTATTTGAACGAATCGTCGACCACACTGCGCGGAAGAAACGCATTCCGAAAATGCGACTTACTTGTCTAGCAGACATAAGCAGCCCCCCTCCCCCCTTTATTTTTCAAACGAAGCCTTCTTTTCCTCTTCATTCGACTTTTCCACTGCTGCTGCTGCTGTCTGGCACACCGCGTCCGGGGTGGTTCAAAGCGTCTGTGTACATGACAGGAGCACAGCAGAGAAAAGACGACGCCAGAAGCTCGTGTGCACCTTTGCACTGCGTCGAACGTGTACAATGCCCTTTGGAGCTGCCTTGGCATTGCCACATTAGCCTCTTGACAGCTTTAATTATTCATTACCCCTCGGCAAAAGCATTGCAGCAATGCTTGCCTTTCTAATAACATGCAACCGTCCAGAGGGGAAGTAGTTAAAACTCGATTTAATGAAGTGATGGTGGTACCACGCTCGGATAATTTCATTAAATCAGGAAGTATCAGGAAGAAAGGAATTGTTCGGCCCTTCGAAATCTAAAATTGTAACATAGCGACACTCAAAAGCTACTGCGGCATTGTGTTTGCCTCTAGCCCATGCCCGAGCTTGTGAAAAGTCCGCAAGGGGACGGCCCGAATTGCGTGCATGAAACCGAAACAAACAAAACAACACAGCCACATGATTTGGAGACAATTGCGAATTTAGTATTTTGCAGTGAAAAAAAAGTTCCGATCTTCGCCTGTATGAGCTTCACCAGCAGTGGGCGTACACATTTCTCATAGCTCACATGCACTTGCAATGCATCCTCGGTTCCCTTGTGGGTCCCAACAAACCGCCTCAAGAAATCGACGGCGCCCATCAGCTGACAGGAGCTTCGGGGTCTTCTGCATCGTCCACATGTTTTGACTAAATGATACCTTCGTCATCTAAGGCCTCCGTTGTGTCTTTATCAGCGTCAGCATCGGCGCAACGAAAGTCTTCGAAGCTCAAGTCTGCAGCGTGCAGCCTCGTCAAAATAAAGCTAGGGCAATGAGTATAGGTCCCTAGATTTCTTAACGCGATCGCGTTAGAGCTCATATTCGAAGAAAAACTCGTCTATGTCAAAATTAGAAAGTATACACCGTTGTTTACTAATTTATTTCAGGAATAACTTCGTTAAATAGGGTTTGGTGGCCAAGTTAGTTTCACTAATTCAGGTTGATGACAATATTGAACCCTATGGGTACCTGCCGGAGAATGGAAATTTCTTCGTTATATCGGGACCTTCGTGAAATTGGGTTTCATTAGATCGAGTTTTAACTGTATATAGAACGGTAGGGAGTTGTGGGAGAGGAGGTAGACGATGTGAAGAACCGACATAAGCCTTGGCACTCTTCGCTCGCAACTCACATACATGGGGGGAGAAGGCGGCATCAGATGTCTAGGAAACACTACTACTAGACAAAGTGGATAAATTTATGTTCAACGTATGGTATGGCAGATTTCAGCTATTTCTGAAAAATAAACAAGCGGACAACTTTAGCAGAGCGTGCAGAAGCAAAGCCGCATTAAACCGCACCTTCGAGATGTGGGGATGCGCGACTCTCGCGCGTTCCCTGATGTTTTTCCCGCATAGCGCATCCCCTGATATGCTGTTTTTCCCGCACGGTTCGCGTGGCCTGGCGCCCGCGGCGGTCGGGTGGTACAGGCGCGGTGCGAGAGATGGCGCGACTGTCGCGGCGGGGTTAAAACCCCTCAATTTTTCAAAAGTAGCGCCATTCTTAGATCTTTCCGCCAACCCGCTCACCCTGGCGCCTCCTCCTCCACGCTTCCTGTCGCCCCAGCCTCCTCCGCTCCCCCATTGGCCAATCTGTGTCACGTGGAAGCAGGCGCCGCGCTTTTGTATATTTTTTCTTTCCAGCGCGGAGCAGGCGCCGCGCTTTTGTACATTTTTTTCTTTCCAGCGCGCACCGACCTCCATTGTTGGGCCTGCGCAACGAAAGTACGGCAGGCGGACTGACGGAGTGCGTTTGCGTAAAAGAATGTTTAGGACCGAGAACTTAATTGCGATGCCATGCTGCACGCCTTCGGTTGCCGCAACAGACACAGCGAGGGCAAAAAGCTTTTTGCTTTACCGTCCGGCGGCGCAACGCAAAAAGAAGTGTGGATTCGCAGGATCGGGCGGGCTGACTTCGAGGAAGTGGCAAAGAACGCACGGCTTAGTGAAGTAAGGGCCACGGCTACTCACAACCTCTTATTTCGAGCCTAGTTCACGCCTTCCGCTTCGAAAAAGTGTATGTTCATGCTCTGCGTGGTTTTCAGCGCGTTCTATGACTTCTTTCTTTTTTCGAATGTGCTCTCTTTGTTTCATGTAGTTTCGTCTTGCGGTGAAATGCACGCATCTGCAGCTGGCCTGTGACATAAAAGCGACTTTATTCAGGGTGTGTTTTGAGCTCCACCAGAAGTTGGCACATTCTGGACGCTTTTGCAAGGCTCAATATGACTTACGATGCAGCCTTTTAGCTTCGAATGTACGCCCGCATGCATTGATTTTGTTTGTGGTGATTAACGTTTTTAACGTTAAGAAGTGACTAAAGCTAGGATGGAGGTCGTAGTGGATGGCTCCGGATAACCTTATCTAGCTCGCCTGGGGATGTTTAACGTGCACGTTGATCGTAGAGTCGTACGTGGGCCGGTAAATTCCTCGTTGGCGTTTCATAATACTCGCGCGGGCGCGCTAGCGCTGCTTTAGAAGTTGGCGCCTTGGCGCGATTGTATTTCTTCAATAAATTTTATTTACTAGTTGTAACACCTTGTCATTATTTCGCATTATTGACGGCGCCTCCAGGGCACCAAAGCGGCAACGGGAACTTCAAAGCTAGAACCAGGGCTGGATGGGGCTCGCCGAAGCCTGTGCATGCCAAGGGGGAATAAGATCGCGGACAGCCAATTTTGTATGCGAACACTCCCTGCGATGCCTGCATTATTGTAATGTCACGTGCTCTTCAGAGGCCTCCGTTAGCCATTACATGTGCCCTCCTGGAGCAGTACTTGTAAAAAAAAAAATATATCGTCACGATTACCAAAGCACCCCGCAATGAAAAAAAAACGGCCCTGTTGCCAGGCATTGCTGACCGCACACAGCCATTCCGGCTGTGAGCGGTCAGCAATCTCTCACGTGCCGGCCGAACAAAAGTATCCTGCAGGTACATAAATGAACCTACGAAACCACGTACACATACTTTCACGCTGTCAACACCTGAAACTTTACTAATTACGCGCGTGTTTGAGTACACCGCATGCTTGCGTCGTGTTTCAGCAACACGAACTCTCAACGTCGCGCGCTTTACGCCTTAAATACGCCTTGAATAATGGTCCTTTTCTCTATTTCTTCCGCAATTCCAACACGAAATTCTAAAGGCCAGTTACCGACTGACGAAGAAAGATCTCGATTGAAAAAACTGCTCCGCAGGGCTCGAACGAACTTTTCTGCGGATTTCCTCCCGTAGCGTGTTAGCCGTCGTCTGCTACGGCAGGCCCACTACCGGCGGCGCCACCGTCGAGGCCGCGCCGAGCGGAGGAGGAGGGAAGTAAATGGCGCTACTTTGGGAGATTGAGGGGCTTTAGGCGGGGTTACTCGGGCGCCGAAAGGGAAGGCGCTGGGTCTCCTTGGGTTCGGGAAGCGAGCGCGACGGACGTGCCGCGCGGACCATGCTTCTGCGAGACCGTCTCGCGTGGCCGCCTTGGACACCGTTGGCGTGACTGTACACGCGAACGACCAGGCGTTGGGATCCAGCATGGGGCGAACATATTCGCTCGCTCGCGGTGAGTCGGACTTCTAGATTTGTCGCGCGCCCATCGGCATGTTTTGTGGATAGCCACTCGGCTAGCAGGCATGGATCTATGAAAGGTGCAATAAATGCCCTTGTGACTGTTTGCACTACTGTGTACTGTCGTTCCTTTGTCCCAAGAGTACGGAAGAGAACCCCCGTATCTCCCACACCTGGCGCCCAACGTGGGGCCTCTTGGGGCATCGGACGATAGAGTTAAACAGTTTTGCTTCGTTCGAGAGCTTTGTTTGAACCGAAGCGTAGGCCTAGCGTGGATTTTGATCGCTAGCGTCGGCGGCGTGCTTTCTTGAGAGAGGCGACGGTGGCTGTAGTGTGTTTGGACTTGTCAACATGCTAAGCCTTTTCGCAAGTGTTTTTTTTTTAATGACATTCGTCAGTACGAGAGCCACGTGGTCTGCATCCTGGGAGAGCGAGGCTGAGCGCCCGCGGAGCAGTGGCAAGCCTGAAGCGAGTGAGTACGGAAGCCTCGTGGGTGGTCCGAATTTCTTATGTAAATAGCTTCTTCTATCTCTTTGACTCGGATGAAGTCGCGGCTCTGGGAGCCGGGTGGCCGCGGGCCACGGGTGCCACGACGGGCTGACTGGTATTGCGGCCTGGCACCGGGCGCTCCGACACAGTCTGGGACGGTGGGCGCCGTCAACTCGGATGCTGTGTGCACCGAGCGGAGTAGGACCACCTCACAGAGCTGACGTCTCCTCGCGGCTGCCTGTTTTGCGCCCATTTTGGGTGTTGTTTTTGGATGCCGGTTGTTGTCAGAGTAGCGACGCTTTAGGCCTAAGGCTTTACGAAGCTGCCTGTCGCACGTGGAGGGACACAACCTGGTGGACCGTGGCGTTGAGGCGTTGCAATTTGCTCCCCTCATTCTATTTAGCCTCGCACGAATTGAAATTACTCGTTCGACTCAAGAAAGCGAGCTTCGTTCACGTGAACTTGGCATCTGAGTAGCTGCCCGATCTTTTACTAGCCGAGTTGAACATCGTACCACGTGGGCGATGCGCATGCAGAATTCCTCTCCCTTGCACTACTTTAGTGTTTGCCGAGTGTTTTGAGTGTACGCAGCGTGATTGGAGTCACCCCTGGTTTGCCGTCACCTGCACATCGTCTGCGCTGCTGCCCCGGACTACGATCGAGCCACCCCGGGCGATGGTGATGCTGTGGCCAGTTCGGCGCAGCGACTTCGGCGGCCTCCTGCATCCAGCTCACGACCCTCGGCGGCGGACAAAGGAGCCAGCGGTCACCGACAGCTACGGCGGCTCTTGCCAGCTGGGCGCGTCGGCGCGAGCGACGCTTGCTCGTACCGACTACTGCGTCGTCTCCGGAGTCCTGGCCTGGGATCGTGCCGTCGAGTCGCAAAGCTGCTGCGGTGACCGGCGGACGCCAGCGGTGTAACCCAAGGACAGTCGGCTCGCATGTTATGGACAGCGTGTGGACATTTCCCCGGCGCGGCCACTGTTGCATGTACCACATTGTTCGCGAAGCACGTGTTGATGTTAGACTGTGTGAAATGTTTCGCCGGAATAAGAAGTGATTTAAGGTTGGGGGGATGTGGGGATGCGCGACTCTCGCGCGTTCCCTGATGTTTTTCCCGCATAGCGCATCCCCTGATATGCTGTTTTTCCCGCACGGTTCGCGTGGCCTGGCGCCCGCGGCGGTCGGGTGGTACAGGCGCGGTGCGAGAGATGGCGCGACTGTCGCGGCGGGGTTAAAGCCCCTGAAACTTCGTAAAGTAGTGCCACTCTCCTCCTCCGCGTTCACTCCTCCTCGTTTCTCCTCTCTTTCACGCTTCCTCCTCGACCATGGCGCCGCCTACGTTGCTCGAGCGCAGCAGACGACCTTTCGCAGAGTGAATGCACGCATAGCAAGGCAGTGCTCTTTAGGCGTTCACGTTGGCTTTCCAGCTCCGCGTAACTTCGTGTACAGCATAGAATTTCTAGTGGGATGCTTATACAAATTCGGTAACGGCAGCTTTTGTTTCATTTTTTGATAACTATTTCTTAAAAAAAGTATCTGAAGGAGTGTTAACGCTGTGCGTTGACGACTGCGAATGTATCGCATGCCCTACAGTTAGGTACGCAACATTTGTCAAGGGCGTGTCGCAAGATCTTGTTGCGAATGGTTGTAAATAACACGTTTACCATCGAATGACAACCTCTTGGCTTCCAGCAAGCCCTCAGACTAAAGAATCCGCGCCGCCCTTACCATGTGAATTCGCGGCGCGTATCAGCTATGACGTACAAAGGCTGACGGAGATCACTGCTCTGGAGGTTCGAAAGTGTATTACAAGCTACAATGCCGCCAACGTGCGTGCTTGCCAATCTAAGCGCGCGCAAAGCCTCAGAGGTGGGCGATGGTGCTATTATGTTTCTCGTGTCTCAACGCCGACAGAAATACCGCGGCCGATCGTCGAGTCGGGACTGTGCGTAGCCAAGAAAATAAAATGAGTTTTTTAGCATTCGTGTGCGAAGCGGGAGCGCGATAACAATGCTTGACTCAATCTCAAACAAGACCACTGTGGCCTTCAGTAATTTTTTCAGGTTAATGACTTATCACGAATAACACTTCATCGTGCGTTGGTTCGTCCGTTTACTAAGTGACGTACTTGTCGCGAACCGAGTTGCACTGAGGTGCATGCATTCAGGACGGTTGTACTCCCTTCGAAGTAACATTTGCGAGACATGACTTTATTAGTGAAGTCATGATCGCGCAAAGAATCCCCCCGCCATGACGCGGCCGAAATTGTGGCAAGTGAAACGATGTTTTATCCATAGGTTAAAATGATATGAAACGGCATTCGAGTTGCAAGTCAACAGCTTATTTTCACATAGATGCATTACAGATTTGCCTTTGCAGTCACAAGTCTGTGTGCACCATTTATTGTCTCATTGCGTAAATAAACGCACCAGCCTAAGAGTCCTACAGCAAGCGCGTCTGAATTAGGCATAGTGACTGTAGAAACTAATAGTGGCATAGACGAGCAAGCGAACGACTATATGAGCGCGCGAACTAAACGAGCGAGCAAACGACTAAACGAGCGTGCGAACGAACGAGCAAACGACTAAGCACGAACGACGACTAAACCAGCCAGGGAACGGGCGGGCGACCGCACGTTTTCTTTGCGAGTGCTCCACCGCCGCATCTTAAGCTTCGCACACTTTAAAGCTCACGCGAATTAGCACATACGTCTCAATTACCTATGATGCGGTCGCTCGACGACGAACGCACCGCGTAACACGGTTTCGGGAGAGCACGCACGCTTTTCATCGGTGCCTCTGTATCACAAATCAACCGGGCGACCGCCAACGAGGAACACGAACAAATGTGGCAAACAAAGCTAGTCTATCTAAAGAAGGCTAGTAAGTAACCACAAAAGGCAGAGAGTTGCTCTCCTGAGGCGTTTTCATGATCGAGACTGAAATTTTATCAAAAGGACTGCGCTGAATCTTAAAAATTTCGTAATCACGTTATCGCACGCAACCTTGCGTGCCCGCGAACTCAAGCCGGTTGGCGTTCAAAACGATTAAGCGCACCAAATGTGACTAACACGACCACGTATGCGCATATAAGCAAAGCGGACGTTGCGTAAAAATCATGTTAAAGCGTGCGTACAAATGACAACATGCACAGTGAACTGTGCAATATCTACTACGTTATTGCGCGCAGCACAATACGCAAGCCTGGCACATACAATACTCCGAGAGAGCCACAACTTACATCACATAGTCGCGCGGAGGAAGTTGGTCGGAAGTTGTCCCTCCCGATTCGGTGAAGCCATGTCTTTCTCCTTAACGCGTTGCGCTTACCGGACGGTATCGCGAACATATTCTTGCCTTTGCTAAAACTATATTGGCATCCAAACGCGCAGCACGTCATGGTAACAGAAAATGACGTGAAGCGACGTCGCACTTGCCACAAAACATCCTTCAAGGCGTTCACAAGATCAAAACACAGAATAGGAACGGAAGGAATGCCGCCAACAAGCGCCGCTTCTCGAGCAAAGATGGCACTGAAGCGCGACTGTAAACAAACGAAGCCGGTGCAAGGGGCCACGTGATGCCATTAGGCCAATAGCGACGCGGCGTCGGCTTCGGGCAGAGCGCTCGAGGAGGGGGCGGCATTCTTCAAAGCGTGGCACTACTTTACGAAGTTTAAGGGGCTTTAGGCGGGGTTACTCGGGCGCCGAAAGGGAAGGCGCTGGGTCTCCTTGGGTTCGGGAAGCGAGCGCGACGGACGTGCCGCGCGGACCATGCTTCTGCGAGACCGTCTCGCGTGGCCGCCTTGGACACCGTTGGCGTGACTGTACACGCGAACGACCAGGCGTTGGGATCCAGCATGGGGCGAACATATTCGCTCGCTCGCGGTGAGTCGGACTTCTAGATTTGTCGCGCGCCCATCGGCATGTTTTGTGGATAGCCACTCGGCTAGCAGGCATGGATCTATGAAAGGTGCAATAAATGCCCTTGTGACTGTTTGCACTACTGTGTACTGTCGTTCCTTTGTCCCAAGAGTACGGAAGAGAACCCCCGTATCTCCCACAGAGTCTAGGCAACACTACAGAAGCGGTCACATGCCAAATCAACACTTCTGTGCCCGCCATGGTAGCTTTCCACCCTGGCATTGCTTGAGGTCGCAGGCTTGATCCCAACCATGGCAGTCCAATTTTGAAGGGGGCAAAATAAAACACGCCCATGCACTTAGATATAGGGACACGTTAAAGAAAACCACAGTGTCAAAATTAATCCGGAGTCTATCATACGGCGTGCCTCATAATCTGATTGTCGTTTTGACATGCACAGCCCCATAATTCTATTAAAGTTTAATACTTCTGCCACGATGCCATGTGAGGCAATGATAATGTTCAACCCTCTCAGAGATTATAAACAATGGCACACACCTGAAACAAACACCTCTCCTTGTGTGTCCTGTGTACTACGCACACAAACAGCAGTGGTGCAGCAAGGCAATGTTTAACGTGAACTCACTACTCTCGCGTTGGACTAAAGGTTGAAGAAATTAAACATTCGCCGTCAACATCACCGCTAATTACCGCCAATCAAAGGAAGCGGCATGAAAAGCGTCCCTTACATCGATTACTACAGTGCATGGGATCCTAAATTTTTTTTTCTTTTTCATTCCCTTGTCTCTGACTTTATGTTAATAAACTTGCGAAGAGCTTGCTATTAGGCTAATTTATACACGCTGTTAAGAAAAAAGGCAGGGCAAAAAGACAGGACAAAAAAGAAAGACCTACAGAACGCTGATTTGCACGCGGCAACATCAAGGACGGCGTGCTGGGCCAGGGAAGCTAAGAAACCGCTACAACAATTAGGTGGAAGGGCGTGTAGGAGAATGGCCTCAAAGTCCATGCAGAAACAGAAATATAGGAATGTTAGGGGCTGCCGCATCATTCAACAACACGGTGAACGCTGAAGAATGTGACAGTGGCTAATGAAAAAGAATTTTAAGAAGTGGAGGGGGTAATAAATATGAGGGAAAGGACGTGCATAAAAGGTGTCAAGAACGAAGTTGGCAGATAATTATGGACTTATGGAGAGCGTCTCGTCACTGCCCGATTGCTTAACACCAGACAGCCATGACCACTCGCCTAGCTGAGGCTTCCCTACTCCTTCGCATCACGTACTGCGGAGAGCCCATCCTAACTAAACGTGTCAAGTTTCAGAATTGGTGTCAATAGACACGACGCTGTCAAATCTCTTGGTGCTACTGGGCCTTATTTTACTGCAAACTATAGATGCCGTAATTTTCACAAAGGTATCTAGACAGAAAGCAGCCTTGCTTCGAGCAGTGTGCCTCAACAATTCTTCAGTGTGATCAAATAGCAATATGCGTATGCCTACAATACCATGATTTCAAGTTACTTGCAAACATCTCTCCAAACAAGTTGGACAGCAGGTCACCAAAAGTGAGCGAAACTTGCATATTATGATACTATCAAAATTCTAGCGTGAAGCTTCATTCCTGTATTTTATTTTTAAATTTAGAATAATATAGCACGCCCACAACACCGAAAGCATGATTGAGTGATAGGCGGCTTGCAAAATAGTGCCCGCCCTCTTCTGTACAAAGCCGTGGCCATACCCCTCCCTAGATGACCTGGGTAGAAAACAACAGTGATCTCCCCTGTTACCAGGGATGCAACAAGTCTGGCCTGCAAACAAGAAGATGCATAATAGTGTGCTGTCTTGTTTTTGACTGGCCCCATTTTTAGTACTGCTCTTTTCTCCAAGTCATTTACCAGCTAGGTGATCGATATTTATTTGCTCTTTTCTCCAAGTCATTTACCAGCTAGGTGATCAACATTTATTTATTTATTTGGTGCATTCATTTGTAAACGAAATTTTAGTTTTTTTTAATATAATCATTTTTAAATATCGCATAGGGATGATAGCATAATTTGATGTGAAGTGGCTGCACACCTTATCAACGTTAAGCAAAGCGTTGTTTCAGCAACGCAAAAATGTGCATCCTCTTTGTTAAAGCATTCTTGTCCGGGGAGTGCTTGGAATTTCTCCATGCACTCTCCGGACACACATATATATATATATATATATATATATATATATATATATATATATATATATATATATATATATATATTTATATATATATATATATTTATATATATATATATATATATATTATAAAGAGAGAGAGAGGTGAAGGAGGGGGAGAAGTGGTAGTTGTCAGCGAAAGACCCCCCTCCCCCCTGAAATGTATTTCTGGCTACACTACTACTGTAGCACCGTGTCTTCAGACATCCTAATCTGGTGTTGAACAGTAGTGTACTGCCAACTATTGAGTGCCATCATCCCAACTGAGTCGCCTCTGGAAGAATGACGACATGCACGGTTTTCATAATTGGCAGCACAGCATCACACACTTCCAAGGAACATTTTACTAGGAAAAACGCCCTGGATATCATAAGACATGGAGTGTTGTGAAGACTACAGCAGTTTATCTACCAGGCCTTCTTGAGCTGACATGTCAGCTACACTCGGCCCACTAATGCGTCGACATGCTATTTTTCTAGTTCCCAAGATCATAGTCCGCCATGGTCGGTTTATGCAATGTGACAGTGTTTCCACAGTTCTAAACCCACCACAAGATAAATCACATACTATTGCTGTAATAGTTCTTCAAAAATGGTAAAAAACAAACTTTTCCTTACACTGGCTACAATTTACTTAAATTTTACCAAAATGTAGCTGGTTTACAGCATTCGCACAGAAGTCACATTACCTAATTGCTATTTTATTCATAACACTGATCAAGACATTAGGTAACTAAAACTAGAAACAATGTGACAATATTACTAATCATACAAGAAATACAAAAGAAAGCGTCCTCAGAGGCTAAGCAAAATGAATTTTTAATCAGGATCAGCCATACCCTAGCTCCTTCCAGATCCTTAGGCAAAGCAAAATTTATTATTCAGGCCAATTCCTAGCATCAATTCGGACAGACACAGCATGAAACACAAAGCTTGATGTCATTTGATAAGTGCACTAAATACCCAAAAGTAAATCTGCAGTAACACTTGTACCTGAATATAACGGTATGACCTCATCTCATTTAAGGTGGGCTAGGTGGCTGATGGAGTAACATACTATAAATTCCAGCAGTAAAAAAAGCTTTAAAGAAGAAATCAGACTGACAGGACCAGCATCTTTCCTGCCTAATTTCTTCTGTAAACATTTTTACCATTAAAAACTATAGGCGCTTTTTCTTGTAGTATGAATTGCTGCATACCAACATCGAAGACATAAATACAGACTGCAAGGCACAGAATAAATTGCAGCCAAGGAGGGAAAAGAAATAGTCACTGCTACACACTGTTTGCAATGAAATCACCTATGTCTATTTTTTCAAGAAAGGTAGGCATGCAATTTTGACAAGTCTACTGCTTCAGTACATACACTATTCACAGATGGCGCATAGAGCACAAAACCAAGCATGCTGTGTGAAGGCTCATATACACCATGCCAATCACAGGAGATCACATGCCACTATATATAGAGCAGTACACGCTTTATGCAATGAATGTATCAATGTGCATTTTAATACTGTGATTCCACAGCCATTTATATGCTAATCAAAGAAAAACACCATTCACTGGTATGATCTTCATACTTCTTATCACACCACATGCTAACTTACTCAGTGACAGGCTAGTAAAGTTAGCAGCCCAAATGCTGCTGTGCAATATGAGAGGTGTTCAATATGTTCTAGCCCACGCATGTTAGAACAAGCTGAAGGTACTGCAATTTTACATTAGTACAGCACTACACTTCTTTCAGCCTATTCAACGTCACACCTCACTGAGAGCAACTAGTTGGCAATAAAGCTGTGTCAAGGTACAGCATCAATCATCATGCCATGACCAAATTTCTCATGAAGGACAGCACAGCGCTAGCATATATACAAGGTGTCCGACATAACTTGAGCCAAACATTAAAAATATGCAAATGCCACGTAGCTGGACAGAACCAAAGTAATGTTGTTTGCATCACTTGGGGAAACTCAGATTATTCTTTTTTTAATTACACCTAATTAGATAATTATCCTTATGTAATTAATCAGCTTCTCAAATATGATAATTAGATGAAAAGCATCAATGAAAAAATTGTAGAGCAACACGAAAGACTCCTGATACAGCTTTCTGTTGCTCAATACGTGCTACATAAAAGTGTTTTTCCGAGCATGAAAGAAGCCCGCGATTGCATGCAAAGTGCCCCGAGCGGCCAATCGTGCGGCAATTTTGCATGTGTTTGTGGATTTCTTTCACGCTCGGAAAAATATTTTTATGTAGCACATATTGAGCAATAGAAAGCTGTATTGGGAGTTTTTCAGGTGGCTCTACAATTTTTTCCGTAACACTTTTCATCAAATTATAATATTTGAGAATTTACTTAATTTGTTAATTAATTAAGACTGTCTAATTAGGCTGAATTTTTAAAAATCTGAGTATCTCCAAGCAATGGCAAATAACATTACCTTGGTTATATCCAGCTACATGGCATTGGCATATTTTGAATGCTTGGCTCAAGTTACGTGGGACACCCTGTATATTCATGAGCACACAAACACTTTCTGCATGGGCTGTTCACTGTCATGCATGATGATAAAAAGGCATTTTTTTTAACTACAGCAAGAAGTCTCTGGAAGACGTCCCATTGGCCAGTCCCCAGCTGAAGTAGTCACTCAAGATATGCTGGAAATTAATTGTTATGAGTAACAGGCAGGTGGCAGCTACCCATGTTGCTACAGAGCCTGACGTTGGTACTGTATTCTTAGAATCAATCATGCACAAACATCTGTGCATGCAAAAGATCTGCTCGCACTCAGTGTCCAAAATGCTGCTTGAAATGACCAAAAGAGTGGAACGTTCTGGGGAATTGTTATCCATAATGAATGCTGTAGCTTGCAGCATGTAAGTTTCAAAAAAATGGAGCCAATAAATGGCAACATCGAGTGCCAATGGCATCAAAGAAGAGTGCTCAACCCTGACCAGAGCAGTTTAACAGGCAGTTGGCGAAAAGAGGAAGACTGGCTCTACTATCGGGACGCCTCCAGCAAGCAAGAAAGCTTGACCTGCAAGTACAAAAATTTTTTTCTACCCATAAAATTCAAGATAGCGTCTAGAAAAGTCACTGCAGCATTTTTGAGGAGACAAGGATGGTGTTCTTCGATTGATTACCTACCATCCAAATGTGTGACAACAGGTGCCTGTTGTGCCCAAATGCTGCACAGAGCAAGACAATTTTTGTTTCTTCATAACAGTGCCCTAGGTTGCAGAAGAATCTACATGGCAACACATGTTCAATACCACGAAATATCGAGCCTATTAGCTGAATTTTGCCGCAAGTGACTTTTTTCAGACAACTGAAGGACTACCTTCTAAAGACGATGATTTCACAAAGTTGGTGAATTCAAAGAGCACAACTTCTATGGGCATAGCACAAGCATTTTTTTGTCAGGAATGAGCTCGGAAAGCGATGTCTGAAGGGCAACGTTCCAAGTGGGAAGTCTGGATTGAATAAATAAAAGCATGCACTTGTTCAGAAAGTTCTTGCTTGGGCTTGGAACTTATTGAGTACCCCTTGTATTTAGCACAAAAACTTGCACAAATATGTACACATGCATAAGTCACTATCCACACACGTTGTCCCCAATGCAAATCAACGTGCTCTACTAAGCAATAACTTCAAGACACTGCAGCACTTGTGCCAGCAATCACTTCTTCTTTCGCTCACTGGAACATTTTGGGCAGAACCACTTTCCCTTGGGCTTGCTTGTGAGTCCAACACAAGTGAAGTGGAACCACTCAATTGGACACTAGAAGAAATAAAATGAACATGAATATGACAGCAAGTTGAAAAAGCCAAAGTTGTACAAGTGTGTGTTTCCAAACATAATATATTCAAAGTGTTGCAGAACAATGTGACATGCTTTGTCATCTCTTCTGACACTTAATACATTTGGTCAAAGTAAACGGACTCCGCACATCAAATGACATACACACCATTCCCCACGAGGCACACTTTTTCTCAGCACATTATTGAAATCAGTTGCCCCGCACAGGGTGTCAAATCATAACTAAAGCTGAACTGTAACTGTAACTGAACTACTTATTCCTGTTGAACTACGACTGAACCCAAGTTGATACGTCTGTCACTATTTTGCAGATGACACTCAATCGGAACAAAGACTAGAATCATTCCAAGCTGGTCTGCAAACAAGTCTGGGACAGTTCGAAACAAAATAAAGCAACCGTCCTGAACTGGTTTGATAGGCATTTCTGAATGTTTCACAGTTAATTATATTTTTTCCAGGCTACATTTACTCACTTTTAACAGTTCCCCTATCCTTGCTGTTTAAAAAAAATTACATTATTTTACTGACCTGTAGTTACCCTTGCTCAAATTCCCTGCTATACTGAGCATTTCATTGGCCACTGCGACAGTATTGAGATGCTTGTGCGGCCAAGTGGTACTTCTTTCGATGGAAATTTTCATGACAATGTTCTAAAAACAATCTATGAACTTCACTTTCAAGGCATTCAATAATTAGTCTTTGAAATCAAGTGCAACACCTGCACACTAAAAAGCACTGACAAGTGGTGTTCAAATTGTTAATCAAGACAATATCAAAATTGAATGTGTTGTTTTCAGTAAAACATAAAAAAAACATTCTTGAGTACAGGAGAGGTGCCATTCTCCACACAATTATGTGAGAAACATGGCACCAGCCAAGCCCACTGATGCTCTATGGCGATATTTTACCGCTTCATTGACTACCCTCCTCACTCACCATTCGCCTGGCCAGATTGTACAGGCCACAATACACCCGAGGTCAGCATGCCTTTTTCAAATACAAGTGGGTATTGAACACACTCACAACAGAATTTCACGTAATGAACAACAGGTAATTACTTGTAATCAATTACATTTTCATATGGTTTAGTAATTGACCTATTACTTATTTTTTTACTTGATAACGCTCTGTAATTCAATTACTTTTTCAGGAACTGTCACAAACGGCTGACATCCCTATGTGCCTTCCATCCCACGATGGAGACGTTTGGGTCAAGAACCTGCCCTACGGCCTCTTTCTTAGCATATCTGCACAGAATACCTTTCTACCCCCATCTACAACACTGGCGCTATCAAGGCATTTCTCTTTTCTTGCGCCTGGAGAATACGATGGGGTGCTGGTGGCTGACGTCAGTACAGAAGGGTGAAGGAACTTTTTGGTTGTGCCGGCAGTAAACTTTTGGACCTCAATCGGTGTGGTCATTGAAGGACTACGCGTGTTCGTGGTGGCGACAGGAGCGGGTCGGTATCCGTAAGGAGTGCAATCACCCATTTTGTAGGCTTATCATCGTCGTTGACCCAAGTCACCAGTCCACCTTCAACATCGAGTCAGCTCCTGTACACAAGAACCAGTGAATGAAAAATTTGTTGGTCCATACAGAACTTCTTCCTTCAATTTTCATGTATAATTTCAACTAGAATAGCATGCACTGCATCGCACCATGCGTAGGCCTATTCTGGCTTCCCCATATGGTTATTGGACTTCCATAGGGCCATGTTTTTTTCTCCGTCATACATGCCATTTATTGTCTTCAATCTTGTAGGATATTTCGTCTTCTTTCTTTCTTTCTCGTGCAGTGTGTATTTCTAAGCTCTTGCATTATATTGTTTTTCCTGTCGTGCATTCCGATCTCTTCCTTTGTTTTATGATCTCGCTCTGTTGTTCCAGTCAAATGCTTTTTCTGTTCTCGAATATGCAAATGCCCATATCTGCTTTGAATTTCTGTCATTCCTCGATGACATCATCACATGTGCACCCCGCACGAGTCGACCGTAGAACTGAAAAAAAAAAAGTTGTGATTCAGAACTTGGAGGCTTTTAGGGGGTCGTAGATGGAAGCATCAAGTGGAAGCCTGCAAGTCTTTGCCAAGATGCGGCCGTAGGACGGCAGGCCTTAAGGGCAGGGCAGGCACTTAAGCAGGATTATTTTTCGGGGGGGGGGGAGGCAACCCAAGGTAACTTTTCTATGCGAATGAGGGGGAGGGTACTTTTCTAGTACATATGTGAATAATCCCCACCATTTGCCATAAAGACGCGTAAAGAAGCAAAATAGAATAGAAATAACATTTATCTCACAGGTACGCCTGTGAGATAGACCTCTTATTTACTTGGCAAACAAAGAACCACATAAAATGGACTCGCGCATGAAACATGCGCAGGAAGAACCTTGCCAAGAACAAGTCAACAAGCGAAAGTGCAAAATAAAGATTTCTAGTAGCGTTTCTTCAATTAGGTCTGGAAGAATTATAGAGAAATGTATATTTGCAGAATAATCACAGTTCTTTTGGATCCCATGTTTACTCCTCTACCAAGTAGCAAAACCGACTCAAGTTGATATTTGGGAAGTTGCGTAACAATGCGTGGTCACCAGTCCCATACAACCGCGTAGAGCGTAGGACACTGTAGTTCTAGATGTACTGCACCCACCGCGGAAGGTTAGAAACCCCCCACCCCCATTAGCCCAGCAGGGAAGTGGCTATGCCATGAGGCTCAATTGATAACTGTAGAAGCGTCATTCAAATCACACGGAATTATTCTCCACTTCCAGCGGTGTTTTCTCTACTTCCTCTTCAATAAAAAGATGTTGATCCATAAATATTTCCACTAACAATTTTCACTTTTACTCCCTATTTGGCTGTTGCCTTGGCTTTCTCCCTTAGTATATCGCTTAATTTCTCATCTCCTTGCGACTCTTGTTTCCAGTTGCCAATTTTGCACAAGAAGTCCAGTACAATAAGGGAAAAACTAGACGAGGTAACGGGTGACAGTCATTGCTTATGGGTTGAACGGTTATTGCAGAGCCTGATGATGGACGCTGTTTACAATATTTTTTTTCCACCTTATCTAACCCATATCACGGATATATGGTTCGGAGGATCTTCCAGCGTGGCGGTGAGCCACCACTCGAGGAAATAATGAAGCAAAAAGAAAAGTGCAACTGGTGTTTTCTCTGTTTACAACTAGTTCCACGAGCATACAGACCAGCCGACTATGAGCCAAATCCCTTTCCTAGCCCCTGGAACAGTCTAAACAAAGAAGGTTGAACTAACGAAGCAACAGAGATGCGTGCGATTTTTGAATACATGGTGACATAAAATGTGTGTTGGGCATCATAAATAAAATAAAACATGATAATTAAAACTATAAACTGCACCCTGCCTGCTGCAATAGATGGTGACAAATGAATTCATCTTGAGTTAATCGCGCTGAGAAAATCGACGAGAAAACTGGCTTCCACACCGCAGAAGATACCGATAACTACCGCCATCCAAAAGGAGTGATAAAATTGACAACCATTCTACTCTTTTAAGATGGAATGGCAGCGAAAGCTGACGATAGTCAAAGCTCTCAAACGAAAAGCAAAGTGTTTGACCTCCGCTGCGAGTCGGCCTGAATATAGTGCAATATTGGGCCGACCCGCGGCGGAGGTGAAGCAGGCGTTAATCATCTCCCATACGTAGGCCACTCCCGAAGATGTTGCAATACCGGGCCCAACCGTGGTGTAGGTGAAGCAGGCGTTAAGAACTCCCAATACGTAGACGGATCCAGAAAAAATAGCAATACTGGGCCCACCCGCCGCGGAGGTGAAGCAGGCATTAAGAACTCCCCATACGCAGGCGGATCCCGAAGATATTGCAATACCAGGCCCACACACGGCGGAGGTGAAGCAGGCATTAAGAACTCCCCATACGCAGGCAGATCCCGAAGATATTGCAATACCAGGCCCACCTGCGGTGGAGGTGAAGCAGGCGTTAAGAACTTCCCATACGCAGGCGGATCCCGAAGATATTGCAATACCGGGCCCACCCACGGCGGAGATGAAGTATGCATTAAGAACTCCCCATACGCAGGCGGATCCCGAAGATATTGCAATACCGGGCACACCTGCGGTGGAAGTGAAGCAGGCATTAAGAACTCCCCATACACAGGCAGATCCCGAAGATATTGCAATACCGGGCCCACCCACAGCGGTGGTGTAGCAGGCATTAAGAACTCCCCATACGCAGGCGGATCCCGAAGATATTGCAATACCAGGCCCACCCATGGCGGAGGTGAAGTAGGCATTAACCCTTTCGCTGTCACGGACAAACCGGTACGTCACCGCGCTTCCCCCCCACGGTGTCACTGACGTACCGGTACGTTCTCTATCGTGCGTTCAAAATTTCGCGCCTCAGCGCAAAGCTGGCGCTCCTGAATTGGCCACGCCATCTGTTGACTCTTTCTACAAGTTTGTATATTCTCCCCGACCTGTGTTAACCCATGTATTGAAGAGTACGGTGCGACTGCCACTCCCCACTTTCTCTTTGCTGAGTGGCGCGGTGGCTCCGCGTTCGCTGGATCATGCGTCGCGTGCGTGTGGTTATGGGTTCAAGGGTTGTTCTGCCATCTCCGCTGGTTTGAAGGTTTTTATTTTTCTTCTGTTGGTGTGTCTGCTACGCCGTGTCAAGTTCAGGCGCACGTGCCGTTGCCTCTCCGAAAAGAGTGACTCGATTGCTGCTTTCGCTCTCTCGCCGAACCCTCGCTTCCGACTTGCAGCAGTAAACGTAAAGCCCTTCGAACTTTGTTTAGCCTTTTTCCATCTCCCTCTGTCTTCTTGATCACGCAACGTCCCATTTCTCTCCGTTGTGCGGGCGACTGAAAGCGCATCCTCCCAGCGCGCGGTTACTTTCGGATGGCTGAGGGCGCGGGACCTTCGTCTGCTCATTGGTGCGGTGGCTCAATTACGATTTACAATACGAGCCGAGCTAGGATTCGGACTCGGACAGAGTCGCATGCGAGGAAGAGGGTTCCGTATCGTCAGATTCGGATGTTGAACGGATTTTATAGTCAGGCTGATGATGATGATGATGTTTACTAACAGCAGCTGCAGAACACTGAAATGTGCATATAGCATTGACTACGTTATTTGTATACCAATCATAATCAAAAATAAATTGCTATGTTCATTCCCTGTTATGCTCGTTCCCTGAAACCAAGCCGACACTGGGGGTGCGTCACGGCCAGAAAGGTCCGAGAGCGAAAGGGTTAAGAACTCCCCATACGCAGGCGGATCCCGAAGATATTGCAATACCGGGCCCACCCGCGGCGGAGGTGAAGCAGGCATTAAGAACTCCCCATACATAGGCTGATCCCGAAAATTCTGAAGGGCACGTTATAGGTTCCCGAGTCCACAGGGGTATGTGCCATTGATCTTGGACCCTATTTGCACTATCACCAGGATCAGCCCACATGATGATTTTTTCGGTCGACAGATGCCAAAAAATACTACGGAAGTTAGTCATACATTGCTTTCACTGTAAAAGGCAGCAAAATGTTGACCGCCAAGTAGATTGATTTGTCGATGCTTTAGGAATGTGTGTGAGGAGTGGTGCCTTGGGCTGATATGGGGGGGGGTTATGCCACTTAATTTCGGGGGGGGGGGGGGGGGGCCCTTGGTACGTGCCTGGGGCAGGGCATGACAGTAACCAAACGCATGTGACCAGTTACTTTATTGAGACAAGCTGTAAGAAGGCATGCAGCTTTGAGTACCTCAATTTGGCAAGGACTACAGCGGAATGCCCAAAGTCATGCCATGCAGCAGCCTTGTCAATATTATACAAGATGAGCGAATCGAAGAGTTCAGCATTTGTTTCCTTATCTCAATGCTCCACTAGATGTTGGTTGACGAATTGCGCCGGAACTGCTAAGGCTCCATAATAAAGGCCACTTAGATGTTGACGCTAGGACCAGGGTGCCTACCAAGTTGACATTTCCAAATTCCCTGAGTTTTCCAGGTTTTCCCTGAGTGCCTTTGCAAAATTCCCCGAAACCTCAGCAGTCATGGAGGCATTAAGGAATCAGGGTGTAGACGAGCCGTATGTAAAAATACTGAAAAATATCTATAGCGGCTCCACAGCCACCGTAGTCCTCCATAAAGAAAGCAACAAAATCCCAATAAAGAAAGGCGTCAGGCAGGGAGATACAATCTCTCCAATGCTATTCACAGCGTGTTTACAGGAGGTATTCAGAGACCTGGATTGGGAAGAATTGGGGATAAAAATTAATGGAGAATACCTTAGTAACTTGCGATTCGCTGATGATATTGCCTTGCTTAGTAACTCAGGGGACCAATTGCAATGCATGCTCACTGACCTGGAGAGGCAAAGCAGAAGAGTGGGTCTAAAAATTAATCTGCAGAAAACTAAAGTAATGTTTAACAGTCTCGGAAGAGAACAGCAATTTACAATAGGCAGCGAGGCACTGGAAGTCGTAAGGGAATACATCTACTTAGGGCAGGTAGTGACGGCGGATCCTGATCATGAGACGGAAATAATCAGAAGAATAAGAATGGGCTGGGGTGCATTTGGCAGGCATTCTCAGATCATGAACAGCAGGTTGCCATTATCCCTCAAGAGAAAAGTGTATAATAGCTGTGTCTTACCAGTACTCACCTACGGGGCAGAAACCTGGAGGCTTACGAAAAGGGTTCTACTCAAATTGAGGACGACGCAACGAGCTATGGAAAGAAGAATGATAGGTGTAACGTTAAGGGATAAGAAAAGAGCAGATTGGGTGAGGGAACAAACGCGAGTTAATGACATCTTAGTTGAAATCAAGAAAAAGAAATGGGCATGGGCAGGACATGTAATGAGGAGGGAAGATAACCGATGGTCATTAAGGGTTACGGACTGGATCCCAAGGGAAGGGAAGCGTAGCAGGGGACGGCAGAAAGTTAGGTGGGCGGATGAGATTAAGAAGTTTGCAGGGACGGCATGGCCGCAATTAGTACATGACCGGGGTTGTTGGAGAAGTATGGGAGAGGCCTTTGCCCTGCAGTGGGCGTAACCAGGCTGATGATGATGATGATGCAGAACTATGTTTTATGTCAAGACGGGCTGAAACCATATCGCCTGATGCTGTCACTCTAGTAAGCATATGAAAAAATATTTTTTAAAAACGATTTAATCTAATTTGAATACTAAGGAGTTGTGTTTATGTTATTCAATAAGAGACTAGAAGGGAGGGGTTAGTAAAATGCACAGCAAATAAAATGTCTTCGAAAAATTTGCAAATCGAGTTGGACATTCTCAAATACAAATAAAAAGGAGATGCATACAGATGCAAATATTTTCGAATATGAGCTATTTCTATCAACTGATAGCAAGCTCAGTGATCTGAGGCCCGAACTTTGTCACAATTGAGGTTCTCTCTCAACAACTTGTAAGTCAATCTCAACTGTCCTGACATACTCTCAGCTGGCGCACGACGCCTCAGCATTGTGTTTCACCGCTTTAAAGAGTTTATTTGGGTTTGGATGAGGGACACCTGCATCTCAGCATCAGCCAACACTCTTGTTTTTTGAGCTGAAGCTCCTTCAGAATGGCGGCAGCATGCTTCCTTTCCCATTCATTCCTCAATGCGTAGGTCCTTTCTGTTCTAGTCCTCCTTCCGCCACTCGTTCGCCTCACAGATCATTTGAAGCATCTTCTTGGCCAGTGGCACAGTACACATCCGATATTTCTAACTCCCTAGGGGCCGCGAAAACGTCCGAAAAATCAGCCAGCTGGAAAAAATAAATGCGTGTCATTTACTGCCCTTAAGAGCTCAAGCCGCCACAGGCACATTCGAAAAAGCTCTGAAGGCCTGTCGGTACACTAATTAGGCATATCGGTGCTCGTACTGTGACAGGAAATACCGGGTGCACGCGTGTATAATTAAAGAATACACACTGTGTCCCGTGGCAACAGCCCCTTCCCACACTTGTTATGCTTCACTGCAATACTTTTGCATATGCTTCACCAAGTAGCATTTCTGTGCAAAGGCGAAGCTGACTTTCGGGAACCGGCATTATGCAATGCACCGTGCTTTCCAAGCTTCCAAGCCAATCGCGAGGACCACAAAGGCGGAGTCCGTGCCATTAATGAAAGCAGCGAATTCTTTCAATAAAAAGCACGGCACCCAACGGCAAGAAGCTTCATAGCGAACGTCGAAGCAGCTAGGCCTAGCATTGCCGCAGTGGTGACTACAGCTGCCAGCGGATCTGCGTGCGAGCGCCGGTTCGATGCTGTGAGGTAATCAAAATGGCAGCGGTGGTGGCTTTGATTAATGCCGTTTCGGACCTGCGGTCACGGCAAAACGTCCGGAAAATCGGACGGCGATGAGTTCTTGCATCCGAAATTTCAGATGTTCTGATACATTGACTCTATGGGGTACGCGATGGTGTCGCGAAGCCGTCCAAATTATCGGGAATCCGGAAAGTCGGTCGTTGACTGTACACTGGCAACTCCTCCAGCCGACGACGGGGCGTCAAAGACGATTCATTACGATTCCTCTCTGTTACTCGAGCCAACATTACCGCGACTTTCGACCCTTTCAATAAAATTACAGCTAATTTTCCCTGATAGGGGCACAAATTCTCTGAGTTTTCCCTGAGTTTTTCCAGACTACTCAAAATCCCTGAGAATTTCCGGTTTTCCCGGTTGGTAGACACCCTGTAGGTCATCACCTACGAACAATTTATTTCAGCTCTACATTGGTTTTACCTAAAGCGTCTCCACTGAGCCCCAGCAAACAATGAAGTGCTGCACTTCACAAAGGACTCAGATGTGAGAATCACGGCATTGAGCAACCCCAATCTTGTGCGAAAGATGTTTGTATGTTACAACACTGCTGTTCCCTACAGTGCACACATCAAGCAAGTTTCGACACTGTTGATGTCTTCACAAGGAAACGAGGGAAGATGACTATAGCTTTCATTGATTACGAGAAAGCGTCTGATTCAGTCGAAACCTCAGCAGTCATGCAGGCATTACAGAATCAGGGTGTAGATGAGCCGTATGTGAAAATACTGAAAGATATCTACAGTGGCTTCACAGCCACCATAGTCCTCCATAAAGAAAGCAACAAAATCCCAATAAAGAAGGGTGTCAGGCAGGGAGATACAATCTCTCCAATGCTATCAATGCCAATAAAGAAGGGCATCAGGCAGGGAGATACGATCTCTCCAATGCTATTAACAGCATGTTTACACGAAGTATTCAAACACCTGGATTGGGAAGAATTATGGATCAGAGTTAATGGAGAATACCTTAGTAAATTGCAATTCACTGATGATATTGCCTTGCTTAGTAACTGAGGGGACCAATTGCAATGCATGCTCACTGACCTGGACAGGCAAAGCAGAAGGGTGGGTCTAAAAATTAATCTGCAGAAAACTAAAGTAATGTTTAACAGTCTCGGAAGAGAACAGCTGTGTACGATAGGTAGCGAGGCACTGAAATTGGTAAGGGAATACATCTACTTAGGGCAGTTAGTGAACGCGAATCCGGATCATGAGACTGAAATAATCAGAAGAATAAGAATGGACTGGAGTGCATTTGGCAGGCATTCTCAGATCATGAACAGCAGGTTGCCATTATCCCTCAAGAGAAAAGTGTATAACAGCTGTGTCTTGCCAGTACTCACTTATGGGGCAGAAACTTGGAGGCTTGCGAAAAGGATTCTACTTAAATTGAGGACGACGCAACGAGCTATAGAAAAAAGGATGGTGTGTGTAACGTTAAGGCATTAGAAGAGAGCAGATTGGGTGAGGGAACAAACGCGAGTTAATGACATCTTAGTTGAAATCAAGAAAAAGAAATGGACATGGGCAGGGCATGTTATGAGGAGGGAAGATAATCGATGGTCATTAAGGGTTACAGACTGGATTTCAAGAGGAAGGAAGCGTAGCAGGGGGCGGCAGAAAGTTAGGTGAACAGATGAGATTAAGAAGTTTGCAGGGACAACATGGCCACAATTAGCACATGACCGAGGTAGTTGGAGAAGTATGGGAGAGGCCTTTGCCCTGCAGTGGGCGTAGCAAGGCTGACGATGATTATTATTATTATGATGATGAAATATGTCTATCCGCTGCCTCGGATAGATGACGCCCTCGACTCCTTACAAGGCGTGGAGTACTTGCCATTTTTGGATCTTCGCTCCGGCTATTGGCAAGTGCCGATGGCAGTAAATGACTGTGAGAAGACAGTTTTCGTCATGCCCGACGGCTTGTACAAATTTACCATAATGCCATTCAGGCTCTGCAATGCACCCGCTACTTTCGAGTGTATGATGGACACCATCCTTCGTAATTACCAGTGGAAAACATGTCTGTGCTACCTTGATGACATCGTGGTGTTTTCGCCAGATTTCTCGATGCACCTCATTCGCTTGTGTGAGATACTGACCTGCCTCACCTCTGCTGCCCTCCAACTCAACATCAAAATGTGCCGCTTTGCTACCCGCAAGTTAACAATATTAGAGCACATTGTTTGAAGGACAGTGTGCTTCGTGACCCAGCCAAGTTTCGCGCAGTCGCAGAGTTTCCGATGCCCACTATTCTTAAGGTGCTCCCCAGCTTTATAGGGCTCTGCTCTTACATTCGGCGTTTCGTGCGCAATTTTGCAACTATCATCGCACCACTGACCAATTTGCTTACCGCTACGAACAGCATCTCCGCGTGGTCAACTTCCTGTGATGAAGCCTTCAAGCAACTACGTCGCCTACTTACTTCGCCACCGATTCTTCGACAATACGATCCCACAGTGCCTATAGAGGTACACACGGATGCCAGTGGCATCGGACTTGGTGCAGTCCTCGCACAATGGAAAGACGGCTATGACGAGTGCATTGTCACGTATGCAAGCCACACTTTAAAGAAGGCAGAAGCCAACTACTCTGAAACAGAAAAGGAGTGCTTGGCCATTATTTGGGCTCTCGTCAAATTTCGTCCATACCTATACGGTCGCCCTATTGACATTGTGACCAACCACCACTCCCTTTGCTGGCTGTCCTCGTTGAAGGATCCGTCAGGTCGCCTAGGCCAATGGGCACTTCACTTACAAGAATATGACATCCGCGTTGTCTACCAATCGGGCACAAAGCATTCTGACGCCGATGCGCTTTCTGGATCGCCAATACCTGTGGCGATGTGGCTTCAGTGTCTGCGCCCTTTGCATCGATCCATGTCACCCATCAACGTCCCTGATATGCCGGACGAGCAGAGTAAGATTCCCCTGCTTTCAACTATGCTGAATTTCCTCCACGATCCATCCGTCACACCCTCTTCTCAAACACTTCATTGCCAAGCCACTCACTTTGCTGTACGTGACACTGTCCTTTACCGCAGAAATTATTTGCCTGATGGTCGCAAATGGCTCCTTGTGATACCACGACACATGCGTTCTGACGTACGCGCTTATTTTCATGCTGATCCTCATAATGGTCATGCCGGTGTTCTGAAAACATATACTCGGCTAAGGCAGCGTTTGCACTGGCACAGCATGTATCACTTCATGCGCCAGTACGTACGCGCTTGCACGCTGTGCCAACGGCATAAAATTCCACAGCACCCTCCTGGTGAGCTACAGCCACTGCCCTGTCCGGCTCGGCCCTTCGATAGCATCAGCATAGACCTATATGGGCCACTTCCTTGCAGCTCCTTGGGTAACCGATGGATAATTGTAGGTGTTGACCACTTGACGTGCTACGCTGAGACTGCGACACTCCCGGCAGCCTCTGCGCGCGAAGTTGCGTTTTTCATTTTGCGGAACTTCGTTCTTTGACACTGCGCACCATGCGAACTGCTCAGCAATAGAGGGTGTGTCTTCCTCGCCGAAGTAATCCAAGCCCTTCTCACTGCATGCAGCGTCGTTCACCGCAAGTCTACAGCCTACCACCCGCAAATGAACGGCTTGACAGAGAGGTTCAACCGCACACTCGATGACGTGTTGACTATGTACGTCACCTCGGACCACCGTAACTGGGACACTGTTTTGTCGTTCATAACGTATGCTTAAATACGGCCACACAAGCTACCACAGGCTTTTCACCCTTTCTTCTGCTGTATGGACGAGAGCCCTTGTGTACTATGGACACACTGCATCCATACCGACTCGACGCTTTCAAATGCACGGCTGTGTCTGAAGCCGCCAAATATGCCGAGGACTGTAGGCGGCTCACGCAAACACTTACGACCGCCACTCAAGGTCGTCAAAAGCTGCGTTGTGACAGTGGCTATTGGGTCTTGCCGTTGAGTGCGGGAGTTGGCCAACGTTGAGGAGGATTTTGAGATGAAACTGAAGCTTTATTTACATTATTTACAGTAATAACACAAAGTAATTAACAGTCATAAAGTCATTGACGGCCGGCAGCAAATAGGACACTGCGGCCCATGGCAAGAAGAACGAAAAAATGAATGGATGAAGGAGTGCATCTCTCTTCTCCCTGACCTCTTCGGTCTCTCGGGGTCACGTCATTTTCGGCCACTCATCGAGCCTGCTCAGGTGTCGTCATGTTCCTCCAATGGTAGGCGGCCATGCAAGCGCAGGCACATTCGGCAGATGGGGCGGCTCCGAGGGCTCCACTGTGACTTACTTACGGGTGACTTACAGGTGACTTACTACCGGTGTTGCCACCAAGTCTGAAAGAGCTCAGCTGGAGGAGACGGGTTGTTTTTGAACGAGCTTTCAGAGCTACAAAACAGCTTTGCTCAGGACCAAGATTACCTGGAACCGTGCCAGGCTCCCGCTGCACTTTCGGGAAGAGTCAAGCAGGGATGGAGACGCTAGCTCAGCGGGGGCACCTCAGGTGGGGGTCGCCAACTTGTCTGATAGGTCCGGGAATGTGTTAGACGCGCTCCTGCGCACCCTAATTGGAATGCGATGGTGATTGGATGTGGTCGGGGAACTCAAGTGATGCCAAGAAAAGGGTCCATATCTAACATGGCGCACTCACACCACTTTTCCTGACTGGTTCCCTTGTTTGGTTGTGGGTCCCACCTCACAGCTCTGGCCTTTCAATCAAACTTCTTGTACGCTATGATGGCCCCTACCGCGTCATAGACCGTACCTCCGCAGTCACCTACGTTGTAGAACCTGTGACGCCATCACCCGACCTTAGGCATCGCGGGCGTGACACGGTTCGTGTAAACCAACTTAAACCGTACTATGACCCCCTCATCCTACATACGCCGTAAGTCGCCAGGATGGCTCATCTTCTTTCCTGGGGGCCACTGTAGTGAAGAGGACGAAGAAAACGCTTTTATGTCTGCTGTGCGCACAATCAGCATTCGTGTACTACCAGTGCAACTAGACCGTGCCTAGTGCCTTATAATAAATCCTCATACTACAAGCAGAATAAACATTTCCTCATTTCACAAGACGCATTGTGTCTACTTTATGAAATTGCACATCACACAGATTCGAAGGAGATTTGTAAAATTTCTGTTCGCAATCATTTTTACTAAATAATGAGACAACTCTGCACCAACACAATGTGCAGTTGAGCAGTAGAAACAAAAAAATAAATGCTGTGCCAATCAGCGCAGTTGGCATACCAACTAGCGTTCACAACGTGCACGTCTGAAACTGAAACCGGAAGTGTGGTTCAGGTTTTAATGCCAGCAGCTTGGTGCGTTACAGTTAATTTGGCTGGTGGTATCTATGAGAGTGTCTGCTCTGGCAGAATGTCTTTCCCTATGATTTAACTGTATGAGAAACATTGGCTTCTCTACGTTGTCGCCATTACATTGCATTTGCGCTTGAGAGGAAGCTTTAGGTCTGGTGCTCCAATCTAAATAGTATATGGGTACGATGCTGTTGTCTCAAAAAAGCATTTCTGAGTTTTACATGTAGTACAGTTAAACTCCGCGATAACGAAAGCCCAAGACAACGAAATTCCCGGCAGAACACATAGGATTGATTATTCCCTTTTTGTATCTCCCAACAATCAAATGACACTAAGCTGCAATCTCGCATCAAGGGAATTTGCCGGAACATTAGACCCCATAGTACCTACCTGTGTAATGCTCAACAGAGTAAAAAAATTGCGGCAGAACCCATCTCACGGTGACTGTCGACGGTAATTCGTTACCATTGAATCAATATAGCGACACAACGTATTCCCATCATCGAAATGAGTTACCGTATATACTCGCATAATGATGCCACTTATTTGTCAAAAAAACTGACGTAAGTTCAAGGGTGCGATCATTGCACGGGTTAAATTTCACGCGATAAGAATTTTTTTTTTCATCCCGCATTTGCTGCAAGATGACAACAGGTCAAGCAGGTGGCTGCCACTGTACAATTGTGCTGTAATAGTGCGGGACACCAAAAAAAAATGCCGGCCGGGGGAGCAAGCCGAACGCGCCAAACGCGATTATTTTTCTTCTCGTGAGTACATTACGCGCCCTGAAAGTTTCTTCCGTATCAGTAATGAGTAATATCGTTAATATCGGCAAGTCTGCGACAATAACATAGCCATGTCCACTTTGAGGGGACAGAAACAGAGATGGGCGCGCTTAGCTGCCAGTGACATAGAAACACATGGCAGGCATGCTGCGGAAACTGCGGCATTTGTCTTCACTACTATCCTAATACGGCACGTTTCCGCTAAGGGTGGGCGAATGTCTTAGCTGTGTTACAAGCGTCGGCATATGAATAGGGTACACTTCCAACGTATCAGTGTAAACATGGCCACTATCGTGGCCGCTCGCGATGTGTTGCGTGCCCACGAGTGCAGACGAGAAGAATTGAAAGACACCTTTTTTGTCGTTGTTGTTGGCCAAAACAAACCATTATGCCAACAAGTAATAAAGCCAAGGCAAGTTTGGTTGTAGCTTTTTTTTTTTTTTTTTCATGGAAGTGCAGAAAGTGATGAAAGGAATGAAATGGGGCATCTGCTTAAAAGAATGTTTGGTGCTTGTAGACCGCTTGGCATGTCTTCAAGAGTCGTTCGCGCAGCATGTGACAGCATTCGACAAATGGTAAGCGCGATCATCATTAGATAGATTTGGCACACGACATATCACTGCGACAAGTTCAGGGTGTGATCATTACACGGGAAAGAAAAAAGATCGAATTTTGATGACAAAATTCAGGGGTGCGATCATTATGCGAGTGCGATCATTATGCGAGTAAATACAGTATGTATGATGCGTGTATGACGCGTGTACTGTAGCAGGCCTCCTCTTTTGTGCTTCCCTAAGAAGTTCCCAGGCGCCATTAGGTGCCGCCGCCATGAAGTCTGCACGTTCTCTGAAATGCATGGCACACTAATGCGTGCTAACGCTGAGAAACACATCATGCGGGAACCGGGCTCCCCTCTTGCACTTTGGATGGGTGGAAGGATGCTATGAGCATCCCCTTTGAAACAGGCTGGTGTGTTGTGCCACCAAGCTCTCTTTCTTATTTTGCATAATGCCTACCTATCTTTTCTTTAAATAGACAAATAATTCCCAGCATCAAACATTTTGAACCATTAATGAGAACTAAAATTTGTTTTTGTATGCCTCCGTTGCTTGTGCTCTCCCTACTTTTCTGCCACCAAACCTCCATGCTGCTTTTACTAATCTGTACTGCGGACATGTTTACTTTCCCCCTCCTTTCCCTGTATCCAAGGGCTTCAAGGAGGCCGGCGGAGCCTAAACCAACATCTGAGTAGATATCGTCACATCCTACTAAAACATGTTCTATTGATTCCCTAGCTTAATTTACCACAAGCATATGCTTTCTTTTCCTTGGTGTACCTCGCTTTATAACTACGCATTCTAAAGCGTCCGGATCTCACTTCGAAGGAGAAGGGGAAGGAACTGCCGACGACAAAAAACATCTTCGCTTTCTTTTTTTCTGGGTCACAGCAATGTCAGAGAAAACTCTGTATGGCTGCTATTGAAGTTATAAGTCATCTCGCAAATTGTAGTGTGACAGGAGACGGTGTGTGCGCACGTGTATAATTAAGAAACACATACCATATGTGGCCAGTGTCCCATTAGCACTTTTACTATGCTTCACTGCATAACACTGCTGTACAATGGCTAAGCTGACTTAAAAGACCAGGTCATTAGGCAATGCATATTCAACCTTTGCTAGATGCGTACTCATCAATGCATGCTTAGATATAGTGAACTGAATTAGTCCTACACTGGCTGTGCACAAAAAACTTGGATGTAAATCTCACTTCGGCTAGCTACCTTGCACACAAAGCCAATGATGCGGTTGTGGCTGCGTGACGCATTTCTGCTATTATTTTATGAATACTTAATTTTTTTATTTGTAATCGGTTAGGGGCAGTTTTTCGGGAGTCTGCTTGGGATTCAGGGGTCCTCCGGACAAATCGGGAGAGTTGGCCAGTATGTAAAGGTTAACGGATAGTTCCAGTGCACTATCATATCTGTACGAGTGCTTCTTATTCAGATTATCTCTTGTGAAAAAATTCTACTACTGTGTGATCCAAGAAACTATTTGGAAACAAATTGCACAATGACCACAAGCTGCATGCAGTGTTTGTGCCCATGCAACAGGCAGAAATTAACTCAATATAATCACACAATATAATTGCAAAGGTAGTCAATTCTAAAAGCATGGCCACTTAGTGTGAATCCAGAGACTAGCGTCAGTTTCGAAATGGTATTTGCACCCATCTAAAGTTTGCTGCTCAGTTTTCACTAATGTTGAATTCCAATGGCAGATTGCAAGCGCTCAGCCGGATCATGAACAAAGCGCATTTGACTGACATCGCTCTCACCAAATCTGCTAATGGAATGCGTGCGCTTCCGCGTGGGCACTTAGTACGGGAAAATTAAGCGAGAGGGCGCTAGACTAGAGGTGGATCGGGTAGGCCTCACCACCATCACTACCACCATCTGGATCATTCAAACATCCCTTGCGTTAGTTTTGCTTCCGTGTTGGAAGAATCATCCCTGGAGGTCGAACTTATGGTGTCTTGAGTCGGAGCTCTCACTATCCAGAAGCAGGAACAAAAGCACATGGTGCAATGTAGCGTCCATGTGTTCCATGTCATTCATAGCTGCCCGCAACCAGAAATAGCAGACCATGACAGTAAGCCTCTGAGGAAATACGTCACACGGACTTCCAGTCAAATCTGCCGATTTCGGTGGAGCAAATATGTTTGCTCACAGAGTGATCCAGAATCGGTGGCTGGTCCCAATCTGCCATTGGAACACAAAACTTATGCTCTCATTCAGCCATCGAAATAGGATTGCTCCATACGGAGCAGAAAAGCTTGAGCTGGATCTACCATAGGAATTCAACATTAGCTTTGTCCCACAGTGTGCAAGAAAATCCTCGTGGGAAACCATAAAGTGCCACATCCACCTGTTTCACAGAAAGCTTAGAGACAGATACATGCCTCTGGATTTGTGCTAAGTGGACGTAACCTTAAGTGCAGAACTCGGCAACTGCAACAGATACCTTAGAGCAAACTAAATTCGAATAAAGTTTAATTAATGAGTTCATTCATAATTACTGCATAATGTTTTATGTCCATTGGTAGATTGGTGCAAAATAGCATGATTGGAATGGCGTGCTTCTGCCTTTCTTCAATATACAGCTGGAATATTCGTTTTCCTCGATCATGCAAGACATGGAAGCTTTTGCCGCGCGCATTTTCCCACATGGGGAACAAAGAAGCAGGATGTCGATGACACTGCTACTGAATGAACCCAACATCCACCATGACCTATGAACATTGACCATCTGCAAAGCCAGGTAAAGACCAAGTATGCTTAACTTCGAAATAACCAGTAGACATCAAGCAGCGTCAACTGACAGCTGCAATAGCAAGTGAACCACAGGTAAAACACTTCTGCTCCCTGCCACTTCTATTGTCATCAAGGCCTGTCAGTCAAAGTCATTCTAAAATACAGCAAATGATACCCTTTTTTTTTTAACTTGTGATGACAGATGGCAGAATAGACCCCTAGGTCTAGGTAATGCGTCATTCTGTCACGTATTATTGCAATTACGCATAACCTGAACATAACTTATCTCCCACAATGCTGTTTGTGCTGGCCAAGTTAAATAGTGCCAGCCTGCCACCTCCTCGACCCCCCTTTCACGTTTTTGCTCACAACTTTTGGTGTAGAAATGAAGTAGAATGGGATGGAGGCGGCTATATATATAACTCGTCAGGAAGCTTGTGGTTAAGTATTAAGTTTTATGCATAATATGCGTTATGTGCAATAAAGGCACCAGGGGTTTTGCAATCTCATGCCTCTAAGCAAAATAATATGCCCGGCTAACTTCAATCCACTAAACCAACAGCACATCTGGAACGCGCTCTGTAAAATGCATAAGGAAGAACAGATAGAGATGCACAACTTACATCAGGATTGTCACACCCAATCATCTCGCCATAGGAGACCTGATGGCAAAGGCAATAGGTAGGCTCATTTGGGTCCACAGGCATGTCAAGCACATCAGATGGATGCGATATACTGATGGACTGCAGCAGAGGAACGTCTGTTGGCCTACAAACATTGCACCAAAACATTGTCAGGTTTACTTTGCAGAGTTCTTTGAAGCTTTCAAAACAGAAAACAAGTTTATTTGACTATGCTAGCTGAGTGTATATTAATAAGTGACTTCATGACACGATTTTGATTTAACGAAGCTTTTGGCTATTTCACGCATATACACTTGGAGCCCATATGGTTAGTAAATCTTGCAAGAAAACTAAAATGCTCGCCGAAGAAAATGTTGTTTCATGCGACCTTCTGGATGTAAAGTTTGAGTGGCAAAACTGCCGGGATGTGATAGGAAGGAAACACCGCTGTGCCATTTGTCGCGTCGGTAAACAACTTGCAGAGGCTGCGGGATGCGCAGCAGCTCACAGCGCTCGGAAAAACATGAAAGCTACAATTCCTTCTGCACAAGGGAATGGGGAGGGATGGGAAAGTCGACTCCTCAAGCATGCATCTATCTGCCATCTCCTCCTTGTGTGCGTCCATGCCCTGGCCACACGCCACATTATGGAGGTAATCTCTCCGCGGCAAGTGCAAAGCCCAAGCCAAAATCGTTGGTGCCTTCCCACGCACTGTGTTGTTCCCATGCGTCTAGTGTTGGTGGTCGCGTCATCTCAAGTTTCCAAGACAGTGCGAAATGCTCACTCGCGTTGTGACTGCGAGTTCATGGCATCCAGTGAGATCTGTTAAAGGGCCCCTGAAACGGTTCGGACAAATTTTGTAGACACGTAGGGTACAGCTTAAGTAGAACATTCACACCACAATTTAAGTGAAGCGTTACGTATTAATGGAGCTACAAGCGATTAGAAGTTACCCTCCTCCCTAGTCATGCTTTTCCTCCTCAACTCGTTCGCCGAGCGATCGGGGCTAAGCTCCGCCTTCACTGGTTTCGCGTCACGATGCGACGTCACATAGTCCACTTCCGGTTGTTTTGGAGCCGGCCCCCGCCTGCGTGAAACCTCTCCGCTAGCCGCTTGGCCGTCGACCCCAAGCGAGAGCTATCGAAGCAGCGTGCGTTGCGAGCATTCTGTCGTAGCGCCGAACGTGCCTGGTATTCCGGTAACCACAGGCAAGCTGGTCATTTCGGCAAATGACTGGAGGCATAAACTCAAGCTGATGAAGGAACTTTAGCGTAGACGTACGTGCGGCCTGATCGGTCTGCACGGTCCAGCCACTTGTTGGCGCAGCGCTTAACCAGCCAAACAAAGCGCTAATATTGCTCTAACCAAATGTAAAACATTTTAAACATTTATAAAAACAAAGTGTTGATGATTACACTCCTGCGAAAAATACACACCAGCAGCCAAAGAAGAATACACTTCCTTACTGCTACTGTGTATGGTTGAGCTCTGTGCCACCAGGTGGCTGCACCGTGCAGACCATTCGCATTTGCGATGCTCATCCCATGGCTCATCCCGTTACGGCACAGTCAAGCGGCCAGACCCTGTCCCCTTGCGCTTGTATTTGCCCTAATACCGGACTCGCGAAACGCTATTGCGTTAGTAATCTTCCGGTGTAAAGTGACGGCCACAAACGCGCAAACCCTGGCGCCGATCGGATAGCGGCAGTCCGATGCGCAGCAGCCAGCTCGCTCGTATGCTGCCTTGCAGAGGGACACGATGTCGCAGCTTGACATATTGCCAGTCGCTACGTTTGCAGTCCACAAAGCAACAAAGTCGAATCATAGTGCTCGCGAAAAGACCGAGACCGACTCTGACCGCGGAGCTCTCGTCAAAATGGAGTACGTTGTAACACAAGCAGACGACTGCTGTGTGCCGGAAGTGCTTAATTGTATTGAAAAATCGTTCTTGTGCATTCTCTTTATGTTACTTTCTGTTTATAAAAACAAATGAACTAACATTCCAACTATTACGAAGATCATTTGTTTACCATAAAGTTGGAAAAATTATTGATCACGCGCCCTGGTCAGCCAATCGGATAGCTCGCCCCACTGACGTCATATGGGTGATTTTCGTCATATGGGTAGGGGCGGCTTAAAATTCCGCCGAGCAGCGTGCTCCGATCGGCAGCGATGTGCATTTTTAAAACCTTATAATAAATTACACGCTTTACGCGGAGCACTTAGATGTGTCAATTAATGATCAGAAGGACCTACTCTAACGACTCAGTACGTTTGTAGAAAATCGTCGAAATCGTTTCAGGGTCCCTTTAATGTTTGCTTGAGCGTGCGTGACACCAATAAAACTATGAATGTTACTTCGTGCAATTATCTCTTTGCTATCGCCATCAATTCTCTGCCTTTCTGGCAAAACTGCAACTTTTCTGGGATTTCATTTTTCTTTTTTTTGCTCAGGACAAATATCCACACCTTCTTAAGCTGCTTTTTATTTGTGAGTGCCCGCTGAGGGCCCCTAAGCATGGTCAGCTATGGCGTCCGAGATTTACGGTACTACACGATGTAACACACACCAATCTCGAATGCTGCAAGTCACATCGATGCACTGCTCCAAGCGCAATTAACACTGCATGTGCTGGTGCTCATAACAATGCTATTATAGTCCGACCTTCTTCCAATTTGTTTATAACTGCTAACTAACATGATACTATCCACCAGGAATGCTCTAGGGAGTTGTCACATTCTTTTTAATGTTGAAACTTTAAAATGTTGAATTAATTTGCAATTTTATGAAGTTCTGCGCTGCAAGTACAACTTCGTGATATCAAGGTTCAACTGTAGTGCCCCATTCGATTCAGTGTTTGAATGGAATAGTCACTATTCGTAAATTCCATATTTTTCATACACTTTTCAGATATTTCTAAATGTCAACTGCGCCGAAATAAATGTAACATTTGAGCAAAAGTACGGTAAATTTTCACTCCCAGGGACATGGTAGTAAGAAATAAAACATGAGAACTTGCGTAGCCATACTTTACAGGCTGTACAGCAATCCTTCACACTCCCTGAAGAGCCCTGTGCATACAAAGAAACTACTTGTTTGTTCCTAATTATCCATTTGTGCTTTTAATAAACAATGCTTCATAACGTACTATGTAATGACAGAAACTGGCTAACTTTAAGAATACTGGAATGTGAACATCTTCTTATATTAGCTGTGATAATGGCTATTCATTATTCGATTCATATTTGATTTGGTCTCAAAAATCACTATTCGCATACTCCTACTACATAATGACCCTGTATCGCACAACAGTTGTACCTTGTAACAATTAGGTTGCATCAGACACGAAAATAACTTTGCCATATTTCACGCAGTCGGCTTCTGATATATCGAACTTGACAGTACCTACAGAACTGATCAAATTACCTGGTGAGCTGAATTAATAGAGGAAGTGTAAAAAAACATCCAAGCACCGCTGCTTCATTTAGCAGCCTTTGCCCAATTCGAGAACACCCCCAAATCAAATGCATGCCCAGTTTTTATAGGTTAATAGCATGTTCAAACAATGCACACCCAAATCATATCGTATTTCATATCAAATTTCATACCATACCATACTTCATAACACATAAAAAAGCAGCATGCCTGTCATGCTGCCTTTTTGAAACTTGTCAAGTTTAACTTGACAAAATAGAAACTTATTTACACTTGATGTCCATTGTATTCAATCTCAAAAAGCTTTTTAATACTGTACATGAACTGCAATATGTTTTCCATGTGGTCCACTGTGCTCAAAAATCCACAATTCCTGAACAACTCTGCAACCATCATGAACAGGATGGTGGCTTACATCTAGACTAACCACTTCACCAGTTCTTCATGCGACGTTCAAAAGTCTCCACAGTGTCAAAAACATGTGGCTTTGTTGCTGCTAGCTTAGTATGTAAAATAACTTATCTTTTGAATAAGCCTTTGTAATTAAAGCCAACAAGCGGCACATTGTCATCCTATACGAAAACTAGTTCTACCATCTTGCGATGACAATAACGATGACGCTGGCTCTAAAAGTAGGCTGCTGCATTCCGCGAATGCAGTTTCATGTGATTGTGACACATAGACAATTTATGGACTACTTTTCTTGAAAAAAAAAGCACACATTAGAGTCAGATAATAACAGGTAATCATTCATTGTGAGCACTGCCATTTTTACATTGAAATCTGCCACAAACAGGCTGAAAATCACCATTTCAGACATGAGAACGTGTCTTCAATGCATTCACTGTCCCCCAAGCACCACTAAAACTGATGCTGAAGCTATCAGGGTCTAGATTAAGGTCACCATTTGGGTAAGCCGTTTGCATGCAGACAAGTCCAAATTATCTGGCGATGGCCAATTTCTGGATAAAAATAATGAAAGTTTGGGGCCATAGAAATGTATAGGTGCCAGTCTAGACTCCGTTGAGATCGAGTTAAGTGAAAAATTGAATTAGCCGCAGTCGAATGAACAGAGGTCTATTGTACCCGCTATAAGTGTACAAGATGAGATATTTGCAAAAGAAATTTGCTGTCAGGTTTTCGTGGTTTCTTGTTGAACTGCTTTGGACGCATGCAAGCCAACCCAATCTCCTTTCATCCAAGACAAGTTTTTGAAAACAAAACATTTTTACTGCAGTGAACTGTACTTTTATATGTGATACGCAGTTCAGTGGTTTCTATTCAGAAGCATGTCGTCTTCTGAAAACCTGAGCGAGCTGGAAGAATTTTAGCCTGAAAGTGGCGATTAGAACTTACATCCACAAAAACTAGCGTTCAAAGAGAGCACAATGTGTGCTGCCATGCAATGAGGGACGTCACAGTTGTGCTGCACCACTCCACATGGAGGCAGCGTTGCTTATACTGTATATTGTGAACTTTCTTATATCATAATATGTATAGCATAAAGTGCAAATGCCTGAAGAATATAAAGACTGCAACTTGAAACAATACATGTGGTGCCCTTAATAACAGTCAACTTACATACAGTGACCTGCGGTCAAGTAGTGGGAATGCAGCCCTAGTACCGAAGTGTCACCGCAAAGCATTGCGACATTTGCGTTGCAATATCAATTGAAAGTATTACCTATTTAAACAGCAGACAGCATGTTCAACTGTATAGCAATAAATCAGTGTCTTTTCCTTTCCACCAAAATCTCACAACACATTCCCAGCATGTTCTAAATAACAACGGCAAAAATTTGCCAAGACATCCACATAATTGCTATCCCAATAGAAGAAAATATAAAGGCAGTAAAGCCACAGAAATTTATTTACTTACAGTCACCATATACTATATTGTTTATTGCCGTTACAATTTACCGTAACATATACATGCATATTTACCAATGTTGACATTGGTAATTGCGGTATTGTCTTTAAAACTGAAGAAATTAAACATTCACAATGCTGTTATAATGTTTGCAAGAGATACAGGAAAAGCCAATAGATCCAGCACAGTATGTGGAAAAACAGGACAGTGTCATGCATGCATCCTCAAGAAAACTCGGGCCTCAACAATTTCTTACAACATACACCTAATACACGAGAACTTCCTTGCCAGCAAGGTAGTGTCATGCCCTGGTGGTAAAACAGTAGAAAAGCACGGCCATATGTGTTGAATGCTGCCAATAGTGCTGCTTTCATGTTAGGGTTCACAATCAGAGCACCAGAACGATTCAACAATGTACTGTGACCGGTAAGTAAGGTTTTACACCACAATATAACTACACTTTTTGTATAATAGGAGTGTAGTATTCCCACAAGCTGTTAACGACATCACAGTGGTTCTTCTGATTTAAATGTTAAGCACGTAGTTGATGCCCACACAAACGTTGTCGCGGATTTGTCACTCAGTCAACTCAGTGGCACCTGCAGACGCAGGAAAAGGTGACCATGCATAACACTAGACTCAGCATCTAGTTCCTTAATTACCGAGACCAGTTGGCTCGAATTTTCCGTTAGGAACCTCGCTCTGAGATGAAGGTCAAAAGCATAGCAGTTTGGGCGAGTTCGTATGTGATGACTTTTTTAGGCTTATAGCGCAGCTCAGAATGAGCAAAAGGGAAGGTGGCAGGGGTAATGAAAAGGAATGGAGAACAGGGTAAGCGCTCACCCTGTTCTCCATTCCTTTTCATTACCCCTGCCACCTTCCGTTTTGCACGTCCTGAGCTGTGCTACAAGCCTAAAAAAAAAAACTTGCTCTGAGGTTCTTTAGAAACTTCAAAGCAGACTGTGTGAGGCATTTCTTGACAGGACAAGTAGCTTAAGCTTCTCACAGTTTCTACAACTCGTGTACCTAGTCAAGGCATTTTTTACGGGCGAGTCTCTGACTTTATCAGGTTAACCCCTGCCATACTATTATCCTGAATTCTGACCAGAAATGGGCAAATGATTTTTAAAGACTCCAGTTGTCAATAAGTTTTACCTCCCCAGAAAGAATCAATTCACTTCTGCTTGTGCTGTCCCATGAATTGTGTGCTGCCATCTACCAAGACCACAACTAAGCACTGAGACAAAACTATACTCACCCATGACATTGCTAGAAAATGCAAAGTACTGCTGAAGAGATGAGCTCGTCTTTGGCTGTTTTTGCCAGAAACATGTAGATGAACCCAGCTCATCCAAGGTATGAAAGGGGTTAATCCAAAAACACAAAGCCCCTACACATAATACAAAACACATACCAAATTCAACAGTGCTGGTTGAAGAAAAAAATTGCACTTACTGAGAGGCCTGACCCTTGAGCTTCTTGCGCGAGGGCTTTGGGACTTCATCATCCGAGGACATTGAGCGCCCACGCTTACTCTTTTTTTTCTCTGCTTTGTCTTGTGTTTTTCTTCCACGTTCTGAAAGAGTACCATAGAAAATCACGTGGCTATACAGACACTGCTCAGAAACACATAACTGAATTATTGCCTAACAGAACAAATCCTCAAGCTGCCTGATGTAATGACACGGTGTCTACCAAGTTGACATTTCCAAATTCCCTGAGTTTGGCAGGTTTTCCCTGAGCACCTTTGCCAAATTCCCTGAATGAGCCAGAATTTTGTTTTATGTCAAGACAGGCTGACACCATGTTGCCCTACGCTGTCACTCTCTAGTAAGCATGTTGAAACAAAAAAATTACTTAATCCAGTTTGAATAGCAAGGAGTAATATCTATTTTATTTAAAAAGAAAACAGAAGGAAGGTGTTAGTAAAATGCACAGCGAAAGAAATGGCAAAACCGATTGCAAATTGAGTCGAACATTTTCAAATACGAAAGAAAAGGAGATGCATAAATAAGTAAATATTTTTGGATATGCGCTATTTCTATCAGCTGATAGCAAGCTCATCGGTATGAGGCCTGAACTTTGTCACAACTAAGATTCTCTCTCAGCAGCTGGGAAATCAACCTCAACTGTCCTGACATACTCTTAGCCCGTACACATCATCTCAGTGTTGGGTTTCACTACTTTAAAGAATTTATTTTGGTTTGGATGAAGGACATCTGCATCTTGGCCTCAGCCAACGCTGTTTTTTGAGCTCAAGCTCCTTCAAAGCAGTGGCGGCACACTTCCTTTCCGGTTAATTCCTCAGTGCGTTGGTCCTTTCTGTTCTCATCCTCCTTCTGCCACGCATTCACTCCATGGATCATTTGAAACATGCTATTGGTCAGTTTTGCAGTCAGCGTCCGATTTTTCGGACTCCCTCGGGGCCGCAATAACATCCCAAAAATCGGGCAGTCCGAAAAAAATGGATGCATGTCTTTAACTGCCATTAAGGGCTAAAATTACCACAGGCACGTCCGAAAAAAAACTCTTAAGGCCTTCCAGTACACTTATTAAGCATATCGGTGCTCTTATTGTGACAGGAGAAGGGGGTGCACGCATGTATAATTAAGGAATACAGAATGCATATGGTGTCCCGTGACAATTGCCCCTTCCCACGCTTGTTATGCTTCACCGCGTAACACTGCTGTACTGGGGCAAAGCTTACTTTCGGAAACTGGCATTACGCAACGCGTTGTGCTCTGCAAGCTTCGAAGCCAATCGCGAGGTTTACAAAGGCGGAGTCGGTGCCATTGCTGACAGCGGCAAATTCTTTCAATGAAAAACACGGCACCGCACGGCAAGGAGCTTAACAGCAAACGCAGAAGCAGCTAGGCCTAACGTTGCCGCGGTGGTGGCTACGGCTGCCAGCGGATCTGCATGCAAGAGTTCCGGTTCGAGGCGCCGAGATGATCAAAATGGCGGCGGTGGTAGCTCTGATTCACGACCTACTGTATAAGTACAGTAGGTCGTGCTTTGATTAATGCCATTTCAGACCTGCAGTCAGGGCAATATACATTGGAGTACGTGGTGGTGCCGCAAAGCCGTGCGAATTATCGGGCATGTCCGAAAAATCGGGTACCCGCCGTCGTTGCTCAGTGGCCATGGTGTTGGGCTGCTGAGCACGAGGTCGCGGGATCGAATCCCGGCCACGGCGGCCGCATTTCGATGGGGGCGAAATGCGAAAACACACGTGTACTTAGATTTAGGTGCACGTTAATGAACCCAAGGTGGTCGAAATTTCCGGAGTCCTCCACTACGGCGTGCCTCATAATCAGAAAGTGGTTTTGGCACGTAAAACCCCATAATTTAAAAAAAAAAATCGGGCGTCTGGAAAATCGGTCGTTACCTACTCTGGCAATACCTCGTGCCGATGACACGGCGTCAATGACTATTCGTTGCGATTTCTCTGTTACTGGAGCCAGTATTAACACGACTTTCGGTCCCTTTCAATAAAGTTACAGCTAATTTTCCCTGATAGAAGCACAAATTCCCTGAGAATTCCCGGTTGGTAGACACCCTGAATGATTTCTGCTAAACTGATTATTACTTCAGATACAACAAATATAGACACGGTATGGTACTACCAGCAAAAATTGAAACACAAATGATAAAATCAAAATTATACAAAAACCACAGAAGATGACTGTCAAAGTAGGTGAATAGCTTTCTGAATCCACTAAGGTATCTGTGAAGGTTGCTGGTGCAACGTTTCTTCCCACTGCTCTGCAGTCGCGGCATCTGCATGCCATTGCTGAGCCTCGTGTCTGTTGGTACTACATCTCTTCTCGTTCTTTAGCGGTCATGGCAACCTCCCACTGACGCTGAGCATCACATTGTCTTTACAACTAGAATGTTTCTTGTGCCACAGTCATTGCAGCAGCACACAAGCTGCCTCTTCGCTGAGCCACAAAGCTCACCAACCTTTGGCACCACATCGGTACCTCTCTGACCGACCAGAGAGGTCTGGAAATACTGGCTCCTGTGCCTCTCTGTCCGCTGGCTCTGCCTATGTGGCAAACCTCTCCTCCTCCCTACTGCACTGGCTTCCCCTCATTCTAGGAGGAGAGAAAGTCCAGCCACCGACCACAAAAATGGGGGAACAGAGCCAAAGAAAGCTATTTGCCTTGCGTGCTTCTTATGTGCGATTAATTAAAGGTACCCTTAAATGATTTTGACAATTGAGTACAAACATACTGAGTCGGTAGGGTAGGTAATTCTGATCATTAAGAGACAGGTTTAAGCGCTCTGCGTGAAACTCTGCATAAGGCGTTAAAGATGTGCATCGCTACCAATTGCAGCGGCACCACTCCCCTGCATTTTCAGCCGCCCCTTCCCACGGTAAGTAGCGTGGGTGAGTAGTGTCACTCGAGCAAGCAATCGGACTGGCTGCCCACATTACGTGATTGGGAATGCTTGAAACATACCGCTACATTAAGCTTACTTTTATTGGCATACCTATGCATAATAATTTGTGTCCTCTTAGATATACAAACACAAATACAATAAATGCAGACGTTTCTTCAAACCAATGGCCCACTTCCACCTGAGAATGAAGGTAGTCTGCTATGACGCTGGCAAGGACAGCTGATGGGACAGAGGGAGTTCTCACATCAAAATAGGAGCACCGATGTCTTCTTTGGCAGCAGGAACATGAATGGCACCAGCACTATATTACGCTCGCCTTGCACCGCAATTGTTTGCAGGGAGTAAACTGCAGTGACTACATACTCTAGAAGACACGAGCGCTGCACATCAATGTCAGCACCAACCTCCTTGGTTGACACAGTGATCACCGGCAGAGTTTAAAAAAAAGGTACCATTAGCGGTAACCACAGGTTCTGCATTAGTCATAGAGTCAAGCTTTATGTATAATTTGCCCAGAATGGAAGCAGGAAAATATCCTCAGGCTTTGTGTATAATTTGCCCGGAATGGAAGCAGGAAAATATCCTAACAAGCCGAGATCCGGAAAAAGAAAGCATTGTGAAGGCAAATGAATATGTCTTACAACATGCCAAAATGTTCGCCAGAGAGCAGCCATCTTGAGTTATACTTTGGTGCAGTGGTAACGTCTCTGCCTCCCACGCAGAAGGTGCGGATTTAATTTCCATTGTCAACACACTGTTTTTTTATTGCAAAAGAAATTATATGGACACTCCAGGCGCATTTCTGCCATCGCCGTTGCCGTGAGGTTCTATATAAAGTCCAAGGGCCATAATATTGTTGCCGCATGCCATATGTTGTATGTTCAAGCAAACGCGTCGAAGGGTGAGCCAGTGAACGTGGCTCACTCTCGTGTGTGCAAGCAAGAAAGGTGGGGCAGAAGCGTGCCCTCTTCTGTCGTGCACAAGGCACGGGGGTGAGGCGAAGGAGGGAGGGGCGTTCTTCTCCGGAGGCTGCTGCTTACGGCTCATCTGTGCGGGCGCAGTATCTTGAAAGCGATCTGCGACATGGCCAAAGTGCGCACCCGCATGGACCTCATTTTCAAAGCGATCTGCAATGTTTGCAAAGTGCATGTAGTACCGGTAGCTTCGTATGCACTGTGCTTTCAACGTTTCGTTCACGTTGAAGCGAGAGATGCACGAAGGTCAATTCGCTTGCTGCTGCTGCCACGATTCCTCACTCCAGCATTTTGACAGCGAGTTTCCACGGTCATTGAATGATATATGTTCATGTTTACCCGAGCGGGCATGGCACCGTGCTTGTTAATTTAGTTAGTAAGTGAATGTTTACAAGCTTATACAGCCGATAAAATTACTATCCTTACTTCGTATAGCTATCTACTAATTTGCTATCGCAATCGGTGCTTTGCCTTTTGGGTGAAACTGCGACTTCTTTAATTCTGGAGTAAAACAAACATTATAAATAGCCCATTTCATGACATTCACAAGTAAGCGCCAGTGCTTACGTTTTTCCCGCTGACAGCTATGATGAAATCTTAGCAATTGTAAACGTATGTATTATTAGACATGTACATGTCATCAGGTGATTATAAAATTGAAATAGCAGAAACAGCCACTTTGTAGTTTGTACATTGCATATACACTTGCAGCAACGTGGCAAACGTCTGCAGTGGCATCTGTCTCCTTTCATTTCATGTAGTGCACGCAAGAGAACATTGCACATAGCGCCGCTGGGTCTCCATTCGCTGCATGAAGATTGTCCTGAAATTTTGCTTCATGTAGACCAAGCTTAACGAGAAAAACTGGTAGGAAAGAGACAAGGGAGCACACTTGGTTCAAATCAATCAAAAGTACACAATTCTTGCAGCACCGTACGAAGGAGGCACGAAGTTTAGGGGGAATGCCACAGCTTGAGGAGAGGGTAATGTTTAACCACTCGTACTTGCATTATTATAGCCCGCTGAGACGAAATTCTAGAGAAGCATTCCTTGAGTGGTACCATCTGTGGCTCGGCGTATGACAAAAACCATTTCGGGGACCTTTTATAAGTGTGACACAGCATTACTTGACCACATAAACCATTACTTGACCACATAAAGCCAACAGACAATGGAGCCAAGGAAAGCATCGGGGAAATTAACTGTGGCTGAAACTGAAAGGTAGAAAAATTATGAAGGGAAATGAAAGTGGACGAAAAGATAACTTGTTGCAGGTGGGAGCCAAACCCACAACCTCTGCATTACGCATGCATTGCACTATGGCGACGGCTATCAATTCGTCCACTAACTTTGGTATTTATGTTTACTAGATCTAGCCCTGGAAGTGTTAGCCAGCGCCACTCAGAGCCATTGCGGGGGGATGTGGAACATCTTTTTTTGTCCGATGGCGTCACACAACACGTGATCTTAGGAGAGCAGGCACGTGGCTAATAAACCCTCGCATGCTACCTAGTGACATCAAGGATGCCAGATTCAAGGCCCTGGCAATGAATAAACAAGAGAAGAAGGGGAAACGAGAGGCTCAGCATTACTTAGCATTACCTATCAACACATATCTAAACATGTTGTAGCTGTTGAACTCTATACCTATAATAAACCATGCCAATGTCTTGCACACACTTCCCTTCAGTTTGAGGTAAAACCCAATTTTACCCCACTTTTGGACAATGAGCAGTTTTTGCAGAAAAACAGGCTAAATCTGACTACTACTTGCCAAAAAGCGATCTTGCAGACACTAACAGAGTTGCCCAAAGAAAAATGCCCAAGTCTCCCATTTGCGGCTTAAATGGCTCCTCCCAGGCCATATAGAAAATTTTGGTTATACATACGCTGGAAGTTTTTATGTGCCCTTTAGGGAGCATTCTGCCGCAAGAATTTTTCAAATTGGTTCATTAATAGCAGAGATATAAATATTTCAGTGCCGCTGACCCACGATTTCAGGAGGTGAGGGCCACTGCCAAGAGAGACACTCTCTACACTTGCCCCGTCTAGCCTCCGCAAGCAAAATTCCTTCCCTAAGTTCTCCCATACCGGATATCGAGGATCGCGTGACGCGTACGTCACGGGCCCCATCATCATTTTTTTTTTTCCACCGCTTTTTCGCTGCACAGTGAACTCCTGCTGACAGTGTTGTGCACGAGCTGTTGCGTTTGTCTCATTACACACAGCACACGATTTTGCACGCTGTGCACAAGGACACCTTACTAGTGGTATAAGTCAGTGCTACACGAATACTGAGGCAGACATAAGGGGTTCATAGAGCATGATTGCGCCCTGGAAAACGGTAGAAAATTACATACTTTTGTTGCTTGCACATGCGACTGCAAGACGTGGAAACAAGCAGACAAAATGGAAGTACATCTCTCTTGCTGCGGTGCGAATTGTTGCTGCGGTGCGTTTTGTTATTCCTCTAAACTTCAATTTGTCTATTGAAGCAACAGATTACACAAATTACAGATGTTGCTTTGAATAATTCTCGAAGTCATTTGTTACGAGCGACGTCACAGCAGTGCAATGTACATATTTAGGCACACTTGCGTGACATGCATTGACTTTCCGCCTGGGAGCGCGGCACCCCTGAGGAGAAAGGCAAAGGGTGTTCGGTTTGAAATTTCAGTTCTTTCCGCAGCACATAGCGATGTAATACTTAGTATACACGATCATTAGCGCACATTGTATGCACGGTGCTTGTCAGCTCAAAATGGCAAGACCTGGTGAGTGTCCCTTTAAGCCACTCCTACAGGCAGTCAACAATTCTTAATAGTGCTCAACACCTTGTCATTGCTACCAATATGCCCTCTAAAATAACTGCGATCAGACTAGGCCTTATCTGTCACCACTACTGAGGAAATACATAACACTGGGAAAGACTACCTTTAAAAATTTTCTCTCATATACAGGATGTTTTTTTTAGACAATACAGAGCTTCTATAAGGCTATAAGCACAGTGAATGTGGTGTTTTTGCAGACGAGTTCCTGGGCAATGCAGACATACTTTGCCGCTAATAAGTGAACTTCCGAAGACTAACAAAGATGTATTAACATTTTTATTAATGCACCGAATTTTTATTAGTGCATTTTTATTAGTGCTTGAATTGTCAATGTTTCAATTCATGCCAAACACAAAACGGAAAGGCAAGACAGCCGTTGCAGAAGCATTTGACTGGCCATTTCCTTCTATAGGCTGCACATGGAAATACAAAACGGATGATGCAGTGAACCAATAGCCAGCAGTATAAATTTCAGTATAAATGGCAGTATAAAGTGAAGTGACCAGTGCGGCTGATAGAATATGACAATGATTCACACCATGCTGAAACAGGTGAAGTCAAGAAAGCTTACTTTTTGTAGCACCTTCAGAGTCACTCCCCTGGACGTTCAGAACCTTGTCTTTGAGCTCTGCCTCAAAACGGGCTAGATCAGCATCAAGTCGTCTGATGTGTTTATCCACCTGCATATACAGCAAACACTTCTGGTGTGGTTAAACTGACGACCAGAAGTACTAATTAAGAAAAAATTTGAGACCGTCATAAAAACACCAGCAACATCTACTGCCTCAAATAACCACCATTTCCACAAAAAAAAAAAACCTTTCCAAAAGCACAAACTTTATTTATGTGTTTAGGGCCTTCTAAATGTGCATGCCACAATGTTAAAATAAAGCTCCTCCAAGACATTTCATGTCAACCTGTTGTCCCAGACAGATTGTACTAAGTACGAGATTACAAGACATATGTTGCAGACAGGTGAGGTCTATGGCATGTGCTGAAAGCTGTTTTGAGCAATTTAATATGTTTGTGTGATGCTTTGACCCTGTGTGTTGTTCAGTGGCCATGACATTGCACATTGAGCACGAAGTCCTGGGTTCGATTCCAATGAGGATGCAATACAAAGGTCGTCGTGTTCCTCGTTTTAGGTGCTCATTAAAGAACACTGTTATTGTGGAGCACAATCCTTCATAACTCACTGGGCCTCTTCAATTTGTGATCCCAAACTGTCCAGGACTGTCTGAGACACTGCATACACAATGCTCACTGTGTGAGCGCGCCGCCTCTGGCAGCACAGGACCTGTCCGGGACAGACAATCAACGAGGCCCACTGTGCAGTTTCGGGATACTGACACCACAACCTAACTTTTTAGCTAATTAGTGTAGTTCAATCGTGCAAAATCTTAAACATTTCATACAATGATACAAGTGTTGAAAAATTATTTCCCGATACAATTACACATCTGAAATAACACACTCCTAAGGCATATATTTAAAGAGTACTGCAACACACTTAAGAGAAGTGTAGAATATGACTCCACATTAAACTCACACTTAAGACAACTTTAAAATTCATTCATTTTCAATCCACATTCACCAAATGTCTTGAAGCTTCTGCATGTAGCTTAAATATAGAGATTAGACTCAGACCCAGATTCGTCTGCCAGATTCGTCATCTGGCAGAAACAGAACAAGCCAGTGCCTGTGGACGCTGCTCGTGCTCAGTGCACCTTCTTTATTTCCAGCATACTCCCGGCTCGACAAATATACAAGGTCTCGAGAAAGAACACTTTTGCACAGCCTCAATGCATACACCGGACACTAGCCGCAGCATGCTGAACTAGCATAGTGAGAGAGTCCAACTGACGGCCGCAGCAGCAGCCTAAGTGGCCACCTGAACAGTTATTTGATCTGACGATCAATCGAGGTGATGACCTGAGCAGCGATCCCTGTGTTAGCTTGAGGTAGGTCTTGGTCCTCGAGCTAATAATATGATTCCTTTTGGCTGCGGGGCACGTCACGAGCATTGTAATAAACCTGATGCTGTCTTATTGCACTCGCTTGCATTTTGACTCGTTGCTGTATGGGCAGTGGCCTTCCATCGTAGTCACCCTTGTCCTGCAAGCACGAACTGTAGTGGCTCAGCAGCACATTTGCGCAGTATGTTTATCGTCACTTGTGTTGAATTTCTCTGCTAAGACGTTGTGCACCGACATTCTTTCCACAAGGGCGGCACTTGCACACCTGCGTCTCAATGTAGTTGCACAATGGTGTGCTCATACTTGTCATTGAATAACCGTTCCGAGTGAATCAAACCATCATTGGCAATGACCTTGAGCGTTTGTCTACCATACTTGCACAGCCTCGTAGGAGCTGAACATATTTTGCCCATTGCAATGCTGCTATTGGAGTTGGCTTCCTATGCATGTATGTGGCAGTTGCTGTAGGCTGCGTTCCCTTTTCAGCAACCGCATTACTCTTGGGGCTCTTGAGGATGCCTCTTTTGTCCTCTGACGTTCCCTTGTTCTCTTTGTCCACTAAATTAAATTCTGGGGTTTTACGCAACAATAATACAATATGATTATGAGGCACATTGTAGTGGAGGACTACGGATTACCTTCGACCACCTGGGGTTCTTTAATGTGCTCTCAGTGCATGGTACACAGGCATCTTTGCATTTTGCCCCCGAAGAAATGGCCACCAAAGTCAAGGTTTGATCCCACGACCTCATGCTCAGCAGTGCTCTAGCCTCTGAGCAACCCCGGTGGGAACTTGCCTTTCTTCTGGTGCATAGTGGCGACTTGTTTCCTTGACAGCGGCAGCCTCACATGAAAGCTCGGTGGCTAATGAACAAGCTGTGGCACTGCCCCTGGTCATTTGGTGACAACTTTGTACTGGTTGCCCTCCTCAGTAATGTGATGGCCAAATGGTTTTGTTGCCCGATTGTCTCGTCCCTGAGATTCAGGCATGTCTCATCTACTGACTGCATTCAGGTGCCCCATCAAAGAACTCTCCACTTTCAATGGCGCATCATCTGTGGGAGCTTCTCCAGTGCCAGAAAAAGATGTGTTTCGTACAGGTGAACATTGGGAGAAGTCATGGTCCATCCATCCAAAATGAGTTCCCACTGCTGTAACTTGTGCCGACATTCAACTTACCTGTAAATTCCAATAAATATTGGAGCCAAGGATGCTTACCTCATTTTCTCAGAAAGTTGCAGCCTGAGGGCTTGCATGGGTGAGAACAAGACCATGGCATGTCATCATAGAGATGACGGCAAATCAGTTCTGCGGAAGCCCACAAGGTGGAGAAGAGTGCATGAAAAAGAAAAACCTCTATTGGTTTCCTTGAAGCTTCATGCAACAATTCAGGTGGATGTCAACTTTCCCTTTCACAGAGCTGATCTCACTATCTGCTGGTGGACTAGTCACAGCACATATTTTCGAAATGTGTGGTAGTTATTGTGCTGGCTTCAGATTGTGACTGGAATGAGCTTATACGTAATTGTCATAGGACGTCGTGTTCTCCCAAAGGTTAATAGGTTAATGTGTTCAATGCCCCACGCACAGCACATTTGAGGAATCCTGCAACGTCCTGCTGAACGAAAGTACACTGGCTTCCTATGTCTCGCTGGTGCGATAGCCCACGCTCTGTTGGTCTGAAGGAATATGGGCATGAGTCCAGTGCCGTTCGCTGATATGGATGCGACTCTAGGTAGCATGTTTATGCAAGCAGACATGCGGTCTTGATGTGTTAATGGCAGAAATGCGTTGTCCATACCCCCCCCCCTCCCCCCAGACTGGCTTTGCACAGAAGTGGGGATGTCGCACAGCGATGTCAAATGGTGACCAGCACAGCAGGCGGACTGGAAATTTCTGGCTATGCAATAGACACTCGCTAGGTGGTTCCACTTGGTGCAGTGGAAGCAGTGCATCCGCACTTGTAGGAAGCACATCCGTACTTTCACCATGTGGTCTGACATGCTAACAGCAAGCAGGGCCATGTCTACAGCGATCTTACTCCAACTAAGGGAGCCGCGACAAAAGGTGGGCACATCTACAGAAGCCAGGATTCCCATTGACGAGGCAGCTGGTTCGCAGATGAGCTGGTTTGGTCTAGGCAGCTTTCCTCCCTGACCTCAATTTGAATTCGAAGGAAAGTCATGAGGTCTTTTACTTGCCGAGCCTTGTCTGCTGGAAAGGCTGCTGTGTCAGCGTGTTTTGACAAAGAAGCCTACTTCAGCTGCTGCCGGTACAGGATACCAAGGTCAGGTGGCAAGATTTTCATTAGCGCGCAGTGCAGAACAGTGGAGTATTCATCTGGGAAAACGCCACGGGCCTCCAGTGCATTTCTGCAGAACATTATGTCATCATAGAAATCCCAGAGCCTGTTGATGTTGGTTAACTACGAACAGGTGCCATCGCTAGCAGGTGGTCCAGATGGGCATCAACCAGCATGTTGCTATAGCCAAAATGCTCAGACAGCACCCTTGACGGCAATGTCAATAGTTTGCGTCAATGCTGTAGAATCCCTCAATTGCCATCTTATCTGATGTGGTCACATACGTCAGCAGATATTAAAATTTGTCGACCTTGGATGGCATTGATCTTATTGATGTGTTGATCTTGGATGGAGTCATTGCCCTGAATGCTTGTCCGATACTGGTCCCAAAAGCTTTGCCACTTGCGTCACTCCCCAGAAAAGCTCGGTATGTGCAACTTGGGCAGGACGATGCGGATGCTACCTACACACCCGAAGCTCCAGGTGAGGCACAAGGGCAGCTGTTTTAGGTGTCACTGCAAGCAGCGCTGTAGTATTTGGAGTGGAGTTTAGGTAGACTCGAAGGGCCAGCGGACGCAGTTCGGTGGCGAGGTGCACACTTGTCTTGGTGAAACTGACCTTTTGCTCATATTCGAAGGCTATGGTCAGGCCTACCTCCATGTCTGCATCCATAAGCGTGTCTTTAATTGCGCAGCTGAACTCGATGAGCTCTGCCTTGCTTTGCCAAGAAGTGTTCTTAGTGCAGTTGCAGCACACACACAGCTGCAGTCTGATCTGCTAGAAGGGCGTCGAGCACAGAAATGGCCTTGATGATGGCCCTCCAGACAAAGCCGCTCTTGCTACGAAGTTGTTCCATTGTTGGAAATCGAGGGCCAGACAACAAGGCGGGTTTCAGCATCACTTGAAATGTAGCTAAAAGATGAGGATTAGACCTGGACCTGGACATCTGACTGATTTGTCATCTGGCAGCAACCGAGAGAGCCAGTGCCCATGGCCAACACTCACGCTTAGCACACCTTTTTCTTTATTTACAACATTGCACTCATATAACAATATGCTCCTCGAAAAATACCGCACTCTAAAAAAAATATGTTATTCTTTGGGACTTATCTCATCCCCAAACAATAATCATCATCAAGTTTGCATGCCTTTCCTTTCTGTAAATCTGTGCCCGTGGTACTAAAAATTAAATTGTGGGATTTTACATACAACAACCATGATATTATTAAGAGGCGTGCCGTAGTGGGGGACTCTGGATTAATCTTGACCACCTGGGTTTCTTTAACTTGCACTCAATACACGATACATGCGCATGTTTGCATTTCACTCCTATCGAAATTCAGCCATCGCGGCCAGGATTCGATCTTGCACCCTCGGGCTTGCGCACGGTACTTCCAGGTCACAAACGGCAAGCGCGTTATCAGTGCGACACAGCATTCTCTACGGGAAAGTAGCGAGCACAGAGCTTTCAAGAAAGGAAATGCAAGCAAGGCAGATGACAATTATTGTTTGGGCACAAGATTTGCCCCAAAGAGTGTAAACTTGTTTTAAAGTGCAGTTAGAGAACACCCTTTCATGTTTCTCACATTCTTGAGGACATATTCATCTAAAGCGCACTACATATTAATTTGTATATAGTCCATTTACGTCCTAAAATTTTAATAAATATTCCCTAAACTGCATTTCATGGGCTTTGCACTCATTTAAGTTTTAAAAAATGCGGACTGAAAAAACCTCATTTCGTACTTGCTGTGCTCCCATGTGGCATACTGATAGAAGGCAATCAAGAGCAAAATGATGGTGATAGTTACTGCTGTAGGTACTACCAGAGTCGTGAGATGCTTTTGACTTTACTCTGACTCATTACATTGGCTCATAGCTACTGTCACCTAAACAAAGGTGGGTGAAGAGAGCAAAAGGAAGCCCGCATATGAGGCACTCAACACTTGGCTGTTCCATTGAGCATAGTTTTTCATAATATACACCAGCGTCGAAGATGAGCATCACTTCTGTATTCCAAAAAAGATGTCAACTCAAGAACCATTTCATTCTAGCACATACAAATGTGTGGCTCTCCATGCAGAAGCTCATTGCATCTTAACTTTCCAGCCCAGTGCTGGGGTTCCATATGGGGGATTGTGCACCAAAGAAAACAGTGCTGAAAGGAGCCCACGCCGTGTTTCACATGAAGCCATTGATCAGCATGCTATTTGACAGGATTGGAACTGTGAATGCTTCGTTTTTACACAGTCTTAAGTGGCGGCTTTTTTTGCCTGCTTCCTCAAACTTTGCCCCTGGCTGGGTTTCTTGCCTCTATGCAATGCTATACTCAGTTTCATAAATAGCAGGCAATGCTACGAAGGCTAGAGAGACTTCTGTTAGTGTTCGCATCCGCAACCAAGAAAGTTGTGCGTCACATATTAAAGACATTAGGTATGTGCCACATAATTAAATTAAATTATGGGGTTTTACATGCCAGAACCACGATCTGATTATGAGGCATGCTGTAGTGGGGGGCTCTGGAATAATTTGGACCACCTGGGGTTCTTTGACATGCACCTAAATCTAAGTACACGGGTGTTTTCACATTTCGCCCCCATCGAAATGCGGTCGCCGTGCCCGGGATTACATAATTAAATGTGTCAATACCTCACATTGATTTTTTGAGAAATCAGTGTCTACTTGTACAGTTCCTTGTTCATGGAAACGGGCTAGGGTCATTCCATTGTTCAAATCTGGGCAGAAACAATATCTTCTAAATTATAAGCTAATTTCTTTAACTTCTCATGCATGCAAACTCCTTGAACACATAATTTATAAACGCATTATCACTTTTCTCGAGTCTAATAACATTTTATGCAGTGCTCAGCATGGATTTCGTAGTGGTTTTAGCACAGTGACTCAATAAACTGAATTTACACATGACATCAGTTTTGCTCTTGATTTAGGTCATCAAGTAGATGCACTCTTCATTAATTTCTCCAAAGCATTTGATACTGTACCACATCCTAAACTATTACATAAGCTAAGCCTTATCCTTAATAAGCCTCTTCTTGTTGACTGGATCCGCAGTTTTCTTTATGATCGTTCACAGTATGTTTCTTTTAATTCATTCAACTCTCCTGACGCATCAGTATATTCTGGAGTACCCCAAAGTTCTATTTTAGGGCCACTGCTTTTTTTGCTTTATATTAACGACATTTCAAACTCTGTTTCAGTAAAAATGCGGCTTTACGCTGACGACTGCGTTCTCTACAATGTCATTTCTACATCTAACCATCATAACACTCTGAATCAATCTTTTATAAGTTTTTGTGAATGGTGCGAACTATGGCAAATGAACATTAACTTTAAGAAAACAGTCGCCATGTCTTTTCACAAGCATGCTAATTGCTCATATTTCAATTACTCCTATAAATCCACTTTTCTGCAGTGCGCATATAAATATAAGTATTTAGGCTTTTTTTTAACTCCAAGGTTATCCTGGTCAGAACATATTCTAAAACTTGCAACAAAGCACTAAAAAAACTTGGTTACCTAACCCAAACCCTACGTGCTGCCCCCAAAGAAACTAAACTCATTACATACAAAACACTTGTAAGACCTATTCTTGAACATGCGGCTGCCATATGGAACCCTTACAAAATTTCGGACATCTCCAAAATTGAATCTGTTCAGAAAAAGGTGGTTCGTTTCATATACCGCCGTTATGACAGAATCTTTTCACTGTCATCTCATCTGCATATGCTCGGTTTAACCCCCCTTTCCGACCGTCGTCACATGACTTCTCTGAAACTTCAACACTCTCTATTTAACTCTCCACATTATGCTTCACCTAACACATATCTGACCCGTGCAAAGCCCCTAATCACAAGAAACAGCAATGCCTTAAACTTATCTGTCTTTTTTGCTCGCACCAACACTTTCAAATAGTTTTTTTCCTAGAACAATTGAACTCTGGAATGACCTGCCTGGTTCCACCCATTGTTTACCACATAAAGAATTTGGGGATGCTACTGAGTGCTCCCCTTAGCCACATTACTCACATATGCTTCTTTTGTATGGTGATTTGTATTTTCTACATTTTGTATTAACCCACTCCTGCAATAGCCCTTCTGGGCTGCAGTATTTGTAAATAAATAAATAAATAAATAAAAACATGCAGGATTAAGTCTCATACTTGAAAAAATATTACATACTTAATATGTGAAAGGCGTCAAAGATCTAAATCGATTTACCACCAAATGAGTGGAGTAACGTGGTTCTGTGATCAGTGGCCACAGCTCATCATGTGTGCTCACGACCGAAACATAGTACATCGCTTATTAGAAGCACAATATATGCAATTCATATGTGATTCGACATAAACCTGTGTCCAAAAGTTGTAGTCGAGATATAGGAAGTAGTTATTTTATACAAGACATTGCAGACCAAGAGCTGCACAGCAAAACATGAGGAGCAAGACTTCTATAGTGGCACTACTTGTGTAGCTTTCACAGTGTGGCCTGCTCTGTATGAAATGAAGTATTGGGTCTCAAATGGTGGCACAATGCTTTGAACGCAAGGCATTCTTCGCCTCTCCCAGCCAATTTGCACATGCACTCTTTCTGGCCTCCTCAATAAAAAAAGGTGACGTGTTGGGTGGAGGGATTTCAACCAGGGTCCCCCAACTTAGCAATACCAATGTCAGCTCGTTTGGAGGGTCACACAGTGATGCATTGTTTTACTTTTTGCCTAAAACCATTGCATCAAACTGTTGCTGTTATAAATTATTGCTTACACACATGGCACGCTTTCTACATCTGAAACCTCTTTAACATTTACACGAATTTGATGGTGAGAAGGCATGTTAAAGGCGTGTTCATTTTAATCAGATTGCATGAGTGGCACATGTTATACATTCTGGAGTCTATGAGAGCATGAGTCTATGAGACCAAACTAACATGAGCTGTGAATTTAGATTCCATCGCTGACGGCCGTGCTAGTAGCTATCGTTGTGGGTTGAATGCTGGTTGCCATTCTGAGCAGAAGTTCGCATAATAAAGAGATAAATTCTTAACTCACACTTTATGGCAGTGTTTCTGGTTCTTCACCATCGCTACAACATAATATAAAGAGAGACAGTGGTTATTTAGGGCCCAGTCAAAATAGAAGACAATGGAAAGCTTGAAAGTGCAAATCAATGCAATTCATAGAAAGCCTTGAGCACACAGAAATGTAGTGTGCAGTTCAGTGTTCTCATTTAGGAGTGTGTTAAAAGGAAAAGCTGCAAAAAGCACAATGACACAACGCTATGTGCAACTGCAACACAGACCTGCCTTCCAAAATACAAAAGTCAAAATTTGCATCTACAGATGTTCAAGTGTACACAAGAAACTTGCTCAGATTGCAGTTCTTACACAAGCAAAGCTCTATACTACATGCACAATGTCCAAACTGCTCATTCAGTATGCCGTGTGCAAGGGCACTGCAACATTTGTTTTGCTTTCCAAGCAACAATTCCAAGCAACTAACAACTTTTTTATTAATCAATTAATCCCTGCATGTCTTACCATTTCGTATGTCTGCATGGCCAACTGAACTTTGTCGTCACCATATTCTTTGGCTTTTTCAAACATTTTTCTTACATTTTCCAAATGTTCTGCCCTTTCAGCTGCTGTGTAATTCTTAGCATTAGCCATATATGCATGTGACAACTTTTCAATGTTCTTTGAAAGTCCCTGCACCCTCGTGTCAAGATCCCGCATCAAATTGAAGTTCCTCTGAAGTTCTGACGGCAGTGTCTCCAGGCCTAAAAAGAAAGAACAAACAATCCACATAAACTTTCATTCTATGCAGAACGCTGTAGCAATCCTCACGTTTGGATATATTTTTAACACACAATGCAAAAAGACTACAGATAAAGAAAAAATGGTACACTGAACAGAGAAGGACAAGGGAGAAAAAGGGGACAGGGACAGAGACATGAAACAATTGTATAAGATAACACGAGCACGTTTCATCCTTTAGCAGAAATTACAACCCTCGTAACATGAAGCAGCATGTGGCGAAGCTGGTCTGTAAAGCCTTCAAGGCACATAATTAATCAGAAACGTCGCAATGTTAGCAAATATGACTGTCGTGCACGACCCGACCCTCAGTGTTTCTACAAGGTACTTAGATCCCAACCAGGAAGAAGGGATAAGGTGCAACAAAATACTGACAGAAACGCTGCTGCATTTTCACTAAAGTTACTGCAAAAGTTACTGAAATTTCTGCTATCAAGCAGGCAAGTACAGGTAACAGCGGTTCTACAATAGACGTTATTCCGCTTATATATCTATACACATATTCATTTGCAAGACAATGTAGCTGTACAATGTTCTGTCTGTTCGTAACATATACAACCATTGTATGATCGTTAAAAGCCCATAGTAAAAGAGACAACAAAGCGAAACGAAACGCTTTATCGCACCACTACACGCCACCAAAACAACGTACAACCACCTACACATACGAAAATTCTGGACATGAGCGACCTTTGGCGCCAAATACAAGCTACACTCGACAAAGTAAATTCTGGAAAATATTATGAAGCAAGAAAGCACGTACTGTCAAGATAGTGTTCCAAATACACGGCGGTCGCCATTCTTTCATTTCCGCAGACTTTTCGTGATGCCACTTACACTGCAGCTTGCTCATCCACATTCACGAGAACGGAACGTTGTTGTTTCTAGCCAACACCGCGTCTCTAGCACTGTGGTCACTAGCGCTACTTTAAACACTTTATTCACGGCTTTATTAGAATGTGCTAGAAATGTTTGAAAAGTGTTCAAAACATCGACTTACGCACGTGATCTTTAGTCTTAGAGGCTATGCGGCTATGCTATAATGTACTTGAATGGGGAAGGGGGGAAGTTTGTGGCAGGGTCACAGAACACCGCGTACGTCTATTGATCGTACAAAAATCCTTCACGTGACCTGATCCTGGTGCCACGGAGGAAGCATAGAGTTTCTCACTCTATGGGAGGAAGGAAATTAAGCAGAGGCCCTGACGTCACTCTTTGTGAACCTAAAGTGAAGCCGGAAGTTGGCGTTGCTCATGGCGTTGCTCCGCCTATCGGGCCAGCTCTCCTCGCTTGTTTACATTTCTCGCGAAACCACGCCGCGCTGCGCGCAACCGTGCTCCTCGGACCCGCGCGCTCCACAGCAATACCAAGCAATCGTTAGCATGTTAGCATAATTCCGCCAAAAAGGGCAAAATTTCCCGCGGATATTCCTTCGTCCGTAGCCATTGCCGTGGCGCGGTTACATTGCGTACTGCGTTGCATGCGCGTTCATTTCACGAACTTTAGTTCCTCCTGTCCCACCTGGCCACAGCAACATCAGGTAGAGCACGGTCCAGATAACGCAGCACAACAAAACACGGAGACCAACGCAAACCTGCCCGAACGGCGCCTTTGCCACGGAACGAAACCTACGGAGCAACACGTGTGAGCGCACAGAACAATAACAAAGCTGCCATTGTGGCCCGAAAGGCAGGGCCACTACAACAAAGAAATAAAAAAACAGCAAAAAAGAGGAGAGCCTACTACGTCATTTCCACCACACTTTTCTCCTAGCGCGCGGAGGGGGTAGGGCCTCTCCTCAGTTTCCTTCCTCCATGCTAGGCACCTAGCATGGACACCTAGCATGCACCTAGCGGGCACCTAGCATGGAGGAAGGAAACTGAGGAGAGGCCCTACCCCCTCCGCGCGCTAGGAGAAAAGTGTGGAGGAAATGACGTAGTAGGTTCTCCTTTGTTTTCCTGTTTTTTTATTTCCTTGCTATAGTGGCCCTGCCTTTCGGGCCACAATGGCGGCTTTGTTATTGTTATGTGCGCCCTCACGTGTTGCTCCGTAGGTTTCGTACCGTGGCAAAGGCGCCGTTCGGGCAGGTTTGCGTAGTCTCCGTGTTTTGTTGTGCTGCGTTATCTGGACCGTGCTCTACCGCATGTTGCTGTGGCCAGGTGGGACAGGAGGAACTAAAGTCCGTGAAATGAACGCGCATGCAACGCTGTAGGCAATGTACCGCGCTACGGAAATGGCAACGGACGAAGGAATATCCGCGGGACATTTTGCCCTCTTTGGCGGAATCATGCTAACGTGCTAACGATTGTTTGGTATTGCTTGGTATGTCGTTCCGTCAGCTGTAATGCGCATTTGCAAAACCAATACATGTTTGATAAGACGCAGTGGTAATCATAATTTCAATACACATTTATTAAGCTGGCACATATGGTTCAGATACAGATACCTGTATGCGGACTTGCACGACGTTGATGCGGAGATTAGGATAATTATGACAACCGTAAAGAAGAGGCAGCTGACGGCCGTAAGCTGTTGCGTTCTTTCCGCCAAACTACCCGGCCTGGTAGTGCTGTAAAGATGCTGTATAAAAGTGACACGCGGTGACAGGGAAATTATTATACTTAGCAGCCGACCGTACGTTTTGTAGCTTAGGTCTTCTTTCTTGTGCATTTGTGCTACCCTTATTAATGAGCCATTTCTTGACTTTGTTCTTGACTATGTAACCGCGTTTGTGTGGATGCGTAGACGTGTGCTTTTTGTTGTACTTGTAAAATGCAAATAAAATATTTTCAGGCTTACTCAATCTTTGGTGTTGTGTGCGTTTATTCCAGTCGAGGCCATCGTGCCACCTGGAAACCGCATTCTGTCAGTAGCCCTACACGAAATGCAACAGCTGGAGCGCGGCGGCACAACTCGGGGTAACGGCGGTGTAATAAACGAAAAACCGCTCGGGATGCCCTTAAAAGTCAGATCAGAGTGTGCCTTAACTCGATATGACTCAGCGCTACATATATTTATATATGTAGGCGCTACGTTTGCCACTGTTGTGCCATTACCACAAGCCCAGATTCCGAATCTACAAGATGCCGAATCGATCCTGCGAACGCCCTTTGGACAAACCCGGGGCTGCGCCGAAAGGCACAGCGCCCTAATTCTCCCTTGACAAGTCAAGATGCTGAGCCATCAGGCATCGGTGTGCTGCGGAGAAGTTTCGGCGAGCAACATGTCCAAACGTGCCACCAAGTGCCAGACAGCCCGGCGCCGCACCTCCCTTTTCCTGGAGGTCACCGCGCGCGCGAACTTTGAACCGGGTGGCCAGAGCGGTCGGTGGTTGTACCTCTCGGACGACCGTCGAGTGCTGGCTTTGTATTGGGCCGTTTGAGTGACAATGGTTTCTCGGGGCTTATAAGCCGCGACGCGCCGCCTGGAAAACCGGATCCGCCGACCCACCGGGAGCCAGTGCCGCTCTCGACTGGAGTGAGATGTGTCACGCGTTTTCGCCGGACGTCGCCGTGCGGGAACAGTCGCGTTTGCTGTGAGCTCTCGGCCCCAGTGCCGATCCGATCATGTCCTGTATAATGACCTGTATATAGTGTATAAAGTCCCTTTTGTTATTCTCACCGACGCCTGACTCCCTTCCAAATACCTCTCAGTACCTCATTATCCTCATACCTGTTGTACCCCCACCAGGCACGTACCCAGGGGGGGGCCCGGGGGGGCCCGGGCCCCCCCCCGAAATCAAGTGGCATACCCCCCCCCCCCCCCCCTCCCCACCCACGCCACCACTCCTCACACATTCCTAAAGCGCCGCCAGATCAATGTTGATACTTGGCAGCTGTTCATCGGTCCGCATTATGCTGCCTTTTTCACTCCTTTTAGATGGCGGTAGTTACCGGCATCTCTTGTAATGTGAAGGACAGTTTTCTCAGATTCCGCACCCGTGCGATTAACTCGAGATGCGTTCAGTTGTCACCATCTATTCAACCGTCACGCGCATAGCTGTTGCTTTTGTTAGTTCAACCTTCTCTGTTTAGGCTGATCCTGGGACGAGGAGAGGGATACGGCTGTTACTTAGCTGGTCTGTACTCTCATGGAACGAGTTGCGGCCGGAGAAAACGCCAATAGCGTCTAACTTTTCCATTTGCTTCATTATTTCCTCGAATTACGGCTCGCCGCGACGCTGGCAGATGCCCGGAACCATATAGACGCGATATGGGTTAGATAAGGTGGGAAATAAAATAATGTGCAAGAGCGTCCATCATGAAACCCTGCAATAACCCTTAAACCCATAAGCAAGATGACTGTCGCCCGTTACCTCGTCTGTTTTCCCTAATTGTATAGCACTTTTCGTGCAAAATTGGCAACTGGAAAAAAAAAATCGCAAGGAGTTGAGAAATTAAGCGATCTACTAAGGGAGAGAGCCAAGGCAACAACCAAACTGCAAGCAAAAGCGAATAATAAAAAAAGTTAACCGTTGTTTATGAGAATATTTATCCATCAACATCTTTTTATTTAAAAAGGAAGTAGAGAAAAGGCCGCCAGAAGTGGAAAACAATTACTTGTTTTCAATGACGCTTCCACAGTTATTGGTCGAACCACCTCACGTAGCCACTTCACTGCTGTGCTTATGTGGGTGTTTTTCTAACCTATCGCGGTGAGTGCAGTACGTCTAGAATCGCAGAGTCCTGCGCTCTACGCGGTTCTATGGGACTGGCGGCCGCACAGCGTTACGCAATTCGCGGAACTGTCAAAACTGATCAACAAGGCGAACATAACTGATATTCGAAACTATAACATGAGAAAGACTGAAGAAGCCGTAAAAAATGAACGCAGCCTGAAATCAGTAAAAAAGAAACCTGGCATAGGACAAACCATGATGTATGCACTAAAAGATAAGAAGGATAATATCATCAGCAATCTCGAAGATATAGTAAAAGCAGCGGAAATATTCTAAGCTGACCTGTATACAGTACCCAGAGGAGTCACGATACCTCACTTAGAAACAGTAATGACCAGGATAGAGAAACTCTCCTATAACTAGCCATGAGGTCAGAAGGGCCCTGCAAGACATGAAACGATGAAGAGCAGAAGGAAAAGGTGGAATAACAGTCGATTTAATCAAAGATGGAGGAGACATAATGCTTGGAAAACTGGCGGCTCTTTATACGAAGTGTCTATCGACTGCAAGGGTCCGAGAAAACTGGAAGAATGCAGACATACTAATCCACAAAAAAGGAGAGGTTAAAGAATTGAAAAATTATAGGACCATTAGCTTGCTCCTAGTATTATATAAAATATTTACCAAAATAATATCCAATAAAATAAGGGCAACACTGGATATTATCAACCAAGGGAACAGGGTGGCTTCAGGAAGAGATACTTTACAATGGATCACATCCATGTCATCAATCAGGTTATCGCGAAATCTGCAGAGTACAATCAGCCTCTCTATGTGGCTTATATAGATTACGAAAATGAATTTGATTCAGTAGAAATACCAGCAGTCATAGAGGCACTACGTAATCAAGGAGTACAGAACGCTTACGTAAAAAGCTTGGAAAGTATTGCTACATGCGTGTGGTATTTGTTTGTTTGAACGATGCGCGTGGGCGCCATCACTCCAGAAAAGAGGAGGAAGAACGAACTGGGCTCGCGCTGTGAATCTAACCGGTCAGCGCTGCAACCGTTGTCGTAAATATAATCTGTAAATAGTTTCTCGTCTTACTGACTCGTCCTTCGCGGAAGAATATCTACAGAGGTTCTACAGCTACCCTAATTATATACAAGAAAAGCAGGGGAGATACCTATAGAGAAAGGGGTCGGACAGGGAGACACAATTTCTCCAAAGCTGTTCACTGCGTGCTTAGAAGAATTCAAGCTATTAAACTGGGAAGGCTTAGGAATAAAGATCGACGGCAAATATCTCAGCAACCTTCGGTTTGCCGATGACATTGTTCTATTCAACAACAATGCAGACGAGTTACAACAAATGATTGGAGACCTTAACAGAGAGAGTGTAAGAGTGGGGTTGAATATCAATATGCAGAAGATGAATATAATGATAAATAGCCGGACAAAGGAACAAGAGATCAGGATCGCCAGTTGGCCACTAGAGACTGGGAAGGAGTACGTTTACCTAGGTCAATCAATCACAGGGAACCCTGATCATGAGAAGGAAATTCACAGAAGAATAAAAATAGGTTGGATCGCATACGGCAGACATTGCCAGCTCCTGACTGGAAACTTACCATTATTATTAAAAAGTAAGGTGTAGAATCAGTGCATTTTGCCAGTGCTGACATATGGGGCAGAGACTTGAGAGCAAGTTAAGGACAGCGCAAAGAGCGATCGAACGAAGATTGCTAGGCACAACGTTAAGAGAGAGAAAGATAGCGGTTTGGATCAGAGAGCCAACGGGTATAGACGATATTCAAATTGAAATCAAGAGGAAAAAATGTAGCTGGGCAGGTCATGTAATGCGCCGGTTAGATAACCGTTGGACAATTAGGGTTACAGAATGGGTTCCAAGAGAAGGGAAACGCAATCGAGGACGACAGAACACTAGGTTGAGCGATGAAATTAGGAAATTCGCGGGCGCTAGTTGGAATCAGTTGGCGCAGTACAGGGGTAATTGGAGATCGCAGGGGGAGGCCTTCGTCCTGCAGTGCACATAAAACAGGCTGATGATGACGATGATGATGATGATGATGATGATGATGATGATGATGGAGGTGGTGCGCCCCCCCCCGAAAAAAAATCCTGGGTACGTGCCTGACCCCCACAATGCCTTATGTTTCATTATCCCGGCTTCTCTTCGCCCTTTTGCTATGAGAGACTGTTCGTGCTTTTCCGTGTACATCTGCCCTTTGTTTATCCATACCCCGAGATATTTGTATTCGGCCACTCGAGGTATTTCATGGCCTTGTATTGTAAGCTCCTGATCAGTTGTATCGTTGAAAAACATCCCATCGGACTTAGCTGCACTAAAACTGAAACCTAAACTGTCTCCTTCGTCCCCACAGTAATTAACCAGAGTTTGCAAATCTTCCTGGCTATCTGCTAACAGTACAATATCGTCCGCATACATTAAACCCGGTAGTCGTTGCTCAACAACCTTTTCGCCTAATCTGTACGACAGATTATACCCTAGATTGCTTCGTTGTAACCTTCTTTCCATGCTTATCATATAAAGCATGAACAGCAGCGGTGATAGAGGACAACCTTGCCTTAATCCTTTGTGAACCTCGACAGTTGTCGGACTCTTAATTCCTTCCCATGTTATTTCAACATTATTTTCTCGATATAGTTCCTGTAGAAAATCAATTACCTCATGACCGATACCTTCAGCTTTTAATATGTTCCACAGGAGTTCACTGTTCACGTTGTCGTATGCATCACTTATGTCCAGGAAGGCTAAATACAGAGGTCTATTTTCCGCCTTAGCTATTTCTATGCACTGGGTAAGCACGAACAGGCTATCATCTAAGCGCCTACCACTTCTGAACCCGTTCTGAAGTTCTCCGAGTATTCTGTTACTTTCTACCCATGACTGCATTTTTAATTTCACCGCCTGCATCGCCAGCCTAGCTATATATAACTGATGTTATCGTAATTGGTCGGAAGGATTTTATGTTCTTCTTATCACCTTTCCCTATATAAATCAAATTCATTTTACTCTGTTTCCAGCTGTGCGGAATTTGCTTATTTGTTGTGACTGCCTCCAATGCTTTTATCAGCGTTTCCTTGCTTCTTGGGCCAAGTTCATTAATTAACTTGATTGGAATTTCGTCTATCCCCGCGGACGTGCATTTTGGAACATTTGCTTCCGCCTTTTTCCAGTTAAGATTGGTCAGTTCTAAGCTGTTTTCTATTATGCTATTCTGTGTTGCTCCCTCACTTGGGGCAATTACTCTGTCGTCTTTCCTAAATGACTCTGCTATAACTGAACCAATGTAGTTCACAGCGTCCTCCCCCTCTAAACAATTTCCTTCGGCATCGTGAATCTGTTCCTGTTTGCTGTGATTAGCTTTACCCAGCCAGCTTATATGGTTCCAGAATTTTCTTGACCCCCCTTTAGTTGTATGGCGAACTTCAGCCAGCCAGAGATCAGAGGACTGCTTTATTTCAGCCTGGACGAGGACCTCCCATTTTCCATTTCCCATTTTTGGCCTATTTCCTCTTCAGATAAATGCACCCTCTTTGCTTCTCTGTGTTCCCGAGATGCCCCCCGTCGTTGTTCGATGGCCTCTCTAATTTCCTTATTCCACCAACTTCGTGGCTTCCTCTTTCCTCTCCAGCGGTTTACTCCTTTTACTTCTTTTATTTTTGTACTAATGAGTAGTTCTAACTGATTATAATCCCACCTTTCCATGGGATGTTTCTCTATTGCTTCCTCTATACCAGCCGCTATTTGCGCGTCATTTAATTTTGCGTACTCTTTTTGACTTCCCTGCATTTCTCTTTTGAGTAGGGCTCCCAACTGTAGACTAATACGCTCATGATCACTTCCGAGGCTGTACTTCCCCTCTTCGTCTATTTCCATTATTGCGAGCTTGCTATACAACCCCTGCGACATTAAGCAGTAGTCAGTGGTCGTTTGTCTGTTACGGGACTCCCACGTGATTTGTCCCTCACACTTAGGATGGATGGATGGGTGGATGGATATTATGAGCGTCTCCTTTGGAACGGGGCGGTGGGTTGTGCCACCAAGCTCTTGCTACTATACTGCCTAATATCCTACCTAGGTTAAACAATGAAAAAAGGAAAAAAGAACACTCTGAACTACCACGCCCAAATTTTCTGATCCCCTATTGCGAACTGTGCTTATGTACGTCTCCGTCTTTTGTCGTTTCCCTACTTTTCTTCCACCAATCCTCCAGTCGCCTGTTACTAATGTCTATTGCGGACATGTTTGCTTTACCACTGCTCCCTCTGAACCCACGGGCTTCAAGGAGGCCAGTGGTGCCTAAATCGACCGCTGGGTAGACGTCTTCACATTCTAATAAAACATGCTCCATAGTTTCCCTAGCTTTACCGCAGCAAGCACGTGCTTCTTCTTCCTTCTTATATCTCGCTTTATAGGTGCGTGTTCTAAGGCATCCCGATCTCGCTTCCAAAAGTAATGAGCTTCCCTTTGAGTTATCATAAATTGTTTCTTTCCTGATTTCGTTTTTTCCTCTTAAGTAGTTACTCACTGCAGGTTTCTTTTCCATTGCCGCCACCCATGAGATTAATTCAGCCTCTTTGACTTTCCGCTTGACCGTCTTTGTTGCTGTGTTGTCCACCCTACAGGCCGCATACTTGCTGGTAAGCTTCCTAGTTCTTTTCCTCCACTGTGAATCAATGTTTTTTCTGTACAGATACCTGAACACTCTCCCAGCCCATTTACTTTCTTCCATATTCCTCAGCCGTTCTTCATACTCAATTTTACTGCGAGCTTCCCTCACTTCAAAACTAGTCCAGCCCATATCATCCTGCACAGCTTCATTTGTAGTCTCCCCTCGAGCGCCCAATGCGAGGCGACCCACTGACCTTTGGTTCCCGTCGAGTCCTGCTTGTACCCCTGATTTATAGCAAACAACCGCATTTCCAAAAGTAAGTCCTGGAACCATTACACCTTTCCACATACCTCGGAGGACCTCGGTACCAGTGGCTTAGCCAGAAATTTCGTTCGTGGGGAGCCTCACGTTGCAGCTCGGCCTCCTCCTTAAGAGGAACCTTTAGCTCGGGTGCTCCTATTTAAATACATGTAGAAGGGGAATTCGTTTTTCCCTGCAACTACTGCACCAAATTTGACAAGGTCTGTCGCATTTCAAAGAAATAGTTTCATTCTAGTGACTACTGGTTTCGAATTTTTTATTTAGGAGGTCAATGCTTTATTGAAAATTGGCCAAAATCGCAAATTTTCAGAAAAAGAAACTATCAAGTTTAAGACTCTGTGACTCAACAATGAAAAATGATATCACAATTCTGTGATTTGCATCTAATAGTACATCCACAGCGGAAGAAATTGATATGGTACAGGTGAATCTCAAAAATTTTGTATTATGGAAATACGGCTTTTGCAGTATCCTTGCTCACAACGTAACCAATTCACGTAAGAGACAAATTGACACACCAAATTTGCGCGCATTAACTGTTATAGTAGATGGCGTTTACAGAAGCGCGATATGTGTTCTTGATGCAGAGCTATTAGTTTGTAAACACTGTGGTTCCATTTTTCTCGAACTTTCGAATTTTTCAAAATATTTTAATCAAAATTCAGGCCCTAATTCAAAATTCCGCTTTCAACAGACACTACAATTCAACTTTCTCTCTCAAATGCAACAAATTCTATTAAAAGCGATCCAGAGGCTATCCCAGAAAAGCGTTTCTGCGTTTTACATGTATTTGAATAGGCCGCGTAGGAGTAGGGCCCGAGCTAAAGCTTCCTCTTAAACAATTTGTCGAGGGATCAAATACATTAATACCAACTACATTGCCATTGCTAAAGATTCTGCAAACGAATTCTTGAACGCTACGCACTGTCAAAACAAGTCAGTCAGTCAGTCAAGAACTTTGTTGAAGTCCTGAGGAGTTTCAAGCCGTTGGAGATTCCACGCGGGGAACTCCTCCGGCCGAAACCGTAGGCGACGCCCAAGTCGGGACGGGAACGTGGTGACGCTCCGCCAGTTCTTGGGCCCTCTGGACGACCTTGAGTTGGAGTTGGAGGTCCGGGCTTTTGAGGGCTTCTTCCCATTCGGGCTCACTGGAGAGAGGGCCCTTTGGTAACGCGGTACATTGCCATGGCATGCGCGAGAGTGAGCAGTAAAGTGCTGGGCAGTCTGGGCAATTTGCCGGGATTTCTGAGTTGTAGTCGCTTAGTAGGCCTCGTGACGGATACGAGTCCGTTTGTAGCATTCGAAACGCGGCCGCCTGCGCACGTTCGAGTTTGGCGTGCGGCAGCGGGAATGTGGTTCTGCCTTTTCGATAGTGTGAAGTGACTTCTTGGTATGTTAGCAGCGGGTCATTAAATTGTCAAAACAAGTAAAATATGTATTTTTTCATAAAAGAATATACTCGTATGTGCCAAAAATTGTGCCCAAAATAACTGATATCAATTCTTCCATACTTTTTGTCTATTTATTAAGTAAAGAAAATATCACACGAACTTTAGAACTATATCAGTTCGAAACCAGGAAAGCATTGCATGCCGCTGATATTAAAAATGAAAAGGCAATGAAATGAAGAAGTTGAGGACAAATATATTAATGAAACTTTGTCATTAAAGAACCGTGTTTACATTCTTGTATATATGCAATGGCCAGTGAAAAATCTCAATGACGCTGTCGTTTGATCCAATGTATTACGCAGGAGCAGCCTGTCCCCTGTCGTGTATCGTGAGTAATTGCACCGAAGTTACAGTCGCGACAGAGCGCACGTATAAAAAGCAGGAGTTCTGCAAGATATACGAGGGCAAGTCAAATGAATGTGAGTCAATGCGAATATATGACAAACGGGGTACTTTATTTAAAAGTAGTCGTCATGAGAATTTAGACATTTGTCCCATTGACTAACGGGTCGCGTGTTGCCCGTCTTATAAAACTCCTTGGGTTGCTGCTTCAAAAAGTCTGTAACTGACTCTTTCACGTCATCGTCCGTGACGAATCTGGTTCCCTTGAGCTGTTTTTTTGGTTGCCTCAAAATGTGGAAGTCGCAAGGTGACATGTCTGAGCTGTATGGCGGATGTTGCAGCGTTTCCCACTTGAACTTTGCCAGTTTTGTATTAACTACATCAGCGACGTGGGGACAGGCATTGTCGTGGAACAAGATGACCCCATTCGTCAATTTTCCACGTTGTTCGTTATTGATTGCGACACGCTGCCGTTCCGGCGATTCACAATATCGGAAACAATTGATAGTCTCTCAAGATTTAGCAAATTCTATCAGTAATGGCCCTTGACGACGAAAAAGAAGTCAACAACACTTTTCCGGCGGAAATGACGGCCTTTGCGCTCATTGGGCGTGGTAAATTCGAATGTTTCCACTGTAAGCTTTGCCGTCGTGTTTCAGGCTCGTAGTAGTGGCAACATGGTTCGTCCCCGATCACAATTGCAAACAAGAAGTCGTCATCCTCATCGTGATACCGGATCAGATGAGTCAAGGCAGCGCGAAACTTCTCCGTCTTCTCGCGGTGGATCAAAATCTTGGGGATCAATTGCGCACACAAGAGCTGATAACCGAGGTGCTCATGAATTATGGTGGGAGCAGAACCGTGACTGATGTTCAGACGGTCTGCCAGTTCATCGATGCTTATCCTCCGTTCTTGTCTCATCAGCTCATCGACCTTTGAAATTGTGTGGGGGGTGATTGCACGATGGTTTTGGCCCGGTCTTGGAATGTCTTTGCAACTTTCCCGTCCTTCTTTGAACTGTTAGCTCCAACGCTTCACAGTGGCCAATGAAATGCAACGTTCAACGTACACGGACCATACGGCGATTAATTTCTTTTTTGGAAACACCTTCAGCTGTCAAAAACTTCGCGACACCCAGCTGTTCAACTTTTGAAGTGTCCATTATGTCACGCAACCATATTCAACCCAGTGTATGAGAGCATTAAAGAACGTTTATCCTCACACCTGCGTGTCACTTTTGTAAATGAGGCATGCCGCTCTCCTACGCGCATGCCTCCCAGATAATGAACCGAACCATTATTGCGCAGTTAGGGTAGGCTCACTTTCATTTGACTCGCCCTGGTACATTAGAAATGCAAAGATACAATGTTACATACAAATGCGAAAATACGGCTTGATAAAAGACAAAAAAGTGTCACTGGAAACAAAGTTCACTGCATGTATACAGAAAACCTCACAACAAGATATTTAAGTATACGTATAAGTCTCCAATGAGTCTATGTATGTAAGAAAAAGTAACTGTATATAATGCGTCAAACAAGACAAATAAACATGTTGCGCAATCATAGATTCACAGAATCCTAGATTCCGCCCCCATTCCATCCACTCCCCCCGATGTATCGCGCGCGACGGAAGGCGCGGCGCGCAAGCTCCCCGCTTTTCTCCTTTGCGCACACAAGACTGAGTCACCATCGTCGGCTGACCCATTCCACCTCCCCCCCCCCCCCCCCTACGCTTTCACTCGCACATACAGCATGCAGCGCGCGGTCACGATGTTATCACCCTTGGACTTTATACGGAACATGAGGGCGACGGCAGGAATGCGCCTGGAGTGTCCATATAATTGTTATCGCAATAATATAATAATCGTATCTGGCAATTGAAGCGTCCCACGTCGCCTATTACTTTCCGCAAAAGAAGTAAGAAACTCGAACTTTCATCATGCGACAATTCGCCGCGCCGCAACAATGTATTTTTTTTCTTCTGTGGGGCGGGGGCACCGAAATGAAAAAAAAAACGCATAGGAAAGTATGTTGGCCAGAATCGAATGCCTACTTTGGGCACCTAATGGGGCTACGGAAGGAATACTGAAGAATACATGAGACGCTTGGTCCACTGAGAACCATACGCATACTGCTCAGTATCCTACACTGGCGAAACAAGACTTTCCGAAGAGGTTTCGCTCAAGCGAACGCAGTACAATCCTTCAGTGATGGCGGCGAGCGACCATTGCTTTTTTTTCTCGTCTGCTAGCCAGAAAGCGTCCAACACTCTGCCAGGCGAAAATCCACTCGGCCAGAGCAAACCGAACGCGCACTGAAGTGCGCAGCGTGGTGGTGGGGGCCATACGACAAAAACGTATGCGCTCTGGCTGGCTCTGGCAGCCCGCAGGTAGGGTAGCAAGAACAAAAAAAATTGAAGAGGCTCAATGTGTCCTCGCGAATAAAAGTCAAAGTAGAAAAAATAAATAAGAACGTAGTTACTTTGGCTGGCTTTAGTGTCTCGACATGGATTTTCTGGCGTAGGTTAAAAAAAAATGTCGATATTTTTTTATGTGAGATTTGTGCCGTCATATGACGGCACAAATGAATCACCACAACGCTTCGTCTCATTGGACCTTGCTGCGTGCTTTGTCAACTTGTCTGCTAGTGTGTTGATTTGGCTTGTCTCGTTGTATGTTCCGATGTAAGACTTTAGAAAAGTCAATGGACCTTTGGCGTCAGATGTTTATAACAACATTAAACCCACAAAATTCCGCAATTGAAAATCTGAAGCACAACTTTGGAAATGTCAATGCACCTTTCACATCAAGAGCTTATGAGATTTATACCCATAAAGTTTCTCAATTGATATCCATGCGCTCCATAGATACCGCGGCCTCAGCGAGATGCCACGGCGAGCCCGCTCGCCATCAAAACGCCCTTGAAACTTTGTGCTCGGATGGGACTGCTTGGCGTTATGTGACTCCGGGTGTATGGGCGTTGCCGCGAAATCCAGCCTGAGTTCGCAATCTTCGCGGTTAAATGTCTTTTCGAGCGTCAAAAAGACATTCTAGACAAAATCCAGAATGATTTGCGGCTCCGAGGGTCGCTTTGGTCAGCGGTGCATGGACAGCACGAAAAAATTTCGGGGTGGGGGGGGGCTGAAGCCACATAAGCCCCCCCTGCCTGCTGCTTGGCTACGCCCCTGCCTCGTACCTATTGTATCCCCATAGCGCTCTGTGCTTTATTATGGCTGAATTTCTGTTCCCCTTCACTGTTATTGTTTTTTCCTGTTTCCATATGTCTATTGCCTTCGTTTATCCGTATACGAATTGGTATTTATATTCTGTTACCCGAGGTATTTCCTGGCCCTGTATCTCCACTGTCTGTCCACTGTTTTGATTGAATACAATAACAGCTGATCTTCTAAAACTAAATTTAAAACCTAAATTGTTGCCTTCCTGTCCACAGATATCAGCCAGATGTTGCAAATCACTTTGTTTGTTAGCTAGCAACACAATGTCGTCTGCATAAAATAAACCTGGAAGCTGCTGCTCTACTACTGTACCCGCCTGTTTGTATGAGAGATTAAACCCGATATTACTTCCTTCTAGCGCCCTCTCCATCCTCACCATGTACATCATAAATACCAGCGGTGATAAAGGGCACCCCTGCCTCAGTCCCTTGTTGATATGAACTTTCTCCTCACTCCTCATCCCTTCCCATTCAACGCAAACGGTATTTTCTAGGTAAATCTCTCTCAAAAGCTGTAGACAATCATCACCTAAGCCTTCCCCTTCCAGAATATCCCACAAAATGTTGCGGTCTACGTTGTCATAGGCTCCTGTAATGTCTAAAAAGGGCCCTGTAATGTCTACAAAGGGCACATACAACGGTCTGCTTTCTACTTTTGATATTTCAATACACCGAGTAAGAACAAACAAGTTATCATCCAAACGCCTACCTATTCTGAAGCCATTCTGAAGCTCTCCAAAAATGTCATTATTCTCTGCCCATGCTTGAAGCTTTTAATTTGATTGCCTGCATTGCTAGCCTGTACATTACCGATGTTATGGTCAACAGTCTATACGAGTGAATTCTATGTTCCTCCCCCTTAACTTTATAAATTAAATTCATTCCACTTTGTCAACTGTCTGGTATTCGTCTACCTTTTAAAATATTTTTCACTGCTTTCACCAGAGCTTCCTTACTTTTTGGTCCTAGTTCATTAATCAGCCTAACGGGAACCTCGTCTAGCCACGTGGCTGTGCGCTTAGGAATTTTCTCTTCCGCTTTCTTCCAGTTGAAATTTGTCAGCACCAGCTCCTTTTCCACTTCGGTCTCTTTTATGCTCTTTTTTTCTTCAAATACAACCTCGTCATTGTCTTGGAAATATTCAGCTGTTACTTTTCGAATGTAATTTATTGCCACTTCTTCCAGTCTGTTTTCATCTTCGTCTAGAATATGCACATGTTTGTATTGTTGTCGACTTCCTGCCGAATAATTTTGTGCTTCCAAAATATTCTTGGTGCGGCCTTCTTTTTCTCACGTATTTCTGACAACCAACGTTCACTTTCACCTTTTTATTTTGCTTGCACCAATATTCGAACCATAGACTTTTTCTCCCGGTACATTTCCAATTTACTGGTTACTTCATTCTGCGGCAAATGCGCCTTCTTTGCCTGGCTGTGCTCTCGAGATGCTTTCTGCCGTTCGGCGATCGCTTCTCGTACCTCCCTGTTCCACCAGCTTATTGGTTTCTTTTTTCCTTTCCAATGAACATGTTGTTTCTCTTTCCGTATTTCTGACGTTATTAGGCTTAGAAGCTCACCGTATTCCCACTCATTACTTGGCCATTTGCCAAGTTCTTCCTCGACTCTAGTGATTATATTCGCTATTTGTTCAGCGTTCAAATTTAGACTGGCCATTTTGTGCTCCTTGCTCTCTTTCCCAACTACATATCCCATTTTCAAAATGATGCGTTTATGGTCACTCCCTATGCTGCTAAACCCTTCCTCATCGATGACCATTTCTCTCAATTTATCATTAATTCCTTCTGTCATCAGACAGCAATCAATGGTCGATTGCCGGTTTCCCACTTCCCACGTGATCTGTCCTTCACACTTAGGCCCTGTATTCACAATCACGAGGTTATGTTGCTCGCAAAGGTCTAGCATTGACTTCCCGTTATTGTCGGTATGGGCGTCTTGCGCTGGAGTTTGAGGTATAGTAGCGGCGCCTGGTGGCGGCGCGGGAAACGACATCTGGGTCGTACCAGCTTGGGTCGTATTGAGCCCTGGCTGTGGCGAAGCATGTATCTAGGCTGAGTTTTGCGTCGATTCGCACTTTTTTCTTCCCTGTTGCAAGTGCGAAATGGCTCGTCACTTCTCACAGACCACGCTGCGAGCTCGCCGCAGCCTATACTTTAACGAAAACTGACTCTCCGTGTGCCGTGGGACGTAATGCTGGGAGCAGAAGGAATCGGTGACGCCGATCCGGAGAGACCTAGCGCAGCCTCGAAAAGGCGCGTCACCCTCATTACTTCTGCGTCGTGGGCTGCCATGAACAAGAAGGGCTCATTCACACCGGCGACTGACCGTGGTCGCGCGACCAAGTTGGTCGCAAAGCGACCAGTCGCAAATGGTCGCAAACGGTCGCCTTTCTTGAAAAGCGACCATTTTGGGCCAGTCGCTCTCTGCGCGATTTTTCAGTCGCGCGACCGTGGTCGCAAAACTGATAAACCAATCAGCGGCGCACCGGAAGTGATCTTTCGTGTGTCTACATCCGGCCTCCTCCGGCGTCGCGTTCAAATTCCGCGTAGATTCCGAGAGTTCTCGCTGAGAACGATAATCTCCGGGATTGCGACTTGCGGGTCGCGCTCAGCCGGGCTTGCCGGTGTGAGCATCAGTCGCCTTCGGTCGCTTTTTGATCGTGAGTCGCAAATGGTAGCGCGACCTTCTCAAGTCGCCGGTGTGACTGAGCCAGAAGGCCTGAATCCCAACATCAGATTCTACCGTTTTCCTTCAAGGCCTCACGAAGTGGAGCGTCGGGCGCGCTGCATAGCTGCAGTTCGTCGCGCTGAGTAAGCGAAACTTCGCGCCATGCTGACTGCTTCGCCTGTCTTGAAGCTTGCTTGATTATCTGCGTTCTAAATTTCGGTCTTCTGCACCTACAGTCCCGACAGCAGACCGACATAGCAGCAGGCATGGCTGGTAATGCACGATTCGAGACCCGGCCACAGTGACAATTAACAATTCGACCGATGCGAAGTGGTGAAGTGACAGGTGTGTGCAAATGACCACAAATGGCCGGGCTGATTCGGTGACAATTCACTGCCCCACTACGAGCAGCACAGGTTAGAGAGTTAAATGTGCTCATACTTGACCTCAAGCCAGCATGTTGAGGCAGCGCAACAAGGTAGTATTGATTACAGCAGATCGATGTTCGCGCGCTGTCATTAAAAGCTACATCAAGCGAGCAGCGCACGAGCTCGCGCTGCAGCGCGATTCGCACGTACGTGCGAGCTCATATGCATTGCATCAGTTATTACCAGTTACCAAAAGGGACAGATGGTAGCTGCTACAACGCAGGCATAACTACTTGTTTAGCGGCATGCAGTCAACAAAGATTGCAGGAGGCCCGCCGTTTATAGCGGCATGTCGAAAGACCGCTGCCGTCGCGGCGCGTACGATCGTGCGCTCGAGCAGTTCGTACATCGCGGCGCGTACCGTCGTGTGCTCGAGCAGTTCCGTACACATGATGTCTGCTTATCGCTGCTGTGGATTCATTTATAGCAAGCATTTCCTCGCGTTTGTGCGCCTGAATCTAGCAGCGTGCAAACCTTACCTGAAGTTCCACTTCGTACGCAACTCGCTTCACTTGTGATTGGCACTGCGCTAAAACTTCGCCGCTTAATTCTTGAACGGCGTACACGTATTCGGCACTGCATCATTTCTTGCCTTTACGCAGCGTGCCACCCCTGAAAAAAATCTTCGGCGCCCGATATTCGCTGCAGGCCGTGATACAACACAACCGAAAGTGGCGGGTCCATATTGTAAACGTGCTTTCCGAAGCAGACGACCGAGCTTGGTACGACCCATTTTAGGACAGAGGGCGCTCTTTAGCACCTTTTTCGCAGCGCCCCCTGGGCAATGCAAGAGCCCCATACAAAAGGCTAGGGATGACGCTTCCCACGTCGCACGCTGCCCCGCAACAGGAATATTTACAGGGAAACGTACGAGACTACATGCTTCGCATTATCAGGAACACCTTATCAATGATGTGGTTGAGATGCTTACAAGCTTGTTCTTTATGAAACGTATGCTTTTATGTATGTTGTATGCGCAATTCCAAAGAACGTACGATGCAGTGTTCACTTGCCGAGTGCTTCTAGCCTCCGTATTACGGGGTTAAGAGCCATTACTCTGCCCTTACTGGCGCCGGTATCAGCCCATTATTGTTTTCTGTCGATGTTACGCCACGAATCCCCGGATCCTAGCCATTGACAGCTTCACCGTAGGAACAGCACCCTGTGCGTTGGAGCGTTGCGATATATGCGACGGCTTCAATTTCGCTGTCATTGTGAAGTTTTGTCATCTGATATAGAGTGCGCGTTCGTTGCGCGGACGCAGTTGCAGAAAGTTCGTACAGTAAATTTATGCCTATTTGCTCTCGTACGCCCATGACTCCTGTCGGCCGGTACTAATTGTAATTTTAGTCTGGTAAACTGCTGTCTTCAATAGTTATTTTCCAAGTAATTTTGTCACGGTAGCCACCAATGTGCAGAATGAAGCTATGCAAGAAAATAAAACTGGTATGTTTCACGCTCGCTTTTTTGTTGGTGCAATATTAAAAAAATGACCATATTCAATGACACAATTGCTGTAAGTACAAAACTTCCTGTACAAACTGCTCATAAATTTGAAGGCTGGTAAAATTTGAGTCAGCACTCAGATTTTCGCCAACGAAAAAAAAAAAAAAAAATCCACAAGTGTAGGGAAAATTTTTTATTGCAACTGCACATGTTTTTAGAAACTTTTTTTTTTGTACCTGTACAAAGTTAGTGCCACCTGCCAAAGTACCAACTGAAATCACAGTACAAAAGAAGGCAACCAGCCACAACTGATGCATGCCATCAAAAAGATGTTAACAAATGGTTTGCATGCAAACAGCTCCAATCAATAGATGTCATCAAATGCATGCAGACATGCCAAAAACTGAACATTGATGGTATCTGCCTACACTGCACAAACAATACAGTGGTAGGGGAGGAAAACAAGGCAGCACAAAGCTTTATGTAAAAGTGCCCTAGGTTCTTTTACCACCCTGTGAGAACAAAATGTTAACGAGAGAGCCGGTGAGGTGGCAAATCATGTTTGGCAAGTTTTTTTTTCTTCATCTCCTATGCCCTTGCGCTGCAACTTTGGCCTGACGCGTGGTGCTTCTGCTAGTTTTTCACAGCAGCAGAAAGGCTGCATTTTGGTCTTTTTTTTGCATCATTTTCAAGGAGGGGAGTGCTTTCAGTGTCACACTTCCTGCTGTTGTCTTTTTTCTCTACGAGATGGTTCTCATTGTTGCTTCCTTTTGCTTGTAGATGTTCACAAAACATGTGCATGTCGTCAGATGTTATCGTGACAAAGGACAACTCGTTGCGACGGCAAGAAATAAAATGCCGAAAAGGGGGGTGGAGGAAGTGGTGGTGGTGGTGACTGCCAGAACAGATGAAAAAATCAAGTCCCAGGCAGAAAAAGGGGTGGGGGAGGACAGCCAGCAAGGGGGACCCAGCCGCCTGGGGGCTGCTGCACGGGAAGAAACACGCTTGTCTGCTCCAACATGCACTCTTTCACAGGCATACAAAATACAAAAAAAAAAAAAAAAAAAAAGAAAAAGAAAAAAAAAAAAGCTTGTTATGAAACAAGCCACCGCTCCCTTGTCTTGGCTCCAGACATGCACTTAGTGAGAGCCTGGCGTGTCTTGACATTTTTACACTGATACACTAAGGAGTTTTACAAAAAACGCAGCCAAACAAACTGAAAGTGCTTTGGACAACTTTGTTCCAGCACCTTAAATAACCGATGACAAAAACAAGTGCAGCAAAACCAGAGCCAGCAGCCCTCTTCTCCTCCTGGCAGTTCTTCATGGGTAAAGTACACTTGGGTGTAAAAAGCAGAACCCTCTTCTCGCCAGCCCCCCTTGGCTATGACATCGTTAAAGCTTTGGTAGCCGACTAAGCACACACACGCACACACACTCAAACGTGAAAAGAGGTTTTCTGGTCGAAAGGCGTGTTTTTTTCCTTCTCTCTCCCATCTCCGTGCTGCCGACGCTCCGAGCGGTGGGGCATCCCCTCATCGCAGGTTGGTGGTGGTTAAGGAGGGGAACGTGCACCTCAAGAAAAACGGAGTTGCTGCTGCCCAGGTGTTTCAACCTTCAGGCTGACACCGTGCCTTCGACAACTGCTGAAGAGGATGACGACTCAAGGCTCCCTGAAGGGGCTGCTGCACCGTTGCTGGTGGCTTCACTCCCTCCACTGGCTGCCTGCAGGGTCCATGCCAAAAGAACTGTAAAGCTCACTGCCTGGCTTTCACAGCAAGCTCCAATAGTAATTAGGAGGGCTCAAATTAACACACACCCAGACAAAGGAGACAGGCTGAGCAGCTACCATGTGTGTGTGTGCTTATGTGTACCCTTCTAATAGCTATGCATTACCAATTTGCCGAACAAGTACTGCTCCGATAGTAACAGACCAAGTGGCTCCACCCGACCCAATAGTCACTCCTTTCACCACCACTACTGTCTGTAGTGACCAGCACTACTATAAGCACAACACACAAAACACATGATACACAACAAGGTGCATGAAGAAAAGGCATGCGCACCTTGCTTCCTTGCCGGCCATTTCCAGTCGATTCCCTCCGAGGTGACTTGTCCTTAGCCGGTCGCTCCTCCCGAGACTTGTCCCTTGGGGGCTTGTCTTCACGAGACTGCCCTCCGCCGCCACTGCCGGGAGACCCGGCACCATCATCATCCTGTGTCTGGGACCCTGGACGCTGTCCACGGCGGCGTGGTCGTGGGCGGAAGGGTGGTCTCCGACGTTGGCTTCCCGTTTGGCCACCACGCTCCCTCTCGGGGCCTGGCTGGGTCTCACCTTCACTTTCCTGCAGAAAAACACTGATTGTGCTCCACACACCACTGTACACATCATCACCAGCCTGTTTTATGTCCAGTGCAGGACGAAGGCCTCTCCCTGCAATGCTCAATTACCCGTGTCCTGCGCCAACCGATTCCAACTAGTGCCCGCCAATTTCCTAATTTCATAGCTCCACCTTGTCTTCTGCCGTTCTCAACTGAGTTTCCCTTCTCGCTGTACCCATTCTGTAACCCTAATGGTCCAACAGTAATCTAACCTGCGCGTTATATGACCTGCCCAGCTCCATTTTTTTCTCTTAATGTCAATTAGAATATCGGTTATACCAGTTTGCTCTCTGATCCAAACCACTCTCTTTCTGTTAGTCTTGAGGCTCATTCCCACCGGCGACTGACAGTGGTCGCGCGACCAAGTTGGTCGCAAATGGTCGCTTTTCTCGAAAAGCGACCATTTTGGGCCAGTTGCTAGCTGCTCGATTTTTCAGTTGTGCGACCATGGTCGCAAAACTGATAAACCAATCAGCGGCACACCGGAAGTGATCTTTCATGTGTCTACATCCGGCCTCCTCCCGCGTCGCGGCAAATTCCGCGTATATTCCGAGAGTTCTCGCTGAGAACGATAATCTCCGGGATTGCGACTTGTGGGTCGCGCTCAGCCGGGCTTGCCGGCATGAACATCAGTCGCCTTCGGTCGCTGTTTGGTCGCGCGACCTCCTCAAGCCGCCGGTGTGAATGAGCCATTAATGTCATGCCTGGCAATATACGTTCCATCGCTCTTTGCGAGGTCCTTAAATTGGTCTCAAGCTTTTTTTTGTCAGTCTCCAAGTCTCTGCCCCACATGTCAGTACCGGTAGAATGCAGTGATATAACACCTATCTTTTCAATCATAGTGGTAAGCTCCCAGTCAGGATCTGGCAGTGCCTGCCGTATGCACTCCAGCCAATTTTTATCCTTTTATGAATTTCCTTCTCATGATCAGGGTTCCCTGTGATTAATTGACCTAGGTAAACATACTCCTTCACAGACTAGAGGCTGACTGGCAATCCTGAACTCTTGTTCCCTTGCCCGGCTATTCATCATTATCTTTGTCTTCTGCATATTAATCTTCAACCCCACTCTCACACTCTCTCTGTTAAAGTCCTAAATCATTTGTTGCAACTCATCTGCATTGTTGCTGAACAGAACACTGTCATCGGCAAACCGAAGGTTGCTGAGATATTCGCTGTCGATCTTTACTCCTAAGCCTTCCCAGTTTAATAGCTTGAATACTTCTTCCAAGCATGCAGTGAATAGCACTGGAGAGATTGTCTCCCTGTCTGACCCCTTTCTTTATAGGTATCTTTCTACTTGTGTAGAATTAAGGTAGCTGTGGAAGCTCTGTAGATATTTTCCAAGATATTTACGTAAATCGTCTGTATTCCTTGATTACGTAATGCCTCTACGACTACTGCTATCTCTACTAAATCAAATGCCTTTTTGTAATCTATCAAAGCCATATAGAGAGGCTTACTGCACTCTGCGGATTTCTCAGCAACCCGATTAATGACATGGATGTGATCCACTGTAGAATATCCTTTCCTGAAGCCAGCCTGTTTCTTGGTTGACTAAAGTCCAGTGCTGACCTTATTCTATTGGAGATTATTTTGGCAAATATTTTATATAATACTGGGAGTAAGCTAATGGGCCTATAATCTAGTGCAAATAGCCAAGCACTGCCAATGGCACAAATACTGACTTCTTTTTTTCTATTATGTTCAGCTAAGAAGTGCACAAGGCTGTGAGCACAAATGCATTGCTGAGAACACAGCGACTAAACCTTCTTTGGTTTTCCCTTTCTTGCAAAACATGGAATTAAAGAGGAAGCAGAAAGTACTGCTCACTACACGCCTGAACAGTCTTGAATCATCACAGCTTTGCTTGCCCCCCAAAGTGACAGTGTCAGCGAATGCACAACAGTATGGCGCAATCGATTATTTGGAGTGCATACACAAAACAATTTTGAAAAAATGAGCCACAAAGTTTTGGATTCAGATAACCAATACTAAATTATCTCGGGATTAAAACATTTCGTGTTCTTGTCGGCAAGCAAGCTCTTCTGCCTCTTCATTTGGATTCGGCACAGTTTAGAAAGGAGCTTTTCTCATTCACTGCAGATGCCCTGGAGAGTGCAAGGGCACCAAACTGTATGCCAATGTAAAGCCCTCTGGAAGGGTGTGCCATTTTTGCAGGAGCAGAACTTATCAGGCAGCCTAAATATTTTCGTATTGGAGTGGCAGCTTCAAGCGAACTACGCTGCAGACAATGTTTCTTATCCACTTATGTAGGAGGAACAAGTGCACTGCTCTGCTAATGGTGATATTAAGACATGTAGGCTTAATGCACGAACATGAACCTGTGGCCGGATAAATAGGCAAGAACAAGCGTGGCAGATTATTTAAGTTTTTCAAGTTAAGATGGTAGCCGTGCATTGTAGATGACCTGATGTCCAAGGGCAATGAATTGCATTGCTGTTGCTTCGTTATCGATGCGGTTTGCGAGTGCATGACGCGTTGACGACTTGTTCGGTCTGGAGCAATCTGATCACCGGCTCCTGTGAACCTTGCGATAACTGCCTCCTCTTTGTTGCTGTAGGAAGCAGAGCAGGCTAGCACTGCGCTTTGCCTTCTGTAGGCATGTCCAGTTTCAAGCTTTAATTACCCCCCCCCACCCCCCACCCTAGTGAGTGTTGATTCAGTGCCTACGAACATGGTGTGATCTCGTGCGATAAGCACAGAAATGGCAGGTCAACAATGTTTTGAAGCATACCTAGCAGGCAAGCACTCCATAGGCAGCGTCTGTGCACCAGTTGCTATAGCAACAGCCAATCAGAAGGCGTCATATCTTAAATGCTGCATCAACAGGAGGGCTGCATGCACCACAAACTTCGTAAGGCTGGCTCCAGATTTTTTTTTTTATTATGTCTGCACTTTTCCAAAGCAAGGAACGAAACCACAGACCACCTAAGCAAAACTTTGGACTTTTGAATTATGCCAAGACAGCTTCGTCAACTCAGGTGTTTTTGCAAGATTTTGAGCCACATTCTCATGACATTGTCCACGCTAACAATGATTTTTTTAAAATTTACACATAGAGTGCGTTTTAAGCTAAATTGTTTTGATACAGTGTGGATTACGCATTGCAAATGCTAGAATAAGTAATCTCCCAATATATACATTAGTGATATGATTCCAATGTCCTTGCTTTAGATAAATAAATGATGGCTCTTGAAAATTTGCATGAATGTTGTGAACAGCAAACGTCTACTTCCCTACTTATTTTTGAACTAAGAAAGAGAAGCATGTAAGAGCAGATATCTGCATTTTTATCGAGTCAGCATGACTGTGCTAAACATTTTTCACAAGTCAGCAGCTGTTGAGGCAAGTTAAAGGGGCCCGAACTACCCCTCGGGCTTCGTGAAATAACATAGTTTGCGGGTAGCATACGTCGCTATGAACATCTCAGCCAAGTTTTGCTATCATACACGGTGCGTGGAGCTTGCAAGCAGATCGCGAAGCCACCTTTCTCTAAAAGGACTTCTTGGAGAAGTTGGTGCTTAGATTTCCTTTTCTCAGGCTGTCATTAAACAGTTGGTAGTTTGGCTGCTTCACCGTCTTCCTTTCTTCTGTACCTTTTCAAGAAATGTATTTTGCGCCACAAAGTATACCTAGGTCACCTTTCTCTCAAACGCTTTCTTTTCAACAGAAGGCTCTGTCCGCACTCTTCTATACACACTACAGTAGACTCTCGTTAATTCAAACTCGAAGGGACCCCAGGATTTTGTTTGAATTATCAGGAAGTTTGAATTATCGGAAGTTCTCGCATATATGACTCTGAGCAAGATTACAGCGCACATTACAATTAATTATCCACTTAATCATATTTTAAACATTTCACCCTTTAATTACACAGTAAAAACAGAGCAGAGGTGAAGGATCCAGAAAAAGTTTAATGGAAATCTATGGCTGACTAGACCGTTTGAAGAAATCATGAATTGTTGATTGTTTTTTCTTTACATGTGCATTAAGAACAAAGTTCTCTATTCCATTAAGAGCAGCCAGTTGTTCTTGAGAATTTTCTTCTACAGTCAGAAATTTGCGGATCTCGGCAAGGTAGTGGAAGGCCTGTGCTGCTGTCACAGAGGACTGCTCTTCTGATTCCTCTTCACTTTCGCTGCTGTACTGTGCTGGCAGCACCTCAGCCACCAAGTCGTCCAGGGTGTCTTCCCTGCACACGCAGAGATTATCATCGGCAGCCGCAAATTCACTGAGGTCAGCAGCTATGTTGTGTGCTTGGAGTGCAGAAAGCACTAGCCTTGCTTCATCGCTCTCCATTTGGAGGCAGTCTTCACCTTCATTTCGAGCGCAGTCAGGCAAGGTATCACTGGTGTGGCCTGGTATGCGGAAGGCATGCTGGAAGCAGTTCCGTATCGTTGCCGATGTTACTGCACTCCATGCGTCAGCTAGCATTCCCACAGACGACAGCAGTGTTACGCTGTACGACATGGAATTATCCATGCATATTAGCATCCTCTTAAGGAGTAGCTTTCTGTAGTTTATCTTCAGACATTTGATTACCCCCTGATCCAGAGGCTGGAGGACAGCTGTTGTTTGGAGGGAGGAATTCAAGACGAATTGCCTCCAGCCCCTCCACGTCACCGTGAGCGGGACAATTATCCACTATCATCAGCACTTTTCTTTTATCGCGCTTAAACCGCACGTCAAGTTTCCACAGCCAATCCTCAAACAAAGATTGCGTCATCCATGCACGTGTATTTGCTGCATAAGAAACGGGAAGAGTTCGGACGCCTTTAAAGCATCTCGGACGCTTCGATTTGCCAACAACGAAAAGTTCGGGCTTGTGACTACCATCCATATTGGCACAAACCATGACTGTGAGCCGCTCCTTGCTCAGCTTTCCGCCGGTGCAACGTTCCCCCTTGCGACACAATGTTTGCTGAGGAAGGCACTTGAAGAACAGTCCCATTTCGTCAGCATTATAAATGTCAGCCGGGGAGTATTCAAGCAGTAGGCTCTGAAGACGCGTCTGCTGCCAGTCGGTAGTAACCGCCTCATCGACCGCTGCCGCTTCTCCACTTACTGTTTTGAAAGTGAGGCCATGTCGCTCCTTGAATCGCGACACCCATCCATCGCTACACTTGAAGTCTTCAATTCCAAAGCGCAAAGACAGTTGTTCGGCCTTCTCGCGCAGGATTGGTCCACTTACCGGTACACTGCAGCTCCTAGCGCGCTTCAGCCAAAGAAAAACTGCCTTCTCAAGCTCCGGATGCGCCGCCTCCCTAAGCTTTTTTCTGTCAGGAGCGAAATGGCCTGCGTTGTTTCGCAGCTTGTCTTTCGCTTTCACAATCGTTGTCAGCGTACTTTTTGTGATTCCATACTTCAATGCCACAGAAGTCTTCGCTCCAGCCTCAACTTATTCTATGGCTGCCAATTTTTCTTTCACAGAAAGGGTTCGGTACTTCCCCCGCGGAGACATGATGCTACCAACGCGGGCGACCGACCAGGGAAAGAAAAGCGCGAGCGGTCACGTGATTCGGAATCGGCCGATGCTACTTGCGTCACTTTCGCACCTTTTTTTTTTCCTTTTCTTGTGCTCTTTGTTTATACGTCAGGTTTTACGTCAGTTTTGAACGTTTTGACAAACACAGGTGGACAGTCGTCATTTCCACAAGTTTTGAGGGTTATGTGTTTTAATTTCGAACTTCCTGCTTTGAACTGGCTAGCAAGCCACGAAAAGTTGAGCAACAATGTGCCCTTCGGGAGGCTTTTGTTTCGAACGTTTGTTTGTTAGGCTCTTGTTCGCTTTCTTTTATTTTTTTAGGCCATAGAGCGCTTATTTTAACATTTTCCGCTGTTGTGGTGATATAAGATGTCAGATTTTTCACCAGTGGTGGCAACGATAGCCGATAATTTTCCGGTATGGACAAGCAAAAAGTACTAATTAACCGAATTGCGGTGTTTGAATTAAGCGGCCTTAAAATACATTGAAAACATGGCGAACCAACCAAAAATTTGATTGTTGTTTGAATTAACCGAAAGTACGAATTATCAGAGTTTGAATTATCGCGAGTCTACTGTATTTCCATCTTTGTACACACTTTGTCATTCCTTTAGACGGCTGCTATTGGCCGACAGCCGTCATCAAGCTGCAGTTGGCTACATGGCATAGATACCATGGCTGCCGCGGAGTGCCGCCAGGAGTCCACTGGCTAAGCACACAGCGGCTTGCTGAGGACAACCACATTTGGCTTATGTTTAGCACATCGCATCATAAGCACCAAAGGCGGAAGTTGTGGTATCTACGTTAACATCCAAAATGCAATTTGAACTGCGTACCATGGTGACAATTGGAAGGCGGAGCGTTGTCGGCATGCCACACTGCGACATAGCCTTCATAGGGCATTGAAGAAAAAATGGGAGCACAGTGGAGGCAGTGTTTGATTGCCAATAACTCTGCTTCTGCTGAACGCATTGAAAGGCATTTAACATGCCTTGCGAATCACATTAGAAGTATTTGTTGAGGTAAAGTGTTTCTGAAATAGCCTATATTCACTTTAGATGGTTTTCTCCACTTCGATAAAAACTGGTTCAGTGCCCCTTTAAGGATAGTGTACTATGCAATGCAATCATACAATGTTCACGAGAGTAGGACAAGGTTTTTTTATACCAGGATAGAACTAGCAGCTTTTCTAAACAATGAATGTTAAGCATATTTCCTGTTTACATGTGGTGCTCCTGCAATGGTGAGACACTTTGCAAACTACTACATGATCACACAAAATTGTTCTAAATACTTTAGTATGAAGATATCAAGATGGCATACTCCATGCCTTTTGTTTACAGCTGCAGAACTATGCAACTGCAGTCATTAAATGTGAATAAAGCATATGACACTACATGCAAGCTCATTCTTCATTAACATGCCATGCAAAAGAAGAGACAACTTGGTAAATAATGGCAAGCATTCCATGCAAGTGCACATCCATCATGTATGCAAGTGATACCAATACTGAGAAATAATAGCTTGAAGTTCAAATATCTGGAAAACAATGGCCCCTTCCCAGAGCCCAAGAAGAAATACAAAAATGCACTACAAATGAACATTCAGTGAACAACCTACACACTATTGAAATGGAGCTCTTGTGCAGCTTTCAACAATGAAGTACATGCTCTGCAGTGTATGCCAAGCATGCACGGATAAGTCTGCATGCTCGGCCTATACTACAGGCATGTCTGTGGACATGCAATCAGCTTACACAATGTCAGAAGTTTGCCAACCAGCAAACCAACAATACGTACACTTCTAAAAAGTCAGAGCAAGCCAGACAGCCATCAAATACAAATGCTAACCATATAAAAAAGTAGAGGCACAATGAGTCTGGCGGATTGTTTTGATATTTGCTGCATACAGCAGGTAATGACTTTACCTTCCTACATGCCACAACTTAAAAAATGAAAGAAGCAACTGCAGCACTATGCTACAGTTGCACCAAGCTGTAGCACTATACGTGCTGACGTTTGAAAAGCAAGCTTTTGTTCAGCTACAACTATACTCAATTTTATACATTACATGCAATGTTGTGGAGGTTAGAAAGTCTCTTTGCAGTGGCTGCATTTGCACTAAGAAAAAGTTCAACGTTTTTTGAGCAAATATATGAAACTATTCTTTATTTAGGCTCAGTAACCACTGCAAAAGCTTTAACCCTTTGAGAGTCGTCGCAGGCGAAAACAAATGTCAAATGATCATGGCCATATATGTACAGCAACAACTGAAGGTTTAAAAATAATGCATGCTTTTGGTAATGAAGTGCAGCTGAACGCTGCTCCAGAGGTGCAGCAACCTTTTGAGACTTCTAGAAAAAAGAAAAAAATCAGCATCGCCTCACCGATTACCGCATGCACACACACAGTTGTGTTTGTACATTTAGTGGTGCCAATGAAGAACTGAGGTTTGGAGCAGCAAAGTTAATTTTGAGGCAGTTTGTAGCCCTAAAGTAGATTTCGGAGCACTCTGGAGCAAAGAATTGCTAACCACTGCACACATCTAAGGCACTTTTAAACACTTCAAATTGACAAGCGTCGTTCTAGAACATACTTGTTTGCTGTAAAACAAAGCTGCTCTGCCTCCAAGTACAAAAAGACAAATTGGAATACCACTTTGATGTAAATGGAGACAAAAAAACCTGTTAACACAGCCCACTGCAATTCACACTTCTGTTGAAAATAATTCAACTCAGAATCATTCAATATTATGGTTAATTTGACCTCCACCGGAGGTCCCAGCCAGCACGCATGCATTTCTATGGGCCGAAACTTTCCTTATTGCGATCCTAAAGTTGGCCTTTGACGGATAATTAGGACTTGACCATTCACCACGCACGCACCTGACCCCTATGGTGACCTAAATAGCGAGCCCTTTAGGCATCACTAGAAAATCACGGCCCTAATGTTGCCAGGGGTTGCAAGATTCGATGCATGCATTGACTGTACTTTCATCTACCTGTGGCGACAGCATGACAACAATATAGATGAAGACTGCATGACATGGCAGCTAGCCGAAGGTGCATGTAGCAACGCATCGTCATACATGGACCTTATTTTTGGACGGTCACTTTGTGGCTAGCACCGAACACGTCAATGGACGATACACGCGTTTCTGGTACAGGTAAGAATATCGTCACTCGCATCAAGCTGAGGTGTCCAACTCACTAGTCAGATGAAAGTACCAAGAATACAGCAGACTTGTTTAACCAAACTTGTTGCTGAGCTAGCTGGTCCACGAGTTAAGAAAAAAGGGTATGGCGCTAAGCAGACGAAGAGAGACAAAAACGATACATGTGTCTCACTTCGTCGTCTACTTGGCGCCGTACCCTTTCTTTAACCACTAGTGGAGTAAAGTCATTTGTTTGTGGCAAATCCGATTTGTTTGTCCTTTTTGCTACTGATATTTCACTTTTAGGTGGTCCCCATCGATCCCAAATTATTGTTTACAGACAAATACATAATGAGGAGTTCAATTTTTTAGACCATTTTAGTCATGCATGCTATGAAACTCTCTAGACCAATATGGCTGTACACATTTTGCTCAGTCGCTAGTTTTGGCGCACATAGGCATAAAATCACGATTCTTTTTTATCAGGATGGTGTAGGAAATGTTGTATGGCACAAATTGGTGCAAGAGGAGGAGCAATGCGCGCACACAATCACTATTTTTGCTTCTTTCAATTCCAGTGAACCCTTTGAGGGTACTGTTAGTCACTTGCATCTAACACACACATTTTTTTCAGAAAAATTGTGTCCGAAAACTGCCAGTGCGTTAAAATCTGATACGAAACCAAAACTGTGTCTGCAGTGTTGGCAACAGCCAGAGCCAGAGCTATCAGATGCAGCTTCATTTCCATCACAAAAGGACGACAGAGCATGTTTTTGTGAAGGTTGCTGTTGGTTCATATTGTGCTCGACTACAATCTAGAGCGGTATTTTCGGCTAATTACTTTCAGATATGCTATCACTTTTGCGAGATTTCGTGCGACTCAGCACCAGATGCGTAGCCGCAATCGGCCCCAACGTTGCTGGTACCATGCCAAGCTTGCTCTCTGCGCACAATACCAGGAACACGGTTGGATGCATATTTCGACAAGTTTGATGCAGAGTCTCTCGAAAGTGATAGCAATATTCCTAAAAGTTATCAGTGAAGAATAGCACTCATGTGTGCTTGGCATCTGTGGCCACTGAAGCACAAATAGCAGCAACGATGCACCACTTCATTATCACCTTCGGAGCAAATAACTGCCAACTGCTGGACGCTTTGTGAATTTCAATTCTGTGCATTTTGGTTTTTCTGACAGAGAACATGGAAGGCATGCTATATTTTTCTATTATGAATTAGCAGCATTCTATATTCAGGTGCACTTTATATATTTCCACGAAGTGCTAGAATCAGGTATCAAAATTAACAAGATTTTTATTTTTTGTAAGAAGCGACCTTCAGCACCAATTTTTTAAATTGCAGAATTAAAATCTTCAGAGAGACCTATTAAGAAAACATTTTGCTGTAATTGTTTGAGTGATCATAAAGCGACAAATATTTTTCGTAGTAAACATGCGTTGTTTATCCATGAATACAGCTGGGCTTGCATAAATACTTACAGTAAAAATTAAAAAAGCATACACTACAATAGACATATTCTGATCTAGCACACCACATCATAGGAATTGCCGCTTCACTCATTGAACAAGGGCAACTGGTGCACACGTCTAAAGTGCAATCGAACCGTGCATGCGAGTGCACGCAGGAAAACTATGATTACGCACATGTCAGAAAAACCAAACAAGTCGGCAACTTGCAGTAGTCGTACGTCCCATGGCACCTGAGGAGGCAGTTAGTTTGAAAACAAATGCAAGCATTGCAGCATCGTTCATACACGGTGGCACTGTTTGTAATATCAGCAAGATAAAGTAAACAAATTCTTGTATCCACACAGGATGGCAGCACTTGCTGGGCAATGAAGTTGAAAAATTGGTACACTTTTCAAACATACAGAGGGCATCTTGAACAATTTCAGACTTGATTGCAGCGCTGTAAATTGACGTCGTAGACCTCCAAAAGGTTAAGGACGACAGGAGAACTGATTTCCATCTTGTTCCTTACCAGTAAAGGCACCAGTGCGAGTTGCCTGCCCACATGGCTCACCCAGAGGTGCGCGCTCACAAACTGGCGATACTGCTACACATTTGGCGGTTTTCGCAAAGCACACAAGGGCTGAGAGAACCCAATAATCTGGAGATCTATCATTTTGATTACTGCAGGTTCCTCACTCGTTTCGTTTCTATAATGGGCGCCGCACTCTCGCTGCAGCTGGGCATCCATAGGACCGTATGCTATAACGATACACCTAATTTTCCATTCTTCCAACTCTGTTATCGGTTCAGGTGAGGATTAGAGGCTGCCACATTGCTGTTTTTGCAGGGGTGGCATCCTCAGAGTGACACATGATAAACACAGAACATATTAAAATGCAAGTCCTAGCTGCATTAAATATACCAGGTGTTCAGTGAACACTTTAGAAAATATTTTAACATTGCCTGTGGCCCGATAGCACAATTTTAATCCATGAGCTGGCCTACTCGAAGAGGCCGACATTACCTGCAGAAAAAATTGAAATGCATATTCAATTAATTAAAATTTCACTGATTAAGTTTTCAACTAATTACCTTACGGCACATATTGCAATTTACTAATTCTAGCCAGGGGGTTTCGCAAGGCGGATCCAACTGGAACGAATTCTCAGGATGACGCCAATTTCGAGACATTAATTCCTAAACATTGGGGAGAAATGCAGGGAGAGAGAGAGAGAGAGAGAACAACTTTAGTGAAAATGCCTGCAGAGTCGGTTAGGCTCCCTCCACGCAGGGAGGACAAGCTTTTACCGCGACGCGGCCACTACGTCAGTCTCTTGCATTGTGCTCCTCGAGGTTGGTGATTTAGTTACTTTTGTGCTTCAATGCATAAAGTGACGTTTTGTTAACGTAATGGAACAGTACTTCTTTACTGCAAGTTTGACACATATCTCGTAAACGATGTCATCCACACAGTTTCTTTTCAAGTGGATATGCCTTGCAGTCACACCCGCTAGAATTTGTAAATTGCAATATGTACCATAAAGTAATTAGTTAAAACTTAATTAGTTAATTTTTGTTCATTAGTTTACTATCCATTTTAATTTATTGTGCACGTAATTGTGCACGCCTCTTCGAGCAGGCTTCGAGCTCATGGACTAAAATTGTGCTATCTGCCAGTTTATTTCTAAATTTTTGAAAGCATTTGCTGAAACACCCTATATATATATTTGATGATATATTGAAATATTACCACATTTGTAAAAAAAATAAATATTTTTTATGTATCAATCTAACTTTAAACCAAATATAATATTGAAGAAAAAAATTTCTCAAAATTGGTCACTCTGAAGAATTTAATTCTGCAATAAAGGAAATGCGGCTCTCAATGGGTTAATACTTAAATATGAACTATGCTGTACAGCTAATAGGCTCATTAAGATCATTTTGCTTTAAATGTTTTGATGCAAAAATGTCCAATGGCTCATTGAATGAAAAAGCTGGTGTATGGTGTCTGCAGAAATTCCCACTGGCTATGACGCCACAGTATGAGCACACATCGATGGAGGAGAGTGGGCAAAAAGGAACATCTGCTGCCTCAGTATAGCGCAAGGGCATCACCCACTCACCCACGACGCATCACCCTCACTTTCGGAAGCCCCTGCTATCTGCCTAAGCTCTCGCCCGCATTCTAACTGCGGCTCGGTAATGCCAAATCAAATGTGCCAAGCACCTTAACGCGCTCGCTTGCCCACGAGGAGTTAGCTCAAAGGACCACTCAGCGGCACTCAATTGGACATTAATGCTTTCGCCTACACAACTCATAAGAACTGCTTAGGTGTCATCTGATTTTTTTTTTCCGTACCTCTAAGCGCATGAATAGCATCAATTCCTCGGTGTGTGGTTTAATAAAAATCTCTCTTGGTCTGTTCATGTCTCAAAACTTGCTTCTGAACTAAGCAAAATTGTTGGTCTGCTCTTTAGGATTTCTAAACTCTTACCTGTTTGGTTAAAGGTGTCCATGTATAACGCACTGTTTTTCTCAAAACTGTCATATTGTAATTGCGGCGTACCACATAAATTACGTACACAACCCTTGCTTGCTGAACATAGCATACTACAAGCTGAACAAGTGTATTATCTACGGCTGTTACAATACATTCATAGAAACAGTTTGTACTCTATTGCTGACAGTACTATAAATTACAACCTTCGTGAGGTAAAACTACGTGTACCGCGAACACGCACAAATTATGGTAAACAAAAGCTAAATTTTCAAGTACCCAACGCCCTCAACAAATTTCCCTTTAGAGATGATTTCTTTTTATCTAAAAATGTGTTCAAGAAAAACATGAAACGACGTTTGATTAAAGGCGAAATTCAAATGTAAGAAAATGCATCTACCGTCTCTTTATACATACGTTTCTATTTTTGTTGCGGACAAGCAACAATAGTTTGCTGCAGTTCCATGTTTTCGTGTCTTAATTCACCAGCCATGTACGCATTGTATTTGTACGTGTATAACTTTGTGTGCTTGCATATTACCTTGCACGTTTGTAATTTTGCCGAATTAAGTTTCACTGTGCGCATTGTAGCGTTGTTTTGACATATTTGTCGCGCCTTCTATGTATATACAGTAGAACCCCGCTGTTACGTTCCTCACTGCTGCGTTTTCCCGGCTGCTACGTCGTTTTCATCCGGTCCCGGCATAGCTTCCATAGGATCCAATGTATAAGGAACCCCGCTGTTACGTTGTAGCTGTGAAAACGTTCCCGCATGATACGTCGCAACTTAGCACCCCGAACCCACCTGGGCTAAAGTAGACAACGCGCTCCAACCGCCATTTTGGCTTTTGACGAGTTTTGGCTGGGCTTGGCCGGGCTTGGCTATGGAACTGGCTGCAAGAAGCCGCACGCCAGTTCGAGAGGCCGCATGAGGCCGCCACTAAGTGGCCATTCGTGAAAAATGATCTTACTATCATCACTGTGATTACGGTCACCGCTTGGTTGTTGGACGGGTCGACTCACGGAGGAAGGAAACTCGGGAGAGGCCCTGACGTCACTCTTTGTGAAGCTAAAGTGAAACCGGAAGTTGGCGTTGCTCGTGGCGTTGCTCCGCCTATCGAGCCTGCTCTCCTCTCTTGTTTACGTTTCTCCCACGCCGCGCTGCGCGCAACCGGGCTGCTCGGACGCGCGCGCTCCGCAGCAATACTAAACAATCGTTAGCACGTTAGCATGATTACGCCAAAGAGGGCAAAATTTCCCGCGTATATTCGTTCGTCCGTTGCCATTGCCGTGGCGCGGTGACGACAAGGAGCACGAGCCGCATGATGCCGGGGAGTTGCCAAATCCTAGCTTTGGAGAAGCCGTCGCGGCTCTGGACCTCCTCCGCAGGTACGTCGCACCTCACAGCGACGCTGACAGCAATGCGGCCTTCCAGGGTATTGAGAAACGTGTGGCGATTTATAGCGAGCGAACGAAACGGCAAGCCACCATTCTGGACTTTTTTAAGTCCTAAGCGCACTCTGCGGAAATAAATTGTCTATAGTTGAAGCTGCACTTTTTTCATTCATTTTCGGAGCTTTCCTCACTGTTGCGTTTTCCCGGCTGTTACGTTTTTTTCGCCCGGTCCGGTGAAAAACGTATGAACGGGGTTCCACTGTATATATATTTTTGCATTTATATTGTTACTGCCAACTGTATGGGTGCCGGGGCCTTGTCAGGCCTTACCGCCTTTTGTCCCGGTCCCCTCTTTTTCTTGAAAAGAAGAATAAACTTCACTTCACTAGTTAAAAAAGAGAAAGAAAGAAGAGAGAGAGAGAGAGTACTCATCAAGAATATGGGTAAGAATATGGCTAGGAGCAAGCATGGCCTACGCGCAATTATGAGCAACACACACACACAATTTCTTACTCATTTCAAACTCATAAAGTGCTTAAGTCAAACTTTTTGTGCAGCTTCCACAGTGCCACACTGTAAGTAATTAGCGCAGAATACAGTTGATCCAGGATATAACAAATTACTGTCTATATTGAAAACTTGTAACATCCCCTTCGAAATCCCATGCAAAAGTGTACAGCTCTGACCCCTCATAATGTAACCGCACATTGGTGGCGAGGACTTACGGAGTCGCCATCTGTTGGAAGCGCCTCGCTTGCGTAACATGATGTGCTCCTCATAGGTTTGACTGTTGGCGCTCAATAAAAACACCATGCGGAAGCCCTCCTGGCCATTTCTGTAAGTACTCTCGAAACAATGGAAGTTCTTTACTGTCTAAGCAATAATCTTGGGCAAACAGAAAGCATAGAATGGTACAGTAAAACCTCGTTAAACTGTACCCGCTTAAACAGTAGTTTCATTTTAAAAGTAGTAAAAGTCAAATCCCCGACTCAGCAGCCATTGAATATAATGTGTTTTGTATCCGCATAAACTGTACCAGCTTATCACGCACGCATCGGTTAAAACGTAGCGTTTCAACTTTTCGTTGCGCAAACACGGCGGTGTGCAATCTCCATCGGGCGGCCCGGCAGAACAACAAGCCTCAGAGAACGGAACAACGGCCTCCAAGCGCCTTGTGCGTTTGCGCGTGAAGCCACATCAACATCATTTCGACGCCATGCCAGAGAGCGTTGTAGCGTCGTGTAAGCGAGGACTCGCGTCGTTCTGAAGTTCGGATAAAAAAAGAGACGCCGGGTGCTCAGCATAGAAGAAAAATTAGACATCGTCCATGCTATCGAACGTGACATGAAGAAGTCGGCGTTGGCATGCAACAGGGATCTGCTGTTGACTACAGTGTGTGGCATTTCGAATGTGAAGAAGTTGCTCGGCAGCGCTGCTGCAACCGCGAAGACATGTCGGCTACGAGGTTAGACTTTTCGCCATCGTTGCCTGTGTTGTTGCCGAAGTGTCGACTGCAACATTGATGAGGACGACACGGAAAGCGACAGCATGGGTGATTCAGGCCCAACAGTGGCATAAGCTGCGTGTTACGTCAGCCTCGTGAATGCAATCGTCGCGACGAGAACAGGGGCGCAATAGCGTAACTCTATTCCAAATGAAAAGTATTCCAAACTCCGGCACCCGGCAATGAAAAAGGCGCCCCCGGGACTTCTGCAGCACTACTGCGCACGTGCACGGAGAATACGTAACGGCAATGAGGAATCTGCCATGCGAGTGTTTGCCGAGAAGATGGGGCTGGCTGAAGAGCTGGCACGCAGCTTTAGTAAGTTTGAGGCAGCTGTCGTCGTCGAGCTAGGCCGCCGCGGCATCAAACGAAAATAACATTTTTGCCGAGCGAAGTGAATAAATACTGCAAGTCTTTTCCCCCTTTCATCGCACTCTCTCTGAGTTCCGTTTTTGACAAGTAAGTGGGCGATCTCATGCTATTTCGGTTAAACAGTACTACCGTTTAGTACATACTTTTTCCGAGCTCCGGCGCACTACAGTTTAATGAGGTTTAACTGTTTACAGATGCTATCGCTTTACCAAATACATACAGTGAATGCTCACTGCGCTTGGTCACAGTGATAGATCCAGTCCCCCGAAGTGGTTTATTGCGTGAAAGGCAGGCAATTGCTGAGAGCAAACTACTTATAGCAGGCCGTCTGGATAACCAAATGGAGCATAACAGAATGAAGTCTCAATACAGCGATCGCACGGGTTTGCAGTAACTGACTGCACATCTACATGCATGTCTCCACACAATGTTTCGCTTTCAGTAAGAGTGCGTTTTCGCACCGTTCTGCGTGTTTTAGGCTGCAGCATATGAACTTTTCACAGTACACAAGCAACCATTGTTGTGTGGATGCTATCAGAGTTGCTTAAAAATAATTGTTATATCTAGAGACTTCAACGCCAACGGCGACTTGTGATGTGCTGTTGTGACAATTCAAATTTTTTTTTTTTTCAGTTTCTTCTACACTCTTGGACGTTCCAATATCATTATTTTGCAAGTTGCATCACACTGTATGATTATCGGTCTTCTCAGGGAGCAATTTCCCGCTGCTTCCTTTTCTTAATCCTGCATATTCTTTGCTGCCAACACAAACACGAGCATATGCCATGCCTTTTCTTAACGTGCTTCTTACAGTTCCCTTTCCATTCCAGTGAACTTGCCATTGTCTAGCAGCAACAAGTTCAGAGATCAAGGTTTCGTGACATTAGCCAGGCAGTGCGGGCGAGTGTCTCACTGCGCGCTTTCTGCTACTCACTAAACATCACAGCAGCGCGGCTTCAGCAGAAATTTTCCTCTTGGAGGTGCTTGCCTTGGAGACGAAATTCAGTAAATTCTCCCTTTTCATGATCTTTGAAAACTGTCCCGAGACATGCAGAGGTTTCAGATAAGCTTCGGATAGGCACATTTTGTATTTTGGATTGTTGATATATTCAACTATTACACAACCCCCTTCTAGTTCTATACATCTGGGATTGACTGTAGTATCTTGTGCCACCACAGCCTTCTCATCCTCCAAACACATGGCTGTAGTTACCAAGAATTGCAATCAAAATGGATTTAACATCATTTGTAAAGCTTGCTTTGGGACACAAGGAAACAAGGACACACACACAAAAAGGAAATCTTAGTCTCTAGCCACAAGATTTTTATAAACACAGCTTTGACTTCAAGATTGCATGGTCTCTGGACAAGTCCTGTATAGAACCCCCGGGAGAAAAATTGATAGCACAAGTACTACTCCACGAACAGACTCACAGGTGACAAAAGAAAGGCGAAAGAAAGAGGTTGGGGCGAAAGGTGCCCTCAGCCGCACCTTCGCTTCCCCGTCGAGGCCGCTCTGACTGCCTTCAGTGTCACTGCGTGGTCGCCGCGGCCGGCGCCTGAAGTAGCGGCCATAAAACTTGCGAGGCTGGGGGGGCCTCCGAGAGCCACCATCGGCTCGGCCGCCCGAGTAGTCCCCGTCCTCGTCATCACCGCGATCCAGGTCCTAGGAAGAAGCACCCACACTCGTGTGCCCTACTTCTTTTTCGGCTGTGGGCATTGACTGGCTGAAGTAACGCAAGTGGCCGCACTCTTTCAGAAAGCACATCAGTAGGTGCAGAAAACGTATATCTGAATAAAGAAGTGTTACCAGATAACAAAATGCTATAAGCTCCTCCTCACAAGCACACTATTGGCAAATTAAAGGTTTCACTTTCAGCCATAACTACTACAAATGCGCAGACATTAAATTGCAGTGGGATACCCAGTTGCTGAAGCACACCATTTGGGACCACAACATGGCAACTACATCTGCACCAAGTCCACTTGCATTGCTTCAACACACCCTCACAGGGGTCAATTGAAAACATAGGTCCAAAGCAAAGCATGAAAAGGCAACATGAGCAGCCACTGCACCATCCAATACACGATGCAAGAAGTAAAGTTCTGCACATGTATAATCGACTCAAGCTTGGCCTTTTACTGGAGCTAAAACAAAGTTGCAGTTTCACACAAAATGTAAAACACTGGTACCCCCAAGTGGCACATTAGGACTCCTATGGAACCTGTACGAAATATTTTCAGCAGTGTTGTAGAGAACTACAGCTTTGGTCCTTTTTACATTCCATTCTTCAGTACTTCTAGACAACTTATGCCTGTAGCTTCTACCTCACTGCTGGCTTATCATCCAGGGCACCATAGTACACCTGCTTGATAGTCTCTTATACCTGCTTGATTCTGCTTGATAGTCTCTTATATACCGCACAGACTCGTGTGAGAGCCGAACTGCAACCCGAACTTGGCAGCCCAAGATTTGAAAAGAAAAAAAAAAAAAAAAAACTTTCATTGGAGAAGCATTCTCGTTCGGTGCCCCAATGTGGCACATGCGTATTGGCGAATTTTCGAGTGTAGCTACTACATGGCAAGAGCCGGGGTGTGCACAATTCACCGGTTGTGCCAGCACTATCCTCACGAAAAGGTTCGGCCCCGCACCACACATCAAAATAATGGGGGGGGGGGGGGGGGGGACAGCAGCCCTTACACAAGTTTACAGGAGTTACACAAAACCGGCCTGTGTTTCCCTGGTAACTGGCATTTTTCTAAAATTTTATGAATCTAAGCACCAGTAACCCCTATGCTGAAAAAAAAAGAAAAAGGTCTGCCATGAACAATGTGTTTAGAAGAAACGAACAAGCTTCATTGCAGTTCTTTAACCCTTTATGGAGAGTGTTGCCTACAGGCAACACACCAGAAGAGTTCTCGGTATTGGGTACTAAGTTTCTGGCCAATTGTCTTCGGCCAACAATGAACAAGAAGAGAAACGGGCTCGATCTTCATTAATCTGAACCATATAAAGCCAAAAAGCAATGAAGCAAAGGAAAAGTTTGGGATAATTAGCCGTGATTGAAATTTTAATGTTGAAAATAATGAAGGGGAAATGAAACTGGACGAAAAGATAACTTGTTGCTGGTGGGGTCTTAACCCACAATTTTTGCATTACACATGTAATGCACTACTAGCTGTGCTACAGTGACAGTCATCAATCCGTTCACCAACTTGCATATTTATGTGCACTAGATCTAGCCCTGGAAGTGTTAGCCAGCGCAACTCAAGGCCACGGCCGGCAGATGCGGAACACAATTTTTTGCCCAAAAGGGCATATCTGAAGGTTGCGGGTTCAGTCTCCGATGGTCCACTTTTATTTACCCTTTCTTCATTATGTTCTACATTTCAATTTCTCCCACCGCTAATTATTCCAATGCTTTCCTTGGCTTCATTCCCTGATGACCTTATTTGGCTAACATTGAATGACAGGCAGCAAGCGTCATTTGTTGGTTTAAAACAGGAACGCAGGATGAGAAAGAAGCTTGGCAAGTAATTTGCTTGCTTTTGAAAAGCATGATCAGAGGAGACATACCAGTGCAAGGTCTCCAGATGCAGTGGTGTCACACATGTGATGTAAAACTAATGAAATGCACAACTATGGTTCACATGACAAAAACTGTCTGCACTAATTCCAAACGAAACCGTAAGCAGGGATTGAAATGGTCAAGGTAGTTTTGGAGCAGCAAATTTGGAACTTTGGAGCAGGTTTAGAGCATGAATTGTCCGTTCTGGAGCAGTAAACACACGCTTTGGAGCAGCTTGGTAAAGGTCAATACGAGTGAAATACAGGCATACGAGAAAAGGTGTTTCTTATTTGACTTTGCAGAACACTATCAGGTTATGACAGATCAGTTCTGCGGAAGCTAGCAAGACGAGCAGAATTCATGACAGGGAAAAATTATCATCCACACGACTTGGCAAGAAGTTGCAAAGGAAACCCACACAGGTTTCTCAGAAACCACCATTAAGTTACATACCGGATGTGCAAACTAAATGTGACTTAAAAAAAAAGAAATGTAACCAAGGGCTTTCTGTGAACAGTGCCCACTCTATGTTGATAGGCTTGCATAAATGATAGTCCAGTTTTCATTATTAACAAGAAACTAGCATTTAATTTTAATTAACTAACAATTATTACCTACTTATTAAATAAATAAAGTGCCAACGCAAAAGTTGTGGAATACCCTGAGAAATGACCGACAACTGCGCACACAGCAACCTAGGTCTTATGTGGTCATTTTCTTTTTCGTTAAAAAAAAAGGGGGGGGGAAGGAAAAAAGCACGAGGAGGAAAAGCCTGCGAATGAAAAAAAAAAATCCTGACAACGCGCCCCTGCACCAGAAATATAAATGTTCTCAGATGTAAACATCGCCATCTATAGTGCAATGTGTACATTACAAACGTGCAAATCTGGGGCACGATCTTGCAATGGTTCGGAAACGGTACCTTTACAAGATCGCGCTACTTCACTTTCGATAGTGACTGAAGATGGGCACCAAAAACTGCTAACGTGGTGAGAAAAAGCGCGGCAGCTCGTTCCCAGTGCCCCTTATTTGATGAGGTTTACATAAAGATTGAGGCAATCTTTTGTGCACAGAAGCGTTGCCACGGTCACAGCATTTTTTTCTTTAAAGCAAAGCATTCTTTGCCTCTTCCTTCGACTTTCCTACTGCTGCTGCTGCCTGGCATACTGCGTTGGGGGATGGTTCAGAGCGCGTGTATACATGACAGGAGCGCGGCAGAGAAGTGACAAGACAAACATGTTTAGACCTTTTTGCCGCATCAAATGTGCACAATGCCCTCTGGAGCTCCCTGGGTGTTGCCAAATAAGCTTCTTGACAGCTGTAATTATATGTGACGCCCCCACTATTTGCACAAACTGCAGCACTTACCTTTCTACCAATTTGAAAGTTCGGAGGGAATTCATAATTTTGGGAATTTGCGGCAAGCAAAGCACGAGACTTGAGGAAAGGGACAACATGCAGCCAAAATCATGAACCACAACTGGCCTACATCCACACTCCTTCAAGAAGGAAGCGCCAGTAGAATGGTAGAGAGGAGGGGGAAGAGAAGGCAGAGGATGAGTAGAACCAACGCAGTAGCGAAGCAACTCCACTCTTCACTCTGGCAGTTCCCATAAAAGGGAAGAGAGGGGAGGTGACGTGAAAAGGCAAGGAAATGCTACTTCTATAACATAAGTGGTCGCAGACAAATGGGGTATGGTACCTTTCTGATACTTATTAAAATTAACACCATCCAATTTTGTCAAGCAAAAAACTTACGCAGGGCATGTAGAAGCAGAGCCGCATTAAGGCCCACTGTTGGGTCTAGGCGACACTATGGAGATGGTAACACATCAAATCAGCACTTGTGTGGCCACTGCAGTAGTTTTGCGGCTGCGGCATTGCTCGAGGTCACGGATTTGATCCAGATCACGGGAGCCACATTTCGACGGGGGCGAAATAAAACATGCTCGCGCACTTACATTTAGGGACACGAAGAACATGACGGTGTCAAAATTAATTCGGAGTCCGCTACTACGTACCGCTATGTACAGCCCCAGAATTCAATTGAAGCTTTATACTTCTGCCACAATGTGATATGCCACATGAGGCAATTGCATTTGCTCCACTCTCACAGAGGTTATGAAGTGTGCGGAACAACACGCCTTAAGTCAACACCTCCCCCTGTGTGTTCTGTGTACTACGCAGACAAGCAGCAGTGGTGCACACAAGGCAATGTTTAACATCAACTCACCACTCTCAGGTTAGACTACTAAATGTTGAAGAAATGAAGTATTCACTGCCAACATCACTGCTAATTATCACCGATCAAAGCAAACAGCACAGAAAGCTTCGCTTACATTGATTCCCACTGTGCATGGGATCCGCATATTATTTTTTTTTAATTTCATGGGATTTCTTTCCCTAAAGGAAGTCTGCAAGAATCATAGCTTGTTTTAAGTGCCGTTTTCAGCCATTTGTCGACGTCATCCACAACTTGCTCATGGACATCCATCGATTAAGTAAATTTATAAATTTAGCTAATGAAACGTATTAAAGCAAAAATGAACGAGAGATATTCACTGTGACTACCATGAGCAAAAACCATCCAGGTACAGTGAATGCTGTTCGCATGTTGCCCTCTAGTAATTTTTTATTATTGGTGACCTTCAGTTAAGATAGCAGACTACAGCAGAATAAATGTGAAGTAATGTACTGCTCATTGCATGTTTGCCAGGATTTCTTATTGAGTGTCGAGAAAAAGCTGTAATATATTATTGAAAACAATAAAGGGATAAAATGTTCACTGGCTTTGTGGTCTGCATCGTCGACCAACATTTTGAATAAGCTTGCTTAATCGAACTTATTGGTGGTTCCACCACAGGGGCCATAAAGCCAATGTAAAACGGCAACCAATATTTCCTGCGCTGAATGATGATTTATTAAAATGTTTTGACTCAATCTGCATCAGTCGCGCCGTGAACATCATTGCGTAAACGCAATTTCGGAGGTTTGCGGTTTCACCTAATGTTTAAAAGGAAGTTTTAGCTCAGGCACAACTCAGACGTGGCCTATTCAAATACATGTAAAACAAAAACTTTCTCAGAGATGACCGTTTGACCGAATTTAATGAAATTTGTTGCTTCGGATACAAAGTTAAATTCTAGTGACCGTTCGAAGTGGAATTTCGATTTAGGGCATGAATTTTGGCAAAAGAATTTTCAAAAATACGAAAGTTTGAAAAAAATAGAAGCACAAAGTTTACAAATTGATAGCTCTGAATCAAGAACAAATATAGCGGTTCTGTAAACGGCATCCACTAGATGATTGAAAGCGGACAAATTTGATTTGTCGTTTTACATCTTACGTGAATTTCTTACGTTGTGTACAAGGGTGCTGCAAAAGCTGTATTACCATATTACTATATTTTTTTTATTCATGTCTACATCAATTTCGTCCGCTTTAAATGGAATATTAGATGCAATTCACATAATTGTGATACCATTCTTCATTGCAGAGTGACCAGAGTTGTAAACTTAATAGCTGTTTTCTGAAAATTTTAGATTTTTGCCACTTTTTAATAAAAGACTGACGACCTAAATCGAAAATTCTAAACCAGCAATCACTAGATTCAGGGTGTCTACCAAGTTGACATTTCCAAATTCCCTGAGTTTTCCAAGTTTTCCCTGAGGGGCTTCGTAAAATTCCCTGAGTGACAGAATTTTTATTTCAAGACAGGCTGACATCATGTCACCCGATGCTTTCACTCTCTAATAAGTATATTAAAAACAAAGAAAAACTACTTAATCCAGTTTTAATTTTAAGGAGTAGTGTAAAGAAAACAAAGGAGGGGTTAGTTAAATGCATAGCAAATAAAACCTCCGAAAAAAAAAAAAAAAAAAAAAAAAAAAACCGGTAGCATCCATTGCGACTTGAACATTCTAAAATAAAAAGGAGATGCATGTAGAAGCAAATATTTTCAATATGAGCTATTTCTATCAATTGATAGCAAGCTCATTCGTATGAGGCCAGAACTTTCTCACAAGTAATAACCTCCATCACAACAGATTTTAAGTAAACCTCAGCTGTTCTCACATACTCTCAGCCCGCGCACAATGCCTCAGTGTTGCGTTTCACTGCCTTAAAGAGTTTATTTTGTTTGCACGAGTGGAACCTGTATCTCGGCATCACTTAATTTTTTTTGTGTGAGCTCAAGCTCCTTCAAAGAAGCAGTGGCACGCTTCCTTTCCCGTTCATTCTTCAATGCTTAGGTCTTTTCTGTTCTTGTCTTCCTTCTGTCGCGCGTTCGCCCCACAGACCATTTGAAGCATCCTCTTGGTCAGTTGTACAGTCAACATCCGATTTCTCGAACTCCCTAGGGGCGGCAAAAACGTCCGAAAAATAGGGCAGTTGGAAAAAATGAATGAATGTATTTTACTGCCCTTAAAGGGCCCCTCACCAGGCCCTATAGCAAATTTTTGTTTGATATGCTGGAAGTTGTCACGTGTCCTCTAGGGAGCGTTCTGCCGCAAAAAAATTTTCAAATCGGCTCATTAACTCTTTCAGTACGGCGCCATAGGCCATCGGACACAGAGTTCCGATCACTTTGAATCTCCCGCAAAATTTTAAACCGCCGCGCTACAGAAAACTAGCTCCATCTGGCGGATTCATTTAGAACTCCTCTTTCAGTTCTGTTTTTGTTTTTTTGTTGTCTGCTTGCGGAGGCGCCGCCGCAAGTGAAATTTGAACCGAAGGTGGTTGAAGGTGGTTTCGAGTTCGGTGAGAATGGCATCCTGTTGGCGCGGGGCGCCAAGACAACTGACTCCTGTTCCAAGCACTTTCGCCGCTTCTGCTGCTGATTTTTGTGATCCAAGCAGCAGTGATAGCTCAAGCAACGATGCGGGATCGTCAGATTTCAGCTCTGATGAAGACGCTCCAGCTCAAGTGCCCTGAACGTCAACAGGTGCTCGCAGGTAGGTTTCGTTTTTGACTTCGCGTTGTAATTATAAAAAAAAAAAACACGGTTCAGATTTGACGAATGCAGTTTTATTTTTGTGTTTAGGGTCTCAACAACCTACGGCAGGGATATTTTGCCAAGTACACGGCGCCGTATCCAGTTTTCGCCCACGAGACAGCCCGGTGCCCATGTCGGAGCAGTATGGCGGAGCGATAGGCATACGCGTCCGTCGATTCTCAAGAGCGCTGGATTTTTTTCCTCTTGTTTTTTACTACAGAGGTGATCAAGACTTTGTGTGAGAACACAAATAAATATGCCTGGATGCATATTTTGGACCGACCGACATACTCTCGACGTGGCGGCTCTTGGGAGGAAGTCACTCTATGTAGCGTTTGTGCGCACAGAGCTCATGCCGGCAGCGGGAGACTCCACTGGAGATGCTCAGACTTATTGGGATAATCATCTACATGGGAGTTGTTGAAGTGCCACGCCTGCACTTATACTGGCGATCAACAGGAATATTCAGTAATCTTCTCCCGTGAAATATTATGCCAAGGGACCGTTTTTTCGCGTTGCTGTCATTCCCAAGTGTAGGGGACCCGGAGGACTTGGCAGCTGCAGCATCTGTTGGAAAGACTTGGAGGGTGTCCTGGCTTCTGGATCACATAAATCAAGAATCTGCAAATTTGTTTCAACCACAGCGCAACCTCGCCGTTGACGACCGTATGGTGAAATCGAAGGCTCGATCAGGTATAAGGCAATACATCCAAGACAAGGTGACGAAATTTGGATATAAACTCTGGGTGCTGGCAGATTCAAGAACTGGATACACCCTTCAATTTTCGGTATATACTGGCAAGCGTGAGGCACCAGGACCGCATGGCTTAGCCTTTGACGTCGTGAACAAGCTTTGTACAAAGTACCTTGATCAAGGCTACAGAGTTTATATGGACAACTTCTACACTTCAAAAAAACTTTTTGAACATCTCCTCGAGCACAAAACTCTTGCATGCGGAACAACACGCAAAGATCGTCGCTGTTTTCCAGTTGAATTGAAAGACTCATCATGGGAAAAAAAGCGCAGAGCGTGGAGATGTCAGATGGATTCGTGACGGCAACATCCTTTACATGCAGTGGAAAGACCGGCGTGCTGTAAACTTGATGAGCACGATGCACACAGCAAATGAGCATGTGCCTGCCAAGAGAAGAGAGAAAAGGGGGCGCCAATGGGCTCCGAGAGTCATCCGAAAGCCACTCCTTCTCCACGAATATAATGCCAGGATGTTGGGCGTGGACAAATCAGACCAAATAATTGCCACATACAACGTCCTCAGAAAATGCGTACGTTGGTGGAAGACGCTGTTTTTTCACTGTGTGGACATCGCGTGCGTGAACAGTTTCATACTGTTCCAGCAGCACCGAAAAGACAACCGAACAGTTGGAGAACTTTCTCGAAGCACCTACTTTGACCAGCTTGCATTTAGGGAAGAACTGATTCAGCAAATATTTGGCTATGATGAAGTCGCAGAAGGTCATGCTCCTTTCTCACCCCCCTTCTCGCCCTTGGACCCCATTCGGCACCAACCAAAAAGAATGAAGAGGAGGAGAAATTGCAAAATCTGCTATCAAAAAACAATGACACAGAACAGAACAAACGTCATGTGCGCCACTTGTGAAATATACCTTTGCTTCTTGCCCTCACGGGACTGCTTCGCCGAGTGGCACAGCCGTCAAGGCTGCTAGATTGATGGGCCCCGATAAATGCAATACGTGGTGTACAGGATTGACATATATTGGAAGCATAGCTAAGGGGCCTAGTAACAGTTTGTATATTTCAGAATTCTCAAAATAATTTTCTGGCTAAGCACAGTCACTGATTTCTCTGTTTATACTTTCATGTGCACATTCTTTAGTTTATTTGACAAATAAAATGTGAACAATTCTAAATCTCACAGCACAGTCCTTGTTTATATAAAAAGCCACACCAATAAGCTACGATTTGCTGCATAGCAATGTTAAATGCGTTTCGTTGTTCAAGAGAAATTTTTTTTTTCTGGAAGCACTCTAAATTAGCCACTTTTCTGCCGTAACGAAAGAGTTAATAGCCGAGATAGAAATATTTTATTGCCGCCAACCCATGATTACAGGAGGTGAGCTCCACTGCCAAGCAAGACACTCTCTCCACTCACTCCATCTAACCTTCGTAAGCGGAATTGCTTCCCTGCGTTCTCCCACACCGGACCTCGAGGATCGTGTGACGCATACAACAAGGGCTCCAGCTTCATTCTTTCTTTTTTGTGACGCTGCGCACTTGCGCTGACGGTGTCTGTCGGGCGCGAGCTGTTGCGGTTGCCTCGTTTTGCGCAGTGCACAATTTTGCGCACTGTGTACGAGGACACCTGACTAGCTGCGTAAGTCAGTTCTACACGAATACTGAGGCAGACACAAGCGGATCACAGAGCATGATCCCGCGCTTTCGCTGTCTGTGCGGGTGATTGCATGACGTGGGAACAAGCAGATGAAATGGAAGTGCATCTCTTTTCCTGCGGTGTGAAGCTTGTCAGCTCAATATGGCCAGACCTGGTGAGGGGTCCTTTCGGACTCAAATCTCCACAGGCATACCCGAAAAAGCTCTAAATGCCTGCCAGTATATATATTAAGCATATTGGTGCTCGTACTGTGACAGGAGATGGCGGGTGCACACGTGTATAATTGAGGAATAGTGTGCCCCTTAACAATTGCCCCTTTCCACTCTTGTTATGCTTCACCGCAAGGCACTGCTGTATTAAGGCGAAGCTGACTTTCGGGAACCAGCATTATGCAACGCGTCGTGCTTTAAGAGCTTCGAAGACAATTACGAGGATGACAAAGGTGGGGTCGATGACATTGCTGACAGCAGCCAATTGTTTTAATGAAAAACACGGTGTCGAACTGCAAAAAGCTTGGTAGCGAACGTCGAAGCAGCTAGGCCTAGCGTTGCCGCGGTAGTGGCTACTGCTGCTAGCCGATCTGCGTGCGAGAGCGCCAGTTTGAGGCGGCGAGTTAATCAAAATGGCGGCGGTGGTGGCTTTGATTAATGTGATTTCGAACTTGTAGTTACGGCAAAATGTCCGGAAAATCGGACGGCGAAGAGTTCTTGCATCCGGAATTTCAGATGTTCTTGTATACACAGACTCTATGGCGTAGGTGATGGTGCTGCGAAGCTGTCCGAATTATCGGGCATCCGGAAAGCCGGTCGTTGACTTTACACGGGCAACTCCTCCAGCTGACAACACGGTGTCGAAGTATATTCTTCACGATTCCTCTCTGTTACTCCAGCCAGTAATACCGCGATTCTCGTTCTCTTTCAAAAAATTACACCCCATTTTCCCTGATACAAGGATCAATTCCCCGAGTTTTCCCCGAGTATTTCCAGACTATACAAAATCCCTGAGAATTCCCGGTCGGTAGACACCCTGGAGTTTTTCTTTTAAATGCAACAAACCTCACCAACTTTGGTACATTGGTTGCCGAGAAAGACTAATTCTGCTTTTACATGTATTTAGATAGGAGCATCTGAGCTAAAGCTTCCTTTTAATTACGATCACAATTCGGCTGCTAAGGTTGACTATAAACGAAACTTTACATCCTTGGCTTGTGTTCTGCGGCAGGAAGAGCCGGATTTTGGGTGGTGTGGCTGGGCAGAAAATGGTGTAGCCCGAGTGCAAATTTGAGTGACCATTGCAGTTGCCATGGTATATTTGCGACCAAGAAGTTTAATAAAAAGCTAGCAGGTCATTTGTCGGAGTGCCGCACTATCATCCCGGTAAACAGATGTGGTGCACGTGCAAAATAGATTTAGAACATCACACGCACGGCGTTTGCCCATTAATCAACATAGATGCACTAATACGGTGCAAAATCGAGTGCTAAAATGTATAACGAAACTAATGAGCTACACGCGTAGCAGACTGTACAACCGTTTTTATTCAGTGCACCTTTGCTTCCCAACTGCCCCAATTAAATGAGTGCCAGTTCAAGTCATCTTTAGCCGGTCCACACACATATAAACATGTAACACTTTTTATAGAGCATTAGTAATGCATTTTCTTGTGGTCAAGTTACAATTATGCCATTAAGCACAGCCAGACTCCAAAGATGCCGAAGCTGGAACGGATTGCTTAGGCTTGGATGGCATCTGCCGCAGTAGCCCAGTGGCTATGGTGTTGCGCTGCTAAGCACGGGGTCGAAGAATCGAATCCTGGCCACGGCAGCCGCATTTTTATGGGGGCGAAATGCTAAAAACACCCGTGTCCCATGCATTGCAGGCATGTTAAGGAGGGACACGGCTCTTTCAGGAAAAAAGATCACGAAAGAAATATATTTTTTGAAAATGTCATCTTCCAATACCTACAGCTACTATTCCTTTAATTCAAGTTTCCCACGTCGCGAAAGAGTCTTTTGCCCGCAATCAGTGAATTCAGTGAAAAAACAACCCTTTCTATTGCAACGTGTAGCAGCCACCTTGGTCTCGTTGGAAAGAGGAGCCTTTCTTCAATTGCCCACCGAAAGCGAATCCCCCGGCTCGCTAGGGACGGTGCAATCCAGGAAGAAAATGAAGTCCAAACGCGTGATCCAATTTGTAGACTAGCGCACGTGACCAGACACATGCTGTGGTTGGCTGCGCAAGGTTCTTGCCGTCTGCTCCAATTTGCAGGCAATTTGCAGGTGATGTAGGTTTGTGACAAGTGCGCAACGATGTCCGATCCACCGGGGAAGTTCGCCACGAGGCACAAGTTCGGCAAAAAGAAGAAGCCATCAGCTTATCACTTTCAAAAGTGTTCCATTCTTTCGGAAATCAAAAATAGTCTGCCGTCAACCGCAAGCGGCGCCGAAGCCGCGGATGATGCCGAAGTAGGCCTAGTCACCAACGAGTGCGTGTTCCGGACAGCAGCCGTGTTCGGCGTGACACTGAAATGTTGCAGCGTGCAGATTTGCTGCAGAGGGAAATAAATGCCCCCCAAAAAGTTCTTGCTTTCACAGCAACAAAGCGGAAGTTGGATTTTCTCACTTGCGCCGACGACGTTACGGCCGCACCAGTCGACACCGAAGCAGGCGTCGCTATCGTCAGTTTGGACTCCGTGAACTCACTGATGCTGCTTACCAAGTGCAAGGTGTGCAGCAGTAGCGTCACAGTAAGCAAAAGCAAACGAGAATCTGGCCTCGCCACAAAGACTTATCACGTACACACGCTGTGTGATGTCATGTCGGCATGGAGCTCGCCCCGCGTGAACGGCAACCAGCAGAAGAGCAGCCTGTGCCTGTTCGTTGAACGTTTGTGCCGCGCACGCGATGCAATATGCGAACGGCGCTAAACGATGTTGTTGCCACATTTGGGTGGCCGTAGTCAGAACGACTACATTCCTGGTGGCTTCTAGCCACTTTCACTGCAATATATCGCAAAACTTTTTCTGCACTTTTGATTAAAAGTAAATGTAGCTCCTTTTTCTAATTTTCTCAAAACACCCGATTTTTCACTTCTTGCCGATTTGCGACAGCGATATCTCTGCCTTCAAGGCAAGTAGAGCCATAATTTTTGTTGTGGCTCCTAGCTGAGTGTACAAAGCACACAATGGTAGGAACAGATTTTGAAATTTATGCTTTAAAATTTTCAGTTCTGCTTTAGATCACACAGTTGGGAACCCATATTTGGAACAGTGAAGATTGAATTGCTATATAATTACTAATATTTGTTATATCAAAAAGCTATTCCTACCATTGTGTTCCTTATGTTTTTCAGTACCTAGGTATGTGCCAATATGAATTTTTGTAGTGCAGGTATTTTTCTGTAGTTTCTGCAAATGATGAACAATGAATCTCATTTATCTTCAGAACTGAATGGCCTATTGGAAAAAGAATTGCATATTTGAAATCAGCACAAAAATATTAGAGACTGGGAAGTTTTGTTAATATTGATGAAAAAATGGTGAAAACTTTTTAATAGCAGTGTCTCCACCTAAAGATCCCCTGGTTGTCAACGCAGCGCAGCTCATTGGTTTGGTGCATAAAGTGCAGCACTTCCAACCCTGCCTAAGTGGCTTGGGGTGAAGCTCACTTCGTTTTCTGCCTGGAGACAGACCAATGCAAGGTCTCCAGGTACAGTGGTGTCACACACATTATGTAAAGCAAATGAAATGCCCATCTATGGCTCACATGACAAAAGCTGTCCGTACAAAATTCCAAACAAAGCCATATGTGGCTTGGGGTGAAGCCCACTTCCAGTTTTCTGCCTGGTGAAGGAACCTCCCCAATTAATGAAAGAGCTTAAGCAAAGTATTGTTTTCTTTTCGTTGATTATGCTTAGTCTCGATCTGTTTTGTGCATTTAGATAGAAGATGAACATTTTGTTCAGGTACTTACTCAATTGTAACAGGAGCTTTTTTTCATAATTTTTGTTACACGAACATAACCCTCGTGTTGAATTTGATTATCAGAAAAATTGATGATGTTAAAACAAATATTCCAAAATCTGTGGTGTTTAGTGTTGTGTTGGAAATCTGTACCTTTATGTCTCAACCAATGCATTGGGAGGTCGAGTGAAGTGAAACCTTGTTTTCTTTTTTCAAATTGAAGCCATTTTCGCTGTGCTTGTGACTGGCGTTATGGCTACAGTGCTGTAAATACCCTGCAGACTTTTGCACTTTGACTTCATTTATTCGGACTGTCATGGCAAAGCAGCTTGTTCGGTAGTTGTTCAGCTTGTTCAGCGATTTTATGCTTCTAGCTTTTGTTATCATTTGAATGAGTGATAAGAAATACTTTTCTTCTTTCACAGTCTAAAAAATGTATACCTTCCCAAAGTAACATTCGCCACCCTTTTGCACTTGCTAAACATTTAGCTTTTAAGCAATACAAAAATGATCAAAGTTGAGTGTACCAAAAAGGCATAAAGTTGTCAGAAGATTGTAAGCTTATAAAAAAATGAAAATGAGAAAAAACAAAACTCTGTGGGTTAGAGTCCTTGTGCACAGTTGTGAGCGTCTGCATTTGGTGCTCGCTCACAGAAGTTGACGATAAGCTGTAGATCTCTGCTGTTATGCACGATCGGTGCTTGTCAAGAACGTTCTGTCGATCCTTCGTTCTGTCGATCATTGACATTGTCCGAGGTGGCTGTCGAAACATGTGAAGAGGTTGGCATTTCAACTGATGAATCGCGTTCTGCCACCACGCTGTCCTGCGCTGGGATCACCTGTGATGAACCTGAGCCGTGATCTTGCTTTCCGCTGGTTCTTTTGCTCTTCTTCCCGAATTTATGTATGCTGCAGAATTTTTGATAACGTTTCACTACGAACAAAGTTTTGAAACGGTACCAAGAGCGCAGACCTAATTCTCTCTCGACAGCTGCGATGCCCTTTAGCTAGCTTGGCACCGTGCCAATACGCTGCCGCCGTGCGCAGTGTTTGTTTTAGATGTTTGAAAACTGCTTCAGCTTTTTGCCGGATTTGTGCGGATTGGCGATCTTCCGAGAATAATCCAAAAGAAAAGGCTGAGTCGAAAGACAAACACGATGGCGACATCAACTCGCTGTTAAGTGTGCGTAGCAGACGTGGGAGGCTCGACGAATGGGCTCACGCCTATTCTTTTTTTTAGTGTGGATTTTCTATGTGAATTCTTAGGGGATAGAAATAGGCGAAGCAGGATATTGTAGCAAAAGCGTGGCTATTTTGATTGAGACCAAAATGGCTGCAGTGTCGAACGTAGAACAGCAGCAGCGCTGAGCTTGGAAAGCCCGCTTGTTGCGATACAACATGCTACTACAGCTAAAATACTGATCCAGGAGGAATAAAAATTGGCGCTCTGACGCATCAGCAGCGGCAGAATCCAAAAATAACATCTTTAGGAAATTGATTTTTTTTTTTGCATGATTTTCGGTATTAAAGAAGACCCACTTCCCCCCTTAAATGTAAGGCTGGCCAGAAGGGATCTGCGGACCTTGTAGTGCCCTGGTACTGCCCATGAATGAACTGCTTGTGCAGTCTTTTAAGAAGTGCTTAATCTCAAATGAGTTTGATGGCACGGAAGATTACTTGACTCTCGGGTGATCACTTGTGGAGATAGTTTCACTTTCACGAGACTTTTTCCAGAATGTATGAATGAGGTTCTACTATACATGGAAAACACAGTGGGCCAACCAAAAATGTGAAATTTGCTTGAATTAAGGGGAGACACTCCTCGAAAGAACATTTTTAAAATAATTGTTTTAGAGATTTGAAAATCCATCCACTTCTACATATAGAACATCACAGTCGCCGACCAATAAATTGGACACTGATAATCCAGACCGCTTCGTGGCACCGCCAATGGCCTCATAGACGTAATGTGTAAAGACAACCGATATTTCGGACAGCCGCCAGGTCTACATTTGATTATCCGGACTCATCCCGTGGCTGCAGCACACACAGACTCTGCTGTAATTATCTCCTCTGGCAACCTTAACGAGACATCAAGTATGGCCTCAGAGATTACATGCTAAATGATAATCCCCGAGGCTTTGCCCTGGTCGCAACATTGTGCCTCAAGAGATTTAACTGCAAATTCCTATCTTGGAGGCATTGCCTGAATTATGAGGTCGCATCAACATCGAGATTATCACATCCATTCCGGCACCACCGCTTGTTTGCTGAATTTGCTTTCTGAACAGTGTTCCGCCATTCTGTGCTTGTTTGTTTAGTATGCGTTCCAGACAGCATTCTGCTGGCTTCAAGAAGACTTTCTCGTCAAGTTATGGACCGTTCACGACAAATGGTACCAACAGTGCTCTCGCAGTCCACGACTCCAAATGAGTTGAGTCGTAGTCCAAATCAACCCGGCTCAGCAACTAAGGAGCCCGAACTGCTGCCCACTGCAACGGGCTCAAATGCAGACATCATTGGTAACCTGCTAGGATGCGGTGTTACAATTCTTGCCGCCATTACATTTCAAGACTTTGCAGATGTCGGCAGCGCGGTGTCGTGTGCCAGATGATGATGATGCGCCGTGTGCTCTGGGGCCTTCACATGCGGATCCGACTTGAGCCTTCTCAGTTTTCAGTGTAAGCGGAGGTGCGTCCAGCAATGAATTGACCACTTCTTTGCACAAGGGCCTTAAAACTTAAATAACCTTTTTTTGGATAAATTCGTTTTTTTCGGACATTCGATACTTCGGACTTATTTACGTTCCCCACAAAGTCCATATTATCACTCGTCGACTGTACAAGCAGATTTCAAATATGTCATTACTTTCTGTGCAACTGCTATACTTCTTAAGTTATTTCCTCAGGGTGTCTACCAAGTTGACATTGTCAAATTTCTCGAGTTTTCCAGGTTTTCCCCGAGCACCTTTGCAAAATTCCCTGAATGAGCCAGAACTTTGTTTTATGTCAAGAGAGGCTGACACCATGTTGCTCGATGCTGTCACTCTCTAGTAAGCATGTTGAAACAAAACAATGACTTAATCCAGTTTGAATAGTAAGGAGTAGTATCTATTTTACGTAAAAAGAAAACAGAGGGCACAGCGAAAAAAATAGTAAAACCCATTTCAAATTGAGTCGAACATGTTCAAATACAATTGAAAAGAAGATGCATGCACAAGTAAATATTTTTGAATATGAGCTACTATTTCTATAAACTGACAGCAACCTCATCGGTATGAGGCCTGAACTTTGTCACAATTAAGATTCTCTCTCAGCAGCTGAAAAGTCAACCTCAACTGTCCTGACATACTCTCAGCTCGTACACAACATCTCAGTGTTGGGTTTCACTGCTTTAAAGAGTTTATTTTTATTTGAATGAGGGACCCCTGCATCTCGGCGTCAGCCAACGCTGTTTTTTGAGCTCAAGCTCCTTCAAAGAGGCGGCGGCATGCTTCCTTTGCCGTTAATACCGTGGAACTGCAAAATGTGTGACGAGGACTACGGAGCTGAACAGACATTTTGCGGGAAAAGTGCGGAGGGCATCTACGCTTCACAATATCCAGGAACTGCTTCACTGCGTGGCATGAGCGATAAAATGGTCCTAATTTCTTTTTTGCATCTGAAGAACAGCTGTGTACTAAGCATTTATTTTTTCAGACACTATTCCAGGGTTATCTTGGAAATGCATATTCTGAATTTCCTTTGAGATTTATGTTTTTGTAGATACCATGTTTTTTTTTTTATTATTTTTATCAACAGGCAGCAAAAATGCTGCTTTCTAGAGTTTTTGTTCTACGTCATAATTGTTTTTGTTCGGTGACGTATACTTTTGGAAGGAGCATGTCATTATATAAAATATGCTAAGCTGCAATGTATGCTGGACCATTATTTGTAGTGGTAAATAACGCACGTGCGCGCGCGCGTATAATTTTTTTTCTGAGACCTATAAAGAAACTGCCATTTTCTCAAGGTAATGAAAGAGTTAAGCGAAAGTTTGAATTATCGCGACTCTACTGTTGCAAACTTTGCAGCTGAAGCGAGACAGCCACCTTTGCACCTCAAGTCAGTGCCATCTTCTACTAACTGGGCTGTACGCTGCTACCGCTATGGGACCATACTACTACTGCTTTCTGCTTCTGTGACACATGCTGAGAGAGATAGAGAGGGAGGAAGAGATCCTAACTGGACGGGCACCGCTTTGCTTTACTTTCTTTCCTTTGCTCTCTCTCTCTCTTTGGGCACGTGGAGCATGACCATGGGTGACACGGATACAAAGAAGCAGGTGTTATCTCGTGTCACGCTGTGCCAACTCTCGATGCTCTGTGTGGCTTTCACTACTGGCGTGCATCGTGGTGGAATCCAGGGAAAATAGCAATAGCACGAGCAGAGAGACAACAGTGATGCTTTTGTGCATAGCTCAATTGATGCATTGATGTATGCATTGGTGTATACAATACTGCAGCACACCAAACGGGAAAGGCTAGTCCAGGGGTCTGAAATGAAAAGAAACCAATGCTAGCAGATTTCAATCCTTTGAGAAAGGGGAGTTTCAGACTTCCTGCACAATGCTTGACAATTTCCGACGCGCGATTCCAGCAAAGAGAGTACTGTTTCCAAGCAGGTTCCAAGGAACCAGCTGCAAAAAAATTCAGGTGACGTATGGAGAGGGGTGCTGCCTTTTCAAGTTGCGGTCAAGATGGCTGTGAATGCGCCAAATCACTTTATGCTTTGTAGCAGCAGCATACACGAACATGTAAACAACTTTCTCCCAGTTCGACCTTCAATTAAGTTTCATTATTTTCAACATGCCCCGTTGTTCTTCGTGTTGCTGGAAGAGCCAGTCTAAACCTGCATTTAAATGCAGAAAGCTGTGCTCTTGACATTTCCATAGCAAACAGGCTACATGCATTTCTCAGAGAGGTAAAACACATCAAAACAGCTAACAGCATGTATGGAAATCGTCAGAAACAAGTTACATGAGAGTAACATGGGCATGTGGATAGTGCTGTCATGCCGCTGCGCAGTGGTAACAAAATTGCCTATCGGCTACTTGATGACTTCGCTGCTGCACTACAGACACAGCCATCAGCAGGCTGCAATGGCTGGCAACACTAGAGAGACTGCCATCACTGGCAGTAGGCAAACCAAGAAACCAAGATCAGCAGACAGCAATTTTAGTGTGACTATGCCTTAATCAACATACATAAAAGCATGGGCCATAACATTGTTGCAAACATTTTTTTAGACACAGAAAGGACTGCGGAAGTGGCAAATGCACACTCTGGAGAAGAACTTTTCACCACAAGAGCAGTGTTAAAAGACTCTTAGGTCGAGTACTGAAAGCCACATGTTCAGACCAGTTGCACTGAAGACTAGCAAAGCCACAAAAGAAAACCGGGGTGAGCAATGAAAAATGGTGCGAGTACTAGTGGTTACCATGGTGCTTTGGTGAGTGAACAAACCTCCGAAAGTCGAGAAGAGTGACTGTGCGAAAGAAGGGAGCATGCAAACTGGGAGCACAGACTGTGCCTGGCAAAAGTACTTGCCTCCCCTTGAAGGCTGGCACGGTCTCCTCCCGAGTTGCGGGGAATGCCTCGTGGCCGGCGGAAGTAGCGTCGGTAGAAAGGCCTCCGGGGTGGGGGTCCCCTTCGGGGCTGCCGGTTGGAACCACCATTGTCATCTTCACCCGCAAGCTCTGCCCCCTCGCTGTCCTCCTGGTCCTAAAAGAATGGGAGGCACATTTCATGCCATGGAGTTCTGTTCAAAATCATGCCCCCGTACTTCACATTATGCATGGGACTACTTTACTGTGCAAGCCGGTAAAAATCTATTATACTGTTAAGGGGAGATGTGGGTCTTAAAACCAATTTTGTTAATTTTAGTGTGAACGGGATGATATTTAACAGTATTGTTCAGTTCTTTCTGCTGATTGCAAATATATAATTAGATTTTGTATATCTTCATTAGAACAAATGATGCAAAGTTTTTAATACAGAAATTCAATCAATTTCTTACGGGACTTTTCAAAAACTTAATTTTGTCAAAAGGAAAAACAAAGTATATGGCCAGAACGCCAGAGAGTAGCTCTAGCCGGTGATGCTATTTTTATTGTTCTCAGTGCAATTATAATGAAAAAATAACAGATGTAAACATAATTCAAATATTTCTGCTAATTTTCGTTTGTATTTAGTGGCAATTAAAATTTAGCCGGCAGCTTTAGAAATAAATAAATAGCATCACCGGCTAGATCCATTCGACACAAATATATTGATACCAAACATTTTGCTGGTACTTCGAAAGAACATATGAAGATCCCCCGTAAGGCAGTGTGCGGTGTCCAAAAAAATGAAGCTGAGAAAAATGAGTTTGAACTTTCAGTTCACTGTAACTTTTAATGGGCTAACAATATGGCAATATTAATTGCACCACCATGTAGCCCTGTCTTTCAGCAACAAGTTCATGACATATATATGGCCATTTTGCAAAAATAATATTGAGATATTGGTTGCAAAATCATGCATAGTCATTGAAAGCAATGCCAGAAAGCTAGCACCATGAGCTTCACATTCCTATTTTAGTTCCTTGTTGAACAGAAGGCACACAAATGGCATCCCTATGCAAATAAAGTTGTGCAGAGTTCATGGCCACAACAAAATATGTCCTTTCCACAAAGTTTACGGCTACAACAAAAAATTGGGATCAAATCCCAGTGGTGGTCGCCACATTTCAATGGAGCTGAAATGCAAGAAACTTCATGTGCTTGTGTTGTAGCGCTTTCCAAGTGGTCAAAATTGGTCCACAATCAAATCACGGTTTTGGAACGTAAAATCCCAGAATTTAAATTGTAAAAAAAATTTATATCTCTTGCACACTCTCACAATTGTGCATTCAGCAAAAGGTCACACCTATACCTATAAATGCCCAAGACTGTAGGCAGAGTCTGTTGGTGGCTTGTGCCTCTTTGCAAGCTTGTTTATCAAAGCATTTCTGTTTTTGTGATCCTTGTTGGACATGTGAACCTCCGACGATCCTTTCGCGCATGCCACACGTGGATCACTCCAGCACAAGCTTGGCACAGAGCCCGTACTCCTTGGCGGGGTCCTTCGAAAGCATCAGCGTTTTCTTGGCGCACACGGGACACGGCATAAGTCCAAAAAAGTATTGCACCACGGATAAATCCACGATCGCAAGTTCCGTTCCGCTCTCGCTGACGTCCTCTTTCGTGTCAACACCCAGCAGCTCCAACTTTCGCTCCGTTGCAGACTGCGACGCCGGGCGCGTTTTCGCCTTATCGGCGATCGCTGCGCGCTTGCTTCTTTCTTCGGTCGTGAAGAAAACGGTATCTACACGGTCTGCGCCAACACGCGAGGCGTGGGTGGACGAAGTGTTGATGCTAGACGTACTGGATTGCAGCTCGGAACTCGATCCGGCAGAATCTTCAGGCAGACCAGCAGCCGGCAACTCCGGGTACACGACAAGCTTATCCGTCTTCTATCGCGCATTCCACGGCCGCCATCGCGCCTTGCCGAACGCTTGACGCGTAGTAGTCTTCAGACGCCGATCTCCTCCAGCCATTCAGGCAGCGAAAAAGACACTTCATCGAACGTTGTCGAGAAGCGAGCGTCGCGATGAAACCACAGAGACAAACAAGCAGCGCGCACGAGAGCGACCAGCCTGTCGGGAACGCGGGAATCGGCACTAAAAAGGCGCCGGACCAATAGGAGCGAGGCGCGCGGGGGGCGTGCGTGCTTTGGCCAATCAGCGGCACGGGCGCATCCTTCAGAAATGACGCGATAGCGTCGGTTCCTCCTCACCTACGCCATTTTGAACCGACGCAAAATACGCACAAAGAAAGCAGCTTCCAAACAAGCTCCAAATGGCGCCCGCCGGCCAACGCATTCGCAAATGACGACGGCGCGAAGTTCGAACATTTTTGGCGATTTTTTGCTAATTCCGCGGCCACCGTGGCCCGTATAAGTGTTTTTTTTATTATTTTCCGATTAAATTTAGGTTCTAGATTTCGCGGAGGGATTCTTGAATGTATAAACGTAGCGAAAACGCACTTTTCCGAAAATCGACTTTTTTGCGATTTTTTGTCATTTCAAGACCCGCGTCTCCCCTTAAGCCTCGATATAATATGTAGGTAAAATCACCAATCTGCTTCGTTATATCAAAATTTCGTTGTACTGAAATTCGACCTTGTATGCAAATAAGTAATCGCTGATAGATTTTTCTTACACTGAACGAGGCCGCAGAATTTTCGGAATTATCGGGCAATGAAGGAAAAGCACATTTGAATGAGAAAACAATTCATTTTATAAATTGTGGAGTCAGCAACAAATGATACGGTTTTGTGCCACATTGACGATACCTTTGCATCGGCGGTTTGAATTAGGCATTGGCGTTTGAATGGACACGGTCGTGTCCGTGTTGGTGTTGCGATAAGACGCCGCCGATCCCATAACCACTGGCATCGGTTCGGACCTCTGTAGGTGCGGACGGGTCAAAGTGGGCCAAGGCCAGTGGATTGGTGAGAATCGTGATAAGGCATGAAAATGTGGCAGCCTCAGGGGAACCTCACTTAAAAGGCACGTCTTTCTTCAGAAGTTCAGTGAGTGGTCGAGTGATGGCTGCGAAATCTTTCATGAACCGTCGGAAATAAGAACAGAGCTCCACAAAACTCCGGTTGTCTTTGACAGACTGAGGTACAGGAAAAGCCGTTACTGCTTGAATCTTCTCTGGGTCGGGTTGTACTCTGGAAGCATCGACGAGATGGCCTAGCACTGTAATCTGTCGGTGCCCAAAGTGGCACTTCGATGAGTGTAATTGGAGCCCAGCCTTGCGGAAGACGTCAAGGATAGATGCGACACGCTCAAGGTGCGTTTCAAATGTAGGAGAAAGCACAAGGACGTCGCCGAAGTAACAAAGTTGACCATTTGAAACCTTGAAGCAGAGAGTCCATCATCCGTTCGAATGTGGCGGGGACATTGCATAAACCGAATGGCATAATCTTGAATTGGTAGAGGCCATCTGGAGTGACAAAAGCAGTCTTTTCTTGGTCTTGCTCATCGACGGAAATCTGCCAATAACCGGATCGAAGGTCGATGGACGAAAAGTATTTGGCACTGTGAAGACAATCAAGAGCGTCGTCGATTCATGGCAAAGGGTAAACATCCTTTTTAGTGATTCGGTCTAGGTCGCGGTAATCAATGCACAAACGCCACGTGCCGTCTTTCTTTTCGACGAGCCTGACCGGCGATACCCAAGGACTCTACGAGAGCTCAACAATGCTTCTGGTGAGCATCTTGTTTACTTCCTGCTGAATAACTTGCTGATCTACAGTGGACACGCGATACGGTCGGCGGTGAATAGGAACAGCATCACCAGTGCTGATCCGATGCTTAACAAGGGACGTCTGACCAAGTGATTGATTGGCAGTGTCAAAGAAGTCGCGGTAGGAAAGCAAAAGGCGATATAGGGCGGCTGCTTGGTCAGGTGCGAGGTCTGGAGCGACCATGGGATGTAATGGGCCGTCGAAGTTCAAGGCATCCTGCGGGTGATGAGGAGGATCTAGAGACACGTTGGCTGCAAATGCAGTGACGTGGTCGTCTGTCACTGATCGGAGCGTGGCCACCGCTATGCCTCCAGGTAACACTTGCTTCGTCAAGCCAAAATTGATAATGGGGAGACACCCAATTCGCAGCAAGGGTTATGACAGAGTGTGGCACAGAGATGTCGCGCGCCAGGAAGACATTACGAATAGGTGCGACGACATAGTCGCCATCAGGCACGGTTGCCGTTGAGGCCAATTCGACGAAGGTTAGGGCTTTTGGAGGTAAGCGAACAAACATTGTAGCATAGAGAGTGTTCAGTTGTTCGGGGCGAACGTCTGAAAGAAGAGGAAGCTCGAGGCACAGTGTACCAGTGGAACAGTCGATGAGGGCAGAATGCGTCGTCAGAAAGTCGAGCCCGAAGATTATGTCTTGAGGGCAACTGGTCAGCACAGTGAACATGACTGGAACTTGACGGCCAGCCATTCCTATGCGAGCAGTGCACATACCCCTGACGGTAAGAGTGGCATTGGCGACGCGTACGGCTCGAGTGATGGCAGGCTTAAGAACTTTTTTGAGGCGACGACATAGGTTAGCGCTCATTATGGACACTTGGGCTCCGGTATCAATCAATGCCGTCAACGGAGTATTTGGACAGGACGAACGTGATGCAGCACTACCTCCAAAAGCTGCATGGCCTAGTTTAGGTGGTGGGTCTGTCAGTTTGGCGAGGAAAAGCGGAAAGGTTGGGGTGACGGGGAGCGACGGCGATCGCACGGAGTGGCTGTCAGGGGCATCTGAAGTAGGGTACAAACGGCGAGGTGAATAACGGCAAGCTATCTATTAACAATCTTCCTCCTTGCGTAACATCCCGGGTTCGTCTCTTTGCCGATGATGTTGTAATTTACCGCGCAATTTCCTCTGATATCGATAGCCAATGCTTGCAATCTCACCTTGATGCAGAATTGAGTCTTCCACTTCCTACAAATATCTTGGCCTTCATTTCCAGTCTGACCTAACGTGGCATCACCATATACAGTAGAACCCCGCTGTTACGTTCCTCACTGCTGCGTTTTCCCGGCTGCTACGTCGTTTTCATCCGGTCCCGGCATAGCTTCAATAGGATCCAATGTATAAGGAACCCCGCTGTTACGTAGTAGCTGTGAAAACGTTCCCGCATGATACGTCGCAACTTAGCACCCCGAATCCGCCTGGGCTAAAGTAGACAACGCGCTCCAACCGCCATTTTGGCTTTTGACGAGTTTTGGCTGGGCTTGGCTATGGAACTTGCTGCAAGAAGCCGCACGCCAGTTCGAGAGGCCGCCACTAAGTGGCCATTCGTGAAAAATGATCTTACTATCATCACTGTGATTACGGTCACCGCATGGTTGTTGAACGGGTCGACTCACAGAGGAAGGAAACTCAGGACAGGCCCCGGCGTCACTCTTTGTGAAGCTAAAGTGAAACCGGAAGTTGGCGTTGCTCGTAGCGTTGCTCCGCCTATCGGGCCTGCTCTCCTCTTTTGTTTACGTTTCTCCCACGCCGCGCTGCGCGCAACCGGGCTGCTCGGATGCGCGCGCTCCGCAGCAATACTAAACAATCGTTAGCACGTTAGCATGATTACGCCAAAGAGGGCAAAATTTCCCGCGGATATTCGTTCGTCCGTTGCCATTGCCGTGGCGCGGTGACGACAAGGAGCACGAGCCGCATGATGCCGGGGAGTTGCCAAATCCTAGCTTTGGAGAAGCCGTCGCGGCTCTGGACCTCCTCCGCAGGTACGTCGCACCTCACAACGATGCTGACAGCAATGCGGCCTTCCAGGGTATTGAGAAACGTGTGGAGATTTCTAGCGAGCGAAAGAAACGGCAAGCCACCATTCTAGACTTCTTTAAGTCCTAAGCGCACTTTGTGGAAATAAATTGTCTATAGTTGAAGCTGCACTTTTTTCATTCCTTTTCGGAGCTTTCCTCACTGTTGCGTTTTCCCGGCTGTTACGTTTTTTTTCCCCGGTCCGGTGAAAAACGTATGAACGGGGTTCCACTGTAAATTTAACCCTAGCAGCTGCTAACCGTACTCTTGGAATACTTAAAACGAACCCTCAAGCAAGCGCCACCACTCGTACAAAAACAGGCATATATCACAATCATTTGCCCGAAAATTGAATATGCTCCGGCAATTTGGGGTCCCCATCACGTATATCTAGCCTCTCACCTTGAAGCCCTGCAGAACCGTGCTGCTCGATTTATTTCTTCAGATTATTCAACATTCACCAGCGTTACATCTTTAAAGAAACGTGCCGGTTTGCAATGCTTGAGCCTTCGTTAAAAACATTCTCGCTTATCACTACAGTCGACTCCCGTTAATACGAAGTTCACGGGGACCGCAAAAAACTTCGAATTAAACGAACTTCCAATTAAGCACAAAAACAGCACTTCATTGGTAGCGAAATAGAGTATTTTCCCTAAGAAAAATAATTGGTCATCTTGCCGAATCGCGCAGCTGAAAGCAAATTCTGCAGGCTGTAGATGTGGCGGAATGCTTCTTCCGCGTTACCTTCAGCGGCAAGGAAGCGCTCCGCGAGAGCAAGGCCTGCAGCTGCATCGGCAGCCTTAGGTGGCGGCTCGTCTTCAACGTCATAGTCGCTTTCCTGGGGCCGAATAACCTCCACAATCTTTTTATCCTTTAGTGCACCGCACGTTTCGACCGCCTTGTCTACGGCGACGTAATCTTCAAAATTGACGTCCCCGGGAGCATCACCAAAATCAGTGCTGTCAAGCTCGCTTGTTGACGCTTCCTCCGATGAAATTGCAGAGGCATCCTGAAAAGAAGCTGTCACAAAACCGCAAGCCCTGAAGCAGTTTGCGATTGTTTCTTGCTTCACACGATCCCATGCTCGCGCTAACATGTGAATGGCACTGAGCAGGCTCACCTCATATTTTGCGGAATTATTCATGCACAAAGTCATGCGCTCGAGGAGGTGCCGCCTGTACAGGACCTTAACATTCTTGACGATGCCTTGGTCCATTGGCTGCAAAACAGCTGTTGTGTTTGCAAGCACAAATGCGAGGCGTATTGCACTTAAGGCTGGCACATTCACGTGAGCACTGCAGTGATCCACAAGGGAACAACACCTTGCGGTTCGAAGAAGCAAACTTGCGGTCCAATTTCATTATCCAGCTCTTGAAGATTTCGGCCGCCATCCACGCTTTCTTGTTCGACTCATAGTCCACAGGCAGCGTCTTTATGCCTTTAAAACACCCCGGCTTGGCAACTTTCCCAATCACAAGTAAGCGACATCGTTCTGTGCCAGTCATGTTTGCCGCGATCAGCACCGACACCCTCTCCTTGCTGCGTTTGCCCCCGGCACAGTCGTCGTCCTTGAATGTCAGGGTATTCTCTGGTAGAAGCCGATAGAAAAGTGCAGTCTCATCTGCATTGAAGATGTCTTCCGGTCTGTATTCGCCGAGATATTCACGCAGCTTTTCGTCCTTTCATGTGGCGCATGTTTTCTGGTTAACGGACGCTTTTTCACCACACACGCTCTTAAAGACCAGGTCATGGCGATCTTTAAAGCGCGTCAGCCATCCGACGAAACGAAGTCATCGATCCTCAACATTGTTGCAAGCGTTCGGGCTTTCATCGCAACGATGTCTCCACTGAGAGGAAGTTTGTTGCTCCGGGCCTCCCTAATCCAAACCTGCAGAGCCTTCTCCAACTCTGGGTAAGCGCCGGTGCGCATTTGCTTCCGAAATGTCTTGAACTTGTCGTTCTCAAATGCATCCATTATTGTGCGCTTGTTCTTGATGTAGTTTGAGAGCGTGTTCGGCTTGATCCCGTACTTCAGCGCTATGTCTTGTTTAGCGGCACCTCCCTTCTCAACTTCCTTCAAAACCTCGACTTTCGTTGCCAGGTTGAGCATGCGACAAGAGCCACGGTTTGCCTTGGCTATCAACTGTGCGACTATGTACAGTCAATTCCGAAGCGTAGGATCACCCGCGGAACAACGTAGCCAACGAGCTACACGCACAAAGGCCCTCAACCAACACACATCATAGCACACGCCTCGACATACGCTGCGCGCGCCGCACGCTGCAAGCATAATCTACCACAATCTCGCATCTGCCAGTATGCAGTGCTGCGTGCACCTATGGCATCCGCGATCAGCTCCGGCGACGCGCGGCAGCCGCTTAACCGCCGGAGCTGATCGCAGAGGCTACGGCAGCTGTAGCAATGAATAATCACACTGCTCCAAGAAGGGCGGCGTTGCAGACGGCTGCAGTGGCGAAGACACCAACGCAGAATACGGAGCTGTTGCAGCACTTGAAAAAATTGCACATTCTACCAAAGAATGACGGTCACCTCGAGGATCCTGGCTGAAAATTAACTTCCAATTAAACAATATTACTGGATGAGGACTTCGAATTATCGAGCGATTCCTTCCATAGGATTACATGCAAAACTGACGGGACCAGCACTTCACTTTTAATTAACCGAAAATTGCAATTAAGCGGCTTCGAATTATCGGGAGTCGACTGTATTTGATAAAATTGGTATGTCTTCAAGAGTCATCCGCGTAGCATTCGACAGATGGTAAGTGCGATAATCATTAGCTAGACTTGGCACATGACATTGCTGCAAGTTCACGGTGCGCTCATTACATGGGAAAGAAAACAAAATTGAAATTTGACGTCAAAGTTCAGGTGTGCGATCATTATGCGAATAAATACGGTATGCCAGTATCGTCTGCTGCAGCGCTGCAATGTCTGCTGTCAAAGATAGTTGCCAACCTTGAACACCTTTGCTCCGCCTAATGGTTGCCAGCTGTAAACAGACCGCATTGTCCAATAGGAATGCGCATGCCATCCGCCTGTGCAGATGAACGCTCGCCGTCTATGCGGCAAGCGTCGGCGGTGTAACCAAGTGAAAGAGCACAACAAAGAAAAACGATTAGACACGAGCTGCAAACAGAGGAGACTAATGAGAGCAGCCCCTTCAGTGACATGCGTGTGTGGAACTGGTTTCATTCGGACCCGCCCAACTGCTCGATGCGAACTCGTATTTGGTTTCAGCCAGACCACTCATTTTACACTATCCTCTGCTCGCTTCAGCTCTCGCTCGTGCTTGTTTGGTTTGCGACTGTTTTGTAATCTGATTGTTTATCCAAGTTTTTCTTGGATAAAAATGAGCAGGTACAGCAGCAGCAACAAACAACTCACCCCAGTGGACTGCCTTGGGGGTGGCCTTCTGCGCTGCGCCATCCAGCGACCCCTGAAGCGCCCCCTCCTGCGGTCGGCCGCATAGGGGCTGCCCTTAACAGGCACCCCTTCTGGGCCAGTCACATTGGCAGCCTCGTTGCCCTGCAAGGACACCAGAAATACCCGTCACACACTTCTACTAGAACAGGGGGTGCACTTAGTATCGCACATGCAGTTTGTAAAAGCAAAGTGTTTGCCACTATAAAAACAAGGTACCAGAGACAAAGCATGTTACTCGAAAGCTCTAGCCATGCCCACAGTACAAACAGAAAGGCATTTCACAGCAAGGACATGCTACCACCGACAAGACTTTGTGCCAGACTTGCTGACTTTAGCAAGTGGAGCCTAGACTACCCCGATTACAGAGCCTTGCTGGACTTTTTCTAATCTATGCCTAAGACAGCCCTCCTCGAAATAAAAAGAAAGCCTAATCAGAACCTACATACTCAATGCTAATAAGGCAAGTAGGGCTGCAATTTGGACCACTTGGTTATACATTATACTGGAAAAACGCACTGTTTTGCATGGGACAGAACACACGAAACACAGAGTGCAAATGAACAATTTGAGTTAATACATTTATACACGTGTGAACAAAATGATCAACAGAAAGATGAAGGTACAAGTATTACATTCACTTTGCATTCCCCAAAAGTAGGCAGTAGTATGATCAGCAGTTACCTTTACTATGTTCACTGCATAAGTAATTTCTTCAGACAAAAGAGCTATTGAAGGCATGCTTATGCATTCTCCTGCACATGCAAGTGCCATGGTATGTGCCTAACTTTTAGTTCAATTCAATCATGGTCATGACAGTAGTTTTATTAAACTGTGGTGTACACGTACATCGCGACACATGTGATGGTGCGTTACCTGGATGGCTTATCTGCAGGCAGTTATACGAATGCCCTTTTAGCCATGTGCTAACAGATTGGTCAGACCGAGAAGTTTTGACACTATTTGTAATTACTGGACAGTCCCTCTAGGCTAAGCAGAAGCAACCTTTTTCTGAGAGAACCTCAATGAAAAGTTTTAAATGCCAAAGTAGAACATTTTGCATATTTGCATTCGTCCATATTTGCAAGTGGTAAATACAAGCAACATATTCACAGTATAATATTCACAAGGTAAAAAAAGTTTGCATGATATGGAACCTTGAAAAACCTAGCATATACAAAGGGGACAAAAAACACACTGCCACCTTAACAGTGAATCCTGTGCCAGCACTTAAGATGGAGAGCAGAAGAGGCAGTAAGAAACAATGAACAATCGTTTCAAAGTGTGCATACACGGAACAACTTGACAGCATCATCTATCACAACAGTGCGATGCTTTTAACAAATGGTATTTTGCTGATGAGTGCTGCTTTACTAACAATTTCAGCCTGTTTCTTACACAGCAATACTTGTGGCTGCTGGTTATAACCACATCTATCCACACATGCATGCCTGATAACTCAAAGACTTTTTGTAGTTAGATTTGCACTAACGCTATTAGTTAAAGAATTCCAAAGTGATGAAATCACTGGATACTAAATACACAAGCAACTGTTTCCTTGTTCATCCAGAAAAACCTTAACACAATTCAGAAACAGTTCAACACCAGACATTAATGAAATCCATTTACTTATTCTGGTTTCCATCTACATTATGCAATGAAAGGCCAGGACTGAACAGACGGCAAGACATGAGCCACATATTTCACAACAGCTCAGGGAACACATCGAATGCAAAAAAGCCCTACATTATATGCAGTGCACCTAACGTTGTCCTCTACAGGATTTGCTTCTTGCCTTTCAATCAGTGTGATCGCTTAATTTTCCACAGCCAAGGCTCTAGTTGGCAGCAAGTGACCTGTTATTTTGAGAATAAGCTGGAAGTGACTACAGAAGTTATGTTTTACTACAGGCACAAAAAAAATGCTTGTTTCAAAATAACTGCAGTTCCAAGTTACTTCACTTTGATGACCACTAATGAAATATCTGCCTGTTACAAGATGGTTCACATATCTGTTAAGTGTTTACCATTTCAGACAGCAGCACCTGAGCTGGTGACTATTATTCTTCACCGTGCCTGCTTTGCTTATGAGCTATTACTCTCAAACAGATCCCGCAAAATACACCAACCACGCCTCCCCACATCCACTTACTCTGGACCCCTGGTCATACCTTGCTGCCGGGTAACGAACGCACACATGCGGTTGCCCAAGAAATTTCCCTCCGGGAGACTCGGCGTAGTGAGGCGACTAGTTCAGAGTGGGGGGATCCCTTGCTCCGTTACAAAGACATACTCCGTTATTATACACGCATTCGTCGCACCCACGCGGCACCACCGCCGTCCTTCTCGCGGGAGGAAGCAGTGGCATTACGCCAGTTACAAACCGCAACTTTTCCAAATCTTGTCTCTCTCAATAAATTCTACCCACACTGTTATGCAGATTGTTGCCCTGGCTGTGGCAGCTCGCCCACCATCTTCCACGTCATGATTGAGTGCACTGCAAATCTCTTTCCTCCCTTGCCAACTCCCCTTTAGCCCTTACGCAACAAAGAGCTGTTGGTCGATGCCCTCCGGGCTGTGATACAACGGGCTCGAAACATCGCCGGAATCATCTTAGGGACCCTGGACTGAGGGTTCCTCCCACACTGCTCTCGCCATTCAAATATTATTAATAAAGATCTTTTACTCTCTGCATAACAATAGAGTATGTGTGCATGTACTTCAGAAATTGTTGGTACCCACTACACACACACTAATGACACCCGTACAGAGGACTTGCCTTTTCACCGACGACGACGTCAAACTCAACGGTCTCTCCTTCGCCCACACTTCTGACAACTTTTAGAGGGTTGTTTTTCGTTATTGCAGTCTGCAAACAGAAACACGAGCATGCGTTACGTGCGCAGATTATTTTGATGGTTTTTGTTCACAAATTGCAACCACAAGCTTGAGTGGCTGCAGACGCATACCTGATGAACAAAGATGTCTTCTTTTGTATCATTTCTGCAAGAGAAACAAATTAGGTGCATGAAGTTGACCTCAGAATAACCGTTTTTTGTCTTACCTATTTATAAATCCGTATCCATTTTTCACGTTAAACCATTTCACTGTTCCCAAAACTCTTTCAGCTGAAAAGAAAGGCGAAACGTACGACCGATTAGTATACAACATGCAACGAACGCACAAGCGTCGCATACCACGATTTTTTTTTCTCTCCCTCATTAATCTCAATTGAATCCTGCTTCATTTTGTCCCTCAATTCTTCAGTGAAGCGAAGGCGCTGAGAAGTTTGTGGAAGCTGCCGCCATGTGATAGGGCGAGAAGTAGCCACGCCTTCCATAATATGAATTGAGTGCGCATGAGAAAGTGTTCACAGCTTTAACTATCAACATCGCCGGCACATTTGGAGCGAAGCTTAACATGCTTGCTGTGCAGAACAGCAAGTGCAAAACATACAGGCTGAAGGTATGCCACTAGCTGTTATACATGCTACACTTTTAGTCGGAACTCAAGCTGACATCAAAGAAAAAGCGTACGCACTCAAGAGTTGCAAAGCAATCACAGAAGTGTTCGGTTAATTTTAGTTAGATCTTTATTATGTCTTCGCCAGGTCCACTAACTCAAACCCCTACAACAAATCACCTCTTATAGTTCTGAAAGCACGTAAAAAAAAAATTAATCACATTACGTAGCATGAGGCGGGTTATTTATAAAGATTCTGCTCGTAGCGTGCATCAGCTAGGCCTAAAAACACACACCGCAGCTAGGCTTAAGCATTCCAAGTTTGTACGCGCGCGGACGTTCCCACTGGTGAAAATGCTTAGGTCGGTGCATGCGAGAACCACAAGCCATTCTCGTTACTGGCAATCCGTGCAGTCGCCAACGTGTCCGCAGCGTAGTGGCGCGTGTCAATCAAGAGCGTGCGACCGCTAATCATGCATTTGCGGTGTGCGAGAAGCCTTCTCAGCAAAACGCGCATCGGATTCGTTATGTACTGTACATTACCGAGCACTTCCTTTTTCTTTCTTGAAACTGGTTCCTCTGAACCGATCTCGGTCTCGGCCATGATTTTAAGCGTTCCCGTCCTACGATGTTATTCACACTATACCGGCCTCCTTCCGCCAGCGCCGATGGAACGACTCCCGTCCTTTACTTTGTTCTCCCTCCCCAGTTCTAACCGTGCATGCTGCACATAGAACGCCGGTAAGCTTCTGCATGATTGGCCCAAAGAAGCATGACGTAGGTGAAAAACAGAAGCAGAAAAGTATGCACGTTTTTCATTCGTTCGTCAGTCACTGGCCGCATTCCCGTATCTGACCGAGTAAAAGCAGAAACCGAAACCGACCATTCTGCATATGCCTTACGTTTTAAAATACTTGAAGCGAATAATAAAATTAATGTATACCAAAACTATTACTTAATAAACGCATGTTTTAGGATTTATTGTAAATTTTTAGCCTTTATTATTTTGAGAAGCTTGTGGCACTGCTTCGTGTCACCTTTTACATGGAGCAGTGCTTCCGAAAACGTGGAGCGAAAGCGCAGCTATCCCTTTTCCGCTAGCAGCCGGACGAGTCACATGTAAGTTTTCAATGGGGCGCTGCATATGCAGCTGATATTTCACGTATTGTTTAATAGCAGCCTGCTTTTGTTGTTTCTGGCCAGTTGCATTCGCTTGCTTCACTCGCACGTGCGTGTTGCACGCGGTTTGGGTGCGTTTTGAGGAATATACAGGTTATGTAAAATTAGGCCTAGGGGATGTCTCGCGCCATGACAATTTCTTGCGCCTATTTAGGAGATCCGGGTGTTCATTTAGTGCATGTGCACTTTAAAAAAGCTTGGCTGTTTATACCATATATGTGGTGAACAGCGCAAACGATTGTCGAACTGACGTTTCGGCGGTGGCCTGTTTCGATTCCCGCCGCCTTGCTCTGCGAAAAGTGGCCGTTCATTTCGCCGGCTGGCCGTGTATGTGACTGGCGCCGTCTTTTGTCAACGCTGCACCACAGACTTACCGACGTGTGGAGGACTAAGGTTAGGCCTAATGAGTTATGGTTTTACTGTCGGTTTCGTTTGCTTTCAATGTCGCCCCGGAGTCCGATATGACATCGTTCGGTCAACTTCTTTCATCCCATTGTTGCTAGTAGCCATGCGCGGATGAGCAGGCGCGTGGACGCCGTGTGACGGCCCTCTGTGCTGTCTCGCGCTCGAGCCGGCAGCATCTGGTATCGGCCTCGCGTTCGCTGCGCTGTGTCGCCGTCGTGTTCTAACGTGCTTGCGACTCTGGGAACGCATTGTTTATTGTATTTTTTTTTCCAGCGTGCACGAGGGCAGCTCTTTGTCTCAGCTTCCACCGAGACCTATTTCACCGCTGCCACCCGGCACTAGGGCAGCAGGGGCGCGTCCCGGGCCGCGGTTTGGCTTGGTCTCTGTCTTCCCTGTGCTTGTGTGTTGTGGTTAGCATTTACTTTGTTGCTACAGCCTGACGGTGCTATGCAGTGCTTCTTATGGCTTATGAGCCTTGCAAGCCTATGGCGACGACCCAGTTTGACCTCCATCAGCCCTATCTGCCAGAAGTGTTCGTTGTATTGGGGATGGGAATGAATGGTTTCTTCAAAGCCAGCGCCATGCTTCCGTGGTACAACGCTTATTGCCAGGCGTGTTCATTTGACATGTGCGTAGACCTGCCCGTCGACGCCGCCCTTCTTTTGGCTTGCGCCAAATTCTTGCGTTCATAGTATCGTGAGCATTTGTCTTGAAGTGCGTTTTATAGTTTCTTTTCGGTGTTATCGGCGATTGATAATACCCTCTTCTGCAGAACTAGTCGGCTCTGTGCATGCATACGATCTGAGCCGCGGTAAAGTTTCGTACAGTGCAAGCTGTTACTAGCACGTGGTGTGTTTTGGGCGCAGTCTGCGCATTCACGTTGATATGTACTTGCGTTGTGGTCGGTGCGTTCTACCGCGTTGACCGCGAGCGATCAAGGCTTGCTCGTCGGCCGAACGGTTCTCGCACGTGGCTGCATTATGTGGAAAACGCTGTTAAGTAGTTTTTTGTTCTCCCAATATGTTGCGTGCGTTTTTAACACTGCCAGAAATTTTGCAACCTTTTCACTATTTGGTATGTCATTTCATTATATTGCATGAATGACAGCTGTGTCAGTACCTAATTGGGTGCACAACTTAAATTCATCACTGGAAGTCTTATACATCCGTGTGGAGTTAGTGTGCATGACTGTTTGAACCTTGATGTGCTATTATTGTCATAATAATCTGCATCCTTGTGGCTTTGTTGTTGAAGTGTTGCTCTAACTGCAGTGGCACTGAGGGAGCATCATGGATGACACAGAGCAGTACCAGGCAGCAGGGTCTGGTGCCTCCCAGACGTACCCTGTGCAATGCTCTTCCCTTCGCAAGAACGGATTCGTCATGCTCAAGGGCAGGCCCTGCCGCATTGTAGAGATGACCACATCCAAGACTGGCAAGCATGGCCACGCCAAGGTATTTGACCATCTACTGTGAGCAGTACATTAAAATTACAGCAGTGCAGCTGTGGTTCTTGCCTGCCACAATTGTTACTGGTTAATATTCTTTGCATTTTGCCTTGATTTGCGTAATTGTCTAGTCATTCAGAGCTGAAGACTTCCACATTGTGTGCATGAATAGTAGGCACAAGTCTTGAAATGGCTTGCTTAAGTATATACACCAGTAAACAGACGTGCATGATTTATTCTTTTGCAAAATGGAGTGGAAACCTGGGCAGATTGTGGCTCATTAGGCTTTGAAGGCATTTTCTAAACAGCTTTCATAATACCCCTGACACACGGGCGCTCTGAAGTCCTTTAGGTAAGGGGACATCTACCGGAAAGGCGTCCAAGTGCAGTGACACACGACAAAGGAGTATCTCCTTTACGGCAATGTTCCTTTTCGGGAAAGGAGATCGCGCAACTACTTTTCGAGTGGAAAAGGAGTTACTCTCGCACACAGCGTGCACAACTCGTCAATAGAAGGAAACCTGCCACACAACTATGGTGCCCATGGGTATTTTTTTTACCTTGCGAGAATGTTTTAATTGTTAGCGGTAATATAATTTGTCGAATAGTGAATATTTCCTCTAGCTATACTCTCAAACGCTCGCATAATGTCGCTAGTGCCGCCATGTTGAATTCCGGCAGTGTCGTCGTCGTTTGCTGCGCGCATGTAGTGTGTTCACGTCGCGAGATGCAGACTACACAATCAGCGCCCGCAGGAAATACCCAGAAGAAACCACAGTTGTTGGAATAACATATTGATTAAAAAGCGTTACACCTGCGCGCTCAAAGGAAGGGACGACAAAGACGTGAAAAAGGACGACAGAAACGTGGGCATCACCAGAATAAACAGCACGCACAGCAAAACACCGGCTGCACATAGTTGCTGGACCAAGTTAAATGGCTGCTAACAACGCAAAAACGCGAATAAAATAAACGACTATAAGCATTATTAGCCATCAACAATGAAAAAAATATATTTTTAGGTTCTACAGTAGCTGAGTGTAATAAAATACGCAGCTTTTTAAGCATGTTTTCTCTCTTGTGGCTTTAACAGCCAGCGCTATTTTTCTTGAGGCGTTCATCTGAGGAACTACCTGAAGTTCAGTGCGGTGCCGTGTGTCATCGGCGCAATTCCTTTCTGCAAAGGGTCCTTCAGAGTAGCAAAAGGGGTATAAGAGTATTACATGAACACGGGACAAGACTGGCATTGAGACTTTTGGAGTTCCTCCACACTGGGTGCCTGTGGTATCATGTTTGGACAATGCCTGCTTGTGAATAAAATTTTCTCATTTGGTGGTTATTTTGCATCATACAGGAACCAAGCACTCAATTTACGGCATTGAACTCTGCATATAAATTGCACACTACAGTGCTTTTGGCCTAAGCTTTTTTTCACCTAGCTCGAGCAGTGGTTCAGGACCCCTTTAAGAGTACTGACACAAAAATTCTGTATCTCATTTTATGGTTTGTTCGAGTTGCACCAATTTTGTAATGCCAGTACGATGTCAGAATTCCTTTGTTCTGTAGGGTGCATTGTCAAGAGCACCTTGCGTGATGAAAATCAAAGGTAGTAATTGTATGTTATTGCAAACCATTGACTCGCGTGCCAGCCTGGTTAATGTGTAGTCGCAGAAACTGGCTAGCTTGCCATAAACTGTTGTGCTTTCTCTTACTGAACGAACCACATGCACTACATCTCAAATGGTGAAACTGTCATTGAGGTGCACCAGTGCGAAGCATGTTTTGCATGTGTAATGCTCTGCTGTGCACCATGTAGAATAAGAGCAGTCATGTTTTGCTCAAGTAAGGGTATGATCCTCGTGAAGATGTAGTGCTGTGTAGTCAAACCTTGTTACACTGAAATAATGTATATAACGAGACAAGTGAAATTCCCCTTGAGATCCTTATAATCATAGTGTAGTACATGAAGTAATGAACTTTGTCATAACGAGGTATTACTGATTAGCAAGTAATGTGTGCCTCCTAGCTGCCCCAAAATGTCTGCCGCAGCGGCATCAAATAAACTGTCAGAATTTTTGCAGTAAATCCCTTGGTTGTGGTGGCATACTTTGAAAATTTTGTGAGCTTTAAAGATGGTTAGTTGTTGAAATATTATTTTGGTTGCACTTCAGTATCTGCAGATTCTATGTGTGAAAGTGGTAGCAATATTTTAATATGGTTATCTTCATATTGCATGTGTGAAACTAGACATTGCTGTTTGCTGCCACTGCAGAAACCAAGCTCACAGTGATGAGCCCTTTTCAATCACGATGGTCTTCTGAAAATGGTATGAGGACACAGATTGAATCTGAGTGAGCTTGGGTTAAGTATGAAGGCAGGTCTTGTCATAGCAAACTTGCAATTGTTCTTTTAGTAGCTCAGAAGGCAAGACACCTGGTCTCAAGCTTGTCACTGTAACTGAAGGTACCATGCTGGTAGAGGTTCAACTTGGAGCTGGCAGTTGCTGGAGCAGCGTTAGCATTATTTTGGGTTTTCATTCTTGCCTGTCATTTTGATGGGTAAGTTCCAACTTCCTTGATTGGTTTGGCCCCTGGCACTATTCCGCAGCTGTAAGAAATTGAACACCAGGATACAGAAGATGGCATCACTTCAGCCACAGCTGAAATTCTCATGATACAGTGGCCACTCAGTTGTGCTGTCCTTAACCCCTTCAGGTGCTATGTGCACAATTGTGCTGTGAATATAGTACATCAAAATCAAAAGCACTGGCAAAGGCTATTTAAACCAGTTCAGTAGAGCAAACTGTCCTACCCTGTGCCCACGTGCTGCACGGTGCTATGAACATGCCTGGATGGCGCACGCGTAGACTTTGTCAGAAGGTGGAAGAAATTGGCTCCCTGGCTCATGAGACAGAAATCGGTCGGAGTGCAGGTCCTTAGTACCCGTTTCGCGTAGCCAGGGCCAGCGTGTATCTCTAGCTGCGCAAGCTCCTGGCACCATCTCTTGCGCACAGTGCGAGCCTTGCTCTCTTCGCTTCTCCAATGCCACCCACCCCTGTGTGGCAGCAATTAGAGCGTCAGCTCGGTAGCGGTTGGTGCACCTCTTTGGCGCCCGTTCATGCGTTTCGCGTCACCGTTGTGCCTCGCTGTAACCAGCTCTCTAGCCAAGGCCATTGCGTATCTCTAGCTGGGTGAGAGCCTTGCTTTCTTCGCTTCTCCAATAACCGCCCCTGTGCGGCAGCAATCAAAATGCCGGCTCGGTGGTGGTTGATGTGATGTGCTGCTGCCCAAGCCAAAACTCATAACTGCCACCATTCGTCATTGCGTGTGCCCCTGTCCCCCTCCTCCACGACAGAGAGCACGTGGCATTCTCTGGTTGCTAAAGCGCCGGCTCACTATCAGCAGGTCACGGCACCCGCTTCCCAAGCCGAAACGCAGCGCCACCTTCAGTTCACTTGCTAGCAGCGTCAACGGCGTCAGTCAGTCGCTTCCATCTTTTTGCCGCGCAACTTTCCTATGCACCTACACGCTGCCTCCAACAAACTCCTGATAAGCGAGGCAGTTGCGCCAAACTATGCTCCGTTTGCGGCGGCTGGTGCGAAATGTTCCGCACAAGGCTGATTGTCCCAGTTTCACAAACGGTTGCTACTATAATCCGTCTGCCTATATAGATAGTTTACCGTATTTACTCGCATAATGATCGCACTTTTTTGTCAGAAAAAATTGCACGAATTCAGGGGTGCGATCATTACGCGGGTTAAATTTCCGCGAAAAAAAAAATTTTTTTCGTCCCCCGTTTGCTGCGGGTGCGGGACACCAAAACAAAAATGGCGGCCGGCTGAGCAAGCCGAAAGCGCCGAACGCGATTTTTTTTTTCTTCTTGTGAGTACATTACATGCATTGAAACAGTTTTTTCCGTATCAGTAATGAATAATATCGTTAATATCGGCAAGTTTGCGGCAATAACGTAGCCATGTCCACTTTGAGGGGGCAGAAACAGATGGGCGCGCTTAGCTGCCAGTGACATAGAAACACATGGCAGGCATGCTGCAGAAACTGCGGCATCTGTCTTAACTACTATCCTAATACCGCACGTTTGCGCTAAGGGTGGGTGCATATCTTAGCTGTGTTACAAGCGTTGGCGTATGAATAAGGTACTTTTAACTATAGGGCTTCGGGCTAACGTGCCCAGACCCGGCTAGCTAAGGTCTAAGGAGACACGTAGCTCGTCCCCACTCCGCAGCGCACGCCAAGGGGCGCCGCGGTAGTGATCGAACTTGCGCAGAGCGAACACTATTGCTAGACACTCACGTTCGGTCACGGAATAGTTAAGCTCTGCGGGCGTCAACGACCGGCTGGCAAAGGCCACTGGCCGAAGAACGTCCTCATGTTCTTGGAGCAGCACCGCACCTATACCCAGGTCGCTCGCGTCAGCTTGGACTACGAACTCCATGTTCAGGTCGGGCAGCTTCAGCTCGGCTGTGTCCACAAGAGGTTTAGAGAGAGCCCTGAAGGCATCCTCTTGCTCCGGACCCCAGCTCCAGCTTGTAGACTTCCTCAACAACGAGGTCAAGGGAGCCTGTAGAACGGCGCAGTTGGGCACGAATTGGCGGTAGTAATTCACCATGCCCAAAAAGCGTCTGAGGGCCTGTATGTTAGCTGGCGTTGGGTACTCGAGGATAGCTCGGACCTTGTCCTCGCTCGGCAAAACACGGCCTCGCTCTATTGTAAAGCCCAGCGGTGAGACACGGGTCTCTGCGATCTGAGCTTTCTTCGGGTTCAGAGTAATACCGGCAGCGTGCAGCCTTCCGAGGATGTCCTCCAAGTGGCGGAGGTGTTCCTCAAAGGTGCGAGAGAAGAGGACAATATTGTCTAGGTAGGCTAGGGCGTATTGCCATTTTGCCCTTCCGAGAACTCTGTCCATCAATCTCTGGAAAGTCGTTGCAGCGCCCGAGCAGCCAAAGGGCATGCGAGTGAACTCGTACAAGCTTCTATGGGAGGTGAAAGCGGTTTTCTCCGCGTCCCTTGGCTCCATCTGCACTTGCAGGTAACCGCGGCTAGCATCTAGAGTGGTAAAATAATGTGCACCACCTAGGCTCGCCACGATTGAGTCAATGCTCGGCATAGGGTAAGCATCCTTCCGAGTGGCTTCATTGAGTCGGCGGTAGTCCACGCAAAGACGAGAGAAGCAGTCTTTTTTCGGGACCAGCACTACCAGAGAACCCCACGGACTATTAGATCGGCGGATTACGCCAGTCTCGATCATTTCGTCCATTGCGAGGTGGATAGCTTTCCTTTTGGCCATGCTCACGGGCTTGGGATTGCATTTCCACGGTAGCGCGTCGCCTGTGTCGATCTGGTGTCGCACAAGAGTGGTGCGTCCCGGCCGATCTGTCAACATCGCGTGAAATTGGTTCAGCAGCGATGACAGGTGCGCCTTCTCACGTTCCGACAAACTGCCAGGCAAAGGCGGCAGCGAGCGGTTCGTTTCGCCGCGCACACTTGCGATCGTAGGATTACATGAAATCCGCTTGCGCTCGGCTCGGGAGAATGAGTCTCGCAACGAGCTCTGCCCGCTTCGCTGGCCGACGAGGGGCCGCGTACAGCGGGTTTTGTGACAGCCGGAGTCTGGGGGGTCAATGGGACTCGCCCCTCCTCCTGCCGTGGTGCCGCGCCCGGGGCTCTAGGTGCCACCGAAGCGACAGGGAAATGCGCAAAAGGTTTCAGGGGCGCACCAGGGCCCTCCCTGTATCCTTTGTTCGCAATGTCTATCACGATCCCAGTGCGGGCCAGAAAGTCTCGGCCTACTATCACGGGTACGGACAGACCAGGGAGGTACACGAACCTGTGACGGCGTACACGCTCCTCCCAGTGCACAACCAATCTCGCCGAGCCACACGAGGTAGCCGCACCGCTCGCGAGATGGAAGGCGGTGTTGCAGGCTCGCAGCCGGACTGAGTGCCGGCGTAAGTGAGCCAAAACTTCCTCTTCGAACAGCGAGGCTGTGGCGCCACTGTCCAGTAGTGCTGCAAACGTTCGACCAGCGATCGTGAGCGCAAGGAAGGGGGCTGGCGACGGGTCATCAATTCCGACCCTACACGCCATCGGGGCTAAGGAACCCCTTGTTTCAGGCACCGCCGGCGAAGGCAGAGTCACCGGCAGCACACGCCGTTTCCCGTCGGGCGATTGTGCCCTTTGGTAGCGTGGCGGTTTGTGCACTCCCGGGCAATGTGGCCCGTCTCATTGCACTTGTAGCAGACGACGCTGTGTGCAGGTGGAGCTGCGCGCCGGCGGTGTTCTGTTGCGCCGCGTGGGCATTGGTATCAGTTTCCACCGCCGAGCCGCTTCGGCGGTCCCAGTTTCGTGCTCGGCCGGGCTGGGCGACTGTGTGCGCCCGCCTGGCATACGAGTACGGGTCAAGAGCTCGGTCAGAGAGCTCCCACGCGCCTCGCTCAGTTTCTCCAACGAGGGCTGTCGTTGCGTCGGTTAGCCGGAAAGGGGCGGACTAGGCGGTACCACCGCGCAGCTTGGGCGGTCAGCGAGACAGGCAGTATGGTGCCTATAATCACGCTGTCTTCCAGCCTCATCGCTTTCTGGTATTGGCATAGAGACTCCAGGTATTCCGTAGCGCTCATGCGGTCTGAGTAACCGCTGTACGTCGCAATATGTACCTTGAAGTTGCTCGGCAGGGCAGGCCTAGGGGGACTAGGGTCCACCACGGGAGGCCTGACGCTAGCCTGAGATTGCGCCATTTCCATCAGCGATGATAGCAACTGCGCGGCTGCGTTGTGCAGCGGCAATTGGTCCGGGTGAGGCTCACAGGGTGCCTGCCGGGATGTGCCCGCTCGTGGCCCTAAGGGACCGGCCGACGGTGCTGCGAAAAGGTTGCCCTCCAGGCCAACTGAGGCCGGATAGCGGATCGCAGTAGCCGGCGGAGCGGGATGGCTCCTGCTCGGCAGAACGCCGAAGCAGCTGAGCAGTTAAAGGGCTCACGCTGCTTGGACCGTAGGGTGCCGCTGGGCGGACGGGCTGACCAATGGGTGTCCCTATGGGGTCGCACTTGGCATCTGACAGCATGGGGTTGCCACGAAGAGCATCCCTGTAGCTTACAGCATTGTCCGCTGCCTCAAACGACAGAAGGTCCGCAAGCAAGAACTCGGGCTGCGACGGGGGCCGCAAAGGGGCCTGCTCCGACGCCATGCCGAAACCTAGTTGGGCGCCAGATATGTGGGGCTTCGGGCTAACATGCCCAGACCCAGCTAGCTAAGGTCTAAGGAGACACGTAGCCAGTCCCCACTCCCGGCAAGGCGTTGACTCACCGGCAAGGCGTAGAGACGACTCCAAGCCGTGGCACCAACGAATGGGGGTTTACTTCCTGCTATGTACAAAATGCGAGTACAATACAGGAATACGGCACTGGGGTGGCAGTTGCAGGCTACGGGTGAAAGCTCCCGGGAAGTCTGCTCCGCCACGCTGGCTCTTCCGAGCAGGATCGCCACACAAAAGGGGGCCGCCTTGCTCAGAGGGGCGCGGGACCAAGGGGGTCTGCACGTCCGACAGCCATGAGCACCGAAAGTCAATCTCTCCGGGCGAAAGCGCCCGCTCCTCAGGCACTGTTCTTACGCGCGGCGCACGGCGTAACGTGAGCCGCGCGCGCAAGCAGCAGGCTCCGCGTCGCGCCAGCGGCCGCGGGGACTGTCCGCTATCCAAAATAAGGCTTGGAACTGCGTGTCCCCAGCGATCGCGCGGCCGAATGGCCCAAGTCGCGCGTGAACAGGAGACAGGGGTCCCAAAAGGGGTCCCCGCATAACGTATTAGTGTAAACATGGCTACTATTGTTGCCGCTTGCGATTTGTTGCTTGCCCACGAGTGCAGATGAGAAGAATCGAAGGGCGCCTTTTTTGTTGTTGACCACAACCATTATAAAGCCTGCAAATAATAAAGGAAAGTTTGCTTGTACCTCTTTTTGTCATGGAAGTGCGGAGAGTGATGAAAGTAATGAAATGAGGCATCTACTTAAGAGTGTTTGGTGCGTGCAGACCGCCTGGTTCGTCTTGAATAGTCGTTTGCGTAGCATTCAACAGATGGTAAGCGCAGTCATTATTAGCTAGACTTGCCACACGACATATCGCTGTGGCAAGTTCGGGGTGCGGTCATTACGCGGGAAATAAAAAAAAATCGAATTTTGACGACAAAATTTAGGGGTGCGATCATTATGCGAGTAAATACGGTATTCTCAGCCATTTCTTTCTGAGCCATCAGCAAGCCAACCTGTGGAAGTCCTTCGTCTGCCGCTGCTGCTAAACGAGCTGCCCGAGCAGAGGCCCAGCGCCGTTGCTGCCAGAATCCAGAGGTGCGCTACACCGAACCAGGCATTTATCCAACCATAAAGCTTCCTTCATGACAATCAAGAATTGGTAGTGCAGTGTTTCTTGAAGAAGGAATGTGTGTGAAGAATAAAAAGTTGTCTGTAACTGTGCTGTCTTGCTCGAATCCTTTGCCTCGATATATTGAAAAGCCGAACCAGCTGAAGAGCTGCGCTCACATTTAGCATTGGGAAGTAACGTAGTTGTTCTAAATTATTTTTTAAATATGAATATCAACTTTCATCTACAGCTTGCGGTCTTCTCGCTATGCTCGCGGCGCGCACGCTCCGATATTGCGCGTGTTGGACAACCACTGAGTTTGAGCACTCCGAGCTACCATGGATACAGTAGAACCCCGCTGTTACGTTCCTCACTGCTGCGTTTTCCCGGCTGCTACGTCGTTTTCATCCGGTCCCGGCATAGCTTCCATAGGATCCAATGTATAAGGAACCCCGCTGTTACGTTGTAGCTGTAAAAACGTTCCCGCATGATACGTCGCAACTTAGCACCCCAAACTCGCCTGGGCTAAAGTAGACAACGCGCTCCAACCGCCATTTTGGCTTTTGACGAGTTTTGGCTGGGCTTGGCTATGGAACTGGCTGCAAGAAGCCGCACGCCAGTTCATGAGGCCGCCACTAAGTGGCCATTCGTGGAAAATGATCTTACTATCATCACTGTGATTACGGTCACCGCTTGGTTGTTGGACGGGTCGACTCACGGAGGAAGGAAACTCGGGAGAGGCCCTGACGTCACTCTTTGTGAAGCTAAAGTGAAACCGGAAGTTGGCGTTGCTCCGCCTATCGGGCCTACTCTCCTCTCTTGTTTACGTTTCTCCCACGCCGCGCTGCGCGCAACCGGGCTGCTCGGACGCGCGCGCTCCGCAGCAATACTAAACAATCGTTTGCACGTTAGCATGATTACGCCAAAGAGGGCAAAATTTCCAGCGGAAATTCGTTCGTCCATTGCCGTGGCGCGGTGACGACAAGGAGCACGAGCCGCATGATGCCGGGGAGTTGCCAAATCCTAGCTTTGGAGAAGCCGTCGCGGCTCTGGACCTCCTCCGCAGGTACGTCGCACCTCACAGCGACGCTGACAGCAATGCGGCCTTCCAGGGTATTGAGAAACGTGTGGAGATTTATAGCGAGCGAAAGAAACGGCAAGCCACCATTCTAGACTTTTTAAGTCCTAAGCGCACTCTGTGGAAATAAATTGTCTATAGTTGAAGCTGCACTTTTTTCATTCATTTTCGGAGCTTTCCTCACTGTTGCGTTTTCCCGGCTGTTACGTTTTTTCCCCCCGGTCCGGTGAAAAACGTATGAACGGGGTTCCACTGTATAGGGCGGCGTGCCTGCTCTGGCCCACTCCGTGTGCTGACGCATCGCTGCGCGCCTCGCCAATCCCAGCTAGGGGATGGCTAAACCATGCACGCAGCAAGGGAGACCCTGGGTGAAACTCTCTAGAAGCAACAGAACATTTATTAAGCTCTGGTGTTCGATACAAACAAGTTTGAACAAGACGTCTGAATCTAAATCTATTCGCGATACAGTACATGGCCAAATGGTCGCCGGTGGCCGCTGACGGTGCACTGTGATGGAGAGACCAAATAACCCAGCAGTAAGAGGCTGCCCATCCTTTGGCCAGTGCCTGCCATCATGTACCCACACAGCAGAGGAAGTAAAAACAAACGGAACAGATGGGGGCAAGATAGGAAGGCTGCCCGTTCCCGCCAGCGGCGGACAAAGGGGGCTGCCACCGGCAGAGAGGAACACGTACGCACCTTCAGACGCTCCAATGTGGTCTCCCTGGGCCCAGTCTTGCGCGCACATACCCAGAGCGCAGGCAGGGCCCAACTCCTGCCAAAATGTCGGCCAATGGTTGAAGCCCGTGGGCGGAATGACAGCAGAATGACAGTGTCTCAAAATGAAACGTTACTGTCAAAATTCTGTTAGCCTACTTAGGCACGCTTTGCGAGATATTGTGTAACTCTGCACTGGACGCAGAGCAACAGTGCTCCATGCATGCACCAGCATTTCTCCAGCACACGCTGTCACCTCTAGATGCCAACGCATCCAGTGCCGAGCATGAAAGTGATATTGTCTTGTATACCCAAAGGCAATAGATCGGGTTTCGCAAATCTGCGTCAGGCGCTGGATTTGTACACTGCCTGTTCGGTGACACCAAAACCAGTTTTCTTGACGCAAGAGGTGCGTATCCTCGGACAATCTCAATCGCGGCCCGATACATAGCACTCAATGCTGTGGCCGCCATCTCAAGTTGTTCTTGTAAACAAAAATGGTGGCGCCCACACAAGTGGAATGTGGTGACGTTTTGCACAATTTTAGTGCAAAGCTATAGCATTTGAGAAAATTTGGAGTCTGCTAGCCTTGGGCAACCAAGTACCGTATTTGCCAGGGATGCAAAAATATTTCGTTATCGCAGGCTTCTACTGTAGTCGTATTCAATGTTTCAGATATTCGCAAACACCGAGTAAGAGATGCTAGTTTTCTGTGTACGGATTTATAAACTCAAATTTTCACTGTCTCAACTGAATTATTGTAAGACTTTTCACTTCGTAAATTTCCATTACAATTTAGCGACTTTGCAAACTTTGACAAAAATTTGTTGTGAATATATTGAAGTGGAAAAAATTATCCTGTTTAATATACTAATATAGGGATTATATGTGACAGCCGTGAAGTAACATGATGTAAACAAGTCTGAAACAAAGGCGGATTTGGGTTAATGGGCAGTCAGTGTTCGAATGGGTAGGGCATCGAGCTGCTGTGCTGAGGGAGCAAGGTTCGAAACCAACCATGGGATCATCTTGCGTTAGAGTATGTGGTAATGTGTGCATACATGCCGCTCGTCAGTGAAACTCTTTCACACCGACATGGGTCACAGTAATGCAGGACTCTGTAGATGCTGCTGTTCAAAGCGCTTTCACACAGACTTCGATCACTCGGTGTGTGCCCTCTCCTACGATGGTTGATCCAGAAATAAGGTTCCCATCAATTTTAGAAATAGAAAACATTGTTTATTCTCATTAATATTTACATCATTGGAAAGATGAAACTTTGCTCTAGTTTTCTACATAACCGCCATCTCTTTTTATGCATTTCTGCGGACTGCTCCAATTTCTGTATCCCAATGTCGTGGAATTCCTACGCCAACTTATTGAGCAAGAGTTTCATTTCTTTGACTTCATCATTGCTTCGGAAGCGTTGGCCACTCAGATGTTCCTTTAACTTGGGGAACAAGTGATAATCAGTAGGTGCGAGGTCAGGACTGCATGGTGGGTGGGGCATGACAGTACACCCAAAGTTTGTCAAAAGTTCCTGTGTTTGACGGGAGACGCGAGGGCGGGCGTCTTGAAGCAGTTTCGTTCGACCCAACTGCTTACATTTCAGCTCAAGTCCGCCGGTAGCGGGTGCACGAACTCTGTGGTGCCAGGTTAACCTTCGCTGAACAGGATCGACATTTGCTCAAACTTCATGGGCACAGCTTGAGTGTTAAAGCTTGTGCATTTAAACTTGGTAGGCGTGTGCGACTCATCTTGAGCACGATTAATTACATGTACAAGCGAATACGCTATTGTGTTGTCTATTCGATGGCTGATCGCATGGGTGCGGTCGAACAATGGTCGGCACGTTGATTTTGCCGGCGCCGTCGATAAGCCCGTCCCAGTACAACTCGCGCTCGTCGGTTGCATCGTCGTTGACCTGGTATAATAAAAAGGTTTAAGGGATGCACAATAGTCGGTCACTCGGAGTGAGAATCTTGGTGGTCTCGTATCGACCCAGTGTTGCCGCACCTTACGAGTATGTGCAGTCAGGCATGCGCTACCACCACCAGCAAGTGAGGAACGATGCTGCAAGAAGAATGCGTCAGCAACGCGATGTACATAAGTGTCGCCCAAGTGTAACACACGAGTTTTTCGCTAAATTTGTTAGCCATCAATGAAAGGCAGGAACTGCCTGGTTTCCGGTGCAGTCCGGACAACTCGGACAGTGCCGTGGCCGCTTTCTCTTTTAAAATGAAGTTGCAGTCTTACGCTATGCATGTTTTCGGCACCGCACCGATTTCAAGCTACCAGTAGTTTCAACGCGGTACATGGCACAAATTTTCGCAGCAGCATGCGTCCGAGCGCTTTTTTTTTTTTTTTCTTTCTTTTTCCGGGGGAGACTTATCGGCGTGTGGCCCCTCTAAAACGTTTTGCGACTAATCCGCTAGGGCAGGGCACATGCGCTGTCGTGCCATAAAAGAGGCGGATTATTTCGAAAAATTGCCTATGCATTGAGCACCTGTTTGCATCCTGTATCCTTGAATCATTTCGTGATGAAACCAGTAACCCTCCATTTTCCAGTTCGGCATTGGGCGCTGCCTAAGAATTTTGGCTCAGGTTTAGTTCTAGCTGGAATTACAGTACGGCTTTCTGTTCAGGTCGAAACCCTAATTTGAACTGTCACAAACATTTGAAGTGTAATAAGTGTAAATTGTTCTAGTCAATTGAGTTGGTTGCACTTGGTGTCTTCATGTAGGGAGTTCATATCTTTCATTGTTTTTAGAATGTTTTACATTGGGCATATATTTCAATTGTCTGCATAGGTGGTTTCCGGATATGCTAGGCATGAAATTGTCATTATCTGCAAGTGACATTCCCATGAGCAGTTTTCGCACGTCCACATTCCGTAAACTTGAGAAAGCTTGTTGAAGAGTTCAAAAATGCTGATTCGTTCTCCAGCTGTGCAGTTTTCATAATTACGAATTTACAAGAGGTGTAATGAACGTAATTTTTTAATGGACAGCAGTAATTGGGGCCTCAAGGGGTTGAGCAGGAACTCTCTTGATGCACTGTGGTTGCTTAGTGGCTATGGTGTTGGGCTACTAAGCACGAGGTCACGGGATCGATTCCCAGCCACAGCAGCCGCATTTTGATGGGGGCGAAACGCGAAAACACCCATGTACTTAGATTTAGGTGTACATTAAGAACCTCAGGTGGTCCAAATTTCCAGTCCCCAACTACGACAGGCCTCGTAATTGGATTGTGGTGTTAGCACATAAAAACCCTGTAAGTTAATTTAAACGGGAACTCTCTTGCCAGTTCACGCAGTCATGTTGTGAATGTACAATTCTGCAGGTTCATCTAGTGGGCCTGGACATCTTTACCGCAAAGAAACATGAGGATCTGTGCCCTTCAACCCACAACATTGATGTGCCCAATGTCAACCGCTGCGATTTCCAGGTCAGTGCTGCTTTGTGAACCACTGGTCTCATGACTTACCGTGTTTGCTCACATTTGCTCAGTATAGGAAGTTACTGTTTCATGTCTTCCTAGTTAAGGGGGGACGTGGCAATGAAAATGTTTTTTTTTTTTATTTATGGGAATAAATTGGTGAAATTGGGCATACAGGTGCGATTTCTTATGCTGATATCATAACTGAAATTAGTTTTGTACCCAGCACCTCCACCAGATATGTTACGCAAGAAGACGCAGATGAAAAGCTATATACAAGTATATTTACAACGTAATACGCCGCACTTGGCCAAGAGGCAACAGCCCGCGCTAGCCTCCAATCGTCGTCGTTGTCTTCTTACTGCTCGCCTCTTCGTCATCGGTAATACCGTATTTACACGATTGTAAGTTGACCCCTTTTTTAAATTTGAGTCTGAAGTTGGGGGGTCGGCTTACAATCGAAACCGAAACATGGCCCCGCCAAAAAAAGCGATACCAACGGGAGCTACAACGTAGTTAGAATTTTATGTTTGCTCTATGGCCCTACCCGTATCTTTTCGCTATCCCGCGTGTTTGTTCGCTTTTCGGAAGAGTTTTTCAACATTTTTGAGTCTTATACCCCTGTCACACGGGCACCCGCGAACTCCGTTGAACTCCTTCGTCTTTACGCCAATGGAGTTGCGCTCCGTGTCACACGGTCTCCCTTGCGCCAAGGAAGTTAAATGGAGATTTTGGGCGAAGGGAGTTCGGCAATGACCATTACGGTTGGATGGAGTACTCTCGTTCACAGGCAGCTACAGTTCTGCAGAAAACTACGCTAGTAAAATCGTCGTAACTGGTTCATTTACAAATTTTAGCATTATTATTTTTTTGCTTTGGGATATATGCCACATAATGGAAGTTTTAATTTGTTTTTAAGGGCATCAGCACCTGTACTCTCTACACCAATACTTCGCCACGCTGCATTGGGAAACGTCGTTCCGCCATTTTGTTTGTTTTTATATGCACGGGAGCCGCACGTATCGTTCAAGCCGTACGGGTAAAATTCTCCGGGTGACACGCACCATGAGCGATCCCGGCGCACCGCGAACACACAGACACGCGCGATTACACAGAGGAATCACAACTCGAAGAGCACCAACCCAACAACGTGACCCGCTCTGCCACGCACGAAAGCAAGAGCGCAGTGTGGCCAGCATCGCTTGAAACTTCGCTATGCTTGGAAAACAAGTCTTGCGGTAACGTACCGCAAAGTTTCTCGCTGTGATTTTATATTATTACATACTGCGTTAAAAAAATGCACATAGATTACTTTAACGGCGACCGTATATGTGAACAGTTGCACGCGGAAGTAAGCGCAGCAGCGCCGTTTGTACCCCGTGCGGCGGCCGTCGAAAGCTCGCGCTGTGCCGTGTAGCACGGCCGCAACTCCATTACCGCCAATCTCCATTAGGGAGTTTCATGCTCAACGGAGTTCGCGGGTGCCCGTGTGACAGGGGTATTACAGTGCATGCAACACTGGGGGGGGGGGGGGGGGGGGGGGGGAGGAGTGTTAATAGTTGATAGAAGCGCCGCTGTTCCCATTTGCGGCGGCACCCTCAGAACGGCGGCGCTTGCGAGGAGTATCGGTAGTTCATGGAAGAGCAGACACCGCTCGCGGGGTTCTCTTTCTCTGTTTAAAGGCATTAATATTGGTTCGACGCGTTCCACTTGACTGCCTGCTACGTGCTACTTCTGTGCTTCCCCAGTCGTCATGAGTGCTCCAGGCCCACTAATCGTTCGGCACTCGTTCACAGCAGCGTTCAAGAAGGCTGCCATCCTTTACGCCGAAGAAACAAATCACTGCGCAGTGGGCCGCAATTTCGATGTTTCTAAACTGGTGGTGCGAGAGTGGCGACTGCAGCGAAGCGAAATGTGTGACGGCAAGTGAGAAATTTCCCACGTGCCGAAGTCTGGACGCTTTCCGGAGCTGTAGGCTAAGCTTGCGGTGTACGTCGCTGAAATGTGTGATCGGTCCCTGCCAGTGAAGTGCGACGTGGTCATGAAACAAGCCCAGACCTTCGCCTTAATTTTAAGGTTTTGCTCCGCCGTGAGTACGAGTGGCTGGCGGTTAGAAGACTGAAATTACGCCAACCGGACCTGTGAAAAGAGCCTCCCTGACGGCTGCGTGTGGCTGGGTGCATTTGGCGTGGGCTGCTGTTCTGCAAGATGTCCTGGTGCGGTCATTTGCCAAATTTGAAATTTCGCTGGACCACGACGCGCTGTGGGACCGCAGCAACGATGACGATGGCAGCACTAGTGAAGAAGAGTGAAGACCATGTCAGCTACTAATAAATTTTCATTATCGAATGCGCCCTCGGGTATGCTTTTTTTTTTTTTTTTTTCGGTCAAGCGATATGGGGGGGTCGACTTACATTCGAGTTGACTTAAAATCGTGTAAATACGGTACTATTCCGTAGCACTATTATAGTTTTTGAGTTACAACTGACAGCCTCTAATGGTCATGCCCAAATTAATTACACATAAATTTGCCAAGATTTTCATGTCTGCATGTTCACAAAGGCCCATTCTGTGCAGTAAAGCTATTGGTTTATGTTTTAAATGCCAAAATAAACACATATTTTCAGCTTTCCTTTGCATATTTTCTTACTAATTACCTTTGCAAAAAACCCATTATAAATATTTTGATGAGGTGCAGTTAAAAATGGACAGCTTTATTGCACTCATCAATGTTTCAGGGTCTAAGTGCAGAGGACAGAATGATTTTGTCTTCATTTGTTGTAAAATGGCTCTGGGATGACTGAAAGCAACTGCACAAAACATGCAAGCTGAGAAAACTGAGCTCAGTTTCATTTGTTGTAAACATTTAAATCTTTATTTTGAGCACCTAAAACCCGCCTGGAATTTAGTCCTTTGCCTGTGGGGACACATTTGCTTTACATTTTGATGTTTTTTCCGTTCTTGCAGCAGTTTCGTGCACCTTAGTTGCCTTTTTTGGAAGCCACGCGGAAGAAGCCGTGATAGCAATAGCTATCACAAATACCTCAGCCAAAATACTTTTCTGCGACTCCAAGTCGGCAGTGCGTAATTTTTCCAAAGGCAAAACCCACGAAATGGCGCTACAAATTCTACAGAAAGTACATTTCACGCCCCGCCAGATCAAAATAATCTGGATCCCTGCGCACTCGTCCCATCCCGGGAACGAAGCGGCTCACAATTTCGCCCGTGGACTCTTCAACCGGGCAGTGAGCCAACCAATCCTGCGAGGAGCAAAAGAGCGCATGATAACCTACCACGAAATTACGCAGTACTATAAGAACGTAAGACTCGAATACCCACCCCCTGACAATTCCTTAACCAAAAACCAGCAGGCGACGTGGAGGCAACTCCACACACCTTCCCCAACCCGTACAAACTATCCATAGTCTACCCAGGGATACACTCCCCCGAATGTACGCTATGCGAGGCCGACAAAGCCGATTTAGCACACATCTTGCACGGATGCCCTGAGCTCAAACCTAGAGCCGAATGGCAGCTATCCAACCGAGAGCAGTGGGAGGCTGCGGTGACCAGCTTGGAACCCGTGGTTCAATTGCGGGCAGTGACCTGGGCTTTAGAAGTCGCCGTAAGACACGGTCTGATGGCCACCTCATGAAGCCATCATGACTTCCCACATCTCATGAATAATTTTCTGTTGACGAAATAAAGTTTTTACCATCACCGCGGAATTCCTTTCTCGTCTGCATCGCGCTCATCCGCGCAGTCGGCTGTGCACTATACAGTTGAACCTCGCTACAACGAAACTGACGGGGCGCGCGAAAAATTTCGTTAAAGCGAAATTTCGTTGAGGCGAAAACAGCCCAAAAACACTGTCAGGTTGGACCACATAGTCCCAAAACATCATTTATTTCCAAAGAAGTCGGTCAGCTTCTTCTGCTTCTTTTTTTTTGCCACGAGTGCAGTGGCGCGGCTTTCGCACTCGGTGAACAGTTGCATCGCGACGTCGTCATCGTGAGCACCGAAAAATCTGCGGATCACATCAAAAGCATCCATCACTTTTATTGCAGGTGGTGGCGCTAAGTCCTCCGCGTCGCTGTCATCATCCGATGATGCGTCGTTGTGGCGAACGCCCTCAATTATAGCTTCGTCACTCAGCTCCTCGTGAGCTAGCACTTCACTGTCAACAGCGATGTAGTCGCCGATGTGAACATCGGCCGGCACATCTCCGGAGTCCTGAAGGGCTGCCCATGCCGCATTGGCCTCTGTGGAGGGTGGAGCAATTGTACTGCAGCCTTCCTCGTCCGTCGTGGAGTTCGCTGCCAGTTGAGCATCGGAGTGAAAGCCGGCGTGCACAAAACAGTTGTAGATGATACTGCGACTGGTTGCCGTCCACGCTGCTGAGACCATCTGTACAGCCATGTACAAATCCACTTCGATTGCCCGACCGGTGTCGATGTTTAACACCAGCCGCTGAATCAGTCGCTGTCGATAAGCGCTTTTAACGCTATTGATGATACCTTGATCCAGCGGCTGGATTAAAGCCGTGCAATTCGGCGGGAAGAATCTTACTTCCACGCTTTGAAGCTGAACGTCTTCAACGTTATGCGCTGAGCAATTGTCGATGAGCAAACAAACCTTACGTTTCTTTGCCGTCATGTCACGGTCGAAAGCGGTTAGCCACTCTTTGAAAACGGCCCGTGTCATCCAAGACTTCTTATTGGCAACATATTTGACGGGCAGGCTCTTGCCACCTTTGAAGCACCGCGGCTTCGCACTTTTGCCTATCACCAGTGGGCAGCGCTTGTCAGACCCGTCCATGTTGCAGCACAGGAGCACAGTCACACGCTTTTTGCTATGCTTCCCTCCGCTGCATGGCTGGCCCTTCATGTGAAGCGTCTTGGAGGGGAGGAGCTCGAAGAAAAGTCCCGTTTCATCGGCATTGTATATGTCTGATGTGGCATATTTCTCCATTAATTCCGGCACAGTAGCTGATGCCCAAGCAGATGCAGCGTCGGCGTCTGATGAGGCCGACTCCCCACACAGCACTTTAGCGACGATTTCATGCCTGGCCTTAAAACGGGTCAGCCACCCTGAGCTGGCTTTGAAATCATTGATGCCCAGCATACAGGCATAGCCAAGTGCCTTTTGCTGCAACATGTTTCCGCTGACCGGCATCTTCTTTGCGCGCACGTCGAGGAACCACGTGTACAGAGCCTTCTCAAGGTCCTCATGAGCCGCTTGCGTCAGCTTTTTCCGCTTCGCGGATGTCCCCGAAGAAAGAGCTTGCGCTATCGCGTCTTTCGACTTCAAGATCGTTGACAGCGTGCTCTGTGAGATGCCGAAGTCCGCTGCAACATCTCCCTTTTTCCTGCCACTGGATGCCGCGCTGATAATCCGTGCCTTCTCTTCAAGCGAGAGGAACTTCCGCTTTCTAGATGAAGTCGCCATGCTCGCATTCATTACAGCGCACTAGCAGCACAAGCACGAGTGAAAAAAACTAGGGCAAACGCGCTGCTGTTGCCAGGCTGCTGCGTCCTTTGGCAACGGATTGGTTGCGGCTCTGAATTGGATTGGAAGAAAACGGGAGCTTGCCCCCGCGCCTTGTCGCAAGGCAGCCAGCCCGATAGTCATCAACACCAAGCTATGGCGGTGATCATGTGCGTTTCAGTGAGTGGATTAGTTTGGTCCAGCGAATGTTTAGCGAAACAAAGCAGCGTGGGCCTATGGAAGTACATAGATGGGCGGCGATATGCTTGTTTTATTGTAAGATATATTTTTAAATCGAGCTTCGCATAGCAAAAATTTCGTTGAAGCGGAAACGCGCCCCAAAAATGGTTCGTTGTGATGAGAAATTTGTTCCATTACTTTGTATAGCGAGCTGACGGGGAATTGGAAATATTTCGTTGAAGCGAAAATTTCGTTGAAGCGACGTTCGTTGTAGCGGGGTTCGACTGTATATTCAGTGTCAAGTCAGTGTGACACCGTACTATGCGATGGCCCATCAGAAATTACATACAATAAATAAGTTTGGTGCACAATAGGAGAGATGTGCTCTTATGGACTTCAAGAAGCAAAGCGCGACACATCTGGACATCAAAGTAGTCGCGTCGGCCTTTGTACCCTATTCTGCTGACACTGCCAATGTAGGCCTAGGCCTAACAAGCCAGTTTCCGTGCAAAGGTGCGAAAGGTCGCATATGTCGCAATACGAAGTTCGTGAAGCCCGCAGAATTGGAAGAGAGCAAAAAAAAAATCCAAGAGAAGCTTCAGCGGCTGTCGTCCACTCCCACGAAGGAAAGGAAGCAAGATCTTTATAGTAACACCAATGCCGCAGCTGAACCCATTGAGCCACTTAAGGGGGGAGGAGGGGATCAGAATTAACTTTTTTGTTTCTTGACAGAAAGGGCTGAAATTTGGCACACACACTGCACATTGCAATAAAGAGACAAATCTAAAATTTCATTAGGATATATTAATTAGTTTTTCTTTTATAAGAATTTATAAGTTCCTTGCTTGTGGAAAGCCTTGCACAGTAACGAAACATGATAGGGAGCTGGGAATACTTTGCATGTTTGCCCAGATGTCTAATCTACATCAAGACAGTGTTAGATTTTTTTTTTAGTGCGCTAATAATTTTTTGCTCAACATAACATGCACATGACTGCTTCACTGCATGGAGCCATGTAGTAATTGTGAAATAATTAAATAATGGAAAGATAAAGAAACATTTCAGGACTGTCTTTAAGTGCAGCACAGCTTGTGGATCACAGCAAAACAAACTGGGCCAAAATCGGTCCAGCCATTGTTGTGCTACGCTTTCCACGAGCGAGGTGATTGACAAAAAAATGCAATTGAGAAAACTGGCTGCAAAGTTTTAAAAGCACTGCAAATTTATTAAAAAGCACCAGGGCTGTAATATTTTGAATCATTGCTGTCAGGCATCTTCTTACACCTTTGCCTCATTGTTTGGTGGGCTTTGGATGCCTTCTTCAGGCGTTCTTTATCCTTTTCTTGCGCCGTCTGGAGTAGTGCATGACCACCATTTTCACTGCCAGACCGAGCCTGGTATCGCACTGCACACCCACAGAACGCTGTTGGCATCTTGGGCACAGAGTTTTAGCGATCAAAGAGTTCATCGCGGAAACAGGCATAATAATGATTTCAGTCACAAGGGGCTGAAATTTGTTCTTGGCATTGCTGCTTCCGCTCAGTCGCGGACACTGCATGCCTGCGCTTCTGCAGTCACCGCTGACACAAAACGCGGCTCGAGGCGCGTCTGAATCGTGCGACGATTCGTCTGGTGAGCCTTGAGTCACCATACAGTATGTAGCTCATCGACGGTTGAAGCTTACTCGCAGGCTGCGTGTCCCTGTCGCACGATGCATTGGAAACGCGCACCGTCTCTGCCGCGATGGAGACCTTCGACCCGCGTCGCCTCCAACAACGCGATCTCGGTTGCAGACTCGCGCGGCCGTACGCACAGGTGCGAGAGCCTCCGTTGGCACGTCTTCCGGTGGCTTGGTTATCAGTATCGATGTCACAGGGCGATTGTCGGTATCGCTGCTGGAATCGCACGGTGCAAGATAATGCGGCACGTTATTCGCGTGTTCAGTCGGGTTCTCCGCTTCCCCCGCTGGCCGCCGCCTTTTTCTCGCCATAGGAGGCTTGCGCTTCCGTTTTCCGAAGGCATGCTTCATTTAAAAGTTCTTTTCGAATGAGCGACGATCCATCACTGACCTGGGAGCTTTCATAAATCCGAATTCTGCGAGTGTCAAACGAAGAACGACGCCGGCGTGGTTTTCAAAGCAGACAACTGCGGTCCGCTGTGGTTGCCAGCTTGCCCGCTGCTGCAGCAGCAACCAATGGCGAGACGCCTTTCAGTACAGCAACCAATCGGAGGCCCGCTTTCATCGCAGGGCCCGTGTGACCGCCTCTAGCAGACCCGCGCTTCTTTTGTGTTTGTGTGTTTGTTACAAGATGGCGACGACCGAAGAATTTAGCAATGGAATGGCGAAACTTCGAGCTTTCGAACGATACCAAGATGGCGGCGTTCGGTTGCGGGAAAGACGAGTTAGGGCTCCGTGAACTGCAGTGATTTTACGAGATTTAAAGCTGTTTTCTCGCCCTACGCACTGATAAATTAATTTTTTTCGGGCACTTTTAGCGCGTTTTCAGTCAAACCATTTTGATACAATGTAGATTAGGCATTGCAGATACCGAAACGCGTCGTTGCCAAAAATCGATCTTTTTTGCGATTTTCGTGATCTGATCCCCGCGTCCCCCCTTAAGGGGATTGTGTTTACAGTAGTAAGTTTAGATGCGGTGAACATTCTGCTTGCACGAAAGAAGTGCAAGGTATGCAGTGGTGGGGATATGAAAATCGTCAGAGGTGAGCACGAATACTTGACTCTGTCAAGTTGATTCTTATGTGCGGGAACTGTGATGTGACGTAGACAAGGAGCTCGCCGCGCATCTGCGGTGCACAGAAATAGAACCCATTCGCTGTGAACGTTCTCGCCGCTTGCAGAATGCAAGTAAGGGGAAACCGGTGAACAGCCCTCATTGATGTTTCCCACTATGAACATTAGCTGTCACGGACTTCACATGTAGATGTGGCAACGCTACGTGAAGGAAAAGCTGGCTCCCGCCGCCGATCGTGCTGCCCGAAATGTGAAGAGTGTGCATGTTCAGTTAGTGAACTTTGGCTAATTGTTTCAACGAGCCCGGGCGCATCACAGTGTTGTACGATGGGTTGTGGACGACCTGCGGACTGTTTCACCGACAACCCGTGATTGAACTGTTTACAGGTCTTTGGTTAGATTACGTTGTTTTGAGTAATTTCTGTGCACGATGCGAGATGGGCCCAATGGAAAGTAATCCTTCTTTTGGAAACTGGAAGAGGAATGGAAGTGGAGGCCGCCCTCATTCTGTTCAAGAGGTCCCTCGGACGGCACAAGCTCCGTTACACCACTATGTTGAGTGATGGGGGATAGCCGTACCTATCTTGCACTACACGAGGAAAACGTTTACCGTTATTTGCAAATAGACAAGGATTGCATAAATCACGTCCAGAAATGCATGGATATGGTGTTGCACAAACTTGTTTCAAGAAACAAAGCTTCTGGCCTTCAGAGCCTCGGTGGAGAGGGTCGGCTCACAGCAGACCTTATTACAAGACTATTACGGATGGGCTCAAAAAACGCACAAGGGAGACATGGACGCCATACACAAGGCAGTGATGGCGACTTACTATCACATCACCTCCAATGACTGAATTTAACCACAGATTTTGCCCAACAGGCCCCAACTCATGCCATCAAAATGCTGCAGAGGCTAGGGGCGAATCGGCACCGAAACGTCCTCACAACCTGCCTCCTCATGTTGGCCAGGTGTTGCTGCCCATTTACGAGTGTTTGAGTGACAAGAAGTTGCTTGAAAGGTGCCAGAGGGGAAAGACCCAAAGCAGCAGCGAAAGCCATCTGGTCTCTTGCACCGAAGGATCGCCATGCCTCTGTTCACTGTAGAGGCAGCTGTGGCGGAGGCAGTACTGAAGTATAATGCAAGGAACGTCAAAGCACCTGCATTTATAAGGTGTGGGAGATACGGGGTTCTCCTCCGTACTCTTGGGACAAAGGAACGACAACACAGTAGTGCAAACAGTCACAAGGGCATTTATTGCACCTTTCATAGATCCATGCCTGCTAGCCGAGTGGCTATCCACAAAACATGCCGATGGGCGCGCGACAAATCTAGAAGTCCGACTCACCGCGAGCGAGCGAATATGTTCGCCCCATGCTGGATCCCAACGCCTGGTCGTTCGCGTGTTCGGTCACGCCAACGGAGGCGCGCTCGAAGGCCGCCACGCGAGGCGGTCTCGCAGAAGCATGGGTCGCCGCGCGCGCGTGGGACGTCCACGCCGTGCGCCCGACCCGCCGGGAACAAGCGTCGCTCCACCCGCGGCACGGCACGTCCGTGCTGCTTGCTGTCTCCAACCCAAGAGGCCAAGCGCCTTCCCTTTCGGCGCCCGAGTAACCCCGCCGCGACAGTCGCGCCATCTCTCGCACCGCGCTTGTACCACGCCGCGGGCGCCAGGCCACGCGAGCCGTGCGGGAAAACAGCATATCAGGGGATGCGCTATGCGGGAAAAACATCAGAGGACGCGCGAGAGTCGCGCATCCCCACAAAGGCTAGAGATGAGCCTCAACCCCAGCTCATTATGCAGTGATTGCATAGCTGAAAAGGTCAGTGGCAATTGAAAGCTTCAGCTCGAAAGCGTGCATCAGCTGAAAACATGCATCAACTCCTCAAAAAATGCTACGCGGGCACCAATTCTCAAACTATGTGCCAGGGGGATACTAACCTGTTACAGCTGGTAAATTGTAAACATTTCACAATATTTCTCTATAAATAGAGCTGTTTTCGTTCTAGATTTTCGCAAAAGCGTTTTATTCACTAGGCCCAATCAGAGCAACGATATCTCAATCTGTAGGACAGCTGCAGCTAAATGACTAAAGCTTAAAGGAGTACAAGCACATTCTTCTTTCTCTAAGTTTTAGTAGCTGTGCTGTAAACACTGATCTTTTGATGAGCTGCTAAATCGCTATTCGTTGTTGGATTGGGGAACTGCTTGCAGCACGGCAATCCTTATACATTCTGCTTTCCACTCGTGCAATAAATATAACTCTCTGGTCAGTGTATTTTTATCTGCTTCACCAAATAATAAGGAACATTTAATTACATCAGCCACAAAGAAGTAATCGAATTTTTTTAATCAGCCCAAGAAAATACATCTTTGCATTTAGGTTGAATATGCTCAATAAATTACGAAACCTCCAGATACCTCGTGCAGACAGCCACACACTGCCGCACTAGAAAAGGAGACGCGTGGCAACATGCCCCCCACTTCCTCCCCTCACACGGGCTTCAGCACGGTACCGCCAACTCGCTCCCCTTTCACCTTGTTCACGTGAGATGGCACTCACCTAGCCACCACCTTTCTTGGCTCACACATGCACGCTGTTCCTCTCACCCAAAGCATACAGTGCACTGGATATGATGGCACCCTATTCCACTTAGGCAGTCGCTCTTGGTCACGTAGCGTGCAATTTGAGTGCTGCCCCAGTGGCCTAGCTAGGTCGTCTGGCACCCGGGGCCCATAAGTTTGCTGTCATGAAGCTTGTGCCAGCAAAAGCTTGCGCTACTCTTGGTATGCACTCGCAGTAGAGAGTATGGAGATATTGACGTCACTGGTGCACTATTTCAATTCTTCAGGTACTGCCAAACTGGGCCGCCCGCAGTGCCATAGTACTGCAGGCTCTAGCACCCAAAACAATCTTGTTTAGAGCAGTCTTTTGTTGACCTAATAGTATGAATTGCAGTCCTGAATTCCCGAAATGCAATGTTTCCTCTATAATTGCTAATTAAGCAGTTATTTAAGATATCTCTATTATCTGCCATATTTTGCACAATAGAGTTCCTAGTGGTCACAAGCACGTAATCTGATAGAATATTTGAAAATAACCTAACAAAATTCACCTTTTTATAAAGTTCTGTGCAGCTGAATCAACCCACTGTACTTGATACATGAAGTCGCGCAATGTAATGATAGAGAGGCTGTTAGCTAGGACTAGGAGACACTGTTTTTATTCAACACCGCGAAACTGATAAATGGAACGCCGTGTACATACTGACTACAAAAAACCATTTGGGAAATTATATTTTAGCCTGCACATTCGTTCAATTATTACGTAAGATGTTCATAAAGCTCCAGCTGACAATTCCGCGGCACTACACATCTGGTACATCGGCTACATGAGCTTAGGCTGCTGGTTACCGGAACATTCTTTACCGTTTACGCCCAGTCAAGCCAGCGGAAAGAGGGGGGCCCGCAAGCAGTTGCTTTTGGCCATCATTTCCATTTCCAAATTTCCATTTGTGTCTGTATTCCTTTGCAACGGCCATGAAATTGTGTGTACTTAATTATATAGTTTTAACTGTATATCCCTTGGGTAGTGGTGTCATATTGTGCAAAGCAGTCTTATAAGCTGTACAACACTGTCCTAGTCTCCAAGTTTTCAATTGGCTGCACTTGGCTGTCAGTAGTTTGACAGCTTCATTTGGGCCTCTTACTCACAAAGGGGGAACATCAATTTCTTCTGTGCTTTCACTGATAGCATACTTACCATGACGAACAATTTTCAATCACGATGGTCTTCTGAAAATGATATGAGGACACAGATTGAATCTGAGTGAGCTATGGTTCAGTATGAAGGCAGAAGAAATCGACAATTCTTGAGGTTCGACTCATATGTTTGGCTTTCTGGTCAAGACTGCTTCAATATTATATTAGGATCTTCTGCATCTCATGCAATAGTTTGAAATAGTATAGCTTTGTCTTTTTTGCCAGTTTAGTTTGCAGCCAGACATCGTACATGGATGAAAAGGCACAAGCTCCTGCATAACTGATCTGTGCAGGGTTCATACACCTTTTTAAAATCCTGGAAAACTCTTGACTTTGAAGATTAAGGACTCTTAAAACTCCTGGAAATAAATGTGTTTTTGGAATTTTTGAAAACGAGTTGAGGGCAACTTTTGAACACCCAGAGTGAAAAAACTTCAGGAACGCTGTCTGAAAGCAATCGCAGATACCACATTTATTCGAATCTAGGCCAATAGTTTTTTTTTTCTACAAATAATCATATGCCAAACTCTAGGGTCAGCTTAGATTCAAGGGTTTTAAAAAATGCCAGTTTTTAATTGAAATTTCAATGCCAGAAAACGATTGGCATCACAATGGGAAACTGAACTTATAAGAGAGACTTGGGAGCTTGAACTGTGCGTCCAACTCTGCAGCTGCCCACTCTTGTCTTGAGGTTGGAGCTGCGCAGAGCGGCGGCCCTTGTAGCTGATGCAACCCGACACTCCCACATGTGTGACAGCGTCGCTCTATTTTCCTGACATAATTTGCGAAGAGCAGTCGGGTATTGCGCGGGGAAAATGTGCTGCAATCGCACCGGACTGGGGAATGTGTGTTTGCAATTGTCGCCAGATGACTGCCTAGCTGGTAGTGCTTGGTGATATTGTACCTGACCAGGAGTTCCGAACTCGAAGAGGCGGTCTCCGATTCTGCGCGGCGGGTCAGTTCTCGCGCAGAGCGGTGTGCTACCTCGTTCAAGTTAATGAGGCCCTCATCGGTGGGGGTGGCGATGTGCGCTGGAAACCACATGATCGCGGTGTTATCGAAGTGCTGTCGACCAGCTTTCCTTAGAATCGGGAGAGCTTCAGAGGAAATGCGCCACCCGCGCGTAGTTGCGAACTGCGGATTGTTAGTCGCTAAAAACTACGCAAGGGCTAAAAACTACGCAAGGGCTAAAAACTACGCAAGGGCTAAAAACTACGCAAGGGCTAAAAACTACGCAAGGGCTAAAAACTACGCAAGGGCTAAAAACTACGCAAGGGCTAAAAACTACGCAAGGGCTAAAAACTACGCAAGGGCTAAAAACTACGCAAGGGCTAAAAGCTACGCAAGGGCTAAAAGCTACGCAAGGGCTAAAAGCTACGCAAGGGCTAAAAGCTACGCAAGGGCTAAAAGCTACGCAAGGGCTAAAAGCTACGCAAGGGCTAAAAGCTACGCAAGGGCTAAAAGCTACGCAAGGGCTAAAAACTACGCAAGGGCGCTGCGCGAGGAGCCAAAGGACCTTCAGTCGCATGAAAATCCGGAAAATTGGACGGAGGGGGGTTCGAGCGTCCGAAACTTCAGATGTCCTTATACATTGATTCTATGGGGCTCGTGGCAGTGCCGCGAAGACCTCCGAAATATCAGGCATGTCCGAAAATTTGGGTGTCTGAAAATTCAGTTGTTGACTGTAGCAGAAAGTCCGCAACATCAGTTGCGCAGCTTGTCCGAAGAGTGCGGGTTACGGTGTAGTGAGTCGCGTAGTCTTCCGCGACTGCAACCAACTTGTTTCCTGATGTAAATTCCGGAAATGGGCCGAGAAGGTCCAAGCCAACACGATGAAAGGGCTCGGCAGAGATGTCGAGCGGCTGCAGGTAACCAGCGGGGAGCTGGGCAGGCTTCTTGCGTCGTTGGCAAAGTTCACAAGCAGCGACGTAACGTCATACGGAACGGGCAAGGCCCAGCCAGAAAAAATGGTGACGTACACGGTCATAGGTTCGAGATACGCCGAGGTGTCCTGCCATTGGTGCGTCCTGAAGCTCTTCTAGAAAGGTTGAGTGTAGGTGTTTAGGTATGACAAGTGGACTCAGAACCATCCGGATGAAGGTTACAGCGGTACAGAATACCGTCGCGGAGGACGAAGAGGCCTTCAGTTGCATCGGCCGGAGAGTGTTCAAAACGATCAATGAGTGCGCTGATGTAGGCGTCACGACGTTGCTCGTCGGCGAAATGAAGCAGCTGTGTTACAGAGAATGCGCAAGCAGCATTGGCAATATTGGAGGAGTCAGTCGTCAACAGGGTAACGCAAAAAGCTGTCAGCATCTTGGTGCAGGCGGCCAGACTTGTACACCACGGAATATGAAAATTCTTGTAGCCTCAAAGCCCATCGACAAAAGCCGGCCTGTAGAATCTTGTAGCAATGAGAGCCAGCAGAGAGCATGATGTTCAGTGACTAGGAAAAAGGGTGACTGTAAAGGTAAGGATGCGACTTCGCAACCGCCCATACAACAGCAAGGCATTCTCGTTCCATAATTGAATAGTTGCGCTCCGAAGGTGCGAGGAGGCGGCTCGCGTAAACAATAACGCGATCTTCACCACGCTGGGCTCAGACGGCACTTACGCCATGAGCACTGGCATCTGTATGCGATTCTGTAGTTGCATCAGGGTCGAAGTGGGCAAGAATGGGTGGTGAGGTTATAAGAGTGACAAGGCGACGGCTTCCAAAGTACCCCACGAGAATTTTACACCTTTCTTCAGAAGATTAGCGAGGGGTCTAGAATTGCCACAAAATCTTGAACAAAACTACGAAAGTACGAGCATAGCCCTACAAAACTTCGTACGTCTGCGGCTGTCTTCGGAACCGGAAAGTCGGACAGCGCGAGTTTTGCCGGGATCAGGCTGTACTCCGGAAGCTCAGAAGAGTACTTTGGCTGTGGCCAAAATGACATTTGGACGAGTCAAGTTACAGCTTTGCCTTTCGAAATACATCAAGTATAGTTGTTAGACGCTCAAGGTGAGTGTTGAACGTTGGCAAGAAGACAATGACGTCATAGAGGTAGCAGAGGCGCGTGTACCACTTGAAACCTTGGAGCAAAGAGTCCATCATACGCTTGAAGGTGGCAGGGGCGTTGCATAATCCAAATGGCATTATTTTAAATTGGTATAGGCCATTAGGTGTGATGAACGTGGTTTTTTTCCCTGTCCATATCGTGAACAGCAATCTGCCAGTACAGCTGGAACCGTGCAGGCAGTCAAGGGTGTTGTCCATACGTGGGAGCGGGTAGACGTCTTTCTTCGTAATGTTGTTCAGATGACGGTAGTCTACACAAAAGCGCCACATGCCGTGCTTCTTCTTAACCAACACCATAGGTGACACCCAGGGGCTCGAAAAAGGCTCAATGTTTTTATCTAGCATTTTGTTCACTTCACTTTGAACTACTCGAAGTTCCGATGCAGAAACTCCATACGGTTGTCGGCGAATAGGTGTAGCATCGCCAGTAAGAATCCGGTGCTTGACCGTGAGCGTCTGGCTTAAAGGGCGATCGTCGAAGTCGAAAATATCTCGGTAGGACGATAATACTTTGCAAAGGTCTTCAGTCTGCGAAGAGAACAGGTCTGTCACACCATTTTCTAAATGTTGGGAACGGCGCCCGAGGCTGGTGCGGGGGGAGCTACTGAGCTCGCAAGAACCATCGGTCGATAACGCTGCCACAAGATGGTCGCCGAGACAATCAACATTGGCAAGGCAAATACCTTGCGGTAGAATTTGCTTTGCCAATCCAAAGTTATAGACAGGGATGCGAGTACAATTTGCAGTAGTAAGTATACTGTGAAGCACGGTAACGTCAAACTAGTGGAATGTTGGGCAGAGGAGTGACGAGGTACTTGCTCGCCATCAGGAACTGGTGGGGAAGACAACAGTTCAATATGGGCTATTGGCTTTGGCGGCATGCGAAGAAAGTTGGTGGGGCATAAGCGGCACTGGGGTGCGTCAGAAGGTTCTGTGAGAATCGGTAACTCAAGGCGAAGGGTACTGGCAGCAGAATGGCCGGAGAAAAAAATCGAGGCCGAGGGTTAGGTCGTGGGGGCAATGAGCAATCACGGTGAAGAGTGCAGGAGTGTGGCGGCCGGCAATGCTGACACGTGCCGTACACATTCCGATGATAGGCACAGTGCTGCCATCGGCAATGCGGACGCGTGCCGACGCTGAGGTGAGGAGCTTGTTCAGCTGTCGTCGGAATGCAGCACTGATAATAGAAAGATGTGCTCCTGTATCGATGAGTGCCGTGGCAGGATAACCGTCAATGTCAAGGTTTTGGTTCGTAGGTAACATGAGCAGAGGATTTGAAAGCAGGGTCAACAACGCAGCTTCACCTCCAGAAGCTGCAGTGCCTAGTTTTCCGGGTGGGTCCGGGAGGCGATAGGTGGGAAAGAGAGGCGGCGAGGTTGGGACGAACTCGACTGATGGCGTCGAGGGGAGGCCAAACGGCTGTAGCGAAGGTTCGGAGCAGGAGCATCAGCGGGCTCATGGCAGGTAGTGTAGGGAACAGAAGGTCGAAAGATGCGGGAATAAGCGGCGGCGCATGTTCGAAGGTGGTGGCCATCGGTTGGGCAGTGATGAGCGACGTGGCAGATGCGACAGCAGTGGAAGCAGATCGGCCTGTCATTAGGGGTATGCCATTCGGACGGGTTGCGGCGAGATGTGGCAGAAAGACTGTCTGACAACAGGCCTGAATCATCGCAATCGTGGTTGCTGGTGGATTGGGAGGCGTTGCTGGGAAAGCTGGTGAACAGGCGACCTTGAGTTCACGGCAAACAATACGGGTTACGTCGTCACACGTGGTAGTCTAACGCGGGCAACCCTCATGTGTCGACGTAGCAGCAGTGTTGGGTAGCCGCATGATGTGGTGTGAAATACGGCGGCACTTCGCTTGTTCAAGGCAACGACATTCTTTTGTGATGGCGTCGATAGTCAAGACGTTGCCGAAAACAAGCAAATGTAGATGTGTAGATGATCTGACCAATACTCGATCACTGAATTCTACAGATGGCAGTGGCCTAGTTGGAACACATCGTTTTGACGTCTTTTATGAATCCCAACGTATTACAGAGCTACAGGCTAGCTACTACAGCGCTAAGTGAAACTGTGGCAATCTTTGATAAGTAGGAAAAGCAGATAATCAAAACCCACAATAACAAATACCGGAGAGGGAAATTCTCGCCGCAACAAAATATTGTTGGATCCCCGGCTTATGTGCATACTCAATCTGCTTCATATCTTGCGCCAAACTACAATATTTTCTGAACTTTAGAATAGTGGCTGGCCAGGCTTGTTGGTACGAACGCACACTTCACCAAACGGGACACAGGAAAGGGGCACATGACACATCTACAGCAACAGTCAGTATATTACCTTCTCACGTAACACTAATAGTGTCCAAAAGCTGCTCAAGTGAACTGGTGGTAACTACCTCTGCAGTGTGCTTATGTGGCTGACGCCATTTTGTTTACAAAGCAGCAGCAGTGGAACAGTTGCGCCTGGCAACAGGTGATGATGATTGTGGTTTGTCCTTTGCAATGGGTGAGTACTGCAGTGTCCTGACTGGAAATTTAATATAAATTTTAGAAAGAAAATGAAGCGAAGGCACCCTCGCAATAGGAACATTTATATCCTGTGTTTAAGGGCTTGTGAATTGTGCAACAGTCTTTGAATGTTGCAACGTGTAGCATCGTGTTACTCTGCGAATTTTTCTTTCTCCTTTTATTTCCTTTACTCCTTTCCCCAGCACAGGCTAGCCTGCCAGTACTTACACTGGCTAACCTCCCTGTCTTTCCTTCCCTTTTGTCTCTCTCTACATATATCCTGTGTGCCATCACAGCATGGGCTAAAACGTATGGAAATGCCTGCGTGGCATGCCGATAATGATAATCACTGACTAGCGAAATCCACATTCATACGTGAAGGCTCCAATAATGTTTTGTGTACCCCGCACATGGTCATGTTAGGTGGTGTCAACTGTCTGTGGCAATTGGACTGTCTGCTTTGCCAGGATGCCACCTCCAACCAAAAAGTGGAAATTTTTGTTGCTACAAGATTGTGGCTGCAATTGTTCAGGTGGAAAAGGGCAGGAAGATGGAGATCGTTGACAAAATTGGAGTTGCCTCCAGTTCGCTGTATACAATATTGAAAAACAAGGTTTCCTCTAGGGCCTGCTTGAAAATGGTGCGGTAAAATGTGTTTGGCGGTGATTGCAAATTGCTTTAATCACGGCGACTTCATTGCCACTCAGCAGGCATCATGTGCGGATCCAGTGGCACCGGAGTAGGGTCTGCCGTAATGCTCACACGGATGAGTGCTGCCATGGCTGACCAATGCATGGGGTGTACTTTGTGCCATGAAGGCTGTCGCAGATGGCTTCATTGTCAACAAGTTAGTTTGTGTAGATGAAGACATTGTGCACGAGGAGATGTTAAAGAACCCCAGGTTGTCGAAATTTCCGGAGTCCTCCACTACGGCGTGCCTCATAATCAGAAAGTGGTTTTGGCATGTTAAACCCCATAATTTTTTTTTTTGCACAAGATCACCGAGGCCATCGGAAGAAACGTGCACAGAGCTGGTGATGCCTCTAGCGGCCAGTCGCACAGCAATTTTGCATGTGCTCGCGGGCTTCTATCACGCTCTGAAAAACTCATGTAGCCCGTATTGAGCAACAGAGCTCTATCGGGAGTTTTTCTTGTCTGCAATTTTCTCATTGTCACCTTTCATATAATTATAATGTTTGAGAAGCTTATTAATTTGGACCAATTATGCAATTAGAACGAAAAAATCAAAGTAATCAAAGCGACGCCAAACCTACCTTTGTTCTATCCAGCTAAGTGGCATTTGCATATTTTTAAGCTTGCTAAAGTTACGGGAGACACCCTGTACAGTGAAATCTTGTTAAACCGTAAATGGCTGGAGCAAGGAAAAGGTGCATACTAAACGGCAGTACTGCTTAACCAAAACAGCGTGAGATCACCCACATACTGTCAAAAACGAAACTCGGAGAGCACTATGAAAGGGCAAAAAACATGCCGTATTTGTTTATTTCACGCGACAAGTCTTATTTTCTTTCGATGTCACAGCAGCCTAGCAGCAATAACAGTGGTCTCGAACTCCCCTTAAGCAGCAAGCCTGGTTATCCACCAACCCGGTTTCGCAACAAATACCTGCATGAGGCTGACATAACGTGCAGCTTCTGCCACTGTTGAGCCGGAATCGCCCGTGCTGTCACTTTCTGTAGTAACTGTCATTGGGAAACACTTTGGCAACAGCAGAGGCAACGATGGTGAAAAGTCGAACCTCGGAAGAACTTCGTAGTCATCATTTTGCAGTCCCAGCAGCACTGCCGAGCATCTTCGCGTTCCAAATGCCATGCACAGTAGTCAACGGTAGATCCCTCTCACATGCCAGCACAGACTTTGTGCCGCATTCAGTGGCACGAACGATGTCCATTTTATATTTTCTTTATTATTATTATTATTTTTTTTAATGCTTACCACCCGGTTTCTGCCCTACGTTTTGCACGACGCTACAGCGCTCTCTGGCTCAGCATGAAATGTTGATGTTAATGTGGCTTCAGCTTCCAAGCGCTGTCTGTATTTGCGCTTGGAGGCCATTCTGATCTCTGGCTGACCTACTGCTGTTATTGAGCTATGAAAAGTGCAAACACTAAGTGTGAACCGATACGTACACAATAAGCTGGCACAGTTTATGCGGATACAATATATGTTCATTGGCCGCTGAGTCGGGGATTTGACTTTACTACTTCTAAAACGAAACTACTGTAAGCGCGTACGTTTTAACGACGTTTTACTGTATATCTGGGTTCAACTAGTGCACAGTCAAGTTGTGTCAAACGGAGTGTATTCATATCCATGGTTACTGAGCAGTACTGGCACTACCACCTTGACTTCTGTCAAATATCCTTGTATGAAAGCTCATAAATGATATTTTTTTTTTTCTTTGCAGTTGATTGACATAAGTGATGATGGCTATGTCACACTAATGAACGACAAAGGTGACACTCGTGATGACCTCAAGCTTCCAGATGGGGAACTGGGCCAAAGGATCCGCGAAGAATTCCACAAGGAAGACAACAGTGTCATTGTAAGTTTGTATACTTTCCTATGAGAATGTTTGGTGTCCTAAGTGTCCTATGCAGGCTGGCTGGAACAAAGCAGTGGTCTCCCACTCATAAATAACAGCATGTCACGCCTGCCAACTATCCTGAATTCTTTGTAAACTTTACAAATTTCGGCCTGTTTTATTGTTTTACAAAAAAATAATTCAGTTTGTAAAAGCTTCAAAAGCATCGAAGGATGGATCGGTTTGGGATTGCAAGAAATGTATGCAAAAATACATTGATAGTTCCACCGCCTTCTTGTCAGTGCAAGGTCCATAAATAACTGTGGGTACTTGTTTCCAGCATGTTTCTTCAGTATACCGTAAAATTTCAAGCAAGCATGCCCCCTCAAGCAAGGCGAAATTACTGGCAAAGTGGGGGGGGGGGGGGGGGTCAAAATTGCGCAGAAACACTCGAGTTCATGGAGCTATTGCTCGTCTTTCGCACTGTTGTGCGCCACCATCTTGGTATCGTTCAAGAGTTCTGCCTTTCAGTTCCCCACGTCCTTGCCAGTGATAGCCGTATAGATGAGCGTAAAACCACGACCTACTGACATCCAGACCTGCACAGATATCCCTTCAACTTTTTATTTTGCTGCTAGGGACAACGTACGACAGAGTGGTGCTAGTTGTAAGGAGTCATACGACATGGAAGGGCTGTTCGGTATACATGCAACTTTGGGCTAGTCGCGTTTTAGTCAGGTGCTACTTATCTATGCAAGAGCACATTGGAGTACAGTATAAAATTGTTTGCTGTTTTCTGCAATGCTGTCTTTCTTTGCTTTATCCTATAAATATTGTAAGCATTTGGATAAACCTACTTTGCAGGTTTGTATGAATTTGACACTTCGGAATTAATTGGTCACTTTTGCAGGACCATTTCCACTGAAGCTAAAGCATGATTGTGTTGAAGCTTATACGCCTGTCGAGCAGGCAAGTGCACTTACAGAGTGCCACTCGGATTAAAGGGCAACTCCAGAATTTTTTAAACCATGTTAGGATATTGTCTTTTTCAAATGGATTTGACACTCCTGTCACTGGTAGGGTGGTTCGATTTGCTTTGAAATTCATTAATAATTTTAAATAAGCAATAAACGAGATACTGAAACAGGTAGCTGCTTCGTGTGACGTCGGACCATACATCACCATAATGTAAACACGCAGAATGCGTGCTAAAACGCAGTACATGGGGCGCTAACGCCAAAGAAACAAAGCTGATGTCTCCTGACACAAGGAGCTTTTACAGTTTCTGAACTAAAGAGCAGTGATTTCAGTGGCGGGGTAGTCTGTGACAAATGCAGGGTGGCATTAACAAGTCATGAGTTAGGAACGCAACCAATCTTCAACATTCAATTTCAGGAAAACTAAATGATTTGCCAATAGTTTCGCACTGATAATCAGAGTGCAAAAGAGAACATATATTCAACATTTTATTGATGAGTGGACATAGAAAAATTGCCGGAGTTGCCCTGTAAGTGCACTTTGCCAAATCCAAATGTGGCAGTGGGAGTGCGCATGCAGAGTCCACTCGGGTCGGAGTGCGTTCATGGAACACTTTGCTGGCCGAGTGCGTAGCCTCGCCACCAGCGGTTTAAATAGTACAAGATGTAATGCATAAAAAAGGGGCACTGAAGTTCATTTTAGTCATTCAACAGCTTTTCAAAAAATTGCAACAGAACTCGCTCATCTTATGTTTTAGCAGGATCAAATGCCATTAGCACGCTACCATGTTCCGGTTTGGCTTATGATTATGGTTGTTATTTATAATACAATGTAAAACAATCACTTAGATTTTTCTTTTTAATCTACATCTTCAAAAACCTCTTAGTCTGTCGCCTTTTTTACTGCGAGTGCACTCTGTTTTCCCAAAGTGTACTTAACTTGCCCGCTTGCCGGGGCATTAGGGCTTTGTACCTGTCGGTCACATTGCTGCGCTTAATTTTAAATAGTTGCTGTAAAAGTAGACTTCTTTGTTTTCTGTTGCAAAGTAAGCTTCCATCTCTTACACTGATGTAAATTTGGAATATGGTGTTCCAAAATGCAGGTTTGGTGCACAGTGCTTTTGGCAAATCCAAACTAATGCAAAAATTAGTCCAAGAATTTTGAGGTCTGACTTGTTTTGGCTGCTCGTGGAGCCCTGAAATGCTGTTTGCAGATGTGTCCAGTTCAGTATCCCTTTGGCATCCTCAGTGATAGGTCTATGTGTCTTGTCCACTGTGTAGCAAAGTAAATATAAATTTTGTTGGTCATGCTTTATTTCAGCGGAGTATTCTCAGCTATAACAAAATGAAAAATCAGACCTAGTATTAGTTATAGCAAAGCAAACTTTTTTTTGCTTGTGCCTCAACATTTATATTCTGGTTTCCAACAAATTTTTTGGACCTGCGCATTTCCCTTAGCACTGCCAGAAAATTTCAATGTGCTGTTTCGGGCACAAACACGACAGCTGTGAACGAAGTTGCTGCCCTGTCGACTAGCACAAAACTGCCAATATGTTCATAGGCCTTATTGATCAGAAATGCCAGGCCTAAGCATACAGGCTACACTGGCTGCTTTAGTATAGCGTGAATCTACTAGTGTACACATTTTGTTTGCACTTCTATGTTCGATGAAATGCCTGCAAAAGTTGCACACACTCGTTGCTTAGAATGTTGCTAAATGTGTGCAGTGTGCATGGTTCCAGTGCCTAGCTATTACGCACAGATTTGATTCCTCGCTTCTTATTTTTGCAGGTGACTGTAATGTGTGCAGTTGGCATGGAATGTATCATTGCGTGCAAGAATGCCAACTAAGCAAGACCAGAGGGAAGACACCCAGCCCATGAAATGTAGCCGCTGCCACTCAAAAAGAAAAACAGAACATGGAGGAAAAGAATTCCGGTTGTCACGGCCATACACATGTCCGACACAAAGGGGATGAAGGAAAAGTGGTGCATCAAAACTGTGCAAAGAGGAAGCTCCCCATCCTCCATCCAAAGTCTGGGATGGGTACAGCAAGGAGTGACGGCTGGTGGAAATCTATGATCACACTAGTGTGCTTGTTTTTGCTGACTGTATCTGACTTTTTCTTTTGAATGCTATAGGTATTTTGTTTTTCAAAATTCCTGAGAGGACTGGTATTTTTCTGGATGACATGTTTATGGTGTCGCGTGTAACCACAACCTCATCTTGTCCAAGAGAGGAAATGTGAGAGTGCCTGTTAGCTCCGCAACTTTTTTTTTTTTTTTTTTTCATGAAGGTTTGAGTTTTTTTACATGTGCACATCTCTATAAAGCTTTTTCTTACTGTGAGCTGGTCTAGCAAGGGTCTGGGTTTCATTGAGCTCTGTGACTCTTTGTATATTAAGAGTTTTGGGGCTTTAGGACAACAAATTCAGGATGTACTACAGAGCTGGCGTTTTTTTTTTTTTTTTTTTTTTTTTTTTTTTTTTTTTTTTTTTTTCTGGAGTTCAGGTATTTTCAGTGCAGCAAGCTCTTCTGTGTCATGGTCTTCATTTTGTTTAATAAGTTGGATGTTTTAATTTGGAATTAAATTTTTTTTATCAACATACCTCTCCCCTTATTCATTTGTTATGGTGTTTCTCAGGGACTGGAACACTTAAACTGGGCGTAATTTGCGTTTTTCTCATTGGGAGTTTTGCTTTCCCAAGTTTCCCTCCTTTTTTTCTGACTAAACATGAGTTGTGGTGTCAAGTGGCTCGACGAGTCTCTTGGCTTAATAAATTTGTATTCCACTATTTCATCTGCAGTCTTCCATGCTCCTTGATACGTATACATGGCAGCGAGCTGGTGCTGTATGCAGTAAATACCTGCCAACTCCTGATATTCCAACAAATTCTCACTATTGCGTGGGCATAGGCATAAACCTTGTGAAAAACTTCAACCCCGTTGTGAGAAACAAAAGTTGTGCAGCGCAGCTGCATCGCAATTGCTCTTGTGCACTAGGTAGCCAGGTAACACACTGTTGGCTGATTTCGTGATTGCGAAATCACTCGCTGTACATATTTGCCGATTTTGAGTTCAGGAAAAGAATGCATTCTGAAAGACTGGAAAATCATTTTATCTTCACACAGTGCGTTGCCATCACTACCGTGCATGTCCTCAAAGATGGCAATGGCGTGCTGCGTAGCGTAGTCTATTGCGGTCGCCAGGACACTCAACTGTAGGCTCTGGCTTCACTCTTGGCTTCTCTGCATGGGAAAACATGCAAATATAGATGTTTTTAACGAACACTTCCAAATTGCCTGTGGCAGATAGCAAAATTCTGGTACATCTTGCACAACAAATTCAGATGTATAATTGACTAAAATTTTGCCGATTCTGTGAAGTTACAGCACATAGTACAACTGACGAATTCTAGCGGGTGCGACTGCAATACATCCACTTGAAAAAAAATTGTGTGGACATTATTTGCATCGCATATACACCATTAAACTGGGTTAAGATTTACTGTCACTTCAGTTGGTTGTTTTATGCATAGAAGCACAAAAGCAATGAACGCCAATGCATTTTTCTGCAAAGTTCGGGAATTAAATGGCGCCTGAAACGGTTTGAACAAATTTTGTAGACGCGTAGGGTACAGCTAATCATCGGCACCGCAATTTGTGTGAAGCGTCTCGTATTAAGTAAGCTATGGACGATTACAAGTTGCCCCTTTTCCATAGTCTTGCTTTTCTCGACTCGTTCGCAGAGTGATCGGGGCTAAGCTCCGCCTTCACTGGCTCTGCGTCATGATAGCACGTCGTGTCGTCGACTTCCGGTTCTCTAGCAGCGCATCTCGCCGAACTGCCAGCTGCTTGGCAGTCGACCCCAAGCGAGGGCTATCGAAGCAGCGTGCGTTGCGAGCTTTCTGTTGCAGCGCCGAACATGTCTGGTATTCCGGTAACCACAGGCGAGCTGGGCGTTTCGACGGATGGCTGGAGGCATAAACTCAAGCTGATGAAGTTTAGCGTACTGGTAGTGTCTGTGGTTGAGCTATTGGCGGTGAGGAGTTACGGAGTCGCCATCTATCGGAAGCGCCTCGCCGGCGTAGTATGAGGGATCACGCGGCGCGCTCCTAATAGGTTTTGCTGTCAGCGCTCATTGAAAACACCACGCACGAGCTCTCTCGGACATTTCTGTACGTACTTTCAAAACGAGAGAAGTTTTTTATTGTCGAAATAATAATCTTGTGGCAAACTGAAAGCACAGAATCGTTCAGACGCTATCTCTACCGAATACGTACAGTGAACGCCACTGCGCGCGGTCGCCGCGATGGAGTCTCCCAAACCGGCTTCTTGCGTGAAAGGTAGGTAAACGCTGAGCAAACTATGTGAAATACGTTCTTATAGTATTTGTATAACTAAATGAAGCGTAATAGAATGAAGCCTCAATGCAGCGGTCGCACATATTCGCAGCGACCGACTGCACGTCTGCATGCTTGTCCGCACACTGTTTTGCTTTCGCCGCGTGCGCGTTTTCGCACCGTGTCATAAGCTTTAGGCCGCAGAATATGGGCATTTGACAGTATACAAGCAACCATTGTTGCGTGGGCACTATCAGAGCTGTTCAAGAATAATTTCATTGTAGAGACTTAACGCCTACGGAGACTGTGATGTGCCGTCGTGACGATTCAATCTCTTTTCTTCTTCTAAATTCTTGGACGTTTCAATATTATTTCTCGAGTTGCGTCGCACTGTATGTTTATCGGTGTTCTCAGCGTGCGATTTCCTGCTGCTGCTTCTTTGTAATTCAGTGCATTAGTTCGTAACACAAACATGACCATAAGCCATGCTTTTTTTTTATGTGCTTCTTACCTCTCCCTTTCCACTCCAGTGAACTTGCCAGTATCTCGATGGCATCGACAAGTTCATAGACCAAACTGTCATGACATTAGTCGGGCAGTGGACTCGAGCGAGCGTCTCAATGCGCGTTTTCCGAACATCGCAGACCCGGCGCCGCAGCGGAAATCTTCCTCGCGTCTGTGCTTGCTGCATACCTGAGTTGTAGCCGACGACTGTTTGTCGGTTTTATGTTTCGCGAGCCAAGCTTCACGCAGCTTCTTTTCCTGCGGCTACATGTGAATAAGGCTGACACCGGGCTCCGTTGCGTACGTCCGGTACTGCGGAACTGAGCAGTAGTCTACCATGTTGCGCGCTTCCAAAGGCAGCCACTACCGATTGTAGTGCTTTCAAGCGTTGTAAAGGAGACACTCGAAGTGGGAAAATCTCGCCACTAAATGAGGACCGCAGCGTACGAGAGAATTTAAACTCTTTTTCAGATCGCTCCGGCGCTCCCGAAGCCGCCGACGCGGCCGCTATGACCATGCGATCCACAATAGGACGTCACGCCGATGGTGGCGCCAGCTTTTCCAGTGGTGGAGCTCGAGGCCAATATGCCACGAGGTGGCTGCACCGCGCAGACCATATTTGTGCTTCTGCTCATCCCGTGAAACGGCACGGTCGATTCAAATAGGTCGCGAAGCTTCGGGTGAAAAGCGACTCAGTACATATTGTCACCGGCATCAAAGGGTGGTTATGGGAGCAGCGATTGAAGCAGGACTATGTTTGGAGGGAACAAACATTGGGAAAGAAAAAAGCGTTTTTTTTTTTATTCAGGCAAGAGACTCATTCAACGAAAATAAAATTCCTGGTCAATTTTATTTACTCGTGAAGAGTTAAGAAAATACAAGTTTATTTAATTTCATTATTATTCAATACATTTTTTTTCAGCGCCAATCGTAGGGGGCGTTGATGCCGCTATCACTCGCAATGCAATGCAGCTCTTGAAATGTGCAGAAAGGCACGCTCGTAAAGTTCACCTGTTGAAATACGGCCCCCTCACACGTGCTTTTTTTTGCGTGTCGAAGTTTGCCTGAATTTGGTGACGCGGGTAGCTTCATCGCTTCTTAACCTATTCAATCAAAAGTAGGGAGTTATGACCGCCAGATAATTGTGTAGTTGTTTTCGTGCAACTGCGCTGGCCGACGGGCTTGGCATCCGATGATAGGGTCAGCACTACACCTAAAGCCTTCGTCGGCCTCCAAGAAAAGTATGTTCTGTGCAGGGATGCGATTTCTACAACCGTACAGCTGGTCTTTTTCTGCATCGCTTTTCGCTCCGAAAGCTCGAAACGCCCATCGAGTCAGATGGCGGGGCATTTTAATATATAGCTCTCAAGGCAAGCCAACAAAACGAATTTCGCGCCTTCTAAAACAAAATGACGTTACTTCTGTTTTTAACGGATATGGCGTCACATTTTTTTTTTTTCTTCCGGCGGAAGTGTTCCCTCCACATACAGATAGCGTCATGGAGGAAGGAAACTCAGGAGAAGCCCTGACGTCACTCTTTGTGAAGCTAAAGTGAAGCCGGCAGTTAGCGTTGCTCCGCCTATCGGGCCAGCTCTCCTCTCTTTACATTTCTCGCGATAGATAGAACAACTTTATTGAAGAATAAAACGCTCAATGGGTGGAGCCCCAAGACAAGGACCCCACTGGCTTCCGCACGCAGTCTTGCTTGTCGGATGATGGCCCTTTAGACCTCTTCCTGTGAGCTGGACAGCGCCGCCTCCCATTGTGTATGATCCGTAATTTCTGTTTGTCTTTTGTGTATATGCCGTGCATGCCCATGAGATGTGGTCTAAGGTTGGTGTGACTCCGCACCATGGGCATGGGTCCGCATATCTTTCGGGATGAATTTTATGGAGAATGTGCAGGTTGTTACATGTATATGTTAGCAGCTTTCTCCATATAACCTGTTCTTCCTTTCTGAGGTTCTTATCTGGGGGTGGTAGTTTCATTCTATTTCCTCTGTGGTAGTTTAAGATTGCAGAGTAGTTCTGGTCAATCGGGATCAGGTCTTCAGAGGCGTCCTGTGAGCACCCGTGGTGTGTAGCATGCGCACGAGCTAATCTGTCAGCCTCTTCGTTTCCCCTGATTCCCTCCTGATTGGGTACCCATATAAGGTGAAATCTGGCTCAGGGTTTTATATCTCGTATAATCCTATAGGCTGTGGTGCATACTCGTCCCCTGAGGTAGCTTCTGCATGCCGCTTGAGAGTCTGATAGGATGGTTATTTGTTGTTGGTTTGGTTTATTCTGCTTCCACGATAGTGGTGTTGTGAGTGGAGGCGCTAATGATTTCTCTGCCCAAGTAGTCGGTGACAGCAGCTACCGTTCTTTTCTGCCTGCCTGCCTGGGTATCTTGCCGCGTCCACGAAGCGGGAGTTTGGTTTGTCGCCGTGCGTTTTCTCAAAATGTATGCAGCTCTGGCTTCTCTTCTGCCTGCATGTAGAGTTGGGTCCATATTTCTGGGTATTGGCGCCACTTTGATGCTGTTTCTGATTATTGTGGGGAATGGGTTTAGCTTGGTTGTGTTTTTCTAGGAACTCGTGATACCCGAGTCTGCCAAGGAGTTTCCTACCCGTGGTCGTTTGTGCAAGTTTGTTTCTTTGAGTTATCAGTTGAGCTGCCAGTTCTTCGTATGTATTATGAATTCCGAGAGAAGAGTTTTTCGGTTGAGGCGCATTGCGGAATTTGTAGGGCGATCTTGTATGCTTTCTTTAAGCACGAATTGATCGCATCTCTCTCTGTTTTCGTTAGCTCGTAATACGGCAAGCTGTAAATGAAGTGGCTAACCACCAGACTTCCGATTAGGTGAAGGGTGTCTGATTCCTTCATCCCCGTCTTTTTAGTGGCTCCCCGCTTTATCATTCTTGAGATTTGTTGTGTTACCCTCTTGATGAGGTTAAGCCCGTGTTGGCAGTGTTGATTTGATTGTAGCCACATGCCTAGTACCCGGAGTGTGGTATTCTCAGGTATATTGCATCATTGCCAAGTCTGATTTCCAGTTTAAGGGCAGCGTCCGTCCGGACGTTATGATTCCCTTTCCCTCTCCAGACTCGTATAATCTCAGATTTCTCTGACGTGCATTGCAGCCCTCTGGCTCGCACGTGTCTCGATTTCACAGGCAGCTGCTTGTAATCGTTCTTTTTCACGTAGCGACCCGGTGACATACCAGACTAATGTCATCCGCATATCGGGCGCGCTGGATACTTGGGATGGCTTGTAGTTTCCTTGCAAGGCCTATCATCGCCACGTTAAATAGCGTTGGCAAGATCACTGCGCCCTGGGGAGTGCCCTTGTTGGGTGCCTTGAAGGTCTTGATTTCTACTGCACCAATTTTAATCTCAGCGGTTCGTTGGTTTAAAAAGCTGCGAACAAAGTTGTATATTCGCTCTCCGCAGTTTGTTTCAGCCAGGCCATCGAGTATTCCTTGGTGGCTTACGTTATCAAAAGTGCCCTTTATGTCGATGGCCATGACAACGTGTTCGCTTGATCTTGGTATATTTGTCAGGACTTCTTCCTTCAACTGTAGGATGTCTTGAGTTGAGAGCTTGGGTCTGAATCCAAACATAGTGTCTGGAATGATTTCATTGTCCTCTAAGTAGTTTTGTAATCTAGAGTTCACAATTCTTTCAAGTAGTTTCCCCAGACAGGAAGTTAAGGAGATTGGTCTAAGGTGACTAATTGCTAATTTCTTGCCAGGCTTGGGAATTAAAACTATTTGAGCGTGCTTCCACTGCCCTGGAATAGTACCCTGTTGCCAATGTTCGTTTATAAATGTAGTATATGCCTCTAAAGCCTCATCGCTTAGGTTTCTAATCATGGAGTTAGTTATCCGGTCTTTGCCTGCCGCTGTGTTTCGGGTCATTTTCGCTATGGCAGCTCTAACTTCTTCGATGGAAATGGGTTCATCAAGTTCAGGGTGAGGCGCCCCCCGTATTTCGTCTCACAGGGCGCAAGAGATGGGTCTGTTCCGAAGCACTTGTTATATAATTCTTTGAGTTCTTGTTCCATCCCTGGGTACGTATGGATTAGCCGTTCCACTGCTTTACAGCCCTCGTTCTTGGTTTTGGTTGGTTCCATAATTGCTCTTAGTATGCGCCAAGTTTTTGTGGTACTCATTGTGTCATTAAGGGAGTCACAGAAGCGTTCCCAATTGGACGTAGCTAGTTGCGTTGCGTACTCTTCCGCTTTGCGGGTGATTTCTGCAATGCGTACTTTTAGCTTCCGGTTCTGTGACTGTCGCTTCATTCTTTTTGTTAGTCCTCTGCGTGCCTCCCAGAGATGCAGTAAGTGGGGGTCTATCTCAGGTATCACATGTGCGGGCTAGTTCTTCTGTGACTTTATCCTTTTGTGTTAAACTTTCACACCATTTACTTAAATCATCGATTGTGGTGCTTTGTTGGCTTTGAATCCGGTGGTATTTCACCCAATCGGTAATTTTGGCTATTCCTATGTGTCTGATTTTCCTAGTCCGAAATGTGGTGCTGATGATGTAATGGTCGCTGCCTAAATCGCTTAGGGTGTTTATCCATTGCGCATCTTCACAATTCTGCACTATCGTGAGGTCAGGGCTGGTGTCCATGCTCACACTGTTGCCCTGTCTAGTGGGCACTGCAGGATCCGTTATAATTGTAATGTCGAGTTCCGTTTGTTCTAGAATGTTTCTGCCCTTAGCGTCCTGTTTCGGGTATCCCCAACTAGGATCTTTGGCGTTTAAATCGCCTACTATCACGAGTGGTCTTCCCTTTACCAGGCGGGCAGTTTCCTGCAGGAGGCTGTCAACCTTTGTCTTTCTCTGGCTTGGTGGACTGTAAATGTTTAGTATAAAGGCACTCTTTTTGTTCAGTCCTTTATATATGATTTCTATTAATAAATGCTTAATATCCGTGTCAGTAAAAGGATCGTGTTTGATCGCGGTTATCGATTTCGCTACCAAAGTCTCTATTGCTTTTTCCGAATCCGGGTGTGTGTACACCTCGTATCCCTTGTGGGGATTTGGGGAATTCGACGCGCCATTGCGCGGGCGCATTTCACCCATGTTCTGCAATCCTTAAGCCACATCATCATCGCTCCGAACCAGTTAGCGGTGGCGCTCCACTCGCCGTGGTTCGCGGTGAGGGCGGAACTAGTGACGTCATGAAGCGGCCCCTGGTGGCTACTGCCGTGACGGTAGCGGCTCTTTCTCCTTGGGTCTGCGCCCGGTACGTACATGCTTCCTCTCGTCCGCCGACACCTTTGTGACTAGGACTGACCTTTGCCCGTGCGGGGAGCGCGTACCTCGTGTTGTTCCTATCCCGACGCTAAGCCGAAGAACGGGTGCCTAGTGCTCGCGCGAGGTCGTACCACGCCGAGCCGCACTCATCGGAGGCCCAAGCCGAAGGAGATTGCCCGAGCTCTCGCGAGTTGGCCCATCGGTTATCGCGAGAGCAAGTAGCATAGCCGCCGGGGCTTTTCCTAGCGGCGTGTCCCAGCTTGAGCCTGTGCTCTCGCAGCGACGTGCTACAGGCGCCCCTAACTGTATTTTCGCCCTTGGTGCGGGACCCCTTTTGGTTCCCCGCCGTCCCGGGACCGGGCGTTCGTGCAGTGTTGGGTGCCGTTGGAGACAATAAACGGCGTCAACTCAGGGCAATACTGTGTTCTTGCGTGCGTCGCTCGGTAGCCCCTTGTGGCCTGAGCTCGCGCGCAGCGGCGCTAGAGGCTGACGGCTGACGCGGCCCTGTGGCTCGCTAAGCTCGAACCCGCGGTGGTCGGTACTCCCGTGAGACCCCAAGACCCCACACCCTGAAGGTTTGGAGGGGATCCGACTTCCTAAAGGGCTATGACAGCTGGTTGCTCACTCTGAGCTTACCAGCTGTGTTAAAAGTCCCCTTTTCCGTCGGTATCCACGACAGTTCCATTTCTCGCGAAACCACGCCGCGCTACGCGCGACCGGGCTGCTCGGATGCGCGCGCTCCGCAGCAATATTAACAATCGCGATGTCTCATTACATTACCGTTGCCGAAGTCACGTTAAAAGAAGTTAGTAATGAACTTCGCAAATTGCGCCGTGAGGTTGAATCGGCTGCTTTTACCGGCTTTTATGAAAATAAACATGCCTTATAAGGCCAGCGAACTGAACTGTTCTCATCAACTGCAGGTACCGGCCGCTGCCCAGTTGCGTGTTTTTAAAAAAAGGTCACCTTTATCGCTGCCTTCTACTTGCTTTTCTCTGCTTAGGCTTCCTGGGGCTCTCAGATTGTCTTGCGAGCTAGACGTCTGGCGATACGAAAAAGGTGTACGCATTCTCACTGCACTGGAGACACGTACGATACACCGACCCATTTGGAGTCTATGAGCACAAACACATTCTCCCTTTATTGAACAAGCTTCGGGTGGCAGCGCATCACTACGACAGCGCGCCTGCAAAGAGGCAGAATGTCATTTCTGACTCCGCGTTTTGATTCATTGACTGCGGCCTGAGGTGCCTTCTTAATTACCACGGTAAGTGAAGCATAACGGAACCAAAGTTTTGCGATAGCCGGCGCACAGTGCGGAACAGTACGCGCGTAGAACCGGCCTACATGCGACCACGGAACAGCCGTTTGATGTGTTCGCAGGCGTACGTTCTGTGGAGCCTTGCCGACTCTTGCAGCGCATCCGCTAACCTTCATTTTCCTGCGCTTCTCGCGCGCACAGATAAGATACGCCGGCGGCAGGGAGGACTCGTTCCTTAAGTCAAAGCAGCCGCTTCTTTCCCATCTTCCAGGATGAAGCGTCGGCTGGCAGGCGCATGGTGCCGAGGGCAGCAAAATGCACATATTCTGCGTTACGCTCTATCAGCACGTGTATTGTGGTACACCTGTGCAGGCGTACATGAACCTCGAACGTGCTCTGCTTAAAAGACTTCGTGCTGTCGCGAGTACTGCGAGAAACAAGCAACAGTTAAGCAACACGTGTTTTAATATGCACGAAAGCAAGTTGTTACTGAACACGAACTATGCATTCATAGCATACGTTCTACCCCACGAAACACAGAACCTCTTAAGAACTTCTTGAAATGGCTACAAACGGCTATAGACGTCTTGGTCTGAAAATAGAATTTCTTCTAAACATAACCTCAGCACTTGGAATATGCTAGTATATATTCTATCTGCGGCAAAACCCACTACTAGTGTCACTAGAGTGTTTTGGTAAACACATTCAGAATGTTTAACTCAAAAACTTTTCTAGATCTTTTTGTCTAAAAGTGCATAAAATGCCAAACGACGTGTTAAAGTGCGGTTACCGTCGGCCGTCGGCGTTAGCGAATAAAAAACGCCACAGGCAAATCGAACTCGTTGGAAGCAACATAAGTTAATTGACTTTAATATTACATAATTTCACACCAGAACTTCAACAATCAAGCGCGTGTTATTGTTTTCCATACGGGGCGCGCACACGACGCCTGGAAACCATTCTATGCTCGCGCAGCAGCAGGAGCGAAACGCCGGCGTTGCACAGCGGTGTGACAGAGCCACCGCGCTGCCATCACTTCGGCGGCACAATCCAAATTTGTCGGACATCTCATTGTGCTGGAAACACTGGGAGGCAGGAAGTTTGGTATCCAAACACTGGGAGGCAGGAAGCATGGTATCCAAGCAACCGCAAAGGGCATGGACATACGACGAGTTAATAGGTATTTTTAAACGAGAGCGAGAGAAGGGACAGATTAGGAAACTAGGAAGTAAGCAGGGAAAATATAAACCGAAAAGCTGGTGGGACCGAGAAGTTAAGGAGGCCATAGAGCAACGCAAAGATGCGTGCAGAAAACACAGAGCAGCGAAGAAAAGGGGAGCCACACCAGAAGAGGTGGAGACAAAGTGGGAGGATTATCTTGCAATGAAAAGAGAAGCATTGGCATTAATTCAAGCCAAGATAGCAAAAGTTGGGGTACAGTGGATGTTAGAGATACGAAAAGAAGACAGAAATGCCTCTAAGAAATTTTGGGAACACATAAGGCAACAGAGTAAGAAGACAGAGGTGGTTCAGCACTCACTGACCACACCAGAAGGAACAAAGGTAGAGGGAGAGGAAGCTCAGGAATATATGAGGTTAACAATAGAGGCAGCATTTGCAGAGCCAGTGGGTAGCGAAATGGAGAACAATGACAACAGCAGGACAGAATTAGAGGAGGAGTACAGAAGGATGACAAGTAAGGAATGGGACAGAATTGAACACAAGGTCCCCGTGGGAACAGCGACAGGACCTGATGGCATACCTATGAAATTGATAAGCATATTAGGCCAGAAAAGTAAATTAAAATTACAACTTATTGATCAAATAGTAGTAGGGGGAGATGTTCCACAGGACTGGAAATCAAGCAGAATGATATTAGTTTACAAAGGTAAGGGAAGCAAGGACAACATTAAATCCTACGGGCCAATAACTATCACATCAGTCATATACAGAGTAGCAATGCAGATGGTGAAAAAGAGAATGGAGGAATGGGCAGAACGTGAAGAGATCTTGGGAGAACTGCAGAATGGATTTAGAAGGAACAGAAGGCTAGATGATAACTTATTTGTTATAACACAGTGCATAGAGATAGCGACAGCCAGGCAGAAACCGCTATGGATAGCTTTTTTAGACATTAAGAGGAGCCTATGATAATGTAAACCGAGAAAAGTTATGGAGCCAGTTGAGGGAATATGGTCTAGATAGAAAGATGATTGAGTTCCTACAACAAGTTTATACAGATAATGAGGTAGAGATAACATGGGAGGGGAAACTACAAAGCCAGCTAAAATAAGAAGAGGTCTCAGGCAGGGCTGTCCATTGTCGCCTCTGCTTTTTATGATTTACATGAGCCAAATGGAAAAGAGACTAGAACAGAGCACAATAGGAACTGACATAAGCTATATGCTGGAAGGGCAGAAGGTAGCTCAAGTACTAGCCGGACTGATGTATGCAGATGTACACCCGAGTAGGGCTACAGGAACTAATGAGCATATGTGGAGAGGAGGGAGAAAAATTGGGACTGCAATTCAGTAGAGAGAAGTCTGGGATAATAGTATACAATGAAGAAAGGGGGGAACCATTGGAAATACAAAGCACTAAGGTTGATCAAGTATTTGGGCGTATGGCTAAACGAGGGCAAAAAGTACTTGGAAGAACAGGAAAAAATTGATTGAAAAAGTGAAAAGGAACTCAGCTGTAATGAAACACAAGGCACTTTGGAACTATAATAGGTACGAGGTGGTTAGGGGCGTATGGAAAGGGGTTATGGTACCTGGCCTCACATTCGGAAATTCAGTACTGTGCATGAAATCGGAAGTTCAGGCATGCATGGAAACGAGACAGAGAAGTGTAGGCAGGTTGGCCTTAGGAGCACACGGGAACACCCCTAATGAGGGAGTGCAGGGGGACATGGGATGGTCGTCATTCGAAGGTAGAGAGGCAATAAGTAAACTAAAATTTGAACAGAGACTCCCAGCACTGGAGGAAAAAAGGTGGGCAGGAAAAGTGTACAAATATTTGTACATGAAAAGTTTGAACACAAAGTGGACACTCAGAACGAGGAAGCTGAGGAATAGATACCTACAGCCGAGGGAGGGGGTCCAACGTGGTTCTAGTGTGGGAAAGGAGGTGAAGGAGACGGAAAGAAAAATGTGGCAAGAAAGAATGCTCGGAAAGCCAGCGCTATCAATGTATAGGTCACAAAAACAGGAGGTTAAGAGAGAGCTCTTATTTGATAACTCGCGGGGCAGCTCACGATTATTCGAAGCTAGGACGGGGGTTTTGAGAACGAAAACATACAGGGCTAAATTTGAAGACGTGGACCTTCGGTGCACAGCTTGCGGAGCCGAAATGGAGACCACTGAGCATATAGTGCTGAGATGCACAGACTTTCGCCCGACCCTGGCAGAGGGAATAGTGGCAGATATGGAAGGGGCATTAGGTTTTCCCGGGGAAGAAGGGCAAATAGACGAGAAAGAGTGGCAGTAACGAAGGGGAGACTAGAGGATTGGTGGAGGAAGTCAAGGGATAGATAATACCATAAATCGGGGAGATAATGTTTCCTCTACTGTTTTAGATAGTTATTTTGGGGGGAGGAGGGGAGTGAAAACTAGTTTAAGGAAAAGAGGATATAGAGAAAGGAAAAAAAGGAATAATAATAAAATAGGAGGGGGAGCAAAAGGCTAGGTGGCGCCAGCCGCCGCCCGTTACAAAGGGTATAGCCGCCATCCATCCATCCATCCATAAAAAAAACGGCCACTAATGTCTCGGCCGTGGGTTCGTTATCTAGTTGTGCGTCATTCTAAGCCGTTCTGTACATTTGTACTGAATATTAACTGGAGTCATTTAGCTGTGCTGATGCTGTTTTCCGTGTTTTTTGCATCAGTGCTTCGTGACGTCGGCTGTATTGCGTGTTTTCGCCGACGGCTTACTACCACAATGACGGAATCTGCGTTCGCCGCCTTCGTGTCTCGGTGCGTCTTTGTACGTCGCACGTTCGGATAGCACTTTTTCCGGTAAGTGAAATACATTGCACTTCGTTTTTCGTTAACAATGTAAATATTTTTAGGTGTTACCCGCGACAATTCTTGATATACGGGCTCTTCTGCCCTGCGAGTTTTCGCCATTACCTTTATATGAGGGTTCTGCTTGTGTTCAGCCGTTCAGAACTACCGCGTCCCACGACTTCCGCAACACCAGTCAGAACTTTGCCCTGCTTTGTTAGTCTTTGTGGTTGACGTAGCACGAACCAACCGAAAGGAGTGCATTCGAAGACGACGCGCTGGCTGTAATGCTGAACCAGACTGAACTCGCCCTATTTTGTGCCCTTTTGTTCTTGCGTGTGCGCGCGCGTGTGTCAGTGGCTATGCAGTTTGTAGCGTTCCCACTTTATAGCAAAACAAAAATATAACTGCAATGTTTACTTCATCCATACAATTCCAAATTAAATCGTCTGCTGATGTACAAATTTCACTTGTGTTTTGTTCTAAATAAGCAGCAAAACCTTTAACCTAGTAGGCGCTTCATCTGGGAGTGAAATCACGACAGCTTGGCATTTATTAATGGATGACTGTGACTGGGTCACCTTATTTGTAATTGCAAATCTGCCTTTCAACTGACTTGATGCTATCTTATTTTGTTCTTTTCACTCTATAGACGGCTGGACATCCTTCTTGTACCTTGGCGCTAGCTGGATGACGGGACCTCATCATGATCAGTGTAAGCCAGTGTACTGTACCCTCTCTGGTCGTCCCAGTGATTTTTATATGGGTTAAAGCCAGGGAGCGCTTCGTGGTAAAATAGCTGGTTGGTGTCTCACAAACGGGCATATTTTTGCAGTGGTCCATTATAAGCTGCCACTATATAACCAATTTCTCAGTGCCAGTGTACATACACAGTTCTACTAATGATTAGTTTCCCTAAGCCTTACAAAATGAACTTGTAGGTAGTCATTGCTATGTAAGAACTCAAAAATTAACTCTGCTGTGTCATACAAGTATTCCACACATAAGTAAAAATTTGCTACAACAGTGTACATTACACCTTGCTTCCTTAATGCACAAATGTATTCAAGCCAGTATTTGATTAGTTTCGTATTCTAAATGTTTTCTGTGTGATTTAGTTCTTTACAGGAAGTTACTGTACAACATCAGCAAGCAGTCTAATTTAAGATTTATGTGGGCTGTAAAAGGTGTGCTTTGCCGTTAGAATTGATAAAACATGGGCCGAGGCGTCCATACAAGGACAAACTTCAATTTCGCTCTACCACCATCAGCACTTGGCTGGCGCTTGCAAAATGAATCACATCAGGTAGCTTGTGCCAGACTGTTTTTTAACCTTATTGTGAGGAGATCACAAAGTGATGTGTGGAGGCGCCTGTGTCTGAGATATAGACCGTTTCATCGGGCGAGGAGGATAGGGCGCGCGGAGAGTCTTTCCTCCTCTCTGGCTTGGGCGATCCGGCGCGGCGCTCCTTGAAAGTATTGCTGTCGCGTGCTGCGGAACGATTTTGAGATGTTTTAGATGGTACTTTGTGAAATTTACACCATGTCCGTTCATATAAGTTCGTCAGGGAAGCCTTTCGGTGCATCAGTAACTACAGTAGGCGGGAATATCTTTTGGGGGCGCAAAAATGTGACGCGTTTTATCAGCCGCGGTGTACGCACATTATCAGTCGCGGTGTGTGTATGTGTTGTGAACTATTTTGATTATATCGGTTTTAATTCAACAAAGAAAACCGGTGTCTCTGTATTAGCAGCATGAAATGGTAAATCTGCTCAATATCTGATCGCTTGGCGTAGGGAGTAAAACATAAAGTATAAGAGCGCATGCTCGTGCACGGCCAACTTAAGGATACCACGAAACATCTAAGCGGCAGGCGCAATCAAATATTTGAGATGCACCGGCATCGTTCTCGCGAATTTCAAGTCTAGTAGGCTTCAAATTACCATATGTCTACGGTAGCCTTCCTGCATGAGGCCGATGCCGCTGCTCAACACAGCGATCACTGCAGTTGGTGAACCAGCACGGTACATACGTAAGCTGTGCGCTTCGGCATTGCCTTTTTTGCCTGCATACAGCCATAATATATGAGGTATCGCATAAAAAGAATGCGATGCCTATTTTCGAGGACAAAATTTCCGTAATACGTGTGAGTGCGTCGTGGAGAACGGAACGAACACAACCGAAAAAGAAATTCGGTTATCATCCTCTTTCTCGAAAAAGCAAGAGAAAACGGGCTAACGTCGCAATAGGGCCTCGCATTGTCACGTCGCATAACGTTTATAAATATATAACCGCTGATGCGGTATGCTTGAACCATGCGGTATATATAGAACAAAGATATATATAATCCAGCACCTACCACTGCTTAGGACGCTCGCGCAGTTCGTAAACAGTCCCTTTGCTGGACAAGCGTAATTCAGACTGTAAGGTATGCTGCTATCACTTGCCAAAACTATTTTATTCAGGGGCGGAAACCTCATCCATCGAACCAAGTAGTCACGCAATGTAACCTGCAGCGAACAGTTTGAACGCTTGTCAAAGTGTAACATCACAGTTCCTATCGTAGCAGAACGTTACCCACACTCACGCTGTTACGATCGTCGCGTATGTTTCATGACTCCTAAATCGCAGCTCAGACATAGATGATAATACTGCAATAAGGTCACATTAGTGATTGGAACTTTCAGAAATACACAATTGATCTCCGAGGCTGATTGTAGACTCGAATATGCGCGCACACCATCGCGCTGCGTGTGCCGTCCACCTCAACGCCAGCAGAAATTCCGGCCATGACGCCTTAAACCACTTGAGCACGTCTCACAGAACCGTTTACCACGTAGAAGACGCACGTCATACTAAACAGACCGCACGACCATGAAAACAAACGCCAGAACCTGCCGCCGAGCGTATACCTGCCATGCAAAAGACCGCTTTCACCCAAGCCAGTATGGCGCTGCTCATAGGCGGCGCCACTGCGTTTACAATATGGCGGCGCCTACGAAAAAACGGTCTATAGAATGCGCTGCAACATGTGCGTGTAGAACAGGCATAATTCTGAGGGTTCCAGCAGTTTGCAGAGGTGCTTTTAAAATTTTGTCATAACTGCAATTTTACCTGTGCTGTTTCTTATCACCTATTTCAATAATATCATTGGAGGTGTTATCAGAATTTAGCAATCTATTTGCCCTGGCCCATTAGCCTGCCACATTTGCCTTTTCACTAGGTGGGCATTTATTCAGCATGGACCATTACTTGAATGCACCTTTTTGTGTGCAGTGGCTTCTCAATTGCAAGTCAACATGGATGCTCAGGATTACCTGAGGCTATAGATGCACTGATGAATTAGCCACCTATACAAATCACTTTGCACTTTCTTGCCAAACAGCATGTTAACACTTCCAAGACAGTGGGCAATGTTATCGTTTGATCACATCATGAGATACTTTCAATTTTGTATAACGCATCATCCAAGCTGTTGCATCATTTGTGTGAGGTATTGCCCTAAGCCAATTAGGGTCACATGAAAATATATCAACAAAAGTGATTGATCCAGCTAGGAGTGTTGCTTTGGAACACTACTTTATCACCAGTCCTCCTTTGCATGCTGCCTGCTTACTCTACTGTGTCATGTTTAAGTTTGAAAGAAAGGCAACAGCTAGGCAGCACAAAATGCCAAACTTGCTTTTAGTTCAACAATATAAAACGCTATTTAACTTTTTAATTAAGTTAGTACATCATTTACCTGCAGAATGAATTACTGTTTTAAATTGATTATATCTTGCAGGAAGCTTTTCAGACTTGTTTGACAGGTTGATAAGTGGCTTTTTAGCCACAAAACACCATATAATAATTTAAAGGCTGACTTTGACTCTGCTATGCAACTTAATGACTATATGCCAGGAACAAGATCTCTGAGTTGTGGCGCTGGCTAACACTCCCAGGGTTCTGCTAGGACACACAAATACCCAAGAAAGTGGATGGGAAAACGACGCCACTGTAACTCAATTGGTAGAGCATAGCACGCGAAATGCGAAGGTTGTGGGTTCGGTTCCCACCTGCGGCAAGGTGTTTTTTCATCCACTTTCATTTCCATTAATTTGCCGATTCTTTATTTTATTAAGCACAAGTAATTTCCCCTATGTTGTCAGTGTTTGTTGGCTTCTTATGATAGGGAATATAGTAGTCATTTTAAACATCATCGCATACATACCTTAAGATACCCGTAATTTAAGAGAAAGGAATGCCTAAATTTATTTTTAATGTGAGCCAGACTTCTTACTTAGCACATATTGCTGATTGAAGTTCCAATTTCAACATTCCCATTTCCTCCCTCGCCTTTTTTTCCCTCTTCTGTGCAGGTATTGCTTGCCTATGTCTACAAGAACCGTCACGCGTGGCCTGTGACAGCAAGCTTTTGTGGGCAGCAAGTGCTCTCGTACGAAGGCTGGCCTACTCTGGCAGCAACGGCAATCATCTTCAAGATTTATCCATGATCACCTTTGCTGCTATTTCTCACTCTTGTTAATTACACTTCCTGCATCTTTTCTAATTTATTAGGTAATAAAGTATGGAGTATGTGACATGGTGTGAAGTTGATGTCTTGCTGCATTTTCACTTGCAATCATCTTTTATGCATGAAAAGCTCATCGTACAGTTTATGAAAAGAAATAACAGCATATTATGATTTATCTTTCAGTTCTGGTAACATGCGACGTTGTGGGGTTGCGCGACCCTCGCGCCTCCCCTGATGTTTTTCCCGCATAGCGCATCCCCTGATATGCTGTTTTCCCGCACGGCTCGCGTGGCCTGGCGCCCGCGGCGTGGTACAAGCGCGGTGCGAGAGATGGCGCGACTGTCGCGGCGGGGTTACTCGGGCGCCGAAAGGGAAGGCGCTTGGCCTCTTGGGTTGGAGACAGCAAGCAGCACGGACGTGCCGTGCCGCGGGTGGAGCGACCCTCTTTCCCGGCGGGTCGGGCGCACGGGTGGACGTCCCACGCGCGCGCGGCGACCCATGCTTCTGCGAGACCGCCTCGCGTGGCGGCCTTCGAGCGCGCCTCCGTTGGCGTGACCGAACACGCGAACGACCAGGCGTTGGGATCCAGCATGGGGCGAATATATTCGCTCGCTCGCGGTGAGTCGGACTTCTAGATTTGTCGCGCGCCCATCGGCATGTTTTGGGGATAGCAACTCGGCTAGCAGGCATTGATCTATGAAAGGTGCAATAAATGCCCTTGTGACTGTTTGCACTACTGTGTTGTCGTTCCTTTGTCCCAAGAGTACGGAGGAGAGAACCCCGTATCTCCCACATCTGGCTGCCCAACGTGGACCTCTTGGGGCATCGGACGATAATTTTAAGTGTTGCTTCGTTCAAGACCTTTGTTTGAACCGAAGCGTAGGCCTAGCGTGGATTTTGATCGCTAGCGTCGGCGGCGTGCTTTCTTGAGCGAGGCGACGGTGGCTGTAGTGTGTTTGAACTTATCAGCATGCTAAGCCTTTTCGCAAGTGTTTTTTTTTAAATGACATTCGTCGGTACGAGAGCCACGTGGTCTGCATCCTGGGAGAGCGAGGCTGAGTGCCCGCGGAGCAGTGGCAAGCCTGAAGCGAGTGAGTACGGAAGCCTCGTGGGTGGTCCGAATTTCTTATGTAAATAGTGTGTAAATAGCTTCTTCTATCTCTTTGACTCGGATGAAGTCGCGGCTCTGGGAGCCGGGTGGCCGCGGGCCACGGGTGCCACGACGGGCTGACTGGTATTGCGGCCTGGCACCGGGCGCTCCGACACCGTCTGGGACGGTGGGCGCCGTCAACTCGGATGCTGTGTGCACCGAGCGGAGTAGGACCACCTCACAGAGCTAACGTCTCCTCGCGGCTGCCTGTTTTGCGCCCATTTTGGGTGTTGTTTTTGGATGCCGGTTGTTGTCAGAGTAGCGACGATTTAGGCCTAAGGCTTTACGAAGCTGCCTGTCGCACGTGGAGGGACACAACCTGGTGGACCGTGGCGTTGAGGCGTTGCAATTTGCTTCCCTCATTCTATTTAGCCTCGCACGAATTGAAATTACTCGTTCGACTCAAGAAAGCGAGCTTCGTTCACGTGAACTTAGCATCTGAGTAGCTGCCCGATCTTTTATTAGCCGAGTTGAACATCGTACCACGTGGGCGATGCGCATGCAGAATTCCTCTCCCTTGCACTACTGTAGTGTTTGCCGAGTGTGTTGAGTCTACGCAGCGTCATTGGAGTCACCCCGGGCGATGGTGATGCTGTGGCCAGTTTGGCGCAGCGACTTCGGCGGCCTCCTGCATCCAGCTCACAACCCTCGGCGGCGGACAAAGGAGCCAGCGGTCACCGACAGCTACGGCGGCTCTTGCCAGCAGGGCGCGTCGGCGCGAGCGACGCTTGCTCGTACCGACTGCTGCGTCGTCGTCTCCGGAGTCCTGGCCTGGGATCGTGCCGTCGAGTCGCAAAGCTGCTGCTGTGACCGGCGGACGCCAGCGGTGTACCCAAGGACAGTCGGCTCGCATGTTATGGACAGCGTGTGGACATTTCCCCGGCGCGGCCACTGTTGCATGTACCACCTTGTTCGCGAAGCACGTGTTGATGTTAGACCGTGTCACATGTTTCGCCGGAATAAGAAGTGATTTAAGGTTGGGGGGATGTGGGGTTGCGCGACCCTCGCGCCTCCCCTGATGTTTTTCCCGCATAGCGCATCCCCTGATATGCTGTTTTCCCGCACGGCTCGCGTGGCCTGGCGCCCGCGGCGTGGTACAAGCGCGGTGCGAGAGATGGCGCGACTGTCGCGGCGGGGTTACTCGGGCGCCGAAAGGGAAGGCGCTTGGCCTCTTGGGTTGGAGACAGCAAGCAGCACGGACGTGCCGTGCCGCGGGTGGAGCGACCCTCTTTCCCGGCGGGTCGGGCGCACGGGTGGACGTCCCACGCGCGCGCGGCGACCCATGCTTCTGCGAGACCGCCTCGCGTGGCGGCCTTCGAGCGCGCCTCCGTTGGCGTGACCGAACACGCGAACGACCAGGCGTTGGGATCCAGCATGGGGCGAATATATTCGCTCGCTCGCGGTGAGTCGGACTTCTAGATTTGTCGCGCGCCCATCGGCATGTTTTGGGGATAGCAACTCGGCTAGCAGGCATTGATCTATGAAAGGTGCAATAAATGCCCTTGTGACTGTTTGCACTACTGTGTTGTCGTTCCTTTGTCCCAAGAGTACGGAGGAGAGAACCCCGTATCTCCCACAACGTACAAGGAATTCACTAATGGATGGTATGCCGAAGAACTGGCCATTATTTCTGCGTGATGCTGTGCATGCATGTGGCGTTACCTTACAAGAGGCACACACAAAGTAAGTTACAATTTACTTTTAAATGAAGCATGGACATCAGAAAAAATATATTTATATTGCTAGTCAGACTGGAAGAGCCCCAAAGTTGTCGATATTGTGACATACTTCCGGGAGGCATCCTGGAGCACCAGCTGCTGGTAAGCATCTCTGAGGTTGAGCTTGATGAACTTCTGCCCACCGGACAACGCTGACCAGAGATCTTCAATCCGGGGCAACGGGTACTCCTCGACAGTGGCGACGGGATTGATGGTAACCTTGAAATCCTTACAGATCCTGACACTGCCGTCTTACTTGGACTGGTATGATGGGAGTGGCCCATTCAGACGTCTTGACGGGCACCAGGATGCCCTCTCGCTGTAACCGTTGCAGCTCCTGGGTGACCCCGTCCTTCAGGGCGAACGGCAGTGGGCGAGGCTTGAAAAAACGTGGCCGGGCTCCCTCGGGTACAGATGCCAGCCGTCGTGCCGGTGAATGTGCCCACCCCTGGCTGGAACAGGGACTTGAACTCGGTCAGGAGTCCGGGGACGTCTTTCACGACATGCATACTGGCTTTCTGGTACTCTGGCAGACGAACGCCCAGTGCATGAACCCATGCAGTTTCGGCCCAGCAGCGTCGGCGACGACCCCTTGGTTAAGTAAAGGGGAAGGGTTGCCTCCCTGTCACCAAAGCGAATGCTGACCTGTGCCTGAACCTGGACCTGGGAGAGCTGTCCGGAGTAGCTGCGCAGCATCACGCACGAAGCCTCGACGGACACGCCGGGGAAAGTACGCTTGAGTTTCTCGGCCATGACGACGGTACAAGTTCTGTGTGCCACATGTTGAAAATCGGCGGGTCCTCGGCCACGAGTGGAGCCTGGCCGCGAAAGAACTTGAGCCTGCTGTCGCACGCCGCCGCCGCGTACCCTTGCGACGGCTGCCCTGGCCGCGGGCTTGTGTGGTACCTGGGCTTGAACCAGGCTGTTGCTACTGTTTGTCTTCCCACTTCAGCATACCCGTGCCAGGTGCGCAGTTTTCCCGCACGTGAAGCATTATGCTTGAGAGAACTGGCTCTTTGAGAGGGAGTGGGCACCACCACAGCAACCGCAGGTGACCACTTGTTGACCGCCGCTTCCGCCGACGGTGAGCCAGTCGCACGGAAAATCTCGCCGGCGTCCTTGGCGGCAGCTTCCATTGCTAGCGCTACCATCACGGCGTCGTCCAGCGAGGGGTCGGAAAGCTCCGGGAGTCGCGTCTGCATGGCAGTGTTGTTGATGCCGCAGAAGAAACGGTCCCGGAGCAGCGAGTCCAGCTGGTCCCTGAAAACGCACCCACTCGCTAACCCTAGTAGCGTTAGTAAGATCTTTATGAGGGCTAGTTGGTTCAAACTTAGAACTGAGGTTTAACAGCGCGAAAAAGACGAGGACACAAGGAAACAAATACCACAGACAATTTATTCTACATTGGGCTCCTTCCTCTCATTACCGGCCTTGCAAGTCCCAGCATACGTATGTGTCAACCTCATCGCCATTACTTGCCAATCACGTTCCTTGAGAACATTTTTGGATGAAAGATTACAATGTTGCTGATTTGCAGATGTTTTTGCGACTGATGTGCGCATGCCTATGCTGAAAAAGGTATAAATGTCCGGTAAATTTCAAATAAACTTCCAGTTGGTAGTCAGAACTTGTCTGTGGTATTTGTTTCCTTGTGTCCTCGTCTTTTTCGCGCTGTTAAACCTCAGTTCTAAGTATGAACCAACTAGCCCTCATCAAGATCTTACTAATGCAAATTTCTTCTACATCGGGCTCCTTCCTCTCATCACCGGCCTTGCAAAGACCAAGCATACGTATGTGCAGTGGCGTAGCAACAGGGGGGCCGGGGGGCCGTGGGCCCCGGGTGCAAGGGGCCAGTGAGGGAGGGGGGGGGTGTCATATACGTCTGAAGACACCCCTCTTTCCGCCGGCTACACCCAGCGGGGGGGGGGGGGGGGAGGTGACAGAAGACCTAAGGGCCCCGGGTGCCACGTGACCTAGCTACGCCACTGCATATGTGTCAATCTCATCGCCATAACTACTTGCCAATCACGTTCCTTGAGAACATTTTTGGATGAAATAATATAATGTTGCTGATTTGCAGATTTTTTTGCGACTGGTGTGTGCATGCCTATGCTGAAAAAGGTACAAATGTCCGGTGAATTTCAAATAAACTTCCAGTTGGCAGTCAGCGCTTGTCTGTGGTATTTGTTTCCTTGTGTCCTCGTCTTTTTCGCGCTGTTAAACCTCAGTTCTCAGTCCTAGTAGCGCAGCAACGAACTGCCCGAGGGTCTCTCCTTCCTGGCAGTTCCGGTTGTTGAAGCGGAAGCGTGGACGGTGCTGGGTTGAAATGCGAGCGCAGTATGGCGAGCAGCTCACCCAGCGTCTTAACATGCGGCGTGGCTGGCTTGAGAAGGTCGAGCAGGAGACTGAAAACGCGGGTCCCGAAGCTGGCCAGGAAAATTTCCCACTGTTTGGCCTCGGGTGTGTCGTTTGCCCGGCAGAACACGTGGACTTTTTCCTCGTAAATTGGCCAGGCGGACCCAACTCCCTCGAACGCCTCGAGCCTTCCGTACAGCGGCATGGCGGCAGCAAAGAGGGGGGGGGGGGGGGGGCGGTGTTTCGCCGCTCGCAGCCGCGTGGGACGATCCGTGGGTACTCGTCGCCAGTGTCACGATCCGTCCGGGTTCGTGAACAAGGGAGGGTTCGAGGCACCCTCCGTTAAACGGACGCTCCGCAGCGTGGTGGTGATGAACGATGACATGCGATGACTGACCGCCGAGCAGCTGTGCTCGTCGGTGTTTATTGGGTGCGGTGCCCAATGTTGCCTACCGAGCCTGGCGGGCCAACGAAGATTGAGCCCGAGGGGGCGCCATATGCTTGTTACATGTCATCATCATCATCAGCCTAGTTACGCCCACTGCAGGGCAAAGGCCTCTCCCATACTTCTCCAACTACCATGGTCATGTACTAATTGTGGCCATGTTGTCCCTGCAAACGTCTTAATGTCATCCGCCCACCTAACTTTCTGCCGCCCCCTACTACGCTTCCCTTCCCTTGGAATCCAGTCCGTAACCCTTAATGACCTTCGGTTATCTTCCCTCCTCATTACATGTCCGGCCCATGCCCATTTCTTTTTCTTGATTTCAACTAAGATGTCATTTACCCGCGTTTGTTCCCTCACCCAATCTGCTCTTTTCTTATCCCTTAACGTTACACCTATCATCCTTCTTTCCATAGCTCGTTGCGTCGTCCTCAATTTCAGCAGAACCCTTTTCGTAAGCCTCCAGGTTTCTGCCCCGTAGGTGAGTACTGGTAAGACACAGCTGTTATACACTTTCCTCTTGAGGGATAGTGGCAACCTGCTGTTCATGATTTGAGAATGCCTGCCAAACGCGCCCCAGCCCATTCTTATTCTTCTGGTTATTTCAGTCTCATGATCCGGATCCGTGGTCACTACCTGCCCTAAGTAGATGTATTCCCTTACCACTTCCAGTGCCTCGCTACATATCGTAAACTGCTGTTCTCTTCCGAGACTGTTAAACATTACTTTAGTTTTCTGTAGATTAATTTTCAGGCCAACCCTTCTGCTTTGCCTCTCCAGGTCAGTGAGCATGCATTGCAATTGGTCTCCTGAGTTACTAAGCAAGTCAATATCAGCGAATCGCAAGTTGCTAAGGTATTCTCCATCAACTTTTATCCCCAATTCTTCCCACTCCAGGTCTCTGAATACCTCCTGTAAACATGCTGTGAATAGCATTGGATATATCGTATCTCCCTGTCTGACGCCTTTCTTTATTGGGATTTTGTTGCTTTCTTTTTGGAGGATTACGGTGGCTGTGGAACCGCTATAGATATCTTCCAGTATCTTTACATATGGCTCATCTACACCCTGATTCCGTAGTGCCTTCATGACTGCTGAGGTTTCGACTGAATCAAATGCTTTTTCGTAATCAATGAAGACTATATATAAGGGTTGGTTATATTCCGCACATTTCTCTATCACCTGATTGATAGTGTGAATATGGTCTATTGTTGAGTAGCCTTTACGGAATCCTGCCTGGTCCTTTGGTTGACAGAAATCTAAGGTATTCCTGATTCTATTTGCGATTACCTTAGTAAATACTTTGTAGGCAACGGACAGTAAGCGGATCGGTCTATAATTTTTCAAGTCTTTGGCGTCCCCTTTCTTATGGATTAGGATTATGTTGGCGTTCTTCCAAGATTCCGGTACGTTCGAGGTCATGAGGCATTGTGTATATAGGGCGGCCAATATTTCTAGGACAGTGTTCCCACCATCCTTCAACAAATCTGCTGTTACCTGATCCTCCCCAGCTGCCTTCCCCCTTTGCATAGCTCCCAAGGCGTTCTTTACCTCTTCCGGTGTTACTTGTGGGATTTCAAGTTCCTCTAGCCTATTCTCTCTCACCTTATCGTCGTGGGTGTTCTGGTACTGTATAAATCTCTATAAAACTCTTCAGCCACTTGAACTATCTCATCCATATTAGTAACGATATTGCCGGCTTTGTCTCTTAACGCACACATCTGATTTTTGCCTATTCCTAGTTCCTTCTTCACTGCTTTTAGGCTTCCTCCGTTCCTGAGAGCCTGTTCAATTCTATCCATATTATAGTTCCTTATGTCCGCTGTCTTACGCTTGTTGATTAACTTAGAAAGTTCTGCTAGTTCTATTCTAGCTGTAGGGTTAGAGGCTTTCATACATTGGCGTTTCTTGATCAGATCTTTCGTCTCCTGCGATAGCTTACTGGTTTCCTGTTTAACGGCGTTACCACCGACTTCTATTGCGCACTCCTTAATGATGCCCATAAGATTGTCGTTCATTGCTTCAACACTATGGTCTACTTCCTGGGTTAAAGCCGAATACCTGTTCTGTAGCTTGATCCGGAATTCCTCTAGTTTCCCTCTTACCGCTAACTCATTGATTGGCTTCTTATGTACCAGTTTCTTCCGTTCCCTCCTCAAGTCAAGGCTAATTCGAGTTCTTACCATCCTATGGTCACTGCAGCGCACCTTGCCGAGCACGTCTACATCTTGTATGATGCCAGGGTTCGCGCAGAGTATGAAGTCGATTTCATTTCTAGTCTCACCATTCGGGCTCCTCCACGTCTACTTTCGGCCAACCCGCTTGCGGAAAAAGGTATTCATTATCCGCATATTATTCTGTTCTGCAAACTCTACTAATAACTCTCCTCTGCTATTCCTAGAGCCTATGCCATATTCCCCCACTGACTTGTCTCCGGCCTGCTTCTTGCCTACCCTGGCATTGAAATCGCCCATCAGTATACTGTATTTTGTTTTGACTTTACCCATCGCCGATTCCACGTCTTCATAGAAGCTTTCGACTTCCTGGTCATCATGACTAGATGTAGGGGCGTAGACCTGTACAACCTTCATTTTGTACCTCTTATTAAGTTTCACAACAAGACATGCCACCCTCTCGTTAATGCTATAGAATTCCTGTATGTTACCAGCTATGTTCTATTAATCAGGAATCCCACTCCTAGTTCTTGTCTCTCTGCTAAGCCCCGGTAGCACAGGACGTGCCCGCTTTTTAGCACTGTATATGCTTTTTTTGGCCTCCTAACTTCACTGAGCCCTATTATATCCCATTTACTGCCCTCTAATTCCTCCAATAGCACTGCTAGACTCGACTCACTAGATAACGTTCTAGCGTTAAACGTTGCCAGGTTCATATTCCAATGGCGGCCTGGCCTGTTACATGTATTCTTCATTAAATGAACTATTTTGGTAGAAAAATCGCAACAATTCTTTCTAGGCAATCCGCCTCTTTCATGGCACGACGGCGCATGTACTCTGCTTTAGCGGATTAGTCACGAAACGTTTTGGAAGAGTCGTGCGCCGGAAAGTCCCCCGAAAAAAATCGCTCGGACGCGCGCTGCTGCAAACACTCGCGCCGTGTACCTCGTTGAAACTCTACTGGTAGCTCGACGTCGGTACGGTACCATAAACGTGCGTAGCGTAAGACTTCAACTCCACTTTAATAGAGAAAATAGGGCAACGTCTGAGAGGTCCGGGCTGCACCATGATCCAGGCAGTTGCCGCCGTTTATTGATGGCTAGCAAAGTTAACAAAAAACCCATGCATTACACTTGGGCAACACTTAAATGCATCACGTTGTTAACGAAGTCTTCTTGCAGTGTAGGTCAGGTCTTCACTTGCTGCTGGTGGCAGCGCATGCCTGACTGCACATACTCGTAAGGTGCAGGAACACTGGCTCGATACGACACCGACAAGACGCTCACTCCAACGATTGACCGACTATTGTGCGTCACTGAAACCTTTTTATCATACCAGGTCCACAACGACGCAATCGACAAGCGCGAGTTGTACTGCAATGGGCTTTCTTGTCGATGGCGCTAGCAAAATCAGCGTGCCGACCATCGTTCGACAGAACCCTGCGCGATCGGCCGTCGAACCGACAAGACAATAGCGACAGTGTCTTCGCTTGTATATTGACACGTGTACTTATATTTATCGGGTGACCACGTTTCGCCGCCTAACAAATGTTATCGCACAGCGCAGGAAAGCGCCTGCATGTATCCGAAGTTTCTGGAAAGTTATCGATGCTTCTATCTGCTCTCTGTTGTCGCCGAACTTTATGTTATCTGATTTCATCGCCTGACGCGAATGGTGTAGAACTTTGTGGAAGGCACGCGGGTCCGAACGATTAGTCTGGAACATTCGACGACTGCTCTATAAAAGCCGACGCTCTTGACCCGCTGATCAGATTTTCGACGATCGCCGAGCGTGTTCGCCGCTATCGTTGTGCTATAAGTGTAGCCTGTTTTGTGGGCACAGGTTCGCCCAATAAAAGTTTGTTTTGTCGTTCACAGTATTGCTACTGTGTTATTCAACGTCACCACCACGTGACATATGGTGGAGGTGCTTTTCGTTCATGTACCGGACGCCCCCGACAAGCCGTGATCCAAGCCCGGACCGCAAAGAGAACACCAACGTAGTCCCGGAGCATCGAGCAAGCCGCCGTCTTCAACAGCTGCCCCCGGAGCACGGACTTCTACCTGAGAAGACCAAGAAGATTGTGGACAAGGCAACCCCAATGGCAGCCCCAGCGTCCCCCATCGTGCTGCAGCAGCCCAGGGAACCTCCGACGTTCCGCGGATCAACATTCGAGGACCCGGAAACCTGGCTCGAAACGTATGAGAGGGTCGCTAAGTTTAACAGTTGGGACAGCGACGACAAGCTGCGGCATGTCTATTTCGCATTGGAAGACGCCGCCAGGACGTGGTTCGAGAATCGGGAAGCCACCTTAACGACGTGGGACATTTTCCGAAGCGGCTTCTTGCACACGTTTACAAGCGTCGTGCGAAAAGAGCGAGCCCAAGCTCTACTAGAAACCAGAGTGCAGCTGCCAAACGAGACGATCGCGATCTTCACGGAGGAGATGGCCCGTCTTTTCCGGCACGCCGACCCGGAAATGTCGGAGGAGAAAAAAGTTCGCTTCCCGATGCGCGGCGTCAAGCAAGACCTTTTCGCCGGACTTATTCGTAACCCACCGAAGACTGTGGCTGAGTTTTCTGCAGAGGCATCGACGATCGAGAAAACTCTGGAGATGCGCACCCGGCAATATAACCGCCAGGGGCACACGCCGCAGTATGCCATCCAAGGACTGGGTTCGGACGACCTTCAAGAGACCATCAGGGCCATTGTGCGCGAAGAACTGCGCAAGGTCCTGCCTTCGTCGCAGCCTCAAGTAGCTTCGATCGCTGACATCGTGAAAGATGAGGTTCAGCGATCGCTTGGGGTTCCTGAGGTGCAACCTCAATTACCGCAGCCCCAGCCAGAAGCGATGACCTACGCCGCCATCGCACGCCGTCAAGGTCCCCCTCCGCGACCACGCCAGAGCCCTGCAACGACGCAATTCCGTCGTCCGCCGCCGCCGCCGCCAGCACGCCCACCCGTCGCCCAGCGCACCTACGCGAGGAAGACGGACATTTGGCGAGCCCCCGACCACCGTCCGCTCTGCTATCACTGCGGAGAAGCCGGCCATATGTATCGCCGATGCCCATACCGGGAGATGGGACTGCGAGGTTTCGCCGTCAATGCTCCGCGCCCGCAGCGAGGTGAACGCCCTGGCGATATCGCCGACTACCTCGCCGCTACTCAGTGGAGCTCTCGACGACCGTCGCGTTCGCCATCACCAGGCCGCTACCTGTCGCCGCAGCGCCGACCATACACTGGCCCAGCCCGGGGCCGGTCAGCGAGCCCGTATCCGGAAAACTAAAAGCAGCAACCGATGGAGGTGCGGTTGCTGTTCGTCGAACTGACGAAGATCCTCCGCCGCCGACGAAGACGACGAAAAAACCATCTCGACGACCTAATGACGACACGCCGCCGTCCCGACGAAGTCAGGAAGCCAAGACAACGCCGACGAAAGACGACTTGACGACGCGACGTTCCAGCTTCAGTTCAACACGACGCAGCCGTGATCCGACGCCGAGACCTAACTGTAACGCAAGACAAAGAACCACCGACCTCGACGTGCTTCTCGACGGCCACGCAGTCACCGCCTTGGTAGACACAGGAGCCGATTACTCCGTCATGAGTGGACCCATCGCCGCCCAGTTGAGGAAAGTTAAGACTGCATGGGAAGGCCCTCAAATTCGCACCGCTGGAGGACACCTGATTACGCCGACTGGGATCTGCACGGCAAGAATTACCGTTCATGACCGGACTTACCCTGCCACCTTCGTTGTTCTCCAACAGTGTTCACGAGACGTCATTCTCGGCATGGACTTCCTGAATCAACATGGCGCAGTCATCGACCTGAAGTCGAAATCGATAACGCTGTCACAAGATCAAGCGATACCGCCGGAGAGCTGTCGTAGTCACCACGCCTTGAGTGTGCTCGAAGATCAAGTGAGCATCCCGCCGCGCGCCAGCATTATTATTTCCGTCGGCACTGAAACACCCGCTGACGTAGAAGGCGTCATCGAGGGCGACCAACATCTACTGCTCGACCGTGAAATTTGCGTCGCAAGAGGGATCGCTCGACTCCACGGAGGGCAAGTGGAAGTTATGCTAACCAACTTCAGCCAAGAGTTCAAGCAGCACATCAACAAGGGCACGACAATCGCATACATCGAGGAAATTGTGGAAACCAGCAATGCCTTTGTCCTCTCGGATTCAGCCGCATCTACCCCGATGAGCATTGTCCCCGAACCAGACTTCAACGTGAATCCAAGTCTTCCTATGAGTAAGCAGCAACAGATCAGAAGTCTTCTCCGACGATACAAAGACTGCTTTTCGACGTCATCGAGGATTCGACAAACACCAGTTGCAAAGCATCGCATAATAACCGAAGAGAGCGCTCGACCACTCCGCCAGAGCCCTTACCGAGTTTCGACGCGAGAACGTGAAGCTATTAGGCAACAAGTCGACGAAATGCTGCGCGACGACATCATCCAGCCGTCGAAAAGCCCGTGGGCCTCTCCTGTAGTCCTGGTACAGAAAAAGGACGGAACCCTACGCTTCTGCGTCGATTATCGTCGACTGAACAAGATCACGAAGAAGGATGTGTACCCCCTTCCACGGATAGACGACGCATTGGATCGGCTCTGCAACGCTAAATACTTTTCTTCGATGGACCTCAAGTCTGGCTATTGGCAAATAGAAGTCGACGAAAGAGATCGCGAAAAGACCGCCTTCATCACCCCAGACGGCCTCTACGAGTTCAAGGTCATGCCATTTGGACTGTGCTCGGCGCCTGCAACGTTCCTGCGCGCGATGTACACGGTTTTAGCAGGATTGAAGTGGCAGACCTGTCTCGTTTACTTGGATGACGTCGTTGTATTCGCCGGAAATTTCGACGATCACCTTAGGCGGCTTGCCACAGTACTAGAGGCCATCAAGTCATCAGGGCTCACTCTGAAACCAGAAAAGTGCCGCTTCGCTTACGATGAGCTTTTGTTCCTAGGCCACGTGATCAGCAAATCAGGAGTACGCCCCGACCCACAGAAGACAGCTGCCATCGCAAAGTTCCCGCAGCCAACCGACAAGAAGGCAGTGCACAGATTCCTTGGCATGTGTGCCTACTATAGGCGCTTTGTCAAGGACTTCTCACGCATCGCGGAGCCGCTAACACATCTAACCAAATGTGATGTCGCGTTCAAGTGGGAAACGCCGCAGGCCAAAACATTTCAAGAACTCAAACGACGCATGCAGTCGCCGCCGGTACTTGCACACTTCGACGAGGACGCCGATACCGAAATCCACACTGACGCCAGTAGCCTAGGCCTCGGTGCCGTCCTAGTCCAGAGGAAAGAAGGACTTGAAAGGGTGATATCGTATGCTAGCCGGTCGCTGTCAAAAGCGGAAAGCAAATATTCTACGACTGAAAAGGAATGCCTCGCCATCATTTGGGCTATAGCTAAATTCCGCCCTTACCTCTATGGCAGGCCATTCAAAGTCGTCAGTGACCATCATGCATTGTGTTGGCTAGCTAACTTAAAGGACCCTTCAGGACGGCTGGCGCGGTGGAGCCTCAGACTACAAGAATATGACGTCACGGTAATATACAAGTCCGGAAGAAAACACTCCGACGCCGACTGCTTATCGCGCGCCCCCATCGATCCCCCGCCGCAAGACGACGAGGACGACGACGCCTTCCTTGGGATAATAAGCGCGGAAGACTTCACTAAACAGCAACGAGCAGACCCGGAGCTAAAAGGCCTCGTCGAGTATTTGGAAGGAAACACCGACGTTGTCCCTAGGGCATTTAAGCGCGGGTTGTCGTCGTTCACGCTACAAAACAACCTGCTCGTGAAGAAGAACTTCTCACCAGTCCGCGCCAGCTACCTTCTTGTTGTACCGTCAGCGCTGCGTCCAGAAATACTGCACGCCCTACACGACGATCCAACCGCTGGGCACCTCGGATTCTCCCGGACGCTGTCGAGAATACAGGAAAGGTATTACTGGCCGCGTCTGACCGCCGACGTCGCCCGTTACGTCAAGACATGCCGAGACTGTCAACGACGCAAGACACCACCGACAAGGCCAGCAGGATTACTACAGCCGATCGAACCTCCTCGCCGACCATTCCAGCAGATTGGGATGGATTTGTTGGGGCCGTTTCCGATATCAACATCCGGGAATAAGTGGATCGTCGTGGCGACGGACTATCTCACCCGCTTTGCTGAAACTAAAGCTCTACCAAAAGGCAGCGCAGCCGAAGTGGCGAAATTTTTCGTCGAGAACATCCTGCTGCGACATGGTGCCCCAGAAGTCCTCATCACAGACAGAGGAACGGCTTTTACAGCAGAGCTCACCCAAGCCATTCTGCAGTACAGCCAGACAAGCCACAGGAGGACAACTGCCTACCATCCGCAGACGAATGGTCTCACGGAGCGCCTGAACAAGACCCTCGCCGACATGCTAGCAATGTACGTCGACGTCGAACACAAGACGTGGGACGCGATCCTGCCGTACGTAACCTTTGCGTACAACACGGCGGTGCAAGAAACAACACAGATCACGCCGTTTAAGCTGGTTTACGGCAGGAACCCGACGACGACGCTCGACGCCATGCTGCCGCACGTAACTGACGATGAGAATGTTGACGTCGCTAGCTATCTCCAGCGCGCCGAAGAAGCCCGACAGCTCGCCCGCCTGCGCATCAAGAGCCAGCAGAGGACCGACAGCCGACACTACAACCTCCGACGACGCTTCGTCGAGTACCAGCCTGGCGACCGTGTTTGGGTCTGGACCCCGATACGCCGACGAGGACTCAGTGAGAAACTACTCCGACGCTATTTCGGACCCTACAAGGTCATCCGACGTATTGGCGCTCTGGACTATGAGGTCGTGCCAGACGGCATTTCGCATTCACAGCGGCGTCGCGCACGATCTGAAGTGGTCCACGTGGTGCGCCTTAAACCCTTTTACGGACGCTGACGAACTTCGTTATTTTTGTTCTTTTCTTTGCTACGAGTGCTTTTGTTTATTAACTTCGTTTGTTTGCAGCATCGGGTCGATGCTTTTTAAGAGGGGGGTATTGACACGTGTACTTATATTTATCGGGCGACCACGTTTCGCCGCCTAAGAAATGTTATCGCACAGCGCAGGACGCGCCTGCATGTATCCGAAGTTTCTGGAAAGTTATCGATGCTTCTATCTGCTCTCTGTTGTCGCCGAACTTTATGTTATCTGATTTCATCGCCTGACGCGAATGGTGTATAACTTTGTGGAAGGCACGCGGGTCCGAACGATTAGTCTGGAACATTCGACGACTGCTCTATAAAAGCCGACGCTCTTGACCCGCTGATCAGATTTTCGACGATCGCCGAGCGTGTTCGCCGCTATCGTTGTGCTATAAGTGTAGCCTGTTTTGTGGGCACAGGTTCGCCCAATAAAAGTTTGTTTTGTCGTTCACAGTATTGCTACTGTGTTACTCAACGTCACCACCACGTGACAATATATTAATCGTGCTCAAAATGAGTCAAACACGCCTACTAAGTTGAAATGCACAAGCTTTAACCCTCTCAAGCTGTGCCCATGAAGTTTGAGCCAATGTCGATCCTGTTCAGCGAACGTTAGCCTGGCACCGTCGAGTTCGTGCACCCACTGCAGGCGGACCTGAGCTGAAATGTAAGCAGTTAGGTCGAACGAAACTGCTTCTATAGTTCAGTTCTGGCCTTAGCAATTTGAAATCAACTACGCCTCACTTCGCACGGCACGTACACAATAAGCGGTAAGCGGCGACACAGCGCGGTGCCAACATCTGTACATCACCGTACCTGTAGGCTGTCGGCCGCATTCGCTAAGTATATGGGTGGGCCTGTACATGTTGCTTTGCAGATACATTTCTCAATTTCAGAGATGCACTGTTTGCCTCTGCGTCGAGCGGCAAACAAGAGACATACAGCATACAGCATTCGGCATACAGCAACATAAACAACTGCCTCGCTCATTTATACCTACGCCGTCTGAGCGATGGCATCCGCGCGCTTTCATGAGAGAACATGGCCTACAAATGAGCACTTATGCAAGCAGTTTTCTCTAATGCTCTACGGCACACTAAAACTGTAGGTATGGTGGAGTTAAAAGAAAAGCGAGAATGAATTAACAGCTCATAAATGTTTCTGGATCACAGTTGCCGTTGTTCAAGTGGTTCGGCCGCTCATATTCACTTGTCTCAGAGTGTAACAACACGGCACATATGTGCAGATATGCATGTTTTGCTACGTTTTGACACTATTTCATATGAGCGATGCACCTGTTCCACAATATTTGATGATAACAACGATCCGCGGCTATAGATGTTGATGTAAGCAAGTGCACCGTTTTGATAAATCCGACGCAGAAGGCTGCGCTTGAAGACTTCTTGAATATGCGAAATGTCTAAATAATGTGCGAGAACAATACAAAAAGCGATGTCCAAGTGCAGAAATCAGTGACAAGTTCTGAGGCAGCCCGTCGCCTAATGGAACTTGGCATGTCTTTATCGGATGCATTGTTTGCACAAGAGTGCACTCAGGCCTGCTCACCCAGTAGTCGGTGAGTGCTACATGGCTTCCAGGAATGACATGCTCTCCCGAAGAAGCCATTAATAATGATACGCGATCCACAACACGCACAACCGACGCACACTCAACGTGGGCGCAGGTACACAAATCAGCCAGCGAAAGACCCGGGACCCTTAAAACGTTTTCAGCAGTGTGCGGCAGAGGGCAGCACAGGCAAATGAAAAAGGCGGATTGCACGGAGGAAGGAAACTAAGGAGAGGCCCTGACGTCACTCTTTGTGAAGCAAAAGTGAAGCCGGAAGTTGGCGTTGCTCATGGCGATGCTCCGCCTTTTGTGCCACCCTCCTCTCTTGTTTACATCTTTCGCGAAACCACGCCGCGCTGCGCGTGGTTTCGCACGCGGAGCGCGCGCGCTCGCGCAACATCCGGCAGAGCACGGTGCAGGTAACACAGCGCAACAAGACACGGTGACTAACGCAAACCCGCCCACACAGCGCCTTTGCCACGGCACGAAACCTACCAGAGCAACACGTGTGCGCGCTCAAAAAATCAGAACAACGCCGCCATTGTGGCCCAAAAGGCGTGGCCATGCAGCAAAAAAAATAAAAAAGCAGCAAAAGAAATGAGAACCTATACGTCATTTCCGCCACACTTTTCTCCTAGCGCGCGGAGGGGGTAGGGCCTCTCCTTAGTTTCCTTCCTCCGTGGGCGGATTGCCTACTATCTCCCGCCCCCTCGCCTAATAAGACAACCGCTGGACCGAAATTTGTTGTGTTTGAGAAAGAAAGTTAAAGGGACCGTGAAACGATTTTGACGATTTTCTACAAACGTACTGAATCGTTAGAGTAGGTCCTTCTGATCATTAATTGACACATCTAAGTGCTCCACGTAAAGCGTGTAATTTATTATAAGGTTTTAAAAATGCTCATCGCTGCCGATCGCAGCACACTGATCGGCAGGATTTTAAGCCGCCCCTACCCATATGACCGAAATCACCTATATGACGTCAGTGGGGCGAGCTATCCGATTGGCTGACCAGGGCGTGTGATCGATAATTTTTCCAACTTTACGGTTAACAAATGATGTTCGTAATAGTTGGAATGTTAGTTAATTTGATTTTATAAAAAGAAAGTAACATAAAGTGAATGCACAAGAACAATTTTTCAGCACACTTAAGCACTTCCGGCACACAGCAAGTGTCGTCTGCTTCTGTTACAACGTGCTCCGTCTTTGAGGAGAGCTCCGCCGTCAGTGTCTGTCTTTACGCGAGCTCTATGATTCGGCTTTGTTGCGTTGTGGACTGCAAACGTAGTGACTGGCAATATGTCAGTCTGCGACATCATGTCCCTCTGCAAGCCAGCAGACGAGCGGACTGGCTGCAGTGCATTGGACTGCCGCTATCCGATCGGCGCCAGGATTTGTGCGATTGCGGCCGTCACTTTATACCGGAAGATTACTAACGCAATCGTTTCGCGAGTCCGGTATTAGGGTAAACGCAAGCGCAAGGGGACAGGGCCTGGCCGTGCCCTCTTGCGTGTCGTTTCAGGGAATGAACAGAAGCGCAAATGTGAATGGTCTGCACGGTGCAGCCACCTGGTGGCATAGAGCTCAACCACACACAGTAGCAGTAACAAAATGTATTCTTCTTTGCTGCTGGTGTAAATTTTTCGCAGGAGTGTAATCATTAACACGTTGTTCTTGTAAATGTTTAAAATGTTTTACACTTGGTTAGAGCAATATTAACTCTTTCTTTGGCTGGTTAAGCTCTGCGCCAACGGGTGGCTGGACCGTGGAGACCTATCAGGCAGCTCACGTACGTCTACGCTAAAGTTCCTTCATAAGCTTGAGTTTATGCCTCCACCGTTCCGTCGAAATATTCAGGTAGTGGGTACTTACCGGAATACCAGACATGTTCGGCGCTACGACAGAATGCTCGCAACGCACGCTGCTTCGATAGCTGTCGCTTGGGGTCGACGGCCAAGCGGCTAGCGGAGAGGTTTCTCGCGGGCGGGCTCCAAAACAACCGGAAGTGGACGATGTGACGTCGGATCGTGACGCAGAACCAGTGAAGGCGGAGCTTAGCCTCGATCGCTCGGCGAACGAGTTGAGGGGGAAAAGCGTGGCTAGAGAGGAGGGTAACTTGTAATAGCTTGTAGCTCCATTAATACCTAACGCGTCACTGAAATTGTGGTGTGAATGTTCTACTTAAGCTGTACCCTATGCGTCTAAAAATTTGTCCAAACCGTTTCAGGGGCCCTTTAACTGCTAGCGACTCTATGGAGCAGAATATTGGTTTAGGGCCTAGAATCTTTTCACAGATTTCCCCAATATTGGAAAGAAAAAACATTGAAGCACGACGCTGACAAATCAAACTCTGCACCAAAAATAGATATATTGCAATTCTGTAAGCTGCATCAGTTAGAGCATCTAAAGCAGACAAATCTGATAAATAATTTTACACTTGTGTAAAATTTTTACGATGTTTACAAGTATGTTGCAAAAGTCCTACTTGCAAATTAGTGGTATATTATGAGCAGTGTATATTACATCAATTTCGTCTGCTTTAGATGTACTATTAGGCAGTTTACAGAAGTGTGACATTGTTTTTTATTGCCGAGGTAGCGTTGAAAGCTTGGAACATGAGTTTTCCAATTTTGCAATTTCCAACAATTATTGTAAAAAATATGACCTAAATGAAGAAAAATCTGCTTTCTATTCACTAGATTTAAACTTCTTTTAAATGCAATAAACCTTATCAAAACCGGTGCAGTGGCTTTCGAGAAAATGATTTCTCAATTCCCATGTATTTAGACAGGAGCTCAACATGAAACTTCCTTTTAAGAAAAAAAAAAAAAGAAAGTTCACCCAGTATTACACAGCCAGACTTCTGGATAACTGATCTTATAGTCCAATAGAAAGCGATAGAATCTGCCTTAGTAATTAAAACTTTTTTCACACAAGCTCTGGTTAGTAAAAGATTGAGTAAATCACACGAAATTTGACTGACAAAGAGCACTCAGTAACAAAATTGAGAAATACAGGAGAGTCCCTCCAATATGTTTTTCATGAGAACACAGGAATAGTACGTCGTATAGCTGGGAAAATATATTACATGAAGATGTTTAACATGTTCGCATCACATGGGGTTAAGCTTCAGCAATGCTAAGGATGCGAAATGCATTCTCTGTCCACAATAGCATCCAGTCGAGGAGAAAAAATGTCAGTAACATAGCCGCATTGAATTTTCAGCATGAACCAACTACCTGAGTTTTCCCTACTCATAAACATTGCTAAAATTTCAGAGCAAGCTGTGTGTCAAATTAACCATATTTTGCAAATGCAATGCTTCTTATGATAGCAGATGTTTGATGTTTCGTACAGAGCTGGAAGTGTTTTTGACATTAGAACATGTCTTGTTAAGAAGGGCACAACCAAAAACACAGATGTCCAGCAGTCAAACTCAAATGTCTTTCAGCATAAGATGGTACATGTATACACAGAACATGCATTTACTTTTGCACAACGCACAAAATACAAGTTTGATATCGTCTTTTATTTTTGTATATTACTGTACACACTTGACAGTAGTATCCGAAATGTATGTTACCCGTCAACGCAGGAATGAAGTAGAAGCTGAAATGATTTCAAAATATGTGTACCTCTAAAACTCACATGTCCGCAAATGCATCAGCAAGCCAGTGTGATGCAAACTAAAGAGAGATTCTTCAGGTAATACATGTGACAGTTGATCTTGCGAGTCCTCAGCACCAATGTTGGCTGAGATTCTGCTCATATGAGAATTACATTGGCTCCAAGGGTTGAGATTAAATGGCAATTGTTTTCTTAGCATAGACCGAGGGCAGTGCATTGGGGGCTAAACAAATACATGGTGTGGCACATTGGTGTGACGTAGACACCAGAAAATATATATAATAGTAAAAAGTGGCCCGTAACAGTCCACTTAAGAAGGCTTTTACTTTATCTCAACAAAATATCTAGCTACGTATTTCATGAAGCTTTTAATGTGCAATCCTGGAAGAGCATGTCTCCAAGCTTATTTCGCAAAAGAATTTGTACAGCTTTTCCGTATTGCTGAATTACTCTCATGCCGATAAAATGTCACAAAACAAACCTCGCAATATCACTGCGGAAGCTCGATCAAATCTGCTGCCTAAGTCACGTCACTGAGTTCTCAGGTTTGACACTGACAATTTAATGAGCAATGACTGGTTTACGTGGACAAACAGCACGTGACATCATCCTAGACTGAAACTGCCGTGGCCACACATGCAATGTCCAGGTGTATACAACTTGTTTCTGCCGACAAAACTGCCTGCACAGTGCTGCTGGCCAAGCTTTTGTTGGCCATCAGTTTGGAGTAGATGAGCCCACGACTCGCGCACAAGACCAAGTGAGGAGCCTTCCCTCTTGCTTAGGAAGGGGGCGGCGCTGAGCAGATCTTGCCAGGCCTGGTGCTGGCTAGCATGCTCTTGGCTCGTGAGTGGTAGGAGGAGGTACTTCCCTCGCCGGGACCCTTGTTGCGCCTCCTCCTGACAGGTGGGGCTGCTGGTGTGTCAACGACACCGAATGGGGTCAGGAGGCAGACAGTAATGCAGCCAGCTCATGCTGCAGGTCACGCAAGTCATGCAGGCGGTGGGCGATGCGTTGTGCCAGCTGTTCCCAGGCAGCCTGGCGTCCCTGGGCCACACACAGCTGTTCCTGGAGACGCTGCGCAGCGCTCTTCAGCGCCTCATTTTCGGACAGCAGTGCCTGGGCATGTTGCATGCCACGAAGATTCAGTAGGAGCATTGCAGCAAACTGAATAAGCATACATCATGCCCGTGCTGAGCTTTGCTTAGCTAAAAAGGCTGCTGCTAAAGTTAATAGGTGACACACTGCAATGGTGAAGCACTGTAGCACACATAAAAGAAACACAAAGAACAGAAGAATGGACACCACAGGCAGTAAATCACTCACAAGTGATTTACTGCAGTCCCCTATACTCTGTTTCATACATAGCAGGCAACACTACGAAGGCTAGAAAGACTGCTGTGACTGTTTGACTAAAAAGTAGTGCATCACATATGAAAGAAACATATTAGGTATGCACTATGTAATTCGATGTAAACACCTACACTGCAAAAATGATGTACTTATTGTACGAAATGCATTGGAGATCTACACACAGAGCATACCCCCAAAAGCTATCTAACACCAAACTAGTGGAGTAACATGTTTTCAGTGGTGGAACAGCCATTTGATCTTCTGGCACAGATCTTGGAACAGGCAAAACGCTGACTTGGTGCAGCAATAAGCGTTTTGGCACAGTGTCAGACGTAGATCTTTACACCATATGGCCTTAATAGTAACTGAGATAGTTGACAAATATAGCACATCAATGCAGGCATTCAATATAAAAAGTACCATGCTAAATTAATTTTAATTGAATACCTTTCCTGTGCGCATAGCCGAATATAATGCTGCGTCTATCATTTCAACTTGCAACACGCATTTGCACATTCGCAGTGCTCCAAGAAAGCACAACTACATCGAAGTTACACTAAGGACATCCAAAGATTTCTTTACTGTTACCATGCAAGGTTTCTACGGCACAACTATGCACTGGGTGACGCAAAAGTTGTTTAAGCCTTTAAGTGTCGTGAACGAGCTCAGCACATCAATGCTATCCTGGTTAACTTTGCTTTGGACGAGCTCAGTTTGTCTACGGCAATAATCCTGTTTTCAAACCGATTTGAATGAACTCAGCACGTCCACTTAGTTTTTCTTACATTACACAGACGGCTGCAGTGCTAGCATTTGAAATCCACGGTTATATCACGCTTCTTATTGCACACTCTAGGCAGATTTCTGCCATTCCGTGTAAAATTCAAGGGCAATAACACCGTCACCGCAAGCCGTATGCTGTATGTGCGAATGAAAGCGTGTGAGGGGAGCCAACGATCGCAGCTCAATCTGGCGCGCGCAAGGGAGGAAAGCTGAGAGGAAACGTGTCGTCTTCCATCGCACGAAAACCCGTGAGGTGATGGGACGTAGGTAGGGGGGTGTTGTTCACCAGCAGCAACTGTATTTCACGACCGCGTGTAAGAGGAACCAATGATCGCAGCTCAATCTTGCACGCGCAAGAGACGAAAGCAGGGAGGCAGCGCAAAAGGGAGGGGAGGCAGTGTTCTACTTTGGCAGCAGCTGCATACTTTGCATGGTTGTGTGTGCCCTATATTGAAAGCGATTTGCAGATGGCTCATACTTTGGTATGTGATGTGTTCTCGCTGCTCAGTTTTAATTGAAGTGATAGACAGCACGAACTTCACTCGCTACTGCCGCGCTTCCTCGCACCAACATTTTGACGAGTGTCCGCGGTCATCGAGTGTGATGTGTTCATGTTTGCCTGTGCACACTGACACCATGCTTGTTAGTTTAGTTAGTAAGCGAATGTTTTTAAGTTTATATGGTCGATAAAACTACTATCCTTAGTTATTATAGCTGGGTACTAATTTGCTATTGCAATCGGTGCTTCACCTTCTGGGAGAAAATGCAACTTTTTTGTTTTGCTGCATTTATTTGAGTGCCTCAAAAGCCACATTAATTCAGTCTTCGTTTTCTGCAACACAGGTAGCAGCCATTTCATCAGCAATTGAGGGGCGCATTTATTGCAGTCTATTATCTACTATATATATGGCAGTACTTTGTCAGCGCTCAAAGATGCCTCCCAACCCCATTCGATTTTTGGAATTGAGCGCTTTTAGCTCCTTTTGGCAGATTCGGAATGATGACATCTGTCACTGACAGCTTGCACATGAGTCGCACGTGAAAAAGTAAGCCGCTGCTTGACTCTTGACAGTGAAAGCAATGCAGTAGAGCTTTTTTCTTTGAGCGAAGAGAAAGACTCGACTGGAAAGCAGCACCAGAAAGAAACTTGGATTTCATGGTGCAAGCCCTGAGGCAAAGCTCTCCGGGCCATTCTGTGCTTGAAGGAATTCCACACAATTTGTCACCTGCCTTAGAAGTGCAAGAATTTATTCATTTATTTATTTATTCACAGTACCTCTAAAGGCCCTCAGTTTAGGGTCTTGCATAAGGGGGCAGTACAAACATAAAACTGATTACAATGTAGTAATCGCAAAAAACAAATGGACGAAGTACACAACGAAATTATGCTACCGGAGTTTAGCTAGTAAGAAACAATAAGTAAAAAAATAATTAAAGTTACAAAAAGAAATGTCATGCACAGAGCATAATCAAATGGTGAAAATATGCACATTCACACACACTGTGGTATTAATACAGATACTTAATAGTAACTCACAAACACACACACACACACACACACACACACGATGATGACAAAATGTATTTATTAAGGGATGGCGCGAAGGCCTATAATGGGGAATAGGAAGAGGAGGGGGGAGGCGTATTCAGAGCCGTCCTAGAAGCTGCGCGTCCTTGGCGAAAGCCAAGAGCGAGTCCAGAACGACCCTGTCGGAATCCATCGAGCCAGTTGCCGGTCTAATCCACTCCTCGTAGGACGACACTCGCACCGCCCTCAGGTGGTGGTCCCGCTGCTGAGCGTGTCGCTGGCACTCCCAAAACAGATGGGCTGCGGATGGCCGCGTGGCCACGTCGCAGTCAGGGCACCTGTGTGGCGTATGGAGCGCTTCTTGGTCCGCGGAGGCTGTGGGATGGCCGGGTTCTTGCGATGGAAGGGAGTTGGGAGACGGAGATGGAGGGCGTCTTTCCCGGCATGGCCGGTACTGCCGCCACCGCTCCAGCACATCCGGTGTGAGGACGAAGCCGGAACGGAGCCTATGCAGCAGCACCTGCCCCGACCTGGGAAGACCCGCTGTAAGTGGGTCTGGGTCTGAGGGCACACTCGCACGGAGTTCCCTCTTGCGTCGGTTGGCTGCTGCTCTCGGAGCTCTGTCTGGGCCATACGGGGCTCCATTTGTCGTGTTGCTTGTGCTGGTTGTGAGTGCTTCTGAAGGATCCCGGGAGACGGCGCGGTTGGAAAGAAGGGCGCGCGCCGCCTCATGGGCTCTCTCATTTCCCTCGATGCCCTGGTGACCAGGGATCCAATGAAGTGTTGCAGTGACCCCGTGGGCCTCTGCACGCCTGAAGGCCTGCTTGACGAGGAGTACTTCCGATGATGCTGTGTGGCGCGACTTGCAGGAATGCAGCGCATACTGAGAGTCGGTGTATATATCGATGTGTTTTGCTTGCGTGGTGCTTGAAACTATCTAATGCCCAGACTACTGCGCGGAGTTCAAGGTCCGTTGGGTCATCAGCATCAGCAGTTGTAAAGGTAGAATGTGTCTCACAAGAACCCACTACGTGGTAGGCGACTGCTCCTTCGCTGGTGCGTGGGTCGAAAGCTGCGTCAGTGTACACTTGTACATGGCTTGGCGGTGCGTCTGCCAATGTCTTCACATGGCGCGCAGCGAATGCTGCTCGACGGTGCGCATGTTGGGCGCCCATGTTTCGGGGCGTTGGTGTAGTGTCGACGACAGCAATGTCATCCCACGGTGAGATGTCGGATGACAGTTGTGGCAAAGTTGTTATATCCTTTCCCATGTAGGCCAGTAGAGTCCTGCCTTGTCTGGTGTGCTTCAGACGTTCCTCGTGTCCTGCCTTCGATGCTTCGATGGTTGCACGGAGGGTAGGCAACTTCGCATAGCGATGTAGCTCCTCGACACGTGTGTGTATCGGGAGCCCTGTGATGACACGGAGAGCTGATCTGTGGAGTACCTCTAGCTGTGTCCAGTGCCAAGCAAGCAGGTCATAACAGCGCGCTCCGTATATCGCTCGGGATGTCAGCAAAGCAGTAACAAGCTTTCGGCATACGTCGGTACCAGCACCGCCCATGCGGAAACAGATTCGTTTTATGAGGTGCAGAGTGTTGTGCCATGTCCGACGAAGCTCTGTGAGCCACGCATCCGCTGTGCCTGTGCGGTCAATAGGTATCCCGAGAACGCGCACAGATTTTTCTGTTCGCTGCAGCGCTTTGCCTGCGAGAGTGAGCATGAGGGCTGTTTCGTCCTGCGTTGAACCTCGGATCACCACATAGGTTGTCTTCTCTGGAGATGGCCGCATGCCAGTTTGTGGCAGGTAGTGGTCAATAACGTCAAGTGCCGCCTGCAGGGTCTCCTGCTGCTCATCAATTGGTCGTGATGCAGTCCATAACGTGATGTCATCTGCGTAAATTGTGAAGCCCAGTTCGGAAATAGCTTCCAGTCGCTCAGCCAGGCCTATCATAGTCAAATTAAAGAGGAGGGGTGATAGTGTGGAACCTTGTGGGACTCCCACTATGTTTGGGTACAATAAAAATGCAACTAATTAACAGTGCAAAGCATGTCGTGAAAGTTTACAGGGTCAGGTCCAGTGACAACATCAGAAGGCAAGCTATTCCATTCAATGATGGTACGGGGTATAAAAGAGTGTGCATATTGTAACGTGCGACATGGTTTGTGCTTGATTTTGAAATGGTGGTTCCGGCGTGAAAAGACGATAGGCAGTTACTGAAAGAAATAGTCATGAAGAGAAGTTTCAGAAAATATTCAGTGAAGAACTTTGCTTTGTAGAATAGCCGACTTTCAAACAGGGTAAAATAAAGCATTTTCCTCATTTCTAACTATCCTGTTGTAGCAATGACAAGTACATATACATTGCATAGTGAAGAGGTAAAAATGAGTTTTTCACGTTTAATACATGAAACAAATTGGTTGAAAAAGCTTTAGAAGAGTTTCTGATGGAGTGAAGTTTGAAAATACTGTATATTTCCTCCTATAACCCGCACCCCCAATTACTACAGTCCGGAAAGAAAAAAGTATATGCGCGTATCATCCACGGAAATATCAGCATACCTTAAATCTTTGGAGAAACGTCTCCATTCGCGGATATGCAACTCATCTATGTCGTATCTTCGGCCAGCGGCTCTGGTCATCCGTTCTTCGGTGAGCTGACAAAGCTGGATTCACACGCCGGACGTTATTGCGGATGAACCAGTCACATGATAAGTTATGTGAATCGGATCACTTCACGGCTAGCACTCACATGGCAGTGGATGACAGTGCGGACGGAGCAGCCCTTGCATGGGCAACGGCGATGGAGCATATGCGACCAAGCCAAAAACCCCAACGGTGATCTGGCTCACCATCGTATTGCGAAGCACTTCTCGCGGACTGAGGGAGCGCCGCGGGAAAGCGTGACCTAAAGGCTAAACCCACGAGAGCGATTTTGTGCGTGACTGTGACGAGCGATGGCTTCGAGCAACGGCTTCGAGCAACGAAACTGGCTGGCACTCGAACAGATCGCTCGGCCTTGTCACTCAATTGCTCAGAAATTTGTCGCTCATCGCCCAGAACTGCTATGAGCGACTAGCCAATAGCACGAAGCCGAAACTGTATGTACGTACATCACTCAAATACTACAGACTGTCGCACGGAACGAGCAAACAATTTAATTTTTATACGTGCAAAAATAAGAACCTACTGCAAGAGCTTCAGAAATATTTTATGCTGCTTTTTAGAGTAAAGTACATAAACTTAAATTAATACAGCATGCGTCATGCTAGTTTCGGCATGTATTTGCTGCTCTCATACCGGCAACACCGGGGAGATGTCGCTCAAAATTATTGCTCGCATAGGGTACGACATGTAGGCGACGAGGAAATGCGCCAGCCATCTTCATTGCGTCGCTGTCGTGCGAGATCGCTTGCATGGAAGAGCCTGGGCGATTCCCTATCTACTAAACCCAAAATGGCCACCTCTAAAGGGAAAGAGAATGGGCGACCATCATGAAGGAGGGGAGGAGCGAACTTCAACACGCAGGAGTGGGGAGAGGGTGTTTCCTAGGAGATAACGAAACTCCGACTGCAAGAACCTTGCCTTGAGGTGTGGCCTCACGGCAGCGCAAACCAGACTTCAAGGTGAAATTCACGTATACAGTCGCCGACTGATTTTTCGGACTCCAAAAATTCGGATATGCTCGATTATTTGGCCTGCTTCGCGGCACCGCCATTCTCCTTATAGACTCAATGTAACACCTGCCGAAAGTTCGGACACCTTGCAACCTCTCATCTGATTTTTCGGACGCTCCTTGAGCCAACTCGATCGAGAGCACCATGCACCGACTCTAACCGGTGCATGGTTCGACTTGCTGAACGCCATTCTTGTTTTGAACGAAGCCTCCTTGCTGCCCCACGAAGTGGCACTACTGCAAATCCCCGCTTATCATCATCGTTTCTGCCTGATTCGTGGCTACAGCTGTTCCGGTCTCAGCTTAGTAAGCCATGTCAAGACAATCCAGCAGCTGATTTGTTTCTTCGTGCACAATGCTGCGAGTAGGCCATGTTTTTCGTTTGTGCGACTGGTGTCGGCATGACAACGTGATGATGTTTGCTTTGTGTGCTGTGTCGAGGTTGCGGTGATCCATCGTGGCATAGGGAAACATCCCGTCAAATGTCTAATGGCGCCGACAGTGCCTGCGCAGACTGTGCTGGGGAATGCCGGCAAGCGGGTGCCGGGAGGCCTAGGTGTTGTCGCCTTTCGATGTGCTCCCTACTAATGCCGAAAATGTTCTGCCGAGACCTGCGCAATGGTTGCATTGTGATTCCAGACACCGTCTCATTTGACAGTTTCACAGTTTGTACTGACATGCGCAGAACTCGATGACGGCAAGATCATTCGTCAGGTTTCTGCTGCACCGCCGGACGATGATGCCGAGTCGGAAGATGACGCACCATGTGCTATGCTGCCGTCACATGCGGAGCGTGTACAAGCAGTGACTGAGCTTTCAGTCACCTATAGTGACCGTACGACCCTCGCCGAGATACAGGCTCATCTGATTGCGCATAAATGGAACAGCGTGCAACGGCACATTCGTGATTTCTTCAAGCCTACTGCCGAGCCCGAATAAGTGCGTGGAAATAAAGGATTTCTTCTTTTTCTTTTTTTAAATCTGCTTTTTCAGACACCTGTTCATTCGGACATTTCCGCAGTCCCCGTGAGGTACAAATAAACGGTTGGTGACTGTAATCCACACCCCGACATTAAAAAAAATTAAATTATGGGGTTTTCCGTGCCAAAACCACTTTCTGATTATGAGGCACGCCGTAGTGGAGGACTCCGAAAATTTCGACCACCTGGGGTTCTTTAACGTGAACCTAAATCTAAGTACACGGGTGTTTTCGCATTTCGCCCCCATCGAAATGCGGCCGCCGTGGCCGGGATTCGATCCCGCAACCTCGTGCTCAGCAGCCCAACACCATAGCCACCGAGCAACCACGGCGGGTGCACCCCGACATTACTGCTAAATTTTCAGCAATCTTAGTACGGTTTATTTGGGCAAAAATATGGTAAGCCATAAAAAGGAAAAGCTGACAAATTCTCGCAGAAACTCCTCTAGGAGTTGTCTAAGTATGCATAAGCATTGTACCACTTGATCATCTCCACGCAGCCCAGTGTCATTATCAATGTCATGAAGCTTGATCCAGCCAGTACAATCGACAGCTCTGCAGTGACACAAACTGCTGTGAACAGCAGAGCAAGGTGAATTGATGGCACATGCAAACTACTGCAGGTGGCGGCGCCAAGTGCGCTGATGGCGTTCTGATCATTATAAGCCATTATTGCTCTTTAGTGCCTTATCCATCCACGTCGAACCATTATGAACCGTAATCAAACGTACCCCGGTGGCGTATGGTACGGCCGCGCAACCCCTATCTTGCAAGCAATCTGCAATGGGGGCATATTGCGCCGCGTGCTGATAGCTTCGCGTGTACTGTGTTCTCGCCGCTTAGTTCACGTTGAAGCGAGATGCGCAGGCCCTGTCTTGAAAGCGATCTGCAATGGGGACACAGTGCGCCGAGCGCTGTTCTTGCCACTTAGTTCGCGTTGAAACGAGAGGCAGCACGAAGGTCAATTTGCTTGCTGCTGCGGGCCCTATCTTGAAAGCGATCGTTTTACGTGATGGAGGAACAGGTTTCCTCCTTAGGTGGGCACAGAAATGCTTACACATATAATAAGGTCATTTTGGACAAAATAAATAAAACACTGAAGGGGTTAATGGAAGAACGATAGCATCAGCTATATCGATCACTAGGACAACTCAGTTGATCTCCGTGATGATGCTGATTATGTCGCGCCTTTGGATTTTGTTTTAGTTTTACCAGTGAGGCAGCTCTTATGCCAAAATTGCTTGCGCAGTGCAATTTGATACGAAAGCAAAACTGCCTTTTATTTATTTTTTATTTATTGATTTAGTACCCACAGCGCCCATTCAGGCATTACAGCAGGGGGGGGGGGGGGTTAAAGATGGAAGAAAGCAGCATAAAAATTGCAGGTTTGCATAAATTTGTGTAAGCCAACAACACATTATTATACACCGACAAAAAAAAAAAAAAAAAAAAAAAAGAAGCACACAGCCAAGTTGCACAGCCACGACGGACACAGGCACATTGCAGATGTCACATGTCCCATGTGAAAAAAAAAAGTACATAAAGCACAATGACTACAGACTCATAATGAAAAAGCAAAAAAAAAAAAAAAAAAAAAACGCGAATAATAAGTTGCAAAAAAAAAAAAAACAATGCGGTGATTAAGATACAGTGTGACAAGGTGAAAAAAGAGGCACTAAAAGAAAATGTCATTTGCAACTGGGATTCTTTACAGGTCATGATGATTGCTAGACGTACACGCGATTTTTATCAAGCCTTAGGGATCAAATAATTCCATTGCTTTTGATGCAGAAAAGAACTTGTTAGGACAAGAAATTCCTACAACTGAGGAAGGAAGTCGGTTCCACTGACTGATGATTCTTGGGAAAAAAAGAGATGCTAAAGGCCGATGTATTACATTTGTATTCTCTAATCTTCTGTTCATGACCTTTGCATGCTGATGTATAGTGAGGCTGGTTTATGTACATGTCACGCGGAATTCGAGTATGAGAGTGATATATGCTGTGTAAAGGTTTCAGTCGAAACAACGCTCTTCGGTGCTGGAGAGATTGCCAGTTTAGCATTGCCTTAGATTTAGTTGCACTAAACTGCCTGTCATACATTTCTATATCTAGTACATATCTTGCCGCCATGGACTGAACTTTTTCTAGTCTTTCTTTGTTAGTTATTGATGAAGGGTCACACACAGAGCATGCGTATTCGAGCGCAGATCTTACATATGATTTTTATAGTAACTCCCGGGTTTGCTGTGGAAACGCACATATATTTCGTCGTAAAAATCCCAAGCTCCGACAAGCTTTGCCTACGGTATAATCCACGTGCCGATTCCATGATAAAGAGGGGCAAAAGGAAATGCCTAGGTATTTATATTCACACACCATTTTTACTGGAGAGCAGTTTATCGTGTATTCAAATTTTCCAGGATGTTTTTTTTCTGGAGAACCTCATACATACCATTTTCTCGAGATTCAGTTTCATTTCCCATTGCTCACATCACTCGTGTATGGCATATAAGTCGTTTTGAATTACGAAGCAGTCACTTTCAGATGTAACTTTACAGTATAATATACAGTAATCTGCAAATAACCTAATATGGGACTGTACATTTTCGTTAATGTCACTGATATAAAGTAGGAAGAGATGGAGCTCCAGAACTGATCCCCGAGGTACCCCTGACGTAACATTAGTTATTGCAGATTGTTCGCCGTTTATGACTACATATTGTTGCCTCTCGCATAAATATTTGGCGATCCACGCAATAACTTGGGGATTAGTATTAAAACTGGTTAGTTTTTGCAGTAGCAGGTAATGTGAAACGGTGTCAAACGCTTTTTGAAAGTCGAGAAAAATACAGTCGACCGATGATTTGTCATCCAGGGCAGCCGCTAAGACATGTGTGAACTCTACTAGTTGTGCGACGCATGATAATCCTCGCCTAAATCCATGCTGATTTGAGTTAAATAAAGAATTACTATCTATATGTTTGACTACTGCAGTATATAAAACATGCTCTGAACTTTACTGCACACAGAAGTCAGTGAAATGGGACGGTAGTTATTAATAACGTTGCGCAGGCCGGTTTTATGTATAGGAGCAACCGATGCCATTTTCCAATCAGCCGGAAGTGAACTGTGTTCCAAGGACTTCTCAAAAATAATTTTCAAGTACATTGACAATATATGAGAGCAAGACTTCAACATAAAATTGGGTAAACAGTCAGGGCCCACAGCTTTTACACAATTTAAATCACGAAGCAGTAATTCAATGCCCCAAGCTTCGATCACTATCTTAGGCATGGGTGTGGATTCGTGTTTCAACAATTTCAGATCTTTCCGAGAATCTGCTGGGGCAGAGAACACTGATGTAAAATAAAGACCGAACAACTTGGCCTTTTCTGTGGCGTCGCAAATTGTAACATCGCCATCGGTCAAAGCGGGGATAGAAATGTTGTCTTTTTTATTTCGTTTTATATGTTTCCAAAGTTCCTTGGGACTTTGCTTTATCTTGCTTTCTATTGTTTTAAAATAGGCTGATTGTGTTTGGATTGTTGTTGTAGTGAGACATTTGTATGCTTTAGCGCATAACACTAATTTATATTGCAGCACAGCTCACTTTAGGAAACTGGCCATCATTGTGCAGCACATAATAGACCACCGCCTATTTCTCTTTGCTAAATAATGGTGTGCGCGTAAGATTTCTACATTAAGAGCTTTAATGTCAGTTATACGTTAGTTTTCTACTTTGAACACACAGAAAGCATTTGATTCAGATGCATGTTAAAATCAGGCAAGTGTTGTCGAACAAATAAGTGGGGTGTGTTCTGGCATTTTCTCTGTACCTTGCTTAATTCAACCCGTCGGATAATTCTATCAGTTTTGTTGGTCCCGTCATGGTCAAATTAAAAGATGACTGTGCAAGCTATTAAATTTAATTTGTTTTCGTTGTATTATTGTACTAACAGGGCTAATATATTTTTTTGTAAATGATCTGCACACTAAGCCTTCAGCTACGAGTCATAACATACAGATTGTGCGTACCTACTGAATCAGACATGTAATAATAAAAAACTTGGAACTATGACCAGAGCAATATATGCTGCTTCAAAAAGTCAATAATTTGTCAAATATTTAACATGCAAAGGATCGTTAATGAATCCCGGATAGCTTAGCAATGTCTTTTGAAAAGAGAATGACTGCTAGTGTGACTGTTTGCTAGTAATAAATTTAGTTTTTTTTTATTGGCAATGCAAAGGGGGAGCTTCAGAACCTATTTGTTCAAGCAAATATTTGTTTTAAATTGAGAGAGTAATCTATGCACTCAGAAGTACGGTGATTTGATGTGATAGAAGGTGAGAACAAATGATAAATTGGTATTTTCTGTGCACTGAAAGCGACTACAAAGGCCCATCTCCCAATGCAGACAAACTGATAACACAAGTAACATGACCTGATTAATTTTGCTGCATTGTTTTGTACTGATTCAATCATGTGGGTTCGATTACCATGGTGAGGATATCAAATGATGGATACATATTCTAGCAACAGCCTTTTAAAAAGATATATGCTTAAAGTCTGGCTTTTCTATTTTCACTATTTGCAAGGTATAGGCGCTGTCTGAGGAGACCAAGCAGTGGCGGAACAGCTGCACCAATTGCACCAAACTGCGCCGAGATCAAGTCTGCGCCATCCTGTGCCAAAACATTTTAGCAGAAAATTTCGCTGAGACTGCACCAAAGCATGAATAGAAGCTAAATCCTTCTCCCATCGATGCTTCGCAGCTAACAAAACAGAAATCAAATCCAATAGTGCTATCATCACCATCATAGAAGGAAGCAGAAGCCCGTCCAAAGAGTATGTTACTGTATAATAAGAAACTCTGTGGGCCCGTTGGAGTTATCCGGTTTGTAATTTGTGCATTTTTCTCTGACAGACATGCAATGTAGTGCTGCTGTACCGTTTGGCTGGTGCTTTATTTTGGTGTTCATCTAAGCCCACCTGGTTCCACGGAGTTTGGCGAAGGAGGATGTCACATTCTAGGACTAAAACTAAACTTTTTCTACGTTTATGGGTGACAGCGGGGCTTTGCAAAAGAGTCGCTGTGATCAGAATCGCATGTGGTGCATAGTTAAAGGGCCCCTCACCAGGTCTGGCCATTTTGAGCTGACAAGCGCAGAGCATACACTGCACGATAACAATCATGTCTGCAAAGTATTACATTGCTATGCACCGCGGAAAGGTCTGTAATTTCAAACCGAATGCCGTTTTCCCTTCTCCTCATAGCCGCCATGCTCCAAGCCGGAGGATGACGTACACATGCTAGTGCTCCTATGTACATGTGTTTGCACAGTGACGTCGCTCGAGGCGACATGCGACTTTGAGAATTATTTAAGACAACATCTGTTATTTGTGTAATATGTTGCTTGAATAGACGAACTAAAGCTTAGAGAAATAATAAAACACACAAACTGAATGTCTGCATGTTTTTTTTTCTTTTTTTTTACTTTGCACCACAGCAAGAGAGTTGTACTCCCGTTTTGTCTGCTTGTTCCCACTTCATGCACTCGCACGCGCAGACATCGAAACCATGTCATTTTCTAACGTGTTCCAGAGCGGGATCATGCTCTGTGATCCGCTTCTGTCTGCCTGAGTATTCATGTAGCACTGACTTATAGTGCTAGTCAGGTGTCCTCGTGCACACGTGCAAAATCATGCGCTGGACAAAACAAGACAATCACAACACCTTACGCGCAATGCCGTCAGCGGAAATGCGCCGCACTGCAAAAAAGCGAGGAAAAAAAAAAAATGAAGGCAGGGCCGTGACGTATGCCACGTGATCCTCGATGTCTAGTATGGGAGAACAGAGGGAAGGAATTCGGCTTGCAGAGGCTAGAAGGGGCAAGTGGAGAGAGTGTCTCGCTTGGCAGAGGAGCTCACCTCCTGAAATCATGAGTTTGCGACACGGAAATATTTCTATCTTAGCTATTAATGAGCAGATTTGAAAAATTTTTGTGGCAGAACGCTCCCTAGAGGACACGTAACAACTTCCAGTGTATAACCAAAATTTGCAATGGGGCCTGGTGACAGGCCCTTTAGGAATGGTATTAGCGAATGTGGCACAAGGCAAGAACAGCCACTATGATGGGTGCTGCCATGTTAGTTTGAAAATTTATTTAACATAAATAACGTATACAATACAATTACGTTGATGCAAAACTTTTGCATCGAGTTTGTGTCGATGCGCTATGTCGGCAAAATAGCGCCGGCGACACAAACGCAAAACAGTATTCGTGTCTTGAGCATGCGCTGCGACACTGACACTTTTCTTTTTTCTGGCCGACCCCTATTCGAAAATTCCCTAATGTGCATGGCATGACATGAGTATTTTCAATGACGTCATGTTGAGTGCAGGTGCGCGTACTCGATCGGTGTTGCAGTGAGCCTTTCCCACATGCCTTGACTGTTGCACTTTGTTGCATCCTGGGTGAATAAACGCGCGTTTGTTGACAATTTGTCTGTGGTGCCTTTTCTGCGCTGTATTGACGAACACGGCCATAGCGCCCTTTGTGCGTCGCGGTGTGGAGGAGCTTTGCGTCCTTTCCTGACTTCGCTTGCAGGGTAAGCCTTGCGCAAACCCGTCTCCACAACATATGGACTATATCAGTTAATATCTGTATGGTATATGGTAAGCACACGTGCGTTGGACCCTGCGCCAAAAGTGCTTGCTGCTGCACCAAATCTGCTTTTTGGTTGTCTAGTTGTCTCTACTCTGTACAGAGCGGCGGTTGAGGAGGACATCAAGGCACCCTAGCAGTCACCAGAAAGGAACGCCCCTCCTTTTTTGCCTGACCCTTCTGCCTCGCGCGCCACAGGAGAGGGCACGCATCTGGGCCGTGTTCCTCGCTAGCGCACGTGAGGTTGAGCCGCGTTCACCGGCTCACCCTCCCACGCTTTCACTCATACAGAACCTCATGGCGATGGCAGAAATGTGCCTGGAGTATCCATATAATTGCTATCGCAATAAAAGAAGCGACTTTATTATGCTGCAAATAACATAAAACCAAATTATGCTTTGTGGTGAGCAAACTTCTCTAGTACAACATTTCTGCCTTATAGTTTCATAACTGCAGTTATTTAATGTTGACATGAAGGAAGGAGAGCTGCTTGACATGCTCAGGGAGCAACGACATTTTCCTGCATGTAACAGTTCCTTCACACATCGAAAAAAGTGTCTGGTATCAACAGGTATCTCTTCGCAAATCAAGCCAACAGTTGCCACTATGCTTACACCGCCACTCCCATGAATCTTTTTGGCCCAAAATTGCATCATGCACATATCTTTCAACCTGTGCTTGTGGCAGTGAAAATTTCTGCCACAAGCAAATGAAAAATTGCTGCTGGTTGATGAAATTATCAAAATCTTTCCACAGTGCTCATGTGAAAGTAACCTCATCAGAAGCTTTCATAGTTGCAAACATATCTGTGTTCCTTGGCACTGACATTTTTCTTGCTCCTCGTAAAGCCAGGTGTTTAATCCAGTTTGCCATTGAAGTATCCTGGTGGTACTGAACTATTTTACAACAAGGGTCTAAATACATTGCCAAGCTTCCTACTTGGTCAAAATTGTAGGTTGGAAGCAGTTTTTAGACATATAGCCAGATTAGTAGTAGACACAGAGGTTTCCACTTGGTGGCTGGTGTTGTCAAGATGCATGAAGAGGTGGCACAGTGTGGGTACTTGAGCTGATAGGTAGATAAATATCCCATCTATGCAGTTAGACATATGAAGCGCATGGGGGATATCCTTGACAAGTCCGAAACAGCTAGGTCTAGCATGATCGGTGATATTGAAAGCCAGATTGATCTTCAATACGTAAGTTATTCTCCTTCATACAAATCATTTTGTGCATAGTCAATCACTACTTGACCTTCTCGACAACAAAATCATAATCAAATGCTGAATGCTTGATAGCTATCCTGTTAGAACTAGCATCCCCTCCCCCACTTCCATGCATGCCCAGAATAAACACTCGGATTACACCAGTTGACGGCTATGCTGTCTATCTACATTGTGCTATTAGCAACACTGCTTCAATTAACAGAGAACAAAGGCATTTGAGCACGCAGTTAGTTCTTTTTATGCCTTACTGCACTTTTCTGTCAAATTTTTAAAACAAATAAGGAGCTCAAGCGTGCTTTTAATCCTTTCCTCAGTAGACATATGACTACATATGACCGGCCCTCACTGAAAGTACTCAACGTAAATTCTAGAAGTATAGTGAATAAGGTGACCGACTTCGAGGCTCTGTTGTTTTCTTATAATCCAGTTATTTCTATCTTGACAGAAACCTGGTTGAACCTCGCAATTTAAGACAGTGAATTTGTCCCGAATAAATACAGTGCATACAGAAAATATCGTGAAGGCAAAGGCGGTGGAGTATGCATGATTGTCAAGGACTCTACCCACATAATCACCATGCTGGAAGCACCTAACATTGAATGTGTGTTTTGAAAGGCCTATTATGCCAAGGTCAGGTATGTTATTGGAGCCATGTATAGACCCCCTGTTTCTTCTCTTAATGTACTAGAAGGCCTTACTAACTACCTGAGCCCATATGTGAAGCCTGGTGATCTTGTTGTCCTGGCAAGCGATTTTAATCTGCCAAATGTAGACTGGTCTACTCTTTCGCTTAAAGATCCTAATGACAAATCTGGAGAAGCTATGTTGGATATCGCATTTACATTTGATTCGCTACAAGTTGTAGACAACTTTACAAGAATACAATATACCTCTAAGTCGGTTCTTGATTTATTCTTTCTTAGTGGAGCTATTAATGCTAACTACAAATGCAAAATTATTTCTGGTATATCCAACCATCATGCAGTGTTACTTACCCTATCTAACATTTCTCTAACTGAAAGATGCCAAATGTCTATTTTCCCTGACTTTTCTCGAGCCAATTGTGTCTCTATTACAGATCTCCTGTCACAATTATTTAGATTTCTTGAACAGCGATGATGATGTGAAAATTGCTGCCACAAGCAAATGAAAAATTGCTGCTGGTTGAACTTTGGGATTGGGATTGAATTGGGATTGTTTTAAAAGCCTCATAAGTGAATGTATAGATCGTTTCGTCCCACGCAGAACTAAAAAGGGGCAAAAAAAAAAAACCCCCTGGATTTCTCCGGAGACGCTACAACTAGAACGGAGATTAAAAAGATTACAGAGGAAAAAACAGTCATTTTCAGACCAAGTATCACAGAAGGAAATGATTTCTGCTATTTCTTCTCAAATAAAGAACCATAGTGACCAAGACAAACAGCGTTATTACAGAACATCACTGCCCAACTTTATTTCGGCATCACCTGAGAAATTTCGGAGGCCAATCTCCCCCATATCTAAACATGGTGAAGTGTTTGATATAGCCGGCGCACTAGTAGATGATGACAATAAGATAGATAGTGCATTTAATGAGCATCTTAAATAGGTATTTAAGCATGATAATAGTGTTGTGCCTAGTTTTGATCTCTCTACCACCTATTGAAGATGTAGTCATAGGTGAACAGGGTATTTTCAATACGCTGCTCAATCTTGACATTAACAAATCGTATGAACCAGACAACATTCCAAATTCGTTTTTTTGAAAATGTAGTACCCCCACGTTTTATTTTCAAAGCAATTGCTAGAAGGACAAGTGCCGAGTGATTGGAGAATTGCCAGGTTAGAATTCCTTCATAGAAGTGGAAATAAATGCATTGCTCATTATAAACCAACCTCAATAACAGCTACAGTTTGCAAACTACTTGAATGTATCATTCATAACCACATACCCGAGTTTCTTGAAAAACATAAAATACTAACTGAATACCAGCATGGATTCAGAAGGTTTTCAACTTGCATGCAGCTTGTGGAAACTGTGCATAATTTTGCAAACTCAATAAATAAAGGATACCAAATTGATGCATTTTTTATGGACATTGAAAAGGCTTTCGACAAGGTGTCGCATAAAAAATTGCTCTTTAAGCTTGAAAAAACACTACAGAACAGACAACTTGTAACTTGGCTGAACGCTTATCTTAGCAATAGGCAGTGATATGTAGTTTACAAAGATCACCCGGAAAGCCAACAACCAGTTGACTCTGGAGTCCCACAAGGCTCAGTGCATGGGCCGTTACTATTTTTAATATTTACCGTATTTACTCGAATCTAGGCCGACCCTGATTCTAAGCCGACCCCCTAAAGTCCGAAGCCAACAAAAAAATATATATATATTACCTCAAATGTAGACCGAACAAAGAAAGCGAGGACAGCGTTCACAAAATGCCAACAGCATTTACTGAATCTGAACGTGCAGAGCTCATTCAACGTCATCGTCGCTGCTAGACTCATCGCTGTGTTCCTTGTCACTGTCACCTTCAAACAGTGCATTATCTTCGGTACCGTCAAGTGCATTAGATATGCTGCACTTTTTAAAGGTGCGCACAATCAAAGTACCTGGGATGTCGTCCCATGCTGCAGCTACCAAACAAAGTTGGCCAAAACTGTCTCCACTTCGTGGTGACGGCCTTTCTTTGGTCCGCTAAATGCCATCCTTGTTGCGGCGCATGCAAGAAGCTGCTGTCGTTGTCCCCTCCAACGACAGACGTTTTTCTCATCGACTCCGAAGTCCCGCCCGGCTTGAAGGTTCGACGATGCCTCTGCGTCTATCAACTTTTCGCTTGAAAGCGGCACTGTAGTGGCATCTCCTGCTTGGTGCCATCGCAATAACACCACGCCGCATACCGATACTGCTGACACGACACAGGTCAAAATGGCGACCTCGCTTGTGTATGGTTGGCTACTGGCACGTATAGTAGCGGCTGCTATATTGACTTTTCTAGATGGCGCTAGCTATGCACCATATTTAGCAGTTTCAATGAAAAACTGGCGCGTTTTTTTTAATCCTCGAATCTAAGCCGACCCTAGAGTTTGGAATATGATTATATGAAAAAAACTATCGGCCTAGATTCGAATAAATACGGTATTCACGACATTGTACGCGATATCCCTGCTAATATAAAACTGTTTGCTGATGACTGTGTACTGTGCTCCACTATAAAAAATTCTGCCAATCCACTAATACTAAATGACGCCTTTCAGAAAGTTTGTGATTGGTGTGAAGCCTGGCAAACGTCCATTAAAGGGACACTAAAGGTTAATACAGTAGAACCCCGCTGTTACGTTCCTCACTGCTGCGTTTTCCTGGCTGCTACATCGTTTTCATCCGGTCCCGGCATAGCTTCCATAGGATCCAATGTATAAGGAACCCTGCTGTTACGTTGTAGCTGTGAAAACGTTCCCGCATGATACGTCGCAACTTAGCACCCCGAACCCGCCTGGGCTAAAGTAGACAATGCGCTCCAACCGCCATTTTGGCTTTTGACGAGTTTTGGCTGGGCTTGGCCGGGCTTGGCTATGGAACTGGCTGTAAGAAGTCGCACGCCAGTTCGAGAGGCCGCCACTAAGTGGCCATTCGTGAAAAATGATCTCACTATCATCACTGTGATTACGGTCACCGCATGGTTGTTGGACGGGTCGACTCACGGAGGAAGGAAACTCAGGAGAGGCCCTGAAGTCACTCTTTGTGAAGCTAAAGTGAAAGCGGAAGTTGGCGTTGCTCGTGGCGTTGCTCCGCCTATTGGGCCTGCTCTCCTCTCTTGTTTACGTTTCTACCACGCCGCGCTGCGCGCAACCGGGCTGCTCGGACGCGCGCGCTCCGCAGCAATACTAAACAATCGTTAGCACGTTAGCATGATTACGCCAAAGAGGGCAAAACTTCCCGCGGATATTCGTTTGTCCGTTGCCATTGCCGTGGTGCGGTGACGACAAGGAGCACGAGCCGCATGATGGCGGGGAGTTGCCAAATCCTAGCTTTGGAGAAGCCGTCGCGGCTCTGGACCTCCTCCGCAGGTACGTCGCACCTCACAGCGACGCTGACAGCAATGCGGCATTCCAGGGTATTGAGAAACGTGTGGCGATTTCTAGCGAGCGAAAGAAACGGCAAGCCACCATTCTAGACTTTTTTAAGTCCTAAGCGCACTCTGAGGAAATAAATTGTCTATTGTTGAAGCTGCACTTTTTTCATTCATTTTCGGAGCTTTCCTCACTGTTGCGTTTTCCCGGCTGTTACAATTTTTTTCCCCGGTCCGGTGAAAAACGTATGAACGGGGTTCCACTGTATTAAGTCAACATGGACTGTTGAAATACCATCCCAGAAACCTCGAAACGCTTGTTCCATGCGAAGAAGAGACTTATTTTAAGAGAAAATGCGTTCTGAAGCATCCACGTACCTCTAGCGCAGTTCAAATTGCCGCCCTCCGATCGAGGAGTTATGACGTCATGGTCTCATAGTGACGTTGCGCCGTCGGAGAGTAAAACGGCGCCCGCAGACGACGCTACGGCTTTTTTGCGCAAAATGCAATAGCGCGGCCAGAAACAGAGCCAAGACAGAGCTAACACCAGTGCGAAAGCGGAACTGTGGTGGCTAGCGGAAGGCAAAGCGCGCGACGATAAGCTGGTTCTTTATTTTATGACGCCAACTTTGACGCTCATTGCAATGGACGACCCTGACCACACATTGGCTCGCGATGCTGGGCTCGACTTCAGCGATTTAAGCACTGATGAACGTGACCTGCTGTTGAGGGCTCGCGCTGCCGGCGTCGTTGCATACTACTACGACGGCAACTGTAGGTCATGGCTGTACATATTCGCACATTTGTAGCTTTTCCTTCGTGAAAATCAAATGCCGCACTCACCGCCCCGTCTTTGACATGCAGTTGTTCTTGCGCTTCGGAGAATGCAGGCAAGACCGACGGAACAGTGCTACGGGAAAGCATTGCTTTGAAAGGCACTCCACACGACTTAAGTAAGTCGGCGTTGAACTCGTAATCCTCTGGCGGAAGTGCAGCGAGCACACTACGCAATTTTTCGGCTCTTTGCCAACTCGCTGTGGCAGAGGTACGACACTTAACCACTTCGAACGGAGAGGTTCACTCGTTGGCACACAGTGATAAGTAACGTTGGATTCGCTGCTGCAACTGCCCTTGGCCAAGTTCCGCAGACCATTAACACATCCCACGACATCACATGGACGTGGCATTCTCCCTGCTTGTTCCAAATGCAAGTTTCGCGAGCCACCGGAACCAGCGCAGCCCAACGCGATAACGAAACAACTGAAACTCCAAAGCGCACACGGCGCAGAGTCGAGCGTGAAGAGTCGAGCGAAAACGAAACTTTTCGACCACCCATACTACTGAAGGGTAACGTCAAAATTTTATTTTTCTTAGAATCAAACAGAAGTAGACAAGTAGCATTTTCTTCTGCCTTACAACCTAATGAAATTATATTTTTAATACGAGTAGTTGAGTACTAGTGACATAAATTATGATTAGGAGTGCCTTCGTCATCGGCCTAGTACCGAAATGTCGCTGGGAAGTCTCAAATCGTGTCATGCATTTACCTTAATTTCTCGGTTACTAGAGCTCTTTTCGCGATTATATTGACGCCTTAGACGTTCTAGAGCATTGCTTTATCACTTTAACTTGACTTCATAGTAACCTTTAGTGTCCCCTTAACTTTAACAAAACAGTCTTCATGACCATTACAAAAAAAGAAAAGCCCTGTTCACTGTTGAATTTTGTAAATAATTCTGCTAAAATCATCAGAAAAGGGATTGCGGTATCAATAAATAAATAAATAAATAAATAAATAAATAAATAAATAAATAAATAAGAGGATGAGTTGAGGGAAACAGGCACTGACCTTCAGCCTCTCATCTGCTTTGCCTGGCGTTTGGTCCTCCAACTTTCGCTTCAGTGCCTCCAACTCCTGCAAATGGACACAGATATATGAGATTCAGATCACTCTTCACCACTGCTGTTGCTGCCTGGACCAGCAGAAGCTCTGAGAACATTAGAACAATAATATTCCTTTTTCAGAGGAATTGGTCATAACACGAAAGTGAAATGCGTGTTCCAAGAAGCAGTGCCAGCTTTATTGCACAATCATGGATGCAAATCACATTCATGAATACAATTCATGAGTCCATAAATGTGCAGTCATTTATGAATTACAGTTTCACTCAAAGGATGAAGCAACGACAGTGATGGCAAGCACACAAGGCCTGTTCTGCTGCACAGCATGAATAGCCCTGGAGGCTATTCATGACACCTGGAGGCTACCAGGTGTCACACTCAAGTACATCTGACGCAACGGTGAGTACATATGTGGCAAAACTGCATTGTTTGAGCTCCGGCAGCATCGATCACCAGCCCCCATACATGTTCAAGGGTGAGCAAACGCATAAAAATAGTATCAGCTGCGGCAGCGCTACCAAGCGGTTACGGATGTCGACAATCACCTTCAAAACCACACCACGAACATGCAAGAAATGCCGTTGCCCGTAAACGCCGACTAGATTAGACCTCAAGACACTTCTAAGCGCTACCATCTTTACCACCCTTATAGAAAACAAATGATACCTAAATATCCTCATCTCAACAAATATACATCATCCAGAGTTGGTGCATGTCGACTGGTTTGGCCTGTTGATAGTCAACGGTGTTCTTGTTCCTTTCTTTTATGTCATCCTCATACAAAGTTATGCTGGCCCAACCAACCGGTACCTAGTAGTGGTGTGCTTATGGATAACCTAAGTTCAATTATGCCTTTGACCCTTTGATTCAATCTAGATGTGAACTTTATTGTTCAGCTGTGGCCAGTAGTACCAGTAGTAAGCATCAAAGCTCTACACACATTGGACACCCATAGCACAAACAAGAAAAAACTCCTTGCGATTACTGCTCAGCATGCAATGCATCCCTTCTACAACTAGCGATTGCAAACTAGTGCACTAGCATAAACAAGTGGTAGGTAAGTCATAAAAAGACAAGTAGCTAATATTGTGCTTTCCTAGGCACAATATTTGCCCACGTTACACAAAATCACTTTGTCCAGCTACAATGAGCCTGCAGTACTGGTTGTGCACTATGATCCTAGCACTCCCCTAGCACAAGTTTTCTGTAAGGCAAGATGGACACCTAATTGCAAGCTTTCAAATTTTTTTCCTAGAATTATCATGCAAAGTAGCAAATAAAAAAGGAGTAGAGGATCAGCATATACTGTATATCCATAGTATTTGACTACACCATAAGTATTATCTTGTATCGAAGCACCTACATTGATGGAGATTTACATCCCAAAGCAACACAAGGGCTATTATAGTTACCATAGTGCACGGCATGGGATACCAGAGATTCTTAACACGCACTCAAAGTGCAACAAACAAGCATTTCTTGCATTCTGCAACCATTGAAACATAATTACACTTACTGGAAATCAAGCCCGCCACTTCATGCTCAGCAGCAGATTGTCACAGCAGCCACCACGGCGGGTGATGCAGCTGCTAGAAAAACAGAGAACATGCTCACTTTGTCCTTCTGCTTGTGCTCTCGATCTAGAAGCTCAGCACGGCTGCGCAATGTGGCTAGCTCCCGGCGAAGCTCCTGGGCATCGGGGGCACTGCCAGCCTCCAGATCCAGCATACGGCCACGAATGGTGGCATTCTCCTCCTTGAGCGCTTGCAGTTGCCGCTTCCACTCCTCTACATTGGCCGTGCTCTCCTGCAAGGCGCATGTGAGCCGGCCGTTGTTGTTCTTGAGCGTCTGAAGCTCCACCTCCCACTTCTTGGCGTTTGCCGAGCTCTGTGCCAGCGCAAGTTTGAGCCTATCGTTTTCATAGCGCAGCTGCGCTTCGGCCGTTGTCTGGGGCAGCGACGCCTTGGCTGCTGCCTGCTGGTGCTTGGGGCTGCCACCACCGTGAAGCGCCGTGGGGTCCCCCCCGCCAGCCTCCCCTCCCTCGGGGGGCCGCACGGCCGCCACACCGTTGTTGCCAGCCTTCTGGGCAGCCAGCCGGGTCGCCTCTTTCACCTCCTGGAACTTCTCGATGAACTGCACATACACATACAGGAATCTCATAACTACTGCTGTGACAGTTTTGCAAGTCAGAGCCACCATTTCACTTGTAGAGAAAGAGCAAGGTTGTTTCAATAGGATCTGGAGAAGTTAGCCTAGCCGACTGCTTGGCCCATTACATTAGATCACAAGCATAAAGGACGACAAGAAAAAAATAAAAATATTGTGACATACAAATGCACAAGCTAGAGGCAGTTTGACGGGGTTGTCAAAACCTTTTTGTACCAATGACAACTGCAAATGTCAAGGAAGCAGTAAAAAAATAGTTGACAACAACACTTGTCATAAGCAAAACTACCTCACAATAAAGTGCCGATAAGTATATCTATGTATAAGAATAAGGCAAGGAGACAATCTCTCCAATGTTTTTCACTATGCTTAAATAAGTACTCAAGCTATTAGAATGGGAAGGCTTAGGAGTGAGGATGTACGTCAATTATCTCAGCAACCTTCAGTTTGCAGATGACATTGTCCTGTTCAGCAACACTGGGGACAAATTACAATTGATTGAGAACCTTAACTGAGAAAGTAAGAGTGGGGCTGAAGGTTAATGTGCAGAGACACACATAATGTTCAATAGCCTGGCAAGAGAACAAGAATTCAGGATCACCAAACAGCCTCTAGAGTCTGTAGAGGAGTACATTTATCTAGGTCAATTACTCACAGGGGACCCTGATCATGAGAAGGAAATCTACATAAGAATAAAAATGGGTTGGAGTGCATATTGCAGGCATTACCAAATCCTGACTGGGAGCATACCATTGCCATTGAAAATAAAAGTCTACAATCATTATATTCTACCGATGCTAAGATATGGGGCAGAAACTTTGAGGTTAACAAAGAAGCTCGAGAATAAGTTAAGGACCGCACAAAGAGCGATGGAACGAAAAATGTTAGGTGTAACAATAAAGGGGCCCTGAACCACCTCTCAGGCTTGGTGAAATAACATAGTCCATGGGTAGCATATGCTGCTGTGAACATCTCAGCCAAGTTTCGTAGTCGTACATGGTGTGTGGAGCTCGCAAGCAGATCGCGAAGTCACCTTTCTCTCAAATGCTCTTTTTTCAACCGAAGGCCCTGTCCTGACTCTCTTCTAGACACACTATTTTGTCCTCGGATGCACTATTTTGCCATTCCCTTAGACGACTGCTATTGGCCGACAGCTGACATCATGCTGCAGTCGGCTACACAGCGTAGATACCACGGCCGCTGCGGGGTGGCGCCACAAGTCCACTGGTAAGTGCACAGCGACTGGCTGAGGACAACCGCGTTTGGCTTATGTTTAGCAAGTCGTAGGCACCAAAGGGGTCTACGTTAACATTCAAAATGAAATTTTAACCGCACGCCACGATGACATTTAGAAGGTGGAGCGTTGTGGCCACGCACCACTGCACCGTAACCTTCGCAGTGCAAGGCATTGAACAAGGAATGGGAGAATGGCGGAGGCCGTGTTTGATTGCCAATAATCCCGCTTCTTTTGAACGCATTGAAGTACTTTTTGCAGCAAAGTATTTCTGAAATAGCCTATTTTCCCTTCAAATGCCTTTCTCCACTTCGATAAAAAGTGATTCTGGGGCCCTTTAACAGACAGGAAGAGAGCGGTGTGGATCAGAGAGCAAACAGGGATAGCCAATATTCTAGTTGACATTAGGAGAAAAAAACGAAGCTGAGCAGGCCATGTAATGCATCTGTTGGATAATCGGTGGACTATTAGAATTACAGAATAGGTGCCAAGAAAAGGGAAGCACACTTGAGGACGGCAGAAAATTAGATGGGGTGATGAAATCAGGAAATTTGCAGGTGCAAGTTGGAATGAGCTAGCGCAAGCCAGGGTAATTGGAGATCACAGGGAGAGGCCTTTGTCCTACATTGAACATAAAAATAGGCTGATGATGATGAAGTGCTTCCACTTTGAGTCACTTACATGACGTGGTGACAATAGTCTATGTTACTGTTGTCACTGTGTCACTTTTGTTTATTTAGCAGTAGCCCTTGTGCCCAAGTGAGAAATACGTCCGCTCTGCACATGGGAATGTGTTTTAAGATGACTGGTCAGGTCAAGAGAGCTGCACAGAGTTTTGCTCCAAGAACGAAAGTGATAAGTTTTCCACTGAGCTCAGACAATGATGACTCTGCAGATGAACCAGAACTTCAATGCCTCGCACAAGATTATGGCACCACACAGGAAAGTCCATGAATTTAACAAAGTCGATAGGACCCAAGAATAATTTTGTTAACTTGATGTCTTTATTAAATCAAAACCACTTCAAACATTCACGTAAATAACATAACATTATATATATATATATATATGCGAGTGAAAAAACATTTTCGCATGTGTGCACAATCAGAAATTACGGGCTAAGTTTGCACTGAGAAGATACAGCTTCAACTCGGCTGTTGGCACAAGTCAAACTCGACTATATCAAACCCATTTACATCGAATTATTCTATATATCGAACAATTTCTGGACACGGTATAGTTACAATGAGTATATATAGCACAAATTACGCTTACATTGAACAAAAATAGCAGCGACTCCCGACATATCGAACATCAAGCAACGGAAAAGTGCCCTCAGAAGTTGGCTTTACTTTGCGGTGGTGAAGAAACCCGGCGGCGCGGCTCGATCCAACCGCTCTCCCTACCGTGACCGCGCTGCCTCGTACAAGCCGTCGACATCCCCCTGCAAAAAGTGATCCTGGCTCGCCCGCAGCGCTTGCTCAGACAGCCAATCAGAGGCTCTTGTGCCCTCGTCGTGCAAGATGGTGAAAGTGCGAGTTGTCTTGCTGCTTTTCTGGTTCACTGCGTGTGCTCCTTGTGGCCTTTCTCCCGCAGTGTTTCCGTAATTAAGCGACAAAATTCACCTTTCGTCATGAAGCTCCAAATCATAAATTGGGTCGTACACGATGAGAAGTCGGATGTCCTCGCAGCGTGCAAGATTTCGAGGAGCACTCTCAGCACGATCTTGAAGAATAAGGGGGATATTAGGGCTACTAGGCCAAACTCGCGACCCGGTGCCCGTGGCGCCCGACGCGCATGCATGGCCATGTAAGAGTGGTTCATCTGAAATTGATTCAGCCGTGCCAGCTTCCGCGTGCTTGGTGGTGACTAAATTCTGATGAATACGACGAAGTCGTTGCGGGTGTTGCCGAAGTTTGGAACGAGCCGTCAGAATTTCCAGAAGCTGTTGACGAATCAACAGTGGACAAGTTTGCGAGTGCAAATGATGGGGTCGCGACCATGGGAGAACCGGAAAACAAAGACTACATTGCCGACATTGTACCGAGCACAAGTGAAAGTGGACACAATGAGGAAAGCAACGACGGTCCTTTGCCCACATCCTCCGAAGTGATTGGTGCACTCGCACTAGTCCGGTGCTTCTGTGCGAATGCGGAAGGTTGCGCCCTCAGCTGCTCCAACTCCTTAGACAATGTGGAGGAGTGCGTGCGTTGCAGGCAGCGAAATTGTCCAAGCAGAAGAAAATGCAGGACTATTCCATGCGAAACTAAGCTAGTTTCATCAATAAAGTGATTTTACAAATGGTATGTGCTTTTATGACATCCAATTATTCGCAGGCTTATATCTGATTATGCTCTATATTGAACTGATAGGCATTTTTGCGAGTTCGATACAGCCGGTTTCGACTGTACTTGCAGTTGCCACCACTTGCAGCAGTTGGCACCATTTGGTAGAACCAATGCTGACCTTGTTAAAGGGCCCCTCACCATGCCCCATAGCAAATTTTGGTTATATGCTGAAAGTTGCTACGTGTCCACTAGGGTGTGTTCTGTCGCAAAAATTTTTCAAATCGGCTCATTAATAGCCGATAGAAATACTTCAATGCCGCGAACCCTATTTCAGGAGGCGAGCTCCACTGTATAGCGAGACACTCTCTCCACTCGCCTCGTCTAGCCTCCGCAAGTGAAATTCCTTCCCTGCGTTCTCCCATACCGGACCTCGAGGATCGTGTGACGCATACGTCATGGGCCCCGCCTTCATTTTTCTTTTCTCTTCATGTTTTTTTTTTTAGGCGCAGCGCACGAGTTGTTATTGTCTGGTTTCACGCAGCGCACGATTTTGCACGCTGTGCACAAGGACACGACTAGCGGTATAATTCAGTGCTAAATGAACACTGAGGCAGAACAAGTGGATCGCAGAGCGTAATCACGCACTGTAACACGGTAGAAAATGGCATAGTTTCGGTACCTGCACACGTGATTGCATGACCGTGCGAACAAGCAGATGAAGTGGAAGTACACCTCTCTTGCTGTGGTGCGAAGTCAAATAAAAAACACGCAGACATTCCATTTGTGTGTTTTATTATTTCTCTAAACTTCAATTCGTTAATTCAAGCAACAGATCACACAAATAACAGATGGTGCTTTGAATAATTCTCGAAGTCACGTGTCAACACAAGCGACGTCACACTGTGGACCTGAGTACGTAGGCGCAGGGACGCGAGTACGTCACCGTCCATCGTGGAGCGCAGCGGCCGCAAGGAGAAGGGAAAACGGTGTTCGGATTGAAATACCAGATCTTTCCGCTGCGCGTAGCGATGCAATTCTTTGCAAACACGATCGTTAGCGTGCATTGTATGCTTTGCACTTGTCAGCTCAATATGGCCCGACCTTGTGAGGGGCCCTTTAAGCTAAGACCCTGCAACAGAGGCAATTTAGTGAAAGGAAATTCTGTCTCAAACAGGCATGGTAATGCAATTAGTGTAGCAATACTTGAATAAATTTTGAAGCATTCTGAACACAACAGGTTTCCTGTGACCTGTTTTTTAACCATATTTTTCCTCACCACTTTGTTAAACGGTCCCTAAACAACTCTCATATATTTTTTACACATTTCAAATAAATGCGCATCGAGTACAGAATGCAGTGACAATCCTCTCGCTATGATGCGACATCAAATTTAAAAAATAATCCCGTGCTCTTCTCCTGGCTTTTCAGGTGCCGCTGCGCACATGGCAATGTCAACAGGGTGCACCAGGTCACATCAACAGGATAAACACTGTCGATTGGTAAACCAACGAGAACCTATGACTTCCGGTTCATCTGCTAGCACACCTTGCAGTTGATGGAGTTGCACCCCTGCTCTTCATCTTCGTGTTGCTTGTTTGTCCGTACACATGTTGCATTTCCTGGTTTGCTATTCGCAGAGCCACCTCTCGTTTTTCAAGTATGCATTTACAAGCTTGAGAAAAGAAAAAGAAAAAATGAACACACAATGCAAGTACTTTACAGAACGCAAGTACTTTTTTGCATTGATGCAAGCTTCAGCTTTCATTTTTCTCTGAGGCATCGGTGATGTACAACCTGCATACAACAATGGCATGTTTATATGAAACATGGTGGTACAGTATCATGTTGCAGGACTTGCAAAGCACCGGTGGGTAGCAGGCCTCCTTTGTCTTTTTGCTTGCACTTTCTCTTTCCTCTTTGTGCAGTCGGTTGTCGGGCCTCTAACAATGTATTGCAAAGAAAACAAGCAGTAATCACACATTGTCCACAACACAGGATCCATCACGGCACTGCTTTGTAGGAGCACAGGCGGCACAGGAGCAACAGTGGGTAGCCAAAAAACACGGAGTCGTGGTAACTGGAAGTTGACGGTGTCTTGAAATAAGAAAAAAATAAGTGTGAATGTGACAGTGGTAATGATGTAGTATCTACGTTTCACTTGAGGAGTAGAGGGAGAAATGAGCGATGGCTACATTCTGGTCATCAAACACCTGTAACTGCTATTATGGGACCAATTTCAAAAATTCTAGTGGCTGCATGTTCATTGTAGACTTGTACACAACTGCCACTATATAACAAATTTTAAGACCTCGGGGTTGCTTAGGGGCCCTTTAAATAAGGCAAGGCATTTAATAAGGCAAGGCATTTCTGGGAGATGCCCTTGCACTGCAATTAAGGGGCATGATGATGATGGCTCAGGTAAACGGCTTTTTGGGGTTCAACAGAACCTCAAGTTTTATTGTATAGGGCTAGCCAAGTTTACAGCAATGTTCATAGCACTGTGTACAAACATTTTGCTTAGAAATGAGTAAATGCAGCACTTGCATAACAAAAAGGCTGCCACATTTACAAGCAGCCTGTACCACACACATCTGACATTTATAAGGCAACAGTCTGAAATGGACCTGGTCCTGCTCACCTTATTCAGGTCAGGCTCCGAGCCAAAGCCAAGGCCATAAACAGTGTTGGCTCGGATGTCAGACCACTGGCCGAATTTCTGGGAGGTCTTGGTGAAGGTCATGTTGGGCGTTATGGTGGAGTTGATTACCGCCTTGGTGCCCTCAACACTGATGATGCGATACAGGTTGCGACTTGAGTCATAGAAGAAGCTGACGCTCACCGCCTGGCTGCTGGCTGGTATCCAGGACCGCTTCGTCTTGGGGTCGATGTGGAACACGTGCGCTTTCGTGGAAAAGATGGGCTGCTCCCTGCAAGTGAGCCATCAGCCTGTCATGTTTCACCAGCTCGCCCTTCATTAACACACGCTTGGTATGATGTTTCCCATACATGGTCATAACATTGGATGAATAAAGTCGAATGCCTCTACAACAATCACCTCTACTATTAAATTACCTGTATAACAATGGATTGATTATGCCCTGGCTGAATTCCTATCTCTTATGTGAATTAATTCTGGGGTTCTACAAGCCAAAGTCACTATTTGATTACATGGCATGCCGTAGTGGGGATTAGTTTTGACTGCTGCGGTTCATTAATGCTCACCCAATGCACAGTATGTGGGCGTTGTTGCATTTCGACCCAATCAAAATGCAGCTGCCGTGGCCAACATTTGATTCCGAACCCTGAGGCTTAGTAGAGCAACACCATAGCCACTATGCCACAACGGCAGGTTTCATGTGTATTGTTAGTACTTCTACAATGGCAACCACTAAAAAGAATTAGCCTGTACAAGAAAGAAATTTAGGCATCCCCGACAGCCGATTTGTTACTTTACAATGAACACCATGCGGCTGGTGCCACTACTGCCTGCCACAGATGTCACTGAGTTGTGCTCTGCACCAGCACTAACGACGGGGTGCTAGCGATATGCTTGACATGCATGCCGCCGTCGGCGAGTGTTAAGTCACACACAGCAAGCACTTCAGCCAGCGTCGGCGGAGGTTGGGGGACACCAGGTTCTTAAAGTTATGGTGGCACAAAAGCCGACCCCTCTATAGCGCAACGTGTGCGCCGCACCGCTAGACGCATGCGCATTTTATATGAAGCGAGGAGTTTCAGCATGATAAGAAACTGCAAGCTTGCTGCAATGTGCAGGGGAATGCACCGCCACCAGTGGCGAGACACGGATGCAGGGCAGCCTGGGTAACCAGGCTGGTGCAAAATGCAGTGTCATAATGTACTGGAATAGCACCATGTCGCAACTCGCGCCAGCTGGGGAATGCTAATGGACACTGGATATGTCAGCCGTGCCTCGCGTTGGACTACAGAGTGCTGCACTTTCGCTGGCATGGCATCGCCGTGCCGAGCGGGCACGCGCGTCAACGCTACGTTCGACTATAAGCTGGCCTTTACAGTCCAGCTGCAGTGCACTAGGAATCGCTCAACTCGTACCCTGCATGTTGTAACAGAGCAGCCAGTGCAACACCTGATGAGTATGTTGCAGTTGATGACAATGTTGTTATGTAATTGTAAATGACGACTGACAACATCTTCAAAACCACCTAAGATGGAAAGGGCACCAAAGTCAACAATGGTGAAGAGGCTGTAAATGAACCAAGAATTTTCACAGCACGGAAGGCAACAGCAACCTTCAACGACCTGCAGCTTTACCTTGCTTCACTCCATCGTTTTGCCACTGTGCATGTTGTTTACCTCAGTGCAATAAGTTTGGCTGTATAGTCACCAATATCATGAGATGAGAAGTGTCAACAAAAAGAAAAAAAGAAAAAAAGAAGAATTTCAACTTATTTCACTAAGTATCTTTCGAATTTATGTCAAATCACGGTTATCTCTTCTTGACAATGCTTAGCCTGCGCTCTATTGTGAGCGGTATGGTGCACAATCTTTACAACGAAGTTACCTGTATAACGAAGAATCTTTAAAGTCCCGAGCACTTCATTGTAAGGACATTTGACTGTATATTGAAGAACAAGAAGTTGAGCTAGCTAGTAGGGGTTCATGTTCGAAAAAAGTTAGGCATGCAGACAGACACAAAAAAGGAAAACAGAGCGTGTTTTATCAGAACATTTTTTGTGTCAGTGTCTGCACACCTAGTTTTTTTTTCTAAAATGAATAGTCTAGAACACAGCACTTGCTTACCAGAGCTGTAGCTTCCGACCAGTTTCCTCTGTTATATGCCAGTTCCCTCTGTTTATTATCAGTTCACTCTGCAATTTTGCCAAGGCCTTCAATCGCATCACTGACTGCCATCTCCTAGCTAAAATTTCATGCTTAAACAATGATTCCCTAACAGTATCCTGAATAATAAACTTATTGTCATTGTGTAACTAATTAACTGTTGTCGACAACTACACCTCTAGTATTGGCAGTGTAATATCTGTCATACCACTGTGAAGTGTCCTCAGACCATTAATTTTTCCAATTTATATAATTGATTGCCATCTGAAATAACATCATACATACACTTGTTCACAGACGGCTATGCAGTTTATGGCCTAATCTGCTCACTCTTTGTTCGTATTGCTCTTCAATGTGACCTTGACTGTATTACTAACTGGCGCTCTTCTGGGCAAATGACCCTAAACACTGATAAAACTAATAACATCCACATGCAAAAAGACGTTTTCCGCATTTGATTACTCGCTAGATATTAGCCCTGTTACACGCACCAGCTCTTACAATACCTTGGCTTTTTCCTTGCACCTAATGTGTCATGGTCCGCACAGGTTGAAAATATAACTGCTAAAGCCTCATGTATGCTTGGGTATCTTAAACATAATCTTCATGGTGTTTCTGCCATCACCAGACAGCTCACCTATCAGAGATTTGTTAGGTCTCAACTCGAATTTGCAGCCTCTATCTGGTCACCTCATCAAGCTTACCTAATAGCGAGTCCCGAGTCAGTTAAAAACCGCAGCGCCCGCTTCATTGCCCAAGATGATCACCGTGACTCTAGCGAGACTAGCATTAAGTTATCCTTGCCCCTCTCACCACTTGAATCACAGCATTGCTTTGCCTATTTCACAAAGTAATCCACAGCATGCACTCATCCACCTCGTACACCTCGAGTCTGCATACTCCATCTTAGTTTCCAACGTACCTTTGGCTGAACCATTTCATTCAATTCATCCGCTTTGCCATGTGCCATTCAGCATTGGAATTACCTACGAGACGACATAGTTGACATTTACAAACCTGCATCCTTCAAAGCACGCTTAAGTATATTATTTGGTTCATGCGTCACCATTAACCACACTGCATCTAAGTTATCCCTGGCGTGGCTATATATACTACAGCGAAGCTGTTAGCCTCTCGGTAGTCCGCATTTTATTTTTCGTGTCCGTCCGTGAACAAAAATTATCATCAGCAATGGCTCATACCTCCCCCCTAAGCAAGCAAAAATGGAAAGGCTCATCCCTGCCATAATGCAGAGGCTACAAGCACTCAGCAAAGTGAAGCTAAGAGTGCATACATTAATTGGAATCACAAATACAATGTACAGAACAGCATACATTTTAGTAAAGAACAAGCTCAAAACAAACGTCTGTCATGATCAGCTATGGCTCATACCCTCATACTAAGCAAGCAAAAATGCAAGAGCTCATACCCTTGTAAGCAAGAAAAAAAAAGCAATGGCTCATACGCCGCCGTAGTCATAGACGCAGAGTCAAAAATCAGAACAACATGCAGTGTATACACCAAACACTCGGAAATAGCGGAGGAAGTAGCGATTGCGCTGGCCCTCACAGAACAGGAATGCGAAGTCATACTAAGTGACTCGCAAACGGCAGTAAAGAATTATGCCAAAGGTCGAATTTCCAAGGAAGCCCTGTCCATTCTGGCCAAAGCGGGCAGATCCAAAACCGCGAGCTCGAGGATCATATGGTTCCCCGCGCACATCACCACGGAAGGCGACGCGTTCCCGAACCTAAACGAGACGGCGCACCGGACGGCGCGAGACATGACCCGCCGCGCCGAACAGGGCAACACCTCTCGCACGATAGCGAACGCTTCTCGAGCAGAACGGGACAGGCTCACCAAATACAACGACATCACCAGTGCATATTTGAACGCCAGAAGGATATACCCACCGCCGAGTCCCAAATTGAACAGGAGGCAGGCCGTCGCCTGGCGACAACTCCAGACAAACACGTTCCCTAATCCATTCCGTCTCAAACGTATCTTCCCAGGTAAGCATCAGGACGACACGTGCAAATTGTGCCAGGAAGGACCAGCAACACTCAAACACATGCTGTGGGAGTGCAATGTAGTTATAGGAGGGATGGCAGTTACTCCGGAGACCCTGTCGTCGAGGTGGGCCGCCGCTCTGCGCAGCTCAGACCTCGGAATCCAGATGTGGGCAGTCCAGCAAGCCCGTGAGGCGGCGTTGAGGCAGGGCCTTGACGTTCCTCCGTGGGAGACCCGAGCCCGGGTCGCGTTAAACCTTGCCGGACGTACAAGAAAGTTGTATCCATCCATCCATCCATACGCCCTTAAGGCAGAAGCTGCACGTGCTCAGCAAAGTGAAGCGAACAGCACATACATTCATTGAAATCACCCATACAACACACAGAACAGCATATGTTTTAATAACGTACAAGCGCAAAACAAGCATCCGAACTATTAAATAAAGCACTGCATACCCCCCTAAGCAGTTGTAGTGATAGTTTTGCAGGAGCTTCGTTGGACATCCACTTTCACAGGGCTGGAATGGCGAGTCACTTTTCTTTTTTGTTTTGTTTTTATACTTACGTTAGTTACGTGTTCTTTTGTCTTTACCCACTAGCACTGCAAAATTTCTTTTTATTCCATTTTTGTTGCTCCTAGTATTTCTCTCTTCCTGCAATACTTCAAGAGCTCGTGAGGTAACTGAATAAATAAAAGCAATGTATGTGGAATTGAAGGAGTCATATAATGGTTGTCCAGGTACGAGTAAGCTCATGCACTCATTAGACGACATCCTGGAAAAATGAGCAAAGCTTTGCCTCTCTACATAGAGTGAGGCATCTACAGTTGTACTGTTTAGAAAAATAATCAACACGGAGGGTAAAGAAAGCAGTTACAATAAAAGTCATGGCCAGTAGAGTGGCCCTGAAGCATTTAACTAATCATAGAATGGTCTCACTATTAAAGGGGGTTGTCTGACAAATCTCATGCTGCAAAGTTTTTCGAATCCTTTAACTATAAGTGGAGTTATGACACTGATGCCCAGCTTTCTCTCTCTTTTCGTCTGCGTAGAGTGCTGGAAGATACATAGTGGAGAAGTCAAGAAATCAAAGCCCCAGTTAAAAGTTGAGTGTTGAGGCGGTGAAAGGGGTCGTTGCATCATTCGGTGGTGCCTGCGGTATATTAGCTATGTAGCACCAAGAAGGTTAAAGAAAAACTGCTGGAGGGGAAGTCGCCTATACCGGCCTATGGGCTCCGGTGAAGCTGGTGGCGCCCATCTTAAGGGGGGCAAGAAGCGGCCTGTATAGAGCTTCGCAGCACTGTTCGCTGACTTTTTTAACGGTTTTTAATTGCTTAAACCGATTTTCAGGTTCTAATGCTACACTGTCTATGAGGCAAGCCATATTGCAAGCCTCCGGATCAGAGATATCCGAGTACTGGGGCATTTTTCCATTATCAGCATCAATATGCTGCTGCCGAAAAGTAAAAAAAAAAAAAGAAAAAAATCGTGCAATAATTAACGTTTATTCACCTTTTTTAATGCAGCGTAGAAATTGACCAATCATGAAAGCTGTCGGAACAAAACTTAATTAAGAACGGAAAATGTAGCATGAGAAATAGCAGTACATGCAACAAACACAAGTATTCATTATTCTCTTCATTATCATCAGGTGCTGCTTTAGCATCTTCATTGCATGCACGGTCCCAGAAATTTGGTGGCGGCTGTTTCCTTTTAGCCTATATATATAAAATTTTCGTTTATTCTAGAGCAAGGCAATGCTAACCTGCAACTTTATTTAAACGAGAAGGATAACGCTAACATGTCCACTGCTTGTACGTCAACTATTCTAAAAACACTCGAGCACGCTAGCACATTTTGGGATCCACACAGCACCGCGCATGGCGACATACGACGACCCGAAACCCATTAAGCTGCAGTGAGCTTTTGCCTCCAGCAAGATTATTCAGCAGCTCAACTTGACGGGAGCTCCCTCCACTCTAGCAGTTTTTCTTTAACCTCCTTGTGTAGCATGCTGCTGCCATCTCGGACGCCATGCACACCAGACGCAGCTATGCACAGTGCAAAGATGACATGACTTTCCCGTCTTGTTGAGATCGCACAGATATATATTTGACTTAATTAACTCAAAAGTTGCAATGTTGTATTACTGAGAATGCTCTCACGATCACGAAATCAGCCAATAGTGTTCGTGGGTCCAGCTGCTTTCGATGACGCTGCATGATGACAGTGCAGAAGCGAGAGCAAGTGAATTTTACGTGTTTGACGGGAGACTGTAATTTCCTTTGTGCATGCAGAACAGTAATATTTGGCTTGCATGTTCACAGCAACCTCTACGAAAGATTGGCAACAGTTCCTTACTACTAAAGGGAAAATGAGACGTCCACCTATTCGTAGCAATTGCTACAAAGGAAGCCCATACAGGTTCCTCGAAAGAAAAGCCTCACAGTTGGAAAAAAATTCGTCCTGGTCAGGGACCCGAACCTGGGACCACCGCCTTTCCGGGGTAGCCGTTCTACCATCCGAGCTAACCAGGTGGCTAGCAGGTGGCACGGCGAAGTCGAACTTGTCAACAACTCGAAGCAAAAGCAAGAGTTTGACGTAACAGTTCTGCGGAAACCCGCAAGGGGGAGAGAGGTAATTAATAAAGAGAAAATGAGACATCCACCAAATCGTAGCAATTGCTACAAAGGAAACCCATGTGGGTTCCTCGAAAGAAACGCCTCGCAGATAAATTAAAATTTGTCCTGGTCCGGACTCAAACCCAAGACCACCGCCTTTCCGGGGCAGCTGCTCTGCCATCTGAGCTAACCAGGCAGCTAGCATATGGCAGGGCAAAGTTGAAATTGTCAACAACTCGAAGCAAAGGCACAAAGGCAAAGGCTACAAAGTAAACCAATTTTCCCTTTATTAATTACTCTCTCCACCTTGCAGGTTTCTGCAGAACGATTACGTCAAGTTCCTTACTATGTTCGAAAAGTGTTTCAGGGTCCATAGCCAGAGTAGACATGTTATAGAAGAGCCAGAATGAGAGACTTTTCACTGTGTGCAGTATCACCGTCAAAAAGCCACGTCTTCCAGAGTGATAGGAATTATAAAAAAACAAGGGAAAACTAGAAAAAGCAAATGCCTTAAGTTAAATTTGGATCTATTCATGAACAATTTGCCCCTTCTTTTGGCTCAATACACCAAACTTTTCTCTGCAATATTTGACAGTAATCTCAACTGGAATTTACACATGCAGCAAGTAAGTGAGAAAATGTGCCAATTTTACACAAGCTGAGAAACACCTTTGGGAGTTTACCAATCCTTGTGTCCGCAGCTACATCAGTTATGTCATCACTATTTCCTCTTGGGAGATGGAATAAAGATTAATTTGATTTGATATTTATTCTGAAGCTTACTGCACAACATTAAAACTGATTTGAGTTATGCACAATAAGGCTCTGCCATATCAACCACTTTTTATACAGGTGAGATGCTGTATGATCAGTATATTTGCTCTGAAACGTACAACTTATCAGAGTACTGAACAGTGCATGCAAGCAGTGATATTTTAAAATGCTAAAAATCATGGTGTGCTATCAGACCACAATCTTTTAATACTGCAATGCCTGCCACATTATAGCATTACCAACCCTTCATCCACAAGGCTCACACATCTTAATCGGGTGTATTTTTGTTTACCTAGAGTGCCACAAAGCCGTCAAATTTGCTCTTGCAAAACATTACCAACTCGGCTAGGAACATTTGATTCATCAAATGTTACATCAACATGTACTTCCATCACAACCTTTTCTTTATTTTACTTTAAATTGTTAATTCCCTTCACTTTGCTTTGATATTGTGCATTTCATGGATAACATTTACTGATTTTGTACGCAGAGTATTCAAGTTACCTACAATTATAAGACCATATGTTTTAATAATGTTCCCATTCTTTAACTGTGCAGCTGTGATCCTCCCACACAAAATTTATAAGACTACTATAGACATGCTTTAAAATTTCGAACACATAGCAATTCTGTGGAGGGTAATAAGTATTTATATTATTTCTAGCAAACCCAGTCTCTTCATCGAGACCATAGCAGGTGGGCATATCACACAATGTGGATATCCAAGTTGATGCAGCACATATCTCTAACGGTAACATAGTATTGAATAACCCTTTTAGTGTCTTTTTTTTTTTTTTTCGGAGGTGACACATATCTCCAGCGTCGTCCTTTTCCCCCTCTGATATCATAAAATTAACCCAACAGTTTATTTTTGGTTATGCAGAGGAGCAAAAATGACATGGATAATAGCAAATGTTCTCCTGGTATGGTCCTCACATTCGTATCTGACATCACTGACACAGCGAGACAGAAACACAAAAATGTACCGGTACGTCAGTGACAATGAAATGGTTAACCATACTTTTCATACTGATAATTAGTGCACTAAAGGGGAGTGGTGCTTTGTTTTCAATAACAGTCAGGAGAGCAAGGGGATCAAGCAGTATTGTATGAACCAGTAACTGCATGCAGTAAAACATAGCAAGAGAAAAACTAGACACTTGTTTGCTACATAGTACCATGCAGTCACATACCGAGTTTCTTACAAAAGAGAAGAAGTGGTCTTGTGGACTGTTGATATGCACCAATGCCTGATACCTTCAAGGACACAAACAGGCGTAAACACTGAGGTAGTGTACCTGTATATTGTTGAGCTTATTAGAACTGTATTAAAGCTGCCTGCAAATGTAAATCTTATTTTGGCCTATTCTCCATTATTTCTGCAGGAATGTGAATATTGACAAAGTTATGAAGGAAAAAAAATACAGCAACAAGTTTGTCAACTATGCTATAACTTCTTATGAAAAGTGGCAATTAATTGCATAAACAACTTTATGGAGCCATGCGGTAAGTGCACCATTAAAATGAAACCAAAATGCAGCCCAGGCAAAGTGGGGTTTCAACTGTGCTAGTGGCAGCCACTTACTGCGGCACAAGAGGCACTGATGAGGATGTCATAATATAGAAGCAGCTCCCACCCAAGGCCCCAATTCAACAAGAGTGATCATGTGGCAGGGCTTGCCCTGCCCTTATTCCTCCAAAGAGCAGTCTCCTATCGATGCCCACATGGTGACCTACACCTAGCCACTGAGCATTACAGACAACAAACTTATACTTGTCAGAACCTCATGAGGCTCATTAACATAACATAGGCTTTAACACAGTTCTGTTGCCAACTGGTCACTAACATGACAACCACTGAGAACCACTCAGTGTAACCATAAGACACTATTTAAGGAAACCAGGCTCCACTACAACATATACACAACTAGTCAAACAAGGAAGTTGTACCATGGTTGTGCCATGTAAATGAAAACATAATTCAACATGCTATACTCAAAATTAATTCATAGTGCTACATAAAATCATAATTCTACTACTGTCCACTACCTTTTCAGCCACTAATAAACTATTATGTTGTACTTTGTACACATGCTTGCTCTAAATTCCAATGACAAGCACACACTGGTGAATACCTGAGGCAGTGAGCTAGCTAATGATGGTAACTTTCACTGCGAATTTCACTTATACATCCCTGTTCCCAACATAACTCTTGCAGGAGTCAAATTACACACACACGCAATAAAATAAGCTACCTACTGCAACACTGCCACAATGTTTGTTCCTCTTGTACACTAGACAGTGTTGAAATGGAAATATTGGCCTCGACCTGACTTTAGCACGAAGCTGCAAAGGAAACCCATACAGGTTTTTCAGAAAGAAAGCTTTGCAGTAAAAAATTTCGTACTGGTCCATTATTTTTCTTCAACTCCAAAGCTTTCTGAGAAAACCGTATGAGTTTGCTTTGTAACTTTGTACTACAGTCGGGTGGATGTGAATTTTTCCCTTTCATGAACTTTCCTGCACCTTGTGGGCTTTTGCAGAACTGATTTGCCATATAGTGAGTGTTATGCAAAGATTTGAGTCTTAAAGTGGTTCTCAAAAAAGGTGATAAAGATGATTTTCTTGGCAACATGCTATCGCATGTTGTTGCAAATAATCTTTATCACTTTTTAGCAACATGCTATTTGCAGCAGTGAGTGCAAGAAATTGTGTTGCAAGCCAACAGACTGTTCAATCAACTAACACTTCCTAATTTGCTCATTGGTATATGACAGCACAACAGACAAAACACAGAGGAAAGAAAACAACAGGACGAGCACTGACTTCCAACTGGAACATTAATGCCAAATTCATGCAATATGCATACATCCTGGAGTGCGCGCAGAAAGACCGGTATAAAAAAAAATTGACTAGCGATCCTGGCCCAACAAAAGTGGATGTCCTTCAAAGCTGTTCAAAACTACCACAACTGCTGCGGAGAGTAAGCAATGCTTTATTGCTTTAGGGTAAATGTAGTAATGGTAATTTAGAGTAATGGTAGTAATGGGAGTAATGCCACTTTTGACAGCACGCCACTGCTGGTGGTATTGCCATTTCTTTTTCCCATTGCTGCTCCTCATATTCACACTGCTCTTTGGGAGTCCTAACTATGCGTTGTCTACCCATAGCGGTGCAGCAACAACAATAAAATCAGTTGCTAGACTGTTTATATTATATACGAAAAGCTAGTGACGTCATTGCCTACATCACAAGCTGCCGTCACCACGGCAGCTTGTGCAACAGTAATCTTCACTGGGAAATGCATGCGGGGAATGCTACGTGCTCCGCACTGTATCAGGAGCACCTTATTAATTACATGGTTCGGATGCTTGTTTTGGGCTTGCTCTTTATTGAAACAAATGCTGCTCTGTATTATGTTGTGTGCGTGATTTTAAAGAATGTATGCACTTTTCACTTCTTTGCCAAGTGCTTGAAGCCTGCTTCACCTCCGTTGTGGGTCGGCCCGATAATGCACTACCTCAGGGATCGGCCCACATTTTTTCACACAGATGTGGACACGAAAAATGCTGACCAACGAGAGGATAACAGCTTCACTATAAAAGAAGCATATCAACACGTTTTTAGTACTAAAGTTCTTTAGAATACAAGGCGAGACTGCGCAACGCATGCTACCAACTGTTTGCGCATCCAAGCTGCTTCTACAATTGTGATCCCATTGCCTATGCCCCCTTTGACTATACAATATGGTGGTGTTGACAAACCCAGAAACACATCCACAATCATGACAGTTGTGTGAGAAGTGCGAGCTAGCTTGGCCTACACCACTGAAGTGCAGCATGACGCAACTGTTTACGTGCCTCACCCGATAGCCACCCTTCTGAACCTTCGACTTGCTCGAGATTCACCGGGTGTCTTCTGCACAAAGCATACCCATGTTGTTGGGGGCAGAAATTAAGACCTGAACATCACATGGAGAGGCCACCTTTTGTAGGCAGTGGGTCAATCCATGGACGTAAGGAAGAACAGCTATTTTCCTACACTCTTCTGGGTGAGCAGGTTGGTCTGCGCTCCTGTTGCCCTTCTTAACGTCCCATCTGAGCTTTTCCTCAGCGGAAGAAAGCCTTTCTTTGGAAAAACCAGCCTCCCTCAGTTTCTTAGCCTGTGCATTGAGGCTGTCATCCAGCACATGAGGACACAATTTTTTCATCACAGAGTGGAAACACTACAACGCTATGGCGTCTTTTACTAGCTTGGTGTGACCAGAGGTAAAATTTAACAGTGACTTCACTGACTTTGCCGCATGCTTCCAACACACATGACTGGGGGAGAACATCAACGACAAGTCTAACTGGATGCAGCTTTCATTCATGCGCTTAGACGTGGACTTCAAGCTGAGGCCCTCCTTTTCAACCAATAGTGAATCTTGGCTATTACTATCTATAAAAAATATTCATCAACATAGAGAAATATTGATTGCTAGCTCTTGCATGCTATCTTTCAGTGCACGGTCAACATTACTAAGGCAGGTATCACTTAAAATAGGGGCAACACGAGAGCCAATGCAGATTCTTGCCCTTTGTATATAGCAGGGAACCTAGATAGAAGGAAACAAATTCAAGGAAAGCCTCAACAGAGGTACCGTTTCCAAATCTGAAGAAAAGTCCATAATTAGCATTTGTGATGCAATCATTTAGAGTTGACGTCAGGTGGTTGTGTGGAATAGAGTAGAATTTGCTCATTAATTACTCAGTTTAATGCACACGACACTGTGCAATTAATGCAGGCAGATAGATGCTCAAGGTGTGTCCATTAGGAGTGCTCAGGCTAGTTTTGCTGAAATACCTGGTGACTCAACCCCAAATTAACTCTGCATATGCCCTAGCTTATACAGGCCTTTGCTGTGCCATATCTGCAAACACAATAACACAAGGTTAGGTTGAAAAAACGAGTTCTGACTCACCAACCATATCACAAACAGTGAAATTACCAACACATAAGCTGCAGTTGTGAAACGATGTTGTGCAATCCAAACAGTTACATTGCTGAACCTAGCGGATTCACGTCACCAACCAGGTATGTATAGCTTAAGTTAAACTAAGAGAATTTGTATCAACTCTTCTTTTAGAAAGATTGAAGTTTAGAACCAACTTTCTGATGGTGCAAAACGCTATGTATATACAAATGCTCTGAAGCATCATTTTCTAATCCTATGATCATGCAGCAATCGCAAGCTATAAATATGGTCAGATCCCTTAATTATCTTGTACATTATTTGCACAAATCAATAACATTTCGCCATCGCATAAACGCTGATAGCATTGTTACTCGGCTTACTTAGAGGTCTATTACAAGTTATGATGTTATACTTTTCAAGATTTATGCAAACATAATGTATGCATAAAGCCATCATTTTGGAAGGTCTGGATGACCGCTGTCTGGCTATACAGCTTGTCATAAATACGGAGAATGTTCAACGTACCTGCTGTAGCGATCAAATGATAAAAGAAATTTGATAAAAAAACACGCAAACATGCCTGAGGCAATTTCACAATATTGGTACTTGAAGCGAATACGTAAGCAGATGTTGCGAAGTAGACTCATTGCGGCTTCATCTAATTTGATGTGTTCCAATAACAGTAGCTGATAGTTTTGCCATAACACGCGGGACTTGGCTGATGTTTCACGCTTTCGTAGAATATCGTCACGCTTCCCATTAAACTTTTTCGTTTGGCTCGGCCGGCAAGTGGAGGTGTTAAGGGGTTCTACTTTAGGTGGGGAGGCGGGGGGACCACGGTGCGGCTCACTCACCCCATACTGGCACTGCTTGCAGTCATCGGAGAAGGCGTCAGAGGTGGCCGCCTAGCCGGCCCAGCGTGGCGTCAGCCAACCCTCTACGAGGGGCTGCGTGCGGCGCTGCAGCCCGAGCCGCCGCCATTGACAAGCGCATGCGCCCGCCGCCGCGGCGCGGCTCCTAGCTGCGGGTGCTGGCCGACCAGGCTCCAGCGCCAGTGGGCCGTTCACACGGAGCACCTTCCGACGTCGTGGCCAGGGCTCCCCGAGGCACGACGCACAGGCCCTAACGATAAGCAGCCCAAACCAACACACGGATATCGGGGGCGGACACACACTGCTACACGGCCGCGGATAGCCACGCTGGTGGCGCTGCGCTGCTGCGGCCCTGCTGCGTTGCGGTCGCTGGGCGTGAGGGGAAGGCGGCGCCTGCGCGTAGGCACGCAAGGTCTCATCAAGTCCAGGAACACTTTCGTGAATGCGGCTGTGCGAGTGGCTTGACAAATGTAGGCGGTTTGCCGTGCGCTATCACTGCACGAACACAAATAGTGCCTCAAAGATGCGGCGCTCGCTCGCTAAAAAGTATTTATATGCTCGGTTAAATTCACAAGCCGAAACGTCTGCCGGAGGGCTACATGCTTAGTCTTTCGGTTTTTCTCCGATTGCAGAGCTGGAATTGCGCTGGCGCAATGATCGACTTTGACGCTATTTCACGCGTTGTTTATCCGTGTGCTCCGCTATGGTGCTTTAGCATGTAATGTGTATTTATGTTTATTCGATCGTTATTCTACGTAACGTGGCCAGAGATGTACACGAAATTTTTGTCGCGATATATATGGTACATGTTTCTCATATTGGGACACCACTAATATAATCATTCGTCGAAATAAATGCCGACCTAAATCGATAGTTAGAATATTCGTCTAGAAGTCCATTATCGTTTTCTTTGAGGCAATATATGAGTTTGTTGCGTAGAACATTTCCGCCGAAGGTGCCGCTGCTGCGCACAATTTGAACCGCCCGCGCCAACGATTGAGTTGACGACATCTCCACGTGACCACCCTTTATGTAATTTTATTTAGTTGCACAAAAGCCAGTCCTCACTCGGTGACGTGCTAGGCATTGCAGAGAGGTAATAACTGTTTATTTGGCTCTATAGGAGAAGCGTATGTACTGCTTGGCGGCTGGACATGTTCTATTTGGTCGCAGATTTGTGACTGTCCTTGGTTTTAGGATGCCGAATACGATCACAGCGTCTGCAATCGGATTGTGCGAAGGGATTGTCGTAGTCTAGCTGGTCTAGCTTTCCTTCCTCAATGGATTGTCGCTTCGGTGCATGGTGTCTTTGGCATGGTTGTAAACACAGAAAACGATGCCGCTCGCAATGGCTGGACGCAGTAGCTACTCTCTGTGAATCACGAAGGCTGACGTCACATATGAAAGGTGCCATAGTCCACAACAGGTGGCGTCACACCAATTTTCTCTTTTTGCCTGTGGCCTGAGTACGTTGGCATACTATTGGCGGCGAGCTCGACCACTGGAAAAACTAGCGCCACCGTCGGCGTGACGTGGCATGAGGGATCACGTGGCCACAGCGGCCGCGTCGGCTGCTGTGGAAGCGCCGAAGCGAGCTGAAAACGAAAGTTTCAAGTCCTACCTGCGCCGCGGTTCTGATTAAGTGGTGAGGCTTTACCACCTTGGGTGTCTGCTTGAAAACATTTGAAAGTACTATAATAGGTTGGTGGCTGCCTTTGGAGGCATGAGGTATGGTAGGCTACTGCTCAGTGCCGGACGCACGCAATGGAGCCCGGTGTCAGCCTTATTCACACGTAGCCACCGGGCAAGGAGTTGCGTGAAGCTTGGCTGGCGAAACTTAGAACCGGCAGACAGCCATCGGCTACAACTCGGGTATGCAGCAAGCACAGACGCGAGGAACATTTCTACTACGGCGCCGGGACTGCGCGATGTTCGCTGAGTAGCAGAAAACGCGCACTGAGACGCTCACCCGCGCCCGCTGCCCGGCTAATGTCATGACGGTTTGGTCTATGAACTTGTTGATGCTAGAAACTGGCAAGTTCACTGGAACGGAAAGGGAGCGGTAAGACGCACATTAAAAAAAAGTCATGGCATATGGTCATGTTTGTGTTATGAATTAATGCACTGGATTACAAAAATCAAGCGGAGGGAAATCGCACGCTGAGAAGACGGATAAACATACAGTGCGACGCAACTTGAGAAATAATATTGAAATGTCCAAGAATTTAGAAGACAAAAAAAGATTGAGTCGTCGCGACGGCACATCACAGTCGCCGTAGCTAGGCATCGAAGTCTATAACGGAATTATTTTTGAACAGTTCTGATAGCGTCCACGCAACAATGGTTGCCAGTGTACTGTCAAATGCTCATATGCTGCGGCCAAAAGCTCTGGGCATTGTGCGAGAACGCGCTCACAGCGAAAGCAAAACATTGTGCGCGGACATGCATGCAGACGCGCAATCGGTCGCTGCGAACCCGTGCGATCGCTGGATTGAGGCTCCATTCTGTTATGTCCCGTTTGGTTATACAGACAGCCCACTATAAAAACATATTTCACATAGTTTACTCTCGCGTTTGCCTACCTTTCACGCACGAAGCCGGTTCGGAAGATATCGCGGCGACCGCGTGCAGTGGCGTTCACGTACGGTACGTATTCGGTAAAGAGATAGCGTCTGTAAACGATTCTGTGCTTTCAGTTTGCCCAAGGTTATTATATTGACAGTCAAAAACTTCCCTCGTTTTGAAAGTACCTGCATAAATGTCCAGGAGGGCTGCGGCGTGGCGTTTTTATTGAGCGCCGTAAGCGAAACCTATGAGGAGCGCGCCGCGTGATCCCTCATACTACGCAAGTGAGGCGCTTCCGACAGATGGCGACTCCGTAACTCCTCGCCGCCAATACTCACTCGCTACAAAAGGTACAGCCGCAAATTCAGTCATTTTTATGTCCTTGCTTGCATGAGCTGTTTCAATGCGTTCGCATCAGGAGTGTCAAGGTGTAAAAAAGTGTGTGTGTGTGTGTGTGTGTGTGTGTGTGTGTGTGTGTGTGTGTGTGTGTGTGTGTGTGTGTGTGTGTGTGTGTGTGTGTGTGTGTGTGTGTGTGTGTGTGTGTATATATATATATAACAATGCAATTGACGGTCAAGTGATGGTGGTCTGCTCCAGACCCCCGTCCGTTGCACTTGACTCCTCAAAGAAGCGTGTGTCGAGTGAGCTCCTGAACAACTCTGCAATGCAGTGAAGTGTGCTTTAAATCATGAATCCAGGACCTCTAAGAGGTGCGACGTGATGCTAACACATTTCTCTCGCATTTACTGCTAAGTCACCACTGAATTATTTGTTACAAATGACAAATTCATTAATATGTTACAGAAGCCCAATCTTTCAATCTAGCCCATCTTAATATTTTCCTCTAGTATCTCTTTAGAAGTATGGAGTTTCAGTGGTCTGTGGTAGTTTTCAGTATAGACTGTACAAAAAATTCTCGGCCACTGAAGAAGCCAAACCATATATGACAGAAGCACAGACACATACAAATTAAGCTGCAGATTTTTGTAATCAAAGGAATACTTTGAAGCCTATGGGCTGTCCAGGTGGTGGTGCGGAAACGCCGGTCTATAGGGCCCCATGCTGGCATCACTATACTGGCACAGCGATGGTAATTTGTACATGTCTTGAAAGCCTTGTAGCATGCCTTCCACTGAGAAGGAAGCTAAGTGCTGTGCAGAATGAATACAGTGCACACTAGAAGTTTTAGGTACCCGTCGTGGTGTAGCACTGCTAAGCCCGAAGGCATCAGATCAAATCCCGGCCACGGCGGCCGCATTTCGATGGGGGTGAAATGCAAGGATGCACCTGTACCATGCATTGGGTGCTCAATTTCTAAGTTGCAGATGCAGTTTCACAAAGCTGACACTTTCGAGTATGTACAACTTAAGTCATACAATGTCAAGCTGCAATGGCAGGCTGTTGCAATGTGTGTGTATTCCCTTAACATGCATCAAATCAGAACCATGGCCTGTGATCAGCGATGTAATCAACTAATCATAGTAATCAAAGAATAAATAAGCTGCTATTGCAATACCATGCAGTGTGATTCAGTCGGACCAGTGTCTGACAAACATGCTTATGCAGCATTGGAGTAACCAGGGCGGGTTGAACCCCCTTTCCACCGAAATTTTCTGACGGGACCCCCCCCCTCGCCCCTTTTTCACAAAACAATGCTTCAGGAGGCGGGCTCCGAAAAAGTGACATGGATGAAAGGGAAGCTTGAATTTGAAAGCAAGGCGAGGGCTAGTGGCGGAAACTGAGGAGAGGCCCTCACCCCTCCGCGCGCAGGAGAAAAGTGTAGAGGAAATGACGTAATAGGTTCTCCTTTCTTTTTGCTGTTTTTTTTTATTTCTTTGCTGTAGCCGCCACACCTTTCGGGGCACAATGGCGGCTTTGTTATGGTACTGTGCGCTCACACGTGTAGCTCCGTAGGTTTCGTACCGTGGCAAAGGCGCCGTGCGGGCAGGCTTGCGTTGGTCTCCGTGTGTTGTTGCGCTGCGTTATCTGGACCGTGCTCTCCCGGATGTTGCTGTGGCCAGGTGGGACAGGAGGAACTAAAGTTCGTGAAATGAACGCGCATGCAACGCTGTACGCAATGTACCGCGCCACGGCAATGGCGACGGACGAAGGAATATCCGCGGGAAATTTTGCCCTCTTTGGCGGAATCATGCTAACGTGTCATCGTAGGCCGAAACCGATGCGTTTCAGAATATGTACAATGAACGCCTTGCAGGTCAGTAATTCCTGCTTTTGACAGCGCATATGGTGCATTTGCGGCACGTACGTACGTTATGAATGCATGGTTCGTGTTCAGTTACAACTTGCTTTTGTGCATATTAAAACACATGTTGCTTATCTGTCGCTTGTTCCTCGCAGTATTCGCAACAGTACGAAGTCTTTTAAGCAGAACGCATTTGACGTTCATGCATGCACACCTGCACAGGTGTACCTCAATACACGTGCTGATAGAGCGTTACGCAGAATATGTGCATTTTGCTGCCCTCGGCACCGTGCGCCTGCCAGCCGACGCTTCATCCTGAAAGATGGGAAAGAAGCGGCTGCTTTGACTTAAAGAACGAATCCCCCCTACTGCAAACGTGTCTTATCTGTGCGCGCGAGAAGCGCAGGGAAGTGAAGGTTAGTGGATGCGCTGCAAGAGTCGGCAAGGCTCCACAGAACGTACGCCTGCGAATAAATCTAACGGCTGTTATGGTCGCGTGTAGGTCGGTTCTACGCGCGTACTGTTTTGCACCGTGCGCCGGCTATCGCAAAACTTTGGTTCCGTGATGCTTCACTTACCGTGGTAAGAAGGCATCTCAGGCCGCAGTCAGTGAATCTAAACGCGGAGTCAGAAATGACATTCTGCCTCCTCGCCGGCACGCTGTCGTAGTGATGCGCGGCCACCCGAATTTTGTTCAATAATGCACGACGATTCCTCAAGCGAGAATGTGTTTGTACTCATAAACTCCAAATGGATCGCAAATGGGTTGGTGTGTCGTACGTGTCTCCAGTGCCCAAGTAGAGAAAAGCAAGTAGAAGGCCGCGATAGGTGACCTTTGTTTAAAAACACGCAAGAACTGGGAAGCGGCCGGTAGCTGCGGTTGATGAGGACAGTTCAGTTGGCTCGCCTTGTAAGGCATGCTTATTTTCATAAACGCCGGCAAAAGCAGCCGATTCGACCTCACGGCCCAATTTGCGAAGTTCATTATGAACTTTTTTGAAGATGACTTCGGCAACGGCAATGCAATGAGACATCGCGATTGCTTAGTATTGCTGGGGAGCGCGCGCGTCCGAGCAGCCCGTTTGCGCGCAGCGCGGCCTGGTTTAGCGAGAAAATCGAGAAATGTAAACAAGAGGGGAGACCTGGCCCGATAGGCGGAGCAACGCCATGAGCAACGCCAGCTTCCGGTTTCACTTTAGCTTCACAAAGAGTGACGTCAGGGCTTCTGAGTTTCCTTCCTCCATGGGCGGTCCGAAGGGGGAGGGGGTTTTCATGTCACTACCTTGAACTTAAGTTTATCCAGTTTCCCCGCAACCACTGTCATGTCTATAGTAGTAGTGTTTCCTTGCCTTCTCACGCCACCTTTTCCCTATCCCCTCCCCCCTCCTTGTGTATGGGGACTGCGAGCGAAGAGTTGTGGCCAGGCTGTTATTCACTCGTTTCACGACTGTGTTGATTCTACCCATTATCTGGCTCCCCCCCCCCCCCCCCCCCCGTTTTCTCTACCATTCTATCTAGCTTCCCTCTGGACTTGGGTATAGTAGAAAGATAAGCAATGCAATTTCTGCAGTGCTTTTGCCGGGGAGGAGCGGGGTCACGGATAATTACAGCTGTCAAGAGACTAATGTGGTGATCGACGCCCAGGGAGCTCCAGAGGGCATTGTGCACATTTGACACGGTGCAAAAGTCCAAACGAGTTTCTCGTGTCTCCTTCCCTCTCAGCCACGCTCCTTCCGTGTATATGCATGCTCTGAACCACCCCTGATGTGGTGCACAAGACAGCCACAACAGCAACAGCAGCGGAAAAGTCAAAGGAAAAGGCAGAAAAAGCTTTGCATTAAGAAGATTCGCTTTAAATCAGAACAAGAAAGAAAGACCTACAAAATGCTGGTTTGCCCACGGCAAAATATACCAACCAGGACGGGGTAGGGACCAAGGAAGCTAAGAAACTGCCCCAACAAACAGGTGGGAAGGCAGGTAGGTGAACGGCTTCAATGCCCACGCAGAAACAGAAATATAGGAATGTTAGCGGCCGCCGCACAGTTCAACAAACCGGTGAATGTTGAAAAGTGTGACAGTGACTAATGGAAAAGAATGCTAAGAAAGGGAGTGGAGTGATGAATACGAGGAGGGAGGATGCACATAAAAGGCATCAAAAGCGAAGTTGGCAGATAATTATCGACAGGGAGAGCATCTCGTCACTGCCCGAATGCTCAACACCAGACAGCCAGTAGTCGCTTAGCTGAGGCTCACCTATACCCCGTCGTAACCCGTGCTGCTTGCTGCGGAAAGCCCATCCTAACTAAATGTCTCCGTATTTTCAGAATAGATGGGTTTCAGGAGACACGATGCTTTCAAATCTCTGAGCTACTGGCCCTTATTTTACTGTGAACAACAGATGCCATAATTTTCACAAAGGCTTCTAAACAGGAAGCAGCCGTGCTTCGAACTGTCTGCCTCATCAGTTGCCGAGTGTGATCACATAACAATATGGGTCGTGTGATGACTACAATACCATGATTGCAAGTTATTTCCAAACAAGTCGGACAGCAAGTCACCAAAGTAAGTGAAACTTGAATCATATGATATTACTGAAGTTCTGGCGCAGAGCTCGTTCCTGTATTCTTAAATATAGAGTGATATAGCATGTCCACAATGCCGAAAGCCCGACTGAGTGATAGGCAACTTGCAAAATAGTGCCCGCTCTCTCCCATAGATAGCCGTGGCTGTACCACTGACTAGAAAATTTGACTGGAAAACAACAGTGGTCTCCACTGCTACCTGGGCTGCAACAAGTCTGGCCTGCAAACGATAAGACACACAATATAGTGCACTGTCTTGTTATTGTATGGCCCTGTTTTTAGCGCTGTTTGTTTTTCAAAGTCATGTACCAGCTAGGTTACTGACATACATCAATTCGTAAACAAAATTTTAGTTTTTTTAATATCATTTTTAAAAATAGCATATGGATGATAGCATATTTTGATGCAAAGTGGCTGCAAAGCGTGCATTCTCATTGTTAAAACATTCCTGTCCAGGGAGTGCTAGGTGTTTGTCTTCGCATGGTGTGCAACGTCCACACACACACGCGCGCGCGCGCACGCACGCACACACACACACACACACACACACACACACACACACACACACACACACACACACACACACACACACACACACACACACACACACACACACACACACACACACACACACACACACACACACACACACACACACACACACACACACACACACACACACACACACACACACACACACACACACACACACACACACACACACACACACACACACACACACACACACACACACACACACACGCACGCGCGCACACACACACACACACACACACACACACACACACACATATATATATATAGAGAGAGGTGAAGGAGCATGAGGAGTGGTAGTTGTCGGCAGAGAACGCCCCCCCCCTACCCCCGAAATAAACTTCTGACTACGCCACTGTTATGCGACAAATGCTGATATCCGTCCAGTGGTCATCAGTAAATTGCGCGATTGTGTCCCACTAGCTCGTACGTTCATGCGCAGGAATTTTGCTCATAAGTGAGAATCATGCGGCCACAATAGTTTCATTTCAATCAACATTTATCCAGACTTTACAAAAGCTGACTACTCAAGCATAGTTCATTACTTAATTTTGTAGTATCAGTCATTTGAAGAACTCGCTAATTCTTCAGACACTGATATAGACGCATTATGGGAAACGTTTAAAGCTATTGTATCCCACTGCATCAATAACTATATACCAACAAAAAACCAAACAAATAAATAGAAATAACCCATGGATTACGCGTGATGTCATTCATGCGAAGTGCAAAGTGAAGCGACTAAGAAAATTGCTCAAAACAAAAAAAGGTCCTCAACATAAACGTAAGCTCACGTGCGCTGCCAATGAAATGAAAGCAAAGATTAGTACAGCGAAAGCACATTACTTTTCAGTTACGCTTCCTAACTTTTTAAAACATTCCCCTGAAAAGCTTTGGAAGTATCTTAGCCCCGAAAAACAAAGCAACACTCTCAATTCTCAGGAACAAAAGTTAAATTTTGCGAATTCCTTAAATACATACTTCCAGTCTGTGTTCACTGCTGACGATGGTCGCATTCCGGAGGTGAATCACTACAACCAGAGACCGCTAGACATGCCAACGATAACTGAGACAGGAGTGCTCAACTTATTACTATCAATAGACACAAAAAAAAGGAAACGGCCTGGACAATATTCCCAACACTTTTTTCAAAGATATGCCGAAGTCAACGCGAAATATCTACATCTAATATTTAACAAATCCTTATCAACATGTAGCCTTGCAAAGGAATGGAAAATAGCGAAAGTAATCCCCATTCATAAAGCAGGAAATAAAAGGGATGTCGGTAATTACAGACCAATATCGCTAACGTCCACAGTAGGAAAATTATTAGAGCATATCATACTAAAGCATATCACGAGCTATCTAGAGCAAGCACAAATATTATCGCCTATCCAGCATGGTTTCCGGCGGGGACTTTCAACCATAACTCAATTACTTGAATTAACGCATGACTTATCCCAAAGCATTGATAATCAAAAACAAGTCGACTTAATAGCATTAGATTTTTCGAAGGCGTTTGATAGAGTAACCCATCAAAAACTAATCAGTAAACTGAAAACAACTTTAGGCAACGGTTCTATTGTCAATTGTATTGAACATTACTTAACCAACCGGTTTCAGTATGTTGTTGTTAACAATTAAATTTCTTCCATTGCAACAGTTACATCGGGGGTGCCTCAAGGGTGCGTCCTTGCTCCTACTTTATTCCTTATTTTTATTCATGATTTGCCCTCTAACATACGAGTTAAAATGAAGTTTTTTGCCGACGACTGCATTCTTTATAATTAAATTAACTCTATGAATGATCACGTTGATTTAAACAGCGCCCTTCATGATGCAGTGAAGTGGTGTAAAAAGTGGCAGATGGAATTTAACATAAAAAAAAACTGCCTTTTTATCTATCACCCGCAAAAAACATAGGTCGGACTTCGAATACACTATCAATAACATACCACTTACCCGAGTTCATGAGCATTAATATCTTGGCTTGATCATTTCACATGACCTAAGATGGGAATCACATATTAACAGTATCATACCATCTGCTTTAAAACGGCTGTTCTTCCTCAGAAGAAGACTTCGAGCTGTGCCACCGGAAATTAAACTGCTATCATACAACGCATTTATTCGCCCAGTTCTCGAATCATCATCATCATCATCATCATCATCATCATCATCATCATCATCATCAGCCTAGTTACGCCCACTGCAGGGCAAAGGCCTCTCCCATACTTCTCCAACTACCCCGGTCATCTACTAATTGTGGCCATGTTGTCCCTGCAAACGTCTTAATGTCATCCGCCCACCTAACTTTCAGCCGCCCCCTACTACGCTTTCCTTCCCTTGGAATCCAGTCCGTAACCCTTAATGACCATCGGTTATCTTCCCTCCTCATTACATGTCCGGCCCATGCCCATTTCTTTTTCTTGATTTCAACTAAGATGTCATTTACCCGCGTTTGTTCCCTCACCCAATCTGCTCTTTTCTTATCCCTTAACGTTACACCTATCATTCTTCTTTCCATGGCTCGTTGCGTCGTCCTCAATTTCAGCAGAACCCTTTTCGTAAGCCTCCAGGTTTCTGCCCCGTAGGTGAGTACTGGTAAGACACAGCTGTTATACACTTTCCTCTTGAGGGATAGTGGCAACCTGCTGTTCATGATTTGAGAATGCCTGCCAAACGCACCCCAGCCCATTCTTATTCTTCTGGTTATTTCAGTCTCATGATCCGGATCCGTGGTCACTACCTGCCCTAAGTAGATGTATTCCCTTACAACTTCCAGTGCCTCGCTACCTATCGTAAACTGCTGTTCTCTTCCGAGACTGTTAAACATTACTTTAGTTTTCTGTAGATTAATTTTCAGACCAACCCTTCTGCTTTGCCTCTCCAGGTCAGTGAGCATGCATTGCAATTGGTCTCCTGAGTTACTAAGCAAGGCAATATCATCAGCGAATCGCAAGTTGCTAAGGTATTCTCCATCAACTTTTATCCCCAATTCTTCCCACTCCAGGTCTCTGAATACCTCCTGTAAACACGCTGTGAATAGCATTGGAGATATCGTATCTCCCTGTCTGACGCCTTTCTTTATTGGGATTTTGTTGCTTTCTTTGTGGAGGATTACGGTGGCTGTGGAACCGCTATAGATAGCTTCCAGTATCTTTACATATGGCTCATCTACACCCTGATTCCGTAGTGCCTCCATGACTGCTGAGGTTTCGACTGAATCAAATGCTTTTTTCGTAATCAATGAAGGCTATATATAAGGGTTGGTTATATTCCGCACATTTCTCTATCACCTGATTGATAGTGTGAATATGGTCTATTGTTGAGTAGCCTTTACGGAATCCTGCCTGGTCCTTTGGTTGACAGAAGTCTAATGTATTCCTGATTCTATTTGCGATTACCTTAGTAAATACTTTGTAGGCAACGGACAGTAAGCTGATCGGTCTATAATGTTTCAAGTCTTTGGCGTCCCCTTTCTTATGGATTAGGATTATGTTAGCGTTCTTCCAAGATTCCGGTACGTTCGAGGTCATGAGGCATTGTGTATATAGGGCGGCCAACCTTTCTAGGACAGTGTTCCCACCATCCTTCAACAAATCTGCTGTTACCTGATCCTCCCCAGCTGCCTTCCCCCTTTGCATAGCTCCCAAGGCGTTCTTTACCTCTTCCGGTGTTACTTGTGGGATTTCAAGTTCCTCTAGACTATTCTCTCTCACCTTATCGTCGTGGGTGTTACTGGTACTGTATAAATCTCTATAAATCTCTTCAGCCACTAGAACTATCTCATCCATATTAGTAACGATATTGCCGGCTTTGTCTCTTAACGCACACATCTGATTCTTGCCTATTCCTAGTTTCTTCTTTACTGCATTTAGGCTTCCTCCGTTCCTGAGAGCCTGTTCAATTCTATCCATATTATAGTTCCTTATGTCCGCTGTCTTACGCTTGTTGATTAACTTAGAAAGTTCTGCCAGTTCTATTCTAGCTGTAGGGTTAGAGGCTTTCATACATTGGCGTTTCTTGATCAGATCTTTCGTCTCCTGCGATAGCTTACTGGTTTCCTGTTTAACGGCGTTACCACCGACTTCTATTGCGCACTCCTTAATGATGCCCATAAGATTGTCGTTCATTGCTTCAACACTATGGTCCTCTTCCTGGGTTAAAGCCGAATACCTGTTCTGTAGCTTGATCCGGAATTCCTCTAGTTTCCCTCTTACCGCTAACTCATTGATTGGTTGCCTCCTCAAGTCAAGGCTAATTCGAGTTCTTACCATCCTATGGTCACTGCAGCGCACCTTGCCGAGCACGTCTACATCTTGTATGATGCCAGGGTTCGCGCAGAGTATAAAGTCGATTTCATTTCTAGTCTCACCATTCGGGCTCCTCCACGTCCACTTTCGGCTAACCCGCTTGCGGAAAAAGGTATTCATTATCCGCATATTATTCCGTTCTGCAAACTCTACTAATAACTCTCCTCTGCTATTCCTAGAGCCTATGCCATATTCCCCCACTGACTTGTCTCCGGCCTGCTTCTTGCCTACCCTGGCATTGAAATCGCCCATCAGTATACTGTATTTTGTTTTGACTTTACCCATCGCCGATTCCACGTCTTCATAGAAGCTTTCGACTTCCTGGTCATCATGACTAGATGTAGGGGCGTAGACCTGTATAACCTTCATTTTGTACCTCTTATTAAGTTTCACAACAAGACATGCCACCCTCTCGTTAATGCTATAGAATTCCTGTATGTTACCAGCTATGTTCTTATTAATCAGGAATCCGACTCCTAGTTCTCGTCTCTCTGCTAAGCCCCGGTAGCACAAGACGTGCCCGCTTTTTAGCACTGTATATGCTTCTTTTGGCCTCCTAGCTTCACTGAGCCCTATTATATCCCATTTACTGCCCTCTAATTCCTCCAATAGCACTGCTAGACTCGCCTCACTAGATAACGTTCTAGCGTTAAACGTTGCCAGGTTCATATTCCAATGGCGGCCTGTCCGGAGCCAGGCATTCTTAGCACCCTCTGCAGCGTCGCAGGTCTGACCGCCGCCGTGGTCAGTTGCTTCGCAGCTGCTGGGGACTGAGGGCCGAGGTTTGATTGTTGTGTTCATATAGGAGGTTGTGGCCAAGTACTGCACCAGGGTGGCCAATCCTGCTCTGGTGAGAGAGTGCGTTACCGGTTCTGGTCACCGGGGTCAGGCCGCGCTCCAGGCCTGTTGTTCTCGAATAGTTCTCGAATATGGTATCACAATTTGGTTTCCTTATACACAACAGCTTATTAACAAACTAGAAGGAGTGCAGCGAAAGGTAATTAGATTCATCTTTAACAAATACAAGAATAGTGATTCACCTACCCAACTGCTAAAAGAAGCTTGCATTCCTACTCTGCGAAACCGCGCCTAACTAGCAAGACTAAAATTATTGTTCCAATTAATACACAATGCATTACGAATAAATACTTCGTTGTATATATCCCTAGCTGCACACCAGACCTTCCCGTCATAAGCATTCACTAACACTTAAAGAATATGCATTTCGCACTGCTTTAGATTGTCGTTCTTTCCTCTTGCAATAAGAGAATGGAATAGCCTGGACCCCTGCATAACCACTAACACATCGTTGCCGAAATTTGTAGCCCTTGTAGAAGAACTGTTGCGCAATAATTAGATTATGCTAGCCGGAAATAACACACCACTCACGTCGTTGTATAAAATAAAATCTGTACAAGCATTGTATTTGCCTATGCAATTTCACCCCTTTGTGCGAAATGCACTGTATCATTCATGTTTTATTTCCTGCCATATGTGTATATCTGCTTCGTGTGAATTGCAAATATCATTTTTGAAATTATGTAAACCCGTTTTTGTCGCTATTTGTGAGTATATATGCCCAACCTGTAAAAATCCCACTGGGATTGACAGCATCTGAAATAAATAAATAAATAAATAAATAAATAAATAAATAAATAAATAAATAAATAAATAAAACATTTCTGCTCTGAACACCCGACGCAAATATTTGCGTTTAACATTCTTTCATGCTTTATATTACGGCGAGTCAATATTTGCAACCAATCACATTAAGCCGGCACATCGCATTTCGTCCAGGCCGGATCATGAACACAAAGTGCAACCCATATTTGCTCGTACACTGAAGTACCAATGCTCACCTTTAGTGCAATCCACAAACAAATGGAACACGTTACCAGAAAACACTGTCACTTGCACTGATGCAGCTAGTTTTCCAAGGGTTATTCTGGAGCATCTCCATGAATAACGGCTATTTTTTGTCTATGCATCTCTTCGCGAAATACGAAGGTTGTGGGTTCGGTCCCCACCTGCGGCAAGTTGTTTTTTCATGCACTTTCATTTCCATTAATTTACGTTTCTTTATTTCATTTATTAAGCACTAGTAATTTACCTATGTTGTCCTTGGTGTCAGTGTTTGTTGGCTTCTTATGATATGACTAAAAAAAAAAAAACGGGCCCCTCAGTGAATTTCCTTCCTTCTCGTTTATGCATCTCTTAGAAATATATATAACGTCTTTTTTTGTTGCTGTTTACTCGTGCATATTTACATGTATCCCTCAACCTTTATATTATACTACAGTGCTTACCAATTCTGAGATTCATTTCAGTGTTCCTGTTATATATGCGCATTTGCAATTGTGTAATATTTCTCTTGTTGCGCCTAATTTAAGTATGAATAGCATCCTGAATGTTTCATTGAGCTTCCTTTATACCACGGTGTTTTCCTTTTACCCAACTCACATCTTTCTTTTTCTTCTTGTCTGTTCAGGTGTTTCTATATTTGACGCCATGATGTTGTATTGCACTCCCCTCCCCTTATGTAATGCCCTTCAGGGCCTTTAGGGTACCTAAACAAATAAAAATAAATAAATAAGTTTGTTTATCATTCATTCGTTCAACAGCAACATATAATGTGATAATTAAGAGATCTTTAAATACCACTTTTTATTTATATTGTCTTAACTTCATGCTGTAACTGGCTGTCTGTACCACATGCAGTCGATGTTGTTTTGCTTGTGCTCTCAGCAACGTGTTCTGTAACGACTTCTACTGCTCTATGAGCTTAACTCTCCTTTAATTACTCAGCTATGCTGCTACACTATTGAAAATTTCCTTAATTTCGGTAAATTTCCATGCGCGGCAGTTTCTATATAAACATAAATCATCATCCTCCGTGGTTTTAGAAACTCGACTACATTTTTGTTCCAGTTTTTTGCATGGTAAATTGAAGCACCAGGCACACTCTCGATGAGATTAGTTACAGCGTACTGTCAGCGAACAAAGGTGCCTTTTCCAGTAGTAAACATCCACATAAAGTATGAAATGTAGCCTGAACACACAAACCTAGCTAGCGAGACTGGCTGAATAGCCTGATGACAGCGTAACTCAATGCGGATAGCTGCGACTTACGCCACTCATCCAATTTTGTCATTTGTCACCATGCCACAGCATGGTGTGTTCAAAACTTTTGTTCATCAGGCCCATGCTGTGAGCGGATGGACGGCCTAAAATATCTTTCAGATTCTTTGCCCCCATAAAAATATTGTACGATATAGAATGCATGTTATCTTTTTTTTCCCTGTGATGTATTTTATTATTTGCTTTCGCTACTGCTGTTTTTGCTTTCCTGTGCTTTCTTTTTTGCTTGGCCTGCGATGTATTTTATTTTTTGTGTTCACTACTGCTGTGTGCTGCTTTAATTAATTTTTCTATATTCACTCCCATAGGATGTCCCAATTCAGTCTCTGTCTATGGGACCTCCTTCTGTATACACAAATCTTGTAATGCATTTAATGCCTAAAGAAAACCACATCTGACTCTGATTCTGAGCTTGTGGAATACATATGAAATTAGGAAGGGTATCCTTGCATTTGCATAAGAAGCTTCTACAAAACACTAAGTTTTTTATGAGAATGAAATACCAACTAGCCTGCATATCCGTCCTATTGTATTTTTGTATACTTAAGCCATTTATGTGCGTACAAGGAAAGTTACTGAAAATTGCCACGGGCCTTCTTGCTTCATGTAAAACAGAATGTAATCCATATATTTTGGTAAACTATACCTTGCAAACACTGTCAAAATCCATGTAAAGTCACAAGTTGGTGTAGGTAAAGCAAGGTGGTGTCGCTTGCCCTGTCATGTTTGTGTCCTTTTAGCCTTACTATCCCGTGAAACAAAGTATTTTCCGCAAGTGTTTCAAAACAGCTGAAAACAACTAAAGCGATCTTGGTCTCGGTCAAACGTTTAGTAAACATATATTCTCAAGATGTTTTGTATTTTAATTAAGTGAGCAATTAAAAACAAGCAATACATTTTTTTTGAAATTGGTGTGATATTATGGTTCCTAGAATACTAATGCATGTATGCACATGCTGCGAGACAGCTAGAAAGATTTGTAGAGCCATGGTAAGCCAGACGGACACACGTCTTTTCAGTAACAGGGTCTAGTTTATTGCTATTCAAAAGGGAGAGAACTGAGCGGGTGCGCGCTGGATGTGGCGAGAGCTTTAGAGAGAGAGAAGAGGGAAAAGGAGCAGAGAGCAGTGCGGTGTGCAGACCAAGTGCGAAAGGAAAGCCGTAAATAAAGTAATCAGAAAAGGGAGCTTATGCCCAACGTTCGGCACAGTGAGTCGGATATCATGTGTCCGTGAGCCCGGTGTGCAGCACTCGCGAAGATCTGCTCAATGAACGCCTTTCACACCAATTAATGCTTTAGCGAGCTGCACCATGAACGCACTGGATATGTGCCATTCTCAATGAACCTTTTACCAACTTGGGTCACTGAGTATGTGCCACTTAGTGTGCGGCAAGCAGGGGAACAATTCTGAGTTTTCGCAAGCACCGGCACACCACACTTCCGGTCATGCAGGCCACGCACAGACTTCTCGGCAGTGCTACTAGATGGTGCTGCATGACCAGAAAGAAGTGCGAGAGAGGAGCCCAGTTCCCACATGAGGCGTTTCTTAGCATTCGCGTGCACAGGCGTGGCATGCATTTCAGAGGCCACGCGCAGACATCGCGGAGGCAGAGCTAGATGGCACCGAGTGTCTTTAAGGAAGTGCAAAAGAGCCCTGCTGCAGTACATGCCTCATACATAACTTGTTTCAACAGTGGCAATACATTGTGCCGCTATAGTGATTCAATGCTAATGCATTACCATCGGCAGCCATCGCGAGGTGGGTTCTGCCGTAATATTCTGATATAGCAGACGTATATATATATATATATATATATATATATCATTTATTTAACTCAAATGAACAATAAATGCATTACTGAGAATGTTCTTGCGATAACCAGCATGCCTACCAACCAGGAAAACCGGGAATACTGAGGAATTTTGAATAGTCTAGAAAAACTCAAGGAAAACTATACATTTGGAATTTGGGCTTCAATCAGGGAAAATTAGCGGCCATTTTATTGAAAGGGAACGGAAGTCGCCCTACTGCTGGCTCGAGTAAAAGATAGGAGTCATAACGAATTGTCTTTGACGCCGTGTCGTCGGCTGGAGGAGTTGCCAGTGTACAGTCAACGACCAATTTTCCGGACGACCTATTTTTGTTAAATGCCCGATAATGCGGACGATCTCGCGGCACCACCACGTGCCCCATAGAGTCAATGTATTAGAACGACTGTAATTACAGAATAATGAACAGTGTACGGAAACTCCTGCTATAACTAGAGATGAGGTCAGAAGGGCCTTGCAAGGCATGAAACGGGGAAAAGCGGCAGGAAAGGATGGAATAACAGCCGATATAATCAAAGATGGAGGAGACATAATGCTAGGAAAACTGGCGGCCCTCTACATGAAGTGCCTATGGACTGTAAGGGTCTCATAAAACTGGAAGAATGCAAACATTATACTAATCCACACATAGGGAGACGTTAAAGAACTGAAAAATTATAGGCCCATTAGCTTACTCCCAGTATTATATAAAATATTTACCAAAATAATCTCCTATAGAATAAGGGCAACACTGGACTTTAGTCAACCAAGGGAACAGGCTGGCTTTAGGAAGGGATATTCTACAATGGATCACATCCATCTCATTAATCAGGTTATCGATAAATCCGCAGAGTACAATAAGCCTCTCTATATGGCTTTCATAGATTATGAAAAAGCATTTGATTCAGTAGAGATACCAGCAGTCATAAAGGCATTGCGTAATCAAGGAGTACAGAGCGCTTACGTAAATACCCTGGAAAATATCTACAGAAATCCCACAGCCACCCTAATTCTACATAAGAAAAGTAGGAAGATACCTATAGTGAAAGGGGTCAGACAAGGAGACACTATCTCTCCAATGCTACTCACTGTGTGCTTGGAAGAAGTATTCAAGCTATTAAACTGGGAAGGCTTACGAGTAAGGATCAACGGCGAATACTTCAGCAACCTTCGGTTTGCCAATGACATTGTTCTATTCAGCAACACTGCAGACGAGTTACAACAAATGCTTGAGCACCTTAACAGGGAGAGTGTAAGAGTGGGGTTGAAGATTAATATGCAGAAGACAAATAAATAACCGTACAAGGGAACAACAGTTCAAGATTGCAAGTTAGCCTCTAGAGTCTGTGAAGGAGTACGTTTACCTAGGTCAAATAATCACAGGGAACCCTGACCATGAGAGGGAAATTCACAGAAGAATAAAAATGGGTTGGATCGCCTACGGCAGACATCGTGAGCTCCTAACTGGGAGCTTACCATGTGGGGATGCGCGACTCTCACGCGTCCCCTGATAAGTTGTTTTCCCGCATAGCTCCCGTCTCCTGTAATTCGGCTTCGCCGCGTGACTTCACGGAGGCAGTCGGTATGCTTGCATGTAGTACGAGAGATGGCGCAAGTGTTGCTTTGCTAACGCCACCTAACGGCGCGTGCGTCTATATGTCGTACAAAAATCCCTCACGTGACCTGATCATATATAGGTGCCTAGGATCAGGTCAGCAGATGCTTAGGGACTTTTGAGAAGGCACGATGGTGGCGCCAAATGATGCCGTGGCGCCATGTGGCGCATTGAAAATCAGGCCCACGCCGAACGCTGGTCGTATGATCCGTACGAAGTCTCCGCAGTGCGTTCAGTATTTGTTGGCGAAAAGTCGTGCAGTAGTAGTGGTGTGGCATGTCGGCTTTTGGTCTTGGTGAACTCTGGTAGTGTGAGACCCGTATTTCTGAATAATTCAGTGGTGCTGACGATCGAAATATTCAAGTGGCATAGCGCCTACATAACAAACTTCCGCAGCATACAAACTTCCGCAACATACATAACAAACTAGACGCACTCAAAGCTATAGCACATACCTGCTCAGCTGATATCATCGTAGGTACGGAAACGTGGCTAACCGAAGACGTTGCATGTCACGACATCGCGCTTCCATCATCGTTCGTTTTATTTAGGAAAGATAGGGCTGATTCTCTACGAGGAGGAGGAGTGCTCATTGCGATTAACAAAGACTTTCATGCATCTCTTACTCCTATCGACTCTCCCTTAGAAATAGTCTGGGTTTCTGCTCAACTTGGTCATAAGTTTTGCATTATTGGCGCCTGTTATAGGCCACCAAGTAGCCAACCTGAATTCATTGATCTGTTAAATGACGCTATCGAGCAGATCCTTGTTAGGCACCCGAATTGCCTCTTATATTTAGCTAGCGACTTTAATTTTCCCGCGATTAACTGGACGACGCTAACTGTTGGCTCCGATAATAACAGACAGGAGAACATTAACTTTCTTCATTTACTTCAATATCACCAGCTCACCCAAATTGTTCACGAGCCCACTCGCGGTAAACACATCCTGGACCTCATCCTGACAACCCATCCTGAGCTCTCAGACATCCACGTCTTCGAAGAAATAAGTGACCACAAAGTTGTGCACTGTTCTCTTCTACTTCCACGGACCGACAAAACAAAAACGAGGAAGCTTATCTACAACTACGCACGTGCGGATGTTGAAAAAATGAACCTGTTGCTGGAAACTTTCACAAATAGCTTTCAGGCCAATTTTCATAACCGTACGACTAATGAAAATTGGAAGTTGTTTCGTGACAAACTCAAAGAAATTGAAGATTCCTGCGTGCCAAAACTAATGATAAGTACGCGTACCAACGATCCTTGGTTCACTACAGATGTCAACAGGGCACTAAATAGGAAAAAAAGAGCATTTATTAAAGCGGTTCGATCAAAGGAAACTACAGACTGAGAAAACTATAAAAGCATTTCCAAAATAGCTGAAAAACTAATTTCTGAAGCCAAAGACAAATATTTTAATTTTACACTTCCTAGTTTGATAAAAACCAACCCTAAGAAATTCTGGAACACTGTTAATCCTAAAACCGCTACTAAGGTTCCTGTTCTTTTGGACGCCCACGGCCGCACTCTACCTATCGAACAGTGTGCAGAACAATTCAATAGCCACTTCTCACAAGTTTTTACGAAAGAATTGCCCATTTACAATCCACTGCTGCTTCCTGAGGCCGATATACAGATTCCATTTTCACCCATTCACATATCTGCGCTTGGCGTGGCTCGTGCAATTGAACGCCTACCTCACCACACTAGCCCAGGACCCGATGGTATCAACGCGAAACTCTTAAAAATTACCTGCCAACACACAGCTTTCCTGCTATCTCTCATTTTCCAACAGTCACTCGATACGACATGTGTGCCAGAAGATTGGAGATCCGCTCATGTAATGCCGGTATTTAAATCTGGTGACAGATCCGTTCCTAATAATTACAGGCCAATTTCACTAACATCGATATGTTGCAAGGTACTCGAACATATATTATACACTAACATCATGAACCATATTAACCAGAACAACTTGCTTCATAACAACCAACATGGCTTCCGCAAACATTCATCGTGTCAGACACAGTTATTTGAGTTAATAACGGACCTTCATCAAGCAATCGACTCTTCCTTCTACATTGACTCTATTTTTATTGATTTCTCTAAAGCCTTTGATCGCGTGCCTCATAACCGCCTGATGATAAAGATACGCAACCTGCAGCTGGACCAACGTACTACGCAGTGGATCAACGCATTTCTAACAAACCGCTTTCAGTCAGTTAAGTTAGGGAGCTTCTTATCAAGGCGTACAGGTGTTGCTTCAGGAGTTCCCCAGGGTTCGGTGCTGGGTCCACTACTTTTCTTAATATATATTAATGACATCACGTCGAACATAACATCAACAATACGGCTATTTGCAGACGACTGCGTAATTTACCGAGCAATATCGAGCCCTTGCGACATCATTGCTCTCCAGACTGACCTTGATGAACTAACTCATTGGTGCGCCAGGTGGCAAATGGTTATTAACGCAGACAAAACTAAGCATCTCAAGTTTACTTCCGCTGCTAACACAAGTCCTAATGCCTACACAGTTAATAATACTATCATTGAAACTGCAGTGTCGGTAAAATACCTCGGTGTAAATTTTACTTCTAATTTATCCTGGAGCACTCATATTGAACTGATTACTACCAAAGCCTTAAAAAAACTTGGCCTTCTTAAACACCGACTACACCAAGCCAACCAGGATACAAAACTTCACGCATTCAACATGCTAATCAGGCCTGTGATAGAATACGCGTCAGTGATCTGGAACCCTCATTATACTTATCTTATTAACATGTTGGAATCTATACAAAACAAGGCTGCACGATTCATCCTTTCCCGTTACTCTCGGCATCAAAGTGTAACATCACTGAAAATAACGCTCCATCTCCCGCCTCTGGCCATGCGCAGAAAATTCAGCCGTTTATCTTTTTTCCACACTCTCTACCACAATAACACACCATTCGCAAGTTCACATCTTCTTCCGGCGCCGCACACATCGGCTCGTGTAGATCATATGAAGAAGACTAAACCCATTTTCGCTAGAACAGGACGATTCAAATACTCACCTTTGGTCCTGGCTATCGAAGAGTGGAATTCGCTTCCTTCTAGCATTGCGGCCATCGCTGAAACATCATCATTTCAAACAGCTCTTTGGTCATACTTAGAAAATTCCAACGTAAAATGATGTACGTCTTTATTTTTTCTTTTCACTATATATATTTTTTTCTTTTTCTCTTTTTTTTTTGTGCGTGCTGGGCGTATCGTTCCGTGAAATGTTAGATGCCATGCCATGTCGTGTGGAATTTGCTACATGTGCATTTTTCCAGATCCTGTTCTAGCCATTTTTCTCTTAAAAACTTGTACCTGGCTTGTTAACTTGTTTATTTCTGTCTTCAGCCGTTTATAACCTGTGTTGTATATTTATAAGTTTTCTTTGATGAATCCCCCCCTATGTAATGCCCTCATGGGCCCTTAGGGTATTGAAATAAAAAAAATAAATAAATTCAGTGGTGCTGACGATTGAAATATTCAAGTGGCATAGCGCCTCGGCAATGCAATTTGCGAACCGGTGCTTTTCAGCAGCGTCGCCGTGTTCGCCCTTTTAGGCAGCGTGATCACATCGCACATGCACCTTTACTTGACGGGCGTCGTAGGCAGAGGTATTGTACGTGTTCCTCGCAACGATTTACGTTACGTTACTAATATAATGCTTAAGGTCGTGTTTGCTCACAACTGTTCACGTGTCCTTGAAATGGGGCAGCGCATGTTTTAATCGTGTTCAGCGCTAGTGCGCTATCCGTGACTTCATGTGATTTATTTTTACTGTGGGCTTTACGACAATTAACGCGTAGTGCTGTGAAGATAACGGAGCTTTAGTGACATCACGTGGTCTACCAGAATTCCACGAACTAAAATGCAGAGTAGATATTTAATGTTATTGGTACTAAGGGCGCGACAAACACTGTGAGGTGGAGCTTGATACTGTGCCCTGTGATGTTCAGCTGCATCTCTGCCTGTTTTTCGCGCTCGTAGATTTAGCAATGGGATGCAGGGTTCTCTGCAAAGTTAGGACGAATGAATGTGTATATACGTCTGCAATAACGTCACCGCAACACATTTGTGTAATGCGATGAAGCAAACAGTGTATTGCAGTGACGGGATGTATGGCAGCCCTAGTTGCAGCTTTGATGTCTCCGTTACCCTGAACACACTGCCCCGCCCGCTTTACTATAATCTCAGGTGCTCTCGAACTCTCTATTTGCCGGTATTTTTATTTTCACATGCTGAATGGTCCCACTGCAATACATATATGTAGTGAGGTGAAGCTTATTAAAGTTTCCAAATGCTTTGACAGTGTCAGACCTAACACCCAGGTAGCACAAAAGAGATACGTAACGTTTTCGTAGCGTTTATCCAAGTCGATAAAAACGGGTTAAAGAAGACACGATTGAGAGAACTTCGGCGGGAAAACGTCGTATATCTCTGCTAATGTCCGGCTTAATTACTTTCTTGAGACGATCTAGAACAGGTCTGCAAGACGTATTCGAAAAGCTGGTCTAGAAATAGGATTGGGAAAGACACAAGTAATCCCTTTGGCAAAACTATTCGTAACCAATTTCTAAACGTTTTTAGGACGTTATCAAAAAGCTGGTCTAGAAGCGGTCTTGAAAGGTTTACGATCATCTGAAGCTAATTTTCGCGGGTGACGGGCGCGATCAGACATCGTTGTTCAAAACACGCGTTTAGTTTCGCCTCACGCGACTGGCCTATGCCGCGCAGACGTCGTCAGCCGCACCCGTTGGCACGGCCTAGGCCAATCGCGTGAGGTGAAACTGATCGGGCGTTTCGAACAACGATCTCCAATCGCGCCCCAGATGAGTAGAAGCGTCGGTGTTGACTGTAAGAGCCACGGCGCAGTGCCAAGCACTGTTCCCCGCATGGTCGGCGCATCCTCCACCAAGTCGCACGAAAATGAGCCTGTTAGGAATAATAAATCCTTAATACCGCCTTTAGTAAGCTACGATGCTTACAACCACAATGGGAATGACTTCCTGCAAAGAACAAATGGCCACGTCTTGGCAGGTGGCCAGACCAAGCCCTTCATGCCAAGAGTGCATGAAATGAGAACATTGTGACAAAGCAAAAACACTTTATTAAAATGTAATGCTTATGCAAGGTTCGAACAAACTGTGTGAGAAATGCAAATAGAAGTAAAGGTACATCAACAATGACAAAAGTCGCAGAAAGGATTCGTAATGAACTCGAAAGTGAACATTCACTAGCACATAAACAAAATTCCAAGTACACATACAAAAATGAACAGAAAAACCTGGAGTGTACTAAAGTGTCTAATTTATCATAGTAAAGTGCACGTGCTATTAGATGGACTAGAGTTATGCAGAAGTGACATCGGAGCGAATGGAAGAAGTAGACTGAAAAATGCAAGAGTATGAATCGGATGGTAACTGCCTCCAAGCAATGTTACCTATCAGCTAGAAGCTTGAAAAGAGCACAAAAAGAAATACCACCGCATACCATTCCTGTGACAGAAATTAAAAAAAATGGGAACAATGCAAAATTGGAAATATTGCCTTTAGGATATATCAAAGAAGGTAATGGCGAGAAAAAATAACCATACAACAAAAAAGCAAAAAGTGAAATTAGTACAGAATACTTAAACGGGGGATTCAGTGTAACAACTGAACACTACTGTAGTACAGCGAACGATGAGATAGTAATGCTGCATCTTGCCACTCCAGAACGTGAGAAATGAATATGCAAGCCTCATATTAGCAACTTACATAAACATGGAAATAAACTGGAATGCACTGGAAGCTGCATTTGTGTAACAAAGGAAGCAATGGTCATAATAAATAGTATGTGTTTTATCTAAAAAGCCCTTTACAAGAGGCAAAGTTGTACCTCTCTGGCAAAAACAAAGTTGCAACGAATAATTTGCAAACCAGCAAATACATTAATTAGCACACTGACATGTCACACTTTGCGCACATCTCCAGTCTCCTAAAGTAAAAAAAAGCACTCTGAATGAGAAAAACGTTTAACACATGTAGCCCAGAGCAAGTTCTTTGCCAGTTCACTCACACTTTCACGTCCAAAAACATTTGCCACAAAGTCCAGGCACAGTTCCACTGATGTTTACCAATTCACCCCCACTTTCACGTCCAAAAATATTTGGCACACAGTCCAGGCAGAGCTTCATAGATAAACAGCTTGAGAGCACCCTACTGATTATTGTGCAGTCCCGCTGCTGGAAATAGAACTGCCGCACATGCTGGTAGTGGTTTCAATGTAGACACACTTGCTGCCCTGGACAGGTATGCTCAGATATCTGCACTGGTGCTCCATTTTGTCGAAGTAGACACATTGATGCACTACGCTGGTAATTGAAATGTATTGAATGCACAAGTATTGGCTTCACCAGAGAGACTTGCCCACATACCACCACTTGGTATATATATGCACTTGCTCTTCACTCAGTAGCATTGAACTTAGTGTTCCCTGTGTGGGAGCCATGTGTAAAACCGGTGTCACACGACCACTCTCGATCGCGATCACGCCCGATCCGGATCGAAATTATCGGTGCGACTGGCTCACTCTCGTAGCTTGCGCAGAGGAGCCAATCACGACCGAGAAATTCGATTTGTAACGGACTGGATAGCGGCTAAAAGAGCCCCGTGTGAAACCGGTATCAAATAATGCACAGACGTACGCTAGGAAAATGTGTTGCACAAGGACAAAGAACTGCGACATGCCCTGTTGTGCGAAGCGCGCGAACAGAACACATGTATATATATATAAAAAAAACTGCGAGAGCGCTTCGCGAACTCCATGCGCACACATGGCACCCGCACGAACTCGGCAGGCCGCCGTAAAGCGCGAAGGGCGCACAGCGTACATTCCGACACATGTCCCAAACTGCAAACAATCGTACTACCTAAAGCATACAAGTTATTTTATACCAAGGGCATACTCGACTCACGTATGCAGTATCCACAAGCGAGTTATGCAGCGTACATGCTGTATCCATTCGCCAAATAGTAAAATTGATAACAAGCACAAAGCTACAAGGGACTCAATACATTACTACCATTTGAGGCGTCAAATAAAATAGAATTTGGCCGTTTCATATATTGGACACAATATATGGACACATGTGGTACCCGGTAATACCATGAAATACCCATCACGTGGGTAAAGGGGGCGAAAACACAATCGAGAACCTGAAGCGCAAACGATAAAAGCACGGTATGGTGCACGCAAAATTCTGTCAGTGCGCTGTAGCGCGAGGGAAGAAAATAGGGCGAGCACTTGACCTCACCTTTTGGGATACCGCACTAGTACTGAATCATTAAAAAAAAAAAGCCTGTTTGAACCTGTTCCCTTGTCTGCAACACTCTTGATAAACGGGAGACTAAAATACCACGATGACGGCTCTATATTGCGGAGATCGGCAAGGTGCGCACAGACAGAAATTTTGCCGCCTTTCTTTGCATTCTGCGAAATGCTTTCTTGTTAGGATCACGCATAGCGGCCGATCCCGACGCTAGGGACACACAGGCACGATTTCGTCCCTCTAACTTTCGTCCTTATACTGCCCTTAACGCCGTAATTACAGCGTCAGTGAAAAGGCGCCTCACATAACATGACAATGAACTTGAAGAGCTGATTAGTGCCCTCCACTCCGCGCCCTCCAATTGAAAACACTACTGATTTCCAAATTAAACTACACAAACAGATCGCACAACCCAAACTTATCACAGAACGTCGTTTTCTTGACGGCAAAACCCTGCAACACTTACATGACAAAGGGCAGCGGCAGCACATTCAGAACAGCCGCTATCATACCACAGCGCAATGCAAGTGCGATAACGCTATTATGCCCGGCTCAAATAGATCGCACAACCCAAACTAATCACAGAATGTTGTTTTCTTGACAGCAAAGCAGTGCAACACTTACATGACAAAGGGCAGCGGCAGCACATTCAGAACAGTCGCAAACAGACCATAGTGCCATGCGAGTGCGATAACGCAACTATGCCCGGCTTCACGAATAACATGGCCGCCTTGGTCACATAACAATTGAAAACACTACTGATTTCCAAATTAAAACCACACAAACATATCGCACAACCCAAACTGATCACAGAATATCGTTTTCTTGACAGCAAAACACTGCAACACTTACATAGCAAAGGGCAGCGGCAGCACATTCAGAACAGCCGCAAACACACCACAGCGCAATACGAGTGCGGTGACGCGGCGACGCCATGACGATGAGACTATGCCCGGCTCGCCCGGCATCACGAATCACGTGGCCACCTTGGTCACATGATTTGACGACGGTATCGCCACCTTGCGCAAGGTTGGATCGCGTTGATGGGTTGTTGAATATTGTAGAAGCCGCTAAAGAGGCTGACGCGCCGTGGCGTGGCGGTGGCGCCTTGAGTCGTTTTCAAAACGTATTCACCCCTCGTTTTTAAGCTGCCTGGCTTCCAACGTTATCAAAACGTATTCACCCCTCGTTTTTAAGCTATCTTGTTTGGAACGTCTTTGATGCGTCGATTTTGGTCAAAAATCCGTTTCAGACGTTGAATCCCTTAATACGACGTTTTCAAGACTTTGTGTGCTACCTGGGCAGTCTTAAAATGACATGGCCAATACAACAGCCCACACCTTCACTTTAACAATTTTATTAGGACTGTGAAACTAATCTTACAGCACAGAAAAACAACCTAAACACCTCAGGAGTTGATTAGCAAATAATACTGGAAAGTACAAGTCTAGTGGCCAAGGGTGTGGTGAACTACTTTAAACACTCAACCGACACACCTTAAGTGCTTAAAAATTTCTAGCATATTGGTGCAGGTTGATCAGACATGCTGCTATATTGGTTGCTTTACAATGAAAATAACAGTATTGGATAAGAGGACGCAAGCGACTCATGTAATGCTTGGTTATGAAAACCACATGGGTGCCAGAAATACCCAAACAGGGTGCTTGTTTATGCATGCTGCTTGTGTCTACTAATCTAAAGCTCTCTAATGTCAGCAGTATAAAGAGCGGCTGTAAAAATAGGGCTTTGGAACTTCACAACTCCAATTTTGTTTCTTCTGTACTATACAACCTAAACACTACGCTGTCGTGACAGCATCTGCCTAGCTCATTGCCACATTTTGCGATAAAAGCAGTGATGACTCAGTTAGAGTTGCCTGTCATAATATTACTCCAAGAAATATTTAAACAGTTCATTTTGAAGCACGAAGCATGTCATGCCCAACTAAAAAATTAACCAAGCAATAAGCTACTAGAAGTGGCTAAAAATCAGCAGTCTTCTGAAGTCAGCTTGGTTAGCAGCTGCTAAAATTGGCGATTATTGAATTAAGGCAAGGAAGGAACAGCTTGAATAAACATATGTCTCATCAGAAAGTTGCGGTGGTGTGCTGCAGGCTAAGGCAGTGATAGGAAGCTGTTTTGGCATTGGTCTACTTCTGTCCCAAAACCAGGCACCACAGCCGAGGCGACTTCACTTGGCTTGGACATCTTCAAATTCGTTTTCCCAAGCACAGAATACTCAGTCGAGCTGGGCTGAATGCACATCACCCACATTGGGGATGCAAAAACGTACGGCCAAGAGGATGCCACCTTGACGAAGCAGACACCACAGACCTCAAATTAACAAATGACACCAACTATCCCAACTGCAACACCAACCATTAAAACCAGAAGGGCAGTACACTTACCTAGCATGGGCAACTGGGGCCTTCATCTAGAGTGTCAGTGCGACTCTGCCCCAAGAGGCAGCGACTATTATCTGATATAATACTTCATGTAGGGGTGCAAATTTGCCACATTCACAAAATCAGGCTTTCAGGCTGGGACCGTTTCCGGGATGCAATTGAGTCTGCAGAATGTGAAGGTGTTGAAGAATCGCTAGCAACACGCTTCCTTTACGCACTGCAAAGAGAGACATGCAATTAGAGCTTACTGGGGCAACATCCAGCTCTGAAAAGCTCCTCCTGCAACTTTGGGGTGAGCAAGCCAAGCTGCATACTACATACTTAAATTGTGGCTGCAAGCAACAAACCCTGATCAATGTTCTGCACAAGACTGAGCAGGCAAGATGTCATGCTAAGAAACTTGCCAGAGACTAGTGGATAAACCACTGCGCGTCATTTAACGTATAGGTCTCAATAAGATGCGACACATTCTCGGCTATAACAGCATGAACCAAATACTGTAATACTATTGAAAACACGCTGCTCGATCTCCAGTGCACATCTGAATAATTTTAGAAACAAGCTGTAGATGCTTTCCCCGACCACCTCACAGTGACTGACCTTCACCAGTGTTGTAAGCACCTTAATGACCACTTGCCAAGGAAGGAATGGAAAGCCTCTTTACGATGGCAGAACCTGTTGTTGCTCTCGAACATATCAACACTTAAAGCGTACGTGGCAAAAATGGAGTCATTTTGCAGATGTTGAGGAATCTTGCCAAAAACGAGGAAAAGCACTATATTGCTTGTAATCAATGAAATCTGGAATATTGGAATTCCCCACAGAGTGGAAACACTTGGTCATGATGCCACTACCAAAACCAGGCAGGAAACCTGACACCATAGCCGACCTTTGATCAGTCTCACTCACATTGACAGTGTGCAAATTGACTGAAGGAATGTGCCTCGCGAGGCTGAACCACCATATGGGAAAGACAACACTACTTCCACCTGTGCCAGATTGGTTTCTGGCCTAAGGTTGACACGTGTGACAATAACCTCTTTCTGCATCAAAGCATCGCCAATACCAGCCGCTTCGGAGGAAAGATATATGGGTTCTTAGTCACAGTCGAACCAAGAAGAATGTTGAGCAGTCTGCAACGAGGAGATACTGGTGGCCTTTCGTGAAGCCTGACCAGGCATTAGGGTTGCCAGTGTTGCCAAAGCTTCTTATGCAACCAAATGTTTGAAATATGAAGTTACAGTAAACAGCCAAAGAACTTTTACCAACTACACAGGTGGAAATGTAGGTAAAACTCGGATCAGCATGCTTGGTTGCAGGAGTGATTCGTTGATGAGGTAAGAAGGCGACTTAACAGTTGGTGACAAGGTATACCGAATGCAAGTATGTGTACCGTTAGGCCGAAACAGATCAATTTTCTCCAAAGCAATATCAAAAGCTCACTTTTTGTTCAGGATACCACTCATGTGCTTTAGGCAAGTGTGGACAGGGGTATATAAAGCTGCATAGGCAAAATGATCAACTAGATACAGCTGTTAAGCGTAATATGTTGTCTGGGCTGAATTCTTGCTCCTTGAACTCATTCGAGATCATTAACTGTAGCACCAAAGTAGTGGACCACTACCAGAACAAAGGCATGTAGTGTGCCCATCTCAATTCTTGTGCCTATGCCAGTCCTTTTTTTTACAGCAATAGCTGCTATGGGCTAACTCCCCTGGTTGTTCTAATGACTACTGGTGTTTTCACTGGAATTCTCAAATTTCTTGCTAGAATATTGCAAATAAAGTTCTCATTGTGCTGCGAGGATTCAAACATACGATAAAAAGATTGGCAGTCCGCAATTCTACATTTCAGCCACTCTGCTGAAAGTACAGCCGTGGTAAATACTGATCCTGGAGAGTGCAATCAAGCCAACAGGTGCCATGATTGGCTAACAGCTGCTCAATGTCTGCATACTGTATATAGAGCTGGCGTCCACGCCTTTAGGTTCTGACACATCACCTTCCCATTTGTGAAAGCAGTCCTATGTTAATTTTTCTTCATATATGTAATGACTGCAGTGATTGGGTGCATCTGCTTCATTAATCTTCTTCTAGCGCTTGGCTTCTCAGATTTACTGGATGGAGCTGTTTCTCTTGTTTTCCTCAAGCACAGCGAGAGACCTAGCAATGGGTAGCCCAAATATAGATTTGAGAAAAACCAAAACAAATTCAGCAGTAAGAAGCTGAAGGGTTGTTTTGGTGGGCACCAGTGGCCAAGTCCGGATATGGAAGAGGAAGAAGAAAACTCGAGTCTTTCCACTTAACCACTGGGAGGCACAACTCTTAAAAATAAATACGGCTTGTACTTATTTTACTTCTCTAAAGGAGATTACTGACTTGCATTGGCAAGTGTTCACTTCAACAAACACCGCATGAAGCAACCTTCCTGCGCATATTTCACCGTCTACTGCATCATTGTTTTGCGTTAAGAGTGAAACTGCAATTTTCTTTATGCCACAACTTACCCAATTTTGTGTTTTGCAGTAGGATGTTAGCAGTGCTATGAAGGCACTTAAATGCTCGTGAATAGTAGTAGAGAAAAAAATAAGAAAGCAGTGGCTTTTTGTGCGGAGACTATGCATACACCTGGTGCTCTCATAGTCATTTCTTCCCTACGTGCTAAACTATTCGAAACAAGAAAAGCTTATACACAATTATTGTGCAAAGTCAGACCATAACTAAACCAGAGGTATCCTCGGAACATTTCTGCGGCCCTGCTATTGTGCTTTCTTTCCTTCCTTTTCAGCTGTGCAGGTTCATTAAGAAGTGACGAGACAGCTTGACAATTTAAATCATTGAAAGACAGCAAAATCTTTTTGGGTTGTTCTTTCTTGGTTTCAGACTCTGCACATTGCATTTTAAGGCATTTTTTATGTGTAGAGCATGTTAACCTTTTTTACACCATGTCAAGTATGTGGTGCCATGGAGTCCTTGTATGGAGTCTTGCCCTTTCATTCTGTGCAATATGGTGTCGGTTTATTGTGCCCAAGGCTGTTTTACATTTCAGTGTGATTGCAGCATTTTGCTAAGTTTTGCCTCTGTCACCCAAGCTTGAAAGTTTGCTACCCACTGCCAGTGGCATGACACATGTGACATTTGCAATATATGGCCACCATAAATATAATAAATAGAAGTTAATTCAAGAATAGTGCCTTTGCATGGTAGTGCAGCCATGAATTGTGGCTATTAGGTACCAGCGGTGAAGGTAGCACTGGTTGTGCAGAATATACTGCAACTCTACTACTTTCAAACATCATTGTTCTTCTCTTCATTTGTATAGCTCCAGTTCTTGTAAACAACACACACCTGGTGGAAGAATAGCTTGCACCTGCAGTTGGGGCCAATGAATAGCCAAATTTCTGCCTGTTGTCATGTTATTAGCATGTTAGTAAAGGCAGTCGTTTTTATAGTGACCTGCTTGCCCACTGTAGAAGCTGATGCAGGATGTCAGGATCTTGCATACATCTTCAGCTTTGCAGGGGACACAGCATCTGCCACATAGTTTGTCACAGGCCATGTCTTTGGGGCAAGTTGAGTTGACCCACTTGCAAAGGGAGAACCAAGCTTGTTGGATATGAAGTAAACCGCCTGTACACTCAGTGGCCTTATTTCATTTTGTGTGACATATGTGGTTATAGCGACCCTTGTTTTATGCACTTCTTGTCCGGCAGGAGTCTTTTGCTTTTGAAACACCCGGGATAGCTTTCAGCAAACTGGACAGGAATAACACTGGAAAACCAGCAGATGTTAATCATTGTACTTATCATGCGAAGCTTCGTACAGTATGATGAGGGCATAAATAATTGAGGGTGTTCCTCAAGGCCTTGTAGCACATGTCATGAGTTTGGAGCAACGTGATGTATAGCACTTCTTTGATCGCATGCTATAGTTTCAGCAGGTGTGACTATGGTTGAAGTGCAGCACAAGGTCAAGAAAACAGATATCTACGAGCAGCACGCTGGTAAAGGAGAGGCTGGGAAAACTAGTGGGAAGCCTGTTGAACATCTGGTTGACCCTGTTGCTGGCTTCATCAGGTAAAGTGTGAAACACGAGAAGGAAGTCGTCAACACATCAATGTTTTTACATATATATACACTGTGCTAAGGTTCTCAGGCAGGTCTCTGTCATAACACGCCAAGTCAGTCCGCAGGCTATGCGTGACCAACTACATATGCCTTCTGTTCAGACAAAGAACTGCTCATTGTAACTGATGAGGATGGAGTGGGCAAAAAAAAGAAACAGCAGCTCTATTAATCTGGTTTCACTGGTATCAGCAATGTTTTGTAACTGTGCATCGCCATACTCCCCAACGCCTTCTTGGGTGACATCAGCAAGGACCAGCTTGAGGCAAGGGTAATAGACGTCTTTGCAAGCTGAAAATGCATGCATGCGTGGTGAGCACATTGCGTCCAAAAAGTAGGGACTTCAGAGGGGCACTGGAGAAGGAACAGATTATTGACAGTGGGCAAAGACAAGCTTCTCTGCTACTAAACAACCAGCACTGTCGCCATGTAACAACCTCTGAAACAAACCCTCTCGAAGAGGAAATCATCTTTGTGCATCCATAAAGAGGGCAGACAGGCAAAGCCCCTTCAGCAATGCTGCCAGCTTCAAAAGGCCCACTTCGCCCATCCTGCTTCCTTCTTAGACTTTGCTGGGTGGAAGTATTCTACTGTCCAAAAGTTGTCATTGAGAGCACTGTTGATATAGTGGCAATACAGTTCAGAAGCGATTGCAACAAAGCTCTCTTTCTAGATGGTCTGGAGGCTCACGGAGCTCATGGAGCGACACCATGAGACAAGCAAGGTGACTGGATGCCTCCGAGCCCTTGCTCGCTTATTGCATTGTTCTGTTAGTAGCAACCATGAGACCTCAAAACCAACAAGCTCAAGTTCGGCACTCACGTGGTTACTGTGGAGGATCCATAATGAAAACCACAAAAACAGAAAACTCATGGGAAAGGATAAAGCATCATTTAACACTTAGTATTGCTGCAGCCCACCCCTTTCTTTTATTTTGTCTGGTCGTGCTATATATTTTTTAACTACAGATAGGCATGAACTTCTGTGCACAGCTTACTGCAGAGACAGAGAGCATAGGTGATGTTCCCAAGCTCAATCTGTGTCTGATCTTTATACACACTATGTTCTGGCTCAAAGAGGCTTGAAACACTTTAATGGAAGCTTCTAGTAGAAAAGGTGCCTGGAAGAAAAAAAAAGATGCTGTGCTGCAACTGTCTTGGCAATATATTGTCCCCTTAATAAAAATTGTGCTTCCATATCAACTTAAGTCCTCCAGTTTAGACTAAGTACCAGTGCACTTACGAACGAATCAATTCTCAAAGAGCATGTGTAGTCCAACCACAAGCATGGGTATGAATCTGTATTGTGCTGCTGCACTGAGGGTGAAAAACACATTCCATCATGGCAAATGTGCATTAGTAAGCTTCCCTGCAATACGAATTTGTAATGTGGTGAAACATATTACTACATAGAATAGTCAATGAAGCTTACCACGAGTGCACATGCACTTGCAAATTATATATCACAATTGAAAATAAGCAGTGTAAGCCTATGTGCCCTTTCCACTCTTAGTATGCCGACTTCTGCAGGAGTTCTCCCGCCTGGGGTTCCCATGTTCACGACAGGAAGACATCCTCTTCCCCAGTAGTAATCAGCTACCAACCTTCCTAAGTGTCATCGAGTACCTCGACTCGTCGGGGCTCTCGGCGAGATTCTAGGAAATTTCTTCAAAGACGAATAGCCTAACGGCTATTCACCACCTCGGGTCTCCTGATCCGCCTCAACTTCGCTTTTGCTGGGCCACCTCCTATGGTTTATCACCAGTCCACTCCTCCGGTCGAAGCCACTGGGCCTTCCCGGCCGGGCTGCTCCGCTGCTGCCATGGCGACTCTCTGTACCTTTAGCCCTCCTCCTATCTCCTTCACTCCCATATCCAACCCCCTGCTGGCGCTGAGCCGTGCTCCCGCAAGGGTTGCAGAAGATAGTACCAGCCTTTCCTCCTTTCCCTACAAGAATCACTTCTCTCTCTTTCCACCCCCAAAACACTATGAATATTGTGGTGTAGCAAGCTACGAAAAAAACGTTGCATAATAGGCCTTTCTAAAATTACGTTTCTCGCAATACACCAATGTTTCGCGATGAAGCCTAAGCAATGTACTGCAATGAAGCGTGCTAAAAGTGGAAAAGGGTCACTGTCACTGGACATAAGTGTTAATTATACACTCGCGCACCCGCCGCCTTCTGTAACATTGCGCACACCAGGCCGCCTAATAGGTGAACATACTATGCTGGGTGATAGCGGCCTCTTCCCACTTTTAATATGCTTCACCGCGTAACTAAAATGTAGTGTGGTGAAGAAGCAGTACATTTGTATTGAATGAATAAACAAATGGTTTTTACAACAGTGCACAAATCATTTGGTATGGAAGAGCGTTGCAACAAAAGGCAGCTGAATCACACAGGCCATGTGCCCACTTATCAGTCGTAAGGGGTGTATTATGGGTAATTCAAAATTTAAGACATACACAGAAATGTGTTTATATATATTTACGTTCGTACTCCCTTCGTAATAATACTGCCAGAACTTCCACAATACAAAGTAATTTACAACACACAAACGCAAAGAACAGACGTATGCCTCGTTTTCAACTCGGTCGTCATGCAAATGACATTTAGCACGGACATCTAGCACAAGCTGTGTGTTAGCATCGTGAACGTCATACTAGGCGAGAAGCACACCACAATCCCGCGACAGCCAAACGGGAGCACATGTCTGTGAACGCGCAAATGGAGCCCCTAAGCCACTCTGCTCCACCACCACCTCCACTGCACGGCTGCACCACTCGTTTCAAGCACAGCACACCAACTGTGCACACATTCAGCACTGAACAGTGGGCGGTCGACGCAGTCGCATTTACGTGACTTGTAGCTAGCAGCACATCCCTTGATGTCCGTTAAGCAAAGGTCGACACGGCGACGCCACATCGCGGATCGCCGAACTTTGATATTTGAGGCCACTTTGAGGCCACTTTGATATTTCAATTGTCACCACCGCCGGGTTCTTAAGGGAGCACAGGAAGCATAACGCAGATTCTGTACTGTCAGTGCTCACCGAGGCCAAAGCCGCACTGCCGCACCACCACTACTCACGGCTTTCCGCCAAGTAACATGGAACCTACAACCAACACACAAGCAGCGCAAGCACACTCACATGAGCAATGTTGAACAACGCGCGGTTGATCACGCCGAGAACGAACACGCCACGGCGTCGCTCGGCGCCACCATCGCGCCTTCTCAAAAATCCCTAAACGAACCTGTCCCTAGGCACCTAGGATCAGGTCACGTGATGGATTTTTGTACGACATTTAGACGCACTCCCTAACGGCGGCGTTACTTGGGCGCAAAATAGAGAAGGCTGTTTCCCCTTGGCACGCAATCGGAAAGCAGCGCGGACATTCTGCGCGTGCGCCGATCCATGCATTTGCGAAACCGTCTCGTGAGGCCTACTCCGGAATGGACAAACACGATCGTTCGAACGCGCCACCGTTCGCGTGACCGTGCTCGCGATCGACCAAGCGTTGGTGTCCAGCATGGGGCGAACATATTCGCTCGTTATCCGGTCGCGGTGAGTCGGACTTCCGCGATTTGTCGCGCGCCCATCGGCATGTTTTGTGGATAGCAGCTCGGCTAGCAGACATTTTTGTTCTATGAAAGGTGCAATAAATGCCCTTGTGATTGTTTGCACTACTGTACTGTCGTTCCTTTGTCCCAAGAGCACGGGAGGAGAACCCCACAACCATTATCATTGAAAAGGAAAGTATACCATCAGTGCACTTTCCCGGTGCTGACATACGGGGCAGAGACTTGGAGACTGACAAAGAAGCTTGAGAACAAGTTAAGGACCGCGCAAAGAGCGATAGAACGAAAAATGCTAGGCATAAGTTTACAGAAAGAGAGTGGTTTGGATGAGAGAGCAAACGCGTGTACAGATGATATTCGAATAGACATTGACTGACTGAATAAACTTTATTGAAACCAGCAAGAGGTGGTGGCTGTGCCTAGGCCTCCCACGTGGGGACGTCGAGGTGTTGCGTCTTCGCCGCCTCGCAGGCCTGCTGGGTCGCCCAGGGTTGGTCGTCAAGGTTGGAGCTACGCAGGACAGCGTGCCATCTCGACGATAGGGTCGTGGGGTTAGTGTCGGGGTTTTTGCTGTGTACAGTCCCAAAGCATGTGTGGTAGTGTGGCTGGCGGTGTCTTGCAGATATGGCACGTGGGATTGGGGTAAATGCCTGGGTAGATATTGTTGTAAAGTTGTAACGAGGGGTAGGTATTGGTTTGTAGCAGGCGGAAAGTTGTTGCTTGCGCTCGGAATAGTTTGTTGTGTGGGCCGGGGAAGGTTCTACGCTCTAAGTAGAAGGACTTCACAAAATCATTGTAGCGTGTCTGGCAATCCCTACTAGTGGGGGCAGCCTCCCCTTATCCCGTGCGGTTAACTATAGGCCTCGCGCTATAGCGCGAGTAGGTTGGGGAGGTGCCGGTGGACGCTGCTTACATGAGCCGGGAACCAGACGAATGCAGCCTAGCTGATGGTCGGTTGAGCAGGGTGCTTGTTGCAAGATGCGCAAGGCTTGGTGTGAAATACGGCCGTTGATATAGTTGATAACGGCGGAGCGGGAGTCAGAGACGATGGTATGGCATGTTGGGTCTAGTGTGGCTAGCACGGTGGCCACTTTTTCAGCTTCCTCAGCGTGTTGGGTAACTAGGCTGACAGCGTGGTGGAGAGCCTTCACGCGTGGTGACGGCTGCAAAGCGGGTACCGTGGGGATATATATATTCGGCGGCGTCAACGAAACTCACACTGTCGCGGCGATCGAGTAAGGGATTTGGTGAGAGCCGTGGCACCTGGTGCGCGGCGTGTGCGGTTGCATTCGGGGTGCATGTTTCTGGGGATAGGGTGGGAGTGAATCCTAGCTCGTATGGTGGAGGGGATCTGGCGTTTATGGCCGTGTTGATGGTGGTAGGTGATACCGAGCGAGGTGAGGATATGGCGGCCCGTCGCTGTGAGAGTGAGTCTCTCCAGCTGAGAGCGACGTTGGGCCTCAATGAGCTCGTCTAGTGTGTCATGGACGCTTAATTGAAGGAGGAGGTCATTGCTGGTGCAACCGGCGAGGCCGAGGGCTTGTTTATAGACACCGCAGTATAGTCTTCTTATCTTGAACAGAGATAACTCCCGCGCCGGGAGCAGACATTACAAACTGGCGACGAGGATCATCCAATTTTAAAAAGCCCACACGGCACCAGAAGAGGCCAAGGAACAAATCAGCGGATGCCAATCAAGAAAAAAAGCCACGCAAGATGGAAGCCATGCTGCCCGCCTTCCCGCCATTCGACCCGTACTCGGACCCGACGTCGCTCGCCCAGCGGTGGACGAAATGGCAAGTCCGTTTTAACAACTTTCTACTAGCAGCAAACATATAGAATGCAGCCCGGAAACGCGCTATACTGCTACACTACGCAGGAGATGCGGTGCACGACATTTTTCTGACGCTTCCGGATCGAGGCACGGACTATGAAACGGCAGTCGCGAAGCTGAACCCACATTTCGCAACAAGAAAGAATGCGGTCTACGGGAGGCATGTTTTTCGTCAAGCAAAGCAAAGCTCCGAAGAAACAGTGGACCAATTTCAAGTCAGACTCAGAAAGTTGGCTGCGACATGCGAGTTTGGGAACGAAGAAAGAAATCGTATCGCAAATGATAGAAGGCACCAATTCGGCTAAGCTGCGCCGCAGTGCACTACGAGAGCGCGATGTCACGCTGGAGAAACTCATGGAAATAGGCCGCAGCCTCGAGACAGCAGAATTTCAAGCAACCAGCATGGAAGGCCTGAAAACTTGTGCAGAAAGTCACAAAGAAGAAGCAGTGGCGTCGCAATGCGTCTTCGAGCAACCAGTCAAAACACAAGCTGTCGAGCAATCGTCCAGAGAACAAGCAAACTGAGAAGTGCAGCTATTGTGGAGGAGCGTGGCCTCACAAAGGAGGGAAATTGAGCTGTCCAGCATGGGGAGCTACTTGCCACAAGTGTCAAAAGAAAAACCACTTCGCCAAGTTCTGCAGACAAAGGCCTACTGTACACTTCACTGACGTCACGGGCACCCCCGCAAGCACACAACAGGACACAAGCGTGGAGGATTACGTTTTTCACGTGCAGAGTCACAGGCAAGAATTACCAGTGGTAACAGTCAAAATCAACTACACACCACTTGAGTTTTGTGTAGACTCTAGAGCAGGTGTCAACGTCATCGGAGAGACGACGTGACAAAAGCACCTACAGACGATGCAGCTAGCGCACACAACCACAAAGCTGGTACCATATGGAGTCGGCCAAGCAATCCCAGTCATGGGAAAGTTCTCTGCAACGTTCTGTGCTCTAGACCAAGTCATCGAAGCGACAGTATACGTCGTAAGAGGGACACATCGACCGCTTCTGAGCTACAACACAGCTTCTGATCTAAAGCTCATCACAATACTTCAGCTGGTCACAGAACACAGTAGTATCGACGCAAAGAGTTTCCAAAGCTGTTTGGCAAGGTTGGTCGGCTCAAGAACTTTCAAGTCAAGCTGAACATCTCACAAGACGTCCAACCAGTCGTGCGACAACACCGTCGCATTCCTTCCCACATTAGAAAAGCGCTGGAGACCGAGCTCACACGCCTGGAGGAGCTAGACATAGAGAAAGTAACCGGACCAACACCTTGGGTGTCACCGATCGTCATTGTTCCCAAACGCCATGATCCCAACGCAGTCAGAATGTGTGTCGACATGCGAGAAGCCAACGTGGCCATTGCTAGAGAAAGACACGTCATGCCCACAGTATAAGATGTTATCAGCATTCTGAACGGAGCTGCCTACTTTTCAAAGTTGGACCTGAAAGAGGGCTACCGTCAGCTCGAGCTTGCTGAAGAATCCAGGGTGATAACGTGTTCTCTACCCACTGTGGTCTGAGGAGATACAAAGGACTATTGTTTGGTGTCAATGCCGCCGCAGAGATATTTCAAGACGCCATAAGGCAAGTACTTCCGGATGAGGACGGAATCATAAATGTCAGTGACGACATCCTCATCTCTGGACGCACCATAACAGAGCACCACCGGAGACCGCGTCTGGTGTTGAAGCACCTGGAAGATGCCGGGCTGACTATGAATGAAAACAAGTGCGTCCTAGGCACTAACAAGAAGAAATCCTTTTTTTAATGCGTGGGTAAATGCCTCAGGGCATACAGGGGTATGGGATGGGGGTGAATAAGGATGATTAAATGAATGAAAAAAGATTTGCTGATCTAATGAAGTCCAAGAGGTATCGATTCTTTGGACACGTGTTTTCATCTGCCGGAGTCAGTGTGGACCCAGAAAAGGTTAAAGCAGTAGCCAGAATGACAGCACCAATAAGCCCAACCGAGGTTAGAAGCCTCCTCGGCATGGTAAACTATTGCTCTTGATTCATTCCTCGCTTAGCCCAGATGGTGGATCCATTGAGGAAGCTCACACATGCCGGTACAGAATTCTGCTGGAACGAAGAGCACCAGAAAGCTCTAGATGACGTGAAGAAAGAAATATCTCGAATGCGCACCCTAGAATACTTCGACGACACAAAAGAGACCCACGTCATCACTGATGCTGGACCAGAAGGTATAGCGGGAGTGCTGGCTCAACAAGATCCAAGCGACAAAAGCCGCAGCATTCTGGCGTACTTCAGCAGAGCATTGACACCAACGGAGAGAAGATATCCCCACATCGACCGTGAAATGTTGGCCATAGTGGCAGCTATTGAACATTTTCACATCTACCTCGCAGGGGGAAAGTTCATGGTGAAGACAGACCTTTGATGTCTGTCATTCGGAAGCCCAGCACAAAGCTCTCAGCAAGGCTTGAACGCCTGAGCCTGAGGTTACAGCACTACACCTTCGAGATTGAACACATTGCAGGGAAGAACAACCCTGCAGACTACCTGTCAAGGCATGCACCACCTACCGACAGTGTCGTCCCTAGTGAATAAGCAAGTGCGATAGAAGAGTATGTCTCCTTCATCGTGGAATCAGCTGTTCCAAAAGCACTGACTCTTCAAGAAATCGAGAAAACGTACGCAAAAGATGCTCAGATGCAGCTTTTGATCAAGGCTCTGCGAACGAACAACCCAAAGACTTGTGACGACATGTGGAAAAGCGACAGGCTGAAACCATTTGCCGAAAATGACATTGTGCTAAGAGGGACGAGACTAATAATTCCTGAAGGAGCACAAGCCCAAGTCATTCGTCTAGCACACAGAGGTCACCAAGGAATGAAGACCAAACAATTGTTTAGAGAAAAAGTGTGGTTTCCGGGGATTGATAAGAAAGTAGAAGCGGCAATAAAAGACTGAAAAGCGTGCCAGAGAACCGTGGTTGAAAATAAGACATCACCGCTAATCATGACACCACTTCCATATGGATCATGGCAGTCTGTGGCGGCAGACTTTGCTGGCCCCCCACCTGGCAATAAGTACGTTCTAGTGGTTGTCGACGAGTACTCGCGTTTTCCTCTGACAGCAGCACTCTATTCGCTAAGTCCAAGATCTGTGACGGAGAAACTAAGCGAAATGTTCACAGTGCACGGAATGCCACAGACACTAAAGACAGACAATGGACCTCCCTTCTTCGGGAAGGAGTTTGCAGAGTTCATGAAATCTTGTGGAATTCACCATCATCTCGTCACTCCTCTGTGGCCTCAAGCCAATGGAGAGGTCGAAAGATTCATGAGAAACGTTAAAAAGCTGGTGAAGAGTGCTGGTGCAGAGCAGAGAGACTGGCAAGCGGGGCTAAACGATTTCCTTCTTAACTACAGGGCGACACCTCACTCAACAATAGGTTTCCCGCCTGCTGAACTGCTGTTTGGACGAAAGATCAAAACGAAGCTTCCTGAAGTTCCTGAGAAGCGCATGCATGCAAAGCTGACAGAAACAGACCTAAAGAGAAAGCAACAAATGAAGGACTACGCTGATGACAGAAAACACGCTGTGCCACACACAATTCAAATGGGAGATGCAGTACTCCTTAAGCGACCCTCGCCTCTCTCCCATGAGACGGCCTACGAGCCTGTCCACTACAGGGTGGCGATAATTCAAGGGACTGCTGTAACTGCCCAGCGAGATGGCAGGAGGGTTTTAAGAAATGCGTCATTCTTCAAACGTATCAAAGTAGGTCAGAAGCATAGTCCAGCACTCGAAGACTGGAACGACTCCGACAGGTATAACCCAGGGTGACAACACAGGTATAGATCCTCTTCACTTGGAAACAACGAACCATCTCAACCGAATGCCCGGCGAAACCCGGACCGTCAAGCCCGCAAGACCCAGCCGAAGGTTTTTTTCAGATTTCATCGTCGGCCAAGTGCAGACTGAATAAAAGTCTGGGAGGATGTAGCATCGCCAAGAAAAGCCAACCTACAAGCAGCGCCCCCTACGCGCATTACGGAAGAATCCTGGTAGGACAACTGGGCTGGGAAGAGGAGGGCCACGGGAAGCGCGGCCCTGACACGGAGTGGAATAAACGTTCCTTTGAGTTTTATCCGAGTCCGGTCTTCTTATCTTGAACAGAGATAACTCCCGCGCCGGAAGCAAACATTTCAACCGCGTAGAAGGATGTTGAGCTTGGTTTGTTCAGCCTTGTACCAGTTTAGATACGCAGCAACGTAGGTGATGTGGCAAATTAGGAATGACTGGATTAATCGGAGGAGATTCTCCTCTCATACCCCCACGGCGGTTAGAGACTCGCTTCAAAAGTCTCATGGTGTTGACTGTATCCATCTTGATTTTGGCGAGGGCCATGCCATTCACTCCGTTCGCCTTTATGAGCAAGCTGAGCACACGGATATTGGTAACGAGGGGTATGGGGCTGCCATCCGTGAGATGAAGCGCAATGTCTTCGTAATGGCGTTTAACGGTGGAGTATTGCGGACGGCGGTCACGGAGAGTAGGCCTGTAGAAGAGGAGTTCGGACTTCGCAGGGGAGCAGCGAAGCCCCGTGCCTTGGAGATAGGTCTCGACTGTTTCAATGGCACGCGGATTGTGGTGGCGTTTCTATGTGGCCGTCACTGCCTTGGTGGGCCCAGATGGTTATATTGTCAGTGTATATGGTGTGGTGTTGCGTACTCCAGGGTAGCGTAGCGTACTGCTGCCGAGTTGTAGCAACGCCTGCCTATCGAAGCTCGACCGACGTTACTAATGGGGTAGCGTGGCGTTGTCGGCGGGCTGCAGGCATCGGGTAGACCATGGCGACCGGGCAAGGACGAGACCATTACTAGTGTGAAACTTGCACGGTTTATTCAAAGGTTGATGAAAGATGAAGAGAAGAGAATGAAGTGATCTCAAAGAAGTACATTTCGGAGCCCCTTAAATAGGCTCTCTACAATCGTGGGAGGGATCTTGCTTCCGTCGACATCACGTGACCGGCACAGTCTGATTCGCGGAAAAAGGGCCCCTCCTCCTCCGGTTATACCGAGCCTCTGATTATACCGAGCCTGCTGCAAGGAGGAGGGCGTCCCGCCTCCGGTTATACCAAGGCTCAGGTCCGGGAATTGCAGACGCTTGTCCTTCTCTTTTGGGCATTGCTGGTTCGCGGAAGTTCCCCTATAGAGCTTGACAGTTCGAGGAAAGGGTCCCTCTAAAGTCGCACACACACAAAAGAGGCCTGAAAACACTGCGGGGCTTCCGCCAGACACTCGAGATGACCATGGCGAATTTAGGAAGTCACGCTTCATTTCGACGAGGCATGGTGGGTGAAAGTCCTTTCTGCACGAGGTGCCAACCGTAACAGAAGTCACGCTTCATATTGACGAGGCATGGTGGGTGAGTCTTTTCTGCACGAGGTGCCAACCGTAACAGAAGTCACGCTTCATTTCGTCGAAGCATGGTGGGTGAAAGTCCTTTCTGCACGAGGTGACAGACGCCAGCCGTAACAGTGGGTGACACCGTCCACTTGCTGCAACTCCTTGGCAAGATCGATCACGACGAGATTAAAACGTATTGGGGAGATAACGGAGCCCTGGGAAGTTCCCGCGCTGCCCAGTGTCTGGGCGTCGGAGCGGGGATTCCTCACCGAAAGGAAGGCCGTGCGATTAGAGAGAAAGTCTCTGTCGTAATTATAAGTGCGCGCACCGATATTAAGGCGTGAGATGCGGTCAAGAATGGTGGAATGGGCTATGCTGTCAAAGGCTTTTCGGAGGTCGAAGCCGAGTATAGCTTTAGTAGCGCATGTTCTACCTTCTAGTATATGGTGCTTAAGTTGTAGCGTGACGTCTTGGGTCGACAGGTGGGCCCGGAAGCCAATGACCGAGTGAGGATACGCTGCAGTGTCTTCCAGATGCATGTCAATTCGCGTGAGGAAGGCATGCTCCATAACCTTTCCCACACATGAGGTTAGTGAAATGGGGCGAAGATGATAGAGGCTAGAAGGTTTGCCAGGTTTGGCAATAAGGATGACCTTTGCTGTTTTCCAGGCCGGCGGAATGGCACCATTACACCAGTCATTGATATAATCTGTGAGGTGGGTGACGGAGGCATCATCGAGGTTACGGATGGCTTTGTTAGTGACCCCATCGGGGCCAGGGGTAGCGCGGCTGTTTAATTTATGCAGGGTGGCTTGGATCTCAGCGACACTAAAGTCTTCGTCCAGCCCCGCGGTGTAGGAGCCGTGCGGTTGCACTGGGCCCCCGGGGAGATACTTGTTAGTGAGGTAGTCTAAGACAGGCGCGGCCCTGTTTCTTCGTTTCTGAGAAGTTTAGTGAGGCGACCTTTTTGGGAAGAGCGGGTGGCGTGACTATCGAGGTGTTTGAGAAGCTTCCAAGAAGAGGGATAGTGGGTCTGTCCTTCGGCAATATTGCACAGTTCAGTCCGCTGCTGACGGCTCAGAGTGAGGCAATAGGCTTCGATTTCCGTGTTGAGGAGGGCTATTTTAGCGCGGAGGCGCCTGTTGAGATGTTGGCCTTTCCAGCGGGATAGGATGGATGTTTTAGCCGCTAAGACATGGACGAGTCTACTGTCCATGCGCTCGACGGGACATCGGTGGTAATGGTGTGCGTGGCTGCCTTGGTTTACGGAGTGGAGATTTCGGGTCCATGCATCAATGTCCGCTATGCGCTCCGCGTACTGATCAGCGGATCGATGCTTGCGAAATGCATCCTAGTCAATGCAAGTGAACTCACGGGGTTTGGCGGTAACTGCAGCTATCTGAGGTTATGTGTTGCCCCATTGGGCGTTGGTGACGTTCTTGGTAAATGTCAGGTCGGGGGTCGTGTCGCGGGAAGTGGAGCTACCGAAGCGTGTGGGGAACGTGGTGTCTGTAATGAAAGTGAGGCCGAGGTCTCCGGAGTCTTTTCAGAGATTTTGGCCCGCCGTCGTCGAATAGCCATATCCCCATATACCGTGTGGGGGAGATTGAAGTTTCCACCGATAACGAGGGGGTTGGTACCAGCAACGTTAAGGGCCTTCTTGAAGAGGGTGAGAAAATGGCTTCGAACTTTGGCAGAGGCATGGCTGTACACGTTAAGGAGAAAAATACTTTCCTTACGTTTCCTGGTGGGTATAAGTTCAACGAGAATAAGGTGTTCGGTGTTTCGGTCGTGGAGATTGTGTTCGATGGCGGTGATTCTCTTGCGGACCAAAGTGCAGAGGCGGCAAGAAGCATGTGACGGGATGAAAGGTTGGTAACCTGGAAGGGTGACCGAATCGATATGAGTTTCATGAATCATGATGACGTCCTGTTGCCGGGTGAGGGTACGAAGGTGTTGACAGACGACTGGCTGCTTGCGGAGATAGCTTCGGCAGTTCCACTGCCAGATAAGTGTATCGCTGTTAGTGTGGGCCATGATGGGGATTGGGGGATGCCATCATGGGCAGTACCAGGGTTTCGTGGGCAGGAGGAGCGGGCATGGGGAGAGTTTGTAGATGGGTTTCAATGTTTGTGACGCGCTGTGCCAGGGCGAGAACGGCGTGTTGCATGGATTCGACTGCGTTCTGGAGTGTGTTCATCGTGCTTCGAAGTGAGACTAGAATGTCCTTAACCTCTGAGCGCACTTAGCCCGCGGCTCCCTCTTAGAGGGTCCGCTTTTTGGAGGCTGGTGTCAGTGGAGCGTCGTGGCTAGAGGAGTGGGACGCTTCGGCGGGTGGTGTAGGAGCGGGTGTCTTGGATTGTTTAAGATCGCGAACCTCTTGCGAGAGCTTGTGAATTAGGTCGCGCATAATGACATTTTCTTTTTTGAGGTGAGCTATTTCTGCGTTATCATTGGTGTTCGTGGACTGTGGAGAAGGTGTGTTGCGACCCTCTTGCGAGGCGCCCGTAAGGGCTTCTGCGAAGCTCACCTTGTTAGTAGGAGACTTGGCGGGTGGGGTAGAGGTAGATTGGGAACGGCGCTGTCTCAAACGTGATGGGGTCCGGGAACAATGTTGCCTCGAGCGTGATGGAGACTGGGATCTGGAGCGGGGCTTGGAGTTCAAGGGCGGGCAGTCGCTTTCTTGAAGGGTGGCTTGCATTGCAGCTCGGCGTTCCTCAATGCGCTCGCAAATAACGTACGGTGTCTTGTAGAGAGCCGCACACGATTTTTCCGCCGTAAGATGAGGGCCGCCGCACAATGAGCATTTGGGGTTGCACGTGTGATCGGGAGGTGGTTTGCGTACTCCGCAACCTCGGCAGATCTTGTTATTGGGAAAAGGGCAGACAACCATGCGGCGTCCGAGGCGGCCGCATTGGTAGCAAATTTCTATTTGCTTGCGGAATAATGAGCATGAGATTAAGGTGGCTCCGTAACGGACCAGATATGGAACGTCGGGGCCACTGAAGGCGACAACAATGGTGGTTGTCGTTCCAATACGTTTTGCGGCTAGTGCGAGGGGATTGCGGGTATTGACAATATTGGCGTTGATTTGCTGTGGGGTATCGGAGAGGGGGATTCCGCGCATGACTCTCTTCGTGGTGGCCTCGGCGGCCTTCTCATACGCGTTAACATCGTGCGTGACCCCATTGACTTGAATGGATTTTATGCAGACATACCGGTCGGCGTTCTGCAGACTTGGCGTACTGACAACGACAATGTTTTGTTGAGTGTTGGGGCACACAGTGTCTTGTTGAATATCTGCTGGGCTGAGCTGTGCGGCTTGGAGTACGGCTGTAGTCACAGTAGGACTACCAATTTTGGCAATGTTGAGGGCTCCCTTGGGGCGAATGATAATCTTGTTTTGGTTGGAAGGTAGCGGAGGCATGCGTCCAGCCTTGAGAACTTGTGCTTTGACTGGTGGCCTGGTCTTGGAGCGAGAACGAGTGCTTGAGGTTTGGGTGGAGTGCCTTTGGGGTGAAGAGTAGTCGTCCCTCAGCTTCGCCGGTTGGCGAAGGCGAGTTGTTCGCCAGCCCATCTCGGCGGCCACTTCAATATCCATGCTCGTTGCTGGGGCAGAGAAACTTGATCGATGATACGGAGCTCGCTCGAGTGCGCGCCACGCATCCGGTGCGCCTGGCGTGCACGCGCGGCGGCGGCGTGGGCGATTCACAAAGATGTTCGCCGCACAGGAAAATGTCGGTAGTACAGGGAAATGGAGTGTCCCACCTGAAAATGAGGCGTCTACGGAGTCCTGCGCGGATCGACTGGTGCAAAAATTAGGCCACAATTCGCAAGAAAATGCTGTAAAATCATTTCACGAACACGGAGCCGACGCAAGCACGTCTACACTCCTCGGCGATCGTAGCGCCTCTCCCGAATAGACATTAAGAGAAAAAAAATGGCGCTGGGCAGGTCATGCAATGCGCAGATTAGATAATCGTTCGACCATTAGGGTGACTGAATGGCTACCAAGAGAAGGGAAGCGCAGTAGAGGACGGCAGAAGACTAGGTGGTGCGACGTAATTAGGAAATGTGCAGGTGCTAGTTGGAATCGGGTGACGCAGGGCAGGGGGTAATTGGAGATCGCAGGGAGAGGCCTTCGTCCTGCTATCTTCAAGTACACTGTAGTCCTACAGTGGACATAATATTAGGATGATGATGATAAATTTCAGACGCAGGAACCCTTCGCTATCCGATTTTCCGGACTTTTTGCCCCGACCGCAGGTCCGAACCACCATTAATCAAAGCCAACACCGCCGTTTTCATTATCACGCCGCCCCAGCGCTCTCCCGCGCAGATCCGCTGGCCGCCACCGCGGTAACGCTAGGCTTAGCTGCTTCGAAGTGTTTCGGTGAAGTGTTTTTCCTTGAAAGAATTCGCCGCTGTCAGTAATGGCACCGACTCCACCTCTGTAATCCTCGCGATTGACTTCGAAGCTTCCTCGAAAGAAAAGCCTCAGAGTTGAAGAAAAATTCGTCCTGGTCCGGGATTCGAACCCGGGACCACCGCCTTACCGGAGCAGCCGCTCTACCATCTGAGCTAACCAAATGGCTAGCAGATGGCAGGGCGAAGTCGAATTTGTCGACAACACGGATCAAAGGCAAGTGTTTGACGTAGTTCTGCGGAAACTCGCAAGGTGTAGAGAAGCAATTAATAAAGGGAAAATCAGACATCCACCCGTTCGTAGCAATTGCTACAAAGGAAACCCATACGGGTTTCTTGAAAGAAAAGCCTCAGAGTTGAAGAAAAATTCGTCCTGGTTCGTGACTCGAACCCGGGACCACCGCCTTTCCGGGGCAGCCGCTCTACCATCCGAGTCCCGGACCAGGACGACCAGGACAATTTTTCTTCAACTCTGAGGCTTTTCTTTCAAGAAACCCGTATGGGTTTCCTTTGTAGTAATTGCTACGAATGGGTGGATGTCTGACTTTCCCTTTATTAATGGCCTATTCAAATACATCTAAAACGCAAAAACGTTTTTCTGAGATAACCCCTGGACCAATTTTAATGAAATTTATTGCATTTGAGAGGGGAACTTAAATTCTAGTGACTGTAGGAAGCGGAATTTCGATTAGGTCCTGAATTTTGTTACAATAATTTTCAATAATTCGGAAGTTTGAAAGAAATAGAAGCACGAAGTTTACAAATTCATAGCTCTGCATCAAGACCAGATATCGCGGTTCTGTAAACTGCATCCATTATATCATTGAAAGCGGACAAATTCGATATGTCATTTTATATCTTACGTGAACTTGGTACTTTGTGTACAAGGGTTCTGCAAAAGCTGTATTTCCATATTACTAAATTTGTTTAGATCCATGTGTTACGTATCAATTTTGTCCGCTTTAGATGTGCTATTAGGTGCAATTCACTGCATTGTATTATGATTTTTCGTTGCTGAGTTACCAGAGTTGTAAACCTGATAATTTCGTCTTTTGAAAATTTTCGATTTTCTGCCAATTTTTAATAAAAAAATTATGACCTAAATAAAGAATTCCAAACGAACAGTCACTAGATTTTAAGTTTTTCTTTTAAATGCAATAAACTTCGTCAAACTTGGTGCAGTGGTTGCGGAGAAAAACCCGAGCTAAAGCTTCCTCTTAACAAGCGTGGGAAAGGGCAATTGTCACGGGACACAACGTATTACACACGCTTTCATCCGCCGTCTCCTGTCACAGTACGAGCACCGATATGCCTAATAAGGGTACAGGCAGGCCTCCAGAGCTTTTTCGGACGTGCCTCGTAGCGGTTCTGAGGCATCATCTTGATGTCTCTCTTGCGGTGCGGGCACACCAACACCATGTGTTGGAGGGTGTCTGGTACATCACAATATCGGCATAGATATGAGAATTTGGTGGGGTGCATCCGGTGCATGATAATTCCATGGACATACGTGTTCTTTTGTAGTCTGCAGAGGGCGGTGGCTTCTTCCTTGCTTAATTTTGGATGTGGTAGAGAATATTGTCTTCGTTCCAGTGGGTAATGTTGCAATATTACAGCATAGTCGATGGGAATGTCCTCCACCCTCGTCGCTTTCCAGAGACCGTGCGGCAGGAAATCCCGGCTGGTATGATCTCGGGCGACAGCATGTGCTGCTTCGTTTCCTGCCAGGTATTCGTGGCCTGGGGTCCATGCGACGTAGGTTTTCGGTAGTTCTTGGCATCTTGTTATTTCTTTTAGAATCTTCACTGCTGTGGCAGAAATTCGGCCTTTTCGTAGGTTTCTACATGCCGTTTGTGAGTCGCTCAAGATGATTGCTGTGTCTTTGCATGTGGCGATGCCGAGGACGATGGCCACTTCCTCCGCCGTTTCTGGATTTCTGGCCGGTATGGTGGCAGCAACTAGCTCATTCCCTTGGTTGTTGACTATGGTAATTGCGTATGCTCTTCTACTTGGGTATTTTGCCGCATCTGTACATCTTGTGTTGGGGTTCTTTGAGTATTTCTTGTTGAGCACTCTAACTCTTGCTTGTCTTCTGTCTTTGGGGTATGATGCATGCATGTTGCAAGGTATTGGAGCGACTGAGATAGAGTCACGAAGAAGTGGCGGCAATCGGGCTTTCGCGTCTGAGCCTGCTATGAAGTTTTCGCTGTATGCGAGTTTGCGAACTACTGCTCTGCCTGTTTGAGTCAGCTTAAGGCGTTCCAGCTGGCTGACCCTGTACGCTTCACCGATTTCTTCCCAGGTGTTATGGAGGCCAAGTTTGAGGAGTGTCGTGTTTGAGGTTGTGCTGGGAAGTCCTAGTGCGCTCTTGATTGATTTTCTGATGACGATATTGAGTTTTTCAATTTCAGCTTTCTTGAGGAGTAGATATGGGGTGCCATATGTGATCCGGCTTATAAGGAGTACTTGGATTAATTGGACGGTTTCTTGCTCTTTAAGTCCTCTTCTTTGGGTGGTTATACGCCCAATGAGATGAGTTACTTGTGTTAGGGTCTTCTGAAGCTTTGAAAGTGTAGCTGTGCCAGAACAGTCTTTATGGATTGTGAGGCCAAGGACGCGGAGGGAGCCAACTTGAGGGATATTGTCGCGCGCTAACACAAGAGTAAGTGACAGTACGAGCAGCCAGAGACGAAAAATGCCAAGCACTAAGCGACGGTTCTCCAGCTGGCGCGGGATCCTTGACCTCGTCGTCTTCTTCGCCGTTTTGCTGGGCACGCAATGCTGAATGGTCGCTGGCTCATAACACCAGGTGGCATTATTCCCCCTCCCTATGAAGCATCGACTCGATGCTCAAACGCAAGACGTACACGGAAAGTACGCACATTAGGTAAGACATTAAAAAAAGGGGGGAAACGCGCTAGCACACATACGGGCATGCACACGAGGCAAAAAAATGGGTTCTGTCGTCGGGAACAGTTTGTTTCACCGGTAGACTTAACATCACCGTGCAAAATACGGCTTGAGGCGGACGACATGTACAGTCTCTGCGCGTGGTAAACGGCGCTTGGGCGATGGTAGGTCTCCGTCTGGAACTACTTCATAATTCACGTCGCTTACACGCCTTAGTACTGTGTATGGACAAGAACGGCACCGAGAGCGGCGCTGCTGCGCCGGCGTTGAGAGCGCCGCATGCGAAGCAAAATTCTATTAGCGGGTGGTACCCCTCTCCCATCTCTCGTTCGCACCGCATTGATTGCCTCCTGCACTGCGCGTGTTTGGGCACGTTTCGTGCCGCGCGCGATGTGTGCCTATGTGCGTGCGCGTGGACATTTCATTCGAAGGGCGATGTACAGTCTCTTTCACATTTAGGGGAAAAGTCGGCGCGCATTGCATCGCGATGCGGCGAGCGCTTGAGTTAGGCGGCGTCAGCAGCTCGCGCAGGTACTCGAGGGGCGGGGTCTTGAACGGCGTCGTCTGCTACGGCGGCGCGCGCTGGCCGAATTGTCGGGAAACGTTCTACTGTCAGTTGCAGGGCGCCGATCTCATCGTTACTGCGTGAAATGAGCCGGTATTCTTTACTAAGCGTTGTGCGACGCCCACTGATACGCCTCGAAGGTAAGTTCATCGCTGCAGGGCAGTCACAGACGACGTACTGATTCCATACATTCTTGACGACCCGTTTCTGGAAGGCGACTATATCTTCTAACGCGATAGGTCGCCGATCCACACTGCTCGTGTTGTGCAAGAACTGCTGGAAGAGCGCGCCGTCACTCTCTTGGAGTGGCCGCCTCAATCCCCGGGCGCCAACATCATTTAAAATGTCTGGGGCTCGTTGAAAGTATAGCTGGCGCACCATCCCCTCTATAAGACGCCCGAGGATAGGCTTCGATCCACCATTGTCAGCGACTGAGACGTGCAGCGAATGAACACGTCCCTGATCAAGGCACTCTACACTTCACTGCTGCCTTCCAGGATGAGCGCTGTCATCGCTGCCGCTGGGGACATGACGAGATACTAAAAAGTGAAGTTCCGAGCGTGACGTGTCCAATTCCCCGCCGGCGGGCAGGGTCTGTCTGGTGTAGTGAATGATTGTCGAGAAAAATCACTTCTTAGCCTAAAACATTCCTTTAATCGTATCTGTTTGTTTCATATCGTGTTCGACCCCCATAGTTATTGTTGAGTGCTTCGTTTTCCTTTCGAGTCAAACAAAGACTGAGCACGTTGCGCGCACATCTTGGAGCGTCTTGTCGCTGCTTATTACGGTAGCACACACAGTGAATAAATATACGTGCACGCGCTCAGTACCCCGGCCTTTCGAAAGAACAAACGAAGCTTGCTGTCAAAAGAAGTTTGTGGAACTCCATTATCGCCAATGAAGGCTCAGAGTTTGGCGTCGCACAACGTTTAGTAAACAACATCAGCACAGTTCCCGCAGTACCGATGAAATCGGTGCACCGCCCCTGACAGTAGCACGCTTCCCGACAATGCAGCCAGCGCGCGCCGCCGTAGCAGACGACGCAGATCACGACTCCGCCCCTCGAGCGCCTGCGCCTGCTCGAGCTCCTGCCGCCGCACGACTACATTGCTTGCCGCATCGCGATGCAATAAGTTCCGAGCTTTCCCCTACGTGTGAAACAGACTGTACACGCTTCTATTTCCCTTTAAGAAGATCGGTACTCTTGACAATTATTTTTATGGCTGCAATGCGGCGAAAGGGCAGCGTCTGCTTAATTATGTAAGTGACGCTGAGCAGGTAATTGGAAACGACATCGTATGTGCCGCCGGCAATATCGTCAGCACATACGATGCGGCACATACATACGGCACATACGAGCTAAAGTCATTTTTGCAGTTTCTCACAATATGTTTGCTACAAATCCGTGTTGTCTCTGATGGCGACAACGGACTTCCACCGACACTGTGCGGAAATAAACAAAATATATCGCTGCATCGCACAAGTACAACATGGGCACACAACTTTAACTAGTGCGTCCCCTACAATATGGAATAGAGGCAGCAATGTAGACAGCTTGGCCATTTTTTAACAGTGCTCAAGAGACGGAAGTTGAAAGTATTAGTAATCATTCCTGCTTCAGCAATGCCGGCGCGACCAAGACGCGGGCGTGTATCGTCCAGTAACTCGATCGATCGGTGCAGTGGTGAAGCGGGAATGAACTCCGGTCATGTTCAATGCATCGTGCACATATTCAATTGCTCGGCACGCGTGAACTTCGGCCACTGCTAGCGCATACAACTAAAGCGGTTTCCATTCTTGGGAAGCGCACACACAAACGAAACACGAGAAAGAAGACAGGTCAAGCGCTCGTTGAACAACTTAGTTTTTATATGAATAAAAGGATTATGTACCGAGTGGATTACATACATGTGGGTTACATACAAAAACCGTCCTACACTCAGGAGTGATCAATGAACGAGCTCGCTTCGTTTGCCAGTTGTTTACTTCGCTCGGCGCACCGCAGTAATCCATGTCTATCGTCTGCTTTTTTCGCACCATTTTCTTGTGATTCGGTAGAATTTCACTGGTGGCATCAACCCTTTCGTGTTTACATTGCTGTCGTGACAGTTAACAACGCAATAATTTCCGGTCATCCGAAAAGGCGCCGTCGCAAACTAGAGACGTTTCGCGCGCAGCGCGAACTGAACGCGGGCGCGACCGCTAAGGGAAGCGGCGGCGGAAACCTACAACCAATGTAGTGAGAAACTCTATGCCTACACCCGTTGGAGATGAAATCGTTCCGCCAGGGGAGAAACGAGCGCTGGCGTCTAGGATGCAACTTTGCGTGCAGTCGTCTATGGTCCGAAGTACTTGGTCAGGAGTTTCTCGCTGAGGCCTCGCCGTCTAATGGGGGTCCAAACCCAAACTTGGTCACCAGGCTCATAGGTAACTTGTCGATGGTGAAGATTGTACCTTATGGCATCGGTACACTGCTGCTGTCGTATGTGGACACGGGCCAGTTGACGGGCTTCCTCGGCACGCTGAATGTACTCCTCGACGTCAGGAGCTAACTGGTCGAGCTGATCGATGTCTTCATATGGAATCATGGCGTCGAGCATATAGTTTGAACATCTCGACCATAAACGAGGCGAAACGGCGTAAATCGTGTAGTTTCCTGTGTGGCAGTGTTGTACGCAAACGTTACGTACGGCAGGATTTCGTCCCACGTTTTGTGCTGCACATCGACGTACACAGAGAGCATGTCTGCCAGTGTTTTGTTTAGTCTTTCTGTCAAATCGTTAGTCTGAGGGTGGTATGCAGTGGTCTTTCGATGACTCGTGTAACTCAACTTGAAGATGTCGTCCAGAAGCTTCGCCGTAAATGCCGTCACTCGGTCAGTGATGATGAATGATGGTGCGCCATGCCGAAGCACAATGTGATGCATAAAAAACTGGGCAACTTCAGATGCTGTCCCGCGTGGTAGTGCCTTCGTCTCAGCGTAACGCATCAAGTAGTCAGTTGCGACAATGATCCACTTATTGCCGGAGGAAGACAAGGGAAATGGTCCAAGAAGGTCCATTCCAACTTGATCAAACGGCGTACGCGGAGGGTCGATGGGTCGTAGAAGGCTGCAGGCTTGAAGGGTGGTGACTTTCGGCGCTGGCATTCACGGCATCCTTTCACGTAGCGTTTGACGCAAGCAGTCAGTCTAGGCCAGTAGTACAGTTGCCGTACCCTGTCCAGAGTCCTTGAGTAACCGAAGTGACCAGATGTCGGCTCGTCGTGGCAGGCTAATAGAATGTCGTCGCGAAGGGCTTGAGGCACTACTAGAAGATGTGGTTTGTCGCCGGCACCTGTGTTTCTTTTGTATAAGATGCCCTCTCGAAGGCAAAATGATGACAACCGTCGCGAAAGTGGGCGAGGAATGGACGCGACGCCGCCTTCTAAGTGATCAATGATGGACCTTAACTCAGCGTCCGATCGTTGTTTAGCGAGCAGGTCCGGTGTGCTGAGGGCTCCCAGGAAGGCGCTGTCGTCTTCCTCGTCAGGATTCTGATTCAACAGGTGCTCTTGATAGCGTGTCAGCATCTTCATGTTTCCTACCTGACTTGTATACGATGGTGATGTTAAATTCCTGGAGTCGCAGACTCCAACGTGCCAATCGTCCAGAAGGGTCTCGGAGGTTGGTCAACCAGCACAAAGCTTGATGATCGGTCACAACTTTAAATGGCCGCCCGTAGAGATACGGCCTAAACTTTGTAGTAGCCCAAATAACCGCGAGGCACTCCTTCTCTGTGGTGGAATAATTGGACTCTGCCCGTGACAGAGTGCGGCTCGCGTAGGCGATAACTCGTTCAGTTCCGTCTTGCCGTTGCACCAGGATAGCTCCAAGACCGATATTGCTGGCGTCAGTGCGTACTTCTGTGTCAGCATCCTCATCAATATGACCGAGCACAGGAGGAGAAGACAATCGATGTTGTAGCTCCGCAAAGGCAGTCTGTTGTTCATCAGTCCAGAGGAATGGCACGTTGTCACGTGTAAGGCGAAATAGCGGCTCTGCAATCTTCGAAAAATTTTCAATGAAGCGTCGATAATAGGCACACAAGCCCAAAAACCGTCGGACACTTTTCTTGTCGGTTGGAGTGGGAAAAGCAGCTACGGCATCAGTCTTCTCTGGGTCGGGCTGAACACCGGCCGCGCTCACGACGTGACCAAGGAACTTCAGTTCCTCGTAACCGAAATGGCATTTCTCTGGCTTGAGTGTAAGGTCAGCCAATCGAATGGCTTCGAGTACATTCCGAAGGCGTCGAAGGTGCTCGTCAAAAGTCTCCGAAAAGATAATGACATCATCGAGATAGACGAGGCAGCTTTTCCATTTGAGGTCAGCGAGAATTGTATCCATCATTCGCTGGAACGTGGCTGGCGCGGAACAGAGGCCGAAAGGGAGTACTCTAAATTCGTAAAGGCCGTCCGGAGTCAAACGCAGTTTTCTCGCGGTCCCGCTCATCTACTTCAATTTGCCAGTAGCCACTTTTCAGATCGATAGAGGAGAAATACTTCGCGCGCCTCAATCTATCCAGAGAATCGTCGACACGAGGCAACGGGTACACGTCTTTCTTTGTGACGTTGTTTAGCTTCCGGTAGTCAACACAAAACCGAAGCGTGCCATCTTTCTTTTTAACGAGAACGGCTGGCGATGACCAGGGACTGCATGAAGGCTGTATTACGCCGTCTTGAAGCATTTCCTTCACCTGCGTTTGAATCGCATGTCGTTCTGTCGGGGAAACACGATAAGGCTGTTGCCGTATGGGGGGCACGTCGTCATAGGTGATGATACGGTGTTTCGTAATCGACGTTTGACGTATCTTCGACGACCGTGCAAAGCAAGAGTGGAACTCAAGCAACAGCTCGCGTAGGGGTTGTTTGTTCTCTTCAGGAAGCGTTGGACTAATGTCGACGTTGCGTATAGGTGGTTCAGGATTGTCGATTGCCTCGGAAACAAAACACTCAGTGACATCGGCGATCGGGTCGGCGTAGGCGATGACAGTACCGGGGAAAAGGTGCCGGTGTTCGTAGCTGAAGTTCGTGACAAAAACCTCACAGTGGCCATCATGGAGATCAATAAGGCTTCTTGCTACGCAAACACCTTGAGAAAGCAGGAGAGAGCGATTGCTTTCTGCGACCGCTTCACCGTATAAGAGTCTGTCACATGCCACCTGAACCACGACACTTGCACGTGGTGGTAACGTGACAGCGTCGTCGATGACACGAAGAGGTGCTCGAGGGTGGATGGTGTTGGTCGTCGCTGCGGCGCTCTTTGTCGAGAAAGTGACGAGGCGTTCTCGAATGTCGATGATAGCTCCATGCTCCCTGAGAAAGTCCGTACCGATGATTAGGTCTCGAGAACACTGAGGGAGAATGCTCAAACTGGCAACAAACGTGGAGCCGCGAATCTGTATTCTTGCCGTGCACATGCCGAGTGGGGTGATGATGTGCCCGCCAGCTGTACGAACTGGCGTTTGATTCCAAGGCGTCGTCACTTTCTTCAGAAGGGTGGCCAGTTTTTCGCTGATTATAGAATAATCCGCTCCAGTGTCCACTAAAGCAGTCAATTCACGACCGTCGAGCAGTACAGGAATGTCCAAGGAAATTCTTTTTCTGTAATCAGCAGGTACTGTCGTCGTCGGTGTATCGTCGGTGCGTGTACGCGTCAGTAGGGGTCCTTGAGCACGTCCAGACTGAGCGGCCTCGCCCCCGAAGGCCGCTGTGGTTAGTTTTCCCGGCGCGGGCTGGGCGACCGACCCCGCACCACGCTCGAATACGCACGGCGAGTCGGAGAAAACCGCCGCGGCGAAGGGGAGCGTGACTGGTGTCGAGTTGATGGGGATCCGCACTGCTGGGCAACGTATTGTTCAATTTCAGGAGGAAGCTGGCCGAACCTAGGTCGCGGTGAGTTTGCTAAAAATCCGCGTAGTCCGAGCTCTCGATAGGAGCACTGTCGGTAGACGTGCCCAGCTTCGCCACAGTGAAAGCAAAGGGGACGGCGATCAGGTGCCCGCCACAAGTCTGATTTCCTTGGGGCCTGTCGGTGGTCCTGGTAATACGAGGCCGCTTGGACGGGCTGTAGCATGGCCGGGCACGCGGTGCGAAGCGGGGAGGGAGGTGGGGCAGGTTGCCTCAAAGCTTGCGCGTACGACATTCGGGAGCTGTCAGTTCTTAGCGGTCGAGCTTGTGTTGAAGGGTGGTTCTCTTAGCGCTTGCTGGACTTCGTCACGGAGAACGCTGGACAAGGAGTCCAGCGTCGGCTGTGAGGGTACCGACAGCTTCTGGAGTTCTTCGCGGATTACGGAACGAATGAGCTCTCGAAAGAAATCGACGTGGCCCCCGAGAGCTCCGAAGAAGTCCGTAGGTGAGGCAGCGTTCACTTGGCGTTCGTATGATGGTGCCCGCTGCCGAAGCGTCTGTTCCATGGTGACGGCCTCGGAAAGAAATTCTGACACAGTCTTGGGAGGACTGCGCACGAGACCGCCGAACAGCTGCTCTTTCACTCCGCGCATCAGGTACCGCACCTTCTTTTCTTCCGACATGCTGGGGTCGGCTCGTCGAAAGAGACGCGTCATGTCCTCGACATACATTGCGACACCTTCGTTCGGCATTTGTATACGGGACTGGAGATCACGCTCAGCTCGCTCCCGGCGATCAGGGCTCGCATACGTCTCAAGAATCCGGCGTTTGAATTCTGCCCATGAATTTAGGGCATCTGCACGGTTCTCGTACCAAACACGTGCACCATCGTTCAGGCTGAAATATACGTTTTTCAATTTCTCTGCGTCATCCCACTTGTTGAACGCGGCAACACGTTCATAGTGGACCAGCCAATCTTCAACATCCTCATGTATGGCGCCGTGGAAGGGATTTGGCGTTCGCGGATTCAGTAGCGTACACTGAATCGGCGTTGGGCCTTCCATACCTGTTGTGGTCAGAGCTGCCATTTTCTCTGCGAGGAGTGCAAACTCAGGGGCTTGTCCACGGATCCTTCTGCTGGCGCGGTGTACAGGCGTAACCACCGGTACGGGGCTGGAGCTCCTGCTGCTCGGAGGGGTGTTGTGCATAGATTGGATTACCCAGCACCTCCACCAGTTTGTCACGCGCTAACACAAGAGTAAGGACAGTACGAGCAGCCAGAGACGAAAAATGCCAAGCACTAAGCGACGGTTCTCCAGCTGGCGCGGGATCCTTGACCTCGTCGTCTTCTTCGCCGTTTTGCTGGGCACGCAATGCTCAATGGTCGCTGGCTCATAACACCAGGTGGCAATATCGATTCCATTGAGTCCGACTTTGGGACCTGGGGCAATGTAGGCTGGTGGTCTTCCCAGGGTCCTTGCCTTGAGTATAAGTAGCTCCGATTTTTCGGGGGCGCACTGGAGGCCACATATTGAGAGGTACCGTTCTATCTGATCGATTGCCTCTTGGAGGGTAGTTTGCTGTTGGCCGCTTGTGGACGCTTTTGTCCATAACGTTATATCGTCGGCGTATATTACATGGCTTAAACCTTTGATGCCATCGAGTTGTTGTGGGAGCTTAATCATGGCGAGATTGAACAGCAAAGGTGAAATGAGTGACCCTTGTGGAGTTCCTTTGTTGGGCATTTCAAACTTGTCGCTTCGGATGTTGCCGATGCCCACCGCAGCCAGGCGATTTTTGAGAAAGTCTTCTATGTATTGGTAGGTCCACATTCCACAGTTTGTGTCTTGGAGATTCTGGAGGATTGCTTCATGCTTCACATTATCGAAGGCTCCTTTTACATCTGTTGCTAAAATATAGAACTTTTTGTGGCGTTCTAGGTAGTCCAAGAGGTCTTCTTTGAGCTGTAGTAGTATATCTTGTGCCGAGAGGAGCTGTTGGAAGCCAAACAATGTGTCAGGCATGAGTCCAGTCTTCGAGGTATGTGGTGAGGCGGTCATGAACCACGTGTTCGAGAAGCTTTCCAGCGCAGGAAGTAAGGGAGATGGGCCATAGGTTGCAGATTTGTAGTGGCTTGTTGTGTTTTGGGATCATAATGACTTCTGCGTGCTTCCATTCTGCTGGGAGCTCACCTTTTTCCCAGCAGTTATTCAAGTAGTTGAGGAGTCCATTTAGGGCATTGTCTGGGAGGTTTCGTAGGATCTTGTTGGTCACCTTGTCGTTTCCTGGTGATGTGTTTCGGGTCAATTTGGCAAGGGCGGCTTGAAGTTCAGGAGGCGTGAAAGGGCTGTCGAGGGTGAGGTTTGGTTCGCCTTTGTACGGTCGGGGATCGGTAACCTTGGGGGCAGTCTCCGGCAAGTTTACGCTTGATTTCTTCCAGAATTTGTTTCTCAGTTCCTGGATAGGTGTAAATGATTTTTTTGAGGTTATGTCTTTGTTGGGTCTTGGTTTTGATGGTAGCAAGAAGGGCTTGCAGCATCTGCCAGGTCTTCGTGCCGAGTGTGCCTTGAAGTTGGTCGCACAGCTTATACCAGTTCTGACTGCCGAGTTGATCTCCATATTTTTCTGCTTGCTTTGTTATGTGAGCAATCCGTTTCTGCAGTTTGCGGTTAAGTTTCATCTTTTTACACCACCTCAGTACTCCTCTTCTGGCATCCCCAAGATGTTTGGTGAGCCACTCTTCAATATTTTCGATATTTTCTTCTATGTCATGTTCTCGGAAGCCCTTCCAGTCCTGGAAAACTCAGGGAATTTGAAAATGTAAACTTGGTAGACGCCCTGATAACGAAACCTGCCAATAGCGGTTGCGGGCCCAGCCAGCTGCTTGCGATGACGCTGACATTTCAGAGGTGAGAACAAGATATTTCACTGCTTTTGACACAAGGTTGTAAGTTTCCTGCTGCAAGCAGTGAAATAATATTCAGCTTGCATGTTCACAGGAGCCTCATTAACAGACCGGCAACATCTTTTTTACTATATTTAAGAAGTGTTTTGGGGCCCTTATAGAGCTTCTAAATAAAGTAGAAATCTAACACACATCCGATTTTTTAGCAAGACAATGTCGGCCAGTTTTCGAAAGTTAGCTTCGCCGCACGGTTTTCTAAAGTGAATTGAATTTGAATTGAATTCTGGGGTGCCAAAACCACGATTTGATTATGAGGTGCACCGTAGTGGGAGTTTCAGGATTAATTTTGACCACCAGTGGACCTTTAACATGCCCCCAAGGCACGGGACACGTTTTTCATAAAGCGGCTTCGCTGTAGTAGATTTTTGTTAAATGGTGAAGCATACGAACGCCGCAAAGGCAGTTTTGGTTTTGTATCGGATGGCACGGCAAAGGCAATTTTCGACCCAATTTTCTTTAAGGCACATTTTACAATTGGGTAAATACCGTAATCAGACATTGGTCAGCTACGGCTATTGCTTGAAGATTTTCCTAGCTAAATGATTGCAGCACGCTACTGCAAAATGAGACGCAAACGAAGGACAAAAATGACACTGAACTATAGCATCTCGCTTCACAGTAGTGCACTGAAATCATTCAACCTGTACAAATAACTAGCCCCAACTTTAGCAATTTACTAGGGCAGGCAGAAAATAGCCTTTTCGAAAGGAGATGACACATATTGGATGCATTCACTTTCCACTAAGCTTTGCCGAAACAGATTTTAAATATGTACATCACTGCTGCTTGCAGCACATTGCTCGGCGGAATTTTCAGCCGCCCCTACCCATAGGACGTAAATCACCCAATTGACATCAGTAGGGCAAGCTATCAGATTGGCTGCCCAGGGTGCGTCATCGATAATCTTTCCACCTTTATCGTGAACAATTGGTGTTCGTAACAGTTGGAATGTTAGTTAACTTGTTTCTATAAAAAGAAAGTAACAGAAAGAGAATGCACAAGAACAATTTCTCACTACACTTCAGCATTGACCACGAAGGAGGGCAACTTCCAATTGTCCATAGCTCTTTTAATATGAGACATTTCACACAAACTGAGGCGCGAATGATTAACTTTAGCTGCACCCTACGCGTCTACAAAATTTGTCCGAACCGTTTCAGGGGCTCGTTAAAGGGACAGGCAACCGCTCATAACATGAATCGAGATAACCCTGCTGATGGAAAGATTACCCGTTGTAGTGGCTAAAATGAGCCATGTTTTTCTCATTGAACGTGGATTTACATTTTTAATTCTTCACTAGTCGTGAAGAATGACCTTTGGCACCCCACGCGACAAAAACATGAAGGTGCATAAAAGGCCTATAATGTGACCTTCCATTAGCGTACGCAGTTCCTGGTCTTTTTATTGGTATTGAAATGCAGCACTCTTCTCTTATAAGTTTTTTTTGTAACTTGCAACATGCAGACAGGCCTTCGTTTGTACTGAGTAGAAAAGCTTCCGTTTTTGATGAGTTGACTTGGCTCATCTATTGACAGAACGATGACGACAGGGACCAGCCAGTCATGACGTAGGCGTGTACTTGGGGGAAAAACGTGGTACAAATATGAAAGGTCTGTACAACAACACAAACTTATTGTACCAGCTTTTTATATTCAAAAGTGGTTGAAAAGGTCAAAATGTCGGTGGTTAACCACACTTACACTCACTCCTCTGAAAGCAGATCGATGGGGGGCTTTCACAATTTGCGAGCCAGGCTATCGACATCGCTCTCACTTCTCAGCGTTGTTGCTCAGCGTTGTTATTTTTTTAGACTGCTCAGATGGAAAAATTCTGCTTACTGAATATCCACGTGCTTTTGGAAGTAACCGCTGCAGGTGTAAACACTACCGAGGGTGGGCATTGTGTTGTGCCATAAAAAACTAGGCCCTTAAAAATCGGTTGTCAGTCCTTTAACAGATCTGACAATCATCCCAATGCCACAGCTTATGTATGAATTGATTGCACAGGGTAATGCATAATTATAAGCTGAATGGCAGCAGGCATGGAACAGCATAAGCGTCATAAGCTGGCAACCTGTGAAACATTAGAGCCCTCGTTCTTTCTTTAATAATACATTACATACACTTATAACGATACCGGTTTTAACAATATATTGGTTATAACAATGAGAAGCTGCTGCACAGTTGACTTTTGTACGTTTTCCGTGGTCAAATAACCTGCTTATTACAATGCCTTGATGTCACATTATCGGTTATAACGAAGTCTGGCTGCTGGGTGTCTGAGCCGAAAGGTAGTGAAGTGCGAAATCCTTGAAAAGAAGAAAATGAGAAATTCGAGCCGCTGCACGATGGGCCGCTGCTCCAACAGCCGCTGCGCGCTCATTTTCCAGCCATCTCCGCGCAGCTCTCTCCCGTCGCCCTTCCATCCCTCCAAACACGGATGGGCTGCGCCCATAGCTCTACACCGCCCCTCCTTCCGAAACACAAATGGACCGCGCCAGTTGCACCGCAAGCACATTAGGCAGATTGCTCGCATGTTACTCGCTGGCTCAGTGCAGTTCTGCGAACAGCTTAATCGCTCGCATTCATTTTTGTTGGTTGTGTCGAAGCCGTTCCTGGCCACGCGGTTTCTCAACTTCGCTTGACTCGTTGCCGAAACATAAGATGGCTGATCCGCCTGCATATCATCGGCAATGCACGACATGCACGAATGCTGGTGAAAAGAAAGAACACAGCTATAAATTTGGAAAAGTGCTTCTAACCGATGAGACGATCGTCGTGAACGTGCTTGCATTGGATAGCGACGGCGACGACTGCAGTGATGACGTGGTAGGGCAGGTTGCCTCAACATTGTCGTCACAGGAGGCCCGGCATGATTCAGTTCCTTTGGGGCTTTGTTTTCGCAAGGAACCTTCTGCTGCACTACGTGGAGCGCTTGGATGCCTTGGAGAAGGATGTTGGCAAGCTTCGCATGGCTGGTAGACATAGGCTTTTCTCGTGCAAGCCAGTGAGAGGTATGTGGCGAGATGCTTGTGGCGATCTCTCCTCAGCGTTTCTTCTGGATTTTTCAAGCTCACAGACTGCAAGGCAGCCGTCTCGTATTTTTTAAAAGGCCCCTTTTGGCGCCGCCAAAGTGATGTCTTGGCGGTGTTCGCATATCGCTTGCCACCCGTGACACCTCTTTGCAGTTGTTATAGCAGTGCCATTCTTTAACGCCGGCAGCCACGGCTTGTTACATGCGATCGGAGCGCCCAGGAAACAGTTAAACGAGCGAACACAATCAGCAGCCAGGCGGAGGAAGGTGGTGGGGAGGGGCACAGGCCTCCCCACCATTTTCTCACATCAGCTCTGCCATCCCCCTATTTTGATATTTTGATGCAACCCGGTTAAAACAATTATCGGTTATAGCAATGGAATGTTCATGGCACTTGAATATCGTTATAAGTGGGTTTGACTGTACTACATTGTTTTAAGAGACATGCTAAAGGCAAACAATTGTCTGACTGAGCCGTGCCACCCGTACGGTAGCAGCAGTATGGATGTACCGTCAGGATTGCTCCAATACTAATGGTGGCTGGTGACATCATAAGCCCCATAAAATGACACAATAGGCCAAAGGCAGAAAACAATATCCTAACTTTATTTAATGCAAAAATGTGCTTAGTGACAGTCGAGGTGCCAGTGTTACAACGAAAACAAAGAACGTCATCTTGAAACCATTTTGCAAAAACTCTTGTAAAGCTACACACAGGCAAGAAAAGGGGCTTAAAGGTGAAACTTTCAGTCCATTTGCTTCAAATGTATGCTTCTGACAGTAAAGCTGCCAGTTTTTTCACTTATAGGGATAACAGACAATGGAGCAATAAATTACACAGACATGCCCCACTCTCCGGCACAGCGACGTTGCCCCGTTTATATAAAACCAAAGTCAACATTTGTGGAACTACAGCTGAAAACCAGCCCAAGGTCATTTCTTCAAGCTCTATGCTTCTTTTGACGGATGGCAGCTGTCATGCACTATCTTAAGAAATAACTGGACAGTGCTTAGCCCTATTTGTAAAAAAATTCATATGCATTTCACAAATGCACCAAATGCATTGTAGTGGCACTTCCGGTAATATGTAGTGAAAAAAGGTTTAAGTGAATTTTGGACGGTGAACAATACAAACTAACAACTCTATGCCAAGAGTGTAAAGGCTCGAAGTTTTCACATAATGTCGCTGCATAAAGCAAGTAACAACTACGGGGCACAACCTGTGCTTCCTTATAACTCAGCATTGGGTTGCTTTTTCAAAGACGGCCAGGAAGAAGCCCCTGGTGAGCAAATTGTCTGGTCCAAGGCGCACACAGTGGCTGCCCTGTGAACCTAGGCCGCGAAAAGGTAGCTCAGGCAAAGCGTGGGCCAACACAAAACGTTCCTTAGCCCATGCCAGAGCTTCTGCCACCACATCCTCGTTTTCCTGTCTGAGCACAGAGCAGGTCGAATAGACCACACGCCTGCAGTGGGGAAAACGCAGGGCATGTTTTAGCAGCATGCTCTGCACAGAGCTTAGCCGCCGCAGCCGCTCTTTGCCTTCAGCACTTTCAGGGTCCAGGTCTGGGCCTGGTCGGTCACAGAGGCCTGTACCAGAGCACGATGGGTCTACCATGATGAGCTCAGCAGAACTCTGAGGTTCTGTATGCGGGTCAATCTCCAAGAAGTCGGTCTCCTGCACCCAGCAGATGGACTTGAAGCCGCCGTTTTTCACTAGCTGTTGCATTGCTTCTACCCTCTCCCCACTCCTGTCCACAGCCAAGATCCTCCTGAAAAGACAGTGAGCATGAGGCTCAAACCATCAGCTCAGGCATACCAATAGCAACAAATTTAGACACTCTGAAGTACAGTGCAGTCCACTTATAACGATACCACATATAACGATATATCGGTTATAACGATGGGTCGACATGAGAGTGTCATTTTATGCATTAGGTCTATGGGGAAAAAAACCATTTATAACGATAGGTTATTCACCGCATATCGGATATAACGATCAAAATTTTGCAGTCTGGACGGCGTTTTCCGTGCCAAATAATCGTAACGTTTGCGTTGCTTAGTTCCCTGAAACGAACGATGTCGAGACGAGGCGATGTTTACCTCCGTAAGTTCGTATCTGCCGCCATTACCGCGCAGCGCGTCTCGCCCCGCCCGCGCACGAGTAGGCGCAGCCAACGTTGGCGCAGCGCGCCACAAGATGGCGCTAGCTGCTTCATGCGCGTCGGCCACAGTCGCTCCGAAAGAGAGAGAAAGAAAAAAAAAAGAAGCGACAAGCAAAGCGGCGCGGTGGCGCCCGTCCCCAGGCCCCGTACACTCTCAAGTTCAACAAATGGCCACAGAGGGCGAAAAAATCGACCGCGCGCTGCTGCTAACAAAACCAGCATAGTAATATCACTTCGGGATGCTTACGTTAGTTTGAACATTTTCCGCTGGAGGCGCCGTAATAAGCGCAATTTTTTTTGCAAACTTTCTCCTACAATTACCGAAGCACGTTTATTACACAAAAAAGAGGGCGAAATTATCATTGCTAATTTAATATTGTATTCTTTGTAAGTAAGTTCATTGTTTCTTTGTCATTATAAACGCAAATAGCGTTCAGCATCATCGATGTTTCACGTGACCTCTGGCCTGGATTTAAAATTTTTACCGGTATTTTCGAGTGCGTGGCGGCACGGATTCATTCGTTCGTGCGCTCAGGTTGGTTGCTTCGTTTTCGCTAAAACTAGTTTATTGCGCTTCGATGTCACGCGTTATTTAACCTGGGGTGAAGTGACGTGTTTGCAAGCGGACATGTAAGCCCGAAAGTTGGGTATCGGTCGTGAGCCATTCGGAACACGTCTGCATCGAAACGGGAGCTGGATTCTGGTGCGGCTGACAACGGCAATAACGGTGAGTCGTTTAACACCGCTGCTTGAATCGTTATATAATATTCGTCTCATTAACTTACAGGCGGAGACAAGTTAACGAACTAGATCCTGCACAGCATATGGCAGTCGGGATCCTCCGTTGCTGTTTCTAAATAAACCGTTACTTGCGAGGCTGTCGTTATACACACACAATCGGGAAAGAAAGAGCGATATCGGAACGCGCGCCTCATTTTTCATCTTATTGTAGCCGTGGCCATAGGTGACTGGGTAGCCTTAACAATATACATATAAAACTTATTTTCGAGTCCGCCGGCAATTTTTTTCGTCCACAAAATCGAATAATCCTTTGGTAAAATGATGTGAAAGTACAGAATTTCATGTATTAAACAGTTGCAAGCGTGATAATTCACTCATATTTCGTACTTGTTGGTTCCAAATGTTCTTGCTGTTCAGTTTGGTTTACCGTAGGGCATTTTTGCAGTAGTGCAGCAGTGCATCACGTTCGTGCAGAAAAATAATGCATCAGTTCTAATAGCTTCATGACTTTCATGTATTTGCTTGTGGAACCAGCAGTGTGATCTCTTCCAGTGTATAAATGAACGCACAAATGTTTTCATTTGTGATATTAATAATACTTAAAACTGTTTACATGCATTGTATAGTTAGGCAGGCATAAATTTATGGACAATAGCAATATTTATTTAACGTGCTGTTTAAGCGCCCTAGAACAGACAGGGTATATTTGCATGTGTTCTGTAGTCGCAAACCATTACAATATATATGTCACACCTTTTTGCATTTCATATTGCAAAATTGTGCTTTTTTCAATTTCTGATTCAGTCAAAATTTCTGTTCCAGACATGCAGTAATGAGGATGGCACCAGCATAAAGCAACACGCTCCACACTCTAAACAGAAGCTGCTGCCTACTACAACAAGGCCATTGTGTGGACATTGGCTGCTACTACAAGGTAAACAACATGTGGTTCAGAAATAAGTATGCCTGATATATGCTGTATTGTCTTGCTAGTCTTGAAATACAAGTCATTTGTTTGCAGCAGAAATGAATGTTTGCTCATGTTTATGGTTCAGTATAATTGGTTCGAACATAAAAGAAAACACACATGACTTTGGCTAATCTGTGCTGTATCTCATGTGTCACCGTTCTGCCCCAACAGAGTCCATGCCAAGCATACCTTGGTCATCACAGGAGCTCCTATCCACACCAACAGAAAGGGGCTGGAGCTGAATTTGCAAGGCTTTTATACCACGAACAAAGAAGCGCATGCAGAAGAATTTACATGAGATATCAAGTCTGCAGAGCACTGTGTCAAGACTGAAAAGAGCTTCAGCCACCATTCCACCAGCGCGGACAAATTGGCTGAGTCATCCAGGTAACTCAAAAAGGACTTTATGGAAATTCTTCGTCTTCAGATGCGCCTGCAACTTCTGATCAAGCACGGATGATGCTGGCCAAAAGAGTTCCATTAGTTTGCCCTTAATCAGCTTCCTGGCCATGTCAATTCCATTTGTGCCAAGTGTAATTTTTTTTCTATAAATGCAAGCTTTTTCATTGCCCATTCTCGTTAGAGATCATTCATCCTCATCCAAACATAAAGGTCAACCGATTCTTCGCTGATACTTAATACCAGTCACTGTCTAGTAGCATAACATATCTGTAGCAGTACCTTTTAGTGCATGTTGTCATGCACAATTCCTCTCCTGAAATAGCTGATGCAACATCGACATGTTTCTTGCATTAACCTACGCACTGTTTGCTATGCACCATTTTACTTTTCTTGATGTTTTTGGCCTTCAATGCTTGCAGAGCAGGGTGGCTTCTCTCTTGAATGCAAGCTTTCTCATTTTCCATATTCCTAGTCTTGTTGATGGTTGCTCTTCTTCCTCGATAGCCTGGGTCTTTGCGCAAGCTACACTGAATGATAGATTGCAGAATCTGGTTTTGCTGCCCCACTTGGTTGTGGTCGCCGTGTTACATTTCTCGGATGTGGGGGCCTGCTCAGTTACATTGGTAAGCAGTCTCTCGAGGTAAGCATTTGCTCCTGCAGTCCGCACAGCGACATAGACTCCCAGTGTACACACACCATAACTGGTGCTCCCCGTTCATTTTTTCCTGCTGCAGCCATGGGCAAATTGTGCTTGTGGCCTACCTTGGCCATGATTTGCTCAAAACTGAGACCAGCATATGTGCTTACATGGTTCAAAGTGTATGAAGTTGATAGCCGTACGGGGGGAAATGCCTGCGAAAATGGCTGCCAAAGGTGATGCCCACGAAAGCGACTTGTCCATATTGAGACAAAGTGGAACGCCAAATGTGAGCCACACATTAGTGGCCCTCGACAGAAAAGAAACATGCAGGTTGGAAAGGAGTCAACGCTAAAATGCCGGATAGTCCATTTCGCTGTGTTGGTTGTGGCAGCAAATGCCTGCATCACCTGATTTCTTCGCAATGGAAGTTGCTCATCTTCAACGGCTACTGTCGTTTCAAACAGGTGCGACGCTCTGTCCAATCTGTTTGTACTGCTGTTTGTCGCTCGTTACCAGACCAGCACATGTGACGAAGGCAAGCATTATGCCTGTAAGTAGGCGGCTGAATGAATCCTAAGAGACCCGTGTATGTGAATGCTCACTGTTGCCATATGGTTTGTAGCCAATGTATAATGTATTCTCTGAACACTATGTTATGAATGATTGCCGTTTATTTTTGCTGTTATCTCACTTGGTTACGGTCGCCGTATTATGCTTATTGGATGTGGGGGCCTGGTCAGTTGCATTGGAAAACAGTCTCTCGAGGTAAGCATTTGCTCCTGCAGTCCGCACAGTGACATAGACTCCCAATTTACACACCATGATTCGTGCTCCCCGTTCAGCCTTTCCTGCTGCAGCCATGTGCAAATTGTGCCTGCGGTCTTTCTCAGTCGCAATTAAGCACGAACGGAGACAAGCATACGTGCTTACATGGTCCAACGTGTTTGAAGTTCATAGCCACATGGGTGGAAAGGCCCGCATAAATGGCTGCCAAAGGTGATGCCCACGAAAGCGACTTGTCCATATTGAGACAAAGTGGGACGCCAAATGTGAGCCACACATTAGTGGCCCTCGACAGAAAAGAAACATGCAGGTTGGAAAGGAGTTAACGCTAAAATGGCGGATAGTCCATTTCGCTGTGTTGGTTGTGGCAGCAGATGCCTGCATCACCCGATTTCTTCGCAATGGAAGTTGCTCATCTTCAACGGCAACTGTCGGTTCAAACAGGTGCGACGCTCTGTCCAATCTGTTTGTACTGCTGTTTGTCGCTCGTTACCAGACCACCACATGCGACGAAGGCAAGCATTATGCCTGTAAGTAGGCGGCTGAATGTATCCTAAGAGACCCGTCTATGTGAATGCTCACTGTTGCCATATGGTTTGTAGCCAATGTATAACGTATTCTCTGAACACTATGTGGTGAATGATTGCCGTTTATTTTTGCTGTTATCTCACTTGGTTACGGTCGCTGTGTTATGCTTATCGGATGTGGCGGCCTGGTCAGTTGCACTGGAAAGCAGTTTCTCGAAGTAAGCATTTGCTCCTGCAATCTGCACAGCGACATATTTAGACTCCCAATTTACACACCGTGATTCGTGCTCCCCGTTCACGTTCAGCCTTTCCTGCTGCAGCCATGGGCAAATTGTGCCTGTTGCCTTTCTCGGCCGCGATTAAGCACGAACGGAGAGCGGCATACGTGCTTACATGGTCCGACGTGTGTGAAGTTGGGTGCAAAGGCCCGCAAAAGTGGCTGATGAAGGTGATGCCCACGAAAGCGACTTGTCCATATTGAGACAATGTGGGACACCAAGTGCGAGCCACACATTAGCGGCCTCCGAAAGAAAAGTAACGTGCATGTTGGAAAGGAGTTAAGGTTAAAATGCCGGGTAGTCCATGTCGCTGTGTTGGCTGCGGCAGCAGATGCCTGGTTCACCCGATTGTTTCGCAGTGCAAGTTGCTCATCTTTAACGGCGACTGCCGCTGCAAACAGGCGGGACACTGACCAATCTGCATGAGCCGCTGGTTGTCGCTCGTTACTAGACCGCCATGTGTGACGACGACGGTGAGCCGTTTACGAGCTCGCGTCAAAGATTCCAGTGTATCTCGACATACAAATTTTATTTGTGCTATTGCACGAGAATGTACATACACTGCTTGTCTTCTGCCAATAAAGTCGCACGTTCTGTTCACTCACTTGTGGCTTGTTTGTATGGGCGTCAGTAGAGGCTCTTTGGTCTCCTGGCAATTAGAACGCACCGGCTACGCGGCAGCCGAGGCGAGTACGGCGCGTACGAGCGGATACAAGCGAGCGTACACGACCGGCAAAAAGCGGCCATATTGAATGATGCTCTAAAAAAAAAAATGCGCATTTCCGCTTCCTGTTTTAGCAGCGTCATCTGGCGTCCACCTAGGTAAGTTCCATGCGCTGCCGCTGCTTATTTTCGAACCACTGCGGAAGGTACAGTTTCCCTTCTCTAAAGTTGTTCTTTATTCTATGCCGTCCCGCGTCTCTCTCGCGATAGCAGGCTGACGCCACCGAAGCAGCGTGCAACCAACGGTTCAACCCAGTTCGAAGATGGCGCCGACAAAGCGCAAAGCTGTGTCGCTTGACACGAAGATGGATATTTTGCAGGACTCTCGATGCGGCTTCAAGGTGAGCGCCCTCGTGAAGAAGTATGAGCTCGTCCAGTTAACGATATCAACCATCTTGAAAACCGGGAGCACCGCGATTGTGAAGGCAGGAGCTATCAGCGGCCATTCCGATCAGCGGAAAAGGGGTTAGAGACCCCTTGTACGCCGATGTTGAAGAGGCGCTTTACCAGTGGTTCATCACCAATGGCTTAAAGAAGGCGGGCTTTCTGCGTAAGGACGAACTTCCCCAACCCGCTGAGACCGACCCGGTGGAAGTCGTTGACATAACCGAGCTCTGGGAGCTCGTTCCTACTGGTGACACAGGTGGTGTGTCGAAGGAGGAGCTTTTGACTGCAGACAGTGCTGCCTCGTTTTGCGATGAGGTCACCAACGAGGCGATCGCCGAAGATGTGCTGTCTCGACAGACGCAAAGTTGTGCGACGGTGGCGACGGCATCAGCGACAGTGACAACGAGATCGACAGTGGCTCCTTGACCTCGACCACGATGTCCACGCAAAGTGCACTGTCGTCGATCGACTCCTTAATTGATTTTATGCATGCTAAAGGATTGCCGCCAGTGTTCGCGCAGCAGCTGGAATCCATGCACACCGCGGTTGTGAAGCTGAAGCTGCCGCAAAAGCAAGTGCAGATTTCGGACTATTTCGGCGCGCCTAATCCTTGACACGGTCATTGGCGCTAGAAATAAAGTTTGTTTTTCACGGCCTACTGTATACATCATCTATTCTTTAGAGCAAGGAGCGAATTCGAGTTCAGAGCTGCAAAGGTAAAGAGCGCAAACGCGTTGAAAAAAAATTTTTTTTTTTGATAACTGCAGTCCAGATATAGCGATCATCGGTTATAACGATCATATTTTTCGTCTTTATCGATATCGTTATAAGTGGACTGCACTGTACTATTTTCAACAGTTTTGGAAGGACCAGAACAATGCATATCACGAAAAAGAACAACAGACATTCAACTGTGAGGTTTTTTCTTTCGAGGAAACCGTATGGGTTTCCTTTGTAGCAATTTGCTATGTTTGGGTCGATGTATAATTTTCCCTTTTATAACTAATTCTCTCCACCTTGTGGGTTTCCGCAGAACAATTACATCAAACAGACCGAGTTCAGAAAGAAAGAAGATAAACACAATTTAGCTCTGAGGCTGCCAATTCATGATAGAAATTAAAGCATATTTAGGTGAGCTGTTATAATTTAGAGCTCAGTGGTATTATGGGCCAGCAGGTGAGTGGAGACACCACTGCGCATGTGTGGTACGCTGAGGCGGCTAGCATATTTACGGAGCAGGCCGCTCGCTCACTGGTATCCTCTCCCCAGTGGAGTGTGCACACAGAGCAGCGTTTTTGTGAAGCAAACATGGTGACCACCCGCACAAACAGCAGCATGCCGTTGGCGTCATGTTAAAATGTGGCGCTGGCTCACCTGCAGGCTACAAAGCCTCGGAGGTGTTTCACCACCGAAGAGGACCTCTGTATCCTGCGAGAGGATTCAGCAATAAAGCCATTTGGCAACAATTTGAAGTGGACGACCGCAATCGAGTACCTGAAGCGAGCGTACTGTTTTTTTCATGGTAACTCTAACCTTGTTCGACAGGTGGTGCAGCAAAGTGCTCTGCTCGACTGAGCGAGGGATCGCTGAGCTAAAGCTCTTCCTTTCATCTTCCATATTTACATTACGTACAAGAATGATGCAGAAATACAGAAGATAAGAAGTTCATGATAAGAAGATCAGAAGTTTTGGCTCCCAATCTATTTTCCAAGTGTCCGTCTCCTCTTTTTAACCTTTCCGTCAACCTGGTCCCGTTGCCTTCCCCCAATCCATCATAAGAAGATGGATGACATGTCATGCCAATCCATAGGTTGATCCAAAACACATGCACATCACTGTGCATGAACAGGGATAAGGGAAAGCACAATGACCCTGTCTCCAGCACAGACATGGCACTTTGGGCTGATGTCAGGTGATGTGAAGGAATGTCTCCCTCTTTGCAGAGCCCCTGTTGGCATAGGAGGTGGTTCTGACTAGGTCACATTGGCTCGTTCACCATTGTCACATCCTCCGTGAGCAACTGGTTTTGTGGGTTAAATGGCCTATCACAACAGCGGTGATAGCTCTGAATGCGGCATGTGACAGCCCGTGAGGAGATTTGCTGGTGCAGGAATAGGAAACTGAGTGTATGACAGTGTTTCTACATGATAAGTGCAGGCAAGTACTGCTGGGAAGCTGCTGTGGCGAGCAACTACTGTACTCAATCGCTTGCACCTCGCACATTTTCTTGTTTGCATAGGATCTAGTTGCCGGAAAATGCATCATACGATCGCATTTGGCAATGTATGGAATGTTGGTGCTGAAAATTTGTGTTTTCTGGGAATGTAACAACCAGGAAAAAAAAAAGTGTAACTGTATTGGGTTGTTTTTGTGTTCTCAATTGTGAATGTGGGCGCTGGGAAATTGTACGACAATGGATCGTATCAACGAGGTTCTACTGCATTAGTTGCTTTTTCAAATTATGTGGGAATATATTCATTGAAAGGGATCACACTTACTCCAATTTAATCTCAGTTTTAAGAAAAGGTGTAGTGGGGCCCCTTTTTGGCTGCTATTTGTCATGCAGAGCTTTGACTATTGACTACATGCACCCTCCCCTTTCCTGAAATATGGCACATAACAGAGGACAAAATTCAGTTATGAGAGTGAAAGGTTCCAGGTTCTCACCCTGTGTTATTCATAAGCGCTGCTGCATACGAGGTCTTCATGCCTGGGGCTGCACAGGCATCCAGTAGTACTGCACCTGGCTGGGGATCCAAGGCAATCACTGCCATACCCGACGCCTGCAAAAGCATCACAGGTGAATGAGTTCCTTTTAATTTGCAGCGTACAATAATTGAAGCAACCATGCAGGCAGAATGGTCTATGTCGCTGTTAGCCAAAGGTAAAAATCCTATCTTAGTGCTACAGTACATGATGAGGCAGTCGCATAGCTTTGTTCAAAAAGAGGAAGTGGTTGTTCTTGCTGGCAACTCATAATATACAAGGGGCTACACAACATGCCTGCACTTCACATACACTGACACCAGCTTTCAAGGAACGCCCACATCTTTAGATCCCCAGTGTAAAGATACAGCTAAGGGTACTGCAGTAAATGTTTGCACTCTAGCGGTTACATAATTTGGTTTGTAGTTTGGAAATGAAAGCCACATACATATTGTTACAATGGGGTGCGTTTATTTAAAGAATTGATGAAAAGGGGCCGCGCCAGCACCGAGCCGCTGCAAAGACAATCGCACTTAGTTTCTCCTCTTCCTCCGTTCTTCCTGTAGCTTTAGTGTAATACTCCTCCCTTCACAGACAAAGCCCGCTGGGCGAGTAACTGTTACATCCACTTGGAGCCACGGGGATGACAGAGTTTCAGGCGAGCGACATGAACAAGCTGCACCTTCTTAGACCGATAGTCATTAGAAACGAGACGACCAATCGAACAGGTCACATCACTTAGGCAATTGGTGATGACGAAAGGCCCGGTGTAACGAGCCAGAAACTTCTGGCACAGGCTGCGCTTGCAAAGTGGTGTCCAAACACATACTATGTCCCCGTTGTCGTACGACACATTCTTATGGCGGGAATTGTAGCTAATCTTGGAGCGGTCCTGGGATGCCAACGTACGGAGCTAAGCTATGCGGCGTGCTTCCTCAGCGCGGCAGAGAGTCTGGGCAATAGAAGAGTCCGCATGAGGAGTAAAAGGTAAAATGGTGTCAAGGAAGCTACGGGGTGGTCTGACATAAAGAAGATAGAAAGGACTGTAGCCGGTAGTTTCATGCTTTGCAGTGTTGTAGGCGTATGTGATAAATGGCAAGATATCATCCCAATTTTTGTGCCTAGAATCAACATACATCGAAAGCATGTTGGTCAAAGTTCTGTTAGTGAGCTCGACGAGACCATTTGTCTGTTAGTGATACGGAGTTCGCGTGGCGAAACAGGCAAGCACATAGATGCAACAGCTCTTCGACTACGTCGGCCACGAACCGGCGACCACAATCGCTCACAATAACACGAGGGGGTCCATGACGCAGTATAACGGCAGTATAACGTTATGCAGTACAACGGAGGACAGGAGGAAGCTCGAAACATCAAGAGCAGTTGGCATCACTGCGGTTTCAGCATAACGCGTCAGATTGTCGATGCAGACTATAGTCCAATGGTTGTTGTTTGTTGAGCGCGAGAACTGGCCGAGAAGGTCCACTCCAACCATTTGAAAGATGATGGTGGCACCACAGAGGGAAGGAGTCCGACTGGAGCAGTATTAGGGCGCTTGAATTGCTGGCACTTGTAACAACTGGCCCCATACTTTTCTATATCCTGTCGCATACTAGTCCAGTAGAATCGGCCCTGAATGCGGTGGTATGTTCTGGTGAAACCTAGGTGCCCAGCAGTCGAGTCGTGCATAGCACGGAGCATGTGGGTTTGTAAATTCTTAGGGACCACTAAGAGGAGGCAGGCGCCGTCAGCCGCACAATTCTTCTTGTAGAGCAGGCCATCTTGGATGACAAAGCCATTTTTACCTGTTAGTTGAGCAGCTGAGGCGAAGCGGGCACCCAGGCTGCGTTTGTCACGCCGCTTTCCCCGGAAAGTGGCCAGGTCGGGAAAAATAAATGTTGTTGATGGCGGCGAGAAACTCATCGAAATTGTCGGCGTCACATGCACTTGTTGGTAGAGAGAGCCTCAAAAGACAGTCGGCGTCTGCATAATGTAGGCCACTCTTGTAACGGACTGCAAAGTCAAATTTTTGCAAACGTAACCCCTATCGAGCAAGGCGGCCAGACGGGTCACGGAGACCAACCAACCAACATAGTGCATGGTGATCAGCAAGAATCGTGAAGCGGCACCCGTAGAGATATGGGCGGAACTTCTGGACTGCAAAGACAACAGCGAGACACCCTTGCTCAGTGACAGTGTAATTCTGTTCGGCCTTGCTCAACGAACGGCTGGCACAGGCAATGGCAAGTTTGGCGTCACCAAAACGCTGGACGAGGACGGCGCCGTGGCCGATTCCACTTGTGTCGGTGTACAATTATGTTGTGGCAGAGAGGTAAAAATGGCAAAGTATGGGTCCAGAAGAGAGCAGGAACTTCAGTTGATGAAACGAGGAATTGCAATCTGCTGTCCAAATGAAAGGGTTATCCTTGCACAGCAATGAAGTCAGAAGGGTTGAAATTCGGGCCAGTTGGTACATAGTTCATAGAAGGAAAAAACCAGTCACAAAACACGAAGGACAAGAAGAGAGGTTTACACCACAAGTCAGAGGGTAGGCAGTATCGGCAAAGTTGGGCATAAAACGTGTGAAGTACGAGCAAAGACCCGAGAAGCTCCTCAGCTCGCGTTGTGACTGCGGTTGTTTAAAGTCGCTAACTGCAGTGACCTTCTGTGGGTCTGGTCACACCCCCTGCTTGTCCACTAGATGTTCAAGTACTAGTACCTCTCGTTGGCCAAAGTGATATTGCTTGGAGTTGAGGGTAAGGGCAGCTTGTTCAAGGCACGTCAGAATAATGTCGAGTCGATGGTTGTACTCTGCAAAAGTGCGGCCAAAAATGACGATGTTGTCCAGATAACACAAACAAACCTGCCATTTCAGGCCGCACAGTACCATGTCTATAAACCTTTCAAATGTTGCAGGCATGTTGCACAAACCAAACGGCATGACACTGAATTCAAACAAGCCGTCTGGGGTCACAAAAGCGGTTTTCTCTTTGTCAGCTGAATGCATGGGTATCTGCCAGTAGCCCTATCAGAGGTCTACAGATGAAAAGTAGGGTGCGGAATGAAGGCAGTCGATAACATCATCGACCTGGGGAAGTGGATACACATCCTTTTTCGTCACAGAATTGGCACAAAACCTCCAGGACCCATCTTTCTTCTTCACGAGGATGACTGGCGCAGCCCAAGGGCTAGCGGAATCTTGGATGACGCCTTTGTCTAGCATGTCATCGACCTGTTGAGTGATGATCTTGCGCTCTGACGCGGACATGCGGTAAGGCGTCTGCCTGATGGGATACTAGTCCCATCACCACACAACAGACTGGCAGTAGGAATACAAGTCATCCAGGTGTCGCGACAGGCACAAATTTTATGAAGAACTCCTGAATCAGCACTCCACCTTGCTGGACTGCTGCTTATTCCAGAATGAAGTCTGGCAAGACTAAAGAGATCCCTTTGTGGCACAGGCTGACCATATATAGAAAGAATTGAAAATGTGGCTAATTGGCAAATGTGCATGTTATGGCCAAAGTGCCTAGTGTTGTAATCTCAGCGCTGACGCCCGTTGTTGCAAATGGGTCGCAAGCCCCAAGGGTAGCGTTGGCCTGGCGGCCTGGGGCACAACTGGAAGCATCCGAAGGTCCTGGCAAAGCATGAGTCGACTGGTAACAGAACAACTTGTTTATTCTAGCATCGCAAAAGAGCGGGCGGTCAGGTCGACCGAAGTGGAGAGACGGGAGAGCACGTTACTCAACAGAAGAAATCGGAGCCTCTCCCTTGGCGTCCGGGGGCAGCTGCTCTTATACTCTCGGAGTTGAGGGCAAGAGGAAGGCCTCGTGACGAGACCACGTGACGGCGGGCACGGACAGGATGAGAGACACGTTGAGACGAGTGTAGTGACGCATCCGCCAAGCCGGCGCCTGTCAGACCTCCTCGCTTCACACTTGGGGAGCTCCTCTCCCCGGCTGCCGCGCTTTGACAAGCGTGGGCACACACATGCACACACGAAGACACGTGGCACTGAAACACGCCTGGACGCGCTTGGCGGGGAGGCTTTGCGGGAGCTCCGAACGGGCCAAAATGTCCGCCGCTTTGAACGAAGCCCCGGCGTCCGTTGCATCCGCGCCGGCTATACCGCGTGTCGTAGGCGAAACGTAACACTAGGAAGACAAAAAGGTGCCATTTGTTGATGTATATGGTTTTGTGGCGCAAGGGCAAGTAATGGTCAAAGAGCACCAAGAAATGGTATGATTTAGTCATTGATGTGGTCAATGACACAGCGTGTATGCGACATGGCCTGTACAGTGGCCTGAAACATTTCCAGTAAAGTGTGTAAAATACAAATGTAATAGAAACATGACAACGATACATAGGGTGTAAAATGATATGTAGGATGAACACAGAAGATGTGCTACAAAGGGGTTTTTGATAACTAAAATTTGTCACTGGCAGTAGCACTACTGACTCGTGAGAGCCCTTGGAAACTAAGGGCCTCAAGGCATGTGCTATACAAAACGTTACCGTCGCAACAACGGGCCTCTCAAGAGAGACCGTGCTATGAATTTCTTGGGCTGATAATATTTAGTGTGGAGACTTAATCTAAAAAACTTAAAATTGATTTTGTTTAGAATAATGGTTCCTCGCTAAGAAACATTGCTGGATGAAAAAGAATATGTTGTCTGTCAGCTAGTGGGAAGTGCTTTTTCCTTTCAGTGTCTGCTTCCCGAGAATCCAGTAAGACGTGAAGGACAGTCAGCCCCTTACCACATTTATCACATGTCGGAGGTTCCGCACCAGTCAACATGTTATTGTAGGTACTGCACGTGTGACCTATTCTAATACAATAGAAGAGGACATCATGTCATCGAGACTTTGTTACTGATGATGAATGTCGAAACTAGCTTAATTAAATGTAGCGCATTAAAGGTTCAACTATCCCAGAAGCGATGCCAGTAGCTCTTTCGTTTTTCATGAAAGAAAGGCTTAAGATCTGTAGCAAGTACAGGTACTGAGTTACTGTCCATTGTTGCTATGGATTTAGCAAGTTCATTGGCCAGCACATTATCCACTGTGATGTGTCAAGTACGCGAGTGCTACGATCGGAGTGGGTCAGCCATGCGAAGACGACGAAGGTATGCTGCAGTGGATGCACGAGCGTGCTGAAGAAATAATTCGAACAGCAACAACAACAAGCGAGCAGAGAGAAGAAAGAAGAAACTGGGCAAACGTGGAACAACAAGCCTGCATGGAGGAAGGAGTTAACCAGTGCTCCAGGCGCAGGAGTGAAGTCGCAGGGCGTCATGCCCATGCTTCGTGCCTTTCACTGGACCACGGCGACCTTCCAGAAGCATGGTCACCGCGTTCTGATCACACACAGAAAGGTCCTGATCGATGTGCGAGAAATGAAGCCCATGCACCGGGAGCAGAGGTGAAGCCATTGGACTTGGTGTCCGTCAAGATTTCTACCTTGTCAAGGCCACCCGCCCATCAGAGCCGGACTTACTCCTACATTACTGGATTCTGGTTGTTCACCTAAGAGTGACTAGGATTTTTCTTCAACAGTGCCTGTTCTCAGCACTGCTTCTACACACTGAGGGCTGCCTCTGTCGCCACCCCAAGTTCATCTCGCAGCTCCACTGCAGACCATGAAACTGTAGGCCCTTTCTGACTGACACTTTCTTTAGAGACTTAATTTTTTTTTGTATGTGTTTGCTTAGTTTGCAGAGTTTCTCTTTTTCTTTGTGCTGGATTTTCTTTAATGAATGGCTTGCAGTGTGGTAACGAACGACTTTGTCACTTCATGCGCTGAGGCTGTTCCTCAGCAACAATGAATTAACTGAAAGAACCTCATCACACCCACAATTCCTCTGTGGCCAGGCACCCAGACTATAATATGTTGTTCAGATGCATAAATAGTATACAGGAGCAAATGATGTTAATAATTACAGCATTCTTATGCTTTTGTGGCGACATCAAAGCCTTGATGACCTTTAAAGTGAACGTATCACGGCCACCATCTTGCATGTAGTTCAGATTCTCCAACCAAGCGACGCCGCTAAGTCACGTTTGGAAAAAGGGGCAAAAAATCTGCTCTTCGCCGTCGCAGCATGCTCCGGTATGTCCCTGTTGTAACGCTGCAACAGGTGATCTACTGTAGATGAGGAAAATGTCCCCTCCCCCCTTCTTTTCAGGATGAGTTGCGCATGGCACCAATGTTTTTTTTTTGTTGTTGTTGCAGTATGTCGTGGCCTTCTCCCCACTGATACTTTCAACAACTGCTCCGTCGAACCTTTCTCTATTTAAAAATGGTTAGTGCTGCTGATGGTGGCTATAAGCATGACTAAGAGGTTCGTCACACCTTTGGTGTGGCTATCGTGTGAACGCGGGCTGCTGCTTCCAAAACCGTCTTGGTAGATGGCCTGGAGACTGCAGTGCTCACTACCTCGGTGGAACACAACACTTGTAATAAAGACAGATTGACACTGAAATATATGGAACCTTCAGTGACGTTGATCATCAACTAGATTTGTTTCTTTTTTTTTCTAGTGCCTACTTCTTTTTTCTTTTTTTAGCATTCTACAAAGTATGGGCCCACTAAAGGAATGTCCTAGGCTTGTAATGGTAAATGTAGCTTTGTGCCTATAAACTGTGGGGATGCGCGACTCTCACGCGTCCCCCGATATGTTGTTTTCCCGCACGGCTCGCGTGGCCTGGCGCCCGCGGCGGTCGGAGTGGTTGAGGCGCAGTACGAGAGATGGCGCGAGTGTTGCGCTGCTAACGCCGCCAACAGGCGGGGTTACTTGGGTGCCGAAAGACAAGGCGCTTCCTCCTTGGTTCGGGACAGCAAGCAGTGCGGACGTGCCGTGCCGCGCGTGCGCCGATCCATGCTTCTGTGAGACCGCCTCGCGTGGCCTGCCTTTGAACGCACCACCGTTCGCGTGACCGTATGCGCGAACGACCAGGCGTTGGGATCCAGCATGGGGCGAACATATTCGCTCGTTATCCGGTCGCGGTGAGTCGGACTTCTAGATTTGTCGCGCGCCCATCGGCATGTTTTGTGGGTAGCAACTCGGCTAGCAGGCATTGATCTATGAAAGGTGCAATAAATGCCCTTGTGATTGTTTGCACTACTGTACTGTCGTTCCTTTGTCCCAAGAGCACGGGAGGAGAACCCCACAAAACACAGACAAAAAGCGAAGGAAATTGCTATTGGCCACAGTAACTGTCTAGTGCACTCTGCTCACACCTGAACAGTGGTCAGCAGTGGAGGAGGGGTGGCAATAGAAGAGTAGGCGGAAAGCTTATGTGGGCATTTATAAGCTATTCTTTGTCATCTGTACATTATCATCATCATCTGGGGTTCGAATGGGGTTCTTTTTTATCATCGCTTGTGGAGCTTGCTCTTGAGTGTGGTTCGTGCTGTGGGCGTGGTTGGTTCGCCGCATCTTTGACGCAGAATAAACGTCGTGATAACTGCTGTGTCACAAGAGGTGGAGTGTACTCTTCGGTCCTCCATCCTCTGACTCCCCGCTCAACCTCCTGGAGCTTTGACCGAGTCGCCGATTGTGCCAACATGTCGCAGGACGAGCCAACAGGCACTTCTACTTCCACTATCTCGGCCTCGGCTACCCCAGCCTCTTCGTATTGGATTGTCAGTGGACAACAGCGTGATCCCCATCTGTTTGCTGGACTTCGCGGTGAAGACGTCGAGGATTGGCTGGACGACTACGACCGAGTGAGTTCGGCTAACTGTTGGGACGATGTGTCCAAGCTACGTCACGTCGCCTTTTATCTGACAGGAGTAGCGAAGACTTCGTTTTTCAACCATGAGGTTGATTTCATGAACTGGGGCGCTTTCAAACAGCAGCTCCACCAAATCTTCAGCACACCGGCTGTTCGTTCCGCCCTCGCAAAAAAGACGCTCGACACTCACAAGCAACAACTCGAGGATGTGCTCACATCGAGGATGTGCTTGCTCTTTGTCGACGCGTGAGCACGGCCATGACCGAATCAGACAGGGTTCGCCACATCCTCAAAGGCATTGGAGCTATTGCTTTCAATGCTTTAGCCATCAAGAACCAGCTACCGTCGCTGATATCGTCGCTGCTTGATGCCTTGACGAACTCAAATCAGTACGGTTGCAGCCAGACACCATTGCAAACACTACCGACGACGCCACATTACGAGCAATGATCCGCACAATAATTTGAGAAGAGCTACAGTATCTTGGCTTAACCGCAGGGCCTATGTCTTCTCATGCATCAGATACCAATCTGCGAGCCGTTGTCAAGGAGAAATTGGCACCCATGGCTGGTGCAGCGTACATGGACCCTCTGAACCCTAGGGCCGCGCCAACGTACGCACAAGTAGCCGCAGTTACTCCCATCACCGTTCCACTGATGCCTCCAAAACCAACGCTGGCCATCATGGCTTCCATGACTACCAGCGCACCTAGCCAAACCAGCTATCTGCAGTGGTGTCCTCCTCGTTCCACCTGCTACTACTGCGGCTATCGTGGCCACATAGCACGTTTTTGCCGCAAGCGCCAGCAACACGAGCGCCGCGGATATGACGTATACGAACAGGATGACTTTTTGCCCGGAGCTACTTTCCAATGTCTAGGGAGCCTCCATGACCAACGCCGTCCTTATGCTCCACCGTGCGGCCGCTCTCCATCACCTACTGTAGCATCCGAGACGGCTCCGACGTACCGTCCTGCGAGACGTCGTTCTGCGAGACGCCGCTCACCATCACCCCTTCGCCGATCTACGTCCTCACCTAGACTTGCTTCTCAATTCGCCGAGCGTCATCCGGAAAACTGAATTATGCAGCTTTTGGAGGAAAAGCTGCATCGAACGACAAAAATTCTCCATCGCGTCCGTGCAACATGATATTGGTTGTAGTAGCAGGTATACAAATAGAAGCTTTGATAGACACTGGTGCTAGTGTTTCAGTTATTCACCGTGAATTGTGTTCGCGACTTCGGAAAGTTACGACCCCCTATGATGGGCCTTCGCCACTCGCTGCTCAAGGGGCCTCCATTCGACCTACCACCACGTGCACTGCTCGTATTTCCATCAATGGACTTCTGCATTACATAAAATTTGCAGTGCAAGGTTCTTGTTCCCAGCAGCTCATATCTGGATGGGATTTTCTTTCTAAGGCCTCCGCCTCCATCTGCTGCGGGCAACGCATTCTCCACATGACCGACACGACCTATTCATGCAGGTGACGCACCACTTCACTTGCTTGCTGCAGAAGATACCGCGCTACCTCCTCGCCATCTAAGAATTGTTACTATCACGTCTGATGTCATTGACTGCGGCGACGTGCTCATATTGCCATCTGCATACTGTCTAGCAAGAGGGATAGCCTTTGCATAAGGACTCGTTCGGTTTGATCATGGCTCTGCACTTCTCTACGCTACAAACCCGACATCCGAAAAGATTCTCATCTCTAAAGGCACTACATTGGCTTGCGCCACTGAATCAGAGTCTATCTCTGTTGTTTCCTTTAAACCAGCTTCCTCTGAAGTTCTTTGTACCGGACAGGCCGCATCTCCTTCAGCTCTTGCAGCTGCCATCAGTTCCGACCTGACACCTTCGCAGTCACAACAGTTGCTTGCTTTGCTCCAAAAACACAAATCTTCGTTTGACGCGCATTCAGCTTCCTTGGGAAAGACTTCGATTACGACACATCGGATGAAGACAGATGGTACATCCATTGTGCGCTGTAGACCGTATCGCGTGTCACTAGCAGAGAGGAAAGTCATTGACGAGAACGTCACCGACATGCTCCAACGGACATAATACGCCCATCTGCTAGCCCTTGGTCTTCCCCCGTTGTTTTGGTTTGCAAGAAAGGCGGCTCTGTTCGATTTTGTGTCGACTACCGAGCGCTTGACAAAATCACACGTAAGGATGTATACCCTATGCCACGAATAGATGCCTTGGATTCCCTGCAGGGTGCCAAGTACTTCTTCAGTCTCGATCTGCGTTCCGGCTACTGGCAGATACCTATGCATGAGGACGATAAAGAGAAAACATCGTTTTCAACACCAGATGGGCTCTACGAGTTTAATGTCCTGCCATTCGGCCTCTGCAATGCGCCCGCAACATTCGAGCGCATGATTGACACCGTTCTTTGTGTCCTGAAGTGGAAGACTTGTTTGTGCTATCTGGACGATATTGTTGTTTTCTCGTCAACCTTCTCTCAGCACCTGCAACGTCTGGATGAAGTTCTCACGTGCCTTGCCAACACTGGACTTCAGCTAAACACCAAGAAATGCCATTTTGCGAGCAAGACGATCAAGGTGTTAGGTCACATTGTGAGCAAAGATGGCATTCGTCCAGATCCTGACAAGGTTTAGACAGTTGGGCACTTCCCTCGTCCCGAAAAGACCAAAGATTTGCGCAGTTTTCTAGGCCTCGCTTCCTATTTTCTCCGATTCATACGAGACTTCGCCTCAATAGCGTCACCTCTGCACAAATTACTGGGTTCTAATGTTCCCTTTGTGTGGTCTCCCAAATGTGAATCAGTGTTCGCCCATCTGAAGCACGCTCTCACATCTGAACCAGTACTTCGCCATTTTGATGAAGCTGCTCCTACCCTCCTGCATATGGGTGCTAGTGGTCACGGCATTGGTGGCATTCTCCTACAGCGAGACGACACTTTAGGTGAGAGGGTCGTCGTGTACGCAAGTCGTGTTCTGACAAATGCCTAAAAGAATTGCACCTTCACGGAGCAGGAATGCCTAGCTATCGTTTGGTCTGTGTAGAAGTTTCGACCTTATCTTCACGGCCACCGTTTTACCATCGTTACAGACCGTCATGCATTATGCTGGCTTTCAACGCTGAAGAACTTGTCTCAACTTGGTCGGTGGATTCTTTGTCTGCAAGAATATGACTTTACTATTACCTGCAAGTGCGGGAAAAAAAACACCAAGATGCAGACACGCTTTCTCGCTGTCCACTTCCTACGGCACCATGCAATGGACCTCGAACTATGATCTGTAACAAGCTTTCGCACGATCCCTCTTCTCATGCTTTTCTGTTGGCCACTGTCGACGAGATGCCTCCACACGACAACAGATTCTTCCAGTCTCATCAAATTGCTGACTTGGCGCATCATAGACCACCTTCAAGGAGCTTCGCGCCCGCCTAACGCCCGCCTTCGTTGACAGCTTACGCAATTTAAGATTGACAACCACGTCCTGCACCGTCATGTCTATCTACCCCACGGTCAACGCTGGGTTCCTGTCCTGCCACGCTCTCTACGTGCTCATGTCCTGCAGGCTTCTCACTACGACATGACTGGTGGTCACCTTGGTTTCCAGAAAACCTATGACCGCGTCAAAGGTCGCTTCTACTGGCCTGGCTTGTCCGCCATTGTAGCGAGGTATGTCGCTTCCTGCGCCCTATGTCAGCGTCGAAAGTTCCCTACATCAGCTCCAAGCGGACAACTGCAACCGGTTCCGTGTCCGTCGCAACCATTTGAAGTCGTTGGCATTGACTTGTATGGTCCTCTTCCTGTGACTCTCACCGGTAAACGATGGATTGTGACAGCCGTTGACCACTTGACACGCTACGCCAAAACAGCTTGTGTGCATTCTGCCTCAGCTTCTGAAGTTGCTGCATTCATACTTCAAGCTTTAATACTGCATCACAGTGCTCCTCGCATCCTCCTGAGCGACCGTGGAAAAGCATTCCTCTCGCAACTACTAGAGGAAGTACTCAGAGCCTCCGGAACCACCCACAAGACTACCTCCAGTTACCATCCGCAAACCAACGGCCTAACAGAGCGATTTCATTGCACGCTGTAAGACATGCTAGCCATGTACATCGAACCAGATCACAGAAACTGGGACACAATTTTGCCCTTCGTGACTGACATATGATACCGCCATTCAACGCACAACCGGTTACTAGCCATTCTACCTCATCTATGGTCAGTCCAGTCGCCATGCCTGCCCCACATGTCTGGGTGCTCACTTTTGTTCACAGCTGACTGTGGAAGCGTTCTTAAAGTGCACACAGAACTTGCCCTCACCTCCTCCTAGTTCCCAGGCTCGTACGACGATATCTGGAAACTTGCTTTCCCCACACAGTGAGGTAAATGCATCTGGCAGAGTACTGTATTTGCCCTATTCAATGTGACGCTGGCTGAACGATAGGATTACCAGCAAACAATGAGAAAGCCTTTACTTCCCCAACTGCAGCAATTGAATAATCATTATTCAATTCGATGCGTCTTTGGCAGCATTCAATTTGGAGCCAAAAGTTACTATTTGCACACCCTTACAATATAGACAGCGTAGTACACATGGTTAGGCTGTTTTGTTGGGATAGAAATCATGCACACTTCTGGCGCACATGCCGTGCTGTCGCAGATGCGTTGGCGCACCCACTTGACAGCCCATTCAGCCTGCCCGCATGAGGTCGCGTCATTCAAGTTTCAGAGCCGCAGCACAGAGAAATGGTAAAAGAAGCGGTAGCACAGCACATTCGCTTTAGGAAATGTACACGCGCTCACCACTGCTAGCACTCATTGCACAAGTGTTATGATCGCAATGGCTATCGCAACCACTCCCACATAGTTTTGCGCAGAGCCCTCAGATGTTTTCCCAAGTTTCGCCGACAGCCGCTTTCGTTGCTTTCGTGAAGGACAGTTCCTCTACCTTCCCATGACACAGGCATCCAATGCCAAGTCCTCACACCGGCCTTTGGAATAAAATCACGCATTCTACACAAGCAGGAACGACATAGATTATTTGCCAAGAGTACTTTTTTCTAAAAGTCATCAGTCTACATAGCGTAAATTGTGCACGTGTTGTCTGCCTTTCTCATGCTGTAAATACGATACACCTTTGTACCAGAAGACCACTTGCTGGAAATCCCGTGTTTCAAAACTTCACTGGGCATCGGAACACGTGACATTCGGTTTGTTGGCGCAGCTTGGAATGCCACAGGTCACGCAGCCATCCACACTTTTTGCTGCAGTTGGGGAAGTAAAGGCTTTCTCATTGTTTGCTGGTAATCCTATTGTTCAGCCAGCGTCACATTGAATAGGGCAAATACAGTACTCTGCCAGATGCATTTACCTCACTGTGTGGGGAAAGCAAGTTTCCAGATATCGTCGTACGAGCCTGGGAACTAGGAGGAGGTGAGGGCAAGTACTGTGTGCACTTTAAGAACGCTTCCACAATCAGCTGTGAACAAAAGTGAGCACCCAGAAATGTGGGGCAGGCATGGCGACTGGACTGAGCCAAACACTCAAATCAGGAGAAAGAATCCATCCACGTTTTGCCTGCTTTGTAATGTTTAGTGGCACCACATTTGACGAATGTTGAAACCATCATGAAATAAGTTGATATTTTTTTGCACAGACAGCACCAGCAGCAACAAACACCTGTGACATTTAATATTTATCGGAAATCTTTTGTTTCAAGCACTGCTTAGTAAAACTCATGAGTACTAGTAATTACAAGACATTGTATGGCTCTACTAATGTGCAACACTGGTGAATTAGCATGTACATGAAGAAGAATGTCAATTTGCACAGATCTGGCCAGCAGAAAAATGAGCTAAATTCAGTGCTCCCTTGCAGATTCCTTAATCAACATCACACAATTTCCTCTTCATAGAATTGCAGAAAGGAGCTTGCTGCTTGATTATTGAAAATTTCAGAGTTTCAGCTTGACTAGTTTTGCCTCTTCTTCGGTAATGCGTGACCAAGTAAGCCATAAATTGCCAATTTAAAGTAGTAATAACTCGTGAACTGTTCTTCATCAGAACACAAAACGGCTTTGCATAGATGATAAGTGCACTGTAGCCTAGAAAACCACTAAATATTGTTGTTCTGTACTGAAAAGGAAAAAAAGATATTCTGTTATAAATTTGTATTGTTTTGCCCATTTTTAATAGGGCCTATATAAATTTTCTGATTGATTTACATGCAATGTCTCTTCATAGAAATCTGGTATAACATTTCGTTTAAAGGCACAGCAAAAAGTTTGTTATGTTGAACACTTTTGCCGGAAACTCAGTACAACGGAGGCTAGTACAGCAAAAACGCTGTTTTTTGCTCACAATGTTTTGATTGCCGCCAGGTAACTCTTCAGGCTAGACGATAATACTCGGTGTCAATGGAAAGTGCAGGAAGTAAGCTTTCTAATGCAATATAATTCACATCCACCTAATGAGCGCGGAAAGCACAGTGCACCTGCAAACAATGGCTGAAGACTAAAATATGGAGCACATGCTGCCGGGAGTGGGACCACCACCTTAATGAGTTTAAATATAATTGCACATTTTTGTTTTAATAGCATGGCATGTTTCATAAACGACAATAGTACATAGGCCTCAGCCGTAAAGGTATTTGTTAGTGGATGCAGAACACTGGATACTAAAAATAAAGGACCAACAGATGCATAAGACACACCGGCATGTGACTGATGCATCTGTGTAAAATTCTGGGCACCAGTATTTTGCTTGAAAATCTAAAAAGGGCATTTGAATATGTTATTGTGGAGCATGCTTCAAGATTTCTAGAAATGATGTGTCACATTCTATGGTCTCCTACTGCCACAGTAACAGCCTTACTAGGATCTTAAGACAGTGTTGTAGAAGCCAGACACCCATTTTTTCACTGAGCCTCCTCACATGCAGCGAGGTTTCTCTCAATGTGGGGTGATTATGAAACAGTGTAGCAAACGTCATGTCATTTACAGATATTTAACAAGGATGTTTTCGGTTCGAATGCACTTTCAGAAAATATGTAAAACTAGAGTATGATTTTGCAGGTTAAGTGACCCCTCATTCGATTCCGCATAAAGACTTTGTACAGAACTTGTTCTGAAGGCGACTGTGGCCAGGTGGATGCCTGGCCACAGATGAACGAGATCCAGCATCTTAATCGCACTTGGTGCAGGAGAGTGATAAACTACAGCACCATAATACAAACTGGATTGTATGAGGCTCTTGTACACATTTATTAGACACCTTTTATCACTACCCCATGCTGTGCGCAACAAAACTAAGGATATTCATTGTTTTTAAGCATTTATCCTTATATATTTTATGTGTTCTATGAAGCATAGTTTTGAGTCAAGTATTGCACTCAAAAATGTGTGCTCTGTGTGCAGAGGTAAGCACTGCTGATCGAGTTCAATATTAGCATCTGGGACCAAGCCTCTTCTCCCTCTAAAAAGGACACAGGAGCTTTTCTGGAGATTTAGCTTAAACCCATTTCATTAGCCCATTTTGACACCCTGTTCAGACCAAGCTGAACCTGTCACTCGCAAGCTGCGAGGCTACAGGATTTGAATCCTATTTGCACATTGTCAACGTATACTGAATAAAATATGGTATGTGGAATTGATAATCGTAAAAAAATGCATTTTTACAATAAAAAGAGTATTGCTAAGCACGCCACCCTGCAGCACCCCAGTTTTCTGGAGAAATGGTCTGGAAAGAGAATGACCAATTCTGACACATAATATGCGGTTTGACAGGTAACTTTCTAAAACGTTATGCATTAGACGTCATGCAATGTCTCCGACAAATTTTGAAATATCCCGTAGTGCCACGTCATGTCATACTCCTTTTCCCTATCGAGCAATATGGACAAGAAGTACTGCTTGTGAATGAAAGCGTCACAAGTGTTTGACTCTATGCGTATGAGATGGTCAGTTGTAAAACAACCTTCCTTGAAACCGTTTTGATAAGGATCAAGCATTTTGTTAGATTTGAGGAAATGTAACGTAGACAGCTTATCATATGCTTGAACAGCTTGCACAGACAGCTTGTAAGCACTACTGGACGGTAACTAGTAACTGAAGATGGATTTTTACTTATTTCAAGACTGGAACTAAAATAGGTTCTCTCCACAATGAAGTCAGTTATCCGGCAGCTCAAATGGTGTTAAAAAGTGCAAGCAGTGTGACTGGTGTGTCTGCGTGCAAGTTCTTGATCATGTCATACACGATCCTGTCAGCTCCCAGTGCAGAGCTCTGACATGCGTTTGATGAGGCTCTCAGCTTGGCAACACTGAAAGGAGAGCTACAAGGTTAATTTGGTCTGCATTTCCGATCCAGTTTCTTTCATTCCAATATCTCTTTATATGTAAGGAATGACTTAGAATGATGAATTGAGCTAGAGACGCACTCGAAGTGCTCCCTAAGAGTGCCTGCCTGCTCTTTCAAGGTATTCCCTTGATCAGCGACTGGGCTTGCTGCCGTTCAGCTTTATAAGCCCATTCCAAGCTTTCGCCTCCTGCGTGTAGGAATTCATGCTTTAGGAAAAAAACCTCTCCCACCTTATCCTCCTTGCCTGTTGCCTCATCTGCCTTCCCTGTGGTTTGACGTGCTTACATTCCATGAGATTTTCCGCAATTGGAAATCAACGCAGTATGTGCCATACCTCATTTCGCTTCTTTCATGCCTGTCTGCACTCTTCATTCCACTATGGAACGTACTGTTTACATGAACGACCATTTGTTTGAGAAATGAATTTTTCTGCTGCGTGGATAATAAGAGCTGTAAAACACCCTACTCAGCCATCTATACCAAAATCATTGATAAAATCTCATGTTAAATAACTTGATTCTTTAAACTGCTTCCAGTAAGCTGATGCTACCAATGCTGCTCTACTAGGTTAAGTATTATGGGGAAATGGTCACTCCCAAATGGATTTTTAATACCTCCCATTCCAGATCAGGAATTAGTGAAGCAGAGCCAATGGCCAAATGAATGGACGAATACCAGTTATGCATAAAGTTAAAATATGTATATTCTTTTTTTATTAAAAAGGCAAGCATCAGAGTTTAAAAGTAAATTTTCAATGAGTCGCCCTCTTGTGTCACATCAGGAATCTCCCCAGAGACTGCTGTGGACATTGAAGTCACCCAACACCCAAAGTTCAGGAAGCTATCAACCAGGCTATAGAAAAGCTTTTTTTTTTTAGTTGTTGATTAGGTGACAAGTATAATGTGCAAATGGTAACTAACTTATTGAATAATATTCCTTGTGCTGCCACTGCTTCAAGAGGCGTCCGAAGTTCAAGAGAGCAACATGCTGCACACTTATGGCTACACCACTAGATGAGGAGTTAGCATCGTCACAATATTTTCAGAAAATATTATATTGCCAGAGAAAGCTTATATGTTTAGGTTTCAAGTGTTTCTCTTGAAATCTCGGCCACGGCAGTCCAAATTAATCAGGAGTCCCCCACTACAGCGTGCCTCATAATCAGATCATGGTTTTGGCAAGTAAAACCTCATTTTTTTTTGTTTCTCTTGAACACACGGTGTTGTGTCGGCAGCGGCATGCAAGTGGGGGCCCACGCACAGCGAGCGTCGACGCAGTGAAGGAGACTCGGAGCTAACTGCTCCCGATGAAAACCGGAACGAAGACTCAGCCGACCCGCGGCCGTTTATTACTAAAAAGGGCTTCACATGCCAGATGACACCTCCTGATTGGTCCCAGCTCGTCACATGACAGAAGGGGGGTGCGCCATCTAGCTAAACTCATAAATGTATGATAACACAGATCTGACAGGGGGCGACACTATACTACACACAGCACCTTTGGATTGCATTTACGGTGAAGTTCTCTGTATTCATTTAGGTTATGAAGTCCACTGATGTTCCATTGTAGCATGTGTATTTGCATAAGAGAAGTGTTTGTGCTGCATGTTGAAGAAACGAATATTAGCTCACAGGGCTCTTTCCAGGCGCCATGACACAATGTTAGTCTTTTTTTGGAGTGCTTGATAGAATCGCGGCACTCCTTAGATGCTGACTGTGCCATTACACTCAGTGTTGCGTTTATTGTCTCTTGCGAGGCACTGGTCACGCATTCTTGTGGGCGGCGTGCTTTGTTGTGAACAGTGCTGAGTGCCGTCTCGGAAAGTGTTCACACAGTGCCATGGATAATGTTTAAGGTATGGTTGGGGGTCACTATCACAGTGATGTCCCCAAATGACGCTAGCTTAAGCAGATTTTCCTGTTGCTCCTTATTGCGAAGTTTCAGGAAGAGATCACAGCTTTCCATCTTCGATGCTTTATAGCCTGCACCCGAGAGCTTCAGTCAACGATTTTGCAACAACAAAAAGTGACATCATTTTCACTGTCCTTTCTGGTTTCTTAGAATGGATTACGTGGAATCACGGAAAGTTTTCTTTTTGTCATCCTAAAAACTGCAACACTTCATCAGTGTGCCCTCTTTTCTGAAAGCAATCGGGGAGCAGGAGGAAAGAGCTAGCCATAAGCATGCATGGCAGTGGTGCCAGCCATCCATTGCGGAGCGCAAGAAGGGGACATGACAGGATTGGTGCAGCACGCAGAGGAGAATGCGCTCGGTGTCTGGCTAGATAGCTGCCATCTTCACCGAATCCTCTTCGTCATCACGCCCATGTCCATGGCTAGGCCGGCTCCCAAAATAAATGTGGCGGCTCATCACCACTCAGAGAACAACTAGAGAGAAGGCAACTACACTTTTAAACATCTGAAAAAACATAGGTAAATAAATCCCATTAAAGGATACATTTGATGCCTAGAAATTCTGAGCAGTGATAGTGTGTACATGCGTCTGATGTGGTTTTCTTGTATCTTATCACACTGCCCAGACACTAAATATGCAGCTGAAAGTGTAAGACTTTACGTGCCACACTCATGGGTACTGGGTTGCGGAAGGCCATGCAGGGCCACAGCTTGGTAAAAATAAATTTCTCTGATGATTGGTTCAGTTCAATGTCCCAAGCAATGGATAGGCATTAAAAGACACCATGGTAGAGAGCCTTAGATTAATTCTGATGGTTCTTAAGTGCTTGCTATACAACTGTTTTTTGTATTTTGCCTCCTACAAATGCAGCTGTGGCAATAAAGGATCGAACCTATGACCTTGAACTCAATAGGGGAACACCATAGGCACTGATGAACTGTTGTTGGTGAAGGAGACTTCCTTGACACCCCACCTTGCAATTGCTCACATGATCACTCGTGTGCTGGCAAGATTAGATTACCTGGGACAATCTTGCACATGCAGAAGCAGGTCATCCTTTTAATCTGCACAGAGGCCTGTCACTCGCAACATTCTAGCTTGCTTGTAAGAGACTTTGCTTAGTTAACGTTAAAACCATGAGATGCTGCTGATCCCTTACGACTACATCATATTAGTGAACCTTCGTGCCAAAAGAGTGTTACTTGCAGTTCTTATAACAAATAAAGATGACAAAGTTGAAGATTTTTGTCGGGACACCACCTGTCTAATAACTGCCATCCCTCAACATCTTTAAATGGCTCAGATTTGACAGGATTCTGCATTGTTTACATCCTTAACTGCAATGAGGAAAATGTTTTGCCTGACAAGCTTCAGTCTGTCTCATATGACTGTTCATTCTACAGCACATCATGTTCTGACAAAGATTCTTTTGTACTCTGGTATTTTCTCTAGATCCTGAAAAACTGTTTAGGACATAGTGACCAATTGGCCCCAAGCAAGCCAAATCAAAAGCACCAACAGTTCACTTGCAGAAGCACTAGTTAAGCCAACTAGAGAGCTTCGATGGAGGGTAGCTCACCTACTTGCACCATTGCTTTAAGACAGTTCTTTGCTTCTGTCTTGGCTACAACTAGTCCTTATTTGAAATCATTGTGGCAGAACACTACCTGAACAGCCTTTCACAAGTCCTAGTGCATGGCAAAGAATTTCAACAATCCCTTTCAGCCCTACAGTTTTGTTTCTTCCTTAAGAAACAGTACCAAAATAGGTTTTTTGTAACCTAAAATGCTTAAAAAATGTGTAAAGTAGAATATTCCCAGAAAGCTTGTATATACTATTATGAATCAACGACTTCACTCCTTGGAACTTCATGGAAAATAATTTAAATTGTAGTGTTTCTCCACTATACAGCAGATTACCAGCGGTATCATAATGCCCAAAACACAGCACTCCAAATTGTGCTTTCTCACATCACCTATACCAGATCCTGATTTCCTAACAAATGTTTTTCCTGTTGCTGTCCCATTTCAGACAGCAGACAACACAATGTTCGTGTCGGGATCGCTAGGTGCTACCTAGCGTGAATAAAAGTGCAGATGATAAGACAGCTACTGCCATTTATGTTGCAAAAGGAAAAACACCCTTTCACGGCCACTTTTGATCACGAGCCATTTAGAAATCGACGAAGTACCCATGACGAGGTGTAATCCCAAAATTGGCAATTGCTCGTGGTGAGCTGAGGCCATCAAGAGCCCTTAGAGGGGCCCTCGAACACTTTTCAAGTCACCATCTTGCAGGTTATGTAGGCTGACGGTTGGAAATGCTTCCAGCCTAGGTCAGAGCACCGATATCGAAATATTTAATATTTTAATCACATGGACAAATCACTACATTGGTGCCAACTGCATCATCACCCAGAGGCATCATCATCACCACAGGCTCCTCCATGATTGGTTAAAAGCTAAGTTGCAGAAAACCAGCGCATTGCAGCAAAAACATATTAAATTAAGATTTTATTTTATTTTAGTTTGCTGTGCTTTCTATATTAATGCAAACAGCCACAGTCATTAAAACAACAATCACTACAACCACAAAACAGGGCAGGGGTGCTGGGTGTTTTTTCACCTATGGTATGGTGGCACATCTCTGACCTCTGAGCTTCTCTTCTCGCTTGCGTCATAGAGTTTCTCACTACATTACCTAGAGGGAAATCTGGCGCTGCTGAGCTGTGGTATGCATGGGAATGCCGGTATATTGTGACTTCGGATTGGCATCGTTCTCGGAGAGACAGGACACCTTGAAGACACGCTTGGCAAGCACCGTTCCGTCTGTCACAATGAGTCATTTTCTACTAAAACAGCACATCAAAAGTTGTTTTGGTTTTATTATTAAGCAAAAGCATGTTTTGTTTAACTATGAGAACTTGTTATTGCGTGTACGATTATATGTTTCGTAAAAAGTGTCAGCGGGCCGCTAAAGTTGGAGGACAGACGACACGGTTCGCGCTCGCTTTGAAACAGTTGGTCATCTGTTCTTGCTTTTCTTCCCTTGGTCATGTATTGTAGGTGAGTAAAGATGTAATATGCGTGAATGGAAACATTTTATGAAGATTTTACTTTGAGAACGCGTTATTTGTGTAGCCATATCCACGTTTTAGACGAAGCCTCATACAACACCAGCCAACACGAGCCTCGCAGACACATATACCGTCATTCCCATGACAGCACGGTGCCCCCTTAAGAAACTCCCATAGACAGTGGCGCCAGATTTCCCTCTAGGTGTTATAGTGAGAAACTCTATGGCTTGCGTACACTCGTGAGAAGCCTTGCTGCCTTCTGCCTTGTTAGGGTGGCTAGCCTTATCCATGTGATGCACATTTCTCACCTCGGCGCATCATTGTTGCCACACCCTTTTTGTTGTTAGAGGTGCTGTGCTGAACTATAGCTGAACTGAAGAAAAGAGACACTGCGCAGTCCCAGGTTGCTCGACCAGTAGTGGCAAACATGAAATGAGCTAGAATGCTTTTTACCATGGTAACAGCGTCATCAGCCCTCCGGAGTAACCATAGTCTGTGAACATAGAACATGTAGGCAACCATGGAGTGCAAACTTCTGCTGCGGAAACACTTTGGGCTTCTACCATTGGCAGCGAGTCAGTGGCTGAGAGAAATGGGGCCAGAAGACCGCACAAAATTTGAGTTTTTCTGCTATGTTGACATTTTTCATCTAACACCAGACATTTCTCAGGTGAATAACTTCAGACTGCATGCACATATCCCTGCCAGTGCACTGCCAGTGTCGTTGCATTTATTTCTCCAATCTACGCCAACCGCCATAGGCGGAGAGCTTTCATTTTTGTGGGGGGGGGGGGGGTGCGACCAGCTTTCCACACCACACGTGTATATATTTCTTGCACTTGAAGAAACTTTGAGTGACCTCGACGAATTCGGCACTGAAGTGACGGCGTTATATGAGTATATACAAGACCTCATAGTAGGAGACAGTAGAAATCCACAGCCTGAGTCCTCTCGGTGGTCTAATCTTCCTTCGCCTAATTGTCGTATACTTGGCTATCACTAGTACTGCTTCGCATTTCTGGCGAAACTGCAACCTCTCTCTCCATTTTTTTTCTTTTTCTGCGAGTCTGAGTATAAGTAGTGTTGCGTATGAGTGCTGTTGATTCTGATTTCAGGTGAATCCGGCTTAACCTCATTTCGGTTACTGAGTGAATTATACAGTGTTCCCCAACTATCATGCACCAAGACTTAAAAATAAGACAGTTGGGTTACTCGAAGAAAACCTAGTGCAAATTGTTTCCAGTAGAGTGGAGAAGCCGCCAGTAATTCTTTCGTTACTGAGATTCAATTTCGTAATTGCAATTAATTATTTAACTCGAGAAGGACTGTGCTAATTTTCAAAGTGCAAATGACTCATTTGTAGACACCCAAAATGGCATCTAACTGCGGTGTTTTCAGCGACGTACTAAAATTGCATAAAATTTTTTTCCACACGGCAAGTAAACTTAACAAAATATGGAAAATACTACATGAGTGTGCTCACACCCGCATCATAAAGCAGTGCCCTCAAATAAGCTGTTTGAATGCAACTGCACTGCCTGTCGCAAACCCGAAGAGACAGCGCATCATCTTGATAATGGTACGGAAGGAGCAGCAACAGCCAGTTTTGTGGCTTCGCAGCTATTCCTTCCTCACATTTCTAAGTCACACTTATTATCTGTCTCTCAAGGCCGACTGATCACACTGATAACAAAAGCCCTTTGTTATTGGCGCCCAAGAGCCACTCTGACCACACACGAGAGGCGAAAAGCAATGTAATAGGCATAGAGTGTTTCAAAATCCTGGCTTTGCTCAAATCGCATATATTTTGTGCCAGAAACTTGCTTCGGATCAAAGCCAAATTAAAGTGACTGTTTTATTTTTCATGACAATGTGTATGTGCTGCAAAAACGGGTTCATGTCAAAAAATAACAGCGAAATAAACAGACTGGGAAGCGACCAACGTGTAGAGAATAGGCAAAACCGATGTGTTCAAGTGAATAAATATACCACTTTTAAATGAGCCGAATTGGCAATCAAGATGTCTGCACAAAAAAAAAATATATATATATCAGATTTCAGTGTGTCCTTATTATCGATGAATTCGTAAGCTCGTGAACACCAGCTGCTGCCTAGAGGACGTATTCAAATAGGTCTCCTTTTGCAGCTACACAGCTGTGTGCGTTTTATCACATCTTCAGTGGCTTTCTTGATGACCAACGCCGGAATTCTACGGCAAACATCCATTATCCTTGTCCTCAGCTAATATGACGTCCGTCTCGATCATGTAAGCACGATCTTTCACATAACCCTAAAGAAAGAAATCGAGTGGAGAGAGGTCAGGTGAGCTAGCCGGCCAATTTACAGGCCCGTGCCTTCCAATCTATTGCGCATGAAAAGTCACTTCCAGCTAGTTTCGCGCTCGGCTGCTGCTGTGTACGGGTGCCCCATCGGCTTTTGTGAGGACCCAATACGAGAATTTAGAAGATTCTGCAGGTCTCTCTATCTTCCAAGCATTAGTGCTAGTTAAGGTGGTACGGGTGAAAGGTCGTCGTTTAGAATCCTCCAAACTGATGACTTGGAATTCGGTACCTGGGTGGCCACATCCTGCACGCTAGCATGAGGGCTAAAACACCTCTGCTAGAATGCTAGAACACTGCAGTTTCTGGAAGCTGCCAGTATGTCTAACTTTTTTCGGATTTCTGATGGTACTCGATATGTTTAGTCTACTGCCACACTTCCATGACTGACATATATTGCAACCTTCCTATTGTTGCCATTTGCAGCTCCCAAGGCAAGAATCACGTTTTCCTTATGCTCACTAGAGAAAGACATGGCAACTTAGACGAAACAAAACGCACCTTTAAACTTTTGCACGGATGTTGTCAATTTACTTTTGTGGTAATAGGTTTTGTGGCAAAAAAAAAAGAGACCCTCCGTGCACTTTATCTGCATTAAGACAACAGCTGTCACAGCTTGTTTCGAACTAACACCAAACACGACATGTTACTTCAGCAGGGGTGCGGCAGATAAGGAACCAGCTCGATCCCGATGTTTTTCTTTATTTCCTTTATTTCATTCTGGATAACTCAGAGGAAGCCTGTTTGAGGGCACTGCTTTATGATCCGGGTAGGAGTGCAGTCACGTGGTATTCTCTATATTCACAGGATTTATTTATCAGCAGGGAAAACATTAGTATGCAATTAGTATGTCACCGAAAATACCGTACTTAGATGACCCTTGGCTGTGCCTACAAATGCCTCATTGACAGTTTGATAATTAGGATAGTACGTCTCAAGTTAGATAATTAATTATGACTACCTAATTAAATCTCAGTAACGAAATAATTACTGGCAGCTACTCCACTGTACTGCAAACAATATGCACTAGGTTTTCTTCAAGTAATGCATTGCTCTTATTTTAAATCTGGGTGCATGATATTTAATTGGGTCACCCTGTATATATTTATGAACTCTGCGTGCAAGTGACAATGCTTCCATCCCTAATAAATGTTGTAAATTATTAGAAGAGTGTTTTTTCATGAGTCATTAGCATTGTTTAGTGGAGCGAAAAACAATACTGAGACACATATCATTCACCTGCATTTCACATGCCGTTGATAAAAGACTCTGCTGAAGGAGTCACTGAAGTCTACAGTTTTTTTTCATGGTCAAAAAAACATGCAAAGCAATTTGAAGCGTGGTGAAAATACAGCAACATATTCATCTCTAGGCATAGGCTATTCAAACCTTTAGAAATAATCTTTAATTGGCCAGCTCCATCTCTTTCAAAAATATAATAACCTTTATCCTGTGTGTATATTTAAATATATTGTGTATTTGCATGGTGTTTATAGTGGAAATTTAAAACAATGTTGAAGAGAGAAAATATGGATGAGGCAGCCGCCGCTAGTGTGTCTAATGTGTGTGTCCTCCTATTGTCAGGATTTGCAGAAATAAAGCAAAAGTATGAATTAAAAGCTGTGCACGTCTGTGCCAATAATGATGCAGTAAGCTATTAGCGCAGAAAAATTGCATGTGATAAGGTCGACGAAAGTCAAAAGAAACCTCAAATGATGTTGGTGAAAAAGCTCTGGTAATGGCACTTTAGGTGTGTGTGTTGGGGGGGGGGGGGGGGGTGAGGGGGCTTCAGCATTGCCACTATGCTGATCAATAGCTGATGAATGTCTGCCGTATGTGATCCAACCCATTTTTTATTCTTCTGTGAATTTCCTTCTCATCGTCAAGGTTCCCTGTGATTAGTTGACCTAGGTAAACATACTCCTTCACAGACTCTAGAGGCTAACTTGCAATCTTGAACTCTTGTTCCCTTGCCCGATTATTTATCATTATCTTTGTTCTTCTGCATATTAATCTTTGGCCCCACTCTTACACTCTCTCTGTTAAGGTCCTCAATCATTTGTTGCAACTCATCTCCAGTGTAGCTGAACAGAACAATGGCATCTGCAAACCAAAGGTTGTTGAGGTATTTGCCGTCGATCTTTACTCCTAAGCCTTCCCAGTTTAATAGCTTGAATACTTCTTCTAAGCACGCAGTGAATAGCATTGGAGAGATTGTGTATCCTTCTCTGACCCCTTTCTTTATAGGTATCTTCCTATTTTCTTGAGTAGAATTAAGGTAGCTGTGGAATCTCTGTAGATATTTTCCAATAATGCCTCTATGACTGGTGGTATTTCTACTGAATCAAATGCCTTTTCGTAATCTGTGAAAGCCACATAGAGGCTTAGTGTACTCTGCGGATTTCTCGATAACCTGATTAATGACATGGATGTGATCTATTGCAGAGTGTCACTTCCTCTAGCCAGCCTGTTCCCTTGGTTGACTGAAGTCCAGTGTTACCCTTATTCTATTGGAGATTATTTTGGTCAATACTTTATATAATACTGGGAGTAAGCTAATGGTCCTATAATTTTTCAATTCTTTAACATCTCCCTTCTTGTGGATTAGTATAATGTTTGCATTCTTCCAATATTCTGGGACCCTTGCAGTCGATAGACACTTCGTATGAAGAGCTGCCAGTTTTCCAAGCATTATTATGTCTTCTCCATCTTTGATGAAATCGACTGTTATTCCATCTTCTACTGCCGCTCTTCCTTGTTTTCCAGTATCTAGTTCTAGTATCGCGCACCTTTGTGCCCCCCGTGCACCTTGCCCAAACAATGAGTGTTGTTTTCTTTTGCGAGTCCAACAGAAAGTGCTCATACGATCTGAGAATGGGTAGCCATCTGACTATTGTGAAAGAAATTCAAGTGACAGTGTCTTTAAGTCCTCTCTGCACTTGATGCACTACATGGTGGGAAACAAAGCTGAAAGTGCATCTGCCCACTCATCTATTTCATCCACTGCGTCAATTGTCTCATGCGGAAAGCAACACCCTTGAAAGTTACCATCCAAGAATGTGCACCACATGCACCTCTGTTGTGAGTGAAACACACATACCTTGTCCTGCAGTAGAAGCTGCAAGTTCTCCACAAGGTCCAGCGTGTTCAGCTTCGCACCAGTGCCAAACACAAGCCAATCACGTAGGTGAAAGTCCTTGAGGAACTCATGTGGCTCTAAGTGGCGCACTCGCTCCAAGAACCACGGTAGTCCACGTCGGCGTGGGTAACGCACCCACCGGAAGCCCTGCTGCTCCAGGTGTCTTATCACGGTAGACGTGTGCAGCAGTAGAGTGTTGACACGAGCGTAGCGAGGCAATGATGCTGGCAAAACTGCACAGGAGCCCACTCTCAGTCTATCTTCTCATCCGAGGCAGGGGTGGCCTCGTGGTAAGCCTCGTAGACAAACAGGCCGAGGACCAGGTGGACACAGAGCACACTGGCCACGGTGGCCCCCACAGAGCAGGCCGTAGCCGATGCATGCCACAGCTCAGCCAGCGCCCACTGGGCTCCAAAGAAGGCACCCAGCGGGAGTGTCACCATCAGCGCCGTGTACAGCAGAAGTGTGGCCAGTGGGCCTGCCATGGCCTCTCAGCTCAGCAAGCCTGCATCACGCACGAGGCCACCCCAAATGTGTCAGTATTACCTTTCCCTTTCCTGGACATGTCTGCCAGAGCCTTCTCAAGCTGGGGCCGGCAAGCAAGCACCTGGTCAGCACGGGCACACATCCCTGGAGGGAGAGGCCGCACCCCAAACAGTGCCTCATGCACCAGAACCAATGCTAAGGCCTTAGGCAGGCCCTCATCCAGAAGTGGGCTCTGTGAAACCACTGCCTCCAAGAGTGGCAGCTTCTTAGATACTTGTATCACCAGTGCCGCCAGCTGGGTCTTGTTCTGCACCCACAATAGTACGTTGAGGGCTGGAGACTAAGTACGTACAGAAAAGGCAGGCATACAAAACACAGGATTCTAGAAGAATGAGAAAAGAAAAATGGCGGCTATCACCTGAAAGGTTGCGCAGCGACTTTTCTCTGTTTACATTTATTCCATCTCTTTTCCCACTGAATCTGCATCAAGATGAAAAGGAGGAAGACACAAAAACTACCTGCACAGGTAGGTGTTGTCTTTTTCCTTTTCCACCACTGTGTGGCCTTTTCAGTCAACAGTTGCTGTTTTGAGCAGTCCTCCTTTTGTGCATGTTTTGTATACCTGCCTTTCTGTAGCACGTGCACCTATCAACTTGCTCAGCCTGCCGTCCCACTGACTAGTTCTTGTCCTCTTGAGAGGATGATGCCCAGCAAAGGGGCCAACAATCACAGGTGTTCCATATTCAACATTACAGTAATGTGGGAGGTCCTTGGCATATGTGCTGCCAAGGGCCTCCAAGTGGGGGTGCTAGCTCATTGATGTACTTTGACGCACTGGTGACAGAGTACTATCAAATGTTTTCTATAAAATTAAGATTTTGGTGGACAGATGACGGGAAGGACACTGGCCATGTCACAAACAATCAATCAATCTCAGTACTGCATGTAAAAGTCCTTGAGACTGCTATACTCATGCACGGCTTTCCGTGGCAACAAAGGGAAACTTATGAAGGCAACAAGAATAAATGACAGCACTTGTGAATAGTTCCGCACTCATTTGCATTCCTTTAAGCTGGAAACAGCAAACATCTTATTATAGAGCATATATTAAATTGATTAAGTACACAACTACAGTAATATCCCGAGAGATATCCCGAGAGAGCAAATCGGGTGAAAAGAGGCAGTGGGCTAACTTGCGGCATACAATAAAAAAAAAGTTGACAAAAATTAAATAAACACAAGAAAAAGAAGAAAAAGACATTGTAGCCGAAGACGATGAGCAAAACGTGAACAAGGTGAATGCAGGAGCCAACGTTTCGACAAGTGGACTTGTCTTCTTCAAGGCGACAAGCGTATGTCGCCTTGAAGAAGACAAGTCCACTTGTCGAAACGTTGGCTCCTGCATTCACCTAGTTCACGTTTTGCTCATAGTCTTGAATTTCCATCTCCCGCATTCCCCGTCTTTTCCCTGTAGCCGAAGGTTCATTTGTTTATATGCCTTTGTTGAGTATTACTAAAAATCTTCAGAAAAAGTCACTATCACTGTCGAAGAAAATGCCGGTGACCTCGTCAAGCATGTGGTCAGACACGTGGTTAGCATGGAAGCGAAAGGGGATTGTTCACTTATCTCCTATGGGTGTACCTAGCTTCTGACAAGGTGCATTGCAGCAAAGAGGGAGGAACCAAATATGACTGTCCTTCACAGTCAGCATTGTTCCTTATCTGTGGTCACCCTTGGTGGCGACAGCAGCAGCGCTTTGCTATTACCACTTGTGCGGAAGCCCCATTCCTATACATTAAGCTAACAGAACTTAACAGGAAAACATGTAAAATGCACAGTACAGATTTCAATAAAGGCAAGCAAAAACGTGAGTACTCAATATAAAGAATTGGTTCCGGTGCTTGAAATACTTCAGGGGTAGGAATGCCCAAGGTCATTTTGTAAAAGTTTTTAGAGCAGGTAAAAATTCATTCTGGAGCAGATTGTAGCAAAGAAATTCCAATTTTGGAGCAGTATGTAGCACATATGTCTTATTAATGGAACAGTTTAGAAGATGCAAACTGCAATTTATAACATTAATATCATTAAGTGGGGTAACAGTAACAAAACCCTGCATTCTGTAGCATAAAGAACTATTGAAAAGCTGCCTAAAGCCATTTTTCATACAAATTTAGGACTAAGTGTTGGTGAAGTGAATGTAGGCATTTTCAAAATGTGCCCATAGGGAATGCGGGTCCTTGCCACAATAACCAGTCACAGAAAGCAACGCATTATTGAGGTACCCATGCCTACATGCGCCGATGCTTGGCCAGAGCAGTCTCGTGGGCAGATCCACAGAACAGACATGTTAAGCAGTTAATTTTCAAAATTTAGCAGACAGGCATGCAAGTTTCCCTATCACTTTCTCTGGTGGAACTGGCTTATCTGTATTTTCATGCATATGTGCTGCATATATGACATCATACGCAAGAGGCCCAGATAAAAACGTATACGTTTCTCGAAATAAATACTTAGCAGTTAGCACCATGCGTAATGCCTGCCTTGTATTTTAAGCAATATTTAGGATCCCAGTACTACAGCTTGATCGTGCAACATGCACCGAACTAGCAGCACAAGAGCATTTTTCCTGGTTTGTGCACTGCACCCCATCGGTTGTAACTGAATTCTCTTTATTTTTTTTATTGATTTAGTTATACCTCAGGCCAATACTTTGGCCTAAGCAGGAGGGGCTTTTAAGCAAGCAAAAATAAAGTAAGGACAAGCGTAAATAATGCTGCATAGAATGAACATAACACATAAAAAGAAGCAAGGATCACACTTTGACATCGCTAAAATTCACAGAAATGCTTTGCCAATTCAGTCATTAAATCATTTGACTCAAGTACACCAATGGGAAGTGAATTTCACTTCCTCACCATTTGAGGGATAAAAAAACCGTACTTTCAAGCATTTGTTCTAGCGAAAATTGGTGCAATCAAATATTTGCGACTGTGTCGTGTTCTTCTTGTAGTAGGCCAACATACAGAACCGGATACTGCCATATTTTTCCTTAAAGAGTATTGTGTAGTAGTACAAGGCAATTAATTTTTCTGCATGTTTGTAGTGTCTGCATTTTGTTTTCTAACATAATGAGGACAGGGTATCTTTCCTGGCATATGTTATGTATATAAATCTCCCAGCTTTCCTCTGGGCTCGCTCAAGTTCCATAACGTCTTTTTAGTATGCGAGTCCCAAACTTCAGCAGCATATTCGAATTTAGATCTCACTATTGCATTGTAGGCTAATATTTTAGCTCTTATAGGTGCGTGTTTAAGCTTCCTCTTAACAACCACAGTTTCTTTAATGCCGCTGATCAAATATCCGAGATATGCGATGTCCATGTGATGTTACTGGCAAGAGTAACGCTTGCATATTTATATTTTTTGACTTTGGGGAGAGTTCTGTTTTCAAGCTGGTAATTAAATTTGCTCGAAGATTTTTTTCTTGTTACGCATAAAAGAGCATTTTTTTCCACATTGAGCTCTATTCCCCAATTCGAACACCAGTCAGTGATTGCTACAAAGCATCTCTGAAAGACATCTTGACCAACAATTATATCACTTGAGAAAAGTCTGCCGCTATCACCTTTATTGTGATAGCAATTATATGGACACTCCAAGCGCATTTCTGCCGTAGGCGTCGCCGTGAGGTTCCGTATAAAGTCTAAGGGCGATGATATCGTTGCCGGGCGCGTATGCTGTACGTGCGAGGTTGAGCAGGCGAACATGGCCAATCACGCGTGAGCGAGCGCAAGCGCACAGCCCAAGCGTGCCCTCTCCTGTCGCACGTGAGGCACAGCGGGGGCGTTCTTCTCCGGCGGCTGCCGCTTACATATGGTGCGGCCGTGCGGGTGCCGTACCTTGAAAGCGATCTGCGATGTTTGCAGAGTGCGCGTAGTGCCGGTAGCGTCGTATGAGCTGTGCTTTCGACATTTCGTTCACGTTGAAGCGTGAGAACTGCTGCTGACGCGATTCCTCACTCCAGCATTTTGACAGCGAGTTTCCGCGCTCATCGAGCGAGATGTGTTCGTGTTTACTGTGCGCGCGTGACACCGTGCTTGAAAACGTGGGCAGGCTAGTTGGTTTGAATACATATGACAAATGTGCAGCCGCAACTGAACGAGGACGTAGAAATAAACAGACACACACAGAGAGCACTGTCTGTCTTTCCACGTCACCGTTCAGTCGAGCTTGCACATTATATGATTGTTAATTCGGTTAGTAAGCGAGTATTTACAAGTTTATACCAATAAAGCTACTATCCTTACTTCGTATAGCTATCTACTAATTTTCTATCGCAATCGGTGCTCCGCCTTTCGGGCGAAACTGCGACTTTTTTTTCTTCGTGCTTATCAAGTGTGAAGCTGCGATATCGCGTTACGAACGGAACCTGGGCAAATAAACATGCAGGTACACATCTATTTTTACGACTTCACACCCAGTGAACAGCGCACATGAGAACTGGTACGGATATAACGATGCGATGTCAGCGAGAACACTAGCAGTTTATCTCGGCGTGTGCTCAGTCTCACTTACCGGCATGCGGGAACTAGTCACCAAAGACTCAAGAGATTCCGAGGATGTGTTCAGGGCGTCAACGATGCGCGCAGCCTCCTTGTAACGCCTAGGCGTGCGGGTGATTCCTTTCCACGCCCGCGGCATACTCAGAACACTAACTGCTGCAACGTTGGAGCCTGTGTTGAAAGAGCTTTCTTGATCATAGGCTTTTCTATTTCCTAATAGCAGTTATAGCTCATAACACCACCTACAGGCACCGCACGTGGGCCACGAATGCGAGAATGGCCAGCAGCAGAACAGCGGCAGATAGGGCAAAACGACGCGATCCATAGCCCAAGCCATAATTTAGCTAACTGCCCATAGAGTTTCCTACAAAAATTACTAGAGGGAACTCTGGCGCTAGTGTCTACGGAAGCTGCCACAGAGTTTCTCACTATAACACCTAGAGGGTAATCTGGCGCCACCGTCTATGGGAGTTTCTTAAGGGGGCACCGTGCCGTCATGGGAATGACGGTATATCAGCGTTGCCAGATTGGAAAGTCGGCACGACACCAGAAACTCGCTAAAGTTTCCCCAGATTTCACCAGAAAATAAAATTGCCTTAAAATGCACAAAAATGGCCAAGAATTAACATTCGTCAAGCACTCATTTTATTATGAATATAATATCACGATTAGAAGCCTTTAATCATCCCTTGGAGCATCGTAAATGTCTGAATGAAACCAGCGTAGCATATCGTCTGTGATGATGAGGAGCCTGTAATCATCGCTTGGAGCATCGTAGATGCCTGAACGAAACCTGCGTAGCATATCGTCTGTGATAGTGAACTTCACGCAACACCCCTCTCTGGAGGCCAACGTTGTGCGAATTCGTACAATGGAATCCAAAGTTTTCAGCAACATTTTGTTCCTGTACTTGGTCTTAACACACGTGACCTGACTGAAGACACGCTCCACCAGTGCATTCGACACTGGGCAAGAAAGACATGCCAGTGCATACAATGCAAGGTCCTGGTAGGGCTTTTCCCCCATGGCATTTTTAAACTTCAAAATTCTAGCCCAGAATGTTGCAGAATCCTCAGGTAGTTTCCCGTCGAAGACGGCCTGCACAACAGGTTTTTGTGACAGCGAAACGAGCGGAGCATCAGCACGTGTGTTGGCTGGCCACTTGACGCATTGCCGATGGCCCGGCGTTGCTCTTCCCGCGCTTCCCACGGTAAATTCATTCCTCCACTAGAACAGCCGGTGCCATCTATTGAAACGACTTATAAATATACGTGCGTTGAAACCTAGCGCTAGCATCACACGCTAGCACAAACCTTAGCTACAGTAAGCTTTATAGTTCACTGTACTCTAGCGGTAGCACAGCAACAGTGAGGGATTTCATGAGGAATAAACAAATACAAATATAAGCCTTAGAATCGTGGAAATCGTGGCGGCCGCAGGCGCTACCTAGTGTTAAATGTTTGGATGAGCAGCGCGGGTAGACGGTAATTTCGGTAGAGTGGTTTTCCCCAGATATCCCCAGATGTTGTCTGGTGTAGTAGTTTGTTGGCCTGGCCACCAGGAGCTCTACATTTTCACCAGATTTCCGAAATCTGGTGGCCAATTTCACCAGATGGCAACGCTGCGGTATATGTGTCTGCGAGGCTCGTGTTGGCTGGTGTTGTAAGAGGCTTCGTCTAAAACGTGGATATGGCTACGCAAATAACGCGTTCTCAAAGAAACATCTTCATAAAATGTTTTTATTCACGCATATTACATCTTTACTCACCCATGATGCATGACCAAGCGAAGAAAAGCAAGAACAGACGACCAGCTGTTTCAAAGCGAGCGCGAACCTTGTCGTCTGTCCTCCAACTTTAGCGGCCCGCTGATACTTCTTACGTAACATGTAGTCGTACACACAATAACAAGTTCTCATAGTTAAACAAAACATGTTTTCGCGTAATAATAAAGCTAAAACAGCTTTTCACGTGCTGTTCTAGTAGAAAATGAATCGTTGTGACAGATGGAACATGGATGGAACGGTACTTGCCAAGCGCGTCTTCAAGGTGTCCTGTCTCTACGAGAACGATGCCAATCCGAATCCACAATATACCGGCATTCCCATGCATGCCACAGCGCAGCAGCGCCAGATTTCACTCTAGGTAATGTAGTGAGAAACTCTATGGAAGCTGCAATGGCAGCGGTATGCATAGCAGCGGTTGTCCCAGCATGAGAATTATGGGAAGTACATGGATTTGTCCTAAACTTCGTCCTTTTGCCTTCAAACGGCTTTGTGACTTGGTAAACTCGTCATTTTCAACAGTGCATTGCGTAATAAATAATTAAATAAACGTCATTAAAATTGTCCGATAACAGGATTCGAACACAGGAACTCTAGCACAGAAGCCTGATATTGAAGCCATTATAAGCCACGGACGCGCGTATCGGCAAGCGAATGAAACGCCTTTAGGAAATTATCGCGGGCATGCCAGTGCCGTGAGACGCTTGGTGCGTTTCGATTTGGCCACCTGGACAAGCTCAGTCGTTGCAATTAATAGCAATTGTACGCGTTCCCGGCGTCTTCTGCACTTCGAAGAATATAGATTGCGCTGAAATATACAATAAGATTTATATAGCGTAATATACAAAGCCACAAAAACGTCTGAATACTCAAGCACGAAGATCAGACAAATCCATGTACTTCCCATCATTCCCAGCGTGCGTGAGGGATTTTTGTACGACAAATAGACGCACGCAGTAACGCCGCCGTTAGGGAGTGCGTCTAAATGGAGTGCGTCGAAATGTCGTGCAAAAATCCATCACGTGACCTGATCCTAGGTGCCTAGGGACAGGTTCGTTTAGGGATTTTTGAGAAGGCGCGATGGTGGCGCCGAGCGACGCCGTGGCGTGTTCGTTCTCGGCGTGATCAACCGCGCGTTGTTGGCGAATATCTAGTAAAAGAGGCGTGCGTCTATTTGTCGTACAAAAATCCCTCACGTGACCTGATCCTAGGTGCCTAGGGACAGCATCGTTTAGGGATTTTTGAGAAGGCGCGATGCTGGCGCCGAGCGACGCCGTGGCGTGTTCGTCCTCGGCGTGATCGTTCTCTGGACCGCGCGTTGTTCGACATTGCTCATGTAATCGTGCGTGCGTTGCTTGTGTGTTGGTTGTAGGTTCTGTGTTACTTGGCGGAAAGCCGTGAGTAGCGGCAATGCGGCTTTGGCCTCGATGAGCTCTGGCACTACAGAATCTGCGTTGTGTGACCCGTGCTTTCTTGAGAACCCGGCGGTGGTGACAATTGTAATATCGAAGTGGCCTAGCGCCTCGGCAGCGAAGTTCTGCGAACTGCGATGTGGCGTCGCCGTGTCCGACTTTGCTTAACGGACATCGAGGCATGTGCTGCTCGCTGCAAGTCATGTAAATGCAACTGCGTCGACCGCCCACTGTTCAGCGCTGAATGTGTGTTTGGTGTGCTGTGCTTGAAACGAGTGGTGCAGCCGTGCAGCGGGGGTGGCGGAGGAGCAGAGTGGCTTACGGTTTGCGCGTTCACAGACATGTGCTCCGGTCTTGGTCTCATTAGCGGCTGTCGCGGGATTGTGGTGTGCTAGCTCCTTGCCTAGTATGAAGTTTACGATGCTAACACACGGCATGTTCACGTTTTTCCGCGCTATATGTCATTAGCATGACGGCCGAGTTGAAAACGAGACATATAGTGTTCTTTGCGTTTGTGTGTTGTAAATTACTTTCTATTGTGGAAGTTCTGGGAGTCTTATTACGCAAGGAGTGCGAACGTAAACATAAACACATATGTGTGTCTGAAATTTTTAATTAACCATAATACCCTTTACGACTGTTAAGTGGGCTACATGGCCTGTGTGAATCAGCTACCGTATGTTGCGACGCTCTTTCGTGTGGTAGAATGATGCATGGTGCGCGTTTATTTCTGTACTGTTATAAAAACCATTTGTTTATTCACTCAATACAAATATACGGCTTCTTCGCCGCAGTACAGTTTAGTTACGCGGTGAAGCATACTTAAAGTGGGAGGGGGCCGCTATATGTCCAGTGACAGTGGAGATCATTAACTGTAGCACCAAAGTAGTGGACCAATACCAGAACAAAGGCATGTAGTATGCCCATCTCAATTCTTGTGCTTATGCCAGTCTTATATTTTACAGCAATAGCTGCTATGGGCTAACTCCCCTGGTTGTTCTGATGTCTACTGGTGTTGTCACTGGAATTCCCGAATTTCTTGCTAGAATATTGCAAATAAAGTTCTCGTTGTGCTGCGAGGATTCAAACATACGATCAAAAGAGTGGCAGTCCACAATTCTACATTTCAGCCACTCTGCTGAAGCTACAGTCGTGGTGAATACTGATCCCGGAGAGCGTGATCTAGCCAACAGGTGCCTAGATTGGCTAACACCTGCTCAATGTCTGCATACTGTATATAGAGCTGGCATCCACACCTTCAAGTTCTTGCACATCACCTTCCCACTTGTGAAGGCAGTCCTATGTTAAGTTTTCTTCTTGCATGTGATGACAATGATTGGGTGCATCTGCTTCATTAATCTTCTTCTAGTGCTTGGCTTCTCAGATTTACTGGATGGAGCTGTTGGTGTCTTGTTTTCCTCAAGCAAAGCGCGAGACATAGCAATGCGTAGCCCAAATATAGATTTGAGAAAACCAAAACGAATTCAGCAGTAAGAAGCTAAAGGGTTGTTTTGGTGTAGATCAGTGGCTAAGTCCGGATATGAAAGAGGAGGAAGAAAAGCCGAGTCTTTCCACTTCGACACTGAGGCACAACTCCCACAAATAAATAGGACTCTTACTTATTTTACTTTTTTAAGGAGATCACCGACTTGCATTGGCAAGTGTTCACTTCAGCAAACACTGCATGAAGTAAGCTTCCTGTGCATATTTCACCAGCTACTGCATCATTGTTTCACATTATGAGTGAAACTGCAATTTTCTTTATGCCACAACTTGCCCAATTTTGTGTTTTGCAGTGGGATGTTAGCAGTGCTAATAAGGCACCTAAATACTCATGAATAGTAATACAGAGAAAAAAAAGTAAGAAAGCAGTGGCTTTTTGTGTGTAAACTATGCATACACCTGGTGCTCTTATGGTCATTTTTTCCCTATCCGTTCAGCCATTCTAAACAAGAAAAGTTTATACACAATTAGTTTATACACAGACTACAACTAAACCACAGGTATCGTTGATAAGCAAAGTATATTTATTCAGTGACATTTTCTGGAGCCCTGCTATTAAGCTTTCCTTCCTTTTCAGCTGTGCAGGTTCATTAAGAAGTGATGATACAGTTTGACAATTTTAATCATTGAAAGACTTAGCAAAACCTTTTTCGGGTTGTTTTTTCTTGGTTTCAGACTCTGCACATTGCATTTTAAGGCATGTTTTCTGTGTTTGCTGCTTTTTCTTTATGGCTAGGGCATGTCAACATTTTTTACACCACTTCAAGTATGTGGTGCCATATACTGTTCTTAGAGAAGTCTTGCCCTTTCATTCTGTACAATATGATGTTGCTTTTTTGTGTCCACGGCCGTTTTACAGCGCGATTGTAGCATTTTGCTAAGTTTTGCCTGTCACCCAAGCTTGAAAGATTGCTACCCACTGGTGGTGGCATGACACATGTCACGTTTCTTTTTCAATAAAAGGAAGTCTGTCACTTATCCTGTGCACTGGTTGCCTTTTGTCTCTTTGAATTGTAATTTGTTGCCTATATTTGCTCTTTTGTTGCATTTCAGATCAGGAATGGCTATCATAATTGACATTTAACCATATTGCACACAATGTGGATGATATGTAATTGCAAAATATGGCCACCATAAATATAATAGAAGTTAATAATTCAAGAATAGTGCCTTTGCATGGTGGTACAGCCATGAATTGTGGCTATAAGGTACCAGCGCTGCAGATAGCACTGCTTGTGCAGAATATAGTGCAGCTCTACTACTTTCAAACATCATTGTTTTTATCCGCATTTGCATAGCTCCAGTTTCTGTGAACAACACGCATCTGGTGGAAGGGTGGCTTGCACCTGCAGTTGGGTCCAATGAATAGCCAAATTTCTGCCCGTTTTCATGTTATTAGCATATTAGTAAAGGCAGTCGTTTTTATAGTAGCCTGTTTGCCCAGTGTAGAAGCCGCTGCAGGGTGTCAGGATCTCATACACATCTTCAGCTTTGCAGGGGACACAGCATCTGGCACATAGTTTGTCACAGGCCATGTATTCGGGGCAAGTAGAGTTCACTCACTAGCAAAGGGAGAACCAAGCTTGTCAGATATGAAGTAAACCACCTGTATACTCAGTGGCCTTCATTTCGTGTGACATATGTGGTTATAGCGACCCTTGTTTTAAGCACTTCTTGTCTAGCAGCGGTTGTTTGCTTTTTGAAACACTCAGGATAGCTTTCAGCAACCTGGACAGGAATAACACTGAAAAACCAGCAGATGTTAATTGTCGCACTTATCATGCGAATCTTCATACGGTATGATGAGGGCGTAAATAAATGAGGGTGTTCCTCAAGGCCTTGCAGCACATGTTACGAGTTTGGAGCAACATGATGTATAGCACTTCTTTGATCGCATGCTATAGGTTTAGCAGGTGTGGCCATGGTTGAAGTGCAGTGCAAGGTCAAGAAAACAGATATCTATGAGCAACACCCTGGTAAGGAGACTCTGGGAAAACTAGTGGGAAGCCTGTTGAACATCTGGTTGATCCACTTGCTGGCTCCACCAGGCAAAGTATGTTAAAGAGAAGGAAGTCATCAACACATCAGAAGGTTTTTACATATAAACACTGTGCTAAGGTCATAACATGCCAACAAGTCTTAGTGCGCAGGCTATGCACGACCAACTACATATGCCTTCTGTTCGGACATTGCTCATTGTAACTAAGAAGGATGGAGTGGACAAAAAAAGAACAGCAGCTCCATTAATTTAGTTTCACTGGCATCGACGGTGTTTTGTAAGCGTACATTGCCATACTCCCCAATGCCTTCTTGGGTGACATCAGCAAAGACCAGCTTGAGGCAAGGGGTAATAGACGTCTTTACAAGCTAAGAATGCATGAAGAGCACATTGTGTCCAAAAAGTAGGCACTTCACAGGGGCACTGGAGAAGGAACAGGTTATTAACAGTGGGCAAAGACAAGCTACTAAACACCCAACACTGTTGCCATGTAACGACCTCTGAAACAATCCCTCTTAAAGAGGAAATCATCTTTGTGTATCCATAAAGAGGGCAGATGGGCAAAGCCCCTTCAGTAATGCTGCCAGCTTCAAAAGCCTATTTTGCACATCCTGAATGCTTCCTTCTTAAGACTTTGCTGGGTGCAAGCATTCTACTGTCCAAAAGCTGTCATTGAGAGCACTGTTGGTTTGGTGGCAATAAATTTCAGAAGCAATTGCAACAAACCTCCCTTCCTAGTTGGCCTGGATGCTCAGTGCTTATGAAGCAGCACCTTGAGGCAAGCAAGGTGAATGGATGCCTCCAAGCCCTTGTTCGTTTATCACACTGTTCTGTTAGTAACAACCATGAAACTTGAAACCAACAAGCTCAAGCTCAGCACTCGCATGGTTACTGCGGAGGATTCATAAAAAGCACAAAAACAGAAAACTCAAGGTAAAGGATAAAGCACCATTTAACACTTAGTATTGCTACAGCCCACCCCCTTCTTTTATTTTGTCTGGTCGTGCTACATCTTTTTACTATATATAGGCATGAACTTAGGTGATGTTCCCAATCAGTGTCCAATATTTATATACACTATGTGCTGGTTCAAAGAGGTTCGAAACACTGCAATGGAAGCTTCAAGTAGAAAAGGTGCCTGGAAGAAAAAAAAAAGCTGTGCTGCAACCATCTTGGCAACATCTTGTCCCCTTAATAAAAGTTGTGCTTTCATATCAACTTGAGCCCTCCAGTTTAGAGTAAAGTACCAGTGCGCTTATGAACAACGAATCAATTCTCAAAGAGCATGTGCAGTCCAGCCAAAAGCAGGGGCAAGAATCCGCATTGTGCTCCTGCATTGAAGGTGAATAACACGTACCATAATGGCGAATGTGCTTTAGTAAGCTTCATTGCAATATTAATTTGTAATGTACAAAGAATTGTCAATGAAGCTTACCACGAGCACAGATGCACTTGCAAATTATGTCACAATTGAAAGTAATGAGCACAGTGTAAACCTATGTGCCCTTTCCACTCTTAGTATGCTTTACTGCACGATGCTTATTTACACTCCTGTATTGCGGTCTAGCAAGCTACAAAAGAAACGTTGCATAATTAGGCTTTTTACGATTATCTTTCTCGCAATACACTATTATTTCGCGGTGAAGCCTAAGCAATGTACTGCAGTGAAGCATACTAAAACTGAAAAGGGGCCACTATCACTGGCCATAATAAGACTTCTTTAATTACACACTCGCGCACCCGCCGCCTCTCAGGTCACCTAAGTGGACATACTATGCTGGCTGATAACGGCCCCCTCCCACTTTAAGTATGCTTCACCGCGTAACTAAAATGTACTGCGGCGAAGAAGCCGTACATTTGTATTGAGTGAATAAACAAGTGGTTTTTACAACAGTAAGAAATGAACGCGCACCATGCATCAGTCTACCACACGGAAGAGCGTCGCAATATACGGTAGCTGATTCACACAGGCCGTGTAGCCCACTTATCAGTTGTAAAGGGTATTATGAGTAATTCAAAATTTCAGACACACATATGTGTTCATGTTTACGTTCGCACTCCTTGCGTAATAAGACTCCCAGAACTTCCACAATAGAAAGTAATTTACAACACACAAACGCAAAGAACACTATATGTCTCGTTTTCAACTCGGCCGTCATGCTAATGACATATAGCGCGGAAAAACGTGAACATGCTGTGTGTTAGCGTCGTAAACTTCATACTAGTCAAGGAGCTAGCACACCACAATCCCGCGACAGCCGCTAATGAGACCAAGACGGGAGCACATGTCTGTGAACGCGCAAACCCTAAGCCACTCTGCTCCTCCGCCACCCCCGCTGCACGGCTGCATCAATCGTTTCAAGCCCAGCACACTAAACACACATTCAGCGCTGAACAGTGGGCGGTCGACGCAGTTGCATTTACATGACTTGCAGCGAGCAGCACATGCCTCGATGTCCGTTGAGCAAAGTCGGACACGGCGACGCCACATCGCGGTTCGCAGAACTTCGCTGCCGAGGCGCTAGGCCACTTCGATATGGTGGCTAGATAACTTCGATATTTCAATTGTCACCACCGCCGGGTTCTCAAGAAAGCACGGGTCACACAACGCAGATTCTGTAGTGCCAGAGCTCATCGAGGCCAAAGCCGCATTGCCGCTACTCACGGCTTTCCGCCAAGTAACACAGAACCTACAACCAACACACAAGCAACGCACGCACGATTACATGAGCAATGTTGAACAACGCGCGGTCCAGAGAACGATCACGCCGAGGACGAACACGCCACGGCGTCGCTCGGCGCAGGCATCGCGCCTTCTCAAAAATCCCTAAATGATGCTGTCCCTAGGCACCTAGGATCAGGTCACGTGAGGGATTTTTGTACGACAAATAGACGCACGCAACACACGCGCAAATGGAGCCCCTAAGCCACTCTGCTCCACCACCACCTCCACTGCACGGCTGCACCACTCGTTTCAAGCACAGCACACCAACTGTGCACACATTCAGCACTGAACAGTGGGCGGTCGACGCAGTCGCATTTACGTGACTTGTAGCTAGCAGCACATCCCTTGATGTCCGTTAAGCAAAGGTCGACATGGCGACGCCACATCGCGGATCGCCGAACTTTGATATTTGAGGCCACTTTGAGGCCACTTTGATATTTCAATTGTCACCACCGCCGGGTTCTTAAGGGAGCACAGGTCGCATAACGCAGATTCTGTACTGTCAGTGCTCACCGAGGCCAAAGCCGCACTGCCGCACCACCACTACTCACGGCTTTCCGCCAAGTAACATGGAACCTACAACCAACACACAAGCAGCGCAAGCACACTCACATGAGCAATGTTGAACAACGCGCGGTTGATCACGCCGAGAACGAACACGCCACGGCGTCGCTCGGCGCCACCATCGCGCTTTCTCAAAAATCCCTAAACGAACCTGTCCCTAGGCACCTAGGATCAGGTCACGTGATGGATTTTTGTACGACATTTAGACGCGTGCGTCTATTTGTCGTACAAAAATCCCTCACGTGACCTGATCCTAGGTGCCTAGGGACAGCATCATTTAGGGATTTTTGAGAAGGCGCGATGCTGGCGCCGAGCGACGCCGTGGCGTCAACTTTATTCTATGGTGGCGTGTTCGTCCTCGGCGTGATCGTTCTCTGGGCCGCGCGTTGTTCAACATTGCTCATGTAATCGTGCGTGCGTTGCTTGTGTGTTGGTTGTAGGTTCTGTGTTACTTGGCGGAAAGCCGTGAGTAGTGGCGGTGCGGCAATGCGGCTTTGGCCTCGATGAGGTCTGGCACTACAGAATCTGCGTTGTGTGACCCGTGCTTTCTTGAGAACCCGGCGGTGGTGACAATTGAAATATCGAAGTGGTCTAGCGCCTCGGCAGCGAAGTTCTGCGAACCGCGATGTGGCGTCGCCGTGTCCGACTTTGCTTAACGGACATCGAGGGATGTGCTGCTCGCTGCAAGTCATGTAAATGCAACTGCGTCGACCGCCCATTGTTCAGCGCTGAATGTGTGTTTGGTGTGCTGTGCTTGAAACGATTGATGCAGCCGTGCAGCGGGGGTGGCGGAGGAGCAGAGTGGCTTAGGGTTTGCGCGTTCACATACATGTGCTCCCGTCTTGGTCTCATTAACGGCTGTCGCGGGATTGTGGTGTGCTAGCTCCTTGCCTAGTATGAAGTTTACGACGCTAACACACAGCATGTTCACGTTTTTCCGCGCTATATGTCATTTGCATGACAGCCGAGTTGAAAACGAGACATATAGTGGTCTTTGCGTTTGTGTGTTGTAAATTACTTTCTATTGTGGAAGTTCTGGGAGTCTTATTACGCAAGGAGTGCGAACGTAAACATAAACACATATGTGTGTCTGAAATTTTGAATTACCCATAATACCCTTTACAACTGATAAGTGGGCTACACGGCCTGTGTGAATTAGCTACCGTATATTGCGACGCTCTTCCGTGTGGTAGACTGATGCATGGTGCGCGTTTACTTCTTGCTGTTGTAAAAACCACTTGTTTATTCACTCAATACAAATGTACGGCTTCTTCGCCGCAGTACATTTTAGTTACGCGGTGAAGCATACTAAAAGTGGGAGGGGGCCGCTATCAGCCAGCATAGTATGTCCACTTAGGTGACCTGAGAGGCGGTGGCTGCGCAAGTGTATAATTGAAGAAGTCTTATTATGTCCAGTGACAGTGGCCCCTTTTCACTTTTAGTATGCTTCACTGCAGTACATTGCTTAGGCTTCACCGCGAAATAATAGTGTATTGCGAGAAAGATAATCGTAAAAAGCCTAATTATGCAACGTTTCTTTTGTAGCTTGCTACACCGCAATACAGGGGTGTAAATAAGCATCGTGCAGTAAAGCATACTAAGAATGGAAAGGGCACATAGTTTTACACTTTGCTCATTACTTTCAATTGTGACATAATTTGCAAGTGCATCTGTGCTCGTGGTAAGCTTCATTGACAATTCTTTGTACATTACAAATTAATATTGCAATGAAGCTTACTAAAGCACATTCGCCATTATGGTACGTGTTATTCACCTTCAATGCAGGAGCACAATGCGGATTCTTGCCCCTGGACTGCACATACTCTTTGAGAATTGATTCATTGTTCATATGCGCACTGGTACTTTACTCTAAACTGGAGGGCTCAAGTTGATATGAAAGCACAACTTTTATTAAGGGGACAAGATGTTGCCAAGATGGTTGCAGCACAGCTTTTTTTCTTTCTTCCAGGCACCTTTTCTACTTGAAGCTTCCATTGCAGTGTTTTGAACATCATTGAACCAGCACATAGTGTATATAAATATTGGACACTGATTGGGAACATCACCTAAGTTCATGCCTATATATAGTAAAAAGATGTAGCACGACCAGACAAAATAAAAGAAGGGGGTGGGCTGTAGCAATACTAAGTGTTAAATGGTGCTTTATCCTTTCCCTTGAGTTTTCTGTTTTTGTGCTTTTTATGAATCCTCCGCAGTAACCATGAGAGTGCTGAGCTTGAGCTTGTTGGTTTCAAGTCTCATGGTTGTTACTAACAGAACAGTGTGATAAACGAACAAGGGCTTGGAGGCATCCATTCACCTTGCTTGCCTCATGGTGCTGCTTCATAAGCACCGTGAGCATCCAGGCCAACTAGGAAGGGAGGTTTGTTGCAATTGCTTCTGAACTTTATTGCCACCAAACCAACAGTGCTCTCAATGACAGCTTTTGGACAGTAGAATGCTTGCACCCAGCAAAGTCTTAAGAAGGAAGCATTCAGGATGTGCAAAATAGGCTTTTGAAGCTGGCAGCATTACTGAAGGGGCTTTGCCCATCTGCCCTCTTTATGGATACACAAAGATGATTTCCTCTTTAAGAGGGATTGTTTCAGAGGTCATTACATGGCAACAGTGTTGGGTGTTTAGTAGCTTGTCTTTGCCCACTGTTAATAACCTGTTCCTTCTCCAGTGCCCCTGTGAAGTGCCTACTTTTTGGACACAATGTGCTCTCCATGCATTCATGCATTTTTAGCTTGTAAAGACGTCTATTACCCCTTGCCTCGAGCTGGTCTTTGCTGATGTCACCCAAGAAGGCATTGGGGAGTATGGCAATGTACGCTTACAAAACACAGTCGATACCAGTGAAACTAAATTAATGGAGCTGCTGTTCTTTTTTTGTCCACTCCATCCTTGTTAGTTACAATGAGCAATGTCCGAACAGAAGGCATATGCAGTTGGTCGTGCATAGCCTGCGCACTAAGACTTGTTGGCATGTTATGACCTTAGCACAGTGTTTATATGTAAAAACCTTCTGATGTGTTGATGACTTCCTTCTCTTTATTATACTTTGCCTGGTGGAGCCAGCAAGTGGGTCAACCAGATGTTCAACAGGCTTCCCACTAGTTTTCCCAGAGTCTCCTTACCAGGGTGCTGCTCATAGATATCTGTTTTCTTGACCTTGCACTGCACTTCAACCATGGCCACACTTGCTAAACCTATAGCATGCGATCAAAAAAGTGCTATACATCATGTTGCTCCAAACTCGCAACATGTGCTACAAGGCCTTGAGGAACACCCTCATTTATTTACGCCCTCATCATACTGTATGAAGCTTCGCATGATAAGTGCGACAATTAACATCTGCTGGTTTTTCAGCGTTATTCCTGTCCAGCTTGCTGAAAGCTATCCTGAGTGTTTCAAAAAGCAAACGACCGCTGCGAGACAAGAAGTGCTTAAAACAAGGGTCGCTATAACCACATATGTCACACGAAATGAAGGCCACCGAGTATACAGGCGGTTTACTTCATATCCGACAAGCTTGGTTCTCCCTTTGCTAGTGAGTGAACTCAACTTGCCCCGAATACATGGCCTGTGACAAACTATGTGCCAGATGCTGTGTCCCCTGCAAAGCTGAAGATGTGTATGAGATCCAGACACCCTGCAGCGGCTTCTACACTGGGCAAACAGGCTACTACAAAAACGACTGCCTTTACTAATATGCTAGTAACATGAAAACGGGCAGAAATTTGGCTATTCATTGGACCCAACTGCAGGTGCAAGCCACCCTTCCACCGGATGTGTATTGTTCACAGAAACTGGAGCTATAGAAATGCAGATAAAAACAATGATGGTTGAAAGTAGTAGAGCTGCACTATATTCTGCACAAGCAGTGCTATCTGCAGCGCTGGTACCTTATAGCCACAATTCATGGCTGGACCACCATGCAAAGGCACTATTCTTGAATTATTAACTTCTATTATATTTATGGTGGCCATATATTGCAATTATATATCATCCACATTGTGTGCAATATGGTTAAATGTCAATTATGATAGCCATTCCTAATCTGAAATGCAACAAAAGAGCAAATATAGGCAACAAATTGCAATTCAAAGAGACAAAAGGCAACCAGTGCACAGGATAAGTAACAGACTTCCTTTTATTGAAAAAGAAACGTGGCATGTGTCATGCCACCACCAGTGGGTAGCAATCTTTCAAGCTTGGGTGACAGAGGCAAAACTTAGCAAAATGCTACAATCACGCTGTAAAACGGCCTTGGACACAAAAAACCGATATCATATTGTACAGAATGAAAGGGCAAGACTTCATCTAAGAAGAGTCTATGGCACCACATACCTGAAATGGTGTAAAAAATGTTGACATGCCCTACCCATAAAGAAAAAGCAACAAACACAGAAAACATGCCTTAAAATGCAATGTGCAGAGTCTGAAACCAAGAAAAAACAACCCGAAAAAGGTTTCGCTAAGTCTTTCAATGATTAAAATTGTCAAACTGTATCATCACTTCTTAGTGAACCTGCACAGCTGAAAAGGAAGGAAGGAAAGCTCAATAGCAGGGCTGCAGAAAATGTCACCGAATAAATATACTTTGCTTACCAACGATACCTGTGGTTTAGTTGTGGTCTGTATATAAACTAATTGTGTATAAACTTTTCTTGTTTAGAATGGCTGAGCGGATAGGGAAAAAATGACCATAAGAGCACCAGGTGTAGGCATAGTCTACGCACAAAACGCCACTGCTTTCTTACTTCTTTTTTCTCTGTATGACTATTCATCGGAGTATTTAGGTGCCTTATTAGCACTGCTAACATCCCACTGCAAAACACAAAATTGGGCAAGTTGTGGCATAAAGAAAATTGCAGTTTCACTCATAATGTGAAACAATGATGCAGTAGCTGGTGAAATATGCACAGGAAGCTTAGTTCATGCAGTGTTTGCTGAAGTGTTGTGAACACTTGCCAATGCAAGTCGGTAATCTCCTTAAAAAAGTAAAATAAGTAAGAGTCCTATTTATTTGTGGGAGTTGTGCCTCAGTGTTGAAGTGGAAAGACTCGGCTTTTCTTCCTCCTGTTTCATATCCGGACTTAGCCACTGATCTACACCAAAACAACCCTTTAGCTTCTTACTGCTGAATTCGTTTTGGTTTTCTCAAATCTATATTTGGGCTACGCATTGCTATGTCTCGCGCTTTGCTTGAGGAAAACAAGACACCAACAGCTCCATCCAGTAAATCTGAGAAGCCAAGCACTAGAAGAAGATTAATGAAGCAGATGCACCCAATCATTGTCATCACATGCAAGAAGAAAACTTAACATAGGACTGCCTTCACAAGTGGGAAGGTGATGTGCAAGAACTTGAAGGTGTGGATGCCAGCTCTATATACAGTATGCAGACATTGAGCAGGTGTTAGCCAATCTAGGCACCTGTTGGCTAGATCACGCTCTCCAGGATCAGTATTCACCACGACTGTACCTTCAGCAGAGTGGCTGAAATGTAGAATTGTGGACTGCCACTCTTTTGATCGTATGTTTAAATCCTCGCAGCACAATGAGAACTTTATTTGCAATATTCTCGCAAGAAATTCGGGAATTCCAGTGACAACACCAGTAGACATCAGAACAACCAGGGGAGTTAGCCCATAGCAGCTATTGCTGTAAAAAATAAGACTGGCATAAGCACAAGAATTGAGATGGGCATACTACATGCCTTTGTTCTGGTAGTGGTCCACTACTTTGGTGCTACAGTTAATGATCTCCACTGTCACTGGACATAATAAGAGTTCTTAAATTATACACTCGCGCACCCGCCGCCTCTCAGGTCACCTAAGTGGACATACTATGCTGGCTGATAACGGCCCCCTCCCACTTCTAGTATGCTTCACCGCTTAACTAAGCTGTACTGCGGCGAAGAAGCCGTACATTTGTATTGAGTGAATAAACAAATGGTTTTTACAACAGTACAGAAATAAACGCGCACCATGCATCAGTCTACCACACGAAAGAGCGCCGCAACATACGGTAGCTGATTCACACAGGCCGTGTAGCCCACTTATCAGTCGTAAAGGGTATTATGGGTAATTCAAAATTTCAGACACACATATGTGTTTATGTTTACGTTCGCACTCCTTGCGTAATAAGACTCTCAGAACTTCCACAATAGAAAGTAATTTACAACACACAAACGCAAAGACCACTATATGTCTCGTTTTCAACTCGGCCGTCATGCAAATGACATATTGCGCGGAAAAACGTGAACATGCTGTGTGTTAGCGTCGTAAACTTCATACTAGGCAAGGAGCTAGCACGCCACAATCCCGCGTCAGCCGCTAATGAGACCAAGACGGGAGCACATGTCTGTGAACGCGCAAACCCTAAGCCACTCTGCTCCTCCGCCACCTCCGCTGCACGGCTGCACCACTCGTTTCAAGCACAGCACACCAAACACAGATTCAGCGCTGAACAGTGGGCGGTCGACGCAGTTGCATTTACATGACTTGCAGCGAGCAGCACATCCCTCGATGTCCGTTAAGCAAAGTCGGACACGGCGACGCCACATCGCGGTTCGCAGAACTTCGCTGCCGAGGCGCTAGGCCACTTCGATATTTCAATTGTCACCACCGCCGGGTTCTCAAGAAAGCACGGGTCACACAACGCAGATTATGTAGTGCCAGAGCTCATCGAGGCCAAAGCCGCATTGCCGCACCGCCACTACTCACGGCTTTCCGCCAAGTAACACAGAACCTACAACCAACACACAAGCAACGCACGCACGATTACATGAGCAATGTTGAACAACGCGCGGTCCAGAGAACGATCACGCCGAGGACGAACACGCCACGGCGTCGCTCGGCGCCAGCATCGCGCCTTCTCAAAAATCCCTAAACGATGCTGTCCCTAGGCACCTAGGATCAGGTCACGTGAGGGATTTTTGTACGACAATTAGACGCACGCATATTCGCCGCATTGCTCGCTTTCCCATTGTAGCGGTGGTTCCCTTAGTTCAGCATAAATTCCATGAGGCGGCGCTCGTTGCCTTTTCGACTTCTGGCGGATGTGGCGGCGGCGGCTGAATGCTTTCGCCGGAGCGCCGGAGCGTTATATAGGTAGGCGTAGTGCGCGCCGTAGTTTGTTGTGCCGTTGATAGCACCGTTTATAGATCTAAGCTTTATAAACGGTGGTTGATAGTGCTTCTCTCTCTTATTCATGTTTTCGGAGCAAAATAGGCAACATCCTTCGCATGTTTGGGGTGGCCAAAGCTTCAAGGAATGTCGAAGAAGAATTGTTGCGCAGTGAGGGGCTCAAATACTGGCGAAAACCTGCCGGCGATGCGGTTCTAATCATTGCCCGCAAAGCCTCATCAGCGGGAGCAATGGTAGCAATGGATCGTCGCTTCGGCGGCAAATTTCTTGTTCTCACCATTTCCTTTGTCGCTTCGGTGTTTTCTTTCACTCGATCGTAGCTATTGGCCTCGAGCTCCACCGCTGGAAAAGCTGGCGCCACCGTCGGCGTGACGTGCTAGGAGGGATCACGTGGACATAGCGGCCGCGTCGGCTGCTTCGGGCGCGCCGAAGCGAGTTGAAAACGAGTTTAAATTCCCTCGTACGCTGCGGTCCTCATTTAGTGGCGAAATTTTCCCGCTTCGAGTGTCTCCTTTACAACGCTTCAAAGCACTACAATAGGTAGTGGCTGCCTTTGAAGGCGCGCAACATGGTAGGCTACTGCTCGGTGCCGCAGGGCCGGAGGCACGTAAAGGAGGCCGGTGTCAGCCTTATTCACACGTAGCCGCATGACAAGAAGCTGTGTGAAGCTTGGCTCGTGAAACATAAAACCGGCAAACAGTCATCGGCTACAACTCGGGTATGCAGCAAGCACAGACGCGAGGAAGATTTCTGCTACGGCGCCCGGTCTGCGATGTTCTGAAAACGCGCACTGAGACGCTCGCCCGAGTCCGCTGCCTGACTAATGTCATGACGGTTTGGTCTATGAACTTGTCGATGCTATAGATACTGGCAAGTTCAGTGGAGCGGAAAGGCAGCGGTAAGAAGCACATTTAAAAAAAGCGTGGCATATGGTCATGTTGATGAGAAGAAGATGACGCCGAGTAGGTCGGACGCGCTCCGATCGGCACCTACTTTTTCTAGATCTCTTGGAGGTTTATGAAGTGGTGGCCCGTGAACTTTGCGTGCATTATTTCAGTGAAGTTCTACCGAACACGTGGATACCAGTTTTTTGGAGGTGGGTGGAGTTTCTGAACATTTATCGCCGATCTTGTGCCGACCACGCCGGACTGAGTGCTAGCCCTAACGCTAAACGCAACGGCGCCGGTCTCGACGAGACGCTGGGCTGCTGCCGCTGGCCTGCGTTAGCCTGTAGGCGCTAGTTCACCGCTTTTTGTGCGATGGAGAGTGAAGACGATGGGGACGATTTAACCCCCGAAGGTTTTGGGAAAGATTCTGGCTGGATAACGGTCGCCAAACGGCGCGTTTACAAGAACGCTTCCGGGCGTCTTGGCGCACACTCGTCCGCGGCCCACCCTGACGGCCAAGATACGCTGCCGGACCGAAATAGATATAAAGAAGCTAAAAGCAAGATTATCCGGGGCAGCAACATGCCACCACTACCAAAGGACGAAATGAAGATTGTGGTCAGACCCAGAGGCGGACTGAGTATTACCAAGGCAGGCCCAACAGTGGTCGCAGAAGCCATATGGGCTGCAACGGGTATCAGTACGACGGAAAGAGAATGGGACACTATGTGCCCCAATCCGATGCAAAATGTGATGGTGATCAGCACATCTAGTCACGAACACGCGGTTCGTTACGCCGCTGTGGAGAACATTACAGTCGCCGGGAAGCAGCATGAGGTGAGCGCGCATGTTGCTGCGCCGCACGCCACTTGCAAGGGGGTAATTCGGCGCATCGCAATCGAGGACGGACCTGAGGTCATTGACAGGAAGATCGTCAACCGGAGAAATCCACTCGCGCTCGGTGCCAAAAGAATCAAGAATACTGGAACTGTGGTGGTGTTATTCGAGGGATATAAGGTCCCAAATTACGTTGCGTATGGGGGCACTCTGATCAGGTGCACGCTTTACCACAAACAAATAGATGTTTGTTACACCTGCGGACGCCTTGGACACCGCTCCGATGTCTGCCCGTCACCAGAGGAAGTGGTATGCAGGGGTTGTGGAGCAACCAATCCCGATGAACAACACAGCTGCGATCCAAAATGCAAGTTATGCGGTGAGGCCCACCTGACCGCAGCTAAGGAATGCAAGAAACGCTTCCAGACGCCGTACGTAGTTCGACGCAGAAGAGGAGAACGCGCTCGCAACGCTGAGCGGGAGGAAACAAGCAAGCCATCACAACCCTTCAAGGATGAGCAACACTTTCCAGCTATCTCCGGTGAAAGGCACCCAAGCTCTCAAGAATCGGACTCATCGGCCCCATCCGGCACCCGAGGCCGTTCCCAATCCAGAGGGCGATCCAGATCCTGGGGGCGCTCCATATCCCGGGGGCGCTCCAGATCCAGAGGACAGACAGCGTCTAGAGGGATGAGAATACGCATCAATTCCGGAAGCCGCATTAGGCCCGACAGCCGCACCAGATCCAGTTCCAGACCCAGAGGGCACCAGACAGGACCGGTTCCTGGATCGTCGAGACCAACCACCTGGGCTGACATTATCCGTGGAGGACAGGCAGAGGTGAGGTCGGGGGCATCCTCAGAGCATGCGACAGGAAGCGCGCATAAAATAGCACAACTTGAACGCGAGAATGCGAATATGAGGGAGGCTATTAAAAAGCTTACGTCCTAAATCGCGGAGATCAAACACGCGAGAGGAACGTGTCCTCCGCCTGCGTCCGCTCCGTTGGAAACACCCCAACCTATGGAGGTTCCTATAGCGGAGGGCCAACAAGATGAGGCGAGACCCTCTAAAAAACGAGCAGTGGCTTGTGAGCAGGATAGTCTTCCGGGACGCGCAAGGTCAGAAATTCGCGAAATGTTTTCAGCGCTAAGCGACAGCGTAAGGCAACTGGCGGAGAAGGTCTCCCAGATACAAAGCGAGATGGCCTTTCAAGCTGAAAGTATGAACAAACGTGTGTCCAAAATAGAATCGTTCCTAGAGAACGTAATGTTGCCAATCCCTGGTCCTAGCGTCAATGTCGTACCACATACTACCATTGGGTCCCCTATAACTGGGGACAATTCATCAGCAGAATATGGGGACAAAAGTAGACAGCAACAAGATGGCGGGCTCAAATGAATCTTTTCGCATTTGGCAATGGAACTGCAGGGGCTTTCTTAAGAAGAAAGCGCCTCTGCAGCAGTACATTCGCAGCAATTCCGAAAAACCACATGTAATCCTTATTCAAGAAACCCTATCTGCTGAAGTCAATTTGTCGGGATATCAATCGATTTTTGGTCAAACTGGGAGGAGAGGTGTATGCACCCTTGTAAGTCGTAAGCTCACATATATCACTCGCGACCTGGGGATGGCCACCTGTAAGGCAGAGCATGTGATGATAGAAATCATACCAGGCCGATTGAGACGCCAGAGCGTTTTCATTCTTAACGTGTATAGTAGCCTCAATGACCTTCGCCAGCGTTTCAAAGCGCTTCTAATACCCCTGACACACGGGCACTCTAAAGTCCTTTAGGTAAGGGGACATCTACCGGAAAGGCGTTCAAGTGCAGTGACACACGACAAAGGAGTATCTCCTTTACGGCAAAGTTCCTTTTCGGGAAAGGAGATCGCGCGACTACTTTTCGAGCGGAAAAGGAGTTACTCTCGCACACAGCGTGCACAACTCGTCAATAGCAGGAAACCTTTTTTTTTCCTTGCGAAAATGTTTTAATTCTTAGCGGTGATGCAATTTGTCGAATAGTGAAGATTTCCTCTAGTTATACTCTCAAACGCTCGCATAACGTCGCTAGTGCCGCCATGTTGAATTCCGGCAGTGTCGTCGTCGTTTGCTGCGCGCATGTGGTGTGTTCACGTCGCGAGATGGAGACTGCACAATCAGCGCCCGCAGGAAATACCCAGAAGAAACCACAGTTGTTGGAATAACATATTTAATAAAACGCGTTACGCCTGCGCGCACAAAGGAAGGGACGACAAAGACGTAAAAAAGGACGACAGAAACGTGGGCATCACCAGAATAAACAGCACGCACAGCAAAACACCGGCTGCACATAGTTGCTGGACCAAGTTAAATGGCTGCTAACAACGCAAAAACGCGAATAAAATAAACGACTATAAGCATTATTAGCCATCAACAATGAAAGCAATATACTTTTAGGTTCTACAGTAGCTAAGTGTAATTAAATACGCAGCTTTTTAAGAATGTTTTCTCTCTTGCGGCTTTAACAGCCAGCGCTATTTTTCTTGCGGCGTTCATCTGAGGAACTACCTAAAGAAGTTCAGTGCGGTGCCGTGTGTCATCGGCGCAACTCCTTTCTGCAAAGGGTCCTTCAGAGTAGCAAAAGGGGTCTACTGGAAAGGACTTTAGTTTTGCCCGTGTGTCAGGGGTATAAGGAAGGCAATCAACCTCGCCGGGACTAATCCTTTGGTGATAGCCGGGGACTTCAATGCCCCGCACTACGCGTGGGGCTACATGTACAACACGGTCAAGGGAAAGGAGTTATGGCAGAATGCTACAGACTTGGACCTTACGCTCGTCACTGATAAGTCTTTTCCGACCAGAATGGGAACATCTTCGTGAAGGGACTCGACTCCGGATTTAACGTTCGTCAAGAATTTGTCAAAGGCGCAATGGACTAACACTGCTGTTGATCTTGGCAGCGATCATTATATCCTCGCTACACACTTTCCAACAACACCTAAGAGGCCGAAGGAGTTCTTCTTCACGGATTGGGACAAGTTCCGCAAGATAAGGAATGAGCGCCAACCACCAGACTGAGCCTTGAACAGTGGATGGACCAGATCAGGGAAGATATCAAGAGTAACACTCACAAAATATGCACGGGCCTTCCCGTGGAAAAGATGGATAGTCGCCTAGCCCATCTACTAGAGGCTAAGCAGTCACTCCTCAATCGATGGAAGGGCCAACGGCTAAATCGCAGACTACGCAAAAAGATTGCTGAACTCAATAGAACCACAGAGGAGTACTGCCACACCCTCTCAAAGCAACAATGGGACGAGGTGTGCAACTCAGTTGATGGTCAAATGCGGAATGGTCGAAACTGGAATCCTTTAAAGCATCTTCTGGTCGACGCCAACACAAGGTCCAAACAGCAGCATGTGATGGCAAAGCTTCTGCATACAGCCACATGAACCAAGACCACGGAGGAAGTCCTGCAGAGCCTGGTGGAGAAGTACCTCCCTGTTGGTCCCCGGCAAGGGACGTCGGTCGCCTACGCAGACTACCTTGGGCCACCCAACTCCGAGCTGGATGCAGACATCAGCACGGAAGAGGTTAGGAGGGCGCTGCATGAGCTTAATAGCAAGTCTGCTCCTGTTCCCGACGGCATCACAAATAGGACCCTCCGTAACCTGGACGATCACTCGATAGAATACCTGACAGAAGTCTTCAACGAGACATGGAAGAAAGGCAAGGTCCCGGAAGCATGGAAGCGGGCACTTACAGTACTGATCCCCAAACCTGGCAAATCATCAAGCCTGGACAACTTACGACCAATATCGCTCACATCCTGCGTAGGCAAGGTCGCGGAACATGTCATACTCAACAGGCTCACGAGGTTCATCGAACACAAGGAACTCTACCCCCACACGATGATTGGCTTCAGGGCAGGTCTGTCCACACAGGACGCCATGAAGCTCATCAAGAGTCAGATAATCGACAATGACACGCGGGACACTCGGGCCATCCTTGGATTAGATTTGGAGAAGGCTTTCGATAAGATAGCCCATCAATTTATACTGCAATCGATATCCGAGCTTGATCTGGGCGTAAGATTCCATGATTACGTCAGGTAATTTTTGCACCGAAGAAGAGCGACTCTCCGCGCAGGAGACATAATCGCGGAAGAGGTGGAGCTTGGAACAAGGGGCACTCCACAGGGCTCGGTGATCTCGCCCACTTTGTTTAACCTGACCATGATCGGCCTTTACAGAACACTCTCACGAGTCGAGGGCATCAGGAATACCATCTATGCGGATGACATTACCATTTGGTGTGTTGGAGGAAGTGAAGGACAGGTTGAGAGTGCGTTACAGGAGGCCATCGAGGTCACGGAGGGCTATCTTCGACCCACGGGATTAAACTGTTCGGCTAAGAAGTCAGAGCTTTTACTCTATCGCCCCTTAAGAAGAGGTCGTAAGCCCATGGGCTGGAGACCACTGTCTGACAGCACCATTTGTCTTCGCACGGGCAAGGGAGAAAAGATTCCTAGGGTCGACGCAATAAGAATACTCGGCATGGTAGTCGAATCTACTGGCTCTAACGCGCAAACGATAATCAAGCTCACGACCAAGACGGACAACGCAGTACGTCTCATCCGAAGGGTGGCTAACCGCCATCATGGCCTTAAAGAAGGCAATCTGTTACGGTTGATTAACGCCTTTGTGCTTTGCCACTTTGCCTACGTGGCGGCTATGCACAGATGGCAAAGAGCAGAGAGGAACAAACTCAACACGTTGCTCAGGAAAATAACTAAGCGAGCCCTGGGTATACCGATCTTCACCAACACCAATCGCCTCCTCCAGCTAGGTGTGCATAACACTCTGGAGGAGATTGCAGAGGCTCAGGAAAGAGCGCAACTTGCCAGACTCTCCATGACCGCCACCGGTAGGAGGATATTACAAGAGCTCGGCTATCCACCATCTGCAGAAGCACCAAGAAAATGCCAGTTACCGCGGGACATACGAGATTTGATCTCCGTATCGCCGATACCAAGAAATGTACACCCTGAATATAACAAGGGTAGAAGGAAAGCAAGAGCTTCAACCATACTCAAACAGATCCAGACAGAGGGACGTAGAGCCTGCTTTGTTGACGCGGCCGCATATCGGAAGGGGTGCTTCTTTTCTGCAGTAGTGGTGGATTCCAAACAGCGACTCACGAACTGTGCATCTGTACGAACCGGAGATCCGGCGATAGCCGAGCCAGGTAGCCATTGCCTTGGCGATGCTTGATGACAGCAGCGACGTCATCTACAGTGACTCATGGTTGGCCATTAGGGCATTTCAGTGTGGAGTGATCTCAGAACAGGCTTTTGGGCTGCTTCGTAAGGCAGGTCCGGATAGAATCAAGTATCACTTGCTTACTTGGTTCCCAGCCCACGTTGGGCACAGTGCGGGTGTCCCCACGAACCTCAATGAGACGGCCCACGCTGCCGCGCGCGCACTGACTGACCGCGCTGGCGCTGTGATGGCCGAAGAGAGAGTTACGCATGGTAGGGACGCGCCTGCCACTTATAATGAACTTCTTAAACACTTCTATCTCTCGCGGCGACAATACCCTCCTCCTCACCCCAAGCTCACTAGGCCTCAGGCACTGACATTCAGACTGTTGCAGACAGAAACCTATCCCAACCTGTTCACGTTACATGCGATATATCCGGAGATTTACACTGATGACGCGTGCCCTGCTTGCGGGGATAGATCAACACTTTCGCACATGCTCTGGGGATGTATCTCTATAGCAAGCCCTGACCTCAGCTCAGCCAGGTGGGAGGCGGCCCTCCGCAACCCACTCCTGGCTGAGCAACGTTGGGCTGTCCAGCAGGCCCACGATGCGGCTGGCAGGCTAGGCCTGTCGGTCCCGACGTGGGAGCGGCCCGCGACGTGCTAATACGCGTTCTGCAGGACTGTAAAATAAAAGTTACTCAATCAATCAATCAATATGGTCATGTTTGTGTTATGAATTAATGCACTGGATTACAAAAAAGGAGCAGCGGGAAATTGCACGCTGAGAACACCGATAAACATACAGTGCGACGCAACTCGAGAAATAATATTGAAAGGTCAAAGAATTTAGAAGAAAAAGAAAAGATTGAATCGTCGCGACGGCACATCGCAGTCCCCGTATACGTCGAAGCCTCTACAATGAAATTATTTTTGAACAGCTCTGATAGCGCCCACGCAACAATGGTTGCTTGTATACTGTCAAATGCTCATATTCTGCAGCCTAAAGCTCATGGCACGGTGTGAAAACGCGCGCGCGGAGAAAGCGAAACAGTGCGCGGACAAGCATGCAGACGCGCAGTCGGTCGCTGCGAATCTGCGCGATCGCTGCATTGAGGCTTCGTTCTATTACGCTCCATTTAGTTATACAAACACTATAAGAACATATTTCACATAGTTTGCTCTCAGCGTTTACCTACCTTTTACGCAAGAAGCCGGTTCGGGAGACTCCATCGCGGCGACCACGCGCAGTGGCGTTCACTGTACGTATTCGGTAAAGAGATAGCGTCTGTAAACGATTGTGTGCTTTCAGTTTGCCCAAGATTATTATTTAGACAGTAAGAAACTTCTCTCGTTTCGAAAGTACTTACAGAAATGTCCGGGAGAGCTCGCGCGTGGTGTTTTCAGTGAGCGCTGACAGCGAAACCTATGAGGAGCGCGCCGCGTGATCTCTCATACTACGCCGGCGAGGCGCTTCCGATAGATGGCGACTCCGTAACTCCTCGCCGCCAATAGACGCGTAAGCGCCGAAGTTCGTCTGCAGTGCTGCATGCGGTTTAAAGGCATTTCGCTAAAGTTCGGAATGCCGTTTGCCGCTAATATTGTTTTCCGCCTCTTTACCGCGTTGGGCTAGCTAGGCAGTACGACTGCACGAGCGCATTGTGTTGTATGCTAAAGCTACAGAAGTTTGCAAGAACTGAAATTGTTAGTTTTATGCGGCCCGGTAAATCCTCGCACCAGCTGTCGCGCACTTCATGTTTTTACATCTATTTTATGCGTGGCTTCGCACATGTTTAACTGTTACTAGTTGCTTCATGCATAACTCTTGTTGATTCTTTTGAGCTGCGAGGTTTTCACCCTGCCTCGTTTGTAAAGGGTATAAATCACGCTGTGCCTTATCGGAATTATACCAAGTAAGTGCTTCTTTAAGAGCTTTATTCTTTTCGCCCGAGGGCATCTTAGATACTGTGATTTTTTGGGGAAACTTATTTAGAAGATACGTAGTTCAGGGCGAGAATTACTAATAGTTGCTGCATATGGTATTTTTGTTCCATTTTTCGCTGAAAAGTTCGCGTCACGTTTGGGAAGTCATCACACCTCGATGGTGTCTGAGCAGAGTTAACCCGCCGAGTGTTTTGTTTGTTTCACAACGCAGTCGCTTCTTGCATGTGGATTTTGTACTGAACTGAATTATTTCTTATTATGCTTACGCCGCAGAGGACTAAACCCGGCCTTGCCGCCAGCGCTCATCTACTTTGACTGGCGCTGCTCTGCCTTTAAATATATCATGTGGCACCTCTCTCTAGTAACATTAAAAAATAAGTACTGAAAGGTTAGTCAGACTTTAGCTTTGTACGTTTCCAAGCAGCTCCCTTGGGGAATTTAAAATTGCAAAAACTGCAGCGGGAACGGCAGTTCATCGGCGGTACAGCGCTAACACGCGCTTTTATTAACCCATGCGTTTGGTAACTTCGTTGACTAGCGTACGCGTTTCCATCAATAAATTCGCAATTACTCTTCTTGAGGCGACTTTGACTGCACTTATTCGGCGATTTCACATGTGTTCATCGACAGAAAAATCACAACCGCATATGCAGACATCGCAACGTGAGGATTTGTTTGATATAAGTCTGCGCTAACGACGGGTGCTTATTATTGAGGTACAGAAGCAGCATTACGGCAGGGGTAGAATTAAAAAAAAACACGATCGAGACATCGCATTAGTCAACAAAATTTATCGGCTAGTTAACATGAGCTCCACTTCATGTAAATGGGTTTCATGGTGTTTGTCTGCGGGACGCACCTGGCACGTATGTGGACCATGTTGTCCCAAACACCAGTGACATCGTGTTCATACCCGCTACCACAGAGGTCAGCGTCTTCCCTACAGCTGTCACCGCAGAAGAAGCAGTCTGGCGCCCGAACAAAGGAGAAATCCCCGCCGCGACGTTCAGCCGTGCTTGCTGCAAGGGGTTGTCGTCTGCTACTGCTCCCGCGCGTACTGTTGGAAGCGCCCGCTAGGTGGCTATCAGTGGCGCCTCTATTAAAGTCCCTCAATCATTTATAGAGGGACCTTAGCCTCTATAGGCGGTGCACGAGGCGTATAGGCCTCGCACACTCTCAAGTTCAACAAATGGCCACAGAGGGCGAAAAATCAATCGAGGCGCGTTTTAGCGTAAGCGCTCAAGTGGAGCTACTGTAATTTGGTCGCATACTTTAATCTGTGCTTTCTCTGCTAGGGGCGCTGAACATGCTGAATGCCCCCTGAATAGGGGGCCCGCGGGCGCTCAGGAGGTCAGAGTAGGTAGTAATAAAGAAGGTCCCCTAGGGGAACATCAGAAGAGCATCGCCGTCGATAACAGAAAAAGGAGGAAAGCAAGAACAAGAGCTCGCCATGCAATAGGCTGCATAAACATGCAGGGCGGCAGAAGAAAGGAAAAGTGGGCAGAGATTGAGGAGCAGTTACATAGAGAACAAATAGGGGTGTATGCGGTTACAGAAACGCACCTTAGAGACTCAGAAGAGCCGCCAGTTATTGAGAATTATGTATGGGAAGGGTGCAACAGAACTAAGTCGGAAAGAAAGGGAGGGGGAGTCGGAATGCTCATCCATCAGGGAGCCAAATGGAAAAGAGTAAATTCACAATGTCAAGAGCATCTTTGGTTATCAGGTACAATGAGTGGGAAAGAAACTTGGCTTGGAGTTACGTATTTGTGGACCGGAATAAATTGCACAGAGAAGAATAAAGAGTTAGTGGAATGCATAAGCGCTGATATTAGGGGTTTCGGGAATGGGGCTGAGATAGTCCTATTAGGTGACATGAATGCCCACATACAGGATTTAGATGGCTATACCGACAATAACGGGAAGTCAATGCTAGACCTTTGCGAGCAACATAACCTCGTGATCGTGAATACAGGGCCTAAGTGTGAAGGACAGATCACGTGGGAAGTGGGAAACCGGCAATCGACCATTGATTACTGTCTGATGACAGAAGGAATTCATGATAAGTTGAGAGAAATGGTCATCGATGAGGAAGGGTTTAGCAGCATAGGGAGTGACCATAAACGCATCATTTTGAAAATGGGATATGTAGTTGGGAAAGAGAGCAACGAAAGCAAAATGGCCAGTCCAAATTTGAACGCTAAACAAATAGCAAATATAGTCACTAGAGTGGAGGAAGAAATTGGCAAGTCGCCAAGTAAGGGGTGGGAATATGGTGAGCTTCTAAGTGTAGTAACGACAGAAATACGGAAAGAGAAACAACATGTTCATTGGAAAGGAAAAAAGAAACCGAAAAGCTGGTGGAACAAGGAGATACAAGAAGCCATCGCCGAACGACAGAAAGCATCTCGAGAGCACAGGCAGGCAAAGAAGGCGCAGTTGCCACAGGATGAAGTAACCAGTAAATGGGAAATATACCGGGAGAAAAAGTCTATGGTTCAAATACTGGTGCAAGCAAAATTAAAAGGTGAAAGTGAACGTTGGTTGTCAGAAATACGTGAGAAAAAGAAGGCCGCACCTAGAATATTTTGGAATCACATAAAATTATTAGGCAGGAAGGCAACAACAATACAACAACATATCCTAGACGAAGATGAAAACAGACTGGAAGGAGAAGCAGCAATAAATTACATCCAAAAAGTAACAGCCGAATCTTTCCAAGGCAAGGACAAGGTTGTATTGGAGAAAAAAAAGAGCATGAAAGAGACCCAAGGGGGAAAGGAGCTAGTGCTTACAAATTTAAACTGGAAGAAAGCGGAATAGAAAATTCCTAAGCGCACAGCCACAGGGCTAGACGAGGTTCCCGTTAGGCTGATAAATGAACTGGGACCAAAAAGTAAGGAAGCTCTCGTGAAAGCAGTTAAAAAAACTTTAAAAGATAGACGAATACCAGACAGTTGGCGACAAAGTAGAATGAATTTAATTTATAAAGGTAAGGGGGAGAAAGACAGAATTCACTCGTATAGACCGTTGACCATTACATCGGTAATATACAGGCTAGCAATGCAGGCAATCAAATTAAAGCTTCAAGCATGGGCAGAAAATAATGGCATTTTGGGAGAGCTTCAGAATGGCTTTAGAATAGGTAGGCGTTTGGATGATAACTTGTTTGTTCTTACTCAGTGTATTGAAATATCAAAAGCAGAAAGCAGACCGTTGTATGTGGCCTTTTTGGACATTACAGGAGCATACGACAACGTAGACCGCAGCATTTTGTGGGATATTCTGGAAGGGGAAGGCTTAGGTAACGATTGTATACAGCTTTTGAGAGAGATTTACCTAGAAAATACTGTTTGCGTTGAATGGGAAGGGATGAGGAGCGCGGAGAAAGTTCATATCAACAAGGGACTGAGGCAGGGGTGCCCTTTATCCCCGCTGCTGTTTATGATGTACATGGTGAGGATGGAGAGGGCGCTAGAAGGAAGTAATATCGGGTTTAATCTATCATACAAACAGGCAGGTACAGTAATAGAGCAGCAACTCCCAGGTTTATTTTATGCTGACGACATTGTGTTGCTCGCAAACAAGCAAAGTGATTTGCAACGTCTGGCTAATATCTGTGGACAGGAAGGCAACAATTTAGGTTTGAAATTTAGTGTTAGAAAATCAGGTGTTATTGTATTCAATGAAAACAGTGAACAGACAGTGGAGATACAGGGCCAAGAAATACCTCGGGTAACAGAATATAAATACCTTGGTATATGGATAAACGAAGGCAACGGATATATGGAAACACAGGAAAAAACCATAACAGTCAAGGGGAAGAGAAATGCAGCCATAATGAAGCACACAGCGCTATGGGGATACAATAGGTACGAGGTCCTCCGAGGTATGTGGAAAGGGGTAATGGTTCCAGGACTTACTTTTGGAAATGCGGTTGTTTGCTTTAAATCAGGGGTACAATCAGGACTCGACGGGAACCAAAGGTCAGTGGGTCGCCTCGCATTGGGCGCGCACGGGAAGACTACAAATGAAGCTGTGCAAGGGGATATGGGCTGGACTAGTTTTGAAGTGAGGGAAGCTCGCAGTAAAATTCAGTATGAAGAACGGCTGAGGAATATGGAGGAAAGTAAATGGGCTGGGAGAGTGTTCAGGTGTCTGTACAGGCAAAACATTGATTCACAGTGGAGGAAAAGAACTAGGAAGCTTACCAGCAAGTATGTGGCCTGTGGGGTGGGCAACACAGCAACAAAGGTCAAACGGAAAGTCAGAGAGGCTGAATTAATCTCATGGGTGGCGGCAATGGAAAAGAAACCTGCCATGAGTAACTACTTAAGGGGAAAAAACGAAATTAGGAAAGAAACCATTTATGATAACTCAAAGGGAAGCTCATTACTTTTCGAAGCGAGATCGGGATGCCTTAGAACACGCACCTATAAAGCGAGATATAAGAAGGAAGAAGAAGCATGTGCTTGCTGCGGTAAAGCTAGGGAAACGACGGAGCATATTTTATTAGAATGTGAAGACGTCTATCCAGCGGTCGATTTAGGCACTGGCCTCCTTGAAGCCCTTGGGTTCAGCGGGAGCAGTGGTAAAGCAAACAGGTCCGCAATAGACATCAGTAAGAGGCGATTGGAGGATTGGTGGAAGAAAAGTAGGGAAACGACAAAAGACGGAGACGTCCAAAAGCACAGTTCGCAATAGGGTATCAGAAAATTTGGACGTGGTAGTTCATAGTGGGGTTTTTTTGTTTTTTTCATTGGTTAACCTAGGTAGGATATTAAGCAGCATAGTAGCAAGAGCTTGGTGGCGCAAGCCACCGCCCCGTTCCAAAGGGGACGCTCATAACATCCATCCATCCATCCATTTTTACTTTACACAAACCATTGACATAAACAATCGAGGTGTCTAAGGATGTTTTTTTTACCTCAGGCAAATAGGCAGTTGATTTTTTTTATTTGATTGTTGAAGCTGCTTTTTAGTCATAGCGTCAAGGTTTTTGTACTTGATTAACCACCGACAGCCGACAGCCTATTGGTATCGATGTGTTTCCTGGCCGTTGGCGTTCGAATACTACGACGGTAAAACATTTTCGAAAAGCATGCTGGTTCGTCTGCGAGTAATTACATAGACTTGCTATAAAGAGTGCCTCATTTCGTTTAGGCGTTGATTATCATAATGAATGCGGCGGAGGTGGAGGGAGTACGCTTGAAGGTACGTTTTTATGCCGTTGATCTCCATAACACCGTAAGTACGCAAACCGATGTCACAGAACACCCGATGCATCATTGTGTGTTCTCCGTCATCGCTTGTTTGCTGTACGCCTACTAATTCTTCATTTCTTCTTCAAGTGTTGTATCCTCCTTTTGTCCTTGTTCTCTTGTGCTTCACTTACAGTAAGTAGTTCCGTCAGCTGTAATGTGCATTTGCAAAACCAATACATGTTTGATAAGACGCAGTGGTTATCATAATTTCACTACACATGTATTAAGGTGGCACATATGGTTCAGATACAGATACTTGTATGCGGACTTGCACGACGTTGATGCGGAGATTAGGATAAATATGACACCCGTAAAGAAGAGGCAGCTGACGGCCGTAAGCTGTTGCGTTCTTTCCGCCAAACTACCCGGCCTGGTATAGTGCTGTAAAGATGCTGTATAAAAGTGACACGCGGTGACCGGGAAATTATTATACTTAGCAGCCGGCCGTACGTTTTGTAGCTTAGGTCTTCTTTCTTGTGCGTTTGTGCTACCCTTATTAATGAGCCATTTCTTGACTATGTTCTTGACTATGTAACCGCGTTTGTGTGGAGGCGTAGATGTGTGCTTTTTGTTGCACTTGTAAAATGCAAATAAAATATTTTCAGGCTTACTCAATCTTTGATGTCGTGTGCGTTTATTCCAGTCGAGGCCATCGTGCCACCTGGAAACCGCATTACGAAATGCAACAGCTGGAGCGCGGCGGCACAACTCGGGGTAACGGCGGCGTAATAAACGAAAAACCGCTCGGGACGCCCTTAAAAGTCAGTTCAGAGTGTGCCTTAACTCGATATGACTCAGCGCTACATATATATATATATGTAGGCGCTACGTTTGCCACACAGCGACCAAACTGGCGGGAGCACGATCGAGGCGCAGCAGCCAGAAACCCAGTAAAGCCACAGAACACCTGCGGCCATACTGTGCAAAACCCCGTTTCCGATGGATGGATAGATGGATGGAAGGTAGGAGCGTCCCCTTTGAAACGGGGCGATGGCAATTGCCACCATGCTCAGATTTTTATTTTGCCTTTTATTTTTATTTTTATCTGTGTTGTTACAAAACAGAGAAATGGTGCATGCGGTATGTCGGAGAGGGATAGCCCGGTCAATCCACTGCGTTCGCTTAGACAAAGAGAGTGGGAAAGGGCCGAGAAGAGGGTACAAGTAGCACATCGGCAGGCCCCGATGCTATTCCAATTATGTTAATAAAGAAATTGGGCCCGAAATCTAAGAAAGCATTAAGGGAAGGGAGGTGGTGAGCAAAATGCTAATGGATGGTAAAGTACCTGACGAATGGAGGCTAAGTAGGATGAGAATGATATATAAGGGAAAGGGGGACAAAGCTGACATAAATAACTACCAGCCTATAACAGTCACGTCAGTGGTTTACAGGGTGGTTATGCAGATTATAAAGGACAGACTGCAGGCATGGGTAGAGAACGAGAGGGTACTTGGAGAGCTACAAAATGGGTTCCGGAAGCATAGGAGGCTAGAAGACAATCTGTTCTCACTAACACGTACAGTGCATTGAAACAGCTGAAAAGGAACACAGACCCCTATGGCTGGCTTTTTTGGATATCAAGGGAGCCTGTGACAGTGTACTTCACGAGGGTTTGTGGGCCATTCTAGAAACATTAGGAGTGCAAGATAGAGTAACCAGTTTCTTAAAAGATATCTATAAATGTAACCGGGTGATTATACAATGGGAAATGCAGGTTTCGGAGTCTGTAATGATTCGGCGGGGGCTTAGGCAGCGGTGCCCATTGTCACCTCTGATGTTTATGCTGTACCTACAAGGTTTAGAGGCCAAAATACAGCAAAGCGGACTCGGCTTCAACCTATCATTTTTCAAACAAGGAAAATTGATTGAACAGCCATTACCAGGACTGATGTACGTGGATGATATTGTATTAATGGCTGACAATGCAGAAGATCTGCAGGGATTGATGGACATATGTGGTACAGAAGGAAACAGATTAGGCTTGAAGTTCAGCAAAGAAAAATCAGCAGTCATGATTTTTAATTATAACATTTGCGGCGAGCATAAGATACAGGAGGCCACGCTGGAGATACACTCTTAGGCAAAGTTACACCCTTTGGCTTGCCCCTTCTGCCACACAACAATAATCGTTATCTGCCTTGATGCGTTTCCTTTCTTTAACGCTGCGAGCCCGGTACTTTCCAGGAACGAACGGCACGCGCGTTATCAGCATAGAACAGTTTACACCCTTTGGAGTGCCCCTTCTGATAACGCGCGTGCCGTTCGTTATTGGAAAGTTCCGGGCTCGCGGCGTTAAAGAAAGGAAACGCATCAAGGCAGATAACGATTATTGTTGTGTGGCAGAAGGGGCAAGCCAAAGGGTGTAACTTTGCCTAAGAGTGTAGTCGATAAATACAAGTACCTTGGGGTGTGGATAAATAATGCCATTGAGTATCTGACAGTACGAAAAATATCTAACGACTAAAGGTAACAGAAGTGCAGCGATTATGAAGAGTACACTCTAAGAACAGTTTACACCCTTTGGCGTGCCCCTTCTGCCACACAACGATAATCGTCATCTGCCTTGATGCGTTTCCTTTCTTTAACGCTGCGAGCCCGGTACTTTCCAGTAACGGCATGCGCGTTATCAGCATGATAGCATTCCCGACAGGAAAGTAGCGGGCGCGGCGTTTTCAAGAAAGGAAACGCATCAAGGCAGATGACGATTATGATCGTTGTGTGGCAGAAGGGGCACTCCAAAGGGTGTAACTTTGCCTAAGAGTGTACACTCTAAGAACAGTTTACACCCTTTGGAGTGCCCCTTCTGCCACACAACTGCCTTGATGCGTTTCCCTTCTTTAACGCTGCGAGCCCGGTACTTTCCAGTAACGAACGGCATGCGCGTTATCAGCATGATAGCATTTCCTGTCGGCAATGCTATCATGCTGATAACGCGCGTGCCGTTCGTTGCTGGAAAGTACCGGGCTCGCAGCGTTATATAAAGAAAGGAAACGCATCAAAGCAGATGACGATTATCGTTGTGTGGCACATATAAACCCCAAGGGGGGGGGGGGGGGGGGTACCTTTGTCTAATAGCGTCCTCGATCACTCGCACCGGTGCGCACCGGGGCGCCTTGGTGCGCACTTTCATCCTCGATCAACCGCACCGGTGCGCACCGACCATCCTCGATCACCGGAAGCGCACCCTGTTGGAGCGGTTTTCCATTGCCCCGTCTCGCACCGAAAAAATCGGCGGTGCGCCGGGGTGCAATCCCGGCAAGCACTGCGGGACGCGCGCGCGCACTGCCGACCATAGAGTTACTATGCTGCCGACTGCAGAACCGCGGATGCTCTGACCCGATAGCTGCGGTTGCAACGGAGTTGACGGAGTTAGCCAGTGGAGATGTCGGCAATGAGAAAGGAAGCCCTGCTAATTGCCGCAATCGATGAGCTTTTTTTCAAGTTCATCTGACAGCGAAGACGGCATGCTGATCGACGTCGTCCAAAAACAATGTGGTGAATAGCGGCCGAAAGTGGACAGCTTCGTTGAACGGGTCGTCAGGATTAATTCTGAAATCCATTGGTGTTTGCTTGCAACCAGGTATGTCGGAGCACGCAGTTTGACAAGGTTCGAGCGCTTGCCGCAGATGCTCAGCACCTGCAAACAATAAAATTTGCGCGCGCGCGTGTTCGCGCACGTTTTGCTCGCCAGGGGCAAAGTAGCGCTGCATGCAAGAACCCTGCACGGGGTGCAGTTTTGTCCTCGATGTTGACCCTTCGCAGTGCGCCACCACGGCGGTGCAAAGCGCACCATTCTGGTTTCGGGGCAACCCCGGGGCAAGGTGATCGAGGACGCTATAAGAGTACACAACTGCCGAGGCACCGGCACGACCTTGAGCCGTTCCGGCCGCCAAGATTCGGGTGACCGTATTCGGCAACCTGGACCCAAGCAGAGCCACACAGCGTAAAGTGCTCAGCTTTCATATTAGTTTCATATACTATCAGAGTTTCATATTACTATTATAGCGTCCTCGATCACCTTGCCCCGGAGTTGCCCCGAAACCAGAATGGTGCGCTTTGCACCGCCGTGGTGGCGCACTGCGGAGGGTCAACATCGAGGACAAAACTGCACCCCGTGCAGCGTGCTTGCCTGCAGCGCTACATTGCCCCTGGCGCGAAAAACGTGCGCGAACACGCGCGCGCGCACATATTATTGTTTGCAGGTGCTGAGCATCTGCGGCAAGCGCTCGAACCTTGTCAAACTGCGTGCTCCGACATACCTGGTTGCAAGCAAACACCAATGGATTTTATAATTAATCCTGACGACCCGTTCAACGAACCTGTCCACTTTCGGCCGCTCTTCATCGCATTGTTTCTGGACGAGGTCGATCAGCATGTCGTCTTCGCTGTCAGACGAACTTGAAAAAAGCTCATCGATTGCAGCAACTAGGAGCGCTTCCTTTCTCATTGCGGACGTCTCCACTAGCTAACTCCGTCAACTTCGTTGCAATCGCTTCGCAGCTATCGGGCCAGAGCGTCCGCGGTTCTGCAGTCGGCAGTGCGCGCGCGCGTCGCACGTCCCGCAGTGCTTGCTGGGATTGCACCCCGGCGCACCGCCGATTTTCTCGGTGCGAGACGGGGCAACAAAAAACCGCTCCAACAGGGTGCGCTTCCGGTGATCGAGGATGGTCGGTGCGCACCGGTGCGGTTGATCGAGGATGAAAGTGCGCACCAAGGCGCCCCGGTGCGCACCGGTGCGCACCGGTGCGGGTGATCGAGGACGCTATTAGAAACCCTGTGAGTTGTACACTGTACTTCTGACAATGCTTTAGCCAACCAACCATGGGGGCAAATTTTAGTGCACTGCACGAGACATTCATTCATGCATTCATTTGAGGGCTTGCCAGCCATTTGTGCGCAGGCGCGAGCGAGAGAGAAAATCTGTGGGCTCTTGCTCCCTGAATATATATGACTACCTAGGTACTACGGAGGAGCAGCGCGTGCTGTAGGCGTTTGTCCCTAGGCGTGCCGGCATTGCGGAGCGGGGTCGAGTTTACGCTGTGAGAGTTTGGAAGACGATCTCACCGCTGGCATCCAGTTGTAAGGTTTGTAGTCGGGCATGAACTATGTGGTAGCTGGCCCATGCCGTCGTCCGACTCACCCACGTTTGGGACGAGGTTGTAGGGAGGAACTTGCTCTCTTCTAGAACTAGGAGTACAGGATTTATTTACATTAAAACAAGAGATACATTTCAACAGCCTAGCATGACTGCGTGCAAAAAGGAGCACAAAGCTCCAAGTACTAAGCACACTCCTAGCAGCCGACAAACTGCTGCTTAAAAAGCCTCTGTGCTCCCTATCCCTAGGGGAGGGAAAGCTGCTGTCCAACCTTCGTCCAATCGGACCGTCCACAGTCGTTGGGGCGTAGTCGACCCGCCTTTGAGGGGGAGGGGTCACACACTATCACATACGCACTTTGGATTCCTAGAACCCACCGAGTTGAGCGGGTCCACCGGTGAGCGTAGCCAGGTTGTCACGCTTGACCCCAGCCGGAGCCTCTTAATTCCAGAGCTGACTTCTCCGGTAGCCGGCCGCCACGAGTGCAGCAGACTGTGACGAGTCCTGGGGCCCGAGTAAACGCACCGCAAAGCACCATTTGTTAGAGAAGCTCTCTTACTGCAAATAGATTATGAAGTCCACGGCAAATCCGCCAACAATACACGGTCCGCCAAACGTGGCCAACCCTGCTGCCGTCGCCGACTCTCCGAAGGAGGCGCATGGTGGATTAACGCTGCCGTGGTCTCCAGTTCTCCGAAGGAATTGCATGGTCGGTTAGCGCTGTCGTAGTCGCCGATTCTCTGAAGGACGCCACCCCCACGAGTCGATCAAAACAACTGCAGCAGGCTGAGATAGGTTGGCAGTACCCCTGCAGGCCGATCGTAACAACGCTTGGACGCTGGCTGCTGGCGCGGTAAAATAGGTGAAGCAACGGGCACTGACGCCAGATTTGGCGACCACTGTGTCGGACAGACCACATTATTCTATGGACAGACTGTCTCACCCCTGCGGCGCTCGCGCTAAGTCAGTCGAGGCGGATCATAGCTTGCGACCGTAGTACAGCCCGGGCCGCGTATATCGAAAATCTAGAAGGCAGAGCAACCGCGGTTGAACGCAAGTGGCTGAAAGGGCACCGGCATAGAGCTTCATATTACTCTATGGGCGCGGGTGACGATGACTGACTCAGCATTAGCACCGCAGGCGCGAGAATATCTGCCCCACGTACCTTCAGAGGCAAAGTTCCGACTGGTGTTGCAGAAGTCAAGGGGCGCAGTAGTGCTGAATTTAGCGTCAAAAGTTGGCGGCTGGACGTAGTTATATTTATTCAATCGTGTTTTTTACTAATTGTAACAACGTGCCATTATTTCGCATTATTCGCGGTGCCTGCAGGACATCAAAGCTGAAACCCGGGCTGGTCCGTGGGTTGGGACTCGCCGAAGCCTGCGCGAGCCAGGGGTGTATAAGATCGGCTGTCCGCGACAGCCAATTTTTTCTGCGAACACCCCATGGCACGCTTCAGCCTCCGCGGCCCCAACCCCGGCCGCTCTGCTTTCAGCTTGGATCCCCCAGCCACTCCTTGGTGCCCTGGAGATCTTGCGCCGCCTGCCTTTCTTATAACCTCAGGTGCTCTCTTGAGGACTCCGTTTGCCGATTACATGTGCCTTCCAGGAGCAGTGCTTGTAAAAAATCCAATCTATCGTCGCGACGAGAAAACTGACCCGCGACTTATACAACAACCTTGCCCCTTCAGACACCGCGATCACCAAACGCGGCGCCCGTGCCCACTGCCTCACCGTGCGAGCAGCCAGCGGCGGAGCGTAACAATGGGCTTCTTCGATTTTCCACTTCTGGCTACCCGCGGGCTGCCAGAGCAGCGGCATGTCTAGGGGGACAAACGCATACAACATGCGCTAAGGCACTCCTCCGTAGTGCCTAAGCAAAGTAGGAGCAAAATCCCCCAGATTATCTCTCTCACGCCCGCTATCTCGCGCCTTGCACAAACGGCTGACATTCGCCCCGCCAATGCCTCCTTTACTAGACGAGACCTTCATTTGAGGGATCGCCAGCAATTAGTGCGCAGGCGCGGGTAAGATCGGTTGAGAGAGAGAAAAAATTGGAGGACGCTTAAGCTTCGCCTTCAAGAGTGAAACGCGACAGCGTTCCCGTCGACCCGCCAAGGGGTGTAAGACAATGCGCTACGGCGCAGCGATCACTTACGAAGCGCCCCGCATCGGACTTTGCACCCACCAATCACGCGGTGAGCGTCGAGCAACGCAGCGTTCGGCGCGGCAACGAAACGTGCGCCTGAGCAAGCGGAACGAACCAAAGAACTCGGTGTCTCGGAGGGGGAAACGATCTACGCCAGCCAAACGTCGTGATCGGCACGGGCAGAGAGATATATAGATAGCGATCTAAAGAAAGGAAGGACGCTTGATTCTGCAACCCGTGAGAGAGCACGGCGAAGCGTCGTCAGGGGAGAAGGAGTCGGGGCCGCGACGCGCCTCGCACCGGTCCCCGCACAGCCCCAATGCGCGCGTGGCGCGCCACCTGTCGGGGCAGCGCCGTACATTGAGAGGAGGGGGTTTTCTGTGTTTGGCGCAAGATGGCTCTGCGTGTGCGGAAAGCGCAGAAGAAATGTAGCGGAAACTCACTTCGCTACTCGTGTAACTGCGACTTCTGTAAGTTACATGTTCATAATTACCTATATACACCGCAGTGTAACTTTCTACGGCTCGTTTCGAAGGCAACACCGCATTCACTAGAGGCGCTTTTGTACCGCTTTGAAGCATCGGACAAAGTGACTAGCCTACATCGTTCTTATCACACCACACTGATCCGGCATTGACTAGTTATTTTTTATAACTAGTCAATGTATTTTAAGTAGTCACTGTAACTTTATAACCAGGGCCCATAGGTCTTCTGCCCCCCCCCCCCCCCGGCTGTAGTCGAGGAAGGCGAGGATATTCAGGGTGTCTTCAGACGTATATGACACCCCCCCCCCCTCCACTGGCCCCTTGCACCCGGGGCCCACAGCCACCCCTGTTGCTATGGTGTCTACCAACCGGGAAAACTGGGAATTCTCAGGGTTATTGAGTAGTCTGGAAAAACTCGGCGAAAACTCGGGGATTTGTGCCTCTATATATGAGGGAAAATTAGCTGTAATTTTATTGAAAGGGTTGGAAGTTGCGGTAATGCTGGCTCGAGTAACAGACATTAATCGTAAGGAATTATCGTCTTTGACGCCCTGTCGTCGGCTGGAATAGTCGTCAGTGTACAGTCAATGACAGACTTTCCGGATGCCCGATAATTTGGACGGCTTCGCGCGGCACCACCACGTACCCAAAAGAATCCTTCGCCGTCCGATTTCCGGACTTTTTGCCGTGACCGCAGGTCCGAAACGGCATTTAGCAAAGCCACCACCGCTGCCGTTTTGATTACCTCGCCGCCTCTTGCCGGCGCTCTCGCTCGCAGATCCGCTGGCAGCCGTATACCCACCACTGCGACAACGCTAGGCCTGGCTGCTTCGACGTTCGCTATGAAGCTTCTTGCCGTTGATGATCGAGTGCCTTGTTTTTCATTGAAAGAATTCGCTGCTGTCAGCAATGGCGCACCGACTCCGCCTTTGTGGTCCTCGCGATTGGCTTAGAAACTTGAAAAGCACGATACGTTGCATAATGCCGGTTCCCGAAAGTCAGCTTCGCCTCTGTACATAAATGTTACTTGGTGAAGCATACGCAAAAGTATTGCAGTGAAGCATAACAAGCGTGGGAAGGGCTATTGCCACGGGACATGGTATGTATTCCTTAAGTATACATGCGTGCACCCGGTATCGCCTGTCACAGTACGAGCACCGATATGCCTAATACGTGTACCGACAGGCCTTCAGAGCGTTTTCGAATGTGCCTGTGGCAGTTTGAGCCCTTAAGGGCAGTAAATGACATGCATATATTTTTTCCAACTGGCCGATTTTTCAGATGTTTTCGCAGCCCCTAGGGAGTTCGAAATATCGGACGTGGACTGTGCAACTGACCAAGAAGATGCTTTAAATTGTCCGTGGGGCGAACGAGTGGCGGAAGGAGGACAAGAATACAAAGGACCTATGCATTGAGGAATGAACAGGAAAGGAAGCGTGCTGCCGCCTTTTTGAAGGAGCTTGAGCTCAAAAAACAAAGCTTTGGCTGATGCCGAGATGCAGGTGTCCATCATCCAAACCAAAATAAACTCTTTAAAGCAGTGAAACACAACACTGAGGCGTCGTTCGCGGGCTGAGAGTATGTCAGGACAGTTGAGGTTGACTATGAGCTAAAGCTTCCGAGCTAAAGCTTCCTCTTAAGAGGAAGCTTTAGCTCCGGTGCTCCTACCTATATACATGTAAAAGGAGAATGAGTTTTTCTCGGCAACCACTGCACCAAATTTGACGAGGTTTCTTGCATTTAAAAGAAAAACTCAAAATGTAGTGACTTTTGGTATCGAATTTTTTTTTAGATCGTCAAATTTTTAAAAAAATTGAACATTTTCAAAAAACGAAACTATCAAGTTTTCCACTCCGTAACTCAGCAACGGGAAATGATAATACAATTCTGTGAATTGAATCTTATAGTGCATCTAAGGCGGACAAAATTGATATGTTACACATGAATCTCGAAAAATTTATTAATATGGAAATACAGCTTTTGCAGAACCCTCGTAAACAACGTAACAAATTCACGTAAGATGTAAAATGACATATCGAATTTGTCCGCTTTCAATTATCTAATGGATGCCGTTCACAGAACCTCGATATCTGTTCTTGATGCAGAGCTATGAATTTGTAAACTTCGTGCTTCTATTTTTTTCAAACTTTCAAATTTGCGAAAATCTTTTTAGCAAAATTAGGCCCTAAATAGAAATTCCGCTTCCAACAGTCACTAGAATTTAGCTTTCTCTCTCAAATGCAACAAATTTCATTAAAATCGGTGCAGCGGTTATCTCAGAAAAACGTTTTTGCGTTTTACATGTATTTGAATAGGCCGCGTCGGAGTTGGGCCCGAGCTAGAGCTTCCTCTTAAGAGAGAAACTCAATTGTACGTGACAAAGTTCGGGCCTCATACCACTGAGCTTGCTATCAGTTATTGATAGAAATAGCTCACATTCGAAATGTTTGCTTCTGTGTGCATCTGCTTTTTAATCGTATTTGACAATGTCTGGAGCGATTTGCAATTTTTTCAAATACATTTCTTTTGCTGTGCATTTTACTAACTCCTCCCTTCTATTCTCTTTTTGAATAACATAAACACTACTCCACAGTATTCAAATTGGATTAAGTCGTCTTTTTATTTTTTTATGTGCTATCTAGAGTGACAGCATCGGGCGATGTGGTTTCAGCCCGTCTTGACATAAAACATGTTCTGCATCACTCAGGGAATTTTGCATAGGCACTCAGGGAATTTGGAAATGTCAACTTGGTAGTCACCCTGGGAGGCCGAAGCGTGTCACGGGGTGTTCGCATGAAAATTGGCTGTCCGCGCAATCGCGGACAGCCGATCTCTTATACACCCCTGGCACGCGCAAGCCTCGGCGAGCCAACACCTATGGACCAGTCCGGGTTCTAGCTTTGGTGTCACCGTTGCCGCTTTGGTGTCCTCGACACGCCGCCAATAATGCGACATAATGTCACGTTGTTACAATTAGTAAAAAAAAAATTACCGACGATTACGTTACTTCCTAATGCGAAATTTGAGCGCAGCAAATAAGCTGTTTCACCTTTTCGATAGATTGAGGCAAAGAAATCGAGCAACACATGTATGCGCATTGACTCGTCTCACTCATGGCTCAGAAAGAACTGGCAGATAATTTCGCAGTGGCGAACGGCAGCGGCAATTTCGGCTCGGGCGGTGCACATATACAGATCCGCCGCCACCGATCTGGCTCTCTGATTGCCACCGCACAGGGCGAACGGCAGCGGCAATTTCGGCTCGGGCGGTGCACATATACAGATCCGCCGCCACCGATCTGGCTCTCTGATTGCCACCGCACAGGGGTTGCATTGGAGGAGGAGCGAAGAAAGGAATTAAGTTCGAGCCGGCGCTTTGACAACCGGAGACTCGCAGGAAGAGGGGGGAGGGGGGCGGCGTGTACACCCAGCGGCAAACGATGGGGGCAGAAGCGCGCGCAGCAAGCGGACAACACGATAAAGGGAGGAGGGAAGAGATAGCAGCGACTGACTGATGCCGCTGACGCCGATAGTGAGTCAACCCCAGCTGCGGAGTTGGTTTTGAGGGACAACGCCGCCGATGCCGACACAAACAATATGATACCCTCGCTTCCGCAGCGCTAAGAACCAGGTCTAGCCGTGGGAAGGTGGTCACGTATTCGTCGACGTGCCGGGGCCTACGTGAAATAACCGGCGCGTCGGCAACTGAAGAGCACCCTATCCGCCACACAAGAACAGGGGGGGGGACCCTTTCCTCCTCTTTCTGCATGGCGGCGACGGTGTTCTATGCAGTCACGTTATCTTGACTCTCTAGCGGCGTCAGCGGCATCCAGCGGTATCAGTCGGTCGCTGCTAGCGCTGGGGGGATGAAAGGGGGGCGGAGCTGGTTACGAGGCCGACGACAACGCCGACGACGACGCGAAACCCAGGAACGGACGCCAAAGAGCTGCGCTCTAAAAAGCACGATTGAATAAATACAATTGCGGCCAGCCGCCACCTTGTGACTCTAAGTTGAGCACTACCGCGCCCCGCGTCTTCTGCAACACCAGTCAGAACTTTACCTTTGAAGGTGTACGTCGGGCAGACTTTCTCGCGCCTGCGGCGCTGAGTCAGTCATCGTCGCCGGCGGCCTCTCAGCCACTTGCGTTCAACAGCGGTTACTAAGGCGCCCTGCCTTCTAGATTTTCAATATATGCGGCCCGGGCTCTACTACGGTCGCTACTGCTCCCACACAAACATCTGTGATGTTATTTACAATTAAGGTACATCGCCGTAAGGCGCGAGAAAGCTATGATCCGCCACGACTGACTTAAATTACCTAGCAAGCGGTCGCCAAGTCGGGCGTCAATGCCCGCTGCTTCACCTATTTTACCGCCAGCCATTTTTTCATGCGAACACCCTGGCACGCTTCGGCCTACGCGGCCACAACCCACGTACGGGCCGCCCTGCTTCCAGCTTTGATCCCCCCACAGTATACCCTTTTGGTGACCTCATAGAGTTTCTAAATAAATATTATATTATTATACTAATATGAAACTGTATGGGTGACCTGGAGATCTTGCGCCGCCTGCTTTATTAGAGGGTTTTAGTTTAGGGGACGCAAGCGACTTGCGTACGTCGCAAGAACTATAGGGGCCACGGTACTGCGCATGCGCAGTAGCGTAGCCCCTAGTTCTTGCGTACGCAAGCCGCTTGCGTCGCCTAAACGAAAACCCTCTATTATAACCTCGATTCTCTCCTGAGCTAGGCCTCCGTTTGCCGGTTACATGTGCCCTCCATGGAGCAGTGCTTGTCAAAAATCCAATCTATCGTCGCGACGAAAAAAGCTACCCGCGACTTGTACAACACCATTTAGAACCTTGCCCCTTCAGACACAGCGATCACCAAATGGAGCTCATGATAGTGATCTAAAGAAAGGAAAGACGCTTGATAAACGGAGCGTCCGTGCCCACTCCCTGGCCGCGCGGGCAGCCAGCGGTGGAAGCCGCACTCCGCAACGCCGGCATGTCTAGGGGACAAACGCATACAACACGCGCTAACCGCCTCCGTAGTGCCTAGGCAGAGTCACATATTCAAGGAGCAAAAGCCCCCACATTTTCTCTCTCGTGCCCGCTTTTACTAGCGCCTGCGCACAAACGACTGGTGATCCCTCAAATGAGCGTTTCATCTTTACTAGATGCCTGCCGCATAGAGTTTCCTACAAGCTCTATGGCCTGCCGAGTCGCTAGTTTTACGATTGGAGTGGAGGTTCCTGTAGTTTGGGGTAGTCGCGGAGAGACGGCGCTCGCTGCCGCCCTACTTTCTGTTGCGGAGGAAGTGACGATTGCTAGGGCCGGCGTTGCGCGTACCCGGTTAGCCACCCTAACCCGGTGGTTCGAACGGGTGCGTTGCGTTCACCCAAATAGCCAACTAATACTGATTTGGCTTGGCTCCCGTTGGATTTTTAAAAGGCAGCGGTTATGGTGGCTAGACCATACAGAGGTAGTGCGCTTTGGACATTTCTTGGATTTCTTGTGAGCGACTGTGAAACAGGGTGTAACCTTTCTCTATGGTGAAACCTTTACGAGGTGTTTCTGCGTTGTATTTTCGATTTAAGTGGTCTTCACTGCCGTGGTTAGTTTGTTTGGCTGGTTAGTACATGTGCAAACGCTCTTTTGTGATGTTCTGGAGTTGTGGAAGGTCGTCGCCCCTATTGCAAGTACTCATCATTCGAACACTATACAATCAGAGCAGAAACAAGTGCTATAACCTACCCCGGTGGTCGTGTAGGCGTCAGCTCTCGAAGTATTGGGCAATGCACGGTGGGAGCCCGTTTTATCTGCGGATGCGTGCTTGCAACAACTCTGACGAAACTGATCATTCGGGACCTATGAAAGCAGTGCTGTGTTGTTTTTGTTCCCTGCTTAGTTCGCCTGTTTACATACTCGCCTGAATGTGGTATTGTGATTTGTTAGTTTTCCCCCGTCGGTCTGTACCAGATACCTCGCATTCAGCTGCTTGTCACCTGTGGTCGTTTTATAACTTTGCTGCAAAATTTTGTCCTTAAGTCGAATAAACTTGGGAAGGAAATCGTGAAGCTTTACTCCCGGAAAGCGCTTGTACGTCCATAGAATTTACAGTTCAAATGCAACACATATCCTCATTTAAATTTTAGAAGAATTTATGATTTCAGTAAATTGAAATTGCAGTTAAACAGAATTCAATAACTTGAAGATTTCTATATGCACACCAAATAAGTTCTGCAAAGTAAAACGGTTTGTTACATTAAAGTTCAATATATGGAGGTCTGATTGTACAAAATTGATTGATATAGGGGTTGATTGGATACAGGGTGTGCATATTCACACGCCTGCTCCCTTAGTCAGTCGTTACGTGCCGCTCTACTTGGGCAATAAACCAAGCGACAATGTTAATGTTTTCGAACTGTTCATATATCGGGAGCACACCAAGAAGGTGATCTAAAACCTCCAGGCATATGGTGACTTTCTGTTCCAAAAGAAAAAAAAGTAATAGTAATAATGTGTACAGTGGCATAGCAGAGTAAACAAACAAAAAAGCTGTCTTTTTAAAGGGGTGGAGACATCAAAATTTTCGTTCATGCTTTTGTTGCTTCAAACGTTGCGTCATGCTTCAGGGAGCACGATACACAGAGCGGGATTCATATTGTGGGAGATACGGGGTGCTCCTCCGTACTCTTGGGACAAAGGAACGACAACACAGTAGTGCAAACAGTCACAAGGGCATTTATTGCACCTTTCATGGATCAATGCCTGCTAGCCGAGTTCATATCCCCAAAACATGCCGATAGGCGCGCGACAAATCTAGAAGTCCGACTCACCGCGTCCTCGCGAGCGAATATGTTCGCTCCATGCTGGATCCCAACGCCTGGTCGTTCGCGTGTATAGTCACGCGAATCTTGGCGCGTTCCAAGGCGGCCACGCGAGGCGGTCTCGCAGATGCATCGGTCGCCGCGCGCTCGCGGGAGACGTCCTCCGCCGCGCGCCGACCCGCCGGTAAAGCCATGGAAAGCGCCAGCCCCTTGTCCCTCGGCGCCCGAGTAACCCCCGCCGCGGTGCGACGGTCGCGCCATCTCTCGCACCGCGCTTGTACCACGCCGCGGGCGCCAGGCCACGCGAGCCGTGCGGGAGAACAGCATATCAGGGGATGCGCTATGCGGGAAAACATCAGGGGACGCGCGAGAGTCGCGCATCCCCACAATATATATCCGATAAATAATTTAATAATGGCATTATTAACCGAGCGATTTCGGTTTCGGTTTCTGGGCTCCGGGGGATGCTATGACGTCACAGAGGAGGAAAAGCAACATGGCTTGGTCACGTGGGCCACAAAAAATAGTTACGTAAAACGATGCTGCGTCGTCTGCTAGCGCGTACGCTTGCTCTCCCAGCAGAGGTAAACAACTGGTGATTCGAAGTGCATGTCGCGATTATAATAATTATTGCGAAGAGCGACAACAACGGTAAGAAAATATTGCGACTTGTGAGAGCAGGTGATTCATTCCGAAGCGCCGTAAGCTGTAGCTTTGAAGTGAACCGGAAAAGGCCTAGCGACGATATCGGCGGCGCCGAACGATCAGAGGCGGTGAGGCTGCCGTCGGTGCCAGAGTTACCGCTCCTCGGTCGCTGATTGGCCGCTTCGCCGTACGGCTGCCGCACAAATGGGTCCCGGGCCCGTCCACTCTACGGCAAGGAAATCTCGTCGTTCGCGAGCAAAACCACTGTCGCACGGGGGCCCGCGAACGGCAAACGGCGTGCGGCGAGTCTCCGTGCCGGTAACGTGGATTGGGAAAGGCCAAGCGAACGAGAGACCGCTCCGAGCTGCCGAACTATGCGAGGAGAGAAGCGGACAACACGAACTCCGCATATCCTGTCCCTTTCGGAGTCGGCCGTCTAGTGTTACACGCAGTTTGCCGTTCGCGGGCCGCCGTGCGGCGTTCGTGTTGCCCACTTCTCTCCTCCTGTGTCCGTGTCTGCACGCCTTACCCCTTCTTTGCATTAAGAAAGGATTTCTATATGCCTGTAGCTCGGTCATAGTGGAGGCTATGCTCGGTCGCTCGGCTCAGCAGGCTCCGTAATCGGCATTTCATCGCTGCTCATCATACGTCACGTTTTTGTGCTAGTGTGCTATGACGTCAATATTTTCGTTCCTCCTCTGTGACGTCGTAACTGCCGCGCTAGCGATGGGTCTCGACCACGAGAAGGAGTTTTTAATGACTTTTTGGAGCTGAATTAAAATTATTTTGAAATGTTTGCAGCGTCCAATACCTCGTTCTGGGTGTCCTTGCATACGGAAGCAGCCTACAACATCCTTTTTATAGCCTCAAAATTTGGTGTCCCAACCCCTTTAAGGCAATGCTACATTTTTTTTCCTAATTAGAGCAGCCGTGCAAGGTGTTCTAGATCAGTTACAATATTTGAAAATTCATTGTGATGGGCCAGTCTGTTTCCCTTAGTGTTATAATGGCCTCATATTCTTGTGAAGTTAATCATATTACTCCTGTATCCTTACCACATTGAACTCCTGAAATGTTTTATCCTGGCCACTCCTCCTCATCCACCATGCTTCTTCTGCTTAATAGTTCTCAAGGCAATTATATTGCCCTCCTCTCCCTATTATTAAGGCAAAGAAACAGATCCACATGGCCATCACAAACTAATTTTCACTTGCACATGCCCTGACGTTCAAAACATTGCAGTTGAGCTAGAAGCTAGAGGGAAGCTAGAATTAGCACTAGTGAAATGTGAAGGTTGTTAGCAAAGGTGCCCACAGTGTGTGAGGCCACAGTTTATGCGAAGATAAAAGTTTTGAGAAAAATTATATAAATTTTGCAGTTGATATTGTTGTTTTATTAATGCTGCTCTTGCTTTAGTTATCTTTTTTTTGTCACCATATGTGTTAAATGTCACAGCATTTGATATTATAGCATTGACATATATCAGTGGGGGGGGGGTCCTCATCTGGATATATAGTTCATTTCTAATGCATACACTTTGCATGGCTTGTTCGCGTTGCCAACACCTACTGTATTACTTTGCAATTAAAACCTTCACAATTGTTTTTCACACAAAAATAAAACAAGCAGTCTAAAAATGTTCCTTTGTTTCATGCAATATAGCGCTCCTCTCACCTAAAGCTGTATGTTCTCGAGACACAAGTAAACAGCTACATGTTAGCTGCAAAATCTCTTAAATTTGCAACAATATCGAATATATTGAGACAAAAAAAATACCTTGGTGAACATATTGCTGCAGATGCTGACCAGCACATGATAGTGCTTCTTTTATTACAAACATTTAATCACCTTGCAGAGAGTGTCTACCACTTAAATCACAATCATTTTATTGAGATATTTTTGTGTCATTTGCATGTGGCAGAAGCAGGAAATAGTAAGCTGACTCTGCCTTAAAGCAAACATATGCATGAGAGAGCGCTTAAAGCATTACTTGTTCAAACCGAGGCTTTAGTGTCTAGACTTCACGACGAAGAGAGTAAAATGTGAGGTCACTTGCCCTGTATTCTGAAACCATCTATGACTGGAAGCTTCATTCCACTGAGCTGAGCGCAGTGCCATCCCTCGACTGAAGCCGACGCTGTGTTTCACAGTAATTGACATGAAGTTTAAATAAAGCTAAGCAACCATCTCTGTCAAGGAGCGGGGCTGCTGTGCATTTGAATCAAGGTGGAGTGGTGAGTGGAGAATACGGGAGTTAGTCATCTTTACCTATCCTCGAGCCTCTTAAGAGATTTCCTACAACATTTAAGCTCAGCCTTTCTGTTTTCTTACAGCATGGTTATTACAGGTGGTACAAAACATTCCATTGTACAGTTTCTATAATTCTTTGGGAAAACATCCATCACCTCACTAAACAGGAATAGGCTCAATAGGTTCACTGGTATCTATAGTGTCTCCATCCAAGACCTATTGCTATTACAAAACATTGCAGACATTCAGTGACGTAGCCAGAAATTTATTTCAGGGAAGGATTCTCTACTGGCCATTACCACTCCCCCATCACCTCTCTCTCTCGCACTATATAAATGTGTGGAGGGTTTTACATCACACCAAGACAAACTCCTAGCACTCCCCGGACAGGAATGCTTTAGCAATGAGGATGCACATTTTTACGTTGCCAAAACAACTTTGCTTAACTTCTGACAAAAGTTTTTCATTGCTAAGGCATACAGCCACTATGCTTAAAATTATGCTATCATCCTTGTGCTGTTTTTAAAAATGATTATATTAAAAATAACATTTTGTTTACAAATTGATGTACTTATATAATGTATATTATGACCTAGTTGGTACATTACCTAGGAAAGCGAACTGTGCTAAAAACATCACAGCGCTCTGTCTTGTGTCTTCTTGTTTGCAGCCCAGACTTGTTGCAGCCCAAGTAACAGTGGAGGTCAGCGTTATTTTCTTACCAGGTTTGCTAGTGAGTGGTTCAGCCATGGCTGTGTATGGAAGAGAGCGGGCACTATTTTGCAAGTCGCCTATTACTTAATTGCAGGCATTAGGGGCATGCTGCCCTGACACCTGGCTATTCTAAAGACTGCAGAGAAGCAAGCACAGCACATGCTATGACAGGGTAGGCGAATCTCGGCTAAGGCAACTGGCCACGGCCATCTGGTGTTGAGTGATCGAGCAGTGATGAGACAATCCCCCTATGTTCCATAATTTTTCACTTAACTTCATTCTTGACTCCCTTAATGCGCATCACCACCCTAGCCCCCTTACTTTATCCACCTCCCACTCCCTGGAGCTCTCTGAAACTCTTTTCAGCTAATCACTGTCGCACTTTTCAACATTCACGGGGTTGTTGAATGACACAGCATTCTCTAACATTCCTATATTTATGTTTCTGTGTGGACATCGAAGCCATTCATCTAGCTCCCCTAGTTTGTTGTGGCGGCTTCTTAGCTTCCCTGGTCCAGCACCCCATCCTTGATATAAATTGCCGCGCGCAAATCAACATTCTGTAGGCCTTTCTTTCTTGTCCCGTTTTCTCTCCATTTTTTCATTCTTAGCAGTGTGTACAAACTAGCCTGAGAGCAAGCTCATCTGAAGTTAATTAACATAATGAAAGTCAGAGTCAATGGAAAGTAAAAGAAGAAAAAAAAGGGGGGGGGGAGTGTTTTTTATGAGTTTTCTAAACAAGCAAGTTGTAATATAAGTAAGTTGTATAATAGCAAGCACAAAGTATGAAAGAATAAAAAACACCTTTGCACTTCTCGTCTGACGAAATTTACTGTGCTTTTACAGAAATGAAAATCATTGAAAAGGAAGTAAGTGTTCACGTTGAGATACGAGCACGTAATCTGTAAGCCTTGTAAGCTTATGTCAAGTAAAACAACATGAAATCCTGAGAGATTGAGCTTCTTAAGTACACGTGTTATAATAGGAACACCAACCTTCTTCAGGATGATAAAAGCACTGTAGATCAAGGTTCTCCACGTAGTGGAAACATTGTTAAATCTGTTAAGATGTGAATGTGGGCAAGTTGGTAACAAATTTCTAACTTGCTAAAGCACATTACTGTCCTCATCGAACTAATAACTATAGTTTCTTGTACATGTGTCTTGATCACATTCAGCACAACATTATGCATTTTTATCTTTCTTTAATACATTCTGTAGCCCCTCAATGGATTCAAGATGCTAGAAATTTATGTTGAACCACAAAGTGCTTGCCATTAGAAAAGACAAGAAGTCAGTTCCTGTGTTAGAAATATGTATTAGTTAGAGAAAGGCTAAAATTTAGTATGAACATTAGCCATGTTTTGAAGTTTTCATCCTACTCATTTTACAGTTGAAGCTAGCTTGCTTATCAGGTTACTTGTGCTTAGAATTAAAGCACAACAAACAGATGAATGGCTTGCCGGGGTGTTATCCACAGAAAGTGGTCACTTTTCTCTCTCTCACCGTAGTGTTTGGGCTACTGCTGGTACTGTTTGCCGCATAGCAGCCAGTGCAGTGCCACTGAGTGTCGTGTGCCGATGTGCCAGTTTTTCTTAGCATGTGGACACTTCTCCCACGAGTTTCTTCGATGTTGTCTTGACGAGGGCCGAACAGTGAATGAGCCAGTTCATCTTGAAATTTTATAATTGGCGTAGAGTTTCCTTCAAGCATGCCACGAATGTTCCACGCATTTATGATGGCACTTCCAACAAGCAACTCAACAGCTACCTTTCTGTGCCACTTGAGTCCTTTTCTAAGGCAGTTGTGGTATAACGTCATTTGTTCACTATAGTCGACGCCCTTTTTTGCTGCATTGCAATCGAGACCGGCCTGATGTTTCATGATTGGTGCGCCGTCCCTTGTTTTCTTCCCACTGTCCACCAAAGTTGCTTCATATTTGGCGACAGATGTGAGTATCAGAACAGGCCTCTTGTCCATCCACTTCAGTGCCTTCACTCCATTTTTGGACTGAAGTCCGGTAACACTGCCATTTGCAACCTTTACTTCAGTGAGATCTTTTGGCAGCCCTTTCCTCACTGAGCGAACTGTGCCACAAATGAAAGTGTCTTCCTTTAGAAGGCGAAGAGTGAGCGGCAAGCTCATGTAGAAGTTGTCTACGTACAGCAGGCACACGACTTCCTTGTAATTTTGCAGGAGTTTCAAGCATACATCTTCGGCATGTCCGATGCCAACTGTTCAGTCACACTTTCCGGCATATACATCAACCTTTAGCCTGTAACCGTCTTTGGTACATGCCTTGAACAGCCTGACTCTGTAAGAACGAAAGTCTGCCATGCCATGGCACTATTGTTTCATCTATCACAACCTCCTTTCCCGGCTCAAGCACAGTGGCAAAAATTTTGGTTCAATTTCTCTACCAGAGGATGGATCTTAAAGACATGATCCTGCAACTCTGCAACCAGTTAATTGTCCGCAAAATGCCGGAACCTCAAAAGTAGGGAAAAGGCGGCCACGGCTCATATTTTGACGAATGAGTTCAACACCATACAGGTTACTTTTTGCCCAGTAGTGACTCAGATAGGAAGATGGACGAGATTAATACAAATTGGTATTCCAACAAATGCTTTCGTTTGTTGGAGATTGGTTTCCATCCAATTTTTCAACTTTGATTTAGATTTGGGAGTAGGAAGACAGAGGAGACCAATACAAATCAGTATTCGAATAAATGCTTTAATTTCTTGGGCATTGGTTTCCGTCCAATTTTTCAACCGTGATTTAGATTTAGGAGTAGTTGACTTCAACACTTGTTGTGTGAACCTGTTTGTTTCATTGACCATCATTTGCCAAATGTCATCCGTAATAAACAGTGAACATAAAGATGGGGCATAACGGCTAGATGGCAACTGAATGATAGTGGGCGGCCTAGAGTGCGGTGTCACACTAGGCGAAGTGGTTGTTGCCGGTGTCCATTTCTCTAGAGATGGGCTGAGGGAAATGAGAGCATCATATCCTGAATCATTCACCTCAGAATCATCAGTCAGGTCTGACTCTCCATTCGACATGCTGGCTGAGGTCTGTGATGGTTCGTAAACACTATCTTTGTCACTGATTTCACTGTCTGTCCACTGCTGAACATCTGACACTGAAGCACTTGACTCATCCGCTGGTGATCGCGAAGTTGCTGGTGTATTCTTCTGGCCCAAAACTAAGTTTATTTGTTTCCTCTGCATTGTGCTTTTTTTTTTTTGCATCCGTAAGGGGCTTGAGGATCTATCTATTAGACACGCTGAAAAGTTTGGGAGTAGCAAGAAAAATGCAGGTACTTATTCCAACGGCACGTATTTCAAAAACTGCGGCGAAAGTTTGCAAGAAACCCAACTGAGAAATGCGCCGCCACTCGACTCTCCTAGTGTTCCTGTATATGCTATATACAGGAACACTAGACTCTCCGAAACAAACATGCCACCCCGTGTCCAATGCAATAAAAATATATGTTAGTTGCAATTTCAAACCTCAGATGGCAACACAAGAGCGAGAATTCTTGCGTGTGGGTCACTGGAGAGTCACGCCGCACACAGCATAAAAACGTTTTCATTGAGTGCATCGTGGATTGCCAATGGGTCATAGCATTTAACATCAGACAAGTAGTCTACTGCATGCTATCTATAACCTCACACAACAAAAATCGTACCTCTGAGTTCAAGTGTCATAATGTTATCGCAGCAGCAAGCAGATGAATGCCCATAACTTTGCTGTTGCGTAGGAGCACAGGCTGTGCTGTGATGTCATTCAGAGTGACACGTGACTTAGATTCAAGGCAGCATCAGTTATTTGTTGAATCTGTTGCTTCAGTGGACTAATTGAAGTTTAGAGAAATAATGAAAAATACAACCCGAATGTCTGGGTGCTTTTGTTTTACTTCGCACTGTAGCAATATGAATTTCCGTTTCGTCTCCTTTTTCCGACGTTTGCACGCGCGCAGAGAACGAAACTATACGTCATTGTCTACTGTGTTCCAGCATTGCGATCATGCTCCTTCATCCCCTCGCGTTTGCCTCAGTGCTGGGGCACTGACTTATACCGCTAATCACGTGTTCTCGTGTAGAGCGCGCATTATCGCCCGCTACAGGAAACGAGACAAGAGCAACAGCTCGCACGACACCGTCACCGGAAGTGTGCCGGTGACGGTGAAAAAAAGAAGACGGCAGGGTATACCCGCCGCGCGACCCCTCGGCTCCGGTATGGGAGAACGCAGTGAAGGAAATTCGCTTACACAGGCGAAACGGGGAAAGTCGAGAGAGTGTTTATATAGGCGGCGACGCTTGCCTCCTGAAATCATGTGTTCGCGGCACTTTAATCATTCTCTCTCTGCTGTTAATGAACCAATTTGAAAAATGCTTGCGGTAGAACACTTCTTAGAGGGCAAGTAACAACTTTCAGCGTATAACCAAAATTTGTTATGCAGCCTGTGAGGGGCCCTTTGAAACAAACGCGGTAAAAATCGGGTGTACCGTGGGATGTTGTTACAGCTGCGTCGAGCTTCACAGCCCCCTACACAAGCATTGCTGTGAAGCCTGTGGCAGAAATAGAGTTTTATTAAATCAAAGGACGGCATAGAGCGCGCTCTCGTATTGTGCTATGTGAATTAAATCATTCGTTTCCTGCCTGCACAAACGTCTGCATCTCGAGTGGATTTCGAGCACACCGTATAATAATGTGCAGTTCCGTCGTGCTTCGCAGCACTATACACAAGCACTGCCGTAAAGCTAGTGGCAAAAGTACGATGTCATGAAACCAGATCAATGCATATACCACGCTCTTTTGGTGCGCTGCGTGAATGGAAACATTGCTTGCCTGCCTGCACAAACGTTTGCATCTCGAGTTAATATCAAACAAACCATATAATATATGTGCAGTTTTGTCGAGCGCTTCACCGCACTGCATGCAAGCATTGCCGTAAAGCCTGTAGTATAAATAGGGTTTCATGAAGTCAAATGAATGCGCAAACCTCGCACTTGTGGTGTACAAGGTGAACAAAGAATTCGTTGCCATGTCTCCACAGTAGTTGGTCACGTTGATTTGTGTGAGCATATAGGTTCATGTGCCCCATCTACCTCTGTGATGAGAAAATAAGCAAGAATATCAGCTGCTATGTGTCGATGCATATGCTTTTTATTACAAGGTGTAGGAGCAGTACATCTTACTGCATGAGTAAACCACTCATGGAAACAGTACGTTCCTTGAACATTGTAGCTATTTAATAGCCTAGGAAGCGCGCTATATTGGAAGTTGCAATTCTTTTTCTGTTCGCAAAATTCAATAACTCAGTGCTTTTTCTAAAAGCAAATTTCGCAATGATACGTGTGCTGCGTCAGTAAGTTAAGTAGGCAGCACATAATTAGGCTAAACCAGAGGAATATCTGCAGGTAGGGATTTATACAAATCTACAGAGTATTTTTAAAAAAATGTTTTCTCAAATGTTTTCAGTGTGGATCCAGTTGCATATGCGCCCAGCGCTGATTTCCAGCGCTTAATTTTTGTTGAACCTTGATGTAACAAAGACGTAACACTCAGCACTCTACTTTGTTACATCAAAAATTTTTTTTACAATGGAACACTGCATTCTACTATACGTGCCGCTCATGCGCCCCAAAATTTTGGCCCCTCTAAGGAAGTCACTGTTTTAAGTCACTGTTCTCTAAGTTTCGTCCGAAACTTGAATAACGCTACTTCCAACACTCGTGAAACCAGCAGCCACGTCGGCTTGCCGCCTTTACACCGGCCGCAAATTACTTTTAAAAAATGTGGCACGCGCGGGCCGTGTATATGCACTCTGCTGCGCGCGGACAGCCGTATGCACGGGCACGGCCGGGCAAGAGACGTCGCGCGCTCTCCTACCCTAGCGCGCGCTTGATCACGGGACGTGGACAGCGCGCATAAAGCTGCCATCCTTCTCGGCTCACCCTCGCACCCTTTCCTTCGCAATTAACCCCAGCACGTGGGATGCAACGGGGCACTATAATTTGTGTCACACTTGGACTTTAAACCAAACATCAGGGCGATGGCGAAAATTCGCTTAGGGTGTCCAAAAATTGCTATCGCAATAATACACTATGGAGAAAGGTATTATGGAAATTATCTGTGGATGGGTCGAAACCCCCTAATTTCCCAAACACGCACCCATCCACTGGCACGCTGCACACCACGGATCCCGCGCGGCACGCTGCATCATTAAGGCGTATCGTTCTTCTCTAGCTCTATGATCATTTCTGCAGTAGTCACTTGGAGAGAAGCTTAAGTTCCAACCTATGCGCAAGTGTCGTACCTGAATTTCGAAAGTACACGGACCATATATATGTTGGCAAAATAATCGGAACTCACTATTTAGACTCGCCAAAATTATACTTAGCTGCTCACTTGAACTCATAAGAATATACTACTCAGCCGAGCTCACTCGGGCTCAAACTCGCCAAAATACTGCTCAGCTGGGCTCACTCAGACTCATGGGATGATCTGAGGGAGTTGACTCATCAGTGAGTTTGCCAGCGTATGATGTGTGCTGAACCACAAACCTGGCTTTCTTTAATAAAAACAGTTGGTCGCTGCAGCATATGGATGCATATAAGTGTAATTCAGAGAGCATGGCATTGTAAAGGCTGCCACTGTTACCATGCCATGCTGCAGCTCATTTCAATCATGTCAAATGCAATACCCCTGCCAGCTTTTAGTCAGTCGATCAAATGTGATTGCTATTTATCTCATCACAACACCTCATTTTCCTGCCTAAGGCTTTGGGTGAATTTTCCTTGGCATCCATTTTGTTACTCTAACAGGTTACCAGTTATCTGTTGCCTATACGAAATTTGAAGTTGTGCACATTTCATATTTTTTTTCGTAGTACTGCATGCGTTTTTGCAGTTAGGTCTAGAGTTACAGAATCGCATGTGGGAGTTACTTTAGTTAGCAACTGTAGCTTTGGAACAAACATGAGCATGAGAGGGTGCTTAAGTGTTACCTGTCAAGACTGGGAGCACCAAGGCAACTTGTGCAGTAAAGGCATGGGCAGTACGAGCCCACAGATTTTTTAAGTGTGGCTGAGGTGATGCGTCTAGACTTCACTATGAAGAGAGCCAAATAAAAGGTTGTCTATCCATCATACCTATTCTGGAGCCTTTTCTTGAGCTTTTCTAAAACATTAAGCTCAGCGTGTACACTTTATCACAGCATAATTATTACATGTGATATAAAACATTGTATTGTGCAGTTTCTCCAACTCTTCGTGAAGGCATCTATCCATAGATTAAACAGGAATAGGCTCAATGTTGACATATCTCCACAGTAACATCTCCAGGACCTCGTACTGTCACAATGCATCAGACATTATTTAAGTGAACTCCAAAAGTGAAGCTCTTCGTTAACATTGGCTAAAATTGTATCTTTATATAGCAAAGTGATCATGCATAAATCTGTATGTCATGACAGAACACTTTGTTTCTCACGGACTTTAGTTTACAATTGTTTTCAAGTTCAGGAAAATTGTGCAGTGGGCTAGTTGGTTCGACATACTTAACACTGTTGTGCGGAGTGACGAAGGGACAGGACTTGAGTGAGGAAACAACACACGACACCTGAGCACAAACTATCAACTGGTGATTATCACAAGACAATGATTCTGCTGAAAAGTAGGAACCAAAGTAAAAGAGAAGTCGTGGAAGCATACAACCTCAAGGTGGACCCACAGGGCTCCTGTGTCAGCCCGCCGTCTATTTCACTCAGCAATAAAGAGATTAGCATAATCGCTGACAATAGAGGGTGTAGGTAGACCGGGAAGAGGACTCCTGTGCATGCGTGTAGGCTTTATGTACGCTTCACTTGCAGAAAAATAAACCAGTTCGTAGTTTGCGCTCAGGTGTCGTGTTGTTTTCTCACTCAAATCCTGACCCTTCATCGCTCTGCGCAACAGTGTTAAGTTTTCAGGTTGTTCACTATGTGATGTAGGAAGGGTAAAATTGATGGGAAATCCCAATATTCTCGGGCATATTGCGAAAAATATGGCCCAAGTCAAGTGTCATTTTAGGCTTCACTATAATAACCACACTGCAATAACCCCAAGGGAGGGGGGACAGTAACGCAAAAACCTTATTGGGCTTGTAGTGCTGCTGAAGGATGCACACATACCATGTATGCTAAAATTCTCAGCAGACATTCCAAAGTTTGTACGAGTTCGACTTTAGCTGGCTAAACTGAATGATTCATATTGAAGGCAATTCTTGCAACACTTGGTCAAACTGAATGAAACTGGACAGCACAATTAGCTGTGTTCATCTACCATTTATACGACTGCTGCCCCGAGCATTTTGCCTGTTACTTTGCCTTTCGTTTCTGTACTATCAAGTTCAAGTACACATGTACTTTATCACTGTACAAGTAGAATGGCTTCAAGGCTTTTCCTGGGCATTCAACAGTCACTATTTATTCCTATAAACCTTCCTGCATGTGAAGGCAAAAAAAACTTATTAATTCATGCTGGAAGTATAAAAAGACAGGTATTTGCACAGAAAATTTTTATTTTGAGCACCGAGGTTCTTGCTGATGTAGATATGGTGCTGGCTCCCTCCTTGCCCGAAGCATGTGCTTGCTGTACACAGCACCAGATGATGGCTTCCTAGGTCAAAAGATCAAATTGAAATAAGAGGCATTTTGTTTTAGCTCCGGAAAGAGAAAGCAGGATTGAGACATTAACATGTATAAAAAATACTTGCCTAAAGAAAAATTAATACACAAGCAAATTCACTAAAGAGGTTCACTTTCAAGAGCAAAAGTATGGTTACGATGAAAATTACAAGGACGCTTCACTGCTCATTGAGGTTTCGGTTCAGTAGTTGTTGAGCCACGAGAGTTAGCATGCTACATCTTGCATATTATGTTTTGTAGAAGAATATTGCACTTTGAACAATGTTGTGCCTATTTAAATGTACTGACAAGGAATGCTGAAACTCCAGGCTAGTTTGGTCTGCACAAGATATGATACAGACACTGTACTGCATTCATTTAGTGTTTTTGTCACTGATCTCATGCACAAAGGTCATTCACACCTATCCTACATGAAATGCAGTTTTTTTGAAGCTTCATCTAGTCCTTGAATTTGCTGCATGCTTATGTCTAAGGGAATTCGTTTGGTTCCTTTTAATGTAGTACATCTAAGCAACTGCTATCAAATGCCCATAGTGTTCCCTTGCATGTACAAAACATTTTTGGCCCTTTCAATGCACAATACTCATTACATTTGACACTTGGGACTCGTGCAAGGCGCCATTTAGTATTATATGCTTGTCCACATCTGATAATACCTTCATAGCTGGGTCATTCCCATGCCAAATGCCTTGGTTATTACTGTGACCATCTCACACTTTTCCTTTAGAATCTTCTTGCCCACTTTTAAGGAAGCATCCCACGACACAATGTCTCCATCCTAGTGGTGCTATGGAGTTAACTTATGTGCTAGTTGTAGCAGATGACGTCAACTGAAGGCCACTGAAGATAAAACTCTCTGCGAGAATTCCTTTTGCACAATAAATGCAAACAATACAGAATAGTCAAAATGTAGTTATCTGGCTAGACTGGCTGCATCTATCATCTTTGTTTGGTGCAATTCTGAGGTGGCTCCATGTTACAAGACGCTTGGCGATTATTGCCATGTGACTGTTCGGGACTCTATAAAACACAAGAATTGCCTTACTCCGGCCTTTCTCTTTGTGCAGCAGCCAACGTTATTATTCGTCCAATCGCACCGTGTACTGTTCGTGTGTCCATAGACTAAATTCTTCACCACATTGTTTTTGCGGTATTTCGTGAGTGACCCATGAACTCATCTTGGGGTGGGACTTCTTTGGCGTCTGCTTCTATCTCTTGTCGTCAGCGCCTCACACAACTGGATGCCACTGGCAATTCTTTTCCTAACCACGAAGAACGCATTCGTCTCATCACCTCTTCCGATTACGTTCTTTGGCCACCTAGAGAAGAGATTATAGGTGTCAACTCCTGTAACATTGTGGATGGCGGCGTACTCATTCTACCCTATGACCATACCCTATCTCGAGCAATTCTGATTACCCCTGGCCTTATTCGCTTCTCTGAGGGGTCTGCATTGCTTACTGCAATAAACCAAACTCTCAAACACCAACTGTTGCCTCGTGGATCAACTGTCACTTGAGCTGTTGACACTCATGTCGTTGCAATTGTCACGAAGACAGCTCAGTGTGTTCTTGCGTCTATTACCGTGCGCTGAACAAAATCGTGCGCAAAGATGTTTACCCCGTGTCACGGATGGATGATGCACTAGATTCACTCCACGGTGCTGAATAATTTTCTAGCCTTGACTTTAGACCAGGCTACTGGCAAATACCGATGTCCAAATCCGACAAAGAAAAAATGACATTTGCTACCCCTGATGGGCTCTACGAGTTCAGTGTGATGCCTTTTGGACTCCGCAATGTGCCTGCCACATTCGAACGCATGATCGATAAGTCTTGTGTGGCTTGAAATGGAAAACCTGTCTGTGCTATCTCGACGACATTGTGTTTTCAACCATGTTCTCACAACATTTGCAACGTCTTGATGAAGTCCTTGCCTCTCTTGCAAATGCTGGTTTGCAGCTCAACACACGCATGCGCGCGCGCGCGCGCACACACACACAGACACACACACACACACACAAATGCAGTTTCGCCAGCAAGGCTATCAAAGTTCTGGGGCACATAGTCAGCAAAGAAGGTATTCGACCGGACCCCGAGAAGCTTACTGCCATCCTCGAATTTTGTGTCCACTGCGTCAAAAAGACATGCACAGTTTTCTTGGACTTGCTTCTTCCGGCACTTCATATGCAACTTCGCTACGCTTACGTCCCCGCTCCATCAACTCCTCGCCAGTAACGCGCCCTTTGTTTCATCCGACGAATGTGAACATGCTTTCCTGCTTTTGCAACATGCCCTGACGTCAGACCCAGTACTGTGCCACTTTGATCCGACCGCGCCCACCATCTTTCACACCGACGCTAGCAGTCAGTCTCGGTGCCATTCTACTGCAATGTGACAACACATTCCGCGAACGAGTAATTACTTATGCTAGTCGTGCACTAACCAGTGCAGAGAATTACTACACCATAACCAAGCAGGAGTGCCTTGCTGTTGGGCAATGCAAAAATTTCGACCATATCTTCATGGCCGCCATTTCACAGTCGTTACCGACCATAACACACTGTGCTGGCTTTCATTGCTAAAGAATTTATCAGGTCACCTGGGTTGCTGTGTGCTTCACCTACAGGAGTACGATTTCAATGTCACCTACAGGGCTGCAAAGAAGCATCAAGACACCAATGCTCTCTCTCTTGCTACCCTCTGAAGAATCATGACGATTCACCATAACCTCTCCGTGATTGTGTACGTCCTGAGTCCTCTTCATCGGCTTTACCCATTGTAACCCTCGAATGGCTAAGACACGACAGCCCATCTGTCCTTGTGTCCCACCAACGCATCGACCCATACTGCTGAACTATTCTCCAACGCATGGAAGATTCTTCGTCACCTCCAAACGCCTGACTTCGTCGACAACTTAATCAATTCAAGCCGCACAATGAGGTTTTACATCGCAACATTTATCACATCGATGGCAACAAATGGGTCGCGGTCATACCATGTTCTCTGCAATGTGAGGTGCTTGAAGCCTTTCACGATCATGCGACGACTGGTCATCTAGGCTACCACAAGGCTTACAACAGAATATGAAGTCGCTGCTCCTGGCCTGGCCCATCTTCAGCCGTTGCGAAGTATGTTGCACCCTCCGTTCATTGTCAAAGCCGCAAACGACCCACAGCTCCTTCTGGCTCTTTACAACCTCTGCCTTGTCCCGCTTCGCCTTTTGAAGTAGTTGGAATAGACTTGTACGGTCCTCTTCCCACGACCTTACATGGCAATCGTTGGATTATAACGGCCATAGACCATCCAACACGCTATGCGGAGACAGCATCTCTACAATCCGAGACTGCTGCTGAAGTCGCCGATTTCTTTCTACACAACATTATCTTACACCGCAGCGCTCCGCGCGTTCTCCTCAGTGACCGCAGCAGTCTTCCTCTCTTCTATCCTTACCGAAGTTCTGTGCGCCTCTAACACAATTCGCAAGACGACTTCCAGTTACCATCCGCAGACCAACAGCTTGACGGAGTGTTTTCACCATACCCTCTCCGACATGATTGCGATGTACATCCGCCCTGGCCACACGAACGGGGATGCAATCCTGCCGTTTATGACATTCGCCTGTAACATGGCTACGCAACGTACTACTGGCTTTTAACATTTTTTCTTCATCTATGGCTGTTCACAAAGCTTCATTCCTGATGTATCATTCCTTTCGACTCCTGTACCCCCATCAGTTCCTTTCTTGGAACAGTTTGTGTCTCGCCTCGCGGAGTGCAGTCGCATCGCCCCGCTTAACACAGGCGTCTCCCAGGACGCTCGCAAGTTTCGTTACGACTCGACCCACTGTGCTGTGACTTTTTCTCCTGGTGACGAAGTTCTTTGGACTCCTGTGTGCGTTCCTGGCTTATGCAAAAAATTTCTGGTGTTTTATTCGACTTTCCGCGGTCGTTGAGCAGACATCACCTGTCAATTACCATGTCTCGCTTGTTAGAACGCCACCCGATTCCCGTTGCTGTGGCACAGAAATAGTGCATGTCTCCCGCTTAAAACCAAATACTTGACGCATTTTATAGTACTTACGCGCAGCCAGGCGGCCGCTTCCACAGCGAGAGAAAATTAGCATGGGCACAACACATGCCTGACTTTCAACTTCATCATCTGCACATCTTTTTCATCTGCATATATCATCACTAGCAGCACAGTTTAATCCTCGAGGTAGCAGTCCGAGCTTGGCTGGAATAAAGCGGTTCCTTACGATACATATATATATATATTTCTTGCACTTCAAGAAACTTCGTTTGACCTCGAAGACTTGAGCACTGAAGTAACGGCGCTAAGTATATACAAGACCTCATAGTAGGAGACAGTTCAATTTCACAGCCTGAGTCCCCTTGCTGGTGTAATCTTCCTTCGTGTAATTGTCACATACTTGGCTATCACTAACACTGCTTCGCCTTTCTGCAAAACTGCAGCCTCTTTTTTTTTCTGCTAGTCCGAGCATAAGTGCTGCCGCACATGACTGCTGTTGATTCTGATTTCGAGTGAATCTGGCTTGGCCTCATTATGGTTACTGAGTGAATTATAGAGAGAGAAATAGAAGAGAGGAAAGGCAGAGAGGTTAACCAGACGCATGTCCGTTTTTCTACCCTGCACTGGAAAACGGGGTATAGGGATGAAGAGAGAGAGTGTTCCACAGCTATCATGCACTAAGATTAAAAAAAAAAACAGTTCCGTTACTCTAAGAAAACCTAGTGCATATTGTTTCCAGTAAAGTGGAGTAGTAGCCAGTAATTCTTTCGTTACTGAGATTTAATTTGGTAATTACAATTATCTAAGTCGAGAAGTACTCTCATAATTTTCAAAGTGTCAATGAGGCATTTGTTGGCATCCCAAAATGACATCTAACTGCAGTGTTTTCAGCGACATACTAATTGCGTACAATTTTACCGACTGGAAAATAACCTCACGAACTATGAAAAATACCATGTGAGTGAACTCTCACCCGCATCATAAAGCAGTGCCCTCAAATAAGCTGATTGAAAGTAACTGCATTGCCTATCGCAAACCCGAAGAGACAGCGCACCACCTTGATAATGGTATGGAAGGAGCCCCAACAGCAGGTTTCGCAGCTTCTCCTTTCTCTGTACGTCACACTTATTATCCCTCTCTCAAGGCCGACTGATAAATGATAACAAAAGCACCTTGATAACGCAGCCAAAGTGCAGCTCTGACCACACACGAAATGTGAAGAGCAATGTAATAGGCACAGAATGTTTCAAAATCCAGACTTTGCTCGCACCGCATCGAAAGAGTGCGGGCAAAGTTATATTTCGCACCAGAAACTTGCTTCGGACCAAAGCCAATATAAAGTGAGCGTTTTATTTTTCATGAAAGTGTACACGTGCTGCAAAAACAGGTTCGTGTCAACAAATAAAAGAGAAATAAACACACTGGAAAGCGACCAACTTGTAGAGAAAAGGCAAAACCAATGCGTTCACGAAATTAAATATACCACTTCTATGAGCCGAACTGGCAATCAGAATGTCGGCGCGCACACACACACACACACACAAACAAACACACACACACACACACACACACACACACACACACACACACACACACACACACACACACACACACACACACACACACACACACACACACAGACAAAAAAAAACTGTGTGCTCTTACTATCTATTAATTCGTAAGCTGCGTTGAACATCAGCCTAGAGGACGTGTTCAAATAGGTCTCCTTTTGCAGCTACGCAGTACTGTCTATTTTATCACACCTTTAGTGGCTTGCTTGATGACCGATGCCGGAATTCTATGGCAGACATCCGTTATCCTTACTTTGAACTAATGTGACGTCCGTCTAAGCTGACGTCCGGCACAATCTTTCACATAACCCCAAAGAAAGAAACTTAACGGAGAGGTCAGGTGACCTAGCCGGCCTCTTTACAGGCTCGTGCCTTCCAATCTATTTGAAAAGTAGCACCCATCCAGTTTCGTGCTCGGCTGCTGCTGCATGCAGGTGGCCCATCTTGCTGATACAGCAGAAGTGGAAGATGTGACAGCGGGACTTTGCTGAGAAACTCATCAACCACTCCTTCAAGGATTTCGTTCACATAACGCTGTCCAGTCAGTGCGTGATTGAAGATGGTACTGATTATTGCACTGGCGTAAATTCCAAACCACACATTGAGCGACCACTGGTACTGGCGCCGATTGCGCTGTACTTAATGTAGATTGGAGTCCCTCCAATAGTGTGCGTGAATGACAATGAATGTATATATGATGGCACCTGCACTGTTCTTTTGCGCAAACTCATCATGCCACAGGTTCTTAGTGTCAAGATGTAAAACTTACCAGACCCAGCTTGTCAGTTAACAATATACACTATAGAATTAACGTCTAAGGTTATCACTAAGATGAGTGCTAAAACCCCTTAATGCTTACATAGGACCAGAATTCACAAGTGGCTGCAATATCAACGTGCAAGTGCTCAGAGGGTTCCTGAAGCACTCTTGAGCACATGAACATAACTTCCAGCCGGGATATACACGTGCGATGGGAGACAATGACTCGTTACAAAGCCATACACAACACCCTTTCTCACAAAACCTTATAACACTAGTAAAATTTGTTGGCCAAGTTACGATTTATCCTACTTTGAAGCAAGCACATAAAGAGAACATCCCAGTCTTCATCCAAGATTAAATCACCAGTATTAAATGGACCCACCTTAAGGGTTATTTGGCAACAGCATGTGTATGTCCATGCTTGTATCGTTTATTGATTGTCCCGCTCTAGTAGAATGGACGACCACGCAGCCTGATCATGCACTTTGTAATGAAGCTTCTTTCTAGAAAATCACAAATACCGACCGCACACACAACCTTTGTCACATCTGCACAGAGCACTCGAGCGTTACGCTGCGGAGAAAGGTTACCAGAGAATGGCTGTTGACAGCGCAGCGATATTGCTATGTAAAGGCTCATATTACTATGTAAACGAACGCTGTTTCCCGCGCGTTTAATGACGCCGCAAAGCACTCATTTAGAGACTTCATTCACTACCGCCCTTAGTCGGCGGACGGCAGACCTGAACCATGTGTCAGGAATGTGCGTTTACATTGCGAGATAAATGATGAATACTCCTTATTTTCTCTAAACAAGTGCGCGCACATGCCGCACTTGGGTCATCTGCCATTTACACATTCTGCCGTGTAGCAGCACCGTAACCAGGTAATGTTACGTTTAAGTGATTGTGAAAAAGGCTCTTACAAGTTTGAAGGAACCTAAGATAAACAGTGTCGTCTAATATGCGTTCTCGGCGCTAGTACACTGTAGCACTGGCTGATCGGTGCGGCGGTCCGCGGGATGCGTCACAAGGAAAATAAGCTAGGCAGCCGAAAGCGTAGGTTTGCATAGTAGAGGCACATCGAATGGAAAAGTGAAGTACTTACGATAGCTTACGCTAGCACAAGCCCCAAAAAATAAACGATCCACATCTTTGTCCAGTTGTTTGAGCGTAGCTCACCTTTGAGCTTGCCATTCTGCCGCCAAAACCAAAGACGGATGTGACATCACGGACGCGAAAAACAAAGAACGAATGCGACATCCCGGACGTGACGTTTGGGTGAACCTAACGCCTGCGTTCCGTCGACCGGGTTATGGTGGCTTCTAGCCACCGTAACCGGGTGAACGCTGCTAGGCTGGCGCGCGCCAATGGCTTGGCTAATGGCTGGGATCGTAACAGACGCCGCTAAAATCTCGAAGGCAGGAAGACGTGACTGAAGTTTGGAGCAGCCGCCGCAACTAGCGCTTGCAGCCGACTCGGGTGGAGAAGAGGAAAGAGGAGAGAGGCTGAAACCAACTTCTCAGCTCACGCGGCAGGCATCTAGTAAAGGAGGCATTGGCCCGCTAAGTTGTATGCGTTGCCGCTGCTATGGTACAGTTCCCCTTCAGTAATCTTTGGCTCTTTATTCTATGGTAGAGCCACCTCCACTATAGAAAATATATAACGTCCTTGAGCTCAGCTCCGCCAAAGCGCGACCTCGTTCGTAACACATTTAGAGGCTCGATTCCCAGCAAAACGACTCCAAATGTTTGCGATCCTGCAGAACTCCCTGCAAAGAACCGCCACCCCATTGCCCATATGCGAAATATAAAGGCATGTCAAAGATAAATCAAACCAACCCCACTGATCAAACGCCATCAAAATGAATGACGCCCTTTGGATTTAAAATACTGATTTGCTGGTTGAATGCTGCGAAAACAATTTGATGAACCGGAAACAGATGATAGACGTTTTTATTAGTTTTTACCAAGGAGTATCTCGGAGGCCACGCATAGAACTTCACAGAGCTTTTGCACTGCGAGATGTGCTTTCAGTCGTTCACATTCACTGCGCAGCGAGTTCAGCCTGTATGGCAGGCCGAGCTATAAGGTAGAAAAGATAACTGCTGCTGTGATTGTCCCTGCTTGTTAGTACATAGCGCCAGCTGGCAGAAATGGCGTTCAAACAGGTGAGTGAGTGCTTTGTAAGTTTATGTCGGTGATAGGCTGACTTGGGGAAACGGCCTATCGTAGTGGCGCAGATTCAATTTCTTCGACAAGGAGGTGGTGCGGGATGGCGACAAGGCATTCGACAAGCTCCAGGTGAGTGCACCGGCGCTGTTGCTGCAAATGTAACTGAATGGGCAGTCATGCGCAGGAGCTGAGCGTGACATGCAGCGCAAGCGGCCGAGGCCAGCTTGTGTTGGGGGAAGTTGGTGGTCATGTGGTGTGCGTGAACCGTCAGCTCCAGCTGACCACCTTCCGTGCCTACGAACTGACAGTCGAACTAGTGCAGCAAATGCGCAACCACGCGCTGCTCATCACACTCGGTGTGAGTGCCCCTCCCCCCTCTCATCTTGCCTCCTCAGCTTTTATGTACTTGCCCCACCTTATTTGAGGCGATCCTTACGCTGGTGTGCAGGCAGACGAGAGCGGCGTCAACCCGTTGGTCAAGGTGTGGAACCAGGACAAAGTAAGCTGCAAGCTTAGCTCGGCAGTGCTTTAAATCGTACATGCGATTCTTGCATTATGTCTACTTTCCTTTTATTGCATGATTGGAGTGCAAACTTTATATTTCATGGCATTTTGCCCCGTTTATTAGTATACACAGTGCGGAGACTGGGTAAAGACAGTAAACAAATATAAGTGCTCTACCTCAGAGTTATTCCCTATCCAGTTCCATTGACTTCAGACCTTACTCCATTTTTGTTCTGCACTTGCGTAGGTTGACAAGCATGGTGTGCCCCATTGTTGTCGCATTGTTCGAGCCGCAGCGGGTACTTCACCCTCACCGGTGAGTTGTTTTCACTGCTGCGTGTGATACTGGACACATAAACCTATTTAACCAGATTATAAAAGTTTGCTCTGTTTCCCCCATCACCAGTTACCTTATTGATTTCCAAAGGACATGTGATGAGCAGCAGTCTCGAAACAGCGCTAAAATTTCTGTGTATTTCCTTACTAATACATTCATTAATTAAGGGAAAATGAGACATCCACCCAATCGTAGCAATTGCTACAAAGGAAACCCATACGCGGTTTTTGAAAAAAAAAAGCCTCACAGTCGAGGAAAAATTTGCCTTGGTCCGGGACTCGAACCCGGGACCGTTGCCTTTCCGGGGCAGCCACTCTACCATCTGAGCTAACCAGGCAGCTAGCAGATGGCAGGGCGAAGTCGAATTTGTCAACAACTCGAACCAAAGGCAAGAGGTTGATGTGCATTCATTATTTCATATAGGTATCACTGACTAAATTATGGAGCTACAGTACAGCCCCTATAATACATGCTGATTGTACCGAATTACTTAGGATCTGGGACAATGTGACATACGGTAAGGCTTGTGGCAGGACTACTGATTACACAAAAAAATGTCCCAGCTTTGCCTGAAAGGCGAAGCATCAATTGCGATAGCAAATTATTGGACAGCTATATAAAGTAAGGATAGTAGTTTTATTGGCCGTGTAAATTTGTCGACTTTTGCTTACTAACTAAATTAACAAGCACGGCATCACACCCACACAGGCAAACATGACACATCTCACTTGATGACCGCATACACTTGCTGTCAAAACGCTTGCATGAGGAAGAGCGGCAGCAGCAACGAGGGAATTGCCCTTTGTGCTGCTCTCGCTTCAATGCGAACTAAGCAGCAAGAACACAGCGCACATGCAGCCATCAGCCCTCAGTGCGCCTAGACTCTGTACCCACTGCAGGTCTTTCAAGATAATGCCTATGCAGCCGCACTTAACTGCAGCATATACAGCCACCGCTTTAAACATCCCCTGCTGCTTTGCGCATGGTGGAAGATGGCACGCTTCCTCCCTGCCTTCCTCTCTTGCGTGTGCGAGATGGAACCACCATTCTTCTTGGCTCATCCTCACACAGTTTCACTCACACCCACAGCGAACGACGACCGCGATGTTATCGCCTTTGAATCTTATACGGAGCATCACGGTGACGGCAACGGTGATGATGATGGTGAAAATGTGCCTGTAGTATAAAAGCTTCTCTTACACAAAACCTTATGCAAAGCTAAATAGGAAACCAACAAATTGTTGAAAGTGCACTCAGTAAATCTTGCTATCGCTACCTGATGGTTTAATGGAATGTTGTGCATTTTTAGAGTGGTCATAGCTGTGAATCACACTAAAATTGAATTACTAAGTACAACAAGGTTTGGGTACAGGCTAGTTGGTATTCCATGGTATCAATTGTCACTTACAGCGCATACATAGACGAGGGACAATAAAGGATGACGAAGACAAGCACTGACTTCCAACTGATTTTTATTATGAGAAACATACATATATATACTGGGACACCAAGACAAAAACGCCCCCTACAAAGCAACAACCCGACATGAGTATGCATTCAAAATTCATGACCTAAGAACGAGAGCGCATGTGTGACCTCAGAAAAACCAGTTCTTTGTCAGTTAATGCAATTGATGGCTTGCTAACTGAGTCACCATCGGCAATCGCGGCTGCTTCGATGATAAGTCTGGTGCATTTATTAGAATGCCTCGCTAAGATAGTGGTTTCTTTGAGAAGCGGGATACAGCTGCACTGTGTGCAATGAACACCTAGAAACCCTTCGCGCCCTTTGCGCACTTTATTGCTGTGCCTGACGTTAAGACATCTACCTGCCTGCTCTACATAAGACCGACCAAGGAACGTAGCCAAGGCCAAGGAACGTAGGATTTGCAGTGTTAATCATAGAAAAAGTATACTGTTTGTTCGAAAGGGGTTGTGTATAAGATACCTTTGAAATGTGGTCGGCCTTATGTAGGGCAGACAGGTAGATGTCTTTCAGTGGCTATGGTGTTGGGCTGCTGAGCACGAGGTCGCGGGATCGAATCCCGGCCACGGCGGCCGCATTTCGATGGGGGCGAAATGCGAAAACACCCGTGTACCTAGATTTAGGCGCACGTTAAAGATCCCCGGGTGGTCTAAATTTCCGGAGTCCTCCACTACGGCGTGCCTCATAATCAGAAAGTGGTTTTGGCACGTAAAACCCCATAATATACAGGTAGATGTCTTAATGTCAGGTTACAAGAACACAGCAATAAAGTGCGCAAAGGGTGCGAAGGGTTTCTAGGTGTTCATTGCGCACAGTGCGGCTGTATCCCGCTTTTTCGAAGAAACCACTATCTTAGCGAGGCATTCTAATGAATGCACCAGACTTATCATCGAAGCAGCAGCGATTGCCGATGGTGACTTAGTTAGCAAGCCATCAATTGCATTAACTGACAAAGAACTGGTTTTTCTGAGGTCGCACATGTGCTCTCGTTGTTCTTAGGTCATGAATTTTGAATGCATACTCATGTCGGGTTGTTGCTTTGTAGGGGGCATTTTTGTCTTGGTGTCCCAGTATATATATGTATGTTTCTCGTAATAAAAATCATTTGGAAGTCAGTGCTTGTCTTCGTCATCCTTTTTTGTCCCTCGTCTATGTATGCGCTGTAAGTGACAATTGATACTATAGTAAGTGCAAGTAATTTCCCCTATGTTGTCCTTGGTGTCTTTGTTGGCTTCTTATGATATGATTAATAAAAATTGGGCCCCTCGGTTGAACCCCCTTTCTTCTCGTTCACCAAATGAAGCTTGTACTTTTCATCTGGCACAAGGATAATAGTAGCCTCTTTTCGAGCACTTGCAGCCTTGAATATCAGATTTACTGCACAAGGTAGTGAATGTCACAAGACAGTGTCTGGGTACATGGGGTACAGTGATCCTTTGTGCCTTTGTCCACATCCTCTTCGCTCTCTACTTTATGCATCATGTTGAGATCAGCAACCAATGTTAACACGGTGGTGGTGATCCTTCTGCGAAACCTGGCAGGCTTTATGCAGTGATTGTTTTCAGCGGTGACGTGTGGCGGTCAATCTAAGTACCACTGATGGACACTGCTATGTCAATGGTGCAATGTAGCAGCTTTTGGGTTTAATAGCCTAGAAATGGGAAGCTGGTGCACATGACTTCATGAAAACTTAAGACCAGTGAGTCAGTACATAAGAGCTGGGAAAATCTGGTACACATGAAAAGCTGGTACACATGACTTCATGGAAACTTAATAAGGCCAATTATTCAGTACATAAGAGCTGGGAAAATGTAACAAGCAGAAATGTGTCAATGAGATTCTACTATATATATATAATCAAGGCTTCCACTAAAGATACAGCATCTCCTGGTATGGCATGCTAGCAGCTTGCCACTGCTAGTGCTTCTGATGTCTGCTTTAGGTTGCTTTTTCTCGCTAACAACGGTAATATTCAACATGTAATCTGCTGTGTCATGCAGCACGTAGAACCAATGACAATTGCCAAGATGGCTATTCATTTTCTTACTGCAGGTTTTAGGAAAAATTCTGCAGACTTCAGCAAATCCTCCCGCTCTGAACTCATTTACTGCGACAACAGTTATGTCCACCAGATCTCTTCAATACACCCAACTTTGTGAAAAACTGCTGCAATCTTTCCCCCAGCTGCAGTGGCGTAGCCAGAAATTTCATTCGGGGGGGGGGCTCACAATGCAGCTCGGTCTCCTCCTAAGAGGAAACATGAGGTCGGATGCTCCTATCTAAATACATGTAGAAGGAGAATTCGCTTTTCTCGGCAACCAATTCACCAAATTTGATGAGGTTTGTTGCATTTAAAAGAAAAACTTAAATTCTAGTGATTATTTGTTTCGAATTTTCGATTTAGGTCGTCAGTATTTTATTGAAAAGTGGCAAAAATCAAAAATTTTCAGGAAACGAAACAATGAAGTTTACAACTCTGTAAATCAGCAATGAAAATTGATATCACAATTCTGTGAATTGCACATAATAGTACATCTACAGCGGACAAAATTGATGTTACAGATGAGTCTAAAAAAATTAAGTATTATGGAAATACGGCTTTTGCAGAAGCCTTGTACATAACATAACCAATTCACATAAGATACAAATTGACCAATCGAATTTGTCCGCTTTGAATGGTATAATGAATGCCGTTTAGAGAACCGCGATATCTGTTCTTGATGCAGAGCTATTAATTCGTAAACTTCGTGCGTTTATTTTTTTCGAAGTTTAGAATTATTCAATATATTTTAAACAAAGTTCGGGCCCTAAATCGAAATTCCGCTTCCAACAGACACTAGAATTTAACTTATTCTCTCAAATGCAACAAAGTTCATTAAAAGCGATCCAGGAGTTATCTCAGAAAAGTGTTTCTGCGTTTTACATGTATCTGAATAGGCTGTGTCGGAGTTGGGCCCGAGCTAAAGCTTCCTCTTAAACAATTTGCCTAGGGATCAAATATATGAATAATAACTGCATTGCCAAAGATGCTGCAAACGAATTCTTGAACGCAACGCACTGTCAGTACAAGTAAAATATGTATTTTTTCATAAAATATTATACTCGTATGTGCCAAAAATTGTGCCCAACTTAACTGATGTCAATGCTTACATGCTTTTGTCTATTTAGTAAGTAAAGAAAATATCACACAAACTTTAGAACTACATCAGTTCGAAACCAGCAAAGCAGTGCATGCCGCTGATATGAAAAATGTAAACGCCATGAAATGAACAAGTTAATGAAACTTTGTCATTCAAGATCCTTGTTTACATTCTTGTACATATGCAACCGCCAGTGAAAAATCTCAATGACGCTGTCATTTCTTCCAATGTATTACGCAGGAGCAGCTGTCACCAGTCGTGTGTCGTGAGTAATTGCACCGAAATTATAGTCGCAACAGAGAGCATGTATAAAAAGCAGTTCTGCGGAATATACGAGGGCGAGTCAAATGAAAGTGAGCCGATGCGAATATATGACAAACGGGGTACTTTATTTAAAGGTAGCCTCCATGAGCATATAGACATTCGTCCCATTGACTAACGAGTCGCATAATTCCCGTCTAATAAAGCTCCTTGGGTTGTTGCTTCAAAACGTCTGCAGCTGACTTTCACGTTATCGTCCGAGACGAATCTGGTTCCCTTGAGCAGTTTTTTCGGTTGCCCCAACATGTGAAAGTCGCAAGGCGACAGGTCTGAGCTGTATGGCCGTTGTTGCAGCGTTTCCCGCTTGAACATTGCCAGTTTTGTATTAACCACATCAGCGACGTGGGGATGGGCATTGTCGTGGAACAAGATGACCCCATTCGTCAATTTTTCTCGTAGTTTGTTCTTGATTGCGACATGCAGCTGATCCGCCGTTTCACAATATCGGAAACAATTTATAGTCTCTCAAGATTTAACAAATTCTATCAGTAATGGCCCCTGACGATCGAAAAATAAAAGTCAACAACACCTTTCTGGCGGAAATGACGGCCTTTGCTATCTATGGGGGTGGTGAATTCGAATGTTTCCATTGTAAGCTTTGCCGTCGTGTTTCAGGCTCGTAGTAGTGGCATGATGGTTCGTCTCCGATCACAACTGCAGACAAGAAATTGTCACCCTTATTGTGATACTGGATCAGATGAGTGAAGGCAGCGCCGAACTTTTATGTATTCTGGCGGTGGTTAACCTGCGTGTCACTTTTGTAAATGAGAGATGCCTGTGTGCTACGCGCAGGCCTTGCGGATAATGAACAGAACCATAATTGCGCAGGGTGGGTAGGCTCACTTTCATTTGACTCGCCCTCGTACATTAGAAATGCGAAGATACAATGGAATATACAAATGCGAAGATACAGCTTGATAAAGGGCAAAAAAGTGCCATTGGAAACAAAGTTCACTGCACGTATGCACAAAACCTCGCAACAAGATATCTAAACATACGTATGTCTCCAATAAATCTACGTATCTAAGAAAAAGTCACTGTATATAATCGGTCAAACAAGGCAAATAAACATGTTGCGCAATCACAGATTCACAGAATCCTAGATCCCTCCCCCATTTCATCCACTTCCCCCGATGTATCGCGGGTGACGGAAAGCGGCACACTTCCTTCCCGCTTTTCTCCCTTGGGCACACAAGACTGAGCCACCATCGTCGGCACCCATTCCCCCCCACCCCCCACATGCTTTCACCCGCACATACAGCATGCGGCGCGTGGTCACGATGTTATCGCCCTTGGACTTTATGCGGAACATGAGGGCGATGGCAGAAATGAGCCTAGAGTGTCCATATAATTGCTATCGCAATAATATAAGAGTATCCGGCAGCTGAAGCGTCCCATGGCCCATTACTTTCTGCAAATGAATTAACAAAATAGAACTTTCACCATGCGACAATTCGCTGCGCCGCAACGTTTTCTTTTTTTCCTTTTGTGGGGCGGGTGCACCGTAATGAAAAAAAAAACGCAAAGAAAAGTATGTTGGTCACAATCGAATGCTTACTTTAGGCAACTAATGTAGATATTAAAAGAATATCGAAGAAAACACGAGACGCTTGGTCCACCAAGAACCATGCGCATACTGCTCGGTATCCTACACCGGCGAGACAAGACTTTCTGGAGAGGTTGCGCTCAAGCGAATGCGGGGCAATCCGTCGAGTCCCCACAGTGATGGCGGCGAGCGACCATTGTTTCTTTTTCTCATCTGCTAGCCAGAAAGCATCTAAAACTCTGCCAGGCGAAAATGCACTCGGCCAGAGAAAACCAAACGTGTACCGAAGTGCGCCGTGTGGTGGTCGGGGCAACACGATAAAAACGCATGCGCTCTGGCTGGCTCTGGCAGCCTGCGGGTAGGGGAGCGAGAACAAAAAAATTGAAGAGGCTCAATGTGTCCTCGTGATTAAAAGTCAAAGTAGAAAAAATAAATAAGAACGTGGTTACCTTGGCTGGCTTTAGTGTCTTCACTGGATGCTTTGGCGCAGGTGAAAAAAAATATTATTTTTTTAATGTGGCATGACGGCTAGAATGAACCACCACAACGCTTCGTCTCATTGGGCCTCGCTGCGGGCTTTGTCAACTTGTCTGATAGTGATTTGATTTGGCTTGTCTCGTTGTATGGCCCGATCTATGACTTGGGAAAAGTTAATGAACCTATGGCGCCAAATATTTATGGGAACATTAAACTTACAAAGTTCCGCAATTGAAAATTTAAAGCACACGTTTGGAAATGTCAATGCACCTTTCACATCAAAAGTTTATGAGAACTTTATACCCATAATGTTTCGGAATTGACATCCACACACTCCGTAGATTCCATGATAGAATGTAGATTCCGCGGCCTCCGCGAGATGCCGCGGCGTGCCTGTTTGCCATCAAAACGTCCTTGAAACTTTGTGCTTGGATGGGGCTGCTTGCGTTATGTGACTCCCGGTGCATGGGCGTTGCCGCGAAATCCAGCCCGAGTTCGCAATTTTTGCGGTTTTCGAGCGTGAAAAATACGTTCTTGACAAAATCCAGAATGATTTCCGGCACCGGGGGTTGCTTTGGTCGGCAGTGCATGGACAGCACGAAAAAATTTCGGGGGGGGGGGGGGGGGGGGGGGGGGGGCTGAAGCCCCATAAGCCCCCCCCCCCCCCCCCCTGGCTACGCCCCTGCCCAGCTGTGTGCAGCAACGACAGAGTCGCATTGATGACAGACAGTCCAGAGAGAGTTTTTCCCACCCTGACAGAATGGCCTGTACCCTCCATAGAGCCTGAACAAGTGACACAATTGAATAAAAGATATGCTTAGCATATCACTTTGTGACAACTTCATTGCAGCTGAGCGACACTGGCCCTAACGTCAGATTCAAGCCCTATGTTGCAATCTTTTGTTACATGCTCTTCCCAAATTTCTTTAAGCTTTGTCTAGAGGATCATTGCTCTTGATAACTACTGCCATGAGGGCATTCTCTTGATACAACCAGTTCTTGGCAAGTTCACTAAAATTTGCAAGCAAAATAAAGAAAAATACTAGAATTCAAGTGGTTCAATTGAAGGTCAAAATAAAAATAAAAAGTGTACAATTTGTGCATTTACATGATCTGTCAGCGCAGATAGACACGGACAAAAAAGAAGAGACGATCACTGGCGCTGTCTATGAACTTGTGGTAAAATCTACTTTGGTGAGACCAGGAAGTGCATCAACATATGCCTCAAAGAACACCACTCTTCGTTAAAGGGTACACCCAGCTCTCACCTATCAGCCACTGTCATACTTGTGGTTGCGTACCGCTTTTTGATAGTACTGCCATCATTATGAAGTACAGAAACAAGTGGACGCATGAGATAGCTGAAGCTTTTCACCTCCATAAGCATGTGTACGAATGTGCAAGTCAGCCCTCCATCACTCTAACACAGGATGAATTTAACTTTTGAAATCGGGTGTAATCGTGCGTGAGCTGTGTGGCGGTGTTACGAAATGTGCTGGTTTTAGTTGTTTTTCTTGCTTTGGTGCTTCATCATTGTGTATCTTGTCTGTATGTGCACATTAAAGCTTCAGTTGACAGGCATCACCTGTGATCGTCTTTTCTTGTTTGTCCATATCTAGTTGTTGCTCTGATGGATCATGAACACATTCAAGCTCGCCCAGTTCTTGCTACTTGTGTGTCTACATTGGGCGACTGTTTTTCTGTACCCCATTGTTTTTAGACATGCTTGATTGTTATGACTTTCTCGTGGAGAAGTCTAGAAAAATGGCAACTTTAGTTGCATATAAACAGCTTGGTAAATATTGCCACAGCCAAATATGAAGGATGTTCCAAAAGTAAGTTTCATCATTTATTTTCACATGGAAAGTTTATTGCCAAAAATAAAAAATGCGCCATGTCATCAAAAACTTATACATATTGCCCTGTTTTTCCACATAGTCACCACCGACATAGAGACAGTTGTCGTAGCGCGCAATTAGTTTGAAGAAACCACTCTGGTAAAACTTGGTGCCCTGCGATGCAAGGCCAGAGACATGATCCCTTCATCATACACGATCTGCAGGCGTTCATGGATGACAGACATACTAGTCCCACGGGCCTATTCATACTGGATAATAGCACGCACTTCCATTGGCGACCACGTTGTCAGCACATGTCTGCTTGCCGTCTGCTTTCAGAACGTCCCTCGTACATCTCCATCACATTAACATGGCTATGAGAAAGCACATGAAAATTGTCTATATAGCTTCAGTACTGGTTGTTTCAAATACTCACTTTTCCACTTAATTGCATGCTAGAACAAAAGAGCTCTAATCCATGTATTAGAAGCAGCAAACCCCTGTTGGTATTTCTGCCTGCAGTTTAAAACCCCTTCAGTCACTAATTATGAATGCATGACTAGAAAAAAAAATTAAGCTGGTATGAAATCATCTTAGGTGAAATAGGTGTAAAGTGTCAGAAACTCCAGTTTTTTTCGTGAAATTTCACATGATTCTAATTGGAATCACTGGGACTTGTTATGGGACTTGTTAGTACCTAAACGAGCACATCATTGCACCTGAATGCCTGCAAGGAAATGGTCTGGCTTTGAAAGTCTCGTATCAGAGAGCTGTAGCCGGCAATATGTTGTTGTTGCCATTTACATGAAACAGTCACCCACCTTTACTGGAACTTGTGTTATGATTGTGTCAGCAACAGTGCTGAAATCTCTCTGAAGGCCCCAGTGCAATTCGTATGGTGAAAATGTCAAAACACAAGGTAAAACTAGAATTACAAAAATTTGCTTTTTCTTTGTTTCAGTCTTCGCAAAAGTGCTGGGTGTCTGCACACAGCAGGGTTTAGGCTTGTCTTGAAGCAGTGTTATAATACACAGTATCCTCATAAAGCAGGACTTGCGCATTGCAGCTTCACATGGCTGAGACCTTGTTTCTTTTTGTACAAAATTCAGATCAACATGGCATCCATCACCACATGTTTAGGGTGATGCTTTCCACTTTCAGCATTTTTCTGCCTATAGATTGCAGCTGTGGAGGTGCTTGTGATGTTGGGAATATTGTTTGCCGCACTGACCATCATTATCGTCGTCAGTCTTGGTAATAAAACCAAAATTTTGCTAGGTGTGATTTTCAGCTTTTTTTGTTTGAATCCAGTTTTCTTTCTTGTCATATGACGATTCCATGTGCTTGTCTCACACATTGCGTCACATTAAGAACGAAGCTGACTGTTCTAATTTCATTATTCAAAAAATCAGCAGGGCCTCACCGTTGATAACTGCAGACGTACTGCTAAAGCACAAGAACCACAAAGTACACAGGAACTCCTAAAAACACCGAAAGGAAGCCGAAGTTCATGGCGACACTTTTTTACATGCCCAGCAAGAAAAGTCCAGCAGGTTCCAATGATTTCACTTAGAATCATGCTTTGGATGCTTTTACAAAATCCAGGCATGTTTGTTTCTAGCACATACTGCATTTTGTGTTGTTTTACAAGACTGAATAAGCATAAATGTCCTGAAAAGAAAAAAAGATATCTGTGTTATCTGAACTCGTGAAGAGTGCAATGTGGCATGTGCACATGCTGGAACCCACTAAACTTGAGTTTTCGTCATTACGCAGATTACAGAACTTGACTGACCCATGTACAATCCACCGTGGTGGCATAGTGGCTTTGGAGTTGCATTGCTAAAATTGAGGGGATGGGATCGAATTTCAGCTGTGACGGCTGCATTTCGATGGGGGCAAAATGCAAAAAATACTAGTGTACTGTGCATTGGATACACTTTAAAAAATCCCAGGTGGTCGGAATTTATATGGAGTTCCCCACTACAGCATGCCTCATAATATTGTGGTTTTGGCACATAGAAGGCCAGAATTTACTTAACTTTTACTTGACTGACATGTAGAGCATTTTCAGCCTGTACAAATAAAAGCCTAAACTTTCTAATTAAAGAATGTTTTCGTTGGAGAATATATTTGGTAAAGTCGTGAAGGCAGTTAAATCACTTGATTCCAAATGAGATCAGAGGGACTAAAAGGGGTGAAATAAACATTTGCAGTATAGTATTTATTTTTTTTTACTCATGACTGTGTTTGGCTACGTTTTTTATGCTTATTGCTTGTTTCTTGTAATTTTAAGTTCATTCTCTCTTCTACATACTGATTGGTTGAAAATTTTTGTTCAGTTTTCTTAATACATTCAACCTCTCTAGAGCTGACATTTGATGAATACTTAACTCTTCATCAACTGTTATTCTCTATTTTGTTTGTGCCTTTTTGCTGTAACCCTCTTGTCAGTGGCAGCATTTGCAAATATTAAATAAATGAAAATAGTGAACAAGCAAGTAGGGACAGATGGTCACATTTGAGCCAGCACATTTTCAGATGCTGCATTATTGACACACGTTCAATTTGTGAGTACGACATTAGTATTGTGCCTGATTGATGCACGCGAATATTCCATTCAAGTTGCACAGAGGCTGCAGTGATGTGTTGGCCATGCAAGCATAACTCGTACTGTTAAAGAACATGGAGGCTTTTGCACTTGATCTGAGATTAGTGTAAATGAGTCATGGGAACAAAATTAAAGCAAGAGTTAGCAAAGAACGCACACAGTGCACTGAGCATTGAATAGTTATAAAATTATGATTGTCTCCTGTACAAAAATTCACCGCAGGGTCTGTGGAGGTTGGCTTCTGCGCACGAGTTTGTGGCATCAATTTCCTCACATGACTGTTCCAATTTGACAAGCTTGGAATGCAGAACCACTTGTTTACCAAGATTTTGGTGCATGTTGAACTGCAAACAGTCAAAATTATTTATCCAGTGTCCTCCACTGTGGCATCTCTCAGGCACATGTGTAACTTTGGGATGCTAAACCAAAAAGTAAACAAACAAATTATTCGATCAGTCGGTCAGGCAATTTTGAATACAAAAAAGAAGTTGAATTTCATGAAACTAGTTCAGTGTTCTGTATTCCTTCCATCTGGCTTACTGTGGGGTCAGTACTCAGTGCACTGAGACCTTTTTTTGGCAGGCCAAGTCACTGGCTGTGGATGAACGGCTGACGCTCATGGCCGTTGGCCTGGAAGATGGCCGCCTGCTACTGTATCGTGGGGATGTCACGCGGCAGCAGAGCCGTCAGACTGTAGTGCCCCTGGAGTTTGGCTCAGTCAATGCACTGGCCTTTGCCGGGGCCAGCCAGCTGTTTGTCGCCACCGGCACCAAGGTGCTGTCGCTGGTTCTCGGTGCGCATGGGCAGCCTTCCAAGCAACTTGTTCTGGATGCACATGGCTGTGCCCCACAGTGTGCTGCCCTAAGCAGTGAGGGTGAATTTGTCGTCGCTCGTGAAGACGTGAGTAATTCCCTCGCATATGTGTGCCATTCTTCTTTGCATAGGGCAGGGTGATTAGGCACCAAAAGGACTAGTTGCCAGGTGAGTTGGTGCGGTTTAATGTGCATTCTTTTCAACAGAGTGAAGCAGAATACACACAGTGAACAGGATACATGCAACTGTTTAATGAAAGGAAGGTGCATAGGAACAGAGAATATTTTTGCATGTGTAAAATGTGAAAACTATGCAATCATTGTGACAGTTTTTTCCTTCTTTTTCTTTTATCATCAGGCGTTAATCCCTGTGTGTTGCCTGCTTTGTGCCGTTGAAAAGGATGTACAGTGATTATGAAAGCTACAAAACTAAACTGCATTTGTGCACCTGGACTGCCCATTTTAGGCTTCCCTGCTCATGTAAAAATGAAAATATTTATTAAAGGAATGACTAGTTGTAAGCTCAAGTCTGGGCAGAGAAATGTGCTTGCACTGAGGAGGGCTCAGAAACAACAGAAACAACCAAGCACAATGTGAAGTTGAAGCAAGTGGCTTATCAGAAGATTTCACCTCTCCAGAGTTGATTGCCTTTTACACAAACAAGCTTAGTTCATATCTAAAAGAAAACTGAAAAGAAAATCTTCTCTTTATTTCTTTGTTTGCTTTAGTAAATAGCTGTCAACTTGGCAATTAAGGCACGAAGCTCCAGTTCCTCAGGACCTTAGCAGTTACTCACATTTTAATGTTACTATTTCAAAATATGCTCCACGTGCAGAATGGCTTCAGACTCAAAGCAGGAGGCACATGAAGATAAGAGGTCATATTCACGCAGTGTCATAAACTACTCACACACATGGCAGGTAGCCCAGTGCAGTGGTTGAAGGCTACACAAGGGCTGACATTCCCCGCCCTTCTCTCCTTGTTCATTGTGTGCTTCTGCTTCCTATATATTGCTGCAGCATGTTTGTATTTCATATGTTTATAGTCCTGTGCCCTGTTTGCTCTTGAATAAGCATTGGTTTATCCAGTTAACTTCAGAACTCTTCGGCATTAAAGTACATACAATCTGTTCAAGAAATATGTAGGCTGCTGCTACCATGACCTGATATGTATAGTCATGAGCAATATGAGTGGGAACAGCAAATTTGTGGTCAAGAAACAATGACTCGGAATGTGTGTATTCCAACGAGACATTTTAACATGCAGCAGGTAGCTCTCCCTCTAGCATTGAGCACTTTTGTGCTGAGAATGTGCGCTTAGCTACGGCATCATTTCTTAACATCCTATATGTGCATGTGACACGATACAGCAGGCTGTTATGCATGACTGTTTGGTATACTGTGGCCTGCAAAGGTGTTTACAGAAGCCACATACTTCTATGTTCAGTGCTTTTACTCTCTGATGAATCTTTACTTTCAATTTTAATCTTAATCAAGTAGTTATGTGGCAGTGTGTGTTTTACATGAGTTCCAGCAAAGTGCAACATAAAAGTAAGCCTTAATCTGTGTATCTCAGTGAATTTACTGTATAAGTACACCAATATAAACTTGATCCAAGTGCATTATCGTTGCACTGGCTGCTGTGAAAAACTTGTCCTGCATATTTTAGTTTAAATGGTTTTCCAGACCTTTTACTTGTGCTGGCTTATTGGGCTTAAGACCTTGTAGAGAGGTCAAAACGGCCATACAATGTCTGAAATGCAGAAACAGGACCTTCATCTGGTACCATATATGAACATAGTTGGCATTGTGTCAAAAGCTGAGAGGGTGCTACATCTTTAGACTGTTCCTTGGTCGTACACATGCATGTTTACAGCTTTGTCACTGCTTCTTAGCTATGTTTTATTAATTTAATTTACGGATACTGTCGGTCCACATCAGGACCAAGACAGGAGTGGTAACAATACATTAGCATACAGCAAGCAGTGAATGGAACAATAGAATATAGCGATACAGTGATATATGCCCTATTGTGGAAAATATTCGGACACAAGTGCGGAAAACTGCTCACATGTCTCTGCATTTACAATGTTTGCAGGGTGTCTAGACAGTTCCAGTCACGTGCTGTCGAAAGGAAGAATGAGTATTTGTAGCAATGCTTATGAAATCGATTTTCCTTAACGTGTCTACTATGTTTATTTCGCACTATGTGGGTCTTAGATTCATTTATGTAGCGAGACTTATGAACAAGTAGCAGCTCATTAATGATTAAATAGAAAAAGCTAAGTCGTTTTTCCTTCCTCCTGACATTAAGTAGGGGCAGGTTTGCCCTCGCGTAAAGTGGTGTTACAGTGTCTTGCCGACAGTATCGGGAATAAATAAACCGCAATGCACGTCTTTGAACTTGGTCTAGTTTTCACAGTGAATCTTTCAAATACGGATCCCACACTTCACATGCATATTCTAATATTGGGCGCACGAGCACTTTATAAGCAGTCAGTTTCGTGGCTGGAGAAGCGAGTTTAAGGACACGTCGAATATAACCTAATCTCTGGTTGGCTTTCCCTACTACTTTTTTAATGTGTGGCATCCAACTAAGGTCAGATGTTATTAAAATTCCGAGATATTTGTACTCGGTTACGCGATGACGTGGTTCACCTTGTAGAGTGTATGTGAATGACAGAGGTTCATGTTTGTGTGTGATGGTCATACATACAGTCTTTGCTGGGTTAATAGACATCTGCCACGTGTCGCACCATTGGTGCACTTTTTCTAAGAAGTTATTTAAGAATATTTGGTCACTAATAGATTTCACTTCTGTATATATGGTAGTCATCTGCGAATAACTTCACTGTAACTGTGGCTGATTCTTCGAATAAGTCATTAATGTATACCAGGAACAACACAGGCCTAAGAACTGATCCTTGAGGCACGCCTGATTTTACGTCATAGACCCCGGACCTATTTTATCTATACTGACGAATTGTCGGCCATCAACAAGAAAGTCCTCCACCCATTTGACTACACCTGTATTTCCTAAATTGGTCTTTAATTTAATTAAGTTTTCTATGATTAACCTTATCAAAGGCCTTTTTAAGTCGAGAAAGATCATATCTGTCTCTTGCCATCGATAACTTTACTAAAATCATGAACACTTTCTAGTAATTGTGTTACGGTTGACAAGCCCTCGTGAAACCCATGTTAATAGTTACTAAGAATTTTTTTCTGTGACAAAAACAGCCAAATGTACTTAGAAACAATATGTTCTAGCACTTTATAACAGCCTGACGTTAGTGCAATGGACCTGTAATTGGCAGTAGACATGCTGTCACCGTCTTTAAATACGGTTATGACTTTACTCATTTTCCATTCTTCAGGAAGTTTACCTGACCGTAGTGACTTCGTGAAGAAAATGAAGAGGTACTTCGCAGTCCATTCAGCATACCTCTTTAGAAACAAATTTGGTATCTCATCGGGACCTGCCGATTTCTTTGTATTTAGGTTCAGCAGCAAGTTTAATACTCCTTCATATGTTACCTGCAGTTCTTCTGCAACTGGTAGCTGTTGGCGTACTTCAAATTTCGACTGCTTTCCATCGTCACTGGTGAAGACACTAGCAAAAAAGTTATTGAAGGCGTTCGCTATATGACCTTTATCCTCAATAAGTCCCTGTTCTGTGCTTATTTAAGTGACTGCCTTCTTAGTTGGAGCCAGGCGCCTCCAAAACTTTTGGGGTGATTCGCGTAGAAAAGTATCCATAGTGACACCATAGTACTTGTCCCTGGATTCCTTCATCATTAACTTTAGCTGTTTACTTAAGTTTGACATTTCATCATGAAGAATGGAATCATGTGTATGCTTATAAAGTGGCCTACGCTTTGCCACTTTTCTTTTCAGTTGTATGATCTCTCTCGTAATCCATGGGCTGTGCATTCGTTTTGTTTTACATTTGAGAGGTACATAGCGGCCTATACATTTGTGGACAATTCGCTTGAAGTTTAACCACAACTCATCGATATGCGCAGATTCATCTTCACTTAATTTTTTAAACTTCTCAAAACAAAAGGCTAGTTCATCTATTATTGAAGCATCATCAGCTTCATTCAACTGTCTGTAATATGAAACAAGTCTAGGGACCCTTGGAAAGGAACTTATATTTAAAGACAATCTTACAATCGAGTGATCCGAGATCCCGGGCAGAATGTTAACTCTATAATATCTCGATACAATGCTATAACTTAAAGAAAAGAGGTCAAGAACAGATTTGCTATTGCCGCAGATCCTAGTAAAGTCACATACTACTTGTGTAAGTCCATGTAAAAAGTACATATCTATAATTGCTGAGCCTGCATCACGGCTTCGCATACCCATTTCCATTTCGTCCCATTCAACGTCTGGAACATTGAAATCCCCTGCTATGATAAAGTTTTTGTTTTGAATGCGTAAATCATGCAGTTTCCTATTCAGTGCGTCAATACTGGCGGCAGTACTTCCCGGAGCGCGATATACGCATCCCACAACCAAGTCGGGGTGTCCGAAAATTTTGCAACATATTGCTTCAATGTCGGATGGTTTGTAAAGGACCGTGTATTTAAAGCTGCATTCCAGAAAGATGGCAATGCACCCACCCCTGCTACTGCGGTCATTTCTGATAACGTTATATCCCGGAGGGCATATTTCACAATCTCGGACACCCTCATGTAGCCACGGTTTCTGTTACAAATACTATATCTAGGTGATGCTCAAGCAAAATGTGCTCCAGGTGCTACAAATGTGCTACAGCCTTATTGCTACGGGCATTGACGTTCAGTAGCTGAAGCTTGCCCGGATGCGCATGTCAGTCATTTAAGGAAGCAGTGGTTCTTGCACCTGTATTAGACGGGCTGTCAGTCACCCGATAGCGTTGGTTTGTGGCTTCATCCCATGCGTACATCACTCCGTTTATCTTCATTTTATCATACACAAGTGTGACCTTCTCTTTCTTTTTCTGTTTTTCAATGCGCTGTTCCACAGACATTATCTTTTCCTTCTTACATCTTGCGAAAAGTCCTCATTGATATGTAGATATTGATATATAGATATCATTGATATATACATATAGATATTGAGAAAGTCCTTGCTTCCTGGTACACTCATTAGAAGTATTCACATTAAGTTAGCATGATGTAGTGCAAAACACAGAATAGAAAACACCCGATTTGGTGCTTGTACTGTGCGTTTTCTCTTTTGTGTCTTGCATTCTTTCAGGTTATGTTTTTGCAATGAGTTAATACTAACTAGCCCATCCACCAATTTTAGCACTGCTAAAATTGCTGAGGCTGTCATGGCAACAAAATACCTACCTGGTTCAGCAGCAGCATCATTCAAATGCAGTGTTGCATATGAAAGTTTTTACACACATATTACTGCTTTCTTTCATGTGGTAGAAATGAAACACTTCTGTCTCCTATGATAGTCGTGCTCAAAAAAGCAAGTTAATTGAGTGAAGCAGTCTACATTTAATCGCCTTCTGCAAGAAAACTTAAAGATAACTCAAAATCACTTGTTTTTTGCCAGTTGTTTGATACTCGGTGGAGCCATTTGTGCTACAATGGCTTCACCAAAAACAGGAGAGCAGTAGTAAAAAGAGGCTCTTCTGCTATAAAGTCCATTTCTTTCTTATGTCCTGTGTTTTGCACTGTTACTCGTTTTTTATGCAACATGTATGAACAGGCCCAAAATTTACATGTTATTGCAGTTCATTTCTAGTACAGCAGGCACCTTTTTACCCCATCCTCTGCGTTGCTCTTCCCTTGTTTGTGTCAGCGCTTCGTCCCTCTCCTCGTTATATCCCGTGTCTTGTGTTGTTAGTCGTTTTAGAGCGCAGCTCTTAGGCGCTCGTTCCTGCCCTGAGCGTTGTCTTGTAGTATAACCGAGCGAATGTGGAGCGCAACAGGGGATGAAAAAAAATCGACGAGAGCGAAGAGGCGTGTAGAGGAAAGCAGAGAGGAGTGTGCAGCGGAATCATGACGCGGAATGTGGAGGAGGCTATGGCGAAAACGTGAGAAGAAAAGCATAATGCTGTGCAAGACTTGCAACGACTTCTACGAGATGGCACCAGAGAAGCGCGCCATCGTCTGTTCACCGATGGCATGTGGCGAGCGCATCGCACGGTACCGTATATGGAAACAACGTGCTGCATGAGCGAAGTCTCTCTGTGCTGGCTGTTGTGAATAGCGCCCACCCCTCAACCACGCGCTGCCTGTCGCGATCTCCCAATTAGCGAGGCAGTCGTGTCACACTTCGCACCGTTTGCAACGTGCTGCATGAGACCGATTGTCCATGCCAGCCAGGACATTGTGAAATGAAAAAGCCCATAGAGCTGTGCTCAAATCTCACATTAGGGAGTATCATAATCGTTGATTTTTTTTTTTTTATGCTCCACTGTTAAATGGCGACACCTATCTTGCCGAGCTTGGCCATTCTAAGTGCTTTTTCACATACAACTACAATTTTTTTATTTCTAGGGGTGCAACCAGCAGCACATGTTGACTGAAACTGGTTCATCACAGAGATTGAACATTTACTGATGAAGCACATTGGCTGTTTTTTACAAAAAACATTGGCCTCTTACTATTCTTGATGTGAATGTTTATAGAACTATATTTACCATATTAATCACCCCTGCCTCTATGGCAGATCGCGTGTGGGAAGGGGAAAAGGCTGTGCCACTCTCTTGACCAAGACTATTGCAACTGAGTGTTTGCTTTGTCACAGGCTGTCTACTTCTACCATCCAGAGGGCCGTGGTTCCTGCTTTGTCTTTGAAGATGAAAAGTTGTTGTTACGTTGGTTTCGTACATACTTAGTCCTGGTGGCCAGGGATGCCAAGACAGCCAGGTGAGCACAGTGCTAAGTTAAGGGTTGAGCAGCAACCTTTCACTGAGCAGCAAATTGTTAGACATCATCTGGTGTGTGCTATTCTAAGTGTGTCACTAGTGGCATTTTTCTGCATCTGCTAGCTGTTAGTAGCATCCTTTGGGGTGTCGACACTGTTGACACTTTGGATGCGTCGGAATAATAATAACAGTGGCTGAATATGGTGCACAGCTGCCTTTCCTCTTGTGCCTTGTGGCTTTGAGACAGTTACCTTCTGTAGTTCTTGCACAGGTTGCACAGATACCAGGTTTGCGCAGTGAGTCTGTTGTGATTGGGCCCAAGTTTGTGATGTATCCTTGGGCTAGCTGTTCATGTAGCATATAGTTTAGCAAGCCCCTGTGTACATTATTTATGCACATTTAATGAAGTTTTGTCTGCCTTCCTCTGCTGACTATATTAGGAATGAAATATTGTACAGAACACCTTTTGATGCTTTGATGGCTCTCACTTTTTTTCAGGCACATGCTATGCCATTTAATCACCCGTAAACCTTCCCACTGGCAATCACGTTTAATGCTACACCAGTGGGAAAAAGTCAATTTGTTGCTTATGCCTCTGTGTAAAGGACCTTCCTTTGTCATTTATGTTACCCGCCGTGGTTGCTCAGTGGCTATGGTGTTGGGCTGCTGAGCATGAGGTCACGGGATCGAATCCTGGCCACGGCGGCCGCATTTCGATGGGGGCAAAATGTGAAAACACCCGTGTGCTTACATTTAGGTGCAAGTTAAAGATCCCCCGGTGGTCAAAATTTCCGGAGTCCTCCACTACGGTGTGCCTCATAATCAGAAAGTGGTTTTGGCACGTAAAACCCCATAATTTAATTTTTTTTGTCATTAATGTTAAACAGCTCACATAAATGATTGACAAAGTACAATTGTTGCTTTATCTTCTGCTGTTTCGTACTGAGAAGTGTTCTGTTTATCCTATTTGGCTGTTTCATTTAGCTGTATTATTTCTTTGCTCTCTTTCAGAAGTACTGGTGGTCCAGACAAAACAATAGTTACCATCTATGACATACAGAACAAATTTGTAGGTGAGTACTAGTTGTACTAACTGTACGGCCTCCCAAAAATTTAATGAAATTGCGCGAGCATCTGTCGCACGGCGTGTTAGCGGCCTTGTAGTGGTGAAGGGTGGCAGGATCGATGACAGTATGCACAGGTGTGCAAGGCAATTTCCAGTTTGAGTGTCATCTGCTGCCTTGTTTGCTTCAGGAGTGCCGCTTGCTGCTACAAGGTCGCTGACACGCCGTGTGGTCGATGCTTGCGTGATATTATTACATTTTTGGGAGGCTGTAGAGTGGAAAAACTGCTCTGGCTAGCTCGGACTACGAAAAACCTTGCTGTACTCACTTAGGAAGCTTACATTATGCTCTGAGGTGCTTAGTTACCTTGTGGCCTGCCCGCGAGTGCCAGTCAGATGTGTTTGCAACACTGAATATTTAAGCTAAACCTACGTTTCTCCCATTTTTTCTCACTCATTTCTTGCATCTGGCATAATTGGAATGGCTTTGATAGAATTGCAAAATTTATTCATTGAATTCTGGGTATTATGAGCTTGTTTTGTTAAAGTGAACACAGTCACTGATATGCAGCCTTGCACATTTTATAGGGCTGTTCGAATAGAAAAATTTCCATATTGAGTTAAATATACAGATATTAGCGAAAAACGGTCTTCGAATAGCAAATTGAATACAGAGTATTTTTTTTCATTTCTAAACAAAGTGAAATATAAAATTTGTGAGAAGTCTGTCTTGTAAAAAGTCCTGGTTTGCATTATTTGATACTTGCATTGTTGCCGTTTAAATCTGGATATCAAACCAACTCTGAAGCTCGTAAGGGTTTAAAAATTTCATTCAGTTATCTGGTGCAGCATTGTAGTGGCAGCTATGAAACAAGAGGACAGTATGTCTCCATGTGCACATAGTGTTCTGTTGAAGCAGCTGAGAACAGCACTGTTAGAGATTCAACCAGGAGGATATGTTTGCTGAAAGAACTGTTTTGTCTACATCAAAACAAATTTTTTGGTTGCCTAAAAACAATGCATTCTTACTGAATGACGGAAATTTACTTTGCTGAAGTTGGCTGCTTCATGTATTCGCTGAGAAACCGGTGCCTCTCTGGAGCATCTGCAGCTGTCCTGCAGCAGAAAATCTCTATACTGTACCAGCTTATGTCACTCTGTCTCTTCCAAAACTCTAATAAGTGCTGTTATTCCTTATAATTGAACAGAAATGAATATTCAATGATTTTGAATAGTGAATTTTTATTATTAAATGTGAATCGAATAGCAATGGCCAGAGTTGAACACCTTTATAACGAAGTGCTTGGGGCCTCTGAAATTAGTTATACAGGGCACTTCATTGTAAAGGTAGCGCACCACACAGCTCACAATAGAAATGGGAAAGGATTATTATTTCGTTATACAGGTCATTTCATTGCAGAAGTGTTCACTGGATTCATGTTCGAAATATAGAATATTCGTGCACCCCTAACATCATTCTTTTGAATCTGTAAATTGGAGACAGTGATGCAGTGCCAGTCGCAGAAAATGCTGAGTCGCTGAATGTTGCTGCTGTTTATACATAATGAGGTAACACCAATCGGCAACTGAGAGTTGAGAAGCATTTTCTTTTTGTAGCAATTGTGTGAAAGTTTAAAAGTCTTTTACAGTAAATGCAAAGCAGGGGCAGGTGAAAGCCTGTCTTTGATGACTTTCGACTGTCTTCTATAACTCTCAAATAGGGTGTGCGAATACTCTAATATTGCTGAATTGAATGGTGAATGTTCGAATAATTAGATTCGTGAATCAAATGTCTACTATGCGATTTTTCGAATGTTTAATAAATTTGGTGTAAAAGCCCATGCAGTGCCACAAGTCGCATGTGCTGCAGAGCCTCTCATGCTCGATGCCACTCAAGCGAGCGTTTCACTTCGTTTTCGGTGCAACAGGAGTGCCAAGTGCACTGCAGACGGGCTGCACCGCCTGACGCGGTAGTGGTCTTTGTCACGGCGAGTGCTCCCCGATGTCGGCCTGATATGAGTATCGCACACACAGCGTCCAAACGCTGCAATTCGCAGAACGACGCCGCGTCAGCCGAGGTCACCTCTGGCAATACAAGGTCTTTCTAGGTTGACAGGACCAATCGAAATGATAACGCGACATAGACAGAGGGAACGGCAGCAAAAACAGAGCGTATTTTGTAAAGTAAGAAAGCATGTGTGAAGATCAAGCCGATTAGCCGCCAATAGGCACGCAGATCATGTTGGATACGCGGCAACGAATTTCACGCCGCTTCAAGCAGCCGTCAATTCAACCTGTATGCATGATCTCATGACTGAACACTGATGAGCCACCTGAACACACTTATTAAGGGCAAGCATTTCGTGATGACATGTGGCCCTTGACCACATTGGCCAGGGGATAATTTTTGTCACGGCCATTACGCCTAATCAGTGCTAATAATTGATCATTGGTGAATAAAGTTATGATTTGATGCTGAATAGACGCAGACCTATTCGCAGCAGATGTGCAACACTTGGAAGGCTGACAAACCACCTCACAAATGATAGCAAGTACATGGGTTGGCAACAAGGTTGTGCACGACCACCATCTTTATGACGCACCATACGGTGGCCTGTCGTTCTCAACGCCGTTCGTAGATGCACATTAACCTCATTTTGCAGCTTTGAGCAACCCATCACAAGACTATCTTTGAATTTACGCGGTGGTTGCGAAAGTGTCACGATTCCATTGCATGCATTTGCATGAACAGTGGATGAACAAGTGGGGGGGGGGGGGGGGCAAATAATGCCGAGGCTGACAATGCAGCACAGTGCCTGCTCTTCACTGTCGGCGCCAGCTATGTGCGGCGCAGTGATCAAATGTCACCTGCTGCGCGGTCCTCTTGTCTGTTGCACAGATAGGCCTTATGATATCCCACCTACCATAATGTATTTGAATAAAAACTGGAAAGCAAAACTTTCTATGCAATTAATAAAGGACAGCTGCAGAACGCAGGTCCACTATTAAACTGATAGCCTCATTGGTATTCAGTACAACAGAAAGTCACTAGTTGATTAGTTTCTGAGGAAAAAAGCACTTGATTCTATTCAGCAGAAATTCTAATGACAAAAAAAAAGATGTTTCCTGACTTTCATATACTATCGGCCCCGAGAACGACCTAGAGGTGTGCTGCGAGCGTCGCTCGTGTGACGTCACGGCGCGGACTCGGGCCTGTCGTCTGCTGCAGTTCGAGCGGTGTCCGGGCGCCTTCTGAACCGTTTCATTTTTTTCACTCTTGTTCCCGATACTTGTATACTTATGACAGGCCTCTATAATATATATTTTACGGCGTCTTCGTTTGCGAAAATGTAATCAGGGAGCTTATTTCCTAGACAACAATATATTTCTCAAAGGCAACGCTATAGTGCCACGCGAGGGAGCTCGCACCAGCCCATTATGGGTTTTTCATGTGCGAACCTACACTTTGCAGTGGTAGCTCACATGAATAATAAAAGCATATACGCAAAAGCGCAGCACATAAGAATCCATTTAAGATTCCGTACCCACCATGGAGTAATATGCGTGTCACAATTAAACACTGGCTATATATGACTTCTACAGCATTTGTCTTGATTTTAACCCGCTAAAACATGTTTGCTCACGACGAATAATTCACGGTATAATGTCTAATTTTCCTATTTCTTCACAGAAACACTCGGCAGTAAGACGAGGACTACCACTGCAGTTTAGATTCGGCTAGCACCACTTGCGTTTTTAACTGGTTCTCAAAATTAGGCCGTTCTTCACTGGTTAAATTCAAGTGGCGTTAACTTGAAGTAAAGCTGATTGAGGCTTACAGCTGTTTGCAACACATGGAACGGAATGCACCAATATTTATTCCCTTCCCATGCTACACATTCAAGTCACTTGAGTAATTTACTGGTGCTTCTTGCTTGAGAAACAGACATGATGAATCTGTTTGGAGAACTGACACAGGCTGCTCGAGTCAAATATTTGAGTGAAATATGCCTTTTGGATCGGTTTGCTGCAGCCAGAAAGAAGCCAAAGCCCCATTCATTAGTAGTGCGGCACATATTGAAATATAATTGTTCCCCAGTGGAGGTCAAGTGTTCATGTGAGGCTTGTGGTGTCTTCTTTATAAGGCAGGTATGCGAGGTTCTCTTTTATGTACTGACGAAACAAATAGTTTTCAGTTTGTATAATTAAACAACGCAGGATCGAGACATGGTGAGGCGGAATGTGTTTGCATTTTCCATTTAAAGGCAGCCTAAGCTGCTCTGTAATGCCTCGGGTATGCTATAGGCATTGTAATTGGAGCTGCAAAGAACTACTTCATGGTTTCACTTCGAAGTTGTAGTGAACTGCTGGGTTTCGCGAACAATGCGCACCTTGCCATAACGACAGTCGGTTGCTTCCGTTGCGGGAGGGCTGTGCCATATCGTCGATAAAAGCTACTGAGGGCCACTATGACACATTTCATCGCTTGCATTTGATTGGTTCTCGATCTTAACCACGAAATTTTCTTTTATGTGATTGCTGTTATGGTATTCGTGAAGTATATATATATACTATACACGATGCGCCATCGTGTTAACAGCCAATGCATTTCTGGGTGCCTATTTCAGAGAATGGTAAAAGTAGTACCAAACCTTCTCACACAAGATGCGCGCCTATCTCTTCCTTTTAGGCTGAATACAGTTGCCATATTTGACTAAAACAACTCACCAGAGTAATGAGAATCATGATGAAAGCTTTGCTGGGCAGTGTCCTTCTAACACGGATCTATAATGTTGACACCAAATATCAAGGTATTTCTTCCATGTAAAATGCAATGTCTCTCATACTTAAGTAATAAGGGAGTGTTAAGTGTTTAGAGGAGCATCACAAATAACTTCGCGTGTTGAACTCGTACACATTCTTTTTAAGCAAAATTTATAACAGACACGGCGCATAAATGCATTGCAAGACCAGTAGACCCCTTCAGCACTACATAGCTTGCGATAAACAAGAAGAAACAGTGGTTCAGGCATGGCAGCAGAAATAATCCTAAATAATCTTCTGTAAGTACGGCTCGAGCTGCCAATACCCCAAGCACGCACGAACGAAACGAGTGCGCACGGCAGCTGAGTGAGCCGGAGCGAGCAGCGTCCTGGCCTCGCCGCTAATAGCTGAGCCGTATCAGTATTGGCATACTAGGTAATTTGGTATTCTTTTTATGAATAAACAGTAGGCCGTACTGTATATTGCCACCTGCAGTAGCGGGCACAGTGCACGAGAAGAGACAGGCAAGGACAAGAAGAAAGAAGTGCGCATGCTACCCACTCCGCTCGATAGCCAGGTCTCGCCGCCGTGTTTTTCAGGAGCTAGCTACCCTTAATAAACATTGCCAGTTCCCTTTCAAGAAACATGACAAAGTGCTGGAGGTGCTGGGTATTTCTCATCTATGTCGCAGACCCCTCCTGGGAACGGAACCACCAGCCCAGTGCCACTCGATACTCCCATCCATAGGGCCAGCCACTGGATTGGGGGACTGCCTCCAGAAGGCAACGCAGCTACTCGGACCACCTCAACCAGTATGGAAAGCACAATTACAAACCGATACACACTTCAGAACCCACAGGTTCCAAAGTCGTTCCATGGTGATGTGTTCGAAGACGTCGAAGACTGGATGGCAGACTTTGAGCCTGTGGTGGAATACAACGAATGGGACGACGCAACTAAACTTAGAAATGTCTACTTTTGCCTGGAGGGCGGCGTTCATATGTGATTTCAAAACCGTGAGGAGCAACTGATGTCGTGGCATGAGTTCTGCTGTCGGCTACTGGACATCTACACCAGTGCTGATTGCCGTGAACAAGCAGAACGAGCGATGCAGGCTTGCGCCCAGCTTCAAGCTTCGAAATGAAAGTGTCACCGCATTCGCCAAAGATATGACACGCCTCTTCAGACGAGCATACCCAGGAATGACCAAGTACAAGAAGTTGCATCACTTGATGCGAGGAGTGAAGGAGCAGCTTTTTGCTGGTCTTGTGTGAAGCTTTCCAAAGATTGTCGCCAAATTTTATCTGAGGCTGTAAGTATGGAGAAGATGTTTCAGCACTGATCCAACTACTACGAGTTGCAAGTGAACGCAACATCCACCAAAGATATTTTACGGCCGTCGGAAGCAGCAATGACCACCTTCGAGAACTCCTTCACACCATTGTGCCTGAAGAAATACAGAAGGTTTACGGCACGCCACAAACTATGGTGAGCTCTATTGCGAGTACTGTAAAAGATGAAGTGCACCAAGTGCTCCTGTCCACCTTTCCTTTTGCCAACACCACGCCTGCACAGATTGCAGACTGTTGTGCGACCTACGCAGAAGCCTTGAGATACTCTGCTTTGTCACCCCTGCATTTTGTTCACCCCGCTCATCCTGTTGCACTTCCGCCAGCCCAACCGGTACAATACATCGAAGAACGATGCACGCCTCTAGTGTTTCTCCCTGCTGCTCCTCTGGTTGTGCTTCAGCCGGAGCAACCATTACATTATGCCGATGATCGCTGCATGTCCCCTCAAAAGTCGGATGTTTGGCGCACTCCGGATCGTTGTCCTCTACACTTCTACTGTGGTGGGGCAGATCATTTGTGCCGCCAGTGCCCATACCAATGCCTCAGGTTGCAGGGCTTTTCTGCCTACTCCCTGCCACCCCAACTTGGCCAACGGCCTCGGGACAATGAAGATTATCTGGCTCAACAGCACATGCCACCGCCTATCGGGTGGCAGTTGCACTCACCGTCGCCAAGGTGATTTTTACCACTGCCCCAGCAGTATTCAAGTGCACGGTCGTCAAGTCCCTGCCGAGAAAACTAACTACAGTGACCTTTGGGGGCGAGGCCGCTGGAAGTTAACGTGCTGAAGACCTCCGATCGATGCGAACAAGGGAGGGTACTGATCCGACATCAACTGCAGCTGAATTAAATGACTGGCTTTCGCTTTACATACCAGTGGTGATCAATGGTTATGCACTTAGCGCTTTAGTGGATGCCGGAGCAGACTATTTTATCCTAAGTGGGAAGATGGTGACGTTTCTAAAGAAAGTAATAACACCTTAGCATGGCTCACAGATTTGGATGGCTCGTGGTCACGTTGTTACTCCGCTGGAAACCTGCATGACCAGAATTCGGATCCGAGGTTCTAAATTTGTGGCAAGCTGCCTTGTCCTATGCGAGTGCTCTCACGACGTCATTTTTGGGGGGGTGGACTTTCTGCAGGTACATGGTGCTGTTATTGACCTACGGGGAGTGGTAGTCACGTTTTCAGCCGACCATGCAGTCAACGAGTACAACAACAAGTGACGTGACGACAATCTTTGTGTTTCCGCTGAAAGTATGCATCCTCCATGAACCAGTATCCTAGTTGAAGTATTGTGCAGTGGAATGTGCAAAGGGGAAGGGGTCACTGAAGGTAACTTATCGCATCTACTGACGCATGGTGTTTTGGCAGCTAAGAGTGTGCTACAGCTTGGTGATAACCGATCTCAGTTGCTTGTCACCAACTTTAGTAATGAGCATTGGCACCTTTTTCGCGGTACTTCGATAGTGTTTGCTGACGAAATAGAAAATGTGGCTGATTGTTTTGCCTCTGGAGCAGTGGGGATGACTGACAAGTCACTGGGCAACGCCGACATCAATTCAGAGCTGTCAAAAGACAATCAGGCAGCACTGCATGAGCTCTTGCTTGAATTCAGGGTGTGTTTTGCAAGTTCGCCTGAGGTATGCCAGACTTCAGTTACAAGGCACAGGATAATTACATCCGATGACGCATGCCCATTACGCCAGCAGCACTACCGTGTGTTGGTAAAGGAATGCAAAGTGATTCGTACACAAGTACAAGAGATGCTTGAAGACAGCGTTATTGAGCCTTCCAACAGCTCATGGTTGTCTCCGGTCGTTATTGTCAAAAAGGACGGAACGCTCGCTTCTACATTGATTACCGGAAGCTCAATAATGTAACTAAAAACGACGTATACACACTGCCACATATTGATGACTCATTAGATAGACTGCAGCGCGCCCAGTATTTTTCATCGCTTAATTTCAAAAGCGAGTACTGGCAGATAGAGATAGACAAGTCTGCGAAAGAACTGCTTTTGTGACTCCTGACAGCCTCTACGAATTTCAAGTGCTCCCTTTCGGCTAGTGTTCAGCCCCAGCAACTTTCCAGCGAATAATGGATGCTGTCCTCACTGGACTGAAGTGGCAGACTTGTCTTGTGTATCTTGATGATGTAGTTCTCTTTTCTCCAACCTTTGAGCAGCATCTTCATCGCCTGCGGAATGTGCTAGAAGTGATCTGCTCGGCTGATCTCCTGCTTAAACCAGAAAAGTGCTACTTTGGTTATGAAGAGCATATGTTTCTCGGACACGTCGTAAGTGCCAGAGGAGTCCGACTGGATTCGAACAAGCTTGCTGCTGAAGCAGCATTTCCTTTTCCTGCCAACAGCGTTTCCTGAGCTTGTGTACATATTATCACTGTTTCATTGAAAACTTCTTGAAGACAGCGGGACCCCCAACTTGCCTTACGAAGGATGACACGCCATTTGCCTGGATGAATGAGTAACAGGTGGCCGTCTCTGAACTACGACAACACATGCAGACAGCACCTGTCCTGACACATTTTTGACGACGAGGCTGATACGGAGGTGCATACTGATGCCAGTAACATCAGTGTTGGCGCAGTACTTGTCCACTGTCAAGGTGACATTGAACAAGTAACAACTTATGCTAGCCACTCGCTGTCGCATGCTGAGGCGAACTACTCTACCACAGAAAAAGAGTGTCTCGCAGTCGTGTGGGCGATCATGAAGTTTCACCCTTATTTTTATGACTGTCCCTTCAGAGTGGTGACAGGCCACCATGCTCTATTTGGTTGGCAAACATACGTGATCCCTCAGGATGACTGGCAGGGTGGAGCTTGCGGGTGCAGGAATTTGATGTCACTATCATTTATAAGTCTGGCTGCTAGCACGAAGATACTGACACACTGTTGTGTACTCTCGCCGAATCTGTCAGTCAAGAGTCAGAGGGCGATGACGGCTTCCTGGGCGCCATTACTGCATCGGACTTGATCAGACGGCCACATGATGACGCTGAAATTCAACCTATCCTCGACCACCCAACAACCATACCACACCATTTACATCGCATATTGACATCTTTCTGTCTACGATACAACATGCTGTACAAGAAAAATAGCCGTTCGAATGACCGAGCCTACGTTCTGGTGGTTCCAAAAGACTTGCGGGACAATGTTCTTTTCGCTTGCCATGACGAGCCCACGTCTGGCCACTTAGGCGCCTCATGAACGCTTGCCGAAGTGCACGAGATGTATTACTGGCCTGGGCTTTCAGCAAGCATCAAACAGTATGTCAAAGGCTGCTGTGAATTCAGGGGCGAAATTCACCGCCCCTGAAGCTCGTCAAGTTATTTCAACCCGTCGAACCACCTCATAAGCCATGGGACCAAGTCTGCTTGGACATTCTTCGGCCTTTTCCTCTGTCAACTGATGGCAACAAGTGGGTGATTGCCGCAATTGATTATTTAACCTGCTATGCCAAGACAGAGGCGCTGCCACAAGCCATGGCTTCTGAGGTAGTGCAGTTCTTTGTGTCGCATTGTATTGCATAACGGTGCCCCGTCCACCGTAATTGCAGACGGAGGGACGGCATTTACAGCACAGCTCATGGATGAAATTTTTAATTGAGCAACACCAGGCATTGAAAAACAACTGCTTACCATCTGCAGTCCAGTGGGCTTATGGAGTGATTAAAAAAGGCCGTCACAGACATGATCTCTATGTACATCGACGTCCAGCACAATACATGGGATCATATCTTGCCTTACGTGACCTTTGCATATAATACTGCTGTACCAGAAACAATGCGCATACACCATTTTGTCTCCTTTACGGCCGTGAAGTTAAAACAATGCTGGACGCTATGCTTCCGTGTCAAGATGCCAAGCACCTAACTACTGATGCTGAAGAATTTTCTGAGCGTGCTGAGGAAGCTCGCCAGCTCGCGTGTGAACATTGGTCAGCAGCAGCATGCACGCACGCACGACGTTATAACATACGCCACAGGCAAGTGTGCTACAGTCCCGGAGACCCAAGTGTGGGTGTGGACCCCTGTTCGGTGCTGTGGCCTTTGTGAAAAGTTGCTGGGCCGATATTTTGGTCCATACAAAGTGCTCTGCCACATAAGTGACGTGAACTACGAAGTCATTCCGGACAGCGCGGCACAAACACGGCGTAGACAACTACATAGCCCTGACATGGTTCACGTCGTACACATGAAACCATATGTTGTGTGTTCATTATTGTTTTTTTTCATTTATTCATTTTTATATTTGCGCTCCTACTTGTAGTTAATGTGGTTACCTCTCTGTTTCTCGAGACTGCGCATCATGCTTCACCTTTGTTGTACTTTTGTCTTTCCTGTGGCTCTCCCTGTGTTCTACGCGCGAGCATCTGCCTTGAGCATGGTTCTTTATTGTTTTCCCATTTCTTACACTACTTTTTGAGCATCGAGCCGATGCTCTTTTCGAGGAAAGGGGATAATGCCACCGGCAGTACTGGGCACAGTGCACGAGTAGAGACAGGCAAGGACAAGAAACAAGTGGCGTGCGGCCCACCCTGCTTGATAGCTGGGTCTCGCTGCTCTGTTTTTCAGGAGCTAGCTACCCTCAATAAACGTCTCCAGTTCCCTTTCAAGGCACGTGACAATATCTTGATTTTCTACATATTTAAGTTACTGATAGCTTGCTACATTCTTGGTATGCAATATGTACTAGGAGACTCTCGAGCATGTGCAACACCATATCTTCTGTTTCCGAAAGTTTGTAAGTACTAAATTTATAAAAAATTTTCTGATATTCAATTCGATATTCAGATGGTCGATTCGAAATATACTATTCGGTATTCTCATACCCGTACTTTCAAAGGCTGCACTCACCTTGTTTCATGATGCATAGAATTGTTCGTAAAGTCTGCGAGTCCAAATTCATTGGAAGTGAAGTTACTAACCCCTTCTGCTTGAAGAAAGTTAGCCACTGAATTCTGGATTATTGTGCACCCACAATAGAGAGCTTTAGCTTGTCTGGTATTCGAATAAGCGTGGGCAGGCTGGGCGTTGGGGCGGAAGCGTAAACATGAGCGGCATGCATGGTGCATCCACCTGGTGGTGCAGAGCTTAACCAGACAAACACGGCTAATATTGCAGTAATCAAGCGTATTTTACTTTGCTGCGGGTGTAAATTTTCGGCAGCAAAGCAATGACACCACTGCCAAAAAGCAGCGAAGTAGAGTACTCTTCGTTGCTGCAGTATTAGCTGTGTTTGTCTGGTTATTGTACATAAATGCCTACACTACTTAATAAATATGTGAAAGCTGGTATAGATTTCCTGCAGTCTTGACCAATCGAATTGCAAGAACTGCATATGCTAGATTATTTAATTGCATTGCTGCTCCGGTCACTTTATGCTTGTTCCTGTTCTTTGTCTGTTTATGAAACTAAGATATCCTTTTTTTTTCTGCATGTTATTGTAATTGCCGCTGCTGGCTGTTTTGTACAAAGGTAGCTGTGGGCCTTGGTCAGCTGCCTCTACGGAGAGCAGCTTTTATCTACAGCTTCCTTCATGAGTGTGATAATGAAAAATAAACACTACTACTACTACTACCACTACTTGTATACTTCATTTGAGGTACCTACCCGCATTGTGTGCACTAGGGCGTGTTTTAACGGGGATTGAAAAAAAGTTTTGTCCAAGTGTTTGTGTCGACCATGTGGTTTGCAGCCTACTCGGCAGCCATCCCTGGTGTGGTAGACGTGATGGCTGAGTGGGGCTCCCTCTATGTGCTGGTACAAGAAGGCAAGCTGTTCTGTCTCCGTGAGAGGGACACCCAGAGCAAGCTGGAGCTGCTCTTTCGCAAAAACCAGTACTCACTGGCCATCAGGTAGGCCTACTGACATAGACCGTTCACTTTCACTTGGATCCTCATTGAGTGTGCTGGACAACAATTAGAATTTGAATGGAGTGTCTCAGGAATTACATATTAAAATTTGTTATTGGGCATTATTGAGGGTTTCTTTTATATTTCTGGGAATTTGGTATGTTCTTTATCTCATTCTGAGTATTTTGTGTGGGATTGCATATACATCGTGTGCGTGAATACGTGTCATTCTATGGTTGCAGAATCTCCTCATTTTTATTTCCTGTAAAGCTTGCCCTGCAACATATGTTTATTAAACTAAAGGTGTAGCGGCACTCCGGTTGCAGAAACTGCAGTAATGCCTAAGTGAACTTGTCATTGTTGCGCATCGGGGTTGAGTTGAGGCCAGGCATCTTCCAGGCATAGGGATGAGTGTGTCCGGGTGTAGGAGCGAAAGAAAAAGGTTTATTTACATATTGAAACAAGTAGTCGGATTCTAGTTAGAGCTCTCTGTCCCACTTGAGAGACCTTTCTTAAGCCGTTCTTCTTACCTAGTTCCCTACACAAGGGAATTCGATGACCTTGTTGCGACCAATCAGAGGGATCGTACAGTTCACAGAACTCCACCTCTGATATGCAGCCTTTGAACCAAGAACGAGGCAATCTGAAAACAGATTTCGTTTGTGCTCCCTCCACAAAACAGTTCACGCTTCTTCCATGAAAGGCTTTGACTGGGTTCCTTGCTCGACTCCTCTTCTGCCGGAAGATCCGACCTGAGAGTGACCAGCTGTCTGGTTGCCGGAAGCATCAGTGTTCAGTCGCGATCTCTGGGATCCTCCAGATGGGAACGCTGATGGCACACTGCAGCTTCTAGTCCCAGCACTTCCTTCATTGTGGCCTTCCTCGGAACACACAAGCACGCACTCACAATCATAGGGCACAGGAAAGCGCCGTGCCCGCACAGAGAGCCATTGGGTCTAGCAAACCAATATACGCACCTTCCCTATCCACTTAAATCAAAGCACCAAAGTAGCCATGCAAACACTTTTCTAAACATTCACAGAAGCCCAAAATTTAGAGATAACAACGGAGCCTTTCATCCTTCATGGCTTCCAGAGTAGAGTTCCCTTATGTACCATCACTCCGATGGGCTGCTGAAGCCATCTACGTTACCGTAATCTTTTTCCTTTCGATATACTACATCAGAGGTGCACTGCTGGCGCACTGGACTTCACCTAAGTAATCAACTGTTTTTGGGTGACATGTTCTGCAGCCATTTGAGTAGACAGTGGTCTGTCTGAAACGTGAATTCAAAGCCAGCGAGGTAGCATGCCAGTTTTTGTGCTGCCCAAATTAGGCATGCACTTTCCTTCTCGGAGGCACTGTAAGCCTCTTATAGTTTACAGCTAATGTACACAATAGGGTATTCTGCCCCGGTCTCGTCATGTTGACAAAGTGCTGCTACCATGCTGCAATTGCTTGCATCGCATTGCACAATGAATGGCCTGTTATAATGTGATGCCTGTAAAATGGGATGGCTGACGAGTGCCGACTTCAAATTTTGCAACGATTTGGGCTTCTTCTCATCCCGCACCAGCGTAGTGGGCTCGTTTTTCCAGAGTTCTTCAGTGAGCGGGCTAGCTAACTCGGAATAGTTTTTTATGTGGCGATGGTAGTAGCCCGCGAGTGCTAAGAATGCCAGTACGTTGATTTTCGTCTTGGTTCGTGGGTATGACGCAACAGCCTCTGCCTTGACTTCGGACGACATGCGGCATCCTTTCCCTACCAAATGTTCCAAGTAGCTCACTTGAGCTCCTCCCAGTTCACAGTTATCTGCTTTCACGTCAACCCCGTGCTCCTTAGACACTCAAACACTTCCCTTAAATGCTCCAGATGCCTTTCCCAGTAGTCCAAAAAAAACGGCAATGTTGTCAAGGTACAGCAACACAAAGTCGTTTAGGCCATGCAGCACCCTGTCCATAAGCTTAGAAAAACAAAACTAGGCATTTTTCACTCCGAAGCTAAGCATTAGTGGACAGAACGATCTAAAAGGAGTTCCAAATGTGGCATAGCGGCTTGTGCACATTATCAACGATACTTGCCAGTATCCACGAATGAGATCAAGAGTAGAAATGTATTGCGCTGTGCTGATGTTTTCTATCCTTGCCTCTATGTTGTGGATTGGGTAGAGCTGATCTCTCATTACTGAGTTCGGCCGTCGATAGTCTATGCATGGTCACAACTCATTTTCGGGAATTTCTACCATTATGAAAGGAGATGCTTAATCACTGTTGCCTGCCTGAATCACTCCGAGGTTGTGGGGTTGTCAGCCGTGTGCTCTTGGGACAAAGGAACGACAACACAGTAGTGCAAATAATCACAAGGGCATTTATTGCACCTTTCATAAATCAGTGCCTGCTAGCCGAGTTGCTATCCACAAAACATGCCGATGGGCGCGTGACAAATCTAGAAGTCCGACTCACCGCGACTGGATAACGAGCGAATATGTTCGCCCATGCTGGAGCCCAATGCCTGGTCGCTCGCGTGTACGGTCACGCGAACGGTGGCGCGTTCGGAGGAGGCCACGCGAGACGGTCTCGCAGAAGCATGGATCGGCGCACGCGCGGGACGTCCGCGGCGCTCGCCGATTCGCAACCCAAGAGGAAGAGCTTTCTCCTTTACGTGGCCAAGTAACCCCGCCAGCAGGCGGCGTTAGCAGCGCAACACTCCCGCAATCTCTCGCACTGTGCTTCAATCACACCGACCGCCGTGGGCCCCAGGCCACGCGGCGAAGCCGCATTGCAGGAGATGGGAGTTATGTGGGAAAACAAGATAGCAGGGGACGCGTGAGAGTCGCGCATCCCCACAAGGTCCAACGTCTTTCGAATCTCCTTTCGCATCATTTCTTTCTGTTTTGGAGATAGTCTATATGGTTTCACTTTAACTGGCTTTTCGGAGGTCAACTCATTATCATAGACTATCTCATCTGTTCATCCAGGTTTATCGGAAAACAGATCTCTGAACTCTTGAATCAGGTTCCTCCAGGTTCCGCACGCAGCCGAGAAGGCATGACCGAAGCAGACACCATGCAACTAATAAACGCCTTCGTCATTAGTCGTCTAACATATGCCCTGCCTTTCCAAACCACGCGGCGTAACGACATCAAACATGTGGACAAGCTCATAAGAATCGCCTGTAAAGCAGCACTTGGCCTGCCTGAAAGCACAAGCACTATCCGACTGCACGAATTGGGAATGATGAACACATTCGAGGAATATGCAGTGGCCACACTAATGGCGCAGCATGAACGGCTAAACACGACACCTCAGGCACGCTCGGTTTTAGATAGACTTTGTCACGATCTGCCCGGGTTCGTGAACGAGGGAGGACTCGAGGCACCCTTCGTTAGACAGATGCTCCGCAGCGTGGTGGTGATGAACGATGACAGACCGCTGAGCAGCTGTGCTCATCGGTGTTTATTGTTGCGGTGACCAATCTTTCCCACCAACCCTGGCAGGCCACCGAGCCTGGTAGGCCAACGAAGATTATGCCCGAGGGGTCGTCACATGCTTGCTACACCCCCCTACCCCCAGTTTGTTTGTTAACTAAAAAAACAAACATCCAAGTTCAGAACATAAGGCTCTGCCACCGTCCCAGCCAAGTCGACGGTGCCTGCTATTTAGGCAAGTAACGGTCCGGCGGCCTCTGCGGTCGAGTACTCCGCCTGGGCACTGGTGTTAACGGGCCGAGTGTGGCAACACCGGGTGCTGCCTGAACCAACCTCGCTTCGTCTGAAGGGTCCACAGTGGTCGGCCTTGTGAGTGGTGCCGGACTTGACACTGGCCCAACGGGCGCCACACCACTGGCAACGCTTGCCGCCTCCGAGGTGGGCATTGCTCCGCTGGAGGCAACTAGTGTTGCTGCTGGTCCTCCTCGGGCTGGATTTCTGAAGAGGCAGTTGACTGTGCCAGCCAGGTCCCGAGGCGAGGCCTAACATGGTCGGTGCCACGTGGCGCCGTCTGGCATGCGGACGAGCAGTGATGAGATGCTGGCAAGAGACACCACCTGTCCGGCGGACCGGGGGGGGTCAGGGTGGAAGTTCCTGGTGAAAACTGGGGCTCCCGACTCCGGCAAAAGCCCGGGACGGCACCCTTTGTCAGCAGTCAGCTTCTGCATCAGCTGCTTCAGGAGCGCTGTGGATCGGAGGTCTGGATGCAGGACGTCCAAGGGTGTCTTGACCATCAGACCCAGCAGGAGCTCACAGGGGGCACGGCCAGTGACATTGTGGTGCGTGGTCCAGTACTGGAACAGTATCCGCGCAATCTGCATCCGGAAATCCCCTGTCTGGCTCTTCTTGAGCTTGTCCTTGATGGTTTGCACCACCCGCTCGGCTGCACTGTTTGAAGCAGGGTGGTATGGCGGAACCATCATCCGGTAGATTCCGTTCTTCGTCAGCCAGGCCAGGTACTCTGTGCTGGCAAAAGCAGGACCATTGTCAGACATGATGGCGTCTGGCAACCCCTGGGCGGCAAAGACCTGTCGTAGTGCTGCAATGGTCACGCCTGCTGATGGAGTGGTGACAGGTAGAACCTCCACACACTTTGAAAAGGCATTCACACCACCAGGAAGTAATGGCCTTTTAAGGGCCCCCCAAAATCCACATGCAGGCGGGACCAGGGTCTCTGTGGGAACGGCCAGGGGGTGATTTCCACATGATGTGAGGCCCGCTGATGCTCCTGGCAGACTTGGCAACTCTGCACTATGTGAGCGACGTCCTCATCTAGGCCAGGCCACCATACGTGAGACCAGGCCACCATCTTTGTCTTTTCCACATCAGGATGACCCGCCTGCAGCAACTGCAGGACCCTGGACCGGGGACTTTGTGGGATCACCACCCTGGAACCCCACAGTATGCAGCCCTGCTACAAGCTCAGCTCGGTGGCCTTGGGGTTATAGGCCTGCTGAACCAATTCCTTCCCGCGAGACACCGCCTTGACAACCTGAGACAGGACTGGGTCCCGGCTGGTCGCCTGCAATACCACAGATCTGGAGAGTACCTCCAGGTAACCGTGCTCCAGCATGAACACTTCAACATGTCCTTTCTCGGGCGGTAAACCAGCTGGTAACTGTAAGCTGCCAGCTTCAAGGCCTAGCGTACCACGAGGTGATGCCTGCACGGGAACTGCCTTGTCAGGCCGCAGCAGCCCCAACAGCGGCTTGTGGTCTGTGACCTCCTCGAACTTCCGGCCCCACAGATACTGGTGGAAGTGTTCGACCCCAAACATGAGGGACAGGCTTTCCTTGTCCAGCTGGCTGTAGCGTTGCTCTGCAGCATGAAGCCAGCGAGAAGCAAACGACACAGGGCGTTCCTGGCCATCCTTATCCCGGTGTGCCAGGATGGCTCCCACGCCATACGGCAACGCATCTACTGTCAGGGTGGCAGGCTTTACAGGATCGAAGTGTACCAGCACTGGAGCCTTGGTGATTAGCTCCTTGCTGTGCTGGAAGGCCCGGTCCTGCTCCTTCTTCCAGACCCATGGCTGACCATCTCGAAGCAGAAAATGTAGCGGCTGTAGATGCTCTGAGAGGTTCGGCAGGAAACTCCTGTAGAAGTTGATGAAGCCGAGGTAGCTCTGAAGCTCCTTCTTGTTCTGGGGCTTAGGCGCCTTGAGCACAGCATCAACATTGCCAGGAGCCAGGGCTAGGCCAGCCTGGGAAATGACATGTCCCAAGTACTTAACACTCGGGGCCAGGAGAATGCACTTTCCCAGCTTGAGCTTAAGGCAGGCGTCCTGGAGCCGTGCCAGAACGTTGTGCAGGTTCTGCAGGTGGTTCCCGTCATCACTGCCAGCAACCAGGATGTTGTCCAAGTACACTGCCACGTGCCTCATGCCCCTGAAGAGGTTGTTCTTCTCCCTCTGAAATATGGGTGGCGCTGAGGGCACACCAAATGGTAAGTGTGTGTACTGGAAGAGCCCCGAAGTTGTTGATATTGCTACGGCACAATATGCGCGATCACGAAAGGCCAGCAGTGTGAAGACGACGACGACGATTAGAAGCTAGCGCGGGCTGTTGCCTCTTGGCCAAGCGCAGCGTATTTTCCTTGTAAATATATTTGTACATAGCTTTTCGTCTGCGTCTTCCTACGTAACATATCTGGTGGAGGTGGACGTTCCCTGTACCTCGTCACGGAGCTTCGCAGTGGACGGTACGTCGAGCCTTCCTTCATGGCTCCCGGCGACGACAACCCGACTCCGCCGGCTCCGACACCTGCTGCCACTTCGACGACCTACATCACTCTCCCCGCTCCCCGTGATCCTGGCGTATTCTCGGGCCAAGATGGGGAAGACGTCGATGACTGGATCAGCCTGTATGAACACGTCAGCCGCAATAACCGGTGGGACCCTACTATTATGCTCGCCAACGTAGTCTTTTACCTCGGTGGCACACCTCGAGTTTGGTATCGCACGCACGAAGATGAGCTCACCAGTTGGGATTCACTTAAGACACAGCTTCGAGACTTGTTCGGCAACCCCTACGGTCAACAACTTGCCGCGCAGAAGGCGCTTTCCGGCCGTGTGCAGACGTCAACAGAGCCCTATGTCACGTACATTCAGGACGTCTTGGCTCTGTGCCGCAAAGTTGACACCCACATGACTGAGTCAGACAAGGTTTCCCACATCCTCAAAGGCATTGCCGATGACGCCTTCAACTTGCTCGTTTGCAACAACGTAGCGACGGTGGATGCTGTTATAAGAGAGTGCCGCCGCCTGGAACTCGCCAAAAGCCGACGTATTGACCAGCAGTTTGCCCGTCTGCCCAACACCCCAGCGACATCTTCCTGTGCCGACGCTCCTCGTCCCAACAACACTGCCGATGTTACCAGGATCGTCCGGCGTGAGATCGAGGCCGCCTATCCGGCTGCCTTCGACTCCAGTCCCACCAACACATCTGCAGTCACGGTCTCACTGATCCAGGCAGTTGTCCGCCAGGAGTTTGAAAACATGGGTCTTCACACCATCTGCTCGGCCCATCGCCCTAATACCCGCCCGGCTTCTTCGATTTCGCCCCGTCCCGCATCTTCTTACCCACCACGTTTCCGCAACCCATCTGAATGGCGCACTGCTGACGACAAGCCTATTTGTTTCCACTGCCATCGAATCGGGCACATTTCTCGGCACTGTCGTAGTCGCTGGAGTTCCCCGAGCCGGCCTACTTATACTGCCTACTCTCGCCCCTCAGGTGGCCCTTCTCGTCCCTATGCCGCACGCTCCGATAATGCCGCCACTGATTCTCCTGCAACGAACCGCCCCTATTCTCGTTCGCCTTCGCCCCAACGACGACAATCTCGCTCTCCCCAGCCCCGTCGCTCCTATTCGCCGACTCCCTTCGGACGCCGCTCCCAGCCGGAAAACTAGACGATGCAGCGCCTCGAGGTGACGCTGCATTGCTCCCTACGCCGCCAAATCCTCTACTGACTTTGCCCACTCATCTGAACCTTCTTGACGTGCAAGTCGACGGTGTTTCTGTGTCTGCTCTCATAGACACTGGCGCGTATTTGTCCGTAATGAGCGCTGACCTTCGTAACCGGCTCAAGAAAATTATCACGCCCGCCACGACGCCTGTTGTCCATGTCGCCGATGGCGGAACAGCCCCCGTAATTGGTATGTGTACCGCCCGCGTCTCCTTCGCCGATCGCTCAACAATCGTGCTATTCACAGTCATCGCCCACTGTCCCCACGACATCATCCTCGGCTTAGACTTCCTTTCCGCACATTCTGCTCTCATCGATTGTTCCGCCAGTACTCTCCGCCTTGACCTGCCTGTTCTGGATCCTGCTGAACCACACCCCAGTCGCCTCAGTTCCGCCGACTTCGTTCGCTTGCCACCTTCGGCACTGACCTACGTTGACCTAGTGTCATCCCCACCAGTCCCTGACGGTCACTACATCGCGGCTCCTATGCAAGACGTCCTCCTTACACATGGGATCACAGTACCCCATACAGTTTTATCTATTACGGCGAATTGCGTCTGCCTGCCAGTGGTCAACTTTGGCTTGACGACACAAGTGCTGCCACGTGGGATGTCTTTGGCCCAGCTTTGTTCATTCGAGGATCACTCAGTAGCATCCATTGCAGTAGACGACACTTCATCCGATACTCCTCTACCATCGCAGTCGGCAAATTGTACCATCGCTGACTTACGGAAAATGATTGCCCCCGACTTGCCCTCCGAGCACGCTCGTGAACTCTACCGCGTTCTGTTTTCCTACCACGATATTTTTGACTTTAACGATCGTCCTTTAGCCCAAACTACAGCTGTCAAACATCGCATTAATACCGGCGATGCCCCTCCTATTCATCGCCGCCCGTATCGAGTGTCACCAGCTGAGCGTCAAGTTATTCACGCAGAAGTTCGCAAAATGCTTGCCAAGAACATTATTGAACCATCATATAGTCCATGGGCGTCACCTGTAGTACTGGTCAAAAAGAAGGATGGCTCATGGCGCTTTTGCGTGGATTATCGGCACCTTAACAGGGTTACCAAAAAGGACGTGTATCCCCTACCTCGGATTGATGACGCCCTTGACTGCCTCCACGGTGCTCGCTATTTCTCTTCTATTGACCTTCGCTCCGGCTACTGGCAGATTGCCGTGGACGATCTCGACCGCGAGAAGACTGCTTTTGTCACACCCGACGGTCTTTATCAATTCAAAGTGATGCCGTTTGGTCTATGTAACGCCCCTGCCACTTTTGAACGCATGATGGACTCCCTTCTTCACGGTTTCAAATGGTCCACGTGCCTGTGCTACTTGGACGACGTTATCGTATTCTCCCCAACGTTCGCTACGCACCTCGAGCGCCTCTCAGCAGTCCTGGACGTTTTTCGGCGAGCCGGTCTGCAACTCAACGCATCGAAGTGCCAATTCGGCCGTCGCCAGATTACCGTCCTTGGACATCTCGTTGACGCGAACGGAGTGCAACCGGACCCAGGTAAGATCCATGCTGTTACGCACTTCCCTGTTCCGAAGTGTGTCAAGGATGTGCGCAGCTTCATCGGCCTTTGTTCGTACTTCCGCCGTTTCGTGAGAAATTTCGCCACCATAGCACGACCACTAACCGACCTTTTGAAAAAAGACGCTCCTTTCCAGTGGGGTGATAACGAGGCCTCTGCATTCTCTCATCTAATCGACATTCTCACAACGCCTCCCGTTTTGGCCCATTTCGATCCTTCTGCGCCTACCGAAGTCCGTACTGATGCCAGCGGTCACGGAATTGGAGCAGTACTGGCACAACGCCAGCGTGGCCACGACCGTGTTATCGCTTACGCCAGCAGGCTCCTCTCACCCGCGGAGCGCAACTATTCCATCACTGAGCGTGAGTGTCTGGCCCTAGTTTGGGCGGTTGCGAAATTCCGCCCATACTTATATGGCCGATCCTTTTCCGTTGTCACAGACCATCACGCGCTTTGCTGGTTATGCTCACTGAAAGATCCTACAGGAAGACTTGGTCGCTGGGCCTTACGCCTCCAAGAATATTCGTATACTGTCACCTATAAATCTGGCCGACTGCACAAGGACGCTGACTGCCTGTCTCGCTACCCGGTCGACGAGCCTGACGACGCCGACAGTAGTAGCGCCAACGGCATTTTCTCTGTCTCTGCCTTCGGTAACATCGCCGATGAGCAGTACCGAGACCTATCGCTGCGAGCACTTATCGAGCGTCTGCGCTCTACACCTACCGACGCATCCGTTCGCCGATATGTCCTCCAGGGTGGCATTCTGTATCGAAGGAACTTCCTCCCTGACGGCTCTGACCTTCTTCTTGTCGTGCCAAAACAGCTACGACAGACTGTGCTCTTTGAGATGCATGACGCACCCACTTCAGGACATCTTGGGGTAACCCGCACGTACGACCGCGTCCGCCGCCGCTTCTATTGGCCTGGTCTCGCTCGCTCCGTTCGACGCTATGTTGCTGCCTGTGATCCCTGCCAGCGTCGGAAGACACCTCAGGTGCTACCTGCCGGTCATCTCCAGCCGATCACCGTCCCTGTGGAACCGTTCTTTCGTGTTGGATTAGACCTGCTCGGTCCCTTTCCCACGTCATCTTCTGGGAACAAATGGGTAGCCGTCGCGACTGATTACGCCACCCGATACGCTATCACTCGGGCTCTCCCTACCAGCTGCGCCACTGACGTCGCGGACTTTCTCTTGCGTGACATTATCTTGCTTCATGGCGCCCCGCGACAGCTGCTTACTGACCGTGGTCGAAACTTCCTCTCGAAAGTTATCGCTGACATTGTGCGTTCCTGCTCCATTCAACACAAACTGACTACTTCATACCATCCTCAAACCAATGGCCTGACAGAGCGGTTAAACCGTACTCTTACCGATATGCTGGCCAAGTACGTTTCCAAGGACCACCACGACTGGGACATTGCCCTTCCTTACGTAACATTTGCGTACAATTCTTCCCGGCACGACACCGCCGGATTTTCTCCCTTTTATCTACTGTACGGTCGCGAACCTACCTTGCCCCTAGACACGGCACTTCCTCCTGCTGCGGTCTCAACAAGCGAGTATGCGCGCGACGCCATCGCCCTCGCTGACCATGCACGCCAGCTTGCCCGTGCTCGACTGACGGCCTCACAGACCACTCAGCAGTGTCAGTACAACGCCCGCCATCGTGACGTACAGTTTTCACCTGGTGCGCTCGTGCTCCTGTGGTCGCCCTCTCGTCACGTCGGACTTTCAGAGAAGCTCCTTTCGCGATACACAGGGCCCTACCGCGTGCTGCGCCAGGTGACGCCTGTGACTTACGAAATTGCTCCTGTGGCCTCAACCTCGTCCTCTCCTGTGGCATCTAGTGATGTCGTACACGTCAGTAGGCTCAAGGCCTACTACACTGCTTCCGAGTCCGATCTTTAGTCGCTCCGGGACGGCGCTTTTGCAGCCGGGGGTAGTGCTACGGCACAATATGCGCGATCACGAAAGGCCAGCAGTGTGAAGACGACGACGACGATTAGAAGCTAGCGCGGGCTGTTGCCTCTTGGCCAAGCGCAGCGTATTTTCCTTGTAAATATATTTGTACATAGCTTTTCGTCTGCGTCTTCCTACGTAACAATATTGTGACATACTTGCGGGAGTCATCCTGGAGCACCAGCTGCTGGTAAGCATCTCTGAGGTCGAGCTTGGTGTACTTCTGTCCACTGGACAACGCTGACCAGAGATCTTCAATCCGGGGCAGTGGGTACTTCTCGACGGTAGCGAAGGGGCTGATGGTAACCTTGAAATCCCAGCAGATCCTGACACTGCTGTCTCGCTTGAGGACTAGTACTATAGGAGCGAGCCATTCAGACGTCTTGACGGCCACCAGGATGCCCTCTTGCAGTAGCCGTTGCAGCTCCTGGGTGACCCCGTCCTTCAGGGCAAGCGGCAGTGGGCGAGGCTTGAAAGAACCTGGCCGGGCTCCCTCAGATACACAGATGCCAGCCGTCGTGCTGGCGAATGTGCCCGCTCCTGGCTGGAACAGGGACTTGAACGCGGTTAGGAGGCTGGGGAGGTCTCTCACCACATGCAGGCTGGCTTCCTGCTACTCTGGCAGACAAATGTTTAGTGCATGAATCCAGTTTCGGCCCAGCAGCGTCGGCGACGACCCCTTGGTTAAGTAAGGGGGAAGGGTTGCCTCCCTGTCACCAAAGCGAATGCTGATCTGGGCCTGACTGTGGACCTGGGAGAGCTGCCCAGTGTAGCTGCGCAGGATGATGCCTGAAGCCTCGACGGACACGCTGGGGAAAGTACGCTTGAGTTTCCCGGCCATGACCAACATGCTGGCCGCTGTGTCTAGCTCCATGGAACTGGGGTGCCCGCAGATTTCGACGGTCAGCATGTACGGCGGCACAGCGACGGTACAAGGCCTGTGTGCCACATGTCGAAAATCGGCGGGTAGTCGGCCTCGACGTGGAGCCTGGCCGCGGAAGAACTTGAGCCTGCTGCTGCACTCCCCTGCCGCGTACTCTTGCGACGGCTACCCTGGCCGCAGGCTTGTATGGAACCTGGGCTTGAACTAGGCTGCTGCAGCTGTCCACTGTTTGTCCTCCCCCTTCGGCATACCCATGCAAGGTGCCCAGTTTTCCAGCACGTGAAGCATTGTGCCTGAGAGAACTGGCACTGTGAGAAGGAGTGGGCACCACCACAGCGACCGCAGATACTGCCCTTTGTCGCCAACTTGTTGACCGCCGCTTCCGCCGACGGTGAGCCAGTCGCACGGGCAATCTCGCCCACGTCCTTGGCGGCAGCTTCCATTGCCAGCGCTGCCTTTACGGCATCATCCAGCGAGGGGTCGGGAAGCTCCAGGAGTCACATCTGCAAGGCAGGGTTATTGAAGCCGCAGACGAAACGGTCCCGGAGCAGCAAGTCCAGCTGGTCCCCGAAGGCGCAGGCACTCGTTGACCCTCGTAGCGCAGCAACCAACTGCCTGAGGGTCTCTCCTTCCCGGTGGCTCCGGTTATTAAAGAGGAAACACTGCATTAGTGTGGACAGTGCTGGGTTGAAATGCGAGCGCAGTATGGTGAGCAGCTCACCCAGAGTCTTGACATGTGGCGTGGCTGGCTTGTGAAGGTCGAGCAGGAGACTGAAGATGCTGGTCCCTCATCTGGCCAGGAAAATGCCCCAATGTTTGGCCTCGGGTGTGTCATTTGCTCGGAAGAACACATGGACTTGCTCCTCGTAAACTGGCCAGGCCTACCTCGAACGGCTCAAGCCTTCCATATAGCGGCATGGCGGCAGCAATGGGAGGCGATGTTTCGCTGCTCGCAATGCGTGGGATGATCCATGGGTACTCGTCACCAGTGTCACAATCCGTCCTGGTTCGTGACAAGGGAGGGCTCGCGGCGCCCTCCCTTAGAGTATGCAAGAAATTGCAATATGCTCAGGGGAAAAGGAAATTACTGGTTTAGGATTTCAGACCACATGCTCTTTTCTACAGAGCGAAGGAATGTTAATTAGCTGGCATGTTTGGGTGAAACCGACACCTTCTTTAAATGACCACACAGCCATCATGCAAGAATAGATGATCGGACGCTATAGATTTGCTGGAATTGACACGAACTCTATCGCTATGTCAAATACATACTGCAAACCGGCACGCATGCTGTCCTATGTCTTTAGTGGACTGGAAGTGGCACAGCGATCGACAACTCGTTGCTATGGTATGCCTTGAATTGCGAGGGCATTTCAAGCCTCTGGCTTCAGGTGGCATGTGTGGTGTGGGGGAAGCACTCGGCCTGGCACCACTCGGCACTTGGAAAAACAGTCGCTCTACCAAAGCTGCACACTCACTGCTTGTGCGCTGCCATTCCAGTACGATTTCAAAATTTTAGCGCCACTCCTATTAAACTGTCAAAAACAATTAATCAAACAGGTCTAATCAATCAAGTTGATTAAATGAAAAGTGGACATTGATGAAGATTAATCGTGTTGCGGGATACATTTAATTGAGTAATCGATTAATCATTCATTAATATTACCAACTCTATGCTGTATGTGCTAAACCCACCTTGTTAGTCGTAAAATGTTTATTTGTGCGTGCACTGACTGATTGCAGTAGCTTTGACATTGTGGTAGAAGTTACAGGAGTAGCTTTTGCTTGTTGCAAGCCTTTTAACACCGTCAATTGCATCCAATGATCACGTGATGTTTACAGGTTTCATACTTTTCATAATTTCAAGCCAAAAAAATTTTGTGCTACTATGTGCATAATCAATAATGTAGGAGAGGTTGGGTTTTTCGACATGTTTTCTGAGTTTGGGGTTTACTGAGGCTAGTTTTACTGTATAAAATAATATTGGAAAATATGACCATGTGTCTTTAGCGCTGCTTAACATAGTACTTCATTTTCACAAAAGGGATATACAGTGAAGCCTTGTTAAACCGTAGTTTGCCAAAGCTAAGAAAAAGTATTTACTAAACGGTAGTACTGATTAACCGAAATAGTGTGATATCACCAGCTTACCTGTCAAAAATGGAACTCGGAGAGAGTGCAATGAATGGGCAAAAAACATGCAATATTTATCTACTTAGCACAACAAAAGTTTGTTATTTTCATTTGATGCCGCAGCGGCCGAGCAGCGACGACAGTGGCCTCAAACTCCCTTAAGCTGCGAGCCAGACAGCCCCCTTTTCTCAGCAAGCACCCGCATGATGCTGACGGTAACGTGCAGCTTCTGCCACTGTTGGGCCTGAATTGCCCGTGCTCTCGCTTTCCATGTCGTCCTCATCACTGTCATTAGGTGCCACTTCGGCAATAGTTGAGGAAACAATGGCGAGAAGTCGAGCCTTGAAAAGTTGAACCTCGTAGCCGACGTCTTTTCGCAGTTCCAGCAGCACTGCTGAGCATCTTCTCCTTCGCATTCCTAATGCCACACACCATAGTCAATGGTAGATCCCTCTAGCTTGCCAATACCGACTTCGTGTCACATTCGATAGCAAGAATGATGTCCAATATTACTTTTATGCTGAGTACCCGGTTTTTGTCCGAACTTTGGCATGACGCGAGTCCAGCTTGCATGACGCCACAACACAGACAAACACTAGCCAGCTACAACACTCTCTGGCTCGGAATCGAAATGTTGTTGATGGTAATGTGGCTTCACCCTTCCAAGCACCCGCTGCGTTTGTGCTTGGAGGCTGTTCTGATCTCTGAGGCTCGTTCTGCCTGGCCGACCTACCGCCATGATTGCGCTACAAAAAGTGCAAAAACTGCGTGTTAACTGATACGTGTGCAGTAAGCTGGAATGGTTTATGTGGACACAAAATGCATTATGTTCAATGGATGCTGAGCTGGGAATTTGACTTTACTACATTTAAACCAAAACTAATGCTTAACCCTTTCACTGTCGAGTGTTTTTGGCTGTAACGCAGCCCCAGTGTCAGCTTGGTTTTGGGACTATTAGGGAACAAGCATAGCAATTTATTAGATTATGATTACGATTGAAGAGTTGTGCTCGCAGACGGTCCAGAACGTGACGTGTCGAAAGGAAACAGCATGGGTGAGAAATCGCTTTTCTTCCACATATTTTCGGTTTGCTGTGCATGCTTCCGGGACGACGGTCCTGCCGTTTCAACATCTGACGTTGCGGAACTCGCCTCTTCCTCGGGTGAGAAGCTCTCAGAATCCCAATCCGAGCTCGGCTCGTATTCGGAATCGGAAGAGCCATCGCTCCAGTCTGCAGTCGAAGGCCCTGCGTTGCAGCCATCCGAAAGTAACCGCGCACACGGAGGGAGCACTTTCAGCTGTCCGCACAATGCAGAGAAATGGCACGTTATGAAATCAAGATGACAGATAGATATGGAAAGGAGATACAACAATCTTGTTTGTTGCTGATTGTGGCAAACCAGGCCACTGCAAGCGAGCGAAAGCAGCGATCGATTCATGCTTTAGTCTATTGGAGAGGCAACGGCGCGTGCCCCTAAACTTGACGCGCCGTAGCAGATGCGCCAACAGAATATTATTAAAAAAAAAAAGAAAACCTGCAAACCTGCAGCAGATGGCAGAACAACCCTTGTACCCGTTATCGTACATGCACTACATGGTCGCTCAATCGGATTGAGTAGCGCGCATGGAGTGACCACGCCCCCCAGCAAAGAAGGGTGGGCGCAGTCACTTCGTGCTCTTCAATATAAGTACCAACACAGCGCGGGGCAAAAATACGAGCTTCTAGAAAGATTCAACAGATGGCGCGACCAGTTGAGGCATGCCAGCTTTGCGCCTTCAGCGCCAATTTTTGAACGCACAATGGAGAACGTACCAGTACGTCAGTTACACTGCGGGGGGGAGGGGAGGAAGGGGGGAATGCAAAAATGTACCGATACATCAGTGACTGTGAAAGGGTTAAGGATGTATGGGTTAACGAGGTTTTACTATATTAGTTCTTCCAAAATTGGATTGAAATTTAGACCTCTCCTCTGGTGTCTCCAACTTCCTGTAGGGCAATGGCTTTCTTGTGTTGACAGGATTTTGTTTGTGACTGCATTTGGCAAACAAAGGCATGAAAATAAATATGCCTACCTGTGTCTGAAGCAAATATATAAAAGAATTTCTTCGCCTTGCACTCAACATACATGGATGCTGTCGTTCCAGCTTAGCACGGAGCCAGAAATATGACCAAGATGGTTTGGCGGACATCTTTCGGCAGTACGGGGACCATTTATACAGGTGGGAGTCAAATGCTCTTACAGCGACTAAATGTACTACATATACTGGGTGTTTCAGAGAGAACTTCAGCTGAACAGTAATGTTATTTCATTGTGCATTTCGCAGACATGTTTCTTGAAATTTATTTCATAGCAGGCATTTCTTGTAAATTGGTGTGCTTTGCATAAGGCCTGACTTTAATTTTGCAATTTCAATGTGTTTTTTAAAGTTGATAAATAGAGGTTCATTATTGAAAAATGTTTTAATGCATTAAATAGGTATTATCACATAGATATTAAAGTTTGCTGCTGCAAATGTATTCAGAAAACATCTGAATTCCTGCTGTGCTGTGGTTAATGCTCACTTAGAGTATTTTGGAAACACCTGGTAGTACACCATGTGGCATTCCTAGGACACTAGATTCTAGAAACACCTAGCAACCAAACCACTATTGGATCTAGTTACTTCAGTACTTCAGCACATTCATCACGGCATGCATCAAGTTTGTGGGGATGCGTGACTCTCGCGCGTCCCCTGATATGTTGTTTTCCCGCACAGCTCCCGTCTCCTGTAATCCGGCTTCGCCGCGTGGCTTGATGCCAGCAGCAGTCGGTCTTGTTAAAGTGCAGTACGAGAGAGGGCGCGAGTGTGGCTCTGCTAACGCCACCTAACGGCAGGGTGACTTGGGTGCAAAAGGAGAAGGCTCTTCCTCTTTGGCTCGGGGTCGGCAAGCGATGCGGACGTTCTGCGCGTGCGCCGATCCATGCTTCTGCGAGACCATCTCGTGAGGCCTACCCCGGAAAGGACGAACCCGATCATTTGAACGCGCCGCCATTCGCGTGACTATATGTGCGAATGACCAGGTGTTGGCGTTCAGCATGGGGCGAACATATTCTCTCGTTATCCGGTCGCAGTGGGTCGGACTTTCGCGATTTGTCGCGCACCCATTGGCATGTTTTGTGGATAGCAACTCGGCTAGCAGGCATTAGTCTATGAAAGGTGCAATAAATGCCCTTGTGATTGTTTGCATACTGTGTTGTCGATCCTTTGTCCCAAGAGCACGGGTGAGAACCCCACAAGTTACCTCATGTTGCTGCTCAAACTTAATGTGCAATTTCTGGCTACACAGCCTTCATAACAGCTCTTATTAAATAATACAGGTGTAGACGTGCCAACTATATACAATGGGAATTTAAAAGCGCACACTTCACCTGCAAGCTAGTGTGTGTGTGTTCATAAATATAGTTGAACCCACTTATAACAGTATTCCAGTGCCAAGAAAATCCCACAGCTATAATCAATAATTGTTGTAACTAGGTTGCACGAAAAAAAGTAGAGGGGTCAAGCATGCAAACCTTTTAGAGAGAAGTACAACGCACTTATGGCAATATTGGTTTTAATAATACTTGGATGTTACAATGAGCGGTTGCTGCACTGTGAACTTTTGTGAGTCCTCTATGATAAAATAAACAGCTTACTACAATGTTCCATGCGGCATTACTGGCTATAACAATTAAATGTGGCTACTGGATGTCTTTGGCGAAGAGAAAAGGGAAGCAAAATCCAGGAAAGAGGAACAACATAAGCCCCTTTGCCATATCTGCTTTTGTGCCACGCTTACCTTATGGCATGCCTTCGTCGCCCCTCTCCTGTCTTCTTTACACCCCTCTGACGTTGGCGAGAGGATAGTAGAGAGACGGGAGAGGGGAGCGCGGATCTGGTGCAATGTAGGCATGCCGTGTGAGGTGAGCTGCACAAAGACAAGTGTGGTGCAACACCTTGCGCTCTCTCTCTCTCTCTCTTTTGACAAGGCAATGCAACGAAGATGCACTGTGCAGGTTGCACAAAGTGGATGTAGCAAAGTGGCTCACATATTTTTTCCCAAGCATTTCGCATTCCTTTTCCTCTCAATGCACTTTCCAATAGCCAGATTTAATTGTTATAATGGATAACGCTGCGTGAGAGCATTGTAGTAATAACCAGTTTATTTTACCATAGAACACATACAAAAGTTGCCGAAGAGTCTGCTGGTCATTATTATATCTGATATATTGTTAAAAGTGGTATCGTTATAAGTGGGCTCAAGTGTAACATGTTGGCAATTCTTAGCGAAACACAAAACAATTTTTGTTATACAGTTAAACCTCAAGATAATGAACTTCAACATAACGAAATTCTCGATATAATGAAGTTGTAATGAAGCAGGTGCGCCTCATGTTTCGGATAGCAGCTCGGAGACAATGACGACGACCTGAGCTGTGACTTGCGAGAGAGGGAGGGCTGTTCGCTGCTGCTAGGCTGCTGTCTATCTGCTGTTTCACGCCTTCAATTAACCCTTTCCCTGTCGGACCTTTCTGGCCGTGACGCACCCCCAGTGTCGGCTTGGTTTCAGGGAACGAGCGTAACGGAATGAACATAGCAATTTATTTTTGATTATGATTGGTAAACAAATAACAAAGTCAATGGAATATGCACATTTCAGTGTTCTGCAGCTGTTGTTAGTAAACATCATCATCATCAGCCTGACTATAACATCCATTCAACATCCGAATCTGTCGATGCGGAACTCGCCTCTTCCTCGAATGAGATACTGTCCGAGTCCGAATCCGAGCTCAGCTCGTATTCTGAATCGGAAGAGACACCGCTCCAATGAGCAAGCGAAGGTCCCACGCGCGCAGCCATCCGAAAGTAAAAGCGCGCAGGGAGGAAGCGCTTTCAGTCGCCTGCGCAACGGAGAGAAATGGGACGTTGCGTGATCAAGAAGACAGAGGGAGATGGAAAAAGGCTAAAACAAAGTTTGAGGGGCTTTACGTTTACTGCTGCAAGCCGGAAGCGAGGGTGCGGCGAGAGAGCGAAAGCAGCACTCGAGTCATGTGTCGGTCCCTTTTCGGAGGGGCAATGGCGCGAGCCCCTGAACACGCTGTAGCAGACACACTAAAAGAAGAAAAATAAAAACATTCAGACCACCGGAGATGGCAGAACAACCCTTGAACCCATAACCACACGTGCGCGACGCATGATCCAGCGAACGCGGAGCGCCCGCGCCACTCAGCAAAGAGAGAGTGGGGAGTGGCAGTGGCACCGTACTCTTCAATACATGTACCAACACAGTGCGGGGCGAAAATACGAACTTGTAGAAAGATTCAACAGATGGCGCAGCCAGTCCAGGAGCGCCAGCTTTGCGCCCAGGAGCGAAATTTTGAACGCACGATAGACAATGTACCGGTACGTCAGTGACACTGTGGGGGGGGGGAAGCGCGAAGACGTACCGGTACGTCCGTGACAGCGAAAGGGTTAAACATCATTACATTTGGTGGAGATTGCTAGAATCTCTCAAGTCACCCTGAAGCTTCGCACTAGTATGTTGCCCACTGACACCATGACTGATGCGACCTACGCACCGACTGTACCCATGGCTGCCCCTGTCACTTGCGCCGCCGTTCTCTGTCAGCGCGACCCGGCCTTCTTTTGCGGGACCGGAGAGCATCACGTCGACGACTGGCTGTCCTCCTATGAATGTGTAAGTGCTCACAATAAGTGGGACGACCAGTCTAAACTCAATAACGTCATATTTTACCTTGCTGATGTCACAAATCTCTGGTTTAAGAACGATGAATCTGACATTTTGAGTTGGTCCGCATTCAAGACTCATTTTGCTGAAGTGTTTGGCCGCCCTACTGTCCGCAAGCTACGCGCCAAACAGCCTCTACGCCAGCGAGCACAGCAACCGGGCGAGAGCATCCCCAGCTATATTGACGATGTCTTGGATCTCTGCAGCCGTGTTAATCCAACGATGGCGGAGGACGAGAAGATCAACCACATTCTGAAGGGTATTGAGGACGACATGTTTTAAACGCTGCTGGCCTAGAGTCCAACCAGCGTCGCCGTACTCTACAACCTGTGTCAGAGTTTCGACGAATTGCACCGCAAACGTAACATCGCTCGCCAAAACGTCCCACAGGCGGACTCGGTCTCGGCCATTGCAGCTGCGGCGGGCCATAGCGATCCTTCTGCTCTCGTCCTTCAGCTCACGGATTTCATATGCAAGGAAGTGGTCCACCAGCTGTCGCTACTTCCTCAGAGTCAGGAGCCTGCCCCAACACTGACTCTGGCCGTGCAACAAGCCATCTGTGCCCAAATATCTGACGCACTTACTCCCGTTCGCCCGCCAGCTCCTGTGACGGTGCCGCTCTCCTATGTTGACTACCTGCCGCTATTCGCGTCTCCGACGGCACCGCTCTCTTATGCCTACTACCCGTCTTGGGTCACTCCTCCGCCACTCAACTACGCTGCCGCTGTCGCACGGATTCCGTTCCACCTCCAATGCACTGGGTTCCCCCTGCTCCCATTCCACGACAGTCACCCCAGCCTCTTCGTCAAGCCGGCACATGGCGCATGCAAGATAACAGGCCTATTTGCTTCGCCTGTGGCATTGCTGGTCACGTTGCGCACTTTTGTCATCGCAACATGTCCTCGCACCGTGACGCCTTTGACCAGTTTCCCTCCATGCCACAACATCCCGCTGACGTACGCTGCTAAGACGCCGGTGACTTGCCGCTGAGACTCTTCGATCGCGACTGCCGTTCAGACAGTCGTCGTTCTCCTTCTCCACGTTGACGGTCGCTGTCACCTATGCGTCGTCAGCCACCTACTGCCGAGGGAAACCGACTAGCGCAGTTCCGGAGGCAAGAACTGCAAGCTCATTGAACTTTCTAAGACCTCAATATTTTCACCACAGAATGTCATTGACGTCCATGTTGAGGTAGCATTCGCCGAAGAGCTTATCGATACCGGGGCCGCCGTTTCGGTCATCTACGAAAATCATTGTCGCAAGCTGAAAAAAGTTACGACCTCTCCATCTGGCATGGCACTCAGCACTGTATGCACAGCCCGTGTTGTCATCCAAGACATATTGTACATCATCGAGTTTTTGTGTAGCCCTCCTGTTCTCTTGATCACTTCCTGTCACGTCATAGTGCCATAATCGATTGTTCTCGCGCGAAAGTGGCCCTTTCGCCGCTATGTGACTCCCCATTGGTCGGCGCCGACCTCGGTGTTCACAAGGTCTTCGTTGATGGTGATACTGATCTACCTCCAGAGACGTCGGTGCTTGTGACCTTGTTGTGTAATGCCGTGCGAGACTCAACTGTGGCGTTTACACTGATTTCTCCCGTTTGCCGTCCTCACATTTAGGTCTGAATCCACTTTGATACCCATCCGTAATCCGCACCAGTATCCAGTTACCATACTGCGCGGTGAGTCCTTAGGGTTTGTGCAAGCTGTCACGTGTGTTGACGACCTTGATGTTCTCGATGGCACCACCTGTTTACATCTCGACGCCATAACTTGCGTCTCCTCAACACCGCCCTTAGCAGTTTTCGACAACGCCATTGCCGCAGACCTTTCGCCGTCTCATCGCACTAAACTTCTTGCTCTACTGAACGACTTCGTTTCTTAGTTCGACTGCAACAAACCATCCTTGGGTCGCACGACAGGTGTCTCATACTATCGACACCGGTTCCCATGCCTCCTTGCAACAGTGTGTGTATCGCGTTTCCGCAGAAGAGCACCTTGTTATCACAAAACAAGTGGACGACATGCTGCAGCGCGGCGTTATTCATCCTTCTCAAAGCCCTTGGTCGTCACCTGTTGTTCTAGTATGAAAGAAAGATGGCACCATTCTATTTTGTATCGATTATCGCCGCCTAAACAGGATGACAAGAAAAGACGTCTACCCACTGCCTCGGATTGACGATGCTCTTGACTGTCTGCAAGATGCCGAATACTTCTCGTCTTTAGATCTCCGCTCTGGCTATTGGTAGATTCCCATGGCTGAGGCTGACCGCCCAAAGACAGCTTTCATCACTCCTGATGGCCTGTGCGAGTTTAACGTTACGCCTTTCGGGCTCTGCAATGCTCCCGCTACCTTTGAGCGCATGATTGATACCATCCTTTACGGACACAAGTGGAAGACTTGTTTATGTTACCTGGATGACATAGTTGTTTTCTCACAGGATTTTCCGACATATCTCGCCTCTCTGCATGTCATCCTGACCTGTCTCACTTCAGCTGGCCTACAGCTCAATCTCAAGAAGTGCCGTTTTGCGTCACGTTGTCTCGAAAGACGGCATACTTCCTGATCCCGACAAGTTTCGTGCAGTCGCCGTGTTTCCGAAGCCCGCATCTATCAAGGCTCTGTGAAGTTTCATAGGCCTGTGCTCTTATTTTCAACACTCCATACGGAACTTCGCCTTTATTATCCCACCCTTGACGAAGCTGCTTACCGCAAGCAAAGGTATTCCCGCGTGGTCATCAGCATGCGATGAAGCCTTTGACAAGTTACGCGAGTTGCTGACTTCCCTGCCGATTCTTCGCCATTACGACCCAATTGCGCCGACTGAGGTTCACACCGACGCCAGTGGTGTCGGCCTTGGTGCGGTCTTTGCCCAACGGAAAGCCACGAATGAAGAATACGTCGTGGCTTATGCCAGTTGTACCCTTAAGAAAGCTGAGATGAATTACTCCGTTACAGAGAAGGAATGCTTGGCCATCATTTGGGCATTGGCCAAGTTTCGTCTTTATCTCTACGGCCGTCCTTTCAGCATTGTCACTGACCATCACACCCTTTGTTGGCTCTCCTCCTTTAAAGACCTGTCGGGCCACCTCGGACGTTGGGCGCTTTGCCTACAGGAATACGACATTCGTGTTGTATACCGCTCTGGTCGAAGGCATTCCGACACTGACGCACTCTCCCGCTCGCCGATGATACCTGATGTGGCTTCTCTTTCCATTCCTTCTCCAACCTCAGACCCGTCGCTACTGACTGCTATTGACATGCCCTCCGAGCAACGCAAGGACCCATCGCCCTGCTGCTCGACTACCTTGCCGTCCATTGATTGCTCCTTCAATGCAGACGTTGCGCCGTCAAGCAGCCCACTTTGCTGTGCGAGACAACACCCTCTACCGCCGCAACTATATGCCTGACAGTCGGAAATGGCTTCTGGCTATCCCTTGTCACATGCGCTCCAATATGTGTGCATACTTCCATGCTGACCCTCAAAGCACCCACGTCGGCATCCTAAAAACCTTCACAAGGCTGCGTCAATAATATTACTGGCGTGCAATGTATCGGTTTGTGCAGTAGTACATTCGATCATGGACCGCCTGCCAGCAAAGCAAAACTCCCCCACTGCGCCCTACTGGCCCATTACAGGGGCTACCGTGCCCTGCTCGACCGTTCGACCGCATAGGCATCAACCTCTATGGCTTGCTCCCATCCAGCAGATGTGGAAACCGCTGGATTATTGTTGGCGTCAATCACCTGATGTGCTACGCCGATACCGTGGCTCTCCCTGCCGCAACCGCGTGCGAAGTTGCGATCTTCATTCTTTGCAACTTCGTCCTTCGCCACAGTGCTCCTAGAGAACTACTCAGCGATAGGGGTCGTGTCTTATTGTCAGAAGCAATACAATCCCTCCTTCCCGAGTGCTGAATCATTCACCGGAAGTCGACCGCGTATCACTCCCAAACGAACGGTCTCACGGAGCACTTCAACCAAACACTGGGCGACATGTGGAGGATGTACGTTTCGTCCAACCACACTAATTGGGACACCGTAATCTCGTTAGTTACTTTTGCTTATAATACCATGACACGGGCGACCACCGGTTTTTTAACCTTTTTTTTTTCTCTTGTATGGGTGTGAGCCTTTTTGTCCTCTGGATACTATCCTGCCCCACCGACTTGATGCTTCCAAGTGCACAACTATTTCAGAAGTTGCCCGATATGCTGAAGATTGCCGCCAGCTGGCTCGTTTGTTGACCAGTGAGGATCAGGGGCGTCAGAAGACAAGACGCTACAGTTATCAGGCCATGCCCACGTTCCCTGCTGGTTCCCTTGTTTGGCTATGGATACCACCTCACACGCCTGTCCTTTCTTCTAAGCTACTTGCGCGGTACCACGGTCCATACCGGATCATCGACGCCTCCTCCCCTGCGAACTATATCGTTGAGTCCGTCACACCATCACCGGACCTTCGTTGTCGAGGTTGTGAGGCAGTGCATGGTTAGCCGGCTGAAGCCTTATTTCGATCCCCTCATCTTCTCTGCTCCCTGAGTCGCCAGGATGGCTCCGTTTCACACCCAAGGCCAGTGTAATGAAGCAGACGCGCCTCATGTTTCGGATAGCAGCTCAGAGACGACGACGACGATGACCCATGCTGTGATTTGCGAGAGAGCTCGGGCTGTTCGCTGCTGCTAGGCTGCTGTCTATCTGCTGTTTCTCGCCTTCAATTAAACATCATTACAAAGTATTTAACTTTTCATAACTTCTTGTCCAAGCGCACCATGTATTTAGAACCTCAGTATATCTAAGTCTGTTTATAAATGATTTCAGTATAGTTACACCTCAAAATAATGAATATTAGTGTAACAAAATTCTCAATACAAAGAAGTATTTAACTTCTTATAACTTGTCTATGGAACACCATGTATTTAGAACCTCAATTTAATGAAGTGTGTTTATACACCATTTTAATATAAGGAAATTTCACTGCTACCGCGAAGGAATACCGAGGCAATAAATAGAAACTGCCGTAGACGCAGATGGTCAAATGGTTAAAATACAAGCGACTGCATGCAAATCCAACTCTCAAATTGCGCACGTGACCAGGAGTGACCACCGAAGCAGAGCCACGTCACGTTCCTTTTAAAGTCCAAATGCGATAAGATCCTATCACGTCCCACGCCCCGCTGTATGCTTCGGTGTGAGTGAAAGCATGTGAGAGTGAGCCGAGAAGGATGGTGGCTTGATGAGCACTGTGCCATTTTCCTGCGTGAGCAAGGGGAATGGGCTGGAGAGGAGCAAGCTCACGATAACGCGATCAAGCACGCGTGACGGGAGGAGGAATAGGGGAGCAAGTTTTTCTAGCACAGCCATGAATGTGCATGGCTGTCAGTGGGGCTTTTAGATGTAATCTGGCGCCTGTGCAGATAGTGGGCGTGCAAGATGGCATGGCATCATATGTGCCGTCTTCCTGCACCTTTAGTACTTTAGGTTGCGTAATCTCAAGCTTCGCAGATGCATTGAAGCGAGAGGCAGACAAAGTATTTGCTTCCTGCTGCCAGTACTTTTCATAATAGCGTTGTCTCACTGCCGGTGAAAACTATCAGCCACGGAAGTGGAGTGGACGCGAAAACGTGGATGGCCTCGCTTCGGGCTGCCAATGTGAAGATATCCTTGACATGGCGTGAATTCGCATCTTTTGTCACCGTCTCTCAAATTTAACAAAATGAATTCTTTTCTTATTCAAATTTGCTTTTCCCGATTGCCTGATAATTAGAAAAATTTTGCGGCTTCTTCCGTGTAAGAAAAATCCATCAACGACTGTACTTCTTTATATAAAAGGTCGAATTTCAATATGATGAAATTTTGAGATAAAGAAGCAAATGGCATATTTTACTGACTACATTATACCAAGGTTAAGCTGTATAATTAAAATCAACACTTCATGTGAACATGTGGTTCTGAAATGTCAATTATTGACTCAAAAATTTCTTGAAACTCTGTGTTAGAGCAGTGCTACAGGTGCACTGGTGGAGGCTGAAATAGTGGCCCACATGAAAAGTTACGCACACTTTGAAAAAAGTTATCTTCATTATCTCACCTTTGTGAACTATCAGAAACTCCTACAGCATGATGGTATTTAGTGGTTTTGGTGGGTCTTACTGTTCTAGCCACTTATCTGCAAAATTTATCAATTTATCCTGCAGCAAGGGTGACTATGAAGGGGCTGTGCAGCAATATATACGCACCGTGGGCAAGCTGGAGGCCTCGTATGTCATTCGCAAGGTGAGGCTGTCATTTGCATTGAGGGCTCCAGAAACTTTTTTGTTTCTAAGAACTCTACTAACCACTAAAATTTAGTGCACAGAACTAAAGATACATACAGTTTATGCATTGGCATGAAGGGTGCCTCTTTCTGTCTTTAAGCAGAAGATGATGTCTTCACCATAACATGCAATTCTAATATGTACGAAAATGGCCTGGGTGTTAGCATCAGTAGCGTTTGAGTACCCAGGAAATCAATATGAAATCCACATCCTTGCGTACTAACATTGATTCTGACTGCTTTCTGCTATTTGACCCTTCACAGTTCCTGGATGCTCAGCGCATTGGTAACTTGACTGAGTACCTGCAAGAGCTGCACCGGCGAGGTTTTGCCAATGAGGATCACACCACACTCCTTCTCAACTGCTACACCAAACTTGAAGAGGATGACAAGCTCACCAACTTCATCATGGTTACTCTCTTATTTTGTCTCAAGCCTCTTGAGCATAGTTCCATGCAAACTGAAGCAAAATTGGTGCTGTAATGGCACTTCCATTGTTATAGGAATGGTGGCATGCACAGACTAGGTCTGCATACTGCCCAATTAATTCAATTGTCCTGCTCGGTGAGCTTATCGTAGTTCTTTTTCAGAGTTTCAACATTCTCATAGCTTAGCTGTTTAGCACTGCTTTTATGTTGTGGTACAGGACCGTAGCTGTGTTCAGATTTTATAGGCCTTGCATCAGTCAGTCTCGGAGTGCTGTGGCAATAACACTGTTGGAAGGAACTGCAAGCAAACAGATAGCTTGTTTTTTTGCAGCAGCTTTGCAGGGCTTAAACACATTCCAGTAATAAACATTGCATGCTGCTTATAGCAAAGAAAAAAAAAATTCAGTTTCATTCAAAGAACGAATTACTAAAAACGATAACAAAGTTTGGTGCTGCACTGAAGCTCCTTAGTCTGCATTGTAACAATGCACGGTGGTGACACATCAGTGGAACGCAGAAAATGAGGCAAGTCCTGCTGGGCAAAAGAAATGGTGCCCTAGCAGATACCAGCTGCTTTGCAATGGTGGCCTGATGAGGAATGTTGGCCGTGGTGTTGCTGGCACCGTAACTCGGTAGTGCATGAGATGAAACCAACGAAACATTGTCAGCAATTGTCATTGCCCAAGATAGTTTAGCATGACATTCACTGTATCTTCCCACTCTAACCAGTGCAGGCACCATGTATAGTATGCGCACAGCTGCACAGCAGTAGCGCTAATGCTTGTGTGCACTATGCTCATGCCAGCAGTGGAAAAGCAAAACACTGTCCTGACTCCGCTGCAGAGTCGATTGAGTTGAGTCTATTGGTGAGTCCAGTTGGCTTCGTTGTTTTTGCAGCTAAATGCACTGTTTGGCTTTTGCAACTTCGGAGTTATCCTAACTCTCCACATACGGGCAATGCATGCGCCATCGATATTATGACAGCATGGTGGCTGCCGCAGTGCCAATGGTGGGAATATGCTTTGAGTGTGCATATAATTGCTATTAAAAAAAAAGAGAAAGGAAGAGCTTTCTACTGGTGTGTTTTTGCAGCCTTGTTGCCAAAACGACACTTAGAAAGTTTTCAGATTGCAGGCTGACCCATGACTTTCACGATACAAGGCACATATAGTCGAACCCACTTATAATGATACCGGTTTTAACAATGTATCGGTTATAACAATGCGAAGCGGCTGCACCACCAGCCTTTCTATGTTTTCCGCGGTGAAATAACCCGCTTACTACAATGCCCTGATGCCGCATTATCGGTTATAACTATGAAGTGTGGCTGCTGGGTGTCTGAGCCAAAAGGTAGTGAAATGCAAAATCCTTGAAAAGAAAAAAAAAAAAAAGAAAACGAGAAATTTGAGCCCTTCATGATAGGCTGCTGCGTCAACAGCTGCCGCACGCTCATTTTCCAGCCATCTCCGTGTGCCTCTCTCCCGTCGCCCTTCCACCCCTTCAATACGAACGTGCTGCAGCCATAGCTCTAAGCCGCCCCACCCTTCGAGACACGAATGGACTGTGCCAACTATGCTGGTCGCAGATTGCTCGCATGTTGCTCGCTGGCTCCTTCTTCAGTGCAGTTCTGCAAACAGCTTAATCACTCGCGTTTGTCTTTGTTGGTTGTGTACGAATCGTTCCTGGCCACGCGGTTTCTCAGCCTTGTTTGACCAACAGTTGGTTTGACTTGCCGCCGAAACGGAAGATGGCTGATGCGCCCGCTGATCATTGGTAATGCACAACGTTGCCGATAAAAAGAAAGCGCATGGCTATAGATTTGGAAACTAAGTGCTTCTAACCAATGAGGCAATTGTCGCGAAAGTGCTTGCATCAGATAGCGACGGCGACGACAGCCGTGATGACACGGTAGGGTAGGCTGCCTCAACGTTGTCCTCACAGGAGGCCGGGCAGATGATTCAGTTCCTCCGGGTCTTCGTTTTTGCGAGGAACCTTCCACTGCACAATGTGAAGCACATGGATGCCTTGGAGGAGGATGTCGGCAAGCTTTGTGTAAAGCATGCAAGGCTGATAGACACAGGGTTTTTTTCCATGCAAACCAATGAGAAGTACATGGCGAGATGCTTGTGGTGATCGCGCCTCAGCGTTTCTTCTGGATTTCTCAAGCTGGCAGGCTGCCGGGGCAGCTTTCTCGCAATTTTTAAATGGCCTCTTTTGGAGCTGCCAAAGCAATGCCTCTGTGGTGCTTGCATGTCGCTTGCCACTCGTGACCCTTCGTTGCAGTTGTTATAGCAGTGCCAGTCTTTAATGATGTGGGGATGCGCGACTTTCACGCATCCCCTGATATGTTGTTTTCCCACACGGCTCGCGTGGCCTGGCGCCCATGGCGGTCGGAGTGGTTGAGGCGCAGTACGAGAGACAGCGCGAGTGTTGCGCTGCTAACGCCGCCGATAGGCGGGGTTACTTGGGCGCCGAGAGACAAGGCGCTTGCTCTCTCTGGGGGTCTGGACAGCAAGCAGTACGGATGTGCCGTGCCGCGCGTGCGCCGACCCATGCTTCTGCGAGACCGTCTCGCGTGGCCACCTTCGAGCGCGCCACCGTTCGCATGACCGTACGCGCGAACGACCAGGCATTGGGATCCAGCATGGGGCGAACATATTCGCTCGCTATCCGGTCACGGTGAGTCGGACTTCTAGATTTGTCGTGCGCCCATCGGCATGTTTTGTGGATAGCAACTCGGCTAGCTGGCATTGATCTATGAAAGGTGCAATAAATTCCCTTGTGATTGTTTGCACTACTGTGTTGTCGTTCCTTTGTCCCAAGAGCACGGAGGAGAATCCCACATCTGGCGCCCAACTTGGGGCTCTTGGGGCATCGGACGATAGATTTAACAGTTTTGCTTCGTTCGAGACCTTTGTTTGAACCGAAGCGTAGGGCTAGCGCGGATTTTGATCACTGGCGTTGGCGGCGTGCCTTCTTGAGCGAGGCGACGGTGGCTGTAGTGTGTTTGAACATGTCAACATGCTAAGCCTTTTAATGGCATTCGTCGCTACGAGAGTCACGTGGTCTGCATCCTGGGAGAGCGAGGCTTAGCGCCCGCGGAGCATTGCCAAGCCTGAAGCGAGTGAGTACGGAAGCCTCGTGGGTGGTCCGAATTCCTTATGTAAATAGCTTCTTCTATCTCTTTGACTCGGATGAAGTCGCGGCTCTGGGAGCCGGGTGGCCGCGGGCCACGGGTGCCACTACGGGCTGACTGGTATTGCGGCCTGGCACCGGGCGCCCCGACACCGTCTGGGACGGTGGGTGCCGTCAACTCGGATGCTGTGTGCACCGAGCGGGGTAGGACCACCTAACAGAGCTGATGTCTCCTCGCGGCTGCCTGTTTCGCTCCCATTTTGGGTGTTGTTTGTTGGATGCCGATTGTTGTCAGAGTAGCGATGCTTTAGGCCTAAGGCTTTACGAAGCTGCCTGTCGCACGTGGAGGGACACAACCTAGTGGACCGTGGCATTGAGGTGTTGCACTTTGCTTCCCTCATTCTAGTTAGCCTCCCACGAATTGAAATTACTCGTTCGACTCAAGGAAGCGAGCTTCGTTCACGTGAACTTAGCATCTGAGTAGCCGCCCGATCTTTTGCTAGCCGAGTTGAACATCGTACCACGTGGGCAATGCGCATGCAGAATTCTTCTCCCTTGACTACTTTAGTGTTTGCCGAGTGTGTTTAGTGTACGCAGCGTGATTGGAGTCACCCCTGGTTTGCCGTCACCTGCACATCGTCTGCGCTGCTGCCCCGGACTACGATCGAGCCACTGGGCAATGGGGATGCTGTGGCGAGTTCGGCGCAGCGACTTCGGCGGCCGCCTGTATCCAGCTCGCAACCCTCGGCGGCGGAGAAAAGAGCCGGCGGTCACCGACAGCCACTGCGGCTCTAGCCAGCAGGGCGCGTCGGCGCGAGCGACGCTTGCTCGTTCCTACTACTGCGTCACCGTTTCCGGAGTCCTGGCCTGGAATCGTGCCGTCGAGTCTGCAAAGCTGCTGCTGTGACCGGCGGACGCCAGCGGTGTACCCAGGGACAATGTCGGCTCGCATGTTATGGACAGCGTGTGGACATTTCCTCGGTGCGGCCAATGTTGCATGTACAACCTTGTTCGCGAAGCACGCGTTGATGTTAGACCGTGTCACATGTCTCGCCGAAATATGTAGTGATTTAAGGTTGGGGGGATGTGGGGATGCGCGACTCTCACGCATCTCCTGATATGTTGTTTTCCCGCACGGCTCTCGTGACCTAGCGCCCGCGGCGGTCGGAGTGGTTGAGGCGCAGTACGAGAGATGGCACGAGTGTTGCGCTGCTAACGCCGCCGATAGGCGGGGTTACTTGGGCGCCGAGAGACAAGGCGCTTGCTCTCTTTGGGGGTCGGGACAGCAAGCAGTACGGACGTGCCGTGCCGCGCGTGCACCGACCCATGCTTCTGCGAGACCGTCTCGCGTGGCCGCGTTCGAGCGCGCCACCGTTCGCGTGACCGTACGCGCGAACGACCAGGCGTTGGGATCCAGCATGGGGCAAACATATTTGCTCGCTATCCGGTCGCGGTGAGTCGGACTTCTAGATTTGTCGCGCCCCCATCGGCATGTTTTGTGGATAGCAACTCAGCTAGCTGGCATTGATCTATAAAAGGTGCAATAAATGCCCTTGTGATTGTTTGCACTACTGTGTTGTCGTTCCTTTGTCCCAAGAGCACGGAGGAGAATCCCACAATGCTGACAGCCATGGCTTGTTATACGCAATCGGAACGCCCAGGAAGGAGTTAGACGAGTGAACACAATCAGCAGCCAGATGGAGGAAGGTGGGGCGGGGGGGGAGGGGCACTGGCCTCCCCACCATTATAGTTTTCTCACATCAGGTCTGTGATCCCCTTATTTTGATTTTTTATGCAACGCGGTCATAGCAATTTTCGGTTATAACAGTGAAATTTTCGTGGCACTTGAATATTGTTATAAGTGGTTTTGACTGTAATGTGTTCTATTCTTTCAAGGTTCCCCTGCTTGACAAATCCTATGGACACATTCAAAATTATCCTTTCTGCCTTTTCAAGTGGTCACATAGTGCTGTTCACCAAATCAGAAAACGACTGCCGTAACCTTTCCCAAGAATTTTGGAAAGTTATTCTTAGCCACTACTATGGTATCTTCAGAGCTTGTTGTGACAGCAGTTAACCCTTTATTGAACCCACAAGCTTTGATGGGAGTCAAATCCACTTGGAGGTATGGGTGAACTGGCTGTATTTCCAAATTGGATTCCAATTGACATTGTGAAAGTTAAGAGTTGAACCCACGACCTTTGGTGGGAGTTGAACCCCCAACCTTTGTTGTTAAATAAGGTGAAGAGAATTAAGACATAGTTAATTAAGATAAAGTTAATTAGGGCACTCGAACCCACACCCTTTGGTGGGAGTCGAACCCACTTAGATACATTATTACGGGAAAAAATATTCACAGCGTGTGTATATATATATATATATATAGCCTGTGTGTTGTCTTTGGAAACGTACATGGAGAGCATGTGTATGAGTGCGGTTGAGGCACTCAGTAAGTCCGTTTCTCTGGGGATGGTAAGCCATGGTGAATTTGTGAGAAGTAGAGCAAGATCGGAGAAGGTCGTCGACAACTTTTGAAAGAAAGCAAGAGCCCCTCCCATGGTGCAGGATCACTTCGTGAAGTAGGAAATCCCCGACATCAGTTGCACAGCTAGTTGGAAGCGCTCGTGTAATGGCATAATGCGTGGCATGGTCTGTTGTGACGCCGAGCCACTTGTTACCATAGGATGTCGTTGGAAAAGGGCCAAGGAGGTCCAAGCTGACATGGCAAAAAGATTTACTTGGGACATCTGTTGACTGGAAGTATCGAGCAGGAAGCAAAAGAGGCTTCTTGCAGCATTGACGGAGCTTGCAAGCTGCGACATAGAGTCGAACAAGGCGTTATAGCGCAGGCCAGAAGCATCTGCGAACACGATCATAAGTGCGGGAGACACCCTGCTCGAGAATAGTGGAGTGTAGGTGCTGGGGAACAACAAGGAGCAGTTCACCGCCATCGGCTTGCATGTTGTGCCAGTGTGAGGTGTCATCTAGTAGCAGGAACAGGTGGAGGGAACTGTTGTGCTTTTCCGAAGTGAGGCGCTCGATAAGGGATCATAAAGATGGGTCGTGACGCTGTTCGATGGCGATGTTGAGGAAATCGGTAATCGTCAAAACACAAGCATTGTCTTTAAGTTCTTCGGCATGGGGCGGATCGACCAGATAGCGGGAGAGGCAGTCGGCATCCTGCACAGATTTATAGGACACAGAGAAGGTGTACTCTTGTAAACATAAAGCGCAGCATCCAAGACAGCCTGTGGGGTCCTTGAGTGAGGACAGCCAACATAAAGTGTGGTGATCTGTAACGACAGAAAAAGGTCTGACGAACAGGTAAGGGCGGAGATTAGCAATGGCCCAAATGAGAGCAATGCCCTCACACTCGGTTATTGATTAATTCCGCTCTGAGGCTGAGAGAAGGCAGCTAGCATAAGCAATTACGTGATTTGCATCCTGTTGATGTTGGGACAAGATAGTGCTTTTCTGTGGCTACTTGCATCAGTGCGAACTTCCATGTAGATAGATGGATCAAAATGGCCCAAAGTGGGTGGATTTATGAGGGGAGCAGTAAGCGCTGAAAATGCCTCAGCCTGTTCACGTCCCCAACAGAAGCTAATGTCCTTTTTGAGGAGATTGGTGAGAGGATGAGCAATGTCAGCGAAATTCTTAATGAAGCTTCGAAAGTATGAACACAGCCCAAGGAAACTTCGGACATCAGCGGACGAACGAGGAGGTGGAAATTAGCTGACAGCACATATTATTTGTCAGGGTCAGCCTGGATACCAGTAGCATCGACCAAGTGTCCAACAACTTGTATTTGGTGACAGCCAAAATGGCATTTGCCAGAATTGAGCTGTAGGTCGACCCGTTGAAAGATGTCAAGAATGGCTGAGGGCCGATGGAGATGGCTCTAGAACGTTGGGTAAAAAAGAATTATGTCAACAAGGTAACAGAGGCATGTAGACCATTTAAAACCACGTAGAAGAGAGTCCGCCATGCATTTGAACGTAGCAGGGGCATTACATAGTCCGAAAGGCATGACTTTAAATTAGTAGAGGCCATCTGGGGTGGCAAATGCAGTCCTTTCATGATCCTTTTCATCGACAGCAGTTTGCCAGTAGCCTGAACGTAAATTGATCGAAGAGAAATAACTGGCACCATGTAAGCAATCCAGCACATCATCGATATGCGGAAGAGGATACACATCCTTTTTCATAATCTTGTTCAGATCATAAAAATCGATGCAGGATCTCCAGGTATTGTCCTTCTTCTTGACCAGAATGATGGGTGATGCCCATGGACTGCAGGAAGGCTCGATGATGTCTTTGGAGAGCATTCTGTCCATTTCTGTTTGTATAACCTGGCATTTGGCTGTTGACACGCGATAAGGCCATCCGTGGATAGGAGGAGTCTTGCCGGTGTGGTTAGAATGGTTGACAACGTTGGTTCAATCTAGCAGACGACTGCTGAAATCAGATAGTGGTAGGACGTATAGTCGGGGCACAGGTTGGGAGCTATCATTTTGGCATTTCGGCAATTTTGGCACCACCCAGCTCTGGTCTTGACCAGAGCTGGGTGGTGCCAAAGATTCAGCAGAGTCAGACGGTAGGTAGATCTGGTGTTAACGCAGAAACTCCGAAGCCATTCAATGGATACAGCATGGTGACTGTGACACCTTGAGCAAGAACCTGCGGAGTGGACCCAAAGTTCAGGATGGGGAGCCTCGCACGATTGCAGGTAACTGTGACAACAGCACTGAGAAGTGCTATTTGTTGTGTCAAAAGAACGTCATAGAGGGGGGATACCACGTATTGGCCATCGGAAAGAAGTGGAAAAGGAGACATTTGGACATGGGTCGCAGCACCAGGTTGCAGCTGGACAAATTCAACACACCGAGGTCGGGGTTGGTCTGCAGCAGTGTCGGCAGAGTACTCGAGCAGTTCGAGGTGGAGAGCACCGGTTGAACAATCATTAGGGGCAGAGTGGACTGTCAAGATGTGTATTTCAAGAGTCAGTTCATGAAGGCACTTGACGAGCACAGTGAAGAGAATGGATGTTGGGTGATCGGCAATGGTTATGCCGGCTGTACACATTCCCATCACGGCTGTGGTGCTGCCATTGGCTACTCGAACAGCAGGTAACTCGGCAATTGTCAGAACTTTCCGGAGGCCACAACGAAGATCTGAGTGCATTACTGACACTTGAGCTCCAGTATCAATGAGAGCTGTAGCAGGCACTTCGTCAACAAAAACTTTGATTAGGTTAGGTCTGGGAGCAAAGGTCAAGAGAGGTATTGCAGTCCAGGTCGTCAATGCAACCTCGCCTCCGGGAGCTGCATTGTTTAGTTTCTTAAGAAGCGGCCAGAATAAGGTGTGGAAGGGTACCGTCGAGATGGAGGCAAATGGAACTGGCAGCGTTGGGGGGAGGGCGAATGGCTGGTAGTGTTCCTCCATCTGTTTAGGTTAGCATTGCAGTGCTCAGCAAGAGGTGCCAGTGGTCAAGGTTCATGTTCAAAGTGGCGGTCAGCATGTGGTAGCGCTGAGGAGGAGGAGCAGCTGCGGCAGTGGCGGGAGATGTGGCAGACCTGAGAGCACACGAAACAAATAGGTCTGTTGTCCGGTGTTCGCCACTCCACTGGGTTCCTGTAACATTGGCTTGAATTTGGTCTCAGTGCAACAGTAGCAGCAATGGCAGGAGCGCAGGGACAGAGCACTGGCGAACGGTTGGCTGAATGTTCATATTTGCAATCTCTTGGCGGACGACGGCTTGAATGAGTGAGATGGTTAAGCCGTTGTGTACCTGTGGACCGTGAGTGCTTGGAGCCATGGCCACTAGCTTGCGACGGATGGCTTGTGTCAAACTCAGTGATGCAGGCTGTTGATGTTGATAAGTCGTCGCAGGAGGGGATGGCAACTGTATTGGGAAGCCGATTGAAGTCTGTGCGATATGTTTGATCTTAGCTTGTTCGAACTGCTGGCACTCCGTTGTGATGGACTCAACCGTTGGACAGCTCTAGGTTGAATGCATCGTCTGTGATGCCTTTTAAAATGTTGCCCTATTTATGTTAGTCCGACATGTCTTTATTTGCTTTTCGACAAAAAGTCAGAATGTCCGGAATGTATGAGACGTATGATTCCGTGGATGTTTGGGCACGAGAGGTGAGCTCTTTCTTGGCTGCTAAATGGCGTCCAACAGGCTTTCCGAAAAGATAGGGCAGCATCTCTTTGCATGTGTCCCAAGTCATAATGTTGGATTAAAGCGTCTCAAACCATACCTTCATGGTTCCTTGCAAGAAAAATATAACATTAGCCAGCAGAAGTGTTGCATCCCACCTGTTGTGGTTGCTGATGCGTTCGTACCACGCCAACCATTCTTCAATGCTGATGTCATCGACACTGGTGAAGGTTCCCGAGTCCACTGGGTAGCAGAGGACAACTTGTGGGGCTAGCCATGGCACTAGAGCAGTCCGCTGTGGAGATCCAGATTCGGTTTGTGGTGAGGTTACCCCGCACCTCCACCAAATATTACGGGGGAAAATATTTACATGGGATATATAGTATACAGGGAAAATGCGTAGCTCAAAACCACAAGGCAGAACAGTATCAATAATCGATGTCAGTGTCGCATCATTTTCCTCTTCTCCTTACAGTGGCTTTCTATAGCAGCACAAATTACTATGTAACATTATGGGCTAACCAGCCATATCTTCAAGTTAAATTCCAATTGACATTGTGAAGGTTGAGAGTCGAACCCACGACTTCTGGTGTTAAGGCACTTGAACCCACGACCCAACATGGAGATATAGGTGAACCAGCCATATCTCCAAATTGGATTCCAATTGACATTGTGAAGATCAAGAGTCAAACCCACTATGTCTGGTGTTAATTAAGGTGAAGTTAATGTGCAGTTAATTAAGACAGAGTTAATTAAGGCACTCAAACGCACAACTTTTGGTGGGAGCTAAACCTGTGACCTTTGGTGGCAATTAAGGCATGCTAATAACGTGCAGTTAATTAAGGCACAGTTAATTATGATAGAGTTAATTAAGGCACTTGAACCCACCATGGCAAGAAGAATCGCGACAAACCATTGACCAATGAGTTCCAAAGGTTGAGCAAACATCGTATGCATTCCATTACCAAGGCATCTAGTGAACTGGCAAATCAAGCACCCATGGTAGCGACATGCAGTCTCTGCCAAAACATCGACAAGACATTACGCATGACATCAACCTAATGGAAGCACACATTCTGTGCTTGACAGAAACAAGGATGGAAGCAGCAGATCCCAGAGAGTTGTTTGGGTATCGCCACGTGTGAGGCGCACGTCATGACAACACTGCAGCAGGCATAGCCAGCGACTCTAACCATGATGATGATGTGCAGTGTGCTCCAGAGCATTCACATGTGGATCTGACTCGAGCCTTTGCAGTCCTTACATCAGTGAACAGCGACAGCACAAAACTGGCAGAAATACAGGTGTACTTGGCTGTACACCACAGGTGTACTGCATCTAAAGATGAATGATCATTAATAAAGATATGCATATGTATGCCACAACAGGCATTTGCTTGGGCTGGCTTTAAAGAATATGCATGTTATCCCCCTCCCCAGCCTCCTTGGTGTCATGGGTGTGGGAGTTTTACAAATTTTGGAAGTTCTCATGCTGGCAGGTATGTATTTGTCGCCAAATTGTGCTGCATGTGATACAAGAAAAGATAGTGCTTCATTTTGTATCATCTCCTCTCTCCCCTTGCCTGTTTAGCTCATGCATGCATTAATATGTTTGAACCCCTCCCTACCTGTAGAATTTCTAATCATTACCTAGAGGGAAAACTGGGGTGCTGTCAGGCTTTTAATTGTCATCTTTCTCAGAGAGCCAAGACACTGTGAAGATGAGTCTGACTAGCAGCATTCCGTCTGTGACATGGTTCATTCTTTACTAAAGTGGTGTATGAATTGCCAATTTTTTTTCATTACTATGTAAATAAATTAAATCATGAGAGCTCATTCTGGTTTAGCAATTATGTCAAATGTGCACAGTATAGGTGTAACGCTAAATTTGGAAGAGAAACAAAGCTACGATGTCTGCACTCACTGTGCATCAGTTTTAATGATCTGTTTTTGTTTACTTCACGTGTTGAATTAAATGCGATTAAAAAAAATGATGCAGTATGGGCACAAAAAATATATGATGATTTCATTTTATGAAAGTATTTGTGCAGAAAAGACTGTGTATTAAGCCATGTTTGAGAGAAGCCTCATAGTTCATATGCTCGAGCGTTCCCATGGTGGCAAAGTGTTCAGTGGGAAATTCTCTTGCATAAACAGTGGGGCCAGATTTCCCACCAGTTAATATTGTAAGAAACTCTACAGAGCCTCCTGCCCCCTTATAAATTCTTATAAAACAAGAACTAATTAAGATATCCTAATGAAACTTTAGATTTGTCTCTTTATTGCAATGTGCAGTGTGTGTGCCAAATTTCAGCCCTTTCTGTCAAGAAACAAAAAAGTTAATTCTGATCCCCACCTCCCCCCTTAAACATGCGCCCTGACTGCACATTGAAAATGGGGTTGTAGGCTACTGGGAATTGCTTACATCTGCGAATCTTTTTTTGTGTATGTGTGAGGCAGGTAAGACTTTGGCACAGGGATTCCTCTTTAATTCATCTATCCATTCCATTATATTGGAGCATGTATGTTTTGTCATTATCTAAGCATATGAATCGTCAAGGTTAGCACTCCATTTCAATAGAAATGAAATGCAATAATGCTTATGTACTGACATTTAGCTACACATTAAAAGAACCCAGGTGGGTGTAATTAAATGGGGTTTTCCACAGTGAAATGTTTTTTTCTGTTGTTTACATCTAAATAAAATTGACAGGGCTGATAACCCTTGAAGCCTGCTGTATCGCTTCGACCTTCAGTGCTTCTGCAGTAGCTGGCATGCACTGTGAACAGTGCAATCTTAGTCTTCTTTTTTTTGTTTAATCTTCAAATTGTTAGTCACTAACATTGTTCTCTTCAATAAGATTCTTTTTCATAAAACACATCACCTTTATAAGATGCAATGCACCTTTTTTCTTTGTTTTTTACATAATCGACAGCATCCCACATTTTCTTGTTAATGCAAATTATGAGGAAACAGCACCTGATTGGGCTTTTGTGGCTGCAGACGGAGGACGTGGCCTTTGACGTGGAGATAGCTGTGCGGGTCTGCCGCCAGGCTGGCTATTTTGCCCAAGCACGGCACCTGGCCAAGAAGCACGGTTGCCATGACCTGTACGTGCACATTCAGCTGGATGACTGCAAAGACTATGCAGATGCATTGCAGTACATCAGCCAGCTGGACCATGCACAAGCAGAGGGCTACATGCAGAAATATGGCAAGGCGTTGCTGGATGCGATCCCGGCTGAGACGACCCAGCTGCTTATGCAACTCTGCACTGGTCGCAGTGGAAGTAAGGGCCTTAGTGCTCTCCTCAAACCATTTAATTGACAGAATCAATGGATCCAAGTCTTAGTGGAACAACATGTACACATATTCGTGAAGCATTCCACATCAAGTAGAGCACTAAGAAAAACGTACACTGAAGAACCAAGCTTAGTGGCAAGTGCAGCTTAGCAAGTGGAGAGCCCTGGTGTTCATGGCTGGCTCTGTGTCTGTTGTTTTTGCACTCTTGGTTTTAGCAATGCAGTACCAACAAGCTCAGGCATCCACTCTCATGCCAGCTTAATAGCTTAGTGGGGTTACCATGAGGTTGCAGGATCACTAAACTGCTTTCTAATTCATAATCTTTTCTACATTGCATGTCTGCCCGTCTGCCCATCTAATGGTGGCTTTCGTTAGTGTCCAAATTGAAGTGAAGACTGCGCATGCTAGCCAGTGGCTGTTGCACATGAATTTGTCACAGGAGCCGCGCTAACATCTTTTATCTCATAAAACACAGTCTACACACATGCTCGCTACTGGTGAATCCTGAGGGGCAGGGGGGGGGGAGGGGGGGAGTGCAGACACTTCAGTGCTGACAATACTAAGTGTGCCACAACCTGTGATGATCTTATGTCCATATCTAGGCAACATTGTGCCCAACTTGCTCGATTCTTGTGCTGTGCCCAACTGATGCCAGCATGTTAAGACCAATGGCCCTTATATCTACTGCCAAGTGGAAATAAGGTTGAATAAAAACAGAATATTGGGGAACAATAGACATTTTTGCTTAAAATTATGTTCTAATGTGAAGTAATCAGTGAATCTGCACAGAGGGAAACTACCTCCCTGCCCTCTATTGCTGCTATCACTGACAGTACCAACTGCAAGGAAGTGTGTCACAACCATATCATGTCATTCCATTCCTCTCTGTAATGCCTGATGGGCCTTGAGAGTACTGCCAATCAGTCATCAGCGAAATGGTATGAGCCTTGGCATGTGTAGTGCAGAGGGAAAACAGTAAAGCTGTGGTTGTGGTAGCATCATGTGTTGGGTCTCATTGCCATAAGGAGTAAGCAGAGCAATGTACTTCCGTCTTTGCAGCCTGGCCGTGTCGGTCACAGCCGGAAGATTTCATACACATCTTTGTGAACAATTCAGAAGAGCTGCTGCGGTTCCTGCAGCATATGGTAGAGGTGCAGCCAGATTCATCCAGCCTGGTCTACAACACTCTGCTAGAATTGCATCTGCAAGCCTACAAACGTGAGGCGAACCCAGAGGTGAGGAATTGAGGAGACAGTAAGGGAAGACTGGTTTTATCTAGGGTAGGCATGATTAAAGGAGGTGGTAAGGGTTGGTGTTCTGGGAACACTTACAATGACTTCAATCAGTTGGAAATGCCCCAAGAATAATTGCTCATAGTTCTTATTAGAGGGGTTCCTTTAGAGATTCATAATATAGTACTATTGGACATCAGTCAAGTCTGCTGTTTCAGTTGCCAAAGAATGACTGGAAGTGAGAGATTTTATTCGAGTTGGCCATGGACTTGGCAGAGAACAGATTTGTTGCTCTTTTATTTTCTTGGCAATGGAATGATCAGTCGCCTTGTTGTAAACAGTTTTGAGGTTTCCTCCAGAGTTAAGAGAACCTTTTTTTGTTGTCAGTGTAGTTGAGAGCTTGGCATGGTAATAGTCAAACCTCTATATATTGAACAGCGCGGTGATCGCGAAATAGTTAGATATAGCCAGAATTCAGTATATAAAATCACGTAAAAAATTCGTACAGAACTTGTATAAATGAAGCAATGAACCAATTGTGGTGCAGTAAATACTCACTTGAAGCTTCACACAAAGTATTTACTTCTTTGGCTGAAAGTACTGCAGCAGTGTAGCCTGCTTCTTATTGGCAGCCACGTACTTAACCATGGCGTCCTCAACATAGTCTAAATGATCCACAAGTGATATGCCGGTGCTTTCTATTGCACCGAACTAGTGGCACAGAAGGGCCAAAGCAGCTACAGCCTCAATTGAAGTTGGGAGTGGGGCAACATCAGCGCTTGTGGGATCAACTTTGGCAGTGTCTTCGTTTGGCTGCTAACTTTGCTGCGATCTCCACGTCTGTCAATCGAGGTTTTTGAAACACTGTCCGTAACAAAGTATTGTCACATGGTAGTGACGGTTAAGAAGGCAGCAAAACTATGATTAACGAAACAAGCGTTTTATTGGGCGAACTTGTGCCCTCAAAAACAGGCTACACTCAAAGAACAATGGTAGCGGCGAACACACTCGGCGATCGGCGAAAATCTGATCAGCGGGTCAAGCGCGTCGGCTTTTATACAGCAGTCGTTGAATGTTCCAGACTAATCGTTGGGACCTGCGTGCCTTCCACAAAGTTCAACACCATTCGCGTCAGGCGATGAAATCAGATAACACAAGGTTCGGTGGCAACAGACAGCGGATAGAAGCATCGATAACTTTCCAGAAACTTCGGATACATGCAGGCGCGTCCCGCGCTGCGCGATAACATTTGTTAGGTGGCGAAACGTGGTCGCCCGATAAAGATAAGTACACGTGTCAATACCCCCCTCTTAAAAAGCATCGACCCGATGCTGCAAACAAACGTAAGTAATAGAGAAAAGCACTCGTAGCAAAGAAAACAACAAAATAAGGAAGTTCGTAAGCGTCCGTAAAAGGGTTCAAGGCGCACCACGTGGACCACTTCAGATCGTGCGCGGTGCCCCTGTGAATGCGAAATGCCGTCTATCACGACCTCATAGTCCAATGCGCCAATGCGTCGGATGACCTTGTAGGGTCCGAAATAGCGTCACAGTAGTTTCTCACCGAGTCCTCGTCGGCGTATCGGGGTTCATACCCAAACACGGTCGCCGGGCTGGTACTCGACAAAGCGTCATCGGAGGTTGTAGTGTCGGCTGTCGGTCCTCTGCTGGTTCTTGATCCGCAGGCGGGCGAGCTGTCGGGCTTCTTCGGCGCGCTGGAGGTAGGTAGCGACGTCAAGATTTTCCTCGTCAGTGACGTGCGGTAGCATGGCGTCGAGCGTCGTCGTCGGGTTCCTGCCGTAAACCAGCTCGAATGGCGTGATCAGTGTTGTTTCTTGCACCGTCGTGTTGTAAGTCTTATAGCTTCGCGTTCTCACGTCGAAACTCGGTAAGGGCTCTGGCGGAGTGGTCAAGCGCACTCTTCAATTATTATGTGTGCCACTGGTGTTTGTCGAATCCTCGATGACGTCGAAAAGCAGTCTTTGTATCGTCGAAGGAGACTTCTGAGCTGTTCTTGCTTAATAATGGGGATACTTGGATTAATGTCGTAGTCTGGTTCGGAAACCATGGTCGTCGGGGTAGATGCGGCGGAATCCGAGAGGACAAACGCATTACTGGTTTCCAGAATTTTCTCGATGTACGCGATCATCGTGCCCTTGTTGATGTGCTTGAACTCCTGGCTGAAGTTTGTCAGCAACACTTCAGTTTTCCCTCCTAGCAGTCGAGCGATCCCTCTTACGACGCCTTCTACGTCGGCAGGTGTTTTGGTGCCAACGGAAATGACAATGCTGGAGCGAGGCGGGATGCTGACTTGACTTTCGAGCACGCTTAAGGCATGGTGAGTACGAGAGCATCACTCGATCTTCAGACAGCGTTATCGACTTCGACTTCAGGTCGATGATTGCGCCATGTTGGTTCAGGAAGTCCATGCCGAGAATGATGTCTCGTGAACACTGTTGGAGGATAACGAAGGTGGCAGGGTAAGTCCGGTCATGAACAGTAATTCTTGCCGTGCAGATTCCAGTCGGCTTAATGAGATGTCCTCCAGTGGTCCGAATTTGGGGGCTCTCCCATGCAGTCTTAACGTTCTTCACCTGGGCGGCGATGTGCCCACTCATGACGGAGTAATCGGCCCCTGTGTCAACTAAGGCAGTGACTGCGTGGCCGTCGAGAAGCACGTCGAGGTTGGTGGTTCTTTGTCGTGCGTTGCAGTTAGGTCTTGGCGTCGGATCACGGCTGCGTCGCGTTGACCTGTGGCTGGAATGACGTGTAATCAGGTCGTCTTTCATGAGCGCATTCTTTGCTGCCAGACTTTGTCGGGATGGCGGTGTGCGGTCGTTGTTATGTCGTCGCGATTGTCTCTTCGGCATCTTCGTCGGCGGCGGAGGATCTTCGTCAGTTCGACGAACAGCAACCGCACCTCCATCGGTTGCTGCTTTTAGTTTTCCGGATATGGGCTCGCAGACCGGTCCCGGGCTGGGCCAGTGTATGGTCGGCACTGCGGCGACAGGTAACGGCCTGGTGACGGCGAACGGGACGGTCGTCGAGCACTCCACTGAGTGGCGGCGAGGTAGTCGGCGATATCGCGAGGTCGTTTGCCAAGCTATGGTCGCGGCGCGTTAACACCGAACCCTCGCAGTCCCATTTCCCGGTATGGGCATCGGCGGTAGATGTGACCCGCTTCTCCGCAGTGAGAAGTTTTACACCAGCAGAGTGGGCGGTGGTCAGGAGCGCGCCAAATGTCCGTCTTCCTCGCATAGCGGCGCTGGGCGACGGGCGGGCGTGCTGGCGGTGGTGGTGGTGGACGACGGAATTGTGGCGTTAAAGGTCCCTGGTGCGGTCGTGCAGGGGGGCCTTGGTGGCGGGCGATGGCGGCGTAGGTCATCGCTTCCGGCTGGGGCTGCGGTGATTTTGGTTGCACCTCAGGAACTCCAAGGGATCGCTCAAGCTCATCTTTGACGATTTCGGCGATTGAGGCCACTTGAGGCTGCGACCTAGGGTACAACTTCTGCAGCTCTTCCCGTACAACCGCTCTGATAGTCTCGCGCAGATCGTCGGTGGACAGCAATTGAATTCCTGTGTAGTTGGTAGAGTTCGTGCGGCGGTAGAATTGCTGGTTCCGCATTTCGAGTGTCTTCTCAATGCTGGTGGCCTCGCGAAGGAACTCTTCTACGGTCTTCGGTGGGCTTCGTATCATTGCGCCGAAAAGTTCTTCCTTCACACCACGCATGAGAAGGCGGACTTTCTTCTCCTCAAGCATATCTGGGTCGGCGTGGCGGAACAGACGGTTCATTTCTTCCATGAAGATGGCAATGTTCTCGTTGTGTAGCTGCACTCGGGCGTCCAGCATAGCTTCGGCCCTTTCCTTGCGACGCTCGTAAAGGTGAGCAGGAAGCCGCTACGGAAGAGGTCCCATGTTGTCAAGGTTGACTCCCGGTTCTCAAACCACATTCTGGCGGCGTCTTCTAAGGCAAAGTATACATGCCGCAGCTTGTCGTCAGAGTCCCAGTTGTTAAAAGTCGCGATTCGTTCGTAGGTCTCCAGCCACGATTCCGGGTCTTCAGTTGCTGCTCCATGGAAGGTCGGTGGGTCCCGAGGTTGTTGTAGGATAACGGGGGATGCTGGGGCAGCTATTGGGGTTGTTTTGACCACGATCTTCTTTGTCGACTCAGGTAGAAGTCCGTGCTCTGGGGGCAGTCCTTGCAGTCTGCGGCTAGCACGCTGGTCGTGGGTGATGTTGGTTTTGTCCTCGGGCTTCGGGCTTGGATCGCGGCTTTGCGGGGGCGTTCAGTACATAAACGCACTAGCACCTCCACCAGATGTCACGTGGTAGTGACGGTTAAGAAGGCAGCAAAACTGTGATTAACAAAACAAGTGTTTTATTGGGCGAACTTGTGCCCTCAAAAACAGGCTACACTCAAAGAACAACGGTAGCGGCGAACACACTCGGTGATCGGCGAAAATCTGATCAGCGGGTCAAGCGCATCGGCTTTTATACAGCAGTCGTCGAATGTTTCAGACTAATCGTTGGGACCCGCGTGCCTTCCTCAAAGTTTTACACCATTCGCGTCAGGTGATGAAATCAGATAACACAAGGTTCGGCGAAAACAGACAGCGGATAGAAGCATCGATAACTTTCCAGAAACTTCGGATACATGCAGGCGCGTCCCGCGCTGCGCGATAACATTTGTTAGGCAGCGAAACGTGGTCACCCGATAAAGATAAGTACACGTGTCAGTATTAAGTGGCGTCATTGAGTGAGCCCAGTGAATGTGCACTGTCGCACATCTTTGTGGAAGCAAACCGCCATTCCTCGCGAGGCACGGCAGGCACAGAGCGCTGCATCGAGGAGGAGTCAGTGCGGTAAATGGAATGGGTCGTTGATGTTGTTAAACTAGCCGAGCCTCCGCGTGTGTACGCCATTACGTTGAAATCGTGGTGCCTAAACTCCCGCCTATGAAGGCAACATTATCTTACCGAGTGTCAAATTCCATGATGAATATCACAGAATGGAAGCGTTCTTGAAGAATCAGACAAAATGAAGTTGTCTTCATATTGATCACTCAGGCTTCTTAATATAAACATATATACGATTGAATATGTGAAAAACATTTTTATTTGCCGGCTCTATTTGTTTGCAGAAACTGTCTGCCAAAGCACTGAACCCAGCTAGGCAAGCAACTATGTGCATAAATAGCATTAGTTATATCAAAATTACCGATGCTTTAACTTCAGAGGACGTGTCTAATCTGGAGATAACAATGTTGAGGGAAAAAAAAAATATTATTCCATTTTACGGAGGTTAAGAGGGAGAGTGCGGTGATTACATAAACTCTGCTGTGTTATCAACGTACCTTTTTTCGCTGAGTTCTTCATTTTAAGAATACGATTATGGCAGCGAGATCATGTTGAAGGTTCTCAACATGCCTCCGAAGTCTGCACTTAACCCGTCCAAGTTCTTCCGTGCTTTTTTAAGCCACTGAAGTGCTTTTTAAGCACATCTTGGGACATCACTGCTTCGTTACAGTCCATAGTAAGGACTGTGATGACAATGGGAAAAGGGGGGGGTTCACTTTTAGTATTCGGACTTTGAATTGAGTTTATGAACTAGCGACCACGTACTGCTTTCACATGGCTTGTCCACTGTAGAAGCTCCATGTAATAAACTTCATACAATATAGTTTGCAATCCATTTCATAAACCTGCTCCAAAATTCCATTTTACTGCTATAAAATGCATTCTTGCTGCTTCAAAAGTTGCCTTGAAATGGCTGGGCCAGTAGCACCACTTTAATGCTAGCAGCTTGACAAACATTTTCTTCTTTCAGCGAGCCTAAGCACTCTATTATATATAGTAGGTGCTTTTCAAAAGAGACCATTTCTCCAATCTTTGTGTCCTACCTGAGAACAATTTTACAGTGTAATGAAGCAGACACGCCCCTGTGTATGTGCCAACTGATGAGGAAGACGAAGGACCGTGCCGTGATCGCTAGCGAGCCCCATGCTATGGACAACCCTTTCAGTGCCTCTCTGTACCTATCGCTCCACAATGTTGTGAACGACAATAAACCTTGTTGCATTTGGTGGAGGTTGCTGAGATCCTTCGCCTCATCCTGGAGCTCCGCACTCGAACCCCGCCAACAAAATCACCCTGCACTATGCCACCTCGTTGCCTGCACCACAGGCTGTCACTATTGTCTGCGCCGGCGTCCCTTGTCAACGTGACCCACCCATTTTCAGTGGGACCGCCGAACACGACGTGGAAGACTGGCTGTCATCGTATGAACGTGTAAGTGCCCATAACAAATGGGGCGACCAGTCTAAGCTGACTCATGTGCCTTTCTACCTTACTGACATAGCCAAACTTTGGTTCTTCAACCACGAATCCGACTTTACAGGCTGGTCAGCGTTTAAGACTCTTTTTGCCGAAGTGTTTGATCGTCCAGCTGTGCATAAGCTACGCGCTGAACAGCGTCCACATCAGTGCGCACAGCAGCCTAGAGAGACATTCCCCAGCTGCATGGAGGATGTTCTCGATTTAAGCAAGCGGGTAAATCCCAGCATGTCAGAGGATGACAAGATCAAACACATCCTCAAGGGCATCAAGGACAGCTCATTCCAGATGTTGCTGGCCAAAAGCCCTACTAGCTTATCCGTTCTCATTAACCTCTGCCAGAGCTTTGACGAGCTGCACTGCCAACGTTCCGTCGCCCGCCAGAACATGCAGCACGCCGATTCCGTCTCGAGCATCGCGGTTTCTACCGACCTGACCAACTCAGCCCTATTGCAGCATATCAAAGATTTTATTCGTGAAGAGGTGGTCAGGCAGCTCTCGCTGCTGCCTCACAGTGACGCACCTACGGCAGCTTTGCCTCCAACACTGCAGCAAGCCATCCGGACTCAGATATCCGAAGCACTTCCGGTAGCTCCTACAACCCCTCCCACCCAATCCTTTGAGTGTGCCGCTGTCCTATACTGACTTTACCACTCACCTTATGTCGCTGCTGCTCAGTAGTTGTGGTTGCACGGCCACCTGCGCCGACAGCTTCCTTTTCATTGCCCATGCATCTGGCTTCATTTCCAGTTGCCCGACCATCACCGCAGTTTTTTCATCCCACTGAGACGTGGCGCACTCAAGAGAACTGGCCTATCTGCTTCGCCGGCAGCATTGCTAGCCATGTGGCACGCTTCTGTCACCGCCGCGCCCCAACTACGCATACCACCTTTGACACGCCCAGCTACGCACCACAATATGCCACCACACCTCCATTTTCACCACGACGTCTTGACACTGATCGCCGGTCAGAAGCTCGGCGTTCCCCTTCCCCTCACTGGCATTCGATTTCGCCCCTGCATCGTTGAGCTCCCACTGAAAAGGGAAACTGACTGGTGCAGTTCCTGAGGCAAGAACTGCACAAAGATCGACGTTCTCAAAACCTCAATCTTCGTTGCAAAATGTTATTACCGTTTTTGTAGACTGAGTACCTGCAGTGGCGCTAATCAATACCGGAGCAGCCGTTTCCGTCATTCACGAGAACCTTTGTTGAAGACTATCGAAAGTGACTACAGCTCCCTCTGGCCTGGTGCTCGCCACTGCCAGCGCGCAGCGAATTCACCCTTCAGCTGTATGCACGGCCCATGTCGTCATCAACAACGTTCTGTACATAATCGAGTGTTTCGTGCTACCATCGAGCTCTCATGACCTCATCCTTGGTAGGGATTTCCTGTCACGTCATCATGCTGTCATTGACTGTTTGCGTGCAGAAGTGTCGCTTTTACCACTATGTGAATCGCTGCTGACTGGCTCTCCTCACTTTGCCGACAAACTCACTGTTGATGCCGACACAACCATACCCCCTGAGTCGTCGATGGCTGTTGTCCTGTCCTCTGATGCTGCATCTAACGCCACTGTAGTGTTCACGCCGTCCGATGTGTTTGTTCAGTGCAAGGGCATCGTTCTTCCGTTTTCCGTGCTCACTATAACGTCTGGGTCAACTGTGATGCTGGTCACCGACTACTACCAGTACCCGATCAGCCGACTGCGTGGAGACCCTAGGATACTTTCAGGCGGTCGACTGTGTTGACGATCTCAATGTTCCTACCGACTCACTCCGTTACGTTGACGCCATCGCTTCGGTCTCAGACTCATCACCTTTAGTGGGTTTTGACGCCATCGACCCTGTTCTTTCCCCATCTCATCGCCGCAAACTCCTCGCTCTCCTTCACAAGTTTCTCTCTTCTTTCAACTGTCATCAGATGTCATTGGGCCATGCCATCGGTGTTTCTCACACCATCGACACCGGTTTCCATCCCCCCTTGCGACAGTGCCCATATCGTGTCTCCACCGAAGAGCGCCGAATCGTCACGGAGCAAGTGGACGACATGCCCAAACGTAGAGTCATCCGTCCTTCTCAAAGCCCTTGGTCTTCACCTGTTGTATTGGTAAGAAAAGAAGATGGCTCCATTCGCTTTTGTGTCGACTACAGACGCCTAAACAAGATAACGAGAAAAGATGTTTATCCACTGCCTCGGATCGATGACACTCTCAACTGCTTACAAGGCGCAGAATATTTCACTTCCTTGGATCTGCGCTCCGGTTACTGTCAAGTCCCAATGACCGAACCTGACTGTCCAAAAACTGAATTCGTTACACCCGATGGCCTCTACGAGTTTAACATCATGCCTTTCGGGTTGTGCAACGTGCCTGCTACTTTTGAGCGTATGATCGACACCATCCTTCGCGGCCACAAATGGAAAACCTGTTTATGTTACCTCGACGACATCGTTGTCTTCTCAACCGATTTTCCGACACACCTCGCTCGCTTGTATGACATTCTGACCTGTCTCACATCTGCTGGCCTACAGTTTAACCTCAAAAAGTGCTGTTTTGCTGCCAGCAAGCTAACCATCTTGGGTCACGTTATCTCAAAAGACGTCATCTTCCTGGACCCAGACAAGCTTCGCGCCATTGCAGACTTCCCAACAGCCACATCTATCGAAACCCTCCGAAGTTTTATTGGCTTATGTTCCTATTTTCATCGCTTCGTACACAATCACGCATCCTTCATGGTGCCCTTGACAAGTTTACTTTCTGCCAGTAACGGCATAGCAGCGTGGTCACCTGAATATGATGCAGCATTTCAGCAGTTGCGCCACTTGTTGATTTCACCACCAATTCTTCGCCTATACGACCCTGATGCTCCCACGGAAGTTCGTACTGATCCCAGCGGAGTTGGCCTTGGTGCGGTCTTAGCACAACAGAAGGCTGGCTATGATGAATATGTTGCGCTTATGTGAGTTGTACTCTAAAGAAAGCAGAATTAAATTACTCAGTCACAGAAAAGGAGTGCCTAGTGATCATCTGGGCACTAAGCAAGTTTCTCCCACACCTTTACGGCCGTTCTTTCACCGTAGTTACTGACCACCATGCCATTTGTTCGCTTTCTTCCTTGAAAGACCCGTCAGGGTGCTTGGGACGTTGAGCGCTTTGCTTGTAAGAGTATGACATCCGCGTTATGTACTGCTTCAGTCGCAAGCACTCCGACGCTCATGCACTCTCCCACTCCCCACTGATGCCTGATTTGGCGTCTTTGTCAGCTTCCTAGTCCACCCTGTCACCGTTGACCATCAATGACATGCTCACAGAGCAGCGCAAGGACCCAACACTTGTAATGTTACTTGACTACCTTGCCGCTCCGTCTGATGTCCCTTCGACACGAGCACTGCTTCGCAAAGCAACCCACTTTTTCGTGCGGGACAACTTTCTATATCACCGCAACTATCTGCCCAACGATCGGAAATGGCTCCTTGCTATACCTGGTCGTATGCGCTCTGACATCTACGCGTCTTTTCACGTCGATTCCCTAAGCACTCGTGGTAGCGTCCTCAAAACTTACACAAGGTTGCGTCAGTGCTATTATTGGCGAGGCATGTACATTCAGTCTTGTACTACATGCCAACAAGGCAAGACACCACGCCAACCTACCCAGCGTTTCACAGGCCCATTGCAGCTGCTACCATGCCCGCCTTGTCCGTTCGACTGCGTTGGCCTCGACCTCTACAGCCCGCTCAGCAGGTGCGGAAATCGGTGCATTATTGTCGGCGTAGATCACCTTACTTGCTACACTGATGCTGCAGCTCTGCCAGCAGCAACCGCCCGTGACATTGTTTTTTTTTTCATCCTTCGCAATTTTGTTCTTCGCCACGGTGCTCCCCGAGAGTTAATGAGTGATAGGGGCCGTGTCTTCCTGTCCGAGGGCATCCAAGCCCTCCTCGCTGAGTGCAGGATAATTCACCGAAAATTGACCGTGTACCACCCCCAAACTAATGGTCTGACCGAGCGGTTCAATCGCACACTTTGCGACATGTTGCGGATGTATATTTCATCTGACCACTCCAACTGGGACACCGTACTCCCCTTTGTTACGTTCGCATACAACACTGCGACGCAAGTAACTACCGGCTCTTATCCCTTTTTCCTTGTGTATGGCCATGAGCCTTCGTGCCCTTTGGACACTATACTGCCGTACCAACCTGACGCTACAAAGTATACTCCACTTTCCGAAGTCGGCAAATATGCTGAAGATTGCCGTCAGCTGGCACGTGCCCTGACTAGCGAGACTCAAGAACGTCATAAGACACCACATGGCCATACTCATCAACCACCGCACAACTTTGCTCCTGGTTCGCTTGTGTGGCTTTGGATACCAGCCCACACTCCTGGCCTTTCTTCCAAACTCCTCGCATGTTATCACGGTCCATGCTGTATCATCAATGCCACTTCACCGGTCAACTACATCGTGGAGCCACTCACAGTGTCACCAGACCTGCGTCGTCGTGGGCAAGAGAGAGTACATGTCAACCGCCTGAAACCGTATTACGACCCGCTTGCCCGACATCCAGTTTTTATACTAGATGTCCAGTATTCTTATCCAGCCTTTTTATTGCATGCGTTGACAAATCTGGGAATACTACAGAGAGAACTGGAATTGTGTGCACAAAGTTTTGGCAGGCCTATGAGTGCAATCATAGAGTGTTTAAATGAAATGGCTTCTGTACTTGTATAGGCACGGCAGGCCCGGGAACAGCATATCATGGAGATGCTGCGAAACATGCAGGTGAGTACACACAACATGTAGCAGGTGTGGTGTCACAAGAAAGTGTTTGCACTGCAGTCGCGATATGACCTGGACCAGGCCCTGGTGCTGTGCCAGATGAATGGTTTCAAGCCAGGTATCCTGCATCTCTACGAGAAGGCCAAGTTGTGAGTTGCTGTTGTTGCAGCTTTAGCTGTTTTAGCCCTTGGTACCATGGCTGATTAACCAAGTGTATTACAAAGAAAAGCATCTATAACTAATATTTTATTGAAAGCTCGAATGCACAATAATTGCTGTTGGGTAATTTCGGTGTTGGTTAGCTCAATTGTAGGGGTGCGCAAATACTGAATAGTAGACTTCGAATCGAATATAGAATCGAATCAAGAAAAATAAGCTGACTATTGAATCAAATGTTGAATATTAGATTTTCACAAAATTTCATGCTTACAAATTTTTGGTAGGAGAATACAGGGCTGAACATGCTCAGGAATCTCCTAGCATTGCATAACAAGAATGTAGCAAGCTATCAGTAACTTATGTACATATAGAGAAATCAAAATATACAGTACAGTCTACTTTTATTAAAGGAAACACGAAATTAGTATGCCAGCACAGATTACAGCTCAATTCTAGTATATGAAGGTCTGAAAAGTATATTTTTTATCAATAGAATTTCTGTTGCATATAAGAAGCGATTCCCCTCTGCAACCAATGAATTAGTGAATTAGTTCCATTGTGCTGAATACTGTAACGGTTGGCATGTACCACCCTGGGCAAAAAGGATGCTCGAAAGACCCTGCTCAACCGAAAAGGAAGATGGGTTTCCAATTTGCCGTGGTTGTCTCGAGTGGTTACCGGTCTGGCAGGTGCAACACAGTACTTACAGGCCCCTTCGTGTGTATGCATGCCTAAGTGAAACCACGGACACAGTCTGGTGGACACCCAGCAGTGTTTCACAGGCCCCTTTGTGTGTGTGCGCGAAAACCCTTTCCGCGAACCAGACAGGACGCCTGGGCTGCCACCAGCCGAGGCACGCTCGTGAAGACGTTAACTGGGACAATGGATCAGTTGCCCTTCTGCAACTAGACGTCCTTTTCGCGAACCAACCTCGCCTAGAAGAAAGGATAAGTGTCTGCTATCCCGGACCTGCGGGTTGCCACCTGCGTAGGCGGGTATGTGCAACCTCACCAGAGAGCAGTGGGTGCTGCCGCCAAGCACCGTGAGACTCGGTGCATGTCACTTGACGTTTACGTAAGCAAGATCCCGCCTACGATTTTAGAGGGCCTATTTAAGCGGCCCCGTAATGTACTTTTTTACACTTCATTCTCTTCTCATCTTTCACCAACCATTGAATAAACGGTGCAAGTTTCGCAGAAATCGTCTCATCCTTGCCTGGTCGCCATGGTCTACCGGATGCCTGCAGCCCGCCGACAACGCCACGCTACCCAATAGTAACGTTGGTTGAGCTTCGATAAACAGGCGCGCAACAACTGATCGGCAGCGGTGGGGTACTACCCTGTAGAACATAACAATACCAGTGAGGTTCTCAGTTTGATAGTGCACCTGTGTTTTACGGCAGTCCTTTATTTATTGCATAGAAAGCTTGTCTTTCCAGTTTTTCTCTAAAACACAAATCGGCTATTCCAGCTTTCCTGCAGGTGGGTTATAGTAAGGCCAATCAGCATGACAAGTGAAAGGACCAGGCATCATGTGACTGGACCACTGTTCTGCTCGCAGCCGGTGCCGTTGGTAAAGAATGGGTGCCGTCCATGCTGTTTCATTGTCAGGTTCAGCATTATTTGCCACTTACCAGATTCCGGAATCTAGAGGGTCACAGCAAGATCGTCCAACGCCGGGGAAGCTCAATGTGTCAGCCAGGGCTGCCTGTCTGCAGCACCCTCAGTGCGCCTTTTGCGCCAAAAATGAACGCTCGTTTGGGTGGCATCAAACACGAGGGGCTCCGCAGTACACGCGACCTGTGGCACTGTGTGGGTCTCCACATAGAATATATTGAATATTCGAAAAATCAAATAGTAGATATTCGATTTATGAGTAGAATAATTTGAATGTTCCCTATTCAATTCAGTTCATCAATATTCAAGTATTAGCACACCCTTACTAATTGGTACTCATTTCTGAACTGAACTCCTCCAGATCTTGGTCATGCTATCAGGTCAACGGGGAGAGGGCCTCTGAGAATTTTGAGCTGGAGTGTGATACTTTTGAAGAAACCAGGCCAATTTGTTTAGAGTGCTGAATTTTGACCAGTCAGATGTGAAGCACTCCTCCAAAGTGCTCGAAAGCAACCAGCTGAATGTGCTATTAATGTGGCTGCTGCATTCATATGCGAGCTAGAAATGTGATTTATGTTTTACTTGACTGAGCTACCCGCATTCCATATGACCAGACAAGTGTTGTTTGATAGTCAAAAATGTAGCGACTCAAAACCTTGACAACCAAGCTGGTTTAAAGCTGTGTTCTAAATGAGTAAGCTGGCTAGCAGCTTTGTGACTGAGTCATGAGATAATAAGTGACTGTAAACAGATGGCCTAATTCTTAAGAGGAAGCTTTAGCTCGGTGCCAACTCCAATCTAGCCTATTCTAGTACATGTAGAACTCAGAAATGTGTTAATGAGGAAACCTCTGAACCGATTTGAATAAGATTTCTTGCATTTAAGAAAGAAAGTTCAATTCTAGTGACGATAGGAAGCAGAGGTTAAATTTAGGACATGAATTTTTCCACAAAGATTGCCAAAAATTGGTATGCTAAAAAAAACAACAGCAAGAATAATTCAACCACGAAGCTTACAGATCTGCAATTCTGCACCAAAAATGAATATCACGGTTTTGTAAACAGCATCTGTTAGAGCATCTGAAACAAACAAATTTGATCTATCAACTTATATTTTATCTGAATTTGTTACAATGTTTGTGAGGGTTATGCAAAAGTCCTACTCACATATAAGGGGTGTAATTGAGTGCCCTGTATAATATCTCAATATTGCCTGCTTTAGATGTACACATTGATGCACTTCAAATAATTTTTGTATCATTCTTGATTGCCGAGTTAGAGATGTAAACTTGATAGTTACATTTCTAAAAAATTTGCAAATTGTAGAAATGTTACTGGCCTAAATCAATATTTGGCTTCCAGGGGTAACTAGATCTTCACCTTTTCTTTCAACTGCAACAAACCTCATCAAACTTGGTGCAGTGGTTGCCAAGAAAAGCTATTTATATGTTTCCATGTATTTAGATAGGAGCCCCCAAGCTAAAGCCCTAAACCTTCCTGTGAAGTGAGGTTCGAGTATAATTTAGTTCTTGTAGGCCCTGGAGTGAGCTTAGCTCAGCTCTTTTAAGGTTGTGATGGATGCCTTTATGAATAGGTGGTGTCCAAAACATGGTGACCGTGACATGCTTCCGGCTCCTGCAATCACTTCTGCCACATGCAGGCCACAAAAGCATGGCTTTTGAGGTTCACATTTGTTACTCCAAGAGAGCTGTTGCAGGGGATGTGATTTTGACACCACCTATTTGGAACTCATGAATAAGTGACTGCAAAGTGATGAATTTGTTCACAAGTGAGGTTCGAGTCTAATTAAATTTCTTTAAGCACTGTAATGGGCTTATGGGAGTTTGTGATTAGCCCTTTCTGTGGTGACTGATTCTGCATGCAGTGCGCAAGTTCATAGCTTGAACAGCAACATTTCTTTATTTCCACACTTGAAGAGCCGCCAACTATGTGGCACCTGCTTCCCTCGGAGAAAAGTGACAGATCCAATTTCGACAAATTTTCATTGGTGAACAACCATGTAGTTATGAAGTACATGGCAGAACGGGCAGGAAACGCAGACTGCCACCGACTGAACGGAAGCCCACAGCAGTCTCAAATGGATGACAGCAGTAGGCAGCAAACTCGAATGGATGATGGCAGCAGTTTTTAGCATAAGGTGGCAGCAAATTTCTACCGCTTTGATGTTGTGCTTCCGGCGACGGCCGGAGGCGCTCTGCTTCCTGTAGACGGCCACCTGGTCTTTAGAACACCACGCGTAGATGTGGGTTCAGCTGTCTCTGTGGGTTTATTCATGCGCACCTGGTCCAGCGGTGTTCGAATTATCTCATCCGACTGGTGTTCACTCAAACTGCCAAGAGCGATTTTTAATATTTTTTCACTGCACGAGGCCTTCGCTTCTGTTTCGTCGTCCTCTTGTTGGTGTTGGCTGCTCCATCGTCTGCTATCCTTTCTGCTTCGAAGACTGCCATGTACTTCATTACAGTAGAAAAGAAGATATCAACATGAATGAGCTCCTGTATAAGTGTGTAGTTGAGGAAGTGTTAAATATACGAGTTCCTTCTAAAAAGTAATGGGACTGGTATCACTGACACTTGTTTATATGCCAAATGGCAAAATACAAGGTGCTTTCTTTAAGGTAATTCTCCTGCAGTCTAACAACATGCTTTTTCACCCATCTCTACCACACCTCTATGCGTAAGGATTATTCTGGGATATTCTGCACCACTGTTATTACAGCCCCCTTGACCACCTCTGCACCTTCAGAACGAGCCCCATTGATAGTCGCCTTCAGCTTGGGCAATAAGAATAAGTTAGAGAGAGTATGATCAGAGAAATAGGGAGGTTGTTTCAAGATAGTGATGTTCCTTTTGGCCAGGATCTTGTCCTGCGAAGTTTTGTCCTGCCACAAGTTCCAGTTCTTGTTGTGCCCTAAGTGATGCAAATGCCACAGGGTATTTTCGTATACACTTGCAGGATAGCTGTCTGTCCCTGTGGTGAGTACTTAATGTGAACGGTAACTCTCACATTGAGAAACCTGATCAGCAACCCCGCAGGGGCGTCTGCGTCAGCAGGCGTTTGGTGTGTTGCGACACCACGGACCCGAGCACACAAGGGTTGGACCCTCCCGCGTGTAGCCGTGCGCGGCTTAGCCGTGTCTGGGGAAAGAGGGATCCTGGAGGTTGAGCCGATGCTGGGTGTTTGGACCTTTAAGGCCCCCCGGCGGAGGCAACACACCTCTTCGGCCTCGGCTTCACATAGACGGCACCCCCGGACTGACCCACCCGGGGGAAATCGGCAGTCGTCTTTTCCTGTCCTCCTCTCCAATCTTCGTCTTTCTCTCTCGCCCTTTTCATCTTTCCTGTCTTCTCTTCACTTCTGCTAACTTCCTAGTCTCCCGGCGGCAAGGGTTAACCTTGTGTAGCTAGCCAGCCTTGGTTATGCTGTATTTGGTTATAGCAGCGATGTACGGCTGGCGTTGGCAGGGTTTCTCTAGCAGGAACTCCTGTCACGTCCCCTTGTTGGGCTCCATGGTGGGTGGTCGGCATCGCAGCCGAAAACCCTACTGTACTCATGGAAAACGCTTTTCCTAAACTCCCTGATCGCCCTCACAAACGAGGGCGCACCGAAGATCTCTTTCAGTTTTTCGGACAAGTCCAGAACTTTCCTAGATATCATGTGATCCACTCAGAAAACCCAGACAAACTAGTGCGTAACATTTCACCGTTCCTTGTTTTGAAGTCTTTAACTGAAGTTTTTGGAACAGGATATAAGGCGTCGAGAATGACAAGTGGTGATCTTCTCTTGGAGCTCCACGATAAGAAGCAGTACGAGAAACTGCCGAAACTTGTCTCATTTGGGGAGACCCAAATAACAGTTACTCCGCACCGAACCATGAACAGCACCCTCGGCGTTGTCTCGGACGATGACATGCTAGAGCTCACTGAAGCTGAACTCTTGGAGGGCTTCAGTGAACAGAATGTCATAAATGTTAAGCGAATTAAGATCAGGCGAGACGGTAAAGAGATCAATACGAAACACCTGATACTCACTTTCGGTTCAAGTGTCCTCCCCGAGTCCGTCGAGGCCGGCTATATCAAACTTCGTGTTAGGCCATACGTGCCCAATCCTCTTAGGTGCTTTAAGTGCCAAAGGTTCGGCCACAGTTCACAGAACTGTCGAGGCCGGCTGACATGTGCCAAGTGCAGTGACAATGAACATTCTTCCGAAACATGCCAGAAAACTCCACATTGTGTCAACTGTGATGGCGAGTATCCCGCATATTCGCGCTCATGCCCGTCCTGGAAGAGAGAAAAGGAGATTGTGACAATCAAAGTCAAAGAAAACATATCTTTCAAAGAGGCACGTAGGTGGGTATCATACCTGCCAAAGAGCAGCTTTGCCGAAGTGGCGCGTAAGGGGGCAGCGTCACAACGGCCTCCGGCGGCTGTCCGACCCACAGTCAGTGAGTCGGCAGTTACGCCATCTGCCCCCGCGGCGGTTGCAGCTAGCGCTGCTCCGCCAACCCAGCAGACGGGGCCATCGACCCCGAAGGTGGGCGCAGCCGAAGCTGCCCCAACCTCCGAGACCCCTTCCAGCGCTGGCAACGGCCAGCGCAGCCAAATCCCTCAGGGAGCCCCATCGACCTCCGGGCTGGTGGGCGCAGGGGTCTTGCCTTCCGGGGCAGGACTCTCTCGGAAAACCTCTCGCTCGCAAGAGCGCTTGTCCGGCGTCTCACAGGAGGCAATGGACACCACACCTGTCCCCAAGGCGCACCAAACGCCTAGGGAGCGTCGAGAATCGCTCGAACGCTTCAGAAAGAACAAAACACCTATTACAGGGCCTCGAAAGGGCTCTGTAATGTAAGGCATCCCTTCCGTTTCCGTAAACACAGCACCTATATTTCTTTAAATATGGATACACAAATCATTCAATGGAATGTCAGAGGTCTTCTTAGGAATCTTGATGATGTGCAAGAACTCATCCATACACACAATCCAAAAGTGCTGTGTTTACAGGAAACACACTTGAAATCAAAATACACAAACTTTCTTCGACAATATGTTACTTTTCGGAAAGATCGCGATGATGCTGTCGCATCATCGGGCGGTGTTGCAATTATAATTCAAAAAAGCGTAGCCTGTCAACGTTTACAGCTACGAACGGCCCTTGAGGCAGTGGCGGTTCGAGCTGTTCTCCTTAATAAACTCGTCACCATTTGCTCGCTTTACGTACCCCCACACTACAAATTAAACAAACATGAATTTCAGTCATTTATAGACGAACTGCCAGAACCTTATGTTGTTCTTGGCGATTTCAATGCGCACAGCTCCCTGTGGGGCGACTCTCGTACAGACGCGCGAGGTCGTCTTGTTGAACAGTTCCTTTTTTCTTCTGGAGCGTGCCTTCTCAATAAGAAAGAACCTACATATTACTCTCTTGCAAGCAGAACCTTTTCTTCAATAGATCTGAGCATAGTTTCCCCGTCTATACTGCCCGAACTCGAATGGGAAGTTACGAATAATCCCTACGGAAGCGACCACTTCCCCATACTATTAAGAACACTTAAAGAAAATGAATATCCACCACAGGCTTCTAGGTGGAAGATTGACACAGCAGACTGGGAGGAATTCCGAAACTTAACTAGTATATCATGGGATGACATGTCTTCTTTAGAAATCGACGCTGCTGTGGAGTACTTCACAGCCTTCATAATAGATGCCGCATGTAAATGCATACGTGAAGTAAGTGGCTCGGCATGCAAACGGCATGTCCCGTGGTGGTACGATGAATGCAGAATCGCACGTAGGAATCAGAACAAAGCGTGGGGGTTGCTACGCGCTTCGCCCACTGCAGAAAATCTTGTCAACTTTAAGAAAGTAAAGTCCCAAGGCAGGAGAACCCGCCGACAGGCTAGAAGAGAAAGTTGGGAGAAGTTTTTATCGAGTATAAACTCTTATACAGATGAGGCCAAAGTATGGAACAAGGTAAATAGAATTATAGGGCGACAAACATATTCGCTTCCTCTGGTAAATACACAGGGCGATACACTGCAAGATCAGGCAGACTCACTTGGGGAGCACTTTGAGAGCGTATCAAGTTCAAATCATTATTCGCAATCCTTCCTGAAATATAAGCAAATAGAAGAACGTAAGCCATTAACAAGAAAATGTCGAGAGAATGAGCCTTACAACCGTCCATTTAGTATTGCCGAATTGAGAGCTGCCCTGAGCGCATGCAAGAGCTCCGCACCAGGATCTGATAGAGTCATGTATGAAATGCTCAAAAACTTACACAATGATACGCAAGTTACACTACTCACACTTTTCAACACCATCTGGAATGCAGGGTACCTTCCAACCGCGTGGAAGGAAGCCATTGTGGTCCCTGTTTTGAAACAAGGCAAAGACCCTTCCTCAGTGGCAAGTTACTGCCCGATAGCCCTCACAAGTTGCATTTGTAAGGTGTTTGAAAAAATGATAAATCGGCGACTCATTCATTTCCTTGAACAGAGCAAAATGCTTGATCCTTATCAGTGCGGCTTCCGAGAAGGGCGATCCACAACTGACCATCTTGTACGTGTAGAAGCAAATATTCGGGACGCATTTGTACACAAACAGTTTTTGTTATCCATATTCCTAGATATGGAGAAGGCGTATGATACGACGTGGCGTTATGGAATCTTAAGAGACTTGTCAGAAATGGGCATCCATGGTAATATGCTAAACCTCATAGAAAGCTATTTGTCCAGTCGTACATTCCGGGTAAAAGTCGGTAATGTACTTTCGCGTCCTTTTACGCAAGAAACGGGTGTACCCCAAGGAGGCGTGCTCAGCTGCACACTCTTTATCGTGAAGATGAACACGCTTCGCGCTTCATTACCACCGGCAATCTTTTATTCTGTCTACGTGGACAACATTCAAATAGCTTTCAAATCCTGTAACCTCGCAGTGTGCGAGAGACAGGTACAGCATGGCCTGAACAAAGTCTCAATGTGGGCAGACAAGAATGGATTTAAGATCAACCCTAACAAAAGCTCTTGTGTTCTTTTTACAAGAAAGAGAGGCCTGGTTCCGGATCCTTCCTTAGAACTGTGTGGACAACGAATACCTATCAGCAAAGAGCACAAATTCCTAGGTATCATACTTGACTACAGACTCACTTTCATTCCACACATTAAATATCTGAAAGAAAAATGTCTAAAAGCAATGAACTTAATGAAACTTCTATCCCAGACTACATGGGGTAGTGACAGGAAGTGTTTAATGAACCTATACAAGAGCCTAATTCGGTCTCGATTAGATTATGGTGCTGTAGTATATAACTCTGCCTCCCCGAGCGCGCTAAAGATGCTGGACCCAGTCCACCATCTAGGAATCCGGCTAGCCACTGGTGCTTTCAGAACGAGTCCTATACAAAGTTTATATGCAGAATCGAATAAGTGGTCACTTCATATCCAGAGAACATACATCAGCCAAACATATTTTCTGAAAGTCCACTCAAATCCTCAACATCCCTGTTTTAATACCATTAATGACATGACATATGCTACACTCTTTCGCAATCGTCCCTCCGTAAGACAGCCTTTCTCGCTGCGTGTGAGGGAGCTTAGTGAAGAAATGCACGTTCCACTCCTCGAGCTTCGCCTAATGCATCCAGCCAAGCTGCTACCTCCTTGGGAGTGGCAGCTCATACAATGCGATATATCTTTCGTGGAAGTCACAAAGCATGCTCCAGAGATTGAAATCCAGATGCATTTCCGGGAACTCCAGCACAAATACTCCTGCACGGAGTTCTACACAGACGCATCAAAGTCACACGAGGGGTGTCCTATGCAGCCGTCGGTCCATCCTTCTGGGAATCCGACGTACTGCATTCGGAAACTAGTATCTTTACAGCTGAGGCCTACGCACTGCTGTCGGCCGTAAAGCATATAAATAAATCACAACTCCAGAAATCAATTATATATACGGACTCCCTCAGTGTTGTGAAAGCCTTGATGTCTTTCTGTAATCACAAAAATCCAGTATTTAATGAACTCTACTCCGCACTGTGCAAAGCATATATATCTAACCAACATGTGATCATATGCTGGGTGCCTGGACATAGGGGCATCGAGGGAAACGTTCTAGCCGACCAGATGGCCACATCAATTTCATTGCATGCAGTTAATCCTGCTGCTTCGGTCCCTGTCACAGACCTGAAGCCTTTCTTAAGAAGGAAACTACGAAACCACTGGCAACGCATGTGGGACGAAGAAATAAATAATAAACTGCATGTAATAAAGCCACAATTAGGTTTCTGGCCTCCTGTAACAAAATCCCGCCGGACAGACGTTCTATTCTGCCGTCTAAGAATAGGACACACTTTTGGCACACATAACTTTTTAAACGAGCCTCCAACCTGTGGTAGATGCGGGGAGAGGCTGACCGTCCTCCATGTCCTACTGGAGTGTCGGGAAGCCGAATCTGAAAGAAGGAAACATTTTCTCTTAGCATTCCGGCAACACATCCCCCTTCATCCTGTTATGTTACTTGGCCCGGAACCACTCTTTGACACCGACGCCGTCCTAGGTTTTTTGAAAGATGTTGTATTGCATGTTATTAGCCCCACACGTTCGTAGCGCTTCCTCTCTTCAGAGGATGCCGCTGTGATAATTACTCTGAATAGCACATGCCTCTAGGCCCTTGTGGTTCAAGGGCTCTGGCGAGGCAGTAGTGCTGTTAACAATTTAACATCTCGCATATTTTAAACAATGCATCATTCTTCTACGGTGGATTTTATTGTTCATTGTATTCATCATTAGACATCGCCATAATTTTATAGCACGTATATTTTACACACTTTACAGCGACTATTTTTAGGCCACTTTACAGCCAAGTCACATCTTCCATAATACATTGTTAACACTACCACTTGTCATGGCGCTCTTTGGCCAAACCTGGCCCTTGCGCAACAAAACACCACACATCATCATCATCTGATCAGCAAGTGTTCCACTTTTGACTTGGACTGCCTTGATTTATTTGGCCTCGGCGAAGTCTGAGACTTTCATTACAGCTCTGGTGCTTGAATTCTGGGTAATACCAACAAATACATGTTTCATACCCAATGATGAATCTCTAAAGGAAGTCTGGTTTAGTTTGAAAACGTGTGATCATGTATTGACGCAACTGCATGTGGAGCTCCTTTTAGTAAGAATTCAGCAGCCATTGCCCTGTTTCTGTACTGAGTTCATGCACACAAAAATCGTTGGTGATTCCAAGTGCTGTCATTTTGCATATGCCACTGGCTGGCAATCATTTGAAAAGTTAGCTGACGATCAGCAAGCACCCCACACCTGGTCTTACCCATTCCACATTACCATCAGTCTTTCTTACTGAAGGCTTCCCGCTTCTGGATTGACCTTCCATTTCCTTGCGCCCCTCTTTGAACCTATGGTGTTACTCAAACATGTGTGTGCATGACAAGGTGTTATCTTCATACACTTGCCGAAACATTTAAAGTGTTTCTAGTGAATTATTCCCCGACCGGACAGCAAATATCATGTTGATCCGTTGCTCCATCTCCACGGTTTATTCCAGAGCTCTCAGAGCTGAATGACATGACAAGATACGGCTGCAAATGAATGTATGTTATAAAAAGTGAAATAGTTACAAAAAGTGTTAATTATAGTTATACACTACCAAGACGTCACATTACTTGATTACATAAAAATTGTACCCCTATTTTATACAAAGCCTACAGAAAAGGCCTAGCCCTGTTACTTTTTGGACAGACTTGGTAACTGTGTGTGGTGCCGTACATCAAAACTTGGAATCTTGCAGGTACCACCAGATCCTCGCCTACCATATTGACCAACACGACTATGATGGCGTGATCAAGTTGTGTGAGAAGTTTGGGTGCGTGTAGTGCCCCCTAGAGGCAGTGAGCTGGCGGTGACTGAGGTCATTACCTTTGCAGTATCTATGATCCCAACCTCTGGATTCAAGCGCTTGGCTTCTTTGCACGAGCTGAGGGTGCCAGCCAGCATCTGTCCACTGTGCTGCAGCATATCCTTTTGCTAGGAACTTGGTGGGAATGTCTACTGTGCAGGGCTCTTTTTATCAATGGGACGGCATGCTTTTAGGGCTCTACGTGCACGTTTGCTTGTGTGTTCGTGGCAAAAATGCTTGCTGAAACACAGCCTGCCAACTTTTGAATTTTTTCATAAAATGCCAGAGTTCCTTACTATTGTTGTCTTGGCACCAATAACCTTGATTTTTCATTTGTGTCCAGTTTAGAGCGAGAAACTTATTTCAAGAAAATACAAGTGCATTTGCTCATTGATTTTCTAGAGACTGGTAAGTCGGACCCATTGCAAAGCTTGGCGGCTATTACGTGACTGTTCTGTTAAAAACCTCATGAACATTTTTCTTTAGCACAGAGTATTCTCTGTGCCAGAGAAAATATCACTGAATATTTAATGCAACTATAGAACAGAAGGCCTGTTCACAGCCTCCCAAGAGAATAAACTCCACAAAATTATTTCATTTAACAGTCAACATCTTGAGTAATAAAACAGTTATATTTTACCAGATTTTGGCATTTCGTGGCTTCAACTGTGGCATTTTTCAGATTTTAAGGTTGGCAGGTTTGCTGAAGTCTTACATTCAGCTTTTGGGCAAAAAAGATGCCAGCGAATCCCCCCGTTTATTCGTGAGATTTTTTTCTTGCCCACAAGAACCATTGCTGAGCACCGAGTGTCGAGGCGCATGAGTGTCCGGGCACTTGCTGTTTGCTCCTTGACTGTCGTGCCTGCACAGGTGGAAAAGGGGCGCCTACTGCCACCCGTATTGGTAGTGGAAATGACTCGGCCTGCACCCCTATCAACACTGCGGGACTACCTGGTACGGCACCTACAGGCTGAGAGCCGGCAGCTAGATGAGCACCAGCGGCTCATTGCTCAGTACCGCCAGGAAACTGAACGTGTTCGGCAGGAGATGCATGACTTACGTAATGGCCCAAGAATCTTCCAGGTGAGGTCCTGGCCTCTAGGACAAGAAGTTGAAGTTGTGATCATTCTGGAATCTACTATATTCTGTGGCACTTAAAGATGAGAACAAGAAACAAGCAAAGGAAATGTGCACCATGCAATTGATTATATTTCACAGACAATTGCCAGGGTTGGTATTCTCAAACAATCACTGTTGGGGCTGCTACAGTAGACTCCCTTTAAGATGAACTCGAAGGGACCATGAAAATTCGTTCGTCTTATCAGAAGAATAATTGGCAACTTGACCAGGTGCATCCAAATATTTGACTTCAAAATGGTGAATGAAGTTGACTTAAAACAGCAAAAAAAATGACATAAAAAGCATTTATTTAGCTGAATTTTAATGGAAAACTGTTTTCAAGTGGTACCCTTGCTTGGTTTCATCCAGTCTGTGATGGATGTTTGGCGCTTCTGTGCTAATTGGCGAGCAGCCACAAATGATGTCATCACACCTAATGACCTTAAAAATCCTTCTATGCCTTCGTGCTGCTGGAAAACGTTCAGTAGGAAGTTAAAGCAGGCATCTGCCACCTCACAGGTCATTGGCGCAGATTCCGAGCTAGCAAGGTATGAAGGAGTGCACTGAGCGCACGGCAGAGCAACGCAACCTAGAGGAAAGTCCAGGTGATATTGAGCGAAGTGGGTAAGGAGAAACGAGGTGAAGCGTCACAGAGGAGGAAGGTAGGCGGAAGAGCGCTGCGTTGACCTCCTCTGGCAGTTGCTACAGGTTTCATTTGCGATACGGACATAATGGGTTCGTCTTATGATGACATCGTCCTCTGGCACTGTACACTGTGTGTGTGAGGGAAAGCGTGCGACGGTGAACCGACGATGGTGGCTCAATCTTGCGTGCGCAAAGGAGGAAAGGGGAAGAGGAGAGGGAACGCGCCGTCTTCAGTCGTGCGTATGGCACTGGGAGGGGAAGGAGGCGGGTGTTGCACTTTGGCCTTGCACGGTCGCGCGGGCTTTATATTGAATGTGATTTACTTTGGGGGCTCAGTATAGGTGGGCCGATGGCTCATAGCTTTGCGTGTGCTGTGTTCTCGCCCCTCAGTTTGAAGCGATAGCGTGAAGGTCACTTCACTCGCTGCTGCCGCCGCGATTTTGTCAGTTAGCGTCCGCAGTCATCGAGTGTGATTTGTTCACGCTTGCCTATGCACGCTGACACCATGCTTACGAACTTAGTAAACGAACGTTTACTAGGGGGTGTTCTACTCCAGCAGCTGCTGCGTATGGCATGGCTGCGAGGGTCCTGTCTTGAATACGATCTGCAATGCAGACAGTCTAGGTACACTAAGGGCTGATAGCTTCGTCTGCGCTATAACACCCATATGCTTGCGCGTCACCCGCATTCACGAAGTGAAACGAGGCTGTCTCTTTTGTTTCTTCCTCTTGTTTTCGCCTCTGTCTGCGGGCGATGTATGCTGCAGTCCTCCAGTAAGGTGCCTTGATGCACGTGCCCCCGTGCGCAGCACATAGAGGCACCCTAGCCTCTAGGGTCGGTAGCGGTGGCGGTCACTCCGAATGTTCGTCTTAACCAAAGAGCACGCCTGAGGCAGTTCATCTTAAGCGAATTTGTTTGTGCATTGAGTCTATGGAAAACCAAACAAACTTTTTTGTCCAGTCCATGCTTAACAAAAAAAGAAGAAAGAAGAAACATAGTGTCCTTCCACTCTGTGGAGAAGGATGACCAGCAATTCTGTGTATGTGGGCCCCTTAATGGCAAACTGCACCTCTACCACGGGTCAGCCCAGCATTACACTGTCTTTGGGGTCGGCCCACGTGTGAAAAATTATTGGTCTACGCGTGGATGTGATGCACCAGATCATATAGCTATAGACAGCTTCGCTGTAAAAAGCGGTGCAGCGACTTAATTAATGGCGACATACTGGATATGGCGTTGCACTGCTAAACTCGAGCTCATGGGTTCAAACCAGGTCGCGGAATTCGATGAGAATGAAATGGAAAAACACTCGTGTACTTCTGTTTAGGTGCACGTTAAAGAACCCGACATAGTAAGAACTGAACAGGGTGCCTCATAGTCATATTGCTCGACGTAAAACGCCAGAATTTGTTTAATTAAAGAATAAATAAAAAAGAAGGTAGCTGTGTCTTTCGGCTTTTTTCTAGGGTGGTAAACAAAAGAAATTATTCTTGAGTCTGATTTCTGAGAAAAACCTGTTACGCTTATCTTATATTTCATCCCTAAATGTAATATGCCCTTCCCAACTGTACGTCCACTCAACTATGTATATATATATAAGCAGCTTCTGTATTATAAACAGCTGCTTTCAGTTATCTGGTGCATTATCATACGGACAATAATGAAGCAATTAAAGGAATGGCATGCCTCACATACACATAGAGATATTTGTAGATCTGCTCTGTTCGTTGAAGATAAGTGTGGTACTACATTAATTGGGTGCTTAGTTTTAATTGGTTGGAGGCATGGTGAGACTGTCAAAAAAGGTTCCTTTGCCTGAATCGAGTTAGCAGATTTACAGGTTGCTCCAAAATGGGGTGTTTATATTGAATGACAGCTAGGAACCTGTTCAGCCGAACTGATTAGCACCCGTGCGTTAATTCTCTCAGGAACCGGTGCACCTCTGCGCAATAGCCACGACTTTCCAGCAGCACAATCATTCGGAATAAGAGTCCTGACTTGCATTGGCCCCTTACCTTCAAGGCTTCAAAAGTGCTGTCTATGTGTTAGATTGGAACGAAATCGGCCCTTCAATAATTTTGCAGCGGAACTGTTTTAGGCTAGTTTCCAGCAGTTCATGATCTGTGTAGACAAAATGATGGCGGAGTTAAGAGAGCTAAAATAGCTTAAGCATCAGGCAAAATTGTATCGGCATACGCGTCTCAGGTGCATTTGCCAGATGAGTCAAAATCTGTGATGGATGGCGGTTTGATGCGTTGCGATCTACACTAGCAATGACAGTGCAGCTGTTGAGCCCTATGCCTTGCCTATGACAGGCGAGAGCTGATGCGTGCACCATACAGACTGGGGATGGAATCGTTGTTTCCCACCGTATACGTTTGTCCCAGAACATACGTTCATCCCGGAATGATCGACACATTTGAGTGAATCCTCCCGGTGGACCCCAATCCCATCATTATTGTGGGTGACTTTAACGTCAACGTGTCTCGTCCCGACAGAAAGTGGTTCTTGGCGTTTCTCTTGGAAAGGTTCGGCCTTCAATGTTACACTAAGACCAATGTCTCCATGATGCATAGACCTAAATTTCGCCAAGAACATCTCCATTGTCGTGATAGAGGAAGAAGAAGGCGCATAACCGGTGGGACGCGCTTCACATCGGCTTCGCAGTTTTTCGATGACTGTGCCGGATTATCACCTTGTGCTACAAAAATTCTTGCACCAAGTGTTCCGTGTAGTCATCAGGACCACGAGGATACCTGCCTTTAAGGTAGGGGACCATTTTTGGGACTTTAAGGACGATTGTGTGCCCACCTAAGGCGAATCGTCGCTAAGCCTAGGCTTGCTCCGCCGACCGCTTGGCCTAGCCGCCGCGGCCGACGGGCGGTCGCTGCTGGAACGCACATTATTGCGAACTCTACCTGCATCATGGCCACTCCCATGAGTGTTGAAATAGAGGGGGAGGATATTCAACCCGAAGAAGTGACCAGGACCCTGGGCTGGCGCATCGCCGGTGAACGCAAGTCCCGACCACGTCAGCGAGACCTAGGTCTACCCAATGCACTTCAATCGAAACCCTCCGGTGCCGGTCGTAGACCCGAGAACGCCAAAGATACGTTAATCAAGAGAGCGCGCATGCCTGCACTGCCCCGAGACGATACCAAGATCGTGGTGAGACCACGCGGGGGTCTGAATATCAGCAAGGTCGGCCATATGGAAGTTGGCCGGGCCATTTACGCTGCGGCGGGAGTCACAAAAGAAGAATGGATCCGGGACGTGATATGCCCAAATTACCAGCAAAACATCGTCGTCATCAGTACTTCAAAGAGAGAAAATGCTAACCGGTATGTTGGAGTCACCAAGATTGTCGTCCAAGGAAATGAGCACGAGGTCAGCGCCTACGAATCCGCCCCCCATGGCATGACCAAGGGAGTCATACGAGGCGTCCCCCTCGGAGACACCGTTCAAGAAATCAACGAGAACATCGTCAACGAATATAATCCCACTGCTGTAGAGGCCAACCGCATCGCTAACACGACGTCCGTGGTGATCGCCTTCAATGGACCCAAAGTGCCGAACTACGTTCGTTACGGGGGCCTGCTCGCCAAATGCTCGTTATACAGAAAACAGATAGATATCTGCTATCAGTGCGGTCGCCTGGGCCACCGCATGGATGTTTGCCCTGATCCAACAGACCGGATCTGCCGGGGATGTGGTGCTCGAAATCCCGATGAACAGCACAAGTGTACCCCCAAGTGTGACCTCTGTGGAGGAGAACATTTGACCGCAGACAAGGTGTGCAGAGCTCGCTTCAAGATTCCGTACGTGGTACGGAAACGCCGGTGGGAGCGGAAAGATACCAACTACACGCCTGCAGAAGCCTCAAAACCGCCACGTCGGGAGGGAGCAGCTACGTCAGGGTACCGGAATCACTCTCTTTCCCGTGAAGGCGGACGAGGGCGGAGCAGCAGCTGCGCCTCAAAGCCGGGCTTGAGAGCGTCGTCGCCGGGTGACGTGGCCGGCAGCAGCTACAGCGGGGGCCGCCGGGAGTCGCGCTCAAGGTCGAAGACCCGGAGCCAGACACCGTCGAGGAACGCCGCTAAGCAGGTGGGCTGGGCAGTTAGATCTCCTATCGCTCTTAGCAACAAAGATTTCCCTCCCCTTCCCCAGACTCCCAAGAAAGATTGTGAGGAATGCATGCAACTCAAAGCGCTTGTAGTTAAGCAAAATGAGCAAATCAGCGCGCTTCTTGCGCGCATGGAGGCATTAGAAAAATCGAAAAGCAGCGAGGATGTCACAAAACGCAAAATTGCCAAGAGGGACGCTCAACAGGAGCCCCCGGTAACAGCAATGGAGGCAGAGAAAATTGAATCGAGTCCATCTGAGGAACCGGCGTGGGCCAAGCCCATTGAAGCCCTCACCGAGATGGTCACACAGCTTGCCAGCCAAATCGGCTTGATAACGTCCAAGATGGCCAAGTTCGACGCGCTAGAAGCTAATGTCAACCAGCTCATACTAACCACTCAAAAAGCTAAAAAGGGAGCCCCGTATGGGAAACCGTGCATGGGGAGTAGTCTCACGACTACCAACCTGAGCCAGGATTGCGGCCAGGCGTAAAAATAGGAAGGAAGATACCACGATCTTAGCCCAATGGAACTGCCGAGGAATTAAGGACAAAATAGGCGAATTACAGCAATACATAGATAATGCGGAACACAAACCGGATATCCTTGCAATTCAAGAAACGAACTCGCGACCAAAACTCGCGGGGTACGTCACATACACCGATCCCAGTGAGAAAAGCACAGCCATCCTAGTCCGAAGCAACATAGCTGCAACGCAGCACATTACCACCCAGAGAGGGTGTGAACACGTTCTCTTGGAAATTCACAGCAGAGGCATAGGAAGCAAAGACAACATCTTTATACTCAACGCATACTGTCGGCCCTCCAAGAAGAACCTCGACATAGAGGGCACATTACTCGACAGCAAGAGAGAGGCGGGCAGCCGACCCCTATTGATATTAGGAGACTTCAATGCGCCTCACACAATATGGGGTTACAAATTTTGCTCCAAGAGAGGCAGGGTGCTGGCGAACCTCATGGATCAGCACACATTAGCCCTACTCAACGAACCAGACACTCCCACCCGCATGGGCACAAGTACGACCCGGGACACCAGTCCAGACCTTACCCTGCTGAGTGGAACCTTGGACGTGTCGTGGCAGAACACAGGCGCGAACCTGGGGTCGGACCACGATATCCTCAATATTACGATCAGGGGGCCCGCGTTCAAGGCCCGAATGGGAACAACAAAGATAACTGACTGGGACAAACTTCGAAAAAGGCAAGCAGCCGATGAAGATGAGGACACGAACAGCACCAAATCGTATGGGGAATGGGCTAAGGAACAACTCGAGCTCGTAGAAAAATACACCCAGAAAATTGCGACCACACTGCAGACACCCTGTGTGGACGCAAAGCTTGCCCACCTTTGGGAAGCACGACACAGCCTCACCAGACGCTGGAAGAAACAACGACACAACAAGAAACTTCGCAAACGCATCCATGATCTCAACAAGCAAGCAGCTGAATACGCGTCCAAGCTGTGCAGAGAGAACTGGCTGAGCGTGTGTGATGGACTGCAGGGCACCCTTTCTACCAGGAAGACGTGGTGCCTCCTTCGTCACCTGATCGATCCTCTCGGCAGCAAGAGTGCCACTAATCGAAGCCTCACGCGCACCCTCAACAACTATACTGGGGGTGCCGACAAACTCATCAACGACCTGAAGGCCAAGTACCTGAAAACGGAGAAGGGTGATATCGCACCTCCCGACTACGCAGGACCTACCAATGAAGCGTTAGACAAGCCATTCACTGACACCGAGTTGATATCGGCAATCTCCGAGAGCAACAGGGGCAGCGCGCCGGGACCCGATACCATTACCTACAAGTTACTTAACAACCTCGGGCACAAGGCCCGCAGACAGCTGCTCGAGTATATGAACCGGGTCTGGGAGTCTGGCAATCTTCCACACGAATGGAAAGAGGCAGAAGTCCGCTTCATACCCAAGCCTGGGAAGACACCTCACATCGACAACATGAGACCGATATCCCTCACGTCCTGCGTGGCGAAGGTCATGGAACGTATGGTTCTTAAGAGGTTGCAGCGACATCTTGATGCCACCGATCAGATGCCAGAGACAATGTATGGCTTTAGGCAGCACCTGGGCACCCAGGATGTTCTCGTACAACTCAACGAACTGGTAATTAAGCGAGCAACGAAGCAATCGCCACGAGCGATACTAGCGCTAGACCTCACAGGTGCCTTTGATAACGTCACACATGAAAGTATCCTCCGCAACCTGCGCAACACGGGTTGTGGAGTGAAAACTTACAACTATATCCGAGACTTTCTTCGTGACCGAACGGCAAGGATCAGAATAGGAGAGGAGACATCCCAACCGATCTCCCTGGGGGATCGAGGAACGCCGCAAGGTTCGGTCCTTTCCCCCCTCCTATTTAACATGGCTCTCCTGCCGTTGCCCAAGCTTCTCGAATCAATAGATGGTCTGGGCCACGCATTATATGCCGACGACATCACCCTCTGGACTGCGAGGGCAGGGTCGGATGGCTGGATGGAAAACACGCTCCAAAAAGCGGCTGACACGATCAACAGCTATGTGAAGACATGTGGCCTTTGCTGTTCGCCTCAAAAATCGGAGCTGACAATAGTCAGACCACGTGCATCAAGGACACAAGCAGAAAACATAGAAATCACTTTGGAAGGGAACCGGATCCTCCCGGTACCTCAACTCAGGATCCTGGGTCTCCTGATCCAGGCAGACGGCAAGGCAACAGCCATGATTAGAAAAATGAAGCTCACGTCAGACCAAATCTTGAACATGATCAGACGAGTGGCCAACAGGCAGAGGGGTCTGAAGGAATCGGACACCTTGCGCCTCGTTGAGGCCTTTGTTATCTCACGAATCGTCTACGCAGCGCCGTACCTGCAGCTCCTCAAGAAGGACGTCTTACAACTTGACGCAATAATCAGGAAAGCCACGAAGCAGGCCCTGGGTATTCCCATAAATTCATCCACGACAAAATTACTTCAAATGGGAGTCCACAACACAGTAGCCGAGCTCGTAGAAGCCCACCTATCCAATCAAAGGGTACGCCTTAGCCAGACCAAGGCGGGCAGAAGCGTCCTCCGCAAGCTAGGATGGCAAGAATCGCACTACACCCGCCACGACCAATTACCCGAAAAGTTCAGTGAGAAGTTGCAATGCAAACCGCTACCACGCAACATGAACCCCACAAGGCATGTCGGACGACGCGACGCCCGGGCAAGAGCCATCTCCAGGACCCTGGAGGAAGACGACACTGTTTTATATACAGACGCCTCTCTATCGAAACGCTCCACGAGGGCAACAGTCGTGGTCACCGGGCTAGAAAAGCTGGTCACCTGCGCATCAATCTACACTCCGTCTTCGGAGGAAGCAGAAGAAGCAGCGATAGCTCTCGCACTCCTACAACCAAACGTCACCAAGATCGTCACGGACTCACAAGCTGCATACAAGAACTACAGATCTGGCTGGGTGTCCCTTGCGGCACTAAAAATTCTTGGTAAAGCTACGCCTCCTAAACAAGCGATCGAATTAGTTTGGGTCCCGGCTCACTCCTCAGTTGAGGGCAATGAATATGCTCATCAACAGGCCCGAGCGCTAAACTCCCGGGCCAACGAGGAGGAGGCAAGGGGATGGCAACCCATCACAAATTATAGAGATATAGTCAAATATTACAGGGACGGCAGGAAGACATTCCCGCACCCCCACCACTCCTTGACCAGAGCCGAACAAACAATATACAGGCAAATCCAGGCAGGATCCTTTCCCCACCCCTGCCTCCAGAACAAGATATACCCAGAGAGATATAAGAACACATGTCCTCACTGCAATGCATTAGGAACCCTTCAGCACGTCATAGGAGAGTGCAATTTTTCCATACACCACCCCCCACCTATACCCATAACTAACCCCCCTGCTATCCCCACCCTTTACGAGCGATGGGAGATCATGCTGTCCAGCCCCGCCCTGGAAGACCAGCTCAGACTGATCCACAGGGGCCAGGCGGCCCTGGAAGCATATGGAGCCCGCGAAGAGGGAGCCACCCCATCAGACGCTTAACGCGTTTCATTTCATAATGGACCAGTAAAGTTTCTCTCTCTCTCTCTCTCTCTCCATTGTCGTCACAGAGCCCATGGCCATCTAGCATAGCGACCATAAAGCCATAATTACTGCGGTCACAAGATAAACGTAAATACAAATACACATAACAACGTGCATATTTGTGTCATATTCTTTTGTTGTTTTATTTTCTTCTCTTTATAGTTATAAACAGCTCCGCTGGTCATCCACCTTCACAGAGTGGAATGGCTTTGAATTTTTAATAGTAAATTCTGATGTCGTATATGATCTGAATAGCAAATACCATTCGATTAGACTATTTGTTTATACTGCATTTCGCCTGCTGGCACGTTGAAGAGGATCGTCACACAAAAGAAGCCATGGAGATTATATTGCTAAGGACTTCCTGGTCTTCCCCATTCCGTCTGAGTAGACAGTAAATATCTTTTCCCTAGCACTGTTGTTCATATTAAGGTCCAACCGTCCAACATTTGCCTTGATTTCTTTTCTCAGAAAGTCAATTGGTTCACCTGCGGCTGGTTCAGCTTTTAAAAGAAACATGTTTATTCCAATGGGGATTTTTCAGTTTTTCAATCAGTGCATTTAGAATATTTGATAATTTTTCTCTTACATATATGTCTATGTACCCTTAGATTTATCTAGAAGTGCATTGGTCATCTGCACCCCTTCATGCCATGCAGTTAATAAACCTTGTTTATTTCACTACAATATTGTTTTATTTGATCATTGTTCCTGATCAACATTCCACTAACAAGAAGAGTGCGTAAAATGACACGATTTCAATAAAATTTTTTTACGTAGCTTCATGTTGCAGATAAACAGCTTCAGTGTCAAAAAAAAATAAACCTGTTACTTTTAGAAAACAGTGTTTAAAACAGCAGTTCACCTAGCTAAAGCTACAATTGGTACCGGCCAGCAAGAGTTGCAGGTGTAAAAAAGTAAAACCATAAGAAATTTTACTGCAAAGACTTTCTGCGAGAACTGGGCGTCCGCCAGCGTCCCTGCAATGAACGCGCACTCGCTTGCAGATGATACACTTGACAACGACAGCAAAATTGAAGACTTCATGTTGTATAACCCATGCCTCAAATATGTGTACGTAGCAAAAAGTTGTCAGTATAAATTTGCAGTTGAAGCAAAGCACGATTATAAGATCATACGCGCTGCGGTCTCAGTACCCATAGTAAAATTACGTTGAATATGCCGCGAAGCGAGTTTCCACCCCAATCCACTTCACTCGCAGTGCCCTCGCACAATTCTTCCACACGCGGCGCCTCAGCGGGAGAGTGCTGTTCGGCCCACTTTGTCTAGTGCACTCTAGCTTAGTCTACCTTTGCAGACATATACCTTCCACAAGCAGTTGTCTGTAAGCACTTATGGCACAAGACAAATGTCCCCATTTGTCCATATGTCCCCATTTTCCATGTTCCCATGTTTGGCCATATGTCCCCATTTTCAGTTTCATTTCAATGAACAGAGTGAATGATAAGGTATAAAACCTTATAGTACTTATGGTGCCTAGAATATACTTGTCGGTTGTTTTCAAATCGAACATGACACTCACTGCCTTCAGTTGTTTGCTATGAAGAAATGCGTTTTTAATAGTGCTGCACCCTTTTGTTTGATACTGTTACACCTTTTTACTTTTTACTTGGAATTTTCATTTCACTGTTACATGCAGGATGCAAAATGTTCAGGCTGCAACCACCAGTTGGAATTACCCTCTGTGCACTTCCTCTGTGGCCACTCCTATCACCAACAGTGAGTGGCCCACTGTTCATGTTTCTTTGAGCAAGTGCGCATGGACTGCAGTCAGAGAAACTGCAGCCTTGTCGGCAGTTGCAACCTTTTCTTGCTGTCTCTAAAGGCGGCGCTACATGAAGCAAACAACTGGCGTCAAAGCTGCAAACATTGTCTGGCAACTAATGCCTAATGTCCAGCATCAAAAAATTATCCCGGTGAACTTTGCTGCCAGAAGCGGCGCAGCTAAGCTTCTCTCTCTCTTTCTTTTTATTTCCGACTTGACCATTCCGCCATTTTGAATTGTAAATTCGCTAATTTCGCATTGTGGATACCTTAACGAAATTAACGCAAGCCAGTGATACATCCTACCGTGATCGTCAAACATAGCCGGGACAGAGAAATACAGAGCTTGCTGCTGTCAAAAGGTGCATAAAATACATGCCGACGATTCAAACCTGCATCAGCTAATAGGAGTGCTTCCTGTGTCTGCATGGCAGCAGTAACAAATCATGACGCTAGTGTTTTCATTTTAGAGCACAGATCTTAATGGCCTGTTTCTGCAGCGAGCAGTAGTGGTGGTGGTGTAACCGAGCGAACGACCACAACAGCAAAAGATGGAAGAGCGAACACGAAGTGGCAGATACCAGACGCGAGCCGCAAATGGTGGAGATCGATGAGAGCGGCCCGTTCAGTGATGTGCATGTGGGAAACTGGTTTCGTGCAGACCCGCCCGACCTCTTGATGCGTACTTGTATCAGGGTTCAGCTGGACTACTCATTTCATACTATCATCTGCTCACGTCAGCTCCCATTCGTCCTTGTTTGGCTTGCTTCGTTTGATCTTGTTTGCGCTTGTCATGGTTTGCGATTGTTTTGTAATCTGATTGTATGTGCTATGCGAATTGTGTAGTACTTTCTGGAAGCCATGCGGGGCACCAACGATTACACTGGAACCTTCGACGAGTCATGTATGAAAGCCGACACGCTCGACTCACAGATCAGATTTTTTACAATTTCCAACTCTGCTACGTGTCTCTCTCAAATTCTTTGCCTCAATGTATCGTGAAATGAAAAGACGTATAGAGCTGTGCTCAAATTTCACATTAGGGACTATCGTAATTATTGATTATTTTTGTTTGCTTCCTTTGCTTTTATTTCTGCACAGTGAAATAAAGAGCTATGGCTATCTGAAGCTCAGATTTGTCCTCTTTCCCAAATGGAGGTGTTGCGTCAATGGAAAGTTGCACTAGTTGCATGCTCTGCAGTTCTGTGGCATCTCCGGACGCCCAAATTTTTGCCAAATGTTTGTCAACAGCAGATTGGAATATAGAGATTTTCTCAACTTCTATGTCACTTTTCTGTCTATTTCCCTATGTAATAAAGGAACACCCGAAGATGGCAAAAAAAATTAGTTGAAATTTTGGTCAACTGAAGTGGAGGGCTCAGTAAAAAGTGAGTTGCATTTCGACCACCGCTCACTGTGGCGAAAACCTTGATATGCAGTTAAGCCTCAATATAACAAACTTCAATACAACAAACTTTTCAATATAATGAAGTATTTATCTTTTTATAGCTTCTTGTCCGTAGAGCACCATGTATTTAGAATCTCAATATAACAAAGTGTATTTATACATGATTTCAATATAACGAAATTTCACTGCTGCCATGAAGGAAAGCTGAGACAATAAAAGGAAACTTCCACAGGCGTAGATGGCCAAATGGTTGAATTACAGGCAGCTGCTTGTAAATGCACCTCTCAAATCGCACACCGCATGTCCAGGAGGTACCCCTGAAATGGAGCAGCATCATGTTTCGTATAAAGTAGGTGTGTGCGGATACGTAACAGCTCATTTTGAATTGAGTGTTGAATTTAATAAAAAAATAGAGCTGAATATCACGTTGAATATTGAATATAAGAAAATTTTTCACAAAACTTGATGCTTACTAAATTTGGGAAAGAAAATACAGCGCTGCACATGCTCGGGAGTCTCCTAGCATTGCATAGCAAGAATGTAGCAAGTGAGCAGTGACGTAGGTACATAAAAATCAAGATATACAGTACAGCATACTCTTATTAAAGGGAACACCAAATTAGTATGCCAGTACTCGTTACAGCTCAGTTCTAGTATATGAAGGTCTGGAAAATATTTTCTTTTTTGTTAATATAATTTCTCTGAAACTAATCACCTGAAACTAATGAATTAGTGACGTTGCATCGTGTGTAATATAATGAGGTTCTCAGTTTAATAGTGGATCTGTGTTTTGTGGCAATCGTTTGTTTATTGCGTAGAAAGTTTGCTTTCCAGGTTCTCTCCAAAATAAAGAAGGGCTATCTCAACTTCACAGTAGGTGTATTAGGCCGATCTAAGCTGGCTAGAGGAATAGTGTAGTTCCTAGAGTAGAGTAGTGTAGTACTCTAGAGAGTAGTGTAGTAGTGTAGTGGAGATACAGTGTAGTTCACCACTTCTCCGCATAATGACACAAAAATGGCACTGCTGTCAGTAGAACGGTGCCCTGTACGCGTCATCCGTACGCAGGAGTGTGGTGTAAACAAAAGACGTGTTTAAAGACATTGCTGCCACTGGTTTCGTCTATGATGAACGCTTGAAATACAGTTCTGAAAAGGGGAAGCAGAGCTGTATGGGAAATTTTGCTATTGTCAAAAAATATGAAGTGATGGAACTTTTTTTTCTAACTTCTATGCAAGAACCTCACACTGCAGTCTAGGTGATATTGACAAAGTGTGGAGTTATTTTGGCATTTTAGGCTACAAACTAGTGCACATAGATTTGTTGTAGATTTGGTGTAGCCTAGTATCATTTGAATCAAATAAATTATGAGGTTCAACATCCAGAAGCAATTAATGCACGGGCTATGAGAGGCTCTGCAGTGGGGCACTCCAGATTACTTTTTGACCACCTAAGGATCTTTCACGTGGGTCTAAACCTAAGTACATAAGAGTTTTGCATTCTGACCCAATCAGAATGATGCCGCCACTGCAGGTAAACGAACTTACGACCTGATCATCAGCAACATAATGATCACCACTGGGCTATCATGGCGGGTGAGAATTCCGTTTGGAGCAAGGATGTTGCACTTGGTGCTGAATTGACAACTCCTGTGTAGCTAAGTCTTGTTGTTCATCTTTCCTAAACCTTAGCGAAAAATCTCTACAATTGCTAACGCCTTAGCTGGCACATTTTGTCTATTGCAGTAACAAGCGAACTTACCTTTCCTGCAGAAATTTGGGGTGTGCCTGTCGGTTCTTTGCATGGAAATTCATACACTTCCGATTGAATTTTATTGAGGGTGATGTTACAAACCAATTTCCCACTAACGAGAAAATGCAGCAGGTGTGGAACCTTTCACTGCCAGATTCAGTAACCAAGCATGAGGTAACACCGTAAACGATGACAAGCTCCGCAAATGCCAGCACAGAAGTCTTGACATCGCAATTTGCGCAGGCTTCATTCACAGCTTGTTGCTGTGATCTCTCAATGTTTGTGGTCGTAATCATGTTGTGTGATCACAGTCCCAAATAATGTTCCCTCTTCTCTTCTCGTGCGTCACGTTATAGATTTGAGCAGAAGCACCATACTATTGCATCTTTGGTAAACCTCTCTTAACCACAATGGTGAAATTGCGCTTGAGGAACTGGGCCTGATAGTGTCCTTCACCCACAAGCGATGTCCGCTGCTGCTCGTGGCGGCATTGAGAACAATGCAGCTTTAGGCTACCCTGACTTAGTTCAGAGTGAAGAAATAAGTGTCCATGTTGATCCTCTTTGAGGCAGAAATACTGATACTATTTATTCAGCCCCAGAGATGAGCTTCCGCTAACTCTTGCCGCTCACTTTTTCATCGTAGAAGCTTCTACATATTTTAGAAACTTGAAAACACGCAATAACAGTGACCCATACCTCCTCATTGCACAAACTGAGGGCTACAGATGACAAATTTTCACTCTGCGTGCACCATTTTTTGCACGCCGTCTGCCACTAGTACCAGACGACATGCACCGCTGAGCACCATCATAGAGAGCACAGCGTCACTTTTTAGTCATGATGTGGAGAAGTGGTGAACTATGCTCCAGACAGGGCGGTCGGCACACCTACTTCTCTTGCCACCACGGCCAGTCTGTGCAACAGATGGAAGGACCTTACATAACGCGACTCTAGTAGCTGGCACTGACAGTAAAGAGCAGCCGTCGTACGTGCTCTTTCATTGTTAGGTTCGGCGTGATTTGCCACATGTCAAAGATTCTAAAATCTGCAGGGTCATGGCAAGTTTATGCCAATTCATGCAACCAGGACCTGGCATGACACTTTTGCACCCAGCCTGTAAATCCAAAGCTAGTCATGTGGCGAGGTGCTTGAAGCTTATTAAAAAAAAAGTGTTTATGTGAATGGCGTCAGTAAAGCGTTGGTAACGAAAAAGAGACCGCCGTTCTTTGTGTTGTAAAGATAGCACACATGGTGGCTGTGAGCAACTTGATTGCCATCCCGTGCACTTGCTTTCATTTCCGAGGCGGTTTGTCAGCTTTCAGAGTGTCGCACAGCTGCTGCTAATAGATCTGTGTTGATTAGGCACCAAACCATAACTTAAGTCGACGACACCTGATGCAGAAGCGCTGATTAGGCCGAATGGCCATGGCAGTGTGGCCTGTGGTGTGGCCGTGACAAAAATTCGCTGCCTGCCGATGTAGTAATGGGCCATAAGCCGTCATGGAATGCTTGCCGCTAGTATGTTTACACAGGTGACTCATCATGTGATTGGTCCCGAGATCACGCTTGTGGGTTAGATTGACGGCTGTTTAAGTGGCCTGAAGTTCGTCACCGTGTATCCAACATGGTCTGCGTACCTATCGGCAGTTAATATGTCCAGATGGCAGTGAAGCTGCCTTAGAAGCCTGTATGGCCTGCAATGGCGGCTTGTGGAAGCACGGCAGCACCATCTACATTTCACGGCGCCAACTTCTTGGTGGAAAAGAATCGACATTTGCCATTTTTAGGCTTGTCACGCCAAGTCGTCTACTGCACCAGCTCACATCACATCACATATACAGAGCACAACAGTAGAAATAAAGCGTAAGTGAGAATATTCGCCACAACATCGTGTTACAATCTAACCTGAATACACCCATCTGTATTTATAGCCTGCATTCTATAACGGCACTCATTGCACTGGTGATCCTTGAGAGTTTTGCATGAATTGAGATCAAAGGGATCACTAAGATTTCATACTAAGTACCATACGCATGTGTCCTTAGTGCCAACACACATCTGTTATTTCGGCGTTAAGTTAAAATCAATGTTACATCAAAATAATTTACAAAAACCACACTTTAATCTTCACAAGCACAGCACACATGCCATCTATAGTTTTTTTCTGGTACTGAAGACCTAGCTAAAGCATAATATTTAGTGCAAAGGCAGTTAAAGAATGAAGTTACTGATAAAATCTTATGAGGTTACTGCTATATATATTGCCATTACTTTTCATGGCTACGCATAAGAGAGTTTTGATGATATTACAGTGTTAAATAATGTTAAGTATACAATCTCGGCATATATCAGCATGCATCGCCATGAGAAGACTTCAGAAATCCTGCACTGTTTCTTACTCATAATTATTCATGAATTGAAGCAAACAGCCTGTGACTTCACATTTTCCTATTCTAATGGCACTGTCTGTACTTTTTCAAATCTTACCATTGGTGACATATTGAATGCATAATTTTCATCAGATAGTGTTTTGCCCCGCAAGATGTAGTCATGCTTCAATTGCACGACCATAATTGATGTCACTGCTCATTGGTTTGGAGCCGCACTTCAGCCTCGTCTTCGCGACCATGTCCATTGACCTTGGCTAATCTGCCCGATCTTTGCACTTTACAAAATGTGCTGCTTTCGTTTCCATTCCTTCTTTCTTTATCGCATTATCATTTCGGTTAGTCGTGTCAGCCCGAACGAACCTTGTACAGACAGAGGTGGTCACAGCTGAAGCATTGTCTTTTGCGAGTTGCGGCGTTTGGGCACTGTGTGTATGAACCCTGCCCGGGCCAACGTCGGGGAGTGCCCACAGTGACAGACTACTACTGTGTCAGCTGTGGCTGCCTGACTGCAGCGCCCTCAGTGCTCCTGTTCTGCCAAAAACAAAAAAGAAGCTCTCGCTTGGGCAGCATCGAGCATGTGAGGCTCAGCGGCGCATGCAATGTGCATGCATGATTTGGCGCATGCATGCACCAAATACATCGAATATTCGAAAAATTTAATAGTAGGTGTTTGATTCGGTGATATTCAATATTTGTACACCCTTAGTATAAAGGCCAACTGCGATAAAATCATACCTAGAGGAGGCCCAACGTAACACAAGGCAGGCGAAGTACATGAATTTAAATTTTCAAAAGCCAATGATGTGTACATCTGTCGTCTGATGTCCTTTGCTGGCCGCAAGATGTGGAATGAGATACCGCTGTGGATTAAGCATGCCTGGAATTTTACAGCCACTTTATAAAACCACCTAATGCCACAATATTCCTTGTGTTAATAACATTAGACATCAGTGTATACAGCATGCGACCTATCCCTTCGTTACCTTGATTATATCTGTTATATCTTCTGTATTTGCTATTCATGTATACACTTTTTTATGAAATGTTTTTGTGATGTGTGTGCCTTTTTGTTTGCCTTTTGCTTTCACCTGTTATAGACTATTTTTATGTAATGGATCCATTACTAGCCTAAATTGGCTAAGGGTCCAGATCCGTAATTACAATATTGTTGTGCCATTTATCTTTGGCAATGAAAGTATTTCATTCATTTCGTTTTATCCTATTGTTCCCTGTGCGCTGTATGATTCGGGTGTGATTGAAAGCGTGCGAGGGTGAGCCAAGAAGAATGGTGTCTTGATGAGCGCCGTCTTCCCGTGGAAGCAAGGAGAAAGGGGGTGGGGGAGGAAAGCGAGCTCGGGGGGAAGGGTGGGGCGGTTAAAGCAATCAAGTGCTTATGAGGGGAGGGGAGTGGGTGGCAGGCTAACACGCATCTCCTTTTGTAGCATAGCCGCGGCTGCGCATGCCAATGCAGCTGAGCCCACACGCAGCCCACACACCCTGTTTTAGAAGCAATCTGCTGTGTATGATAAGGCTGGGTGCGCCGGGATGGCGTGGCATCATATGCGCTGTCTTCCTGTGCATTTAGTACTGGAGGTTGCATAATCTAGAGTTGCAGAAACGCATTGAAGCAAAAGGCAAACAAAGCATTCGTTCCCCACAGACGGAGCTCTCACAGTAATGTCGTCCCATTGTGGGTGACACTATCAGCTGGGAGGTCAGAGCGGACGCAAAATTTTAGCTGGCTTCCCTTTGTACTGTCGATGTAAAGATAACGTTGACACCGCATGAAACTGCATGTTTCATTGCCGGCTCTCAATTCCGACAGAATCTTTCTTTTTTCTCATTCGAAATTGCTTTTTCTGGTTGCCCAATAACAAAAAAATATTTTTGCAGCCCCTTCCATGTTAGAAAAATTCATCAATGACTGTACTTATTCGTATAGAAGGACAAATTTCAATATAATGAAATTGCTGTATAGCAAAGCAAATTGCCGATTTTATTGACTTCGTAATATAGAGATTTACCTGTATATATAATAATATAGTCAATCTCGGATATATCAAACTCAAATATATAAAGCAGTTGTTAGATCCCCTTGGAAATCCCATGTAAAGGAATACTGGGTGTCCCACGTAACTTGAGCCAAGCTTTAAATATATGCAAATACCATGTAGCTGGACAGAACTAAGTAATGTTTGCGGTCGCTTGGAGATACTCAGATTATTTCTTGCATTCTGCCTAATTACATAATCAGTCTTAATCAACTTCTATGGCATTCCACTCTTAAAGGCAAAGCTTAAGTGTCCTACAAATTTTTTCATGTTGCTCTACAATTTTTCTCAATGACACTTTTCATCTAATTATAATATTTGAAAAGTTGGTTAATTAAGACTAATTATGTATTTAGGCATGAAGCGGTATGAGCCTTCAAATAGAAGATGAAGAAGCGCAGGAACCGGGGGGACAGAGGAAGAGAAGAGAGAAGTGAGAAACAAATGTAGACGAGATGGACGCCAGTTCCACAGCAATGCTTTACGTCTACTGTGTCCTTTAACTAGGAACGCTACAATATTTTGGCGCAGCCGACAACTGACTCCAACATGTGGGTGACATTTTTCCTCGAGGAGACCTCCGCAGAGAAGATCATCTTTTCGAGATACCAAGCTCAAGACGAACCAGCGGTGGAACTACCTCGCGAACTCAACTCGGCAGAACTCGTGAACCTGGTTTTAGAGAAGGCTTCCATAGACATTGCTGAACTACGTCGGAAGGGTGCGGTGAAAGTGAACTTGCGTCTGGCGATCTTCAACGAATTGCTTCTTCAACCGATGCGTCAAAAGGACTCTGGATCACGGTCTTCGACAGAAGAGGTGAGCCTCGTTTTGAAAGCTCTTCAGCTACAAGAACAGATGGCGCAACAAAACCAACTGGTGACGTCACTTGTAAGCTCTCTAAACGCTGAGAAGCCGGCGACTAATTTTGTAGAACCTGATGCGTTCGACGGCATGTCTTCAAGCCCAGAAAGTTGGCTTGAATTCTATTAATATGCCGCTGGGAAGAACAAATGGCACTCTAATGAGGACAAGATTACCAACATGCGTAGTTATTTAAGAGGTGTTGCACGGAAGTGGTACGATCTGCACATTATTGAAGATGTTGGCAACTCTTGGAACCAGTGGAAGGAAAAATTCTTGACGACATTCCGAAGCAACCCAGTGCAAAGATGGGACGCCGTGCTTAATTTCAAATTCAAGCAGGGCTCCCCCGTCGAGTATTTCTTTGAAAAACGCCGCCTTTTAAAGCTGGCCGAGCCTATGCTTCCTCCTTCTGCCATAGTAGCTCTAATAATGCAGGGATTGCCCGCGGAAGTCCTGAAGCTAGTGCAAGCACGATCACCTAAAGCTATAGACGGGCTCCTGGAGTGCCTTCACGACATACCATCTACTTCCGAAGAAAATGTAACCGCTGGTTCAAGCAGTCGCTTCAGACGGACCGGCGCGGATTGGTCAAGCCGTAATCCGCGAGAACCGAGCCGCCTTGCAGGCAGTATAGAGAACTTGGGTTGGCATGCTCCCAGAGATCGAGTGAATAACGTCGACAACACTTTAGTTTCTTTTAGTCGACAACGATTTTTAGTTTCTTTATATCTGGTCTGGATAGCAGAAAGTCGTACGTCACCCCTGTTATCACCAGTACTTCACTCTCTATTTCATGACCTTGGAACTCGATGTTTACTGAGGCCCACTGATTATGCTTTGTAACTTTTCCATCGTACCCTTGCACCCGTAGTACTCTTCCACTATGCAGCGGACTTGAATCTACCAGCTTGGCATTTGTTATAGACCCAGAAGCACCGCTGTCAACCAAAGCCATCATATATCTATTTCCCACTTTGACTAACTGCACCACTACTGAAAAAGAAGCTCTTGCTGTCCTTAAAGCAATTCAGTACTTCCGTACGTACCTAGAAGGTGCGAAGTTTACTTTGTTCACGGATCACCAGGCACTCACTCATCTCTTGAATATGACCCAACCTAAGGGACGTATCGCCAGATGGGTGTACTACTTGTAGCAGTTTGATTTCACCATCTCCCACAGACCTGGACCCCTTTTGACTGATGCAGATGCATAGTCTAGACTGATGATACATGCCAACAAAGAACAATCGGAAGAAATCAATGAAGTAAAATTGTGGGAAGGCACTGAACAATTAATTTTTATGGCAGGTCGCTATCAAGTCCCGCCAACGCTGGTTCCCAGGGTGCTTTATTTGTACCACGATAGCCCAGAATCTGGAGGACACGACGGATTTTGGCGCACCTACAACAAACTAGTCAAGAGATTTACGTGGCCTCACATGAAAGAAGACGTCAATCAATACGTTTGTTCATGCCACATTTGTCAAGTCAACAAAGTGAAATATAAGCAGCCTACGGATGCCATGATAATACCTTGCCACTCGAACGTGTCTTTTGAAGTTATACACCTGGATTTTGCTGAGCTAAATAAGAAACGAGAAGGAGTCCGAAAAACGCAAGCTTTTCTTCTGGCCATAGATGAGCACACCAGAATGGTCGCGGCACGGGCAGGGAAAGAAGATGCGAATAGTGTCATCGCCCTCCTCCAACGGGATATGTTTAGGACAACCAGGAAGATCGTATCTGACAACGGTCCAGCGTTCAAGAGTGAAAAACTAGCAAGATAGGCTCGAGACCACAATATATCAATCAAATTCTGTGCGCCATACCATCCCGCGGCGAATGGGCTTGCAGAGCGTGCTATGCGAGATGTGAAACAATACATCAGGATGTACGATAGTTTCCCCGGTGAATGGAAATGCTCTTTAGAAGCAGCTGTAAGACATCACAATTGCTCCTACACCAGTGGCTTGGGATGCAGCCTGCAGTTCGCTTCTTCAGGAGAGACCCCTATTCTTCAAGCGGACCGTGAACTGGGGCTGTTAGAAAATCTCAAGATCGTCGAGGAGAGGAAACAAAAATCACAGGAGGAGAGGTACCGTAAACGAATGAAAAAAAATTTTGACAAGAGACGTTGCTTAGATATCCCAGACATTCAAGTCACCGACCTCATTCTAGTTAGGAAAGGAGTAAGTGAATCCAGTGCCAAATTTTATGGTACTTACTCTGTGACAAAGACAGCCACTCAGAAAGGAATATTGAAGACTGTGTGGTACATTGGTGAACAGGGCTCAGTTGAATGTGCTTCGATTGGAAACGTCTTCAAGTATTACCCCAGGAGGGCTTAGCAAAAGAAACCTGGAAGCGTGAAGCGGTATGAGCCTTCGGATAGAAGATGAAGAAGCGCGGGAACCGGGGGGACAGAGGAAGAGAAGTGAGAAACAAATATAGACGAGATAGACGCCAGTTCCACAGCAATGCTTTACGTCTACTGTGTCCTTGAACTAGGAACGCTACAAGGCAGAATGCAAAAAATAATCTGAGTATCTCCAAGCGACGGCAAATGACATTACCTTGGTTCTGGCCAGCTACGTGGCATTTGTATATTTTTAAGGTTTGGCTCAAGTTACAAGGGACATCCTACAGATGCCATTGTACTACGCATGTATTGCACTCTTGTTCACTGCCACGATGGACAAATCGAATGATGCGACATGCCTTGCCTTTCTGAGTGTGTGTCGCCTTATGGGGATGCAATCATCTCTAATGCCGCAGAAAATGTTTAATGCTGACACATTTGAAATGGCACTGTTCTGACAGATTCCATCAAAAAAGACATTTAATCGGTAAGGCAGTACATGCAATGGAGAAAAGAAAAAATGAGCAGGGTGCATGTGCGAGTTTTTCTTGCTGCACTAATTGCTCATGCAAACTGCGGCTGTTCATTATCAGATAGAGCAGATAGCCACTTTGTTTCATGAATACAAATGGCCTTCCAGTCTGATACGCTTTCCTCAAGTATGCATTGATGATGCTTAATCTTTTCACTGAGTTGCTCCAGGCATGGGATGCCAAACCAGAGATGACTGTGCCGCTAGGTTTGTATTTTAACAGACTGCATTTTAGGGTTCTGTAAGCTGCCAAAACTAATTCAATAATTCAAAAGATTATATTTCCAACATAATACTTGGGGGTCACCTCAGGTGAAAAAGCGGCAAAATGTAGCTTTAAAGGGAAGCTGAAGAGTCTGTCGAATTCAATAAGACGCTCATATACGGATGCGGGAACATTATAAACCATGAAGGTAAAATTTTGGGGGGGATTTTTCACTTAGGAGCGACGCAATCGTCGGTTAAAATTGTGCTGTAGCTCCGCCCCCGTCGAGCGCCGCGTGCTGCTGCTGACGCTGACGATGCGAGCGGAGACCGGAAACGGCGGCGTAGTGACGTCAACACTGGTGTTCCGCTCCTTCGCAGCCTCCGCGACCGTGCCTGACCGGGCTCATTTCTGCGTGCGTGCCGTCCTAATCTGCTTCGCTCGACCCTACATTCCTTTATTTGTGTGTATATAGGAGTGGTAGTTGACGTGCTCAGCATCAATTGAACTTGTAGGCCGATCATGCCGGCGTTCTGTGCAGCCTACGCTTGCACGAACACCAGCGGTCGCGACGATGTTCCGATGTTCCATTAGTTCCTGCAAGACAAGAAGCTTTCAGCTAAGTGGGAGGCTGCTGTGAAGCGAAACAACTTCAAGTGCTCAAGAACAAGTGTTGTGCTCTAACCACTTCCGTGACGATTACTACCGGAGTTTATCAATAATGCATGCTTTGGGTTCTCCTAAAAAAAAATAGTGAGCACACTGAACGGAAGGTGCATGTTTATCGCCCACCTTTGACGCAGGTTTCATCGCCAAGCGCCGTGAATTTTCTATTCGCACGTGTGTTGTGAAACAGCCTGCATGCAGCTACCATAACGCAGTGCAAGCGTAAAGTTTGCATGTGTTGGAAAGCCTGCTCACGCCAAGAAGCTGCACTCCCCTTCTCTCGCACACATAAGAAACCGACCACCTCACCTAGCCGACGGAATTCGCCGGTGACGAGTAGCGTGCGGATGGCGCGCTGATGAAGGTTCTATACTACACGTGCTACAACAGGCGGTAAACTTTTCCCGCGTTTAAACCGTCTGTGTAGATTGCCGACAGCTTTGGGGCAGCGCACAAATGCTGAATATCGCATCACCGCTTACGTTCTACGAGGAGGCATGCAGGAACATAACACTACAGTTGTTTGCCCGGAAACGTACTCACTGGAACACTGAATGCAGCTTAGCAAAAAACATACTCGCCAAAGAACATTTCCAACCCAAGGAGATGCTCACACTTCGCCTTCGTTCGCGTGGAAAGCAGTGCTTGCACCAGCATTTTTTGCTTCTTGGAGAGGCCGGCTCTTCGCAATCGGCTCGTACATGCAGTATGTACAAGTATGTACGTACGTGTAGTATGTACAAGTATAAACCCCTTACAAGTGATCTTGCACGCGACAGCGACAGCGCTACAAGTGAGGCGATGGCTGTCGCGTTCACTCGTCGTCTGCAAGCCGAACTCCACGCGAGCGACGGCTTTGAGCGACGACTTCCCGGAATGAGGGCAGCAATATACGCGCCGAAACTAGCGTGACGCATGCTTTATCAATTTAAGTTGATGGATTTTACTGAAGAAGGAGCATAAAATATTTCTGAAGGTCTTGCACTAGGTTCTTATTCTTGCACGTGTAAAATTCAATAGTTTGCTCGTTCCGTGCGACAAACAGCAGTATTTGAGTTATGTACATCCAGTTTCGGCTTTGCACAATTGGCTAGTCGCTCATAGCATTTCCGGGCGACGAGCGACGAGTTCTAGATTTCTAGAAACGAGCGATCGAGCGACAACACCGAGCGATTTGTTCAAGCGACGGCCCGTTTTGTCGCTCGAAGCCGTCGCCCCGTCACCGTCGCGCGCAAAATCGCTCTCGTAGAGTTTGGACTTAACGCCGAACTCCTCAGAGAAACGCAAGCTCTCGAAAATTTCCATGACCGTCTCAGCAAAACACCACCAAACTATTTTGCACCGTGCTTCGTGTGTAGCGGCAGCAGTCGGTCCGGACGAACACCATTGTTGACGTCACGAGGCGCCCGACCAATTACAGGCGGAAACGAGGCGCGCGAGCTGGGCGTGTCTGCTGCTGCACTTTTCGTCGAAATAAAATATGTTTGTGCTTTCTTTCACTCAATTTCGATGCGATATTCGAATTCAGAGGGTTGAAAACCACGGCGTACTGCTCTTCACTCATTTTTTCTGGAAAACCTTTCAGCTTCCCTTTAAGGTGCCTGGGAGCCCATACACACCTCATCTGTACGGGCCCATGTCCACATTGTCTTCAACACCCATTAAAACAAAGAATTAAACACCACATCCCATTTTGATAGATTTTTACATTACAGGTTCTGATTTAACAAAACCTGAGCATGCTCCATATCCATACTTTGCAGATAGTCTATTGCGGCAGTGGTGCGCAAGACTGGGTGCTCCGTGATTCGTGGGCAAACAGTTTGCACTGAGTCAGCTGGATCCATTACATTTGTGCTCGCTGTGTTACACATGAGTGGGAATAGACTTTGCATGTTCCACAAGCTGAAAGCCACTTTTGAACCTAACACTATCTTATGTGACAGTGTTGGCAGTCACCAACACAGTGGCCACAGAGAATGGGCCGAGAACAAAAGTACCACGAGTACCACGTCAGAGGCACGCAAGAAGAGATGGGTGGATGAGATGCGAGTACAACTGTTTATGACCAGAAGTTGGTTCTGAAAGAGAAACCCGATAAGTCTGTTGAGTTGACTTCCTGTCAATGCATGACAATTGGTCATTGAAGCGGCACACCGTAACGGATATGCAGTTGGGCACATTCACACAGGATTCGCAATACAAGTGCACTGATGGTGGCACGGCGCATATTCATACGGGCTGGTTTGCCTCTGCAGTGTATCCATTTCTACCTTACCCAAATAAAAACTCGAGTCAAGCACTTTGAAGCATGTGAGGCACGCCGCTGCTTTGTATCCAGGCGACACAGGCTTTAGTGTTACCATTGTGATCAGCATAATGAAGACAATGCCGCAGCGCAAGCTTGTCACATTCGCATGCGAAAATTAAGTAAACTATTGTGCATTTAAAACGGCCTTGAAGAAGCAAGTTTTTTATTTCGAATTATCCTAACTGTTTCACGATCCCCTGAGAGTTCAATATGTCAAGGATTGGCTGTATATATATATTGTACTGAAGGCACTGGGCAGTGGGCATGGTGCTGGTGTGCTGGTTGGACAGGAAGTCAATAAGCAAAGCGATCCATGGGTCTTTGCGCTGCTCTGACGGCATGTCGGAAATGTTGAGGGCGAAGGCACCGCAGGTAGAAATAGATGAGTGGACAGGACCAGAGGGCAGGGGTGTTCAGGATAGAGCGTCTGCGTCTGAATGCTTTCGGCCTGAGCGATAAACAACGTGGATGTCGTACTCTTGTAGGCGCGATGCCCAATGGGCAAGCCGACCAGTTGGATCTTTTAGTGAAGATAACCAGCATAGGGCATGATGGTCGGTCATGATGTCAAATGGATGCCTGTACACATAAGGACGAAATTTGCCGATAGCCCAAATGATGGCCAGACATTCCTTCTCCGTAACCGAGTAGTTCGCCTCGGCTTTGGTAAGGGTGCGGCTGGCATACGCGACGACGTACTCTTCGAAGCCATCCTTGCGTTGTGCAAGAACAGCGCCGAGCCCGACACCACTAGCGTCCGTATGGATCTCAGTTGGAGCAGAGGGATTGAAGTGGCGCAGTACTGGAGGTGAGGTGAGAACGCGTCGCAGTTCTTGGAATGCGTCGTCGCACGCCGAGGACCAGGCTGATAGGTCAGAACTGCCGGTGTGAAGCTGCGTCAAGGGGGCAATGATAGAGGCAAAGTTACGGACGAAGCGTCGGAAATATGAGCACAGGCCGATGAAGCTGCGAAGCTCTTTCATGGTGGTTGGTTTAGGGAACTCTGATACGGCGCTAAGTTTTGTGGGGTCCGGAAGGATACCATCTTTTGAAACTACATGGCCGAGAATAGTAAGCGTACGAGTGCCGAAGTGGCATTTCTTCAAATTTAGTTGCAGTCCTGCAGTGGAGTGGCATGCAAGTACTTGCTCGAGGCGGTTGAGGTGCGACGCAAAGTCGGTGGAAAAAACCACAATGTCATCCAAATAGCAGAGGCACGTTTTCCACTTCAGCCCTCGAAGAATGTTGTCCATCATTCGCTTGAAAGTGGCAGGCGCGTTGCAGAGGCCGAACGGCATGACAATAAATTCATATAGCCCATCAGGCGTTACAAAGGCTGTCTTTTGATGATCGGTCTCTGCCATTGGCACTTGCCAGTACCCGGAGCGCAAATCCAGCGAGGAAAAGAATTCCGCTCCCTGCAGACAGTCCAAGGCATCGTTGATGCGCGGCAGAGGATAGACATCTTTGCGCGTTATTCAGTTAAGGCGGCGATAGTCGACGCAGAACCGAATGGAGCCATCTTTTTTTTTTTAACGAGGACAACCGGAGATGCCCAGGGGCTGTTAGAGGGCTGGATGATGCCACGCTCGAGCATGTCGTCAACGTGCTGGTCGATGATACGGTGTTCAGCAGCCGACACATGATACGGACACTGGCGCAATGGTGTTTGTTGACTGGTGTCGATACGGTGAACGACTGCAGACGCTCGGCCCAAGGATGGTTGGTCAATGTCAAATGAGGAACGAAAGCGTTGGAGGAGCTTGACAATTTCTGTGTGCTGCACAGGTGTGAGTTCTGCATCGACGGCACGAGCGAAGACATCTACAGGGGCATCAGTCACGGCAGGAGGAGTGACGGAACAAATCGGAAGTGATGCCGTATCACCAAACATGGTGGCCAGGAGAACGCTATCGAAAGCTTCAGCGGTACCCATGCACTCGCCGCGGAGTAGGGATGAAGGGCAGGCGGACGGATTGCACACGTAAAGGGCAGCAGAACCATCGCAAAAAGTGACGACAGCAAACTGAAGCAGAAAGTCCCGGCGGCGCACACAAGTGGCCGACGGTGTAAACAGAATAGATGAGTTCGCAGCAGAGTTACATGACACAGGAACCAGAGCGGCGGAGAAAGGTGCGATATCGATGTCAGAGGCGGCAACAACTTTAGGAGAAGAATGGTCGTCAGGGTCGAAGCACGGCACTGATAACGTAAGTTCGGCACGAGCGCAGTCGATAAGAGCTTGATTTACAGATAGGAAATTCCATCCAAGAATAACGTCGTGTGAGGAACGAGATAGGACGACAAATTCTATAACATACATAACGTTTTGAATGACAACCCGGGCTGTGCACGACGCTGAAGGCTGAATGCGATGCGAGGTTGCCGTACGCAGAGAAAGAGAGGTAAGGGGAATGGTCACTTTGTTCAAATTGCGGCAAAGCTTCTCACTAATAATAGAAACGGCGGCTCCGGTGTCGATAAGTGCGTGTACGGTTACGCCGTCTACGGACAGTTCAATTTCGTTCGCCGGGTTAGAATGAGGCCTTGAAATGTTCGATGTAAACGCAGTTCTTGCCTCTGGAACTGCGACTGTTAGTTTTCCTCTCGGGCTGGGCTGGGTCGGCGAACCATCGGGGAAGTGGATCGGCAACGTGGGGAAGGTGACTGGCGCCGTCAACGGTAAACGGGGGCTGCGACGGCGGCAGAATCGTGCTACGTGGCCCGGAAAATGGCAGAAATAGCATATTGGCCGGTTGTCAGATGTACGCCACGGGTTGACGGCAGGGGCTCCAGCGGCCGAGTAAGGGACGACCTCTCGGACGCTTCGTCGCCAAGCCACGCACTTCATCATTCGGGATAACCTGCTGTACCACCGCAACTACAATTCCAGCGGCCGTAAGTGGTTGCTTGTTATACCCCGACACCTCCGCTCCGACATCTGCGCCACGTTCCACGACGACCCACAATGCGGCCATGCTGGTGTATTAAAGACATACTCTCGCCTCCAGCTTCGGTACTACTGGCACGGTATGTACCGTTTCGTTCGCCAGTATGTCTGGTCATGCCACATATGCCAACGATGCAAGACGCCACCTCAACATGCCACCGGCCCCTTGCAACATTTACCATGCCCCGCGCGCGCGTTTGACCGCGTCGGCGGTGACCTATACGGTCCGCTTCCCAACACTCCAAGCGGCAACCGCTGGGTTATTGTTGCTATCGACCACCTCACGCGGTACGCTGAAACTTCAGCCCTAGCATCTGCCACAGCAAAAGACGTCGCCAATTTTATCCTTAAAAACCTGATTTTACGCCATGGAGCACCTCAAGAATTACTGAGCGACCGCGGTCGCATTTTCCTCTCAGACGTCATTGCAGCATTGCTAAAGGAGTGTCGCATCATTCACTGCACTACCACGGCATATCATCCTCAAACTAATGGGATGACGGAACGTTTCAACCGCACCCTTGGTGACATGACGGCCATGTATGCTTCATCTGACCACTCGAATTGGGATCGCATTCTACCTTTCGTCACCTACGCTTACAATACCGCCACGCAAAGCACCACTGGGTTCTCCCCTTTCTTTCTCCTTTACGGACACGAACCTTCATGCACTATGGACACGATTCTACCTTACTGGCCAGATACTTCGGAGTGGACGACTGTTTCTAGAGCGGCTGCTTACGCCAAAGAATGTCGCCAGCTCGCTCGTTCGTTCACATCCCAGGACCAGTGGCGCCAAAAGCTTCGCCACGATTCATCCACTACGGCTACGTGCTTTGCGCCTGGCTTGCTGGTCTGGTTGTGGGTGCCCTGTACTCCTCCGGGCCTTTCCTCCAAGCTGCTCTCCAAGTACCACGGTCCTTATCGGGTACTGAAACAAACATCCGCGGTCAACTGCCTCATCGAGCCAATTGAAACGCCTTCCGACCAGCGTCGTCGGGGCCAGGAAATTGTCCACGTCTCCCGGCTCAAGCAGTGCCATGACCCCCCTGTGTTCTCCTGTCCTTAGGTCGCCAGGATGGCTACTCTTTCGGTGGGGAGTGATTGTACTGAAGGCACTGGGCAGTGGGCATGGTGCTGGTGTGCTGGTGCAAAAGACGACGACGACGAGAAGTGCTGGCTTCCCCGTTACGATATAGCGCCGACCTGTTTAAGCCTAGCGCTACAACCTATAACTAGTGACCCTTCTGCTAGGCGAACACCCCCGTTGCAACATATATATGTATATATGATGCAGGAAAACAATAGTTTTCGAATATGTTGGCATTGCACTCAGCAAATAATTGGTGCTATCCAACATGAATCCTTACCAACTAGCTCAGCTTTCCGTCATTCTAAGCTATTCAACTGTTTTGTCATACCCCAACAGTAGTTTCTTAGTCTGTCTGTAACATTGGTTGTTTTGTTCATGTGGTGGCAAGGTATTCCATATCCAATGTTTTGCTGTTACCATCAATATTTTTAGTGTTTTTGAGTTCCAGATAGGCATGACCACATAAAAGGTCTGTATGAGTCTTAACATTCCTTGGAACTGAAGTCAAACATATTTGCATTGTCCCTCATGTGATGCATCATTGCTGGTGCTTTGAGGAAAGCAAATCACAGAGACCCAAACAGCCAAGCATTTACGTTGATCTGCGTCCATGCGAGAGAGGCCGCCAGAGGCTCAAGATCTTCTTTGCAGTTGTAATCTAAACACGACTCGCTACAGTTTTCCACATCTATATCTTTGCTTGAGGTAAACAAGCATCTAAAAACACCAGGTTTCGTAGCATTGAAAAGAGTGGCCATCTTTGCTGCAATTGCTTAACTCCTTGCTGCCATATTTAAAACTAATGGGAGCCAGACTTCTGTTGTTTCCACCAACTGCAGCAACAACAGTAATGTTTTCTGGGATGCTTGCACTATTTAGTAGTGCAGCATACCCACCAAAATAAAACAAGACTGCCACTCGTCTGTGGCATCAAGTTGATGAAAGGAAATCCCTAGACAAGTGTGACCTTCCCCTGGCAAATTTAGGTGAAAATGCTTGGACGGGAGAGACTTGTTAATGGCACAAAAGGTCTTAATGGTGATATTTCGACAATGTGTTGGTTGTTCATTATTAAGTGCAAACTGTTGTCAAAGAAAAGAAGCAAAACAAACAATTTATCCTGTTGTGCCCCTGTTAACTTTTTGGTAGTGCTGCTCTGCATGACTCGGCAGTCGAGTATTTGACTTTGTGTTGGATTTCTGGTTGCTCTTTCAGAGTATCTGTGATTGAAATGTACCCTTTCCAAATGTCTTGTTGCAGGTGCTTTGAGAACTATGCTGAAAATGACACAGACTGTCCTGAATGCCTGCCACAGCACAGGTAACTGGAGGAGCACTCTGTCCTTGAGCAGTGCAGTTGACAACTTTATTTTCACATACTGGAATTTGGATGGGCTGGTTCTCCTTCATTTTAGAATGCCAAAACATCTAGTGTGTTTTCTTTTCCTCATCAGTGTTATGGGGAAATGTTGGCTACTATAGTTTTATTGACCATTCTGAAATTACGTAGTTTCATTGTGTGTTTATGTGCACACATTGCTCTGTATGAGTTCTGGTAATCTTTAATTGGCAGCTTGTTGTTGCTGCTGCTGCTGTTTTACTACACAGTGTAATGGCGTCCTCGTGTTTGTCCTGTCCCTCTCTTCTAATCATTTGCTTTGCACTAAACTTCATGTTCAAAAAGAGAGTCCTAGGAAACAGTTTGAACATTTAACCCATTAATGATGGCACATATAAATACAAAAAAAAGTGTATTTTATCTAAATTTGCAAAAGACATCGAGAATAAGCACAATCAACAGCAATGAGGGGAAACCCTAGGCAGAAAACTGGAAGTGGGCTTCACCCCAAGCCATGCAAGGCTTTATGTATAATTTGTACAGACAGCTCTCATCATATGTGAACCATCAATGTACATTTACTTTACATCACATGTGTGAAACCACTGCAGCTGGATATCTTGCACTTGGTCTTTCGCCTCTGACAGTGCTTTAAAAAAAAAAGCGAGTCACGCATCAAACTTCTTTCTCATCCTATTTTCCTGCTCTAAACCAACAAACTAAACTTGCTGCATGTCATTCAGTGTTGGCCAAAGATATATAGCTAGAAACTTCGTACTCAATGTCAAAAATCACCGAAAATAAGCAAAACATTTTTTTTTTGTCAATGAAGGTTCAATGCGAAAGGCGAAATACGAAAACACCCATGTACTTAGATTTAAGCGCACGTTAAAGAATTTTAGTGTTAATGAATTAGGAAAGTTGAAACCACGTTAGTGGTCAAAATTTACAGAGTTCCCCACTACGGTGTGCCTCATAATCAAAGTGGTTTTGGCACGCAAAACCCCATAATTGAATTTTAATGAAGGTTCAATGTCACGCTCTAGTGTAATGCTCAAAGCGCACACATTAAACTATTCTCATGGACAGGCTAAGAGAGACATGGGTGACATAGTGTTGAACAACTGAAGAAGAGATTTGTAAAATATCAGAATTGTGGGTAATTAGTTTATTCATACTTAGTTTATTCATGATTGCTAAATATCAGCTAATTCAAGGCCAAGTTAATTGTTATGTTTTCCTTGACTGATGCGGTAAACATATCATCAATTAAAGTATGTTTTGCTTGTATCTGAATGAAGTGTGTAAAAACACTTGTACCTAATTAACTTCATTGCACAGCAAATTATTTAAGGAGTTCGAAGATGTCTGTGTCTAATGTTTTCTTCTTAATAACTTAATTTTTGCATAACCATGTTTAGATAAAAATTCGGCGCAGACACTTCAGACTGCTTATGTGTGAGAATGCGAAAACATTATACCATTTGTGGGCCTCAAATGTCATGAACACGCTCATTTTATACACTCATGGCATAGCGCCACATCCTTCCCTTTGGCTACGCCATTATGTGCTGTCAGGATTGGGGGCTCAATCCCATCGCTCGTGATGCGTTGTCAAGATTGGAGTCCGGCATGAATTCGAAGGTAGCTGGCCCATGCCGTCGTCCAACTTATCCACACTGAGGACGTTGATAAAGGGAAGCACTGCTTCTCATCGAGAACGAGGAATATGGGTTTATTTACAGTATTTATATCAGTCAAACATGACTGTTTGAGAAAGTACATCAGTCTAACATGACTGCTTGAGAGAGAGTCTCAGTCCAACATGACTGCTTAAGAGAAGTGTGTCGAGCATCGACACAACAGCAGTTTTTAAACACTCGGTCCTCTCCCGATACAAGGTGATGCGAACGTTCGTTTAGTCATCGCAAACTAGCCGCCTCTTTGCAGGACAGTTTACACACACACATGCACGCACACACGTGTTTACGGTCCGAAACCGGCACCCCACGAATTTCATAGAACTCGGAGCCGTTCTGGGTAGCGCGTTGTCTTGCGTCTTGGTCGGGGCGTGGGAAGGAGCGCAAAATGGCGTCCCCGCGGCAACTCGCGCACCCGTAGCAGATCAGGTCCGCGTTAGGGAGTTTGGTAACAATAGTTGGCCCGCCGAACTCATTCCGTCACAACGGCTCCTAGCTGAACCGACGGAGAGTGGAGGATGCGCGTATTGATATCGACACAAAGTCAACTTCGCCACGCCGTGGCTAGAGGTTGGCGGCGATGCTCCCGAGATGTTGCTTGCACAGTCGCAACTGGATGGCAAACTTGCACTGCAGCTGGCCGTTCTTAACAGTGCCCAATGACACACGCACTAGACTGCACCTTTAGTCACCCAGATGGCTACAACGAGACGTGTGCCATGGTGCGTGCACTAGACACACATTTAGTCAGCCAGAACCGTGGAGCTGCTGCGGCACCGGGCAAGCGTGCTTGTCATGCACCACGGAGGCCCGGGTTCGATTCCCACCCAGACCGAAATGTACCAAGTTTTCTTTTCGTAGCCATTAATTTACTTTGTTTATAGGAACCTCTTTGTGCCATCAGCCATCTTGGTACCAATTTTTGGTCACGCTGACACCGATGGATTTTTTCGGTGTAATGGGCCCTATAACGCTTTCGCATTAAAATTAGCAATGTGGTTTCATCTAGATATCATTGGCAGCTTTTCATCATTCACGCTCCAGTGTTGTAACAAAGCTTTGCAGATAGTGCTTGCCTTCTCAAGCTAGTTGAAATGACACTTTAGGAATTATACCTTGCCTCTGCAGCAAGGTGTTGGACATCCTGCGGTCTCAAGAGCAGGCACGAAACCTGCATGAGGACTTCCATCATCAGGTAGGCACCTTTGAGAAATGCACTTATCTGCACTGACTTTTGTGTGCGTTCAAATGGGCACTAATGGAATAAAAATATTGAATCAGTACAAAACTAAGCACAGCATGGAAGACGGGGACACCGGAAGACATACTCGGTGATGATAATCAACTGTGTTTATTAATGATGCAGAGATCACATGCTATATACAGGCATGTGCAAAAAGAAAAGAAAAATAATCAAAGGTGACGTATCAATAAATTGAAAGAAAATTTCACTATTTCATGACCACATGCTGACAATTTGCAAGCAACATTACAAAACACTTCAGAATTGATTCACATATGCAGTATTTCTTCATGGCAGCGCAATAGATGATGCACTAATTAAGCTAAATACTGTGTTTTCTGCACATGCAAGAAAACACAGTATTTCCCTAAATACAGTGAAACCTCGTTACTATGAACATCACATTAACGAACTTTTCAGACTAACAGACTTTTCAGAAATCCCCTGCTGACTTATAATTTCAATGTAGAAATATTTCAGTACTATGAACTTCGGAATACCGAACTGTTCAAAGTAATGATCGCTATTCAGTTTCCCTGTGATGTTAACAATGCCTCAGTACTATGAACTAATATTCCAAAATCTGGGGATTCTTAGATTTCTGTGTATCCTTTACAGCAGCTGAAACAGTAGGCTAGCAGACGATAAGGTGCACAGAGCGGACGTCATGTATTCATGGGTTCGGAAAGCATGAGGCTGTGCCCAAGAAAAAAAACTAGGGCGTTCGGAGGTGACGACACATCAGGTTTTGTGAGTGCACGCTCCGCCCAAAAAAGTGTCGCCTAGCAACGGAGGCATACCTCTACCTTCTTTTACCCTTCTTTCTACTTGTTTCGTGCTTCTACTTCTACTTTCTTTCTTTCTTTCGTGCCGCCGTACTAGCTACGCGCGAGGCGCAATGTAACTTCTGTACTCACGGCGATGCCACACAGTTGCACTTTGGACTTTCCAGACAGTGACGTTTACGCGCGCTTGCGCTTTGACATAGTTCAGGTGTCCACCTCAAGCGAGACAGTTGTGGTGTCCACGGCAAGAAATCTGAAAAACAAACAAAAAGCAAGAAACATTGCTCTTTGGAGGTGACATGGTGCTACCTTTTTGTCGGTAGTTTTCTCGGCGGCAGTGTCCGTTTTGCACACGTCAGTTTTATTATACAGTGCTTTGGTGGTGCATGGTGGCAGAATCTATGGAAAATAGCAACAGCATGTGCCGACAGCCAACAGCGATGTTTTCGTGGAAAGCTCATATATTGACAACTAATGAACTGATGGGTTGGTGGGCAGAACGGTTAGTTTTGGGGCTTTCACTATAACGATCTTTCAGAATAACGAACAATTTACCATGGTCCCTGAAATTCGTTATATTGAGATTTCACTGTAAACAGAAACAGTTTGTCTCCGGTGACACATAGCACTGCACAAACACCCGATCCTGGGGTGGTGCGGGAATCGGGAAGAGGGCACTGCTAGCACATTGCTACAGGAGGATAGCTCCCTACCACACGCCGTTAGAGAAAAGTGTCCCCACGGCTATGCTGCATGCTCTCGCGATAACGAGTGGCCAATCTCCATGGGCTTGGGCCTCAAATAAGTGTTGCTAGGCGTAGTATGACCACGCCCAAGCTCTAGGCGCCGCTATTCAGTTTAGCGTTTGGAAAGTGACCAACACTAGGTAGGCACTCGCTGTAGGTGCAAGGCACCACACACGGGCGCAAGTGCAAGTGATGCTCAAACAAAGGGCCCGGCGGACAAGTGGAAAAATGTGTACATGCCCTGATGCTGCTTTGGCGAGGCTTCTCTTGCACTCACTCTGCTGATTGCCTTGGTTGCGCCCCCGCTGGCGCCATGGCTGCTGTGGCCAGCAGTGCCATTAACCGGTTTGCATTAAAAGTTACACAAGTGGAAAGTAGAATGTGTACAGATGGCAGTTGCTTATGCACGAAAAGACAAATGAGTGTTCCATGCAATAGCTCCATGCTAATCTCAGCCCAGCCCAGTAGCTACTGCTAAACCCGCATTCTTACACTCTTACTAAAGAAACTTTCATGCGCTGTGTATAACATAAGGATACTGGTAAATTAAAATAATAATTTAAGAAATGAAACCCTCTATACTTCAAAAAAATGAAGCCACTAAAGAGGAGAAAGTAAAGAGTTTCATCTGCATACGTGGGACACTTTCCACCGGGTGGAGACATGGCAGCATATAAATTTCTGTGGCTGGGCTGTTCTTCGAAAATGCTGGAGTTGCAAAAGGAGGCTGCAGTGTAGATTACCGAATAGTAGGAATGAGCTCACCTTCGATACATTGGAGTTGTTAGCGAGCCCAACAAGTGCCGCTTTCATGATGGTTCGGCGGTCCTGAACTATGACTGGATGGCGCAGGACACTGCCAGATTAGCTGGCCACGATGCTGTAGCCAGAATTGAATGGGCAGCCAAAACAGTGGCTGCAGGGCATCTGCAATGTGGCGACAACTACATAGAGCTGTGGTCTCGGTCTGACGTCAGTGGGTCAGTGACCCCGTCCACCTTCAATATCTACAGCGATTCGATGAAGCAGTTGGTGTAGTTTGTTCTGGTTACCCCAGTGCACCACGCGCATTCCTTCACAGCACACACACATGCACCCACAAACCCCACAACAATGCCGACCACCGTCCACAGCATGCTGTGCGATGGAAAGCACAAAGCGTCCTTCACCCCACGTACTGACATGTGAAAAGGGATCATTCTCCCCCTGTGCTTTGTGACCACGGAAATTAAAGTCCTCCTTCACTGGTAAAGAAAAAAAAAAAAGAAGGTAACCCTTTAACGGTCAATGACGTAAATATACGGCGCCGCGAATAAGTCCAAAAATGGTCGATACCGTATATTTACGGCACCGTCTGTACGTTTAAAAAGCGCACCAATTTCCTAACTTTTTCTTTTCTGTCATGTGCTGCCACTATATGGGAATACAGGGAATTTTTTTTGCACGCCTTTCTTTCTCGGTTTTCATTGCATGGTTTGTTTAAGAGCTAGTTTGCTCCCGTGCATCTATATACTACCGCTCGCGCACTGGCGTGCGTGCGGACAGGCGGGCGGTGGTTTAGGTTTTGTTCCGTGGGCAGTTTCGCCTTCTTGCGCTTGCAAAACTGATGGCTATCTCGTTACTAATCGCTCAAAGGGCAACCGCCTGTCTCTTGCTCATTCTGTGCTCACAGGGGTGCGCATAGGAAGGACGCTGCCGTGCATGCGTTTCCATTGCTTTCTTTTTTTTTTTTGACACTCACAAAAACTAATTGCCTCTGGTTGGCGATAAGATGAAGATTAGCGGAAGTTTGTCACACGCGTTACTTTTTTGACGGGCACACAACCACACAGTTTTCTTGAGTGTGCGCACCTACGCAGTTCTATTACACTATGGATGTACAGTGCTCACGGATTGAAATAGGACACGGAGCATTTAGTACAACCCTACATGTGTGCAGAGTACGCGAGAGCACAATGTCATGTCGCTAGGAATTTGGTCACCAAAGGTGACGAGGGCTCCGATGTAAGTGTACGCGCCAGAATTACGTCGATGTGACACGAACTGCAGCCGATTGAAGCGAAAGTATGCGCATTACTTAGCCCTAAATTGACGCGTTTCATTCCGTGAGCACTGTACATATTAGTGTAAAAGCAGGAACATTCCAGTCTTGCGAAATATTCTCGAGTGTGCATTTTCAAAGCCTTGAACTATGTGCATCAAATTTTTAATTCTTATAAGTTTATTTCCTTTTTTATTGTTATTCATGAATGAAGAATACATATATACCAACTCAAAATATTTTTTTCTCACTTTACGGTCACCCTAAAAAAATTATGCTACATTTTTTTTTAAATAAGTTCTGAAGAAGAATTGGAATCTGCAATTAAAAAGTGGACCCTGGGCGGTCGCATATGGTGAAAAAAATCGACGCTCAAAGGGTTAAAAAAATTTGCATGTTCAAAGTTTTAGGTCTCAAATGTGCTCTTGGGACAAAGGAAAAACAACGAAAGAGTGCAGACGATCAAAAGGACATTTATTGTGCCTTTTATACACCAATCTAGCCAGCTGAATTACTATCTATAGAACCCGCTGATGTATTCTGATGAATCGAGGAAGTCCGACTCACCGCAACAGGATATCGAGCCAATATGCTTGCCCTCTTCCACGCTGGACACCAGTGCCTAATCGTTTGCATGTAGTCACACGAACAGACCCGCGAAGTGTGCCGGGCGGCGTGCAAGACGTCTGCAGAGCCTGCCAATCCCAAGGGGAAGAGGCTACTCCCTTTTGCTCCGGAGTAACCCCGCCATTAGGTTGCTTTAGCAGTGTAACACTTATGCCATCCCTCATACTAGTCCGTAACTGCACCAACTGCAGCAGCACTCAGCTATGCGAGCAAGCCAGATTACTGGAGGTGCGAGAGCAATACAGCAAAAACAACATTAAGGGGCGCAAGAGAGTCTAGCCTCCCCACATCCTCTTAAATTGCTACATCCTCTGGCAAAAATGCTTTGTTGTCTAACATGAATGTGTGCTTTCACAAACAAGAGATAGTACATGCGACAGTGGCTGCGCTGAGGAATTGTCCACGCACTCATGTCCACAACCCACACATCGACTATGCCTCTAGGGCACACCGCTGGTGTCAAGTGGTCACCGCAGCTGCTCTGCAGACGCCGTGTCTACAGACTCGAAAGCACGACTTCAGGCCAGTATGAAAAGGTAACGTTGTAGTCGACACGAGCAAGCGTTGCTTGTGCCAATGTGCCCTACTGCCTAGAGCCGCAGTAGCCATTGGTGACTGCCTGCCCTTGTCCGAGCCACTGAGGGTTGCAAGCCAACGAAGGTGGCCACTGCACTGAACGTGCCACAGGCATCCCCATTGCCTGGCATGGCTCGATCATAGTCTGGGGCCGCAGCTGGCAGTGCTGGTGATGAGCAGGTGGCATAAAATTAAAGGTGACTCTGCTCACACTGTGTACACTCAGCACACTCCACAAACGAAGTAGTGCAAGGTCGAGCAATTGCATATGTATCAGCCATGTGGTATGATTTTCATTTTGACTCACAAAATATCGTGCGGCTACTCAAATGCTAAGTTCACGTGAACAAAGCTTGCTTTCTTGAGTCAAATGAGTAATTTTGATTCATGGCGAGGCAAACTAAAATGAGGGAAGCAAAATGTGACACCTCAACGCCACTGTCCACCAGGTTGTGTCCCTCCAAGTGCGATGGGCAGCTTCGTAAAGCCTTGAGCCTAATGAGTCGCTACCCTGACAACTGGCATCCAAGAACAATGCCCAAAATGGGTGCAAAACAGGCAGCTGCAAGGAGACGTCCAGTCTGATAGGTGGTATTACCCAGCTTGACGTACACAGCATCCAAGTGGATGGCGCCGACCGTCCCAGTACGGTGTCGGAGCACACGATGCCAGGCCGCAATACCCGACAGCCCCTAACGGCATCTGTGGCCCACAGCCACTGAGATCCCAGAGCCACGACTCCCAGAGTCAGAGATAGAAGAAGCAGTTTGCATAAGAATCTTGGAATACCCACGAGGCTTCCGTACTCACTCACATCAGGCTTGCCAATGCTCCTTGGGCACTAGGCCTCGCTCTCCCACAATGCAGACCATTTGGCTTTTGTACCGATAAATACCTTCCAACAACTTCAAAAAAGGCTTAGCATGTCTGCAAGTTCAAACACGCCGCAGCAACAATCGCCTCACTCTCAAGAAAGCGCTCTGCCGCCGATGGCAATCAAAATCCATGCTAAGCCTATGCTTCAGTTCAAACAAAGGTTGTCTCGAATCGAGGGAAACTGCCAAAACTATTGTCCGATGTCCCCCCTTCCCCACAAGAACCCTCTGTTGGGTGTCATATAGGGGGATCTCAAGCATGCTCTTGGAACAAAATAACCGCAGCGAAGTAGTGCAGACAATCAAAAGGGCATTTACTGCACCTTCTGGCCAGCCGAATTACTATGAATAAAACGTGCCGAAGGGCGCTGATGAATCGAGGACGTCTGACTCACCATGACAAGATATCGAACGAATATGTTCACCCTTGTGATGTACACCAATGCCTAATCATTCACATGAACGGTGCCCTACTTTGAAGCCTCTCATGGGAAGGTCCCGTGAAGCATGCTGGCCAGCCTGCGAGACGTCCACACACCCTGCCAGCCCAGAGCCAAAGAGGAACAGGCTACTCCTTTTTGTGCACAAGTAACCCTGCCATTAGGTAGCATTAGCAGCTATTAGCAGCACAACACTCGTGTCATCTCTTTTACTATTCTGCAACAGGGGCGTAGCTGGGGGAGGCGTGTATAGGACTTCAGCCCCTCCCCCTTGAAATTTTTGCGTGCTGTCATGTACCGCCAACCAAAACAAACCCCAGCACCGAAAATCATTCTGGATTTTGTCTAGAATGTCCTTTTCACGCTCAAAAAGATATTTCGGCACGAACATTGTGAACTTGGGCTGGGCTTCATGGCAGCACCCGTAAACCAGAAGCCCCATCAGAGCATAAAGTTATAAGGGCGTTTCAATGGCGAGCGAGCACGTCGCAGCATCTTGCAGAGGCCGCAGAATCTACAGAGCACGTGGATTTAAATTCAGAAACCTTGCGACTATAAATTTCTCATAAACTTCTGATGCGAAAGGTGCATTGACATTTCCAAAGTCGTGTTTTAGATTTTCAATTCCGGAACTTAGTGGGTTTAATGTTCTTATAAACATTTGACGCCAAAGGTGCATTGACTTTTCTAAAGTCGTCCATTGGACTATACAATGAGGCAAGCCAAATCAACACATTATCAGACAAGTTGACAAAGCACGCAGTGAGGCCTGATGAGAAGAAGCGTTGTGGTCCATTTGTGCCGTCATGTCACAGAAAAGGATAACATCTTTTTCACCTGCACCAAAGCGCCCCATGTCAAGACACTAAAGCCAGCAAAAGTAATTGCATTCTTATTTATTTTTTTCTACTTTGACTTTTATTCGAGAGGACACATTAAGCCTTTTGAATTTTCTTGTTCTCAGTGCCCATGGGCTGCCAGAGTGCATGCATTTTTCTCTTGTTGCCCCACCCGCCGTGTGGCATGCTTCAGTGCGCATTTGTTTTTCTCTAGCCGAGTGAATTTTGGCCTGGCAGAGTTTTGGACGCTTTCTGGGTAGCAGACGAGAGAAAAAAACAATGGTTGCACACCGCCATCACTGTGGGGACTTGACGGATTGTAATGCGTTCGCTTGAGGGCATCACCTTCACTTCGTTGTTATCGCAACCTCTCTGGAAAGTCTTGTCTTGCCGGTGTAGGATACCGAGCAGTATGCGTATTGTTCTCTGTGGACCAAGCGTCGCACTTGTTCTTCGATATTCCTTTGGTAGCCACATTAGGTGCCCAAAGTAGGTGTTCGATTGTGGCCGACATGCTTCCCTTTGCGATTTTTCATTTCGGCGCCCCCACCCCACAAAAGAAAAAAAATGACATTGTTGCGGCACAGCGAATTGTCGCATGGTGAAAGTTGAATTTTGTTACTTCTTTTAAGGAAAGTAATGGCCCACGGGACTCTTCAGTTTCTGGATACTCTTATTATATGATTGTGATAGCAATTATATGGACACTCCAGGCAAATTCCTGCTGTTGCCGTCGCTGTCATATTTCGCATAAAGTCTAAGGGTGATAACATTGTCACTGCACACCACATACTGTATGTGTGAGTGAAAGCATGGGGGTGCGAGGGGGGAGGGGTTAGCCGACGATGGTAGCTCGGTCTTGTGCGCAAAGGAGAAAAGCGAGGAGGAAGGGCGTCACGTTCCGTCGCACGCGATGCATCGGGGAGGGGGCCTTAGGATTCTGTGAGTCTGTGATTGGACATGTAGATTTGCCTTGTTTGACACATTATATACGCTAACTTTTGCTTAGATACGTAGATTTATTGAAGGCGTACACATATATTTAAATATCTTGTTATGAGGTTTTGCGCATAAACGCAGTGGACTCTCTTTCCAGTGACACTCTTTTTGCCCTTTATCAAGCTGTAGCTTCGCATTTCTATATTCCACTGTATCTTTGCATTTCAAATGTATATTTTGCAGAATTCCTGATTTTTATATGTGCTCTCTATTGCGACTATAATTTCGGTGCAATTACTCACAATACACGACTGGTGACAGCTGTTCCTGTGCAATACATTGGAACGAAGGGCAGAGTCATTGAGATTTTTTTCCCTAGCCGTTGCATATATACAAAAATGTAAACAAGGTTCTTGAATGTCGATAAGTTTCATTAAAATATTTGTCCTCAACTTGTTCATCTCACGGCCTTCACGTGTTTCATATCAGCAGCATACGTTGCTTTGCTGGTTTCGAACTAATATAGTTCTACAGTTCCTGTGATATTTTCTTCTTATTAAATAGACAAAAAACATGGAAGCATTGATATCATTTATTTCTGGCACAACTTTTGGGACATACGTATATATTCTTTTATTTATAAACACATATTTTACTTGTCTTGACAGTGCGTAGCATTCAAGAATTCATTTGCAGCATCTTCGGCAATGGCAGTGCAGTTATTACTCATGTATTTGAACCCTCAACAAATTCTATAAAGGAGGACGCTAAGCTGCAATGTGACCCCCCCCCCCCCCCTTCGAACGAAATTGCTGGCTATGCCACTGCTCTGCCACTACATTGACTGCCAGCGGTGCTTAGCTATGTGGGAAATCTGGATTACAGGAGATGTTAGAGCAGTGTGGGGAAAACAACATAAGGGGATGCAAGAGGTTTGAGTGTCCCTGCAAGATCTATATACAAGTAAGACAAAACATACAAAAATTTGATTATGCAGCTGTACATGCAAAAATAAATAACACTTTCACATATCACAGCATAAATACACTCAGTACACTCACTTATAAACAAAAGAAACATGTGCACTGCTAAAATACTACAAAACAAGATTAGCAGCAAACTGGGCTGGCACCAGCTTATTCTCGTGCACAGGTCGTAAAACTAAAGAAGCTAGCCCACTGAGGCTAAGCATGAAACTGAGCTTCTTTGGTTGTGGAAGAGAGTCCACCATCCAGCACAAAATCATACAGATGACTGCTTCCTCGGGTTGTACCGGTGCATGGTCTGAATGTGGTCCGACACCCTGGGTGTGCCCTGTTGCTTGCACGTAATGCCACAGGGCACAGGCATGAGCTTGTAGGCAGCCACAGTCACACACTGTATCGGTTTCATCACACCAGACTGTTTACCATACCATAATTATTAACATTTGATAGGCGTGGCAAGAACAGCAATAACAAAAAAAATTGCAGAATTCATGGTGGGTCAGGTCACGGCTTGGCTCAATGTTTGGAATGTTTGGAAAACTCTGGAGCCGCTCAAAAAACCAACTAAGGATTCGTTATGAGAAAATCACAACAGTGCTTCTCTTAGACTTTTGGGCACAACTACCGTAAACAGGTTCACAGGCTCGTTATTGGAGGCTATGTATTTCAGCAGGAACCCATCATAGTCCAGCAAATATGAATCCGCCGGGGACCCAGCAACACATGCCGATTCCAGCTCCCCCTGTGCCTGCTGCAATACCAGCTGCGTCTCTGCGCTGAGTCTCAGTTCTCAGTCACTCTGAGAACGGATCATTTTGCTGGGCCTTCAGTAGCTCTTGGCTGCTGAAAGCGATTCCAATTCTGCCAAAGGGGATCTGGTCTTGTCTCCACTCGGGTCTCCAGCCAACCCTACTGCTCGCATCGGCAGCATGGGTTCGCTTTTGAGAAGCTCGCCCTCTAGCCCACTTTGCAGCGCGCTGCTTGCCTGGAAAGCAGAATGACAGGATTGCCTGCCTGCGGACTCATCCTTCTCTCTGCTCGGTGGCTCAGCTGTCATTTCGCTCTTGACTCTTGCTGGCACAAAGGCACTGCTGGCGGCTGTCGTACCTAGAGGAAGACTCCCGGTGGAAAATGGAGCACAAGATAGCATGTCAGCTACCACGTTAAGAGGCCTTTATGTGTCATCCAAATGGACCGCACATGCGGCCGGAGGACATTCAGCGACACGGCATCTGTTAGCACTAACAAAGGACAAACGTCACTAGGCCTAGCAGGGATAACATGGCGAGCCCGATTTGCAAAGGCATACTGGCTCAGCTTTGTGCCTCTTTGAATGTGCATTAGGAGCCAGTGTGGAGCCGTTGGGAGCCAGTATCTCTCAGGAGTACCAAACACCGCGGGTTCAGGCTTAGCGAGCTGCTGTGTGTGTGCTGAGGGGGGGCTCTAAGAACTGCACGAATCAAAAGGGCTCCAGTGCCAACGGTGCAAAATAGAGAAAACGGCGCTGCTAGCGTGCGCCGATGCAGGAGGATGGCTTCGAACAACATGCTGTTAAGTGCCCTCATGGCTATGCTGGGTGCTCTTGCGATAACCAGTGAGCTCACTTGCAAGAGCTAGGGCAACCTCTGTCGGCTTGGGCCTCCAATAAATGCAGCTTGGCACTGTACGACTACGCGCGAGCACTAGGCACCTCTTTTTGGCTTAGCCTTTGGAAAATGACCCACACAAAGTAAGCGCTCACTGTAGGCGCAAGGCTCCGCAGACGAGTTCAAGTCCGAGCAATGCCCAAAAGGGCTAGCAGATGAGAGGAAAAACGTGTACATAAGCTAATGCTGTCCCAGAGAGGTCTCCCTTGCTCTCTATTTGCCAATCATGCTGGTCATACCGGCGCCAGTGCCATGGCTGCTGCTGCCAGCAGTGCCAAGTGCCACCTCCACAAGCGGGTTCATGTAAGAAGTCGCCCGTGACAGCTGTCGCGGGTAAAAAGGGATATGTGTACAGATAGCAGAATAGGTGAAATGCCGACGCAAAGGCACTGGGCGCACCTGAATCCCGACAAAACTTTATCAAAGCTACAACCACATGCATGCATGTCACAAAGCTATGTGGCTTCGTGTTCATGTTATTTGAATAAATAATAGACACACTGATAAATGTCATCGTAAATGACGAAGCCACCTGTAAGCCACACAGAAAACAAATTATAATTAAGGCACCCAGGACTAGCTAGCAGAAAACAAACACGAGAAAGAGAGCTGAAGTTCATGCATGTGTTCAAGGTACACAAAGAGCGCTTACAGGCAAAGTGGGTACAATGTACAGTCAGGATGGTGAGCGTGTGAAGAGCAGATTGGAGCACATCTGCAGATAGTGCTTGGCACAGCATTGAACCTTGTGTATGTTGCCAGCGGCTGGACGCCCTATCGACGCTCGTGAGCTGGAGCTTGGCTGAGCTATTGGAGACACAGGCGAGGCCTGGGCTGGATGCCTTTACGAAGGTTATACACAAGAATTTTTCTCGTAGAGAAAGAATGGTGCTGCCACAATTACTCCATTTGTTTGTCAATCATTTGTTAAACAGCAGCGTGTAACGTGACCATGAAACTTTAAACACCACTTTTTAGCTACATTCCCTTAACTTCATGCTGTAACTGGCTTTCTGTATTTCATTCAATTTTGTTTAACTTGTCCTCTCTGCAACATGTTCTCAGCAATTTCTACTGCTCTATGAACTTTCGTTTAATTACCTTGCTACTTCATCATCAAAAATTTTCTTAAGTCCAGTTAGTTCATGTGCATGCGAGTTCTTAAATAATATAATGAAAGAAGAACCGCCACTGCCCATGCTTTTAAAGGTTCTACTGCATTTTTGCTCTAGCTTTTGCATGATTAAGCAAAGCACAGTGTGCACTCTCTATGAAGTGGCACGCAGTGCACTATCAGCAAACGTGCCTTTTCCGGTAGTAAACACCCAAATTAAGTAAGAAGTGTGTCGTGAACACAAACCAAGCAAGCGAGACTGGCACAGTGTGTAACTCAATATGGAGAGCTGCAACTTGTATTACCCAACCAATTTCATTGCTTGGAGAGCATGCGCTGCTCTCTGTAGTTGCCAGGTCCACCCATCCTTGGCACAATACTTCGAAGCAAGGAGCGCCTGCTTTCCACGACTTCCGTTACAGGCGGTAATGCACGTCACATGTATGTTTCATGCACTTTTTAAGTCTGAAAACCTGCGCAGGTAGCTCAAAACAACACACAATACAGTCTGTGCTCCTTACAACGGACCCGCATACAACAGACTTTCGGATATAACGGACCATATTTCAGCCTTAGTTTGTTCTGCCTATTTTATTAATGCAACGAAGTTCGCTTTTAACAGACTGTGCTACAACAGACTATTGGCTACAGTGGACGAAATCAGCGGCAATTTGTGTCAAAATCAGGCATATAAAACGGACTTCTGCTGTGTCGACACAGGCTGGCAACTGACTTGTGAGGGTCAGCTGACGATCACGGCTCAATGTCTTGCGCGTGAGGGAGGGAGGAAAGCGGGGCGGAAGTGCACAGTCTTTCGCGCCTGAAGGACGGGAGGGAGAGGGGGCGGAGGGCGAGGCAAGTGAAAGAGGGGGGTTCTACTCCGGTCGCTGCTGTTAACAGCTCGGCCGCGCAGGCACTGTATCTTGAAAGCGATCTGCAATGTGAACAAAGTCCGCGCCCGCGCGGGCCTCATCTTCAAAGCGATCTGCAATGTGGACAAAGTGCGGCCAGTGCCGGTTACTTTGTATGTGCTGTGGTTTCGACGTTTAGTTCGTGTTGAAGCGAGAGACAGCACGAAGATAAATTCCCTCGCTGCTGCTGCCGTGCTTATCTTGCTTAATTTGCTATCACAATCGATGCTTCACCTTTAGGGCAATACTGAGATTTTTTTGTTTGTTTTTTACTTTAGACGTTCGTCACTCACTCTTTTAAATAAAGTTGTTAGACATCGTGACAAAACATTTAGAAGTGAGGCATCTCTGATATTACGGACTTCGGATAAAACGGACAATTTTTGCTGGATTATCAGAGTCCGTTGTAACGAGAGTCGACTATATGAATGAGACCAGCGTTACTGTATAGGGCGGCATCTCATCTGTACTACCCAGCCAGCTCTTTGTTCACCACCATGCTGTGCCATAGTGCATTCAATACTCCAGCCTGTCCGCCCCGTGATACACTCTGGTTAAAATGTTTGCTTTGTGGTAAGTTTACATTTTTTTACAGGCGTACAAATGTACTTATATGGGTAAGAGCCGAAATTTGCCACTAGTCATTGTGATGTTGCATTCATGTGTTCATGTTAACAGTGCAATTAGACAGGGACACAGCACTCGTGGTGTCATCTTCTTGTCTCGTGTCCCTGTCTAATTGCGCTGTTAACACCAAGATGGAAAACCAACAAGCCCAAGCTGCTGTTCTAGCGTCCATGTGGTTGCGCCACACCACTGCATGACAGAGTGACAAGGTCCTCCCATTGCCTCACTTGTCCCTGTCGCTTGAAAATCACGTGCATGTGGTTGCCTCTCTAAATGATTGATCTTAATAGCAAGTTTCTCACAAGACATGCAGTTTGTGACTGACCCTGTGAGATAAAATGTGTATTTGTGCAGGTGCATTTATACAAAGCTAAGTTATGCATTAGTTACGTTCAGAGCTTTTTCATATGCAAATATAACATAAAAAGAAAGAATGCAGGTTTTGTGTACGTACTATGTCTGCGGTTTCTCACCAACAAGTGTCAGTCGGTTGAGCTTAGATGCCCACTCAAGCACGTCGCCGTGCTAAATCTTGTAATGGGGGAACACTAGTGAACAGAGGACTATCACAGGAACAACAGCGTCTGACAGTCCTTTCAGAGTGGAAGCAAGACTATTTCAAGATAATCTTGTTGTTAACACAACATTGCTTGATACAGCACACTATTCACATTATGAGTAGGCACAAGTGCCTTGACAATATGATGCTAAATCAAATCAGTTTATTCACACCAATGGTAAAATAAGGTATACGTAACCCATCTGGGCCTACGCGAGGAGCGCTAGATACGGTAGCGAGACAACTCGATAGTGTACATCAATTTTGTGTACAACAAAGTTATACAATCGTTGCAAATAAAAGTGAAAATTAAGACCCACAAGAACTTATATAACACTAACAAAAAAGAAAAGTTTACAATGGATTTGCGTATTGATCTCTTCTGAAGAACTTTTTGATATCGGCAATTAAAACATGACGTGTCTTTATGTTTGTAGGTACTTACAGTAGTTCCATATTATGGCAGCAGCATAGACAATAGTTTTACCATAAACATTTTTAACACTTGGAAGGTTAAATCAACAGTTGAAAAAATTTCTTGGTCGACTAGGTGGATAGACAAAAGCAGATGACGGTAGTGGGATGTTGTAATTTAATATGTGTGTGATCACACAAGCCAGCTTGTAACCCCTCGTAGCAAAGAATGGTGTAATGCTTAGATCACCAAAGAGTGTAGCGGATCTATCTGTAAATTTACTATGTGTAATTATACCAAGGGCTCTTTTTTGTAGTATGATTATTTGGTTTAAATATGTGTTATATGCAAGCCCCCAAGGCTCTATACAGTAAATCATGTGGCTGCGAAAAAAGGCAATAATATAGATTTTTCAACATACAAAGTGGAAAGAACTTTCAAGCTTTTATTAGGACAAAACAAGCTTAACTTAGCTTACTGCTTACTCGGGTTATATGAGGATTAAAGTTAAAAGTTGAATCGAGAGTTATGCTGAGATATACCTACCGATCGACCCATTCGAAGAGGCTTGTATCAATTCGTAGGTCAGTTAAACTGTTTGAGATTTTGTAAGGACTAGAGAAAACGATGTACTTAGTTCTTGATGTATTTATTGTCAATTTATTCTGTAAGAACGCTTGCTATATCTCAGAAAGATCCCTATTAGCGTGACTCTACCTTTTCAATTTCCTGACTGGGAAAGAGAAGAGCTGTGTCGTTTGCGTACATAATAATATGGCTGTAATTCAGAGCATTTGGCAGATCCTTTATATATAAAGAAAAGAGTAATGGTCCCAGCACTGGAGCCCTGAGGCACGCCACACAGCATTTAATGAACATTAGATACAGACCTATCTATTTTAACATATTGTTGTCGGTCAGAGAGATAGCTGGGAAGAAACTGTTTAGCTGGGCCTCTTAATCCATGCCATTCCAGTTTTGATAACAGTATGTCATGATTGACAGTATCAAGTGCGTTTTTAATGTTAATAAAAATGCCAACTACATATTCTTTGTTATTTAAGGCTTTGTTAATAAATTCACTCACACCAGTCAGCCATGGATGTTAATCTGTATTTACAAAACCCATGTTGATTATCTACTAGATTTTATATTTATCTAGAAAACGAGTGAAACATTTAACCAATAATTTTTCAAATGCCATGTTAAGGACACTAAGTATTGATATTGGTCGGTAGTTTTCAATGTCACCTTTACTTCCAGACTTGTATATAGGAGTGACTTGAGCTATTTTGAAAGTGTCCAGATATTTAGCCATATAAAAGGATATGTTAAATAATTTTGTCAAATGCTCACTGAGCTCCTCATATGTGGCTTAATGATAAAAAGGGAGATTTTATCTATACCCGATAATCTTCCTCCCATCATTGTTTTAACAGTAGAAATTATTTCGTCATGAGTAATGCCATACAAATGAACGAAGTATAGGTGCTGGGAGCTTAGGGATTTCAGGCGTGGTAAGCTGTTTTGTAAGAGTGGGCCCTATATTACAAAAATATTGATTAAATTCTTCAGCAGGGCTTTCTGTGATTCTTATAGGTGGGATAATTTCTGCTATAGTGCATGATTCTTGCCAGGAATATTAATTAACTGTGTTCACTATTTTCCATGTCTTTCGCGGAGCATGTCGGTTGTTGTCAACAAAGTTGGTATGGTAATGCTTTTTACATTTTCGAAGCAGGGTTAAAGTTTTATTTCTGTGTATTTTATACTGGCTACAATAGTACTCATTGTCTATAAATTCCTTATGTTTTCTATACCACTTGTCTTTTGTTTGTATAGCAGACAAAACCTTAGTTGCTACCCACGGACATGTCGGGTGAGAATAATAAGACCTAGCATGAGTAATTGTTTCGTTAAGACAGGATGTGATAACATTAATCAGGTGGTCAAATTCTTTATTAATATTTATATTGTTCTGAACATTTATCTGTAGACTGCGTATATGCAAGCAGGTTGTGATCCACTGTTGTAATTACACGAGAAAATGATCTGAAATGTCTGCATCAGTAGCACTACCGAAATTATATATAATGTGGTCTATGAGCAATGCAGTGCTAGGGGTAACTCGAGTTGGTTGCTTTATTTGATTAAAAAACCCATTTGATTCAGTAAGGTTCAGGTACGGTGTACTGTTTTCATTTAAAGTGTCAATGTTTAAGTCCCACGTATAATATCACATTTATTTATTGAAGCAAAAAATTGCAAGGCAGGTTTTAAGGCATCTAAAAAAGGCTAATGTGTGAACTTGACGAATGGTATAGAATACCCACGGTTAACTTTGAGCTTATTTCGAGGAATAAGAAATCATGTGCCTCAGGAACTTGGCATGTCAGTTTTGGGCAGTGCTTAAAAGAAATACTCTTTTTTATATATAATGCAACTCCTCCACCATGAGCTTTCGTCGGTCGTGATAGATAAACAGAATGAAAATTTGGTATGTTAATGAATTCATTAGGGTTCAACCACGTTTCTGACAATGTAAGGATGTCATACTCAAACGAATAAAACCAGTAGAGATCAGTGTTTTTATTTATGCTTTTAATATTGCGGTGTAGTAGCTTTAGATTGTGTGTAGCTGAACATGCAGTGTTAAGTACGATACAGGACACATTTCTGGAATCGGATTACGTAGACTAAGGCTACTAAATTGCACAATTCAAGTCTTGCTCAGAAATTACTTGAATGACAGACGAGCTTTTAGTCTTCCTTGCTAGAATTTTCCCATTGGAAACCCATGAGAACTTCCAATCTTTAGCCTTCCTTCTTTGAGTAGGCTTTCCGAGCAAGATCTTCAATTCCAAACACAGATCCTCATTAATGTATATAGGATTGTCCTCGTGGAATCCCAAGCTAGTAGTTGAAAGTTTGTTCCTTTTAGCCAGTTGAAGCAGTTTGTCACGGATTTTGCGGGATGCGAACCGAACAACAGCGTTGGATTTCATCTTATTTTTGGTCAAAACATGATGAGCAACATCAATGCTTGAGGGAGAGACTTCCACGCCAAGTTTAGTTCCGAGTGCCTTTAAAGCATTCTCAAGGTTCTCGCCGACCGTGACAGGAAGACGCTTAATTTCTAAGTTCATTGCTCTACTGTATTGTTTCAGGCCCACCACATCTATCTTTGCAGCAGCAGGTTCTTACTTTAGTTGCAAGTTTTCTTTTTTCGTTTGGTCATTGTCATCTTTGAAAGACTTCAGATCTGCGCAAGCACTTTCAAGCTAGGGCGTAAAATCATCAAAGGAGCTGCTAATATACACAGTGGCTGCCTTGATGTCGTCAAGGTCTTTACTGATTGTTTCAATTTTGTCAAGCTTAGATGACATGTCCTGAACAATCTTTGCTAATTCCTTGATGGTGCTAGGTGCCGTATCTCCCATTGTAGGACCAGAGCAGCGAACGACTCGGATGAGGTAAGTGAAAGAAAGCACCAGAATCAAACACCTGAAAGATGGTGAATGGCATTTTAGCAGCGCACTTCCACGCATACTTTTCTCACTGAGTCACCCGCTGCTCTGTGCCGAGGCAGTTCCGCAGTCTTGCTTTTATAGCTGTAGCTCCGACGGCGCACAGGTGCCCTTTCATCAGCAAGGCTGAAGGGCCGTCATCGAGGTTGCCCAGGTAATCACCGTGTTGGTCTGAAACGTTGTGAATGGCGTTTTAGCAGCGCAGTTCCATGCGTTCCCGCCGAGTCGCCCGCTGCTCTGTGCCGAGGTAGTTCCACTGTGTTGCTGTTATAGTTGTAGCATCGACGCTGCACAGGCACAACGTTGTCCTTGCTTTAGCAGGGCTGAAGGGGTATCATCCAGGCTATCCAGCTAATCACCATGTTGATCTGAAACATGAATGGCATTTTAACAGGGCAGTTCCACGAGTGCTTTTCCCACTGAGTAACCCACCACTGTGTGCCGAGGTAATTCCGCTGTCTTGCTTTTATAGCTGTAGCTCCGACGGTGCGCAGGTACAACATTGTCCTTTAGTCAGCAGAGCTGGAGGGGTGTCATACAGGCTGTCCAGGTCATCACCCGTGTTGATCTGAAAGATGGTGAACGGCGTTTCAGTAGTGCAGTTCCATGCATACTTTTCCCACTGAGTCTCCTGCTGCTTTGATGCCACTGCTCTCGGTCACTGATGGATTGCCCGCATGGCTGTCACTCTAGCCATGTTTCTTAAAGGCTAGCATAAGTGCACTGCAATACTACAGAGTACTACGTCAATATCATGAGCAGTTTCACTGCACTGTGGCAGCCCTGCTCAGTGCCTTGCGATCACAATAGTCGCTGTCACCGCCTTCGTAGTCCCCATATTGCAGCCTTTGTATCAGCAGCTGGACACTGGGAATTTTTTTTTATTGCAATAGCAATTATATGAGCACACCAGGCATATTTTTGCCATTGTCATCGCCGTGACGTTCCGTATAAAGTCCATGGGCAATAACATTGTCACTGGGTGCGAGGGTGAGCCAACAATTGCAGCTCAATCTCTTGCATGCGCGAGGAAGTGGGCAGGAAGCACGCAGTCTTCTGTCATACACAAGGAACCAACCAATGGAAGGGAATGTAGAGGGGCCGTTATACTTTGGCGGCAATGCACGGTTGTGCAGGTCTTTATCTTGAAAGCCATCTATTTTGGGGACAGAGTCTAGGTGGACCGACAGCTGTTAGCTTTGCATGTGCTGTCTTCTTGCCACTCAGTTTGCATTGAAGCGATAGACAGCATGAAGGTCACTTCACTCGCTGCTGCTGCTGCGCTTCCTCACGCTAGTGTTTTGACAGCAAGTGTCCATGGTCATCGAGTGTGATGTGTGCATGTTTGCCTGTGCGTGCTGACACCAGGCTTATTAATTTAGTTAGTAAGCAAGTGTTTACAAGTTTATACGGCAAATAAAACTACTATCCTTACTTCGTATAGCCGTCTACTAATTTGCTATCGCATTCGATGCTTCACCTTTCGGGCTAAACTGTGGCTTTCTTTCCCCTTTTCTTGAGTGATTCGACCCATTCCAGCTTGGTGATGGTTCAGTTCACGTGCTGCATGCCAGGATGTGTTAAAAATAGCAAGATGCATAAAGGTATCAGATGTTTCAACAAAAAAAGAACAGGAAGAATGGATCTGGAATATCAGCAGGGCAGAGAAGGTGCTTTGTTCTCTGCTTTTTATTGCTTGATTCTAAGTACACACAGTCATCATTTAGTGAAATATGTAGAGTAGCCGTCAGTTTAGAGAAAGAGAGAAAAATTCAAAAAAACTTTTCGACCTCATCGATAGAAAGCTCACAAGCACTCAATTCTCATTGCATGCGGGGACTTGCATCTATGTTCTAACAATTTTAAACGACTTAGCACTCACTGTTGCTGCTCTGTCTTCACCCATATTTCACGCTAAGACAGCATTTCTGATATTGCATTGCTCAATAAAACACTTAGAATCGTTTGTACTGGTTCATACTCGACAGGCAGTGAAAGCCGGTGCCTCCGCAGAAGCTCGCTTCTGCGGAGTGCGCTTACGGTAGTGATTTTGCCATAGGTGCTAGACACAAGAATGTGGAGTGCTTCACTAAAAAATGGAGATTTCATAAATTCAATATTGCTGTGAAATTCAAGCAAAAACAAGGCAGCGATGTGTGCTAATTATTCCTTTAAGTTCACTAGAATAGAAACACATGCCACAATATATCGTAATGTTGCTTCTTAAGAATGAGCACCTTTCCTAGTGTACGGCCGTGTTGTTACACAGCATCGCCACGTTTCAGAAGATATTCCAATGACGACCTCAGTTAACGTAGCTGGTGTCAATGCAGTCGAAGGATGACTGGCAAGATGGCGGTGCATAAACAAGGGAGGGCTGCTGACATAGGTTTATTGTTTTATTGTGTGGACAATGAGTGAGTTCACAGCCTCCCTGTTGATGATGCAATGGCCAGATGGTCCCATAAAACAGTATGCTAATGTAAGCTTTGTTGCCAGAGAAGGTCAACAAACGTAAAAGAGCTGCGGCATCTTTGTGTGTACTGTGAGCGAAATGAGAACAAGGTGAAAGCAGGAGCCAACGTTTCGACAAGTGGACTTGTCTTCTTCAAGGCGACATATGTCCACTTGTCGAAATGTTGGCTTTTGCTTTCACCTTGTTCTCGTTCTGCTCATCGTCTTGAATTTCCATCTCCCGCCTTCCCCGTGTTTATGTGTACTGTGAAATTCAAAGTCCCCAGTCACGCAAGTACCTCGTGCACATTTTGGAAGACAATGGAAAATTTTCTTGCCACTGGTTCAAATTTTGGTGCAGAGTTGTGTAGGTGCCCCCCTTCTCTAAGCTCTCTCAATTATCTTCAAGCTTACAGAGGGCACTTTCTTGGAGCTTTTGTTACTTTTGAAAGGAAAACTCTGATGTCCACAGAATTGATTGGCACGTGGTAAAGACACTTCCAGAGGTCCGCAACTTCAGCTTTGTACAGATGCTGCTGTGAGACACTTACGGAAACAGTTAAAGTGTCCAAAATTTCAAAGGCCAGGCAGACTGCCCACATGTTATTGTTTGTGCTAGCTAAACTTGCCATAGTTGCAGCCCGTGTCAATGTACAAGAAGCAAAACATGTTCGTGTGGTTGTTCTGATGCTGCAGCTGGAGCGCTCGGAGGATGGCTTCTCTGTGGTAGCTGACTACCTAGGCCGGGGCCTGTTTCAACGACTCACGCTGCTGGCACCAGCCACAGCAGCAGCAGCAGGCCCACCAGCAGTAGAACTGAGGGCAGCCAGGTCTTGATCACAGCCCATGTGCTGCACGGGAAGTATGCTGCGTATATTGATCACTGCATAGGACTAGAAGTGGTAGAGCGCTTACACCGGGTTGAGCAAAACCAGGCCTCATGACAGCAGCTGCATCATGTGATGCCTTGTTTTCCCGCCAATTCATCCACCTGCATTTCTTGTGTGCAGGTGGATGGTGGTAGCAGGTGTGTTCACTCACAGAAAAAAAAAAAGTGTAGCTTTCTTTGTGTGCTGCCATTTACAAAGGACTTTAATTTGCCATCCGTGCAGTGAAACAGTTCACTGTCAAGACTTGAAAGTCCTGACACAGTGGCTACATAGTGCTGTGCAAAAATGAAAAAGAAAGAAAGAAAAGCAAGCAGCAAGCACGTTTTGATTCTGTGACCTGAGTGCAGTGATGGCTTAGTTGGTCCTTGTGTCCCAATTAAGCGCAGAAACGGCTGGGGCGCAATTCAGCTCCTTTAGAATAAGGAATAGATTGTTTTCTTTGCAAAGTGCAGTCGGTGCTGTTTACTACAGATTGAAAGTATTCAGGATGAAGTAAACATTACTAAATTTTAAAAGTGAAATTAGAAACAAATTGTCTAATTATATACACTGTGAATCACTGTATCAAGTATACTTTTTTTTTACACTATAATAAAAGTCAAATTACAAACATACATTTGCACTTGAATGTAATACTTTGCTTTTCTTAGCACATGCTTTGCCTGTTGCTGATGCACAGAAATATTTATGCTTTGAGCTACACTTTCATAAATTGAAAGGTTGATATTGTGGTGCATTTTTTTTTTTTTTTTCAAAATTGTGAATCGACCAAATTACGAAAGCTATTACCCGTGGTATCAATGCTTAACCTAGGGTGAAGACAACACATTTGTCTTTTTTTTTTGTTTGCAGGTGGTTAGCCATTAGAACAATGCTGGTGGCATTTGCGAGGCCCCGAGGCAATCCATCAAGCACTCACCTGACATATTTGGAGTGCAACGGCATCATGAGTGCCAGTTTGACCATGTTCCACCTTGTGCTGCCATCATACTGCATCAGGTTGAGGCAGCGAGCGACATGCGAGTGGCAGTTGTCACAGAAGAGGTTGTGCTGCATGGACAGAGTAGGGTCTGGCTAGCCCTGTTGTGCTATGGTGGAACATCACACACAATGCCTGCCTGGGCACAGAGAGACTGAAAGCCAAGGCACACCTTGAACATCAAGAGCAATATGTCCAATTCACCAAAGCAAACCTTGAAGTCTCTGCTACCAGTTCTTGAGCTTCAACACATGAACCAACACACGTGCATTGGAATTCTGTACAAAAGTGCTTATGTAGAAAACGAGAACTACAGACTAGTAGTACACAGCATGAGCTCTCTTCATAAGTGTACGTCAGTGTATCCTACAAGACTTACAGTATAATAAGGGGACTACCTGCAATTTAGTACCTCTGCATGTTTGATTACTATGTTTGAGGCTCATCTGCACTTCCAGCTTTAATATCTTTTCTTTTTGTACACTTGTTGCGAATAAATAACTGAAAGCACTTAAAATTTACTGTCTGCTTCTTGGTAGAGGTCATGAAGGTATCTTTGCAAGGCCACGCACCTTTGGCCGACGATTGTTATCCTATTCAAACATTTTTATGAAGCAACCACGATACCAGCTTCTTATTTTCTACGTGCCCACTATATCAGGCAGCGCAACTTCCATGATATCTCACTATAATGGCAACCTTTAAATACCAGCCACACGTAAGTGACGCTCTGCTCATCGACCACCACCTGTGCTCACCACTGCTGTTCCCAAGCCAATTGTATTTAGTTATGTGGGCACAAGTTCACCTTGATAAATGTTTGTCTCATGTAGTCACCAGCACTGACCACAACCCGTGACAACATCGCATGTGCAGAAAGTTGCCTGCGAAGTGGCCAGCATACCTGTAGCCATAAATGAGCAGTTCCACTTGCCTGGCTTTGCCAGTCTGTACAGTGCAAAGTGCACTTAATTATATAGCAACTTCAAGCATGACAACGAGCTGAATTGAATTCCAATTGAACTAGTGTTTTGTCATATTGTGTGATCACTAATCCAGTTGTACAAGTGTGAGAAGTGTGTAGCATGGCACTGTGCAAGGTTCTGTGCTTATACAACCTTTCCTCTATACACACAATATGTGACAAAGACCAATGTAATGTATTGAAACAAATCCACCTTGAACCACGCTATTCCCATTTTTCTACCTGACAAGCACACAAAGTTTTACCCAGTTGTATTTTAAGATCAGTCATTTCATCAAACGTTCTTGATCAAAGGAGGTTTTCCAAAATAAATGGTTTGAAGCTTATGCAATTCCCGGAGAATTTAGTGCTTGGCAGCTACACTACTGATTACCTTGGGAGGGCCATGTTATCAAATTAACAAGCTGCTCTTTGCTACCTGTCCAGCAGAGGAAATGGCTGTGCCAAGTTTTAGTTGTCGCTGGCAGCCACCAAAGTAAACATGTACGCATGTAAAAGGCATGCTATATAAAGCAAGTTTGTAAGCATTAACACCTACGAATTCTTTCTGCAAAAAACTTCTGAATTTAAGGCACCATGTTAAGTCGATGCAGCTACGTAAAATTCTTCACAATAGCCATGCAAGTATAAACAAAGTTTTCCTGAAATTTTGCAACATCCTTAAATTTTCCTGCAAAATCTACTGCAAAGGCAATGCAGTGGATCCAGATCTCTTGTTGTTACAAGGGTAGTTGTTTATGAGTGTTATACAAGTGGAAAGAACCAGTTTAGCCAATAGGTGGCATGTTTCTGTGCATGGAAGTAAATGTCCATAAACAAGATGCAGAAACTATGTAAACTATGTGAAACTATGCAAGGGTTGGCTGAAATGTTTTGCGTTAACATCAGTATGTCTGTGCTACAGTGGTGGAACATTACACCAAAACTGCTATACTCCGTTGTTACAAAAGTAAGATTTTAGGCAAAATTGTGCCATGTCTGTGCTAGGAGGGGTCCTGGAGGGTTCTGTATAGGCCTGGCATAGTGATTGTAAAAAAGAAACTGCAACTTGTTCTATACATTCATGCATGTCTGGGGGAACATCAGCACATCCAGTTATGATTCCGCATTGGTTATGCTTGCTGTGCTTGGGTTGGAAAAAACAACAAATGAACAAAGCAGGCTGTTGCATTGTAAGAGGGAAAAAAAAACATTTGGCTTCATGCAATGTACCTGCTGCTCGGTGCCTGCTTTCTAGATTTCCGCTAGGTAACACTGCTCAATGGCTTCAGGTGTTTCCGCCCATTTTTTGGAATATGAAACTTCTCAAATAAATATTCTGAGGAACTTAGCTAAGGAACGCCTATAGCAAATGACAATGACTACAGTCATAAAGCTGATGATGCGTTTAGCCTCATGATGATGGAAATTGTGGATGCTGTTCTTGTTGGTTCTTCATCTAAGGTTGGTTGATAGGGCGGGGTACTTGCTGTGCACATTTGTGAAAGTTTTTCCAAACCTGTCACATGGAAATACAATTGTAGGGAGGGCCTTTAGTAAAAATAAACGTGATGCAAGAGTGAGCCAGTCTTTCAATGGACTCTGCGCTATAATGTTGTATTGAGAAATGTTTGCATAAGATCCAAGAGATTCCCCTGACCAAGGGCCAGATCAAAGCAGACAAAGGTTTGCAAAAATGACACTGGAAGACAAAGCTTTGGTGCAGTCACATGCAAGGGAAGCAGTGCATGATGTTTCCAGTACACCCATCGTGGTGGCTTAGTGGCTGTGGTGTTGCGCTGCTAAGCACACGGTCGCGGGATCAAATTCCGGCTGTGGCGGCTGCATTTCGATGGAGGGCAAATGCAAAAACGCGAGTGTCCTATGCATTGGGAGCATGTTAAAGATTCCCAAGTAGTCAAAATTAATCTGGAGTTCCCCACTATGGTGTGCCTCATAATCAAATTGTGGTTTTGGCACCTAATTCCCCAGATTTCAATTCAATGTTTCTAGTGAACTAGACACTTTAGCAGAAGGCTGCAAAAGGAAATTAACTCAGCCCAGAAGATGCTGGGTAATGTGGGATTACTCCTTGCAAAATAAATGAAAGCGAAATGCTTTTCTGACCTCGGACTGGTCAAGCTCTCAGATTGCAGGGACAGAAGTTGTCACTCTTTGAAACTAGGAGGCATTTGAAGCAAAAGAAGAAAAATGAAAGATTACATTAACCTGACAAAGGCATCAACAGTTATTTACTGTTTATATGTGGCTCTTGAGTATGTGTAAAAAAATCTGTTTCTATGTTCTGCCATCTCTTAGACTGTAATTGAACATTTTCTTGTAGCATTTTGGGTTCAGCTGGAAAGGTGTAGGGACCTAGTAGTCCTTGTACCTCATGTAATGATCTAAAAGTATGTGCTACAGAAACCAATATGTCTGCTACTAATGCATACTTTTCTTGCGAAAAAAGCTGCTCTAAAAGGTTTTTTCCCTGTTCCACCACTGGTACTATCCAGGTGCATAAATTGCGATGCTGGAAAGGGTGACGTCTTAGTCAGGTTTTAAAGTTCACTGGAAGTGAACTGGCGGTGTTATGGAGAAAGATTAGCAAATAGCTTTTATGTTCAATGCATTACAAGACATACGAAAGGGATCGTGAGGTGGGTAGCCTCGAATGGCACTGATGATGCACTGTGGCCAAATTTAGAAAAATTGAAAAAGCAGCAGAGTCTTCTCAATCTGCTGATGCCATCCTTATGCCAATTAATGTTTATTTCAATTAGCTTGCTTATGCCCGTTACTAAAGTATGTCGTGCTTGAACCGGACCAAAGGCAATTGATGCTATCTTTTGCTTACATGAAGCAGCAAACATTGGTGTGCAAAATTGTGAGATGAATGACTGGTTCTACTTGCAATACAAAGCATGAATTGATACTGACGTGTGAAAGCACAGCATAGTGCACTTCATTTTTGATGGCCAACTAGATTTGCCTGCAGCTGACAAAACAGCACTTCCTCTAGCTTTCAATCTTGGCCACAGCGCACCTTCACCGGGCAAGGCTTTTTGCCACATGTTAGCATGTTCCCTTACGTAAAGGTCGCGATAGTACCACTGCTTTCTCTTGCGCAAGCATGATGTTGAGCATGCCCACCATGTGGCCTCTGTACTCCTCCGAGCCTTCAACAACGCCCCTGTCCCAGCCCTGAACTCCATCCCTTGCTTTGCTAGGATCCAGCATCCAGTACCTGCATCAGACATGTTTCAATTGCATGGTACGAGCTTCAGCATGCACAGGCTTACTTTGCAGGCCGGCCAAAGGCCATGTTGTCCTCCTGCAAGGAATCCAAACAAAGTGAGTGATACTCGCAATGCCTACTTGTGCCAGACTTACAGATACGTAGTACGGTCCTGCGAAGTCCCGTATAATACCAGTGGACATGCAGATGCCCATGTGGCCTATCAAGGGACAAAGCCACCTGCACAGTAACGAAGACAGGTTTTGTTGAATACGTGATACAGCTTTTTAATCCCACAAATCATGACAAAAACAGAATGGATGGCCCGTCAAGCTTAAAACATGTGCATTTGTACTACTACTATCTAGGTAAGTTGCTAATAAGTATTCGAGTCCAAAATCGGACACCAGCGGTTGCAGCAAGAACGGCACGAACTTAGAGTGACCGGAATGAAAGCACTTAACTGCCGTACGACGCAACCCGCACAAACGTGACCCAGCCGTACGTGCTACCTGTCGGATGGACTCTCTCGTTCCCTATCGAGCTTCCTAATCGAAGATGTCCCGTCGCCGAAGACACGCTAAGTCGGAGTTCAAGAGTGCTTGAAGATGACCGTTCAGCAACGTTCGGCCTGAAGTGAGTTTGATCAATGGTTCGGTCTCCATAAGTACGACCGAGTCACTGGTACGACACAACTCATGCACAATTGGCAGTTTCCTTAACTGAAACCAACTCACGTCAGACAAGGAATCGGTGTCCACACGATACAGAATGGAAAACGGTCGCGGTTGAAATCAATGGAGGGCTTCGGGCTCATCTTCATGCTCGTCAAGTTGCTAATTAAGCTCCGATATTCAGGTATAAGCGTCTCAAACAAAGGCTACGGAATTTTGTACGAAAGCTGCGGCAACCATCAGCTGCTGTAGATGATGTCGCTGTTGTGCAGGCTATTCAGTCGTTCTGTGGTTGTCGGTAGATTGCAGAATTAACTAGCCTACGAAACCTTTTTTTAAATACCCGGGTTTTCCTGAACGGTTTGCCGCGAAGTGCTGCCATAGAATAAAGAACCAACTTAGCGGCGTTTGGAGCTTAACATGTCTGCGTTGCCAAGACCGGCTTCTCAGACGCCATTTTTCCCATAGACGAAAACAGTTTATCATTTTTGTCTTAAAAAATAGGCAACTAATCGTGCCAAGTGTTATACTAAACGAAGTCGACGTCAAATTGCAATCGTTCTGCAAAATTTGAGCAAGAACAGTTAAGCGTCTAGCGCAAAATCTTTTTTTGAACACGCGCAGCCAAATATTCATGAAAACAAAAACAAAACATAAATAAACGGAACAGTAAACAAACGACTCGCAAGACAGGAGGGAGCAAAATGAAGGGCAACAGGGGTGTACACAACCAATTTACACAACTATACAACCCACAAGTACAGGGGGATGGAAACAAAGGGGCCACAGTATTATTTCCTTTCTTTAGATAACTATCATCATCAACACTTGTGCGTTGCTCCTCTCATCCTCCTCTCCAAATGCCAAACTCTCCAGTCTCCAACAGTCTCCAACGCTCGAGGCGCCGCTTGGTCAGCATCACCGTTTATAGATCCTTTTCTAAAAAGCCATAGAGATGAAAAAGCTTTATAAACGGTGGTCAGCATTACAGTTGCAGCACTGGGCCTGACTGGGCACTGGTGTCGAGTGCGCCATTCGTATCCGCGAAACCCAATGCAACTTCGAGGTTTGTGTTCGTCATTACAGGACCGCCTAGTTGGTCGCAGTTCAACACCCCGTGTTCGATCGTTTTATCTGCAGTTCTGCATGCGCGGCACAATGCACTAGTCACAGCACTGTAATACATTTTCGCGCGCACAAGTGTCCGAAGGGTTCCCGCTCATTGACTTGTCCTCTTGTCGTTGTTGCCACCTGCGTCCCTCTTCAGTCACCCGTTGGCGCACCTCGTGTGCGTAAGCCTGTCCGCCCTCCGCATTCAGCGTTTCCTTGAAAAAACTAAACAGCCTCTCCAAGCATGAGGAGCAGGCACCCGCGAAATGTCAGCTTACTGGCCGCCTCCCGCGCTTCAAAGCTTGACCACCCCATGTCCCCTTGCACTGCTTCGTTAGCCACTTTCCCATGACAGCCGAGCGCAACACGTCCCACCTCCCCTTGCCGCCGCTGAAGCCATCCACAGGTGCTAGCGGACAAACATAAGCGTTAGCAAATGACAGCCGAGTTTCCATAACTCTTGTACCATGACGTACAGATTACAACCCCACAAACAACGGCGATGCAATATTCACTGGGCCCCGAGTCCAGTGAGGCGAAGCTTTTCAGTTTTTCCTCATGAATGTCGTACATATCTGCTGCAGTTGAAAAGGCAACGAGTGTCGCCTCACGGAATTTATGCAGAACTAAGGAAACTGCCGCTGCAATGGGAACGCGAGCGACGCGGCGGGCATTTAATAAAGGAGGCATTGATATGGCCAAGCCAAACTGGCCAAACTTTGTGCCGCATTCTCCTAGCATGGTCTACCTTTTCTAGTAGTTCATAGAGGCTTGAAGTGCATGTCAGCCATGCTGGGGCAAGGTAACATCTTACTTCTCGCAATGATATTTTCGCTCAGATGTTTTTGGCTCTTGCGGACTGTGTCAAACTTTGGTCATATGCTTTTGTTTCATTTAGAGGCGCCATTTAGAGTTAACTGTAGTTCCAGGGTACTTGGAAATTTCTGCAACTGCAGTGACCATGACGCTAAAGTTAAAATAAGGAAAAGAGAAAGCGAGCGACTTGCATGTTCAAACATTTGAACATCAGAAAAAAAAGGTGTTATCAATCGGTGAACATTCCAGATCCTGTTTTTTACAAGTACTGCTCCAGGAGGACACATGTAACCAGTAAACGGAGGCCTCAGAAAAACACCTGAGATTATGATGCTGTGTCTAAAGGTACGTCACATGTACCTGCTTTGCTTCCGTTTTGCTAACTTCATGGCTCATGCCTACTCATCTTTGCACATGTTTTTGCAGAAGGATGTTTATTTAACTCGGAGTGCATCATTAAAGATGCTTTCGAGAGGTCACAGAGAGCAGCATATGAAAAGCCTGGCACGATCGAAAATGCCTCGTCAGGAGAGCAGGCCCGGTCTCTACTACGGCCTGTACTGCTCCCCCGGGGAAATCAGGGATGTTATATTGAAGGTATAAGGTATAATCCGGCATGACTTACTCAACACAAGCGCCGCAGGCGCAATAAAGTAGGTTCGACATACACCCAGCAATGAAAAAAGTGCCCCGCGATTTCTACAACACCAGTCAGAACCTTGCCAATAAAGGTTCCCTCGTGCCTCCATGTCCATCGATTCAACTGCTAAAACAAAATGCTGAACGCAGCTGCGCGCGAGCTCTGCAACCCAAAAGTAAGGGAATGCACCTGCAGTGCTAAACAGTTGCAAATGTTGGAAGGCCAAGAGACAGCTGCCAAGGAGAAGTGGTTATATGGGAGAAAGGGGAAGGGAGTAGGAAAGGAGAATGCGAATAAGTCGCCATGGCAGGAACGCAGCAGACCGGCTGGCAGGAGCCCAGTGGGGTGCCATATCTGGGGTGTGGAGCCATGCCTTCAGGCATGACAGGCAGTCCAGGGAGGACAGTTCGATTGTTGCGGCCATGGAGCAGTGCGATATTTGGAGGGAAGCCTTGTGGCTGTCCGTTTGTTGAAGAGGCCTCGGAGCCTTGCGGAAAGCCCTGCCGTGTCAAGAAACTCATGCCCTCCTTATCTCTCCTTTGGAACATGCGTCATGGTGGGCAATGCTGCTGTAGCACTGCCACCGTTAGTGCATGCATAGGCATTCTTTCTGCTAGGTCATAGCGCTCGATACATTTATCACTTCATGCAGTCAAGTGGCATCCCATTTAATTTCTCTCTGTAGGATGTACTTTGTCAGTGAGGTGCATTCTCTGACTTTCTTGTGCATTTGAAAATTGATTGTCTGGTTCTTTGGTGATCAACGCAGGTCAAAGAATCATTTCTGGAGCCAACATTTTGACAAAGTAACTTGTCTTTGTCAAGGCACCAAGAAGTCCCTTTGCTGAAGTGTTGGCTGCAGAAACATCTCTTGTTGATCACTGTTGATCATATAGTCTCCATTTTTTTCTTAATTTGTTTGGATTTATTCAGTGCTGGTGCTTTGAGTTCTGAAGCTCCACCTGGTCTATGAGAGGTGCCTCATTGAAGCGCTCTGAATTTGTTTTTACTTGCTGGATTCCTTTACCACAACCTCACATCACAGGATTTTTTTTCCTGCTCCAATGAGTATGAATGCAGCTGCTGCAGCTGAGAACTTAATATCCAAGCATTCAAACAATGCACTAGAAGTTGCCTATGCTTTGGATGGGATGCTCTTTAAGATGTTGTGCCAGGCACCATGATGCTTTCAATAGCTAATATCATACTTTTAGAAAAGCAGGGCTCCTATGGTATTTTGTACACTCTAGTCTGTAACGCTCCGCAAGCAGAAGTACGAGAGCGTACATTGATACATCCTGAGTTGGTACGTTTCTGTGCAACTTATTAGTGGCATGGAAAGGCATGGAAAGCTTGACAACACTCACGGTACCAGCCCCCTTAATTGGAAGTGCTTGCCTTATCAACTATGCTTAAAACTGGGCTGGTTGATTAAGTAAAAGTTCCATTATACTTGTGCTAGTGTGACTACACAAAGCCAGGGACATGAGTACAAAGAAACCAGACTAATAAGCAGAGCCAGTTTTGTTTATGTGCCGGTCCTTATGCTAGCACAAGAATCGTAGAGCTTGCTGTACGCACATTTTTTTGTGCATTTTCTTGCTGAGTTGTTAATTCTCTGTACTGATGTTCAATAGTATCATTCTAATATGTTAAATTCATATGCGTTGTTATCGCTGGCAAATGATGGCAGTACTTTAGATCCTAGGGGTGCTTCCATCGTTGAATCTTTGTCTTTTGCTTATGCAGGTTGGAGTAGATAAGCACTGGGCATGATGGCTGCAGCAAGTGGTGGCAATGGTCACATGGACGTAGACGACCAGTCAGAATCAGATGCCCTGCCAGTGCAGAAACCACAGAATACAGTAAATAGGTGCCAGACAGATCAGGATGCAGAGGGTCGAATATGTGTGCAAGCCCCATCAAGACAGCAGGACCTAGAGGAAGGGAGCCACACAGGTCAAAATGCAGGAGACTGTCGGCAATCAGAGGGCCGACCAGTCAAGGGGACAGGGAACCCAGGTGGTCGAGATCAGGAGAAAGGACAGGATGCTGGAGAACAGCAAGAACGCCAAACTGGACAGAATCCGGCGGACCCAGACGGTAGGTGCTTGGCAACATGCTTTACCTTTAGCAGTTTGCAGAGCTTTGGGCTGATGTTTCCTTATGTGCAGCCCCTGTATCTCATGAAAATATGGCTGGATTTATTTGTGGATACCAACATTTAATGAACTATGCAAAGCAGTAATGAACAAACAAAAAACAGTAAATAGGAGGTGTTGTGATATGAGCTGCACTAGTTATTTTAGGGCTTAGTAATCTTGCTTGCCAGCCTTGAAATACAGCTTTGTCTACGAAGGCCTAAATACGAAGGCCTCTCCCTGCGATCTCCAATTACCCCTGTCTTGCGTCAACCGATTCCAACTAGCGCCTGCAAATTTCCTAATTTAATCGTCCTACCTCTGCCGTCCTCGACTGTGCTTTCCTTCTCTTGGCACCCATTGTGTTACCCTAATCGTCCACCGGTTATCTGACCTCTGCACTACATGGCTTGCCCAGCTCCATTCTTTTCTCTTAATGTCAATTAGAATATTGGCTATACCCGTTTACTCTCTGATCCAAACCGCTCTCTTTCTGTCTCTTAACGTTATGCCTAGCATTCTTCATTCCATTGCTCCTTGCGCGGTCCTTAATTTGTTCTCTAGCTTCTTTGTTAGTCTCCAAGTCTCTGCCCCATATGTCAGCACTGGTAAAATGCACTGATTGTACACCTTCCTTTTCAATGATAATGGCAAGCTTCCAGTCAGGAGCTTACCATGTCTGGCCGTATGCTATCCAACCCATTTTTATTCTTCTATGCATTTCCTTTTCATGGTCAGGGTTCCCTGTGATTAATTGGCCTAGGTAAACATACTGCTTTACGTACTCTAGAGACTGACTGGCGATCCTGAACTCTTGTTCCCTTGCCCAGCTATTCATGATTATCTTTGTCTTCTGCATATTAATCTTCAACCCCACTCTTACACTCTCTCTGTTAAGGTCCTCAATCATTTGTTGTAACTCATCTCCAGTGTAGCCGAACAGAACAATATCATCTGCAAACCGAAGATTGCTGATATATTCACTGTCGATCCTTACTCCTAAGCCTTCCTAGTTGAATAGCTTGAATATTTCTTCGAAGCACGCAGTGAATAGCATAGGAGGGATTGTGTCTCCTTGTTTGACCCCTTTCTTTATAGGTATCTTCCTACTTTTCACGTGTAGAATTAAGGTAGCTGCGAAATCTCTGTAGATATTTTCCAATAATGCCTCTATGACTGCTGATATCTCTACTGAATCAAATGCATTTTCGTAATCTGTGAAAGCCATATGGAGAGGCTTATTGTACTCTGCAGATTTCTCGGTAAGCTGATTAATGACATGGCTGTGATCCATTGTAGAGTATCCTTTCCTGAAGCCAGCCTGTTCTCTTAATTGACTAAAGTCCAGTGTTGCCCTTATTCTATTGGAGATTGTTTTGGTAAATATTTTATATAATGCTGGGAGTAAGCTAATGGGCCTATAATTTTTCAATTCTTTAGCGTCTCCCTTTTTGTGGATTAGTATAATGTTTGCATTCTTCCAGTTTTCTGAGACCTTTGCAGTCGATAGACATCTCGTATAAAGAGCCGCCAGTTTTCCAAGCATTATGTCTCCTCCATCTTTGATTAAATCGACTGTTATTCCATCTTCTTCTGCCGCTCTTCCTCGTTTCATGTCTTGCAAGACCCTTCTGACCTCATCGCTAGTTATAGGAGGAGTTTCTGTATCCTGTTCATTACTGTTTCTAATGGAGGTATCCTGACTCCTCTGGGTACTATACAGGTCAGTATAGATTCTTCCACTTGTTTTACAATATCTTTAAGATTGCTGATGATATTACACTGCTTATCTTTCAGTGCATACATCTTGGTTTGTTCTATGCCAAATTTCTTTCTCACTGATTCCAGGTTGCATCAATTTTTTACAGCTTCAGTCTTTCTCACATTATAGTTTCGAATATCACTTATTTTCGCTTTTTGATCAGTTTTGACAGTTCCGCGAATTCTGTCTTATCTCTTGAGTTGGACACTTTCATTTTTTTTTGTTTCTTTATTAGGTCCTTTGTTACTTGGGACAGCTTGCCTCTTTGTTGCCTTGGTGCCTCGCCTCCCACTTCAATTGCTGCGAAGCCAGCCTAGTTACAGTTTCATTCATTATCTCTATCTCATCTTCATCTCTCTGTTCTAAGGCTGCATATTTGTTTGCAAGTACCAGCCTGAATTTGTCTACACTTACCCTTACTGCCTATAGGTTGACCTGTTTCTTCTTGACCAATTTTATTCTTTCTCTCTTCAAATTGAGGTGAATTCTAGCCCTCACTAACCTATGATCACTGCACTTTACCCTACCTATCACTTCTACATCCTGCACTATGCTGGGATCAGCAGAATGTATGAAGTCAATTTTATTTCTTGTTTCATCATTAGGGCTTTTCCAGGTTCACTTTCTGTTGCTATGCTTCCTGAAAAAGGTGTTCATTATTCGCAGGTTATTCCTTTCTGTGAATTCTATCAGCATCTCTCGTCTAGCGTTCCCAGAATCGACGCCGTAGTTGCCAATTGCTTGTTCATCGGCCTGCTTTTCCCCCACTTTTGCATTGAAGTCGCCCATTACTACAGTATACCCAGTTTGCTCTTTTCTCATCGCTAACTCAACATTTTCATAAAACTGATCTGCTTCCTCATCATTGTGACTGGATGTTGGAGCGTGGGCTTGTACTACCTTTAATATACACCTCTTATTAAATTTGATTACGACTACTGCTACCCTCTCACTAATGCTGCAGAATTCGTCAATGTTGCCCGCTATATCCTTATGGATTAGGAATCCTACCCACATTGCGTCTTATCTGGCAGACCTCTGTAGCAGAGGACATGGCCGTTATTCAGCTATGTATAAGCCTCACCAGTTCTAATCTCACTAAGGCCGATGAAACCGTAAATTGCATTTTCCAAAGATCTGTGGGTATTAATTGGTCTTACTTAAATGCTTATTTAGTGTACTTGTTTATTCACACAATATTTGCAGAAGTCCTTGTTAGCACTGTCGTCTCCATAACATTCCTTGCTTTCCTATGAGTGATCCACTTGTGTCAAAGCCTTTACTGCCGCACCTGAACACTAAATGTGCAGCAGAAGTATCAAGAGCAGACAGTGTGTGCTGTTAAATTTATCATAACATTTCTTTCTCGCTACACTACATGCCTCTCGCCAATGTGTTATCAAAAGAGTGGGACATTGCAGCTTGAGCTTATCTTGCCGACAGTATATCCTTGCCGAGCACTTATTATGTTATCTTTCTTAAACTAGCTGAAATCGTCGAACGCAGACAATATATGTATAGCATGAAACGCCTCAAGCAGCACTGTATGCAACTACAAGTATGAGGGTAGCCCAGCATAAATATCGTTGGCTGAAGCTTCACTCTTCCTGCTTTAATGGCATGTCGAGCACGATAAGAAAACCTAGCTCGATTTCAGCTTTCAATGCCATTGAATAGATGGTTATCTGTGTTTCTGTGTGTTGTAAACTTAGTGACTGACAGCATTAAGTCTACCTGACCTGTATGAAAATTGTGAGCATGTACTGCTTCATTCACTGTTGACAGTAAACATTGCAAGCTTACTTGTTTCAAGTGTTTTTCTTTTTTTGCCAATTGAGGCCTCTGGGTCAGCTTGCGACATAATAAAGACATCTGTAGTCATGTTAGAGTACTGTGCACATGATTACTGCCCCGAAAGCGGTAACAAAATGCCTAAAACCAGCAAGCGAGCAGCATGACCAGCCCCACCAGCCGCTGCTGCAATGGCCATATTGCTCACTGATGGATGCTATGAGTGTCCCCTTTGGAACAGGGCGGTGGGTTGCCCCATCAAGCTCTTGTTACTGTATTGTATTATGTCCTACCTATGTTAAAAAGGAAAAAAAAAAACCCACAGCGAATTCCCATAAACAAACTTTCTGAACTCCTATTATGAACTTTGTTTTTGCATGCCTCCGTGTTTGTCGTTTCCCTACTTCCACTAATCTATAATGCAGACATGATTACTTTCCCCTGCTCTCGCTGAACCCAAGAGCTTCAAGGAGGCCAGAGATTCCTAAATCAACTGCTGGGCAGATATCTTCATATTCTAATAAAACATGCTCCATTGTTTCCCTAGCTTTACCGCAGCAAGCACATGCTTCTTCTTTCTTATACCTCGCTTTATAAGTTATGTGTTCTAAGGCACCTGATCTTGCTTCGAAAAGTAATGGGCTTCCCTTTGAGTTATAAGTTAGCTTATATTTTGTCAGCACCGTCCCTCGGTCGTATACTTCAGTTCACAACGCCACCGCCACTCTTATTTCCGTTGCACTGTGGAAGGTACAGTTTCCCTTCTGCAAGTTTACGTAGGTGTTCTGTTGTGAGGCCCTGGTCCCTTTAGGGCTGGACAGCGGCAAGTTTTTGGTCTCGCTGCTCTGCAGCGCCCTCGGAGGAAAAAGAAAAGGAAAGCGGCGGTCCTGCGCGCGAAGTTTGAAAGCTACTTTGCCGCGATGCGCTCCCTGGGCCCAAAACGTGCTGTGCTATGGCGCCGCAATGAAATTAACAAACGCAATCCGCATAAGCCTCAGCGACAGCGCAAGCTTGCCACGCAAACGTCTGTGTATCATTAAACAATTCATAGGGAAGTCGTGTACTAAACGGAAGCAGAGCGGGACAAGAGGACGATCGAAAACTCTGGCAATATTTTTGCTTCACGTTACCAATCGTGCAATCCTTGACATGCAGCATCGCCGCTGCCCAGCCTGCTAGTGAGAATGTCAAACATCATGGACATGCTCCAACAGTGAAACCGAGTGTGAAAATACGAGCTGCAACTGCGCGGAACGGCTTCAGCGCGGCGTCTGTATGCGCGGCACGCGATGGTCACGGAACGTATTCATGTCCCTTCCCACGTATCGATGCACGCCACTACACGCTTGTGGTCAACCCAGAAATTTTCACTCGTTGTGTCCGTTCTGCTAGTTTGATCATTCGGTAGGCGCAGGGTGAGCGTAACACTTGGTGCGAAGCCCTTGTCTATCTCGTTTCACCGGCAGAAGCGGCGGCCCAGCAGCTGCGGCGTGCCGCGGAAAAGGGCGACGTGGCAACTCTGGAGCGGCTGTTGGACTCGGACCCATCTCTGGCAATGCGCACCGATGCCGACGGCTACACGGCGCTGCATCGGGCCTGCTATGCCGATCAGCTGGAGGCCGCGCGGCTACTGCTAGAGAGGGCTCCGGACACCTTGGAGTGGCCCACGGTCGACTGTTGGCGCCCGCTGCACTCGGCTTGCAAGTGGGGCGCACTCAATTGCGCGCGGCTGCTAGTCGACTGGGGCGCCGACGTGAACGCGCCCAGCGAAGGCGGCCTGACGCCGCTGCACCTGGCGGCCAGCCAGGCCCGTTCTCGGGCCCTGCTCGAGCTGCTGCTGTGGTCGCCATTCGCCAATGTCGATGCGCGCAGCCGCGCGGGCGACCGACCCGCTGACTTGGCCCACCGCCATGGCCCATGGGCCAGCCTCTTCACGCTGCACGCCCCGGCGGTCAACTACTTCTGACGACAACTTGCTTCGAAGACGTGTCACGAGTGTGCATGAGGACGCACTTCGTTTTGCGACACGACAAGGAACGGTAGCAACTGCCAAACCTTGCTGTGCTATTCAGGTGCGAAGGAGTGTTAGTTCCCTGCGGCTTACAGAGATCCTGATCGTCTTCACAATTAACCTGCCACGGTTCCTCCTAATTATGGAATGGGCAGATTAAACAATAATGTTGACCTTCTTCCTTTCTTTCTTTCCATTTTTGCATTTGCAGAAGGTTATTGTGTCCCCGCAGGAACTGTATCTGTCACTGTAACCAGGCATTCTTACTGTTACTTTGCTGAAGTGGCAACAGCAACTGCAAGCACCATGTTCAATTTGTGGATTTTTTTTTCCTGAATACAAGAAACTGTATTCTGAGTAGACTACTTCTGAGTGCTGAATGGCTAAGCCAGCAAGCGAAATGCCCGTCACTTCAGTGAAGCGTCATGCCAGCCACCACGCCACACAGAAGCAGTGATGTAGCCAGAAATTCAAAGGGGGGGGGTCCCGCCGTCAACTTCCCCTCCTCCATCTCTCTCTTTCTCTTTCTCTTTCTCTCTCTCTCTCTCTCTCTCTCTCTATATATATATATATATATATATATATATAATTCAAGGAGAAGTTCTGTAGGTCCGGTGCATACGTAGTTGAATAAACGAAGAAGCACACTTACGAAAATTGCATTTTTAATGTTTTAACGTTTCGGCCGTAGCACGGCCAGAACTTTAAAACATTAAAAATGCAATTTCCGTATGTGTGCTCCTTCGTTTATTCAACTATATATATATATATATATATATATATACTATATGTATATATAGTTAGACTTTCCGGGTTTTTTAATAAAAATATGAAGAGGAGTAAACAGAAGCCATTTGCCTACCTTGGTTATGCAGCCATGCGGTCGCAAACTGAGGATAACTGTCATCGTAATGTCAGTATTTAATTAAATTCGATAATTAACTTTTTATTTACTGCAGTTAGCATGTATGCTTATATTGAAAACTCAGAGGCAGTGTGATTTGGTGACTATTCCATATTGTGCAATTTTAGTAACGCACCTGTGTCCTGAGGTATACACGTCTGCAATTTCAGCCCAAGCCATCTAATTATACATGCGAGGCGCCTCCCTAGTGTGACACAGCTGTTGCGTATGGTTTTCTGTCTGAGAAGAATGTGAGGTGATAGCCGACGGTGATTACTTTTCGTTCTCAGCCAGCATTTCCATTCTTGGCCAACGAAACCGAAGAATGACTGTGCGGGCGACGTGAGATGAGCCATGTTTCTTTCAGCAACTGCTAGTAGAGTGGGTGACAAGACGCCGTGACGCTTAAGACTTCTTATGCGCTAAGGTGCAGCGATACTGCTCTGCTTCTTTTTATAATAATGGAAGCATTGTTTGCAGAATGATTGAAATTGATACCATCTCACAACATACAGCGTCAGCTGCCATACAGCACATTATTAACCACTAAAGCTTCCAGGGCGCCTTGCACGTGCGTAAGGAGAATTGAAGACCCTGCACTGCATTGTCAGCGCTTAGGAAACGTGGGTTAATGGCCTGTGTTCTCTATGTCACTTTCTTAAAATTAGAACGCATGTACCAGTCCTCATGACAGAGCATGAAATTGTGTCAACATAGTCAAATTCATATTTATTTAGTTACACAGCTCCGATTCTGGCATTACTTTGGAAGAAGTGGGAATAAAAGAAGAACAACAAAAAGTACAGTGTAAATCCATGGCCTACATACAAACAAAACATACAAACATTTAAGAAATTTGCTTACACAATATTTTAGTTTCGAGCGATATGAAATCTTACTCAACTTAATTATGACAATTGTCGAGAAACCAATGGTTTAAAAATGTTCGGAATGCTTGCATTCTGCTGCAACACACCGCTCTCGCATATGAACCGCTCTCGCGTCGAGTCGACAACTCTGCGCAGCATTTACGGGTCGATGCTTCTACAGGCGGTAACTATTCTCCTCTTTATGTCGTTGACATCGGTGGGCTCAACTGCGTAAATGCGATCTTTCACGTAGTCCCACAAAAAAAAGTCCAGTGAAGGGAAATTAGGGGATCTCAGTGGCCAAAACATCTCTCCTTTGCGTCCAATCCACTGCCATGGAAATTTACAGTTTAACCAGTTCTTTGCAGTGGAGGAGAAATGGGGTGGGGCCCTGTTATGCTGGAACCAAACTTGCCGCAGTTCGTTGAGAGGGAGAGTCGAGGATGGTCTCATAGTGGGTGCCGCCGTATCGCATGGGTAACTACATGGCTTGGGCTGAAATTTCAGACGTGCATATCTCGGAACAAAGGGGCATTACTAAATTTGTACAAAACACAATAGTCACCGAAAGGCACCGCCTCCGACTTTTCAATATATATACATACATGCTAACTGCAGTAAATAGAAAGTTAATTATCAAATTTAATTAAATACTGACAGTACAATGGCAATTATCCTCACAGTTTGCGACCGCCTGGCTGCATAACCTAGGTAGGAAAATCACCTGTGTACTCCTCATCACATTAAAAAAAAAATAACCCGGCAAGTCTAACTTTGAACACCTTGTATATATATATATTTTTTTTCAATTTTTTTTTCATTTATTTTTCCCTTAAAGGCCCGAAGGCATTACATAAGGGGGGAGCAAAATCAAGGTCAAAGAGAAAGAATGAATTGACAAAAGAGAACAATAACAAAAAAAAGAGTATGTAACAGTTAAATGTTCTTGCCACGCGTATACAATGCAAAGTAAAATTCACGGGATTGAAACGAGAAAAAAAAATATAGATATATATATGAAACACTCAATTAATACACGAGAAAAATACAGTGAGAAAGGCATCACACGGGAAACAAGTAAAAATAAAAAGTGATCAGCTGTTCAGAGTGCCGAATTGAATATGACAGGAACCTTTTGCCCTCATGAAAAATGGTCATTTAGTTTATCCCGGAATGATTTGCGGTTAGTGCATGATGCGATGGTATTTGGCAGGCCATTCCATAGTGCTATCGCGTCCGGAAAAAATGATGACTTTAAAGCTAAGGTGCGACAGTTGATGCGTGCGATGCTATGGTCATGGCTTAGGCGGCTAGACGTCCTGTGCCGGGGTTGCAGCTTTTCGTGTCTCGTGTGTGGGTGATAGTAGAAATGGTGAAGAAGACAGAGGCGAGATATAATGCGGCGTGACTCGAGTGATGGGATGGCCAGGGAGTGTTTCAGCGCGGTAATACTGGTTTTTCTTGAATAGCATGATATAAATCGGACGGCGCGATTCTGCACGGCTTCAAGGTCAGCGGCGAGGTACGCTTGTGATGGGTGCCAAATGGATGAGGCATATTCTAGTTTTGGGTGAATGAATGTTATATATGCTAGTTTTTTTATGTCGGGGGATGCGGCCTTCAAGTTACGGCGCAGGTATCCGAGTGTGCGAGAGGCTGTAGCGCAGATGTTTTGAACGTGAGTTACCCATGATAGCGATGATGTTAGATGGAGGCCAAGATATCTGTAGGATAATGCGGAATCAATGGAAAATGAGCCATTACTGTATTGGTGCAGATTCACGGTGCGTTTTCTGGTGAAAGACATGGATTTGCATTTGTTAATGTTGTGGGGATGCGCGACTCTCGCGCGTCCCCTGATGTTTTTCCCGCATAGCGCGTCTCCTGCAGGGTGGCTTCGCCCGCCGCGTGGCCTGGCGCCCGCGGCGGTCGGAGTGGTTGAAGCGCAGTGCGAGAGATGGCGCTAGTGTTGCGCAGCTGCTAACGCCGCCGACAGGCGAGGTTACTTGGGCGCCGGGAGACAAGGCGCTTTCTCTTTCCCGGCGGGTCGGCGAACAGCGTGGACATTCCGCGCGCGCGCGGCGGACCATGCTTCTGCGAGACCGTCTCGCGTGGCCGCCTTGGACACCATTCGCGTGACCGTACACGCGAACGACCAGGCGTTGGGATCCAGCATGGGGCGAACATATTCGCTCGTTTTCCGGTCGCGGTGAGTCGGACTTCTAGATTTGTCGCGCGCCCATCGGCATGTTTTGCGGATAGCAACTCGGCTAGCAGGCATTGATCTATGAAAGGTGCAATAAATGCCCTTGTGACTGTTTGCACTACTGTGTTGTCGTTCCTTTGTCCCAAGAGCACGGAGGAGAACCCCATATCTCCCACATCTGGCTGCCCAACGTGGGGCTCTTGGGGCTTCGGACGACAGTTTTGCTTCGTTCGAGACCTTTGTTTGAACCGAAGCGTAGTGCTAGCGTGGATTTTGATCGCTAGCGTTGGCGACGTGCTTTCTTGAGAGAGGCGACGGTGGCTGTAGTGTGTTTGAACTTGTCAACATGCTAAGCCTTTTCGCAAGTGTCTTTTAATGACATTCGTCAGTACGAGAGCCGCGTGGTCTGCATCCTGGGAGAGCGAGGCTGAGCGCCCGCGGAGCAGTGGCAAGCCTGAAGCGAGTGAGTACGGAAGCCTCGTGGGTGGTCCGAATTTCTTATGTAAATAGCTTCTTCTATCTCTTTGACTCGGATGAAGTCGCGGCTCTGGGAGCCGGGTGGCCGCGGGCCGCGGGCCACGGGTGCCACTACGGGCTGACTGGTATTGCGGCCTGGCACCGGGCGCTCCGACGCCGTCTGGGACAGTGGGCGCCGTCAACTCGGATGCTGTGTGCACCGAGCGTTGTAGGACCACCTCACAGAGCTGACGTCTCCTCGCGGCTGCCTGTTTTGCGCTCATTTTGGGTGTTGTTTTTGGATGCCGGTTGTTGTCAGGGTAGCGACGCTTTAGGCCTAAGGCTTTACGAAGCTGCCTGTCGCACGTGGAGGGACACAACATGGTGGACCGTGGCGTTGAGGTGTTGCAATTTGCTTCCCTCATTCTAGTTAGCCTCGCTCGAATTGAAATTACTCGTTCGACTCAAGAAAGCGAGCTTCGTTCACGTGAACTTAGCATCTGAGTAGCTGCCCGATCTTTTGCTAGCCGAGGTGAACATCGTACCACGTGGGCGATGCGCATGCAGAATTCCTCTCCCTTGCACTACGTTAGTGTTTGCCGAGTGTGTTGAGTGTACGCAGCGTGATTGGAGTCACCCCTGGCTTGCTGTCACCTGCACATCGTCTGCGCTGCTGCTCCGGACTACGATCGAGAACCCCGGGCGATGGTGATGCTGTGGCCAGTTCGGCGCAGCGACTTCGGCGGCCTCCTGTATCCAGCTCACAACCCTCGGCGGCGGACAAAAGAGCTGGCGGTCACCGACAGCTACGGTGGCTCTTGCCAGCAGGGCGCGTCGGCGCGAGCGACGCTTGCTCGTACCGACTACTGCGTCGTTTCCGGAGTCCTGGCCTGGAATCGTGCCGTCGAGTCCGCAAAGCTGCTGCTGTGACCGGCGGACGCCAGCGGTGTACCCAGGGACAATGACGGCTCGCATGTTATGGACAGCGTGTGGACATTTCCTCAGCGCAGCCACTGTTGCATGCACTACCTTGATGTTAGACCGTGTGACATGTTTCGCCGGAATAAGAAGTGATTTAAGGTTGGGGGGATGTGGGGATGCGCGACTCTCGCGCGTCCCCTGATGTTTTTCCCGCATAGCGCGTCTCCTGCAGGGCGGCTTCGCCCGCCGGGTGGCCTGGCGCCCGCGGCGGTCGGAGTGGTTGAAGCGCAGTGCGAGAGATGGCGCTAGTGTTGCGCAGCTGCTAACGCCGCCGACAGGCGAGGTTACTTGGGCGCCGGGAGACAAGGCGCTTTCTCTTTCCCGGCAGGTCGGCGAACAGCGTGGACATTCCGCGCGCGCGCGGCGGACCATGCTTCTGCGAGACCGTCTCCTGTGGCCGCCTTGGACACCATTCGCGTGACCGTACACGCGAACGACCAGGCGTTGGGATCCAGCATGGGGCGAACATATTCGCTCGTTTTCCGGTCGCGGTGAGTCGGACTTCTAGATTTGTCGCGCGCCCATCGGCATGTTTTGCGGATAGCAACTCGGCTAGCAGGCATTGATCTATGAAAGGTGCAATAAATGCCCTTGTGATTGTTTGCACTACTGTGTTGTCGTTCCTTTGTCCCAAGAGCACGGAGGAGAACCCCATATCTCCTACAATGTTTAAGGAGAGGAGGGATTTATCGCACCAACAGGAGACAGTGTCAAGATCGGACTGAAGAAAAGATGAATCGCTGGTTGCCCTAATCACTCTGTATATGATGCAATCATCGGCAAAAAGCCGTAATTCCGATTTTATATTGCAAGGGAGGTCATTAATGTAAATTAGGAATAGTAGTGGTGACAGGCCGGCGCCCTGAGGGACTCCCGATGTTACATTGGAAAGAGGAGAGTGGCTATCATTTGTAGAAGTGAACTGCTTGCGCCCTGAAAGAAAACTTTCGATCCAACGGATTAGGTTGACGGGTATTCCTAGTGATGAAAGTTTTTGTAGTAAATGATTGTGTGGGACCCGATCAAATGCTTTGGAGTAATCGAGGAATATAGCATCTATTTGGAGGTTGGCATCCATGGATTGGAGCAAATCGTGTATGAACTCTGCAAGCTGGGTTTCACATGAAAGGTGCTTCCTAAAACCATGCTGGTGCGAATAAACAAAGTTGATAGATTCAAGATGTGTCATTAGGTTTGTGGATATAATGTGTTCGAGTAATTTTGATGGCACACTGGTTAGGGAAATGGGACGGTAATTAGAGGCTAATTTGCGGTCACCGGATTTAAAGACTGGGATGGTTTGGGCAATTTTCCAATCATCCGGAACTTCCTCGGATTGTAAAGACTGGGTAAAGATCAATTGTAGTATCTGAGCCGAAGTCGTTGATGTGTTTTTTAGTAGTTTACTATTGATATGATCACAGCCTGCTGACGACGACAGTTTTAGAGAAGCAATAAGGTTGCTGATGCCGTTAGTATCAACCTGGATCATAGGCATCGCCACTGATGAGGATTCTGGTGATGTTATGGCGGTAGAGTTGCTTACAGGAGAGAACACCGAGACGAAATAGCGGTTCAAAACGCTGGCACACTGATCTGGTTCGACTGGTTCTCCATTAGTTCCCATAAGCGCTATTTGGTTCGGGCGAGACCTAGGGGATAGAATGCACCAGAATTTGTTGGGATTCGACTGTAGGATTCTATGTAGATCGATGGAAAAGAATTTATTTTTTGCAGCAGCTAAGTTTTCAATGTACGTTTTTGTACATTGATGATATCGGTCCCATGTAGTAGGGGAGTTAGATTTCTTTGCTGATCGATAAAGGCGCTTTTTCTTGTTTAGGAGACGTTTCAGGCTTACGGTAAACCACTCATTGCTATGATCGGACCTAATATTTATTTTTGGAATGTATTTGTTTCTGAGGTTTATCATTGCTGTTTTATATAATTCCCAGTTATGGTTAACTGTTCTGGATAGATAAGACTCGCGGAAATGCTCATAAAACCGTGTAAGTTCCGCGTTGATGGCATCGAAGTTCGCTTTATTGTAATTAAAGATTATCTTTTCAGCGGTTGATCTAACTTTCAGCAGTAATGATATGGAATTGTGTAGAAGTGCATGGTCACTTAGTCCAGGAAGAGCCGTTACACCCTTAATGTCTTCAGGACTGCACGTCAGCAAGAGATCAAGGGTGTTATTCCCTCTCGTCGGAAGTGTTATGGCTTGATGGAGACTAAAATCAAGGGTTAGATCGAGGAATTGCTTGGGCTCACTGGACTGCGATTTACCAGGTACGCTAAGTAGAGGCCAGTTAATCTGGGGGAAATTAAAATCGCCAAATAAAAAAAGAGGTGATTTGGGGAAGTTATCCCTGATATACGCTAAACTACGGTAGAGTGAGTTGATGAAAAATGTCCCACAATTGGGTGGCCGGTAACAAATGCCAATTATAGCTTTCACAGATGAGGTATGAACACAAACCCAGGATAATTCGAGTACGTCGTCGTGGTATACTAAGGATGATGACAATGTATTTTTTACGGCTATTAGAACACCGCCCCCTCTACGGTTGCTGCGATCGCGACGGTACATGGTGAAGTTAAGATTAGCGGGAAGGACTTCGTTATCGAGGATATCTTCAGTTAGCCAGATTTCAGTTAGAATGATAATGTGTGCGTCAATGTCGTCGATGAAGCTAAGAAGCTGGTCACGTTTTGGAATTACGCTCCTTATGTTGGTAAATGCGATATGGATGTCGAGGTAAGATGGAGGACGTCTGTTGTGAACATGATTTGTTGCGCGTCATTCATTGCTGTCGGCGTTGGGAACACGTGCCGTACATTCCGTCACCGTGTCAGTAGTGGGGTTGTACGTAAAGCACTGTTTTCCAACATGCAGCTTATCAAGTCGTAGTTTGAAGGCACATTTTTTGGGGCGGATGAACTGCAGAAGTTTGGAACGAGCAAGGCGAGTTTGAGGGGCAAAATCTCCTCTGATTGCGTTTTTTAAGTTTGGTCCCACACGACAGAATGTTTTCTTTTGTTTTAAAATGAGCTAATTTAATAATGATTGGGCGCTTTTTATCCGTACAGTATTTTCCGAGTCGATGTGCACGTTCTATACTACCTGTGTCTAGTTGCACACCGAGCTCAGTAGAGCAAAGGGCTCGTACCTGTTTTTCAGACTCTTCCCAACTTTCTTTTTCGCAGTCCTTAAGGCCAAAATAAAGTAGGTTGTTTCTTCGCATACGATTGTTTGCGTCAATAGTGGCGGCCTGAAGGACTGCAAGCTCTCGTTTTATTTCGTTAGTTTCTTCTATTTATATTCTATTTCTTCTTCTATATATATATAAACTGGCACTCCTCGGGTGAGAATGCTTTAACAACGAGGATGCACATGTTGCAGCCACTTTGCATTAAACTATGCTATCATCCTTATGCTATTTTAAAACGATATATAAAGAAAAAAAATTTCGTTTGTGAATTGATGTATTTGTATAACGTATGTTGATGACCTATGTCGATGGTACATGACTTGGAAAAACGGGGCCATACAAAAACAAGACAGCGCACTATCGTGTGTCATCTCATTTGCAGGTCAGGCCAGGCTTGTTGCTGCCCAGGTAACAGTGGAGATCACCATTGTTTTCCAGCCAGAACTTCTAGTGCCTGGTACGGCCACGGCTACGAATGGGAGAGGGCGGGCACTATTGATTTCAAGTTTCCTACCACTCAATCATGCTTTCGGTGTTGTGGGCATGCTATATTATTATATAACTTAAAATAAGGGAACGAAACTTTGCGCTAGAGCTTCGATAGTATCATATGATGCAAGTTTCGCTCACTTTTGGTGACCTCCTGTCCGACTTGTTTGAAGAGATCTTTGGAAGTAACTTGCGATCATGGTATTGTAGCCGTCATGCAATGCATATTGTTATTTGATCACACTGGGGAACTGATGAGGCAGGCGGTCCGAAGCGGGGCTGCTTCCTGTTTAGAGGCCTTTGTGAAAATTATGACATCCGTTGTTCGCAGTAAAATAAGGGCCAGTAGCTCCCAGAGATTTAAAGGCGTTGTGCCTCCTGACACTCGTCTATTCCGAAAATTGCCAATACGTTTAGTTAGGATGGGCTCTCCGAAGAAAGCAACACGTATTACCATGTGGTAGGTGAGCCTCGGCTAAGCAACTGGCCACAGCTGTCTGGTGTTGAGCGATCTTGCAGTCACGAGATGCTCTGCCTATGTCCATAATTATCTACCAACTTCGTTCTTGATGCCTTTTATGTGCGACCCCCTCCTGATGAGGTGAGAAGGTGAGGACACGACAGCAGTTGCGGGGAAACTGGTTAAACTTAAGTTCTAGGTACGGTGACATATGACAACCACTCCATCTTTCGGACTGCCACGAGCCCTCGCCTTGCTTTCACATTTAAGCTTTCCCCCTCATCCATGTCGCCCTTTCAGAGCCCACCTCCTGAAACTTCCGTGGGACAAGGGGGGGGGGGGGGGTTCGTCAGAAAGTTAGAGGGAGGGGGTTCGACCCCCCCCCCCTTCCGGCTATGCCAATGCACAGAAGTATCCTCGAAAGTGGTCAATCGAAAATGCAGCATCAAGGTTATCTGATACCAAAGGAACTGAAAACTGGGCAGAATGTGTTATGAGACGATGGAAATGAAATGACCATTATTTATAGCGGTAGAATCCAGCACGCTGTTCGCAATTCGTGTAGGAATTATAATTTTAAATTAGCAAAGAAAGTCTCAAAAACCAGTAAGTGGCGAGACCTGGTGGTGAAATCTTGGTACTTCAGATGTATTCTACGAGATTGCTGTAAGTGGACTGTTATGTGAATCATAACTATTGCTTAAAATTGCATTTGATATATTATTATACACTCGCGCATTATTCTATGCTTCGGAAATCAAAAATACATGCGTGGCTGCGGCAACACGCTTAACTCCATATAAAGTGTAAAGGCGTTGTCTCATTTTCGATCCGATTGGTTTCGTTTTGACTGGTTAAATACCAAAGCAGTTGGGCCGGAAGCCACGAAAACATGTAGCTATTATCACAGAAACTATTTAACAATTCGGCAAACATGAATCGCAGGAACATCAACTTGATAAACAAACTCATACTTTGTTACAGCATGGCCACACTTGCCTGCTTCCCACTAATGCCGGCACATGATCGCTATCGCGCTCACCTATCACCGTTTTCAGCATGCTTCCAGTGAATGACTACATCTTCATTGCAGCTCAAAAATTCTGATAAAAAATGTTGACAGCGTTTTCCGCATTAGCATTTCATGATTCGACACTCTGACCGGTGAGGTTTCCATTGCACAAAAATAAAATGGGTACCATGAAAATTGTGTTGTCAGTCCCTTTAAGAAATTAGATCCATTGATCGAATGGATAAACTTACCTATGAGAAAGTGTGAAGTATTTTGTGAAATGAACCAGTCTTGCCAACCATAGCACACGACGAGAGCAGGAGTGGACAGAATATGCTGCTGTGATCGTGCGTTGGTCCCGCGGCATCTGTCACTGACCGTCGGCACGGGGCACAGAACATGAATCGAGATAGCCCCACTCATCGAAAGCCCATCTCTCGTATTGACTGAAACGAGCACTGTTTCCTCGTGAAACGATGATTTATAGTTTTCGTTCTTCATATCAAAGCTCGAAAAGTTAATTTTGACGCCCGCGGTGGGGACAGAGTGCGCCGAGTGCTGATAGCTTTGTGTGCGCTGTGTTCTCGTCGCCGAGTGCACGTTGAAGCCAAGGCTCCACCTCCCGAGATGACGGGGACGAAATTCAAAATAAATCGGAAAGAAAGTAGTACAGTACAAAATTAATGCATCTCATTATAGATATACCAGAGCATAAGATAATAGTAGGGTACAACTTAAAAAAAAAAACAGCAGTTGGCAACCAAGCCACATGGACCGCGCGCCGTTGCGTTACTCCGCTAGTCAATCACAGAAGCAAAGTCGTCATGCGACGTTTTCAAAATGGCGTCTTGATACCTCCGGAGTGCCTGCTGTTCTTGAAGAGCCTTTTCATCAGCGGAAGTGATAAGGTGTGCAACAGACAGGGCCAAAGTGTATAGAGTCTAAGCATTTCACTCTTCAAAAGTCCTCAGTACAGTTTATTTCATTGCTGAGCCCGTTTTACTCGTGAAACTTCACTGCCAACTGAAGTTAAACTCGACAGTAAATTGTTGCAGCGAAGCAATAGTTTTATTTCAGTTCAATAAAGAATTAGTAGGCTTTCGCCACTCCACTATAATAGGCGATTGAAAATGTATAAAATTATGAGCTTATAACTTTATTTTTGTGGTTACTGCCTTATTTAGGTAAAGGGAAAAGTTTGAAGTACGAACTATTTGCAGCGTCGCGAAGGAACAGTGGCTGGCGGTTATGAGGGCGTGGGCGGTACATCTATTGTACCGACTATTGTTACAATTGAGTTACTAAAGCGACTGGAATAAGAATTAATTAGAAATCGCTGATTACCGCACACCAAAGCACATAATTGTAGACTTTAAGGGATACTAAAGGCAAATACTAAGTAAAGAAGCTAAAGTGGTAGATTAGAGCTCGAGAATCTCTAAGGCATTATTGCCCGCGCTTTCGCGTGTGCGGCGCAGTGTTGAGTGAAAACGAAACCTTTCGACCGCCTGCGTCGTTGTCAACGGTAATTTCAAGGAGCTCTTTTTTTCTAAACATGAAATGGAAGTGGACAAGTAGTATTCTGTTTCATCTTATAATACCATACGAGGATATTTTTTGCAACGAGTTGTTGAGTACTAGCGGCAGAACTTAACTGAGAAGTGCTTTTGTGATCGGGCAAGTGCTTGAATGTCCCAGGGGAGTCTCTAATCATTTCCTGCATTTACCTCGATTTCTCGATTATTAAGGCTCTGTTCACGATAATATTGACACCTTAGAGATTCTCGAGTACTAATCTATCACTTTAGCTTGACCTAATATTTGCCCTTAGTGTCTCTTTAACCTAAAGGACATCGTCACCGAGGTGCTAGTGCCACTAGGAGACACCTAAATCAAAGATTAAGATCGCCCACTATATTTTTTTAGGGATAGGTAGGAAGGACAGTAGGCAAAATAATAATGAGCTCGGTGGCGCAATTGCCCACCGTTCGACGCTCATAGCATCCATCCGTCCTAGGGTTTGCAGCAGCCACAGATGCAGCACTTGTTACAGCAGCGTTTCATTTTCGGAAGGGGTGGAAATGACGAAATGCGGATGGTAATGAAAGTTTCACTCACTCCTGCAAAAGGAACCCATCGTTCTCTTTTCCCAGTTTGTGAGGTGGGCTACAGGTACAGTCCGCATGGCAAAACTGACCTGGATACCATGCTACAGGCGTCGCACACACTTCTCAGTGTTGCTGGCGCCCGAACTCCTATTTCCTTTATTTTTAGAGATGCTCTGATTGAAAAATTCAGCTTACATAATTTCTATGCCATGTTGAAAGTAACCCATACAAACACTTGCGAGTATGGGCCCCTTGTTGCATCATAAATACTGGGCCCTTAAAAATCGGTTTTCAGTGCCTTTAAGGCATATAGTTAATAGACAGCTTTAGTTTAGCGGGCTTAGCGATATAGCGGGATCGAAATTCGCCGTCAGCATCACCGCGAATTATCGTCAATCAAAGCAAACATTGCAGAAAGCTTCGCATCGATTCCCACATTTCGTGGGATCCGCATATTTTTTTTCCAGTAAAAGCTTTCTGTGCTAAATTTTGATGTCTCATGCTTCTCTGTTGTTGCTGCACCTGTTGGGGACTAAACTACGCTCTTTTGTGCCGAAATTGTCGCTAATAACGTCTCTGGTGTACCGCAGCGCATCGTCTCCTTCGAAGGTTACCGTGTTCATCCGTCATAGCGGCTTGCGAGTTTTTAGTTGGAGCTCCGAGCGCTCTTACATGGTTCCAGAATCGTTTTGCTGTGCCTTTGTCTTTTTTACCTATGTTATGCACCCAACGTCCACTTGTGCATTTAATTTTCTCTGGCACGAGATCATAGGCGCCGACTACGGTGGGGTTCCGGGGCTTTGCGTGCGTGCTTCCATGACCCTGAAAAAAAAAAAAAAAACCCTGCAGACTTCAGTGACCCCTTCAGCAATCTTTTATAACGGCGTGTGATGCACGTGAATATTGCTTCTCTTTCCAGTAAGCAATGCTAACGACTCATGAAAAAAAAATGTTCCAATAAGTTACATTTATTAGGGATGGAATTGCGTTACTGGAAGAAAACTAGTGCATATTGTTTCCGGTACAGTTGAGTATCTGCCAGCAGGCACGTACCCAGGATTTTTTTCGGGGGGGGGGGGGGGGGGGGGGCATACCAAGGTAACTTTTCTACGCAAATGAGGGGGGGGGAGGTACCTCTACTAATACATTTGTGAATAAGGCCCACCATTCGCCATAACAATGTGTAAACCCGCCAAAGAGAATTGAAATAAGGTGCATCTTAAGGGTGCGCCTCTGAGATACACCTCTCCCTTGCTTGGCAAAGAAGGAACCACATGAAATGAACTTGAGCATGACAGAAGCGCAGGAAGAAAACTGTCAAGAACAAGTAAACAAGCGAAAGTGTAAAATAAAGATTTCTAGCAGCGTTTTTTGAATTAGCTCTGGAAGAATTATGGAGAAATATATATATTTGCGGAACAATCACAGTTCTTTTGGATCCCTCGTTTACTGCTCTACCAAGTGCCAAAACCCACTCGTATTGTTATTTGGGAAATTGCGTAACGATGCGTGGCTGCCAGTCCCGTACAACCGCGCAGGACGCTGCGATTCTAGACGTACTGCGCCCACCGCGGAATATTAGAAAAACACCCACATAAGCATATCAGAGAAGTGGCTACGTCAGGCGGTTAGACGGATAACGGTGGAAGCGTCATTCAAAACACACAGAATCCTTCTCCACTTCCGGTGGCGTTTTCTCTCATTTCTTTTTAAATAAAACGATGTTGATCCATAAATAGTTTCACAAGCAACGGTTAATTTTTTTAATTTTCGTATTTTCTTCTCGTTTGGCTGTTGCATCGGCTTTTTCCCTGAGCAGATGGCTTAATTTCTCAACTCCTTGCGACTCTTGTTTCCAGTTGCAAATTCTGAGCGAGAAGTGCTGTTCAATTAGGGAAAAGCCAGACGAGGTAACGGGTGACAGTCATATTGCTTATGGGTTTAACGATTATTGCAGGACCTGATGATGGACGCTGTTTCGCATTATTTTATTTTCCACCTTATCTAACCGATATTGAGGGTATATGGTTCCGAGGACCCGCGTGGTTGCTCAGTGGCTATGGTTTTGGGCTGCTGAACACGAGGTCGCGGGATCGAATCCCGGCCACGGCGGCCGCATTTCGATGGGGGCGAAATGCGAAAACACCCGTGTATTAGATTTAGGTGCACGTTAAAAAACCCCAGGTGGTCGAAATTGCCGGAGTCCTCCACTACGGCGTGCCTCATAATCAGAAAGTGGTATAGGCACGTAAAATCCTTGAGTGTGATCAAGGAACCCGTACGGGTCCCGAAACGTCTCTGTGTGTTTTTTCACCTTGACTTGGTCAGTGGCCGCAATTTCTTCATCATCATGCTACTTGACCAAACGAACTTTCGTCGAACTCTTGACTACGTAAAACCCCATACTTTTTTTAATGGTTCCGAGGATCTGCAAGCGTCGCGGCGAGCCGTCACTCGAGGAAATAATGAAGCAAAAGGAAAAGTTAAACGCCACTGGCGTTTTCTCCGGCCGACGCTAATTCCACGAGCATACAGACCAGCTGACTACGAACCGAAACCCTTACCTGTCCCTGGATCAGTCTAAACAAAGAAGGTTGAACTAACGAAACAACAGCGATGCGCGTGATCGTTGAATAGATGGTGACAACTGAACTCATCTCGAGTTAATCGCGCGGGCACCGAATCCATGAGAAAACTGGCTTTCACAGCCCAGGAGATGCCGATAACTACCGTCATCCAAAAGGAGCGAAAAAAAAAAATTGACAACCATTCCACTCTGTGAAGCTGGAATGGCAGCGAGAGCTGACGACAGTCAAAGCTATCAAACCAAAAGCAAATTTCTTCACCTCCGCCGCGGGTCGCGCGAAAAATTGCACATATCCAGCACTTGTGCACAAAGTACCATTTACACTGTGTGCACAGTGTATACCTTAAACATTGTAAGCCGAAATTTGTACACAAGTGTTTGATACGTGCAATCTTTCGCGCGACCGCACGCTTGCGGTGCGGCTTGCGGCGATAGGCGGCTCGAGCGTAAATCAGCCCTAAGCACTCCCCATACGTGGCCGATCCCGACGGTATGCTGGGCCCATCCGCGGCGGAGGTGAAGCAGGCATTGAGTGTTCCGCATACGGGGGTCCATTTCGAAGGTAGTGCAATGCCGGGCGGACCCGCGGCTGAAGTAAAGCAAGCGTTAAGCACTCCCCATACATGGGCCCATCCCGAAGATTCAGGAGGCGCGTTACAGGTTCCCAAGCCCACAGGGGTATGTGCCATTGAGCTTGGACCATCTCTGCACTATCACCAGGATCGGCCCACATGGTGATTTTTTCTGTTGACGGACGTCGAAAAAACTACAGAAGGTTACTCATATACAGCTTTCGCTGTGAAGGGCAGCAAAATGTTGACCGCCGAATAGATTGATTTGTCGGCGCTTTTGAATGCGTGTGAGTTGTGACGTTGGTGGTGAGGGGGTGTGCCGCTTAATTTCGCGGTGGGCCCGCCCCCCCCCCCCCTGGGTACGTGCCTGTCTGCCAGTAATCTTTTCATTACTGATATTTAGTTAGGTAATTGTAATTAATTATCTAACTCGAGGCGTACTACCCTAATCATCAGTGTCAATGAGGCATTTGTAGGTACAGCCAAGGGACATCTAAGTGCGGTATATTCAGCGAAGTACTAATTGCGCACTAATTCTTTTCGACTGATAAATCAAAATATGAAAAATACCATGTGATTGGGCTCCCATCCGCACCATAATGCTGCGCCCTCGAACAAGCTCCCTCTGAGGTAGCCAGAACTAAATAAAGCAAATAAAGAAAAAAAAAACATCGTGATCAAGCAAGTTCCCTATATATCTGCCGCACCCCGGCTGAAGTAACACGTCGCGTTTGGTGTTAATTCGAAACAAGATGTGATAGTTGTTGTCTTAGCGTAGATAAAATGCACGGATGGTCTTCTTTTTTTATTTTTTTTTCCACATAACCTATCACTACAAAGTCAATTGACAACGTCAGTGCCAAGGTTTAAAGGTGCCATGTCTTTCTCTAATGAACAGAAGGAAAACATGGTCCTTGCCTTGGGAACTGCTAATGGCAACAAGAGGAAGGTCGCTCCCCGCAGGGGCGTCTGCGTCAGCGGGCGTTTGGTGTGTTGCGACACCACGTACCCGAGCACACGAGGGTTGGACCCTCCCGCGTGTAGCCGTGCGCGGCTTAGCCGTGTCTGGGGAAAAGGGGATCCTGGAGGTTGAGCCGATGCTGGGTGTTTGGACCTTTAAGGCCCCCCGGCGGAGGCAACACACCTCTTTGGCCTCTGCTTCGCATAGACGGCACCCCCGGACTGACCCACCCGGGGGAAATCGGCGGTCGCCTTTTCCTGTCCCCCTCTCCATCTATAATCTTTCTTCTGCACCTTTCCTTCTCTCCACTCCTTTCCTTATCTTTTTTTTCCACTCTAATTTCCTGGCGGCGAGGGTTAACCTTGTGTGGCTAACCAGCCTTGGTTACACCATGTACGGTTATAGTGGTGGCGTACAGCTGGCGTGCGCAAGTCCTGAGATACAAGCCTTGTGGCGTCCCATGTTGGGGTCGGTGGTGGGCGGCTGGCGCTGCTGCCGAAGACAAATACTTTTATGGCTACTCCTTCCATTTCTCAAACTGATCGTCCTCTAAAAAGGGGGCGCAACGAAGCAACCACTCGATTTTTCTTCAAGAGCTATGACAACTTTACAAAGTACCATGTGATCCATAGTGACGGCAATATAACAGCCAGAAAACTATCTCCTTTCAAAGTTTCGAAGTGCCTAAGAGACACATTAGGCCCAGGTTTCAAAGCTACAAGGATGGCTAGTGGCGACATCCTTCTGGAACTCAAAGACAAAGAACAACTTAAAAAGCTTTCAGACCTCAAATTCATTGGTGACATAGCAGTAACTGTCACGGCGCACCGTTCGATGAACAGTGTTCGTGGGGTAATCTCTGATGAAGACATGCTTGATCTTAGTGAGGAAGAATTGCTTGAAGGTTTTGCAGAACAGAATGTGACCAAAGTTCAAAGAATTATGATCCGTCGGAATGACACCGAAATTCCCACAAAACATGTAATCCTAACATTTGGCTCCACCACATTACCAGACTCAGTCGAAGCAGGCTATGTGAAAATCCGTGTGAGGCCTTATATCCCCAATCCTATACGTTGTTTCAAATGCCAGAGGTTCGGGCACAGCTCTCAGACATGCCGAGGAAAATTAACGTGTGCCAAATGCAGTTCTAACGATCATCCATCTGATAATTGCAATGCTGTATCACACTGCACGAACTGTGAAGGGGATCATCCTGCATTCTCACGGTCATGCCCAATCTGGAAAAAAGAGAAAGAAATTATTGCCCTTAAGATCAATGAAAACATTACCTTCTATGAAGCGCGAAAGCGACTTACATTTCCTCGCAACGAAAGTTTTGCCGCTGTGACGAGGCAGGGGGCCCTCTCACAACGGCCTAAAGAGCCCGCCCTGGTCACCCGCAGTGAACCACGGGGGACTTCTTCTGCCCCCACAGAGGCAGCACCCAGTGCTGCGAAATCCAACAACTCGCAGACCTTGCTCTCGCAGGGCTGCATTACTGTGCAAAAACCGAGGCCCGAGACATGTCTCCCAGAGCCTCGTGACCCCGCCTCCACCGCCTCTGAGAAGGAGATGGAGGTTGACGCAAGTACATCGGTGCCAGCGGCACCAAAAGACAAGCGTAGCTTGCTTGAGGGACGTAAAAAAGAAAAAAAAACCCTCGAATAATTCCACCAAAACCAAAATAATATTATCACTCTACACAGAACACTCCCAAAAACACCTTTGTCATAATGGGTGTTCAGATATTGCAATGGAATGCCAGAGGGCTTTTGCATAACCTAGATGACATCAAAGAATTGTTATCTACGTATAAGCCTAGAGTGTTCTGTGTTCAGGAGACACACTTAAAATCAAGTGACTCGAACTTTCTAACTCAGTTTGGAATTTTTCGTAAAGACCGTGATGACGGACATGCTGCATCAGGTGGCGTGGCAATAATAATATCAAAGACTGTTGCATGCCAAAATCTCCAACTTAACACGCCTTATGAGGCAGTAGCCGTACGAGCTATTTTGCTTAATAGGCTTGTTACTGTATGCTCTTTGTACATTCCACCAGACAAACGGATCGACATTAATGAGTTTCAAAAACTAATAGACCAGCTTCCTGAGCCGTATATTGTGGTTGGTGATTTTAATGCTCATAGTGGACTCTGAGGGGACTCACGCTGTGATGCAAGAGGCCGCGTAATTGAAAAATTCCTTCTATCCTCTGCAGCAACTCTGTTTAACAAAAAGTTCCCGACTTATTATAGCACTGCACATAACACCTACTCCTCAATAGATCTGGCGGTTGGTTCTGCAACACTTCTGCCATTGTTTGAATGGTGAGCTCTCACAGACTCCTTTGGAAGCGACCATTTTCCAGTTCTCTTAGAGGCGATACAGACGTATGACCCACCTGTGAATACAAAAAAATGGAAGCTAAATGCTGCAAACTGGGCAGAATTCAAAGAACTCACATGTATATCCCTTGAATCCATAAGGCAGCTTGACATTGAAGAAATGACCACCTATATAACTGAACACATTATTCATGCCGCGAAACAAACTATACCACAAACCTCTGGTAATACAGTGAACCCTAAGCCCTGGTGGAATGAAGAGTGCAAGCAAGCACGAAAAGAACAAAACAAAGCATGGCGTACGTTTTCCAAATATCCAACAGAAGAAAACCTTATAAATTTCAAACGTGCAAAAGCAAATGGAAGACGTATTCGTTGGGAAGCCAAGAGAGCTAGTTGGAGAAATTATATCGGCTCAATAAACTCATACAAAGATAGCCAGAAAGTGCACAGTAGGGTTCGAAGGCTGAAGGGGAATACCACACTACCCTTGCCCGTGGTAAATGACAGTGCTACTACATTAGAAGGGCAAGCAGATTCCTTGGGAGAACACTTTCAGCACATATCGAGTTGCGCGAATTACACAAAAGCATTCCTCACATATAAAAAATTAGCTGAGTCAATACCCTTCTCGTTCCGAAAATCCCATAGCGATGGGTACAATTGCCCATTCACGATGCAAGAATTAAAAATAGCTTTGCGCAACTGCAAAAACTCTGCGCCAGGATTTGACAGTATTAATTATGAGATGGTCAAGCACCTACCCGAGGAAACACTTGAATGCCTCTTATACCTGTTCAATAAAATTTTCTGCAGTGGTCGATTGCCGTCCTGTTGGAAGGAAGCTATAGTAGTACCAATATTAAAGCATGGAAAAGACCCCTCCTGTGTACAGAGCTACAGGCCTATCGCTCTAACAAGCTGTGTATGTAAAGTATTTGAAAAAATGACAAACGGCCGATTAATGTACTTTTTGGAATACAATGGAATTCCGGATCCCCACCAAGCCGGTTTTAGACCAGGAAGGTGCACAACAGATAGCCTAGTTCTACTTGAGATTTATATACGAGACGCATTTGTTCATAAGCAATACTGCCTATCAGTATTTTTTGACCTCGAAAAAGCTTATGACACTACCTGGAGATATGGCATATTGAAAGACCTCGCGTCGTATGGCGTGTCAGGCAACATGTTTAACATAATAAAAAGCTATCTGTCCGAACGAAAGTACAGAGTAAGGGTGGGAACCGCAGTGTCGAGAGTCTTTGTGCAAGAAAACGGTGTACCACAAGGAGGAGTGCTCAGCTGCACACTATTCTTAGTTAAAATGAACACACTACAAAAAACACTCCCACCATTTATATCCTACTCAGTCTATGTAGATGATATACAGATAAGCTTTAAATCATGCAATCTGTCCATATGCGAGAGGCAGATTCAGCTGGGAGTGAACAGGCTTTCAAAATGGGCTGACAAGAATGGCTTTCGCTTTAATGAAGAAAAGACGACATGCGTGTTATTTTCTAGGAAAAGAGGCATACATCCTGAACCGAATATTACGATGAACCGGTATGTGCTTAGTGTAAAAAAGGAGCAGAAATTTCTTGGCGTTATATTGGATGATAAGCTCTCGTTTGTGCAACATATAAAAAACATAAAAATGAAATGCTTAAAAACTATGAATATCCTCAAAATTCTTTCACACCAGTCGTGGGGAACTGACAAGAAATGCTTGCTCTCGCTGTATAACAGTTTGATTAGAACACGTATCGATTACGGGAACATTGTTTACCAATCAGCTTCACGTTCTGTTTTAAAAATCCTGGATCCTGTACATAACCTTGGCATGCGACTAGCCCTAGGTGCATTCCGTACTAGCCCTGTTCCAAGTTTGCACGTAGAAGCTAATCAGTGGAACCTAGACCGACAACGTAAGTATTGTAGTTTTATGTACGCACTTAAGATTAGTTCCAACCGAGAACACCCGTGTTACAAAATGTTGAAGAGCACAGAAACGCAAACCCTCTTTGCAAAGCGGCCATCATTAGCAAAGCCATTTCCATTGAAAGCACTGTCGCTATGTCAAGAAAACAACATATTGCTGTCGGACGTTCACCTACATACCACTAACGAGTTAGTAGCACCATGGGAATCAGTCACCATACATTGTGACATCTCGTTCACAGAAACAAACACAAAGCATACACCCCAAGAAGCTATAAAACAACACTTCTTATCACTACAGAGTAAGTACAAGTGTCCAGAATTTTACACTGATGCTTCAAAAACTGCTGAAACAACATCATGTGCTGCAATCGGTCCAGATTTTGTAGCCCATTTAAGATTAAATAAATACACAAGTATCTTCACTGCTGAAGCACACGCTATACTCCTCGCAGTTAAAGAAATAACAACAAAACAGATCAATCAATCGATAATATATACAGATGCCTTAAGTGTGGTCCGGTCAATACACCTTGGAAAACAAAGAAAGAATCCGGTGATAAACACTCTCATCAGCAGCTTAACCTTAGCCTACAAGAGAGGGTTACATATTATAATCTGCTGGGTACCTGGCCATACTAGTATACCTGGTAATGAAGCGGCAGACGCAAATGCGGCCTTAGCAGGTCTAAGGCCCCAAATAGATGTAAGTTATGTTCCATATACAGATATGAAACCTGTCGTTCGAGGAATACTGCGTGACGCATGGCAAGAAGCTTGGGACACAGAAAATAATAACAAACTTCACATCATCCAACCCTACATTACCCAAACACCTGTACACCGGCATAGACAGGAGGAAGGAATCGTGTCGAGACTGAGGATAGGACACACACATGCAACACACTCATACTTGCTAGCCGGTACTGAACCACCGGTCTGCGTTAGATGTGGAAATCAACTCACAGTCATCCATGTTCTTATACAATGCCCTAGCATGGAAGCCACGCGGAAAAAATACTTTCCTGAACTTTACCGCACCAATTTACCTATGCATCCTGCATTTTTCCTATCGGCTGAGCCGATGTTCCCCCTCAACCGGCTGTTAAGTTATCTTAATGATGTGAATTTTTTGAAGAATATATCTTACCGCTTTTAATTTCATCTTCCCTACGCTACCCGAAATCCGACATAATCATCTTAAATTCTCCCAAGAAATGCAAGCCTTATGTTTTTAATTCCTAGGCCTTTACAGCCACCGCAGTACGTCACAGGCATTGCGACCCATTATACCCACTGACATGTTTATAACATTCTACCGCACTACTAAACATCGTTGCTGGCGCTCTTTGGCCGTCGTAGCCCTTGCGCCATAAAACACTAATTAAAAATAGGAAGGTCGCAAAAATACATACATCAGTCATGGAAGTGTGGCAGTAAACCAAACCCATCGACTACCATAACAAATTACGAAAACCTGGGACAAACCGGCAGCTCGCAGAAACAGTGGTGGAGGACTCCATCTTAGAGTCCTAGCCTACGCACGGATGCTCTAGCATTTATGGCCGGAAACCCTCATGCCGGCGTGCAGGATGTGGCCGCCCAGGTACCAATTTCCAAGTCATCAGTTTGGAGGATTCTAAATGACGCGGCCTTTCACCCGTACGACCTTAACCTGCACCAATGCTTGGGAGATCTTTCGGCATGGAGAAGAGGGAGTGGCAGTGGCCCACTATGTGGGTAGGGCGGCAGGAGCTGCTCTGAACGTCTGGCTGGTCTGGAACCAAAATCTCATCGTCTGTGGAACACAAGTGGTGCAAGCAGCGGACAAGCTTGCCAAGGACTTTGACTTGAAAGTGGATGAACACTCCTTCCCCTTTCGGGGCCATGTGAAACTAAATGCTGAAGTGTGCGGAGGTGTGGTCAGTGTACGGGCTGACGAAACCTCCGCATCGCTAAAGGCTATGCTTGAATGGCGAAAGGGCGATATTGCCTTCATATGGAAACTTGGTGCGTCAAATGTAGTGGGGGTGACCTTCGAAGGCCGGCGTTTACCGCGTTACATACACTACAACTGCGAGTGTATCCCGGTCAGGGAATACAAAAAAAAAAAGAAACGGAAGACACTTTGTCGAGACTAAAGTGTGAAACGGCGGAAGCCTGACACCATTGCCAATGACAATTTGTTGCGTCGGAAACACCACGGAGGCACACAACTCGTACACTGTTATGAGAATGTTTGTTTGTTTATTAAATGCCTGCAACGTCGTTTACGCCTATGTCTATCGTTTCGATGTCTTCTGAGTCTATAATTTCAACGCTGTCATCCATGGGAGGATGTCGGCTTGCAACTCATGGCTGGTGAACTTGTGCTTTAGTGGATCCACATACAGGATGGCTGCTTTATGGTCACTGAAGTGCACAGATATGTAGTCAAGGTTGGTCGCACTACTGCGAGTGCTGAAGACAAGGTCTAGACAACTCCCATGGTTGGTAGTGGCTTTGCTGGGTGGGGTATCCAACTTGAGCATAAGGGAGGTGTATATTGCTTGGATGAAATCGTGTTTCACTCTAGCATCTTGATTGAAGTCGCCGACCACAACCATTTGTCGATGTCGGAGAGTGCGCGGGATCACACGACGCATGAAGTCGACTGTCCTGCCCTGTGGAGTGTTTGGAGCTATGTACACACACACGATGTTGAGGCCTGCGTCGAGCCGAACCCCACACACCTCTCCTACGTCGAAGCGCATGTCGTCGAACTCAATGGGTGTCAGTGGCACGTCTGGATGGGCTTAGATCGCCACTCCTGGGGCTTGGTTGCCCGATCGTTGAGTGCCGGTGATATAGTGGTACCCCTTGATCTCGATGGGTGCCATATTAGGGTTTCACCACGTCTCTGTGAGGCAGATTATCTTGCATTTCGTTAGGACTGGATCATGCTCGACATCCATGCTGTGCAAGGGGAGTGAGCGCATGTTCACACACCCGACTGGGAACGGTGATGCCTCGATGGGCGACGTGCATCGCGCCGTGATTGTATCCAGGCGACGTTCATTGAGCCGCCTGAACTCATTCATTAGGCTTCTGTTTCTGTTCTCCACCAACCCGTGACGAAACCTATGTACAAGCCCATCGGTACCGGTTCTGTTGGTGTTGCTGGACGAAGTGAGATACAGACTCGTGACGCGGCTGAGGGCGACATACACGAGTGCCTGTGGGCGTTTCGGGCTGTAGTCGTAGACGACCGACTTGAAGGTACCTCCCTGTGACTTGTGGATCGTGATCGCCGATTCCGCGCTAAGTGGTAACTGCTCTCGTTTCAATTGGATATGTCCCAACTCTCGTCCCCTGAGGTGACACGACAACTTTACTGTTTCGATTGGCACCCACGACGGGTCGATAGTGCGGTCATGGATTCGGTTGTGACGGCCCTTGATTCTTGCAACTGACCCCGTCTTAGGATTGGCGAACTGCATCCACAGATGCACCGGCTTTCCATGGATGTCGTATTGGATATACCGGAGCGTTGCCATGGCGCCATTCACCAGGCCGTCGATGACGTTGGTGTTTCTAGTAATCATGTATAGGAAGTCCAGTCAGAGTGTTATGGTTGGCAGTAGGCACCACGTATCCTATTTCTTGAGATTACCCACCTTGTCTTCTGCCTTCTGCTTCTCCTCTGCTGAACGTGCTCCGACGATTTGGTCTCGAGCAGGCGAGGCGATCTGTTCTATCCCACTGCTTTCGAAGACAGATGTGTTGTATGCATCTGTGTCCGCATTAGACAAAAAGAGCCCCAGTACCTTTGCGACATCTCCCGACACGAATCGGTTCTCGATGACGGCCAACTCTGCCTCACTGAGTTGCGCACCGTCGCCAATCTTTGTCAGTAGCGACGAGAAGGTGACATCGCTCTGCAGAACCACTTTGGTGAGTGCATAGAACGACAGTTGCTGCCAGGGTATGGGTTGTGTAATGAAGAACGAGTTGGACAATCGCGACCGAGAGTACACAACCGGTGCCTGTACCGGTGAGAGTTGTCGTAGGTCGCCGCACAACATAATGTCGTATCCACCGAAGGGCATGTTTAGCTTCATAGAGATGTTTCGTAAGCGCTGGTCGATCATTACGAGTGAGTCGCTCGACATCACACTGACCTCGTCCACGATAATACATTTGACCTTCCGGAATGTCGCCCTGAACGTGTTGAGTTCACTTTGGCTCAGGCCTTGGTCGACATTCTTTGACTGTACAACCAGCTTAAATGCACTGTGGATGGTGATCACCCCAAGAGCATCAGCGGCTTTACCCTTCGTCGCGCACGCCACATACGCGTTGGATGTCCTGTCGCCTCCTCGCGCCGCGTAGTGTGAGAACGAACGTCTTCCCACATCCCGCAGCCCCACTGAAGAAGATTTGGAGGGGTTTCGAGTCTGGTGCAGTGAGTCGGTGGATGATTTCTCTAATGATTTCGTACTGCCCTTCGTTGGTCAGGCGCATCTTCTCGAGAAAGTCCTGTGTTGGCAGAATGTCTTCTCGCTTCTGAACGGCCGGGCAGCGTTGGTGTACCACCTTGTCTTCCACTGCTTCGACGTCTGCGTGGAGGCGAAGATCAGAGTCGTCTGCCAGCTCTACCATGCGAACGGTCTCAAACGTCGTGTTTGCTTCCTTTGCCATGGCTTCCATTTCTGCAGCCTGGGCCTCATACACACGCGCTTTCAACTCACGCTCTTCAGTTATGATGCGGTCACATGTCGCGATCAGCTCGTCCATATCTACACCGTGAGTGTACTTACGCTTCACGTTCATGATATCGTGGTAGTTGTCGTTGAAGAGTTGGTTGAAGCGGTTGCAGTCCAGGATGTCCACTTCGCGCCGAAATGGAAGGAAGAGCATTACATGTTTTCAGGACCGCGGTGTGTGGGCGCGGCGTGTTTGGGGTCGCCCTGTAGTTGGCCATGTAGTCCGCGTAGCAAACGTTCTCCAACGCCTGTGGCCGATCTTCGTAGCGCTCGACTGGTGTCTTCTTCGAGATGTTTGTGCTGGCCGCGTCGACGCCTTCGCTAACCATTTCGTCATTTGTCTTGCAGACGCGCGCGCGTTCCTCTGGCCACTGCGTGTTCACAGTGATCACCTCACGCGTCTTGTCGGACATCGCTAGCTGCATGAGAAACCACGCCGCTTCCTGAACCGTCATCTCGACCGCATTGAGCATCTTCAGATTGAGTTCGCGAACGGCCTTGCTGTACGTCATCTCTGCCTCCGGTGACTCGTTCACAATCTTCTGTAATTTTCGGTGGAGATTTGACATCCCGCGGTTGGCCTAGTTCACATGCTCGGGTGCAGCGGTGGCGTAGAGGTAGAACACCCGCCTCGCGTGCAAGAGGTCCGTGGTTCGAATGCCGGTGCCGGCAATTTTCCACCGCATTAAAAAAAACGCGTGTTGATAAAATTGCATAAACAGGCCTGGAGTGTGGCCTGATCCCGGTGACCAGAACCGGTAACGCACTCCCTCACTAGAGCAGGATTGGCCACCCTCGTGCAGTACTTGGCCACAACCTCCTATATGAACACAACAATCAAACCCCGGCCCTCAGTCCTCAGCAGCTGCGAAGCAACTGACCACGGCGGCGGTCAGACCTGCGACGCAGCAGAGGGTGCTAAGAATCCCTGGCTCCGGACAGGCCGCCATTGGAATATGAACCTGGCAACGTTTAACGCTAGAACGTTATCTAGTGAGGCGAGTCTAGCAGTGCTATTGGAGGAATTAGAGGGCAGTAAATGGGATATAATAGGGCTCAGTGAAGTTAGGAGGCCAAAAGAAGCATATACAGTGCTAAAAAGCGGGCACGTCTTGTGCTACCGGGGCTTAGCAGAGAGACGAGAACTAGGAGTCGGATTCCTGATTAATAAGAACATAGCTGGTAACATACAGGAATTCTATAGCATTAACGAGAAGGTGGCATGTCTTGTTGTGAAACTTAATAAGAGGCACAAAATGAAGGTTATACAGGTCTACGCCCCTACATCTAGTCATGATGACCAGGAAGTCGAAAGCTTCTATGAAGACGTGGAATCGGCGATGGGTAGAGTGAAAACAAAATACACTATACTAATGGGCGACTTTAATGCCAAGGTAGGCAGAAGCAGGCTGGAGACAAGGCAGTGGGGGATTATGGCATAAGCACTAGGAATAGCAGGGGAGAGTTATTAGTAGAGTTTGCGGAACAGAATAATATGCGGATAATGAATACCTTCTTCCGCAAGCGGGATAGCCGAAAGTGGACGTGGAGGTGCCCGAACGGCGAGAATAGAAATGAAATAGACTTCATACTCTGCGCTAACCCTGGCATCATACAAGATGTGGACGTGCTCGGCAAGGTGCGCTGCAGTGACCACAGGATGGTAAGAACTCGAATTAGCCTAGACCTGGGGAGGGAACGGAAGAAACTGGTACCAATGAGCCGACCAATGAGTTAGCGGTAAGAGGGAAAATAGAGGAATTCCAGATCAAGCTACAAAACAGGTATTCGGCTCTAACTCAGGAAGAGGACCTAAGTGTTGAAGCAATGAACGACAATCTTGTGGGCATCATTAAGGAGTGTGCAATGGAAGTCGGTGGTAACTCCGTTAGGCAGGATACCAGTAAACTATCGCAGGACACGAAAGATCTGATCAAGAAACGCCAATGTATGAAAGCCTCTAACCCTACAGCTAGAATAGAATTGGCAGAACTTTCGAAGTTAATCAACAAGCGTAAGACAGCTGACATAAGGAAGTATAATATGGATAGAATTGAACATGCTCTCAGGAACGGAGGAAGCCTAAAAGCAGTGAAGAAGAAACTAGGAATGGACAAGAATCAGATGTATGCGTTAAGAGACAAAGCCGGCAATATCATTACTAATATGGATGAGATAGTTCAAGTGGCTGAGGAGTTCTATAAGATTTATACAGTACCAGTGGCACCCACGACGATAATGGAAGAGAAAATAGTCTAGAGGAATTCGAAATCCCACAGGTAACGCCGGAAGAAGTAAAGAAAGCCTTGGGAGATATGCAAAGGGGGAAGGCAGATGGGGAGGATCAGGTAACAGCAGATTTGTTGAAGGATGGCGGGCAGATTGTTCTAGAGAAACTGGCCACCCTATATACGCAATGCCTCATGACCTCGAACGTACCGGAATCTTGGAAGAACGCTAACATAATCCTAATCCATAAGAAAGGGGACGCCAAAGACTTGAAAAATTATAGACCGATCAGCTTACTGTCCGTTGCCTACAAAATATTTACTAAGGTAATCGCAAATAGAATCAGGAACACCTTAGACTTCTGTCAACCAAAGGACCAGGCAGGATTCCGTAAAGAGTACTCAACAATAGACCATATTCACACTATCAATCGGGTGATAGAGAAATGTGCGGAATATAACCAACCCTTATATATAGCTTTCATTGATTATGAGAAAGCGTTTGATTCTGTCGAAACCTCAGCAGTCATGGAGGCATTAAGGAATCAGGGTGTAGACGAGCCGTATGTAAAAATACTGAAAAATATCTATAGCGGCTCCACAGCCACCGTAGTCCTCCATAAAGAAAGCAACAAAATCCCAATAAAGAAAGGCGTCAGGCAGGGAGATACGATCTCTCCAATGCTATTCACAGCGTGTTTACAGGAGGTATTCAGAGACCTGGATTGGGAAGAATTGGGGATAAAAATTAATGGAGAATACCTTAGTAACTTGCGATTCGCTGATGATATTGCCTTGCTTAGTAACTCAGGGGACCAATTGCAATGCATGCTCACTGACCTGGAGAGGCAAAGCAGAAGAGTGGGTCTAAAAATTAATCTGCAGAAAACTAAAGTAATGTTTAACAGTCTCGGAAGAGAACAGCAATTTACAATAGGCAGCGAGGCACTGGAAGTCGTAAGGGAATACATCTACTTAGGGCAGGTAGTGACGGCGGATCCGGATCATGAGACGGAAATAATCAGAAGAATAAGAATGGGCTGGGGTGCGTTTGGCAGGCATTCTCAGATCATGAACAGCAGGTTGCCATTATCCCTCAAGAGAAAAGTGTATAATAGCTGTGTCTTACCAGTACTCACCTACGGGGCAGAAACCTGGAGGCTTACGAAAAGGGTTCTACTCAAATTGAGGACGACGCAACGAGCTATGGAAAGAAGAATGATAGGTGTAACGTTAAGGGATAAGAAAAGAGCAGATTGGGTGAGGGAACAAGCGCGAGTTAATGACATCTTAGTTGAAATCAAGAAAAAGAAATGGGCATGGGCAGGACATGTAATGAGGAGGGACGATAACCGATGGTCATTAAGGGTTACGGACTGGATCCCAAGGGAAGGGAAGCGTAGCAGGGGGCGGCAGAAAGTTAGGTGGGCGGATGAGATTAAGAAGTTTGCAGGGACGGCATGGCCGCAATTAGTACATGACCGGGGTTGTTGGAGAAGTATGGGAGAGGCCTTTGCCCTGCAGTGGGCGTAACCAGGCTGATGATGATGGGCGTAACCAGGCTGATGAAGATGACATACTCGACGACGTACGTCTCACAGGCATACACGTAGAGAACGACTTGTATGTCCATGTTCGAATCGAGTACCAATGCAATCCACGGGTTGAAGTAGTTGACCTTCGTTTGTGCGGATGTGCTTGAGCATTAGCGACGGTCGCGAGATGCCGGCGCGCACGATCGTCAAGTACTCGTCTATAGACGCGATCTTGTTGTGCTGCCAGAACTGCTCCATGCTGTCGTACACGGCGTCCTCGAGGACCTTGTGAATGGCTTCGTAGCGCTTCTTGAGTGCGTCGGTACGCTTCTTCTCCTCGGGTGTCATGGAGGGTGGTAGGGGAGTCACGACGCGCGTTTCGGGCATCGGCCTGAATGTACGTGCGTTGAAGCGGCATTTGGTGCGGCCGTTCTTGTAGCATGCGTGCGTATGATGATGCGTCTGGCTCCGCGGGCGTGGCACGAAGCTGAGTTCCACCGACAGCAACTGTTTGGCCAACCGCACCGTCTCGGGCATCGCTTCACTGAGCTCCTAATTGGGCGCCTCGTTCAGCCACAGAAGGATATGTGCGTGTGCACTCCCTCTGTGCTGGAACTCAATCCGTTTGAAGTAGTCACGGACATAGTAGCGCCCAAACGGTGAGATCCGTTTGTTACGCAGAATGGACATCAGCATCAAAGTACAGCGCACACACGATTGGATCGTCGCTCACCATCTGTGTGCGTTCGGTGACGGGGAGCGTTTCGATGTCGGGCACGACCGTGTGTGGCTCCACTCGCAGGCGCTGCAGGAGCCGCATAAGTCCACTCCAATGCACTTCGGATGCCGACAGAGTCAGTATTGCAGTTGGTTTGCCCAGTTGCCGAATCATGGCGAACACTTCTTGCTTCTTCTTGTGCCAGTACTTAACCGTGTTCGGGATGCCTTCCATGAAGGCCATGTCGTGGTTGATGGCCCGCTCGAGAAACCCCTTGTACTGAAGATCGGCGCGAGTAACCTTTGATGTCAGCTTGTTTCGGAACATCGTCGCCATGGACGACGACACGCGCAGTCGCATTGCCTTCATTGCAATGTAGAGCACATGGCGAGCGACTGCCCCGCGTCTGTCGCGACGACGACATTCGCTCATGGCCGTGGTCATTGGGGTCGGCCGAGCTTCGGAGGAGATCTTGCGTGCCTGTCCTAGGTAGATCTGTGGGAAGGCCAGCTCTTCTGCATGTTCGTCGAAGGTGATGTCGAGGAGCTTCTGTCCTTCACCTGGAGCCATGACCAGAGACGCACTGTCGTCGATGATCATTGTCTCTTGTCCCAGCGTCAGTGCGGCTGCCACACATAGTGGGTCGTCTAGGTTAAAGCCCCTCAGTCTAGGTCGGTGTTGATGAGGTCAGCGGTATCGTCGGATACCGGGACGGCGTTGTCGCAAATGGCGTCGATTTGCTGCATATCAACGGTGATGTTGTAGAACTTGTACAATTCCGTCTGTAGTAGATAGTGCAACCACAGCACCAAGTCGGCCTTCTTCACCATGCCTTGGACGTACGACGTCTTGCATACCATGCGGCGTTTGATGTTCACATGAAGAGCGACGTCATTGGCATGATGATTGGTTAGCATGGCCGCCGTGTTGCCGACGTCAATGGGCACGTTTACAATGTGGCCAGAGATCGCTAGTTGCCCCGACGTGTGGCACAGCAACCGCCGGATCTGCATAAACGGGATGCGGGGGGAGATCAGACTCTCGCTTATTGCGTTCAGGGATGGTAGGTGCGTCGGCTTGGGTGGGTAAACGTAGCCGTTAGTAGTCGAGAAGTTGGGGATCTTACCGGCGCGAAGCGATTCCACGCACGTTCGGCACACGACAAACGTTTCTACGTGCCGCCCGGGGAAGTATACTGCCTCATTAAGTCGTGACTGCATGCAGGTGCTACACGGAGGTCCATGACGAACCACAGCCGATCACACACAGAGTACGTGGTGCCGAACTCGTTCTGGACGAAGTGTCTGTTAAAGTAGTTTGTGGCGGCCTGGAACTGTTGCAACGCCGTTTGTGGATCAGGAGGAGACGTGCCTTCCATGGCGGTGTCGGGGTGTAGTTGGTCATCCTCATCATCCACTTCGCTCGATTGACTTGTACTTGCTCGGCTTGCCGCGGCAAGATGGCGGTCACGGCGCTTCCGAGCTTCATTTGCCTTGGTACCCGGAGATGTAGCGAGTCACTTCAAACGCATTGCCTCTCTTGCGTTGGCCCGTCGCGTCCCTGTACTCTGTGGTGTCGGACGCGCCTCGCCGCCCTGATGCATGCGACGCATACGCTCAGCCTCTCTTGGGCGCCGTTTGCGTTCAGCGGCTGCCGCACGTCGCGTGTTGGGAGAGACTGGTTTGGCGAGACGAGGCATCCTTCCCACATGATACCGCAAAGCAAATTGCCGCCACCGCCGCCGCAACACCACACCCAAGCAGACGGTCGCCACGCGACAATGACGTCAGGCCACACAGCGCCCAATCGAGCGGCCACCTCAAGCGCCTGACGACAGTGACGTCAGGGCGCACCGTCGAACACACGGCCGCCACGCGTGCCGATGTGATGAGTCAACCCGCGCGGCGCCGAACCACCCCGACACCCGCACTTGACGACAGTGACGTCACGCACGCGAGCAAATCAGGAGGCGCACAGCTGCGCCTAGCGACAGCGACGTCACGACACAGAGAAGACCAATCAGGAGGCCGGAAAGCTGTGACAGTTTCTACTAACGGCAGGTGACCTCGAGAATGAGCCATTAAAGGCTTCCGCCTTAAAAGGCGATCCCCGCCTGCTACATATGTGGCCCAATGGGGCACCATGTGGACAATTGCTTCTACCCAGACGTAAGTCGGGGCGGATATTGCGGCCAGCGCGTTGGAGCTTCGGATCAAGGCCTGGCAGAACGCGAGTGCACCCCGACATGCATGATCTGCGGAGGGGCCCACCTCACTGGCTCCGCGAATTGTGTAGGCAAGTTCCGGAAGCTACAGCAAGCGGGACAACCCACTCAGCAACAACAGGGTCAACCACCGAAGACGGGCAAGAAAGGACACGTCACCCACAGGGCCACGTAACCCTTACCAACAAGAAGACGGGCAAGTCCGGGCAAGCCAACCGAAAGCAACCTTCTCAGAACCAACATGTAAAGTCCGGGACCAGTGCCAAGCTCCCAGCCTTCAAGGCCGAGGATTTTCCACCCCTTCGCAACAACCTAACTGCAACACAGGTGAGCAACTGGGCGGGGGTTGCCTCCGCTTCCTCTCAACCCTCCCCCACCCCGATGGTACTCCAGCTGAAACAAGAATGAGAAACTCTGCGAAGTCAGAACGCACAACTGGCAACTAAACTCAATGCACTAGAAAAGGCTAGGGCAAAGCCGCTTGTTCCAGGAACAATGGATGAAGGGGACAACTTGGCATCTGTGTGTTCGAACTTTGCTCCGATGTCGCGCTCCCCTGTAATTGCAAACTTGGAAAGCCGCATAACGGCCCTTGAGCAAACCATGGCCGAACAACTGGCCCAGCTTACCGGTCTCATTGAGCAGACCATTCAAGCTCAGTTGCAACAAATTGCAGCCACTATCACCCAACAGGTGACGGTGCAAGTAACGCAAAACATCAAGGCCTGGATCCAGACCAGTTCAGAAATGTTTAGGTGCTTAGGGCCTGTCAAGGTGGTGAGCCGCGCATCAAAAATGTTTCGGTCTGTCGATGACGATGAAAACGATGAAACCCCCCTAGCAGCAAGGTGCCGGAGCAGTTGCGGTAGTGGGTGGGTTAGACCAACCAGGCTTGAATCAACAACATGGCCCAAGGGACTAATCGGTCGTACTCGCGAACCAAAACGGGAACATTTAGCATTACAGTGGAATTGTAGAAGATTTCGTGATCGGCGTAAAAGAGCACACTTCCGCCTCTACCTTGAAACTCTTGAATTCCTAGCAGCTATCGTGGCTCTGCAAGAACCTGGTGCATCTGCCAAAATGTCGGGCTACAACACATTCTAGAGAGACCCATCCACCTGTATTCTTGCACACAAATCCTACACGGCACAGGAAGTGGATCTAGACATTAATCTGGCCCACTCGTACACAATGGTCACTGTGCTTCCCCGGCGGCGCTCTGGCTCATCAGCACACATTCTTAATATCTGTTGTCCACCCAAACTCAAACACGTCAATTTCTCTGACACATTTAGATAGATAGAGATAGAGCTGTATATAGAGAGTCGAGACCCATTGTTGCTTGTGGGCGATTTCAATGCTCCCAGTAAACTACAGGGTTACAAGAAGAAAGAAGCACGTGGGCTTAAGCTACCGGAGCTTATCTCAACTTTAGGCATCACCCTACAAATCGACCCGACACACCCAGTGGCGTAGCCAGAGAGTTCGTTCTGGGGGGGGGCTCACTTTGCAGCCAGGCCTAATCATAGAAATCGTCGAGGGATCAAATACATTAATAATAACTGCGTTGTCATTGCCAAAGATGCTGCAAACGAATTCTTGAACGCTACGCACTGTCAAGACAAGTAAAATTTGTATTTTTTCCTAAAATAATACACTCGCATGTCTCAAAATTGTGCCCGAAATAACTGATATCAATGCTTCCATGTTTTTTGTATATTTAATAAGCAAAGCAAATATCACATGAACTTTACAGCTGTATCAGTTTGAAACCAGCAAAGCAGTGCATTCGGCTGATATGAAAAATGTAAAGGCCATGAAATGAACAAGTTGAGGAGAAATATTTTAATTAACCTTTGTTAGCCGCCCTGCCTCTCTCTCATTTGCATCTCTTTCTCTCTCTGTCATTCAAGAACCTTGTTTACATTTTTGTACATATGCAACGACCAGGGAAAAATCTAAATGACGCTGTCCTTTCTTAGAATGTATTACGCAGGAGAAGCTGTACCGGTCGTGGATTGTGAGTAATTGCTCCGAAATTATAGTCGCAACAGAGAGCACATATAAAAAGCAGAAGTGCTGCCAAATATACGAAAGCCAGTCAAATGAAAGTGAGCCAATGCGAACATATTGCAAACGGGGCATTTTATTTAAAAGTAGCCTCCGCGAGTCTTTACACATTTGTCCCACTGGCAATTCTCGGCATGCCGAGAATTGATTTAGCTGGTACTGTTTTTTCACCAGTCGTATTTTTGCTGTAATTTTCTTTCGCAGTTGCCTGAATTCTTCTCTCAGTACAAAGTCACGAGGGTGCTCATTGCGCCTTCTTAAAAGTTTACTCTTGATGTAGGATAGCTCAATAAATTCCTTGTTTATCCTAAGGACTTGCGTGACTTCGCCGTTTCAGCCTCACCTTAATTTTCGAGTTATTGTAAATTGATTTTAGTTGCTCTACAAGCAGTTCGTAAGCATATAGGTGATTGTGCTGCAACAGAGAATTCCGGTCATACAACTTAATTAGTTTATCTACTTTTTCATCGTTAATTACAAGCCTTTCTGCACGTCTCTCCTGTGCCACCATTTTACTATCTTTTAACAACGTAAGTGAAACAAAGTAATGATCAGAAACTTTTTCCTTAATAATGCAGCAAAACGTTTCCTGTTGCGTTACGGTTTTACTGATATGGTCAGTGCATGCCTGCGTAAATTTACTTCCTAGAAATTCTTCTCGCTTATAGCCCTGAATTTTATTCTCCAAGCCTAAACTGGCCAACAACGTTAAGTACTCACTTACACCTATTTTATTAGTTACCGAAATGTCAATATTTAAATCTCCCGCGAGAATCACACGTTTATTTACTCCATACTTTTTAAGGAATCTAGCGAACTCCTCTAAAAAAACTGCAATATTCTTGCTAGGAGGTCTGTAAATCGCACAAGCTAACGATTTCTCTTCATTGTTTGAAAGATAAAGCGCTATAACCTCCGCTTCATCAAACTCAGCTTTCAAGCATTCACAAAACCAGCAGTTTTTAACAAATATTAACACTCCTCCACCACGTTTGCCCTCTCTGCACAATGCATACGATTGATAGTTCTGTATATTATAAAAAAGAGCAATCAATCTCACTGACATTGATCTCAGTAAATATTATGACCTCCAGAAAAGTCAAAACATTCTCTAAGTACGTTTGTAACAAGTTCCAATTCGTGTGAAGACTTCTCACATTCACTTGGATAAGATCAAAACTTATACAAGATTCAGCTGACACGAATTCCCGGCGTATCTTCATCCATTTCGAAAATGAATGTACACTCTCAGTCATCACGTTATCTTGCACAGGTCCGCTTCGTTCTCAACAAGAATAACAGGGGCACCTTTAATTTTCCTAACAAATATACAACGATTTCGCACCCAAACATATTTGTAGTGTTTTTCAGTTGCTAGGCTATTTGCCATCCACCGAAGCTTCTTGGCTAGAGGCGTCAGATTTTCATTGATGTAAATGTTCTCATGTTTCAGCGTGTTTCGTTTCGCAAGCCACTTTTCTCGTGTTTCTCTCTTGGTGAAACGGACTAGTATGGGAGCCTCAGCATCTGCTTTGCCTTTAATCCTGTGCACTGCTTCGACTTCCCCATTGCTGGGAATGGAGAGTTCGAGTCTCCCTGCAATTGAATTTATAACTGCTCTCAAGTCTTCGCTCTCATGGTACTTGACCCCATGTATCTCCAAATTATTACGTCTTGAATAAGAATAGGATGGAGGTGAACGGGATTCCATCCTATTCGCCTCCATTTCCAGTTGAGAAAGTCTAGTGTCCTTTGCTAGCAGTTGAGCTTCCATATCCGTAGTTTTTTCTTTAGCTCTTTTACTTCTTGATTCTGGGTTCCAAGAGTTTCAAGCACTTCATCACACTTAGAAAAGAGCAGATCGAGTGATTCTTCTATGCTCTGTATTGTTAATGCTTGCTCCTCAAGTTTTCCATTGGTGGTATCACGTTTAGCCGGCTGCTCCTCCTGTTTTCTTTCGCGCTCATCAAAACAGCGTAGCATAGTGTCTAGTTTCGACATGACGTCAACCAAAGAAGGTTGCTCACTGTCTGCCATTAAGTTCTTACGCTGAGAGCCAGCCCCGTCTCCAGCGTTTGTCAATCGTGTTTTGTGATTTGCACACGTGGGACATAACAAAGTACGGATCATTTCTACTGACATGCTTTTTAGGTTAGTCTTCGTAACGCCAGAACATTTGCCGGCATCATAACGGTTATCACAATCGCTGCAACGAAGGCACTGGCTATCAGGTGCAATAGCTTTCAGGCACGCGAAGCAATCATTGTTAGACATTGTGAACACAACTTTCTGCAGTCCGGCGGAGCAGAATTTGAAATCAAACACAGTAGTAATTATGAAACGCTGCTCTCACCTACACAGGCGAAGAGCGTTATGCCGCGCTCACGTCCTCTGCCGGACTGCGCTCGTTGATATTCGGCGTTGGCTTTTTAAGCGTAGTCGCCCGGGGTCGCCTGCGTGGATTGGCTGCCCCCACGATGACGCACTCGCAGCATGGACTGTGTAGCCATGGGCGCTCGCACCGAATCTTCTCCGGTATATCACGTCGATAAGGGCGCCGAAGATGGAAGCATCCGATGCCAGGGAAGCGACAGTCAGGTCCCTTGATTCTGGCGGTTCCTACGCAAGCGAAGAAATAGTGTTATGCCGCGCTCACGTACTTCGCCGAACTGCCTAACGTCAAACACAGCGTCACACTCACTCATCTCAGTGAGACACACTGCGGCAGCATCACTTTCAATTACATAAAGGATTTCTTGACAGATCGGGCCACACTGATCCGTATTCAAGACGCCGAACATGGGCCCTATCAAATGGGCACGCGGGGCACACCACAAGGCGCGGTGTTGTCCCCACTGCTCTTAAGTTTAGCTATGCCACACTTTCCGACACAGTTGAGGGATATTGAAGGCTTACGGCATGCGCTGTATGCTGATGATATCACGATCATCCGGGCCACCAAAGGCAACTTAGAGCACATGGAGGAGAGCCTGCAAGCAGCAGCGCGGGTAGTGGATGGATGGATGGAAACAAATTTATTTTAAATCCGGCAAAGTTTGACGAACCGGGCTCAGGTCTCCCATGAGGGGACTTCGAGGCCTTGCGTCGTCGTCACCTCTCGGGCCTGCTGGACAGCCCACTCTTGCGTCTTGAGGTTGGAGCTGCGCAGAGCGGCGGCCCACTTCGACGCAAGAGCCTCCGGAGCTACTGCCATTGTAGCTGATATAACACGACACTCCCACAACATGTGTGAGAGCGTCGCTCTAGTTTCGTAACATAACTTGCAGAGAGCACTCGGGTATTGCGCGGAGAAAATGTGCCGCAATCGCACCGGTCTGGGGAAGGTTTGTGTCTGCAGTTGTCGCGAGACGACTGCCTGGCGACGCTTCAGTTTGGGGTGAGGTGGGCGCAGGGTAGTGGATCGCTACGCGGACCACTGCGGCCTCCAATGTACTTCCCGTAAAGATAACACAAATATCGATTTATCCCTAGGCAGTGGTCCCATCCACGAGACTAAGGAAGTTAGAATTCAGGGACTTTTCATACACTATCTGCGTAAGGTCGAAACAACACTTGACAAGCGCTGGAAGATTGGAGACCAGGTGGTGTCGAATGGTTCGCCGGGTCTCCAATAAGAGAGGAGAGTTACGAAGCAAAGATGCGATGCGGCTCGCACACGCTTTCGTAACTAGCCGCATCCTGTATTCAGTACCCTACCTCTAGTTGCGGAAGCACGATGAAGACAGGGTAGAGGTTATATTCCGCAAAATAATGAAAAGGGCTCTTGATCTCCCGATATCCACTTCCAATGGACGACTTCTCGATTTTGGAATGGTCAACACCTTCCAGGAGCTCAAAGAAGCTCATCGCGAAGATATTAAACGACCAAGACATCTTTCCTCTCTGCTATAGTGTTTATCGCGTGGATAGATTTTCTAGGGGAGGAGGTGTGGCGGCCCTCATTAAATATCCGATAGAGGCTGTCGTTCTGGACAGCCTACGTACGTACGTAGGCTGTCCTACGTAGGAATGTTTATGCATAAAGGTATCTCTTTGGGGTTATACCCTCGTTATATTCGCAATCTACAGACCTCCTGACTCCCTTCCTGAATTTTTGCATGAATTACGGTCTCGTATGAATAACTATTTACACAGTAAGATTATCCTACTGGGTGATTTTAATTTGCCCGGTGTAGACTGGATGCGCCTTCAGCCTGGGCCACACCACAGTCAGAATGTACTCTTTGATATCATGTTAACACATGATCTCAGACAAGTTGTTCTTGAACCGACACGTGTGCAAGGTTCTTCATCTTCAGTTTTGGACCTTGTTTTCTTAGCTCGGAAATTCGCTGAGTTCACGGTGGTGATCGAGCAGGGGCTATCCGACCACTGTCTTGTTTGTGTTTGTTTACAGCTTGTTTCCTGTGCTAAAACTAAAAAATCATCTGCCCATTTTGTCAAAGATTGTTCTCGCGCGAACGACGCATGCACGATTGATTACTTGGAAAATTGTCTAACTGATTTTGACGAAAATAATGTTGATTTACTTAGGACCCGCTTTAAGGACATGTGTCATTTTTGTCTTGATAAATTCATACCAAATAAGAAAAAATAAGTTTACAAGCAAACACCATGGATCAATCGCAACATCAGTCATATGAAACGGAAAATTAAGAGATTAAAAAAGGCTCGTACGCAGCCGCACTTAACATCTGAACTTCAAGACAAGCTTGCGCTTGCCGTGCATAAATCAAAGGATTATTATTTTAACTCATCTCTGCCTAATTTTATTACAAACGATCCAAGTAAATTTTGGAATTACATTGCCGAGAAGAAACCAATATCCCAAATGACAATAAATGGACAGATGGTTACGGAGAAGGTTGAACTTGCTCATCACTTTAATATGTTATCATAATATTTAGCACGTATCACATGGTGTGGGCCTGCCAGGAAATTTCAGCTCTCACCCCCCGGCCCCACCCTACCCGAGAGGACTGGGAGGCGGTCCTGCTTGGTTGCTCAGACCTTCATGCCCAATAGGCCTTGGTCAAGAGGGCAAGGCTGGTGGCTTCGACCAATGGGCTCCCGGACTAGGGACTCCACCTAGTATGTAGGGCTACTGCGTGAGTGCACACCTCTCTTTCTTGTTTAATAAATGGTTCGCACCACCGCCGCGCCAGACACAGCGGGAGCCGGAGCACGGTTGATCGCGGTTCACAACGGTGCTGTGCGTAGGCGGAAAGATTTAACTTTCCCAGGGGGGGGTCTGCACGCACGCACGCACGCACACACGCACGCACGCACGCACGCACACACACACACGCACACGCACACACACACACACACGCACACACACGCACACACACGCACACACACGCACACACACACACACACACACACGCACACACGCACACACACGCGCACACACACACACACACACGCACACGCACGCACGCACGCACGCACGCACGCACGCACACACACACACACACACACACACACTCACACATATGTAACCTTTGATAACAGCTGCATTTGAACAAACTTCGTGTTACCTCGAAGAATTTTTCACTGAAGTGACGGCCTTATATAAGTACATCCAAATCTGATAACAGGAGACAGTTCAATTCCACAGCCTGAGTCCCCCCGCACCACCAAGAATCTGGCGTGTCGTGGTTGTGTAATCTTCATTCGCGAAATTGTTTTATACTTCGCTATCACTGATACTGCTTCGCCTTTCCGCAGAAACTGCAGCATCTCTCTCTTTTCTGTGAGTCCGAGTATAAGCGCTGCTCCGCATGACTGCTGTTGATGCTCGTTTCGAGTGAATCCGGCTTGGCCTGATTTCGGTTACTGAGTGAATTACACAGGGTGTCCCAACTATCATGCACCAAGATTTGAAAAAGAGCGATTGCGTTACTCGAAACGTATAGTGCATATTGTTTCCAGTACGGTGGAGTAGCCGCCAGTAATGTTTTCGTTACCGATATTTAATTAGGTAATTATTATTAATCATCTAACTCGAGAAGTCCTGTCGTAAGGACCCCAAAATTACATCTAATTGCACTGTTTTAAGCGACGCACTAATTGCGTAAATTTTTTTCCGGCTGGTAGACATCCCACAATAATGAAAAATACCACGTGACCCAATAAAAGTTTATTCACCAACTCAAATACCACGTGATTGCGCTCCCACCCGTATCATAAAGCAGCGCCCTCAATAAGCTGATTGAAAGCAACTGCTTTGCCTGTCGCAAATCCGAAGAGACAGCGCATCACCTTGATAATAGTATACGGAAGGAACACCAACAGCAGCTGGTTTCGCGGCTTCGCAGCTATTCCTCTTCCTCATTTCTACGTTACACTTATTATCTGTCTCTCAAGCCGACTGATCACACTGATAACAAAACCCCCTTGATAACGCAGCCGAAGCGCCGCCCTGACTACGAACGAAACGCGAAAAGCAATAGAAAAGGCATAGAATGTTTCAAAATGCCGGCTCTGCTCGCACCGCATCGAAACAGTGCGCGCGCAGCTGTATTTCGCGCCAGAAACTTGCTTCGGACCAAAGCCAAAATAAAGGGACGGTTTTATTTTTCAATAAAGTGTATATGCGCTGCAAAAACAGGTTTGTGGCAAAAAAATGAAAGTGAAATAAAGAGACCGGGAAGCGGCTCACGTGTAGAGAAAATGCAAAACCGATGCGTTCAAGAAAGTAAATGTACTACTCCTAAATGAGCCGAATTGGCAGTCGAAATGCCTGCGCAAATAAATAAATAAATAAAAACCACGCATAATCTTATCTGGGATTTATCTCAATGATGCGTAAGCATTTCGTAGCACTGGCCTGGTGTTTCGCGGCAGTATGCCGGTGTGTTTCGTACACTTGCGATAACGACCAAGTGCTTTTAAGTTGCGATAACGACGGCGAAAGAACCGTGAAACAGAGAAGCGCGGTTGCAGCACCGAACTGTCGAGATTTGCACGAAGCGACGTACGTAGAAGATGCGAGTAGAAGCAACGTTCAGCAATGTTCGCCGGTGCTGTACATAGCCGGCAGCGGATGTCGACGTCGAAAGGAATGACCAGGGAGATGTAGCAAATGAAGGAAATATATGCAACAGGTACACTGAACCATTACGAACCGTGATCAACCGTGCTCCGGCGGCGCCTACGTCTGGCGCGATCTGAGAAAGCGACAGAGTGCGGCAGGTGTCGAGAGCTCCGTGAGTGCGGTGTCCTGGCCGCTTTGTAGGCGTTGAAGCGAGAGGCAGCACGCAGGTGAATTGGCTCGCTGCTGCGGGCGCGATGCTGAAAGCGATCGTCTTACGGGCCGGACGGAGGGACTGTTTTTCCGTTGGGTAAAGATAGAAATACGTACGCATTTAAGAACATCACATTTCAGTGTGCTTTTGCTATCTGTGGATTCGTAAGCGCCGTTGAACACCAGCTGCTGCCTAGAGGACGTGTTCGAATAGGCCTCTTTCTGCAGCTACACAGTACTGAGTCCGCTTTATCACATCTTCTGTGGCTTTCTTGATGACCGACGCTGGAATCCTACGGCAGAAATCCGTTATCCTTGCCTTGAGCTCATCTGACGTCCGTCTCGATCATGTAAACACGATCTTTCACATAACCACAAAGAAAGAAATCGAGTGGAGAGAGGTCAGGCGACCGAGACGGCCAACATAAAGGCCCGTATACCATCCAATCTAATGCGCATGAAAAGTCGCATCCAGCCAGTTTCGTGCTCGGCTGCTGCTGTGTGCTGGCGCCCCCATCTTGCTCATACCACAGAAGTGAAAGACGTGGCAGCGGGACTCTGCTGAGAAACTCATCCACCACCCCTCCAAGGATTTCGTCCACGTAACGCTGTCCAGTCAGTCTGTGATCGAAGAAGATGGGACAGATTATAGCACCGGCGTAAATTCCGCACCCCACATTGAACGGCCACTGGTACTGCGGTGCCGAGCGCGCGTTATCGAGGTTATTAGTGGATTGGAGTCACTCCAATTGTGCCCATTATGCAAATTTACCTGGCCGTTTCTGCAAAAATTGGCTTCATCTGTGCACATGATGTTGCTCAAAAAGTCCTGTGACTCATAGGCTTTTGTGAGGACCCAGTTTGGAAAATCTAGACCGTTCTGCATTTTGTGCAGTAAGCTGATTAGAGCAATATCCCTACGAGACTGCAGGTATGGAAGTGAAAGTGTTTGTGATTGATAGTCTGTTATAGTCACGGGCGATGAAGCGTGCAGCGCGATTCTGAACAGTTTCGAGGGATTTGATCAGGATTTGATGAGGAGGCCAGATGGCACATGCATATTCTAGCTGAGGGCGCACGAAAGTTTGGTAGGCGAGCTTGCGAGTAGTAGCAGGTGTGCTGTGAAGATTATGTTTGAGATAGCCTAATGTTTGCGATGCTTTTGCAGTTATCTTTTCTATGTGCACTGACCACGATAAGTTTGGTGTGAAATGAATGCCAAGATATTTGTAGCAAATTCAGGTTGAAAGCGCGTCCTTGTTACGGGAATAAGTAAAGGGGAATTTTAGAGCTTGCGGCCACAGGTTATGGTTTTGCATTTGTTAGTGTTCAAACTCATTTGCCACATCTCACACCAATGCGATATGCGGTCGAGGCCATGTTGAAGCGCGTCGTGGTCAATGCCTGAATGAATTTTTCTGTACAACACGCAGTCATATGCGAACAATCTGATTTTCGACGTTATTTGGGATGGTAAATCTTTAAGGATTATGAGAAATAAGAGAGGACCCATGACGCTTCCTTGGGACGTACATGCCAACCGCCTGGAAGGCGCTTCTTCCATATGACGCCACATCATGACGACAATAAAAAAGTTGAGAAAAGCGCACATTATTCCGCCTGCCAACATAAAAAAAAGGACACAATCTGACTTACATGAATTACATTAATGACATAGGAAAGCCTCACTGTATTTTCTTGTATACCGACGACAAGATTTCCGCTCGCTTTAGCGGAAATCTTGTCGTCTGTCCTCCAACTTTAGCAGCCCGATGAGGCTCTTCACGTTTCATATCGTGACGTTGTGGAAGTCACATATAGAAATGTATTTACGCAGTTTGTTGTCCGTTCTTGCTTTTCTTCGCTTGATGCGCATCGTAGGTGAGCAAACTTTATTGAAAAATGTTATATCGGTGAATGGAAACCTTCTATGAAGGTGTTATTTTCAGAATGCATTATCTGTATAACCATATCCACGTTTTAGACGAAGCCTCGTGCAACAACAGCCAACACAAGCCTCGCAAACCCACATACCGCGATTGCCATGGCGGCACAGTGCTCGTTCAAAAACCCCCATAGACGGTGGCGCCAGATTTCCCTCTAGTAATATAAGGTTTATTCGATTCAGCCAAGTTTCTCTGCATCTTCTGCACCTATTAACGGCGCACTGCACCTAGGCCTTCGATTCACCGAGGTGCAGCGGTGCACCTTGCACCCCCATGCTCGATTGAACGGGGTGCAAGGCAAGGTGCCGCCGCGATGCAGTGCACCCTTGAACCTTGCAGTGAGCGAGTGCAGCACGGCACACCACAACGCACCTTTTCTGAATCTAACAGAGACTCGATGCTGACGACGCGCCGCTTTCGCCTCCGCGCTCGCTCGGTGATGGCGGCGTGCATGCGCACCCGCTTCGCCGGTCCAGTGAGGATGACAGTGAAAGGAAGGACGCTTGATTCTGCAACCCGTGAGCGAGTGGGAAGTGAAAGATGATATAGAAAGAGGGAGGATAATAGACTCCACTATGCGCGACAGGTGGCAGTCCTCAGTAAAGTTGCCAGCGTTGTAGCGGGCGCTTATACGGTGTCTATTCCCGTGGAACTTATAAACTCCAGCAGGCTTCGGAGCGCAGGGAGCTGTGGACACACCGGGAACAGCAGGTCAGTCTCTGTGGCCGCTGGAGGGCCGTGGCGTCTGTACTGTGGAGCGTTCCTGCGCCAATCCCCCCAGTGAGGCGCGCCATCCCTCCCGCCGTGCGCGGCGACGCGCGCGCAGCGAGGACTTCGGCACTGCGCGCCATCTGGCGGTTGTGTTAGATGACACTCGGCGGCGGCTTTGCCGGAACAGTTTGCAGGAATGCTATTCTATCCTTAGTTGGCGACTATTGCCAGGTATGTCTGGTAGGACGAGGTATCATCTAATACCATTTTTCGTCTTCATACGACGTCTGCAAGTCACCTGACCGACGGTTTCATTTTAGAAGGGGTTACAATCGATACCCAGATCCCAGACAGGCCAAATCCGTTTGAAGTTGGGAAGGACCTTGTCTTCAAAAGTCGTACATCTTGGGCATTAGGAGAGTTGCGACTTGGACTGGTTATTATGATAGTTTTGTAAACGGAGTTATAACAATGCGACAACACAGGACACAGTAAGGGGGACACCACACGCAGCGCCGACTTGTAGATTTACTGAAGTAAGGATCTCATAACGTAAGCACCACGTAAAGATTCAAACAAGAGATAAGAGACACTTATACCATGGAAGCACAAGATAGGTTACAACAACGACAAAAAAAGGTATGTGTGTGTGTGCGTGCGTGTGAATGTGTGTGTGAAATTACGGTAGCGACGCATGCGTCAATCTGCCGAATAGGGAAACTCGCTAGCGTGCGATGCTACAAGACAGCTAACACCTGCCTTGTGGATGAGAGAGAGAGAAAACACCTTTATTTTGATGGGGCACGGAGAGGGGTGCATTCCCGTTTTGGGTGGAGCTTTCAGTCCAAGGCCTCAGCGGTGGTGACAGCACTTACGGCTCTAGCGATCAGCATTAGTAGGATCTTGATGAGGGCTAGTTGGTTCATATTTAGAACTGAGGTTAAACAGTGCGAATAAAACAAGGACACGAGGAAACAAATACCACAGACAAGCGCTGACTGCCAACTGGAAGTTTATTTGAAATTCTCCAGCCATTTCATACCATTTTTCAGCATAGGCATGCGTACACCAGTCGAAAAAACACCTGTAAATCAGTAGCGTCATAATGTTTCATCTAAAAATGAAAAATTAGATTAGATTTAAGATGAAAGATTATGATGGTGCTGATTTGCAGATGTTTTTTCGACTGGTGTACGCATGCCTATGCTGAAAAATGGTATGAAATGGCTGGAGAATTTCAAGTAAACTTCCAGTTGGTAGTCAGTGCTTGTCTGTGGTATTTGTTTCCTCGTGTCCTTGTTTTATTCGCACTGTTTAACCTCAGTTCTAGCGATCAGCTCTCGTTGATCCTCCAATGCCGAGCTGGTTAGCACCATCACGGCACCTTGTGGATGAAGAATGGTTCCCTAATCTCTAGTGCTACTTTGCTGACTGTATTTAAATTGGCCACAATTTTGCACCCATGGAGGGGTGGCGTGCGCGCGCATTTAGAAAAGTGGACGGCCATGGGACGCACGCAGTGAGCTCGTGTGTTCGCGCAGGCGCTCGTATCGCCGTTCCCTGATAACTGCCAAATAAAGTTTCTGGATTGTATCCGATCGCCTCAGCGAAGCTGGCGTGAACTTGCTGTTTACTGCAAGGAACAAGATAGGTAATCAGTGTCGACGCATAAATAATCAGAGCATCGCAGCTTGTGAACAGAAACACGCAAAGAAATTGCACCTTTCCAACGCACATGTTGGAATCTACGTGAAGCAAAGCTTTTGTGAAGCGGTTAATGAAATTATATGAACTTGCCCATTTCATTTTTGCATTTCCTTTCGTTTTAGCTTTTAATTTGCGTTTCTCCTCTTCAAGTAAGAATTGTCTTTAGCTAATTCCTGCCGCCCGTTCCTTGGCCTATCCCTCTCTGTGGCACGCGCCAAAATAGAGGATCATCATCATCGTCTACGTCATTTATCGGCCCGAAGCCGAGGTGCTGTTTTCCTACCGGTAAGCTGGTTGTGAACTCCGTTTCCTTGCACGCTCACTTAGCTTGTCGACCGTACAGAGCCCAGAGCTTCGGAAACTTCCTTCCGAATGTAATTGACCTATATAAGTTCTATCGCCCAATTTCAAATGTCGCACGTATGGATGGTGACGTGCAAGTCAACAATGACAGAAGCAAAGTTAGTCACGTGCGGGGAATTGCCAGTGAATTTCACTAGGGAAAACAAGAAGGTAGACGCTGCATTGTTATTGACCCTGAGCTCGCGTGAGCATAAAAATGAAGCTTCTATGGCTTCTTGAAAGTTTGGAAAACGCTTACATTCGAGATGCGCTCCAGATGAAAGCTTGCAAGAACACATGATGGATGCCACGGAGGTTCTCGACACAACCGGAGACGTGGCATCTGCTACGGAGACCAGTGGTGCCAGCCTCTCGATGGTAAAGACAATGCCGTCGCAGGAGTGCCCGAGGAGAAGGAAAGTAGCGAAGAGAGACGCAATGAACAGCATGTAACCACGCATCTAGCCCCTACCCAGCAAGCCAATGAGGCAGTCGCTGATGACTCATCTGCATCTCATCCCAAGCATCTCAACACTTAATTGCCTTATTTTGGTCGAGGATAGACTAAGTGGCACGGATAACCATTTCCGATGCGACGTGGCACTAATCGGAATCAAACACTGACAGCGACACGACCAAGAAATGACGTCGACGCAATACATCTAAACAGTGCCGACGATCACAGTCAACGAGGCTCGGCGGGAATTCGTTGTCCTCAGGCACAGACCACATGGGTCAATAAATCCGAATAGTAGTCACCAAGGCGCATTCCCAGCAACTTGTCTTCGCAAACTTCAACGTACGGGGCGTTAAGTCTTTACAGAAGCAAGCACAGCTACGTCGGCCTTTATCTAGGAAGCAGCTCGACTTCATCGCCGTGCAAGAGGCGAAGGTTGACAGTGATGAAGAGACAGAAAAGGGCCTTGCGACCTTTTGTGTCTGATTATAACGTCTGCGTTTCACACGCTCTTGTTTTAGCCACGAGCTGCACCTGTTTTTAGTATTTAGTTACACTGAAGGTCGATAAACATGCTGCAAATGTGTGTTGCAAGGGGTTCCATGGCCAATAGTCAAATTCTATGCATTCATTGGCGCTCCTAAATGAATTTGTGTCTAGCCTGATCGAGTGTGACTGCTGCATCGGATTAATGTGATATTTCAATTGTGTATATGATTTGAGTGATTGGAGCGAGGTTATGCTCAGCGGGACAGGAGTGGTGAAGCTTTATATTACGTAATGGAAATGCAGGACCCACTGACGACGTAGGCTCGTCGGGACAGGGATTTCGTACACGAATTCAAGGTCGCTCTTACGCCGGCCTTGATCGAACTTGCGTCTCGTTGTCACTCCTGTGCCGAGCACTGCCGCTGTGTTACCTCACCAGTTTTGTTCTTTCACCATTGCATGGGTATCGAAGATACTGGGGAGAAATCTGTAAATAATTTTGGTCCACTGTGGGAGCTCTGTAAACTTAGCTCCCAAATGGCTAAGAATTGATTAATCGTGTGCGTATAGGGGCCCTCACAACCTTTTCTACAGACTCCTCTTAATTTCCTGCTCTTTAAGCAAGTGGTTCGCACAGTGGCTACCGAAATTGGATCGGTGATATAGAAATAATGAACAAAGGACTCTTCTTAAAGGCCTATGTAGCCTTTACGAGGTGAAATGCCAAATGAAAGGCACTTACATCAGTTACACGTACGATGAAGTGAGCCACAGAGGTGCGTGCGTTCGATCTCGAAAAAAGGCATGCTCTGCGCTCTGCGCTGCCAGCACTTTACCTGACGAGCGACACGTCATGTTATTTCCAGAGTAATTCCGGAAATGTACTCCAATGCATGGCGTTGTGATAAATGCGAATGACACATTTGACAGTGTGAAAGTTGCTACAATGTGTTGTTTATTGTCCATCCAGACGATCACGATGTAAAAGTCTTAGTGTCTCTTGCAAAACTTTACAGGATAATAAGGGTACATTCATCAGTGAGACTCTTAACGGTCCAAGAAATTGAGCTAGCTATTGAGCTGCCTTTATCGAAAATATTCGGCCCTGATGGTCTTTCAAGTTAATTTTACAAAGATTTCAAAGGAATTATCAGTCCCATATTATCGGATATTTTTATTACAAGTTTAGGAGTGGACGCCTTTTCTCATTTTTTTCCATAAGCCACACAATTTTAATTCCTAAACGTCCTGAAAAGAAAAAAACCGCGTGCTGTTGAAAGCTAGACCAACATCATATTTTCAAACGTTTGCAAAATTTTTGCGAAAGTTTTATCGCAATTTGCGCTGTCCGTTATCGTTGGTTCTCGTACGTGCGGAATCAGGGGTCCAGCCATACAAACCAACATACGCTTCTTCAGTACTGCTGTGGTTCCACTGAGCAGCTTGCAAGGCTCTGGGTAGACCTTACATTTGATTGTGTCAGTCATTTCTATCTATTTTCTCTCCTGGAACACGTCAATGTTGGCTCCGTCTTGCTTAAGGGTTTGCTATGCCCGTGGTACCACTCGCTCGGTTATGAATGGCCATCCTTCCGAACCGGTTTCTATTTGCTCTTCACTAAACCAAGGGTTTCCGATGTCCCCACTACTCTTCGCCCTTTACCTGGAACCACTATGCTTAAGCGTATTTCAGTCGAGCTGCATCCGCGGCTTCAACATACTTGGTAATGAGGTAAAAGTGTTAGCTTAAGCAGATCTAGCGTTCTCCTGCACGGATGAGCCCAGTGTTGAAAAGGCGGTATCTACAATAGAGAAATTTTGCAGCGTATTAGGAGCAGAGGTTAACTCTTCGAAAAGTGTTGGCTTCTGGTTAGGCTCGTAGTGTTATACACTGGAACAGTTTTCAGGAAGTAGACTCAGGTTTTGCCAATATATTTTGGCTTGCATGCCGCTAGACGCATATAAATTAAGCGCGCACTATTGGAAAGAACGAGTTTCGACCCAGCAAAGTTACGCTAAGAAATTTATTCCACACCGACTTTCTATTTCCGGATGAGCTGAAGCCTGCAAAAAGTTTTTGGTAACAAAAATCTACTATATGTATACGCATTGCAGCGTATTCATTGGGCCAAGCTTTACATCCGACGTTTCACCGATTTCTTTTTAGCTAGTTAATGTGGGCGGGCTGGGCTTAGTGCATCTTTATGTGCGGCAAATGGCGTTTTTTTTTTTTTTTGCTAAACTTCGCAGCGTATAAGCTGGTCATTCAGGCAGGTCACACTTGTTAATGCCGTACCTGTTTCAGTTGTTTCTTCAAATTTTTCTTCGCGTTTAAGCTTGCTATGGGGGTTCATGCACGAGGTTTGCTTTGCGGTTCGTTTCCTGGCTGTTTGGTTTTCTACTGAGCACTTAATTGTACTCCGTGACGCGCGAAACGTTATACAAAGATTGACGGTCTATGCTTTTTTTGATCGTGGCCTCACCGATCACTCTACATTGACCGGCCAGCCTACGATGTACTAAAGCATGTTCGCAACATGTATATATCCCCTTGCCGCAAAACATTATTTTATAAACGTCATAGTGAAACCTTACCGGTAAAAACATGGATACAGAAAAAGGGCCTCTTTGTGTCTTCTCTTAACTGTCGTCTTTGTGATGTGCCAGATACAACTGAACATGGTTTTATTAGCTGCAATGACGCCATCCTATTTCGGGATGACCTCCAACAGACTCTAAAGAAAGACTTTGGAATCAACCGTCATGCTGTGCGATGCCTGCTGTTGACCTCTCATGATATAGTGCAACATTGTGTAAAACTGGACGAATTGGTTGACGTTCGTGGTAAAAGCAGCGCAAAAATAAAACGCCAGCGCCACAAGTCAGCGCGTGTCCTGTGTATGTCTTGTGTTGCCGTTATTTTTGCGCTGCTTTTACGGTGAAGAACTCTAGTAGTAATGTACCATTTGAATTCGTTTTGTTTTTTGCGCGAAGTGCACAGTGACTATGCACAATTTATTAATGTTCTAGGGTGCTATATGGTACTGTACTAAATACCATGAAATAAGAAAGAAGTGATTGTGGCCTCATGGTTAGAGAACCGGGCTGCTGCCCTGGGGATCGAATCTCGCCGCCGGGCACATTTCCCTCGAAGAAAGCTTCGCTTTGAAGTGTGCATTTTTATGCATGAAATTGGCCTTGTCATACGATCGTGGTCACATTGGTCAAACAGGCCGGCGTATTAATCACCGCCTCCGCGAACACACAAACTCACTGCGTGCGTCCCATGGCATCCATCTGGCTGTTCATTTTTCTAGATGCTCTGCGCCCTTCCACGTGTGCAAAATTGTGGCCGATTTGAGTACAGCCAGCAAAGGGGTAGTGCAGATTAGGGAAGCATTCCTCATCCACAAGGCAGGTGTCCGTCAGTAGTACCGCACGAGCCAGATCCATGTCTGAAAAGGCACTAAATTCTATTAAAGAACTACCAAAGCTGTTCATTGAACTGGCAGCGAAGTTTATCGAAGCCGTAGCTGAACTTATGACTGACGTAATGACCATGAAACAATCCGTTGAGTTCAACAGTTAGAGCTTCGATGAGTTCAAGAGCGAAATCCGGAATTTACGCCAGGAGCTCACTGAGGTGAAGAAGCGAAGTGAAGACAGTAAATGAGACTGCCAGAGGCCAAGGAAAAGCCTGGGGGACCTAAAAAAGGACCTTGTTGGATTGAAGCAATACAGCAGGCGCAACAACATTGAACTAAAAGGAGTGCCAGAGACAGAGAACGAGAACTTAGACGACACAGTAAGGTGGCCAAGTGCCTGAAATTGGATCTTTCTGCTTGCGATGTAGATGTCGCGCATAGAGTTCCGGTTAAAGGATCAGGGCTGCCAAATATAATTGTGAAGTTCAACTCAAGGTGTGCGCGGGACAAATTCTTTAAGGCAGCCAAGAAAAGCTGATTGAACACGAAGATGCTTGGCTTTGAGGATAACGACCCAATCTTTGTGAATGACCACCTCTGCCCTGAAAACAAAATTTTGCTAGGCAAGAGCATCCAATTGAAAAAAGAAAAAGGCTGGAAATTTGCCTGGGTTTCAAATGGTAAAATCTTGGCGAGGAAAGCAGACAATTCGAAAGTCGTCCATGTGACATTGTGAAGATGATCTTTCAAAACTTGTCTAGTAACTGATTCCTAGCCGCAGCTACCTCATGGCAGAGACATGGCGTTCACGAAGATGGACAATAGTAGCTTGCACATATTCCACAGCAATATACGCAGTATAAGAAGGAACTTGAACTTGCTGCTTGCTTATCTTTTTCACTACCAAAAACATTATGATGTCATTGCAATATCTAAAACTTGGCGCAAGAACGGTGAAGATGTTGCTATTCCTGATTATCTCACAATTTATCATCCACGTGATTCACTTTCGCGCGGTGGCGGTGTAGCCCTTTTCGTTCACAACAGTCGCACCTACTCAGCATTGCCCAATGTCTCCTGCAGCACATCTGATATCGAAACCTTATTTATCAGACTGGACAACTCTGTTATCATAGGTGTCGTGTATCGACCACCTAATTCGGCTGTAGCTTTACATCTTCAAAAACATGAATCTATATTTTTCACTCTAGTGTCAGGACACAAAGGCCCGGTTATAATTAGTGGTGACGTTAACATAGACACCGGTCATGCAAACAATAGTGACTATACGTATCTGCTAGATTCCTTTGATTTTCAATATCTGATCACTGTCCCCACTAGAATAACAAGTACATCCGCAACTGTCATTGACCATGTTTTAACTAATATAACCTCGAATATTATTGCCGGGGTATGCAACCAACCCATCTCAGATCATCTCTCCACCTATGTAACGGTCAAAAACGTCATAAAACCGAAATTAAAGCACGCCAAAGTAAGTACGAGGATTGACTACGCTTTGCTGAGATCGAATATCCAGTTAATCGACACTAGTACCATATACCACGACGACGTCGACATAAAATTCTCCAATCTAATTGACATCCTGACTAGCGTTAAAACTAGCAGCAGTACTAAGACATCTGTCCGCTCATATAAGTTGCCCGTCTCACCCTAGATGACGGAGCAGATTTTAGCAGTATTGCAGCAGAAGGACTTTTGGTATCATAAATGGAAACAGCATAAGGATAACAGCTATTACTTGGGTCAGTACAAAAAGGTACGCAATAAATCTGTGGCAGTTATGCGTACACGAAAAAAAGAATACTATACACGTTTAATCGAACAGAGCTCCGGTAACTCTAAAAAAACTCTGGGAAATCGTGAACGGACGTTTCCTGACGTTCTCGATCAGAATGTTGTAAACAGCTTTAATTCATATTTTACTACCGTTGGAATTTCTTCAGGTACCAATGTAAATAATACATATATAAACTCTTTGTTACCGAGCCCACTCTCAAACTCCTTTCGTATGAATGACATTGAACTTTACGAGATACACTCAACATTAGCAACTATGGATAGTAATAAAGCTGCAGGTATGGATGAAATTACAGTACGCATGTTAAAAGAAAATATTGATATTCTGGGTCCAATATTATGCCACGTCTTCCATCACTCACTTGAAACCGCCACGTACCCAACGTCGCTAAAACAGCACGAGTTGTCCCAATATACAAGGACGGTGATCGCTCAAGCCCTTCTAGTTATCGACCAATATCCGTGCTCAGCGCCATTAATATACTTTTCGAGAAAATCCTTGCGAATCGGATCAATAGCTTTACACACAAATACAACATAATTTGCCCACAGCAACGTGGTTTTCGGCCAAACCATTCAACCTCATCAGCGGTGCAGTCTTTAGCCCACATTATAAACTGGGCAAACAAACTTGAAGCTGTAGTTTTTCTCGATTTAAAGGGAAGCTGAAGAGTCTGTCGAATTCAATAAGACGCTCATATACGGATGCGGGAACCTTATAAACCATGAAGGTAAAATTTTGGGGGGGATTTTTCAGTTAGGAGCGACGCAATCGTCGGTTAAAGTTGCGCTCTAGCTCCGCCCCCCGTCGAGCGCCACGCGCTGCTGCTGACGCTGACGACGCGAGCGGAGACCGGAAACCGCGGCTTAGTGACGTCAACACTGGTGTTCCGCTCCTTCGCAGTCTCCGCGACCGTGCCTGACCGGGCTTATTTCTACGTGCGTGCCGTCCTAATCTGCTTCGCTCGACCCTACATTCCTTTATTTGTGTGTATATAGGAGTGGTAGTTGACGTGCGCAGAATGAATTGAACTTGTAGGCCGATCATGCCTGCGTTCTGTGCAGCCTACGCTTGCACGAACACCAGCGGCCGCGACGATGTTCCGATGTTCCATTAGTTCCTGCAAGACAAGAAGCTCTCAGCTAAGTGGGAGGCTGCTGTGAAGCGAAACAACTTCAAGCGCTCAAGAACAAGTGTTGTGCTCTAACCACTTCCGTGACGATTACTACCGGAGTTTATCAATAATGCGTGCTTTGGGTTCTCCAAAAAAAATATATATATAGCACGCTGAACGGAAGGTGCATGTTTATCTCCCACCCTTGACGCAGGTTTCATCGCCAAGCGCCGCGAAGTTTCTATTCGCACGTGTGTTGGGAAACAGCCTGCATGCAGCTACCATAACGCAGTGCAAGCGTAAAGTTTGCATGTGTTGGAAAGCCTGCTCACGCCAAGACGCTGCACTCCCCCTTCTCTCGCACACATAAGAAACCGACCATCTCACATAGCCGACGGAACTCGCCGGTTACGAGTAGGGTGCGGATGGCGCGCTAAGATTGCCGACAGCTTTGGGGCAGCGCACAAATGCTGAAGATCGCATCATGAACCGCTTACGTTCTACGAGGAGGCATGCAGGAACATAACACTACAGTTGTACTCACTGGAAACGTACTCACTGGAACGCTGAATGCAGCTTAGCAAAAAACATACTCGCCAAAGAACATTTCCAACCCAAGGAGATGCTCACACTTCGCCTTCGTTCGCGTGGAAAGCAGTGCTTGCTCCAGCATTTTTTGCTTCTTGGAGAGGCCGGCTCTTCGCAATCGGCTCGTACATGTAGTATGTACAAGTATGTACGTACGTGTAGTATGTACAAGTATAAACCCCTTACAAGTGATCTTGCACGCGACAGCGACAGCGCTACAAGCGAGGCGATGGCTGTCGCGTTCACTCGTCGTCTGCAAGCCGAACTCCACGCGAGCGACGGCTTTGAGCGACGACTTCCCGGAATGAGGGCAGCAATATACGCGCCGAAACTAGCGTGACGCATGCTTTATCAATTGAAGTTGATGTATTTTACTGATGAAGGAGCATAAAATATTTCTGAAGGTCTCGCACTAGGTTCTTATTCTTGCACGTGTAAAATTCAATAGTTTGCTCGTTCCGTGCGACAAACAGCAGTATTTGAGTTATGTACATCCAGTTTCGGCTTTGCACAATTGGCTAGTCGCTCATAGCATTTCCGGGCGACGAGCGACGAGTTCTAGATTTCTAGAAACGAGCGATCGAGCGACAACACCGAGCGATTCGTTCTAGCTACGGCCCGTTTTGTCGCTCGAAGCCGTCGCCCGTCACCGTCGCGCGCAAGATCGCTCTCGTAGAGTTTGGACTTAACGCCGAACTCGTCAGAGAAACGCAAGCTCTCGAAAATTTCCATGACCGTCTCAGCAAAACACCACCAAACTACTTTGCACCGTGCTTCGTGTGTAGCGGCAGCAGTCGGTCCGGACGAACACCATTGTTGACGTCACGAGGCGCCCGACCAATCACAGGCGGAAACGAGGCGCGCGAGCTGGGCGTGTCTGCTGCTGCACTTTTCGTCGAAATAAAATATGTTTGCGCTTTCTTTCACTCAATTTCGATGCGATATTCGAATTCAGAGGGTTGAAAACCACGGCGTACTGCTCTTCACTCATTTTTTCTGGAAAACCTTTCAGCTTCCCTTTAAAAAAAGGCTTTCGATACGGTCGACCATTCCATCCTTTTGAACAAGCTAAAACACTACGGTTTTCGGGCACGGATTTTCTATTTGTTTTCTAGTTACTTCAATGAACGTCATCAGATAGTTGTCATAAATAATGTCTCATCGTCACCACAACGTATTGATACAGGCTTGCCCCAAGGGTCTGTTTTGGGACCCACGCTTTTTATTATATATACGTTTCTGACCTTCCACGTGTCTTAAAATTTGGAGAAATGCTGATGTATGCAGATGACACCGCTATAATGATTGCAGGCAATAGCATCGAGGAAATACAGTCCAAAGCAAACGTAGATTTGGCAAACGTCTCTAAATTGTTTTCAGCCAACTGTAAATGCCAAGAAAACAAAATATACTATATTTCACTCCCGTAGAAAACAAGTAGATGCCAACTCTGTAAACATTAGTATTGACAACTCTCTACTAGAATATACTCCGTGTTTTAAATATCTTGGCGTAATCTTTGATAGACACCTGCACTGGCAAAACCATTTATTAAGAGTGGGGGCGAAGGTGGCATCGGGGTGCTATAAACTGCTTTAAGCACGTGACTTTTTTGACACAAGTACATTACGTATTTTATATTTCTCCTTTATCCACAGTCATCTCTCATACTGTTTGGAATCATGGGGATGGACCTACAATAGTTATCTCCAGCCAATCAGAAAATTGCAGAAACGATCCTTACGAATCATAACGCAATCTAAGCAGGATCACCCCAGCAACCCATTATTACACGACCTATGGATATTACCCTTCGATTCACTGCGCCTCCTAAAGACAGCAACTGTCGTAAACAGTATCGTAAGCAACAACCACCCCTTCCATATGTCCCTCTTCCATACATCATCGCGGACTACCAGAAATGTATTATTAGGCAACTACCGCCCACGCACTACGTTTACGGAGAACGACGGCTCTCTTTCATTGCTGTTCAGATATGGAATACTCGTCCACAAGAAATAAAATAAGCTCAAAATTTTGCACTTACAGCAAAAAAAATTCTTTCAGCGCATGCATTAAACATGATATCTGCTGTTCGCATCCCATTTATTATTGTGATATAACATGCACGATGTTTTTGAATTGAAGCGACTGATCCTTGTTATGCTTTATTTTTGCAATTTCTATTATCTATATATCGCACTCTCCGCTCTTCCAAGTTTTTATTGTGCATGTGACGAAGTGTCTGCATTATAGAATTTCATTTTTTGGACCCATAACTAGCCTACTGCTACGGGTCCAAACAGTACTGGACACACCTTTATTGTGTTTTCATGGATAAATAAAGAATTTGAATTTGTCTATTCGGCAGGCTGACGTACATACATGCGCGTCGGCACCGTGATTTCACATCCCCCCCCCCCCCCCCCTTTTTTTTTGTGTTAAACCATTCTGTGCTTCCATGGTACATGTGTCTCCTGTTTGATTCTCTGAGCGGTGCTTCACGTCTTGAGCTCCTCCTTTCAGTGAACCTACAAGTCGCGTGTGGTGCCCCCCTGTGTTCTCGCGCCGCTACAGTTCCTTTTCCATTTCATGCGATTGAGACCAAAGGCATATTTTTCTTAGTCGTCCTGAGATATTCGGAGTATCTTTTGAAGAACGATTACTTAGATAATTAGCCATGTTCAGTTATGCAAAACTTTAAATATTTGTTTTAGCTAGGACACTAGCTTGACTGGAAAAGTTGTAGAGCGTGCCCAGAAACCAAAATGAATCTGTTTCCCTCACGTTAACTGCCGCGGTGGCTTAGCGACTGCGGCATCATAGGTCGGACTCCAAGCGCAGCGGCGGCCGCATTTGCGCGAGAGCCCGATGCAAAAAGCGCGCTTACGTTTACGCGCGCGAACTCAAGCTGGCCGATTAAACAATCCGGAGTCCCCCACTACGGCGCGCCTCGTAATCATATCGTGGTTGTGGCACGCAATACCCCAGAATTTATTTTTGCTCCCACGAAATTATCCTTTACGTTTCTTTTCATAAGTGAAACCTGAATAAGTCCGCAATATAAGAAAAATGACACCACTGCGTGCTTTGCGCATCTTATCTGCAGCGTTCTCAAACTTGTCTCCAGATAACTAAGCCCGCATGCGAGTCGTAAACAGAAGCCCGCGCGAGTGTTTCGGGCCCACATATCATCGCAGGCCTCCCGCCTCTCGTTTACGGAGCCAGGGGTGGATTTCACATGTTGGCAACGGCGGACGGTGTGGAGCCCGTCGATTATTTTCTTTTGCGATGGATATATGCGCAGCTATTTTGCGCAGCTATTATATTTTTGAAGACAAAAAATTAACGCTAGGCATCTTTGTGGACTTCTCCAAGGCTTTCGATAGAATAAGTCATCGAACCTTGTTTGCTAAATTAGAATACTATGGGTTTCGTGGCCAAAGCCTCTTTCTCTTTTACAATCATACTTAAAGCATAGGAAACAAGCAGTAGCAATCACAAATCACCTTTCCTCTTTACAAGATATTGTTGCAGGGGTACCCCAGGGGAGCATATTAGGGCCGATCTTATTTAACCTATATATAAATGATATCGTAAAAGTTAGTAACAATGCGCAGTTCATTATTTTTGCCGATGACTCAACCATATTCATCCAAGCATACGATGTTCAGGAGCTCTCTTGCTTAGCAAACTCAACACTTCAAAAAATGCACACCTGGAGTATGGCAAATTCACTTGAAATTAATACTAAAAAAACAAAATCAGTTTTATTCACACCTTCTCAAAAACCAGTTAACCATTCACTTGATCTGTACCTAGGGAGTGAAAAAATAGCTGTTGTGAGTGAGGTTAAAACACTAGGAGTTATCTTCACCGAACACTTAAGCTGGGATGCTCATGTACAGCGTGTATGTGCAAGTCTGTCACGAGCGTGCGGTGTGCTTTCTAGGCTTCGTCATGTACTGACGGACAAGATTAAATTATTGCTTTATAACGCTCTCTTTGCAACTCACATTAACTACTGTACTCTTATATGGGGAACTACTTCATGGAGGAACATTCAGAAAATGTGTACTCTACAGAAAAGGGCACTGTGTCATATAGCGAATGTAGTACACGATGCGCATACAAAGGATCTGTTTCTAAAATATGGCATACTTCCATTTCAGCTATTGTATGACTTTACTCTACTATTAAAATACAAAAACAGTCTTAAGCAAAACGAAACCACCTTTCTTACTTTATGCACCTTAACAAAACCATCCGACATACCCTATACGCTTAGAAATAGAAGCACTTGGCTGACTCCCTTTTCAAGAACATGTCATGGAAGAAACAGGTTAAAATCACGCATAGCTACCCTTTTAGGTGACCTGGAAAAAGACAATATCGACATAGATAACTTAACCCGCAAGAAATTGAAAACTTTTCTACTAAATCGCTGGTGCTCTTAAAAGATATAAACCGTTCGTTGACTGTATGATTAGACTACTACATCGAATTGAAATATTTATGTTGTACTTCTGTTCAATTTTCTTGTAGAGAGGTTTCTAATTATTTTACGTCATGTGTTTAGCGTTTTCTGTAGACTGCTGTTCTGTGCGCTACTGCTCATTATATTTTTTTTAGTGACATACTATAACAGAGCAGTCGCTACAGATTTTTGAGTATTCTGTATGATGTACTTTGTGTTTTTTTCCCATGCTTTTACATGACCATTTGAAATCTGTAAAAAATTTTTTTTCACTCAAATGTATTTTCTGTCTCTCGTTTCTGCCAAGTGATGGGGCAAGCACCCAGTCAAGCTGCAGCTTAGCAGCTTTTTGTGCTTGTCCTAGCATTCTTCTGTTTGTACAAAAGACATGCTGAAATGAATTGACTTGACTTGACTTGACTTGCTTTCGTTCTTTGAAAACAAGAAACCAGGCGAGTAAGTGCAGAGTGACGTCACTGTTTTCATATTTCACGGCCTTTATTCAAAACCGGGAGAAAAAAATTGAAGGACGCTTAAGCTTCGCCTTTTCAAGAGTAGAACGCGATAGCGTTATCGCACCCCGTTCGCACCGCCTACTCAAACGCGCTACGCCAGCCATTCGTCGCGATCGGCAGAGATAGCCGGGACCCGACGCGCCATGAAGGCGGACGTGGTCATGGGTAAAGTCCCTCAATCATTTAATAGTACCGCCAGGCTTTGATCCAGCCGACAGCGCCTGCGATAGGTTGATCGGTGACATGTGACCTTGCTCCGCCCCTTTGCCGCCATGAAAGTTCCTGCGCGCCGGGCGAAGAGCGCGCGTTTCGCCTGTTGTGCTTTGCATATCGCTGCGATAATTTCGTTCCGGGAGGTCCGAAATGCCTCGTTGCTGTGCGGTTGGGTGCCGAAACCCGACGAAGGATGGCAAGAAGTTCTTTTGCATCGCGCGCGGCGACCAGAACCTAACCAGACGAAAAGTATGGTTAACAGAATTGCACGGACGGACTTTGAACCGTCGGTAACAGCACGACTATGCGAGGCAAGTAACATACAACGATACAAAGGTGCCATAGAAAGTATACGCGTGCGTGTGTCGAGCGGTGATAGTATTTCACTCGCGTGCATGAATGTTAAGGGCCGGAGTTTGTGGAGATTATTTATTTTAGTTCGCTGTGAGCCCGCTGAATAGATCGGCATGACCTAGGATGCGATGGACCGAAATGCCTTGTTGCTGTGCGGATGGGTGCCGAGATCAGACGGAGGACGACAAGAAGTTATTTTGCATCCCGCGCAGCAAACAAAACCTAACCAGAAGGTAATTCTGGTTGCATAGAAATAGACGGAAAGACTGAACCGTCGGTAACTGCACGACTATGCGAGGAAAGTAACGTAGAGCGATACGAAGGTGCGAGAGAAAGTATACACCTGTGTGTGCAGAGCTGCAGTATTATTTCATTCGCGCGCATGAATGTTGACGGCCGAAGTTTGCGGATATTGAATGTTGACTTGATTGAATGTGATTTTAGTGCATTACGAGCCGGTTGACTTAGCAAGTGCAGTATGACCTAGCATGCAAGTAAATAGTGGAGCAGAAACGCATTAACTCGCTGACAAATATCCGCATTGCGTTACGTGCGATAAAAAATAAAATTCAGCAGCGAATTCTACTTTGACACTTTCCTGTGTTTGTGCGCGCGTTGTTAACTGCGCTTTACAACATGTCCAAAATGTAATTTCCAATATCCTAATCGTATTTTGTGCATTGCATATGTGAATAAATATATTGCTAAGTGCCTGCATTACTCTGTTTTTAAAAACGAATACTGCATAGCCACAGCTACTGGCCGTCAAATAATAAAGCGTAATACAGTATATCAAAGTACATTACATACAGCTGCGAGCTCGTTCCTTCCAAGTTTCCCTTACACTCGAAGATGTTTCAGTAATCGGCAATGCCATTTTACTGATGAAAAACACACAACTGCAAATGAACATAAGAAAAACGCCACAAGCGATACGCGGATTGCCAGCAAAACACAGTGCAGTAATAGCTGGGTCAATCCGCGTGCGTTTCGTACAAGGGCCCTCTAATTCTTACGGGGATTTAGCGGTGCACGGAGGCGAAAAGGGATAAACACAACAATGCGCGTCATGATTCGAGTTTACGCGGCGACGTCGCACGGTTCACGAGAACAGTCAACCACATTCACACACGCGCACACACTACGCTTGATGTTGGTGTGCAGCGAGATCAGATCGCGCTGGCAGCCCGAACACGATCGAGGAAACACGCTGACACGATCCATACCGCCTCTTCATCATGTCACCACAGGTGCACTGGCTCGTAGCATTGAACCACAAGACACAGCTGTCGTCGTGTAATCGCTACACGACAGACACACTCAGCGACAAGAAGACTGTTGGCGCACTCGTTTCCACAAACACACAGGATGTTGTTTAGTTGCTGTGAGGGTCGCGCGCTTTGAGAATCGCACGTTTGAGCGACGTTATGTCGAAAGTTTTCCGGTCCAAGCGACTGTCAGCCTTCATTTTTACGCGACTTCTTCGTTCAATGCAACCGCTATGTGTACGCAGCACACTTACATGCAAAAGATTTCACAGAGCATACGGGATTAAGCGTAAGCAATCACCAAAGCTCGCGCGGCGATTGAGCGCAAACGAACGAAATGTAAACACGCGGAATCGAGGCGATCAAGCCCTCATTACGCTCTCTTGAGCTATTTTCTTGGAGCACTTATTTGAAATTAAAGGACTAAATTTAGCAGTTCGGGTCCTTCTTTCGTTTTTCGCCACAGTCAGGCACCAGAAGGTTTTATTTCCGCGCGTATGCATATATTTTTTCACCTCACGAATGCCGCGGCGCCGCGGTTTAGCGTGGGCGCCGTCTGCTACAGGAACTTCCTAGGTGGCGCGCGCGGCAGATGGCGCTACCTTGGAAATTATAGAGGGACCTTAGTCATGGGGCGAGTGGCGCGCCACGTGTCGGGGCAGCGCCGTACATTGCGAGGAGGGGTCTTCTGTGTTTGCCGCAAGATGGCTCTGCGTGTGCGCAGAGCGCAGAAGAAATTTAGCGGAAACGTACTTCGCTACTCATGAAACTGCGACTTCTGGAAGGTACATGGTCATCATTACCGATATACACCGCAGTATAACTTTCTACGGCACGTTTCTAAGGCAACACCGCATTCACTAGAGGCGATCTTGTCCCGTGTGAGCGTCTCCGTCTCACACTCCGTAGACCCTGATTTGATTCCCACCAGCCCATCTTGCAAGATGATTTTTATTTATGGAGTGCCTTCTGGGATTTATCGCTCACGGCCAATGCCGCTGACGCCTACGACACCGGCTTTTCTGCGACACGAGCTCCTTAACGCTGTCGTGTTAAAACACGTAAAACGTCTTCATTGTGTTTTATGGAGCATGGTCTACAACTTTTACGGCAACGCCTTACCCTAAAAGCTTATATATAAAATTTTGCATAACTGAACTTAGCTAATCGGCTAACTAACCGAATTTCCGAAAAGAAAGAATACTCTGCTTTCCTTTTTATTTCACCTCATGCGGTACAGGAAACTGGAATTTCGCCCGGTTACATTTTTTTTCTTTGAGTGGAGTGGAGGGGGGGGGGGGGGGGTTAACCACCTATACCTTTTCACAAGTACTAAATCATGCAAGACAGGCGATAAGATCTTACGCACCTCAGATATTACATGAATGTGCTCATTCAAGAAAATATCAGATTTTACGGTATTTTTCTTTTTCGCAAGATTGCTTGTCGCTAGGAAAAAAAAAGAGAAAGAAACAAAGCAGAGAAAGATAAGGTCTCCACTAGTTCACGTCCTCTCGGAAACTTCTTGCGCCCCGGAAACGTGAAGCCACGGCGCCCGGCCAAAAATTACTGCAGCGGAACTCGTCTGTGCGCACCGCTGTTGCGATTATAATGCGATCGCTTGGTCTGTTTAGACTCACAAATGAGACACGGCCGCATGGCAATTTAGCTGCGGAGCACCAGCAGCAGTCGGGCTCGCCCGCGCCCTGTGTACGCTTATAAAAATCGTTGCACCGGGCGGCGAACAACGCGCGGCATTCATTTCTCACGTTTACTTCATTTCCCTACGGCCAAGAGCAGGTGCCCGTTATGGCGTTGCTCCAGCGGAAACTGGCTCCGCCGCGTCGGTTCGTCTGCTCGGTGGCACGCACGCAGCGGTTGACACTTGGGTCGCTCGCGGCACCGCCGAGTGGCGTCGCGCACGCATGGATCAATCACGTGGCCAAGATTCCGCGGCCGGATATTAAAGGCGCCCTCTCCTTCCCCGCTCCGCCGAACACAGTCGCTGGTAGTAGTGGCCACGCGAGGGAACACCGCCTAGAAAACAATAGAAAGCTTCCGCGAAAGACGTGGCAGCCGTCATCACGCTTAACTCCCGAGAACCGCCGTTTACGGCCCGCGGTTTATTAGCGGGACGCTTATTTCGCGGAGAGCAGCGCCTCGACGACGGTGTCGTCTTCTACTGCGTCTTTTGTCGTCTTGCCTGGCTTTCGCCCTGTTGTTGTTTGCCACATTTTACGCACTTGCTTCTTTGCCTGTTGCTTGTTCGTCGCTGCTTTCCTGTTTGCCCTAGCCCGTATGCAGCCAACACTGCTGTTGTTTTAGTGCGCAGCTCTTCGTGCTGATGCTGCGGTGTCCCGAGCTTGTTTTATTGCTGGCCACGCCGCACGGTCGTTGTCTCTGTTTGGTCCTTCTGTTTACTCGCGGCAAGCAACTCTGCAGCGTGGCGAAAAGGCGCGCAAGCTTGTTCGCGTTTTCGTCACGTTCTCGACGATACCAGGACATGATGAAGGGAACTTGGACCAGCACGCTGGGTTTATCCACACGTGGTCGGACTTTATTAGATAACACTGTCGCCACTCTGTAATGCGGGATATAACCGGCAGACATCGTGATCATCTTGTTATACACTGTCGCTCGGTAAATGCGATACGTTTTATTTTGTATTCGCGCTGCAGATACGCTTGCTGGGACGTCCTTGCATTAGCTTTTTGTGGGTTTTCGTGGCTGTATGAATTCACTTGTCAAATGGACATGAATATTTTACGTGGAAGCAAGTGGATAGTAGGGAAACTATTTACAAGGCGTAGTTACAAGGGGTAGCAAGCAATGACCAAAATGGAAGCCAACCAGCAAGGCATGAAGCCCCTTAAACTTCGTAAAGTAGTGCCACGCTTTGAAGAATGCCGCCTCCTCCTCGCGCGCTCTGGCCGACGCTGCGTCGCTATTGGCTTAATAGCATCACGTGGGCCCTCGCGCCGTACATCAACGCCATTTTTGCTGGATAAGCGTCTACGGAGTGGCGAGGAGCGCATGTTGGCGCCGTTGCTACGCTCGAGCAGTGTAGGCGGCGCCACGGTCGAGGAGGGAGCGTGAAAGAGAGGAAAAACGAGGAGGAGGGAAGGCGGAGGAGGAGAATGTCGTTACTTTACGAAGGGGCTTTAGCAAGGCATGTTGTCGTCCTCAGATCAGCCAGAGGCCGCTTGTAGGTTCATCCCACTAAATACAAAGGTCGACACCACCTTCGAGTAGCGTGACTTCCGGCGGCAGAAGCGGCGCCACCAAGGACCCACAGCAGACGATTGGTGGTAATGCTTGAGTCTCGAATCGTGGACGACGTCGCTGGACAACGGGACAGAAGATGCAGTGGGACTGTCGGTGCGTGATGTCAGTCACTGGTCGAAGGGCGCGGTATGGGTCCGTGTAGCGAGGAAGGAGCTTTTCAGAAACGTCCATACGTCGAAAGACGGTCCAAAGTAGCACGGGGACACCCGGAGGAAAACGTTCGTCGTGCTGTCGCTGGTCGTAAAGGCGCTTCTGATTGTCATGGGAACCATCAAGTCTACTATGGGTTATCTGCCGCGCGTAATCACCCCGTGCAATGGCGTCGGGTGCATATTCACAAGTCCAAGTTGCAGGGGAAGGACGAAATGTGTCCAACGGTAAAGTTGGTTCCCGTCCAAACAAAATGTTAAAGAGAGAGTATCCAGCAATGGTCGTGGGGGGAGGAATTATACGGGAACGCCACGTATGGCAGGGCAAGGTCCCAATCACGGCGGTCAGCCGACACGTACTTTGAAAGCATGTTTGTTAAGGTCAGATTCAAGAGCTTGATGAGCCCGTTCGTCTGGGGATGGTATGAGGTGGTGACCTTGTATTGCGTGGAGCAGCAGTACAGGATATCGTCAATGACTTTAGACAGGAAGGTACGGCCTCGGTCAGTCAACAAGTGACGTGGGGCACCGTGTACTAAAATTACGTCACGGAGGAGAAACTCCGCCATGTCTGTAGCACAACTGGTTGCTAGCGTTCGTGTTACTGCGTAGCGCGTCCTGTAATTGGTAGCGACGGCAGCCCATTTGTTTCCTGAAGGAGATGCAGGAAAGGGTCCGTGAAGATGCAAAATGACACGGAAAAGAGCTCAGGTGGGACGTCAATGGCCTGAAGGTACCCAGTGGAAAGCGTAGACGGTTCCTTACGGCGTGGACAGAAGATGTTACACTCTTTAAAAAGTTTGCACTGTTACGATCGGCCTGCAGGGGTACCGACCTGCAAAATTTTCTCGGCCGCTGCGACGACTCGCTTTGTAAAGGCAACAATGCGCCGCCTCAACAGCCCTACGACGCCGGCATGTCTAGCCACATTCGGCGGACCGAGTATTGTTAATCGATTCGCTGTCGCCTTCACGATTTGCTTGGAGTGGGGGAACTCCTGGAAGGGGATTTTTGCGGTGCTTTCCCGCGGGCCCCAGAGGTCGTCACAGTCAATGGACAGACGCGGCGGCAACTGACTGCGGGGTCAGCTCTGGGATCAAGAGGAGCCTGCTCAGGTCAAGACCCCTGTCTACAGGAACCCTCTCACCTCGGTGTGTTCAGTGCAACCAAAGTGCGGAAGTGAGTGTGTGAACCCTCCCGCTCAAAGGCGGGTTGACTACGATGACTTTGGACGCTCCCATTGGTCGAAAGTTGAACGGCCGTTTTCCCTCACCTAGGGATGTAGGGAGGACAGAGTGTTCTAAGCAGCCGTTTTGCGGCTGCTCAGGGTGCTTTCTTTTTCAGTCATGCTAGACTGATGAAATGTAACGTTCTCCACGCTTCATGTAGATACTGTAAATAAATGCCATATTCCTCGTTCTCGGTGAGAACAAGTCCCTCCCTTCAATAACGTCCTTAGCTTGGATGAGTCGGACGACGGCATGGGCCAGCTACCATCTATTCCAGGCCCAACCCTATCCTTACAGCACCCTTCGGGGTGTATCTTTTCCAACAACAATATTCGTCATCTGTCTTGCCCGCATATCCTTTCTTTAACGCTGCGAGCCCGGTACTTCCAAGTCATGAGCGGCATGCGTGTCATAAGCGGGACATAGCATTCTCGACAGGAAACTAGCGAGCGCAGCGTTTTCAAGATACGAAACTCAAGCAAGGCAGACGGCGATTATTGTTGGAGGATAAATACACACACCAAAGGGCGCAACTGTCTTAAGAGCGATATAATAACTTTAGTAGGCAGCATGGTTTAACCAAATATACTTCATGCATGAACAAATGTGCTTGGTCTCACTGCAGCGTCAGGGTGCGGAAACTTCGTTATGTTACTTCTATACGCGATAGGCCATAGTTAATGTAAATCATGTATTCCCAGAAAAAAAAATAATGGACTTCTTTTTGTGTTTCAAGCTTCCGACTTCTTGAATTAAGGAACAAAAAAAAGTAAAAAATTGCCACGAGAGAGTTTGTTTTAGAGCGAAGCTTTCTTTGCGCGCATCATCCGGGACTTTCGTGCACAGTGGCTGGTGATCTTGCCGAATAGCTCCGACGCAGGACATCACTAACATTTTTCACAGACGTTCTGGCTGCTGGTCTTCTTTTCTGCGGAATTGCGCAGTGATAAAATAAATGATAACCTGAATATTCTCATAGCAACAAATACGCGTCATCAAGATCACAAAATTCACTTATTAGAGCGAACCTCTCTGTGCGTATACACTCTCCTAGGGTATGGGGGTCTGGCGCATCTGCCTGGTCGGTCTCTCGCCGGTTTACCGTTTCACTCTTTCTGGTATCGGGCCGTCCTTGTCGGCGCGCCGACACTGATACGGTGTCATAGAAAAGGGTTTCAATCCCGGACAAAGTGTACCGTGATCACGTGGTGGTGTTCTACGCGTCTTGCCGTCTTCACAGGCAGGCAGGTAATCACTGGATGAGTTTCTCAGCGAAGTCCCGCTGTCACGTCTTCCACTTTTGTGGTATCAGTAAGATGATTCACCAGCACACGGCAGCAACCGAGCAGGAAGCTGGCTGGATGCGACATTTCATACGCAATAAATTGGAAGGCACGGGCCTGTAAATCGGCCGGCTAGGTCGCCTGACCTCTCTCCAATCGGTTTCTTTCTTTGGTGTTATGTGAAAGATTGTGTTTACAGGATCGAGACGGACGTCAGATTATCTCAAGACAAGGATAACGGATGTCTGCCGTACAATTCCAGCGTCGGTCATCAAGAAAGCCACCGAAGATGTGATAAAGCGGACTCAGTACTGCGTAGATGCAGAAGGAGACCTATTTGAACACGTCCTCTAAGCAGCAGCTGGTGTTCAACGGGTTACGAATTCGCAGATAATAAGGGCACACTGAAATCTGATGTATTCTTTTTTTTTTGTGCAGGCGTCCCGATGGCCAATTCGGCTCAATTAAAAGTAGTTATTTACTTTCTTGAACGCATTGCTTATGCCTTTTCTCAACACGTAAGTCGCTTCCCGGTCTGTTTATTTCGCTTTTACTTTATAGCATGGATGAACCTGTTCTTGCAGTCTGTTTGCCCTCTCATGAAAACTAAAACTGTCGCTTTAATTTGGCTCTGGTCCGAAGCAAGTTTCTGGCGTGAATTGTAGCTGCGCGCGCACTCTGTCGAAGCGGTGCGAGCAAAGCCGGGATCTTGAAACGTGCTATGCCTATTACATTGCTTTTCGCGTTTTGTGGGTGTTCAGAGCGGCACTTCAACCGCTTTATAAAGGGGCTTTTGTTATCAATGTGATCAGTCGGTCTTGAGAGACGGATAATAGGTGTGACGTAGAGAGGAAGGAATAGCTGTAAAGCCGTGAAACCTGCTGTTGATCCTCTTTCCGCACCATTATCAAGGTGATGCGCTGTCTCTTCGGGTTTGCGACAGGCAATGCAGCTGCTTTCAATCAGCCTATTTGAGGGCGCTGCCTTATGATGCGGGTGGGAGCGCAGTCACATGGTATTTTTCATATTTCGTGAGGTGTGTTTGCCAGTCGGAAATAATTACACGCTATTAGTACGTCGCTGAAAACACAGCAGTTAGATGTCATTTGGGGGTGCCTGGGGGTGCCTACAGATGCATCATTGACACTTTGATAAATAGGACAGTACTTCTCAAATTAGATAATTAAGTGCAATTGTCAAATTAAATTTCAGGAACGGAAGAATTACTGGCGGCTACTCCACTGTACTGGGAGCAATATGCACTAAGTTTTCTTCGAGTAACGCAACTGCTCTTTTTTTAAGTCTTGGTGCATGATAGTTGGGGCATCCTGTAGTATTCACTCAGTAACCGAAATGACGCCAAGCCGGATTCACTCGAACCAGAAACAGCAGTCATGTGCAGGAACGCTTATACACGGACTCACAGAAAAAGAAAAGACAAAGACCGGCTGCAGTTTCGCCAGATAGGCGAAGTAGTATTAGTGATAGCGAAGTATACGACAGTTACACCAAGGAAGATTATACCAGCGAGAGACACCATATTCTTGGTGGTGGGAGAGTACTCAGGCTGTGAAATTGAACTGTCTCCTATTATGAGGTCTTGTAAATTCTCATATAAGGCCGACACTTTAGTGAACAATTCTTCGAGGTCAAAAGAAGTTTCTTCAAGTGCAAGAAATATATATATATACATAGGGTTCGGAATGCGGGTCGGACCCCAGCCTCCCCCCCGCCGGAAAAACGAAAACTTTCCGCCTATGCCACATGACATAGCCCTGGACATGGTTCTCTGGCAGAAGCATGCCCAGTACCTATAATGAACCCAATAATCTGTATGTCATTAGCTGGCGTCCAACGGCAGCAGTAGAAAGCGTGCCGTCGTCGTCACACGAGTGTTGTCACCATCGCCTTGCTGCTTTCGTCACAAACATGCTCGCCTCAGATACATAGCTACTCATCTCACACAAACACATCGGTCCACTTGGTAAGGCTTCGCATAATCCCAAACGATGCTGGTAGCTGGCTACCAGCAAAATGGCTCGCATAACATTGATCCCAACACATTAAGTGGGATCTACTTCATTTTTGTTTTCTTTTGCGAAATCAACTGGCCACTCGGTATAAGCCACAAAGCAATAAAACAAACAGGATTAGCTTGTTGCGAGTAGAGTTCCGCTCCAAGTTCCACCTTTAGATGGCTAACAAATGCGCTGAGCGAGCATGGCGCAAGATCTCAGATGTCGGGCCGATAAGGTGTGGCAGCGCGCACGTGACGCGCTAAAATGCGTCCTCGGATGGAGCCGCCTCCTCAAGAAGGCTTTCGCCGAACCGGGCTGCCTGGAAACCTGGCAAAGCGCAGATAAGTTTATATTACGAAACGCATCGTTAATTGAGAGGTTCTGCTGGACCTAATTGGCAGCGCGAGATTATGCTAATCCCGTTACTAGCTCATGCTTGACGCCAGCCGCGAAGCCAATGTATGAGGTAACGAAGCCCGCTTTCCGCTGCCAGTAAGCACATAAGCTTCACGTATCTGCAGCCATGCTTCACGGCCTACGGAAAACACAGCTTATAAAGGAAGTAATGCAACTAATCTGCTCGACTTCAGTACGCTCGCGCTGTAGCTCGTTCAAGCTCAATTTATTTCATGTCTTCACTAGCGCCTTTGTTGTTTTTTGCATGCTCGCTGGTATGGCTCTTTCTTCATGACTCAGTGCCGCCTGGAGCCGGAAACACAGTGGCAGCGCCTGCCGGGATTGTTTTTAACATATTCACATCTTTATTGGGAGGCCAGTTCTGACCGTGCTAGGAGTAATATATTAAACGAAAAGAATTAGATCTAAGGTTTCAAGTAAGAAGCTGTGGACTCGAAGAGAGCTTGTACTAAACAGGCATGTCTGGAAACTAGGCGGCCGAAGTTGCACTAAAGGGGCCATAAAAGAAAATACTGAGTCAGGCTAGTTTGGTCGTTTATATTTTTGTAGTTCTATATCGCATGTTCAAGCGAATACATTTTGCATGATGGTTGACGAAGCTTGATAGCAGCGCCGAATATAAGAACTAGCGCTACGATCGACCAAAAGCACATTAATAACTAAATTTTGCAAATTATTTATGAATTATTGACTTTATGGGGCATGTTGTAACCACAGAATTGAAGTCTGCCACTGCTCGAAGCACAAACATTTGCCAGCAATTTTGTTTCTCGTACAACTTTCGACATATGCCTACAGAAATGTGCCATGAAATGTACTCTTGTTTCATTGAGCAGTTTTCTTCAGTGAATATCACCAGTATGTGGAAACGTTAACAGGAACGGCGATGGAACCCGCTGCAGACTTTGAACACTCTTTTTTCGCAATGGTGCAATACAGGCTCCAGAAAGGCAAGTTTTGAATACTGGCTGACTTCAAATCTGCAATTACATCTTTGAAGCCATCAATTCAAAAGTTAGTTAGTAATAATCTGGTAATTAGTAGTTGCATTAGTGCGTATTGCAAGTATCCACCGTCGCTATTACTCTTGGTCAGTCAATATTGCCATGTTCTTTAAAATTCTTTATTCTTTAAAAAATTGAGACAGTCGTTGCAAAAGCTCACGGGAATACTTTTGTTTTGAAAAATGGAAAGGCAAACCTTGGATAATTTAGAAATCGACAAAAGAATGGCGGAGTTAAGTTTTATTTTGCAGAATGAAATGCCATCTGAATGTGCCAGTCGAATAATCTATGCACTTTTCAGGACGGTTTCTTCGTGAGAGACAAGCGGTGTTCTTGCTTAGAGCTTAACGAAGAAAATTGCATACGTTCCTGGATGGAATGTCGCAGTTTGTAGATGTGGTCCTCACTGCAGAGCAGATAATTTCTTTTTAAGCCTATTGTCCTGACCACACGAACAACGAACGCCTGAAAGGGTGTCCTTTTTATGTTCATGGCATGCCTCTCACGTCTTCGCTACGTCACATTTTGCACCTTGGTGATCTGAAAATAAAGTCAGATAGTTAAACTTTATGTGGTATCGCTAGCGTGATGTCGCTGTCGATGATTTGCAAATCTGCTGGCGGGAAAGGTAATGGCGAAGGCCTAAAGTTTCACGTCGGAGCATATTGCCTTCAGCTTGCGCTGGCGCGTTAGATCAGTGGCAGAGGCCATGATGTGCGCTCATGTGCTGGAACCAGTGTACGCTGTACTCGAACTCGCGCGAAATTTCGTCGGCCCCGTCGACAGGCTGAAATAGGTTTCATTGTGACGTTGCTTGCTGAGAGCTGGTGCGTTGAACAACTCAAATATAGAAAGAAAAAAAGAAAACGCGCGCGGTTCTTCGGTTTCGATGTCTCAGTCATACAACGCGTGCGCGTGTGCGAAGCCAACAATTCTAATTATTTTCATTTTGCTGCAGTAAACCTGGCTGCAAGTGATGTTTAGAGACAGCCGTTGGCCAAGAATCTGAGGTAGCGGCTCGGTCAGTTAACTCATCGGGTTGCGCAATTCGTCAGGATAGCAGACGTACCTTTCTCTGAGGCAAGCTCCATCACAGGGATGTAAAAAGTGCCGCAGGAGACCCACTTCGATGGTGCGCGAAGTGACATCCCAGTCCTATCCTGGCTGTCGCCTAAAAACTGTCCTGCTGCGACCGTTCCAGGTATGTGGCGCTTGTTTCCTTTTCTTCACATAGCTTAGGACTGTCGCAACAAAGATTGCACTCGTAAATCCGTGTATAAATGCGCAGAGAAAAAGCAGTGACTCGCGTCTTCTGCGACCGAGTGTGCCAGTGGTTTGCGCACACTCGGCGAAGATGCCCTCAGTGGGTTAGGGCTACGATAAAGGACGCATTGTGTGCGTATTAGTTGCCCATGCTTGCAAAAAAGCAGCCACAAATATTTCTTTATTGCGATAGCAATTATATGGACATTCAAGCTGCATTTCTGCCGTCGCCGTGATGCTCCGAATGAAGTCTAAGAGCAGTGACACAGTCTCGGCGTGTCGTTTGCGCGAGTGGAAAGCACGCGAGGGAAGCCGACGATCGGCGGCTCAGTTTGGCGCGCGCAAAGGAAGAAAGCGGAGAGCAAACGCGCCGTCTTCCATCGCGCAAAAAGCCGTGGGTGGACGGGGGAGGGCTCCGGCGGCGACTGCGCATTTCGCGACCGGGCGCAAGGGTAACTGATGATCGCGGCTCAATCTCGCACGCCTCGTACGGAGGAAAGCAGGGAGGCAGCGCAGGAGGGAGGGGGGTAGCTTCGACTCCGCCAACAAGTGCGCACGGCCGTGCGCCGTATCTTGAGAGGGATCGGCAGACGGCTCTTACCTTTGTGCGCGCTGTGTTCTTGCCGCTCTTGCGTTGAAGCGATAGACCGCAAGAAGGTCGCTTCGCTCGCTGCTGCTGCCGCGCTTGCTCACACCAGCGTTCTGACAGAGAGTGTCCACGCTTATCGAATGTGATGTGTTCATGTTGGCTTCCATCCATACATCCGTCCGTCCGTCCGTCCGTCCGTCCGTCCATCCATCCATCCATCCATCCATCCATCCATCCGTCCATCCATCCATCCATCCATCCATCCATCCATCTCATATGAATACAGGTGCATACAGATACATGATACAGGTATGTCAAAGCAGCAGTCGTCTGGGTACAGAACATATATAGGACTTTGACAATGAAAGCGAAGACTCGCAGAGTAAACGGAAACCAACTAAAATTATGATGTCCGGCACTACCTTTAGTTTGTATTAAGAAAAAGATTTTCTCAGCTTTTATCTGAATTTCTGCACCGAGGTAGCTGTAACGAATGCTTCAGCTATTTCCGAATATTCGTTTAGTAGATCTGGTGTCATAACACTTAGTTGTTCATCGCCATATTTTTTACAGGAACGTTGCCTGGGTAGTAAATTCTTTCGTAGGTAGTACGGACCAGGTTTCGCTTGATATTTGGTTTGGAATGTTGTAGTTGTTCGGTGCTGGCGCGAAATTTCTCAGGCCAGTTTTTATTTGTACAATTTACGAATAGGCGGTATTTTATTTGAGTTAAAAAGGGGTGTAGTGTCTTGTGAAAGTTCTAAATATCCGATTGCACGCACCGCTCGCTTTTGCAAAGAAATAAAGACAGGCTAGGTTAGTCTTAGTCGCTGTTTACCACACTAAAAAACAATATCGTAACCAGGAATGAATAAGCGCGTAGTATATCTGCCTTTTCACCGCAGACGGGATATGATATCTTACTTTATTTAAAATTCCAACGGCTCGCCCGAGGTCACCTCGGCGCTTGTCAACGTAAGGCGCCTATGAAAGGTTTTCTTGGAATCTCACCCCCGAAAATCACTGATGAAGATTGTTCGATGGTAACGTTTTGAAATTTTAATCCAATTTTACAGTCGGGTGGGTTCCTCGCGACCGGAAGAGCATTTCGTTTTACCGATGTTTAATTGGAGTCTATTAGACTGAAGCCACAAATTCAGACCTGCTAACTATTCCAGGTGAAATAGCTATCTTACCTCAGCACCTGAGAAGAATACATTCGTGTCGTCTGCATATAAAATTAACTTCGTATTTTTTTAACGTTTACAATATTATTAATGTATAATAAAAATAACGTAGTTTCAAGTAATGATCCCTGTGGTACACCACATTTTGCAAATCCACTGTCAGAGTTTGCGCCATTTATGCATGTAAACTGAGCGCTTGAAGTAGCTTTTTATCAAAGACCAAGCTTTGCCGCGTATTCCATCGGATGGCAATTTCCTTAAAAGCACATCGTGTTGGACACAGTCGGAATACTTTCTGAAGTCCAGAAGTATTCCGAGTGTAACTATTTTCCTTTCAACATTGTCTATTACGCGCTCTTTTATTTCAAGAAATGCACTTTCAGACGATTTGCTATTTCTGAACCCAAATTGTTCGCTTGCTATCATCAGAAAGCCAAAAAGTCTTTTATGTATTATGTTCTCCGTTATCTTCGCAAAAATAAGAAGCACTGAGAATTTTTCTTGTCTTTAACGCAACCACCTTTATGTATTACGGCCACACGGGCTAGCTTCATTGCGTCTTGAAACAGTGCGGTTGAAAGAATAAGGTTGAAAATATGCATAAGGGGGATGCTTACAATTTTCGCGACGACTTTCAGTGGTCTAGGTTTAATATCGTCGGCTCGGCGGCACAATCGTTTCTTAAAGACCAGTATGACATCAGTTATCTCATATTGATCAGTGGGTACGTGACGTAAATATAGTATTTTGACAATGTGCTTTTACCATATGTTCGCAAGGTATCTTAGCGCGGTCATCTGCGGAAGCATCCACATCAATAAGGTGTTCGTTAAACAAGCTTCCGACCTCGATGTCACTCATAGACTCACTTTCAAACAATACACGTTTTCACGCACTTTCATACAAAACACGGAGAAAAACCACTCCCTGGCGTAAAGGAGTTGAACATAGCTCACGTCCTGTGAACACACTGGTCAGCCTACACAAAGGAATTCAGACAGAAACCACTCCCTGGCCCAGAGGTGGAGAACAGAGGAGAGGGTAGGATTTGCACTGGCGCATAATACCGTCGCAAACACCCGATATACAAGTCTTTTCATGTTGGCGAGCGTGACGATTAGGAACCTCGTGTCTCGGGCGCTTGGCATCCGTTCCATTCATCGCCGCACACAGTGAACCATAACACCGTTTGTTATTTGCTATCGCAATCGATGCTTCGCTTTCCGGGCGAAACGGCGACCCTTCTTTTTTAACGCGATCGCATTTAAGGCCCCGCGTCGCAGAAAACCCAACGTCGGCATCGGCGGCCGAGAAAATCATCCCGAACCACGCAGGCGTGGCGCGCAGGCGTTACTCAACCGATTGAATTTCTGGAAGTAAAATGCGTCAGAAAATTCGTAAACTGCGATTTACACACAACCTACTGACACGATAGCGTCAGATTGTAATTTGGATGCGCTAGAAAACATAATTCTGTTACGCGAAAACTCAAACGCAAACCCCTTTTCCAGCTGCCGTTTGAGGTCTGTCTTAGTAGGAGCGGCGTGGCCTGCTGGGTTCCTTGCAACACCACCAAAAAGAAGAATAGATAGACAGACAGACAGACAGACAGACAGACAGACAGACAGACAGACAGACAGACAGACAGACAGACAGACAGACAGACAGACAGACAGACAGACAGACAGACGGACAGACGGACAGACGGACGGACGGACGGACGGACGGACGGACGGATAGAAAAAAAGAAAGAACCAGGGAGCCCGCCTTCGCGCACTGCGTTTGCCGCCAGCGTTCCCAGGAAAGCATTACGTTTACATAAGCTGTCGTTTCCGGGAAGTGTCAGGAGCAGTCCAGGATCTTTGAATGATATCGTTCCACTCTGAAAGGAGAAACTTGTGCCGAAGATGCTGCGATTAGCGTAGCGCGCACTTATGATTGCAAAATGAGAGGAAACGGAGTATATTTTCTTTGGCCACGTTGCTTCGGGAAGTTGGCTAGCCACGAACATGGGATTAACTTCGATGCGTAATTCAAGTGAAAAAAAAAAAAAAAATTCGCAAGCCTGCGTAAAAATCAAACAGCGGCTGGAATATGTTTCTGTGGGATGGAATCCGATAATCAACCGATCATTTGATAGCGCTTTTCTTTCCGCGCATTTCTATGTCTGTTAAACACTAGAATTAGTCGTAATCTGTTTCTATTGCTCGAGTAAGAACACACTCATCATCGTCACTAGAAATGTCGGGTAACAAAGGATCCTAAAAGCAACAATGATGTTAGCGTGCAGAACAAGAACAAATTAGGCAAGTTTGGCAGCACCAACCCTCTGTATTCAACACATCATCATCATTACCACGACCACCACCAACACTACCACCACCACCTCCATCAAGACAGGAAAGAGCTAAGAGAAAGCGCCAAGAGATAAATTTGAAGTGAGAAAAAGTCGCCCCAACACGTAATCATATCGTGGCTAGTTTTGGTTTCTTCCGCCACGGCGCTAGCGGCGTAAGGCGCACGCAACACTTCCCCCCACCCCATGCGCGCCGTAAGACATAGAAAAGAAGAAAAGAAAGAAACCGTTTAAAGGCGTCCTGAATCGCCCCTCGGGTTTGGTGAAAAAACACAATCCGTGGATAGCACACGCTATTGTGAACAAGCCAGCCAAATTTTACAGTCGTGCGCGGCTCGTGAAGCCTGCAAGCGGGGCGCGAAGCCATCTCAAGTCCATCTCGCTACGTTATAGCCTCAGGTGCAGATCGCTTAGTCAAATCTGATTCCCTCATTTATGAATCGTAGGAGGCAGAGGTTATGTAGTCGACGCAAAAGGCTTACGTTGTCCTAAGGCGTCTGCTTCCTGTGCTAATTCAGCTGCGGTGGCGGTTACATTTTTAAAGGTATACAGCACGCATGATTACCGTGCGTGATTTTGTACTGCAGCCTTTCTGACCCCGGTGTAACTTTTTGTATAGTCGAATACATTACCACATCGATGTTCTTGCAATGATTCGAAAGATACACTGTATATCTTATTTGCGAGCATGAGAAATTGTCGTATGGTGCACATCAGATTTTGAAAACTCCAAGTAGGGTGGTGTAGTCTTGCGTCGGATAAAAACAAAGTGCGAGTTTTTAGCACCCACGTTTGCACTTATAAAGCTTTGAATTTTCACTGTTGTTAGATATGGGGCTGTTTCCTGAGCCTACTTCAAATTCCCCAGACCACTTCGAATCGCGCCACTTCTAAGTAAGGGATGCAGAAACACGGATGACACATTCCAGAGGATCGCTCGAGCCAACAAGTTCACGTGCCAACAAGTTCGTACGCCGCGGTAGCTATTCAATGCTTGAGTTTTCCAGAAAACGAAGGGATCGCCCGGCATTGTTGCAAGGAAAGTGGGTCCCGAAACAAGACGGCTGCGATGTTCCGGGAAGGCCTGGCAGCGTCGCACCGGTCGCCTTTGAAGAGGGCATTTGCCACCTCAGCGGGGCCGTACCACCGGGAGCAGGTGAGCCTCGGACAATGGAGCCCAATCGTGCCCCTTCTCCGCCTTTGAAGAGAGCATTGCACCACAGCAAGGCAAGACCGCGGGGAGCCGCCGGGTGTGACATCACCGCACGGGTGCCTACCATTGGCCGAAGGTGGCGTCATCTGAGCGGGCTCTCCCATTGGCCGAACATGACGCGACTTCCAGTCCTCGAAGGGTTTAAAAGAAGCATTCCAGAGAGACCAGAGCATTCCCTGATTGACCTCTCTCGAACTTCTTCCCGCGGGCCGCAGCGTCCGAGTTGCTGCCGGCCCGTAATGACTGTACGACTGTTACTTAACTCTCACCTCTCTGTATATAATGTAAAATAAAACCTCCCAAGTTTGGTTTTCATCTCGACGTCCGTCCTCCAACCCCTACATCTGGTTGGCAGCGGTGAGATCGCCTCCGAATGCATCAGCTGGTGGCAGCGCTACGGATCAACCTTCGTCGAGAGAGATCCTAAGGAACCGGGAAGAGCGAAGAAGAGAGAGCCTTCGTCGAAAGAGGTCCGAAGAAACTGGGAGTAGCGAAGAAGAGCGAGCCTTCGACCCAGGGAGTCCGGAGGGACCGGGAACAGCGGACAAATTAACCGGATGGCAGGGTGCTGCAACCGTAAGTGAGCGCGTGGTTTTTTTCCTTTTGATTCGCCAGACTCAAATGTTGTGTGTTCATTTTGATAGTTCTGGGAATCGGGAGTTTGATGCATTGTGTGTTTGCACAAATTAATTAAGGAAAACAGTTCTAACCACCTGTCGGGGCAGCTGCCATGGATCTTAGAAGGTTGACGAGGTTAGACTTGTTGTTGGTGTGCGACGATTTGGGAGTTGAGGCGGATGAACGGATGAAAACGCCAGCTATCATAAAGGCGATTAACGATAGTGGCAATGATGACAAAAGCATTGAGCTTGCTTGGGAGGTGATACAGGAACCACGGGAGCGTGAGCGTCGTGAACGTAAGAGTGAGCGTAAGCGTGAAGAACGCGAGAATGAACGGAAGCGTGAGCTTCAAGAACTTACTCTTAAGTGTGAGCGTCACGAACGTGAGAATGAACGCGAACGTGAGTATCAGGAACGTAAGCGTGAGCGTGAGCAAAAGTATGAGAGAGAGAAGGCAGCACTGATCAAAGAGATACAGTATTGTGATCAGTTAATGGCACAGAGACAACGGCTGTCTGAGAATTCTGTAGGTAGTACAGAGCGAAAGAATGAGGCAGCATCGAGCGGATTTTCGCCAAAAGCCGACGAGAAGAGTAGTGCCTGTGAGATTGGCTGCAGATTCATAAGTGAAGGGAAAAGGCTAGCTGCTAACGATGCCTTAGTGGCAACAGGGGCCGTTAAAGGCCGCAAGGAGAGCGACGAGGTGCTGTGCCAACAGATGACTGTAGAGGCAGCTAGGCCAGCTGCGAACAAATTGGCACAGTTACCCCGCGTGTACGTCGCTGGTAATGTTAGCGAGGTTGCTAGCGAAGAAAAGGGTACTGCTGACCCGACAGACGCCAGCACCCATGTCAGGTCAGATCTGCGTGCAGAAGTGAAGTGCGAACTGGACGATGCAGTTGAGAGTAGTTCTCGGGATGGCGAGCTCCGTAGTCCACGAGAGAACAACTGCTTTGTTCAGGGATCGGTGCAGCTCTCCGCCAGTCTAGGTAGCCTAGAGATGGATGATTTAGTTAGGAATCATTCGGACTGTGCGCGTGAGACAGCGATCGATACCGACGGACTGTGTGTCGATGCACAGCGTGAGCTGGGCAATGTAGTAGAGGGCAGTTCGCAAGAGTGCGAGTTGTCTAACTCGAGTAAAGCCTGCTGCATTGTTCCAAAGTCGGTTGGGCTGTCCGCCAGTCGAGGCAAAGTGAGAGTAGATTTAAATGTAAATCACTCAGACTGTGCGGGTAAGAGACCGATCCGGGCCGACGAAATGTGTACCGGCCAGCACGAGGCACGAGAAGGCGACATGAAAGTGAGTGCGAAGAGAAAGCGCCGTAAAAAGAAGCGCGGTAAAGACCGAAAGACGGTAACTAATGTAGCGCCGCCAAAGATGGCGAGAGACCCAAAAGGGCAGGGCGCGAGGAAAAAGGTGCGGTCGTCACTGACGATGTTGACGCATCGAAAACGTTCGAGCCATCGGTCAGAAGGAGACCGAGAAGCATGTTCTGCACGGACGCGGACAAAGGGCACGGGGCTGTTAAACTCCTCGTCGTTCCGTAGTTGTTTTTATAGCTCAGCGTGCCGTACGAAGAAGCGCAAGGTGGCAGGACGAGACCAGGTGGGGAGTAGCGACGCGGTCAATCGAGTTTGTGAGGAAAGCGGGGCGCCAGGACGCAAATTGGCAGGAGACCGTAACGTCTTGGGGGAGCTGATAGTGAGTCAGCCCTTTTGTTGTTCCTCGGCAGCCAGAGTAGCTTTCAAACCGCGACCACCTCGGGTTCGGCTCAAAGTATGAGTCAGACATAAGCGTTTGGAAAGGGAGGCCAAGAGCGCTTCCGTAGAAATGAAGTGTTTTGTTTTTGTTTTGAGCATCGGAAAGTTTTCGCGATTTGAGACTAGGATTTCTTTCAATATGTAAGGTTTGAGTTTTGTTTGTGTTTTCGTTTGAGAAGCCCGGAGATTTGAAAGATGAGGTTTGTGTAAACATGTAGTCTCGCGAGTGTTAGTTAATGAGTAAATAGGCTTTCTTTTTGTGTGTGTGAGTAACCTGAGGGTCAAGGTTATTGTTGAAAGGCCTATCGTAACGCGCGTGTGTGTTATTTAACCTTCTTTCTTTTTGAGTGTTTTTGAATTTTCTAAGGTTAAGCGCGTAGGTTTTCAGTGAGTGCATGATTTGCACTGAGAAGCGTTCTTAGTTCCATTAGCGCGTGTCCTGTGTGGACGGAAGGAAGCAGATTTATGACTGGGTTGCTGGTGTGTGTTGAGGGCAGCCGTATTCTGACTTCTTTAGTGAGCGTGCGTGGAAAGAGTTAGTAGAAGACGCATCACTTTAAGAGTTCTGCGGAGTGTGTAAGTCCCGCGAGTTTAATTGTTCGTTTAAGTCACGTGTCCTAGAGGGACTAAAGGAAGAAACGTGAGTAAGCGTAAATGAAAAGTTTGCCTACAACGCAAGTACGCGTTCTGTTTAGTGACCACAAGGCTAGTGCGCTTGTGATTACGTACTTGTGAGGTTGACCAGATTGTTCAGTGGCACCAATACGTGCGATAAGTACGCCACTGCGATAGATTGGAAACATGCTGTTCGTGTAGTTAGGCCATATAAGTTATGTTCGGCTGTTTTCATTTGTTGTTTGCATCGTCAACGACCCTTTGTTTTGCAACAACAATAGTACTCTGGTCTTGTCGGCATTCGAGGAGAAATGGATAGCGGTTTGGAAAGGTGGTTGGAACTGTTTAGTCAAAATTGGGGAAATAAAAGATAAGGGTTCATTTTGACTCAATAATAGCCTGGCGAGTCAGGGGTGAAGAGCCTGCGCTTGCACGTGGTGCAGCGCTGTGTTGTTTTGTTTGTTTGACGTATGTTCTCCAGGGCCCAGGATCCCGAAGTTCGTCAAACGAGGCTCGACACCAATACCCTGCAGGTTCTTTCGGCGTTCCTCATGGCCAGCGAATTGAGTTCACCGGCCATTCAGAACATCCGGGGCGAGGACGAGCTGTTAGATATGGGGCTGTTTCCTGAGCCTACTTCAAATTCCCCAGACCACTTCGAATCGCGCCACTTCTAAGTAAGGGATGCAGAAACACGGATGACACATTCCAGAGGATCGCTCGAGCCAACAAGTTCACGTGCCAACAAGTTCGTACGCCGCGGTAGCTATTCAATGCTTGAGTTTTCCAGAGAACGAAGGGATCGCCCGGCATTGTTGCAAGGAAAGTGGGTCCCGAAACAAGACGGCTGCGATGTTCCGGGAAGGCCTGGCAGCGTCGCACCGGTCGCCTTTGAAGAGGGCATTTGCCACCTCAGCGGGGCCGTACCACCGGGAGCAGGTGAGCCTCGGACAATGGAGCCCAATCGTGCCCCTTCTCCGCCTTTGAAGAGAGCATTGCACCACAGCAAGGCAAGACCGCGGGGAGCCGCCGGGTGTGACATCACCGCACGGGTGCCTACCATTGGCCGAAGGTGGCGTCATCTGAGCGGGCTCTCCCATTGGCCGAACATGACGCGACTTCCAGTCCTCGAAGGGTTTAAAAGAAGCATTCCAGAGAGACCAGAGCATTCCCTGATTGACCTCTCTCGAACTTCTTGCCGCGGGCCGCAGCGTCCGAGTTGCTGCCGGCCCGTAATGACTGTACGACTGTTACTTAACTCTCACCTCTCTGTATATAATGTAAAATAAAACCTCCCAAGTTTGGTTTTCATCTCGACGTCCGTCCCCAACCCCTACACTGTTAAGACTTGTGCGTTTTAACACCAAAAATGAAAAGCAATTTTTTTATCCTGTAAAGGGTGTTTCACCGATGCATTATAAACTGTGAGGAGAAGCAAACACAGATTAAAGACTAAATACCAATCGCAACCAAATTTCACTCTTGCTAAATTATTTATAAATGAGTTGCATATACTACTGAAGAAATCTTGGCAAAGCTGCAGGGCTGGTAATTGTCTAATTTTCTTATTATGAGCCTGTAAACAACAGCTAAAACGACGACGCGTGCACCTGGTGGTTAGTGCATACGACGCAAGTCACAGCATGCCGCATCAGAGATTTTTCAACCCGCCGTGGGCAGCCACAGGCGGTGATTATGTCTAGGAGCTGTGCGTTTCAAGTCTTGTTCCACTTCAGGCTAGCGGTAGTGACTACTATTTTTCGTTTTTGTTTTCAGTTTCGGTATCAAGAATGCCTACTTTTGCGAAACTCTCGTGACGCATCCACTCGCATTTTAGAAGTAAAATTTTACACGGAGGCTGCTATATATCTTTACTATCTGAAACTGAGCTTTTCTATGCAACGAGAAATGTTATTACAATTGACCTTTAGAGGCAGCATTCTGTGGTATCATGATCATTCCAAGGTTTAAAGTGAATACACATAGGATCCATTTTTCATGACTGAGACTGAATATTGTTACGTTTCGCCTACGACGCGCGGTATAGCCGGCGCGGATGCAACGGACGCCGGGGCTTCGTTCAAGGCGGCGGACATTTTGGCCCGTTCAGCGCTGCCGCAACGCCTCCCCGCCAAGCGCGTCCACGCATGTTTCAATGCCACGTGTCTTCGTGTGTGTGTGTGTGCGTGTGTGTGCATGTTGGTGCCCACGCTTGTCAAAGCGCGGCAGCCGGGGAGAGGAGCTCCCCAACTGTGAAGCGAGGAGGTCTGACCGGCGCCGGCCCGGCGGATGCGTCACCTTCTAGTCTCAACTTGCCCGAGTGGCGCCGTCACGTGCGCCCCATCTAGAGCCGTTCCTTCTTGCCCTCAACTCCGAGAGTATAAAAGCAGCTGCCCCCGGACGCCAAGAGAGATGCTCCGATTTCTTCCGTTGAGTAACGTGCTCTCCCGTCTCTCCACTTCGGTCGATCTGACCGGCCGCTCTTTTGCGATGCTAGAATAAACAAGTTGTTCTGTTAGCAGTCGACTCATCCTTTGCCAGCACCTTCGGATGCTTCCAGTTGTGCCCCAGGCCGCCAGGCCAACGCTACCCTTGGGGCTTGCGACCCATATGCAACATCTGGTGCCAGCGGTGAGATTGCAACAACTGGTGCCAGCGGTGAGATCGCGACAACGGAGGCCAGCAGTGAAGATATGCGGTTGACTGTATGCTGAGCAGCACAACGACCATCCGGGAGCAGTGCAACGAGCCCTGTGTGATGACTGGTTGCCTGCAGCGGAACGACTGCGCTGAATACTTGGCTGCGAGGTTTGGTGAGTGCGGGACTTTCTTCTGAGTTTTGCCAGGCTTTTGTTAGTGTCAGAAACAGAGCTGGTAATTGTGGTTGTCGTTGCTGCCGGGTTAGTTTGCGGCAAGACAATAGTAGGCAGTAGAGAAAGCAGCATTCAGAGCAGCCATGGATTGGAAGTCGTTGCGCAAACCGAAATTGCTGGAGCTTCCAAGAGAGTTGGGTCTGGATGTCTCAGACAAACTCAGAAAACCAGAACTGCTAAGGGCTATTCTTGAGTTAGAAGCTGAGGATGACGAGCTGTCGGAATGCCTTAACACCATTGAGGAGAGGGAGCGCGAACGTAAAGAACAAAAAGAGAAAGAAAAAGAGGAGCGCGACCGTCAACACGCTTTGGAAATGAAGCGTCTCGAGGTAGAGATGGAACGCGCTCGTAATGGAAGTCAGGCACACGGTGCAGGAGAACGAGTATTGTTCAAAATGACTGACCTGATGCGGCCGTTTAAGCTTGGAGAGGACATTGGTTTGTTCCTGGTTAACTTTGAGCGAACGTGCGAGAAGCAGGGGTTCTCTCGGGAAACGTGGCCACAGCGCTTGCTCACTTTGTAACCCGGCGAGGCGGCCGACGTAGTCGCTCGCTTGAAGAGAGAGGAAGCAGAGGATTTCGACAAAGTGAAATCGAGTCTGCTAAAAAAGTACAGGCTGTCAGCGGAGGCGTTCCGTCGGAGGATTCGGGAAAATGAGAAAGGCAGAAGTGAGTCATATACAGAGTTTGCCTACAGGCTTATGTCAAACATGCAGGAGTGGCTCAAAGAAGAGAAAGCGTTTGGTGACCACGAGAAAGCTCTGCAGTGTTTCGGGCTGGAACAGTTTTATAGTCGGTTACCTGAGAACGTGCGGTACTGGGTCTTGGATAGGCCAGACGTTAGTACGGTGGCTAAAGCAGCCGAGCTAGCCGAGGAGTTTGTGACGCGTCGGGCTCGCGGAGCTAAGGACGGTCAAAAGGGTGAATTTGGCTCCAAGTTTGAGAGGCCGAAGTTCACGCCCATGAGAGCAAGGGGGGACACACGTAGTGCGGATGCGAGTGAAAATAGTCCGACCGAACGTAAGGAGACGGCGGCAGCCGAAGCCGAACGCAGAAAGCGGTTCGAGACGAGGCAAGTGCGCGTGTGTTATACGTGCCAGAAGCCGGGTCACTTTTCGGCGCAGTGTCCGGAAACAAAAACAAAAGTCGTGTTTTTGTCATTATGCAGCACTGACGAGAACATGAAGCTTCTCGAGCCTTGTATGCGAGACCTCCTCGTGAACGGGAAAGAGTGCCGAGTGCTTCGCGACTCCGCAGCTACAATGGAAGTAGTTCACCCCTCTTACGTAGAACCCGATATGTTCACGGGCGAGTGCGCATGGATCAAGCAAGCCGTGGAAGCTCATAGCGTGTGTCTGCCCGTAGCAAAAGTGCTTATTGAAGGACCTTTCGGAGCACTTGAGACGGAGGCCGCAGTGTCATCTATGCTGCCCCCCCAGTACCCTTACCTATTTTCGAACAGGTCCGATCACCTCCTGCGCGAGAAGGGGCTTTTGTTTGGTGAGGCTAGCGTTCAGGCCTTAACCAGATCGAAAGTTCGGGAGCTCGCTGCAAAGGCGGTAGTTGCGGGGCCGACGTTGTCGAACAATGAGAAAGGGTCGGAGGCGCAGCAAGCTGATATTCAGAGCACGTCCGAACTGAATAAACTTGAGCCTGTAGCGTTGAAGGCACCAGATACTGGAGAGGAAATGCCCGACACGGGAAAGTTAGAAGAGCTATCTGCAGATTTGCTCATCGCGCCTACGTCAGATGGACTCAATAGGTTGCTAAAAGTCAGCCGGTCGGCTTTGATAGCCGAGCAAAAGAAGGATGGCAGCCTAGAAAACATACGCTGCATTGTCAAGGAAGGTATCGCGAAGAAAAATGCTCGCTTTGTGGAAAGAGGTGGGGTCCTGTACCGGAAGTATCTAGACCGCAGGGGAGTTGAGTTCGATCAGCTGATCGTGCCTCAGTGCTACCGTCAGGATCTGTTGCGCTTGTCGCATGGGGGTTCGTGGTCCGGACACCTAGGAGTTAAGAAAACTAAGGACCGTCTCTTGCAAGAGTACTATTGGCCAGGGAGTTTTCGGGACGCAGACCACTTTGTGAGGACGTGTGACACCTGTCAGCGGGTGGGCAAACCAGGGGACAAATCGAGGGCGCCGTTGAAGTTGGTACCTATCATTACGGAGCCTTTTAGACGGCTCGTTATTGATACAGTGGGACCTCTGCCGGTAACAACCACGGGGTACAGACACATTTTGACTGTGATCTGCCCAGCGACAAAGTTCCCTGAAGCAGTGCCGCTTAAAGAACTCAGCTCAGTTGAGATAGTCAATGCACTACTGTCCATATTTGCGCGAGTTGGTTTTCCTGCGGAAATCCAGTCAGATCAGGGCACAGTGTTTACTAGCGCTTTGACGACAGCCTTTCTCGAAAGGTGCGGGGTAAAGCTGTTACACAGCTCAGTGTACCACCCAGAGTCGAATTCCGTTGAGAAGCTCCACTCCGTCATGAAGCGCGTGTTGAGAGCATCGTGGTTTGAACAACAAACTGACTGGGAGCTGTGTCTGCCTGGGGTGATGTTTGCATTAGGGACCGCGCCGCATGCGGCTACGGGGTTTTCGCCAGCTGAGCTGGTGTACGGTCGCTCGCTGCGGTCTCCGCTTCGCATGCTTCGAGAATCGTGGGAAGGCAGGGGCAACGACCCAGTCGTGGTGGAGTACGTGCTTAGGCTCCTCGAACGCTTAAGGGCGGCACAGGAGTTGTCAGGTGAAGCAATGGCAAAGGCCCAGCAGAGGGCCAAGGTTTATTATGTTCGGACAGCCAGGGCCCGTCGTTTTGAAGTGGGCGATGAGGATCACGGATCACTGCCCTCTCCAATGGCTGCAGACTATCTCTTCCAAAAATGGCCGCCTCCTGCGCTGGAGCCTCGCTTTGCAGCAATATTCCTTTGAGGTGCGTTACAAAAAGGGGAGTCTCAACGTCAACGCCGATGGCTTAAGTCGAAGCCCCTACCTTAGGAATCAGCCTCAAAGTTATTTGTTACTGATGTTTTTCTTCCTGAGGCAGGATTTTTAACATATTGCTTTTGTTTAGTGTTTCAAAGTCATGGCGTGCTTTCTAGTGCAATTTTCCCATTTGTGGACGCGTTCTGAGTGCTGCTAAACTACTGTAAAGAACTAGGCAGTAGTATAAAAGGGGAAAGAGCCTGGCATGACTTAGTGAGGGTTGTGCCGTGCTTGCTGACTGAGCGGTTGAGTTTCGGCGTAGTTCCAACGCTTGCTGGGAACGAGAACAAAAATCACAACTCTCCCGAAGTCAGTTTGCAGTGTCCTGTGTGAACCTGAACGGGAGAACGAGGCCTTCTCTGTGCGCTGCGCTCAAGAAACGCCGAGGGACGACCGACTTCGGTTACGAGCATCATCGAGCGACATCCCTCCGGACAGCGGATGCAGTCCCCTGACCATCGGGATCTCCTTCTCCCGGCGGGGCGGTCTGTTACGTTTCGCCTACGACGCGCGGTATAGCCGGCGCGGATGCAACGGACGCCGGGGCTTCGTTCAAGGCGGCGGATATTTTGGCCCGTTCAGCGCTGCCGCAACGCCTCCCCGCCAAGCGCGTCCAGGCATGTTTCAATGCCACGTGTCTTCGTGTGTGTGTGTGTGCATGTTGGTGCCCACGCTTGTCAAAGCGCGGCAGCCGGGGAGAGGAGCTCCCCAACTGTGAAGCGAGGAGGTCTGACCGGCGCCGGCCCGGCGGATGCGTCACCTTCTAGTTTCAACTTGCCCGAGTGGCGCCGTCACGTGCGCCCCATCTAGAGCCGTTCCTTCTTGCCCTCAACTCCGAGAGTATAAAAGCAGCTGCCCCCGGACGCCAAGAGAGAGGCTCCGATTTCTTCCGTTGAGTAACGTGCTCTCCCGTCTCTCCACTTCGGTCGATCTGACCGGCCGCTCTTTTGCGATGCTAGAATAAAGAAGTTGTTCTGTTATCAGTCGACTCATCCTTTGCCAGCACCTTCGGATGCTTCCAGTTGTGCCCCAGGCCGCCAGGCCAACGCTACCCTTGGGGCTTGCGACCCAGATGCAACAATACGAAATTTAGTGTAAAATGAGTAAAGTGAGGCATCCTTGTGACTTACGAACGTACGCAAGCGGAGCGTATAGAAGAGTTTTTTTACTTTTTATATTTAAAGAGATATAGAAAGAAAGACAAAGTTTAGTGACATCTGGAGATTTATGACACCGTGCTGATTGGCGCGCTCCCAGCTGATCGCATTAAAAGAAGCATCTGCAAATATGACACCCTATAAAGTGCCGTTAAATGAAGAGAGTGTGCGACGCTTGTGAATTTTGAGTGCCATTACGTGGGGCCTACAGAAGATTACAGGAACGTGCGTGTTCCCTCAAAATCGCAGGACAAAACATTTTGCCCTTGCCACTGCCCTGTTCTTGCACAAATTTCACAGCAATATCGCAGCAAGGACGTTCAATGTAGCACTTGGCAATGTTACTTGTCTGGCTTTTAAGGAAAAAAAATGATAGGCGACCCTAATCTTTGACTTAGGTGTCTCTTAGTGGTACTCGCACCTCAGCGTTGTTGTTGCTAAATTAAGCGAGCGAACGTCTTTCCCCCGGCACGATATGCGGACGAGGAACGAGGAGGCGCAGCACGCGCCACCTGGCGGGGCGTAAACCCACTAGCGAACGGCGCACGAAGCGCACCTTTCCGGTGCTAACGTCAGAGCATGTAACGAGCACGCGCGCGCAGCTGTTGAGAGAGCAAGTGAGCGAGCAAGTGAGCGAGCAGGTGAGCACTGGGAGAGGAGAAGCGAGAAAGGAGGGAGTGACATCACATTCGTTCTGCTAGGCAGACGCTCAGTCTAGGCCAGGCAACTGTTTTTCATCAGTTAGCCGGTTAAATATCATGCCACCTTCCTGTGTTTGAGATTATTGACGTCATTACCTCTGCTTTCGACTTCCGGGCTTCCAGGACTTTCGCCAAAGTCGTGCTCACGTGGCGGGTCTCTAAGGTCTACGATTCTGTGCTTTCGTGTGCCGTAATCAGTGATTTCTAATTAATTCTAATAATTACAGACACTTCAGTTACTCAACTTGTAACTAAACTTGAGCTCTGATCTGAGATCATATCGATAATGAAACCGACGAATTTTGTTCTGTACTATCTTTTTTATATTTTTGTCTGACGTATATTGAAATTCGTCCCCGGTCGTCTCAGGAGGGGAACCAGAAGTGCTGCGCAAGAAACAAGAGTGTTACTCAATGTCTATGCCACTAAAAAGAAAAGGCCAAGTGGCCTTTGTCTGCGTCTCACGAATGTACCCCCAGGGATTAATGAAAACCTACCTCGAAGGCCATGCTTTCCCGTATTGCAGACAATGGAAATGAAGTAGCGGTCACGTTTTAAATATCACATACTGCGACGGGCTCAGATAAAGGCAAATTCAATTTTTATTTGACAAACCAGGCAAGTACTGTGCGAAGTGCTATCCGGACAACAAAATTCGATCTTCTCAGGAAATTTGGGCAAGAACAGAACAGTGGTTACGAGAAATTTACGAGTATTTACGAAATTTTACGAGAAACTCGCACCTCCCTGTATTTGCCAATTTCATGGGCTGGGAAATTTACGACGCCGCGCTTTTACTACGGCCTTCGACCTCCCGCGTAACCTGAAGCGTCCGCACGAAGTATACCCCCGTTGAAGCTGTGGTGTCTGTAGATATTACAGCGAAGCTGTGTACCTCTAGTGCCCGTATGCACACCCCGCATGCGGCTTACGTCCGCATCGGGGACACCGCGCGTGCTCAGCATTGGAGACGTGTAGGGGAGAGGGGGATTGAGTGCGGGAGAAAGAGTGTGGCGACTGCGCTTCGGCAATAGAGACGGGTAGGGGAGAGGGGAAAATGTGTGACGACGGTGCCTGTGCAAGTGGCCTGCGCTTCTGTGGTTATAACGTCACGCGCGTTGGAGGTTCCGGCGCGGCTGCAGCAGCGGTTGTGGCGTATGCATGGCTGGTGCAGTGACTGCGGCGGCACTTCTGTTGGCGTAGTGTGGTCCCTTATGAAAAAAAAAGTATGATTTCGTGATGTATGCAGCCCATCTATGTATCCCATGTATGCAGCTAAACAGCTTCGCCGGTAATCCATCCCCATATGAATGTTGCGGCCTCATGAATTTAAATATATAAATTGGAGGGGGTCGATTTATTTTATTTTTTAGGGAAGATACCAGACTTGATACTTAGCACCGCTAAACTTTGCCAGTATGATGAGTACTGCATGTCGCTTGCAGGCGGCTGCCAGAAGAAAACAGATGTTACGTATAGTGAGTCTGTATGTGTTTAAAAATGCGGAAATGCGAGAGGAGCGAGGATGAACGGTATGGAAGACCACCTGCTACATCAAGTTAAGCCCACTTTGTTTTCCCCTTTCTCATTCCCCCGGTGTAGGGTAGCCAACCAGACGTTATTTTGGTTAACCTCCCTGCCTTCTGCTTTCCTCTTTCCTTTCTCTTTCCTGAGCGAAATGTCTAGGAGTCTACAGAAATAGGTCGTTCAGTTGGTGTCTCATCATGTTATAACAGGTCACAAAACGTCGTGTAATAGTCTTACAAATAGGTGCTGGAACATTGATTTGAAGCTTGCTATACTGGGTGGTTTTTTTAGAAAGTTCGACCCGAATTTTAAGAATTGCATGGACTACCTGAAGAAACGGACATTACCCGCCGTGGTTGCTCAGTGGATATGGTATTGGGCTGCTGAGCACGAGGTCGCGGGATTGAATGCCGGCCACGGCGGCCGCATTCCAATGGGGGCGAAATGCGAAAACACCCGTGTACTTAGATTTTGGTGCACGTTAAAGAACCCCAGGTGGTCGAAATTTCCGGAGTCCTCCACTACGGCGTGCCTCATATGCAGAAAGTGGTTTTGGCACGTAAAACCCCATAATTCAATTAAGAAACAGGCATTAATTGCGCGTGAACTTGCCATGTCTAGGTATGCAAATATAAATTCACTATTTAAGTATAAACTTATTCGATTTAGGGCATGTGAGCAGTTGGCAATATAAAACCTATCAGGAATGCAGTCACGTCTGCAGAAATTCCAAGGCGTGTGTCCACAGGTGTCCCACATAACTAACACGAAAATTTAAAAAATGATCAAGTGCCACCTGACTGTACAGAACGAAGGTAATGCCGTTTGCGGTCGCTTGGTGCAAGTCACTGTTTCTGGTATTTTGGCTAGCTACATAATTAGTTAATATTAATGATCAACTTCTCAGATATATTCAGAGCAAAAGTGTAGAAAGAAAATTGTAGATAATCCTAAAAAATTCCGGATCCAGCTTGCTCAATATGTGCTTCGTAAAAGGCTTTTCCAAGCACGCCCGCGAAACACGAAACAGTGCTGCGCCTGTCCTAGTGGATAGTGTCAAATAGCTTAGGCCATGTGGATCTATTGGAAACAACTTTTTTGAGAATCTCTGCAGGACGTCACACAAATATACTCCCTCCCAACAAATAATATTGGCGGGTTGTGACATCATGGTTCATCATGCTCCAGAGCTTCCAGGAAGGCGAGATACCATTGTGCATACACGAATGAATGATACGGTTTATCGAGCTGCAAGACATGCCAGAGTGGTTAAAGATGGTTGAACCTCTGACTGTATACTGAACAAAAGCTCACGGCTCTGCGGCGGACGCATATTAAATGTACATCTTCCATTCTTTGTGTCGAAGAGGGTGCGCGAAACGATGCGAGGCAGGAACCTACCTACCTACCGCGAAGTCCTTGCTGTAAACGAAAAAATTGTTCCTATTAAAAGCACCCTGGTAACTCTGCCGGGCGTCTCACAACAACGCTGGCGTTCCGGAGCTGCAGGCACGAGACGAGCTCTGCTGATACGCACAGCAGCATGCGCACAATGCCGGCATCCATTGGCGCCCACTCGGCTCGGTCGCCCACTGCGACATCAACGTGAATGCTCGTTTAAAGCACGTTCGGTTCTGGTCAATCGATTTAACAGTTCGTCTTTAGAAAGTGCAGCTGAGAATTTGCACCCGTTCCCGCTGGTTGCGTGGTGGTCAGTTTCGTCTGTTACATGGGGATTTCCTTCGAAGAGTTGCTATCAGGAGTCTTGCAGTCACTTCTCGTTTTCATTTCATTTATTAGTACTGTCAGCCTAATTCAGGGGCTGTAACAGGAGTGGAAAAAACAAAACGAAACTGAAAGCAAAATAAGTAGCACAGAACATATTGAAAACCATAGTTATACATATATACATATATCTCGTGAAATGCACACATAAACAAAACAAAAATGCGTCACTCAGAAATCAGAACAGCCATCTTATGCAGCAGCAATCTGACCTCGTCGCCCTGTGCTAGTGCCATAGATGAAATTATCTAAGTGGAGTAGAAATTCAGCTAATGATGTCGACCGAACAGCAGAATCTGGAAGAGAGTTCCAGTCTCTGCAAGTTCGGGGAAAATAACTAAACTTGAAACAATTATTTTTTATAGTCGGTAATGGGATAAACTTACTATGACGATGCCTTGATGTTTCATTAGTTTTGATCTCAAAGCAATCTTATTTATTTATTTTAAGATAATTATTGATAATGAGGTAAAGAGTGTTTAGTATTTCATATCTGGTTCTGGTTTCTAGCATAGGTAGTTGGGCTTGTTAGCAGAGATCTGTTGAAGAATGGTTCCGGCGGTATTTATTACAGATAAACCTTACAGCGAGTCGCTGAATCCTATCAAGCTTGTGACAATTAGTTGCTGTGTGAGGATCCCATATTACTTTAGAATATTCGATTATCGGTCTCACTAAGGTTTTGTAAGCGAGGCACTTTACATCCGGAGTAGCACTGTGCATAGTGTGTCGCAGGTACCATAGTGTTTTAAGAGCTTTGGAAATGACAATTTCAATGTGGGTATTCCATCGTAGATCTTATATAAATGTTATGCCTAGGTATTTATACTTATCGACTCTTTAAAGCATATAACCGTTGATTTGATAATTGTAATGAAGAAATTTTTTTCTTTCTAGTTACTGACATGAACACAGACTTTTTAAAGTTTAACTCTATCTGCCAGTCGTTACACCATTTCACTATTCCTTGCAGGTTTAAATTTAATTTAATCTGATTATCAACTGTATTTACGGTACTGTACATCACACAGTCGTCAGCAAAAAGTCTTAATGGAACATCAATGTTACTTTGTAAATCATTAGTAAAGATCAAAAATAGGAGTGGGCCTAAGACGCTACCTTGTGGTACACCAGAAGTAACTGGAAGAATGTTGGACTGGCAACCTCTAACAGTTACATACTGTTCACGAGAGGATATATACGCAGAAAACCATTGTGGGAGTGTTTGATTTTTAAAGACCGCATTAATCTTATATAACAATTTTTGGTGCGAAACTTTATCAAATGCTTTCGCAAAGTCAAGGTATATAATTTCTGTTTGACCACGTGAATTTATTGTTTCTGCGAGGTCATGAACTATTTCGATCAGTTGGGTAATCGTGGACAGTCCCTTTCGAAAGCCATGCTGACGATAATACAGGATATCATGCTGGTCGAGATAGCGGAGCAGGTGTTTGGATATGATGTATTCAAGTAACTTCGAAACTGTACTAGTGAGCGAGATCGGGCGATAGTTACTAACAGAATTATTTCCGCTTTTATGAACCGCTATAACTTTTGCTCGCTTCCAGTCATTAGAAAGCATCCGCTACTAAAAGAAGATTGAAAAATTTTGGTCAAGTATTTAGATACCCACTTGATGGTTCAAATAAATGTTTTTTCTCTCTCTCTCTCTAGGTACCCATTCAGCGTAACTATATAAAATCTCATTAGGGATACGATCTGGACCTTGGCTTTTCTTAATGTCAATATGTAATAGCAGATTTAGAACACCTTGCTCGTCAATCTATAAATCAGTAATAGGAGGTCTTTCAGTTTCAACATTAAACGGAGGCAGTATACCATTATCACGTATGTAAACAGATGAAAAATATAAATTAAAATATTCGGCACGCTTATGGGCGTTCTCTTCGGTCTGAGCAGAGTGCAGAACTTTAGGCGGATTTATATAGCGCCAGAATTTGTCAGGTGACTCGCGAAGAAATTTCGTGAGCGTCACATTATAGAATCTCTCTTTTGATTCCTTAAGAAGTCTCCTTAACTCCTGACTCATGCGGCGAATACATAGCTTATTTTCGGGGTTTGAGTTGGGTGAGTAAGCCTTACGTTTGCGTTTAAGAATTCCCATAGTTGGTCCGTACTAGCACCAAAGTCATGCAGCTGCATAAAATCTGCATATCAATAATGTGGACTTGGCTTTACTTTTTTGTTACAAAACTATCGGCCGTTTAATGTCCTCTCTTTTACGCATCACGTAGATTAAAATAATTTATTCGAGTGGTCCCAGCATGACGCAGTATTTAGTGCGGAAGCAACTGAAAGAACGGGACAAAGAAGATAAATATTGCGCTTTTTGTTATACATACCATATAACAACACGCCCAACAGCAAACTATATTGCCGTCAGCATGCTCTCATTATCATTGCATGGCTCAAAATGCCATAGTAATCGTTCAAAGGGGCGAATCTCTACGATCTGTGATTTCAAAATGTTGCAACGTACTGCGAAACATATTATAGGCAAATTGCGGGGCTTTTAGGTGAATCTCACCATTCACTCACTCTCACTGAAGACGTCCGAAGAAACTGAATTAGATTGAATTCTTGTGGTTTTGCGTACTAAAACCACGATTTGATCATGAGGCACGCCGTAATGTGGAACTCCGGACAAATTTTGCCCACCAGGATATTTTTAATGTGCCCCCAATGCACGGTATAGGGGCGTCCTTGCATTTCGCGCCCATTTGATCCCGCGACCTCGTGCTTAGCAGCACAACGCCATAGCCGCTAAGCTACCACGGCGGGTGTCCAAAGAAATCCGATGACCTATGTTCGTTGGGTTCATCTGTGCCTTGGAATATACCGAACAGGCGGCAGAAATCTCAGAAAGTTAAAAGAAGGAACATGCGCCATATTGAACGTGACTGCAGGCTCTGAGTTGCGAGTAGAGAAACATTATCAGGCTCAGATGCTCCCGACAGTATAATCCAACAACTGAGCAAGGTGCAATGTTCAGAAAGTGCGTAAACGTCTCTTTAATAAGGAAAAACGGGATTCCTTTTGCGATTTCACCCGGCACACTGTTGGGCACGCCGCATCGCTTATCTGGGCATGCTGGCTTAACCATCGCCTGGCCACCGCGGTTGGTTATTTTTTTATAATTATGTTGTGTTTTCGCAAGCTTTCTCGCAGCGTGAGAATAATTTGACAAATCTTCATTACGCCTTGTGGACCATGATTTACACGCTGACACGCTCTGAGCGCACATTTGCTTGAATCACCGGCTTAGACAAAATCATTTTTGGGGTGAGAAGGGGTGGCGAACGGGGAGGGTGAGGGGGGGGTAAAGATAGGAGGGGGCTGGGCAGGCCGCATACTAGCACAGAAATTTGGTGGGTGGCGGAGGGGGGGGGGCACGTTCTCGGTGGGCCATACCCTGGCTAAGCCACTGCCGTGATGGGCAGGTAAATGCATAATAATAATTATGGGGTTTTACGTGCCAAAACCACTTTCTGATTATGAGGCACGCCGTAGTGGAGGACTCCGGAAATTTCGACCACCTGGGGTTCTTTAACGTGCACCTAAATATAAGTACACGGGTGTTTTCGCAATTCGCCCCCATCGAAATGCGACCGCCGTGGCCGGGATTCGATCCCGCGACCTCGTGCTCAGCAGCCTAACACCATAGCCACTGAGCAACCACGGCGGGTAGGTAAATGCATGACCGTGCAGTCCGGGCGCCTAAACAGCTAATCTTTCTGTGAATGAACTAATGTTGTATTCGTTCACAACCGTGCATTAGCGTGCGTTTATTCTTTCATGGTTGAGAGTATACGCATGAGAAGTGGTTCTTGTGGGGAAGGAAGAAAGGCTAGCATTATTTTCTGCAACCCATGCGGGAGCACGGCTTAGCGCCAGCAGGGTGGGGGAGATGGGATTAAAAGAGAGAGAGGGTAGGAGGGAGAAAGGTAGAGGGTCGTAGAGATGGAAGCGAAGTAGTGGCGGATCTGGAAACCCGAGGTGGTGGGATGGCCGTGAGGCCATCCGTCTTTGTAGAAATTTCCTATAGTCTCGCCGAGAGCCCCGACGAGTCGAGGTACTCGACGACACTTAGGAAGGCTGGTAGCTGATTAGGACTGGGGAAGAGGATGTCTTCCTGTCGTGAACATGGGGGCCCCAGGCGGTAGAACTCTTGCAGAAGTCGGCCGCGGTGCTGCAGGTGAGCAGCGCAGGCCAGCAGGAGGTGCTCCAGAGTCTCTGGTTCACTACAGGAGGCACAGGCTGGCGAGGTGGCTTTCCCAAGGCGGTGCCGGCGGGCTGCCGTCCAGTAGCAGCCAACTCGAAGTCGGAGCATCAACGAGGCATCCCTTCGTAGGAGGCCGTGCTGTGGAAGAGGCCGTGGAGGCCGGCCCAGGGATACCCGCTTGTCCGGGTGGCAGGCGATGATGTGCCGGCGCAGCCTGTATTTCGAGAAGTCTGCGTCCGTAACAGCAGGGCTGAGGGGGACGCTTGAGTGGTGGGCACGTTTTCCAAGAGTGTCCGCCTCTTCATTGCCCGGGATCCCCACATGTGCCGGTAGCCAATGGAGAGATATATAATTGACGGCGTCATGAAGGGCCGTCAGTCTTGAAGAGAGCAGCGCTACCCCAAGGCTAGCCCTGTCAGGGTTCTGCAGGCAGAGCATCGCCGCCTTGGAGTCGCAGAAGATGGCTGCCGCGGCCGCTGGTAGCTCCTCTGCAAGTAGGTCCACAGCAAGGTGGAGTCCTGCTAGCTCTGCTACGGTAGAGCTTGCATGCCCCGGGAGACGGCACAGTTTGCTCTTTCGTAGGGCCGGTGCAACGCAGGCTGCTGTGGATGAGCCCGTCTCCGGTATCACGGATCCATCGACGAAGATGTGAAGGTGGTCCCCAAGTCTCTCTTGGAGGAGAGAGGCTGCCGTCTGCTGTAGGGCACATGTTGGGGAACGGTTCTTCGAGACACCTGGCAGCTCCGTCGAGATAGGGATTGGTGGTCGATGTGGTGGGCGAGGCTCTACAACGTTTGCAGGCATGTCCCCTATGACTTCCTATAGAGGCCACACAGCCGTCCCATGTGTGATGCTGGCCGGGAGCGTAGGCAGGTCAGGAGTGCTTGACCATCTGCGGCATGGTGTAGGCGATTAATGTGTCGTAGCCCCTGTAGTAGGAAGAGTAATGACAGGGGCAAGGCACCTCCCTCAGCCAAAGTGGCGGCCACTTGTGAGGTTCGGGGAACGCCAAGACAGAGCCGTTATTGCTGACCGATGCTGCAGCTCCAGTTTCCGCAGGCGGGGTGGGGGCAGCGTCACAAGAGGGAGGGCATACAGTAGCCGTGAAGTGACTGCAGCTTCAAATAGCTGCAGGGCCCACCTGGTGGTACAGTCCTGTCCACGGGCGAGGGGCTGTGAGATCGCCTTGCGGACCCGAAGCGCCTGGGCGCACAGGGCCTTGGTAGCCGGGAGCCAGGTCAGCCGATGGTCAATGCGCAGCCCAAGGTAGGTGACTGCCTTGTTCAATGGGATCTGGACGCCCTCCAAGCGCAGCCGGCCAGCTGAGCGGTGGGCTGATGCTCTGGGGTGCAGTAGCAAGGCCTTGGTCTTCCTGGCAGAGATGGTAAGGCCGATGCTGCACAAGTAGGCAGCCGCAGTGTCCATGGTTCTCTGTAGGGCCGCACGTGCCTTGCGGATGTGTTGCGGTGGTCCCCGCACCCATAGGGCGATGTCGTCCGCGTAGAGTGAGGACTGCACGGGGAAGTGAGGGTCGATCGGCAGGGCAGCAGGCAACCGTGCCATGGCCAGGTTGAAAAGGAAGGGGCTCACCACTGACCCCTGTGGCACGCCTGCAGCGACTGGACGGGGGGGTGCTCTTCGGTTGACCTACACGTACCCTGAGGGTGCGGTCGCACAGGACCGACGTGAGGAACTCCCGCAGGTTGCCACAGATGCCGAGGAGGTCCACGCCCTGCTGGACAACTGCGTGAGGGAGGCTGTCGAAGGCGCCCTGTATGTCGATCAGGAAGAGCATCACGAGGTCCCCGCCGGCCTTGGCGTCCTACAGGGTGGACACCATGTCAGCGATGGAGTCCGCAGTGCACCGCCGCTGCCGGAAGCTCGTCTGTTGGTCTGCCAGGAAGCCGCGAGCACGGGCCACCCAGTCCAGTCGTGCCAGAGCCATGGCCTCCATCACCTTGCAGGCAGCGGAGGTGAGGGAGACCGGTCGATAGGATGACAGTTCCCTTGCCGGTTTTCTGGCCTTGAGGATGGGGGCCACAATGGCTGTGCGCCGTGCCTCTGGCACCTGCCCTGACTGCCAGATCTCATTGAAGCACTCGAGCAGGCGTTGTTGCTCGCTGGTGGCCAGGTTACGGAGCATCTGTGGCGTTACACCGTCTGCTCCTGATGTGCTACGGCGTTTCCCTCGCCTCAGAGCCGCGTGGAGCTCGTGCAGGGCAAGTGGCTCTTGGCAGAGGGCAGCGACCTGGCTGGACGTCCAAGCAGGGTGGATGCTGTGTAGACAGGTGGGCAGCTGGGCAGGGGGGTGTCCGACCGGTAGGATGAATGTACTCTGTGGCGCGGGAGGGGCGAACCGGTCCGCCAGAAGTTCCGCGAGGGCCTCTTCGCTGATTCCAAGCGAGATGGCCACAGCGAGGACGGGTTGACGGCTCGTCCTCTTGCCGGTGAGTGACTTGAGTAGTCGCCAGGCTAGGGGGCCCCTTGAACGGTCCTTGATGCTGGAGCACAGGCTCACCCAGCTCTGGTTCCTCCTGCGCCGAGCCTGTCTTCTACAGCAAGCATCCACCCGTCTGTATTCAGTCTAGTGCTCTGCCTTCCCTGTCCGAATTGCTCTGCGCTCCGTGCGGCGCCTGGAGACACGGAGATTAAGTAGGCGGAGATCCGGGGCAGGGGTGTCCGGTGGCGCAGAGCACTGAGCGGTAGCCGCCTGGGCGCACTCCGCGATGGCATCTAGAAAGTTACAGCGATCGGCCGCCTCACTGCAGTGCTTCCTAAACAGAGACGAGTCTATGACGTGGAAAGTTCTGGTCTTTGGCTTCCTTCCGTGTGCAGAGGTGATCACAATGGGGAAGTGGTCCGAACCCCAAGTGTCCGGAGTTGTGTCCCAGGAGTAGGAGCACTGTTCTGTGGTGAGCACTGTCCTGTGGCACTGTTCGTATGGGGCTTCAGCCCCTCCTCGAAATTTTTTCGTGATGTCATGCACCGCCGACCCAAACCACCCCCGGCGCCGGAAATCATTCTGGAATCATTCTTTTTTTCGCGCTCGAAAATACATTTCGGCACGAACATGGCGAACTCGAGCTGGATTTCGCAGCAACGCCCATGCACCGGGAGTCGCATAACGCAAGGAGCCCCATCCGAGCACAAATTTTCAAGGGCGTTTTCAGGGCGAGCGAGCTCGTCGCGTCATCTCGCGGAGGCTGCGCAATCTGCAGAGCGCATAGATTTCAATTCCGAAACTTTACGGGCATAAAGTTCTGATCAACTTTTGACGCGAAAGGTGCGTTGACATTTCCAAGGTCCTGCTTTAGATTTTCAATTCCGGAACTTTGTGGGTTTAATGTTCTTGTAAACATTTGACGCCAATGGTGCATTGATTTTTCTAAAGTCGTACATCGCACCATACAACGAGGCAAGACAAATCAACACACTATCAGACAAATTTACAAAGCACGCAAAGCGTTGTGGTGGTTCATTTGTGCCGTCATGTCACAGAAAAGAATATCAACATTTTTTTCACCTGCGCCAAAGCATCCATGTCAAGACACTAACGCCAGCAAAGGTAACTATGTTCTTATTTATTTTGCTAATTTGACTTTTATTCGCGAGGACACATTGAGCCTTTTCAATTTTCTTGCTCTCGCTACTCGCGGGCTGCCAGAGCCAGCTCGCGTTTTTCTCGCATACGTGTCTCTCATGTTGCCGGCCACCGCACGGCGCACTTGGGTGCGCGTTAGTTTTTCTCTGGCCGAGCAGATTTTCGCCTGGCAGAGTTTTGGACACTTTCTGGCTAGCAGGCGAGAAAAAGAAACAATGGTCGCTCGCTGTGGGTCGCGCTGTGAGGACTCGACGGATTGCAACGCGTTTGCTTGAGCGCAACCTCTCCAGAAAGTCTTGTCTCGCCGGTGTAGGATACCGAGCAGTATGCGTATGGTTATCTGTGGACCAAGCGTCTCAGGTTTTTTTCGATATTCTTTCGGTAGCCACATTAAGTGCACAAAGTAGGCATTTGATTGTGCCCAACATGCTTTCCTTTGAACTTTTTTTTTTCATTTTGGTGACCCCGCCCCAATAAAGGAAAAATACATTGTTGCGTCGCAGTGAATTGTGGCATTGTGAACGATCGATTTTGTTACTTTTCCTTGTTTTGCGGAACGTAATGGGCCACGGGACACTTCATTTGCGGAATACTCTTATTATATTATTGCGGTAGCAAGTATATGGACACTGCAGACGCATTCCTGCCGTCGTCGTCACCCTCATGTTCCGTGTAAAGTCCAAGGGCTATAATATTGTGACCGTGCCCTGCATGCTGTATGTGCGAGTGAAAGCGTAGGGGAGAGGGTGGCATGGGAGAGCCGACGATGGTGGCTCAGTTTCGTGTGCGCAAGGGAGAAAAGCGGGGAGGAAGCGCGCCGCCTTCCGTCGCACGCGTTACATCAGGGGCAGTGAATAGAGGGGGGGGGGGGGGGCTTGGGATTCTGTAATCTGTGAATTTGTGATTGTGCAACATGTTTATTTGGCTTGTTTGACGCATTACATACAGTGACTTTTTCTTGGATACGTAGATTTATCGGATACTTATACGTATATTTAAATATCTTGTTGCGACGTTTTGTGTATACGTCCAGTGAGCTTTGTTTCCAGTGACACCCTTTATCAAGCTGCATCTTCGCATTTCTAATGCACGAGGGCGAGTCAAATGAACGTGAGCCAGCGCACTCCGCCCAATAAGGGTTCGGTTCATTTTCTGAGAGGCATGCCCCTAGTACAGAGGCATCTCTCATTTACAAAAGTGACATGCAGGTGTGAAGATAAATGTTTTTTAATGCTCTCATACAGTTGCGTGACATAATGGACGGTCCAAAAGTTGATCAGCGGGGTGTCGTGAGGTTTTTTACAGCTGAAGGTGTTTCCCAAAAAGCTATTAGTCACCGTATGGCTCCCGTGTACGTTGAACATTGGATTTCATTGGCCACAGTGAAGCGCTAGAGCAAACGGTCCAAAGAAGGACGTGAAAATTACAAAGACGGTCCAAGACCGGGCCAAAGCCACCGTGCAATTGCTCCAACACAATTGCAAAAGCTGATGAGCTGATTAGACAAGAACGGAGGATAAGCATCGATGAACTGGCAGAGCGTGTGAACATCAGTCACGGTTCGGTTCACACTATGTTTCATGAACATCTCGGTTATCGGCTCTCGTGTGCGCAATGGATGCCGCCAGAAGACGGAGAGGTTCGGTGTTACCTTGACTCCTCTGATCCGGTATTATAATGAGGGTGACTACTTGCCTGCAGTTTCGACCGGGAACAAATCATGGTTCCACTACTACGAGCCTGAAACAAGACGGCAAAGCTTACAATAGAAACATTCGAATTCACCACCCTCAAAGAAAGCAAAGGCCGTAATTTCTGCCGGAAAGGTGTTGACTTTTATTTATATAGTCAGGGGCCATTATTAATTGAATTTACTAAACCTGGAGAGAATATCGATCGTTTCCGATAGTGTGAAACTCCGGATCGGCTGCGTGTCGCAATCAAAAACAAACGATGTGAAAAATAGGCGAATGGGGTAATTTTGCTCCACGACAATGCCCCTCCCCACGTCGCTGATGTGGTTAACCTAACACAAAACTGGCAAACTTCACGTGAGAAACGCTGAAACATCAGCCATAAAGCCCAGGCCTGTCGCCTTGCGACTTCCACATTTTGGGGCAATTAAAGAGCCCGCTCGAGGGAACCAGATTCGTATCGGACGATGCCGCGAAAGAGTCAGTTACCGACTTTTTAAAGCTGCAACCCGAGAATTTTTTTATGAGACGGGAATCACGTGACTCGTTAGTAAGTAGTACAAATGTCTAAATGCTCATGCAGACTACTTTTAAATAAAGTACCCCGTTTTTCATATATTCGCATTGGCTAGCTTTCATTTGACTCGCCCTCGTATATATTGCAGAACTCCTGCTAGTTATATGTGCTCTCTGTTGCGACTATAATTTCGGTGCAATTACTCACAATACACGACCGGTGACAGCTGCTTCTGCGCAATACACTGGAAAAAAAATACAGCGTCATTGAGATTTTTTTCCGGTCTGTTGCATATGTACAAAAAAATGTAAACAAGTTTCTTAAATGACAAAGTTTCATTAAAATGTGTGTCCTCAACTTCTTCATTGAATAGCCTTTACATTTTTTATATCAGCAGCATGTACTGCTTTGCTGGTTTCGAACTGATATGGTTCTGAAGTTCGTGTGATATTTTCTTTACTTATTAAATAGACAAAAAACATGGAACCATTGGTACCAGTTATTTTGGGCACAATGTTTGGGATATACGAGTATAATCTTTTATGAAAAAATACATATTTTACTTGTCTTGACCGTGCATAGCGTTCAAGAATTCGTTTGCAGCATCTTTGGCAAAGGCAGTGCAGTTATTCATGTATTTGATCCCTCGACAAATTCTATAAGGAGGAGGCCGAGCTGTCGTGAGCCTCCCCCCCCCCCCCCCCCCCCGCCCGAGCGAGATTTCTGGCTAAGCCACGGCAGAGGTGATGGCACGTCTACGACTCACGACTCACGAATTGAACTTCAGTTTAGTCTTATTGAATTCGGCCGCTTCTCTGGCCGGGTAAAATGTTTCGACCGGGTTTGCCCTCTACGCTAGACCAGGCTGCACAGCGCGCCGCTATTTACCGCGAGTATCGGTAAGCCCATCCTCACGTTTCGTGAATAGGGAGAGCTGCACTGTCTTGAGTGCATTTTCGGCCAGGAAGACGGTCCTTTTCACGCGCTAAGCACAGGCACAACAAGACAGAGCTCCGTTGTCGCACACCTCGCTGGTTTTCCTGCAAATTCTCCCTTTTGCGTCCCTCGTTGTCATTTGCTCTTGCAGAAAACGCGACACGACAGCTGGGTTTCAATAGGTAGCGGGACAAAATATTGAAGCAAAGGACAGGACACACGGGACAACATCACGTTTTCTCGTTTTGTATAGCAGGACTTGTGCGAGAAATAAATAAAATGAGGCGAGTGGCTGTGGAAGAGAACGAGTCTTGTGATCCCCCCCAGGTTAGAACACAAAGCGGGAGGTGGAACGCGGTGGAAGCGAGGAGAGAAGCTGCCGGCCGGGCCAGATTTAGTGCCGGAGGATTACGAATCGTTGGGTGTTGGTGGAATTTGTACGCGGCAGCTCCAGCACTCCTCGTGCGCGCCGGTGCATTACCTATTTAACGACACGCCAGGGTTTACCGGCTGCCGCCGCTACTGCAACAGCATGGAGCGCTGACGTCGACAACGCGAGGGCGAAGGAACAAATCCCCGCTAACTCTAAACTTTAGTCCACCTGCTTACGCGCATTGCGCGGAAAGCAAGCGATGTGCTTTAAAGCAATACAACAACAACGAATGAACCCTTATCGAATTATTTCCCGCTGCTTCTTTTAGGGAGGGTGCAACGTTTCGAAATAGAAGAAATCAATTAATTGATGGGATTTACCGGCTATGCGGGGGCCAGGAGAGACGCGGACTATTTTGACCGAGGTGGGTTCCTTGACGTGCACACAAAGCAGTGTGCCACAGCCACTCAACTATCGCGGCAATGAAGCAAAGCAGCTTTCTGGCACCTAAATACGCCGTTTTGTCATATTTAAAAATAAGATTGTGTAAAAAGATGCCGGTGCCTCTGTTCCGAGGGCATAATGGCATAGAGATAATTTGCGAATAAAGGCATAATGACATTTAAAAAGCGCATGGGGAAGAGTTTTTGTGAATAGTCTATCGAGTCGCGATAAAACTACTACACCGGATAAGGTAGGTTCTATTCAGTACGTCGGAAAAAAAAGACTATGCAGATTTAACTCACATTGTAGAATCTGCGTGAAACGATCGATGTAATGAAGCGGTGAATTAAATGTTATACAACTAACTGCGATACGTACAATGTAGTTTACTTTCAGCTCGAGCAACGTGTTAACTCATGCACTCATACACGCACCGCACAGGTCTCAATTTTAATCTCATGCAATGCTTGTGCATTACACCGTTCGCAAGTTATGCTAAAATCCAAACGCCAAGTCGGCCAGGTGCAGTGTGTGAGAGGTCGACACAACGATGTGACGAGGATGAAGGCGATACGTGATGCTCGTCGAGGGAAGAACGGCGATGAGAGCTGTGTGCACAGATCGTTAGTACCACACACGTGCTGTGCCCCTATTGTCATGGTTGCACATCGTGACATTGTGGAGAAATCGGCCATGAATGGCCACTTAAACGTGGCACATATCCAATGAGCTAAGAATAGGTAGTCTAGATATACAAAATTTAAGAAAAATCAAAGAAGCTATTGAATAAAATGCTTCCGCAAATCAATCAAGAGATCTGTAGACTGCGGAGATACGTTCATACGAGCCGATACTATAATTGTACGTTCTTTAAGTGCGACGGTATAGGCCTGCTGAAGAACCCGTAATCCCGAAATCATAGCTTACAAAAGAAAAAAAAAACTCTAAACGGAGCAACAATATAAATAGAAAAACGTGTGACATTAGAAATGATCGAACGTTTTGGCGAACACTTACACACACTTTACAAGAAGAAAAAATGTTTGGTTCAGTTCACAACAAAAGTGCATAAAAGGTTCCCTAACGCGGCAACAGTATAACTATATCTAATTAACTTGAAAAGAAACACACAAAAGCGCACAAAATGCCAACGACAGGAGAAAGTCATCATGCCGTTACCGTAGCAGGGCTATGAGAGAGATAATGTTTATTACTCACACAAATAGCACTATTCACAGCGAACTAACGAAGCCTATGTCCACAAGAAAATCGTTCTGGGCTTTCACAGTTTCCCTTTTAAAGTACTGGCCGCGAACTTGCGATTTCGCCGTGGCGGTGCTCCGAGGAGGCACATGACGTCACAACGCGCTGCTCGCCGCGGATATTTCTCTCTCGCTCTCTAGTCACTACTGCGCATGCGCCACTAGTAGCACCGAGCCACAGGTGTTCCGCCGCTGCGCAGCTCCGCGCCTTTCCGCATCCGCCGTTTGGTATGACGTCACACCGCGTTCCTCGTCGTTGCGCTCGCCTCCGTTCGCTTCGCCAGCTACGCCGCATGCTTGATAACATGTCGGAGGATTGAAAAGGAGAGCTCGCGTGCGCCGCAACCACAGTTGAGGCGGCAGTATGGACGGCGACAATTCTGATGAGCAGGAGGAGGCCTGGAATCGACATCGGAACGAGATGAAGAGGAAACGAATCGCCCAGGAAAGAGACGAACAGTGTGCCGAACGACTGGCTAAACACCGCAACATGGCTAGACAACCAGACTAACCTGGACTTGCAATCAAGTTTAAGCAAGGCTAACCATGATATGCCTTAGCTTTCGCCACGTATATCCTGGCATAGGCGAGCTAAGCCACTGCCAATTTTTTTATATGAGCAGGCACGGATCTGTGAAGCATACATAATCAGCCATAGGCGTTTGGATCTCGCTAACGGAGACCGCGATCTCAAAAAAGCTCAATCATAAAACAGGCAAATACCCAGAAAACGCCTAGTTCCGTAAATCTGACCTCCAAGCTCAGCCAAAGTCAAACTGGAACGCGCAGAGCGCCAACGGCTCCGAGCAGCGTCTGTGTGTTTTCCGTCGATCCCATCTCGTGCGCTGTCGAGGGTGCGGCACACGCAATGCTACTGGCACGCTCGTCACGCCGGCCTCCCGAGATGCGCCTTCAGAGCTCGGGCCCAACTCCGACGCGGCCTATTATGCGAAGCATATTAACGTAGGTTTCGGGCCTTCGCGCGACGCCCGGCGGTGGCCACCATTGACCCTGAAGTGGGGTCACGTGACATGACGTCACGTGATGACGTCACACAGGCTGCAATGGGGCCTCATATCGCGCCGTCGGTCACCTCCCGGCGGTGACCATTGACCTTCAAGTGACCTTCAAGTAGGTCACGTGACATGACGTCACGTCCTGACGTCACACCGGCTGCAGATGGGGCCTCATATCGCGCCGTCGGTCGCCTCCCGGCGGTGGCCACCATTGACCCTGAAGTGAGATCACATGATGTGATGTCACGTGATGACGTCACACCGGCTGCAGATGGGGCCTCATATCGCGCCGTCGGACGTCGCCCGGCGGAGGCCTCCACGCTTCGGTTCGCCGCGTCGCGCGCCACCATCGCTGCATCACGTGATATGTGACGTCACGCGAGGGATGAAGCGGCGCGCGCCCGCCGTAGCGTCAGTCTCTGTGCCCGCAACCGCGCCAGCGTCATTGCGCCGGGCGTGTATGCGGTCAACATGCCTCCAAACGCTAAGGACTTTAATAATAGGAATGCAAAACGAAGGCTGCAGCGTGCTACGGAAACCAATGAAGAACGCGAAGAACGCCTAGCCAAGCGGCGTGCTCAATATGCGGCTCGACGACAACGCAACATGCTTCGCATCCACTGGGCTTAACCTTGATAAGCCTCCAATTTTTTAAATACATGTTTAACGCGAAACGCTTTACTGAGATAACCACTGGACCGATTTTAATAAAATTTCTTGCATTTGAGAGACAAAGTCAAATTCAAGTGACTATTGCACGCGGAATTTCGATTTAGAGCCTGAATTTTGTGAAAAGAAATTTCAAAAATTCGAAAGCTCGAAAGAAGTAGATGCACGAAGTTTATAAATTATTAGCTCTACATCAAGAACAGATATCGCAATTCTGTAAACGTAATACATTAGATCGTTCAAAGTGGACAAATTCGACATGGTACGTGATTTTGTTGCGTTATGTAGAAGGGTTCTGCAAAAGCTGTATTTCCATATTAGCAAATGTTTTGAAGGCTTGTGTAACAGATAAATTTTGTCCGCTTTAGATGTAGTTAGATGAAATGCACAGAATTGTGCTATCATTTTTTCTTGCTGAGTTACATTTGTAAACTGGATAGTTTCGTTTTCAGAAAATCTGCGATTTTTGCCAATATTTAATAAAATATTGACAACCTAAATAAAAAATTAGAAAGCAACAGTCACTAGATCTTACGTTTTTCTTTTAAGTACGACAAACCTCATCAAATTTGTTGCAGTGGTTGCCGAGAAAAACGAATCCTCATTTTACATGTATTTAGATAGGAGCACCCGAGCTAAAGCTTCCATGCTGTCGCTTTCAATGCTTCGCCTTCGGGTAAAACAGACAATTTTTTCAGTAGGCAGCTCGCGAGTGGGTGATTTTTATCGCGATAGCAATTATATGGATACCCCACGCGCATTTCTGCTGTCGGCGTCGCCGTCGCCGTGAGGTTCCGTGTGAGTGAAAGCGTGTGAAGGCGAGCCGGCGAACGCGGTTCAATCTCGTGTGCGCGAGCGAGGAACGCGGCCCGGATGCGTGCCCTCTCCTGTGGTGCGCTGGGCCATTTTTTTCTAGGTGGCTTTGGCTGGGCAGGGGGTGAGGCGAGGAACGAGGGGGGTGTTCTTCTTCGGCGGCTGCTAGGGTGCCGCGATGTCCTCCTCGGCCGCCGCTCCGTACAGAGTGGAGATAACCGCGGCGTCCACTACGGCGTTGGCCACGCGAATCGCGGACGCCGTAGCAGACGCATTTGGCGGACGCCGCATAGGGACGCGTTGCCGGCGCTCGTGAGTCTTGAAAGTGATTTGCGACGTGGCTAAAGTGCGCGCCCGCGCAGGCCTCATCTTCCAAGTGATATGCGATGTTTGCAGAGTGCGCGTAGTGCCGGTAGCTTCCTACGCACTGTGCTTTCGACATTTTGTACGCGTTGAAGCGACGGAGGTCAATTGGCTCGTGCGGCTGCTGCCGCCATTCCGAACTACACCGTTTTCACAGACAGTTTCCGCTGTCATCGAGCGATGTGTGTTCATGTTTGCCTATGCGTGTGCGACACCGTGCTGGTTAATTTAGTTAAAACACGTTCACAGTCTATTTGGTTTGAATCCACGATAGAATGTGTAAGCGCGACTGAACAAGGACGTAAAAAGAAGCAGACACAAAAAGACAGCGCTGTTTCTGTGTGTTCCTTTCTACGTCCTCGTTGAGTGACGCTTACACGTTCTATCATTGTTAATTTTGTTGGTAAGCGAATGTTTGCACGTTTATACGGCCAATAAAACTACTATTCTTACTTCGTACAGCTGTCTATTAATGTGCTATCGCAATAGGTGACTCGCCTTTCGGGCGGAACTGCGAATTCTTGAGTGATTCGTGGGCGACTCTGGAATACCTTAGTTCACCACGCCTGCTAAAGCTAGCTAGTTGCAGATAACTACTCGCGCGCAGCGGTCTGCGGATTAAGCCACAGCGTTACGGGGCAGTGGTTAACCGCCGACTGTTGCGTAGCATGACCACGTGTCATGGCTGACCGTACGGCCAGAACTGCACGCAGTGACTCATCCAAGCTATAGGTTGACACCAGAAATTTACCAGGTAGAAAAAGAACCTCTAATCTAATAAAGCTTTATTGAAATGACAAAAATTATAGGCGGCACTGTATGCATTATTTTGACCCATGCAGTATTCAATGATTTCGACTAGCTGCGTGGTTCGCTTCTGCAGTCCCTCGAGTGCATGCGAGCTTTGAAGACATGCGTTAGCCTCGCTGGGGTGTCAACAATTATACCACCTGACTATTGTATTCACAGCTGCAGCATTGTAACCGGTCAACGTCCACAAAAGAGTACAAAGTGTACAATGCATTTGGGTAGCCGTATGGACATACATTACATGTTAGTCAATTCTCCGTTACGGCAATGTTACCTTTGTTGCGACTACGTTTATTAATTATAAATTTATGTATTTATTTATTTACTTATTTATTTATTTATTTATTTATTTATTTATTTATTTATTTATTTATTTATTGTCATTTCTGCTATGACAAACAGAGAAACTGAGTAGATCAGTTACTGCCTACGTCGATATCTCCTCAGCAACCGATTTATAACACAATACAAAAATGTTAAGCTATACTCACACTCACCATCGTAACACTTTCGGCTTGTTGGTGCGTGCATCTTTTAATCTCCTCAGTAAGCTCTTATTATCTTTTACGCAACTATTTAGACTGTTACACACGGTATGTCTCATTGAATGATAACTATGCGCGTCCCCTATTGACAATGTTTAGCGGACGAGCTTCATGCGCATGCTTCTTTGAATTATTTTCCCGCCAAACTAAACTAAACACGACTGTGCGTGAATGCTCGCAGTAAGTGGGGAACGACAAGAAATGGTGTGCGAGTTTCCCCATTGATTTCGTTCTGAAATCACGCTCCGACACAGTAGGGTTGTTGTGGTGGCGGAAGCCGGCTCTGACAGGAGCAGAAACACATTGCCGCATTTTTCTTTTTCTTTTATCAACGAACAACGCGCAGCTCGTAGTATCACCATCTCTCATCCTCCCTTCTCTCTCTCTCGCTGCATCAAGGCGATTCCTCTGCCTCGCTTTTGTTTCTGCCGTCTACACTCCATTCTTGCGCAAAGTAGTTGCTGGAACCACCTCGAGAAGAGTAAACGTAAATCCCCGCGAGTGACAACACTGGAAGTGCAACATTTAAACATGTCCGCATCTATACATATAAATGAAAGTCGTAAATTGGATGGGGTGCGTACAGTGATAAGGGTGACGTGTGGGCAAAGCTACAAGTGTTGGGGGTAATTAGGTGCGCTTAAAAAACATGATTGCCTAAACGCGCACACGCGAAATCACGCGCGCATGCACAGACAGAGAGAGATAAGGAGGAAAAAAGAAACGTTCTTGCTCCACTCCATGTGTCGCGTTTTTAGCGGCAGTTAGGTCGTTTAACAAAGATGCGTATTATGCGTTAGGTATGTTGCGAGGAATTATCAGTTTTGTTAACTGCTCGGAGTCCGGTGTTCGGAAAGGTACGGGAGAGAAGTGGGGAGGTTGGTCGCTCAAACAGCCACGCTCATAATTAGGTTCTGATTGCGAGCACTTTTCTTTTTCTTCGTAAGTTTATCCAAAATATATTGTCCGACTTTGTCAACCTCGGCCATTTTCTCGTCGACTTTCCGGCAAAGAGCGAGCACGTCTTGTATGTACGAGACATACGATTCAGTAGAAGAGTGAACTCGGGTAGCAAGCTCTTTTCTAGCAGCCAGCTGCCGACCGGTGGGATTTCAAAAGAGGTCGGCGAGCTTCTCCCTGAAAGCATCCCAGCTAGAGATCTCGTCTTCGTGTGTCCAGACACGAGGAGTTCCGCCCAAATAGAACAGGACATTGGCTGACATAATGGCAGGGTCCCAGCGGTTGTTTCTGCTAACGTGCTCATACAGGGTGAGCCAGTCCTCAACGTCGACATTATCTTGGCCGGAGAATATGCCAGGATCGCGGGGATTGGTAACGGTAACGTTCGTTGTTGTCGGGGTCGCAGGAGTAGAAGGAGACGAGGTGTCATCACCGAGAGCCATGGCGGAAAGCAGGACGGTGCGGCCGCTGCGTAGCTCCGTGGCGAGGACGGGAAACGGCACCCTCCACAAAATGTTACGCGAACGAAGGGTTAAGAACTGGAGACTATTTACAAAGTATATTTACAAAGGGTGACTGCAGCGCTGGGCAGTTCAGCCGACAGCTCGAGAGCGTTAGTCGTCTTCGTCGGGGCGCCCGCGTGCATCGTCCACAAGAAACATGCAATATGCATGTATCAGTATTTACTCCAGCGGTCTCCTGCGAATTAGGAGTAAGCGGAGGTCGCTACCATCTCCGCCTAAATACATCTGGAGAGCAAGAATGTTCTCGTAAGGCAGCGGCTGCACCGATCCGAATTGAATTTGCCGCATTTAAATGAAACACTACGGTAGACTGCACCAGGGACGCCTTCGCAGTTGGATATGTGAAACGTCTTGTGCATGTTGCCGAGAGTGCACGTGCCCTAGTGTACGGAAATGACGTAACCAAATACCCGTTACATTTATTAATCCATTAGAAAGCTTACGTGCTTAACTTAAGCTACAGCTAGTAGGGATATTAAGGTCTGCCTTAATACAGCACACCAAGGGCCTTTGAGGTACTAATAAATAAATAAGCAAATAAATGCATAAATTTAGAATCGGGCTCGCTCCGCATTCGTAGTGGGCATCTTGCCGCCAAGGCCCGCGCCGCCCTCGTGGATACGCTGGCCTGCCTCGATCGCTCCCCGTGAAGACGCGTCTCTCCGTCTTGCTGCCCAAGTCTCGTCGAATCTAAAGTAAAACGCGTGGTTAGCACGGTCGCAATGATATAAGCGATAATAGTATGTAACAAGTTTTCGTTACATGCGGTTTTAGCAAGTGATATACCCTCTGACCGAACTGAAAGACGTTTCACGTCAGAAACCAAATAGTGCTGACTGTAAGGAGAATATATTTTACTCAGACTCTTAAGAAAGTTTGAAAAACTGTCAAGAAACTGCCAATAAATAAGGGAATCAAAGTTGCAACTGCGCAACAAGGAAAATCGTCCAGATTCAACGCACATGTTATAATCCCTGTTAAACGAAACATTCGTGAAGTGGTTAATAAAATGCTACAAAGGTGTTCATCTTCTGCGACGAATTTTGGGGCAGAATGATTTCGTGCCCACCACGTGATCCACGCGACCGCGCGTATCACACTGTTTCCGGGATCGGCCCACCGTAAGGAAGCCGACCGACCAGACTTGCCGGTGTCGAAGGTCTGACAGTGGGCGGGCGTCGGCGCACCTGTTGCACTGAGGCTGTTTTAAGTAACGTTTGTGGCTGCGTTGTGTAACACGTACCGAGTGGCTAAATAATGAAAAATGAGTCGAGTCAAAGAAGTCGCTGAATGCACTACGCTATTTCATGACGGTAGTGTGTTTTGAGACGTCTATGAGCCGACACAATGTGTTCAGGTTTCATGCCGGGATTTATCTTTTTATTACATAGAACGTAGACTGAGCACTTACTCACGCTAGTAGTGCGGCTGTCAGCATACAAAGTCATATATATATATAAACGACCCACGCCAAACAGTTGGTAAGAGACAACGAAAGCTTGGATTTGAAAAAAAAACAAAGTTATGCAGCTCCAACGCACGTATTTCAATTATTACGTGAAGTGGCTAATGAAATGTTTTACGAATGCTTCTGCACAGCATTTGCAGTGCGGCATAGCGACTGCATGCAAATACGCATGCAATCACGCTGAGGCACTGCCTAGAGCGCCGGCCCGTCGAGACGTTGCAAGCGTAAATTGCGTTCTCTTCAGGACTCGACGGGAAACCGACCGAGCAGATGCAACAAACCCCGTTAAAGAAAGCGTAGAGACAACCTGGCGTCGGGATGGTTGGTTGCCATCTTGAGAAGCACACACAGAAGACGACGAGAACCACTGAGCGCCAGCTGAATTTATTGCTGCTTGGTGAACAGCAATGTGTGCACGAAACTAGGAAAAACATCGTAGCACACGTTGTCAGCACACTTGGCACTCTTTCCACTGAAGTCTGAAACCAATCAGCAGCCCAAGGGCGTGCGCTTCTGCAGGGCGCCTTCCTACGCATCGCGCATGGACGCCCTCCATTTGCTTGTCGTACGAGACCGCACAAGTATCACTGATGCACTTGTTCCCTCGATAAATTAGGCTTCTAACAATTATCTCGCCATGACACTCCTGCTATTTCCAAGCGTTTTTTTTTTTTTTTGTCTTTTAGCTTTGGTTGAAAATGTGCGAGATTCACAGTGTGCTTAACCGGTTGTTTATCGCTCTTTCGCGCTCGACAGCTGTTTCGTGTATGCCCTACGCATATTTTACCGCATGTCAGCTGAATTTGATGAACCAGCCCGACGCGGCATTTCACGTATGGCTTCATGCTTTTCACGCTGCAGCGTCTGTTTCACGACGCATTTGTGTTCGTCTTCTCTGCGGGGTGTCCGTATTGCGCGCAACAGGCTCATTTCTCAAAACATGGGAAGCGCAGCTTTAATTTAAGAACAGAAGTTTAAAAACGTGCGAGTGCGACAAATGTTTGTCGAATGAATAGTAGTATTATATTCTATGGTGACTTTCCCATTTTCGTTGAACATGTGGAAAGCGTCCCGGGGTGACTATCACACGAGAAAGAAAATGGATCGGGTAGGGATCAGGCTGAGGGGGAGACGGGGAGGGGGTGTGGACTCTGCGAGAGAGATTGGTGCCCCTAATGTGCGCACGCCTATGGCTTCACATTTATAGCAGATAAAAATTCGGGAACCGCGATGGCAGGTTGATCATCATCATCCTCCTTTTTTTTTTGTCCCGTGCCCCCCAGGACGACGGCCTCTCCCATCGATCTCCAATTAGCCCTGCCTTGCACTAGCTGATTCCAAGTTATGCCTGCAAATTTTTAAATTTCATCATCCCACCTAGTTTTCTGCCGTCCTAGACTGGGCTTCCATCCCTTTGGGGCCCGTTCTGTAAGTCTAATGATCCACCGGTTATCTACCCTACGCATTACGTGGCCTTCTCAGTTCAATTCTATTCCTTTTAATTTCAACTATAATATCGGCTACACTCGTTTGCTCTCTAATCTGCACCGCTGTCCTCCGTTGTCCTAACGCTGCGCCTAACATTTTTCGTTTCATCGCTTGTTGCCTAACTATTTCTCAAGTTTCTTTCTTAAGTTCCAAGTTTGTGCCCAATATGTGGGAGGTAGTTCGTCTTGAAGCTTCTCTTAACGTAACGATGAACAAATTAACAAAAATAGTTTATATCAAGTATTCAACACAAAACAAAGATGAAGTATCAGTTTCGCAAGTAATGAGATAGTCGAAAAATTGCTGATTGTTAAAATCTGTGAACTCTTCAAATGGTTTCGTTCAATAAATCAAGAGTGCAGTCCTGAAGCTGAGGGTTGCAGTTCGTGACGAATGATACAAGTTAACGGAATTATGCATTGACCTACGAAACAGTAAATAATTGAAACTCGATATCGACAAGCTATAGTGACTGATGTTGGAAGTCGTAAAAGGTCCCGAGTCACACGCATAAGTCACACCGCCAGTCAAGTGGAGGAGGTCGGTGGAGATAAGCGCAAGGGCAAGAAGAATGTCCCGGTGAGGAAAAAAAGTGCGCATAAGCACGCTTTCCACCGTAAGCTCTGTACAGTTTTCGTTGCCTAGCCGACGCCACTGACTACGCTTATTGAGGTAAAAAAACATATCCAGGAATTTTGGACATTGCCCCTCGGCAGTTTTACTTTGCCGCAATGCACCAGCGTAAACTAATGGGCAGCGTTTTTAATATGTATGTATGTATGTATGTATGTATGTATGTATGTATGTATGTATGTATGTATGTATGTATGTATGTATGTATGTATGTATGTATGTAATATATGTATGTATGTAGCACTTACGGCGCTTATTCGGCACTTGGCGAGGTAGCGCTAAGCGCCGCAAATGCGTATTTCATAAGAAGCCAACAAGCACTGACGCCAAGGACCTTGTACTTGGCGTCAGTGTTTGTTGGCTTCTTATGATATGACTAATAAAAATCGGGCCCCTCAGTTAACCCCCTTTCTTCTCGTAAATGCGTATGGTATTAGAAGGAAGGGTACCCTATGGACGTTTTTAACAAAAGCTTTTCAAAACTCAGCAGGCGTTCTGAAATATAATTTTTGAAAAGGCTGCGCACTGGAGTTACGCTGGTATATTGCGGTGAAGTTCAACAAATTGCCACAAGGGCAACGTTAAAAATTTCTGCACATGAGTGTATCCGTAGATAAAAATGCCCGGCTCTTAAGTAAATAACAATAATAAAGAAATCTGAAGCAGGAAGACGAGAGCTTCAGGGAGAAGTTTCCGATGCTCGAGGAACACGAGAGCACGGCACTTGGGACAGTGGGAGCCCCAGAGAGCGGAGGAAAGCGTCGCTCTGATTGGTCTATCGATCCCGACGGTCAGGAAATCGCGGACCGCGCGCTGTGCGTGGCCAGTTGACTCTCGAAAGGCGGAGCGCGCGACGAGAGGCGCTTCCCGCAGGGTGTCGAGTTCCCAGGGCACGCGTGTCACGTCGCGTGCTCGACGTCGGGCAACGAAAGCCGCGTCGCACGAGCGCTCAACGAACACGCAGCGGCTGCGCCTGCCGGGACTGTCACAGCGCGACCATGCGGTGCGCGTCTGCTTCTCGGGTGAGTATTGCCGTCTGCTCGAGCAGACGAAGCAGCAACGGAGCGTGACTGCGCTGGCGCTTGCAATGGACGTACTACGTAATAGTTCGTGACAGGGCTCTAGACCGTCGCAAACAGGCACTCGTCCAACATCGATCTCACGCACTGACCACTGTAAAGTGAGAACAAAGTGCGGCACGCGTCTGCAGACACGCAAGAGGGAGCGAGATCCTATAAAGTCAGCGTTGAAGTACGCTTAAAACTGTAAGCTAGGCGAGTTACTATTTATTAAATAAAAATACGACAGCAAAGCGAAGGACAAAGACGCAGCCTTTGTAATTAACAGTGAAACCAGCCCCTATGCCTCCTTTTTGTACTTTGGCTCTCTTTCTTGCACTAGATCGGCAATGTCCATAAATGCCAGCTCATCCGGCCTGCAAATGCCAACTAGTGTGGTTAGACGCATAAAATTGTCCCGGTCAATGTATTTTTATTCCCCTTCCCTCCCCCTTTCGCACTCTCTTACCTTTTCATGTTTCTCACTTCGTACTCGCCTAGCACATTTGCAAACATGCTGCAAATGCGTGTTCGCGAACTTCAACGTGGTCTTACCTGTACCGGTCGAACCAAAGTGTAGAATATAAAGCAGAACGGTCTGTTTATGAGTTAATACAAAATAGGTTTTGTAATATTGTAATGTACTGTAAAACTTTTGTAATATTGTAAATAGATGGAAAGTGTCAACGGGAAAATTGTAGAGTGACATGAAAAACTCCTGATACAGCTTTCTGTACCTCAATACGTGCTACGTAAAAGTGTTTTTCCGAGCGTGAAAGAAGCCCGAGAATGCACGCAAAGTGCCTCGAGCGGCCAGTCGCGCGACAATTTTGCGTGCATTTGCGGGCTTCTTTCACACTGGGAAAAACACTTTTATGTAGCCCGTATTGAGTAACAGAAGCTGTATCGGGAGTGTTTCATGTCGCTCTACTAGTTTCTCATTGAGACTTTTCATCTAATAATAATATTTGAGAAGTTGATTAATTAAGACTAATGATCAAATTAGGCGGAATGAAAAAAAAAAAAGCTTGAGTATGTCCAAGCGACGGCAAACAACATTACCTTCGTTATATCCAGCTACGTGGCATCGGCGCATTTCAAAACTCTGGCTAAAGTTAGCTGGGACACCCGGTATATAGGTGCCAGCTTAAAAACCATGACATGCGTTAGGCACCTTACTATGAATCCTAACCAACTGGCCCAACTTGCTGTCTTGATGCAATACAAAATAGGAAGCTCGGATATTCTTTTAACCCCTTCCCCCTCCCTTAATTATGGTAAAACTGTCAGTTGTCATTCGAGCCTTGCGACGTCCCAGAAAGCATGCATTATTCTGCGAATAAAAACATTGCTGAATCATGAAATAATCGCCTTCTGATCAGAATCACTGACTGATCTGGTTTAAATAGAAGGATTCCAGTTTGCGCGGTGAGCTCACAAATTTTCATTGCATTGATTGTCTTGATTTCGCTGGCCTGGAAGCACTGAAACGTGATTCGAAAGCCGCTATTTCTTTAGTCAAGCACATGCCTTCTCCTAGAGAGACAAGAAACACAGCATTCACTTGTGAAGTATTTACGTTTCAAAGAGACAGCACTTGAGAATGTGCCAGACATTCAAGCCTCTTATGCCATGTGCGACGAATGGCAAAATTCAGTATCTATTATAATATTTCCAAAGGGAGAACGAATGATTAAGATTTGTTTAAGAAATTAAGCGACGGAGAATTAGTGACACTGAATATGGCAGATTAGTTCTGCGGAAGTCCGGAAGGTGGAGGAAAGTACATGAAAGGGAAAACTTGGAGATCCACCAGAATTGTAGCACAAAGCTACAAAGGAAACCCATAGGGTATTTCTCAGAAAAAAAAAAAGCCCTGCAGTTGAAGAAAAATCTGTCCTGGTCCGGGACACGAACGCGGGACCAACGCCTTTCCGGGGCGGTCGCTCGATCTGCCATCTGAGCTAACCAGTTCTTGTTTTCTTTATTGCCGACTTCGACGTTCTAAATCAGGGTTTACAAAGGACAAAACGTGCTTTGGCCAACACGGTACTAAAATCTTTTCAACAACGCAAATTCATGAAAAACAGAGATCCATTGTGGTGGATCAGGCAGCTCTTTCAAAGCATCTCTCTCACACACAATACACTCAATGAAGTTTTCACGAACCGGTCGAACAACAATGTCTACGTTTTGAAATTGCAGTCTAGTTTTCCACATACGCGGAGGCTCAGGATCATAATGAGGTCATACGGGACATCCTCGGTGGTATCAGTCGGTAAGAAGCGTATTCCATATTGGTCCAGGGGTAAGTGTTTTTTCAATGTTCCCTGCAGAACATTCCAGTGAAAGATGGCATCCCAGCAATCTAAGAATGCATGTTCTATTGTTTCCTGTTTTTTTTTTCATAAGCAGACGGTGTTCCAGGGGATGAAAATACCCTTTACATGAAGCCAGGTCTTAACGGGAAGTGTGTTTCCGTGCAAATTGAAGAAAGATTTAGCGAACGACCATATATGCATTTTTTTCACTCTCTTTAGAACGTCTTGTCCTGGGCCTCCACAGTGTGGAAAACGGTACAAAGGTGCAGGGAGCATCGTGTCCACAAGATCTCTGTATAGTTTTTCTTTGTGACGGTGGACAGGTATTGCTGTGAAAAACGTACATTCATCATCCTATATGACAATACCACTTCACGCAGGTAACCAGTCACGGCTCCTGGCATATTGTAAAACGTCGAAACAACGAATGCTGGAAGTTGTCTACACAGCCGTACCTGTATCACTGTTCGGAGAAAGAGATCGTTTTGATCCCGTTAAAACACAAAGCGTGACACGACTTCTCGCAGAAACAAGTGAGCTAGACCAAGCCCACCTTTCTTGACCGGGAGGAACAGGTTCGTTCGACTCATCCTCTCCCAGGTAGAGGCCCAAATGAAAATAACGAAAACACGGTGAACTTTTTTGTACGCTTACCCTCGCAGCACAGAACACATTCATAACGTACCATATCTTAGAAACTAAGAAAAAGGTTGCAAACAGTTGCTCTAGAAAACATTGACAACTGCTTTCCTCTCCACCTGTCAGCCTTTTCCTTTGCTTTCGAAACTTTATCTAGCCAGTACGATTCAGGTTCGCGGTAACTTCCTAGAGGCACACCCAAGTACTGCGTTGGCAACGTCGACCACTTCGATCGATAAAAATTCTCCGGCGTGTCTTTCCAACTACCCATGCCAGAAGCCGAAGTCTTATCCCAGTTTATCTGGGCTCCAGTTGAAGCTCAAAACTTTTCAACAACAGTCGTTGCCTCTTTAATGCTCGCTTTGTTTGTGCAGAAAATCGCGATATCGTCGGCATATGCCAAAATTTGAACGTGTGCTGCCTGCAGCCGATAGCCTGCTATGCGCTCGTCAATTTTAATCGCCAAACAGAGTGGTTCGAGATAAGCAGTAAACAGAAGGGGCGACAGCGGGCATCCTTGCCGTACCGACGAGAGCACGCGAAAGCTATCGGCGAGTTCCCCATTAACAATGACGCGCGTTAAGCATTCTCTGTACGCCATCATGACGCCTTCCGTTATGACATTGTCAACGTTCGCATGTTCCAGTATGCAGAACAAAGCCTTGTGCGAGACGAGGTCGAAGGCTTTTGCCAAATCGATCTGCATCATCGCGACGTGATCGCCAATCGCATCGCGACACTCAAGCACACTTCGAGCCACGTGTACATTTGTTGTGATACTGCGGCCTTTAATGCCACAAGTCTGGTGCGGCCCTACCAATCCTTTAATTACACTTTGCAGTCGTTTGGCTAAAGCTTTCGTGAATATTTTATAGTCGACGTTGGCTAGAGTTATCGGGCGATATGACCCTGGCAACAAAAGTTTTTTCTGATCATCACTCTTCGGAATCAGCATGATATACGAGGTTGTGAAAGACAAGGGCAATCTTTTTCGCTCATACGCTTCGCTGATAACTTCGTGAAGAACACGAGCCACTGCAGACTTGAAGGTTTTATAGAAAGTGGCTCCCAAGCCATCATGCTCAGGTGTTTTACCGATGGATAACTCGCCTATTGCGCACTCTATCTCACTCAGGCTAATTGGCAGTTCCAGCCGTGTCTCCATCGACTTCTCCATCGAGCTTTGGCATCAATGAGAGAAATTCTTTCTGGTAGCTATCTTTAAGATTCCGCGGATGACCTAAAATTGCTTTAAAGTGATCGGCGATCCCTTGCTTGATCTCATTTTTGTCGGACGTAATGTGATTGTCTTTAGCTAGCTGGCGGATTTTCTTCCGACATGCGTACCTTTTCCCGTCTGATAAGGCTCGTTTCCTTGGAATTTCTCCCGCCCACAACTTCTCAGACCTTGATCTCACAAGTGCTGCTTTGTATTTTTCTGTGTCCATCCTTTCCAGTACAGTTTTCACTTCCTTTAATTCGTTAACGTACACACCAGGCTCGACACTTCCCATGCTGATAAAAAATGCAGTTGCTGGCGAAGCTTTGTTTTTGCTTGTTTCAGGTTGTGTCTAATGACACTGCTTCTTTCAATGGCCATTGTTTTTACTTTCTGTTTAAATTCTTCCCATTGAATGGCAAATCTTACTGGCTTGGCTGAAGTCAGGTTTTCTAGTTCCTTCGCTACAGCATCGACAAAAACATCGTCATGCAACAACTGCGCATTCATATTCCAAAGATCCCAGTTAAAGGTCCGTTTGCTTTGTCTTTTCCAGAACGTGGCAGTTACCAAGCAGTGATCGCTGTATGCTACAGCTTGTACATCATATTCACAACATAAGGGCACTAATTCGGCTGACACGTATAATCTATCTAATCGAGCGTGGCTATTACGCTGGATGTTGGTAAATCGCGGGCGAGTACCGCTGCTAAAAACATCTTCCAGGTCAATCATGCACCACTGCATCTAGAAATTCGGCACTCTTATCGCGACCACGTGAACATTTCGCTCTGTCTTCAGCATTGCAAACACAGGTAAAATCACCCAGCAGCATTAACACCTTGGAACAGTTTAAGTACGCTTCAAGACGCCCAAAGAAAGATCGACGGTCCGTGTCAATATTCGCCACATAGATACAAATATCACAGTAACCCACATCCCAAAAACAAAAATCAGACACTAAGAGGCGGCCAGACTCACACGAAAACATTGACTGCACACAAATGCCAAAATTATTTCGTATGAATATAGCGCAGCTGCCTGATCCACCAACCGCGTGACAAACGTCAAAGTGAGCTCGAAAATTGGACCCCGTTATGTCGGTTAGCTCTTGACTCTCAATTTTCGTTTCTTGGATTCCCACTATATGTAATTATTATCAAAGAGGAGACGACTTAGCTGACATTGCCGTCTTCTTGCACTGAACCCTCGTACATTTAACGTGGCTACGCGTAGCGTTCCTTCGATATTAACCGCCATGGCTACATGGTAGAATGGTGCCCATCACAGTTACACAAGGACGAGTGCTTATAATGGTGAGGCGATAACCACATCGAATGCCACTAAAGGAGACGAAGATCGACCTTTCGAAAAGGGCAGTCAAGTGCAACTTGGGCGTCCCTTCCTGACAAGAATCTAAAAAAGTAGTGCTCAGGATCACGGTCATTGCGCTCACTCCATTCGAGCTAGGCAGCACGGAGTTACGGGGATCGACCGTAATGTTCGGCCGCAGCTTCAAGGTCGACCTCCTTATACCCGGCGCTTTGGGCGGTGGCTCGTCTCCGCCGCTGCCATCCTGTTTCGCCGCCCGGCCCACGGTCTGGTCGTGGGGCCGTTTCCCCGTCGGTAGACTAGCTGGGCTGGTAAGGGTGTCCATGCCCTCAGGTTCAAGGAGGCTGGAGGTCGCTTCCGTCTCAGGTGGGGTTTTCACTTCAGCATTCGGCACGGCGGCAATGCCATCTGCAGTCGCTTGTTGGTGTCCTGTGGCAACAGCCTGAGCGACGTCGTTCTCCTGCTGTTCAAGTGGTACAGCAGACTGCCACGACCTCAGCTGCTTCACCAGCCGCGGACGACGCGTCTTCCATGTCCGCCTTGTCCATGAGTAGGACAGAGTTGTCCTCGTTGCCCACGTTTCCGGTCACACTAACATACGTCCGCTCGCACTGACTGTCCTCATGCCCGAAGCGTCGGCACGCATCACACCGTGGAATACGGCACTCGCGACGAATGTGGCCCGTGCCGCGGCAGCGTAGGCAGAAGGGAGCCCGGCACAACCACGAGGGCCGGTTCGCCGGCAACGCTCACCTGACGCGGAAGGTCGTCGAGTCCGGCTTCAACTTCAGCGTAACCAGCCTTGTTGTTGGGTCCTTATCAGCCACGCCGTGAGCCCGCCACCGCTCGCGGATGGTGTCCGTGACCTTTCCAAACGGCGCGAAGGCAAGACGTACATCCTCGTTAGGAACGCTGTGCAGCAGCCAATGCACTTTCAGGCGTATGTCCTGGTTGGCGGGGTCAATGACGAGACACCGGCCCTTTTTGAACTGCAGCTCTCCAACGCTGAGGATCTTTTTCACCGCGTCGCTGTCCTTGAAGGTCACGGCCCACACATGGCTGATACGGTAGGCCCCGAGAACAGCCACTTCTGGCAGGAGCGATAACTGAGCGAGTGCATCGCGAAAATCTTCCACCCGGCATGGCCGGGCCCTGACATCACAGTGTAGGAAAACCCTATTGAAAACAAAACGCCCTGTTGGCAGACTAGGCAGAACAACTTGGTACTCGTTGTCCGAGGAAGAAATCCTGTTACCGCGGCCCGTCTGGGCCGCTAAAGCCGCTCCTACGGAGCCCATGACATACACGTCTGCCACGCTCGGTGGCCGGAAGTGGAATTCCATCTGAACTAACCAGGAGGGAAGCCGATCGCAAAGCGAGGGCAAATTAGTGACACTGAATATGGCAGATTAGTTCAGCGGAAGCCCGGAAGGTGCAGGAAAGTACATGAAAGTACATGAAAGGGAAAACTTGGAGATCCACCAGAATTGTAGCACGAAGCTACAAAGGAAACCCATAAGGGTTTCTCGAAAGAAAAAAAGCCCCGCAGTTGAAGAAATATTCGTCCTGGTCCGGGACTCGAACCTGGGACCAACGCCTTTCCGAGGCGGTTGCTCGATCTACCATCTGAGATAACCAGGAGGCAAGCCTATCGCAAACGCGAGGGCGAATTAGTCGACAACTCGAGACACTGGGACACTGAATATGACAAATCCGTTCTGTACGCCTGTGAGATACACCTCTCCTTTACTTGGAAAACCACATCAAATGGACTCGCGCAGGAGAGGAGCGCAGGAAGAACACTGCCAAGAACATGTAAACAAGCGAAAGTGTAGAATAAAGATGTCTAGTTGCGTTTTTCTGAATTAGATTTGAAAGAACTGCAGAGAAATATATATTTGCGGAACAGTCACAGTTATCTTGGATCCATAGTTTACTGCTCTACCAAGTTACGTACGAAAAGCGACCCCCGTGTTGTTACTAGGGAAGTTGAGTAACACTGCGTGGCCACCAGTGCCGTACAACCGCGTAGAGCACAGGATGCTGCGGTTGGAAACGCACTGCGCCCACCAAGGAAGGTTAGAAAAACACCCACACAAGCATAGCAGATAAGTGTCCACGTGAGGCGGCTCGACTAATGACTAATGAATCATTCTCCACTTCCTGTTGTATTTTCTCTACTTCCTTCTTAAATAAAAAGATGTTCATCCATAAATATTTTCACGAACAACGGTTAAATTTGTTAATTTTCGCTTTTCCTTCCTGTTTGGCAGTTGCCTCGGCTCTCTCTTTTAGTAGGTCGCTTAATTTGTCAATTCCTCGCGACTCTTGTTTCCATTTGCAAACGTATACGAAAATTGCTGGAGAATTAGGGAAAAATCAGACGAGCTAACGGCTGGCATTCATATCTCTTGTGGGTTGATTTGGCATTGGCAGATTGATTTCGCAGCGCTGTAGGAATGTGTGTGAGGAGTGGTGGCAATGGCGGGGGGGGGGGGGGGGTAGAGCTAAGCCACTTAATTTCGGAGGGGGCGAGCCCCATACCCTGCCTATCCCTGGGTACGTGCCTGATCCGAGCTAACCAGGAGGGCACCCGATCGCAAAGCGCGGCGTATTAGTCGACAACTCGAGATATTGGGACACTGAATATGGCGAAGCAGTTCTGCGGAGGCCCGCAAGGTGGGAGCGTCCCGGAATGGCGTCGGTCCTGGGTTAGAGTCCCGGACCAGGAGGAATGTTTGTTCAACTGCGAGGCCTTTTTTTTTTTCTGAGAAACCCATATGGGTTTCCTTTGCAGCTTCGTGCTACAATTCGGGTGAATGCCCACCTTTTCCCTATCATGTACTTTCCTCCATCTTGCGGTCTTCCGCAGAACTGATTTCCCATACTCAGTGTTCCAGTGTCTCGAGTTGTCGACTAATTCGCCCTCGCTTTGCGATCGGCTTCCATCCTGGTTAGCTCAGATGGTAGATCGAGTGACCGCCGCCGAATGGCGTTGGTCCCGGGTTCGAGTCCCGGACCAGGGACTTCTTTCTTAGAAAGCCGTAGGGGCTTCTTTTGTATTTTCGTGCTACAGTTTGGGCGGATGCGAATTTTTCCCTTTCATAAAATTGAAGTGATCAGATTACAAATAATTGGTGGCAAAGATAGCCTTTACGGCTGCAACTGTATCTCGTGGCTCGCAATTAGAAAGACATAAAACAAGCTCTGTTGAAGCTGTGTTTTCTGCACCCTGGAGATTGACAAAATATTTAGCACATTTGATTTAGTTAGCCTGAGAAAATGTAATCAAGGCTGTTGAATAATGAAATGGAAGGAATCACGATACGCTTCAATTAATATAGGAGAGTCTCAGCCTGCAAGAGCGGAGTAAATTCTCCGTGAGCGGAATAGTCTACGCCAATTCACGGAGCTTGGTCTTCGTTTGAGTTTAATGCGCTTTCGAATAGTGCGTGGTCTACTAATTGAAATATTTTGAGGGGCGCGTTGAGTCGTGCGGATGTGCTCCGTATGGGCTCCCGAGTTCTTGGTCTTTTCCGAGCGACTATTGTACCAGCAGACCCGGACCTGCTCCCACAAGGTCACGGAGAGTGCCTGGAACCCTGCCGCTGTTTTTCGAGGCGCAAGACCCCTTTTTACCCCTTTAGGGGCACTTTCGTTCACCGGCCGCAACTAGTCGAGCTGGGCCTACTTCAGGCCTAGCGCGATTAGGGGCGCTATCGTCGTCGCCGCCGGCCTCTCGAGCCGTCACCGACGCTGTCGTGATGGAGTACGCCGTAGACGGAGAAGAAATATCCCCGGAGGAATATGAAGGCCGATGCCTATGGATACAGGCTGCCATCAAAGCCCATGATCGAGCTCGCCCCAAGCATGGGGATGCCAATGCCCAACAGGATGAAGCTATGACACCGACGGACGCCACCGGCAAGGCCGCCCAGACCAGTGGGGTGAACGCATCGATAAGACGCCGCCCATATAAAAAGAAGCCGCTCCCGCGTCTGCCAGAGAGCGACTACAAGATCGTACACCGGCCGAGAGGCGGACTTCGGCTCCGTGACCACACGGCCACTACACTACTGTACGCCCTGTGCCTGGACATCGGAGTGAACTTTGGGGAAATCAAGCAACACGACCAAGTAAGGATCAATCCTTTTAACAACTCCTTTACCGTGAGCACCCATTCTATGGAACGCGCAGGGAAACACGCGGAAGTACAGCATATCAAAATCCTAAACCAAGTCTATTCGACGAGTGCCTACGTAGCGGCACCGGACAACAGCATCAAGGGGATTGCGTATCACGTTCTAGAAGACCAAAGCCACGCCGAGATTATGGACGACATCGTTAAAGTCAACCCACAGCTAGAGATTGTGGACGCAAGAAGGATGGGAAAATCATCAAAAGCCCTCTCATCACTTTCGCCAACACCAAGAGAGTCCCGGACTCCATTTGATTCGGCGGAGGTATCCACAACTGCTACCTCTTCAGACCCAAAGTGGAAGCATGCTACAACTGTAGAAGACCGGGACATCGCTCGGACGTGTGTCCGGAAGAACGAAGAAATCTCTGCTACAGGTGCGGCGATGAGCATCCGGTCCAAGACGAGCCCACGTGCACGCCGAGGTGCATCCTGTGCAAGGGAGAACACTTCACGGGGTCCAACCAATGCAAGATCAGATATGAGAGAGCGCCCGCCAAGGGAAACAAGAAACGAAGTGGGAAGCCTCAAGTGGAATTTCAGCGACCGGAGGGACAGGGAGCGCAACCTGCGCACCCGAGACAGCAGCAGCAACAGCGAGGCAGAAGCAGATCGAGAAACCGAGCCCAGGGTAACGACCGAGGAAAACGAGACCGCTCAGAGTCCTACCCGGCGCTACCGAACGCCTGGCGGGAAGGAGCACCACATCAGGTGAGCGGGACACCGCAATCCTCCCACCAGAGTAATAAAATTAAGGAACTTAAAGCAATCATACAAAAACAGGAACGAATAATTCAGGAACTAATGAAGGCAATAACGCAACAGCAGCAAGAAAGTAAAACACATATTGCTCAACAACCCGCGATCTTAACACAGGAACCGCGGAGGGAATCCCTCCCCCCGTCAAACTCATCCTCTAGGGCACCCTCACCTGCAAGAGGGCCTCCGACAAAAAAGAGGTTGATGGAAGACTCAGAGAATCACGAAAAACGGAATCACGAGGAAGTAGTGAGCCTATTAAGAACAGTGGCAACGAGATTAGATAAAATTGAGGAAAGGCAATACAATATTGAAGCAAACATAGAAGCACGCTTCACAGCTACCAGAAACGAGACCAGGGAACAATATAAAACCTTAGCACAACAAGTAAGAGTCCTTACAAACGCAGCAAAGGCTACAAACGAGCTAGTACAGAAACATGACAATCAACTGGTTAAGGTGATGGGCAAACTCTTTCCGGCCCCAGGACTCATGGCCTCCACCACAGCGCAATCCATCTCCCTCCCTAAAGCCAATCATGGGGAAGGGCCAGACGGAGATAAGAATATGGCAATGGAACTGTAGGAGCTTCCGCGGAAAGCGGGAGAACCTAGAGCTCCACATTCAAAACCTTGAAAAAGAAAAAATTCCCGATGTCATAGCCCTACACGAAACCAAGAAAAAAGTAGAGGTTCGGGATTATAAAACATATGAAAATGGCAAGGAAGAAAAACCACTCACGGCCTTCTTGGTCCATAGAAATCTAACTGCAATAGAGCACGAAATTCAATCGAACGGTGCAGACTGCCTCCTGATAGAGGTCATACCGCTAAAAAGAAGCGAGGCCCCGCTTTTTATTCTAAACATATATAGCACCCCCAAGGCGGAATCCTCCCCCATAATAAAAGCCATGAACGAAGCCAGAAAAATCAGTAAAACGAATCCCCTAATAGTAGTCGGAGATATGAACGCACAACACATGGCATGGGGTTACAGAACAAATTTAAAGAAGGGTACTAGCCTCTGGCAACATGTTCAGGACGAAGGATACACGCTCCTGACAGATCCGCTGGTGCCAACTAGGATAGGGAACAGTGTGAAAGCTAACACATGCCCTGACCTGACCCTATGCAAAAACATAGTAGACGCACAATGGCACAACACGAACAAAAACATAGGGAGCGACCATTACATTATAGAGACCACTATACCCAGCAGTACGCTCAAGAAGGAAAGAAGAAGGGCGACACGAGTGGTAGACTGAAATAAATTCAGAGAAAGGAGACAGGGTAACGCAGATGGAAAGAAGATCGAAAACCTTTTTTAAATTATGGGGTTTTACGTGCCAAAACCACTTTCTGATTATGAGGCACGCCGTAGTGGAGGACTCCGGAAATTTCGACCACCTGGGGATCTTTAGCGTGCACCTAAATCTAAGTACACGGGTGCTTTCGCATTTCGCCCCCATCGAAATGCGGCCGCCGTGGCCGGGATTCGATCCCGCGACCTCGTGCTCAGCAGCCCAACACCATAGCCACTGAGCAACCACGGCGGGTGATCGAAAACCTAAATGAATGGATTCACAAACTATTGAAAGACGCAGAGCACACCACCAAGACGATAGAGATAGCAGCCGAAAACAAAGCCGCTGATAGCAGATTATTACACATGTGGCAGGCACATAACAGCTTACAAAAAAGATGGATGAAACAAAAACACAACAGAAAACTTAGAATTAGAATAGCCAAACTAGAAACAGAAATCGAAAGTCATTCTCAAAACTTAGTTAAACAACAATGGGGACAAACATATGATCAAATGAGCGGAAAATTGGGGCTCAAAGACACACGGCATCTTCTGAGACATCTTTTAGACCCAGAAAACAGCAGAGCCGCTCACCAGGAGGGATGTAGCACGCATAATTCATGCAAGCCCACTTAATGACGAAGAAATGATAACGGAATTACAAAACCGATACCTATGCACAACGAAAAACCTGACGCTTCCCAACTACAGCGGCAACCCCAACCCTGAACTTGACGAAAACATAACGGTAGCTGAGGTAAAGGCGGCCATGCAGAAACTTAGAACATCCTCCGCTCCAGGAGCGGATGGGGTGACGAACAAAATACTAAGAAATCTAGACGAGGACTCTATTCAAGGGATCACGGCGTACTTTAACAAGTGCTGGAAGAATGGGTGGCTGCCAGAGACGTGGAAACACGCCAAGGTAACTCTCATACCCAAGCCAGGCAAGAAACTCGAACTAAGCAACCTCAGACCCATATCCCTAACATCATGCTTAGGGAAGCTATTGGAGCACGTGGCGCTATCTAGATTACAAGACCACATGGACAAGCACATTCTCTTTCCGCACACGATGATAGGCTTACGGCCCAACCTGTCTACGCAAGATATAATGCTCAGGCTTTCGGAAGAGGTAATAAACACACCGAATAACACCAACACTAAAGCAATAATGGCACTGGACCTCACCAAAGCCTTGGATAATGTCACCCACAATGCCATCATGAATGCCCTCTCCGACTTAAACGTGGGGGAGAGAATATACTCATACATCAAGGCTTTTCTAACTGACAGAACGGCTCAAATAACATTCGGAAGCATCAAGTCGGATACAAGCAAAGGCACACCGCAGGGGTCAGTGCTGTCACCCTTTCTGTTCAACATAACCCTCATACCCATGGGCAAGCTTCTTGCCGCCATACCAAACTTATCGTCGGCACTCTACGCAGACGACATCCCCCTCTGGACAGTCAGGGGAAGCGAAGGTGATATTGAGAGCACGCTACAGACGGGAGCGAATATAGTGACCGGATGCACCAGGAGAGTCGGGCTAACGTGCTCGCCACAAAAATCCGAGCTCCTAGTTATCAGACACAGACCTAAGAAAAACGATCCCTCGGCACAATTGGATGTTAGGGTTGATGGTACAAAAGTTCCAGAAGTACAAACCTTGAGAATCCTGGGAATGCACATTCAAAGAAACGGGAAAAACACAACTACACTAAACAAACTAGTCGCATGCGTTGGACAAACCAACAGGCTCATAAGACGAATAGCTAACAAACACCAGGGAATGAAAGAAACAGATTTGAGGAGGCTAGTGCAGGCTGTCGTTCTCAGCCGTATAGTATATTCTCTCCCCTATCTCAAACTTCAGGCAGCGGAAAAGAACAAGGTTGAATGCCTCATAAGACAATCGTACAAGGCAGCCCTTCATCTCCCTAAGTATACATCAACAGAAAGGCTGCTAATGTTAGGCATACACAACACGCTTCCCGAGCTAGTCGAGGCGCACAGAATCGCATAGTACGACAGGCTAACAAAAACACCCGCGGGAAGACACATTCTAAGGACATTGGATATCAGGCAATAATGCATAGGGACGGATGCCGTGCAAATGCCTAGAGACATACACAAGTATCTGAGAATAGATCCAATCCCGAAAAACATGCATCCCGAGTACCACGAAGAAAGGAGGAAGGCGAGAGCCAAAGCCCTCCCCTCCACAGGCAATATTCAAACCATAAGGAGGCAGTCTGTACGTACGTTGCAGAGCTCTGTGATCACGATGCCTTTTCGATAGGCGTCCTGGGCATGGACCTAAAACCATTCTCAGCCGCCTCTGTGCGGAGCAAAAAGGCACGCGAGGCGGAGGAAACGGCCATCGCCTTACCCGTTATAAGCACTAAAGCCAACAAAATTTTTAGCGACTCGAAGACAGCCGTTCAAAACTTTGCAAAAGGGAGGGTCCACAAACCCGCCAAACAAATCCTAAAACCGCAAAATTTCAACGCCAGACCCATTAGCATCATATGGGTTCCGGCCCACGCGTCGCATCCTGGGAACGAGGCGGCCCACAACTTAGCCCGAGGTTTCGTCAACGGGGCAGTGGGTTAGCCGGTCCTGAGGTCGGCCAGAGAGACCTTGACCACCTACCACGAGATCACATCATATTACAGAAACAACAGAAGGACGCTCCCGCCGCCGGACAAAAGCCTTAATAAACATCAACAAGTGGCCTGGCGGAAGCTACAAACTAACACCTTCCCCAACCCCTATATATACTCCAAGGCCTACCCAGGAGTCTACACCCCCGAATGTAAGCTCTCCGGGGTCACAAAGGCAGATTTAAAACACATTTTATTCGATTGCGACAATCTAAAACCGAAAAGAGAATGGCATCTCTCTAACGAACCAGAGTGGGAGTATGCGGTGTCCAGCTCGGACCCAGCGGTTCAACTGCAGGCCGTCAGCTGGGCTTTGGAAGTCGCCGACAGACAGGGCCTCACGACCATAACAGGTGGCACTAGAGGAACTGATCGGACGGCCACCTCACGCACCCTGGAAGCCCACTAAAGTTTACCAAATCGTTTCTGTTTACGAAATAAAGTTGTTACCACCACCACCACTGAGTTTGTGTCGTTTCATGCTACCATCTCGTCTCTTCGCATTATATTTATTATGCTTTGCTATGTTTGCTTTAATTTGCTTCTGTATAACACACTAGTGCCATGATCGATACATTTTAGGCTGTGGAATAATTATCGTGGTAACAACGACGAAGTTTGCCCGTCGTTATGAAAGAAATAAAAAAAACTAAGTCCGTACCATTGGTAGGTGCCTAAGTAAATTCGAAGAAAAATGCGTGACAACGAATGTATCCGAAGCTCCAAGTTCTACCATATGAAGTTAGTAGTCAAGAAAACGGAAAACATGTGATAAATTAACATTGTGCTTAGGTGGAATGGCAAAATAAAGATCTTGCGGATTCCACGTGCAACGTGAATCGCTGGACGTAAAGACTGCTTCATATATATATATATATATATATATATATGTATATATATATATATATCATCAGCCTGGCTACGCCTACTGCACGGCAAAGGCCTCTCCCATACTTCCCCAACTACCCCGGTCATGTGCTAATTGTGACCACGTTGTCCCTGCAAACTTCTTAATCTCATCCGCCCACCTAACTTTCTGCCGCCCCCTGCTAAGCTTCCCTTCTCTTGGAATTCAGTCCGTAATCCTTAATGACCATTGGTTATCTTCCCTCCTCATTAGATGTCCTGCCCATGCCCATTTCTTTTTCTTGATTTCAACTAAGATGTTATTAACTCGCGTTTGTTCCCTCACCCAATCTGCTCTTTTCTTATCCCTTAACGTTACACCTATCATTCTTCTTTCCATAGCTCGTTGCGTCGTCCTCAATTTCAGCAGAACCCTTTTCGTAAGCCTCCAGGTTTCTGCCCCGTAGGTGAGTACTGGTAAGACACAGCTGTTATACACTTTCCTCTTGAGGGATAGTGGCAACCTGCTGTTCATGATCTGACAATGCCTGCCAAACGCACCCCAGCCCATTCTTATTCTTCTGGTTATTTCAGTCTCGTGATCCGGATCCGTGGTCACTACCTGTCCTAAGTAGATGTATTCCCTTACCACTTCCAGTGCCTCACTACCTATTGTAAACTGCTGTTCCCTTCCGAGACTGTTAAACATTACTTTAGTTTTCCGCAGATTAATTTTTAGACCCACCCTTCGGCTTTGCCTCTCCAGGTCAGTGAGCATGCATTGCAATTGGTCTCCTGAGTTACTAAGCAAGGCAATATCATCAGCGAATCGCAAGTTGCTAAGGTATTCTCCATCAACTTTTATCCCCAATTCTTCCCACTCCAGGTCTCTGAATACCTCCTGTAAACATGCTGTGAATAGCATTGGAGATATCGTATCTCCCTGTCTAACGCCTTTCTTTATTGGGATTTTGTTGCTTTCTTTGTGGAGGATTACGGTGGCTGTGGAACCGCTATAGATAGCTTCCAGTATCTTTACATATGGCTCATCTACACCCTGATTCCGTAGTGCCTTCATGACTGCTGAGGTTTCGACTGAACCAAATGCTTTTTCGTAATCAATGAAGGCTATATATAAGGGTTGGTTATATTCCGCACATTTCTCTATCACCTGATTGATAGTGTGAATATGGTCTATTGTTGAGTAGCCTTTACGGAATCCTGCCTGGTCCTTTGGTTGACAGAAGTCTAAGGTATTCCTGATTCTATTTGCGATTACCTTAGTAAATACTTTGTAGGCAACGGACAGTAAGCTGATCGGTCTATAATTTTTCAAGTCTTTGGCGTCACCTTTCTTATGGATTAGGATTATGTTAGCGTTCTTCCAAGATTCCGGTACGCTCGAGGTTATGAGGCATTGCGTATACAGGGTGGCCAGTTTCTCTAGAACAATCTGGCCACCATCCTTCAACAAATCTGCTGTTACCTGATGCTCCCCAGCTGCCTTCCCCCTTTGCATAGCTCCCAAGGCGTTCTTTACCTCTTCCGGTGTTAGTTGTGGGATTTCAAGTTCCTCTAGACTATTCTCTCTCACCTTATCGTCGTGGGTGTTACTGGTACTGTATAAATCTCTATAAAACTCTTCAGCCACTTGAACTATCTCATCCATATTAGTAACGATATTGCCGGCTTTGTCTCTTAACGCACACATCTGATTCTTGCCTATTCCTAGTTTCTTCTTTACTGCTTTTAGGCTTCCTCCGTTCTTGAGAGCCTGTTCAATTCTATCCATATTATAGTTCCTTATGTCCGCTGTCTTACGCTTGTTGATTAACTTAGAAAGTTCTGCCAGTTCTATTCTAGCTGTAGGGTTAGAGGCTTTCATACATTGGCGTTTCTTGATCAGGTCTTTCGTCTCCTGCGATAGCTTACTGGTTTCCTGTTTAACGGCGTTACCACCGACTTCTATTGCGCACTCCTTAATGATGCCCATAAGATTGTCGTTCATTGCTTCAACACTATGGTCCTCTTCCTGGGTTAAAGCCGAATACCTGTTCAGTAGCTTGATCCGGAATTCCTCTAGTTTCCCTCTTACCGCTAACTCATTGATTGGTTTCTTATGTACCAGTTTCTTCCGTTCCCTCCTCAAGTCAAGGCTAATTCGAGTTCTTACCATCCTATGGTCACTGCAGCGCACCTTGCCGAGCACGTCTACATCTTGTATGATGCCAGGGTTCGCGCAGAGTATAAAGTCGATTTCATTTCTGAGACTATGCAACTATACCACGTATCAATTTCGCTATAATATCCCCAAAATGCCAAAATAGTAAAAATAGCAAATATAGGAACATTTCAGAGACATTTAAAGAAAATTCAGCCTATCGTAGTAGCCATGTATGGTCCTCCTAACGATGTGTCTCGTTCCGATAAGAAAATACGAATCATACTCATACTTAATTCTGAACTCATTCTTTTTGTTGTAGTAACGAAAAGTGATTGAGGTGGTGTAATTTTTGACTCTCTTTAGCCGCGAAATGTGTTGAGCTTGAGTTTTTAGGGCTCCTACATCCGTACTCTTGCTACGGCACGTTGAGGTAGCAAGCACGCGAGAGCGCGTACAGCAAGCTTTTTAAGATTAGTCGGGCGAGCATATGTCTGGCATTGATCTCTAATTACATCTGCTATCTGCAATGCTTCCCGCGCTCACGAATGATGCACCGGCCCAGTGGGAAAGCGCGATGGCGCCGCTGCAGTGGATCAGGCAGCTGTTCAGATAAGGAGAGCCGCAAAACTGGTCCTGAATATGTTTCCAATTCGCTTAATTTTTTATATTACGCATAAAGATCCTCCCACACCGCGGAAATGCGACTACTTTTCCAACAGGCATTTTTTTTTCACGCACAAGAAATCTTATCTGCGACAACTGCCAAAAATATTGTTATCGAGTCGCAGAACGTTGCAAACTTTAAAAGATCATGGTATATACGGAACATAATTTTCTGCACGTCAACCCTTTTACTCCACATCTATACCACATCACACAGGGAATTCAGGCAAACTTCGTCCGACAATACGGGAAACAGTTAGGGGCTTATTTAGAGTTCTTTTTAAAAAGCCGTCTTGGATTGAAGGTATTACTTCAAAAAATTTTTGCTCCCTTGTTCGTTAAGTGCTACACAATTTACAAAATAGTGTGTTCACAAACTTTTTGCGTTTGCTTAAAACTGTGCGGCAAATTGGAAAAAGAGGGAATGAAAAGTGAGGTTTGCGCCTAACTTCACTTCTTCAAATAAAAAATTTCTAACTTATGTAAAGTTACTTGAGGACAATCTCTTGATGAACTTCCTGCCAAAACGTACTGCTATATTCTATTTAATAAAAGTATTACAAATAAAAGTATTAAACTCTATAAATAATAAAAGCATTAAACATAAAGGTATTAAGCAAATTGATCAGCTTCGCTGTTCAACGGCATAGGTAATTATCATGGTCAACGGCGTACTTATCCTGATTTTGTTTACAAACCAACGAACTTCACGGCAATTGGACTCGATTAAAATAATGCACCGGCAGCCCGAACATTATCGTAATAGAGGTTATTTAGAAGCTTCCACTAGGCTAATAGAGGTTGACTAATTTATCATTCGCAACGTGCATTAAAAGACAAGGTGTGAGGAAGTCGTATGAAATAGCGAGAACCACAGCTTCAGGTTTAGGATCTCTGAAAGAGTTTATTCGCGTTATCCACAACTAGTAATAATCAGTCGGGCAAGCAAGCTTTGCGAACTGCAGATTCACAGCTTCTTCCATTCCGTGCTCGCGCGCCGCGATATACGCACAAAGAATATTCTCGGTCAGATTTTACGTTCTCCCACGGGAGGTCTGTCCGAATTCCTTGCCTGACAACTCTCCATTCTCTGAAGGCTTGATCATTATTGCGGTTGTGTTGGTAAGACGCGACCGAATACTTATGACGCGGACGGCGAAAGAAGACGATAGACAACACGTGAGCGCCAACTTTCGATAATTTATTGAGAACCGCAGAGCGGAATATAAAGGCTTGTCGTGGCCGTACAGAAGCAGCTACCAACTGACGCGTGAAAACATCGAGGCAGAGATGATCGATAGTTTAGAAGGAGACTGTGTTCCAGTCATCGATTGCTCTACCTTCGAAGGAAGGAAGGAAATCAACTTTATTCAGGTCCTGCAGGCCACGAGAGCTTTGGGCTCTCATGGAGTGGGCGTCTCCCACGACGGAACCGGGAGGTTGAGTCTGAAGGTAATTACAGTATTTGCGTCGTCACTGATTGTTTTGCTGACTGCGCTTGCGTGATGTACGGCTACGACATGGCTTTATATTGCGCCTTGCGGCTCTCAATAAATTGTTGCAACTTGGCGCTCGCGTGTCTCCCGTCCTCTGTCACCGTCCTCGTCTGGTCGCGCGCTCTAAGTTTTAGTCCGCTTCATCCTTATTCATGCGCAGTAAGAAAACGCTTTTAAGTGTACGAGTTACAGTGTTCAACAAAATCGCTTTCGCACTGAATGACTTCTGTGACTGGCATTATCAAGCTATGCAGTGTGGCCTGGTGTTCGACGAGCCCACCGCCGCAAGCGTTGTTGCAGTTCCCTGTAGCCGTGAAATTAAAGCCACTGCGCCGCCTCGCAAGCACGCTGCAGTGCGTACAACTCGGGCAGTCGAAAGCGATTCTTAAAATGGCTGGCTGTTGCATCGCTCACGTGATTGGACTTGACTACAATAATGCACGGGCAGCCCGAGTATCATCGTAATAGGGACCATTTAGACGCTTCCACTAGGCTAATAGAAAATTGACTAATTTATCATTCGCAGGGTGCGAGGAAGTCGTATGAAATAGCAAGAACCACAGCTTCAGGTCTAGGATCGTAAATTGGTTTAGGACGCGTAAATTGGAGCCTCGTTCTCAGTGTGCGCCTTGATTTTCGTCAGCACGTGGCCGCCGCTCATCGGGGCGCCGTGTCGACTTCCTTGGCGGCACGACGCCAGCGAAGGTTCTCCGCCTTTTGCCAAAGGCATCGCGCTTCATTCGGGAGTACGATGGACCCATTTGCCGCAAGGTCTAAGCGAAAAGTGGTGGAACACTTTTCACAACAATGTTTTTCTTCGTGTACGGCATTTGCTTGCGTGCGCCTTTTGCAGCTAGGAGGGATCCACTTCGAGGTCACGTTTTGGAACTCCTTAAGGAATGCTAGTTAAGTCTCAGTTAAGATTTCTTGTGTATGAAAAAATAATAATTATGTGCGTTGGAAAAGGAGTCGCAGTTCCGCAATGTGGACGGGCCTTTATGCCCAATACAAAGATTTAAGCGAAAATGAAAAATATTCGGGACCCGTTTTGCGACTGTCCTCAACTGGACATATCCAGCTGGCTCATTTATTGCAGTGACGTCACCGCGCTTTCCTACTCGGCTAGTGCATTGTTTATGTACGCGGGGAGCACTTGATATGTAATCAAAGATCCATGCCACAAATACGTTGGTCGGGGCAGAGGCCGCGACTAGTCTTCAGCTCTTGCTGTAGGCGCTGGCGCACGCGAATACGGACGCAGGAGCTCTGAGAGCTCAACTGATTTCATGGCGAAAGAGAGGCATAGAACATACAATCTGACTCACTCTTCGTTACTGCAACAAAAATAATGAGTTCAGAATTCAATTCGAGTGTGAATTTTATGCTATTATTAGAACGAGAAACCTCACGAGGAATACCATACATGGTTCCTAAAATAGGCTGAATTTTCTCAAATAAAATAATGCAACACGTTGTTGCATTACTGGATTTACCAGTCCTGGTTGGGCATTCTGTATTACTTTCATAAATATCCACGGTGATTTTTTTTAATAACGTCTCTAAAATTTTACATTTCTTTATCTTCTTGCAATTTTATTATTTTTCGGATTTTATTGCCAAATAAATACGTGGTGTAGTTGCATACTTCTTTTTTTTACATTCCGAGAAATTTTTGGAGATTTGTCTGAAATATTTTCAGATTCATCGCCTTAGCTAAAATACAAAAAAAAAATCTGAATTCGTGGTAGGTGAGAGGCTGAAAAACCAAAGTTTTAGTCATTCTTCAGGAACGTACTGAAGGTGACATAAATTTAACTTGCCGTGGGCCAATAGGACTGGTGGTGTAAACTTGCCGAAAAGAATCTGGTTGGGTGCAATGCGGTAATTTTAGAATGGAGATAGAGGAATGTTATTAGGAAAAAGAGAGGCCAAGGAGAGGTCGTCAGAGGGAGCTGCTTCCGCATGACGTGTGCGACGGTGGCTGCGGGCGGCGCTGGCTCCCAGGGTGAGACGTAGTGCACGTGCACGAAATCCTAAAGAGGAAGGAAAAAAAAAAGACGGAAGAGATGGACAGCCGCAGTTCCATTGAAGCATCGCACGCCATGCGGAGCTTGTGGATTCGGCTTCCGTTGGAGGTAGGCTGGTTTTTCTTCCACTTTCATTTCCCTTTTTTTTCATTATTTCTGCATCTTAATTAAACACACAGTTAATTTCCCCTCGCTCTCCTTGGCTTCACTGTCCTCTAGGTTTATACTGTCATTAATAAAAAAGTCGCAGTTTCGCCCGAAAGGCGAAGCACCGATTGCGACAGCAAATAAGTAGATAGCTATACGAAGCAAGGATGGTAGTTATATCGGCCGTATAAACTTCTAAACATTCGCTTACTAACTAACTTAACAAGCACGATGTCACGCGCGCACAGGTAAACATGAATACATGCTGCTCGATGACCGCGGAAACTCGCTGTGAAAACGCAAGAGCGAGAAATTGCGGCAGCAGCAGCGAGCGAATTGACCTTCGTGCATCTCTCGCTTCAACGCGGACGAAACGTCGAAAGCACAGCGCATACGAAGCTACCGGCACTAGGCGCACTCTGCAAATATCGTAGATCGCTTTGAAGATGAGGTCCGCGCCGGTGGCCACTTTGGCCACATCGCAGATCGCTTCCGCAGCCGCCGGAGAGGAACGCCCCCCCCCCCCCTCCCCCTTTGTCGGCTCACTCCCGTGCCTCGCGTGCGACAGAAGAGGGCGCACTTCCGTCCCGCATTCCTCGCTCGCGCCGCGAGATTGGGCCGCGTTTGCCGACTCACTCTCGCACGCTTTCACTCCCGCATACAGCATACGGCGCGCGGCGACAATTTTATCGCCTTTGGACTTTTCTTCGGAGGCTCGCGACGACGGCAGAAATTCGCCTGGAGTGTCCATATAATTGCTATCGCAATAAAAATATTATTCGTTTATTCTTGTCATTTAATAGACTGAGTACTTCGATAGCTAAGGACGAAGAGGAAGGATTCACGGTGTGAATAAGCGCTCAGGACCACGAACGCAGGCAGCCCCGTGCAATAATGCGATCGGCGACGCATTGATCGTCGTGCAAGAAACCTGCAATATCTGAGGCTGCTGTTGAACTGCAAGCTGGGCTAGTCGATAAAAGTTCTTTATTATGACCAACACGCCAAAAGATAAACGCAAATACTAGACGGATGGTGACACACCACGCGCTGAATACGCCTTCTTGAGAAAGCTTGTTTTTCCGTTAAACTCAGTGTCAAAGTATCGCGGTCCACACGCGTTGTTAGAAAGTAGCAAAGTGCGAATCGTCATTGCCTTTCTACGTTCCTTGCAATCGCTGGTACTGCACAATTGCATGAAGAATGCACGCGTTGCCATATTTTGCACGTGAGGCAGTGTGGAGTCGACCACCGTTGTCAAGGTTGAAATCCTTTCACTATGCAAGTGCCAAAAGCTTTCCGTCGATATTATCTCAATTTGAAAGCAAATGTAATATAAGGTATACCGATAAAGGTACACTTTTTTTCACTTACGAGCTCGCTATTAAATATGCAATAATTATTTCTACGTAGCAATGAGTGATATCCACAACACTAAAATTCTACGAGAAAAATTGACTATCTAATCTAAATTGTCCTAATTAGACCCTTTATCTCTTAAAGCGCCGTGCCACACCGTGTTACTACGAGGGCTATAGAGAGAGAAAGCGCAACAAAAAAGCAGCGGCGTTGCTCAACCTCCCCTGTTTGCCGCCTGGGGAAAGGGAAAGGACGGAGAGTGAAAACGTCAGGAAGTCATTCGCATGCACATACGATAGCGTCCACTTCGAAGACGGCCGCGAAGTCGTTAATTTTTAATGCTTACGTGACCCAAGCGAAAATTGCGCAGGCACTGTGATCGCAAATTCGCCATGATCCACTCCAGAATGCTACTTTCTTAATTATAAAGCAGTAATTGGGAACGTAATAATTTTATTGCTCTTTCCAACACTGCCGCTGACTACTAGGTGGCTACTCCACTTTTCTGCTTTCTGGGGCGCACAACAGTGAAATATGTCTTTTTATTGAGCTATAATGTATCAAATCAAATATAAACAATACGCTTCTAAGAAGCTAGGACAGGAGGATAGTACAAGACTAGGCAAGACACTTCCACGTTCCTTGTGTTTCGTTGCGCTAAATTGTATCAAGTTTATTCTAGCGAACTCGCCCAGCAGCAAGTAAAGCTTATCACATGCAGACTTGCTATAGGCTAATAATGGCCGATGATTATCCGGTGTATCTCATTTTGCTATATGCTGTTACTGGAGCACGAAAGCTCGCGCTGGACAGCAACGGGCGAAAAACCCGTCGGCGTTCGCGTAGTTCCGTCGTCTGGACGGGGCCTCCGCTCCAGGAAATGCGCCTCAAGCCTCGCGCACATCCCACACCAGCGAAACGCGTGCCGCACGACTGCACTGGTCAGCGCCAGAACAGCGGCAACCACGTGATAGCTGCGGTGCTCATGTGCTCTGTGTGCTGATCTGCTTGCACCAGTCAAGACAGAGCAGCATCTTAGGTTCGCCTGCTGCGCTGTCCCTGCTGCGCTTACTTTGTTTGAGCGAAAGCTCTGTCGTTACCCCAGTGCTAAAACTGCCGTCACAAGCTATACAGATCGGCGCTTCAAACTGCATTGAGATTTTTGAAAATATAGCAGCGACCTTATAACGCACTCAAGTTGCGCAGATTTTATTAGATTTCAACTGTAGTGCACAGTGCAATGCCCAGAAACAAGTTTTATTCAGAACAATCATGCTCAATCTTCTTTTTGCTCTATATATCAAGATTCGTTTTATGGACTTCTTTTAGCGACAGTTTTGGTCGGGAATCAAGATGCCTAATATCAGCGAGGCACGACTGCCCCTCGAATGCAGAGCATGCTTGTGGATTGGTTGCTCTTTCGTTCCCCTTTGTCGGCGAGTCCGCTTTGCGCATTTCCTCTTCACATATCGCAGAATTGAAAGGGTTTGAACGCTAGGAATAATGAGTCGAGAACGGAGCCGTGAGATAAAGAAGAAAGAAAGGGTGAAACTAAGCTGCGTGCGCGGAAGATTAAGGTAAAACTAATGTTTTCAAATTGAACTTTTCTTCCCCACGCCGGTTGTCGTATAATCTCTCTCGAAAACAAGCGCGTCCCTTAAGTAGCGCGAAAGGCGTAACAACGGCTGCACGAGACTTGGAGTCGCATGACACGTCGCCGTTGTTACTGTTAGCTTTATTCCCTTGCTCGGAACATAAAAAAGTGAACATCGTCTGCCGACCTAAGTGGAAAATTGCCTGGTGGACGTCATAGCTTAGCGACGAAGCCATTTTTATCCACAAACGAAACAAAGAACCACAAATACATCACATAAGCGACATTATTCACCGATCGACTTAATGAGACATTACGGCGTTCGCTGGAGTCGGTCCTTACGTTAGTCCTCTCCCACACTTTTGATGGATGCAAGAGGAATGGTAAATTACGCAATGACGCCTTTGCTTCGCGAATACTTACATGCAGCTATAATATGGTTACTTCGGATGTCGGAAGTTTATAGGACAAACCCGTACGAAAATTGCAAGAGACCCAAGGCCCAAGAGCGAACGCCCCCGTAACTTGGTTTTCCGGCACTCGGCTATCCATACGCTGCATAGGTTAACATTACTCGAAAGGAAAGCAATGCACCGATTTTTTTATTTCACTTACTCTTCGAGTTCCGTATCTTCTTCAGAGGTGGGCTCAGTTAACAGAGACCGGAAAAATGGGAGGAGCACTGCGCAGGCGGTCTTTTCTCGCAACGTTGCAATGATATCCTCCTCCAAATGAACTCCTCTCCCGCGTCGAAGCCAAAAGCGGCGTGACAGTTGTTATACTCGGCGGCTTTGCCGCTCACTTTTTTTCGAAGCGAGCCGGCCAAGTCAGATGCTTTCACCCTTGTGGCAACCGAGTAGAAAGTGAGCCGGCTCACTTCGTTAAAGGGCAATAAAGAAAAATGCGCAGTGAAAAAAATAATGAAGGCCATGTATGGTGTTATGATTGGGGGCTCAATCCCATCGATCGTGATCGGTTGTCAATATTGGAGTCGCGCATGAATTAGAAGGTAGCTTAAGGTAGCTGGCCCATGCCGTCGTCCGACTTATCCACGCTGAGGACGTTGATGAAGGGAAGGGCTGCTTCTCATCGAGAACGAGGAATATGGGTTTACTTACAGTATCTACATCAGTCCAGCATGACTGCGAGAGAAAGTACATCAGTCTAACATGACTGCTTGAGAGATTGTATCAGTCTAACATGACTGCTTGAGAGAGTGTGTTCTGAGCAGCCGCACAACAGCGGTTTATAAACACTCAGTCCCCCCTTGATTCCAAGGGGGCGGAAACGTTCGTCCAGTCATTGTAAACACGCCGCCTCTCCCCGAGACGGCTTACACGCACGCACGCACGCACGCACGCACGCACACACACACACACACACACACACACACAGGTTCACGGTCCGGAACCGACGTCACACCGACTTCGTAGAATTCGGGGCTGACCCCCGCAGCGCGGCCGGGTGCCCCTTTGTCTTGCGTCTCGGACGGCGCGTGGGAAGGAGCCGTAGTTGACGTTCCCGCGGTATCTTCCTCGCTCGCGGCCGACCCGGTTGGCGGTGTCGTGTTGCAGCACAAAGCCTGCTTCGTCGAACTCATTCAGTCACAACGGCGACGAGGCTAGAGCGTAACGCCAAGGAAAGTAGCCGCCACTGTCGAAACTGGCGAGCAAAACTTGCACTGCAGCTGGCCGTTCTTAACAATAGAAAGTAGATGATGGAAGGAGATGCAAGGATACGATGGAAGAGAAAAAAATTAAGGAGATGCATATAAAGATGCTAGAATGAAAAGCATTGTATAGCATACCTGATTGACTCAAGCATGCTATAGGTGACCATTTGTCTCCGCCCTGTTTCAAAGGGGATTCCAATAAATCATCGTCATCATTATCATCATCAGTACAGAATAATATAGCAGAGAGGAAAGAAGTGAGGTTGGGCATGTTGAGAGATGGTCGGTGGTCTCTTTAAGTTTAAAAAAGCTTAAACAATTGCAAACAGATGCTGAAATAATTCCGAAGGTGTAACCTACCATTCCAGCCTGAGTTAACGCTTGTCTTTAGCGTCCCTATATTGCGCACTCATAGAGACACGAATTTGACGAGCAGGATCGAGAACCAGAAAAACTGGAGCGCTCATTGTCCTGCCGCGTTCCGCCCAATTTCGCTTTGCTGAGAGTGGTGTCTCTCCCCAGTAGGCGTCAACGTAGACGCCCATGCATGCCCCTTCCTAGTACTGGGATAAAAAAAGAAAGCAGATCTGCTGGGGAATTTATCATCGCCGTGGTTTTATCCATGCAGGTTCCGAGCTGTTATCGAATGACCACACACGGTTCCGGCTCGGATTGCCCGCGAAATTGCAAAGCTAAGACCTCGAGATTCCGCGGCTATGCGCCGCCGGCGAAAACGATTTCGACTAAGCGCTCGCCACCACGTGGCGAGTGGTTCTGCGAACGGGTGGCCAGTTGGGTGCAGTGCGGCGAGGTTGGCTGGAAGTGACGGGGATCGAACGATCGATGCGTCGTTTAGAGTGTCTCATAATCTCGTTTACAAGAGGAAGAGCGAAGGATAGGAATGTTGCATAATGGTGAACGACGTGCCACAAAACTAACCCTACGCTTAAAGACGAGAACGCGGAGAAAAAAGAAAGTTTTCATTGCCCATGCTCGAAGAAAGTCAACATGCATGCGGAGTGCTGAAGGAAGAGGGAAAGATATTCCAAAGGTACTTCTTCTTGGGCAAGTTGGTGCTTAGATTTCCTAGGTATACTTTGTGGCGCAGAAGTGTATTATAGAAATCTATTATAGAAATACAGCAATGTATGTTGCGCCACAAAGTATACCTAGGAAGAGGGAAACAAATTGGCGTAAATTCGGCGACAAGCAAGATTGCTGCGACACCTCACGTACTGGAAGGTTTGTGCAACCGGAACAACTCCTTGATGAAGTGTGAGGTTAGTCGCTGAACCGGATGGGTTAGTTCAAATTTCTAAAACACCGATATGAGGCAATGCGTGAAAAAAGAGAAAGCAGTAAACAGATGGACGAACAACTAACGCTCCGCAGCGCGTAGCCCGCCTGTTCCGACATTCACGCACGATCTTTGTACCTTGCAAGGATACAGTCTCCGCTCGTTACAACGGACCTACTTGCAACAGACCTTCGGATATAACGTACCATATTTCAACCTTCGTTTGCTCTACCTATTTTATTTATCCAGCGAAGTTCGCTTTTAACGGACCGCGCAACGGATTATCGGCTACAACGGACAATATTAGCGGCCATTTTTTTTCAAGATCGGGCGTATGAAACGTACTTTTACCGTACCGATACCGACTGACAACTGCCTTGCGAGCGTGGAGGAAAAAAAAAAATCTAGGAGGGAGCGTGGCGTGATTCTGCTAGCCTTGCCAAGCCAACCTCCTCCGAAGCCTCCCCTCCAGCTCGCCGGGGCCTTGTGCACGGTGCCTTTCGGATAAGAATGGGCCCACATTGTTGCCGAACTATTCATGTTTCTTTGGTACCTGCTAACGATTAGTGACTTAGTGGCGCCTGCCGCCAAAGGTACGGAGGCGCGTGGCAAGTACAACGCCTGGGCTTCTGCTTCCGCGGGTGTCGTTCTTCGCTTCAAATGCGTTGCCTTGAAACGTGGGGAAAGACTGGGGAGCCAGACACATGACGACATAAATTTCTAAGCATAACTTGCGCATGACACGCGAGCAATATGCATTGCATGGTCCTAGGTATTCTGTGAAAAGCTGAAGTGACACGTGCAAAGAGCTGGCTCATAGTATATTTTAGCAAATAAAATAGAAAAACAGATAACTTTTTTTTTTTTTTGCACGAGAACGAACATAGTTTTCGCGTAAGGAAAATAAATTATACAAAAACCGCTCTTCAAATCATTTCCCTGCTACGGATTTTGCGATTGCACTATTACCAATCTCGATACTATTATATTATTTAGGCACCAACGCAAGGGTGCGTCTTTCCTTCTTTTTTTTTTTCAGCAGCGCGACGGACAGGGACGAGAGGAGTGTATACACACAGCGTTGTGTATGTGCACTCGTCTCGTCCTTCGCGCTGCTGAAAAAAAAAAAATGCCACACCAACTTTCCCAAGCTTCAACAGTGTCTCTTTCCACTTGTGCGTTTATTTTATGCTGTATGCTCGTGAATTCGACTGTTAATATATATAATTGCCGTGTGAGTGGCCGCTAGAGGCATTTTGCGTGTATTCGTGGGCTTCTTTCGCGCTCGGAAAAACACTTTTATGATGCTCGTATTGAGCAAAAGAAAGCTGTATCGGGAGTTTTTCATGTTGCTCTACAATTTTCTCATTGACATATTTAATCTAGCTGTATTTGAGAAGTTGATTAGCTATGTATTAGCTAACTATGTATTTACGCGGGATGCAAAAATAATGAGTGTCTCCAAGCGACGGCAAACAACATTACCTTGGTTCTGTCCAGCTACGTGGCATCTGCATATTTTAAAATCTTGTTGCATGATAGTTGGGACACCCTGTATATGTATTCGCATGCTAAATGACCTCATACGAACAAATGGTCGAGGTAAATGCATGCGCACCAGCGGGAAGTATAACGGCTCGGACCGTGTGTGGGCCAGACCATCGATGTTCCCATGGCAGAAAATAAGGATTTCGGCCTTTCATTGCTTATGCACTGCAACTGGTTAGGCCCCGAGAAGGTGAGGCTGACACACATACGGTACACTCTGTAGGCTCAGGACGAACTGGTGGGCTAGCTGGATGTCTACCGGATCACAGCGCACAATAAATGGACAGGCACTGGCAGAGTAAGGACAGCACGACGCGCTGACCGCCACGCGAAGCGCTCGTCAATGCGCGCGCACGCATGCGCCCGCGCAGAGTCAGGACGACAAGCCCCTCCTCGATAGCTGGGAAATATCTCGTGCGAATCTAAGCCACGTCACACACAAAAGCAAGACTGCACTGCCGATGCAGACCGAGTGACCACGTGAACCCTTGAAACAACCGTTGTTGGGTCAGCATGCCTAAAAAGAGGCGCTGCTCCTTATCACTTAACAACAACGGCGGCATGCTGACGCAACTTTTTTTGAGCTTTAATATCTCGCCTGCTTCAACTATTTTTCAGCAAAAGATGTTTCACCGCTGTCGAGGAAGGGCTTCGCGTATCGTCTTGGCGTTGTTGTTGCTTCTGCGAGCGCGTATGCGTCGATTTGCATATCTACAAGCGATTCGCGTGACACTAAACCAGTTGCAGTCAGCGCTTTGCGGTGTCTTTACTTTGTCAGTCCCTGTCTATTTATTGCGTGCTTTGATCCAATAAATCTGTAAGTAGTGAACCTAATTTTAGTGCAGCTGGGTACGTACTCCGCGGGGGGTGGGGTGGGATCTGCTTGAAGTCGGAGCGCCTGAACACCGGCGGTTATTGCACTAGAACACGTAGATTTTTGCCTTTTTCTTGCCATCGCACAGTCCTATTCTCGTGGCATCGTTTTCGGGCGGAGTCCTTTTGTGTTACTGCGTGTTATTTTATGCGTATTTTCTATCTTTATTTCATAAAAAAGGGAGGAACCTTTCATCTGGGATAGCCTGAAGCATGGTGTGTGACAACTTGATTATATAATTTATATTGTACGTAGTGATTACTTCACTTCATTTTATTACCTTAAAGACCTCTGGATAAGGGTATTAAATAAGGGGTGGGAATACCATCATAACATAACTTTCACAGGACATAACGGAATACGGAAACAACAGAAAGATTACATTTCATATCGAAGTCAGAATACGAACGATTTTAATTTCATCTGCTCTTGCTTGCTGTTCACCATATGTAATCTTAAGGATTCTTTTATCTCGTGCAACTAATTATTAATCAAGAGACTCTTTTAAGAATTTCTAATCATTATTGTTTCCAATGTGAAATGTCAACAAGATCATAAAAGATAGTCACCTGGGTTTGCTTCTATCCGGTTTTCATGTTAGTTGTACACTTTGTTTAAAAAAAACACTTTTTGCTATCCTTTAATGTCGCTATACCTTTATTGTAATCACTTTTCATGCACCACATAAGCAAACATTTCATTTATATTCTGGCTTATTACGTGCCAAAACCACGATATGATTACGAGACACGCCGTAGTGGGGACCGAATTAACTTTGACCACCAGGAGTACTTTAACGTGCTGCACTTAATGCTATAGGTACACGGGTGTTATTGCATCACGCTCCCATCGAAATGCGGCCGCCGCGGCTGGGAATCGAACCCGTGTCCTAGAGCTTAGCAGCGCAACAGCTTAACCGCTAAGTTGCCGCCGCGGGTAACGCAGCATTTCAGTGCATGTACTCACCGGATTTTCCGTCTTATCGCCCGCTACAAAGGGCAAGGCACGAATAATAGTGATCATCGACAAATTCGCTCCAACGTGTCTGGGCCAAGCCTGGTCATCCACACGCGAGCCCTGGCTAAGTTTAGTAATGAACAACCGGGCCCAGGCTTAGTAACACGGGCCCGGGTTTAGAACCACGGGCCCTGGCTGGGCCCGTGGTTCGGTCATGTACGCCGGGGCCCAGGCCGGGCCTGGGCTTGGCATCACAGGCCTAGGCTGGGCTCGGGCTTCATAAAACGGGCCGGGCCAAGAAATCCTGTCCGTGCAGTGCTGTAGGACGAGCAGTACTTAGAAGCAAGGGCTCTCCGATGTGTCGCCTACTGGGAGACATCCAGGGAGATGGTGCACGTCCGCCTGTCGAGGAGTTCACTGCGAGCTCAGAGAATATCTCATGGTTCTCGTTGAAATACGCGCGCAGAATAGTAACTGCAGTTATGCCCACCTTGAAGATATTACATGCTAGTCTTCGTGCGCAACTCGTGGCACAGTTTTCAAGGGACATGAAGCGCAAACAAGTTTCGCGTGAAATAGACTGCTGACTGGAAAACGTCGATTTTGTAAGCAACTCATTCAGACTTGGCTGGTTCTTTTTTGTGGTATGTGCTGCAGTCCGCAGGTTCTACCGTAGAAGAGGAAGTACATTTTCATGCAGTAAAGGTTGAAAGCGTGCAATACGCAGTGAACTGAGATGAAATTCTGTAATGGGGACGAGAGAAAAAAACAGAGGAAGACGCTTGTTGCACGTGTTACTTGCTTCAGGAGAAATAAGCTGGAGCAACCGGAAATGTTCCGTGTCGGTCATCGAGGGAACACTTGCCTGCCTCCTACGTGGGGGTCGCAGCATATCATGAATGATCACACATTCATGTTACGAAGAAATTTCAGTGGAACTTTGCCTGTTCGAATGCACGACAGACTGAGAAACGTTTTCATTAGGCTACCACCGAACTGATTTAAATCGAAGCTAATTCCATTCAAAAGTAAAATCTTGCACAATATCTCCGTCTTGGCCAGACCATAATATCTTCTGGAAGCACACTTTTATCCAAGCCATTCAGAAAGAAGAAATAGATTGAAAAATCAAGATCCATCCCTTTTACAACACCTCAGAAACGATGTCCCATAGTAATCCGGGAAGCTGCATTCTTACGAAAACAGTTGATGTACAACACGGGATTGCAAATATTCAGTGTGTAATCGGTGTACTGAACAGTTCCGAGGGTAACGTCTGTTCGTAACGGAGAAGGCAGGTGACGCAGAGCAGGAACAACTGGCTGCCCGAACGGCTCACACTCGTGCTAAGCACTGGCGATCCGGCTGGCCCACTGGTTGCACAGCAGGCATGGAAGATACGATCTGGCTGGCCTTGTTCTTGTGCTCTTCTTCTTCATTACAAGTACCCCCAGTGCAAAAGCGGAGCCATCCTGGCGACTTACGACGCGGAGATGAGCGGGTCATAGAATTGTTTCAGGCGGCGAACGTGAACATCCCGTCCACGGCGGCGCTTGTCGGATGTCGATGTAAGCGGCTCTATGACATAGTTGACCGGAGAGGTGCGTTCGAAGATGCGGTATGGTCCATCATACTGCGAGAGAAGCTTTGTCGAAAGTCCAGGCGTGGTAGAAGGCACGGACAACAAGACAAGTGTGCCGGAAGCGAAGTTCGGATTCGTATATATAGCGTCGCCATTACGATTGTCTTTTTGTCGTTGTTGGTCGGCGGACGTGAACTTTCGGGCTAATTGACGGCATTCCTCGGGGTATCGGGCGACGGCTGAAACGGGAGCACACTCTGACGTGTATGGTGTATAAGGCAAAAGCGTATCGATGGTATGGGAAGGATCGCGACCGTAGAGAAGAAAGTATGGAGAAAATCCTGTAGTAGTTTGTGCAGCCGTATTATATGCGTACGTGACAAATGGGAGGATGATGTCCCAGTTTGTATGCTCCGATGAAGCGTACATGGCGAGCATATCACCAAGGGTGCGATTGAAACGCTCTGTAAGCTCTTTAGTTTGAGGATGGTACGCCGTGGTGGTCCGTTGAACTATGCGGCATTGAGTAAGCAGAGCTTCAACCACCTGCGACAGAAACACACGGCCTCTATCACTCAGCAGCTCCCGAGGTGGGCCATGACGAAGAATGAAACGATAGAGCAGAAAGGATGCAACGTCACTGGCGGTCGCTGCAGCTAGAGCAGCGGTTTCAGCATAGCGTGTAAGGTGATCAACTGCGACAATAATCCATCGTTTTCCAGCGGGTGTTAGCGGTAGCGGTCCGTACAGGTCAATTCCCACACGGTCGAAGGCACGAGCAGGGCACGGAAGCGGCTGTAATAAACCGTGGGCCGGATGAGGCGAAGCTTTGCGGCGTTGGCGTTGCGGGCACGAGCGGACAAACTTTTGGACAAAAGTAAACATTCCTCGCCAGTAGTAACGTTGGCGCAGGCGCTCATACGTCTTCAAAACGCCTGCGTGTGCACATTGTGGGTCAGTATGGAAAGACGCGCACATGTCGGAACGCAAAGTCCTAGGGATAACCAGGAGCCACTTGCGACCATCGGGCTGGTAGTTGTGTCGATGCAAGAGGTTATCCCGGACAGCAAAATGAACAGCCTGGCGACGCAGGGAGCGGGAGATGGGAGATGCAGGCGAGCCAGAAAGGAGGTTCAAAAGAGAGGCCACCCAAGGATCCTTGCGCTGTTCTGATGCGAAGGTGTTGATGTCGACCGAGGATACCGCCTTAATGGTGGAGAGGGAGGCCGTGTCGGCTGGCAGCGGAGAGCGCGACAGAGCGTCCGCGTCAGTGTGCTTGCGACCTGAGCGGTATATGACGTGTATGTCGTATTCTTGAATGCGCAGAGCCCAGCGGGCAAGGCGTCCAGACGGGTCTTTTAAAGAGGATAACCAACAAAGGGCGTGATGGTCAGTAACCACATTGAAAGGCCTGCCGTATAAATAAGGTCGAAACTTCCCGAGTGCCCAAACGATGGCCAGGCGTTCTTTTTCTGTGACGCTGTAATTGCGTTCCGCTTTGGTCAGCGCACGACTGGCGTAAGCAACGACGTACTCAGAATAGCCAGACTTGCGCTGCGCAAGGACAGCGCCAAGGCCAATACCACTGGCATCGGTATGCACATCAGTTGGGCGGGGGGGGTCGTAGTGTCGCAGTATAGGCGGAGACGTGAGGAGACGGCGTAAGGTCACGAGCGCGGTGTCGCATGCCGGAGACCAGGAGGATAGGTCGTTGGTGCCACTTAAGAGTTGTGCCAGAGGTGATATAATCTAGGCGAAATTCTGAACAAAGCGTCTGAAGTAAGAACAGAGGCCGATGAAGGCGTGGAGTTCTTTGAGTATCTTAGGTTTCGGAAATTCTGCCACAGCGCGAAGTTTTGATGGGTCGGGGCAAGTGCCGTCTTGTGATACGACGTGACATAGAATAATGAGCTGCGCGCGGCGAACTGGCACTTTTTCAGGTTCAGTTGCAGGCCTGCGTTGGTCAAGGACGTCAACACTTGCCTAAGGCGAAGAAGATGCGTGCTGAAATCAGGGGCGAACACAACGATGTCGTCGAGGTAGCACAAACACGTGCTCCATTTTAGGCCGCGCAAGATATTGTCCATCATTCGTTCAAACGTAGCAGGCGCATTGCATGGGCCAAATGGCATCACAATAAATTCGTATAAACCATCTGGCGTAATAAATGCAATTTTAGGGCGATCAACTGCTGACATCGGGACCTGCCAGGAGCCCGAGCGTAAATCCAACGAAGAGAAGAATTTAGAGCCTTGCAAGCTGTCCAGAAAGAGAGAAAGAGAGAGATGCAAATGAGAGAAAGGCAGGGAGGTTAACCAGACTTAAAACCTCCGGTCTGCTACCCTGCGCTAGGGTAGCACAAAGCCTTGACTGACTTTTGCTGCGACGACAGTTCACGTCGGCATTCCAAAACTGACTGTTCTGAAAGTGGCCTGTCGTCAAGGCGTGCCAACGCGGCCGCTAGTGACAGCCGGTGCGCGCTGTATTGAGGACAGTGGCAAAGCACGTGTTCGATGGTCTCCTCGCCGCCGCAGTGTCTGCAAGTCGCGCTGTCGTCCATACCGACTCGGAAGGCGAAGGATCTTGTGTAGGCGACACCAAGCCATAGTCGGCAAAGTACTGCTGCTTCGAGTCGAGAGAGTCCAGATGGGGGTCGAAGTCGAAGGGATGGGTCCAGTCGGTGTAGACGTGTATGCTTTAAGCTTGGTGTGTTCTATAAAGTTTTAATGGCTTCATTTGCAAGCACACGAATTTTCTTTGCAGCGTCTGTTCTTGAGAATGGAATGGAGTCTTGCAAGCCCTCCTCATGTGCAGATCGTGCTGCTGCGTCGGCATGTTCATTGCCCATTATGCCACAGTGGCTTGGAATCCACTGCAACGTGATGTTGCGTCCTTGCTCGACGAGGTGGTGAAGCAGCAGTCTGATTTCTAGAACTAGTTGTTCGTGGGGTCCTCGGCGTAAGGCAGAAACCAAACAATGAAGAGCAGCCTTGGAGTCAGTGAACACGCTCCATTTCTTGGGTAGTCCTTCAGAAATTACACGAAGTGCACAACGAATAGTAGCAAGTTCCGCGGCAGTCGATGTAGTCTGGTGAGAGAGTCGAATCTTTATGGTGGAAGGTTTTGTAGGAAAGATCACCGATCCTGCAGACCCATTCACCGTGGTTGAAGCGTCAGTATACAGATGATGATGCTCGTTGTACGTCTCGTACAGCAAGAGCAGTGAAAGCTGCTTGAGTGCTGGAGACGAGGGTTGGGCTTTTGTTCGTATTCCTGGTACTATTAGTCGAACCTTTGCTTGAGCCAAGCACCATGGTGGAAACGAAACTTTCGCTGGAGCTGTATAACATGATGGAAGGTATGCACGATAGGGCAGGACTGTTTCACAAAAGGAAGCACGTGGTCGATCCTCGGGCAGTGAGGCTAGATGATGGGCAGGGGCTCGAGCAAGGTGTCTTACGTGTGCTCTGAGCGCTTCCATGACTATATGGGTCTTGGCTGGGAAATCGTGTGCAGTGGCAATGGTTTCAGCCGTTAACGAACACCGCGGCAATCCAAGACACACTCTAAGTGCCTGGGCCTGGACGCTTTCGAGTGTACGGATATTACTTCTGCAGGTGTTGGTCAGCACAGGCAAGCTGTATCGTAAATACCCAAGAAAGAGCGTCCTGTACAGTTGCATCATTGCATGTGCTGAAGTACCCCAGATATTTCCTCCAAGAAATGCGCGGTACAGGGTAGACGTCTTTTCGCGTTATCTTATTAAGACGGCGATAATCGACGCAGAACCGAATGGAACCATCTTTGTTTGTGACGAGAACCTCCGGTGATTCCCACGGGCTATTGGAAGGTCGAATGACGCCGCGTTGAAGCATGTCGTCCACGTGCTCACTGATCACCTGACGCTCCTTGGCGGATACGCGGTACGCGCGCTGCCGCAATGGCGCGTTGGAGCCAGTGTCGATGCGGTGGCTCACCGTTGACGAGCGACTCAGAGTAGGCTGAGCGACATCAAAAGAAGAGCGGAACTGGGCAAGCAGGTGAAGAAGCTGGGAGCGCTGCTCGGAAGTAAGATCATTGGCAATGAAAGGTGTGAATAAGTCAGGTGATGGCGGAGCAGAAGTGGAAAGTGCACAGAAGTCAGTGAGCTCTGCATACGAAGCATCAGGCAAGTCGGTTATAAATATGTCATCAAGAGGCTGAACATGGCCAAGTACTTCGCCGCAAAGAGCCATCAGGGCTGCAGGAAGCGGATTGCAGACAACGATGGCGCTGAAACCGGCTGAAATGTCAAGCGTGGCGAAAGGGAGGGGAATGTTTTTGCCGGTCATGAAGAGTTCTGAAGGAGTGAAGAGGACAGCGCCTTCAGAGACAGCGCCACAGACAGCGCCACAGACGAGTACGGCGGTATGGCGATGTCTTCTCGAAGAACTAGCTTAGCGGGAAGAGAAGTGGCGCCGACGAGGGGCACGTCACATAGAGGCGATAATTCGGCTTCAGCACGTGCACAACTGATGACGGCGTTATTTCGCGAAAGAAAGTCACACCCTAGTATCACGTCGTGAGAACAGGACTGCAGAAACACAAAATCCATAATATAGAGAACGCCCTGAACAACAACTCTAGCTGTGCACGCTGCTGAAGGCTGAACTGGCTGGGCGCTTGCTGTGCGAAGAGAAAAACCTAGAAAGTGGCGTCGTAACTTTTCGTAAAGCGCGAGAGAGGCGTTCGTTTAGGACAGACACGGCTGCTCCAGTATCAATTAGCGCAACGGTAGGGACGCCGTCAACAGTAAGGTCGACAACGTTCGAAGGCGACAATGGAGGACTTGTACAGATCGATGGCGACAAAGTTCCTGCCTCCTAAACTGCGGCGCTTAGTTTTCCTCTTGCGTGGGTGAACGGCGCAGACGCATGGGGGACAACAAGCGGCGACGCGGGGAAGGTGAACGACGTGTAAGGACCAGGCGTTCGGCTGGTGGCCTGTTCGACTGCCGACTAAAATAAGTGTCGTGGAAAGGCTGCACGTCGGCGTAGGGAGGCGACTGCACAAACTCATCAGAGTGCAGCATGCGGCGGCGGCAGAGTCGTGCAACATGGCCGGGAATACCGCAGGCATAACATATGGGCCTGTTGTCTTGCGTGCGCCAAGGATTAGTAAAGGCAGGAGCAGGTCGATGAACGGGATGATGAACGGGTGGTAGCGGCCGAGGATGTAGCGCAACGAGTGGTTGACGAGGAGGCTGCGCGGCGACGGATGCGTAAGTAAGTGGCGCGGCGACAGGGTACTGCTGATGCTGCATTGGTAGAGCCTCAGCAACTTGGTCTTCAATAACCCGCCGGAGCGTAGGAGCGAGCTGTGTAGGAGGCTATTGCGGCAACGGCTGCTGTTGGGGTAGCTCAGCGAAGGGTAGCAGAGAAAGCTGACGTGCAACTTCCTCCCGCACGAAAGCTTGGATTTGTGTGAGCGAGGAGCGATCAGAGAAGGCTGTCATGGAAGAGAGGGCCTCGTCAGCCACTGAGGGGCGCCTGGTCAACTCGCGCTGCCTCCTCAACTCGTCGTAGCTTTGGCACAAGTTTATGAGTTCTGCTACGGTGCGCGGACTCTTGGCGATCAACATTTGGAAAATGTCATCGGTGATGCCCTTCAAAATGTGCTTCAATTTGTCATTTTCCGGCATAAAAGCATCCACACGTTTGCATAGGTCGAGAACCTCTTCGATATAACAGGTGAATGTTTCACCGGGTTGTTGCGCTCGCTCTCGTAACCGCTGCTCGGCGCGCAACCACTGGACGGCAAGGCGACCGAAAACTCGAAACTGGTCTTGAACGCGGACCAGGACTGAAAGTCGGCTTCGTGATTTTTAAACCACAGGTGAGCCTTCCCGCAAGGTAGAATATGACGGCGTTTAACTTGGCGGTATCATCCCATCGATTGTGCAAGCTCACCCGTTCGTACGTAGACAACCAGTCATTGACGTCCTGTTCATCCGTACCGCTGAAAACCGCTGGATGGCGTTGCGGGACAGCGCCAGAGCAGGCATGACGGGAGGCAGAGTCCGAGACCGGAGTTCCAGGGTGTAGATGTTCTTGAATACCCCGCACCTCCACCAAGTGTAATGGGTGTACTGAACTGTTCCGAGGGTAACGTCTGTTCGTAACGGAGAAGGCAGGTGACGCAGAGCAGGAACAGCTGGCTGCCCGAACGGCTCACACTCGTGCTAAGCACTGGCGATCCGGCTGGCCCACTGGTTGCACAGCAGGCATGGAAGAGACGATCTGGCTGGCCTTGTTCTTGTGCTCTTCTTCATTACAATTGTATATTTACTATTTACTAGGATTATTTAGAACTCGTTAAGTATTGTAAAAAACTGTAATTCTTTCGAACAGCTGGCTCGTGTGTGAACGTCTGTAACACCTCAGGGTGATGTCAATTTCGCAAGTGTTTTGTGCTTCCGTGGTGCTGTTTTCTCTATTCTTCTATTGTTTAAGCTGCACTTTCCCCATTAGGGCGGGGTAGCCAACCAAATGCTTATTTGTTTAATAGACCGCGTGTTTATTTTTATTAATCCCTTCCACGCAACCCAAGAACAATTTTACTTAAATCCAGCACTGAGGCGTGATATTGTCCACTTTAAACGTTGAGCTGCTGTAGTTGACAAAAGTGTAGCATCCGTGTTATTTGTTTCTCTTTTTTTTTCTTTCCTTTTTCTTTTTTAAGGTTGGAGGGGCAGTGACAGGTTTGTTATGACGCCTCAAAGCAACACTTCAACTTTATTTCCTAGAAGACCCCACTCGGGGATATGATATAATGGGTAGAATTACAACAGTTGTTTAACAAGTTAATATGAGTAAAACGGGCCCTGCAACACTTTTTATCGATGCCGTGAAAAGCACTTCACCTGAAAGGACACCCAGTTTTAGAAATATTTTGCAGCAAAATCTATTTCAGTCGGCACAGTGGAAGCGGAGTTCGCGTCACTCATTAAGGTCGCCTCCACGGTACCTCCCGCTCCTTGTTGGACGGCGGAGGCTACGGTGACCGCAACGCCCGGCCCACTGAACGGTGCGCAGTTTGAATTTGGTTTTAGATGTTCACGCAGATGCCACTACATCAGGTTTTTGCGCCTACAACACGCTAAACTAAACTCACAGGCTGCCACAAGCTGCTCGTCTTGCCGTAGCCGGTGCAGTAGATTTTTTCGCCGCCTTTGCAGCCAACAACTGCAAACTGACTTCGCTGTTTCGCGTTCAGTTTCAACGAAAGGTTAGAGAAGTATGCCCTCTACAAATTCCGCAGCTGCGAAAACGACAGACACCACGTTCTCGCTACGCCTCTACCAGTGGCGTGGCCAGAAATTTTGTTCGGAGGGGGGGGGGGGGGGGGGGGAGCTCACGTTCCAGCTCGACCTGCTCCTTATAGAATTTGTCGAGGGATGAAATACATGAATAATAACTGCATTGCCATTGCCAAAGATGCCGCACACGAATTCTTGAACGCTGCGCACTGTCAAGACATGTAAAAATTGTATTTTCGCATAAATGAGTATATTCGTCAGTCCAAAAAAATAATGCCAGAAATAACTGATATCAACGCTTCCACCTTTTCTGTCTATTTAATAAGAAAATACCACACGAACTTTAGAACTATATCAGTTCGAAACCAGCAAAGCCGTGCATGAAGCTGATATGAAAAACGTGAAGGCCATGAAATGAACAAATTGAGGACACATATTTAATGAAACTAATTCAAGAACCTTGTTTATACGAGGGGAATTCAAAAAGTAAAGGGACTTTTGATAAAGGTACATATAGTTTAATGATAGAAAACTAAAACATATATTATGTTTCTACATAACCTCCCTGCAGTTCAACGCAGTTTGCCCAACATTTCACAAGTTTTTTTACTCCGTCGGAATAAAGTTTTTAATTGCACCCGTAACCAATTTGCTGCAAATCCTCTTCCCCTGAGCGCTTCCTTCAATGGTCCAAACATATGAAAATCACCTGCAGCCAGATCTGGATTGTATGGCGGCGTTTTCAGCAAATGGAATCCCAATTTGATCCTTTATTGTTTCTGCCGTCCGTTTGGCAGAATGTGGCCAAGCGTTGTCTTGCTGCAGGATGACACCTTTTCGCAGTTTTCCACGACGTTTGGATCTCAGGTTTCAGTTTAGTTCGCAACACATCACAATAGTTCTTACCGTTCACAGTTGCCTCTTGGGGTGAAATGGACATCTATCACACCTTCCATGTCCCAGAATAGTGTTTGCCTAATCTTCCCAGCTGATGGTCGACATTAAATTTTTTTTTATTTACAGATACTGTCGGTCCACATCAGGACCAAGACAGGAGTGGTAACAATATATCAACATACAGCAAGCAGTGAACAGAACAATAGAATACAGCGATACAGCAATATATGCGCTATTGTTGAAAATATTCGGACACAAGTTCGGAAAGCTGCTCGCGGGTCCCTGCGTTTACAATGTTTGCAGGGAGACAGTTCCAGTCACGTGCTGTCGAAAGGAAGAATGAGTATTTGTAGCAATGCTTGTGAAATCGATTTTCCTTAACGTGTCTGCTATGTTTATTTCGCACTATGCGGGTCTTAGATTCATCTATGTAGCGAGACTTATCAACAAGTAGCAGCTCATTAAAGGGAAGCTGAAGAGTATGTCGAATTCAATAAGACGCTCATATACGAATGCGGGAACCTTATAAACCATGTAGGTAAAATTTGGGGGTTTTTTTTTCAATTAGGAGCGACGTAATAGTCGGTTGAAATTGCGCTGTAGCTCCGCCCCCCGTCGAATGCCGCGCGCTACTGCTGACGCTGACGATGCGAGCGGAGACCGGAAACCGCGGTGTTGTGACGTCAACTCTAGTGTTTCGTTCCTTCGTAGCGTCCGCGACCGTGCCTGACCGCGCTTGTTTCTGCGTGCGTGCCATTGTAATCTGCTTCGATCGACCCTGCATTCCTTTGTTGGACCCTGCATTCCTTTGTCTGCGTGTATGTAGAGTGGTAGTCAACGTGCGTGATAGTCAACGTGAGTGGTAATCAACGTGAGTGGTAGTCAACGTGGTAGTCAACAGATGAAGGTCACTACACGTACTGCATGAACCGGGAAGCTTTTCACGCGTTTAAACCGTCTTTGTAGATTGCCGACCGCTTTGGACAGCGCACAAATGCCGACGATCGCATCCCCGCTTACGTTCCACGAGGAGGCATGCAGGAACACAACACTACAGTTGTTTGACCGGAAACGAGCTCACTAGATCGGCGAAAGATCGGCGAGATCACTAGATCGCTTTGCAAAAAACGTACTCACCAAAGAGCATTTCCAACAAGAGGAGATCCCAAGACTTTGCTTTCGTTCGCGTCGAAAGCACTGTTCGCACCAGCATCGTTTGCTTCTTCGAGAGGCCGGCTCTTCGCAATCGGCTCGTACATGTAGGGAGTAACGCCGAACTCCTCAGAAAAACGCAGTCTCTCTAAATTTTCCATTACCGTCTCAGAAAAACAGCACCAAACTACCTGGCACCGCGCTTCATGTGTAGCGGCAGCGGTCGGTTACTAGAGTTGACGTCACGAGGCGCCCGACCAATCACAGGCGGAAACGAGACGCGCGAGCTGAGCGTGTCCGCTGCTGCACTTTTCGTCGAAATAAAATATATTTGCGCTTTCTTTCGCTCAATTTCGATACGATATTCGAATTCGGAGGGTTGAAAACCATTATGTACAGATGTTCACTCATTTTTTCTGGAAAACCTTTCAGCTTCCCTTTAATGATTAAATAGAAAAGGCAAAGTCGTTTTTCCTTCCTCCTGACATTAAGTAGGGGCAGGTTTGCCCTCGCGTAAAGTGGTGTTACGGCGTCTTGCCGGCGGTATCGGGAATAAATAAACCGCAATGCACGTCTTTGAACTTGCTCCAGTTTTGACAGTGAATCTTTCAAATACGGATCCCACACTTCACACGCATATTCTAGTATTGGGCGCACGAGCACTTTATAAGCAGTCAGTTTTGTGGCTGGAGAAACGAGTTTAAGCACACATCAAATATAACCTAATCTCTGGTTGGCTTCCCCGACTACGTTTTTAATGTGTGGTGTCTAACTAAGGTCAGATGTTATTAAAATTCTGAGATATTTGTACTTGGTTACGCGATGAAGTGGTTCACCTTGTAGAGTGTATGTGAATGACAGAGGTTCATGTTTGTGTGTGATGGTCATACATACAGTCTTTGCTGGGTTAATAGACATCTGCCACGTGTCGCACCATTGGTGCACTTTTCCTAAGAAGTTATTTAAGAGTATCTGGTCACTAATAGATTTCACTTCTGTCCATGTGACACAGTCATCTGCGAATAACCTCGCTGTAACCGTGGCCGATTCTTTGATTAGGTCGTTAATATATAACAGAAACAACACAGGCCCCAAGAATTGAACCTTGAGGCACGCCTGATTTGACGTCACATACCCAGGACCTATTTTCATCAATACTGACGAACTGTCGGCGATCACTAACAAAGTTATCCACCCATTTGACTACACCTGTATCTCCTAAAATAGCCTTTAGTTTAATTAACAGTTTTCTATGATTAACGTTATCAAATGTCTTTTTGAAGTCGAGAAAGATCAGATCTATTTGTCCCTTGCCATCGATAACTTTGCTGAAATCGTGAACACTTTTAGTAATTGTGTTACGGTTGAAAAGCCCTCGCGAAACGCATGTTAATAGTTACTAAGAATTTTTTCCTGTGACAAAAACAGCCAAATGTACTTAGAAACAATATGTTCTAGCACTTTACAACAGCCTGACGTTAGTGCAATGGACCTGTAATTGGCAGTAGACATGCTGTCACCGTCTTGAAATACGGTTATGACTTTACTCATTTTCCATTCTACAGGAAGTTTACCTGACCGTAGTGACTTCGTGAAGATAATGAAGAGGTACTTCGCAGTCCATTCAGCATACCTCTCTAGAAACAAATTTGGTATCTCATCGGGACCTGCCGATTTCTTTGTATTTAGGTTCAGCAGCAAGTTTAATACTCCTTCATATGTTACCTGCACTTCTTCTGCAACTGGTAGCTGTTGGCGTACCTCAAATTTTGACTGCTTTCCATCATCACTGGTGAAGACACTAGCAAAAAAGTTATTGAAGGCGTCCGCTATATGACCTTTATCCTCAGTAAGTCCCTGTTCTGTGCTTATTTTAGTGACTACCTTTTTTCCTCTTCTTCTTCTTTCTCCTTTTATTCCCTTTACCCCTTTCCCTAGCACAGGGTAGCCAGCCGGTACTTACACTGCTAACCTCCCTGTCTTTCCTCTCCTTTGTCTCCTCCTTCTTAGTTGGAGCCAGGCGCCTCCAAAACTTTTGGGGTGATTCGCGTAGAAAAGTATCCATAGTGACACCATAGTACTTGTCCCTGGATTCCTTCATCATTAACTTTAGCTGTTTACTTAAGTTTGACATTTCATCATGAAGAATGGAATCATGTGTACGCTTATAAAGTGCCCTACGCTTTGCCACTTTTCTTTTCAGTTGTATGATCTCTCTCGTAATCCATGGGCTGTGCATTCGTTTTGTTTTACATTTGAGAGGTACATAGCGGCCTATACATTTGTGGACAATTCGCTTGAAGTTTAACCACAACTCATCGATATGCGCAGATTCATCTTCACTTAATTTTTCAAACTTCTCAAAACAAAAGGCTAGTTCATCTATTATTGAAGCATCATCAGCTTCATTCAACTGTCTGTAATATGAAACAAGTCTAGGGACCCTTGGAAAGGAACTTATATTTAAAGACAATCTTACAATCGAGTGATCCGAGATCTCGGGCAGAATGTCAACTCTATAATATCTCGATACAATGCTATAACTTAAAGAAAAGAGGTCAAGAACAGATTTGCTATTGCCGCAGATCCTAGTAAAGTCACATACTACTTGTGTAAGTCCATGTAAAAAGTACATATCTATAATTGCTGAGCCTGCATCACGGCTTCGCATACCCATTTCCATTTCGTCCCATTCAACGTCTGGAACATTGAAATCCCCTGCTATGATAAAGTTTTTGTTTTGAATGCGTAAATCATGCAGTTTCCTATTCAGTGCGTCAATACTGGCGGCAGTACTTCCCGGAGCGCGATATACGCATCCCACAACCAAGTCGGGGCGTCCGAAAATTTTGCAACATACTGCTTCAATGTCGGATGGTTTGTAAAGGACCGTGTATTTAAGGCTGCATTCCAGAAAGATGGCAATGCACCCACCCCTGCTACTGCGGTCATTTCTGATAACGTTATATCCCAGAGGGCATATTTCATAATCTCGGACACCCTCTTGTAGCCAGGTTTCTGTTATAAATACTATATCTGGGTGATGCTCAAGCAAAATGTGCTCCAGGTCTACAACCTTATTAACAAGGCTACGGGCATTGACGTTCAGTAGCCGAAGCTTGCCCGAATGCGCATGTCAGTCATTTAAGGAAGCAGTGGTTCTTGCGCCTGTATTAGACGGGCTGTCAGTCACCCGATAGCGTAGGTTTGAGGCTTCATCCCCAGCGTACATCATTCCGTTTATCTTCATTTTATCATACGCAAGTGCGACCTTCTCTTTTCTTTTTCTGTATTCCAATGCGCTGTTCCAAAGGCATTGTCTTTTCCTTCTTACATCATGCGAGAAGCCCTCATTGATGAAAATATTCGTGCCCCTGAGTTTATTGCGATTGCGTAGTACGTCCTTTTCTTCTGTGAAGGTTCCCAGGCGCATAATGATGGGTCTTGGTCCGTTTGAAGAAGGTTTTCCAATTCGATGTATACGTTCGACACTTGTAACTGATAGATTCAGTTGCCCCTGCAGAATTCCTACTACAACCTCCTACTTCAAAGTTTGTTCCATCTCATTCTGCGCCTCTGGAATGCCTCTGATCACAATGTTATTAATTTTGCTGTGATTCTCTGTTTGGTCAACCTTTTTTATCAGTTTGGCCACAGTGGATCGCAGAGTTAACAGTACTGTTTCAGTCACTTCTACCTTTTTTACCAGTGCAGGTATCTGAGCCAAAGCCATTTCGGCGCTACCAATTTTTTGTTTCATTTTCGTTATTTCTGCTTTGATTTCCCTTTGCCCTTCTATCAGCTGTAAGAGCAGTTCCTGCGTTTGAGGGACAGGGTTTGTTTCCACGTGTCGACTACACGCCAGTAACAATACAATGACCTCCCAACAGTCGGCAACAAGTACACTAATTGCCTGTGGGCTCGGCAGCACTACAAGACAACGACAGTCATCTAGAATAGAGTCGTTTCGCACCAACCTGTGCAAACAGCAAGACAGGGTTTAACATTCTTTTCTCTCCGGTGTTCCAAGCCCACTGACGGCGCAGATAGCTTCCTGGCTCGAAGAAACCGCCCCCGGGGTTTATGTCGATGATCCTAGGGCCTTCGCTGTCCATGCACCTTCGGCGACAAATGCGCGTTCCGTAGTTCCAAAGATTTCATGAAGCTTGCGCACGTCCAAACACGAAGCAGCATGTTCCGACGGAGTAAAATTTCTCAATTTCTCAACTTCTGGTGATGATGACTGTTTGCAAACCATGCTCTGTTGGATCTGGAGGACAATCCCAATTTCTGTTCCCCAGATTTTTGACCTTGCCGTTGGGTGCGGGAGTTGGCCGAGGTTGAGGAGGACTTTGAGATGAAAACTGGAGGTTTATTTACATTATTTACAGTGAGAGTACACAGAAATTAACAGTCATAAAGTCATTACGGGCCGGCAGCAACTCGGACGCTGCGGCCCGTGGCAAGAAGCTCGAAAGAGATGAATGAAGGAATGCTCCCTTGCTGCTCCCGGTCTCCGGCTTTTAACCCCTTCGGTGTCTCGAAGTCACGTCACGTTCGGCCAATCGGCGAGCCCGCTCACGTGGCGTCAGATTCGGCCAATGGTAGGCGCCCGTGCGAGTGCAAGTCACACCCGGCGCAGAGGGTCGCTCCTTGGGCTCCAATTGTCCGAGGGATTATTTGTTTACGGTATTGCCTTCCTGGTCTGCAACTCCCGTCACAAAGGCGGACGGGGGGGATTGCTCCCAGGGCTTCACGGTGCATTACAGCCGTCGTTGCCTCGCGGCTTGCAAGCGCCGTCACAATAGGCGTATGGGGGGAGACGGGTTGTCTCCGAGCGACCTTTCAGAGCTGCAAAGCAGCTTGGCTCGGGACCCACGTTACCTGGAACCGTGCCAGGCTCCCGCTACACTTTCGGGAAGAGTCAAGCAGTGGGACAATGGCTCCACCTGCGGCGCACGATGTGGGGGACGCCAAGTTGATTGGACGTGCCGCGCCTCGGGAACGTGGTAGATGCGCTTTTGCGCTCCTTAACTAGGTGTGACGCGATTCGATGTGGTCTGGTGAACTCGAAGGAGGCTCAGGAAAAGGTCCCGTATCTAACAGCTCACAGCCTTACTTTCCGGTTCGTGATGATGTACCCAAGTTTCATCTACAATAAGAATTTGCTGTAAAAGTGCGTCTTCCTCGCGACGATAACGGGCCAAATGTTTAAGATGTCCGACTTTTGTGCCTCATGCTGTACTGACAATCCTTTCGGGACCCACATTGCAGACACTTTCCAAATATTTAACCTGTAGTGTAAAATGTAATACGCTGAACCATGACCGACATGTTAAGTATTGGCGAATTCGTCCACTGTGATATGTCTGTGTTCCACCACCATACCCTCAAAGACTTTCAAAATTTCCTCAGTCGTTGATGTCGATGGCCTACCCGATCCTTCCTCGTCGCATAAAGAAGTTTTTCCCTGTTTGAAGCGCTCTATCCATTCGTAGATCCTGCTTCGTAATAAAGAACTGTCACCATACTGCGCTTGCATTCGACGAATAATTTCCGCAGGTTTATCACCATCTGCAAACAAAAAACTAATCACTGCCCCCATTTCCTCCGTGGTGCAGATCGACAATGGAGCTGCAATGTTTACTGGTCTGCTAGACTCTAACGACTAACGCGGGAATAAGAGTGACACTTTCCATAGAAGTGTTGCAGAGCGCTGGATACTAGCAGGGTTACCAAAGCCTATAGCGCGATAAATTGCAAAATTCCCTTTACTTTTTCACTTCCTCTCGTATTTTTGCACGTATGCAACGGCAGTAAAAAAATCTCAATGAGGCTGTTCTTTGTTCCAATATATTGCGCAGGAACAGCTGTCACCAGTCGTGTATTGCAAGTAATTGCACCAAAATTATAGTCACAACAGAGAGCACATATAGAAAGAAGGACTTCTGCAAAATATACATTAAAAATGTAAAGATACAATGGAATAAACAAATGTGAAGATAGAACTTGATAAAGGGCAAAAAAGTCTCACTGGAAACAAAGTTCAGTGTGCATGTATACACAGAAGCTCGCAACAAGATATTTAAATATACGTATAAGTATCCAATAAACCTACGTATCTAAGCAAAAGCCACTGTATATAACGCGTCAAACCAGGCAAACAAACCCGTTGCGCAATAACAGATTCACAGATCCCAAAATCATTATGCCCCCCCCCCCCTCCTTCCACTCTCCCCGATGCATCGCGCGCGATGCATCGTCAAGCAGCCCGTATCGCAGAAAATCCGGCGTCGGCGTCCGGCATCGTTTCCGCAAAAAGATTTTCGAACCACTTATACCCAGGTCATCGATGTGATGCAAGAAATTTACTGAAATAGTTAAATTATGGGGTTTTACGTGCCAAAACCACTTTCTGATTATGCGGCACGCCGTAGTGGAGGACTCCAGAAATTTCGACCACCTGGGGTTTTTTAACGTGCACCTAAATCTAAGTACACGGGTGTTTTCGCATTTACTGACATAGTTGAATTTCTCAAACTAAAATACCCGGAAGAATTGTAAACTACGACATACACGCAATCTACAGAAATGATTGCTCTCCGACTGTAATTTGACTACGCGTGAAAACATAATTCTGTTACGCCGCGGCGTACGCAATTCGGGCACGCCTGCGCGCGGGTGTCTCGGGGGCCACGGAGCGTCGCGCCTGGTTCCTCGCAACACCTCCAGCTGCCGCTAGCCTCCGCCGCATCGCGGCCCACGCAAGAGGCCGCGTTTTTACCAAAAAGCTCGACTTGGTGCGTAGCGTTCGCGGCCAGAGTTTCCCGGTAAACATTATGGTTACGTACGCTCCAGTTGCCGGGAAGCATGAGGAGCAGTCGGAGATCTTTGAATGCTATCGCGTTCCACTCTTAAAGGCGAAGCTCAAACGTCTTCCAAATTTCCTCCTTTGCAGACACAAAACTGAACCACCATTGTCGGTTCACCCATCCCCCCTACCCCCCTATGTTTTCACTCGCGCATACACGATCTCCCTTGGAGTTTGTACGCAACATGACAGCGACAGCAGGAACGCGCCTGGACTGTCCGTATATTCGTAATCGCAATAATATGAGTATTCGTGGCCCATTACTTTCCGCAAGAGAAGTAAAAAACATCGAACTTTCACCATGCCACAATTTGTTGCGCCGCAACAATATACTTTAATCTTTTGAGGAGTGGGGGCGCCCAAATGAAAAAAGAAAACGCAAAGAAAAGCATGTTGGTCACAATCGAATGCCTACTTTAATCGAAGAAAACGTGAGGCGCTTGGTTCACAGAGACCCATGCGCATACTGCTGAGTATCCTACACCGGCGAGACAAAAGACTTTCCGGAGAGGTTGCAATAACATCCAAGTGAATGTGATGCCTTCAAGCGAACGCGTTGCAGTCCGTCGAGTCGGCACAGTGATGGCGGCGAGCGGTCATTGTTTCTTTTAACTTTTAGCCAGAAGGCGTCCAAAACTCTGCCAGGCCAAAATACACTTGACCACAGAAAAACGAACGCGCACCGAAGTGCGCGGCGCGGTAGTCGGGGCAACACGAGAAAAACGCATGCACTCTGGCTGGTTCCGGCAGCCTGCGGGCAGCGAGAACAAGAAAATTGAAGAGGATGAATATGTTCTCGCGAATAAAAGTCAACGTAAGAAAACATAAATAAAAAGCGTAGTTACCTTTGCTCGCTTTAGTGTCTTGCCGTGGATGGTTTGGCGCAAGTGAAAAAAAAATGTTGATATTCGATCATTTCTGTGACATGAAAGCACAAATGAACCACCACAACGCCTCGTCTCATCGGACCTCGCTGCGTGCTCATGCGTGCTTTGTCAACTTGTCTGATAGTGTGTTGATTTGGCTTGTCTCGTTGTATGGTCCGATGTACGACTTTAGAAAAGTCAATGCACCTTTGGCATCACATGTTTATGAGAACATTAAACCCACAAAGTTCCGCAATTGAATATCGGAAGCACGACTTTGGAAATGTCTGTGCACCTTTTGCATCATAAGTTTGAGAACTTTGTGCCCATAAAGTTTCGAAATTGAAATCCATGCGCTCCGTAGATTCCGCGGCCTCCGCGAGATGCCGCGACGAGCCCGCTCGCCATAGTGTTCCTGTATATGCTCCCGCAGGGAGCAGAGTTGCGCATAGGTGCGCCGCCGTGATCCAGCTCTGCAGCGAAGCCACTCCTCGCGCGCGCAGGAGCCAAATGCCGCGCGGTGTTCCGCCTTTTTCTCTAGTGGTCGCGAGCTACAAGCGCCAATTGTTCGCAGGCGCTTAGGAAAGGGCACTTCTTAATACAGGCTACGCTCGAAGGAGTCATTCGTGCAGCCGGAGGGGGTGGGGTTTCAACCAATCGAAGCTTTGTATGTACATATGTAAACACGCATATACAAACACACACGAACGTACAAATAGGGGGTAGGACCGCCTTCGATTCCCCAAAATAATGTATTCCCGTGGCTCGAACAGCTCCAAAGTTCGCTCGCAAACGCGCAGTACGTTGCCACAAAAATAGGTGCAATGATTTTCAGCATGCATATGAAGTTGTCTTATCATGGTCAGAAAGCAAGAAATGTTTTAAAGAGTGTTTAGAACATCACACACGTAAGGTGGACACTTCGCGCATTTTGGCTGCCGAAACCAGCCGATTAATGACCGTCGCCAAGAGAGCTATCGTGCCTGCAGTTATGTCAGTGACCGTTAACAGAGCGCCATTTATCACTAACCATCGTTCACAACAGCTGCACGTTTTCGATACATGCGGTGCAGACACAGATTTAAGCACATTTCAAATGTTGACATGCGCACATTTTAAGCAAAGCTTACATTTATTTACCATTACTATTTAGTAGTACTTACTATTTAGTAGTGCTTACTATTTAGTAGCAGCAAATCTGCAAGTAGAAAAAGATTCAAGATGCAAGAGCTTCTAGCTGCTCCTCTGAACGCACGATCGACGGTCCACTGACAGCAATGGCGATGCTACTGACGGAAACGACGAGTTCGCATGAGTCGGCGATGCGCCCGTAAAGTTGGCTTCGCAGCGGCGCAGATCATTTGACGTCATTTTTCGCGCTCGGCCAATAGCGGTGCGAGCGGCGCCGGAAAAGGTATGCGCAACTCTGCTCCATGCGGGAGCATATACAGGAACACTAGCTCGCCATCAAAACGCCCCTGAAACTGTGCTCTTTGCGTTATGTGACGCCAGGTGCATGGGCGTTGCCACGAAATCCAGCCCGACTTCGCAATGTTCGCGCTAAAACGTATTTTCGAGCATGAAAAAGACATTCTCGACGCAACCCAGAATTATTTTCGGCACCGGGGTTGTTTTTGTCGGCGGTGCATGACAGCGCGAAAAAGTTTCGGGGGGGGGGGGGGGCGGTCTGAAGCCCCCATAAGCCCCCCCCACTGGCTACGCTCGTGGCCTCTACTTGCATTGGAGTAAGTCTGTGTGAGTCCAAATTTACGCACGAAGCGAAAGACGCCGTGGAACGCGCAGACGCGCACTGCGATCGTGGTCAGCGAGGCTTGAGCGACGCCACGACGCTGCGGAGGAGGCGGAAGGACTCGAGCAGACGACGGCCGCCGAATACCGAAAGTGCAAAACTTAATTTTATGTAGACGCTTTGAAAGCAGCGATATTTATTAATTTTTTAATACGTCAAGTATAATGAACATTGTTACCGTTGCATACACTTCTCTGTCCATTGATAAAGTTAATATTTCTTGTGTCGTTTTCACACATTTAGCCATAGAGTTTCGTAGAAACTCTATGCATCGAACTAATTGTCGTACGAGACCTCGATGGCGTCATGTGCAGTTTAGATGGCGGGGTTTGACGAAGCCGTAGGAAAATACGATCGATCTTTACAGAGGCATTGCGCGTTCCCCGCTGTGTGGGATAGAGTAATATTTGACGTAGGTATCCACAGAAGCGTACATTCGCGTCTAGTATAATTTATTTACCATGCTCATAGAGTGTTGTGGGGCCTTATTAAGGTTCGACATACGCAGATACTTCTCCTATCGATGCATATGAAAGGGTCATGGCAGTGGTATCGTAGGGAAGGCCGTTACAGTGTACAACTACGCAAGGAATAAAGGAAGATGAATAAGTGACTGTGCGTGCTCTGAGGCAAGCGACGTTTAATGAATGGCCTGCGCGAAGTGATATCAGTGCCGCTGGTGAAACTTAAGGTGCCTGCGCGACACAACTGTGGCAGAATTTGCGAAATAATGATAAACTGGCGATACGATGACGATACGCATGAGTTGGCAAACCGCAATTCCCTGTTAAGGATGGTACGCTGATGGTATATGAGTATGCTGAGTGAAAGCACCTGCAGTAGCACAATTCTGCGTGGCTTCAATGGCGTCAGTAAGGCAGATTTCATGACGGTACCTGATGACAGAACCGTATTCGAGATTAGGTGTAATGAAATATTTTTGTGCTAGTAGTTGAACGTGGCGAGGAGCTTTTCGTAAGTGAGGTTTAAAAAAAAAAAACGTGCTTTATGCTAGCAAGTGATATAACGTTAGCCGCATGCAAACACCTGTCAAGGTCGTGGAAAACAGTGATGCCTTTATATCTGAAAAACTTTACTGGTTCCATAGACTTCTGAACTATTACGTAGGATAATATGAGAGGGTTGCGACGGTACGATATTGGCGTAAATTTACATTTAGAAGAATTTAGTAACATTAGTCAGGGATGGCACCAGGTTTTAATATTGTTTAAGTCATTCTGAAGGAAGATTTGGTCACTAGTGTTGGTAATGGTCCGGTAAACAACACATTCTTCACCAAATGTGAGGCTATCGCTAGAGGCACGCAGTAGTCGATCGTTACCCGCCGCGGTGGCTTAGCGGCTATGGTGTTGCGCTGCTAAGCACAAGGTCGCGGGATCGAAGCCCGGCAGCGGCGGCCGCATTTCGATGGGGGCGATATGCAGAAACACCCGTGTCGCGTGCATTGAGTTAATGATCCCCTGGTGGTCTCAATTAATACGGACTCCCCCGCTACGGCGTACCTCTTAATCTAATGGCGGGTTTGGCACGTAAGGCCCCACAATTCATCGTCGATCGTTACGTACCGTGCCGCGTAACTCACGTAAGAAAAAAAAATTGAAGATATGCAAGTGCCACGTAGCTGGACAGAACCAAGATAACGTTGTTCGCCGTAGCTAGGAGCTAGTCGGGCTATATTTCTTTTTATTTCGCCTAATTACACAATTAGCTATTAACTATTCAACTTCTCAAGTCTGATATTCAGAGATAGAGTGTAAATGATAAAATTCTAGACCATCCTGCAAAATTCCGGATCCAGCATTTTGTTGCTGAATACGTGCTACATTTTTTCTTAAACTTTCAAGCTTGAAAGAAAGCCCACGAAACCCGAAAAAGTACCGCGCGAGTAGTTTTTTTCTCGGCAGCTACGATGGCGTTTCTGGAAGTTATGAGGCGGATGAAATATCTATGAAAGCCTCAGCGCCTTGTTGCATTAGATTCATTTTTCTTTTAAACACTGCGTCGACTTGGCTGAGTCCTTAATTTTTCAAAGCTATCTTACAGCCATGGACAAAAAAAAAAAAAATTTGATAAGAATGTCGAGTAAAAAAGAACGTATGGTTTTTTTACAAACTTTCAGCTGGCTTCTTTCAGGCTACGATTGGTCAATTTACGGGAGACTGGAAAAAAGCACTCGGCATTGCTGTCGAGAGAGCTTCCAAAATGTCCAATTGCACTTCCTTCTAGTGGAACATATTCGGCGCATGATATCGATAGACCGAGGTAACCACACTTTAGTCACGTTACTGCGAACTCTTCCTAAGGTCTCCGCCGTAAATTTCTACGCAGATGATAGGGTCGTCCCTTTTAATTCCGATAGGTCTAATCTCTAACAAACTTTGCGATAGCGCAAACATTGCTCTTGAAAGAAATACAATAACGAAAACAGGAGGAGCTCAGCGAACGCACTTCAAGTCGATATAACAAAGACTAAAAGAAAATCTATTTTGCTTGCGCTATTCCCGGAACGCATACGTATAATTTAAAGGGACACTAAAGCGAAACAATAAATCAGTTTAGACTAATGAAGCATTGTTTGAGAACCCTGCATGCAGTCATTTAAAGAAAGTAGTTTGATTATTAGATGAGAAAATGAAGGTCCAAGTATCAGTATTGGACCTTCATTCGCTCACGCTCTGCTGACCTTGCTGGGACTACGCCATTCCTAATAAAGCTCAGTTGATAGTCCAGTGGTTGTGGCGTGAACCTCTCGTCTTTTGTCCTTTGCGACTAGTTTTTTGCCTCCAGCCTTCAGTGAGAGCATACGTGATCATGCCGCTTGCCGTGGGCTGTAGGAGAAGCCAGCAGTTACCTCGAGCTAGCAGCTACGTACGCGGCTGCATTCCGCAGCCGGCCACTCAAGTGTGTTCAGTCTGTAGTTGTACTTAGACACAATGTTTATTGTCTATATCTTAAAAAATTAATAATGTATCAATTCTGGCACTTGCAAAGGTAAACAGCGTTATTCCATTGCTGTTGATGAAGAAATAAAAGCTTAGAAATATTGTTAATGGTTAACACTTTTCCGCAAAACAATATGTAGTGTTCTTTTGACAATCAAGCATATTTTTAACAATGTGAAAAGGAATCAGTGTCCCCTGTTTCGAGCATTATTATTATTATTATTATTATTATTATTATTATTATTATTAATTATTATTATTATTTGTTTTGAACACATATACACAATTAACAGGAAAGGGAAAGCGAGGAGCAGGCTGGCAACTGCCACCGGAAGGGGCACAACGCCTGCCTACTCTTCAGAAGGGAGGTGACAGCATCACAGAAATGGAAGATAGGAAGGAGGGGAGGAAAGAGGAAAGGAAGAGCAACAGGACAAATCTAAAGACTAAAGTAGAACACAGTACAGATCACACACAGTAGGGCCGGTCACTGAAAGGTCACGCTACTACAGAATGTTGAATAGTTTCGACGCTACAAACGTGAACCTAAGTTAGTTAACTCTAGAAAAGTAAGTAGGGCGCGATGAGCCTGATCACGTTTAGACGCATAACCACTGGGATATAAACATTCGTCGAGTGTCGTGCACCGCAGGCCAAGGAGATGATAGTTTCTCACTAGCGACATGTGCTGCGCACCGAAAGCGAAACACTCAAATATAAGGTGCTGAAGTGTCTCGCAGCAGCCACAAGACGTACACAATGGACTTGCCACACGTCCTTGTCTGTATAAATGTTCGTGCACGTTCACGCAGCCAACCCTCAGCTTGAGTAGTTGTGCTCTAGTGCGACGAGGCAAGCCTCGACCGCGAACACAGGGCGGGAACGTTCCACTTGCGACGCGCTGGTCTGGATGCTGCTTGAGTAGGTGGCGCCGAATCAGCAGACGAGCGTCATCAAGCTTGCACAAGATTTCTGGGCAGTCACAGTTGTTATGAGCGCAAGTTGAAGCGAGCCGATCAGCCTCTTCATTTCCGGCGATTCCTACGTGTGAAGGTATCCATTGAGCAACGAGAGATGCCCCACGTGATGAAATTTTGCTCGCAGAGTCAGTAATGCTGCGCACAAGTGGACAATCAACCTCACTGCGTTGTAACCTGCTAAGGGCAGCACGGGAGTTCGTAAAGATGGCAACCTTCGATGTAGTTAACGCCTTTTGCACGTATTTCGGTGCAACAATAATAGCTGCTAGCTCCGCAGTTGTTGACGAAGTTAGATGAGGTATTTGAGCATTGAATTAATGCAGACAGTTCACGCAGGCATAAAATTTTGCTTGTACAATCCGTTCGGGAATAACAGATTAGATGGTACCTTGACGCTTGCCTTGCACTTTCCTTTTTTGGTCGAATAATCGAGTTTGAAATGGTTCTTATTAGCATGCTCTAACATTGGTCTAATACAGGTTCAGTGCATGACTAGCTTAAAAGATTGGGATGCTTGCTTTAATTTCCAGTAAAGGAACTAGAACATCTGTTCCAGTTGCGTATGTTTTTCGTAATCTGGGGTTTTCAGCCCCCCTTTAAGGGGCTGGAGCAGGTGGAAGCGTGCGTATGCCAACGAGATTGGCCTACAGTTGCGATAGCTTCTTACTTTACGCTTGTCAGTACAAATACAAAATTCTAACGCTACATGTTGTTATTAAACAAACAAAAGTACTCCTAACAATGTACGTAATATTTGCTGTCGGGCCCCCGCACCGCTATACGTGCTGTAGCATATTGATTTAAGCTTCTTGGTGCAGATCCGCGGTATATAGTAAAACAGCGCGAGGCACGGAACGAGAAAGTAGATGACGCCCATGTTTGTTGGAACGCTGCGTGCATTCCAGCTCCCGAATAATTTGTGGTGTCGATTTTTACGCCTTTCGAAATATTCAGAGATGACTTCTATGCATATTTACAGCATACGCGCCGTGATGGACGAACCGGGATGGCGCTAAGATCGAAGTTCATGAGCACAGACCAAATTACATTGCACATTCACTAATAACACACATCATTTGCGGCTTCCTTCAGGGCTAGACGTGAGCTTTACGGTTGGTGCTTGCTGCTAAGTTTGATGCAAGAACGTGGCTAAGAGCAGGAACGTCTTATGCTCAATTACGTGCAATATGCACACATAATTCATTCAGAAGCTGACGCTAATTAGCACGGGTACCGCGAGAGTCTCTCTGCGCTGACACGGCAACTTCGCTGCAGACGAATTCCGAATCCTGCACATGCGGCGAGGATAGCAATTCGGGCTTGTATCGGTCCTCTTGTAGTTTGCTGTAGCGCAGGCACAACGACATGGACATAGAAGGCACACGAGACAACATACAGCGCTGAACGACGAGCTGCGAACAACTGTTTATGTCCGCAATGTCTCTTCGCACTGAACTTCAGGGAGCGCTATTTCCAAAACAAATTTAAACTTCGAAGTGCTTTTCAATTACAAAACTTGCGTAATGTTAGGTTCTATTAAAGAGGTCAATAATATTGTAACGAAGAGGTTCTTTCATTACATTTGAAAAATTATGCGTTGATGTCGCAGAACCTGGCAGCAAGCAACCCTGTGCCTTGCACCAGCCGCATTGTTGAAATCGCAAACGTCTGAAATGAGCCCTCCAAAAATCGTATTCCGACGCGTGCGACTGCACCGATATTTTTGGCTCCAGACACAGCACGTGAAACAGTCTTCAATCTGGGCGGCGACGAGATTAGATGCTGCAGAAGAAAGCTCTCAATTAAATTGCAAACGTTTTCTTGGGTGCAGCGTCATATAATATGTTTCGTACGTACAGCGACTGAGCAATCGAGCAATTGTTTAAACATAGATTATTTCTTCACGAATTCAGTTTATAATAATAATTTGCTATTTGTGGAATTGTGCGACCTAAATATTGCCCCAGAAACAGTGCACCGTTTTTGGAAGAAGGCGGCCAGGCTTGCGACTTTGTGTAGGCTATAATAACATCGAAGATCAGCATTCAAACTTTTGATTTTTAGTGCTATTATTTTCGACGTAAACGCTTCGGACATTATGAGAAGTGACATTAAAGTCTATTTCCTGGGCGTTATCCTTACTTAAATATAATGTTATATTGCTGATAATTAATATCTAACTTGAAGAAGTATAGATAATCAATATTATACTAGTATCTACATGTCATGGACTTATATTTCGTTAGTGCTGTTTCTTAGCCTGTTTTCTTAGCTTAGAAGTTTTTTAACGCTTAGTAATATGTTTAGCTACTGTTGTGACACTGCTAGGAAATGTCTGTAACAATGCAGACATCCCGTCAAGCGTTTCAGTGAATAACATTTTGTCCTAGCTGCCTCGTAGCCCAGATGTATATAATGCAGCCTTCAGGCGTCACGTAATTTCGTTTATGTTAATCATTAAGCTGCTGGTTATAAGCGGAAATCAAACCTGCCGATGTCCAAGAGTGGCTACGTACAGCATCAGTATTGATCAATTATTTATTTATATGACTGTAGCGGAGTGATACAATGGGGAAGACAAAAAAGACAGACAGAGAAAATATGCGGTCAACTACCCTGTAATGGCAAAATGAATAAGCAGTAGATACCACTTTAAAAGTGCGAGAAATTGGGAAATATTCCAACATATATGGCGAAGAGCGTAAGGATATGATCACAGCCTCTCGCGAATCGGTGGCATGGCGCTGCAAGTGCCCCATGCCAGAGAATATCTGAACTCGAAGGGTGCATTGTCGACGATGATCGTCAAATCGTAATGCATGTTCACAGCATAGTCGTCTTCGTGATAGGTTCGATCGCTCGCCGCTGTAGCGCAGCTGCGATCGTTCTTACGCGGGGCCACTGCGTACAAATCAGACGTGGGGAACAAAACCGCGGGACGGCCAAGCTAGTCTGGTAAGCCGGCGAGAAGCCAGCCCAAGGCGCTTCTTCCGCAAGAAAAATAAGTCCAATAGGCGATACGCGCAGGCAATGGCCGCTACGCCACCGCGGGTTGGTTTCGTCTTTAGGCTAGGTGGACGAATACGTGTAGAGCTTGTAGTCATGAGTTAACTAGAAGAATAAGTAGAAAGATGCCGGATGAACAAGTGTAACAAATATATTGTTCTTGGCAAATCCCTGAAGAGGGGATTTGAAAAACAGCATACACAGTTCGCGTAAGTTGTAATGAAGGAGAACCACCGGTCAGCCAGGCGGATCACCAGCGTTTACGTACGGGGTATGTGCCACCAATATCTACGCTCTACATCTACATCTACATACGGGGTCGACTCTGGCTGCTTGCAGGGTAGAAGCTATACACCGAGTTCGACGTCTTCCTTTTTGCATATCATGTCAATAAACACATTGAGAAATGGTTTAAGTTTCGGGGTACCACTCCATCAGCGCTGGAACTTCAAAGACGAACCATGTCGGTCGATCCATCCCAGCCTTCTCGGACCATGCCTGATGATCCAGCCCAGCGAATTGCAGCCACGGCGCCTCCTGTTATCTGTCCCAGAGTGCCTGCGATTCAACGACGTAATTTTCTACTTGATCAACGTTGCAAATTTTTAGTAATGAAACCGTGAATCCGACATCCATAGATGGTCGGTGTTCAAGACTAACTTCACGGAAGTCTTCGGCCGTCCTGCTGTCTGTAAACTTAAGGCCGAACAACGCCTACGCGGACGCGCCCAGCAAGCAGGTGAGAGTTTCATCAGTTACATCGAAGTCGTCGTTTATCAGTGAATCCGAGTCGACACAACGATGCCAGAAGCCGACAAGGTCAGGGATGTCCTCAAGCGAATTGAGGACGACACCTTCCAAGTGTTGGTCGTCCGAAACCCGATCAATTTTTCTGTCGTCATTGCGCTTTGCCAGAATTATGACGAACTTCGAAGGTAGCGAGTAGTCACACGACATCCACCCTCAGAATTCGACTTTGTTTCAGGTCTGGCGTTAGGCGTTGAAGAATCATCCCTAGTGCAGAAGATCAAGGAGTTCGTGCGCGAGGAAGTTGCTCGCCAGCTTTCCTTGGTGCCCTTTACGAACGCGCAGCCATACTCCCCACCGGCCTGCAAACCACCATCAAGGAGCAAGTCGCTGAGTGCCTGCCAGCTGCCATTCAACAACCTACCGTCGCGGCGCCATTGAGGTAAGCCGACGTCGCTGCAAGGCCGCACTTTGCTCCATGTCCTTCTACCCAAGTGGTTTCGCGACCGTCCACGATGTCCTTCTCGCCGCCTGCACCATAGTTGCCACGCCAGCCAGATCCTTGGCACACACCAGACAACCGCCCACTTTGTTAGAACTGTGCAATTCCGGGACACGTTGCCCGCCTTTGTCGACGCTGTACGCCGCCAATTTATGATTACCGCCGACCCATGAGCACTTACGCTCCTCGACAGCCACAATCTCCTGTGCCGCCAGATGCAGCCCTCGTTCTTAACACTACTCGTCGTTCTCCATCCCCACGCCGCCGCTACATCTCACCGATGGGACGCCGGCCAAGCCCTCTACCTCAGGGAAACTAAGTGTCGCAGTTCCCGAGGCGAGAACTGCGCCCACTTCGATTTAACAAAGGCCTCTAATTAAACCCTGCAACGTCAGTAAATTATACATCGAAGGACATCCATCATTCGCACTGATCGATAAAGGCGCAGCAATCTGGGTATTACACGTAGAAGTTTGCCGACGGAAAGAAATAGAAACGGCGTCACGTTCCAGACTGTATTTGAGTAATGTGAGCGCACAGCTAGCGAACCTCTGGGAGCCTGTACTGCAGGTGTTGTCATCGACGAGTCTGTTTATGTTATTTAGTTCGTTGTGCTGTCGTACTGCTCCCACGATGTTATCTTAAGCTGGGATTTCTTTTCTTCCAACAATGTTATCATTGACTATGTTCGTGCCGGGGTGGAGTTCTCTTTCCGATGCAGCTATGAATCAAGATCCTGTGACGTCTAGAAAAATGCTTATTGGCGAAGTTATTGATATCCCATCTCAGTCATCCACCATCGTCTCAGTATCTTGGGCCTCAGCACGTGACGCAACCTTACTATTCACTTCTTCGCCCGTCGTCGTTCCCTTCCCTTGCCCTTCGCCGTGATCGTCCACAGTGCTGGCCGTGGTGTCATGTGTGTGCAATGTGTCTTTGCTGCCGATTACTTGCATCGTATTGCAATCAGGCAGCGGTGGCGGAGAGGTAGAGCATCCACCTCACATGCAAGAGGACCGTGGTTCGAATCCCGGTGCCGCGCAATTTTCCACTGAATTGAAAAAAATCCGCGCGTTGATAAAATTTCATAAAAAGGCCTGGAGTGCGGCCTGATCCCGGTGACCAGAACCGGTAACGCACTCCCTCACCAGAGCAGGATTGGCCACCCTGGTGCAGTACTTGGCCACAACCTCCTATATGAATACCACAATCAAAACCCCGCCCCCAATCCCCAGCCGCTGCGAAGCAACTGACCACGGCGGCGGTCAGATCTGCGACGCAGCAGAGAGAGAGAGAGAATTAAGCTTTATTGTTAGACCAGGCTTCTTGAGCCCAAAGGTGGGTGGCCTCCTCAGTCCAGGTAGCCATGGCTCGCTGCCGCCGCCCGAGCCCTGTTCACCAACCGTAGCTGGCTGTCAGGGTCCTGCGTCACCAGCAGAGCCTCCCACTGGTCTTCCGATTCTTCCTCTATATCCGCTTCTTCCTGCATGTTATGACCTGGTGGTGATGATGACGGTGGTACGTCGCGGTTATTTCTGCACTCCAGCACCATATGGTGCAAGGTGTTGGGCGTGTCCGGCGGGCAGAACTTGCAGTCTCGCCCGTAGGTGCCCGGATACATGGCGTGCAGCAGTGTTCCATGCGGGTATGTTCCAGCCTGGAGTCTTCTCCGGGTTACGGCTTGCTCCCTACTGATAGTCTTATGCGCGGGTGGGTAGCGACGCCTCTGCTTCCTGTAGTGCGCCAGGATGTCCGAGTACTTCTTGGATATCCGTTCATCATCCTCGTCGCAGTCGTTGGTCCGTGTTCTCGGCGTGTCGGAGATGGCTCGGCGTGCATGATCTCGAGCCGCGGCGTGCGCTGCCTGGTTCCCCGCGAGAGACTCGTGTCCCGGCGTCCAGAGGATTTGTGCTGTTTCTATCTCGGTGCTGGTCAATACCTGAAGTGCTACCTTTCCGATCCTTCCGTTCACATACACACGCAGCAGAGAGTGCTAAGAATTTCTGGTTCCGGACAGGCCCCCATTGGCATCTGAACCTGGCAACGTTTAACGCTAGAACGTCATCTAGTGAGGCGAGTCTAGGAGTGCTATTAGAGGGCAGCAAATGGGATATAACAGGGCTCAGTGAAGTCAGGAGGTCGAATGAAGCATGTACAGTGCTAAAAAGAGGGCACGTCCGGTGCTACCGGGGCTTAGCGGAGAGACGAGAACTAGGAGTCGGATTCCTGACTAATAAGGATATAGCTGGTAACATACAGGAATTCTATAGCATTAACGAGAGGGTGCCCGGGTGGCCTATAATTATTCAAAGACTTGAATAATTATAGACCGATCAGCTTATGCTGTTCGTTGCCTACAAGGTATTTACTAAGGTAATCGAAAACAGAATCAGGAACACCTTAGACTTATGTCAACAAAAGGACCAGGCAGGATTTCGTAATGGCTACTCAACAATAGACGATGTTCACACTATCAATCAAGTGATAGAGAAATGTACAGAATATAACCAACCTTTATATATAGCTTTCATTGATTACGAGAAAGCGTTTGATTCAGTCAGAACCGCAGCAGTCATGCAAGCATACGGAATCAGGGTGTAGACGGAGCCATATGTAAAATTACTGAATGAAATCTATAGCGGCTCCACAGCCACAGTATAGTCCTCCATAAAGAAAGCAACAAAATCCCAATAAAAAAGAGCGTCAGGCAAGGAGATACAATCTCTCCGATGCTATTCACATCGTTTTTACAGGAGGTATTCAGAGGCCTGGATTGGGAACAATTGGGGATAAGAGTTAAAGGAGAATACCTTAGTAACATGCGATTCGCTGATGATATTGCCTTGCTTAGTAACTCAGGGGACCAATTGCAATGCATGCTCACTGACCTGGAGGGGCAAAGCAGAAGGGTGGGTCTAAGGATTAATCTGCAGAAAACTAAAGTAATGTTTAACAGTCTCGGGAAGAGAACAGCAGTTTGCGATGGGTAGCGAGGCACTGGAAGTGGTAAGGGAAGACATCTACTTAGGACAGGTAGTGACCGCGGATCCGGATCATGAGACTGAACTAATCAGAATAAGAATGGGCGGGGGTGTGTTTGGCAGGCATTCTCAGATCATGAACAGCAGGTTGCCATTAGCCCTAAAGAGAAAAGTGTATAACAGCTTTGTCTTACCAGTACTCACGTACGGGGCAGAAACCTGGAGGCTTACGAAAAGGATTCTACTTAAATTGAGGACGACGCAACGAGCTATGGAAAGAAGAATGATGGGTGTAACGTTAACGGATAAGAAAAGAGCAGATTAGGTGAGGGAACAAACGCGAGTTAATGACATCTTATTTGAAATCGAGAAAAAGAAATGGGCATGGGCAGGACATGTAATGAGGAGGGAAGATAACCGATGGTCATTAAGGCTTACGGACTGGATTCCAAGGGAAGGGAAGCGTATCAGGGGGCGGCAGAAAGTTATGTGGGCGGATGAGATTAAGAAGTCTGCAGGGACAACATGGCCACAATTAGTACAAGACCGGGGTAGTTGGAGAAGTATGGGAGAGGCCTTTGACCTGCAGTGGGCGTAACCAGGCTGATGATGATGATGACTTGCATCGCGGACGGAGAATGCCTGGGCTTCGCTGAAACAGTCGATTGCTCAATGGTCTTCGACGCTCCCCGACGACGCACATTCGTCGCCCCTCGCTGCGCTCGACAGGGCGACTCGACCGCCCTTGGAGCGCTTCCATCCGTCAATCTCCGGTGATATTACAACCACACAGCGCGCGCACTTTGTCAGCTAGCTAAGCGAATTTACCGCCTCATTCGACTGTCATCAACATTCTCTTGGCCGCACCACCACAGTATCGCACAGCATCGACACCGGTTCGCACGCCCCACTCTGGCGGCGCCCTTACCGTGTCCCAGCTTCTGAACGCCGTGTCATCGACGACCAACTGAGCGATATGCTTCTACGTGGCGTGATTCAGCCGCCCCATAGCCAGTGGGCATCGCCAATCGTCCTAGTGAAGAAGAAAGATGGCTCTATACGCATCTGCGTTCATTAGATACGTTTGAATAAGATTATTCTCAAAGAGATATTCCATACCGCGCATAGACGGTGCTATTGACTGTTTGCAAGGTGCCGAGTTCTGTTTCTCTCTGGACTAGGGGTCCGGATATCGGCAAGTCCTCATAGCTTTCGTCACACCGGACGGATTATACGAATTTAATGTCATACCTTTCAGGCCTATGTAATGCGCCCGCTACTTTCGTTCGCATGATGGACAGTATTTTGAGTGGTCTCAAGTGGCACACGTGTTTGTGCTTCCTATAGATGATGCTGTTGTCCTCTCACCTGATCACCCGGCTCACCTTCAACGACTAAGAGAGGCATTAAGCTGTCTTACCAAGGCTGGCCTGCTGCTTAGCATAAAAAAAATTATTCTTAGCTGCTCTTGAGCTTTCCATCTCAGGACACGTCGTATCCAATGAAGGCGTGCTTGAAGATCTGGTACGTGCAGTTGCGGATTTCCTCAAGCCCCCAACCTCAATACATTACGCAGCTTCGTCGGCCTCTGCTCCTATTTTCGCCGCTTTGACTCAACTTATGGCTGGAGACAACCCTGACACACCTGGCCGAAAGCCTGCGATGACGTGTTCACAACCCTACGCCGTCTGCTCACCTCCCCTCCTATTCTGCCAAATTTTGACCCCTCGATCCTAACTGAAGTCCATCAGATGCCAGTGGAGTCGGCCTTAGGGCGGTTCTCGCCCAACGAAGACATGGTATTGATAAAAAAGTCGTTGCTTATGCTAGCCGCACGCTCGCAAAGGGGGAGGTAAACTACGCTGTTACCGAAAAGGAGTGGAGTACTAGCTATATGATGTAGTAATGGACCATAAAGCGCTGTGCTGGCTCTCCGCGTCGGAAACCTCTAGTCACCTCGCATGCTCGGCACTCTGGTTGCATGAGTACGACATCCGGGTCGTGTACCGCTCTCGGCGCAAGCATGGCTATGCCGACGCTCTCTACCGCTCGCCATTTTCATCTGACATAGACAGTGTTTGCCCACTCAACATTGCGCTGTCAGCACATGCCACCGATGGCATGCGCTCTGAACAGAGCAAAGACCCGTGGAGTTTTCGCTTTTGGAGTTCCTCGCTGGTCCTGCAACTGTTCCGACATCTAGGACTCTACGGCGGCAGGTGCATCATCTTTGCCATTAGCGACCAACCCTTGTATACCGTCGCAACTATCTCCCCGAAACCCGCGACGGCTCCTGGTAATACCGCGTCATCTTCGGGCTGATTTATGCACATAGTTTCACACTGATCCCCAATGTGCTCACGGTGGTCTGCTAAAGACCTACACCCGCCTTCGGCTCCGGTATTACTGGCCTGGCATGCAGAAGTTTGTTCGCAAGTACTTCCGCTGCTGTCTCGACTGCCAGCGCTGAAAGACGGTCCCTAATTCCACTGCCGCACCTTTGCAGCCACTTCTTTGTCCGGCCCGTCCTTTAGATCGGGTCGGAATTGACCCTTACGGTACGCTTCCTTGTACCAGTGCTGGCAACCGCTGGATTATCGTTGCAGTGGATCATCTCACACGCTATGCAGAAACCGCTGCACTCCTATCTGCAGCTGTCCAAGACGTTGCATCCTTCGTACTGCGACATCTTGTTCTTCGTCACAAAGCCCCTCGGAAACTTTTTAGTGATCGAGGTGGCGCTTTTCTATCCTAAGTGACGTCGCCTCTCTAGGAGTACCACACCATTCACCGCACCACTAGCGCATACCATGCGCAGACGAGTGGGTTAACGGAGGATTTCAGCCGCACTCTTGGTGACGTGCTCGTCATATATGTCGCGTCCGACCGTTCAAACTGGGACGTGGCGCTTCCGTTCGTCATGTTCGCCTATACTACTGCCTCTAGTTCTCACGGACGTTCCCAACCTCCTCTAATTATTTTTCGTGATATTGAAGCAACACACATAAATCTGACACGTTCGCCGGCGCCGGACTGCAACTACTGCTTTATTGCTCAAAGGCTCGCCTTTTGTCGTGTACCTTGATTAGCGCTCGTGCTCTGACGGCACTGACCCAAGACCCGGCAAGACCCAGAGTAAAAAAGAAAAAAAAAGAACGAGAGATGACATTTTTGAATTCCTACTCTAGGAATAATAGAAGTTCATGATAGCGGCGCGCTTTGTCAGAGAATGATACTGAGGGGCAACTGATACACCTGTCCTTCCATTTGTCAATTTCTATTGCTTCAAGAATTTGCCTTGTTTGTTTTTTGTGTTCCCTGCGCACAACTTACGTTTCTTCGGGGACGGGTTTGCAGCCACAATCCCTGTAGGGAAAGGCTAAATGACCTGAATGTTTAGCCGTGCAGCGATAATTGTGCTCAGTTAGCCTCGCATTCAAGCACCTGCCCGTCTGCCCAATGTACACCTTGTTACAGGACAGAGGGACCTTATAAACCTCTCTCTCTCTGCACAACCATAAAGAAAGGGAACAGAGGGGCCCAATGTTTATTAATCTCATCATAAGAAGCCAACTAACAAAGACACCAAGGACAACTGCGTAATGCGATGACGTGGGTTCGTATCCCACCTGCGGGCAGTTGTTTATTCATCTACTTTCACTTCTATTAATTTATAATTTCATTAATTCAATTAGTAAGTACAAGTACTTGATGAAAAAAAGAGAGCGCTACGAAGACGAGGACGAAAGAACAGCAAGTACGACAGACAAGTACAAGTAATTTCCCCTATGTTGTCATTGGTGTCTTTGTTAGTTCGCTTCTTATGATATCTCTCTGTACAATTGACGTAGGGCTCTTGGTGGTTGATTGCGCTTCTAGGGACGCTACAAAAGGCGGGTCTTTGAGCAATAAAGCAGCAGTTGCAGTCCAGCGCTGGTGTATCTCCTTTTTAGGTGTGCGTGAACGTGTCAGATTTAAGTGCGCTGGTTCAATATCATGGCTCACCAAAAAGCCCATAAATAGATATTATTGTTCATTCTTTTGCTTTTGATCTCCGCTATTATTTCTGTCTTGTGTTTCCGCTTTCATCCATTTGTCTTCCATTTCCATTTCCAGTGCAGGGTAGCAAGCCAGAATCTTCTCCCGTTAACCTCCCTGCCTTTCCCACTCCGTTTATCTCCCTCTCACTCAAGCCACAACTGGTTTCTCTCCAATTTTCTTACTGCACGGCCGCGAACCTTCCTGCACCATATTACTACCCTACCTGGCCGCTTCATCGGAATGTGTTCCTGTGTCTAAAGCTGTGCAGCATGCTGAAGAATGTAGGCAGCTCGCCTGTGGTCTCAGGAACGCAGATCAGACACACCATAAGCATCGTCGTAGTGGCCCTGACACCCCCCGAAGTTTTCCTCCCGCATCTTTGGTTTGGCTGTGGGTTCCACCTGTAGCTCCCGGCCCCTCCTACAAGTTGCGCCCGAGATACCATGACCCTTACCGTGTGTTAGCACAAGCTTCCCCCTTGAACTACGGGCCTGTGTCGCCGTCTTCTGGTCAGCGCCGCCGCGGTCGTGAAACAGCTGACGTAGATGAGCTCAAGACCTTCAACAAGACCTCTATGTTGTCATATGCCTAGATCGCCAGGGTGGCGTCTTTGTCTCCGGGGCACAAATGTAACGAAGAACTTTATATATGCGTACGTGGACTGAACTAATGCACAGAACTTTGCGACTCATGTACTGTTGGACTGTATATTTTTTATTGATCCGGTGTCCTACTGAGTGTTATATTTAGTGTCGCTATTCTCCCTTTTTGCGCAAATTTGTTTCGTCTGTCAAGTGACAAGGAGCAGCCGGTGCCACCACATAAAGGCGCCAACCTCTCCTAACATTCACTTCAATTAAAAAAAAGAAAGAGAGAGAACCGCCGGTCAGCCAGGCGCATCATCAGCGTTTATGTATGGGGTCGATTCTGGCTGCTCGCAGGGTAAAACCTCCGCACCGAGTTCGACGCCTCCTTTCTTGCGTACCCTGTCAATAAACACTTTGACAAAGTCGCTTTCTCTTTGTACCTTCCTCCGATGCAACTGGGAATGTGTCATTCTGTAGAAGGTAAAAGCAAAAATCTCATCACTGAGTACCACTTTCTGGAGAATTTGCAAGTGATACTTAATCGTTAGGGTAGTGGCAATACGGTGTGTCACTACAGTGCTTCGATGCTAATCGCAACAACGTCGACATTCATCGTGAGATGGATTGTGCCATAATTTTTTCACCCAGGAATGTTGCGCGCGAATGCGCCAGAGTTTGGTACACGTGCACAATGGTGTTTACTGATCGTTTCCTTGCCGGCCGTTTGATTGGTTCTCCGCAACACATCGGAGCTGGCGTCCCGTGCCACTCTTCGTAACAAGGCAAGGATTTAAAGCTTTAATCCCAGAGACCGGAGCTAGCTAATTAAGAAACATCCGGACGCCCCAAACCAAGTCCCGAGCCTGACGGCACCTTGGGTCGTCAGGCTCAGAAGAAAGTAAAAATGAAAAGGGGGTGCGAGCAACCTTGCTTAATTTGGTGTCACGTGTCGGAACTCAATACCTGCGCAGAGTTTTGTGTTATCCTTTCTTCTCGGTTTTAGTGCTTATCCGGTGCCTTTCCTGCCTTTGATTTCCCCAGCGGAGAACGACGTGCTAACAAGGGGTGCATTGAGCTTGTTTTATTTCCGCGTTTATAGCTAATGTATGCACTCTGAAAAAGTGTATCTATCAGCTGAGAAATGGGGCTTTTATGTAGGGGGCACATGGATGATTGCTGCGTGCTCACGTGTACCCTGAGTATACTTTTATTCGTTAAGTAAAAGTGGCGAAAACCGCCTTTCTTTTGGTTACCTACTGTTTTTCTCGTGCCATAGAAATTAGAATGGAGGAAGAATTCTCGCCAAAAGTAACCATGGAGAGATTGCTGTAAAAATTAGCGAGCAGCAGACGTAATCTGGGGAACCACAAGAACGGCACATTAGCGGCGGCACGGAATAAAAAGAAAGCAATGAAGAATATTAGGAAGTGGAATAATATTTATTAAAAGGCACAAGCTCGTAAGATCGAACAGCAGCTTGCACAATTCTAACATATTTCTGATGCTTTCTTTTGCGATTATAGTAGGTTATTAATGCCTAAGTAGATTTTATATCTTGAGTCATCATATGACCGACGTTCTACCAATTCTACCGATACTAACATGTGAGGCAGAAACTCGGAGGTTAACAAAAAAGCTTGAGAAGAAGAACCGCACAATGAGAAAAATGGAATGAAAAGGGATAGGCATATAGCGTCGAAAGGAATGAAGAGAGCGGTGCGGATTAAAGAGCAAATGTGGGTAGATGATATTCTAGTCGACATTAAGAGGTAGGAGTGGGGCTGGGCAGGCCGTGCAATGCGTAGGGCAGATAATTGGTAGCGTAGGCGCCCACTACGAAGGGGGGGAGTCTCTGGGGCCCGAACCCTCTCCGGAGTTTACCGGGGGGGGGGGGGGGGGGGCGCTGAGCCTCCCCCCACGCAGGCGATGCCGAAGCCTTCCCCCCCCCCCCCCCCACGCACACAGCTAAAGTGCCAGTACCAGAGCTTTGTCACCCACACCATTTGAGGTTGCTTTGAACTTCCCTCGACCTTCTCCCTTGAAATTTTATTGGTGCTAATAGCCTACTGCATCAATGTTGGCGCGGACGTGCACGGCTTTTAATTCCTACTTTCGCTTTATTCCTGCAAATACTGACAATAGGGGGACACGCGCATTAGAAGCACTAGCGGCGGCTGTCTCATCCATGTTTTCTCACTTCAACGTTCCTTTAATTTTCCACTGTAAACGCCATGAACATCCACAATATATGTAAATGTACACACAGGACAAAGTTTAATATATCTTTCCAAGAGATTGAGGTAGCCAATTAACAATTATTTCTAAAGATAAGGATAGCCTATGCCTAGAGAATGAATATGTTGCTGTATGTTCACCACGCTTCAAATTGTTTGCGTGCTTTTTTGACCATCAAAAAACCTATAGACGTCAGTGACCCCTTCCGCAGTCTCTCATCAATGGTGTGGGAAATGCGCGCGAATGTTGTGTAACTCAGTATTGCTTCTTTTTCCACTGAGCAATGCTAATGACTCATGAAAAAAAGAAACATTTCTAATAATTTACAACATTTATTTTGGATAAAAACATCGTCACTTGCATGTAGAGGTCGTAAACATATACAGGGTGTCCCAATCACCTATCATGCACCAATATTAAAGAAAGAAGCATTACGTTACTCGCAGAAAACTTAGCGCATATTGTTTACAGTACAGTGGAGTAGCTGCCAGTTATTTCTTGTTGCTGAGATTTTTTTAGTTAATTGTAATGAATTATCTAACTCGAGATGTACTATCCTGATTATCAAAGTGTCAATGAGGCATTTGAAGCACAGCCAAGGGACATCTAAATGCGGTATTTTCAGCGAAGTACTAATTGCGTACTAATTTTTTCCTGACTGATAAACAAACCCCGCGAAATATGGGGAATACCACGTGACTGAGCTACCACCCGGATCATAAAGCAGCGCCCTCGAACATACTCTCGCTGAGTTATCGAGAACGAAATAAAGGAAACACAGAAAAAACATCGTGATACAGCTAGGGTGTTATCTGCCGCGCGCCGGGTGAAGAAACACGTCGCGTCGCGTTTGGTGTTGGAAACAAGCTGCGACAGCTGCTGTCTTAGCGTAGATAAAGTGCATGGATATTTTCTTTTTTTGCCACAAAATGTATCACCACAAAAGCGAATTGACAACGTCAGTGCAAAGGTTTAAAGGTGCGTTTTGTTTCGTCCCAGTCGCGCCATATATATATATATGTATATATATATATATATATATATATATATATATACCAGTCATAGAAGTGTGGCGGTAGACCAAACGCGTCGACTACTATCAGAAATCATGAAATCCTGAAAGAGCGGCGCAGGACTCCATCTTTGAGCCCTAGCCTACGCACGGATGTTCTAGCATGAATGGCCTCAAACACTCATGCTAGCGTGCGGGACGTGGCCGTCCAGGTACCAATTTCCAAGTCATCAGTTTGGAGAATTCTAAATGACGGCCTTTCACCCGTACCACCTTAACCAGCACCATTGCTTAGAAGGCAGGCACCTGCAGAATCGTCTAGATTTCTCCAATTCGGTCCTCACAAAAGCCGATGAATTACCGGACTTTTTGAGCAACATCATGTGCACAGATGAAGCAAATGTTTGCAGAAACGCTCAGGCAAGTTTGCATAATGCACACTATTGGAGTGGCTCCAATCTGCACTGGGTAAAGCGCCATCGGCACCGCTGCCTGTGTGAGTTCAATGTGCCGCACAGAATTTACGCCGGTGCTACGATCGGTCCCGTCTTCCTCGATCACACACTGACTGGACAGCGTTGCGTGAACGAAATCCGTGAAGGAGTGGTGGATGAGTTTCTCAGCGAAGTCCCGCTGTCACGTCTCCCACTTCTGTGGTATCAGCAAGCTGGGGCCAGGCCCCGCACACTCTCAAGTCCCAGCGATATCCACAGAGACGTCAACTGCGGCGCGTTCCAGCATGAAGCACGTAAGTGAAGCTACAGTAATTTGGTCGTATACTTTAATTCGTTAGTTTTCTGCTAAAGGCGCTCAACGCGACTAAATATTCGGTCTATAAATGTACTCATAATAACCGACAAGCATAGTTAACATGTCATTGTTTCACAAAACAAGCTGAGCATTGTTTCATTGGACTTGTATTATTAATGTATATGCTTTATTACTCGAATAAAGGTTTTGTGACCTCACTGACGCGTGATAAGCAGCAGCCCACTGGTATCGATTGCAGTCCGTGTGTCACAGAGTTGCATGCCCGCGCCCCTCTCGAGTGGGCCGACATTGCCACCGCAGCCGCAACGCTGCTTGCACGGCGATGAGGGAGAGCGCTCCCCATTGTCCCTGAACCCGCCCGACGGGTTGATCACGTGGGTCGCCTGAGCGCGACGGAGGGACGAGGCGGCAGAGCGGCTTGGAAGACGGAGCAGGGTGGTCGTGCACCGGGAGACAGCTGAAGATGTGGTCGGCAGGCTGAGACCTCCAGGCCGAAGTCCTCGCCGTTCGACCGACAGACGGTGCAAGTCCGTCAGGATCTTCGGCAGCGAGGTTGCAGCAGCCCGACGCTCTTCAGATCGGGACCTCGGCAAGCACGCCCCAGATAAGCCTCGTGTTCCAGCCCGCTCTCAGAACTTTCCGCCGGACTCTTTTCTAATCGCGTTTAATCTTTCATTTGTTTATCCATCGCGTGTTAATTTTTGTATGTTCTGTTAGTGTAGTGTTTGCCGTATTTATTGTCGCGTATATTTTTCATTTGTGTCGCGATTTTTTTGTTATTTCGCGAGTGTTAATGGTTCCCACGTGGTGGGCTTAGTGTCGCGCGAGTGGCGTCAGGGCGTGTGTTGTGTGACCCGCACGCCTTCCGCGAGCTAGGACCCACTACTGGAAGTTTGCATGTTTTTTTTTCCCATTATGTCTCGGACATGATTTTATTGTATTAAATTGAGTGTGTGTGTTGTACGTCGCCTCCCGTCTCATGCCTCTGGTTCACGGTCGATCAGGCGTGGACCTTATCGCCGGTCAGCAGTCGAACCCTCACTAAACGCACGCGGGGTGGGTTTGTTGTCGCCCCATCCCCTCCGGTTCGGAGAGTGCGAATTACCCCACCATCAATCTTTGACAACTGGCGTCCGCGACAGGACTCGCTGACCGCGATCTTCCGTGACCACGGGGCATAGCGGGCGGAAGAGACGCGTATCGCGGAGAGCGGGAGAAAGCCAAGATATGGCTGATGGACTCCTCGAAGAGTTGGAGCGCATCGTGGCCGTCGGGAGGCAGAGGGGCCTTGAGGGGCCAGCACTCCAGGAGTTTCTGCGCGACATGCGCTCCAAAGAGGAGGCGGATCGTCGCGAGCGCAGGAAAGCGCGAGAGCTTCGACAGCGCGAGGCGGATGAGTGCGACGCGGCACGGTCTTCCCAGCGCGTCCTCGAGTGGGAGAGGGAAATTGCGCTGTTGCGCTCTAGGGAGGGCCGTGTCGAGAGCATTCGCAACAGAGAGTGCCTGCCGGGCTCGACCGCCGCCGCTGACCAACCTCAGCCCTCTGGAGTGAGCCTTGTTCAGGATTGTGCCCAGCCCGAATCCTGCCTCGTGCCTCAGCCCTTGGGTGCCGGGGCCTTCGAAACGAACGAGAGGCTGGTACTTCGAGAATCAGGCGGTGTGGCGGGTAACGATGGTCAGAAGCCGGCCACGAAAAACGTCAGCCGCCGCGCAGGCAAATTGTGCCATCGCAGGCCGAGAGAGGCGGCGAAGTGTGTGGCGCGGCGGAGGCTGGCGGGTTACCGCACACCGCGGAGGTACGAAGTACGGACCGCTAGCAGATTGCAGAGGATGAGGAAGAGGCCGCGCAAAACGGCGCAGAGGTCACGGAGGCGTCGACGGAGCTTGGCGGTCGCGAAGCGTTGCTCGTCGCCGCGAAAGAGAGCGCGAGCGATGTATTCGCTGCGGCAGATGCTGCTAAGCCGCGCACTTCGTGGCACCCGGTTGGCCAGGCGCTGCGCGTGGGTGAGGACCGGGCAAGATTCAGTGTACCCCAACCACCGAGCCAAAAGCAGGCAACCGGGGCGCGAGGTGATATGTCGCTGTAGAGCGGCTAGTGCGTCTCCCCACCTATGCGTCGGGAAAGCTCGGGGGACGGCAGGAATGCGACCGCAGCGAGTCCGTTTGAAGAGCAGGGGGTATTGAGCAGGGCAGCCGGCACTGTGTTGACAGTTTATATTTGTTGATAGTGCCACGTAACTTTTTTGGTTTGATTGCATTTGTTAACGAATTGAGTTTTCTGCCCTTCAATTCACCGATCTCTGTTTTTTTTGTTTGTGTTTTTTTTGTGTGTGTGGGACGGGTGTTGCCTGTAGAGTGCGCGTACCGGCTCTGCCGTGGTTTGCGCCACTCACAGCGTCCAAGGGGACAATACCTTGTCGCATGTATTTTGAATCTGTGGGTTCTCGGGAGCATTATTTTATCATTAGTTTTCGGTTCTCCTTTTTGCGTTTGAGTTGGGCTGTGGACTGCACTGACTGGCCGAGAGCGAGGCGGCGATGTGCGCGGACAGGTGCCTTGTGCGAAGTGCCGTGACCCACACGACGACGTGATTGTGCGCGTGACCTTCGAGTGCGTGGGGAGTGCGGTCTCCTTAAGGTGCGCGTACATGACTCTGTGTTAGTTTGAATGTTATTAGAATAACATTCTTGTCGTCGGGGTGGTGTCACAGAGTTGCATGCCCGCGCCCCTCTCGAGTGGGCCGACATTGCCACCGCAGCCGCAACGCTGCTTGCACGGCGATGAGGGAGAGCGCTCCCCATTGTCCCTGAACCCGCCCGACGGGTTGATCACGTGGGTCGCCTGAGCGCGACGGAGGGACGAGGCGGCAGAGCGGCTTGGAAGACGGAGCAGGTTGGTCGGGCACCGGGGGACAGCTGAAGATGTGGTCGGCAGGCTGAGATCTCCAGGCCGAAGTCTTCGCCGGTCGAGCGACAGACGGTGCAAGTCCGTCAGGATCTTCAGCAGCGAGGTTGCAGCAGCCCGACGCTCTTCAGATCGGGACCTCGGCAAGCACGCCCCAGATAAGCCTCGTGTTCCAGCCCGCTCTCAGAACTTTCCGCCGGACTCTTTTCTAATCGCGTTTAATCTTTCATTTGTTTATCCATCGCGTGTTAATTTTTGTATGTTCTGTTAGTGTAGTGTTTGCCGTATTTATTGTCGCGTATATTTTTCATTTGTGTCGCGATTTTTTTGTTATTTCGCGAGTGTTAATGGTTCCCACGTGGTGGGCTTAGTGTCGCGCGAGTGGCGTCAGGGCGTGTGTTGTGTGACCCGCACGCCTTCCGCGAGCTAGGACCCACTACTGGAAGTTTGCATGTTTTTTTTTCCCATTATGTCTCGGACATGATTTTATTGTATTAAATTGAGTGTGTGTGTTGTACGTCGCCTCCCGTCTCATGCCTCTGGTTCACGGTCGATCAGGCGTGGACCTTATCGCCGGTCAGCAGTCGAACCCTCACTAAACGCACGCGGGGTGGGTTTGTTGTCGCCCCATCCCCTCCGGTTCGGAGAGTGCGAATTACCCCACCATCAATCTTTGACACCGTGCCGTTTATCGGTTCGAATTGTGCGGCGGTAATATTTGCGAACGGAGTGGTCGTGTCCGTTGAGCAGCCTCACGCAGGTTCGTTTTAATTAGATAGCAATAATATTTCAGCCAGTTTATGTGTCCAACGTTCGATAGCCGCCACCAAACGAACCTGTTTCAAGGCGGGGAACTTCATCAGCATTTCACTGGCATAACGGCTGCACGGTTTCCGTCGTTAGTGATCTACCGCGTCTGGTCGCGTGACGACGCGTCGCTTAGTTAGCATGAAAATTCATCACTGGAACCAACCTGCTTGGAGACTACCCACGAATTCGGGTTAACCTTGCAGCCCCTGAGCTTGTGCACAAGTGAGTCATTGCTTCGCATTGTCAACTTTGAATTTCTTGGCGTGCGAGGCGGATAACACAGATTCCTGTAGCTATTTCGTAAAAGTGGAAAATAATACTTATTATAAAGTTATTGCTCCTCAAAAACAATTCAAACGAGGCTCTTGTTATTTTGTCACGTTGCTAAAATTCCTAACACGGAGTACAGCATAAATAATGAATAGTTTTGGCTGTTTTTGCATTTCACTGCACTGCACATTAGTGGCAAACGTACTTCCTGTGATACAGTTAGATTAACTGCATTTGAGACAGACTAAAATCACTATTGTTTATCACCTAGTATCTGGCAGAAAAAATTGTCATCTAATTGAGGCTTCACTATAGGCACAGCCCACACAATGACACCGTTGAAAGAAATTCACACGCAAAACAGTGTTACGTGTCTATGCTTTCCTGTCATGGAGCGTTTTGTGCACCATTCTTAGTCGTACATGGATCCCAAGCTCAATCACGCTTACACCATGGTAATTGAGAGTCTTTTTTTCTTTCGACTCCAGCCTCCAAGATGCTGCTCACACTTGTTCACCACTTTGGACTCTATTGTCTCTGGACGTACAAGTCAACAGTGAATGTGTCACCAGTGGCAGTAACACCAACGGCCAAAATCCACACAAGGTATGTTTCTGAACACCAACTAGAACCGTGATTTGTTCACTTATTGGACTAACTTTTGTTTCACCATTTTTTGTCTGCATGTTTGTCAAGGCTTCATCATTTCTCTTTTCAGAAAGACGGACAAAAGAGAGATTATTGGCCTGCAAGCTGCCCACGCCAAGCCATTACAAGCTCAACGGTGACCATAATGACAACTGGTCCTCTTGAACTATGTGCCTCACCACGGAATGTTTGCAAGTTTACCAGATAGAGGGACGTGAGCTCTATTAGGAAAGCAACAGTCTACAGTTTTGTATCGTACCGAGCTGGAATGATAAAATTTTGCGTACAAACTTACTTGCTTTTAAGAGCGTTTTTTTAAGACAAACGAAGAAGTAACATTTTGAGTCCCAAGTTGTTTCTTTTCTAATCATTATAGCCATGACGACCAGAACACAAACAATGTAGCAAGCTCCTACTTGCTAATCCACAAACTCTGTGATCGGCTCTTTGCAAATCAGCTTGATAGGCGTTGCCACTGTTGTAATCGCACCGCTGGCACGAGTTGTTGGGGTCTCGGTGCTGACGCCCGTTATTGCCAATGGGTCGCAAGCCCCAAGGGTAGCGTTGGCCTGGCGGCCTGGGGCACTGGAAGCATCCGAAGGTCCCGGCAAAGCATGAGAAGACTGGTAACAGAACAACTTGTTTATTCTAACATAGCAAAAGAGCGGCCGGTCAGTTCGACCGAAGTGGAGAGACGGGAGAGCACGTAACTCAGCAGTACAAATCGGAGCCTCTCTCTTGGCGTCCGGGGGCAGCTGCTCTTATACTCCCGGCGTCGCGGTCCAAAAGGGAAGGAGGGAAGGTCACGGGATGAAGGTCACGGGACGGCGCAGCAGGAGCCCACGACGGCGCGAACTGTCGGGCCGAGAGACCTGCTGAACCGAGTGTAGTGACGCATCGCCAACCCTCACCCACACGACGGCGCGAACAGTTGAGCCGAGAGACCTCCAGGCTCCTCATTCGGGGAACTCCGCTCCCCGGCTGCCGCGCTTTGACAAGCGAGGGCACACACACACACACGCACACACGAAGACACGTGGCACTGAAACACGCCTGGGCACGCTTGGCGGGTAGGCGTTGCGGCGGCGTCGGACGGGCCAAAATGTCCGCCGCTTTGAACAAAGCCCCGGCGTCCGTTGCATCCGCGCCGGCATTACCGCGCGTTGTAGGCGAAACGTAACACCACCAAGTATCGCATGCTCCCTCACAACAATAATTTGTTACATAAAACTGCAAGGAATATTAAAACGGTCAAACGCGCTGAATGCAATCTTCAGGAAGCGACACTTCATGATGACTGAAACTCTGGCAATCACTATTCATTTTATTATTTTTTATTTAATATACTCTCACGGCCATATGGCATTAGAGAGGGGAGTGGTTACAAAGTAGTAAAGCACAAACAAACAAGTGCAGTGAGTTCGGGCAATTTATTAATTCTCCTGAGTATATAATTTTAGCTAATGTTTTGCGAAAAAGTTTGTTATCGGTGATGGCTACAATACTTGAGGGAAGGTAGTTCCATTCCTGAGATGTACGGGGGATGAAAGGTTGAAAAAAAGACTTCATGTAACATGAATCAATTCCTATCATACTGCAATGATCGATGCATTTTGATATGTACTAAGGTCGCAGTATGAAGTCGTCGTGCAGTGTGGTGTGACGAAAAATTTTATAAAATAGCTAAAGGACGGGCGACATTGCGGCGGTTAGCTAGTTAAGTGCGAGGTTAGTTTTCATTGAGGTTATACCCGCAGTATGGTTATAATTCGAAAGAATGAAACGAGTAGAGTTATATTTTACCAGTTTAGGTGAAGTAATAAAATTAGCGCGACTGGAATCCCATATTGCGGATGCATATTCAAGTTTCGAACGTATTACAGTCTTGTACAGCTGTGTTTTTAGCGTAGACGGCGCTTTGGAAAAGTTGCGCCCTAAGTACCCAAGCATATGAGTAGCCTCGTTAATGACGTAATATATATTAATGGTCCACTTTTAGTTGTTTCTAATGTGTACATCAAGATATTTATATGACATGACGAAATCTAAGCGAATGTTGTTAACATGACAAGTGCTATGATTAGAATTAGATATGGATACGCGCATTATTTTACATTTGTTAATTGCAAATGGTTCATGTGCAGTTTGCATGCAATCAATAACTAGGCTAGCCCTGCACTATAAGAGGTAGCTAGAAAAGGTATGTTCACACAATAGGCCCACTCCATACTTCTCAAACAGAAAAATTATTAAAAGCAATTTTTGTTTCTCTTCAAACAGCAGATGACAAACATGAGCACAGTGTCTTCCCAAGAAATTTTTGAAATACGCTCGAAGTAGGTTTGACTTAACATTCAACCAATCAACAGTGGACTAGCAAGGGACACCTCAGCGTGGGAACTCGTCTTCGTCACGGCTCTCACAAATATGTTTGCTTGTTGAAACGTTGGATCCAGGCTGAGGCTTCCCTTGCTCACATCTGTTATTCAATTGAAGTGTTCATCTCCTAGAAACCTCTTTAATTTGTTTGAATACAAAAACCAAGATGTTTTTTCAACATGAAACCGTAAATTTCGTTTTCTCAGGATCCGTGAGCATACTTATATGTTTATTTAGTTTCCTTGTTTATTCGCACAATATTTGCAAAAGTCCTTGTAAACGCTGTTGTCTCCATAACGTCCCTTGCGAGTACTCCATTTGTGCCAAAGCATTGACTGCCGCATCTGAACACTGAATGTGCAGCGCAGGTCTCAAGAGCAGACAATATGTACCGTAAAATTAGCGCAGCGTTTCCTTCCCCCAAACCACGTGCCTCTCACCACGTATAGTATGAAACGTGTCAAGCAGCACTGTACGCAACTACAAGTACGTGGGTAGCCCATACATCGTTGTCTGAGGTATCGGTCTCCCTGCTGTACCGGCACGCCAAACACAGCGAGAAAGCTTCGCTTGATTTTAGCTTCCTGTTCCATTTATCTGTGTTTCTGTACGTTGTAAACTTATTGACCGACAGCATTCAGTGACCTGTACGAAGACTGTGAGCATGTACTGCTTCATTCAACATTGAAAATAAACAATGTAAGCTTACTTGTTTCAAGTGTGTTTCTTTTTTTTTGCCTGTTGAGGCCTCTCGGTCACCTGGCGACATAATAAGGATATCTGTAGTCATGTGAGACTACCGTACACACGAATACCGCCCCGAGAGCGGTAACAAAACGCCGAAAACCAGCGAGCGAACAGCGCGACGAGCCCCACCAGCCGCTACCGCAGCGGCCATATTGCTCATTATGTAAAGATGATGATAGTAGTTTTGATTTTTGCCAGCGCCATTTTTCGGCCGTATTCTTTAGTTCGCAACGCCACCGCTACTCTTATTTCCGTTGCACTGTGGAAGGTACAGTTTCCCTTGTCTAAGTTTGTATAGGTGTTCTGTGGTTGGGGCGCCAGCACACAGCGGCAGCCGAGCACGAAACTGGCTGGATGCGACTTTTCATGCGCAATAGATTGGAAGGCACGAGCCTGTAAATTGGCCGGCTAAGTCAGCTGACCTCTCTCCACTCGATTTCTTTCTTTAAGATTATGTGAAAGATCGTGCTGACATGATCGAGACGGACGTCAGATTAGTTATAGGCAAGGATAACGAATGTCTGCAGCAGAATTCCGGCGTCGGTCATCAAGAAAGCCACTGAAGATGTGATAAAACGGACACAGTACTGCGTAGCTGCAAAAGGAGACCTATTCGAACACGTCCTCACTCTAGGCTGGTGTTGAACGGAGCTTACGAATTCATAGATAGTAAGGGCAGACTGAAATCTGACTTTTTATTTGTTTTCTTTCTTTTTTTTGCATACATCCTGATTGCCAATTCGGCTTATTTAGAAGTGGTATATTTACTTTCTTGCACGCATCGGTTTTGCTTTTTCCCTACACGTTGGCCGCTTCTCGGTCCATTTATTTCGCTTTTATTTGTTTACACGGACCGCGTCGGCGTTGGACGTCGCTTCGGCAAAAAGAACCACGTATATCCAACCACTTCTCTACCACGAAAGTTGCTCATACCTTGTTTTTCATTCTTTCCAAAGTTATTCCTCGGAATTTTAGAAAGCCTGCCGACTAACAAATATAACGAAAAAAAAAAACATCGACAGCGCATGTCCTTTATTATGTTAGCTCTTCCCAGGCTGAAGTATTAAAGTGTGAAACAATAACAGGATATCGGGCCGCGCAAGAGGCCGCGTTTCTACCACGAAGCTCGCCTTCGGGCATAGCGTTCGCAGCCAGCGTTTCCCGGTTAACGTTACGGTGACATAAGCTGCAGTTGCCGGGAAGCATGAAAAGCAGTAAGGGGTCTTTGAACGCTATCGTGTTCCACTCTTAAACTAAAGCTTAAGCGTCCTCCAAAAATTTTTTTTGCCGCACGTATACACTTTCGCGAAAAATGAAATGGTTACTTTAATTTGGCTTTGGTCCGAAGCACGGATAACAAGTCCGAAGACAGATAATAAGTGTGATGTAGAAGTGACAGGAAGGAACAGCTGCGAAGCTGTGGACACGCCTGCTGTCGATGCTCCTTCCGTACCATTATCAAGGTGATGCGCTGTCTGTTCGGATTTGCGACAGGCAATGCAGTTGCTTTCAATCAGCTTATTTGAGGGCGCTGCTTTATGATGCGCGTGGGAGCGCAGTCACGGGGTATTTTTCATACTTTGGGAGGTTTCTTTGCCAATCGGGAAAAAAATGTACGCAATTAGTAGGTCGCTGAAAACACCGCATTTAGATGTCACTTTGAGGTGCGTGCCTCATTGACACTTGGAAAATTAGGACAGTACCTCTCGAGTTAGATAACTAATTGCAATTACCAAATTAAATCTCAGTAACGAAAGAATTACTTGCGGCTACTCTACTGTACTGGAACCAATATGCACTGCGCTTTCATCGAGTAATGCAGCTACTCTTTTTTATGTCTTCGCGAATGATAGTTGGGGAAGACTGCGTAATTCACTCAGTAACCGAAATGAGGCCAAGCCGGATTCACTCGAAATCAGAATCAACAGCAGTCATGCGCAGCAGCTCTTATACGTGGACTCGCATAAAAAGAAAAAAGGAGGGATAGGCTGCCGTTTCGCCAGAAAGGCGAAGCAGTATTAGTGATAGCCAAGTATGAGACAATTACACGAAGGAAGATTACACCACCGAGAGGACTATGAGGTCCTACTAGGATGTCTTCTTTATACTCATATAACGCCGTCACTTCAGCGCTGAATTGTGCGAGGTCACACGAAGTTTCAAGTGCAAGAAAATATATATATTTCGGTAAAGCTGGTCGAGCCCCAGGCTCACCCCCCCCCCCCCCCCCGGGGGGAAAATTTAAACTCTCTGCCTATGATTGGTAGAGTTGTAGAATGGGTGCCTATAGAGAAAGGAATCGCATGACTAGGTGACCTGATGGAATCGGGAAACTAGCAGGCATAAGGTGGTTTCAGCTGCAGGAAACAGGTAATTCGAGATCGCTAGGAGATGCCTTCGCCCTGCAGTGGGCATGATGATGATGATGATGACGATGATGATGATGACAAGTGACGTTTGGTTTATGACTGGGAGCCACGATGATTGTTAATGTTGCTGGAATTATCAGTTGCTACTTACAAACAGACGACATGAAAGATTAAAGGAATCGAGGGGGAAAAATAGAAGAAAAAGGAAACCCCGTTCCGCGATTGTATTTTTGTGAAGTCACTCAGAAATATTTCTCCTGCGTGAACAAATAATGAAAAGAAATATACGACGAACAGCAACAAGATCGCGGCTGTGAAACATTTAAGTGAGATGACGAAACTGCTGGTCAAGTAAGAGCTACAGGTACAGGTGTCCTTGCTGTCTTTGTTTGTTGGCTTCTCATCGTATGATTAATGAAAACCGCGCCCCTCGGTTAACCCTCTTTCTTCTCTTTCATTACACAACGAGGGTCTCGAATCCGGCAACAGTGATGCTTTCAGGTAGTATGTGCGGGTTTATTGACCGGTTGCCTTCCCCGGAAATATCACGTACTCGTGAGGCCTGCGGCAGAAAGGACGTTCCACATCCGCCGCCAAGGTTTGTGAGTGGTGACGCTGGCTAACACTGTCAGGGCTAGTTCCAGTCGTAAAACATAAATACACAAGAAAGTGGATGGGAAAACGGCGCCGCGGTAGCTCAATTGGTTAGAGCATCGCACGCGTAATGCGAAGACGATGGAATCGTTTCCCCACCTGCGGAAAGTTGTCTTTTCATCCACTTTCATTGAGAATAATTTATTATTTCTTTAACTCGATTAGTAAGTACGAGTAATTTCTCCTATGTTGTCCTTGGTGTCTTTGTTTGTTGACTTCTCATGATATGATGAATAAAAATCTGGCCCCTCGGTTAACCCCCTTTTTTCTCGTTTAGGTAAGTAACAGGGAAGTCGAGAGGTACGAAGTGAAAAACGGAGGTAGGGCGCCATCTCTGTTGTTTCAGAATATGGTATTCTTATTTTTTGTTCGGTTGACATCATGGGTGAAACGGGGAATTCCTTTTCGCTTAGTCAAACAGTGCACATCAAAGTCAGGCCGGCGCAAGAAAAATAATAGTAATAATAAACTAGAAATAAAAACCGGATCGCGCTATCCCATCGTTCACAGAAAGTCCAAGTAGGCGCATTGCGCGTCACAGCAAGCACGAGGAGCACAGAAAGGGATCGGGGTGCGTTAGAAAGCAAGTTTCAAAACGCAAACATAAAATGACATTCACTTCTCGGGAGTCGTGCCCGCGGAGGAGTATACCGGCCAAGGTGGTGGCGTCACAGTGCAGCGCAGACTGATGGCATCTCGCACTTGACGCAAAGCGAAAAGTTTTCGACCGATGAGGTGAAGCGCAGCACACTTGGAGCACAGCCAGAGGCGCCCGAAACTCACGACGCAATTGCAACAAAACGCGAGTAAAGACTCGGACCAGTCCGGTAGTTTCGGATAAACGCCTGCACTGGGCAGTGGACGCCGTGCGCGCAAGAGGACACGACGAGGCGGGCAGACGACGTATACAGGCCAGCGCCATATTGACGGCTAATGCGGTTGCAGCAATGTTTGCTACTTCCGTCTCCTTTCAAATGCAGTCTCAATATTTGTTCTCGTCCGCACTCCCATATTGCAAGGCGCACGTCACATGGTTCCTTGGCGCCGGGGACTGTTGGTTTTGTTTAATGAAATCCGGCAAGAACAAACTTCTTCCCAACCGCGAACAACGCAATACGTGTACGTGGGGAACTTTAATTTCGAGAGCGCCACTGCCTGAACTCGCGGAAAACGAAGTGAGAAGACGACTTTAATTTAATGCTCTGGCGGTTCCTCCGCAGTGATTCTCTTCGTTTTCTTCTTGCCGGTGCTAATTTGAGTCTCCGAGGCTGTCGCTGCGCTGCGGAATATATCGGCGGCCGGCTCGAACCGGCTCCTCCTTCTGTACTCTCTGGAAAATTTTTTCTCTCCCTTCCATTAACTGTGGTTATGCCCGCACTCTGAATCCGAAAATGCCGTGAGTTAAATAGATTACCATGCAGCTACATATTATCAAGTCTACAAGTCGTGGATACAGTGTGCTAAATAATTTTATTCCTAAAGCTTGGCGACTTCGTTTTAGTTGGACATATGTAACCAATTAAACTCATGCTGAAACACGGTTAGCGTCTCTTACCCTCAGCTTCCATCTCAAGTGCAATGTTTAAAAAAAAGCGTGCGAAAGAAGAATAGACAAGAAATTTAGCAGGTTGCAAGAGAAAGAATTTAGGATCTCCATACCTAAATGAATGCTTGAGGTGCGAGCGAATTGATCCCCAAGTACCACAGGAATGTTGAAATGCAATGCAAATTTACTTGCATCTTAGTTAAATAATTACGGCCTTTAGCATTTCACTAGACAGTTCTTGGGGATTTCTGCTGTATCTACTTATCTGCAAATTCTCAACGTCTCGTGCCTTCGAGTATTTCATTAAATGCCCTTGAAGAGGGCACGTAAGATTGGACGTGTGACAAGAAATGAAAGACGGAGGCGGCAAGGCGTGGGCCAGCTCACTCCGCAAAAGCCGGAGAAATGTAGCACACGACGGCTTATTGTGAAGCCCGATAGAAAGTTACTGACGTCGGTTTGTGACCGGTTGCGAGCAGAACGTGCGAGAACTGCATCTTTATTGCGGAATGCAACGTGAGATGGCGTCTTTTACATCTTGACATTTCCGGGCCTGCAATCCCCGAAAGAAGAGTGACGCGCTATCGGCACTGAAGAGCATGCACAAAGTGGCCTTCACTTGGAGCACTTAAACACGAAACTTCAAGGACGTCCCGAAAAAGTCGACTGCACAAAATACCCCATAAACGCCTAAAAAGTAAACAAAAATTTGGGTCCGAACAGCAACGCAGGCGAGTGGAAACTGCCCGGAACGTTCTTTGAGGAAGCGCGGCCGAGAATAACATCGTGTCGCAAGCTCCGTTCTGGAGGAGCATATCTACGCCTCGCCGCCCTCGAAGCAGAGCAGCGAGCTGGCAAGCCGAGCCGTGCAGATCGCTTCATGAGGGCGAGCATCGATGTGAGCAGGCCGAGTGATCGATGTCTCGCTCCGAACGCGCTTTTGTGGCGCGACGAAACAGTTTCGACCGTGGCCTTGCGCGACGGCCGAGCGTCTACGCGATTCGAGTCGGTCTTCCTCGGCGTGACTGCACTGTCGACGTGGCCTCCCGGCGGCGACCGGAAACGCGAGCCAACATGGCCGCACGTGCCGGCGCGACCGAGAAACAAACGTCAGGAGTTTTTTATGGGTGGCTATTAGAGGCACGCGCACGGCCTCCGAAAGAACATCCGCAGCCAAAACAATCCAAGTGACTCTCGGAGATATGGGAGTGTCTTATCCGAGCTTCGTTTCGCACGGCATGCCCGTGCATGACTCGAACTATCGAGAGCGTGTCGTACGCGCAGGGAAAACTGCGGTGCCGAGTGCGCACAGCTGCGCGTCTCGCATTCGCACTTTTCTGTTCACCTGAGTCGTCAAGCCCAGCTTGTGAGTCTTCGTTTACGGTGAAAAAAATTATGGCGTTTTACGTGCCAAAACCACTTTCTGATTATGAGGCAAGCCGTAGTAGAGGACTCCGGAAATTTCGACCACCTGGGGTTCTTTAACGTGCACCTAGATCTAAGCACACGGGTGTTTTCGCATTTCGCCCCCATCGAAATGCGGCCGCCGCGGCCGGGATTCCATCCCGCGACCTGCTGCTCAGCAGCCCAACACCATAGCCACTGAGCAACCACGGCGGGTGACTCATTCACTTCAGATGCGGGAGAGTGCGACTGCTCGTGAGTGTGAGCGAGCGAGTGCATATATCGCCAGCACATTTGGTGAATGAATATTCCACTGATTCTGCCGACCTCACCACACGGCGAAGCCCACCAACGCCGCTGGAGATCGACCTCATGAATGGCCCACAGCGGCTTCGTGCAGCTCGGATCTTTTCGGCAAACTTGACAATTTATTCTCAATCAGGGCAACATATACCGAAACCACACATACGCTGACATTAAGCAAATCGGACTAGTAACTGATTCCTGAAAGGGACATCGCGCTCTCCCGCTTGAAAATTTGAGGGGTAGGGAAGAAAACATGGGAAAAAGAGGGGGGAAAGAGAAAAGGAAGGCAATTTACGCAAGAACTTGTCCACGCAGACTGAGTGCTAGCGTTTCTGCACGTATTTCAGAGGGCACAGCGAGAAATAGTGTAGCAGACAAAGACGACGCTGTGTAGCATCGCGAGACACTGTTGTTGTTGTTTCCTCAAGAGAGAGCGCCATCATCTGACGAACAACCAAACAAGATGTCGGCGTCCACTGTAAGAGCCTGCTGCAGTCGCGGCAATGGCGGAAGTTTTTTCTTTTTTCCTTACACTTCCGCAGCACCAGTGTTAGCTGCCCTTCTGTTTTCTCTTCTTTCTGCTTTGAACTCTCTCTTCCGTTCTCGAATGTCGCCGCGATAACGGAAACGGACAACAGCAGAACACAGACGTTATCGCAACCAGATGCCGAAGGAACGATACGGGCACCTGCCTTACGATGAAGCATATAACACGGGAACGACCGGTTCCAGAGGGCATTTGGGTACTGCATCACGATTATTGCGTCACGCACTGAGGGATGTTATAGAACATTTACGCAACATTGAATTGCAAGGTCCAGCATCGTCTGTCATGCCCTCTTCCCGCTGCGCACAGTAGCGTATTGTAGCTCAGGCTCTGCCTTCGCAAGAATAATTCCCCGTCTGTGTGTCACGCTAACGCTGAATCACGGCGACGCATGTCACTCCAATGACTCATGCAATTGTCATCGCCCGTGAAGCTGGCTTTCTCACAATAATATAGCCTTCTCCTTTTCTTTCGTCATTATGCGCCATTTTCCTGCCATCGTCCAGCATGTTATCATTCGTCTTATAAAGATTCATTCATTCATTCATTGCGTTCTCTCCTCGTTCACTAAATGCATTTCGTTTTCGACACTTGAGGTGTGAATTCTTTTCCAAAGCTTGCTGGTCTCATCTTTCACGTTATGTGTTCGCACGGTGTCGCGAAAGACGAAGCACTTCGTCCGCCGCGCGTGCCCGGGAATCGGGCGGCGCAGACCTCGGGAAGTGGATTTGGAGCGGGACCGCGCGCGCTGAACGAATGTTATGCGGAGAAGACGGCTTCGCGCACTACGTTCGCATTTCAGCTGGCTGCAGCTCAGTCTCTTCGGCTTATATGTATGCATTACGTTGTTGCTCAGGAAGGAATATGTGTGCCTGTGTGCAGTGCGATAACGGCTATGCATTGCTGGCGTTATTTTGTACGCCTTTGTCAATGACCAAGAGCGCCGCACTCAAGTATACTGTCTCAGCCGCGTCTTAGCTACGACTTCTTCACACAGGCCTCTGCCGTGCCTTTTCACTTGGACTGGTTTGCTTTTTCTGTGAGTAGAGGGATAGCGTTTTTTCGCATCAGCTATGGTGCATGTGTTTGTTTAGCTAATTCGAAAGTGACTAGTTTTTGGGAATGATGCTGTATTGTATACCGATTAGCAAAGAAAGAAAAAGAGCCCAGCAAGCACGCTTGCCATTTCATTACTGCTTTATTTTTCTTTGAGGGAAAGAGGAAAGTAACCGCCATTGGCAATTGACCCTTTATTTCTTTTTCTAGTGCGTATGTATAAAACAAGTAAAATAAAGTTGTCACTGTTAAGAATGAATGTTCGCTCCTTGATTTTCCTTGGATGCCATTTTTCTGCTCATGTGAAAACTCCTCAAACGAACTGAAGCATTGACTAGGTTACGAATTCAAAGGTGTCGTCACATGGAAGTATGCGCGCCTAGTTTGTTTTGCTAGAGAGAAGAAAAAGAAAACGGTTACCATGAATAGTGAAACAGATTTAACCGTGAAACATGCGATATTTACTCAGCCATCGCCTTGTGTTTCTGTGTCCAGCCAATTCCACCACATTCCTTTTTTTTTTTTTAGAATATACTCCTCATAATCACCATCACTACTGTTTATTTGTTTTCATTTGTCATCATCCGGATCCGTGTTCGTCTTTAATTAAGCAGCGCCACTTTTATAGCAAGCAGTGTCCACATAAGTTTTCTCTTTTCTCAGTATCCAATGACAGGTAATCAACTTCTAACACATGTATCATCGAGCCAAGTTTAACCCAAAACATGTTAGTATGAGCACTTGAGCTAAAAGTTCCCGTCCTGCCTTTTCAGAGCTAGATCCATCTGTAGTTGGGAAGCTTTTCTTTTTCTATAGCACGTTGCGCGTGATGGCTTAGTCTTTGGTGTACTGGTTTCACTCAGAGAAGTCCTTATGTTGTACAACTTCCGGGTCAACGGGTAGTGCGTAAAGCTCTTTCCTGTGCGACGTTTCCCAGTGGCGAGTTCAGTTAGTGCAGCTTGTGAGCATTTTTATTGCGATAACAACAATATAGGCACTTCCGCCGCATTTTTTCCGTCGCCGTGTCTGCGTCGCCGTCATATAAAAACACGCGAGGGAAGCCAACGATCGCGGCTCAATCTGGCGCGCGCGATGAAAGCGGAGAGCAAACGCGCGGGGGCCTCCCGTTGCGCGAAAGCTGGACGGGGGAGGGGGGGGGGGGGGGGGGGGAGGAGCGGCGGCGTTGGGCTCCGGCAGCGACTGCGCACTTCGCGACCGGGCGCAAGGGTAACTGATGATCGCGGCTTAATCTCGCGCGCCTTGTATGGAGGAAAGCAGGGAGGCGGGGGGGGCGGGGGGGGGGGGGGGGGGCGAGGCTTCGACTCTGCCAACAAGTGCGTGCTTTGCACGGACGCGCGCGCCGCATCTTGAGAGGGATCTGCAGATACCTTTGTGCGCGCTGTGTTCTCGCCGCTCTCGAGTTGACGCGATAGACCGCACGAAAGTCACTCCGCTCGCTGCTGCTGCTGTGCTTGTTCACACCAGCGTTTTGACAGCGAGTGTCCGCGCTCATTGAGTGTGATGTGGGCATGTTTGCTCGTGAGCGCTGGCACCATGCTTGTTAATTCAGTTAGTACGCGAATGTTCCCAAGTTTATACGGCCAATAAAACTACTATCCTTGCTTCTCATAGCTAATTTGCTGTCGGAATCGATGCTTCGCATTTCGGCCGACACTGCGGCATTCTTTTATTAGTTAATACGTGAATCCTTTTCCGACAAAGAAAGCCAAGGAATTAGAAACTCAATTTTCTACCTTACATTTCTTGACCCTGTTATTGTTATCTTTCCAGGTTTGTTTCCCAAGAGCCCAGCCTAACGACGGCGCCACCCTCATTGCTTTTGGTGCAAATTGTATAGCATTTTATCTCGCATACACAACGACTTGTCCACTATAATAAATACTCATGCGTCCCTCAGGGACTCCATGATACTCCTACAGTGTATAAACATTATTTTTCCTGAAAAGCGGCTAGGTGTACCAGCTCTCTTCACGTGTCGATGGTCGAAGACGCTGTGTATGCTGCGCAAACAATGTGTGCGAATAAGTCACGTTCACATTTCCGTCGTTTTGCTTCTCCGCCGCTTCTACTCGTCACTTAATATAGTTTTATTTTTTATTTTTTTGCTGCACCGACGTACCAACTCTCTCATCAAGCAACTCTACTTAAAAGCTTTATTTTATTATGACAAGGAAGCTCGTCTATGTTTAGTACCGCACTTCCGGTCCTGTACGGAATATTTTTTAAGGCGAAAGCCTTAGATCCCTGTTTCAAGGTCGCGTTGTGAGGTACATAAAACCATCTTCTTCCACATCGCTTCTTCACCTCGTTTCACCTCGCTGCCACATCAGTTCCACTAACCATGCTAAAGATCACAGTTAATTAATATAAAGTTAATTACGGCACTCGAACTCACGGCTTTTGTGGGAGTCAAACCCCCGACTTTTGGTGGGAGTCGAACCAACGACGTTTGTTGGGGAAAACAAGTAATAAGAAGTAACAGCGCATTCGAATGAGAATGTCAAGTAATTTAATGGATGTCACTCGAGCGCGCAGGCATTCGCTTTCACCCTCTTTGGCGTATGCTAAAGTGACTGTCATTTTTTTTTTCGTAGCTACGTTTTTTTACAGAGCTCTCTTTTCCGCCGTTTCCTCAGTTGTGAGAAAATGAATGCAAGCGCTGGCGATAGAAATGCTATTACGGAGGCGGGAAACGCTGTCGTTCGGAAGCGCTACCGTGTCTATTGTTGTGCTCTTCGTGCAACTATTTGCTCTTGTTGGTGCAAGGCATGGGAAAGGAAAGTAACGCGTCCCATCGCAAACCTCGTTTCCCTGTTACGTCTCTTTCTCCTTTCTTTCGAGCGAGGCATTTCGCTCTTCCCAAGTCCCGAAATTGCGCACGCGGGTTCCTCGTGTGCGTAGTGAGCTTCGCTCGAGCTGTGCAGGCGTGTTTTCAGTTAGGGATACGTTCTATCTTTCTTTCTTTTCTTTCAGTCGCTTCCCGTCACATACGTGGGCCGGTGAAATGTTTCCGGGAACGTCGCGTTTTCCTCTTGTGTCTGAACTTTCCGTCACGTTCGAAACTGCAGCGTACATGGGCTTCGAAAGAAGAAAACGTAACCTCTGAACTCTGAACTCTGCAGCGGCTGCGAAAATGAACACTCACACGTGCCCGAGTCATACGCGCGCGAGTCCATACAAGCGCGTGCACAAGCGTAAGTTCTCCTGGAAAGCGCAATAAACGTAAGCTTCCCGAGTGCGATTATAGATGTGAGAATCCGCACATCGCACGCCGTTTACTTTGCGCTTCATATTTCCTTCTTTTTTGGTCGCTTGGCTGCACTGTGTGAAATCTAAGAACGCGACGTAATCGGAATAAAAGGTAGGACGCCAAATTCTGAGCGTGGTGCACACAAGGGCAGGAAAGTACAGCAGCTGCAGAGTTACCCTCGCCTTCTGCACGTCGAGAACTCGTCGAACGGCACAAAGTAAGAAACGCTGAAGGCGGCGAGATGTGAATGCAACAAGGAGCACCGCTGCACAGCCGTTATCGCTGCCCTCGAGGACCGTCCGAAAATTGTGCACGAGAATCTCCACGCCTTCTCGTGGCCCTCTCTTGCTTTGTGTGTTTGGTGACCGCGTTCGTTGTTTGCTCCACGCTTGCGCCGCCCTGAAGTGCGAAGCAAACTTGGTATCTAGCGAGACGCGAGGTCCGCAAGAGAGATCCCGCAGGAGGGAAGACCTTCGTATTGCTATGTTCGCGTTTTTCCAGCCATTACCGTTGGCGAGTAACCGCGAAAATGTGCTAGAAAATGTGCTCGCAATGCTAACGTTCTCGAAATAACAAGGTAGCAAGAAAACCAAATCGTCCAGCTTTCAGTGGGAAAGGACTTGGCGCGCACCGACGTGAAGAAAAGAAAGAAGAAACGCAAGAATAGAAAAGCAGAGGTAAAACTCGACTTGGATTTCGTGTCGGAAGCTGTTCACACTTATGATTTAGCCAAGTGCGGAAAAGTAAGGGCAAGAGCTTCCTATGTGATCGTGTTCTTTTTCTTTTCTTAAGATCAGTCGTGCCGCTTGCAATGCAGTTACAGAGAGAGGGAGAGCTGTGCAACATGAGCGTTGCACAGAGATCGCAGTGACCTTGTATTCGCAGTACCTTTTATTCCGATTACATCGCGTTCTTCTATTTCACAGAGATCGCATTTTTATAGGGTGCCTCGATATCAAGCCCATCGGCTATAGAGGCACCCTAAACATTGTAGCACGAGCTGTTCTTGTTTATTTCCCTCAAACCTATAGCTGGCTTTCGGCCAATCTTTATTGCTTAGATGAGATATAATTGTCGCTCCCACCAGTTGGGACACTCCTTTCGGCTTCGCGTAATAAAAGAATCCCCGTCGAACCAACTTTGTGGTAATATATCTGTAAGCGGTAGCTTTGTAAGTATCCTTCAGCCATATCATGTTACGTAGTGACGAACACATACACACATATACTCTTCACGTATTACGTTTTTACATATATATACATGTTTATTTCTTTTCCCAATTAAACATACATACCTTCTTTTCTTTCTTCCGTTTGACTTTCTTCTGATGCATTGAGGCCCAACAGCTAGCGCAACACGAAAGATTGACAAAAACACGAGCTGGCAGGAACGTATTGTCACGGCTCACTTCAGACAAAAGTGGAGAGCGGTATTTAATCGAAACAATTAGAACAAGCGCTCAGTTCAGGCTTCTTCTTCTCTAGCACCCTCACTTGCACGCACGAGGTCGTCGTCCTCGTCGTCAGCGTGGTTGGGCACAGATGGCGTCGCGGCATTTGCCCCCCCCCCTTCAAAGGAGCATCGTCCCGATGCTCGGCGGGTAGCACCCAGTGTCCAGCCGACCAGCAAGTGCCCATGTCATTCAGCAAAATAAGGTTTCATGCGCACCACGTGCACAGTCTCAGGCAGGTGCTGACGGCGCCTCGAGCAGGATTGGCTGTCAGGAATGACTTCATAGTTGACGTCGCTAAGGCGTCGTAGAACCTTGTACGGTCCGAAGTATCGGCGCAGAAGTTTCTCCGCGAGGCCTCGGCGGCGTACTGGAGACCAAACCCAGACTTTTTGGCCGGGCTGGTAGACGACGCATCGATGACGTTGATTGTAACGTCGCGCATCACGGTCTTGCTGGCTAGTTATGCGAACGCGTGCAAGCTGTCTTGCTTCTTCGGCGCGCTCTGTAAATTCTGCGGCGTCAGTCTCGGAATCGCTGGAATCATGAGGAAGCATAGCATCCAGCATTGTAGTCACTTCTCGACCGTGGAGGAGACGGAATGGCGTCATTCTTGTTGTTTCTTGCCGAGCCGTATTATAAGCAAAGGTTACGTAGGGTAATATTTGGTCCCAGTTCTTGTGGTCCACATCGACATACATGCACAGCATGTCTGCGAGAGTCTTGTTGAGGCGCTCCGTAAGTCCATTGCTTTGCGGGTGATAAGCTGTCGTCCTTCTGTGTGCCGTGCCACTGAGCGTGAGTACAGTTCGCAAAAGTTCAGCCGTGAACGCGGTTCCCCTGTCGGTTACGATGACCGCTGGAGCCCCGTGCCTGAGGACGACGTTTTCGATGAAGAACTGCGCGGCTTCGGCTGCTGTGCTGCTCGGAAGTGCCTTGGTTTCTGCATAACGCGTAAGGTAATCTGTTGCAACTATGATCCACTTATTTCCTGCAGTTGATATTGGGAATGGGCCCAAAAGGTCCATCCCAATTTGTGCAAACGGTGTTTCCGGAACTTGAACGGGATGTAATAGTCCGGCAGGTTTCGTTGGTGGCACTTTTCGTCGCTGACAGTCAAGGCACGTTCGAACGTAGTGCTTCACCTGTGTTGCGAGCCGTGGCCAGTAGTATTTCTCTTTGATCCGTGCTAATGTTCTTGTGTAGCCTAGGTGGCCCGAGGTAGCTTCATCGTGACAGGCCTGCAAGATTTCACTGCGGAGAGTTTGAGGGATGACCAGTAGATATCGCTTCCCTGTTGAATTGAAGTTCCTCTTAAAAAGAACACTGTTGCGTATGCAGAATGATGACAAGTTCCTTGAGAACAATCTGGGCTTGTTTGTGGTGCGACCTTGTAAGAAATCAATTAGTGAAGCGAGCTCCTGGTCCTCTTGCTGCTGTTGAGAGATGGTAGCCGCACCAAGAATTCCTAAAAAGCCTGCGGATTCGTCATCATCTCGGCCTGACAACTCGATCGGTGATCTGGAGAGGCAGTCAGCGTCTAAGTGCTGCCTTCCCGATTTATAGACCACTGTCATGTCATACTCTTGAAGCCGTAGGCTCCAGCGTGCCAAACGTGCAGATGGATCTTTCATGTTGGTCAACCAACAGAGAGAATGGTGGTCACTTATGACTTGAAATGGGCGGCCATATATGTACGGACGGAACTTGGTAACGGCCCATACTACAGCCAAGCATTCCTTCTCTGTGGTAGAATAGTTCGACTCGGCACGTGACAGTGTTCTACTCGCGTAAGCGATGACTCGCTCAGCGCCGTCTTGTCGCTGAACAAGGACGGCACCTAGACCGACATTGCTGGCGTCGGTGTGGATCATTGTCGGTGCATCCACGTCAAAGTGGGCAAGAACAGGTGGAGTTTGTAGACGGTGCCGCAACTCGTTAAATGCCGCCTCCTGCTCCTCGCCCCACACAAACGTGACATCTTCTCTGGTTAGGCAGGTGAGCGGTGAGGCGATGCGTGCAAAACCCGCAATAAATCGCCGGTAATATGAGCATAGGCCCAGGAAGCGTCTGACTGCCTTCTTGTCTGTAGGCCTTGAAAACTTTGCGACGGCTGCGATTTTCTCAGGATCAGGTCTGACACCTGTGTGACTTACAATGTGGCCCAAAAACTGTAGTTCTTCATAGCCAAAGTGGCACTTTTCAGGTTTTAAGGTAAGCCCAGCGGACCGTATGGCTTGAAGAACTGACCGTAGCCGACTGAGATGTTCATCAAATGTGGCAGAATAAACAATCACATCATCTAGGTACACTAAGCAAGTCTTCCACTTAAGGTCTGAGAGAACCGTATCCATTAGCCTTTGGAACGTGGCTGGGGCAGAGCACAAACCAAAAGGGAGAACTTTGAATTCATAGAGCCCATCAGGCGTCACAAACGCAGTCTTTTCGCGATCCCGCTCATCGACCTCTATTTGCCAGTATCCACTTTTTAAGTCCATCGATGAGAAGTAACGTGCATGCCGTAGCCTGTCGAGGGAATCGTCGATGCGTGGTAAGGGATACACATCTTTTTTCGTAACCCGATTGAGCTTGCGATAATCGATACAAAACCTCAGGCTGCCATCCTTCTTCTTAACGAGTACCACGGGCGATGCCCAAGGACTTTTCGACGGCTGGATGACATCATCTTCTAGCATTTTCTTGACTTGCTGCTGTATTGCTTCACGCTCTTTCTCAGCTACGCGATACGGATGCTGTCGGATGGGTATTGCTGTTTCCTCCGTAATGATGCGGTGTTTCGTCAGTGGTGTTTGACGCACTCGGGACGTTGTAGAGAAGCAGTCCTTAAAATGGTCAATCAGTTCTCTGAGCCTTTGTTTCTGCTGCGGCACTAAACCTGGGTCAACGTCGACGACGGGTGTAGATGGCATCGTATCGGTGGTTGATTCCTCTTTTACAGCAAAGCAGTGTTGGACGTGGTCAATTTCGTCAAAGTACGCCACAGCGGTGCCTTTACTGATGTGCCGGCGTTCATTGGTAAAATTTGTCAGTAGTACCTATGTGCGACCGCCGATTAGGCTGACGATGCCCCGAGCGATGGCAATACCTTGATGGAACAGAAGTGCAGTTAGTTGTTCAGCTACACCGTCCTTGTCAAACTGTTCTCCGCAACTTACGGAGACAAGACTGCATGATAGTGGTGGTATGCAGACGTCGTCGTCGGCTACATGTAACGATGTACGTCGGCGCTCTTCGTCTCGGCTCGTGTCTGTACTAGTTGACAAGGTTATCTCGCCGTCCCGTATGTTAACCACGGCGCCGTACTCCCGCAAGAAGACCATTCCAAGGATGAGTGATCTGCAGCACTCCTTTAAAATCATAAAAGTGGCGACAAAAGCTGTATGTCCTATCTGGAGCCGTGCAGTACATTTTCCTGTAGGTATCATTATCTGGCCCCCGGCATTTCGAATATAAGGGCCCGTCCATTGCATTTTGACTTTCTTAAGCCGGTCTGCCAACTGTTCACTCATGATCGAAAAGTCTGCGCCAGTATCGACTAAAGCTGTCACGTCGTGCCCATCAATTATTAAGGGTAGGTCGGCACTTACAAATTCGTCGGCGTCCCGTTTCTCCGGGTTGCTCTGCTCGTTTCTCAGTAATAATGGGGGATTTTCGGCGGTTCGACGACTTGCAACCTTCCCCCCGGAGGTCGCTGATTTCAGTTTCCCCGCCGTGGGCTTGGAGAACGGCCTCGTACCACGTCGGCGAAACTGCGACGGTTCGGCGAAGAATAACGTAATGGAGACGGCGAGCGCGACCGAAGATCAGCTGAGCTGCCTTGTTCCCGAGTGACACTGTCGTCGAAGCGTGGATGTCTCTCTTGAAACTGGCGCGGAGTGGCAGGTGACATTTCCTGGATGCCACCCTGGCGATGAGGGCAAAAACGATAAATGTGCCCTGGTTCGCCACAGTGAAAACACAATGGTCGGCGATCAGCAGTGCGCCATACGTCGGTCCTGCGAAGCTGTGGTCGCCTGAAATGCTCCCTCTGTATCCAGGCAGCAACAGGTGGCCGCTGGTGGTACTGCTGTACCGGCATGGTAGAAAGCGGGCGACGGACAGCGTCTGCGTAGCTATATGCGCGTGGCTCGAAGCGAGGCCCGGGACTCGGTTCAGGGAGTGGCTCAGGAGGTGCTAATGCTTGCCGAATTTCTTGGCGAACAACTTCAGCGACCGAAGCAACAGTAAACTCCTTCGGTGTCACAGTTTGCTTCGCAATCTCCTCGCGCACAATGTCCCTTATCAGTTGACGTAGCGAGGTCTCGTCTGTAACTGTGAGTACTGCGGCTCCTGCAGGCGCATCGTTAGCCAGGCGTTCGTATTGCCGACAACGCTGCTGGAGCGCCCGCTCGATTGCTGTGGCTTCCTTAATGAATTCTTCCACTGTTGTAGGCGGGTTACGCACGAGACCAGCGAATAGCTGTTCTTTGACGCCGCGCATGAGATGGCTCAGCTTCTTCGAATGCGGCATGTTGGGATCCGCGCGGCGAAACAAACGAGACATGTCCTCGGCAAACATGGAGACACTTTCGTTGGGCTTCTGAATGCGCAACTCGAGAAGGCGTTGTGCATTATCTCGGCGATCAGTGCTTCCGAAGGTGTCAAGTAGCCGACGGCAAAATTCGTCCCACGTTGTCAAATGTGCGTCGCGGTTTTGGAACCACGTCCTTGCGCTACCTTCAAGAGCGAAGTACACATTGGAAAGCTTCTGGTCCGGACGCCACTGATTGACCTTAGCTACGCGTTCGTACTGGTCCAGCCAGTCTTCGGCGTCTTCGTACGTGTCACCATGGAAGCTTGTGGGGACTAGATTGTTTTGGATAGTCACCTGTGTTGGACTCGCAATCGCCATTTCCTGAGTCGGTGAGGTCGCTGACGAAGTTCGTTGCAAGAGACCGAATTCCGGGCACAGACCTTGTAGGCGGCGGCTTGCGCGGTGCACAGGTGTCTCGACGCGTGGATGATGTCTTGAAGGGCTGGACGGAGGGCTACTCGTAGGAGTCGTCCCTATCATTAGGTGATGATGCGATACCCAGCACGTCCACCAGTGTCACGGCTCACTTCAGACAAAAGTGGAGAGCGGTATTTAATCGAAACAATTAGAACAAGCGCTCAGTTCAGGCTTCTTCTTCTCTAGCACCCTCACTTGCACGCACGAGGTCGTCGTCCTCGTCGTCAGCGTGGTTGGGCACAGATGGCGTTGCGGCAATATTACAGGCATTAGGTGTAGAACTGAATAGCTCAAGAAGCCCAATAGAGGCTGAAGTAGAATTAAGGACTGAAGTTAAGAACAAGGTCAGAACGAACCCTCTCCCCAGAAATTTGCATCCAGAATATAATATCAAAAGGAAAAAGGCAAGAGCTAAAGCACTCTTGCAGGAAATAGAGCAGCAGAACCAACTGGCAGCTATAGTTGATCTTGCCTGGGTGAAAGGTAAAGAAGCATATACGGCCACTGTATCAAATTATCAAGCAAAGGTGCAAGACGCTAGCACTATTTTTACCAAGGACCCCATGGTGGTGAAACAAGCGGCAATTACTCTAACCATCAGGAGTAATAAGTGGGCCTGCATTTACAGTGATTCGAAATCCGCTATAAAGGGTTTTGATAAAGGCTATGTAGCTGGAGTTGCAGCTAAACTTTTCGAAAACATTGGGATTATGTGAACTGAAATCCGATGGTTTCCTGCCCATATGGTGACAGTGAACGAGACTCGGGTAAACCTCAATGAGGTTGCTCATAACTTCGCACGAGGACTTGGTAACCGTGACAGTCACAACCGATCCGTTCACGATCAAGCCAGAGAATCTAGAGATCATTTAATAACTTACAACGGCATTACCAAACATTACTATTTAGGACGCAGGCAATTCCCACTGCCTCATTCAAAACTGAACAGGGCTCAGGCAGTCTCACTGCGCTTATTGCAAGCAGGTACATATCCCACGCCGTACCACATTAATAAGATATATCCAGAGAGGGAGATTAAGATGGACTGCAACGATTTTAACGGCATCATTGGTATCAGACATATGCTGGAAGGTGTCCCGCGACTCCCCCAACCTCGTTGAAGAATGGACGCAGTGGGAAGAAAGGATTCGAAGCCCATTGTTTGCAGACCAACTAAGGGCCGTCCAGAGGGCCCATGATGTCGCTGAAGGGCTTGGCCCGACAGTGCCAACGTGGGAGCTTGGCTTAAGATGTCGAGCCTCCGGACCTCATTACAATAAAGGTTTTCACACACACGCGCACACCCATGTATAAAGCACATGGAACAAATGGTGTTGCATGCTGGGTCAAAAAGAAATAAATCTCGAATCATTATGCAAACTCGGCACTGTGCGTTCTTTCTTCCCATTTTCTATTTTTTTTTCTTTTTGGCAGTACACACAGTACTAGCATGGTACTAAGTCCTTCATTTTCAGTCACCTTCTCGTAGTTTGTACAATGCCGGTGCATGCTTGCGATGTTTATTCTGCCGTACGAGTACGTGCGCGCTCACCGGCCTTGTTTCAAGATGAAGCGCCAAATGTTTCGATTACATCTTACCGCAAGAATTGACAACACATGAACAGTGAATATTATGCGTAATCGTTGTGTGTCAATGAATGGACAGGTATTGACAGAGACGAGATATTCTGGAATTATTGTGGGAATGAGTTCAACCAACTACATTACAGTTCAGCAAAGCCTTTTCACTCTTGGGGTAATTGCTTCCCGCATTCGAAAATTTCATCCAGCTGCTGTACTTCGATCTATAGGCCGCCAGTTCCCTGCGAGACCATTTGCTACTAAATGTAAACGCAATTACGGTCATCATACCACTCCCTGCTTTCCGGTACTGACTTACAGTGCGCACAATTTTTGGAGTAGAGCATCAATGTCATTCCCAGTACACCAGCATCTCAGTGCCCCGATCTTGCTTACATAGGCACGTATGCCCACGGCTCTTCGTTCACTTAGCCATATATGCTGTATTAATAACAACAAAGCGCTTAATTTGAGAACATCGGAAACACAGGAATATATTTGCGCATATGATCAGAGTTACAAGGCCCGTATGCGCGGCAAACTGCGACTGGTATAGAAGATGCGTATATATATTTATACAATCTGTTGTTACAGCATTTGGTAGAAGGCTAGCTCTCACATTTTGTGCGTTTCTCCATAATGCGTAGTTTGCATGCTCCATAAAATATTGTTAGATGCATAGGCGGAGAGCTTTCATTTATTTTTCAGGAGGGGGGGGGGGGGGGGCTGGTGCATCTCCAGTTTTCCGACCCCCCATATATGTATATATATATATATATATATATATATATATATATTGTAAGGAAGAGAACGAACGTGCGCACAGTCAGCAGCATCGGCAGCATCAAGCGCGCAGCAGAGGCTTGTTACGTTTCGCCTACAACGCGCGGTAATGCCGGCGTGGATGCAACGGACGCCGGGGTTTCGTTCAAAGCGGCGGACATTTTGGCCCGTGCGACGCCGCCGCAACGCTTCCCCGCCAAGCGTGTCCAGGCGTGTTTCAGTGCCACGCGTCTTCGTGTGTGCGTGTGTGTGTGTGTGCCCTCGCTTGTCAAAGCGCGGCAGCCGGGGAGCGGAGTTCCCCGAATGAGGAGCCTGGAGGTCTCTCGGCTCAACCGTTCGCGCCGTCGTGTGGGCGGGTTGGCGATGCGTCACTGCACTCGGTTCAGCAGGTCTCTCGGCTCGACCGTGCGCGCCGTCGTGGGCTCATGCTCCGCCGTCCCGTGACCTTCATCCCGTGACCTTCATCCCGTGACCTTCCCTTTTGGACCGCGACGCCGAGAGTATAAGAGCAGCTGCCCCCGGACGCCAGGAGAGAGGCTCCGATTTGTACTGTTGAGTTACGTGCTCTCCCGTCTCTCCACTTCGGTCGACCTGACCGGCCGCTCTTTTGCTATGTTAGAATAAACAAGTTGTTCTGTTACCAGTCTTCTCTTGCTTTGCCGGGACCTTCGGATGCTTCCAGTGCCCCAGGCCGCCAGGCCAACGCTACCCTTGGGGCTTGCGACCCATTGGCAATAACGGGCGTCAGCACCGAGACCCCAACAACTCGTGCCAGCGGTGCGATTCCAACATCTGGTTGGCAGCGGAGAGATCGCGTCAACGGAGGCCAGCAGCGAAGAGATGCGGTTGACTGTATGCTGAGCAGCACAACGACCATCCGGGAGCAGCGCAACGAGCCCTGTGTGATGACTGGTTGCCTGCAGCGGAACGACTGCGCTGAAGTCTTGACTGCGAGGTTTGGTGAGTGCGGGACTTTCTTCTTCTGAGTTTTGCCAGGCTTTTGTTAGTGTTAGAAACAGAGCTGGTAATTGTGGTTGTCGTTGCTACCGGGTTAGTTGCGGCAAGACAATAGTAGACAGTAGAGAAAGCAGCATTCAGAGCAGCCATGGATTTGAAGTCGTTGCGCAAAGCGAAATTGCTGGAGCTTGCAAGAGAGTTGGGTCTGGATGTCTCAGACAAACTCAGAAAACCAGAACTGCTAAGGGCTATTCTTGAGTTAGAAGCTGAGGATGACGAGCTGTCGGAATGCCTTGAGACCATTGAGGAGAGGGAGCTTGAACTTAAAGAACAGAAAGAGAAAGATGAGCGTGAACTTAAAGAACAGAAAGAGAGACAGGAGCGTGAACTTAAAGAACAAAAAGAGAAAGAAAAAGAAGAGCGCGACCGTCAACACGCTTTGGAAATGAAGCGTCTCGAGGTAGAGATGGAACACGCTCGTAATGGAAGTCAGGCACACGGTGCAGGAGAACGAGTATTGTTCAAAATGACTGACCTGATGCGGCCGTTTAAGCTTGGAGAGGACATTGGTTTGTTCCTGGTTAACTTTGAGCGAACGTGCGAGAAGCAGGGGTTCTCTCGGGAAACGTGGCCACAGCGCTTGCTCACTTTGCTACCCGGCGAGGCGGCCGACGTAGTCGCTCGCTTGGAGAGAGAGGAGGCAGAGGATTTCGACAAAGTGAAATCGAGTCTGCTAAAAAAGTACAGGCTGTCAGCGGAGGCGTTCCGTCGGAAGTTTCGGGAAAACGAGAAAGGCAGAAGTGAGTCATATACAGAGTTTGCCTACAGGCTTATGTCAAACATGCAGGAGTGGCTCAAAGAAGAGAAAGCGTTTGGTGACCACGAGAAAGTTCTGCAGTGTTTCGGGCTAGAACAGTTTTATAGTCGGTTACCTGAGAACGTGCGGTACTGGGTCTTGGATAGGCCAGACGTTAGTACGGTGGCTAGAGCCGCTGAGTTAGCCGAGGAGTTTGTGACGCGTCGGGCTCGTGGAGCTAAGGACGGTCAAAAGGGTGAATTTGGCTCCAAGTTTGAGAGGCCAAAGTTCACGCCCATGAGAGCAAAGGGGGACACACGTAGTTCGGATGCGAGTGAAAGCAGTCCGACCGAACGTAAGGAGACGGCGGCAACCGAAGCCGAACGCAGAAAGCGGTTCGAGACGAGGCAAGCGCGCGTTTGTTATACGTGCCAGAAGCCGGGTCACTTTTCGGCGCAGTGTCCAGAAACAAAAACACAAGTCGTGTTTTTGTCTATATGCAGCACTGACGAGAACATGAAGCTTCTCGAGCCTTACATGCGAGACCTCCTCGTGAACGGGAAAGAGTGCCGAGTGCTTCGCGATTCCGCAGCTACAATGGATGTAGTTCACCCCTCTTACGTAGAACCCGATATGTTCACGGGCGAGTGCGCATGGATCAAGCAAGCAGTGGAAGCTCATAGCGTGTGTCTGCCGGTAGCAAAAGTGCTTATTGAAGGACCTTTCGGAGCACTTGAGACGGAGGCCGCAGTGTCATCTATGCTGCCCCCCCAGTACCCGTACCTATTTTCGAACAGGTCCGATCACCTCCTGCGCGAGAAGGGGCTTTTGTTTGGTGAGGCTAGCGTTCAGGCCTTAACCAGATCGAAGGTTCGGGAGCTCGCTGCAAAGGCGGTAGTTGCGGGACCGACGTTGTTGAACGATGAGAAAGGGTCAGAGGCGCAGCAAGCTGGTATTCAGAGCACGCCCGAACGGGATAAAATTGAGCCTGTAGCGTTAAAGGCACCAGATACTGGAGAGGAAATTCCCGATGCGGGAAAGTTAGAAGAGCTTCCGGTCGAGCTTCCGGGACTAGGCTCAGTGACGAACAGGAAAGACACCGATCAAGTCATTAGTGACTTAATAAGTAAAGCATCGCTGTCGCCTGAGCAGAAAACCGAACTACACCAGCTCTTACAAGAGTTTCAAGGTCTGTTCTCTGAGAGGCCTGGTAGGACTTCTGTCCTTACTCATGACATAGAACTTACCTCCCCAGAGCCAGTACGATCCAAGGCGTACCGGGTGTCACCCCGCCAGAGCGATATTATGGAGGCTGAGGTAACGAAAATGCTACAGCTCGGTGTTATTGAAGCGGGTGAGAGTGATTATACCTCCCCTTTGATTTTAGTTGAGGTACCGGGCAAGGAACCTCGTCCTTGCGTCGACTACCGCAGGCTTAATTCCATCACTAAGGATCAAATTTATCCGATCCCTAACATCGAGGAGCGCCTTGAGAGAGTGAGTAGCGCTCAGTTTATTTCCACCCTAGATCTTGTCAGGGGTTATTGGCAGGTTCCACTTACAGAAGAGGCTAGTAGGTATGCGGCGTTCATTTCACCAATGGGGACATTCCGTCCTAAAGTTTTGAGTTTTGGTTTGAAGAACGCGCCATACTGCTTTTCAAGCCTCATGGATAAAGTGTTGCGGTGACAGCAAGAATTCGCTTTACCGTATCTAGACGACGTAGCGATATTCTCCGCATCCTGGCCCGAGCATATGGCGCACTTGCGGGCAGTGCTAACCCGCCTGCGCGATGCGGGCTTGACAGTCAAGGCTCCCAAGTGCCAGTTAGCACAGGCCGAGGTTGTCTACCTCGGACACGTGATTGGTCGGGGTCCTCGCCGCCCCTCTGAAATAAAGGTGGCCGCTGTGCGAGACTTCCCGCAACCGCGCACGAAGACCGATATTCGGTCGTTCTTAGGTGTCGCCGGCTACTATCAGAGGTACATCCCCAGGTACTCTGATATCGCGGCTCCCTTGACGGATGCTCTAAGAAAGACAGAGCCGCAAACAGTCGTCTGGGATGAGATAAAGGAAAGAGCTTTTAGCGCCCTAAAGAGCGCCCTAACAAGCCAGCCTGTGCTACGATCGCCCGACTACACAAAAGGGTTCGTTGTTCAGTGTGATGCTAGTGAGCGAGGCATGGGCGTTGTACTGTGCCAACGGGAAAATGGAGAAGTAGAACACCCCGTCCTGTATGCTAGTCGTAAGCTGACGAGTCGTGAGCAGGCGTATAGCGCCACCGAGAAAGAGTGTGCGTGTATCGTGTGGGCCGTTCAGAAATTGTCATGTTACCTAGCTGGCTCGAGGTTTATCATTGAGACGGATCACTGCCCTCTCCAATGGCTGCAGACCATCTCTCCCAAAAATGGCCGCCTCCTGCGCTGGAGCCTCGCTTTGCAACAATATTCCTTTGAGGTGCGTTACAAAAAGGGGAGTCTCAACGGTAACGCCGATGGCTTAAGTCGAAGCCCCTAACGTGGGAATCAGCCTCAAAATTGCTTGTTACTGATGTTTTTCTTCCTGAGGCAGGATTTTTAACCTATTGCTTTTGTGTAGTGTTTCAAAGTGATGATGTGCTTTTTAGTGCAATTTTTCCGATTTGTGGACGCGTTCTGAGTGCTGCTAAACTACTGTAAGGAACTAGGCAGCAGTATAAAAGGGGAAAGAGCCTGGCAGGGCTTAGTGAGGGTTGTGCCGTGCTTGCTGACTGAGCGGTTGACTTTCGGCGTAGTTCTAACGCTTGCCGGAAACGAGAACAAAAATGTCAACTCTCCCGAAGTCACTTTGCAGTGTCCTGTGTGCACCTGAACGTGAGAACGAGGCCTTCTCTGTGCGCTGCGCTCAAGAAACGCCAAAGGACGCCCGACTACGGTTATGAGCATCATCGAGCGACATCCCTCCGGACAGCGGATGCAGTCCCCTGACCATCGGGATCTCCTTCCCCCGGCGGGGCGGTCTGTTACGTTTCGCCTACAACGCGCGGTAATGCCGGCGTGGATGCAACGGACGCCGGGGTTTCGTTCAAAGCGGCGGACATTTTGGCCCGTGCGACGCCGCCGCAACGCTTCCCCGCCAAGCGTGTCCAGGCGTGTTTCAGTGCCACGCGTCTTCGTGTGTGCGTGTGTGTGTGTGTGCCCTCGCTTGTCAAAGCGCGGCAGCCGGGGAGCGGAGTTCCCCGAATGAGGAGCCTGGAGGTCTCTCGGCTCAACCGTTCGCGCCGTCGTGTGGGCGGGTTGGCGATGCGTCACTGCACTCGGTTCAGCAGGTCTCTCGGCTCGACCGTGCGCGCCGTCGTGGGCTCATGCTCCGCCGTCCCGTGACCTTCATCCCGTGACCTTCATCCCGTGACCTTCCCTTTTGGACCGCGACGCCGAGAGTATAAGAGCAGCTGCCCCCGGACGCCAGGAGAGAGGCTCCGATTTGTACTGTTGAGTTACGTGCTCTCCCGTCTCTCCACTTCGGTCGACCTGACCGGCCGCTCTTTTGCTATGTTAGAATAAACAAGTTGTTCTGTTACCAGTCTTCTCTTGCTTTGCCGGGACCTTCGGATGCTTCCAGTGCCCCAGGCCGCCAGGCCAACGCTACCCTTGGGGCTTGCGACCCATTGGCAATAACGGGCGTCAGCACCGAGACCCCAACAACTCGTGCCAGCGGTGCGATTCCAACAGGCTCGAGCTCGGGAACTGCTCGGTGCATCCTAAAACCAGCGATCGCTACGAACCCCAATAAATCTCCTTTATAAGTGGTGGAGCCGTGCGGGGTAACGTTCCATTCTACCATCCTGGAACTCCGTTCTCGGACGCTACCCTCCGCCATGCCGGACGCCGACCAGCAGACTCTTCCATCGCCACCCGTCCCTTGCGCTGGCACCGTTCGCCAGCGGGAGCCTCCTATCTTCAGCGGAACCGACGACAACGACGTTGAAGAGTGGCTGTCGTCCTACGAACGGGTGAGCGTTCACAACAAATGGAATGACTCGGACAAACTGGCTTACGTATCATTCTACCTCGCGGGCGTGGCCAGTCTCTGGTTCAGAAGTCATGAGCAGGATATCCGAACGTGGTCGGCGTTCAAGACGTCGATTACAAAAGTATTTGACCGACCCGCCGTCAGACGTTCTAGATTTGGGCAGGCGCGTGAACGCTGCCATGACGGAAGCGGAAAAGATCAAGCACGTCATGAAGGGAATCGATGATGACGCGTTTCAGATGCTTCTGACCAAGGACCCGCGCACTGTTGGCGACGTCATCAGCTTGTGCCAGAGCTATGATGAATTACGCAAGCAGCGAGCTCTGACAAGGCGACATCCCACACCAAATGCGGCGTCACTCTGCAGCCTGATCACTGGCCCAGAACAAGCCTCCCTGATAACCCAAATCAAGGATTTCGTGCGCGAAGAAGTCGCACGACAGCTATCTCTGGTGTCCGTCACTCAGGAGTCTGCTAGCACTTTGCCGTCTCATCTCCGTAACGTGATCCATGAAGAGCTCGCGGAAGCGCTGCCGGCTGTTCACCAGCAGGATGCCGTGACTACACCAGTCATTTATGCTACGGTTTCTGCAATATGGCCCCTCGCACTGTGCCCGTGCGTCGCTTCTAGCAGCCTGTGCACCGCCCTCCCCCTCCCCTCCCCTGGACCACCACTGCCGGCGCTAACCCGTGGCGTATACATATACGCCGGACAATCGCCCTATATGCTTCGCATGTAGGTATTCCGGTCATGATGATTGTCATGATCTACGCAGTTACTTTATCAGTTGTCAACGAGATTGTGTTACAGTGCCTTTTTTCATGACATTTATGCATATGTAATTCTTCAATCATGGTATTCATACTAAAACCTGTAATTTTTCTATGTTAACAATTTGTTTAAAACTGCTGTACTTTTGTTTTATTACGTTTACTTTGTAAAGGAGGTCCCATTGCAGTCTTTGACTCCGGGACCTCCTCCTCAATATTAACAACTTGTAATCATTCTAATGATCTCACTAAAGACCGATTCTGATTCTGATGTCGCAAGGTTCTGCCGCCGCCGATCGCAGGCGTTCGATGACGATCGCCGAGCGCCCTACGTGCCGACTGATTCAAATGCGCCTTACGGACCCTTCGACCCATCACCAGCTCGCTCCCAGACTGATCGCCGTCCTCGGTTCGAACGCCTCCGATCACCCTCCCCACGTCGCCGATCGCTTTCCCCTATGCGTCGACGACCCGTCTCTAACGAAGAGGGAAACTAGACGACGCAGTTCCTGAGGCAAGAACTGCGCAAGTGTCGCCATGCCGAAGTCCTCCTCCTTTACCTGCCAATGTCATTGATGTGTTTATCGAAGATGTCGCTACAGTCGCCCTCGTCGATACCGGTACCGTTATTTCAGTTATGGATGCCAGGATTTGCCGTTCGCTTCGTAAAGTGACGACGTCTGTCTGGATTGTCGCTTCGAACGGCGATGTGCTCAACCCATTTGCCCTAACGCTGCTTGTACTGCCCGTGTGACCATACAGGACGTTTTGTACACGATTGAATTCATAGTTCTCTCATCGTGCTCCCACACCGTTATTCTAGGATGGTATTTTCTCTCACGCCACAATGCCATCATCAATTGCGCTCGGGCTGAGATTGAACTTTTCCACCTTGGTGACCTGGCCTCCGTCGATGCTCATCCTGCCGCTAAAATTGCCGTGAAAGAAGACACCTGTATTCTCCCGTGCTCTTCAGCATTCGTACCAGTCTTCTTTAGTACCATATCCGACGGGACGGTCTTCTTCATGCCCTCTCATCACTTTGTTATCCCAAAAGCGCTTCCTTTGCCCTTTGCAGCTCTTGGCCTTGCCGCCGGTGTCAGCACGATGCCCATTTACAATCATCTTTCATCGCTGCTATCACTGCTCCGCCGCGAATGCCTTGGTTACGTCGAGTCGGTCGATTCAACACGAATTGTCTCCGTCCTCGACGAAGTGCCTTCTACTGCCGTCCCTGAACTGAGTGCCCTCTCCGTACCCGACTCAACAGGGACTGGTGTATTCAGCCCATTCATCGCCGAAGATCTGACGCATTCGCAGCGATCTCAACTTCTCGCAATCCTTCAGCACTTCCGCCGTTCTTTCGACGTTGCGCAAACATCTCTTGGCCGTGCATCGACGGTCGAGCATTACCTCGACACTGGCTCTCACTCACCGCTGCGACAAAGACCATATCGCGTGTCCGCTGCGGAACGTCGCTTCATTGCAGACCAGGTCGATGACATGCTCCGTCGAGGCGTCATTCAACCTTCCCAAAGCCCATGGGCCTCTCCCGTGGTCCTCGTCACAAAAAAGGACGGTTCCATCCGCTTCTGTGTTGATTTTCGGCGGTTGAACAAGATTACGCTGAAGGACGTCTACCCATTACCACGCATCCATGATGCTCTGGACTGTTTGCAGGGAGCCGAGTTCTTTTCTTCGCTGGATTTGCGGTCAAGCTACTGGCAGGTTCCGATGGCAGAGGCCGATCGCCCGAGAACTGCCTTTGTTACACCAGACGGCTTGTATGAATTCACCGCCATGCCTTTCGGACTTTGCAATGCACCTGCTACGTTCGAAAGAATGATGGATAATGTTCTGCATGGCATCAAATGGAAAATATGTCTTTGCTATCTTGACGACATTGTGGTGTTCGCCCCTGATTTCGCAACGCACCTGCTCCGCCTCCAGCACGTACTCACTTGCTTGACCAACGCCAGGTTGCAACTTAACCTGAAGTGTCGATTTGCAGTTCGTCAGCTCACAATTTTAGGTCATGTCCTGTCAAAGGAGGGCATTCGCCTGGATCTCGAGAAGCTACGTGCTGTTACTGCGTTCCCAAAACCTACCACTATGGAAGAGCTACGCAGTTTTATCGGCCCCTGCTCTTACTTCCGGCGATTCGTTCGAAACTTTGCGTCAATTATATCGCCTCTCACGAAGCTCCTTGGTGGCGCTAGAGATCTCTCATCATGGTCTCCAGCGTGTGACGACGCCTTCACAACCTTGCGCCGTCTTCTCACGACGCCACCCATTCTTCGCCATTTTGACCCTCAAGCGCCAACCGAAATCCATACCGATGCAAGCGGTGTAGGCCTGGCCACACAGAATACGTCGTCGCATACGCGAGTCGCACGTTAACCAAGGCGGAGACGAATTACAGCGTTACAGAAAAGGAGTGTTTGGCCATTGTGTGGGCGCTTGGCAAGTTTCACCCATATTTATACGGCCGATCGTTTGTCGTAGTGACCGACCATCACACACTATGTTGGCCGTCGAAGCTCAATGATCCATCGGGCCGCCTTGCCCGCTGGGCATTGCGAATCCAAGAATATGACATCCGCGTGGTTTACCGTTCCGGGCGAAAGCACTCCGACGCTGACGCGCTATCCCGATCGCCGCTTCCCCCGAAGACCAGTCACGACTCCTACTGCGTGTGCACATTATCCTCTCTGGACGCTTACACTATCGCTGCTGCACAGCGTAATGATCTCTGGACTGCATCTCTGCTCGACCTTCTCTCGGATACGTCGAAAGTTCCGGCGTCACGTACGCTTCGGCGCCAAGTTCCCCATTTTGCGATTCGAGACCAGCTGCTATATCGACGCAACTATGCCCCAGAGGGACGCACCTGGTTACTCGTCATTCCGAGAATGTTGCGGTCAGAGCTCTGCTCCTCGTTCCACATCGACCCTCAGTGTGGCCACGCAGGAGTCTTCAAGACCTACGAAAGACTTCGCCACCGCTATTACTGGCGGGGAATGTATAATTTCGTTCGAAAGTTCGTCCGCTCTTGTGATGAGTGCCAACGCCGCAAAGCGCCACCGCACAACTCCGCCGGTGAACTCCAGCCTTTACAATGCCCATCCCGACCCTTTGATCGCGTGGGCATAGATCTCTACGGGCCACTTCCGTTGACTCCTACCGGCAACAGGTGGATAATCGTTGCGGTAGACCACTTAACCCGTTATGCGGAGACTACTGCGTTACCAAATGCTACAGCGCAGGAGGTCGCCAATTTCATACTTCACCGTTTTCTCCTTCGTCATGGAGGTCCACGTGAACTTTTAAGCGACAGAGGCCGCACCTTCTTATCTGAAGTCATCGAACAACTGCTTGCTGAATGCGCTATTGTTCATCGTAAATGTACTGCTTATCACCCGCAGACTAAGGGTACCACAGAACGCTTTAATCGAACTCTTGGTGACATGCTCGCTATGTATGTCTCACCTGATCACTCTAATTGGGACCTAGTTTTTCCGTTTGTCACCTACTCCTACAACACCGCGACTCAGGCCACTACCGGATTCTCACCCTTTTACCTTCTTTACGGCCGTCATCCTTCGCACACAATCGACACCATTCTGCCCTACCGGCCGGACCCATCCGAATGCCTGCCGATCTCGGAAGCCCCGACATGCCGAGGAATGTCGCCAGCTGGCCCGCCGATTCACCTCGGACGACCAGAACCGTCAAAAAGCCGTTCACGATGCCCAGAACTCGACTCCCACTTTCCTCCCGGGCGCTCTCGTCTGGTTGTTAGTGCCACACCGCACACCTGGGCTCGCTTCAAAACTCCTTCCGAAGTACGACGGTCCATACCGCGTTCTCGAGAGAACATCACCCGTTAATTACCTGGTTGAGCCGCTAACGCCGCCGTCCGACATGCGACGTCGTAACCGCGAAGTCGTTCACGTTCAGCGTCTCAAGCCGTGTCACCATTCTACCGTCCTTCCGGAAAACTAAGTCGCCAGGATGGCGCCTTTATTTCCGCGGGGCCATTGTAAGGAAGAGAACGAACGTGCGCACACAGTCAGCAGCATCGGCAGCATCAAGCGCGCAGTAGAGGCTCGAGCTCGGGCTCGGGAACTACTCGGTGCATCCTAGAACCGGCGGTCGCTACGAACCCCAATGAATCTCCTTTATAATATATATATATATATATATATATATATATATATATATAACTGTATTTTGCGCCAGAAAAAGAAAGCGCCAAAGAAAAAGAAAACAAGAACCATCCGTGCACTTTATCTACGCTAAGACAACAGCTATCACAGCTTGTTTCCAACTAACACCAAACGCGACCTGTTACTTCTGCCGGGCCGCGGCAGATAAGGAACCAGCTCGATCACGATGTTTGCCTTTATTTCGTTTATTTCGTCCTGGCTAACTCAGAGGGAGTATGTTCGAGGGCGCTGCTTTATGATGCGGGTGGGAGCGCAGTCACGTGGTATTTTCCATATATCGCAGGGTTTACTTATCAATCATAAAAAAATTAGTGCGCAATTAGTACTTCACTGACACTGATAATTAGGATAGTTCGTATCGAGTTAGATAATTAATTATAATCACCTATTTAAATCTCAGTAACAAAAAAATTACTGGCAGCTACTCCACTGTACTGTAAACAATATGCACTATGTTTTCTTTGAGTAACGCATTGCTCTTTTTTTAAATCTTGGCGCATGATAGGACACCCTGTATATATTTATGACCGTTGCATGCAAATGACGATGTTTCCATCCCTAACAAATGTTGTAATTTATTAGAAATGCCTTTTTTTCAAGAGTCGTTAGTATTCCTTACTGGCAAGAGAGGCAATACTGAGACACACAACATTCAGGTGCATTTCATACACCGTCATACACCGTTGATAAAAGACTCTGGCGAAAGGGTCACTGAAGTCTATAGGTTTTTTTCCATGGTCAAAAGAGCACGCAAAGAAATTTGAAGCATGGTGAACATACAGCAACATATGCATTATCTAGGCATATACTATCCATACCTTTAGAAATAATTTTCATTGGCTACCTCCATCTCTTTCAAAAATATAATAAACTTTGTCATGTGTGTATGTTTAAATATATTATATGCATGGTGTGTACAGTGGAAATTTAAAACAATGCTGAAGTGAGAAATTACGGATGAGGCAAGCGCCGCTAGTGCTTATAATGTGCGTGTCCTCTTATTGTCGGGATTTGCAGAAGTAAAGCGAAAGTGTGAATTAAAAGCCGTGCACGTCCGCGCTAACAATGATGCAATAAGCTATTAGCCCTAGTAAAATTTCAAGTGAAAAGGTCGAGGAAAGTCAAAAGAAACCTCAAATGATGTGAATGACAAAGCTCTGGCAATATCATAAGAAGCCAACAAACACTGACACCAAGGACAACATGGGGGAAATTACTTGTGCTTAATAAATGAAAATAAAGAAACGATAAATTGTGGAAATTAAAGTGGATGAAAAAACAACTTGCTGCAGGTGGGAACTCAACCCACAACCTTCGCATTTCGCGTGCGATGCTCCACTAATTGAGTTACCACGACGCCGTTTCCCCATCCACTTTCTTGGGTATTTATGTGTCCTAGTAGAACACTGGGAGTGTTAGCCAGCGCCACCACTCACAGACCTTGGCGGTGGACGTGGAGCGTCCTTTCTTGGCCGCGGGTGTCAGGAGAACGTGATCTTTTTTTGGGTGAAGGCAACTGGTCAATAAACCCACACATGCTACCTGAAGGCATCAATGTTGCCGGATTCAAGACGGTTATGTAATAAACGAGAAGTAAGGGGGTTAACCGAGGGGCCCGATTTTTATTAGTCATATCATAAGCCAACAAACACTGACACCAAGGACAACATAGGCTCAACCTCTCTTTTTGGCAAACTCCGGAGGGGGCTCAGGCCACGAAGTCGCCCCCCCCCTCCCGTAGTCGGCGCCTATGGTTAATTAAAGTTTGCGAGTAGAAGCGCTCATTCAGTGTATAGTTTTGCTCGCAAATATACGGAATTCTGTCTGTTTCGTGCAATACAGTGTAGCCACTGTATTATTACAGTGAAATGTCCGTAAAAAGTAAAACGGGGAGCATTTCCGTATATTAACGGCAGCTTTTGTCGTATTTTTGGAATATTACATACTTTCAGTACTTTTACTTGCAATTCCTCTGTACAATGACGGAAATCCTCCGCATATGGTGACGGAAATTTTTTACATTGTAACCAATATCAAGGGCGTCTTCACGAGATGTTTAACATTAAAGCAGTGCAGTAGTCCCCTCGTCGCTTTGTGCTGCCTTACTCCACGAAGCTGTGCGCTGTAATCAGGAGAGATAATGAAGTTTTATTTCTTTTCGTGACTATAGTTAGAACATACTTTGCAACGCGCGAAGAAGCGTTCGGGAGCCACAGCGGAGTGACGCCACGTCCGTTGTCAGCCGCGTAAAAAAGGGGAACTCCCCGCTTGAAACTCACGTGGCTTGAGTCGCATGGTCGGCGCAAGACAATAATGACCGAAGCAGCACCCTTGAAGTAGCGAACAACGCGCACCATCTTCTAGGTGGCTCTTGAGTGATGAGATAAACGACGTTAGGATGGATAGTTGGGCGTTTTGGTTAAGCATGATCTGAAGTTGGTTAAGCATGATCTGAACGACGCAGGACAAAGAAGAAACACACACACACAGGGCGCCACTTCCAGCAATGTTTAATCAGGAAAAAAACGCCACTGATTTATACTAGGAGCGCAATCACAGTTTCTCAGAGCAGTGCCTGGATGACAGGCTGAGGCAACACAATAACAAAGTGAACAATGGGAGGGAGGGCCACCTGGCAATTCATTGTAGAAATTGCAAATGTAAGCCAGACTTCCACGCCTGCGCTGTGGTTGCCAGAAGCCATGACAAATGGGTTAGATTAATAATTGAGGCCAAAAGGATCATTGAAGCAGGTGATAACTGCGTGAGTGTTGCATCCATATCACTATCACGCAAAGAACTGCTTTACCTGAACGCGAATGCGCCCTGAGAAACTGTGATTGCGCTCCTAGTATAAATCAGTGGCGTTTTTTCTTGATTAAAGATTGTTGGAAGTGGTGCCCTGTGTGTGTGTGTGTTTCTTCTTTGTCCTCCGTCGTTTTAGCGCCTTCACTTCAGATCATGATGAGATAAAGCACGCCACAAATACGAACACGTTCTGCAGCCGCGGATGCCACTAGGTCGTGAAGCCCCGATGGAAATGACCTCAGCGAAGCAGTTTGGGATGACTGTACCATAACCACCACGTGATCATTGCATCTCTGCGGCGAAAGGTCTCCGAAATGTATTCAAATGCAGGAGACAACAACTCTGTTTTTGCACCAATTAATGGCATGGTTGCTAGAGCTGGTCCCGAAGCAGGCGCCGAGGAGGAAGCGGTGGTCCCATTGTGCGAAAACCTTTGAACACGGGTAGGGGAAGCGATGTGAGGGCGACAGCTTGTTGAATCTTACACTCATCTGAAGGAGTGTCAGGACCAAAGTCTAGACCCGGTGACAGGTGTCATGAGCGTGCAAAGTGATTGTACTTAACAAGCACGGCGATCGGGCTAGTTGGTGCGAATGTGCAACTTCGGATAGCGCTAGAAGGGGCAAAAGACAAAGAAATACCCAGCACAAGCGCTATACTTTAATTCAACGTAAGTTTAGTTGAAATTGTCCCGTGTATTTCGTCGTCTTTCGTTCCTCTTGCTCTGTCGAAAGTTGTTATTCTACGCGGCAGGGGTTTTTTACGGAACCGAAGGGCCACTCTCACGCCGTGAACTGGCATCACACATTTGCAGATTCACTCGACGCGCCGGTGAATCGCACGAAGCCGCTTCAATTCAAGATGTCAACACCTGCACATCGGTAACACCTCGGCATTGAACGCGCGGTGATGAGCGCCTCAAAACTTTTCGCCATCGGTTGAGCGAGACAGAGCGGGCCCGGAAATGAATGCGCCGCGCGAGCGGAGTTGTGCAACGCAGGCACCGAGAGCGGCGCTCCCAGTCTCTCGTCGTCGGCACCGGCCACACCAAGTTTCGACTGTGCGAACTAGCGCCCCACGACCTCGCGGCGGATGTATATAAGGGCCTGACGCGCGAACAGGTCATTTGCGACGATCCTACGCAGCGCAGGAAAGAGGCTAGGGAGGGAGAGGCGTTAATTAGAGCCCACTAGAACAAGTGGCTCGCAAATCTCTCGATCTCACTCCGCGGAGCGCCCTCTGTGAGAAGAAGGCGCTATAATTACGCGCGAAAGCCTCTGGCCTCCTCGGTTCGCCGGTTTGTGTTTCTGGTCAGCCCTGCGGGAAAAGCTGTTGTGGGAGAGAGCAAGGAAAATAATTAAAAAAACAACGTCAACGGCCACTACTACTTGGTCTCTCGGTGGCTTCTGTTGTTATTTTTCTTGAACTTTAACGCGTCTCTCAAGGCACTCTTCTTGATAACCACTTTCAGCACTACACGATCACTGCGATACGAGAAATGAGCGAAAAAGAAAACAAACTTATCCGTTGGGCGTACTGCGCTTACTGACCATCACAAACTTCACGGTCAGTCATTCGCGAGGACGTCACGCGGGTAATCAATTTCGCGGCGCGGTCATTTCAACAGAGAGGAGGGTGCGAGAGCTCCTTTGCCGCACGAGTGCCTCGACAGCACAGCGGTATGCAACCTGAAACAGCACAGACGGCGTGCCGACCACCTTTAATGGCGTCACGCACTGTTTTGTAAATGTTTCGTACCGTGGAAACAGCACGACATACAGGGAGAGCTGATGGTACAAAGTTGGTCGTGAAGTAGCGGAGCTGACTGCTTTTGACGGAAGTCTTGCGTCAGTGTATGTTAAAACAACGACGGTATTTGTACTTGGACGAAGAAATCTTAAAACTGTGTTAAGTTGGGTGATGATGAAGTGTGTACAAAGTCGCACAGTTTCTACGTAGCGTAAGCTGCAATGCACTGGGCAGCATGAGCCAGTGCCGCCTGACGCGGCGCCTGCGAGAGGAAGCGTTGCACGTGGCGCACGCGCCGAGTGTATCGGAGAGCTGACGAAGCACGTCGTGGTTATCGGCGCTGTACTCGACGGCAGAGGTTCGACTCCCGCATCGCCATTAAAAGCAACGCTTTTAATGCGAAGCACTCTTTCCGTCAACACATAACAATATTGAGGCCTCCTCTGTAGACATAACAGACCTGTTTTATTCCTTACCAAATTCAGGTCTGCTCTCCAGTGTTCAGTTTTCTATTGACACCTTTGCCTTCACGTACGCCCCCGGGATGTCGAATGACGGTTTCTTAGAACTTCTTAAGCTTTTATCTTCGGTCTACTTTCATTCTGTGGGAAGGACAGCCTTGTATACAGAAGGAGGGAATTGGCAACGGATCGTGTATAGCTCCCATTCTTAGCGATATATTCTTAGCAGAACTAGACAAGAACATGAGTGGTCGGCTTCCAGATTTTAAGATTCTCAATGTTTTTAGATACGTCGATGACTTTTTAGTTCTACTTGACTCCAGCTCTGGCTGTTTTGATTTTTTAACCACTAATGCACTTTCTATTATACGTGAGGGTGTATCTCCTCTAAAAGTAACGCATGAACAGCCGATCGACGGAAGTATTCGATTTCATGACATTAGGTTTTTTTTATTTTGCAACGACCATGTACGCTGCAAGTGCGAGCCTCGCGCGAACGAACCACTGCACCCATATCAGTCGGCGCACTCTAAGTTGGTTAAGAGGGGAATCGCAAAGACATGCTTGTCAAACGTATTATGTAAGTCATGCCCGAAGCTGATGACTGAAAGCTTCAACGATCAGATCGTCCGTCTTCGATTGGCAGGTTACCCTACACATGTACTTATTAGCGTTGCTGAGGGTCCGCTCAAGTCGAAAGTATGAAAAAATTCCGCCAGCCTGCCTTGTGTAGATAAGAGGGGCGTTGCTGTCATCCCTTATGTCCACAACCTATCACACTGTTTCAAGAAATTAGGTCAACGTGCGAATATTAGGGTTGTGTTTTCAGCTTCTACAAAATTGCAATGTCTGTGCAGACTAATCAGACCAGGCCTGTCTGACAAGCGCCAGTGCAAAAATAAACACCAGGAACCGTTTGTTGAATGTGCGAGAGCAGTTGTTTACAACCTTCCTTTAAAGTGAGGGAAAAATTACGTGGGGCAAAGCGGAAGGTGCCTGAACGAGCGTGTAAAGCATGTAGCAGAAAAGCGGGGTGGGTTCCTTGACGTTCACTGCAGGCATTGCAAGTGCGCTGTTGCCGGGGTGGATGATGGTGACCACTCGACGTGTGCTCCAGCATCCAGAGAGACTGCTCCATTGCGGGAAGAGCCCTAGGAAGATTAACTCGCGAAATTATCGAAGCAGAAATGATTGATAGGCTTGGGGATAACTGTGTGTCAAAACCATCAATTGCCCTTTCCCGCAAAGAGTTAGCTTGCCTGCGCAATGGTATGTAAGGTATTTTTTGCAAACAGCACATGTATGAGGATGTATGCGAAAAGGCTTCTTGGAAAATGCAGCTTCTTTTAACTTACCTCACATTTACATTCATCCATCAGCGGTTCATGGCTGAAATTCGCGCATTTGGGAGCATGCGTTGGGTTTTTCTTCCACCAACGAGGAAACTAGAATCTGAAATACTGGAATATCTTCTGAGGTACTGTTTTGAGAACTATATTGGCAGAAATACACATAATCAATATTACAGTTTGGTAACAAAGTAGGTGAAGTTAATTTTTATTAGCTGCATATTTTGAAAGTTATACTGTCTTGCATGACCGTAACGAACATACCACAAAACAGAATTATTTTAAACTAATTCGCAAACCACAAGCAAATGTCTTTGTTCGGTACATTTCCTCTCGATAGCGTGCACTATGTTGTTCTCTCTTATTCGATCACCGCTCACATTGAAAGTTATAGTTAATCACAGAAAAAGATGATTTAGAAGGACACCTGCTCTGTGTTAAGTTTCCTGTTCAAGTTTATCCTGCTTCTTCTTGCTTTGACTTCACTCATGTTGGAGAGAGTTATTTCAGTCAAAGAAAGGCGGTAAGTGTAGTGCTACGGATTGGGACAATGTGGACATATTTCTGGGCTCCTCTGTTTCATTTTTATGTCCTTGCTAGCGGCGGACCAATATTCGAAGTTTCGCCATACGAATCGAATACTGCATACTGGCTATTCGTATTCGTATTCAAAAAGGCATATGTGCTATTCGGTATTTTGGAATATTAGAAACTAGCCAAATATTTCGTAACAACTGAATGTTAAAGTCTAGTTACTGTTCTACGCCTGTTAAACAATGCATTACAAAACGAAAAACGTTTTCGAAGCAACGCAGACACGGAATGAGTAACACAAGCTTTATTTTTGTTTTCGGGCTGGAAGCCTACATGAGATTACACGCTACAACGCTACAAGCCTACACCCCGGAGGGGCCCACACTGAGCAACCCGCCGTGGTTGCTCTGTGGCTGTGATGTTGGGCTGCTGAGCACAAGGTCGCGGGATCGAATACCGGCCACAGCGGCCGCACATCGATGGGGGCCAAATGCGAAAACACCCGTGTACTTAGATTTAGGTGCACGTTAAAGAACCCCAGGTGATCGAAATTTCCGGAGTCCTCCACTACGGCGTGCCTCATAATCAGAAAGTGGTTTTGGCACGTAAAACCCCATAATTCTTTTATTTAGATTTTTGCACGTGGGCTATCCTTTAGAGTATTCGGGAAGTATTCGTACAGTCATGTAGGCAGTTTTATCTTCTACGCCACATGCTTTGATGTTTCCCTTGCAACGAGCCATATTTTACATGTGCCTACGGCACACAATTCCTTCAGCTGACGGACTATTTCTTGAAAATCATTTATTTAGCGCTGTCACGGCTTGTTTGCCGTCGGCGCGAAGTCGTCGACGGGGTATACAAGCCGGTTGGTCGTTCCGTACTCAAGCGAACACAGCGAAGGAGTCAGAGTCGGGAGAATGAGAGACAAAAATATTTATCGACTGACGACGATAGACAAATTAAAGGAAACACAAGAACACTAACACACATGCACTTAAAATATATCAATGGTGAAGACAACAGAAATACAACGAACAGTTAACAGTAAATATAGAAACTAACACTACAAAAAACACACTTAACGATGGTCAACTAAACAGAGTTCAAAAGAAAACAAATGATGGCATACGCATGGCCGGGCAGCAGCAGCAAGTCTATAAAGCGTGGAGTCGACGGCAGAGCTTTCCCGAAGAACGCTGGCAAGCCGATCTCGTTGCCGTGGATGCGATTTCTGGGCTGGGTTTCCCGGGAGTCTAGGTCTGACGTCTTCCCTCGAGCAAGTTGAGCTAACTTGAGGGGAACTACCGTCAGCTTCGTTGCAGACGTTGGTTTGTCGTCTCTTACGTCAACTAGTAACTCGCAGTTCAGAGCGGCTGGGTGGCCCAGGCGATACTGGACGGCACTAGCTCCTTGACGCTCCTCAGCAGAATATAGGGTCAGCTTTCAGACTGCTTAGCTAGGTCTAAAACATGCGTTTAAATAACTTCTTCTTTCTCTAGTTCCCTCTGTTGGGGAACGGCAGATATCGGTGACGATTAAATCAAGTTCACCCAATTGTATCCCGGCTCCTCCCAAGGTTCTGGCCGCGCCCCTTTTAATTAGGGGCGAGGGAACGGGTGATTTCCCCCCTGCTATTAGAGGTCGCACACTTGTATTGCACCGCACACCCTTGAGTCCGTGGCGGCCCTCTACTGTTCGTTGACAAACACAGGAGAAACGACGCCAGCCGGCCATACGGCGCTGTCGGCACACATACACTGTCGGCAATGCGTGGACACAGGATCGCACAGAGGCAGCACGTATTTCGGAGTATTCGCACACCTTCTTAGCCAGCTTCTCAATGCACGCGCGGGGCAGAGAATACACAGGGGATCCTGCAAAAAGCAAGGTCGCGCCAACAACAAAAGATAACCTCGAAACCTGCCTTCGACTTCTTTCGGCTGCTTACCCGAGCTTGCTCGTCGGTTCCTACGCCCTTTTGGCGCCCGTTGATCTGTGCTTCGCCGAATCTAATAATAGACAGGTTTAGTTACACGTACGTAGAGGCTTCACGTACGCAAATGTGAAAAGCCTACGTGCCTTACGTGCACGCCATCTGAAACGCTTTTAGCTACATGTACGCTACGCACGCCAAGAGGGACCCCGTAGCTACATCTATCGGGAAATGTGAACACGGCGGCAGCCAATTCAATCCTGTCGCCGCGTTTCGATGCAAGCCGTCTGCGCGCGCGCGGCCCGCTATCGCTTGTTCGTGATCTCGCGGAACTCCCGCGCGAAGCTGTCTACGTGCGCAAGAAACGCACGCAAAGAATTGAATCTCACGTACGTCCGTGAGACGCGCGCGCGCCCGCTACGTTGTACGCATGCGCACTGCTGACACGTAGAAGCTCTACGTACGCAAAGCCTGTACGTACGTGTAACTAAAGCTCGACAATGTCGCGCAGTGACAAGCGCTTTTCGAGGAACTAGTCATACAGCAGCCATTCTTTCTTGCAACCTGGCTCTAAGGTTGTTGAGAGGCCATTCGTGTAGCTTATTTTTTAATTAGTGATATTGTGCTGAAAGGGATCATACGTCCTTGTTAGTCAACTGCCTCTTTTGTCCTTCAGCCCCAGCAATCCCGGACATCACCTTTAGTTTGCAGCTTTTACACCATGTGGCCATATGGACCTTCAAGATTCAATATTCACGTGGTGGCACACTCAGTGTAGTGGACGAAAACAGAATGCACATAAAGAAAAAATGAAACAGGACCCCGTCGACAGTTTTCACAGCCGAGCGCGAGTCGGGAATAGCCTTAACCGCTGCCCGTGCAAGACGAGCGGCCGGCTGATCGACTGTGAATCAGCAGTTTTGTTGCAACTGATAGGCGTACAAAGAGGCTCAGTCGCGCTTTGAGAACGCGGGCGCAGAACCTAAAAAAAAAGCGGCTTGCACCCCCCTCCCCCCCAACTTTATTTGTGCGATTGCAATGTCGTGCGGCTTTACCGGGTGTTTTTGAAAAGCCAAAACGTAATTTTGTAGATGCAGTTTTCGTAATCTGAAATGCTGATTTTTAAAGAATGATGCAAGCTTGCTGAATGGTGGATGTTTGAGGATATGCAGACACAGGCTTGGCGTCCTTAATCGGGACTGGCCTCAGTTTACGAGCCGCAGTTGCGCATTTGCGCGAATGTGTACACCTGGTCGCGTTAGGCTTCGCTGCCACTGACATAGGTTCCTTTTCTTTCTCTTTCGGATAGGTGACGTGCATACGCTTAGTGCCTTTTCTGGGGACTTCGTAAACGACAGGAGTAAAGGTAGAAGTTAACATCAAACTGGTCACGTTCAATGACCTGCTTCACTGAAGGACTTCAAGTAAGACGCATTAGTTTGAACAACATGGAATAGTTCCGTTCTTCTCGCAAGCTCACCTTCAAGGACGACATCCGAAGTAAGTTATTTCCTTATGCGGATGGTACGCCATGCAGCACGCCCTTGTCTCTTTGCTAAGTATTGGGGAAATCGTGACGGAAACGAATGTAGGTTGATGTACACGACCAAGTTAAAACCCGCGAATACCACCACGTTGTCTCAGTAGCTATGATGGTCCGCTGCTTTAAAATGGTAGGAGGTCGTGGGTGAAACCCAGCTATTCCAGCCCGTTTTCTTTTAATACAAACTATAGGAACGCATATATTTACGTTCTAATGAACGTAAAAAGAAACTCTAGACGATCAAGAATATTCCGTGCCCTCGACTACACATCCCCCATTGCCCCCTGTGCAGATTTACGAAGTTAAAATTAGTGAACGAAAACTACCGATATTTGATTCTGAGCAATACAAGTCAAGCAATTGTTTTTCGTGCAGGGTGTGTGGGCTTTTTGGCCGTCTCAAAGCCTGGGAAATCCACAGCATGATGAGGTATCTATACGGGTGGGGCTGATGTCGTGTACGCCAGGGCACCAGTGTGAAAATGTTCAGCCAGCTTGAATGCAAAGTTCTGAAGTTATTTTTTTGCCAATAAAATGCAGAATAAACCATCAGAATACCAGCTTCATGCGTCGGCAACCACACGATGGACAGTTTGAACTAATTTTGCTAATTTCACCTTCGCTTATGGCCTCGGAAGCTAGGTAACGTTAAATCCAGGTAAATGGTTATTCAATCAGCTAAGACACGGCCTTTATTCCTCCGTAGTTAGCTATGTTTCCACGAGCCGAAGAGACGCCTCTGTTAACGCTAGAAACAGTAAGAATACAAAACAGCCACTGAGCAGCTCAGCAAAATTTTAAGATTACGAGCAAAATGATTTTCTTTCGCACAGTCATTGTGCCTTGCTTTGTTTTATGTAAAGAACATCGACACGTTCCTTTCGTTTACAGCAGCGTTCTCGCTTTTACTGCGGAACCCGCCGTGGTGGCTTAGTGTCTTTTGTGCTGCGCTGCAAAGCCCGAAGTTGCGGGATCGAATCCTGACCGCGGCGGCCGCATTTCGGTGGAGGCGAAATGCAAAAACACCCATGGTATTGGGTGCACGTTAAAGAACTCCAGGGGTGCTATGCAGGATGCGCCGAGTTTGGCGAAACTCGGGATCTTCACGAGCTCTGGCGACACCCCAAGATGAAAGCACGAATGGTACCGAGACACAGTTTATCTTTCGACAAGCCTCCAGTTTCATTGGTTTATCTAGATTCACTCTGGCTGGCTATCATTCCTTGGGCGTTGCCTTCTGGGCGGTCGACAAACTGGGGCTCACGTGATCATATCGTCGGTGCATGGTCGTGCCTTCTTTCACTTGTTTGTCGTTCCACCGAGTGCATTACAAGCACAAGCAAGTTATAAAACAAATGCATTTAGTTCAATATTATTAGTTACTTTAACGTGGTATAGAAGCATTTTAAAGCGTACAACATGTACACTGAATATGCATTAGACTAATTTGTAATTTAGTGTGCTTCGCATTATACCACGAGGGAACGCTGTGGTGGCGTCATCACATCCATTCACCGGGCGAGCATGGCGGCTAAACATCGAAGAGGCCCAGTGTAAACAAACTCGTACAACGAGCTTGCAGTGCGCGACGTGGTGATCAGGCTCGACAATGACCACTATTTCTTGGATAGTTCTGTTCCTCCGTCAGCAATCTTTCCGGGCACACCGTAAGACTGCCAATAGCTTCGGCGATTTTACATATCGCAACGCGCACCTACTGTTCACGGCGCCGTGCTGAAGAAACTTGTCCGGTGCTGCTTCTTCGAGTTCATCCACTCTGCGTGACTGCGAGCGTCACGAACATTACATAGTGTGTAAAAAAGGAAGACAGCCTATATAGCTACGATGCGACAAGGAGGTGGTACCGACGATGGATCTCGCTACCAACACAGTGAAGGAGACATCGACAAACTGCAGATAAGTATATTTCTACTGTTTCATATTTAGCATAATAAGAGTGCACGGATTAAGTCACTTTCGTAGTAACGAACTGAATGTCCAGCAGCTTAAAAAAAGGCAGTGAGAACCAATGAGCGTTCGTGCTTTTACATGCAAGCGGGCCAGCGAAAATATGGAAAAGATGAAGGTAACCTTCACTAACTTCGCGAGATAACAGAAATTCATGAGTGACATCAAGCCCGCAAAATTTATGGAAGAGTATCTTTATCCAGGTGAAATATCAATAGCAGGTACTGATATAAAGCAGGAAACTTATACAAAAATTTCACTGGTTGAACAGCACATGGAAAGCATTACCGAATCGTGATCGCCACGTTACCGATATCCTTGAAAAAAGTTTAGAATCATTGCATTCTACCGGTTATGCAATAAGGGACATAAACCTCGAGGTTAACAAAGAAACTTGAGATGTCAAGGACTGTGCAGAAAGCGATGTAAGAAAAATTGTTGGAGATAGCATTAAGGCAGGAAGACAGTGGCGTAGTAAACCGTGGCAACAGATATGCTAGTCGAGATTAAGAAAAAAAATGGAATCGGCAGGCAGGCCATGCACGTATTCGATCACTTGTTGCCAATTCATAACAGGTGATTACATAAGAGTGACAGAATAGACGTCAAGGAGAGAGAACTACAGCCGAGTATGGTAGAACATTGCGTAATGGGATAAAAAATATGTTTGTAGGCATACGATGCAATCAGCTCGTATAAGACGGGATTGTAGGGTGAAGCATTTGTTTTGCAGCGAAGAAAAATAGGTTTGTGATGCTGACAGTAGAGACTCATGAAGGTGGGGGGCACCTCAGCTGCTGGCACACTAATCAACATGACAATTGGCTCTGAAAAAGAAAACCCCAGTTATGAAAAATAAAGCAACGTTGTCCCTTCACATTGTTTTATTATGCATACTACACTAAAGGCTTCCACAGTTAATGGCACTTGGTACTAATAGTGCAACGAGCATTTTTCTTCGTAAATAATGGTTTGTATGCGGCTGATTCATTCCAATACACTTTTTTTGCAGCAAAACATTCTGCTGCTCGAGGCACTCAACCGCCTGGTGGCAGTAGGCGAGCGCCAGGCACGTGCTCTTGAGTGTGTGGCAGAGGTCCAGAGGGCTGCTCTGCAACAGTAGTATCGGTGCCCTCACTGCTCTCCTGTCGAGCTCACAGAAGGCACCTTATAAAGGAGCTTTCAGTTTAATATTTTGTTTATTATTCAAGAAGATGAATAAAATTATTGCAGTAAACATTGTGCTGTGCATGTTAGGAGACTTGTAACATGCACTTGGTGTCCCTTCAAAATAGGCAAAAACGTAAGACAACCTGTGCCACTCTTTGACCATGTAAATAAAAAATACACTAATGCAGCATACACGTCATTGTGCTGTTTGTTCTTTCTATGTGCAAGAATACAGTGCGTGTTGATTAGCCACAAGATGAACGGTGTGCATAATTCACAATGAAGACAGGAAACAGCAGGAGTTTAATCATGCTATCACCTATAGACTGTGCATATGACTGCAACACTCCCCGATTCAAATGTGCCGTTACATACATGTTCGATACCACATATTCGTTAACATTGTCTTATAATTGCATGTACTAATTTTCACACATCTTAAGCCCTTGCATAGCACACTTCTCGTGTATCTATTTCATAGGCCAAATAATTGTACACTTTGTCCTTTCGTGTAGTATGAAAAGCAGCATCCTTTAGAGTCGGATAAAGCTTCAGAAGACAGGAGAGGCCCCGCCCAGATGACCAAAGTGCAGCAGTCGATTGCCTCCATGTCTAAAGAAATAGTCCCTTTCCAACGAGCAGGTATTAGTCTGTCTGGCGGCACGATGTCAGTCTAGAGTGCGTGCCCATTGGTGCAGGCTTGTGTTCACTTGCCTTAAAGTGCAGATTCCGCAGCCTCCTAAAGTTGTATCCGACTAGAGAAACATGTAATGCCTTGCACCAGTTGCATAGACTTCTGCAACTTGATAGCACACAATGATCAGGAGCAGAAATCTATAAAGGCATCCAAGCAAAGCTGGCTGGCCACACTTCCATTATGAGGGGCTGTAAAAAGGTCTCGCCAAATATTCCCATGACATCCTTGAAAAAGAGGTGGTGTTTGGCATTTCTTTAGAATCAAAAACAGATTACAGTGAATGTTCTGTAGCACGTCAAAACAAACTGAACTTGGTTATCTGCACAGCATGTAATGGAAGGTTGTGCTTCACATAGGAAACAAACTGCTCTGTCCAGTACAATTTTGAGGCCGGTATGGCACCTATTCTGTCAACAGTGTAAATATACAAATTACACTTTTCACAGGCCATTGATTTTACCATTATTTTTGTATGATGCTTCTTTCAATCAGTGCTTGTATTACATGAGCAGGTGGATGTGAAAGCAAAGCTTTGTTTGCAAACCTTCCGACTTCCATAATTGTGTGGCAAGGCACTGGCATATTGTCGAATAGCTCACACTTCCTCGGTCCTGCACCAAAGAAGCCCAATGCTCTATTTGAACTTGCATCGCACAACAATTCAACGGCACACGAAGAGTAACACATACAGCAGAGCATTCTGCTGTCTGTATTTCTCTTTGTGTCCCGTCGAATTGTTGTGCAATTCAATTTCAAGCTTCTATACCAATACACCCAGTCTTCAACCTCACCAATGCTCTAGTTATTAGGCCACAATGTCGCACATCTTTGAAATACCCCAACACAAATTAGCTCTCCAAAAAATCACAAGTGTTAAATTTTGCAGCACAGGTGTATGTATGCACGTGCCATATTTTTTACCACTAAACTCACACGAATCAAAGGGGCAAGCATTAACCAGCCTTGCTGCTGCCGTTACCATTACCATCACGACACCAACGGAAAGACAGTGCCACGTTTCAGTAAAGGGAGTGCCGGAGGGAAAGGTGTGACAGAGAGGGCTTACAATAAAAATAACGGTTACGAGACATGTTCAATGCCAATATATGCTGCATGTCGCTCATCCTACTTTGGCATTGTGGCAAGTGTTTACTCATTTCAGCATATCACATTTTGTGTAATCATTGCTCTAAAGCTGTACAAACGGTCTATATGCTCTTCAATATTTATTTTTATCATGGTGGGTTAAAGACCCACTTTTCATTGGCATCTGCACCACATTTCTCCCGATATGTAATTCTGCCTTGGTGCTTCATGACATCTTCCCGTACAGAGAGTTCTGCAGAGCATTGGAAGTGCATTGTTCTACTGCTTAAGAATTAGAGCCCCATTATGAGACGAAAATATATGATTTATCAATCCAGAATAACGCCGCCCCCCCCCCCCCCTCCAAAAAAAAGATGATGCATTGACCCTCTGGCACATGCATCGACAGTGAACAGAGCAAACACTCTGAAGTATTTTCTTCATGCAAGCCAACACACCAAGATTCTTAATGCATTTTCGTTTCGCCACAAATGCATAGGCACAACCGGCTTGGCGCAACATCCACATCTCGCGCTGCAACAAATTGTGCAATGCCTCGCTGTTTCATAGTGCGGCCGATAGATTACGCATGACCAAAGTTCAGCATTGTGCATTCTAAGTTATTTCACCAATGAAGAACCCCAAGTTCTTTATGAAATTAGCATTCATAGGTTACTTCACACAATTTGTGATATCCATTTATCTATTTATACTTAATTAACCTCTTTCCCAAGAAAGTGAGCCATTTGGAAGGCACCTTGACAGACAAGTAGAACAACCGGACAAAAGTCATCAACCAGCGAAAAAGTCAGTATCATAAGCAGCCGCATGTGAGATGTCGCTAACACAAATTTTCAGTCGGCTACACAGAAGTGACAAATTTGGCAGTATGGCGCGTCTAAATATTGCTTCAATGTTAATCACAGTAACGCTGACATTGAAGGCGAATTCATTCCTACGTACGTTCCGTCGACACACCCGACTACGTTCGTAATGTTCCCACGAAGTAGGAAGCATTCTTTTATATATGCCCGCTCAGCCGCAGTATTCGGGAAAGCTAGCCACCGCTTACGCACTGCCGCATCGATAAGCGCGTCAGACACATCTCTGACACAGTGGCTAACAGTAGTTTGATGGCGTCCAATGTAACGCTCGGCGCCGCCGCTTCCCTGAAAAGTCCCAGTCCCGTAGAAACAGAGGGCACAGAGGACTTGCTCTACGACGGTGAGCGAATGAAGCCCGCCACACTGTCTCCGCAGACGAGAGCCTTCGCCTAGCACGTCACACAGCAAGCGCACTGATGTCTTCGACAGGCGAAAATGACGCTGAAACTTTCCGTAGGTCATGTAGGTGAACGGGTCCGGACGGTCATACTGACGCTTGCTGCCGCTGGATGCATTGACACAGGCTGCTGCTGCCGCCGCCATGTTCCCGAGTTGAACTCGGAGGGGGTTTCGCGATGTACGAGTTTAGCACGAGTTCGCCTGTCAATCAAAACCAGAGGTCACGCCCCACGCGAGGCATGTAACTCTTGTGCGCGCACCCACTACAGTTGGGCCACGCCCAACTTATCTTCCGGCAACAGCGACGCGGTGTCGAGCTGAGAGGCATCAACAATCTTGACCGCCGACATAAAGCACGCACAACGCACTGTCATCGGTGATGTACTGGGCACCACTATCAAAAACAAAGCGTTGACTGTCGCTGGCTTTTGCATACATCTTCTCGGGCTCAGATGGCCCCACAACACGGTTTCATTGCCTGCATTGTGGCGCGTAGCGCACAGTAAATTGTCGGCACGTCACTGTAGCTGCTTGCAAGGCGTCGATGCGCCGAGGGGGACGACGATGCTGAGGAGTGCGTATCGCAGCAGTCGTATGAGATGGCTGCTCTGTCATCGGTGATGAAACGGAGCCACAGCGTCGTAAACACGATCAGCGTCCGAGAATCGCTCGTCTTCTCGACCCAGTGCAATGGCATTTCTTCATCACAAGCACTGCGCACTCAACAGTTCCAACACCTCTCTCCGTTCGAAGTCTGATTTCATAACTGCACACAAGAGCCCTCACCTGCCAAATGCGATTGCTGCGGTGTCGTTACGATATCCATCTGCGATCGCAGCTGGCTCCAGCAGAGATAATCCGCAAGCACCTTCGACTGCACAACACACTCATATACTGCGTACATGCGCTCAGAGGCACCTTCACTGGGCAAGCGATGACAAGCGATGAATTGTGTCGCTGGGAAGCACGCACTTTTCGCAATGTATCGCAGAGGCTTCGCGCACAAAGATAAACTGATACATTTTCACTGAACTGCGTCACCACGGACTCTAAAATAACATACCGCCATTTTGCAACGACAGCCGTAGTGTCGTTTTTAGTTGCTAAAGCGGGGGCCTTAATAGCCTAGTGAAGCGCCTGCGATGAACAGCCGTACCGCGGCGCTGCGTTTCTATTCCCCTAATAGAGAAAGAGTGGCCATGACCCTCTATGGATCATGACTGACTTTATTGAGAATGGTACTGCAGCGCCCCTAGGCAACTTATCACTGTATGAACGCCCTCGTGTGTGTGACCCTCTTCAGTGTATCTGCTTCTAAGCTTTCGCCTCACTGTCGCCACTCGCGGCAAGAAGTGCAAAATTTAATAATTTGCTCGATCTCCTTTTGTCATCACAAATTTCTAGCACTGAAAACAAAAAAACAGATACTTAAAGCAATAAAAATGTTCGTTATTTTATTTGTTGTACTTTAACGTATTCGTTTGAGTGAAAGTGTAGGCGCAAGAATGCGCCGCATGTACCCTGTTCGCATTCGAAGGAGGAAAGAATGATAGTGCACGAAAGAGGAGGCACGCCCTAGACGCGCCCGGGAAAGGCGTGGCAAGCGGTTCACGTCAAGTGTGCAGACAGACAGCGGGACAGTCACGGTATTGCTAAGTTGCGATAATCCGCTGATAACAATACGCGGCGCTGGCGCGTTTCGTTGTGCAGCCTTCTGCGCTTGAAACGTGGAAGCAGCGTGCCGCGCAGGGTGCGCTCACGTTGTCATACGCGGCTTTTTCTCTACATATTTTTTTGCCTGTAGCTTTTGCGCGTTCTGCGCTATCTCCGTTCACTGACTGCCGTCGGGCAAACTCGGGTAAAACTCGGGTGAACGAGAAACTCGGCGCATCCTGCAGAGCACCCCAGGTGGTCAAAATTAATCTGGAGTCCCCCCCCCCCCCCCCCCCCTACGGCACGCTTCATGATCATATCGTGGTTCTGACACGTAAAAACCCAGAATTTTATTGCTTTTACTGCGCTTACGCGCACCCTCAACGCAACGCAGTACCTTATATGCAGCATCGTTGAGCATGACGGGGTTCAGCGCACACGGGCAGCAGCAATCGCACTGAAAGCGGGAAAGCTTTTTACTCCGCGCCGTTAGGACAGACGGTTGTCGCCTACAGCGGTCATTGTGTATGGGCCACAAGAGGGTTATCAGTTTAAAATCCACCACACCTCCTAACCACCATATTTTTATTTGGAATAAGCCTTCGCTATAACAAATAGCGTTCACAGCCCAACGTTAACCCCCACCTAGTTTGGCTACGCCATAGTGCACAGCTGTTGCTTTAAAATCAACCGTCCTATAAATCTACAGCGCAAACCTTCGACATACCCAATAACCATCCCAATACAACGGCAACCCTCGTTAAATTTTGCTAGCTTTCACAGAAGTAACAGCAGAGTCATATACTCATAGTATACACAAGGCGGGCATTATCGGTTCGCAGTTTAATACATTTTCGGCATACATGTACATAAATAAAAAATTTTAGCGCAGCATAATCGCAACTCATGCCGCATCCCGTCGGCTCGTTAACTTGCACCGTGTCTTTTTTCCAATCACGTGAAGCTATAAACACGGGGAAGGCGGGAGATTGAAATTCAAGACGGTGAGGAAAACGAGAACAAGGTAAAAGCGGGAACCAACGTTTCGACAATCGACAAGTCCACTTGTCGAAACGTTTGCTCCCGCTTTTACCTTGTTCTTGTTTTGCTCATAAGGCTATAAACGTGCGGTAACCCACGAACCACCCCGAAATCGCGGCTGGAGAGAGAGGGAGAGGGATATAAGGAAGGTAGGGATGTTAACCAGTCAAGAGTCCGGTCGGCTACCTTACGCTGGGGAAAGGGAGAAGGGGAAAAGAGCGAAGGGAATGAGGAAGGGTATAGATACGTGCACAGACTGTCGTTGAGCCAACGCCGCTCGTGCAAACCAGGCGTTCTCGAGAAGCACAAAAGTGCCTTGATTGCCTTCTGAGCCAATGATCGGTGGGGACGGTGCTCTAGCCTGTTCACTCAGAGGACGATAATCTAGTTTCCTGAATGTGTTGGACAAGACAAAGATTATCTTTGTGCTTGAAATTGAGGGCAGTGGCACAATAAGTGGTTAATGTTCTCCTCGCATACGCAAACATCACATGCAAGACTACCAGCCCTTCCAGTTAGTGCTGAGAAAGCTTTCGTGAAAGCCACAACCGACACAGAAAACACGCTTCGCGTCGGTGCAGTCCGGCCGAAGGTCTGAGTTGCATAGAAGGGTTTAGTCTGCGCCTTGTATGTGCGGTATTCCACTCCGCTAAGGAGAGCGTGTGTACTAGAATGCGAAGTTGTCTTTAAGCGTTGGTGCTTGAGAGAGGAATGGGGACGCAGCGGTCTTCTTTATTTGACGTCCGAGATGCCTTATCTGCGTCATCATTTCGAATGATAAGAGGTCAACAAAGTTATTCACTGTAAAAGTTGCTGCATTCAGAAATAAGCATTCGCACGGCATACGTGGGGGATGCAACAAAACTTAGGGATGGAAACGAGACAGCGTGCGTCCCCCGCCACGTCCTGGTTGCAGCGCCAGCGCACGGGAACACCACCCACACTCGTGGAGGGCAGCAACCGCCCTGCTCCAAGACCCCGCGAACGCAACTGGCGCCTGCAGCCCTCGAAGCGTCGCCCGTGTCACCACAGCGAGCCACGCGTCTCGGGCGGCTCGGCGCTTTCTCGGAGGAATTTCATCGGTTACAGTAGGCGTGCGCTCGAAGGTAATGACCTCTACAGAACGCGAAAACACCACCTACATCACTAACATTGCTGACGCAGGAGATTTCGCCCCCGTCTCCCTGATTAAACACCACGCGACGAAAAAGGACGGTCATTCTTCGTCTCGGCACGCGCCATGACTTGTCGACCCTAACACCAAACGACATATTCAACACCATTGGCGCTTCCGCGTTGCTCGCAGCATCAGAGCGGAGAGACATCTCCATTGTTATGATTGGGGGTTCCATCGCTCGTGATCCGTTGTCAAGGTTGGACTCGGGCATGAATTAGAAGGTAGCTGGCCCATGCCGTCGTCCAACTTATCCACGCTGAGGACGTTGATGAAGGGAAGGACTGCTTCTCATCGAGAACGAGGAATATGGGTTTATTTACACTATCTACATCAGTCTAGCATGACTGCTTAGAAAAGTACATCAGCCTAACATGACTGCTTGAGAGAGTGTCGTACAGCCGTACAACAGCGGTTTATAAACACTCGGTCCTCCCCTTGATTCCAAGGGGACGGAAACGTTCGTCCAGTCATTGCAAACAGGCCGCCTCTCCCCGGGACGGCTTACACACACACACACACACACACAGGTTCACAGTCCGAAACCGACATCACACGAATTTCGTAGAACTCGGAGCGGACCCTCGCAGCGCGCCCGGGCAGCCATTGTCCTGCGTCTTGGTCGGCGCGTGGGAAGGGGGCCCCGACGACGTTCCCGCGGCAACTCCCCCGCTCGCGGCGGATCAGGTCCGCGTTGGTGGGTTCGGTAACAATAGTTGGCCCGCCGAACGCATTCAGTCACAATGGCGATTTAGTGACGCCGTGGCTAGAGGTTTGCGGCGGCACTCTAGGAAACGTTGACGCCCGTTGTCGCAACTGGCTGGCAACACTTGCACCTCAGCTGGGCCGTTCTTAACAATGTACAACACCCTAGAAGAAATAGCCGAAGCACAACGCATCTCGCAGCTCGAACGCCTGTCGACCACCACGACGGGAAGTTACATTATGAACACGCTCGGCATAACGTACCACAACCAGCACGGCCAGAAAATGCAAATCCCCAACAAAATCAGAGAGACCATTACGGTGGCAACCATCCCAAGAAACGTGCATCCCGATTACAACCGAGGTAGAAGAAAGGCAAGAGCCGAGGCTCTGCTCCGTTCATTCGGCAGGGAGAGAAACGCGCGCTTTGTCGACGCAGCCGAATATGCGAACGGCCAAAAATACACCACCGTAGTCATAGACGCAGAGTCAAAAATCAGAACCACATACAGTGTATACACCAAACACTCGGAAATAGCGGAGGAAGTAGCGATTGCGCTGGCCCTCGCAGAACAGCAATGCGAAGTCGTACTAAGTGACTCGCAAACGGCAGTAAAGAGTTATGCCAAAGGTCGAATTTCCAAGGAAGCCCTGTCCATTCTGGCCAAAGCGGGCAGATCCAAAACCGCGAGCTCGAGGATCATATGGTTCCCCGCGCACGTCACCACGGAGGGCGACGCGCTCCCGAACCTAAACGAGACGGCGCACCGGACGGCGCGAGACATGACCCGCCGCGCCGAACAGGGCAACGCCTCTCGCACGATAGCGAACGCTTCTCGAGCAGAACGGGACAGGCTCACCAGATACAACGACATAACCAGTGCATATTTGAACGCCAGAAGGATATACCCACCGCGGAGTCCCAAATTGAACAGGAGGCAGGCCGTCGCCTGGCGACAACTCCAGACGAACACCTTCCCTGATCCATTCCGTCTAAAACGTATCTTCCCAGATAAGCATCAGGACGACACGTGCAAATTGTGCCAGGAAGGACCAGCAACACTCAAACACATGCTGTTGGAGTGCAATGTAGCTATAGGAGGGATGGCAGTTACTCCGGAGACCCTGTCGTCGAGGTGGGCCGCCGCTCTGTGCAACTCAGACCTCGGAATCCAGGCGTGGGCAGTCCAGCAAGCCCGTGAGGCGGCGTTGAGGCAGGGCCTTGACGTTCCCCCGTGGGAGATCTGAGCCCGGGTCGCGTTAAACCTTGCCGGACGTACAAGAAAGCTCCATCCATCCATCCATCCATCCATCCATCCATCCATCCATCCATTCATTCATTCATTCATTCATTCATTCATTCATTCATTCATTCATTCATCGATTCATCGATTCATCGATTCATCCATTCATTCATTCATCGATTCATCCATTCATTCATTCATCGATTCATCCATTCATCCATTCATTCATTCATTCATTCATTCATTCATTCATTCATTCATTCTGTGCAAAGTAAGGGTGGTCGTTTTAGCAGCTGCATAAACTGCTGTAAACATTCGCTTACTAACTAACTTAACCAGCACATTGTCACGAGCGCACAATCACACACGAACACATCTCACTCGATGGGAGCGGACACTTGTCAAAACGCTGGCGTGAGCGAGAGCGGCAGCAGCGAACGAATTGTCCTTCGCGCTGCTTCTAGATTCAATGCGAACTAAGAGGCGCGAACACATCGCACACGAAGACACCAGCGATGCTTTAAGGTCAAGCTATTCCAAACTGTTTCTGCAAACAGTCCTCCGCGATTGCGCAACTTCACTTGTCTGTCACGCAACGTAAACAAAACCGCGAAAGCTACTCGTCAGATATGGCGTGTGCACACTAATTATATATACATTGTGGTCAAGCAACAGAAAAATAACATTTTCCGATTCTACACCTTTTTACCATCAGCCCTTCGCAATTGGTCAGTAGGTTTCGGGCTGCGCCCGCTTCGCCTGTCTGCCACCTGACGTTCCGAAAACGCGAGAACTCACCACGTCAAAGTGGCGTGTATGTATTAAAGATGCATTATTATGCCGATCAAAACTGAATTTTTTTCGTAATAGCCGGAGACTGTCCCGTTCCGAAATCATAAGAAGATGGATGTTTGCCGATCGCTCTGGCACTGGATAGTTGGAGCTGCCGGGGAAAATAGATTTATTTGCCTATAATAAGCCTTTTCGCGTGGCCGTATATCGTTATCGAGCCCTTTTGGCACGTTAACGACATCACTCTGCCAAATTTTGTTCGCTGAGGATTCCTTTAAGCTGCATTATTACCTTTCCGTTACACGCCGCCGCGATTTTCTACCAGACGCCGAAAGCTAAGGAAGAACAAGCAGGCCAATCGCCGACGCCAGCACCACCACACTCTTGGTCAGGTTACCTATATTCACTGCGCTAGCCCGCGCCGCCTTACCGCCTCCACTTGTGCGTGCGCCTTGCCTTTTGGTCAGCCAATCAGATAACAAATGCACGCCAAGTAAGGTAATGCTATTTGCTTTGAAAGCAAACAAAAGTGACCTCCTATAAAAGAGGAGGGCATTTCGTTGGACTTCTCAAACCACGCTGCGAGTCACCACCCGATGCTTGCGTTGGCGGTCACATAAATTTGACGTGAGGATATTGGAATAGTTTTGCGTTATATCGACAACAGACGGTGCGGCCACGATGTTACCGCACTTTATACGGAACGTCAAGTCGACGACGATGGCGGAAATGCGCCTGGAGTCTGCGTACAATTGCTATCGCAATAAAATTATGTGGATCCGACTCAATGTGGGAATCAATGTAAGCGAAGCTTTCTGTGCTGTTTGCTTTGATTGGCGATAATTCGCAGTGATGTTGACGGGGAATGTTTAATTTCTTTCTTCAACGTTTAGTGCAGTGCGAGAATGGCGAGTCGATGTTAAACGTTACTTCACGTGCACCGCGGCCAGTTGTCGGTGCAGTGCACAGAATACACGCCCAAACATGCTTGCTTGCGGCGTTGTAGTGCTCGATTTTTCATAACTTCCGAGATTGAGCCATCGGCTCAACATCGCGCGTTTTCACTCGCACCGGCAGCATACGGCGCCCGGCCGCAATGTTATCGCACTTGGACTTTACAAGAAAAAATCATGGTGACGAGAAGACGACGCCGATGACGTCGGCGGAAATGCGCCTGAAGTGTCCATATAATTGCTATCACAATAATAAAACATTGTGGACAAAGACCAACGCTGCCATAAACTCGAAGCTTGTTTCCTCACAATGTGACTTAGTTTGCGGGGAAACAAACTCATTGCATATTTTCTTAGTATTTTCAGGCGTTTTGGTGCGACAGCATTTAAGCGCCCGGAATCAGGTTAGACGCGTCCGACCGATTGTCTCACGAGTGTTTTGTTGCGGTACGAGGACATTTCAACAGACACCTTGCGAGGGGAAATATTCCAGACCAGGCGGGGGGTCCGAGAAGTGTGGTAAGCTTACCAAATTGCTTATCTGCAGGTAAGCAATTGGTGTGGCTCACAGCTGGCCATATCACAATTTACCCCGTGTAGTTCACATTGTGGCTTCATTCTCTCAAATCTTCCGCACCTAATCTTCGGGTTTAACGTGAGACAGTTGCATATACTTAAGAGGCACGCATGAGTTTAGTTGTACTTACCAACTGTTCAAAACTAAAACGGCATGCTTTATTAAACGAGACGAAGCTGATCATTTTCGCTGTAACACATGGAGTCTTTGTTCCTCTTTTTTTCGTTCTGTCACACATTCTACAGATCATGAGATTTCTCTTCGAATTTTTTTCTACACTGATAACATTCAGTTTGACATTGTCGACACACTGAGCTATCAAGTAAACACAACTAAAAAGAGCTGTATTTGGTGATGTCCTTTGTGTCAAAAATTTTTATAACAGTAAATCTTTCTAAATACCAAATATCTCATTTTTCTAAATACCAAATAAGACATATTACCATGCGCCGAAACTTGAAAAAAACTGGCGCGCGCAGCTGCGTTTAATGCTTGGATGTCACTCTTGCAGAATCTGACAGCATCATCTTTTCTTATACGTCAGGACGCGAATATACATCACAGCTGCATATTCGAGTCCATTTTTAACATGTTCGACGAGCCCTTTCCCATCAATTGAATGATGGACAAATATTTTGCCCCTGTAGAGCTGCTTCGCCGCAGAGTCCCCAAGCAAAAGTGCCCCAGGAAAAAAATTCCCGCGAGCGGAATAAAACCAAACTGGACCTACATATAGAGAGAGACGTACAGTGTGTGTCACTAGAGTGCAACTAGCGGATGCGTTTTCGCTGTGCTGCAATTGGCATCTTAAAAATCACCCCATGCATTTTAAGCGAGCCCGCAAAAGTGCCCCAGGAAAAAAAATTCCAGAAAGCGTAATTAAGCTACACTCGACATATAGCGTGACTCCGTTGTCGGGCCTAAGTGCCTTAAGGGCAAATCACGAGAAATTAGGCGTTGCTCAGCAATCAATTTTTAAAAGATGCTTCCCATGTTTCTTCTCGCTTACGTATTTTCGCTGACGAATGCATTATTTGCAGATCAATTAACAGTACTGACGACCACCTGGCCCTTCAATATGACCTTAGCCTAATTCATAATTGGTGTAACACCTGGTTAATGGCTTTAAATGTATCAAAATGTCAGAATTTCTTTTAGTCGTAAGCGTGACAACTCACATTTCTTATACAACGTCAATAATAAAGAATTGTTACATACATCATCGTATAAATATTTGGGTGTTCACCTAACCGAAAATCTCTCCTGCACAGACCACATTGCAGCCGTTTGCGCAATAGCTTCAAGGACATTGGGTTAACTACGTCCTAATCTGGGTAATTCACCTTCCAACATCCGCAAATTCGCCTATCAGACATTTGTTCGTCCACAGTTCGAGTAGGCATCATCCATTTGGTCCCCACATCGTACATACTTAATCGACATGCTTGAATCAGTCCAGAACCGAGCTGCCCGCTTCATTTCACGTAATTATAGCCATCACTCCAGCGTAACGCAAATGAAACTCGATCATTCCATACAGCCTTTAGTTCTTCACCGTAATATCGCTCTGTTATCCTCGTTTCACAAATATGTTTATAATGCCACACAATCCACACTGCATATCCAGATCGCCTCGAACACGTCTCGCCGATTAAATAACCACTTAAGTTTTGTGCGCATGTACGGTACGACACATGCTTTAACTTTTCCGCGCTTCCTACGGCCATTCGCTTGTGGAACAATCTGCCTGATCACATTGCTTCCGAGTCAGATCAAGAAAAATTTCGTCGTCTCCTACACGAGCATTTTTCATAATAGCACTTACAAATCACTTTATCTTGTTTCTTACACTTGGCAATGTGCTTCGAACTTCTTGTGATATTGATGCATTGCTATCTCGCTCTTATGAATTGCTATTTTATGCTGCCTCACGTGTTCACTTGTATGCCCTGTATATATTATTGCTTTTTTTGCGTCTGTTTCCCTAAATATCCCTTCAAGAATTGTACTCCCTGATATGTTCATTTTTCGTGTATTTTACTTTCTAGTATTAGTGCCTTACGTTAAGTTTTACTCGTGCTATTTCCTTAAGTGTACCTTTGTGGCCTTTCATTAATTCAGTTGTTCCTTTTTAATGTTTTCGGTAGTAATGTTGATGAGCCCTGCATTGAGGCGTATCTTTCGTATTACACTGTAGAAGGCTGTTTACTCTTTTTTTCCCTTGATATTGTAACCCCCCTTACACAATGCCCCCATAGGGCCTGTAAGGTATTTTAAATAAATAAATAAGTAAACAAATAGAGTAACGCCGACCGCGTCGTCTCAGGGTCGGCTTCGCCGCACTAGTAATTGTCCCGAATACCAGGACTTGGTCAGCACAGGCCTGGTGCCTAACTATACCGAAACAAATATTTCTGCTGCACCACATTTCTCCCGATATGTAATTCTGCCTTGGTGCTTCATGACATCTTCCCGTACAGAGAGTTCTGCAGAGCATTGGAAGTGCATTGTTCTACTGCTTAAGAATTAGAGCCCCATTATGAGACGAAAATATATGATTTATCAATCCAGAATAACGCCGCCCCCCCCCCCCCCTCCAAAAAAAAGATGATGCATTGACCCTCTGGCACATGCATCGACAGTGAACAGAGCAAACACTCTGAAGTATTTTCTTCATGCAAGCCAACACACCAAGATTCTTAATGCATTTTCGTTTCGCCACAAATGCATAGGCACAACCGGCTTGGCGCAACATCCACATCTCGCGCTGCAACAAATTGTGCAATGCCTCGCTGTTTCATAGTGCGGCCGATAGATTACGCATGACCAAAGTTCAGCATTGTGCATTCTAAGTTACTTCACCAATGAAGAACCCCAAGTTCTTTATGAAATTAGCATTCATAGGTTACTTCACACAATTTGTGATATCCATTTATCTATTTATACTTAATTAACCTCTTTCCCAAGAAAGTGAGCCATTTGGAAGGCACCTTGACAGACAAGTAGAACAACCGGACAAAAGTCATCAACCAGCGAAAAAGTCAGTATCATAAGCAGCCGCATGTGAGATGTCGCTAACACAAATTTTCAGTCGGCTACACAGAAGTGACAAATTTGGCAGTATGGCGCGTCTAAATATTGCTTCAATGTTAATCACAGTAACGCTGACATTGAAGGCGAATTCATTCCTACGTACGTTCCGTCGACACACCCGACTACGTTCGTAATGTTCCCACGAAGTAGGAAGCATTCTTTTATATATGCCCGCTCAGCCGCAGTATTCGGGAAAGCTAGCCACCGCTTACGCACTGCCGCATCGATAAGCGCGTCAGACACATCTCTGACACAGTGGCTAACAGTAGTTTGATGGCGTCCAATGTAACGCTCGGCGCCGCCGCTTCCCTGAAAAGTCCCAGTCCCGTAGAAACAGAGGGCACAGAGGACTTGCTCTACGACGGTGAGCGAATGAAGCCCGCCACACTGTCTCCGCAGACGAGAGCCTTCGCCTAGCACGTCACACAGCAAGCGCACTGATGTCTTCGACAGGCGAAAATGACGCTGAAACTTTCCGTAGGTCATGTAGGTGAACGGGTCCGGACGGTCATACTGACGCTTGCTGCCGCTGGATGCATTGACACAGGCTGCTGCTGCCGCCGCCATGTTCCCGAGTTGAACTCGGAGGGGGTTTCGCGATGTACGAGTTTAGCACGAGTTCGCCTGTCAATCAAAACCAGAGGTCACGCCCCACGCGAGGCATGTAACTCTTGTGCGCGCACCCACTACAGTTGGGCCACGCCCAACTTATCTTCCGGCAACAGCGACGCGGTGTCGAGCTGAGAGGCATCAACAATCTTGACCGCCGACATAAAGCACGCACAACGCACTGTCATCGGTGATGTACTGGGCACCACTATCAAAAACAAAGCGTTGACTGTCGCTGGCTTTTGCATACATCTTCTCGGGCTCAGATGGCCCCACAACACGGTTTCATTGCCTGCATTGTGGCGCGTAGCGCACAGTAAATTGTCGGCACGTCACTGTAGCTGCTTGCAAGGCGTCGATGCGCCGAGGGGGACGACGATGCTGAGGAGTGCGTATCGCAGCAGTCGTATGAGATGGCTGCTCTGTCATCGGTGATGAAACGGAGCCACAGCGTCGTAAACACGATCAGCGTCCGAGAATCGCTCGTCTTCTCGACCCAGTGCAATGGCATTTCTTCATCACAAGCACTGCGCACTCAACAGTTCCAACACCTCTCTCCGTTCGAAGTCTGATTTCATAACTGCACACAAGAGCCCTCACCTGCCAAATGCGATTGCTGCGGTGTCGTTACGATATCCATCTGCGATCGCAGCTGGCTCCAGCAGAGATAATCCGCAAGCACCTTCGACTGCACAACACACTCATATACTGCGTACATGCGCTCAGAGGCACCTTCACTGGGCAAGCGATGACAAGCGATGAATTGTGTCGCTGGGAAGCACGCACTTTTCGCAATGTATCGCAGAGGCTTCGCGCACAAAGATAAACTGATACATTTTCACTGAACTGCGTCACCACGGACTCTAAAATAACATACCGCCATTTTGCAACGACAGCCGTAGTGTCGTTTTTAGTTGCTAAAGCGGGGGCCTTAATAGCCTAGTGAAGCGCCTGCGATGAACAGCCGTACCGCGGCGCTGCGTTTCTATTCCCCTAATAGAGAAAGAGTGGCCATGACCCTCTATGGATCATGACTGACTTTATTGAGAATGGTACTGCAGCGCCCCTAGGCAACTTATCACTGTATGAACGCCCTCGTGTGTGTGACCCTCTTCAGTGTATCTGCTTCTAAGCTTTCGCCTCACTGTCGCCACTCGCGGCAAGAAGTGCAAAATTTAATAATTTGCTCGATCTCCTTTTGTCATCACAAATTTCTAGCACTGAAAACAAAAAAACAGATACTTAAAGCAATAAAAATGTTCGTTATTTTATTTGTTGTACTTTAACGTATTCGTTTGAGTGAAAGTGTAGGCGCAAGAATGCGCCGCATGTACCCTGTTCGCATTCGAAGGAGGAAAGAATGATAGTGCACGAAAGAGGAGGCACGCCCTAGACGCGCCCGGGAAAGGCGTGGCAAGCGGTTCACGTCAAGTGTTAAGACAGACAGCGGGACAGTCACGGTATTGCTAAGTTGCGATAATCCGCTGATAACAATACGCGGCGCTGGCGCGTTTCGTTGTGCAGCCTTCTGCGCTTGAAACGTGGAAGCAGCGTGCCGCGCAGGGTGCGCTCACGTTGTCATACGCGGCTTTTTCTCTACATATTTTTTTGCCTGTAGCTTTTGCGCGTTCTGCGCTATCTCCGTTCACTGACTGCCGTCGGGCAAACTCGGGTAAAACTCGGGTGAACGAGAAACTCGGCGCATCCTGCAGAGCACCCCAGGTGGTCAAAATTAATCTGGAGTCCCCCCCCCCCCCCCTACGGCACGCTTCATGATCATATCGTGGTTCTGACACGTAAAAACCCAGAATTTTATTGCTTTTACTGCGCTTACGCGCACCCTCAACGCAACGCAGTACCTTATATGCAGCATCGTTGAGCATGACGGGGTTCAGCGCACACGGGCAGCAGCAATCGCACTGAAAGCGGGAAAGCTTTTTACTCCGCGCCGTTAGGACAGACGGTTGTCGCCTACAGCGGTCATTGTGTATGGGCCACAAGAGGGTTATCAGTTTAAAATCCACCACACCTCCTAACCACCATATTTTTATTTGGAATAAGCCTTCGCTATAACAAATAGCGTTCACAGCCCAACGTTAACCCCCACCTAGTTTGGCTACGCCATAGTGCACAGCTGTTGCTTTAAAATCAACCGTCCTATAAATCTACAGCGCAAACCTTCGACATACCCAATAACCATCCCAATACAACGGCAACCCTCGTTAAATTTTGCTAGCTTTCACAGAAGTAACAGCAGAGTCATATACTCATAGTATACACAAGGCGGGCATTATCGGTTCGCAGTTTAATACATTTTCGGCATACATGTACATAAATAAAAAATTTTAGCGCAGCATAATCGCAACTCATGCCGCATCCCGTCGGCTCGTTAACTTGCACCGTGTCTTTTTTCCAATCACGTGAAGCTATAAACACGGGGAAGGCGGGAGATTGAAATTCAAGACGGTGAGGAAAACGAGAACAAGGTAAAAGCGGGAACCAACGTTTCGACAATCGACAAGTCCACTTGTCGAAACGTTTGCTCCCGCTTTTACCTTGTTCTTGTTTTGCTCATAAGGCTATAAACGTGCGGTAACCCACGAACCACCCCGAAATCGCGGCTGGAGAGAGAGGGAGAGGGATATAAGGAAGGTAGGGATGTTAACCAGTCAAGAGTCCGGTCGGCTACCTTACGCTGGGGAAAGGGAGAAGGGGAAAAGAGCGAAGGGAATGAGGAAGGGTATAGATACGTGCACAGACTGTCGTTGAGCCAACGCCGCTCGTGCAAACCAGGCGTTCTCGAGAAGCACAAAAGTGCCTTGATTGCCTTCTGAGCCAATGATCGGTGGGGACGGTGCTCTAGCCTGTTCACTCAGAGGACGATAATCTAGTTTCCTGAATGTGTTGGACAAGACAAAGATTATCTTTGTGCTTGAAATTGAGGGCAGTGGCACAATAAGTGGTTAATGTTCTCCTCGCATACGCAAACATCACATGCAAGACTACCAGCCCTTCCAGTTAGTGCTGAGAAAGCTTTCGTGAAAGCCACAACCGACACAGAAAACACGCTTCGCGTCGGTGCAGTCCGGCCGAAGGTCTGAGTTGCATAGAAGGGTTTAGTCTGCGCCTTGTATGTGCGGTATTCCACTCCGCTAAGGAGAGCGTGTGTACTAGAATGCGAAGTTGTCTTTAAGCGTTGGTGCTTGAGAGAGGAATGGGGACGCAGCGGTCTTCTTTATTTGACGTCCGAGATGCCTTATCTGCGTCATCATTTCGAATGATAAGAGGTCAACAAAGTTATTCACTGTAAAAGTTGCTGCATTCAGAAATAAGCATTCGCACGGCATACGTGGGGGATGCAACAAAACTTAGGGATGGAAACGAGACAGCGTGCGTCCCCCGCCACGTCCTGGTTGCAGCGCCAGCGCACGGGAACACCACCCACACTCGTGGAGGGCAGCAACCGCCCTGCTCCAAGACCCCGCGAACGCAACTGGCGCCTGCAGCCCTCGAAGCGTCGCCCGTGTCACCACAGCGAGCCACGCGTCTCGGGCGGCTCGGCGCTTTCTCGGAGGAATTTCATCGGTTACAGTAGGCGTGCGCTCGAAGGTAATGACCTCTACAGAACGCGAAAACACCACCTACATCACTAACATTGCTGACGCAGGAGATTTCGCCCCCGTCTCCCTGATTAAACACCACGCGACGAAAAAGGACGGTCATTCTTCGTCTCGGCACGCGCCATGACTTGTCGACCCTAACACCAAACGACATATTCAACACCATTGGCGCTTCCGCGTTGCTCGCAGCATCAGAGCGGAGAGACATCTCCATTGTTATGATTGGGGGTTCCATCGCTCGTGATCCGTTGTCAAGGTTGGACTCGGGCATGAATTAGAAGGTAGCTGGCCCATGCCGTCGTCCAACTTATCCACGCTGAGGACGTTGATGAAGGGAAGGACTGCTTCTCATCGAGAACGAGGAATATGGGTTTATTTACACTATCTACATCAGTCTAGCATGACTGCTTAGAAAAGTACATCAGCCTAACATGACTGCTTGAGAGAGTGTCGTACAGCCGTACAACAGCGGTTTATAAACACTCGGTCCTCCCCTTGATTCCAAGGGGACGGAAACGTTCGTCCAGTCATTGCAAACAGGCCGCCTCTCCCCGGGACGGCTTACACACACACACACACACACACAGGTTCACAGTCCGAAACCGACATCACACGAATTTCGTAGAACTCGGAGCGGACCCTCGCAGCGCGCCCGGGCAGCCATTGTCCTGCGTCTTGGTCGGCGCGTGGGAAGGGGGCCCCGACGACGTTCCCGCGGCAACTCCCCCGCTCGCGGCGGATCAGGTCCGCGTTGGTGGGTTCGGTAACAATAGTTGGCCCGCCGAACGCATTCAGTCACAATGGCGATTTAGTGACGCCGTGGCTAGAGGTTTGCGGCGGCACTCTAGGAAACGTTGACGCCCGTTGTCGCAACTGGCTGGCAACACTTGCACCTCAGCTGGGCCGTTCTTAACAATGTACAACACCCTAGAAGAAATAGCCGAAGCACAACGCATCTCGCAGCTCGAACGCCTGTCGACCACCACGACGGGAAGTTACATTATGAACACGCTCGGCATAACGTACCACAACCAGCACGGCCAGAAAATGCAAATCCCCAACAAAATCAGAGAGACCATTACGGTGGCAACCATCCCAAGAAACGTGCATCCCGATTACAACCGAGGTAGAAGAAAGGCAAGAGCCGAGGCTCTGCTCCGTTCATTCGGCAGGGAGAGAAACGCGCGCTTTGTCGACGCAGCCGAATATGCGAACGGCCAAAAATACACCACCGTAGTCATAGACGCAGAGTCAAAAATCAGAACCACATACAGTGTATACACCAAACACTCGGAAATAGCGGAGGAAGTAGCGATTGCGCTGGCCCTCGCAGAACAGCAATGCGAAGTCGTACTAAGTGACTCGCAAACGGCAGTAAAGAGTTATGCCAAAGGTCGAATTTCCAAGGAAGCCCTGTCCATTCTGGCCAAAGCGGGCAGATCCAAAACCGCGAGCTCGAGGATCATATGGTTCCCCGCGCACGTCACCACGGAGGGCGACGCGCTCCCGAACCTAAACGAGACGGCGCACCGGACGGCGCGAGACATGACCCGCCGCGCCGAACAGGGCAACGCCTCTCGCACGATAGCGAACGCTTCTCGAGCAGAACGGGACAGGCTCACCAGATACAACGACATAACCAGTGCATATTTGAACGCCAGAAGGATATACCCACCGCGGAGTCCCAAATTGAACAGGAGGCAGGCCGTCGCCTGGCGACAACTCCAGACGAACACCTTCCCTGATCCATTCCGTCTAAAACGTATCTTCCCAGATAAGCATCAGGACGACACGTGCAAATTGTGCCAGGAAGGACCAGCAACACTCAAACACATGCTGTTGGAGTGCAATGTAGCTATAGGAGGGATGGCAGTTACTCCGGAGACCCTGTCGTCGAGGTGGGCCGCCGCTCTGTGCAACTCAGACCTCGGAATCCAGGCGTGGGCAGTCCAGCAAGCCCGTGAGGCGGCGTTGAGGCAGGGCCTTGACGTTCCCCCGTGGGAGATCTGAGCCCGGGTCGCGTTAAACCTTGCCGGACGTACAAGAAAGCTCCATCCATCCATCCATCCATCCATCCATCCATCCATCCATTCATTCATTCATTCATTCATTCATTCATTCATTCATTCATTCATTCATTCATCGATTCATCGATTCATCGATTCATCCATTCATTCATTCATCGATTCATCCATTCATTCATTCATCGATTCATCCATTCATCCATTCATTCATTCATTCATTCATTCATTCATTCATTCATTCATTCATTCTGTGCAAAGTAAGGGTGGTCGTTTTAGCAGCTGCATAAACTGCTGTAAACATTCGCTTACTAACTAACTTAACCAGCACATTGTCACGAGCGCACAATCACACACGAACACATCTCACTCGATGGGAGCGGACACTTGTCAAAACGCTGGCGTGAGCGAGAGCGGCAGCAGCGAACGAATTGTCCTTCGCGCTGCTTCTAGATTCAATGCGAACTAAGAGGCGCGAACACATCGCACACGAAGACACCAGCGATGCTTTAAGGTCAAGCTATTCCAAACTGTTTCTGCAAACAGTCCTCCGCGATTGCGCAACTTCACTTGTCTGTCACGCAACGTAAACAAAACCGCGAAAGCTACTCGTCAGATATGGCGTGTGCACACTAATTATATATACATTGTGGTCAAGCAACAGAAAAATAACATTTTCCGATTCTACACCTTTTTACCATCAGCCCTTCGCAATTGGTCAGTAGGTTTCGGGCTGCGCCCGCTTCGCCTGTCTGCCACCTGACGTTCCGAAAACGCGAGAACTCACCACGTCAAAGTGGCGTGTATGTATTAAAGATGCATTATTATGCCGATCAAAACTGAATTTTTTTCGTAATAGCCGGAGACTGTCCCGTTCCGAAATCATAAGAAGATGGATGTTTGCCGATCGCTCTGGCACTGGATAGTTGGAGCTGCCGGGGAAAATAGATTTATTTGCCTATAATAAGCCTTTTCGCGTGGCCGTATATCGTTATCGAGCCCTTTTGGCACGTTAACGACATCACTCTGCCAAATTTTGTTCGCTGAGGATTCCTTTAAGCTGCATTATTACCTTTCCGTTACACGCCGCCGCGATTTTCTACCAGACGCCGAAAGCTAAGGAAGAACAAGCAGGCCAATCGCCGACGCCAGCACCACCACACTCTTGGTCAGGTTACCTATATTCACTGCGCTAGCCCGCGCCGCCTTACCGCCTCCACTTGTGCGTGCGCCTTGCCTTTTGGTCAGCCAATCAGATAACAAATGCACGCCAAGTAAGGTAATGCTATTTGCTTTGAAAGCAAACAAAAGTGACCTCCTATAAAAGAGGAGGGCATTTCGTTGGACTTCTCAAACCACGCTGCGAGTCACCACCCGATGCTTGCGTTGGCGGTCACATAAATTTGACGTGAGGATATTGGAATAGTTTTGCGTTATATCGACAACAGACGGTGCGGCCACGATGTTACCGCACTTTATACGGAACGTCAAGTCGACGACGATGGCGGAAATGCGCCTGGAGTCTGCGTACAATTGCTATCGCAATAAAATTATGTGGATCCGACTCAATGTGGGAATCAATGTAAGCGAAGCTTTCTGTGCTGTTTGCTTTGATTGGCGATAATTCGCAGTGATGTTGACGGGGAATGTTTAATTTCTTTCTTCAACGTTTAGTGCAGTGCGAGAATGGCGAGTCGATGTTAAACGTTACTTCACGTGCACCGCGGCCAGTTGTCGGTGCAGTGCACAGAATACACGCCCAAACATGCTTGCTTGCGGCGTTGTAGTGCTCGATTTTTCATAACTTCCGAGATTGAGCCATCGGCTCAACATCGCGCGTTTTCACTCGCACCGGCAGCATACGGCGCCCGGCCGCAATGTTATCGCACTTGGACTTTACAAGAAAAAATCATGGTGACGAGAAGACGACGCCGATGACGTCGGCGGAAATGCGCCTGAAGTGTCCATATAATTGCTATCACAATAATAAAACATTGTGGACAAAGACCAACGCTGCCATAAACTCGAAGCTTGTTTCCTCACAATGTGACTTAGTTTGCGGGGAAACAAACTCATTGCATATTTTCTTAGTATTTTCAGGCGTTTTGGTGCGACAGCATTTAAGCGCCCGGAATCAGGTTAGACGCGTCCGACCGATTGTCTCACGAGTGTTTTGTTGCGGTACGAGGACATTTCAACAGACACCTTGCGAGGGGAAATATTCCAGACCAGGCGGGGGGTCCGAGAAGTGTGGTAAGCTTACCAAATTGCTTATCTGCAGGTAAGCAATTGGTGTGGCTCACAGCTGGCCATATCACAATTTACCCCGTGTAGTTCACATTGTGGCTTCATTCTCTCAAATCTTCCGCACCTAATCTTCGGGTTTAACGTGAGACAGTTGCATATACTTAAGAGGCACGCATGAGTTTAGTTGTACTTACCAACTGTTCAAAACTAAAACGGCATGCTTTATTAAACGAGACGAAGCTGATCATTTTCGCTGTAACACATGGAGTCTTTGTTCCTCTTTTTTTCGTTCTGTCACACATTCTACAGATCATGAGATTTCTCTTCGAATTTTTTTCTACACTGATAACATTCAGTTTGACATTGTCGACACACTGAGCTATCAAGTAAACACAACTAAAAAGAGCTGTATTTGGTGATGTCCTTTGTGTCAAAAATTTTTATAACAGTAAATCTTTCTAAATACCAAATATCTCATTTTTCTAAATACCAAATAAGACATATTACCATGCGCCGAAACTTGAAAAAAACTGGCGCGCGCAGCTGCGTTTAATGCTTGGATGTCACTCTTGCAGAATCTGACAGCATCATCTTTTCTTATACGTCAGGACGCGAATATACATCACAGCTGCATATTCGAGTCCATTTTTAACATGTTCGACGAGCCCTTTCCCATCAATTGAATGATGGACAAATATTTTGCCCCTGTAGAGCTGCTTCGCCGCAGAGTCCCCAAGCAAAAGTGCCCCAGGAAAAAAATTCCCGCGAGCGGAATAAAACCAAACTGGACCTACATATAGAGAGAGACGTACAGTGTGTGTCACTAGAGTGCAACTAGCGGATGCGTTTTCGCTGTGCTGCAATTGGCATCTTAAAAATCACCCCATGCATTTTAAGCGAGCCCGCAAAAGTGCCCCAGGAAAAAAAATTCCAGAAAGCGTAATTAAGCTACACTCGACATATAGCGTGACTCCGTTGTCGGGCCTAAGTGCCTTAAGGGCAAATCACGAGAAATTAGGCGTTGCTCAGCAATCAATTTTTAAAAGATGCTTCCCATGTTTCTTCTCGCTTACGTATTTTCGCTGACGAATGCATTATTTGCAGATCAATTAACAGTACTGACGACCACCTGGCCCTTCAATATGACCTTAGCCTAATTCATAATTGGTGTAACACCTGGTTAATGGCTTTAAATGTATCAAAATGTCAGAATTTCTTTTAGTCATAAGCGTGACAACTCACATTTCTTATACAACGTCAATAATAAAGAATTGTTACATACATCATCGTATAAATATTTGGGTGTTCACCTAACCGAAAATCTCTCCTGCACAGACCACATTGCAGCCGTTTGCGCAATAGCTTCAAGGACATTGGGTTAACTACGTCCTAATCTGGGTAATTCACCTTCCAACATCCGCAAATTCGCCTATCAGACATTTGTTCGTCCACAGTTCGAGTAGGCATCATCCATTTGGTCCCCACATCGTACATACTTAATCGACATGCTTGAATCAGTCCAGAACCGAGCTGCCCGCTTCATTTCACGTAATTATAGCCATCACTCCAGCGTAACGCAAATGAAACTCGATCATTCCATACAGCCTTTAGTTCTTCACCGTAATATCGCTCTGTTATCCTCGTTTCACAAATATGTTTATAATGCCACACAATCCACACTGCATATCCAGATCGCCTCGAACACGTCTCGCCGATTAAATAACCACTTAAGTTTTGTGCGCATGTACGGTACGACACATGCTTTAACTTTTCCGCGCTTCCTACGGCCATTCGCTTGTGGAACAATCTGCCTGATCACATTGCTTCCGAGTCAGATCAAGAAAAATTTCGTCGTCTCCTACACGAGCATTTTTCATAATAGCACTTACAAATCACTTTATCTTGTTTCTTACACTTGGCAATGTGCTTCGAACTTCTTGTGATATTGATGCATTGCTATCTCGCTCTTATGAATTGCTATTTTATGCTGCCTCACGTGTTCACTTGTATGCCCTGTATATATTATTGCTTTTTTTGCGTCTGTTTCCCTAAATATCCCTTCAAGAATTGTACTCCCTGATATGTTCATTTTTCGTGTATTTTACTTTCTAGTATTAGTGCCTTACGTTAAGTTTTACTCGTGCTATTTCCTTAAGTGTACCTTTGTGGCCTTTCATTAATTCAGTTGTTCCTTTTTAATGTTTTCGGTAGTAATGTTGATGAGCCCTGCATTGAGGCGTATCTTTCGTATTACACTGTAGAAGGCTGTTTACTCTTTTTTTCCCTTGATATTGTAACCCCCCTTACACAATGCCCCCATAGGGCCTGTAAGGTATTTTAAATAAATAAATAAGTAAACAAATAGAGTAACGCCGACCGCGTCGTCTCAGGGTCGGCTTCGCCGCACTAGTAATTGTCCCGAATACCAGGACTTGGTCAGCACAGGCCTGGTGCCTAACTATACCGAAACAAATATTTCTGCTGCAAATTTATGTTTTTTCGTTTGGGTGTTCGATATTCGATTCGATATTCGTTACTTACTTTTCGTATTCTACTCGTATTCGAAAAAAAAAATGATATTCCACCACCTCTAGTCCTTGCGTTTGTGATTTTTGTCCAGGATGATGCGGTGTTGCAATCCCAGCGCTGGCACGAGTTGTTGCAATCTCAGCGCTGACGCCCGTTGTTGCGAATGGGTCGCAAGCCCCAAGGGTAGCGTTGGCCTGGTGGCCTGGGGCACAACTGGAAGCATCCGAACGTCCCGGCAAAGCATGAGTCGACTGGTAACAGAACAACTTGTTTATTCTAGCATCGCAAAAGAGCGGGCGGTCAGGTCGACCGAAGTGGAGAGACGGGAGAGCACGTTACTCAACAGAAGAAATCGGAGCCTCTCACGGCGTCCGGGAGCAGCTGCTCTTATACTCTCGCAGTCGCGGGCAAGAAGGAACGTCTCTGGATGAGACCACGTGACGGCGGCGCTCGGGCACGTCGAGACTAGAAGGTGACGCATCCGCCGGGCCGGCGCTGGTCAGACCTCCTCGCTTCACACTTGGGGAGCTCCTCTCCCCGGCTGCCGCGCCTTGACAAGCGTGGGCACCAACATGCACACACACACACACGCGCACACGAAGACACGTGGCATTGAAACATGCCTGGACGCGCTTGGCGGGGAAGCGTATCGGCGGCGCTGAACGGGCCAAAATGTCCGCCGCTTTGAACGAAGCCCCGGCGTCCGTTGCATCCGCGCCGGCTATACCGCGCGTCGTAGGCGAAACGTAACAGCGGTTGGCTCGGCCTTTCTCGTTTTCCACTTCTGCTCAATTCTCCCTGGATTAAGCAACAAGCGAGCATTGCTTCTGAAATGTGGACAGCTTCTTTCTGGTCTCGATGTGAACAGCGGCATTTACTGGACTTAATAAAAAAAATGGAGAACGTGCTAAGAGATTTATTAGCAACGGGCGCGAATGGGTAGCCGTCACAAGCGTTCGGCGAAAAAAACAGCAACCACAAGCTCATGCCGGTAGCGATAGTGCTGTGGCGCAGGCAGGCTACTCTTCTTCGTTACAGACGCTTAAGCTCCGCCTTCAAGGGTTGAACGCGATAGCATTTAAAGATCCCTGACTGCTTCTCACGCTTCCCGGCAACTGGAGCGTATGTAACCGTAATTTTCACCCGGAAACGCTGGCCGCGAACACTATGCACGAAGGTGAGCATTCTGGTAGAAACGCGGCCTCTTGCATTGCCCGCTATGGGTGGGGATGGATGTTGTGAGCGTCCCCTTTGGAACGGGGCGGTGGGTTGCGCCACCAAGCTCTTGTTATTTTTTTTTCTAATGTCCTACCTATGTTAAAGAAGGAAAAAGAAAGAAAAGAAAAAATACATCACGATGAATTCCCATAACAAATGTTTCTGAACCTCTATTGTGAACTTTGCTTTTGTAGGCCTCCGTTGTTTGTCGTTTCCATACTTTTCTTCTACCAATCTTCCTATCACCTCTTACTAATCTCTATTGGGGACATGTTTCCTTTCCCCCTGCTCTCGCTAAACCCAAGCGCTTCTAGGAGGCCAGTGGTACCTAAATCGACCGCTGGGTAGACATTCTAATAAAACCTGCTCCATCGTTTTCCTAGCTTTACCTCAGCAAGCACATGCTTCTTCTTCCTTCTTATATCTCGCTTTATAATTGCGTGTTATAAGGCATCCTTATCTCGCTTCGGAAATTCCCTTTAAGTTATCATAAATGGTTTCTTTCCCGATTTCGTTTTTTCCTCTTAAGTAGTTACTCATGGCAGGTTTCTTTTCCATTGCCGCCACACATGAGATTATTTCAGCCTCTCTGACTTTCTGCTTGACGTTCTTTGTTACTGTGTTGCTCACCCTACAAGCCGCATACTTGCTGGTAAGCTTCGTATTTCTTTTCCTCCAGTTTGAATCAATGTTGTTACTGTAAAAATACCTCAACACTCTCTCAGCAAATTCACTTTCTTCCATATTCCTCAGTCGTTTTTCATACTTGATTTTACTGTGAGCTTCCCTCACTTCAAAACTTGTCCAGCCCATATCACCATTTCACCGCTTCATTTGTAGTCTTCCCGTGAGCGCCCAATGCGAGGTGTCCCACTGACATTTGGTTCTCATCTAGTCCTGATTGTATGCCTGATTTCAAACAAACAACCGAATTTCCAAATGTAAGTCCTGGAACCATTACACTTTTCCCCATACCCCGGAGCACCTCATACCTATTGTATCCCCATAGCGTTCTGTGTTTCATTATGGCCGCATTTCTTTTTCCCTTTACTGTTATGCTTTTCTCCTGTGTTTCCATATATCTATTGCCTTCGTTTATCCCTATACCAATGCATTTACATTCCTTTACCCGAGGTATGTTCTGGCCCTGTATTGCCACTGTCTGTTCACTGTTTTCATCGAATACCATAACACCTGATTTCTCAAAGCTATATTTAAAACCTAAATTCTCGCCTTCCTGTCCACAGGTATTAGCCAGATGGCGGCGGAGGCGAGTGCCATCTGGATGTATTGCAAAGAACCGGGCGCGCCGCTCCGTGACCCCCAATACCTTCGGGTGCCGGCGCGCGCAAATGGCGGACGCCATGGCCGGTGTATAAATGGTGAAACGCTGGAAAATGGCTTTCTTTGAGTTTTAGCGTAACAGAAACATGTTTTCTCGTATAGTAAAATTACAATCCAACGCTATCATATCATATCATATTTTTCTACTTATTTTAGGTTGAAAAATTCAATTAGTTCAATATCCTCCTCGCGCCACCTGGAGGGCCTGCGTATGGCTGGTTCGAAAATCTTTTTTGCAGAAACTACGTCCGCGGGATTTTCTGCGACACGGGAGCCTAAAATGTATCGCGTTAATGCTGCCGGAATGGCGACAGTCTTTGCTCGATGGCAGCTGTTTTATAACCAACTGGTGGCGAACTCGGAGCTTTATCAGATTTATCACAAGACCTCCTATCTCAATACATGGGAGCGTAGAAATCGTTTCGCTCACCATCCACTGCAGAGTATTTGATAAAGTTTGTTGCATTTGATATAAAATGCAAAAATCTACCGACTGTATAGGAAGAGATTTTTCTCATGGCCATCAATATCTAACCAAAAAATTTTGAAAATTACCAAATTAAGAAAAACGAAGCAGCACAAACATTCACAGCTCTGTAACTCACTACGTTCCTGTGTAATGCACCCACCGTGGTTGCTCAGTGGCTATGGTGTTGGGCTGCTGAGCACGATGTCGCGGGATTGAATCCCGGCCACGGCGGCCGCATGTCGATGGGGGCGGAATGCGAAAACACCCGTGTACTTAGATTTCATCATCATCGTCATAAGCCTGGCTACGTCCACTGCAGGGCAAAGGCACCTCCCATACTTCTCCAACTAGGATTTAGGTGCACGTTAAAGAACCCCAGGTGGTGAAAATTGCCGGAGTCAACCACTATGGCGTGCCTCATAATCAGAAAGTGGTTTTGGCACATAAAACCCTATAATTTTTTTCCTGTGTAATTCAAGGCGAGCGGGCAAAATGCTGTAAACCACCGTGAAATAATACGGTGTACGCGAGCTTAACTGATGTATTTCTAAACGCAGCGGCAGAGAGCGTAGCGGCACTGAACACGCAGACACGCCCCCAAATCCAATCTGTCTGCGTGTTCGCTTCGGCGTCGCAGCACACACCACATCGTGACGTAAATCCCAGCCCGCAAAAGCGCCGTCCCAGTGCTGTAAGGCACAGTGGGCGACCTCGAGTGATAGAAATTTAGTCTGGATAGACTGTACGAGTGGATCTTTACGTGAGGAAGTTGAAGACGACTCTGCAGCTGAGGAGTGAAACTGAGGATCAATGGCTAGCGCGGAGACAGTCTCGCAAGGAGGACAGGGTAGCCAGCGAAATATCCAGTGGAAGAACTTGCGTACGTGACCCAAAGTTGAGAACGGGAAGGCACGTGCGGTATTGATGGCGTTGGACAGCGTGATGCGGCGAGCCAAAAGAACCTCGCGAACCGGATATGCAACGCAGTCGCCGTCATTAAGAGCAGAGCGGGCACCTCCAGGACGCAGCTTCATGCGAGCCTGCGAACTAATTGGCTGCAACCAAGGCGGGGCAGATCTGTGGCAGCGACAGCAGCACCTCGGGTCAGTTCGAGACGCAGAACGCCTAACAAACAGTAAACAAGAGCAAAATGCAATGTTAAAACGTTAATTCCGGGAATAAGATCTTGAGGACAGTGGTCGATTACGGCGATGAGGCCAGAGCTAGGGTGACCGGAAACTAATGCGGGCGGTACACATCCCGAGTACTGCAGTTGTGCCGCCGTTGGTAGCTCGGACGGCAGGTGATTTTGGCAGGTGTGAGCGCTTTTCTGAGATGACGGCGGAAGGCGGAGCTCATCGCGGAACCCGTGTCTGTTAGAGGTATAACGGGTGATCCATCAATGAGAACATTGATTCTGTTGGGTCGATTTATGGTCTGGGCCTTCAGTGCAGCGTCACCTCTGCATTGTTGTTTTTCCCGAGGTGCGACCGTCGAGGCTGCAGCGAGCAGGACTGTCGAGCTTAAGGCGAGTGCGAACGGCTGGAGTCCGAGCAGCAAGGTCAGCACTGAACGGACTGGGGCGAGCGTAAAAGCTTCGTCGCTGATACGCAGAACTGTGGTCAGTTCGCTCCAAGAGACGAGTACGAGCGGCTGCATGCGGCAGCATCGAGAGATATGGCCGGCGCGACAGCACGTGACGTGAATGGAGCGGTCGTCTGGTGTTCGCCATTCAGCCAAATTTCGGTAACTAGGTGGCGAGGGCCAACCCGGTGCCTTAGAAGGGATGACTGGGGCATTACAGAACTGGCGCTTCCAAAGGTGGGAATGCCCATATTCGCCTGTTGGACGATGGACTGAATGAGCGATCTTGTGGCCAGGTCGTTGTCAAGCTGCCGAGAATAACGAACGGCTGGAGCCACAGCTTTCAGCTCACGGCGGACTATCTGCGCCATGCTTTGTGCATCTGACAGCCAACGGAACATTGAAACATCGTCGCTGGATGAGACTGTAGCGGTCCTTGTTAGGCAATCGATGCGTTGATCAATGCGTCGGCACTCCGAAAGGACCGACTCAATCGTTGTGCAATTCTTACATAAAAGCAAATTAAATGCGTGATCGGCAATGATCTTTAGTACTGTAGTACATGTCTTTGTCTCCATTTTTTACGAAAAGAAAGCACGTTCTGGATATATGACACAGTAAAAAATGACACAGTAAAAAATGCGAGGCAAGGGGAAAATACCCTGTATTTCACTGAAAAATCTATGGGTACTTTGCTGAGCTAAACTGCGATAGGCGAAAGCCTATCTATGAATGCCTCTGTAGCTGTTGTCTGAACTGTTCTGCGAACCGACGCCACCGTGGCCGCGAGCATGATATGCAATCACAGCCACATGGCTGCAAGGTTTGTCGCCGATGTGCGCGCACCCCCACGCGCATGTCCGCGCTCTCCCACGCGCCCACTCGCACAGCGCTACTGGCATGGCGCCTCCTCTCCTTGCTCCCCTCGCCGGTGATCACCGCTTTCCTGCGTCCAGCACGGGCTGCGCCCGGACACTCATGAGCCACTAAAGGCTTACGCCTTAAAATTCTTAGCTGTCCCTACGGACCTACCAAGCAGTGAAAATGCAAAAAAATACCCTGTTGTCGAGTAATTAGCCTGCGGTTACGAATTTCGACGCGAACAACACGTGTATAAACAGGAGCGTTCGCCGAAGCGAATGGAGAAAGCGTAGCGTCAATCTCTCTTCAATTATTCCTGGTCAGCACCACTTGACGGGAGAGTTGCTTGGACAACGTCTGTTTTGCAACGCACTACAGACGACGGACACAGGCCACGATCATCTTTACTTGCGACCGCGTCCTGCCGCGTGCACAAGTGGCTATCGCGCTCTTTTACCGCGCACGAGTTTGATTTCCAGCCGCGGCGACATTTCAGTAAAGGCGAAATGCTAAAGCGCTCGTGTGGTTGAACGGGATTCAGTTCTCCACTAGCGTGTATGTTGCTTTGGTATGTTAAACTCCATAATTTTCGCTTAACGTACAATAACTTTTCTATGTGATCCCTTCGTTTCATATGCCGTAGTATGTGAATGGCAAATATATATGTACATGTTTGCGTAAGCGACAATGTGAGCATATAACAAGGCCGAGTGTCGTTATCAAGGAGATATTAAATAAAGTGACATCAGGTGGCATCAAACCTATATAGGTCAATTCCAAGAAGGGTGCTCAGCCAAATGCACCACCGGGCATCGGCAAGATGATTATATTCATGCAGCATTGCGATGGACGGCAGCTGTGTTTTGCACATGTAGACTCCACCTTGGAGACGATGATGACTGAACTTCATTGAGAGTAGAGAAAGTTGTTTGGTCGCCTTCGTTGCGGGTGGCCTCTTCAGTCCAGGTAGCCATTTACCGCGTGTTTTCTCAATTACTGTGCCATTCCCATGGCGTCTCGCAGAGCGGCTGACCCGCCTGCGGCCTGACCCTGGAGTGGGCCGAGGCGACCACGCTGCAGACGACGGTCCTGCGGCTGGAGCAGAGCCCGCTGCCTTCGGACATGGCGTCGCCCGAAGACCCACTGGCGGCTGCCACCGTCGGCTTCCGAACCTCGCCCAGTGAGCGCATGCCTAACGGGCTCACGTACCAGGCGACCCAGTCGGGCCTCAAGGTCACTGTGCACGAGAACCCGCTCAGCACCGTGCTCGAGTACCGCAGGACGCCGTCGCCCGTCACGCCGGTAGGCCCTCCGAGGCTGTCCCGGCATAAAGCAGGGACCGAAAAAAGTTCGCATGCAAAATGAATTTGTGCTGCCCTATTCACAACAGGCAATTTGCATCGTCTAGCTTCCTCCGCACAGCGTCCGTGAAGATAACGATACATACTACGCATCGTCGTCTCCGGCAGTCACAGCGAGACTAATTCACTCCTGGTGAATCCTATGCTCGACTAGGCCACACAGGAGCAGTTCGTCCTTTACTTAAGCGCATCTTTGCTCTTCATAATGACAGAGCAGCCGGAACCATCCCTGGCAGCTGAGCAAGAGCTGTATATTGTGCATAGATAACCCTGATGTACTATTGAGCTGACGATACTATTGTACCTTTTCTCCGCAAAAGCGTTCTAGTGCATCATCGCATGCTTTACCCGTCATCAGAAATTAGACTAGTGTCAGCGCACGTCAGTGAATGCAGCCTTGGTTTACGTGTTCTGTTGAGGTTTTTGAGAGTTAAAATTGAATGAAAACGATGATTGCCAACATTCACTTTCTGAGTGGTGGTGCCAAGTTCACGGTCTCAAGGCTGCCTGCGACTTCCCAGGTGATGTGAAGCTCTTGACCGAGGAAGTCAGTTTCTAATTATTAAAGAAAATGATTAGCTTACATTCAGAAGTCAACATAAACTCAGCACGATAGATATTCCAAGATCTTCGTGCAAAAAGTTAAAAAAATGTTCGTAATGAATACGGCAGCGTTATTCTGAGCAAGTTCATTTACGGTAACCTGATCACTAGGCAATGAATCCCACAAAGAAGCCACCTATTGAAGTTTACAGCGAATATCGCCTCGCACTCTGTTGACAAATCTGGTAGTGTGTAATGTCTAGTCAAAAACTGAAGTAATGTGAACGCCGAAATAGCGATAAGAAGAAACAGATTCCAGAACAGTGTTATTAATAAGATAATATAGAGCTCTACAGTGGGGGACGGGGTGAGAGGTGTAGAAAGATAAGATATAGAAGGAGACAGCAGACAGAAGAGACATAGACACAAGATCACAGCTGGTCACGATCACAGCACAGCGTCACAGTTTACACCAAGTAAGGAGTCCCTTTGTGCAGGTTCGCTGCCCTTAAAAATTGCAGCTATGCCTACGTTGCCTTCTGCTGCGATGGCTTACGAAGCCGATATTCCATATCCTTTGTTCTGGCAATGGTCTGTCACAAACACGAATGGTAATCTCTGTATCATTGTAACGAAGACTGCGAGAGCAAATTATTGAACTGTTTTTTAGCTTTTTAGTTGGCAAGATATTACCTATTATAGAATATGAATGCACGCGAGCACTAGCAATTACTCTGGAGTGCGTGGCGAGACGTGTTTATAGATGGCGGACAGACTCAAGCCTAAAGTCCGGATGTGAGCGAGAAGTAACTGTGCTCGCCGCTATCGTTGCACTTTGAGTGTTGTTTTATCGTTTTTTTTTAGATGGGGGAAGGGGGCACGGGTTTATTTAAGCAGGAGTTTTGTTTAGTTATATTGCATATACTGCTGTCTCATGCTTGAGAAATCGCAGCAGTGGTTACATAAAAAAAGAAACATCAAAACACAAAATTAGACGCGTGTTTTACAAACTGTTCATGTGGAAGTTGTCGCAAAGAGCTATGAAGTTTATTCCAAGTTTCAACTGTGCACGAAAAAAAAAGAATAATCATGACAATCAAGAAAAGACCGGAATGGCACAATGTTCAAACGATCGGACCGGCTGGTCAGATGTGTAGAAGGACCAGCGAAAGAAATAGGGGCGGCTATACAAATGGATTTATGCACAATATTATGTAATATGATAAGCCAATCGCACGTTCGTCGATGTTCTAAGCCATTCAATGATAAGACGTGGTCATGCTCTGAAGGGGAAAAGTGGTGGTTGTAACGGTTAAAAATGAATCTGATTGTTTTCCACTGGACAGACTCGAGTTTATCTTTGTCATGTACAAGATGAGGTGACCACACAACTGACGCACATTCAAGAAGAGGCCTGACCAGCGATCTGTAGGTTGTTAGCTTGCGTTCTTTAGTTGCGCCCTTTAAAGTTCTTCTTAAGTAACCTATTTTGTTAAACGATATTGCGCAAATAAGGTCAATATGTTTGTGTCACTTTAAGTTAGAAGAGAACACGACACCAAGGTACTTAAATTCCTGGACTCTGTCTAGTGTGTGTTCCGCATTGCCATAGTTAAATTGCAAGGGTTGTTCCGTATTAGTAAATGTCATTATCACCGTTTTCTTAATTAAGCTAATCTCCATTTGCAAAGTTCTGCTCGAGTCGTAAAAAGAAAAAAAAAGCACATCATTTAGTAAAACCTGATCAGCGACACTACAGACGTTAGAATACAAAATGCAGACATCAGCGGAGAGACGAAGCTTAACTGGAGTGTTAGTAACAACTTGGACGACATCATTGATATAACTTATAGCTAAGAGGGGTCCTGAAACAGAACTCTGTGGGAGACCCGAGGAAATATGAACTGGTGATGATTGCTGGCGATTGTAGCTAGCAAACTGATTCCTAAGGTGAAAATAATCTGTAATCCAACCAAGTAATTTATCAGCATAGGAGCCAGTAAGAAAGGTGCGAAGTTTAAGAAGTTTCCTGTGGCATAGTTTATCGAAAGCTTTGGAATAATAAATAAATATGGCGTCGACCTTTTCATGGTTGTTAAGGGATGAGGCAAAATCGTGCGTGAATTCAATCAACTGTGTAACAGTGGAAAAACCACTACAGAGACCATGCTGATGCTGTGAAAGGATATCGTTATTAGTGAAGTATTGGATGATGTGCTTGTGAATCACATGCTCCAGAAGTTTACAGCACGTAGATAATAATGAAATTGGTCTGTAGTTACATCTAGTTCCTTCTTGCCCGATTTGAAGATAGGAACGACATTAGCGGGACTCGTCTGGACTTAATTTCTGAAGTATAATTATTAAATAACATGTACAGCATTCAGAGTACCTTTCCGAAAATACGTTAGGAATACTATCCGGACCAGCACTTTTAGTAATGCCTATGTTTAGTAAGAGGTTATGAATTCCAGTTTAAGTTATACCGATATCTGGGAAATCTGCAGGTACAGAAGGAGCGTAAAAGGAAGCAACAGTACCGTTATCAACGCAAGAAAACAGATTTGAAATAATTGCTGAAGGCTTCTGAGATCGTCTCAGCGTCAGTGCAGTTTTCATTTTCAATGATGAATGAAGAAGGGTCGGCAGAAGGTGGATTAATTGTCTTCCAAAATTTAGTCGGGTTTTGTCTTGTGAACGTTGACGGAGTACTGTTGTAATACCAGCCTCTTGCTTCATGCATTTTACTTTTGAGCGTTTTCTTTAGAGTGAACAAAGGCAAATCCTGGTTTGGTTTGCACCGGCATCGACGACATTGTTTCTTCTAACGCACACTAACGCACTATAACACGACATTGACACGCGCGAGGTGCCTTGGAAAAAAAATAGCCCAACGATGGTCTGAAATGCAATAATACTTATGCTGAATGACCACTAGTGGCTATGTCCATATGTCCAACAGTGCTCATAGTTCGTCGAAGAGCGAAAGGCTCTCATTGAAGGGTTGAGACGTAGAGCGACTCTGTGCGCGACCGTGGAAGGCTTTAAGTCTTGGTGCCAGGACACCGGATATTGTCACGTGGTGGTGACGTTGACGAACACAGTAGCAATACGGTGAAAAACAAAACTAACTTTTATTGGGCGAACCTGTGCCCACAAAAACAGGCTACACTTATAGCACAACGATAGCGGCGAACACGGTCGGCGATCGTCGAAAATCTCATCAGCGGGTCAAGCGCGTCGGCTTTTATACATCAGTCGTCGAATGTTCTAGGCTAATCGCTGGGACCCGCGTGCCTTCCACACAGTTCTACATCATTCGCGTCGCGCACACATGCGATCAGATTACACAAGGTTCGGTCACAGACAGCGGATGGAAGCATCGATAACATTCCAGAAACTTCCGATACATGCAGGCGCGTCCTGCGCTGTGCGATAATATTTGTTAGGCGGTGAAACGTGTCGCCCGATAAAGACAAACAGGTACACGTGTCAATATCCCCCTCTTAAAAAGCATCGACCCGATGCTGCAAACAAACGAAAGTAATAAACAAAACACCCGTAACAAAGAAACAACAAAGTAAGAAAGTTCGTCAGCGTGGGTAAGAGGGCTTAAGACGCACCACGTGGACCACTTCAGATCGTGCGCGGCGCCGCTGTGAATGCGGAATGCCGTCTGGCACGACCTCATAATCTAGTGCGCCAATACGTCGGATGACCTTGTAGGGTCCGAAATAGCGTCGCAATAGTTTCTCACCGAGTCCTCGTCGGCATATCAGGGTCCAAACCCAAACACGGTCACCGGGCTGGTACTCTACGTAGCATCGTCGGAGGTTGTAGTGTCGGCTGTCGCTACGCTGCTGGTTCTTGATCCGTAGGCGGGCGAGCTGTCGGGCTTCTTCGGCGCGCTGGAGAAAGGTAGCGATTTACATTCTCTTCGTCAGTGACGTGCGGCAGCATGGCGTCGAGCATCGTCGTCGGGTTCTTGCCGTAAACCAACTTGAACGGCGTGATCTGTGTTGTTTCTTGCACCACCGTATTGTAAGCGAAGGTTACATACGGCAGGACCGCGTCCCACGTCTTGTGCTCGACGTCGACGTAAATTGCTAGCATGTCGGCGAGGGTCTTGTTTAGGCGCTCCGTGAGACCATTCGTCTGCGGGTGGTAGGCAGTTGTCCTCCTGTGGCTTGTCTGGCTGAATTGCAGAATGGCTTGGGCGAGCTCTGCTGTAAAAGCAGTTCCTCTGTCGGTGATGAGGACTTCTGGGGCACCATGCCGCAGCAGGATGTTCTCGACGAAAAATTTCGCCGCTTCGGCTGCTCTGTCTTTTGGTAGAGCTTTAGTTTCATCGAAGCGGATGAGATAGTCCGTCGCAACGACGATCCACTTATTCCCGGATGTTGACGTCGGAAACAGCCCCAACAAATTTATCCCGATCTGCTGGAAAGGTCGGCGAGGAGGTTCGATCAGCTGTAGTAATCCTGCTGGCCTTGTCGGTGGTGTCTTGCGTCGCTGACAGTCTCGGCATGTCCAGACGTAACGGGCGACGTCGGCGGTCAGACACAGCCAGTAATACCTTTCCTGTATCCTCGACAGCGTCCGGGAGAATCCGAGGTACCCAGCGGTTGGATCGTCGTGTAGGGCGTGCAGTACTTCTGGACGCAGCGCTGACGGTACAACAAGAAGGCAGCTGGCGCGGACTGGTGAGAAGTTCTTCTTCACGAGCAGGTTGTTTCGTAGCGTGAACGAAAACAACCCGCGCTTAAATGCCCTAGGGGCAACGTCGGTGTTCCCTTCCAAATACTCGACGACGCCTTTTAGCGCCGGGTCCGCTCGTTGCTCTTTAGTGAAGTCTTCCGCGCTTATTATTCCAAGGAAGGCGTCGTCGTCCTCGTGGTCTTGCCGCGGGGGATCGATGGGGGCGCGTGATAAGCAGTCGGCGTCAGAGTGTTTTCTTCCGGACTTGTAGGTTACAGTGACGTCGTATTCTTGCAGTCTGAGGCTCCACCGCGCCAGCCTTTCTGAAGGGTCCTTTAAGTTAGCTAGCGAACACAACGCGTGATGGTCGCTGATGACTTTGAATGGCCTGCCATAGAGGTAAGGGCGGAATTTTGCTGTAGCCCAAATTATGGCGAGGCATTCCTTTTCAGTCGTAGAATAATTGCCTTGCGCTTTTGACAGCGACAGGCTAGCATAAGATATCATCCGTTCAAGTCCGTCTTTCCTCTGGACTAGGACGGCACCGAGGCCTAGGCTACTGGCGTCAGTGTGGATTTTGGTATCGGCGTCCTCGTCGAAGTGTGCAAGTACCGGCGGCGATTGCATGCGTCAATTGAGTTATTGAAATGCGTCGGCCTGCGGCGTTTCCCACTTGAACGGGACATCACATTTGGTTAGATGTGTTAGCGGCTCCGCGATGCGTGAAAAGTCCTTGACAAAGCGCCTATAGTAGGCACACATGCCAAGGAAACTGCGCACTGCCTTCTTGTCGATGGGCTGCGGGAACTTTGCGATGGTAGCTGTCTTCTGCGGGTCGAGGCGTACTCCAGATTTGCTGATGACGTGGACTAGGAACAGAAGCTCATCGTAAGCGAAGCGGCACTTTTCCGGCTTCAGAGTGAGCCCTGATGACTTGATGGCCTCTAATACTGACGCAAGCCGCCTAAGGTGATCGTCAAAATTTCCGGCGAAGACAACGACGTCATCCAAGTAAACAAGACACATCCGCCACCTCAATCCTGCTAACACCGTGTCCATGACGCGCTGGAACGTTGCAGGCGCCGAGCACAGTCCAAATGGCATGACCTTGAACTCGTAGAGGCCGTCTGGCGTGATGAAGGCGGTCTTTTCGCGATCTCTCTCGTCGAGTTCTATTTGCCAGTAGCCAGATTTGAGGTCCATCGACGAGAAGTATTTATCGTTGCAGAGCCGATACAATGCGTCGTCTATCCGTGGAAGGGGGTAGACGTCCTTCTTCGTGATCTTCTTCAGTCGACGATAATCGACGCCGAAGCTTAGGGTTCCGTCCTTCTTCTTCACCAGGACTACAGGAGATGCCCACGGGCTTTTCGACGGCTGGATGTTGTCGTCGCGCAGCATTTCATCGACTTGTTGCCTAATACCTTCACGTTCTCGCGTCGAAACTCGGTAAGGGCTCTGGCGGAGTGGTCGAGCGCACTCTTTGGTTATTATGCGATGCTTTGCAACTGGTGTTTGTCGAATCCTCGATGACGTCGAAAAGCAGTCTTTGTATCGTCGGAGGAGACTTATGATCTGTTGCTGCTTACTCATAGGAAGAATTGGATTCACGTCGAAGTCTGGTTCGGAAGCTATGGTCATCGGGGGAGATGCGGCAGAATCCGAGAAGACAAAGGCATTGCTGGTTTCCACAATTTCCTCGATGTACGCGATTGTCGTGCCCTTGTTGATGTGCTTGAACTCTTGGCTGAAGTTGGTTAGCATAACTTCCGCTTTCCCTTCGTGGAGTCGAGCGATTCCTCTTGCGACTCAAATTTAACGGTCGAGCAGTAGATGTTGGTCGCCCTCGATCACGCCTTCTACGTCAGCGGGTGTTTCGGTGCCGACGGAAATAATAATGCTGGAGCGCGGCGGGATGCTCACTTGATCTTCGAGCACACTCAAGGCGTGGTGACTACGAGAGCTCTCCGGCGGTATTGCTTGATCTTCTGACAGCGTTATCGATTTTGACTTCAGGTCTATGATTGCACCGTGTTGGTTCGGGAAGTCCATGCCGAGAATGACGTCTCGTGAACACTGTTGGAGGATAACGAAGGTGGCAGGGTAAGTCCGGTCATGAACGGTAATCCTTGCCGTGCAGATTCCAATCGGCGTAATGAGGTGTCCTCCAACAGTCCGAATTTGGGGGCCTTCCCATGCAGTCTTAACTTTCTTCAACTGGGTGGCGATGTGTGCACTCATGACGGAGTAATCGGCCCCTGTATCGACTAAGGCGGTGACTGCTTGGCCGTCGAGAAGCACGTCGAGTTCGGTGGTTCTTTGTCTTGCATTACAGTTCGGTCTTGGCGTCGGATTACGGCTGCGTCGCGTTGACCTGTGGCTGGTATGTGACGTCGTCAGGTCGTCTTTCGCGGGCGTAGTCTTTGCTTCCAGACTTCGTCGGGACGGTGGCGTGTCGCTATGTCGTCGAGGTAGTTTCTTCGGCGTCTTTGTCGGTGGCGGAGGATCTTCGTCAGTTCGACGAACAGTAACCGCACCTCCATCGGTTGCTGCTTTTAGTTTTCCGGATATGGGCTCGCAGAGCGGCCCCGGGCTGGGCCGGTGTATGGTCGGCGCTGCGGCGACAGGTAGCGGCCTGGTGACGGCGAACGGGACGGTCGTCGAGGGTTCCATTGAGTGGCGGCGAGGTAGTCGGCGATATAGCGAGGTCGTTCGCCAATCTTTGGTCGCGGCACATTAACGGCGAACCCTCGGAGTCCCATCTCCCGGTATGGGCATCGGCGGTAGATGTGCCCGGCTTCTCCGCAGTGATAGCAAAGCGGACGGTGGTCGGGGGCGCGCCAAACGTCAGTCTTCCTTGGAATGCCGCGTCGGGTGACGGGTTGGTGTGCTGGCGGCGGGGTTGGTGGTGGACGACGGAACTGTGTCGTCACAGGGCCCTGCCGTGGGCGCGGAGTGGGAACGTGACGGCGGGCTACAGCGGCGTATGTGATGGCTTGCGACTGAGGCTGCGGCGATTCAGGGCTTACTCCAAGCTGTTGGAGCTCCTCACGTACCGCGTCGGCGATCGAAGCCACTTGAGGCTGTGATGACGGGAACAGCTTCTGTAGCTCCTTCCGCACGACCGCTCAGATAGTCTCGCGCAGGTCGTCGGTGGCCAGTGACTGAACTCCGGCGTAGCTTGTCGAGTACGTGCGGCGGTTGAATTGCCGGTTCCGCATTTCCAGTGTCTTCTCGATGCTAGTGGCCTCGCGAAGAAACTCGTCGACAGTCTTCGGTGGGCTTCGTACCATTCCGGCGAAAAGTTCCTCCTTTACACCACGCATCATTAGGCAGACTTTCTTCTCCTCGGACATATCCGGGTCGGCATGGCGGAACAGACGGCTCATTTCTTCTGTAAAGATGCCAACGTTCTCGTTAGGTAGCTGCACTCGGGCGTACAGCATAGCTTCGGCCCTTTCCTTGCGCACGACGCTCGTAAAGGTGCGCAGGAAGCCGCTACGGAACAGGTCCCATGTTGTCATGGTCGAGTCCCGGTTCTCAAACCACGTTCTGGCGGCGCCTTCGAAGGCGAAGTATACATGCCGCAGCTTGTCGTCGGAGTCCCAGTTGTTGAAAGTCGCGATTCGTTCGTAAGTCTCCAGCCAGGATTCCGGGTCTTCACTAGCTGCTCCATGAAAGGTCGGTGGGTCCCGAGGTTGTTGCAGGAGAGCGGGGGACACTGAGGCAGCCATTGGGGTTGTCTTGGCCGCGATCTTCTTTGTCGCCTCAGGTAGAAGTCCGTGCTCTGGGGGAAGTCCTTGCTGTCGGCGGCTAGCACGCTGGTCTTGGGCGATGTTGGTTTTGTCCTCGGGTATCGGGCTTGGATCGCGGCTTTGCGGGGGCGTTCGGTACATGAACGCACAAGCACCTCCACCAGATGTCACGTGGTGGTGACGTTGAAGAATACAGTAGCAATACTGTGAAAGGCAAAACTAACTTTTATTGGGCGAACCTGTGCCCACAAAAACAGGTTACACTTATAACACAACGATAGCGGCGAGCACGGTCGGCGATCGTCGAAAATCTGATCAGCGGGTCAAGCGCGTCGGCTTTTATACATCAGTCGTCGAATGTTCCAGAGTAATCGCTGGGATCCGCGTGCCTTCCACACAGTTCTACATCATTCGCGTCGCGCACACATGCAATCAGATTACACAAGGTTCGGTCACAGACAGCGGATGGAAGCATCGATAACATTCCAGAAACTTCCGATACTTGCAGGCGCGTCCTGCGCTGTGCGATAACATTTGTTAGGCGGTGAAACGTGTCGCCCGATAAAGACAAACAAGTACACGTGTCAATATATAGAAGGCAGGTCTTTCGCCTACCATTGAAGTTTCTTAAGAAGACTGATTTCTCTGGCGAATGTTGATGTCTAGCAGTACTTGCTAATAGTCACCAATAGCTTGATGTAGTGAGACTGGCCTTGACGGAGTAGAGGCGTCCTGTGCCTTTGCTCTGATTGGCCACCTTGTTCATTTCGTCTTAACAGGGCTGGTGATTAGTGACATGCCCACGTCACATGTAACTGTGTGGCATACTTTCGCCAGTAGTTGGCTTCTTCCTCCTTCCACAACTCACCAGTGGATAGTGGTGACACAGATCGGTCGCAGAATAATGTACGCTTAGAGTGTCGCCAAGCCGTGGGGTTTTAATCGCGAAGCCGGTTTCACGGTCGCTAAACGGAGCCCCCCCTGCGCGCCTTCCCCCCTGGCGCCGCGTGTGTCGCAGTACCAGGACGCGAGCCGCCCGGACGCCGTGCTCAGCCTGCCCATCCTGTCGACGGCGGCCGGGCGCGACGCGCTGCCCGGCAAGAAACCCTCGCGCGACGAGTCGTGCGCCAGCTTTGGCGTCCAGCGGCCCAGCGAAGCCAAGCCCATCGGAGCGGCGCACCCATCGGGGGGGCAGCGAGCACGCGACCTCTCACTGCTCGCGTTCGTCACCCTGCTGGCAGCGGCGTGCTGCGTGCTCGCCTACCTGGCATTCGTGGCGCCCAGGGCGCCCTCCGACAGGGTCGTCTACCACGGTAGGTCGGCTCGACTGTGCTGCACGAACCTTTCACAAGTATAGTGCATCACTGCCCTTAACGTTGCCGGCACGGACCATATTCGAGGAGTTGCAGTGCTACTTACCTTTAAATAAAATTGGGGTTTTACGTGCCAAAGCCACCATCTGATTATGAGGCACGCCGTAGTGGGGGATACAGGATTAGTTTAGACCACCTGGAGTTCTTTAACGTGCCCCTAAATCTAAGTACACGGATGGTTTTCGGCATTTCGCCCTCATACTACTTACCTTCTGTCGTATGCCCTGAGCACAATAACTTGCATAAAAGCTGCACATTCGTGTACTTAAACGTGACCGAATTTTCAATACTCGCAATATTAGCGTGGTTTGGGTGTATTATTTCGTATTAACGCTAGCTTCAAGATAATACCTTTCTTACTAAAGCTCACTGAGACAACATGCATGCAGCTTCTGCACCATGTTTCATGTCCTTAGATTTTTTAACTCGACGGCTGGTGTCGCAATTGTAAATCCGTCCTGAATGTCTTGCTCCAATTTATGCCTCATGCCCATGCCACGCGGGCACGCAAATGACTTGGACTTCTTAATGCACTTAAGTTTATTTTCATTCTTGAATTACCACATGGACATAATGACATTAAAGCTTGACTGTCACATGCGGTGCAGTGCGTCCTCACAACTAATTCGTCTATCGAAAGCGTACTTCACTCCTAATGTAAGCAGTATCCATTGCGCGCAATAACGCATTTTCGATGTAAACTAAGGTCATTCTAAGGCGCATACGTGCGTGCGTGCATGCGTGCCGTGTGCGTGCGCGCGTGTGTTCGTGCGCACATATGTGTGTGCATGCGTGCGTGCGTGTGTGTGTCTGTGTGTCTATGTTGTAATAGTTGGAGTCGGGCGTGTCAAAAGGGGCAGCTGGCCCATGCTGACGTCCGACTCATCCACGTTAAGGACGTTGTTGAAGGGAGGAACTTGTTCTCGTCTCTTTCGTCCACGTGGGAAAAGACTACCCTAGGCTTCCCGCAGTTCGCAGTGATATGTACGCGTTTGTTTCTCTTATAGCAGCGGATCGGTCTAAAAGATTCGAATTCCTTTTTCTGCTCTTTCTGTACGGTTGCGCCATTTGACTTCTCATCGCTCTCTTCTGACGCCCTTTTATCCGCGTCTGAAGTCTCCAGTCGTTTCGTCTGCGATCCCTTTTTGAACGGAAATTGTTTCCGCAGTTCGTTTCGACCGTCCCAATTTCCGTCCTCGGCGTTCGGGTTTCAACGCGTTGCGGACTCTTCGGCTAATTCGGCCGCCCTTTTCACAGTGTTTATGTTTCCTATATCTTGCACCCACAGCTTAACAGATTGTGGGATGCTTTAGTAAAACTGCTCTAGACACATGCATTCAATAATCACGTTTCTGCTCTCGTACGCTTCCACTCGACTAGGTTTACATTTAAGCCATGTGCATACTCCGGATATCCCTCGCTATCCTTCTTGCCCGTGCTTCGAAACCTCTGCCGAAAAGCTTCGGCTGAAAGGCGGTACTTCTTCAAAAGGCTAGCCTTAACCTTCGCATAATAATATTGTTACGAATGATGTTTATTTACAAGGTGAAACGAGGTCCGAGAGGGAAGCTACAGCCCAGGCCGAGCCAGCGCAGAGTACCTCGAGATCACGCGCGCACACTCTACTTCTTCTTTCTCTGCCTCAGTCGCGCAGTGCTGCGACATTTTCCCCGGGCGCAGACGAAGCTCGCTGAGCGAGTTAAAGGGACCTGTGATGGTACTGCTTGAGTCTGGCCACGTGAACAACGTGCGTCGCACGTGAACGCCGATTACTTGCCGTCACTTTGACGACGACATAGTAAACATCACTCAAGCGGCTGAGTATAACGAATGGTCCGGTGTAAGTGGCGAGAAACTTGCGGTACAATCCCATTTTGCGAACAGGTGTCCACAACCAAACATAATCACCGGGAGTAAAGCTGACGGGGATATGCCGCGCATCATAGCGAATCTTGCTGTTGCCTTGTGAGGACAACGTCCTAAAATGCGCTAGTCGACGTGCTTCCTCAGCACGACACAGAGTTTGGGCGATGTAAGGATCTTCTTGGTATGATAAAGGTAGAATAGTGTCCAGAAAGCTCTGGGGAGCGCGTGCGTACAACAAAAAGAACGGCGCCTATCCAGTAACTTCGTGCTTGGCACTATTGTACGCGTACGTTACAAAAGGTAAGACGGCGTCCCAATTCTTGTGGTCAGCGGCGACATACATTGATAAGATTTTGGTAAGGGCTCGATTCGTTCGCTCCGTGAGGCCATTGGTTTGCGGGTGGTAAGGAGTGGAATGACGATATGCAGAACCACAAAGCTGTAAAAGTTCTTCAACGACGTTGGCCGTGAACTGCCGACCACGGTCACTGATGACAACACGGGGAGCGCCGTGACGGAGTATGACGTGATGCAACAAAAATGAAGATACATTTGCTGCAGCGGCAGATGGAAGTGCCGCCGTTTCCGTGTAGCGAGTAAGGTAATCTACGCATACTACAATCCAGCGGTAGCCAGCTGACGTCCTTGGAAGCGGGCCAAGCAAGTCGATGCCGACTTTTTCAAAGGGTAACGTCGGTAGCCTAACTGGTTGTAAATAGCCTGCTGCGGCCGGCGTCGTTTGCTTGTGGCCCTGGCAAACAGTACAGCTGGCGACATACTGTTTCGTTGTTTTCCAGAGCTTGTGCCAGAAAAATCTCTAAGTCGGTGTAGTGTGCGTGCAAATCCAAGGTGCCCGGACGTGATATCGTCATGCATGGAACGAAGGACAGCAGGGCGCAGGTTTTCGGGCACAACTAGAAGCAATGGGGAAGCATCAGCCGAGTAATTTTTTTTTTTTTTTTGTACAGCAAACCATTACAAAAAGTAAACGGTGTTGTTCCTGCTGGCTCACGTGCAGCTGCCCGTAGGGATTTCAAGGTAAGGTCGCAACGTTGCTCGCTCTCGAAGGTAGGCAGGTTTGGAAAGTCGGAAGAGATGGAAACTAAGTAGTCATCGAAGTCATCATCCTCAGCTTTAGTGTGCGGCGAAGGGAGACGCGATAGGTAATCAGCATCCGTGTGACAGCGCCCGCTCTTGTAGTTAATGGAAAAGCTGTACTCTTGAAGGCGCAAAGCCCAGCGGGCCAACCGGCCAGACGGGTCACGCAGCACAACCAGCCAACAGAGTGAATGATGGTCAGTCAGAATGCGCGGCCATGTAGATACGGACGGAACTTCTGAATGGCGAATACGACTGCTAGGCACTCGAGTTCAGTAACGGTGTAGTTTGTCTCCGCTTTTGTAAGTATCCGACTAGAGTAGGCAATGACATGCTCACGCCGCCGCAGAGCTGAACAAGCTCAGCGCCAACACCCGTACCGCTTGCGTCAGTGTGCAGCTCAGTTGACGCTTCCGGGTCAAAATGCCACAGTACCGGTCCAGAAGTCAACAAAAATTACAGCTGCTGAAACGCAGACTCGCAGTCAGCAGACCACAAGTATGGGGTGTCTTTGTGAAGGAGAGACGTGAGGGGAGAGGCAAGCTGTGCGAAATTATTGATAAAGCGCCGGAAATATGAGCAAAGGCCAAAGAAGCTTCGCAGATCTTTCACCGTTTGTGGCTGTTGGAAGTCGCGAACCACTGCTATCTTTTCAGGGTCTGGTCGTATGCAGTCTTTGTCGACCAGAAAGGCTAGTACGAGGGCTTGACGCTCACCGAAATGACATTTCTGCGAGTTTAAAATAAGGCCAGCTTGCTGGATACAGTCAAGAACGATCGACAGGCGCTGATTGTGCTCGTGAAATGTCCGGCCGTAGATAATGACGTCGTCTAAATAGCACATGCAAATTTCCCATTTGAGTCCGCGGAGCACGGTATCCATAAATCGCTCGAATGTAGCTGCAGCGTTGCATAAGCCAAAGGGCATAACGTTGAACTCAAAGAGACCGTCAGGTGTCACGAAGGCTGTCTTCTCCTTGTCTGAGGGGTGCATGGGAATTTGCCAATATCCTGACCGTAAATCAACAGAAGAGAAATAAGACGCGGAGTGGAGGCAGTCGACGGCGTCATCTATTAGTGGTAGGGGGTACACGTCTTTCTTTGTGACGGTGATTAGGCGGCGATAGTCCACACAGAATCTCCATGAGTTGTCTTTTTTCTTCACTAGGATCACAGGAGCAGCCCAAGGGCTACATGATTCCTGGATCACTCCTTTCTGTAACATTTCTTCGACCTGCTCGGCGATGACTTTTCTCTCTGAAGGTGAAACGCGGTAAGGCTTCTGACGAATTGGCGTTGCTTGCCCTGTATGGATGCGGTGTTGCATACGAGACGCCGGTGGTGTATTGGACGCTCGTTGGCCTTGAGCAAAATCAAACACTGTGCCGTAGCGAGCGAGCACAGCTTCCAGTAGACACTGCTCACTAGAAGACAGCGACTTGTTAATCATGCGCTTAAAGTAGGCAGAATTATCATGATTGGAATCTGGGTTGGATCTTTTTTCGGCAGTTGACATTTCGACCGTTCCGACGCTGACAATGGATTGTTCATCAAAACTTGCCAGCTTAAGTCCTAGCGGCAATGTTATGGATTGGGTTGAAACGTTCACTGTCCACAAACGAGTACAACCATCAGTGGTGACAATGAGGGAGCGAGGGACTATCACATTTTTTTTTTGAGCGCATTGTTATAATCGGGCTCGGCTAAACCACAACAAGAACCTGTACGAGGGCGAGAAGTATTGACAGGTACAAACATTGCAGTCTGAGGGGGCAAACACACATCTTGTGACACGGAGAGAACGTCGGCGGCATCACTGGTGCTATCTGTCATCGAAGTTCGCGCGTCGCGGCGAAGAGAAATCGCACCACTTCCACAATCCAAAATTGCCCCCCACTCACGCAAGAAATCAATTCCTAAAATAATGTCATGCGTTGTACGTGCAAGCACAGTAAATTCACTTCGAAATGTCTGGTCCCCTAGCGTAACTGAAACAGAACATACCCCAAGTGGGCGTAACATTTCCCCGCCAACTCCACGAAAGGTAGCGTTCCGATCCCAAGAAAACATAACTTTTTGTGCAAGACGATTTTTGAAGGACAGACTCATAACAGAAACTGCCGCCCCGGCGTCAACTAAAGCAAAAGCACTCACATTGTCAACTAAAGCACACACTGTTTTTAAACAATTTTACACAAGGGGGTCTTGATGAAGATGAACATATTGCGGCCTCACCCCCGTCGGTCGCACCAGCTAGTTTCTCAGCGGCTGCGGTGATAACAAGCGACGACGAGATGGAGAGCGTCGTTGTCGTGTCGGTAGTGGTGTGAGGCTACGATCGGAAACGGGGGAGTCACTGCGGTTCGCGCGTCCCTGCTGCAGCCGCTGGAAGGAACTGGGATACGGCCAGGGCTCGTCAGCGGGCACGTGGGGTGTGTAGGAATTTAACCGTGGAGCACGCTGCTGGCGGCGGTGGCAATACCTAGCCATGTGCCCAGGCACACCGCAGCTGTAGCAAATGCGGGATTCGCGGCTTGTCGCGGGTGACACCGGTGACATGGGTGTCATGGGTAGAAACGTGCTCCCAGGCTGGTTGTAGGAAGGAAGAGCACGCGGAACAAATCGTTGTGGTGCATCTTGTCGGCGTCCCAGACTTGTCGGTTGCGGTGGCAAGTTGCTGCTCTCCGTACGATCAGCATAGGTCCTGCGAGGTTCTCGGTAACTCTGAGGTGCCCAGGTGGCCGGTCGCACACGAGAACGATGATCAAATGCACACTGATGGCACACATGAGCGTTGTCAACAATCTTAAGGCGTTCAAGCTCTTCTTTAACCACTTGCCGAATCACCGAGGAGATGTCGTCGTGGGATGGGACGGACACACTTGCAATAGTAATAACATTGTCCAAGCGTCCAAACTTTGGCCCAATCCTTCTCATTTCCAGCGCTTCAAACGCCCGGCTGTGTTTCTTCAGGTCAGACGGAGTACAAAGATCTTCCTTCGTTACAAGAAAATTATAGACATCTTCAACGATTCCTTTAAGCAGATGTCCTACTTTGTCTTCGTCTGTCATGGTAGCGCTGACGATTCCGCATAATTTCAGAACAGCCTCTATGTACGTTGTACACGTTTCGCCAGGTAATTGAGCTCGTCGGGAAAGCGTCTGCTCAGCCTTCTTTTTCTTTGAGATCGGGTCCCCGAAGCACTTGAATTCTTCTACAAAATTATCCCAGCTTGTCAGAACGTTCTCGTGGTTTTCAAACCAGAGGAGCGCGGTTCCAGCGAGAAAAAGAAACCACGTTATCGAGCTGCTTCGTAGTGCTCCAGTGGTTGTGGCGACGTCTTCGTTCGCCTTCCACGAAAATGTGGGTGGCTCTCGCAGCGGTGTCCAGTAGCCAGCCTGACCTGCGTGATTGCTGTCTGGTCCGCCGCAGGTGGGGTCATCATTGCCTTCTCCGGAATCGGCCATGTCCGCTGCTTGTGGTCGTAAACCGGCCAAGCGTCTACTCCGTCGGACAGTTGGTAGAGCTGGGCCGTCCAGGATCGTCCAAGATTTACCCCACACGTCCACCAAAGATGTTACGAATGATGTTTATTTACAAGGTGAAACGAGGTCCGAGAGGGAAGCTGCAGGCCAGGCCGAGCCGGCGCAGAGTACCTCGAGATCACGCGGGCACACTCTACTTCTTTCTCTGCCTCAGTCGCGCAGTGCTGCGACAATATGCATCTGGCGCACTGAGTCTGGCGATAACTTCAGCAGCCTCACACGGCAACATAGACAGCAACCGCTGCGGCCATGTAGTTCATCTTCTCGCGAGTCCTTTCAAAATTTCCTAGAAACAAGCCTATGTCGTTCCCGACCTCAAATGGCTTTAACAACCTGTCGATGCGGTATGATTCTGCCTCACTTGAACGTTCCAGAGCCCCTTAACTCGCTCGAGACAACTCCAAACGTTTACTTTCAAGGGAAAGTTGCATTTTTCTGAACTAGCGATATTTCTCGTGTTCCACTCTGTCCTGCTGTTCCTTCAACCGTTTCTCTCTCTTCCTAAAGAGTTCTAACCCAATTTCAGTGTCCTCCTCACTGGCCTGTTGGGAAATCAGCTTTAATATTTCCAATTTCCTCATTTTCTTGTGTACTTCTATAGGCCCAGCTTTCACCGAAAACCACTCGTCTCTCAAAATCCTCAAGTCCATGATTGCTGCTTTACTGCCTTGGTCCTGCTCGCTAAACACAACTAGGTAAACATAGCCTAGCTAACAATCAACAATCCAGCTTCCCTACACCCTTATTAGCTGGGTAACCCTTAGTATAGGTGCACAAATTCGCATTTATAAGGTATATTGTAACTAATATACGATGAGCTTCTGTCCCTGGACCACGTCATTAGCAAATCTGGAGTCCGCCCTGACCCGCAGAAGACAGGTGCAATCGCAAAGTTCCCGCACCCCATCGATAAAAAGGCAGTGCGCAGATTCCTTGGCATGTGTGCCTTCTACAGGCACTTTGTCAAGGACTTTCACGCATCGATGAGCCGCTGACACATCTAACCAAATGTGATGTCGAGTTGAAGTGGGAAACGCCGCAGGCCGACGTATTTCAAGAACTAAAAAAAACGCATGCAGTCGCTGCCGGTACTTGCGCACTTCGACAAGGACGCCGATGCCGAAATCCACACTGAGGCCAGTTGCCTAGGCCTCGGTGCCGTCCTATTGCAGAGGAAAGACGGACTTGAACGGGTGATAGCTTACGCTAGACGATCGCTGTCAAAAGCGGAAGGCAATTATTCTACGACTGAAAAGGAATGCCTCGCCATCATTAGGGCTACAGCAAAATTCCGCCCTTATCTATATGGTAGGCCATTCAAAGTCGTCAGCGACCGTCACGCGTTGTGTTGACTAGCTAACTTAATGGACCCATTGTGACGACCCACTTATGGGGGCCAAAGGTTCGTGTTCTCAATGCTTTAATGGTTCTCTTAGGCGGAGCCTCCGAGAACCCAATTGAGGACAAAGCCGTTGGTTTGAACACACACACAAAGACTTTTAATCAAAAATAAAAAGGCATAAAGCAAATAGAACGAAACAGAAAGCATGCATAAAATAAACATTCAAGAAAACATTGCGGTAAGGAACACACTTAGGGCTTTAACGAGGGCGCGAGTCCGGGCTTGCCACGAGGGCGGGGACGCGTCACAGTCTCGACGCGGCGACGCGGCGACAAGCTGGCGAAAGGAGTGGCGTCGGTCTCACCATAGGTCGCGGTGTAAGCTGACCGACCGGGCGACCGGAGTGCGCCCGCTCTGGCTAGGCGAGGTAAAGTGGGCGGCTTGGTGGCGCGAGCAGACGGCGGCGGCGTTCTGGCCGGGCAGCTGGATGTAGAGCTCGGGCCCGTAGCCCGACTGCTCCTGTCTCGCCCACGGCGCGGAAGCTCGAACGCCGGCCTCGGGCAGCAGGCGGCACGGCAGACGGGGGTGGCGTTCTGGCCGGGCAGCTGGCGTAGAACTCGGGCCCGAAGCCCGACTGTTCTCGTCCTGCCCACTGGCGCAGAAGCTCACCGGCGTTGAGGAGCTGACGGCACGCTCGGGTAGACGGGCGACGCACAGGAACAGGTTGGCAGGAGTCCCCGGGCGGGTGAAGTCCTGGTGGGCTCGGGTCCGGAACCCGACGGCCCGTCTTCAACGCCCGCTCCGGTGGTTGACCTCCTCCTGCCGTCGCTTCCTGGGACTCTCCTGGCGTCTCCCCGGCGTCTCCCTGCGTGTCCTCTTGCGTGTCCCCCGTTCTGCCAGCGCACCACGCTTTTTCTTTTGGTCTGGCCGATTTGGCATTTTCGGATTGGCTGCCCGACGCTCCGTGGTCTTTCTTGATTGGTTGCTTTTTTCTTTTTTTGTTGTCTTTCCGGCGCCGCGCGTTCTCGTGCCGGACGCTCTTCGTCGTCGTTGTTTTCCTTCTTCCACCTCGGCGCGCGTGCACTCAGCGTCGTCTGCTCTCGACCGTCCCGAGCACCGCACCACGTCGCGCACCACACATCACACCCATCAGGACGGCTGGCATGGTGAAGCCTCAGACTGCAAGAATATGACATCACTGTAATCTACAAGTCCGGACAGAAACACTCTGATGCCGATTGCCTATCACGCGCCCCCATTGACCCGCCGCCGTAAGACGACGAGGATGACGATGCCTTCCTTGGAATAATAAGTGCGGAAGACTTCGTTGAACCGCAGCGAGCAGACCCGGAGCTAAAAGGCCTCGTCGAACATTTAGAAGGGAATTCCGACGTTGTCCCTAGGCCATCTAAGCGCGGATTGTCTTCATTCCCGCTTCGAAACAACCTACTCATGAGGAAGAACTTCTCACCAGTCCGCGCCAACAATCTTCTTGTTCCGTGAGCGCTGCATCCAGAAGTATACCTGCACGCCCTACATGACGATCCGACCGTTGGGCACCTCTGATTCTCCCGTACGCTATCGAGGATACAGGAAAGGCATTATTGGCCGCGCCTGACCGCTGACGTCACCCGTTACGTGAGGACATGCCGAGACTGTCAGCGACGCAAGACCACCGACAAGGCCAGCGGGATTACTACAGCCGATCAAGCCTCCTTGCCGATCTTTTCAGCAGATCGGGATGGATATGGTGGGACCGTTTCCGACGTCAACATCCGGAAATAAGTGGATCGTCGTGGCGACGAACTACCTCACCCGCTTCGCTGAAACTAAAGCCCTGCCGAAAGGTAGTGCAGCAGAAGTGGCGAAATTCTTCGTCGAGAACATCCTGCTGGAATATGGTGCCCCAGAAGTACTCATCACCGACAGAGGAACGGCCTTTACAGCGGAGCTCACCCAAGCCATTTTGAAATACAGCCATACAAGCCACAGGAGGACAACTGCCTACCACCCGCAGACGAATGGTCTCACGGAGCGCCTAAACAAGACCCTCGCCGACATGCTAGCAATTTACGTCGACGTCGAGCACAAGACGTGGAACGCGGCCCTGCCGTACGTAACCTTTGCTTACAACACGGGGGTGCAAGAAACAACACAGATCACGTCGTTCAAGCTGGTTTACGGCACGAACCTGAGGTCTCTCGACGCCATACTGCCGCACGTCACCGACGAAGAGAGTCTTGATGTCGCCACATATCTCCAGCGCGCTGAAGAAGCCCGACATCTATAGCCCCTCTGCGCATCAAGAACTAGCAGAGGACCGACAGCCGACACTATAACCTTCGACGACGCTACGTCGAGTACCAACCCGGCGACCGTGTTTGGGTTTGGACCACGACACGCCGACGAGGACTCAGTGAGAAACTATTACGCCGCTATTTCGGACCCTACAAGATCATCCGGTGCATTGGCGTACTCGACTATGAGGTCGTGCCAGACGGCATTTCGCTATCACAGCGGCGCAGCTCACGACCAGAAATAATCCATGTTGTGCGGCTTAAGTCGTTCTACCAGCGCTAATGAACTTTGGGACTTTATATAGCTGAACTTTGGACGTTCTTTCTTTTCTTTTTGGGGGGGGGGGGGGAGGGGGGGGGGGGGGAGTTTGTTACTTTGGACTTTGTTTCTTTGTTGTTTTGTTTGTTTTGTTTAATAAGTGTCCTTTTTGTTTTTAACTCTCCTGTTTGGTTTGCAGCATGGGACCATGTTTCTTGAGATGGGGATTGACACGTGTACTTGTTTGTCTTTTCCGGCTGACCGCTTTTTCCCCTCTAACAAATGTTGTCGCACAGTGCAGGACGCGCCTGCATGTATCGGAAGTTTCTCGAATATTATCGATGGTTCTTTTTGCTGTCTGGTGTGACCGAACCTTGTGTAATCTGATTTCATGTATGCGCGACGCGAATGGTGTAGAACTTTCTGGAAGACGCGCGGGCACCAGCGATTATTCTGGAACCTTCGATGACTGATGTATAAAAGCCGATGCGCTTGACCCGCTCTCAGATTTTCGACGATTGCCGACCGTGTTCGCCGCGGTCGCCGTTCTTTCGAGTGTAGCCTGTTTTTGAGGGCACAAGTTCGTCCAATAAAACGCTAGTTTTGTCATTCCCAGTTTTGCTGCTTTCTTCACCGTCACTACTCCGTGACAATGTGTGTGCATTTGTGCCCGCATATGTGCGTTTGTGTGTGCGTGCGTATGTATGCTGCGTGCGCGCATGTATGTGTATGCGTGCGTGCGCGTGCGTTTGTGTGTGCGTATGTGTCCGTGCGTGTGTGCGTATGTTGCGTGCGCGCGTGTGTGTGTATGTTGTGTGTGTTCGTGTGCGTGTGCGCGTGTGTGCATGCGTGTTCATGCGTGCGTTCGTGTGTGTATGTGCGTGCGCGCGCATGTGTGTGTGTGTGTGTGTGTGTGTGTGTGCGTGCGTGCGTGCGTGCGTGCGTGTATCTGTCTGTGTGAAGTGCGACAATATCTGTCGCCTCTATCTATCCCCTCGTCGCATTAAGCATCCCTTAGCGCAATGCACAATGATACCAGAACCGCATAGACCAGCCTTGTCCCGGACAAGTCAATTCGTTACGCAAAAAATAGCAGCGGTAACGGAGCACGGGCAACGGAAGGAGAGACGCGTGTAATGCTGATACGAGGGCAGTGCAGTGCCTGTCGCTTGCGGCCGTATACATTTCCTTTGTTATCTGTATGTTTTACAGATCTCTCAACGAAAATCTGCCTCACTCCGGAGTGCGTGAAAACAGGTGAGAGATGGTCTTTTTGTTTCCATTTAACAATTATTTTAGGTGCCCAAACAAAAATGTAAAGACAGAGGGCAACGACATTACAACGACGTAGAAAAAGAGCTGGAACTCGCAACCATGTTTCCTCACAGGGAGTACTATAGCGCACGTGCTACGCTGCACTGTTGCCCTTCCTGCACGCGCTGTCCAAGGCTGAGTCACCTTCAACGATCATCTCGTTACGTGGCACCTACCAAGGAAGTGTATAGTATTTCCCAAAGACAGTTATACCATAGAGAAAGAGATTGAACAAGAGCGGACACTCCCATAGAGCCCAGCGGCCGAATTGACGGTAGCTTGACTTCCGGTTTGACTTCCGGTTTCGGTTTTGGACGCGCGCGTTTTGAACGCCAGCTGGTACACGCTACGCCGGCTCCACTGATCGGCGCGGCATATAATTTTTTTTTTTCGCTTCCACTGCCGAACTACGCGCGGCCTTGGCGCGGAATCGTTTCATTATTTAGTAAAATGATTGCCAACGATCACTACAAGCTTCCACCGAATACGTGTCGCGTGCAATTTCATAAAGGAAACGCAGGACGTCTTCTGAAATGATGAAATGTTTATTTTGCTCTATATAAATGCTCGTTCCGGGCTTCTTATGCATTCATCCAAAGTTGTGGCACCAGGTAAGCAGCAGTCGTTGCCGTACGAAGCTCCACCGGATGCCATCAGCTGAAAAAAAAAAGTAAATTACAAGCATGTATCATTGTGGCATATTGACCGAACAGGAATATTGCGTGTAGAGGCGAAACGTGCGTTGGTGAATGAGCGGTGTTACAGGCAAATTCACTTTTACATACATTTTGTAGCAAATGGACTCCTAAACAATGCCATAAATCTGAAGAAAACATCCGATTTTCAAGCATCCCTCCCTTCCCGGACATTATTTCCTGCACTTGAAGAGCACAAATACACGGGTAACTGCGCATTTCCAAAACAACTTGGACTCAGTCGACGCGATGGTACAGCGCAGGCTCTCAGCCAGACCATGTTACACGCTCGCAGAATGCCTTCTAGTCGCACTCAAGACAAATTCGTGGGTGCAAAGCTTGTTTTCAGCCGCTCAGAAGACATAAATGTCAAGTTCTTGAGCTCCTCGGCGTTATCTTTTACGCGTTCTGCCGGCGCAAGCAACACACTGCAGTGTTATCACTCCTGGCAATCGCTCGTCGCGTTTTCGACAAGCGTGAGCACCGAAATAAGGCATATGTTGTTGCAGGGCGATAAAAAAGCGTCACAAACTTGTCCCACTAAAATTCAGTACACGCAAAAGTAACTCACCACGGCCGGCTTGCTTTTTTGCTAACAGCTTCACAACCCCAGGCGCGGCGAGCATGCCTCGAAAGTATCCCAAAAAGTTACGAAATGAATTACAATAATTTTTGGGGTCAGAGAATGCGTCACGAACTTCTCCCAGTAAGATTCAGTACACGCGAAACTAACTGCGGCACACAGCCGAGCTGCTTTTCGCTAACTGCGCCACTACGCAGAGCGCGGCCACTGTGCTTGAATAGTACCCCAAAAAGTAAGGAAATTAGTTACAATAATGTCTGGGGTCAAAGAAAGCGCCAAAACTTGTTCCGGTAAGATTCAGTATACACGCGAAATTGCATCACACGGCCGATGTGGTTTTCGTCACAAAGCCAGGTGCGGCGGGCGTGCCCAAAAACTACCGAAGTAAGTTATAATAATGCTTGGACTCATAGAAAGCGTCGCAAACATCTTCCAGTACGAGTAATTAACTCAAATTAACTAGGCTTGGACGGCGGAGCTGTTTTTCAATAACTGCGTCACAATATAGGCTTAGTTTTGTGCAGTAAGCCTAAATGTGCTGTAGTCCAGTAGTGCAGCGGTGCCATGTCGAAATGCAGACGTAATGCAAGAAAACACCGGGAGCCCTACAAAGGGGCTACATCCAAAACAGACGGGTCGCCGAGCAGGCGAGCTTCACATGCGCAGCCGTCCTCGCTCGCTTCGGCGGCATGTCTGGCGAATGACGCATGCATATGGCGCGCCTGGCGTGCCGCTAGCTTGCTGCTAGGTGACGCAAGAAAAATAAGTCGCGAAGCATAAGTTCATTTATACGCAACACTTTTAAATTTTAGTGGGAAAGAATTAAAAAAAAACGTTGTCTGTAAGTTCATTTCACATTCTTTTTTTCTGATGCTCGCGTCAATTAACGGATGGTGTTGACACTAGGCGTGACGTGTTTCCTGTTGCCAGTTTTCGCCGAGTGTCCCCTCTTGTAGAATTTCTTTCTCTATGGTTATACTGCATCGACCTGATTCGGAATTTGCACTTCAACATAGCTTGGGAACAAAGCCGTGCATAAACATATAAATTGCATGAAAATAAGGTTATGACCTTTGTGGTGTATACGTTGCACAGGATGAAAGAAAACAGAATTGTACGCATCGCCGTTAGCTGTAAAGACAGAGTGGCATAAACAATTGCTATAGAAGTATTTTTCGATGACAAATGAACCTTAAGAAGGCCGCTACAAAAATCTCCACGTGCCTTCATAGCCTGCAGCATGGAATAAAGACAAACCCATGTAGTGCCCGTCATTCACAAGTTCGCTTTACAATAACCGCGTACTGCCACAGACAGCTGACACGTGTCCCTCTGGTGATGTCGGTGAAGTACCAGAGGGACTTCCTGGCGGCTGGTGTATGAGTGACCGATGGCTTTGATGCTCACACTCTAAAAGAAGTTTACCCCTTTGGGGTGTATATCTGCCACACAACAATAATCGCCATCTGCCTTGCTTGCGTTTACTTTCTTGAAAACGCCGCGCCCGCTACTTTCCTGTCGGGAATGCTATGTCATGCTGATGACGCGCATGCTGTTCGTTACTGGGAAGAACCCGGCTCGCAGCGTTGAAGAAAGGAAATGCGGACGAGACGGATGACGTTTATCGTTGTGCGGCAAAGATACGACTCAAAGGGTGTGAACTTTTCTTAACGTGCACTTCAACCGTCCTTCTTGTAGAAAACACTCGATAATATTGCGCCTAACGCGTTTCCTGCGCCTTGGTACCGCCACTTCATCTGGGAACAGATTGCTATTTGTGCCAGTGTTTAAGTCCGCAAGTGTTTCAACATTCTTTCCTGCTTTCTCCATCCCGGATGCATTTCTAGGAAAATGGCCTGTATGACTAAAAACATGTAACTGAACATTTTTATTTATTTATTTATTTTTCTCTGTCTACACGTCGGTCACATTGTTCTTCCGATTGTTGGTGTGTCGAACATATTTAGACTGTGCCCGCACAGAACATACATGCCCTCTGTACGTTCCCATTTCAGCTCGCGTTAAAACCCATTGTCAATTTAGCGTGTGTTCCAAACAGTTGCAGTAGTAAAAAAAATCCATTGAATGTTCACTCATTTGAAAATGGTTTCCGCATGCAAAGCGAAAACTCAGTGTGTTTATTGCAGTCAAAATGTCAATACATTGTTGCACAAGTCAAAACATCCTCCAATCAATTATTCGACTGCAATGCGCACACTCGGGCGATTTCACCTGCTTGTACAAAAGTAAGGTACGAATGCAAGCACAAAATCCTTACGCTGTCCATTCGGACTGAACGTCATTCTCTACTGTATCCAGGGAATCCAAACAAAAGCAGCTATTTCACATCAACAAGTGTCGGGTTTCATTCGTAGTAGGTAAATTTCCAGCCTAGGTACTGTTGTGCCCGACGGTCCTCCAGAGCGGGGGATGCCACCCCAGCGACATGCAGTTGTCACGTCTCATCATTCATTTCAAGGCAGCTCGCTTGAAGATAGCAACGTCGTGTCTCCTGACCGTCACGAAGAGCCCATCAAGGCCGTTATGGTCGGCCGTTCACTCCGCGACAAAACTCCGGTCACGGATAAATCAATTATGGGAAACGAGCCGACGGCCTCGCCAAATGGGATGTTGAACGTCCACGCCGGAGACGAGGTCTGTGCAAGGCTACGATTCTTCACACTGTTACGATCGGCTTGCAGGGGTACTGAACTGCAAACCATTCACAGCCCGCTGCAGTTGTTTCGATCGACCTACGGTTTTAGCGATCTTCGGAGAAGCGACCTTAGAACCCTTCCCGGCCTGCTGCGACGACTCGCTTTGTAAAGCAGACAATGCGCCTCCTGCGGACAGCCAGCGGCGCCAGCGATTCTAGCCACGTTCGGCGGACCGAGTATGGTTAGTTGATTCGCTGTCGCCTTCACGGTCTACTTGGAGCAAGAGAGCTCCTGGAAAAGGGTGTCTTGCGGTGCTTTCTCACGGGCCCCAGAAGTAGTCACAGTCAATTGACAGACGCGGCGGTTAGCTGCGGGGTCAGCTCTGGGATCAAGAGGCGCCTGCTTGGGTAAAGCGTATCAACCCCTGTCTACGACGACCCACTCCCCTCGGTGTGTTCAGTGAAACCAAAGTGCGGAAATTAGTGTGTGAACCCTCCCCCTCAAAGGCAACCCGCCTTTGAGGGGTAGGGGGTCCGATGACTCTCCCAGGGGAGGGGGTCCGATGACTACGATGACTCTCCCATTGGACGAAGGTTGAACGGCAGTTCTCCCTCACCTAGGGATCTAGGGAGGACAGAGGGTTTTTAAGCAGCCGTTGTCGACTGTTCGGTGTGCTTTCGTTTTCAGTCGTGCTAGACTGATTAAATGTAACTTTCTCCACCCTTCATGTAGATATTGTAAATAAATCCCGTATTCCTCGTTCTCGATGAGAGCAAGTCCCTCCCTTCAACAACGTCCTTAGCGTGTATGAGTCGGACGATAGCATGGGCCAGCTACCACTTATTTCATGCCCGACCCCAACTCTTATAACACCTGTCAGCCGCACAAATTGGCACGACCACGCCGGGGACGGAGTCCCCGGCGTGGTCGGACGGAGTCCCCAGTGGTGTGAGTGTGTTCCGATAAAACTCCCGTCGGAGGGAAAGGGCAACAAACCTCTGGATTGGTGGGACCTGAGATCAGTCTCCTGACGCCGGATTGGGGGAAGCGACTGAACAATGGCGACGCAGGGCATAACAAGCGGATCCAGACGGCTGTGTGAAGAGGAGGAGGATGCTCGGATATGCAAAGACGCTACCATAGTGTGCTCCGATAGCTGGAGCCGTATTGTAAAACTCAATCATGTAATTTTTTTTAATATAATCCTTTTCTTTTTTTTGTTCTCTTAAACGTCGCTCGGAACCCTATCTCCCGGCACCTGGCACGCCACCATCCATGGAAACTTTGTTGGCCGCACGGACCCCCGACTTCACAACAGTACTTTCCATCAACTACAGATATGATTGTTATTAACTGTCAAATATTTAAGTTTACCTTTCGTAACAATCATTAACCAGCTTCAGTTCGAGTTTAGTATAGTTCACATACGCAAGTTGAATTCAGTAAACTAGAAATGAAAACAGAGGAATAAGATAAAGAACAAAAATTGTTCAGCTTCAAGAGGCTTGTGGACAGAGATTAGCAAGTGACACCATGATAGCATGTTGCCTCTGTAAGCATGACAAACATGAGGGTAACTATCAAACAAGTCCGAAGAGACTTGTTTCGATGGCGTGTTTTTATTTTATTTTGTTACCTCGTCTTTCTTTCTTCGTATTTATGTAGGCTAATGCATTTTAATAGCTGGATCCTTCAGTGACCATGCCTCCCACCTTTCGTAGCTAATAAAGAAGACGAGTCTGAAGTTCTGAAGCTGGTGCCGCTCCGTTAGCCGAGTGGATAGTGTGTCGAGCTCGCACTCGCAAGGGCCCACGTTCGATTCCTGGAGTCAGGCAGCGACGAGTTCTGAAGCTGGGCGTAGTGTACGGACAGATACGAAACTCGCGCCTTCCCTTAGTGAAAAACGCCAGTTTCGCTGCGATTTATTGTGCTTCGTAACTGCATCACAACACGGGCTTTCTCTATGCCTCAATTATTCAGGACGAAACATCACGTCACGCGATTTTACAACAAAACTGAAGACACGACTGTTTTCTCCCACGTCTGCGTCCAGGAATGTTGCCCAAACATTCCGCTTCTGCAGCCGCCATTATTTCCGTACTACGAAAAGACAGCCCTTTCAACGGACGATTAATTGACAGGAAGGCAATTTCCACTAATCAGGAAGCAAAATTTTCCTTCGCTCTGTGCCTTCTGCGCAACTCACCTGTCCGTCCCGCAGTGCATGCAAGTAAATAAGAGAAAGGGCGCCCTTCCGCTAGCGTCGCACGCGTAATCAGAACCCGGGAGAAACGCAACGACACACGAATCGAGACTCGACCTGTCGCACGACCCGTCGCGCCCACGAGAAACCGTCCGTCCGTAGAATCAAACAGCCGGCATCACTTACAGTCCACCGAGACACGAGTTACGCGTTTTCTTTTTCTTTCTTTGTTCTTGCCTTTCACGGACATCTAGTCTCTTCGTTAGGCTTTTTTTTTTTTTCTTTTCGTACAATGCGGACGCCAAACGAAGAAGAGACCTAAAGAGTTATCCTTGCCTCTCTCGGTGGCGTCATGCTCCCACCGCCTCTGCCTTTCTTTATAAATGTAAAACAAGAGAGCCGGTCACAGTCTCCCGCACCTGCACTGCTCCTGTGCACCCGTTTCTGCTTCCTTGCTAACCGGACGCTATTCAAGGCAAGCCGAAAAAGAAGAAGTAGAGAACGCGAGAGGTAACTCAGGTGAGGGCCAAGAAACGCAAGAAAGGAAACAGCCGAACGGGCACAGAAATAGGAATCGGCGAGCGCGGAGGAGATGGGCGCCTCCTGTGCCATCAGCTTCCCCGCGCGCGACCAAGTCACGCGAGCACGCGAGAGCAGGCCCTTCGCGCACCGCTGGCGAACGCCGCCGATCGCATCAGCGCGCGAGGCCGTCGTCGATCCGTGGCCGGCGAGGCCGCGCTCGCTTCATTTGCGCTCGATCCGTGCGGAAGACGGGGTGACGCCCGGGTCCGGCCAGAAAGCGCGTCGCCCAGGGCATGGGCGCCGACGGGCGAGCCAGCGGGCCACACCGCTGCGTTCGGTCGAGTCGAGAAAAGTCAGTTCGAGAAAAACAACAGCAATAGAAACTACAAAATAAGCAAATGAAAAAAAGAAAGAACACTCATCGGCCACCTCATCTCGCTCTTCTCGCTAATTCAATTGGAAGCTCTCTTTTCAAGGCTTCCTTTCTCGCTCGCCCCGGCTGGACGCCCCTTTCCTCGCACATTCCTGCCCCTACGTATTGCCCCAACCAAACAAGTAAGCGTTGCAGGAAGAATACCAGCCGACTTGCGAAATTCCGCGGCGTGTCCAGCATCACACCTCACTGGCGCCAGCTCGGGGCGAGTTGAATGCGCGCGGCGTCGGCCGCCACCTTTCTCGGAGCCAGTCGGGCAGACTATTGAAATCACTTGGAGCGTAAAGAGGATTCTCGTGCGCGGAACGTTTGCATTCCGCGTTCAACGTTCTTCCGCGAAAACGCTCGGATGCTGCCCCATAACAAGCTTGCACGTACAGGCGCCCATGACGCCCTACGAAAACGGAGACCGCCATCCCGATGGCTATGGGCTGCAGCGATTTGTTATGCAACTCGTACTTTTTGCGTAATATTGTCACGTGGTAGTGACGGTGAAGAAAGAAGCAATACGGCGGAATACAAAACTAGCTTTTATTGGGCGAACCTGTGCCCACAAAAACAGGCTACACTTATAGCACAACGATAGCGGCGAACACGGTCGGCGATCGTCGGAAAAACTGATTAGCGGGTCAAGCGCGTCGGCTTTTATAGATCAGTCGTCGAATGTTCCAGATTAACTGATGGGACCCGCGTGTCTTCCACAAAGTTCTACACCATTCGTGTCACGCGATGAAATCTGATAACACAAGGTTCGGCGACAACAGACACGCGGATAGAAGCGTCGATAACATTCCAGAAACGTCGGATATATGCAGGCGCGTCCCTCGCTGTGCGATTACAGTTGTTAAGCGGCGAAACGTGGTTGCCCGATAAAGATAAGTACACGTGTCATTACCCCCTCTTAAAAAGCATCGACCCGATGCTGCTAACAAACGAAAGTAACAAAGAAAAGCACTCGTAGCAAAGAAAACAACAAACTAAGGAAGTTCATCAGCGTCCGTAAAATGGTTTAAGGCGCACCACGTGGACCACTTCAGATCGTGCGCGGCGCCGCTGTGAGTGCGAAATGCCGTCTGGCACGACCTCATAGTCTAGTGCGCCAATACGTCGGATGACCTTGTAGGGTCCGAAATAGCGTCGCAGCAGCTTCTCACTGAGTCCTCGCCGGCGTATCGGGGTCCATACCCAAACACGGTCGCCGGGCTGGTACTCGACGAAGCGTCGTCGGAGGTTGTAGTGTCGGCTGTCGGTACGCTGCTGGGTCTTGAACCGTAGGCGGGCGAGCTGTCGGGCTTCTTCGGCGCGCTGGAGATAGGTAGCGACGTCAAGATTCTCCTCGTCAGTGACGTGCGGCAGCATGGCGTCGAGCGTCGTCGTCGGGTTCCTGCCGTAAACCAACTTGAATGGCGTGATCTGTGTTGTTTCTTGCACCGCCGTGTTGTAGGCGAAGGTGACATACGGCAGGACCGCGTCCCACGTCTTGTGCTCGACGTCGACGTACATTGCTAGCATGTCGGCGAGGGTCTTGTTCAGGCGCTCCGTGAGACCATTCGTCTGCGGATGGTAGGCAGTTGTCCTCCTGTGGCTCGTCTGGCTGTACTGCAGAATGGCTTCGGTGAGCTCTGCTGTAAAAGCCGTTCCTCTGTCGGTGATGAGGACTTCTGGGGCACCATGTCGCAGCAGGATGTTCTCGACGTAAAATTTCGCCACTTCGGCTGCGCTGCCTTTTGGTAGAGCTTTGGTTTCAGCAAAGCGGGTGAGATAGTCCGTCGCCACGATGATCCACTTATTCCTGGATGTTGACATCGGAAACGGCCCCAACAAATCCATCCCAATCTGCTGGAATGGTCGACGAGGAGGTTCGATCGGCTGTAGTAATCCTGCTGGCCTTGTCGGTGGTGTCTTGCGTCGTTGACAGTCTCTGCATGTCTTGACGTAACGGGCGACGTCGGCGGTCAGACGCGGCCAGTAATACTTTTCCTGTATCCTCGACAGCGTCCGGGAGAATCCGAGGTGCCCAGCGGTTGGATCGTCGTGTAGGGCGTGCAGTATTTCTGGACGGAGCGCTGACGGCACCACAAGAAGGTAGCTGGCGTGGACTGGTGAGAAGTTCTTCTTCACGAGCAGGTTGTTTCGTAGCGTGAACGAAGACAACACGCGCTTAAATGCCCTAGGGACAACGTCGGTGTTCCCTTTCAAATACTCGACGAGGCCTTTTAGCTCCGGGTCTGCTCGTTGCTGTTTAGTGAAGTCTTCCGCGCTTATTATCCCAAGGAAGGCGTCGTCGTCCACGTCGTCTTGCGGCGGGGGATCGATTGGGGCGCGTGATAAGCAGTCGGCGTCGGAGTGTTTTCTTCCGGACTTGTATATTACCGTTACGTCATATTCTTGTAGTCTGAGGCTCCACCGCGCCAGCCGTCCTGAAGGGTCCTTTAAGTTAGCTAGCCAACACAACGCGTGGTGGTCGCTGACGACTTTGAATGGCCTGCCATAGAGGTAAGGGCGGAATTTAGCTGTAGCCCAAATGATGGCGAGGCATTCCTTTTCAGTCGTAGAATAATTGCTTTCCGCTTTTGACAGCGACCGGCTAGCATACGATATCACCCGTTCAAGTCCTTCTTTCCTCTGGACTAGGACGGCACCGAGGCCTAGGCTACTGGCGTCAGTGTGGATTTCAGTATCGGCGTCCTCGTCGAAGTGTGCAAGTACCGGCGGCGACTGCATGCGTCGTTTGAGTTCTTGAAATGCGTCGGCCTGCGGCGTTTCCCAATTGAACTCGACATCAGATTTCGTTAGATGTGTTAGCGGCTCCGCGATGCGCGAAAAGTCCTTGACAAAGCGCCTATAGTAGGCACACATGCCAAGGAATCTGCGCACTGCCTTCTTGTCGATTGGCTGCGGGAACTTTGCGATGGCAGCTGTCTTCTGCGGGTCGGGGCGCACTCCAGATTTGCTGATGACATGGCCTAGGAATAGAAGCTCATCGTAAGCGAAGCGACACTTTTCCGGCTTCAGGGTGAGCCCTGATGACTTGATGGCCTCTAATACTGTCGCAAGCCGCTTAAGGTGATCGTCGAAATTTCCGGCGAAGACGACGACGTCATCCAAGTAAACAAGACAGGTCTGCCACTTCAATCCTGCTAAAACCGTGTCCATCACGCGCTGGAACGTTGCAGGCGCCGAGCACAGTCCAAATGGCATAACCTTGAATTCATAGAGGCCGTCTGGCGTGATGAAGGCGGTCTTTTCGCGATCCCTTTCGTCGACTTCTATTTGCCAGTAGCCAGACTTGAGGTCCATCGATGAGAAGTATTTAGCATTGCAGAGCCGATCTAATGCGTCGTCTATCCGTGGGAGGGGGTATACGTCTTTCTTCGTGATTTTGTTCAGTCGACGATAATCGACGCAGAAACGTAGGGTTCCGTCCTTTTTCTTCACTAAAACAACTGGAGACGCCCACGGGCTTTTCGACGGCTGGATGATGTCGTCGCGCAGCATTTCGTCGACTTGTTGTCTTATAGCTTCGCGTTCTCGCGTCGAAACTCGGTAAGGGCTCTGGCGTAGTGGTCGAGCGCTCTCTTCGGTGATTATGCGATGCTTTGCGACTGGTGTTTGTCGAATCCTTGATGACGTCGAAAAGCAGTCTTTGTATCGTCGAAGCAGACTTCTGAGCTGTTGCTGCTTAATCACGGGGAGACTTGGATTTATGTTGAAGTCTGGCTCGGGAACTGCGGTCGTCGGGGTAGATGCAACAGAATCCGAGAGGACAAAGGCATCGCTGGTTTCCTGTATTTCCTCGATGAATGCGATCGTCGTGCCCTTGTTGATGTGCTTGAACTCCTGGCTGAAGTTTGTCAGCAACACTCTCGTGTTTCCTCCATGCAGTCGAGAGATCCCTCTTGCGACGCAAATTTCACGGTCGAGTAGTAGACGTTGGTCGCCTTCGATGACGCCTTCTACGTCAGCGGGTGCTTCGGTGCCGACCGAAATAACGATGCTGGAGCGAGGCGGGATGCTCACTTGATCTTCGAGCACACTCAAGGCGTGGTGTCTACAAGGGCTCTCCAATGGTATCGCTTGATCTTCCGACAGCGTTATTGACTGCGACTTCAGGTCGATGATTGCGCCGTGTTGGTTCAGGAAGTCCATGCCGAGAATGACGTCTCGTGAACACTGTTGCAGGATAACGAAGGTGGCAGGGTAAGTCCGGTCATGAATGGTAATTCTTGCCGTGCAGACTCCAGTCGGCGTAATGAGGTGTCCTCCAGCGGTCCGAATTTGGGGGCCCTCCCATACAGTCTTAACCTTCTTCAACTGGGCGGCAATGTGTCCACTCATTACGGAGTAATCGGCCCCTGTGTCGACTAAGGCAGTGACTGCGTGGCCGTCGAGAAGCACGTCAAGGTCGGTGGTTCTTTGTCTGGCGTTGCAGTTAGGTCGTGGCGTCGGATCACGGCTGCGTCGTGTTGAACTGAAGCTGGAACGTCGCTTCGTCAAGTCGTCTTTCGTCGGTGTAGTCTTGGCTTCCTGACTTCGTCGGGACGGCGGCGTGTCGTCATTAGGTCGTCGAGATGGTTTCTTCGTCGTCTTCGTCGGCGGCGGAGGATCTTCGTCAGTTCGACGAACAGCAACCGCACCTCCATCGGTTGCTGCTTTTAGTTTTCCGGATATGAGCTCGCAGAGCGGCCCCGGGCTGGGCCGGTGTATTGTCGGTGCTGCGGCGACAGGTAGCGGCCTGGTGACGGCGAACGGGACGGTCGTCGAGGGCTCCACTGAGTAGCGGCGAGGTAGTCGGCGATGTCACGAGGGCGTTCACCTTCCCTCGGGCGCTGTGCGTTCACGGCGAAGCCTCGCAATCCCAGGTCGCGGTATGGGCATCGGCGGTACACGTGGCCGGCTTCGCCGCAGTGGTAGCAGAGCGGGCGGTGGTCGGGGGCGCGCCAAATGTCCGTCTTCCTCGCGTAGGTGCGCTGGGCGACGGGTGGGCGTGCTGGCGGCGGCGGCGGTGGACGACAGAATTGTGGCGTTACAGGGCCCTGGCGTTGTCGCGGAGGGGGAGCTTGACGGCGTGCGACGGCGGCGTAAGTCATCGCTTCTGGCTGGGGCTGCGGTAATTGTGGTTGCACCTCAGGAACTCCTAGCGATCGGTGCACCTCTTCTTTCACGATGTCGGCGATCGAGGCCACTTGAGGCTGCGACGATGGCAAGACCTTGCGCAGTTCTTCGCGTACGATGGCCCTGATGGTCTCGCATAAATCGTCCGTGGCCAGTGATTGAATTCCGGAGTAGCTTGTTGGCTTGGTGCGTCGGTCAAATTGCCGGTTCCGCAATTCCAGAGTCTTCTCGATGCTCGTCGCCTCACGAAGAAACTCGTCGACGGTCTTCGGTGGGCTTCTTACCATACCGGCGAAAAGTTCCTCCTTTACACCACGCATCAGTAGACGTACTTTCTTCTCCTCGGACATTTCTGGGTCGGCGTGGCGGAACAGACGGCTCATTTCCTCAGTGAAAATCGCGATCGTCTCATTCGGCAGCTGCGCTCTTGTCTCCAGTAGAGCTTGGGCTCGCTCTTTTCGCACGACGCTTTGAAATGTTTGCAGGAAGCCGCTTCGGAAGAGGTCCCACGTCGTCAAGGTGGCTTCTCGATTCTCGAACCACGTCTTGGCGGCGTCCTCCAATGCGAAATAGACATGTCGTAGCTTGTCGTCGCTTGCCCAGTTGTTAAACGTAGCGACCCTCTCATACGTTTCCAGCCAGGTTTCCGGGTCCTCAAATGTGGAACCGCGGAACGTTGGTGGTTCCCTGGGCTGCTGCAGCACGATGGGGGACGCTGGGGCTGCCATTGCGGTTGCCTTGGCCACAATCTTCTTGGTCTTCTCAGGTAGAAGTCCGTGCTCCGGGGGCAGCTGTTGAAGACGGCGGCTTGCTCGGTGGTCCGGGACTACGTTGGTGTTCTGTTTGTGGTCTGGGCTGGGATCACGGCTTGTCGGGGGCGTCCTGTACATGGACGAAAAGCACCTCCACCAGATGTCACGTGGTAGTGACGGTGAAGAAAGAAGCAATACGGTGGAATACAAAACTAGCTTTTATTGGGCGAACCTGTGCCCACAAAAACAGGCTACACTTATAGCACAACGATAGCGGCGAACACGGTCGGCGATCGTCGGAAAAACTGATTAGCGGGTCAAGCGCGTCGGCTTTTATAGATCAGTCGTCGAATGTTCCAGATTAACTGATGGGACCCGCGTGTCTTCCACAAAGTTCTACACCATTCGTGTCACGCGATGAAATCTGATAACACAAGGTTCGGCGACAACAGACACGCGGATAGAAGCGTCGATAACATTCCAGAAACGTCGGATATATGCAGGCGCGTCCCTCGCTGTGCGATTACAGTTGTTAAGCGGCGAAACGTGGTTGCCCGATAAAGATAAGTACACGTGTCAATATATTCGAGAATACTGCAACAGCAGCTGTAGATAATAATAACAATAATAATAATAATAATAATAATAATAATAATAATAATAATCTTTATTTCAGACAACAAGGTCTCGGATACAAGGGCAAAAGGCAGATGTGTTCTGCCTGACCCAAGCACCCGAATACACACACTCAGAGCCTGTGGAAACAAAGAACATAATACACTACCGTCACATACACAACACAGTTTTATACAAAGTAAAAAACCGAACAATGTGTAGCCTTCATTATATTACTTTGAAAAACCGCGGTTAAGCTTAACTTAGGCATCACAAACGTGGAATAAATAAAGGTTAGTTTCTCTTGCACTTCGCACACGAGAAAACATTAGAAAGTTTTAGAATAGGAGCCCCAAACGTTTTGGGGCCCCAGAGAAATAGCGTCGAGGCCACTGCGCATGCGCGAGACGCAAACTGCGTTTGGGTTTTCTGTCAGGCACGCTATTTCACTGATTTAGCGGGAGCCCCAAAAGTTGCCCCAAAAGATTTGCGTAATCACACATGGCGGCACCCATCGAAGCCACGCCTCTAACCTAGCACCAAAGTGGTTTCGATTCGTGAAAACGCGTGAATTTCGCAAGCTGGGAGAAGTGACTGCGGTTATCGCTTTCTCTCAACTAGCGTGTGTTATGAAGATTGATTCATTAGGCGCAGCTGATTCCGAATTTGATTGCGCATTTTATGGCTCGTAGGCCTAACACGGCTAAGCTTGGCTCGTGAAGGCACGTAAAGTTGGTTACTCAAAATTAAGCGCAACTAATTGTTTGCTGCTAATAGAACAACCTCTAAATTGTAATTAAACGCAAATACACGAAAGTTGGAATTACTATTCTTATCATAAAATGGTATATATTATTTAATTATTTCTAGTAGCTTTTCTTTGACGCCGTAGTGGCGCTGTCAGCGCAAGACGCTGGTATATGGATAAACGAAGGCAATGGATATATGGAAACACAGGAAAAAACCATAACAGTCAAGGGGAAGAGAAATGCCGCCATAATGAAGCACAGAGCGCTATGGGGATACAATAGGTACGAGGTCCTCCGAGGTATGTGGAAAGGGGTAATGGTTCCAGGACTTACTTTTGGAAATGCGGTTGTTTGCTTTAAATCAGGGGTACAATCAGGACTCGACGGGAACCAAAGGTCAGTGGGTCGCCTCGCATTGGGCGCTCACGGGAAGACTACAAATGAAGCTGTGCAGGGGGATATGGGCTGGACTAGTTTTGAAGTGAGGGAAGCTCGCAGTAAAATTGAGTATGAAGAACGGCTGAGGAATATGGAAGAAAGTAAATGGGCTGGGAGAGTGTTCAGGTATCTGTACAGGCAAAACATTGATTCACAGTGGAGGAAAAGAACTAGGAAGCTTACCAGCAAGTATGCGGCCTATGGGGTGGGCAACCCAGCAACAAGGAAGGTCAAGCGGAAAGTCAGAGAGGCTGAATTAATCTCATGGGTGGCAGCAATGGAAAAGAAACCTGCCATGAGTAACTACTTAAGAGGAAAAAACGAAATCAGGAAAGAAACCATTTATGATAACTCAAAGGGAAGCTCATTACTTTTCGAAGCGAGATCGGGATGCCTTAGAACACGCACCTATAAAGCGAGATATAAGAAGGAAGAAGAAGCATGTGCTTGCTGCGGTAAAGCTAGGGAAACGACGGAGCATATTTTATTAGAATGTGAAGACGTCTACCCAGCGGTCGATTTAGGCACCACTGGCCTCCTTGAAGCCCTTGGGTTCAGCGGGAGCAGTGGTAAAGCAAACAGGTCCGCAATAGACATTAGTAAGAGGCGATTGGAGGATTGGTGGAAGAAAAGTAGGGAAACGACAAAAGACGGAGACGTACAAAAGCACAATTCGCAATAGGGGATCAGAAAGTTTGGACGCGGTAGTTCATAGTGGTTTTTTTTTCTTTTTTCATTGGTTAACCTAGGTAGGATATTAGGTAGCACAGTAGCAAGAGCTTGGTGGCGCAACCCACCGCCCCGTTCCAAAGGGGACGCTCATAACATCCATCCATCCATCCAGCTGTCCGCAAACGCAAAGCCCTGTTCTAAATCTCTTCACTCCTGCATGCCCCAACGCTAACACCCGGAAAGTTCTTTGGGGCCCCAAACTTCTGGGGCCCCTATTCTAAAACTATTAGAGTATCGTTGAAAAACAACTTGCCACCGGTGAGAGCTGAACCGACACCCATTTTCGACACGGCCAGCATATTATGGCTGCACACCGCGACCCGCGAGCGGTACCAGGCTTGACTGTGTTTCAAGCTGTATTGAGACCATTGTCGCATTCGTGCCAAGAGACTAAGCACTAATACACGTTCATCTGAAGTGACTCGGTGATGGGCCCTTGATAAATTCGCCCCCTCGAAGCTCCCTGGCATGACACAAGCTGTACCTTTCGCACAAAGATGTGAAAAATGCAGTCCAATGAGAACTCTGTATTCCTCTACTGCCATATGCATTGTGATGTTATTGGGTGCAGGATCACTCCAGAAAGAGGCAGACGCAGCGCGCAGAAGCACAAACACACATCAGACTTGTATTGACGCACACAACATATATAAACGGCCCACACACGCGACAGTTCCCCAAAATACCTCAGACGACATGCAGCTATATATACGTATCGTATAATCGGCCTACAGTTCAGGCGGAAGCGCGTGTCGCCGTGTCCAAGACCTCGTGGAACCGATGTCGGCCAGCGGGGTTGGACAGCAGTGTCGGACGGCCGGGTTGGACAGCCGCGTCGGACGGCCGGGTCGGACGGCCGGGTCGGACGGCCGGGTCGGACCGCCTCGCGGGGCTCAGGTGGCCGGCCGCAGTCACCGGGTCGCGTCCACAGCTGGCGGCGTAGCCCTGTGGCCGCTCACCCGAACGCTCGATCGCCCCGGTTCAGGACCGCCAGCCCTCCAGGGCCAGTTGCCCAGCGGAAGAGCGGGGCGCGGTAACCTCTCAGCGGGCGACAGCGTTGACTCTGGTATGGCGTAGTGGCGCGGGCGGCGATAGCTCCTATGGGCCAGACGCCCAGCGAGGAAGCTCTTTTTCGTCCAACGCCGAACCTCGCGCACTGCTCACGCCGCGGGGCACGGGCTACACTCTCGCGCCACGCTTTTTGAGGCGCCACTGCCGACGCTCCCAAATTGGTGTCGATGATGATGATGGTCCTCTTCGCCACCGCACGGCGCACTGTCTTCATATGTTTATGCTTCCACTCCCGCGTACCGTGTATTATAACATGCATTATATGTGCGAGTGGCGTACACTCAGAGTGTAGTACATGGCAGCTCCTCCACGCTCCCTGTTTACCAACCGAACCTCGTACTTGCACAAGGAGTTCTCGTTGCACAATAAAGCATGCGACGAATTTAGACTGTCTGTCGGTTGGCCATACTGATCGGCTGGTCTATTGTTTACCAAACATATTGGCACCAAGTACCATTCAGTTCCTCTGCACGTTCGCGTTGAGCCACATGACAATTTCCTTTTGTGCGCACGTGTTCAAGGAACCTTTTCTCTCTTCTTTCTGCTGCCTCCTCCCCTTTCGTCTGTGTATGCGGTAGCCAACCTAAAGCTTTCTCAGTTAAGAGCAAGCGATGACTCCAGATTTCTAACTGAATTGGAATGGTAAAATCGTTTTACTCGGCATCCACTGTGCCCGACTCGAGTAACAAATAGCGACATCGAAATTTTGTAAGTTGCACCTATTAAGACATGGAATATACCATCAACTTATTGCGAGTAGGGCTTCTGAAGAACGCTCGTAAGCATCTCAACAATTTCACGTAAACTAGTCTACCAAATTTGTCCGATTTAAGTGTTCTAACAGATGCAGTTTCGAGAACTTCGATATATTTTCTTTGCGCAGAGTTACGGATCTGTAAACTTCGCACTTCGAATTTTTTAAACATCGATTTTCGGCAATGCTGGTAAAGAGTACGAGGTCCTAAATATAAATTCTCTTTTCCTAACTTTATTTCTCAAGTGCAGATAATTTTATTCAAATCGGTCCAGTGGGTGTCTTACGAGACATGTCCTGCGTTTTTCATCATCGTCATCATCATCATCATCATCAGCCTGGTTACGCCCACTGCAGGGCAAATGCCTCTCCCATACTTCTCCAACTACCCCTGTCATGTACTAATTGTGGCCATGTTGTCTCTGCAAACTTTTTAATCTCATCCGCCCACGTAACTTTCTGCCGCCCCCTGCTACGCTTCCCTTCCCTTGGAATCCAGTCCGTAACCCTTAATGGCCATCGGTTATCTTCCCTCCACATTACATGTCCTGCCCATGCCCATTTCTTTTTGTTGATTTCAAATAAGATGTCATTAACTCGCGTTTGTTCCCTCATCCAATCTGCCCTTTTCTCATCCGCTAACGTACACCTATCATTCTTCTTTCCATAGCTCGTTGCGTCGTCCTACATTTAAGTAGAACCCTTTTCGTAAGCCTCCAGGTTTCTGCCCCGTACGTGAGTACTGGTAAGACACAGCTGTTATACACTTTTCTCTTGAAGGATAATGGCAACCTGCTGTTCATGATCTGAGAATGCCTGCCAAAGGCACCCCAGCCCATTCTTATTCTTCTGATTATTTCCGTTTCATGATCCGGATCTACGTCACTGCCTGTCCTAAGTAGCTGTATTCCCTTACCACTTCCAGTGCCTCGCTACCTATTGCAAATTGCTGTTCTCTTCCGAGAGTGTTAAACATTACTTTAGTTTTCTGCAGATTAATTTTAGACCCACCGTTCTGCATTGCCTCTCCAGGTCAGTGAGCATGCATTACAGTTGGTCCCCTGAGTTACAAAGCACGGCAATATCATCAGCGAATCGCAAGTTACTAAGGTATTCTCCATTAACTCTTATCCCCAATTCTTCCCATTCCAGGTCTCTGAATACCTCGTGTAAACACGCTGTGAATAGCATTGGAGAGATCGTATCTCCCTGCCTGACGCCTTTCTTTATTGGGATTTTGTTGTTTCCTTTATGGAGGACTACGGTGGCTGTGGAGCCGCTATGAATATCTTTCAGCATTTTTACATACGGCTCGTCTGCACCCTGATTTCGTAATGCCTCCATTACTGCTGAGGTTTCGACTGAATCAAACGCTTTCTCGTAATCAATGAAAGCTATATATAAAGGTCGGTTATATTCCGCACATTTTTCCATCACCTGATTGATAGTGTGAATATGGTCTATTGTTGAGTAGCCTTTACGGAATGCTGCCTGGTCCTTTGGTTGACGGAAGTCTAAGGTGTTCCTGATGCTATGTGCAATTACCTTAGTAAATACTTTGTAGGCAACGGGCAGTAAGCTGATCGGTCCATAATATTTCAAGTCTTTGGTGTCCCCTTTCTTATGAATTAGGATTATGTTAGCGTTCTTCCAAGATTCCGGTACGTAGAAGTCATCAGGCATTGCGTATACAGGGTGGCCAGTTTTTCTAAAACAATCTGCCCACGCTTTTCAGCACTGTATATGCTTCTTTCGTCCTGCTAACTTCACTAAGCCCTATTATATCCCATTTACTGCCCTCTAGTTCCTCCAATAGCACTGCTAGATTTGCCTCACTAGATAACGTTCTAGCGTTAAACGTTGCCAGGTTCAGATTCCCATGGCGGCGTGTCCGGAACCAGGGATTCTTAGCACCCTCTGCTGCGTCGCAGGTCTGACCGCCGCCGTGGTCAGTTGCTTCGCAGCTGCTGGGGACTGAGCGTTTTTACGTTTACTTTAATATAGGCGGCGTCGGAGCTGGCCCCCGAGGTACAAAGTTTCATAACGGTGGTGTTTGCGTAGTGTACGAAAGTAGGAAAAGAAAGGACAGAGACGAGTGAGGGCATCTCGGCATTCACTGCTGGGATTGCAAATGCACTTCCCCCTCCCCGCTACTCCTTCATCAGTGCGTGGTATTGGCATGGCATAGGTCGCAGCTAACCCGAGGAATAATACAAGCGGAGTACGTTCACGATCTAGGTGACCGCAGCGTAAGCACCCCTTCCATTGATCTGTCACGACCTGAACGAGATTACTTGGCCGAGCGCAGGACAGTCGCGGGCACATGAAGTGATCCGACTCATCAACGATGCTCTGCGTATCCCCCCTTTTCTGTGTGTTTTTCCGTTTGCCGCGCATATATATTATGCTCGTCCGCAAATAAAGATCAGCAGTAGGAAGTTAGCGCTCTTTACTCCGCTCTGTACTTCTTTAGCTAATTTCGTGCGCAGAAACCGCCGTTATCAACCACGCCCAACTCGGCCAAGCCTCTACCCTAGTACAAAGCTTCCTCCGTGTTGTCTTCCTCTCTCTCACTCGGTTGCCCTTTCCATCGCAGCGTCGTCCCTGCTGAACGGCATGGATCAGAGCGCGGACCCGTGCTCAGACTTCTTCCAGTACGCGTGCGGCTCGTGGAACAAGCGGCACCAGATTCCAGAGGACCGGCCCAGCATCTCCACCTTCGAGGTGCTCTCCGACGAGCTGCAGATCATACTCAAAGGTCTCTCACTATCTCTCTCCCGTCCGGCGTGTCTTGCATTCCATCGCTTCTTGCTCTTCGAGACGTGGCCAAATTCAGTATCCGTAAGAAATAGGCACGGCACCACGGACGTGACCGTAGCTGCCGAAGATTGCACTACGCGTCCGTGGGCGCTATAAAGCGTCTGAAGTGCGAACTTTCTTGAAGAACGTAACGAAGCACAGATTCTTCAGAGTGCCTCAGAAAAATTTAGTTTTTAGTAATTTAGTAATTCAGTAAAAAAAAAGTAGCCTCAATAATTTAGCGGAAAAACATTGCCTTTACGATGATCGCCTTCAATTCTGTACTGCAAGCATACATAGTACTAATTTGACGAAAATATGAGATAGCTAATTCATTGTTAACTGTTGGCATGTTAGTAAAATCTATACCTGAAGCTTGTACTCGTCCTGACAAATAGTGCAAGGGCAAAAACTGTGATTATTGTTGCACCTGCTCTGCTCTTTTCTTTTTCTCTTGATTTCATAAAAACACAAACGGGAACATTTAGTCCCCGTTGCACGAAAAAGCGCCATCAGTGCGAGATTAAGGTCGCTTTTATTTTAATGGTACGGGGGCCCAAAAATAGCGAAGACGCCTTTCTGTGCACTCGACGCAGTGTCGTTACGACGTCGAAGCGAAATGCTGTATTCACCCGAAGGCGTCGAAGAGTCGAAAGCGTTGGCGAGGTTTAGCGTTGCGCTTGAACTTCTCGCACGGTGTTCTCACAATGCGTGGAGGAGGCGACGTGCTGGCGGCGGTGGCGACGCAGCACGCGAGCCAAGTGCAGCTGCGCACCAGAAACAGCGCCCTCTGGCAGATGCCGCAAACGCCGGCAGTGAAGTCACAGGCGTCGTACCTCGATAGTGCAGGGACGCCGGTGGAAAATCATGGGCGTTTGTCGGCGCCCAGTGAAAGGATTAAACTGGCTTGTGCTCACCACTGTGTATGTGCCGTGCGCACAGCTGCTCATGCCAGCAACAGAAACAAGAACGCTGGCCGACAGAGCGTCACGGTGCATCCACTGGGCTTCGCCGTGTACGCAACCAAGCTAAGCTCGTACGTAACAAATGTAATGAATTACTTGTATTCAATTAGATGTTTTGGCAGTTTTATAGTTGGTCGATTACTTTTTTCGCTGGGTAACGCTCAGTGTAACTCCATCATTTCTTTATTTCAAAGCGAAAGCTTTACTGGCCGCGAACTTTCGATTTCGCCGTGGCGGTGCTCCGAGGAGGCACATGACGTCACAATGTGTGCCTCGCCGCGGATATTTCTCTCTCTACATAGAGTTTCTCACTATAACACCTAGAGGGTAATCTGGCGCCACCGTCTATGGGAGTTTCTTAAAGGGGCACCGTGCCGTCATGGGAATGACGGTATATGTGTCTGCGAGGCTCGTGTTGGCTGATGTTGTAAGAGGCTTCGTCTAAAACGTGGTGGCTATGGCTACGCAAATCACGCGTTCTCAAAGTAAAATCTTCATAAAATGTTTCCATTCACGCATATTACATCTTTACTCACCCACAATGCATGACCAAGTGAAGAAAAGCAAGAACAGATGACCAACTGTTTCAAAGCGAGCGCGAACCTTGTCGTCTGTCCTCCAACTTTAGCGGCCCGCTGATACTTTTTACGTAACATGTAGTCTCACACACAATAACAAGTTCTCATAGTTAAACAAAACATGTTTTCGCGTAATAATAAAGCTAAAACAGCTTTTCACGTGCTGTTCTAGTAGAAAATGAATCATTGTGACAGACGGAACGGTACTTGCCAAGCGCGTCTTCAAGGTGTCCTGTCTCTACGAGAACGATGCCAATCCAAATCCACAATATACCGGCATTCCCATGCATACCACAGCGCAGCAGCGCCAGATTTCCCTCTAGGTAATGTAGTGAGAAACTCTATGTCTCTCTCGCTCCCTAGTCACTACTGCGCATGCACCACTATAGTAGCACCGAGCTACAGGTGTTCCGCCGCTGCGCAGCGCCGCGCCTTTCCGCTTCCGCCGTTTGGTATGACGTCACACGCGTTCCTCGTCGTTGCGCTTGCGTCCGCTCGCTTCGCCAGCTGCGTCGCATGCCTGATAACATGTCGGAGGATTGAAAAGGAGAGCTCGCGTGCGCCGCAAACACAGTTGAGGCGGCAGTATGGACGGCGACAATTCTGATAAGCAGGAGGGGACCTGGAATTGACATCGGAACGAGATGTAGAGAAAACTAATCGCCCAGGAAACAGACGAACAGCGCGCCGAACGACTGGCTAAACGCCACAACATAGCTAGACAACCAGACTAACCTGGACTTGCAATCAAGGTTAACCAAGGCTAACCATGCTATGCCTTAGCTTTCGCTACGTATATCCTGGCATAGCTGAGCTAAGCCACTGTCATTTTTTAAAGTAATCTATTGCTTTAACCAATAGCTGCAACAAGAGACGCAATTTCGAGCGCTCGGCAACTTACCGCAGAACGCCAGTGCAACGCAGCAGCCTCGCGTGTGCGCAGACCGGAGGCCCCCGCGGTGCAGGCAGCGCTTGCGCCGCGTCGCTGTGCAGCCTCGCGGTGGGCGGCAACGGGTGCCACCACATCTCACGTTTAGCGAGCTCTGTCTGTTCTGTTGTCGCCAGATGCTTCCCGGCATTACACGTTGCGTGTACCTTCGGACGCACGTAAAGGCAGCGCGAGTTCTGTTTTCGACTACTGGCCCAAGTTGAGTGAGTAACCATAACCTTATGCGCAATGTGTTCGTACGTTACAGGACCGCCTTTGCCTCCAGCATGCTTATGGAGCCAGTTTTCAGTGGGGATGCTGATGCTTTCACGAGAAAATGAGGGGATCGCCAAATACTTTGAAAAACCAATTGTTCGCGAAGATAACGTGTCAAGTGCTGCAGATGACTCACTGAAAGAGCCAGGCCAGTTCGTCGCACTGTACTTGCGCAATATTAATAAATATTGGTAGTAAAGTAACGCGAATGTAATATATTACTTTCAGGTCGTAGTTTAACTGCCCTCGCGGGGCAGTAATTGGTCACGGTAATCTATCGCGCTTGTGAATGAACTAATTGTAATTGCAATCGGTTACTTTTTTTTTTTTCTGAAACGTGCACAAGCCGGTACCAAAACCACTACGCGACTCTCCCTTTAACCTTTAATGGGCCGTGCATGAGCCATCAATATCTGGACGGCACGACAACAGTGGCATCGGCGCCGACGGCGCCGACAAGGCTCGAGCGCGCCTCGACTGTCGATATTATTGATATCGCAATAAAAGGATCGGATAACCGAGCAAAAACAAAGACGACACTGAAAACTGGAAGCTGGCTCATCAGAAAAAAGATCCCTCGCGCCATTCACGCAAGCACTCGGGACGCCATTAAGTTGTTCAAAGTTTCTTCCGCCGCCAAGAACTCGTTTCGCTTCATTTTCATGAACTGTGTACTGAAGACTAGCTCCTATTAGTCCCTTTGCGCTTGAGAGTTCAGTGCAAATGCGATAGATAATCCCTTCAGACTTCATGACCTCCAATAACGACACCGCCTTAAACTAATGTTCAAACCGGTGTTGTTTCTATCTATTATAAAGCATGTTCATTCAAACTGTTTGATAAGAAAAGACAACAAGTTTTACAATCTGTGTCGTGGTTAGTTTTGGTTCCAGGGTGTTTTTCTTTTTTTTCTGTTGTTCATTAATTAGCCTAACATTTCTTACGCAAAGCTGACCACCACGCTGTCCTTCAATTGTAACTCAGTAAGCCGTCAGACCACTAAAACATCTCAGACTGGCGATTTCCTCAACAGGAACGCGTCGGTCTTCAGCTGACAGAGAATGCTTCCCGTTGTTTCTGCAGATTTGCTCGAGGAGCCGCCGAACCCGTATGACAACAGTGCCACCATCAAGGCAAAGACACTTTACAACTCATGCATGAAACTGAGTAAGGCATGAAACGACTATTGTCCTCATGTGGTTTTCTTTTCTTTTTCCTCTCTGTAACATCACATCGCAACTTCATTTTTATTTTTATGGGGAAGTGAAAATTTCCGGTGAATTCATTGGAAAAAGGACACAGCCTCAAAAAGGACAGGGACGCACACAGCGCCTTCCTGTTTTTCCCCATGCACTTTCTTCCACAAGATAGAGGAATAACATACACCACGCCAGTGATGCCACGGCACAAAACCCTTCCTGTGTTTCACAGTACAACGGCCACGCCTGGCTTGTGAAGCAATCTTGCAAAGCTTTCCTAGTTTTTCCGGGGCTAGAAAAAAAAAACACCGTAACACCTCTTCAGTCTCAGGGGGCACCATAACAACGTGTACAACACGGTACAGGGCCATCTCATTGCCGCGGCCACGGGTGTAAGCCCTACTTGGAAAAAAGCAAAGTGCTGGCTAAGCATAGTTCACAGCTGACACGTGAAATCATTGTGGCAGATTTCATTAGGAAGTTTGATCGCTCGTGCGTCAGTTCTCCTTCGATTGCCCTTTCATCTCGGGAAGTGGCGTATGTTGACAGTGTTTGAATGGCAAGGATTCCATTTGCTCTGTAGGCACGTGGCTATCATTAGCAGCATTGCAAATGATGCTGCACGTTTTTTGCCGATCATTCGCATATTGCGCATAGTAGCACCCTATATATTTATTCCTTCATGGCATCGCGATTAAACTGTTGTAAGTCTGCGCTGTGTGCTTGTCGCTCTCTCTTGTTCCTGTCTTTTCTGCGCTGTATCCTTTTCCCAATGAATCAACAACAAGCCTAAGCTTCCACGCTAGGGTGAATTCATTTTGCACGCTAACCGAAATGCACTGGGACGCTGAAATTAAGCCACTTTTTCAGGAACTTGTGTTGAAAATGGCGACGTGGGCTTTGTGGAACACAACTAGGACACAAAGCAGGAGTGTTGTGTCGTTGTTGTTGTTGCTAAAGTTGTTACGGAAATGAAACGAGAGAGGGAGGGAGGTGCTCAGACCAAAGCTTGTGTAAGAAGTGTCTTGCAGATTACAAACAATGTGACGGATTATTTAGACACATCAACGCAATAAGTGGAACTATTCGGCCGAATATACGCGCGAGATGCTGGCCAGCCAACTCTCTATGTTTAACCAGTGTATAACCAGTGAATAACCATCTTCCAATGAATGGAAGCGCCTCCCCGCCTCCACTGTCTCAATTCGTGACACCACTAACTTCAAGATCGTCGTTCAAAGTGCGTTTGATTTTCTATTGTTATCCGGTACTGCAAATACTGTATATTTTCACCACTGCTTTCTGTTGTGCCTACTAGGCCTTGAGAGTATGTAGAATAAATAAATAAATAAATAAATAAATAAATAAATAAATAAATAAATAAATAAATAAATAAATAAATAAATGTATTTTTCGTATTTATACATAATAATCTCTGTTGCCGCCATGCATTTATGTTGGTGCGGACATCATGGTAGCTAATGACGAATTATACAGCGTTGACCATCGGTGCCTCTTTACCTGTTAAAAAAAAGATTGGCAGTGGAGGTGCCAGACGGTGTTGTGTGATTCGTGAAGTGCAGTGCGGAATTATGCCATGGGCAAAGTGTGAGGTGAGGCGGTGCGCGTTCTGCGCTCGGCTGACCTGCAACGAGAGAATAGGTACGTTAGAATCAAGTGGTTCCCGGCGCACGCGGTCAACGACGCGTCGGAGAAGCACGATAACCACAACGAGACGGCACACGCAGTGGCGCGAGCGCTAACCAGCCGCGCCGCTGCAACCGGCCGTCCAACGTGGTGTAGTGCCAAGGACCGCATGACGACGTTCAACAAACTTACACAGTTTAACCGCCTGGCTCGAAGGACTTTACCACCCCCGCACCGGGGGCTGAGCCGAGCGGAGGCGGTGCTGTTCAGACAATTGCAAACTGGTTGCTCACCCACCCCAGTGTTAATGAATCATCTGTACCCGAAAGTATATGCGAGTGATGTGTGCCGCGTGTGCCAGCGGGAGAGGGCCACCCTGACGCACATCCTATGGGACTGCACCAAGTTCCCCGACGAAGCTTCGACAAGTACGACGATTCCGCCGCGACTCGCGGCGGAATGCTAGTATTACGAAAGCCAAACCTGGGCCGTCCAGCAGGTCTCGGCGGCTCTTGACAGACAAAGGCCGAGCGAAACCGACGGAACGTTGCCCCTCAGGGCGACCGACCGCGGGAGTAACACGCGCTGCAGTTGAGCAGAGAGCACCCGCTGAGATGACGTCAGGGCCCGCGTCGCGGCGCCATTCAGCCATGGTGTCCGTCTGCAGGCGACTAAATAAAGTTGTTTCTCTCTCTCTCTCTTACTCCTCAAATAACATGCAAATATATTCATCGTGCAAAGAGAGACAGGTAAAAAAAGAAACAGTTCAAAAAATTATGAATTCGCATGTTTTGCACGTAAAGATTGTCGTAAGGTACAACCACCAGACTTCGGGCGTAGCGCCGAAGTCCGGTGGTTGTATCTCACGACAATCTTTACGTGCAAAGTTATATCATTCGTAGCAACTCATGCCCATGTGCGAACATAAGCGCTTGTGCCATTGGAGCTTCTGAAACGCGTCTTTCCCGCTGAATAAACATTGTGTATATATTAGAGAGCTTTAGTTTAGGGGACGCAAGCGGCTTGCGTACGCAAGAACTAGGGGCGACGGTACTGCGCATGCGCAGGCCCCTACCTCTGCGTCTGCGCACGTGCTGTACCGTCGCCCCTAGTTCTTGCGGGCGCAAGCCGCTTGCGTCCCCTAGGCTAAAGCTCTCTATTAACAAAACTGACATGTGTTGCTTGCAGGCGCTAGTTGATGGCAGCAATCGCATAACCTCGGAGCCTAAACTCTTTTCGTTACACGCTTTGTAAAGAGGGTTCTTTCTCTTTTTTTTCATGACAGCAAGCATTTGGCAGAAGCCATCCTTACAAGCTGTTATATACAGGCCTGAGTAGCGGAAGTGTGCACATGTGACTGTGGCACATTTTCTTGTGTAATGTTTTTGTCAACCGATTCAAAGACAATAAAGTAAAACTCAAAGGACGCGAAGAGCAGGGTTTCTCGTCGTCATCGAATAATTTTTGGTACTCCGTGGTGGATTGACTGGCGAGCCACAGGCTAGACGAGTTCTGCCTGAAGCCTATTTCTCCACCTTTTCTCAAATAAATAATCTCTAGCTGTTACACTGAAGAGCCGACGTGCTCGCCGGAGTGGTTGTGGAGAAGCGGTGCTCCTTGATATTGAAAATTATTCCGAGCATATCCTGCACGGTTTATCTAATGATAGCTACTGTATTGATTTGCCATGCTAAGTGCCAGTTTCAAATCAAATCAAATCAAATCAAATCAAATCAAATCAAAATCACTTTATTTCAGGGTATTTCCTGCGGAGACAGAGACTAAAGGCTGAAATACCCTGACTGGGCCCCTGCCCCCGTTCAGTTCATACAGCATTTACGCGTACAGTAACATATACAGTAGGGTGCACATTATATTAAAATTACAGTTGCACTCAATGTACAGCCGATGAAGGAAAGAAAGTGACTTCTAATACATCAGATAAGAAGTATGAAATGCATACATGTGTACATAGATCACGCAGATAGATATACATATAGAAAAGGTCACACAGGATTCATGTGTTAGATAGCTAGTAGACCCTTTATCACGTTACAGTTTGAGATCCTTCATTCAATGCAGCACGCGAGAAATTCAGTACGTACATTGCATTGTTCGCGTAGTTATGTCAGACAGGCTGAGTGACGGCGGAGCTTTTAGAGAGTGGACAGGATGCGACGACGACAGTTCAGCTACCGTCACATTTGCGTTGGATCGGAAGCAAAACAAGAAGCCACAAATAAGGGATCATCAAAGAGGAAGTGACAAGATAATTTATTAGAGGAAACGCAGACAGGTCGGCCTGAGTAGTTCACTAGCCTGCTAGTCTTCTCACAGGAAAGAGGAGAAAACGATGGGTATGAGGAGCGATGACGACGATAGGCAGCAGTGAGATTACACGGCTTCCGGTTAGTCTTATTTATCTGCGTGAAGTGAAGCGGGTGGTGTGTGCTCCGTGCTGTGTCGCAGACGTGATCGAGGAGATTGGCGACCAGCCCCTGCGCGTGGTACTCCGTAGCCTGGGCGGGTGGCCCGTGACCGAGCCCAACTGGACGGCGCCTCCGTGGGGCGTCGAACGGCTACTGGGAGACCTGCGCGGGCGCTTCGACCAAGGGGTCGTCGTCGAGCAGTGGGTCGGACCCGACGACAAGAACTCCTCCGTCAACATCATACAGGTGAGGCTCAGCCCTGAGCGCGGGACTGATAACAGCACCGCACGAATATGAGCTCCGCACTGCGAGGCTGTTGCTGCGACTCGACCCAATGACAACGTCTGTGGCGCGTGATGCACGTTTGTGGGGACTCGTGTGGAGTGCGTCCCTCGCTGCAGGTGTTCGTTGACGACATCAGCAATGCGAAGTGCTGTCGCCGCCTCGACATTTATGGTGAACTCTGTTAATTGCTTAAGAAGTAGGTAACGCCTGCAGCAGCCAGTTGTGCGCAGCCCCGGCACTTCGAGAACGTTGGCGGCTTCGAGTCTGCGCCGGCGGCACTGGCTCGCACCGTCGAGCGCGCAGCCGAAAGAACAAGCCTCCCGGTAATGTTGTGAGTTCCCTGTCTAGGGAACCAGGGACATTTTGGAGGCATGGTAGGATATACAGGGGAGATCATTTTTAAGTTTTATGGGATATTCGAAAATTGGCCGGTGCAGAAAACATAATTCAAGTCCTTGAGCTGTATTATATATTCAGAGAGGCGCACATTACTTACACGAGAAATCGAAACACATATTGGGCTAATTAACAAAAATCCACTAATTATCCTTAGAATTACTTACTTCACGGCACATATTGCAATTTACTAGTTGTAGCCGGTGAGTTTGCAAGGTGTGTCCACTTGAAATGAATTTACAGATTAACTCCAGTCTGGAGATATGCGCCATCAAACTTGCCGAAAAAATGCATTGTTGTGTCACTTACTTTTTTACCAAAACGTGCTTTTATGCATTGAAGCACGAAAGTAACTGGAACGACCATGTATTTCGTTACACACTTTGGGAATTAATATCTCGAAACTGGTGGCATCCTGCAATTTATTTCAAGTGGATACGTCTTGCAAGCTCACCGGCTACAATTCTTAAATTGCAATAAGTGCCGTAAAGTAATTAATTAAAACGTTAATTAGTTATTTTTTTTAATAGTTGAACATGTGTTTCGATTTCTCGTGCCAGTAATGTCCGCCTCTTCGAATAATACCACTCAAGGACAAAAATTATGCTATCCAGCTGCCACAGGAGATTTATAAAAATTCAATAAAACAAAAAAATAATCGCCCTGTATGATAAACGGCCCCACCATTTCTTAGACACTCTGATTTCTTACTTTTACGATTATAATAAATTAAGTTTAGCATAGATGCGTCCTCGTCACTGTCTGGCCTCTCGACTCAAGACGCCTATGGCCAGAGTCTCCCTTGGCCACCTACCGCGCCTTCACGTCGGACGGAATTCAAGACTCTAGCGTCGTAATGTTAGCGGCAGCGGTGGGATCGAAGACCCCAAAGTCGTTACATTGGTGGAAGCTTCGGAGTGGTCAACGTTTGGTTCTGGCTTCAGCTGTGGTCGCCTCATCTAGGAGATGTTAGTACTGTGTATGTCGTCGTGGACACTGCTCCTAGGCTACGTGCAAGGCAGCGCCTAAAACGAGTATGAAGGTGACCGGCTTTTAACCAAGCGACAGCAGACGCCATATTCGAAGTTAGGCAAGAAAACAACGTGTGTGCGTGCGTGCGTGCGTGCGTGCGTGCGTGCGTGTGCGTGCGTGCGTGTGTGCGTGCCTGCGCGTGTGTGTGTGTGTGTGTGCGTGCGTGTGTGCGTGCGTGCGTGCGTGCGTGCGCGTGCGTGTGTGTGTGTGTGTGCGTGCGTGTGCGTGCGTGTGCGTGTGTGTGTGTGTGTGTGTATGTGTGCGTGCGTGCGTGTGTGTGTGTCTGTGTGTGTGTGTGCGTGTGTGTGTGTGTGCGTGTTTGTGTGTGTGTGTGTGTGGAAAGCGGTCGAGAGCACAGCGTGCGCTTGATAGAGAATACAAAAACGGGTATAGAGGGAAAGGTTCGTCGTAGGTGCACAAATCTGAAGTGTTTTTGGTGCAGCACTGCGCACCTTCACACCTGCTAACACGACATCGGATCATACGTACCTCGGGAAGGCACTGACGCGGGGAATCGTTGAACAGGTAAGCGTCGTGACAGGAGAGTCCCTATATAAATCATGACGCTGGATGCGAAGCACCAGCGCCATGTCGCACGAACTCCACACAGTGGTCGGCACTACGCCATGGCAGGCGCGAACTGACTGGGCGCCTTTCTGTCGGCAGTGAAAAGTCCCATCACCATGGAAACGGGCGAGAGAGAGAGAGAGAGCGCGCGCTTTTCTCTGAAGCGGATTTCGCCAGCAAGTTGACAAGCGGGCAGAAAAGGCAGATTTACGATAGGATCCTAGCATCGCATTCTTCGTTGAGATGCTGACACGTGAACCCATGCGCGCGTGTTGCACCTCCCAACAGCTACACAAGTCATGACAGCGTCGCTCCAGCAGCTGACGTGAAGCAAACACTATCGCCTCCTTTGGCGCGCTAGGTCGCGAAGTCATTCGGGCACCATTTCGGAATCGAGTGGCGACGCACTCGAGGCTGCTCGCGTAATCTCGGCGCCGCAGGCAGAAGGAGCTCGTCGAGCAGCCGATGCACGCGTCTTCACCGCGCCAAAAATCCGCACATATAATGAAAGGCTAAATAAAAGAGAGATCGTATTCATCTTCCAGGACTCTCGCTTTCCCCCTTACAGTATAAACTACCAGCTCGCCCCTCGCTCAGTCCCTCAAACCGGTGGGCCTCCATTTTTTGCAACGCCCTCGCCAAGCACTCTCGGCGAGCTTATCGCGCGGTATACCTGTCAACGCGGAGCGAATTTACGCGCTTCGCCTGCCGTTCGCGCCGCCATCGCAGGTGAAGAAGGGAGAACGTCGGGGCCATTTACTTCCGCCTCAATGGCGCGTTCTCCGTTCGAGGCTCCCTTTTTTTCCGTACATCGCCTCCCGACTCGGGAGACGCGTTTCAGTGTGAGCTCCCCCATTTCTCAGCCTCTTCGAAATCACCCTTTTCGCCCGATTGCCGCACCCACGTTCCCTGGGCCCAGCCTTACTTTAGTGCTGCCGCGATATCCACCTGTAGACGCGCGATATGCACGCGCGCGACCGAACAATTTTCCTTTTTTCTCGCACCGACACGACGTCACAGGCTCTGCTTCTGTTTTTGAAAGCGAATGCGCGTCCATCGTGAGGGTCTGCAGTTGATGCGCCCCCTTACGTGTTTCTCGGCTCCTTCTCTCCTGCTTTCCATCGCACTCAATGTGCACGCGCTTGACTGCTTCCTGAATCGTTTCCTCCGAATGTTTAAGTGATGTATGTTTAGTTCTTGCGGCCTGCACCAGGCAGAACTTTGATTTGGACGAGTTGGTTCGTGATCGAACGGTTGGGAAAGCAGCGCTAAAGAACACAGGGACAAAGACACCGAGTGTCTTCGCCTGTCGTCTGTACTATGTGTCTTTGTCCCTGTGCATTTTGGCACTGCTTTCCGAGCCGTTCCACACTGGGCGTTCTGCTCCGATTTAATTCTGCAGCAGGTAAACACGCTGTGGCCTTCACCGGCCGTCCGCCTCTACTCCATTTTGGAGCAGATCTCGTCCACGTGGATAAAGCACCTGCACAAGTATACGCGAAAGCACTGCTCACGAGGTCCGCAAGCGTCAACAAAGCTTTGTAAACAGCTCTATTGTGTGTGCGGTGTTCGTGTGCTTATGGCGATTACTGTGTATACCATAATTATCACCCAGCACCTGCCCGGCGATGAGGCAGGCTAACATCTCTGAATTATCGTGAGACTGTGTGCTGTCTCTATCGGGTAGTTTGTCTTCTATTCTGCTATCTCTTTATTTTGTTGCTCAGATGAATGGTTGCCTACAAGGTGCTTCTGCAGTCAGCATGTACTTACGTATGCAGTCGAACGACCTTATAACGAAGCATTTCTGACCTCCGAAAGCCTTTGTTTTACAGGTCACTTCGTTGTAAAAATCGAACTCTGTACCGCTCGCAAGAGCGCCGGCGAAACACGTTGAGCAAAAGAAATTCCTTATTTACCACGAAAGGAGTCGCTTGATATTTGCCACACTTTGGCCTACAGATGCGTGCGTGCGTGCGCGTGTGTTTGTGTGTTTGTGCGTGCGTGCGTGTGTGTGTGTGTGTGTGTGTGCGTGCGTGCGTGTGCGTGCGTGTGCGTGCGTGCGTGTGTGCGTGCGCGTGTGTGTGTGTGTGTGTGTGTGACTGCAGCCGGCCGATTCGTATGTGTCGAGACGCGCCTCTGCTGCAGCAAGTTCCGTCGATGTGCTTGCGCTTATTGTTCGCAGACTTCGCCGGTGCACACGCACCCGTAGCCAATTCGTCAAAACTTTCGACAGATCTGTCAGGTGGGCTTCCCTTTTTTTTCTTCTGCAAGGACGAGTGCAATGGTGGCGCCTGTTCCTACGAGTCTTCATTGTAAAACAAATCAGCCGTCGGGAGCGCCTGAATTTCGTCGTTTTACCTGAATCTTTTGAAATGAATTGAATTGAAGTTTATTTACAACATAAGCACGCTGATGTACATAAGCGGTGGGGATGACAGGATAAAATCTGCATAACGGCAGCTTGACTGGTCGTTGTACAGCCGAATTTGTTCTAGTTGTCTTTATTGTAGAGGTGTTCGACTGTATTGTGTGTATTACGATAAAATCCCACCCGCACTTCTCGCGGTTTCAATCGAGCCTACACAGGCTGGTGCCGTACACGGGTCGCGAACGGCGCATGCGCAGATCGACCAGCAGCTGGCGTTCGGCCTCCCGAGCCGCGAGTACTACCTGAAGGAGAGCAGCGAGAAGGACCGGCGCGCCTACCACCGCCTCATGGTCGAGGTGGCGCAGCTGCTGGGAGCCGAGGCGAGGGACGCGCACCTACAGATGGAGCGGGTGCTCGCACTGGAGACCCGGCTGGCCAACGTGAGCTCGGCCCCCTCTCGTTGCGGCCGCCGCCGCCAGCAGCCTTTATGTGCACCGGAGCGAGGTCTTTTAGTGACGTAGAGCGCCAACGAAAAGGGGAAGAAAATGACAGGCACAAGAGCGTCCCATAGCTAAATGTCGTGCCGTATTTAAGGGGACGCGCAGGCGACCCCCCATCCCGGGTCATGAACAAACAGATACATCGAGTGCAAGGCGCGAGGAATGCACATAATGCGCGCCAAGATATGTGTGACGATTACGATATTTGCTAATGCGAAATTTGAGCGCAGCTTTATATGTGTTTTCGTTTCGCGATATATTGAGGCAAAACATTTTAGGCTCAAATCACCGCACCAACTGGCCTTGGATCAGTGCCGTTAGCGCATTCGCAGAGAGAGGGGCACGATGGGAACGCTGGCACGATGAGCAGCATTGTGGTCAGCTGTGGAAGACGACGAGCGCGCTCGCGCGGTTACGCCGTCGCCGTCGCTTATGCCAGGAGCGGGCACCAAGAGCTGCCCTCTAAAAACAGACGATGGCGCAACTAGAAGAAAATACGCAGGGTCAGCAATGACGCAGAAATACTCCGCAGCGTTCCTTTTTTTATATAGGGAATGAAAGAAACTTGCTCTTTATTTATCGAACTTGTGCGCAATAAGCAACGCAGCACTTAAGGGCACGGTGTAAGAAGTAGCGTGCTTAAGGGCAAGCCTTAGCTCGGGTGCTCCTATCTAAATACACGTAAAAGGAGAAGTCGTTTTTCTCAGCGACCACTGCACCAAATTTGGCGAGGTTTGTTGCACTTGAAAGAAAAACTTGAAATCTAGTGACTGTTGGTATCGAATTTTTTTTATTTTATGTCGTCAATTATTTATGAATAAGCGACAAAAATCGAAAATTTCCAGGAAACGAAACTATAGAGTTTACAACTCTGTAACGCTGCAATGTTGAATGGTATCACAACTGTGGTAATTGCATCTAATAGTTTATATCAAGCGAACAAATTTGATGGTTTACGCATGAATCTAAAAAAAAAAATTGTAATACGGAAATACAGCTTTTGCAGAACCCTTGTACACAACGTAACAAATTCACGTTAGATGTAAATTGACATATCGAATTTTTCCGCTTTGAATGATCTAATGCATGCCGTTTACAGAACCACGATATCTATTCTTGATGCAGAGCTATTAATTTGTAAACTTCATATTTCTATCTTTCGCAATGTTTCGAAATTCCGAAATTCTTTTTAACAATATTCAGGCCCTAAAGCTTTTAAATCGAAATTCAGCTTCCAACAATCACTATAATTTAACTTTCTTCCTCAAATGCAACAAATTTCATTAAAATCGGTCCAGGGGTTATCTCAGAAAAACGTATTTGCGTTTTACGTGTATTTGAATAGGCCGCCTCGCTACCTATCGTAAACTGCTGTTCACTTCCGAGACTGTTAAACAGTACTTTAGTTTTCTGCAGATTAATTTTCAGACCCACCCTTCTGCTTTGCCTCTCCAGGTCAGTGAGCATGCATTGCAATTGGTCTCCTGAGTTACTAAGCAAGGCAATATCATCAGCGAATCGCAAGTTGCTAAGGTATTCTCCATCAACTTTTATCCCCAATTCTTCCCACTCCAGGCCTCTGAATACCTCCTGTAAACATGCTGTGAATAGCATTGGAGATATCGTATCTCCCTGTCTGACGCCTTTCTTTATAGGGATTTTGTTGCTTTCTTTGTGCAGGACTACGGTGGCTGTGGAGCCGCTATAGATATCTTCCAGTATTTTTACATATGGCTCCTCTACACCCTGATTCCGTAATGCCTCCATGACTGCTGAGGTTTCGACTGAATCAAACGCTTTCTCGTAATCAATGAAAGCTATATATAATGGTTGGTTATATTCCGCAGATTTCTCTATCACCTGATTGATAGTGTGAATATGATCTATTGTTGAGTAGCCTTTACGGAATCCTGCCTGGTCCTTTGGTTGACGGCAGTCTAAGGTGTTCCTGATTCTATTTGCAGTTACCTTAGTAAATACTTTGTAGGCAACGGACAGTAAGCTGATCGGTCTATAATTTTTCAAGTCTTTGGCGTCCCCTTTCTTATGGATTAGGATTATGTTAGCGTTCTTCCAAGATTCCGGTACGCTCGAGGTCATGAGGCATTGTGTATACAGGGTGGCCAGTTTTTCTAGAACAATCTGCCCACCGTCCTTCAGCAAATCTGCTGTTACCTGATCCTCCCCAGCTGCCTTCCCCCTTTGCATAGCTCCCAAGGCTTTCCTTACTTCTTCCGGCGTTACTTGTGGGATTTCGAATTCCCCTAGACTATTCTCTCTTCCATTATCATCGTGGGTTGGACCCGAGCTACAGCTTGCTCTTAAGCAACAAGCATCGCCTCATGGGAATCCCTGCCGGCGACTGAACACTGCTCGTGTCGTTTTGGTATTTGTGCCTCCGTCACCGTATAAACATTTCAGAGCAACCGTTGGCGCTCGCATAGACTCGAGGTTGCATAGCACTATTCGCGTAGTGCGCATACACGTTGTCGTTCGACGCGCCTGTCTTGCTATCGAATTGGCGACAGCGTTTACGACGTTTCAGGTCGAGCAAGCGCGTTTTTCGTGAAAGCGATAACATATGACGAGAATGGTAATTATGTCAAAGCTACAACCGGAAAAATTAAAACAATGTATGCGTGGCAATATTATAATTAAAAGGCATGTTACCCGAAGCTTTCTTATTACACCATTTTCCCATACAAACCGATCGACTCTACGCCTGCGGAAGCCCTTATCAGATCAGTCCACTTGATTAGTTGACGGCCATGAATGCGCTTCCCTTTCATTGGTGTCATTTTTTAAAAAGTCAAACTATTCTTTTTCATCTCTCTCTCTCTTTCTCTTTGTTGTTCTCTCTCTCTCTTTCTTTGCTTCTTCTTTTTTTTTGTTTTTTTTTTACGCGTCGATAGTTTCGCATCGTTCAAACGACAGCTAAAGCGCCAATGCAGTGACTGGCGTGCTTCAGGCTGCGTCAGAAATTCTTGTGGCCATTCATGCGGCTAAAACGCCTTCTTGATACCGTAACATCACATATAGTGACGCAAAATTTTATTTCTGCATGCCAAAGTGATCGAACTACATTACTGGCCACCTCTGCATGGTGCAGCGGGTCGTGCTAGGAGCCACGTCTACGCAGCAAGAACTTAATTGAATTACGTGGTTTCACGCGCTCAAACCACTGTTTGATTATGAGGCACGCCCTAGTGGGGGACTCCGGATTAATTTTGACCACCAGAGAATCTTCAACGTGCCCCCAATGCACGGGACACGGGCGTTTCTGCATTTCGACATCTTCTGCAAATGCGGCAGCCGCGGCCACGATCTGATCGCGCGACCTCGTGCTTAACAGCGCAACACCGTAGCCGCTAAGCCACTGCGGCGGGTAGGGAGACATTCAGCGTAGAGAGAACGCACGCAAGGTGATAATATCGCCTGTCTAAGAATGGCCGCGAGCGTGAAGGGAAATCTCAGGTCTCTCGGGTGCAAAGGTTTGCCAATATCAGACAGAAGCTTATCGAACGCATCAAAAAAAAAAGAAAGAAAGAAGCCAGTTCCACGCAGTGAAAACTGTCAAAACAGCGAAGCTGGTGGTCGTTTTCTCAAGTTTGAACTCGTGTTTAGCGCGATTTTCATGAAAGTATTTTGTCTCGTGGTCGTCGTTTTGCTAGATTCGAGCTTCGTTTCCTCATTGCGCACACTCTTCAGTTGGGTGAGGTTGTGACCGAGGCACAGTCTATCACACATCTTGCAGCTGTGGTCGCACTTATGGTCAAAGAATTCTCGCTTGTGCCGTCCATCGGCACCCTCCGTGGGAGGAATTTCTCTGCGTCGACGTCTCTGATCGGCCTCCTACTCTCGAAGTTGGGGGTTAGCTTGCCTCTGCTGACACTTGGCTTCGGTTACCTTCTCTTGAAAGTGGGGGTTGGCTTGCCTCCACCAGCGCTTTCCTTGTGCTTCTCGCTCTCGAAGCTCGGCATTTGCGTGACGTCGGCGCAGCCGCTCGCGCCGGGCGGAATCCATGGGGCGAAAGGGCCCACGCCGGCGATACACCTGCTCCTATACCCCTCTCCCTGTCTCCCTCCCCCTGTGTGACACCGGACAATGGACGGCGATGGCTCGACTTAGTCCGCTGTTAAAAATGCGCCAAGGTTTAGAGGTCTCCCATTTCTTTTCATCGCACGGTAGAGGGAATGAAGCGCCCTCTTTCTTTGTTCGCAGGCCGCTATAAGAAACTTGAGCAAACCCCAATTTGCCTATACGGCTCTCGCATATAGTGTATCGCACAACCTGCACTGTCTCTCTCTTTTTCAGATCTCTGTGCCCGAAGCGGACCGGCATGACACAGGTTCCATCTACAACAAGATGACGCTGCGGGCTTTGTCTGAAATGGTGCCGGTGGTAAGGGCATGCGTAGATGTTTATATCCTTTTTTTTATTTCCAAATATTAATTTGCGTTGCAAGCACGTGCAGCTAAACTTTTTCTTTTTTTTTTCACATGCGAAGTAGGGCATGCGTACGGAGTGCTGACCCGCGGGGTCAGCACTCCGTATACGTGATCGAGCCTTGTATAGTGCTTACCTATTCATATTTTGCGTTCAATAACCACGCTCAATAACCAATAACCACGATAATATGGCGAGTAATGTCCTTGCGTGCTACCAAAGCGTATCACGAGGTTTGAGGTCTGGGTATTTCTTATTTCAATTTCTTTTTAAAATATTTTTTACCAACGTTGTGCCGACAGTCGTGGATAGAACCTCACCGATCTGTCGTTCTTTAATTAATTTATTTTTTCGCTCTTGCTAAGTAAAAGTGCTGATGATAAAAGTAGTTTGTTGCTTTCTTTTGCCACTCTACAACTCGGCTACTGTGTTATATGCGCGTTATTTCCTCTTGTATTTCTTTTTCTGCTCATGACAATTGTAATTTTTAGCCCACCTAAATTAGTGTAGTTTTGTATTTAGCAGTTCATCCGTCGTAATTGTAATTGGGCTTTATTTTAGTTTGCAGCTAATTAGCTATATATATATATATATATATATATATATATATATATATATATATTAACAGACGGTGAATGCACCCAGGCGGATGTACTAAAGCATGCTCTCTTCCTAAAATATTCGCATAATTTTCTCCTCTACTGCACATAGCTTAAAGATGCATACTAAACAGAAAAGGAAAAGCTCACGCAGTATCACAGGTGCGTTCACTGAGCACAGGGCCATCACTTCAAACAGAGAAAAGCCTTATCTGCATCCGGCACCATATCTGTTGCTGCATGCCGTCGCTCTTAGCCCCGGCAACAAAGCGACTATGCAGCGCCTGCTTGCAAAGCTCGTCCGCGATCTCACTGTGGCTCTGGCACGTTCCCGACCCTTCGTTGCCTGCTGCGATCGACGTGCGGCAGTTCAACTGGACCGAGTACCTGTCGGTGTTCCTTCCCGTGGAGGTGTCCCCGGACGAGCCACTGGTGGTCTACTCGGTGCCTTACCTGCAGCAGGTCGGCCAGATTCTGGTCGACACCGACAAACGGTGCGCGGTGCTCCCACTTTGCCCGACAGTGAAACATTGCTTTTTGCTCCGTGCTAGAGTTGCTCGGTTGCACCCGAGTACTGGTGACGTCACAGCCAATCTCTGACGCTCTAGCAGATTGGCTTGCTAAGATAACTTGTGCTTCGGGATTTAGTACGAATTCTCCACACTACGTTGCCAATTTTATGCACTAATAGAAGAAATAATAAAGGCATAAAGAAAAAGAACATGCATCGGAGTGAGCTTTCTACATTGAATAATGTAGCTAGGTGTATGAAAGCATCTAAATATTTGTGTGCACCAAAAAGATTAAAATTCACTGTACACCCCCCCCCCCTCCCCCCCCCCCCCCATTCGGAGAGGATGCTCATATCATGAGCAGTTAATGTTTTCTTTACAACGTTCAGAACCTTACCGATGGACTCTGACAGGTGCAACTTCGCACCGTTGGAGTTACACCTGACAAGAAGACATTCTGGTCCCTAAACAGGTTAACACTTTATCGAGGTTCGAGACCGGGCTAGTTTGGCGTTCCGTGAGAGTGTGAATTACAGCGCTCGTCCTTTTCTGTCCCGGCGCGCGCTGCAATTCATAGTGACACGTGCACGGCCGCCCTTTAACTTCACACCGCAGAAGAAAATCGCCACGACGTCACGCACACATCCGCTGACAAAACTAGTGACGCCGAGTGCGTGCGCGCTCGCAGGACGCTGCACAACTTCGGCGTGTGGCGCCTGGTGAACTACCTGCTGGCCTACCTGGACGGCGAGTACGCGCACAAGCGAAACGCGTTCCGCAAGGTGATGCTGGGCGTGTCGGCGGACAAGGTGCGCTGGAACCACTGCGTTGAGCTCGCGAACAAGAAGATGGGCATGGCCGTCGGCGCGCTGTTCATACGCGACAACTTCGACCCGCACAGCAAGGAAACCGTACGCCCCTTCCTTCCTCAACAGTCTCTCGCGTCAGACATTTGCTCGTGGTGGTTCAGTGTTCGTGCACACATTTCAATAGACCAACCACGTAACTTATCTTAAACGTGCAACCTTGTAAATGGGTATATATAGTTTACATTCCTTAACTATACTACATCTGTTCTTGTAATAAAACGTGCTTATGAATAAATATACTTGGTGCTCTAGTGAGAGCAAGCAAATGTTGCTGAAAGTAGAGAGAGAGAGAGAGAGCAAGATAGAAAAGACGGAGAGGTTAACCACCAGCTAGTTTCCGGTTTGCTACCGTGCACTGGGGTGGGCGATATAGGGGTTGGAAAGAGGGCAAAGAGAGAAAGAAAAGACAACCAGGAACACGCAACAGAAAATGTGTTCGAATCACAGGCGTTCACATAGGCTGGTTGGTCTCGAGAAGCGTAGTAGCGCTTGCACGGCCTTCTGATGCGATGGCAAGTAGCGTCGATGTTGCGAAATTCGTTCTTCCGACAGAGGCTGGTCGCCCAACTGCTTCAGCACGACGGAATGGGATTTCCTCTGCACAAAATACTGCGGGCACTGGCAAAAAACGTGCCGAATCGCTTCCGCGCCGCCGCAAATGTTGCGGTGTCGGCCATCCCTGTGCGGGACGCGTAGGTATTGGTTTAGAGGCGACGCCCGACCACAGCCTACGCAAAAGGGTCGCGTCTCTTCGATGAAGTCTTCGTGGAAGTCCATGGCTTAAGGTTGAATCCAGGGCGTATAAACGGGCGCGCATAAAATGTGCTTCATTCCACTCTGATGCAGTGCACTGGCTTGCAAGTAGGCGAAGCATCCTTGCAGCATCGACCCTAGACAGGCAGCGGGAGGAAGAGGAGGAGGAGGAGGAGGAAGTAAACATTATTGCTCTAGAAAGAGTAATTCAGCGGTCGAGCCGGATGTCTTCATCTTCTATTGGTTGATGACGATCTCCGGCCTGCATGGTTGGCGCCCCTATTCCAGGGCACCACTGAGCGTGGCTGCTCGTCGGGCATGATCCACCAGCCTCCGTTGGAGGCTAGGGTCGCCGCTGGAGAGCACGCTGTCCCACTGCTCCGCACTCGGATTTTCCATTTTGTGGAATGCCTTATTCGCATTGCATTCCCATGTTATGTGTTAAAATGTGGGTGTTGCGCCACACCACGGCCATGTGTCCCTGTACTGACTTGGGAAGATTTTGCTTAATATATGCAAATTTGGGAAAGTTCCTGTCTGCAGCTTTCGCCAGGAAACTGCATGTTGTTGAGTGAGTGTATTGTGGGGCGGGGGATATCTCATCCTCGTCCCTCTATGGTAATTTAGTATGTCAGAGTACGTTGGGATCACTGTCATGAAATCCTCATGGTCTCTGTTTAGGTCCGCTCGGTTTGTATGCTCGCGAGCGATCCTATCAACCCTTTGGTTGCCCTCAATCTCAGTGTGCCCCAGTAGCCAAAATATGGTGCGTCTAATGCGTTTATTCTGTTGGCCAGCGCGGAGGAAGATTTGGAGCGCTTTTTGACCGATTCTGCCGTTAATGTAGTTTCGGCATGCTTCTTTGGAGTCTGTTAGAATTATAAGGGATCTGTTTGTGCGGTAGCCCTCCACAGCTGCTAGAGCAACAGCCATTTCCTTTCCCTCGGTTACCGTACAATCCCGTGCCGACGCGCAAGCGATTTTCCCTATAGTCCGAGTCTATTACTGCCGCGACGGCTCTTTTTTCTTTGTCCCTTCGTTCTCGAGGATATACCGCGGCGTCCGTGTATACCGTGTTCGCCTTGGTTGCTAGGTATTTTTCTACATATTTTGCCCTAGCGTTCCGCCTGGCTGTGTGTAAATTCGGGTCCATGTTTCTTGGCAGGGACCATACCTTGGTGGTGCTGCGATACTCATCGGGTAGGTTTGCCGTTCTTTGTTCTTCCCTTTCAATTTCTTTGTGCCCCAGTTTTGTTAGGAGCTTTCTGCCCGTGGTAGTCTGCTGGAGTCTGAGTAGCTGCGATCCTAATTGTGCTTCTTTGAGCTCCTCGAACAGATTGATAGGCGGTTGTCTTCTACATGGGCTGAACGAGCAGCTTGATCGGCGCGTTCATTGCCGATGATACCACAGTGCTTTGGTAGACACTGAAAAATTATTTCATGTATTTCCTCATTCAGGTTGTGTATTGCCTCTGTGATTTCGAGTATGAAAGCGTTCATGCGGATTGCGCCGCGAGACTGACAGTATACACTGCAGTACCGTCTTTGAGTCGCAGAAAATCAACCAATTGTGCGTTGGTTCATCGTTAACGTGTAGTGCACCTCAAAGCGCTGCGAGTTCTGCTGTCGTCAACGTTGTCAAGTGAGAGGTTTTCAAATTGACAGTGGTGGCTTTTGCTGGAATGACGACAGCTGCGGTAGAGCTGTTCTGCAGGATGGAGCCTTCAGTGCATATGTGGGTGTAATTCCGCTAGTTCTCACGTAATGTGAGTAAGGTAAGCTGCTTAAGAGCCGGCGATGACATATCTGCTTTTTCCCGGACGCCAGATATTGTCAGCTTGATCTTTGGCTGAGTGAGGCACCAAAGAGGAGCCGAAGGTCTCGCAGCAGGTGTGATACAAGATGGTATCGCCTTACGATGTGCGCATACCGTTCGCCAGAACGAGGCACGTGGTCTCTCCGCCGGTAGAAAGGCTTAATGGTGACAAGGGGTCCAGGCAAGGTGCCTTACGAGCACGCCTTGTGCTTCGACTGCGATGTGGGTTTTGATGAGGTTGTCTCTGGCGATTACAGTACTTGCCGCGTCGACACACTTCGAGGAAGACCTAGACAAATCCTGAGCGCTTGGGCTTGAACACTTTATATAGTACTTAGGTTTGTTTTATTTGCGTTAGTTAATGCTCGCAATCTGTGCTGCAAAAAGCGGGGAAAGAATACGCTATATAGTTGCAACATAGCGCTTGTGGACATTCCCCAAGTCTTTCCAGCGAAGAACTTCAAAAGGTGACAGAAAGTCAACCGCTTTTCCATGTACAGTACATGGGGGCTCCATGAGATGTCTCTGTCAATTATGACACCCAAGAATTTGCATGACCTGTAAATATTATCATCTGCTCATTAATTAATACACGTAGTGCGTCATGAGCTTACGCGTAAGTACCACAAGTGCACATTTATCAAATGAAATCTCTAGGCCTTGATTGCGTTGTCTGAGTGGCAGCTTTTTGGAGCCTTGCGCACAGCTGTAAGCCTGTCACTACAGACGCTCAAGCGCATATGTCGTCCACGTACATTCATAATTTAACTGTGCCTGGATGGTGATCAAGGAGACTAATCAGCGTGAGGTTAAACAGCGCAAGGCTCAGTACGCCGCCCTGGGGTACGCCACAATCATCATCATCATCATCAGCCTGGTTACGCCCACTGCAGGGCAAAGGCCTCTCCCATACTTCTCCAACTACCCCGGTCATGTACTAATTGTGGCCATGTTGTCCCTGCAAACTTCTTAATCTCATCCGCCCACCGAACTTTCTGCCGCCCTCTGCTACGCTAGCCTTCCCTTGGAATCCATTCTGTAACTCTTAATGACCGTCGGTTATCTTCCGTCCTCATTACGTGTCCTGCCCATGCCCATTTCTTTTTCTTGATTTCAACTACGATATCATTAACTCGCGTTTGTTCCCTCACCCAATCTGCTCTTTTCTTATCCTTTAACGGTACACCTATCACTCTTCTTTCCATAGCTCGTTGCGTCGTCCTCAATTTAAGTAGAACCCCTTTCGTAAGCCTCCAGGTTTCTGCCCCGTAGGTGAGTACTGGTAAGACACAGCTGTTATAAACTTTTCTCTTGAGCGATAATGGCAACCTGCTGTTCATGATCTGAGAATGGCTGCCAAACGCACCCCAGCCCATTCTTATTCTTCTGATTATTTCAGTCTCATGATCTGGATCCGCAGTCACTATCTGTCCTAAGTAGATCTATTCCCTCACCACTTCCAGTGCCTCACTACCTATCGCAAACTGCTGTTCTCTTCCGAGACTGTTAAACATTACTTAAGTTTTCTGCAGATTAATTTTTAGACCAACCCTTCGGCTTTGCCTCTCCAGGTCAGTGAGCATGCATTGCTGTTGGTCCCCTGAGTTACAAAGTAAGGCAATATCATCAGCGAATCGCAAGTTACTAAGGTATTCTCCATTAACTCTTATCCCCAATTCACCCCAATCCAGGTATCTGAATACCTCCTGTAAACACGCTGTGAATAGCATTGGAGAGATCGTATCTCCCTGCCTGACGCCTTTCTTTATTGGGATTTTGTTGCTTTCTTTATGGAAGACTACGGTGGCTGTGGAGCCGCTATATATATCTTTCAGTATTTTTACATACGGCTCGTCTACACCCTGATTTCGCAAAGCCTCCATGACTGCTGAGGTTCCGACTGAATCAAACGCTTTCTCGTAATCAATTAAAGCTATATATAAAGGTTGGTTATATTCCGCACATTTTTCTATCACCTGATTGATAGTGTGAATATGGTCTATTGTTGAGTAGCCTTTACGGAATTCTGCCTGGTCCTTTGGTTGACGGAAGTCTAAGGTGTTCCTGATTCTATTTGCAATTACCTTAGTAAATACTTTGTAGGCAACGGACAGTAAGCTGATCGGTCTATAATTTTTCACGTCTTTCACGTCCCCTTTCTTGTGGATTAGGATTATGTTAGCGTTCTTCCAAGATTCTGGTACGCTCGAGGTCATGATGCATTGTGTATATAGGGTGGCCAGTCTTTCTAGAACAATGTTCCCACCATCCTTCAACAAATCTGCTGTTACCTGATCCTCCCCAGCTGCCTTCCCTCTTTGCATAGCTCCCAAGGCGTTCTTTACTTCTTCCTGCATTACTTGTGGGATTTCAAATTCCTCTAGACTATTCTCTCTCACATTATGGCCCTGTGTGCTACTGGTACTGTATAAATCTCTATAGAACTCCTCAGCCACTTGAACTACCTCATCCAAATTAGTAATGATATTGCCGGCTTTGTCTCTTAACGCATAAGTCTGATTTTTGCCTATTCCTATAGTTTCTTCTTCACTGCTTTTAGGCTTCCTCCGTTCCTGAGAGCATGTTGAATTCTATCCATATTATACTTCCTTATGCCAGCTGTCTTACGCTTGTTGATTAACTTGGAAAGTTCTGCCAGTTCTATTCTAGCTGTAAGGTTAGAGGCTTTCATACATTGGCGTTTCTTGATCAGATATTTCGTCTCCTGCGATAGCTTACTGGCATCCTGTCTAACGGAGTTACCACCGACTTCTATTGCACATTCCTTAATGATGCCTACAAGATTTTCGTTCATTGCTTCAACACTAAGGTCCTCTTCCTGAGTTAAAGCCGAATACCTGTTCTGTAGCTTGATCTGGAATTCCTCTATTTTCCCTCTTACCGCTAACTCATTGATCGGCTTCTTATGTACCAGTTTCTTCCGTTCCCTCCTCAGGTCTAGGCTAATTCGAGTTCTTACCATCCTATGGTCACTGCAGCGCACCTTGCTGAGCACGTCCACATCTTGTATGATGCCAGGGTTAGCGCAGAGTATGAGGTCTATTTCATTTCTAGTCTCGCCGTTCGGGCTCCTCCACGCCCACTTTCGGCTATCCCGCTTGCGGAAGAAGATATTCATTATCCGGATATTATTCTGTTCCGCAAACTCTACTAATAACTCTCCCCTGCTATTCTTAGTGCCTATGCCATATTCCCCCACTGCCTTGTCTCCAGCCTGCTTCTTGCCTACACTGGCATTGAAGTCACCCATAAGTATAGTGTATTTTGTTTTGACTTTACCCATCGCCGATTGCACGTCTTCATAGAAGCTTTCGACTTCATGGTCATCATGACTGGATGTTCATATTCAGGTTCATATTCCAATGGCGGCCTGTCCGGAGCCAGGGATTCTTAGCATCCTCTGCTGCGTCGCAGGTCTGACCGCCGCCGTGGTCAGTTGCTTCGCAGCTGCTGGGGACTGAGGGCCGGGGTTTGGTTGTTGTGTTCATATAGGAGGTTGTGGCCAAGTACTGCACCAGGTAGGCCAATCCTGCTCTGGTGAGGGAGTGCGTTACCGGTTCTGGTCACCGGGATCAGGCCACACTCCAGGCCTGTTTATGCAATTTTATCAACACGCGGATTTTTTTTTAATCCGGTGGAAAACTGCGCGGCACCGGGATTCGAACCACGGACCTCTTGCACGCGAGGCGGGTGTTCTAGCTCTACGCCACCGCTGCACCTGCGGCCGTCCTCGGTGCTCACAAGGAAAGATTGCATAGAACGACAGCTGTGTATCCATCGAAACATCCGAAAAGCCGATGCATATTCCTTCCAGAGCGGCGAGAATCACTTCATGTGTAACGTTGTCGTGCGACCCTTTGACGTCGAGGAACAAAGAAGCGCAGACACGTCTACATCCTTTTTTGGTGATGAACGTAGGTAACCAGCTGGACGACATTATCAATCGATGAGCGGTCACCTCGGAAGCCTGCCGTGGCATCTGGGCAGACGTTTTGGTATTCCAAGTATCACTCCGGGCGTGGATGACCATCCTCTCCATCACTTCGCCCTTACAGCTCGCCAATGCAGTCGGGCGATACGATCAAAGCTCCAACTGAATTCTGGGTTTTATGTGCCAAAACCACGATTTGATTATGACGCACCCCGTAGTAGGCGACTCCGAATTAATTTTAACCACCTGGGGTTCTTTAACGTGCCGCCAATGCACGGGACACGGGCGTTTCTGCATTTCGCCCCCATCTAAATGCGGCCGCCGCCGCCGGGATTTGATCCTGCGACCTCGTGCTTAGCAGCGCCACACCATAGCTGCTAAGCCACCACGGCGGGTAAAGTTCCAGCGAAGACTTGCCAGGCTTCAGTAACGGAACTATGCGACTAGTCTTCCAGCTTGTGGGGAGTGTGCCAGCTCGCCAGGATTCATTATGGTAGATCCATGCGTGGTCACGTGGTGGCGGGAAGCTTATGGAATGTGATACGTTGTTGGAAGCTGCGAGTTGCCCGGATACTCTGGCAAAGAAGTATTCTGCGACATTAATCTCTGGTCAAAGTTCAAAGAGGGTCAGAGTGTTGAATGAAGACCGCTGTACGGGTGGTGTCAGCCCTCGTACCGTCCTCCATAAGTGCTATAGCGGCTTACGAGTGTCTAGCGAATCACAGAAAGCAGTCCAGAGTTCTGAATCCAGCTTTTCTAACCAGCGCTGTATCTTCTTTTGTAAGCGTCTAGCAGTCCGTATATCGCCCATTGAATTCATCATGATCATGATCATCAGCAGCAGCAGCCTATTTTATGTCCTTTGCAGGACGAAGGCCTCTTCCTGCGATTGCCAATTACCCCTGTCCTGCGCCAACCGATTCCAACTAGCGCCCGCGAATTTCTTAATTTAATCGCACCACCTAGTCTTCTGCCGTCCTCGACTGCGCTTCCCTTCACTTGGCACCCATTCTGTAACCCTAATGGTCCATCGGTTATTTAACCTGCACACTACATGACCTGCCCAGCTCCAAGTTTTCTATTAATGTCAATTCGACTATCGGCTATACCCGTTTGCTCTCTGGTCCAAACCGCTACATTTCTGTCTATTAACGTCATGCCTAGCATTCTTCGTTCCATCGCTCTTTGCGCAGTCCTTAACTTGTTCTCAAGCTTCTTTGTCAGTCTGCAAGTTTCTGCTCCATATGTCAGCACTGGTAAAATGCACTGATTGTACACCTTCCTTTTCAATGATAATGGTAAGCTTCCAGTCAGGAGCTGACAATGTCTGCCGTATGCGCTCCAACCCATTTTTATTCTTCTGTTAATTTCCTTCTCATGATCAGGGTTCCCTGTGAGTATTTGACCTAGGTAAATGTACTCTTCACAGGTTCTAGAGGCTGACTGGCGATCCTGAACTCTTGTTTCCTTGCCCTGCTATTCATGATTATCTTTGTCTTCTGCATATTAATCTTCAACCCCATTCTTACACTCTCTCTGTTGAAGTCCTCAATCATTTGTTGTAACTCGTCTCCAGTGTTGCTGAACAGGATAATGTCATCTGCAAACCGAAGGTTGCTGAGATATTCGCCGTCGATCCTTACTCATGAGCCTTCCCAATTTAATAGCTTGAATACTTCTTCCAAACACTCAGTGAATAGCATTGGAGAGATTGTGTCTCCTTGTCTGACCTCTTTCTTCATAGATGTCTCCCTACTTTTCTTGTGTAGAATTAAGGTAGCTGTGGAATCTCTGTAGATATTGAATTCATGCGTCGGTATCTACGTTCGACACATCGCCGGATTGCTCGAAGTCACTCTAAATTCTATTTTAAACCCTGTAAATTTCGAGGAGCACATTAGAGTACGCGTATTGTCTTGCACTGTGCTCTTGACTTTGTCTTACTAATTCTGCAAAAATATGCATTGGCATAGGTCTTCCATAACAAGCTGGAATTTGGGCCAGTCCACTGTTTGAATTGTATTACTTGATTTGGAAGGGGACAGTCGTCTGATGTTGACATACGCGGGAATATGGTCACTCCCGTGCCTTTCAATGTCCATAAACCATCCAATACGTCTGATGAGACTTGCTTAGACGAAGGCCAAGTCAAGACAGCTGCTGTATGTGAAGCCGCTTAAAAATGTAGGACTGTCGTGACTTAAAGCCCAGCGCTAAATCTCGGAGGCGAATGATAACAAGTATCTGCATTTTGCGTTGATTTTCGTACTTCCACAGAGTGTATGATGAGCGTTGAAGTCCCCGATGATAATCCATGGATCAGGAGATGTTGACAGGATGTCCCGTAATCTTTTGGAATCAAATGTACTTGAAGGTGATAGATAGGTACTCACAACAGTGACGGTAAGTCTTTTCTTCTTTACAGTTCTGCATACGTACTGGTTATCGTCCTGAGGCGGTACAGGCTAAATAATTTAAGTGATGTCGCGGCAAATAAACACCATAACCTTGCTGTTTTCCCCGGTAGTTGACGACATAAATAATCCATAGCCTGAAAGCTTTCGACAAGTTCGGCTCGCAGATGATGATGATGGGAAACCTGTTGGCGTGCACGAACCATCCGAAATCGGCGATGCGCGATCGGAGTCCCCGGGCTGTTCTTGCTGTTTCTCGGACCTCGGCCCGAGTTCCTGGTGAGCCATGTCTTGTTCGAGGGGTGCCAACACCGGACTTAATGTGTCCAGTACTTGCAGTGCACTTCTGGCTGGCGTTGTGTGCATGTTGTTCATCAACACGCGTATGGCATTCATTAAGGGTCGCAGTAGAGGCACCATTTGCTGATCTGTATGTTGCACCTCATCCAATGGAGCAGTTTGCTGTACCGTATGCAGCAACTGCTGCTACTCCTCTATAGGTCGTGTACCTTGAAGCGGGGGCCATTCATTTGCAGAGAGACATTTCGTAGTTTTCTGCCGCCCAACGCCAGCGTTTGCTGCGCTGGGAACTGTAGATGATGTTGTTGCTTGAAGAAGTAACGTATTTTTCGAAGCTGTCGCAGTCAATGAGGACCGCCGATGGCGACGTCGTCTAAGACAGACTGTTTCAGCGGCCTCTTTGTTGATTGAATTGTCGCTAACCATTTCTTTGAGCACAGAAAATTATTTCCTAATATTCGGGTAGTCTTTGAAAGAGGCACTGTGAGCGCCTTGAAAGTTAGGCCACTTCAAAACAGTCGCACTACAGTTTTGTTCTGACTGGGGCTCGGCGCATCGGGGACACATAGCATAATTTGTGCAAACACCCTTCACATGGCCAATCCTCCAGCAGTTGTAACATTGCAGCAGTTTTGGAACAAACGGCCGAACCGTGTGGCGGAAGTGGCCAACTTTCACGTAGGAGGGAAGGTAGTCAGTCACCCTTGAATGTTAACTTCACGCAACGTGCCTTACCAAGACGTCCGGCGTGCGCAATAACAATGTTCTCACTTGCTGGTTTTATGACCCCTGGAAGGTCTGCATCAGGGATTTCAATGTCGATGTCATAAATGACTCCTACAATGGTGGTACCATCTGCTGGAACAATGGATCGATGCTTTGTGTAGAGGGCTCAGCGCACTCGTGGTCATCACGCCGATAGCCAAGACGTTTTACCGTGTGTTTAGACTCGCATCCTTGACGTTGTTCGTTACAGCGTTCTAAAAAATAAGAACAGTGCTTGCCTGTTGAGGACGCGCAAATTGTCAGTGGCGTTCAGGACAGTACGAGGCCATCGTTGAGGCGCTGTTTTTAAGTGAACGAACATGACATCGAAGATGCTTCGCTTGGCTTTGCCATGCAAGATAGGTTCAAAACCATCTCGCGCTGACTTGTCAGCTGATGCGGAGTACAGCTCAGTGTTCTCACTGTTGCTAGATGTATTTCCTCGCTTCCTCGAAGCGATTCCCGCTGATCAACCAGAACCCAACGAGGCCTCATCCATCCCCGCGGGATGTGGCGCGGCAGACCCCACAACAGCAGCGAAAAATTCAGAAAAGCAGAGAAGGGCAGGCTTATGACGACGCCGCCGAAAAAGAAGCCTCAATTAATGGCACAAACCCACTGCGGGGATAGGCCACGTAGCGGGTTGTAATAGGATTGAAAAATTAAATAAATTAGTTAATAAGTAAATAAGGTTGTGTTCCAGAAAAGACGCACTTCGTCGTCGTCCCCATGGTGAAAGTAAATTAACATTGTGGAAAAGCTTCACAAAGCGCTTCGTTATGTAATTCCATGTTATGGGGGCAGATTGCTTACCTTTCACTCACTATTCGCAGAAAATGTAGCTAAGGCTCAACTTGTGTTCGTAGAAAATTTCAATTTGTCGAAGAAATTGCTTTACTGCTCCCGAATGCATGTAATTCCTGCATTTCAATAGTCACCAACATTTATTTAAGACTATTCAGTGCCTTATTTCTTCTCGCGATCTATTTCACTCTTTCATATTAAAACGACAGTGAACGGTTCATTACCGCAAAATTAGGAGAAGGATTTCCTCCACCTTGCGGGCTTGACGCAAGGCTGATTTGCCACATTTGCAAAATTTTCTAATTTCTCGCGCCTGCGAGTGCAGTTTCGAGACAATAGCTGATTAACGGAAATGTTTAACGTCGTTGTATCGGTTTTGTGCGTGTGGTGTGCAGGCGCTGGAGATGATACACAACATTCGCGAGGCTTTCAACGAGCTGCTCAAGGAGAACGACTGGATGGACACCGAGACACGCAAGGTCGCCGAAGAGAAAGTACGCGAGGTTGTCTTTGTGCCGCTGCAGCACACCGCGACGCGAGTAGCCTTCCTTATCCACTGACGCAGAGCGAACATGTGTCACCTCACGAAAAAAATTAAAGCTTTTATACCAGGACCTCAATGAATACATAAGTACACTGCATTCGATATAAGGAAACCTAAGACGTCCTTTGCCGAGGTGTTTTCTTTCTTTTCCGCGAAAGGTAGCTCATAACATATACGTTTAACTGTCGAGCTATTTGTCAAAAGTGTATATTGTAGAAGGGTTGTAAACTGAGCTTGTCGGTGCTTGCATACGTCACGTATTTGGGGTCAGACTTGTTCCCAAATATTCATCTATAGACTGTTCTCCATCTCGCAATTCGTTTGCAGCACTGCCGATGGTACGAGGCGCACACAGATAATATCCTTGCGCAGCGGAATATAGTTCCAGACATAAGTGTCTGATTATTAATGGGATTAGGGAGTTTTGTTTTTGCTTGGTACGTGATACGTTACATGTGAGGACTTTTGTGCATGCACATCGCATAACGTGAAACGCGAATTACTATGACGGTCAGTAGACGACGCGGTGCGGATGAGCACATCTCGAAGGGTATTTGGCCTTCCTATTGGCATAGTCCTGCGGCTCTATAGTGCTGTAAACGACTTTTGCGATGAAGTATAGGCACCTTACAAGTCATGCAAAAGATACATTGAATGGAAACTTTGCAATCAATGCAATTTGCAATTGGTTACAAACGTGTGCAATCAACGACGCAGTTAATTGCAAGCTAATGTTTTGTTATTTTTCACAGGAAACACGAAACGTAAAGCTACACTCCTTTAGATGCGCACTCTTGATCAAAGAAACGGTAAAAGCAAATAAGGTAAAGAACGACAGTGCATCACAGCCATTACAAGAATGTATAGCTCAGCAGTTCTACGAGACAAACTCCCTTCTGCAATGCGGTAAAATGTACAAGTTCGTTAGCTGGCACCGATCCATGATTACAGATTCTTGTCTTTCTTTGGAAAGTCTCATTACCGCTACAATCATGTTTCTTTCTACACACCGTAAGTTCCGAAGCATTTACACCATTGTTTATAACCTCCGACACTTATCTTTTTTTCATTACCTGGTACTCGAACCACACCTCAGTTTTGCTTTGCTCGCTGGCACAAGCCATCAAAGACAGGTTTCGCATAGATGTCAATCACCTGTCAGTTCTCAAGTGTCATTTAATAATTATGACTGCAATTAAAAAAATATCGCAACTTCGTTTTTTCAGCAAGGAGCTGAGGCAGCAAAATACAAAGCTTTATTAAAAAGCCGACACTAACGCGTTCTGCGCCCTACTATCGTCTTGCTGGTCGCGAATCGTATGACAAAAACGAAGCGCGAAACGTATCGCTCTCAACCGCAGTGTCACGTGACCGCCATAGAAAGTGTCTGCTCCCTTCTCTGTTTCTGTCCACAGGCCAATGCTATGAATGAAAGGATCGGCTATCCGGAACTTCTCACCAATCCGTACGAGCTGTCAAAGGAATATGACTCGGTGAGCCACGTTTGTTACGCTCACTTACGATTAAGTTCTCTAAGCAGTGCGGATTACTCAGTGAGGATTACTCATTACACCTGTTATGTAAACTGCTTTGTAACGTCAGTAACAGAATTCATTTCTCCTCCTTTCGATGCAGCGCTTAGCAGCTTCCGCTTGTTACCGTGCCGCCGTTCAGTCGTAGCTTCATTGCCTTGTGTTGCCATCGTGTGGGTCGCTCTATCGGCGCGCGCAAACCTAGCTAGGCGTGTCATGGTTTCTTTTTGCGTACTCGTTTGCTCCTTCCCGATTTATTTAATGGACACAAGGTAAGCAAAAACGACCCTCGGGGTAAACAAGACAATCCTTATTGAGCAGCATCCTTGAATATGCACATTTGACCACAACGTCGTGCCAAATCAACCAGCTTCTCCAAGATGCATGTGCGAACTTGTCTTTGAGGAGTACTTTAAAGGGCAGCGACGGGCAAGAACACAACGACAGCCCCAGGACAATCGGTTGTCCTGTGGTTGTCACTCGTTGGTCCTTACAAAGCACTCGTGGTGAATTCCAACAAAGTAGCCGCGCCTCGTCATCTTGTTATTTGTCGGGACGCAACTCGGCTTTGAAAGGGCCATTTGGGTCCGCCCCTGCGAAACAGTGCGTACCGGTGTTAGTTCACCCGAGCACCCCCGTCACGAGGCCTTGACAGTGGTTTTGATGGGCTGCCGCAGTTGGTGGTGCACGAAGACCTGTACCTGGACAACGTGTTCAACATCCTGCAGTTCGAGGCCACCCGCAACCAGCTCAAGCTACGACAACCCGTCAACAAGGAGAAGTGAGCGAACGATATACTACGCTGTTTTTGCTTTCCGCGCATGCCTCAGCGCACAAGGTGGGTGCGGGAGCTGGAGTGGGTGAGAGTCAAAGACAGCAAGTAGCAATGGAGACGGAAACAAACACTCGATAACGAGCAAAGGACCCGTCGGACACACAAACCACGAATGCGCGTACGCGACAGGTGCGGGTGTGCTCGGCAGCTGACTCCGGCAAGATCCTTTTGACGCATCGGCGTCCTCGTTTAAGCGATTCGGTTTTGATAGAGATAAATTATTTGTAGTAGTAGTGCCGCCTCGATTCCAGATCCACAGTGCAAGGGCGAGGTAACGGTTCGCAACACCACGGCGCGCTGCTGCCCTCTCAGTGGCAACAGCCCTAGTAGAAAAACTGTCAAGTCTCTTCCGCCAGTGACCTAACTCCTCGACTCGGTCGGCCTGCCCAGCCCTGTGCCACGCTGTTTGACCCTACTCGCCCCGCTGCTAGATCGACCTATTATATCAACTGAAAGACATGTTCTTGACCCGGCGGCCCAGGAGAGCACTACGCAGTTAGGACGATACACCTGCACCGTATGCGTCTGTCTCCGCAAAGAGTGCAACAGTTTTACGGCTCCTACGCGGAAGAGCCGCCAAACATTTCTCTATCGCAGAGCTGCGAGGCTGGTGAATTCTCTCCAATGACTTACAACTCACACCACAAACGCAGCTAACGACAACGTAGTGCAAATATGTTAAATTCGCGTTCAATTAATGTACTCTTTCTTATGAAATGCGCCTGTAATACTATTATCATTTATGACAGTTTTGGAAACAGTCAAATGAACGCAGCAGGCTTTCTTGTGCGAGCACCGTCGCAAGGTGTAGGAAAGAGCTGCTCAAGGTACGTTAGCGCTGTTCTCACATAAACGCACATGTAGAGTAACCTGCGGCACGCATATTAATTCGAAAGAAGTAATATAGATTCAGACTAAATTCAGAGTTTCCGTCAGCCATAAAATGATGACATCTTACGCGAGGATGAGCCAGTACATCATAACGAGATATTCACGGAAGTCTTGCACAGTGGAATTTCCTTCTTTTTTTTTTAGAATTTTTCCTCGTTTCATCCAACTTAGAAAGCACAGAACGGGAAGAGTTCCTTTCCCGCATCGTAATGCACCGAAACCAAATGACCCGCGACGATGGTTCTTCCGAGGCGTTAGTGGAGGCACGCCATCGTAAGCGCAGTTTTGCTTCCTCCCTATTTGCAGATGGACTACGGAACCAGCCGTAGTGAACGCATTTTACAACCCAAACAAGAACGACATCGTCTTCCCGGCCGGCATTCTTCAGCCTCTCTTCTACAGCCACCATTTCCCCAAGTGAGTGTTCCACTCTTTCTTTTGGCCATTAAAGCTGAACAGCTAAGAACAGCGCAGCGTTGAGTCACATAAGAGCAAGCAAGTAAAGGGCACTGCGTTTGCTTGCAGGCATCACGCACCCGAAAAGCGTTACTGCGCAAGTTCTTCAACTTACGGATCATTAGGCCAGTCATAGCAGGCGCTACGTCACCGACACACCAACCAGGACCGCTTTCACTATAATATTCACAAATGCTTATATCATCGCTAACGTATGGGTCCATCCTATGCAATCTATAGACACTGCTCGCCGTAAAGGTATACGCGAAAATGTGTGCAGTATGAAATATAATGGCTGTATAGCGGTTCGAAGGGCTGCGATGTCTGGAGGATGGGCTTGCTTCGATGCGTAAAGCTCGTAAATAGAAGCCTGGTCTGCCGTTTAGCTAATTGACTTCTGCTCCGGGGAAGCCTTTAGGAAACAAAAAGAAACAGTGAACAAAAAAGTGCAGCTCATGAATTTATTTACCCGAGTAATATGGTGTAGTGCAAAGCATGTGGCTTTCATTAAAGCGGCACAAGTGTTCATACTTTTGTGTATAAAGTAACTTCAACAAAAAATTTGCCTGTGGTAATTATGTATCAGTTGCTTTCGAGCCCGTAGAACAGCAGGTCCAATGCAAACCGCGCGTTTCTTGTAATCATCCTGCTCAGTTAATGAGGTACTGTAGCGCACAGGCACCGCCAGAAGGAAGGCACACATCAGCCTCGTCAGCCGTTCTTGTTTGCCGTGATTTTACCCGCCGTGGTTGCTCAGTGGCTATGGTGTTGGGCTGCTGAGCACGAGGTCGCGGGATCGAATCCCGGCCACGGCGGCCGCATTTCGATGGGGGCGAAATGCGAAAACACCCGTGTGCTTAGATTTAGGTGCACGTTAAAGAACCCCAGGTGGTCGAAATTTCCGGAGCCCTCCACTACGGCGTGCCTCATAATCAGAAAGTGGTTTTGGCACGTAAAACCCCATAATTTGTTTGCCGTGATTTTATGAGGTGAAGATCCTGGGCAGAAGCAAAGCCTATGAACCGCTGGAAGCGTTTTACAAAAAACAAAATATATATGTAATACATGTGTGAGTCAAACTTTTGTTGTATTGTATAACGCGGAGCATGGTTTCTTTAAATATTTCAAATTATCTCACTGGCTTTGTTAAGCACCCTCTGTAGTCCGTAGGTTGTGGCGGGTGCGTCTGCGCGTTCGCAAACGCACATAGCCGCCTTTCGAATAAAGTAGTTAGTACAGCGCCTGTGATGTGTATCCGCGTCTTCTCTGTGGTTGTGGTCGTGCGCTGCATTAAGTCGTTAAGTAAGCACCCACTGGCCCGGCAGCACTTCATCCCACGCAGTATATCCTGCTCAGGCTTTACTGGTGTTCAGACTGCACCTGGTTGTGGAGCGTCCGAGGACTTGCGAGTTTACCGGTTATTCTAGATCCGCTGCAGAAAGACAGCTTTAAGTGCAGGAGCGCGCCATTCGACATAATACAGTACGACTTGCGGCTGTGCGCCTTTGTTTATACCACAGCTTCGTCGTTGCTCTTTCAACCCGCGTACTCACAAGGTAGTTAAACTTATTTTCATGGCAGGAGTAGTATCAGGCAAACAATAGTGAAGGTGGAGTGTATAATCAGGAGCGTTATAAAACAGCCGAGTCACGGTCGGCCAATCCGCACTGGAATGGCCTACAGTCCCGCATGCGGCAACTGCAGCTGCGAGGAGACAGTCGCACATCTCCCCTGAGACTACCCTCGCTACAGCGTGAAAAGGACTCCATAATGCGCTAGATTCACTGGACAATCGCCATTTCTCGGAAGAGAGAATTCTGGGACACTTGCCCAGGCTGTCCTCAAGCTTCACTTCCCGAGGACATGCAGACTTCCCGACGGATGTGCGTGCTGCATCGCATCCTGTGCGCGCTTTGATTTCTCCCTTTTCTTCCCTATTTTTTTTATTTCACTTCAGATGCCCTTCCATAGCTTTATTCCCCTATACTACTCAACCCTGTACAAAGGAGCCGGCTGGTTTTACACTTGTCAAGCTCCCTTTCTTTCCCTCTCTTTTTCCTCCTCTTCTTCTAATTGATAGTCTTCAAGCAGCACACACGTCACGTTTGCCTGATGTTGTGCATACATTTAACGTAAGAGCGAACTGTAAATGGCGCCAGAGTCTTGTCACCCTGCAGGATACATTTTCCTGCGTTTGGCTGAATACCAGCCCAACAGATGACTCGGTGTTTCATACTAGATCATAATTCTACATCAACCACTGCAGAGCTTGTGGCTATTCGGGAAGCGATTCGCCACATCTGCGGGGAAAGACCTCAAGAGTGGTGCATTTTCACGGACTCAAAACCCGCTCTGCAAATTTTGGGATGCTTCCTGCGCCACACCGCATATCAGGTTCTGGCACTGCAGATCACCGAGCTACTTTCATGCGCTCAAGAAAAACACCACCGCATAGTGTTCCAATGGATCCCGGGACACTGTGGGCTCAACGGTAATGAGATGGCCGATGCTGCAGCAAGGCGTGCCCTCAGCAATGGCCTGCGAACTGTAGTGCCATTCTCCAGACCGGACATCACATGCCTGCTGTCGGAATTAATGAGGAGTGCGACGAGAAGATACTGGGCCCAGCCAGACGCTCGTCACGTCCGCCTTAAAAGGCTGGATAGAGATATGAAATTTCCTATTCTGCGTGGAATTCCACGCCCTCATACATGCCTGATACACAGACAGCGATTAGGCGTCGCCTTCACGAGCAAATATTTGCACATTATTGGACGGACAGACTCCCCGGACTGTTCAGTGTGTGGCGCTGTAGAGACTATAGATCATGTGCTCGTGGTGTGCCCTGAGTATGCGCGCGAAAGACTGACAATGGCAGATACCTTGAGACATTTACACAATGGACCACTGTCGGAGGACCTCTTGCTAGGCGCATGGCCACAGAGTTGGCAGACGACAGAGACAATGCGTGCTCTTTCACGTTTCCTAGGTGACACGGGCCTGGACTCACGCCTGTGATACCAGTTGTGTAATGTGTCCTTCACCTCGTTCCTCCCATTATCATCCCCCATTGTGACCCTTTTTCTTCCCCTCTTCCCCTTCCCTTACGTAGAGTAGCAGGCCAGATGCTCCATTATCCGGCCGACCTCTCTACATTTTCCAGTCATTAAAATACTTCTGCGTTTGGCGAAATGGGTAAGGTTACTTAAATTATGTCCTCGAGCTATAATATGAATATAAAATATATCCTTCCCGTCCTCTCCGTTACCAGCATTTCCCTCATGAATAATATATGTATGTATGTATGTATTATGTATGTATGTATGTATGTATTTATGTATGTATGTATGTATGTATGTATGTATGTGTTGATTGATTGATTGATTGATTGATTGATTGATTGATTGATTGATTGATTGATTGATTGATTGATTGATTGATTGATTGATTGATTGATTGATTGATTGATTGATTGTCTGCCGCGCAGGTCCCTCAACTACGGTGGCATAGGAGTTGTCATAGGTCACGAGATTACTCACGGCTTCGACGACAAAGGTAACAAACGAGACACTATTATAACGTTAACTATGTGAGTCCGGATATATATATATATATATATATATATATATATATATATATATATATATATATATATATATATATATATATATATATATATATATATGTATATATATATATTCAGGTAGTATGTGTGAGTTTATTGAACAGTTGCCTGAACGCAAAAAAAGATCACGTACTCGTGACGTCTGTAGCAGAAAGGGTGTTCCCCATCCGCCGCCAAAGTTTCTGAGCGGTGGCGCTGGCTAACACTCCCGAGGTTAGTTCTAGCAGTAAAACGTAATACCCAAGAAAGTGGATGGGAAAGCGACGCCGCGGTAGCTCATTTGGTAAGAGCGCCGCACGCGTAATGCGAAGACGTGGGATCGTTCCCCACCTGCGGCCAGTTGTTTTTACAGCAAAGGTGTTTATGGCTAGGTTCTGGCGGATCTCGTCTACGTGGACATAGACTAACAATTTTACATGCGTGGGCCGATCCCGAAGATTGTCAAATGCTGGGCCGACCCGCAGCGAAGGTGAAGCAGGCGTTAACCACTCCATACGTGGGCCGATCCCGAAGATAGTGCAATACCGGGGCTACCCACGACAGAGGTGCAGTTCGCCATTAAGGAGCCCACATTCAGCTTCGCTAGTCATCCTTCTTCACAGAGTGGATGGGCACTGCATCTTTTTGTCCATTTTCATTTCCATTAGTTTACCATTTATTTAATTCTGAAAGTACAAGTAATTTCTCCTATGTTGTCCTTGATGTCTTTGTATGCTTCTCATAATATACACAGGGTGTCCCAGCGAAGTGTGGCGAAAGCTTAAAAATATTCGAATGCCACGTAGCTGGACAGAAAGGTAATGTCTGCAGTCGCTCAGTTTATTTTTTTATATTCCGCCTAATTCCATAATTAGTCTTAATTAATTAATCAGCTTCTCAAACATTAAAATTAGATGAAAAATGTCGATGAGAAAATTGTAGAGCAGCATGAAAAAGTGCTTATACAGTTTTCTGTTGCTCAATACGTGCTACATAAAACAGTTTTCATCATCATCATCATCAGCCTGGTTACGCCCACTGCAGGGCAAAGGCCTCTCCCATACTTCTCCAACTACCCCGGTCATGTACTAATTGTGGCCATGTTTTACCGAGCGTGAAAACAGTTTTACCGAGCGTGAAAGACGCCCGCGAGTACAGGCAAAGCGCCTCGACCGGCCAGTCGGCGGCAATTTCGGGCATATTATTCGCGGGCTTCTTCTGGAATCCCCCACGCACGCACACAAGCACACGCGGAAAAATCGTTGCAAGCACAACTATCTATAGAGCTGTCAGTGCAGAGGCTATTGCGAGATCACTATAAATAGGCTTGAAACGGTGTTCTAAACGACCTGTCATGAACCAGGAGATCGTAAACACAACCCAACGGCTGCACGAAAGCATCTTTTGAAAGCACTCGGCAACACAACATCATGTCTCCGGAGTAAAGCATTTATAGGGGGGCAAACTACACTGTGGCTTTGCTTCCATGCTGAAAACAATCTTGCTCTCCATTTCCCATGTGAGTGAGTGAGTGAGTGAGTGAGTGAGTGAGTGAGTGAGTGAGTGAGTGAGTGAGTGAGTGAGTGAGTGAGTGAGTGAGTGAGTGAGTGAGTGAGTGAGTGAGTGAGTGAGTGAGTGAGTGAGTGAGTGAGTGAGTGAGTGAGTGAGTGAGTGAGTGAGTGAGTGAGTGAGTGAGTGAGTGAGTGAGTGAGTGAGTGAGTGAGTGAGTGAGTGAGTGAGTGAGTGAGTGAGTGAGTGAGTGAGTGAGTGAGTGAGTGAGTGAGTGAGTGAGTGCAACTTTATTAGAGCCCAGTGCAGACGTGGAGGTTGCCCCGCGCCACCAGACTACTCCACCAGGCCCTGCCATCCCATCCACTTTTTGGGGTATTATGCTTTTCTGCTAGACTAACCCCGGGAGTGTTAGCCAGCGCCACCGCTCAGAAACTTTGGCGGCGGATGTGGAACACCCTTTCTGCTGCAGACGTCACGAGCAAGTTTTTGGGCCAAGGCAACCGGTCAATAAGCCCACACATGCTACTTGAAGGTATCAATGTTGCCGGATGTTTCCATGGTTCCAATGTTTCAATGTTTCGTTGACTCCTTTGCTTTAGTGTACTGTCTGTCTCATTTCACGGGAGATGGAGCCCACCTTTCCTGGCAAAATTTATTTGACCGGAAGAATAACGCACATTCACAAACGAATCCGCCAGAAACACGCTGAAAAAAATGTTTAGGCATCTCACGCCGATTTTCCCGGAGATAGCATGTGCTGCCCCGATCAGCGCCTGCTTAATCCGTACCATCTATAACGTCAAGCGAAAGAAAGGAAACTGAGACGTCCGCTACCCGCCGCTGTAGCGCAGTGGCTATGACGTTTCATTGACGAGCTTACGCGAGCTCGCGGGCTCGATTCCGATGGGGACGGAATGCAAAAACACTCGTGTACCGCTCGTAAAATGCACGTCAAAAAAACCCAGGTGTTTGAAATTGATTCGGAGACCCCCACTACGGTGTGCCTCATTTTCGGATGGTGGCTTTGGCGCGTAAAACCCCAGAATTTAATTGAAACCCCTACGAAATGCCTGCCCGAATTTCTTTATTCTGTGCTCGCGCGTACATACGTCGATGGTGCAGGTCGACAATTCGACAAGGATGGGAACCTGCAGCCCTGGTGGAACAACAAGACTGTGCAAACGTTCCGCGAGAGGGCTCAGTGCATGGTGGACCAGTATTCCAGCTACGTCCTCGAAGACGTCAACCTCAACGTAAGCACTTCTACGCCCGTCAGGTTAATATTGAATCAAGTGCAACATCCTCTGCATCTGTATCTCCCCTGACATGCAACATGGACATCTAAAGCTTTCGCGAACTCCTTGGAGCCACTTCTTGAATTTATTTACCGCGCTTTATAACGCCCACCCCGTTGTTATGGCTATAGGTTAACCATGATATGGGCGGAGTGTTCGGTAGTGGACCTATGTATATAGTACCACTATGCCTGAATGAGGAAGGCAAAGCTAACAAATATGACTCAGGAAACCAAGATAAGCATGCTACAATCCCGGACATTTCAGTAATGGCTCCGTCTGACTGCATCGCAGATCAATGGCAAGATGACCCAGGGAGAGAACATCGCCGACAACGGCGGACTCAAGCAGGCGTACCGGGTAAGTGACACAAATCCTGTCCTGTTCCCGCGTGAACTGTCCCGTCATTCGGATGCGCACGGAGCACGTGGTATAGGGCACAAGACGTGTACACGGTGCCCAGTGTCCGGATCCATACCTTACAGCAGTGTTGTCACGAATGCCTCTGACCATACTGTTCCGCATAAACGCGCTACCATTCATCGCAGTGATCAGCTCTGAAAGCGTTAATAACTTGCTTTACTGAAAGGGACACTGTATCCGTGTATTAACACTTTGTACTGTTATTCTGTCACAGCCTGCTGTGTGTATTTAGATCATTCGTGCGCTGTTTATTTTTTCTACATTGACTGTTGTTGTGTAAGCATGTTTACGAAATGTGCTTTGCTGCCGGATATGTTTCTTCTGCATATCACCTCATGATATCCTCCTTTGCTTGTTTGACACTATATTGTTTGTGGAGAAACCGGCAACACAAGTCACACAACACCTGCAACCATTTTCAATGCCGTCAGAATAACTCACTCACTCCCACTATTCCGCCTAGGCCGATAGCTGACAATAAACAGAAAACGCATCATCCCAGCTGTTAAGCTCGGTGCGTCCACGCATGCACTAATGTACCAGATTTGGCTAGACAATACTTTTCGTAGTCCACAAGAGTGGAAAAGACGAGAGCGCACGTGACCCCCTGTTTTTCCGCAGGCGTACAAGAAGTGGGTCAAGCAACACGGCGAGGAGCCCCTGCTGCCGGGCATCAGTCTCACGCACGACCAGCTGTTCTTCCTCAACTACGCTCAGGTTAGCGACGCGCTTTTATTGCGACAGTGATTGTGGTGAGGACACTCGCCGCCGTGCTGTCCCAAGTGCGAGGCGCATGCGAGCCCGCCCAGCCTGCTCGGCCCACGTGCCATGCTGCGTGTCGGAAATCACGTGATATGGCGCGGGTGCGAGGGCAAGCGTGCGTGGACGACCCGAGAGGGCAAGCGAGCAAGCAAAGGCAAGAAGGGAAGGCGCGTTCTGTATTTCCGCGCAATTGGTGTGGCTGGTCACGTGATTTGCTTTGTTTCGGCGGCGCGCACACATAAAGTGGTGAAAAGAGCGTCTGTCCCTCACTGCGCCAGCGTATTGACGGCGAATGCTCGCAGTCGCCGAATGCACTCTGTTCCTGTGTGTTTTGGCGCGTTACACAGCGCTTATTTAGTTATCTAGGCGAATGTTTAGTGCAAGTTTCCCTGCCCACAGAACTACGCACTGTACGGGTTGTGGTCGGGGTTGTAGCAAGGCCCTGGCTGTTCGTCGGGACAACTCCCAAATGGAGCCCGAAAGACGAAGCATACAGCACACGAGTTCCAAGCACCAAGCAAACTCCTAGCAGCCGACAAACTGCTGCTTAAAAAGCCTCTGTCCTCCCTAGATCGCTAGGGGATGGAAAACTGCTGTCCAACCTTCGTCCAATCGGACTGTCCACAGTCGTTGGGGCGTAGTCGACCCGCCATTGAGGGGGAGGACTCACACACTCACGTACGCACTTCGGATTCCCAGAACCCACCGAGTTGAGCGGGTCCTCGTAGCCAGATTGTCATGGTTGACCCCAGCCGGCGCCTCTTAATTCCAGAGCTGACTTCTCCGGTAGTCGCCACGAGTGTCAGCAGACTGTGACGAATCCTGCGGCCCGAGGAAACGCACCACAAAACACCCTTTGTTAGAGAAGCTCTCTTGCTTCAAATAGACCATGAAGGCCGTACGGCAAATCAACCAACAATACACGGTCCGCCAAACGTGGCCAGCCCTGCTGCCGTCACCGACTCTCCGAAGGAGGCGCATGGTGGATTAACGCTGCCTTGGTCTCCATTTCTCCGAAGGAAGTGCATGGTTGGTTAGCGCTGTCGTCGTCGCCGGTTTTCTGAAGAACGCCACCCCCGCGGGTCAATCGAAACAACTGCAGCGGGCTGAGATAGGTTTGCAGAGCAGTACCCCTACATGCCGATCGTAACAGCACCCACCCAGAGCGATGATTGCTGAGCACGAAGTCACGGATGTGATCCTGCCCGCGGCCGTCGCATTCTGATGGAGGCGGAACGCTAGTGTACCGAGCACTGGGTGCACGTTAAAAAAAGCAACAGGTTGTCAAAATTATTAGAGTCCGCCACTATACGACGGGCCTCATGCATAATCAGACGGCGGTTTGGGCACGTGAAGCCCCTGAATTTACTTTTTACAGTGAAGCCGTTTATGGCTAGGGTTCCGAGAAATTTTCATGCGAGCGAGCAAAAACTATCATCATCAGCAATGGCTCGTGCCACTGCTCGCGCGTTCGTCGTCGTCTTCTTCCACAGCTGGCTCGTTGGCGCCCCTCGGCGTAACCGCGCGTGCCACGGCTCGTGCGTTCGTAGTCTTCTTCTTCCTCAACTGGCTCCGATGGTGCGCATCATGGCAGCATTCCCATACTGCCTCTCCCTCTGCGAAGTTGCTGACGACACTGGCCCACTGCCAGTCGGTGCGGTCAATTTAGTCCGAAATTCTTTGCCTCAATATATCGCGAAATGAAAACACGAATGTATATAACAAATCTGTATAAGGAATGTATAACGCCAATCAACGCGAATATATAAAACGAAATGTATATGTGCGTACCTTTCGTCACGACGCCACCGATCAAGACAATAAATGTGTTCGTACATTTGTGTGTCACGTCTCTGTCGTTTGCTACCTGGCTTCGCTGGTCATTCACCTACACAGAGTGGAATAGCTTATGAATTTTTAACTACATCTTTTAGTGTAATAGTCTAGTGATTTGCTATATATAGCTATCAGCGCTTTAGCTTGCATAGGTAAAACTGCAACTTTTTTTTTCAATGGGTGTATGTACTAACTTCTGCTGCCAGCAGCCATGAACGGCCATTCGTGGATTCCTTTATTATGTTATTTATGACCACAACGAATGATCAACTAGTTCAACGAGTTGAATAACGTAATTCTGAAGCCGCAGACATGCGACGTGTCCCGTATCCGTGCATATAGCTGGTTTTGCCATTCCGAAAAAGTCGTAGGTGCCGATCGCCAAACTGATCTCAGTTGGCCAACGTGCTACCATGCAGTGCTCTTGCCTCAACGATGACAGGAAGCCTATAATTGTGCTTTAGGATGCCTTATTCTCCCCTCTCTCTCTCTTGGGCCCATACCCATCAATACCAGTGTCTTGTTCTTGCTCTCTATTATTGTCATGTCGTGGTCATCTTGTTTTGCCAGATGAACCGCAGCTAAATTGCCCACAACTTCACGATTTATTAGTGTAGACTAAGCTCTCCCATATATGCCTATATATATAGACACCGCGCATCCGCAAGAAAGCTGCGGTTGCTGGGAATCGTGACAAGCAATCAGGGATCTTTGAATGCTACCGCGTTCCACTCTTAAAGGCGACGCTTAAGCGTCCTCCAATTCTTGCATCGCCTTCTTGATCTACGTGGAATTGACCCCTCAGCAACGTTCCATAACGCAGTTTGACTTTATTCTCCTTTCATCATCATCAGCCTGGCTTCGTCCACTACAGGGCAAAGGCATCTCCCATACTTCTCCAACTACCCCGGTCATGTGCTAATTGTGGCCATGTTGTCCCTGCAAACTTCTTAATCTCATCCGCCCACCTAAGTTTCTGCCGCCCCCTGCTACGATTCCCTTCTCTTGGAATACAGTCCGTAACCCTTATATGACCATCGTTTATCTTCCCTCCTCATTACATGTCTTGCCCATGCCCATTTCTTTTTCTTGATTTCAACTAAGATGTCATTAACTCCCGTTTATTCCCTCACCCAATCTGCTCTTTTCTTATCCCTTAACGTTACATCCATCATTCTTCTTTCCATAGCTCGTTGCGTCGTCCTCAATTTAAGTAGAGCCCTTTTCGTAAGCCTCCAGGTTTCTGCCCCGCACGTGAGTACTGGTAAGACACAGTTGTCATACACTTTTCTCTTGAGGGATAATGGCAACCTGCGGTTGATGATCTGAGAATACCTGCCAAACGCACCCCAGCCCATTCTTATTCTTCTGATTATTTTAGTCTCATGATCCGGATCCGCGGTCACTATCTGACCTAAGTAGATGTCTTCCCTTACCACTTCCTGTGCCTCGCTACTTATCGTAAACTGCTGTTGTCTTCCGAGACTGTTAAACATTACTTTAGTTTTCTGCCGATTAATTTTTAGACCCACCCTTCTGCTTTGCTTGTCCAGGTCAATGAGCATGCATTGCAATTGGTCCCCTGAGTTACTAAGCAAGGCAATACCATCAGCGGATCGCATGTTACTAAGGTATTCTCCATTAACCCTTATCCCCAATTCTTCCCAATCCAGGCCTCTCAATACCTCCTGTAAACACGCTGTGAATGGCATCGGAGAGATCGTATCTCCCTGCCTGACGCCCTTCTTTATTGGGATCTTGTTGCTTTCTTTATGGAGGACCATATTGTGGTTGTAGAGCCGCTATAGATATCTTTCAGTATCTTTACATATGGCTCGTCTACACCCTGATTCCGTATGCCTGCATGACTGTTGCGGTTTCGACTGAATCAAACGCTTTCTCGTAATCAATGAAAGCTATATATAAAGGTTGGTTATATTCTGCACATTTTTCTATCACCTGACTGATATCGTGAACATGGTCTATTGTTGAGTAGCCTTTCTGCCTGGTCCTTTGGTTGACATAAGTCGAAGGTGTTCCTGATTCTGTTTGCGATTACCTTAGTAAATACTTTGTAGGCAACGAACAGTAAGCTGATCGCTCTATAATTTTTCAAGTCTTTGGCGTCCCCTTTCTTATGGATTAAGATTATGTTGGCGTTCTTCCAAGATTACGGTATGCTTTAGGTCATGAGGCATTGCGTATACAGGGTGGCCAGTTTTTCTAGAACAATCTGCCCACCATCCTTCAACAAATCTCCTGTTACCTGATCGTCCCCAGCTGCCTTCCCCCGTTGCATACCTCCCGAGGCTTTCTTTACTTCTGCCTGCGTTACTTGAGGGATGTCAGTTTCCTGTAGAATGTTCCCTCTTCCATTATCGTCGTGGGTGCCACTGGTACTGCATAAATCTCTATAGAACCCCTCAGCCACTTGAACTATCTTATCCATATTATTAATGATATTGCCGGCTTTGTCTCTTAACGCATTCTTGCCTATTCCTAGTTTCTTCGCTGCTTTTATACTGCCTCCGTTCCTGAGAGCATGCTCAATTCTATCCATGTTTTTATACTTCCTTATGTCAGCTATCTTACGCTTGTTGGCTAACTTGGAAAGTTGTGCCAGTTCTATTCTAGCTGTAGGGTTAAAGGCTTTCATACATTGGCGTTTCTTTCTTTCTCCTTTACTTGTATTTTTCTTTTCAGATATGGTGCGGCTCTATGAGACCCGAGGAAGCCCTGAACAAGATCAGAACTTCAGTCCACTGTCCAGGACCGATCAGGTTAAGTCAACTTTCCTGCAGTGAATAGCCAGGCGGACGAGCGTCGACAGATCAGACCGCTCGCTATAGTGACTCGAGGGGCACTCTTCTGTTGAGAATGAAAAAAAGAAAAAAGTTACCTCGCTTATAGGGAAGGAAAATGGCTGAAAAAAACACCGAGGATATCTTGCAATTTCAAGCACGATTATTTCCTTTCTTTCCTGTGCGTGTGTGTGCGATCGATGTCAGTTCTTGTCACCACTTTGTGCGCGTGGCTTCATAGACATCGTGGCAAGACCTCGAATCACAAAGCGATCCTAAAATGCAGTTTTAGATCGGAGCCAACTACACTTCTTTCCGAAGCCGCGTGAAACCTATAAATTACAGGTATGCTCTCCTCGGGCAGTCGCTGAACTGATCAGAACGAAATGCGTTACATTCCAGAATAAACGTTGTATAAGACCGACAGCTGAAAAAAAAATATTTAGGGTATGAAATATTTCAGGAAAATTGCGGAAGTCTAAAAGCAGGATAAAGCAGCACCAAATCTGCAACTTCATAACTACAGGCATCGAAATCAGACAGAATACACCTGTTATAACGTCTAAGGAGCGGAAATAAACTGATTTCATTTGTAGTTTAAACGAAGTATATATAATTTTTTCGCCGTGAGTTTTGCGAAAGGTTATTCACAAATTCGTAGTGTATTTTCGAGCGATGTGTATCAGTTTTGTGGGTTATGGACATGCTAATTGATGCAGTTTTCAATGTATCGGTATCATTCCATTGCGAGGTTACAGAGCTGTAAAGGAGATGCTCCAATTTCTAAATTTATTTTTCGAATAATGAAAGTGTAAATAAATTGCTCCCGGCAGTCGATAGATTTTAGCTGCCCTGCTATATAAAACGTAACGAAGCTCATCGAACTGGGCGCAGTCGATGTCGAGCTGTACGATTCATCCATTTCCATAAATACGAGATCTCGAGGTAAAACTCTCAAGCCTGAACCTAAGTCACCCTAGGAGTTGATATCAGTATCGTCAAATATGAGTCCTATTTGTCCAGGCCGCAATGGCTGCCCTTTGTTTGCCGGATAAGGCAGTTATCGCAAACATCCCAGGTCGTTCACCTTCGTGTGGTGCGCATTACGTCTCACGGCTTTCGTTTCCCTCGTTCCGGCAATTGCGGTTATAGCTTTCGTCTAAATTGAGGAACAGCCTGCACGTCAGGGCAGATTTTGTTTTCAATAAAGATGAGAAAACATGCCGTTCACCTACTTGATTCGGATGTGATGTGCAAGATTTTATTGATTCTTTGCTGCAAAGCTGTTAGTCTCTAGTAAGCCGGGATTTTTCGCGGCGCGTCCTCACGGAAAAAAAACCTTCTGCGATTGAAGCGGAAAGTGCATACATTATTGGAATCGCGCGTGCAACATAGAACACAGCACTCGTTCTAATAAAGAACAAGCACAAAACAAGCATCCAAACTGCATCATTGATGACGTAGCGCTCCCCGCATACGTTTCCCGGTAAAGGTTACTGTTGCGCAAGCTCCCGCGGCGACGGCAGCTTGCACCGTGGAGAGTGACGTCATTAGCCTTTCATATATAAAATAACCAGCCTAACAACTGATGTCATTATTATTTCAGCACCGCTATGGGTAGGCAACGCATAGTTAGGACTCCCGATGAGCAGCATGAATGCGAGGAGCAGCAAAGGGAAAGAGAAACGGCCATACCACCAGTGACGGCGTGCTGTCAAAATTACCATTACTCCCATTACTGGCAGTAGCTCCGGAAGCTTGCGTCGAAATGGGCTGCCGCTCTGCGCAGCTCCAATCTCAAGACACATAAGTGGGCAGTCCAGCGGGCCCGAGAGGCGGCGAAGAGGCGAGGCCTCGAAATCCCCTCATGGGAGACCTGAGCCCGGGTCGTTGAACTCTGCCGGATTTACAATAAAGTTGTTTCCATCCATCCCATCACTCTAAATTAACATTACTACCATTAATCTAAAGCGATAAAGAATTGCGTACCCCCCTTACCAGTTGTAGTGGCGGTTTTCAACAGCTTCGCTGGACATCCACTTTCGCTTGGCCTGGATTTTTCTTTTTTAATTCGTTAGCGTTAGGAGTGCCAATGTGAATCTGTGAAGTCTGGGAAGCCAGTCACGTGGTTTTACGCACACAAATATATATATATATATATATATATATATATATACACAAATATATATATATATATATATATATATATATATATATATATACTTATTTATTTATTTATTTATTTATTTGTTTATTTATTTAAAGTACCTTACAGGGCCTATGGGGGCATTGTGTAAGGGGGGTTGCAAAATCAAGGCAAAAAGAAAGAGTAAGCAGCCTTCTAAAGTGTAATACAAAAGATACGCCTCAATGCAGGGCTCATCAACATTACTTCCAAGATCAAAACATGAAAAAAGAACAACTGAATTAATGAAAGGCCACAAAGGTACACTTAAGGAAATAGCACGAGTAAAACTTAACGTAAGGCACTAATACTAGAAAGTAAAATACACGAAAAATGAACATATCAGGGAGTACAATTCTTGAAGGGATATTTAGGGAAACAGACGCAAAAAAAAGCAATAATATATACAGGGCATACAAGTGAACACGTGACACAGCATAAAATAGAAATTCATAAGAGCGAGATAGCAATGCATCAATATCACAAGAAGTTCGAAGCACATTGCCAAGTGTAAGAAACAAGATAAAGTGATTTGTAAGTGCTATTATGAAAAATGCTCGTGTAGGAGATGACGAAATTTTTCTTGATCTGACTCGGAAGCAATGTGATCAGGCAGATTGTTCCACAAGCGAATGGCCGTAGGAAGCGCGGAAAAGTTAAAAGCATGTGTCGTACCGTACATGCGCACAAAACTTAAGTGGTTATTTAATCGGCGAGACGTGTTCGAGGCGATCTGGATATGCAGTGTGGATTGTGTGGCATTATAAACATATTTGTGAAACAAGGATAACAGAGCGATATTACGGCGAAGAACTAAAGGCTGTATGGAATGATCGAGTTTCATTTGCGTTACGCTGGAGTGATGGCTATAATTACGTGAAATGAAGCGGGCAGCTCGGTTCTGGACTGATTCAAGCATGTCGATTAAGTATGTACGATGTGGGGACCAAATGGATGATGCATACTCGAGCTGTGGACGAACAAATGTCTGATAGACCAATTTGCGGATGTTGGAAGGTGAATTACCCAGATTACGACGTAGGTAACCTAATGTCCTTGAAGCTTTTGCGCAAACGGCTGCAATGTGGTCTGTCCAGGAGAGGTTTTCGGTTAGATGAACACCCAAATATTTATACGGTACTGTATGTAACAATTCTTTATTATTGACGTTGTATAAAAAATGTGAGTTGTCACGCTTACGACTAAAAGAAATTATCTGACATATTGAGTGAGTGAGTGGGTGTCAACTTTATTATTGACATTTTGATTCATTTAAAGCCATTAACCTGGTGTTACACTAATTATGAATTAGGCTAAGGTCATTTTGAAGGGCCCGGTGGTCGTCAGTACTGTTAATTGATCTGTAAATAATGCAGTCGTCAGCGAAAATACGTAAGCGAGAAGAAACATTAAGCGGGAAATAATTTATGTAAATTAGGAAGAGCAAAGGGCCCAAAACGCTGCCCTGAGGCACACCAGAAGTAACGTAAGAAGGAGACGAAGCAATATTATTAACTACTGTGAACTGTTGATTCGAAAGAAAATTACGAAGCCACGTTAGAGTGAAGGAGTCAATTCGAAGTGCAGTTAATTTTGCAATAAGGCGACAATGAGCTACACGATCAAATGCTTTGGAAAAGTCAAGGAAAATGCAATCGGTCTGCTGGTTATTGTTCATGTTAAGGTGCAGGTCAGTCGTGAATTCGAGTAACTGTGTCTCACATGATAATCCTTTCCTGAAACCGTGTTGATGGCGAAAAAAGAAATTATTGGACTCTAGGTGATTATAAATATGAGAAGCAATTATATGTTCGAGCATCTTGCAGCAAATGCAGGTCAATGAAATTGGACGGTAATTTTCCGGGGAGTTTTTATTCCCAGTTTTAAATATGGGTATGATTTTGGCCATTTTCCAGTCATTGGGCAGCTGTCCCGATGACAAAGACTGCCTGAATATATGGTACAGAATGTTACTGGATATAGAAATGGTATATTTTAATATCTTGGAACTAATATTATCAATACCAGATGAAGTAGATAACTTCAGATTATTAATAAGACATGCAATTCCCTCCACCGAGATTTCAATACTTTCCATGAATTGCCAGTCATAATCATCGATATCAGGTACATTGCTATGATCCTCGCGGCTGAAAATCGATGAAAAGAACGTATTAAACGCAGAGGGGCATTCATTGTCAGAGAGGAGAGTATTTGTATCGCTATGTAAGGCTATCCGGTTAGAGTCACGGTCGGGTGATATAACTCGCCAAAACTTTTGCGGATTCGAATGTAAGAGAGAAGGTAAATCTGTGGAGAAATATTTATTTTTAGCTGCAGCTAAGGCAGAGCAGTACGTTTTCAAGCAAAGCCTGTACCTTTCCCACGAAGGAGCATTATTGACGCGTTTAGCGGTATTGTACAGACAGACAGACAGACAGATAGATAGACAACGAACTTTATTTGATCCTGAGGAGCTACTGTCAGGAAGACGTTTCTTTTTATTCCTGAGCTTACGTAGGGCATTATTAAACCAAGGATTTGTTTTGTAATTTGTTATCGAGATCAACGGGATATATTTGTTAATTAGAGTAGACATTTTATTCTTGAAGCATACCCGGTTAACTTCCACCGAGCGATTATAAAAAGAAGGAAGTAGCGTGCGGTTGAAAAATACTTCAAGTTCATCGTTTATTTTAGAGTAGTTTGCTTTGTTGTAATCACGCATTATTTTCTTTGAGATCCCTGAGAAGGGTAGTGGAACACTGGTTGTTACCTGAAGTAGATCGTGATCGCTAAAGCCGTTTAGACGAATTACGGATTCAATCATTTCGGGGGTGTTGGTGAGTATAAGGTCTAGAATGTTAGTACCACGGGTTGGTTTGTTAACGACCTGGGACAGATTAAGATCTAAGGTTAAGTTACGAAAATCCACTGATGTTCGACAAGATGATGATAGATTACGCCAATTTATGAGCGGAAAGTTAAAATTACCGAATAAGTAAACAGAATGCGCTGGACAGAGCTGGAGGGCCGTGGTTATGCTATTGCGTAGTTCTGTAACGAAAGAAGTGCCATACCCGCCGTGGTTGCTCAGTGGCTGTGGTGTTGGGCTGCTGAGCACGAGGTCGCGGGATCGAATCCCGGCCGCGGTGGCCGCATTTCGATGGGGGCGAAATGCGAAAACACCCGTGTACTTAGATTTAGGCGCACGTTAAAGAACCCTAGGTGGTCGAAATTTCCGGAGTCCTCCACTACGGCGTGCCTCATAATCAGAAAGTGGTTTTGGCACGTTAAACCCCATAATTTTCAAATAAGTGCTGTAGTCAGGTGGACGGTAACAGGCGCCTACCAGTAGTTTGGTCGTATTTATTATTACTTCAACCCACACAATTTCAAGAGATGAGTTCGAGTCGATAATAAGTGACGATAATGATTTGTTAACACCGAGAAGAACGCCACCGCCTCTCTTGCTAGTTCGATCTTTGCGGTAAATATTATAAGAATGGTTATCAGGAAGAATTTCGTCGTCTGTAATGTCAGGATTTAGCCATATATATATATATATATATATATATATATATATATATATATATATATATATATTGTTTAAGGCCTGAAATCTGTCACGAAGATTCCCGAAAATTGCTAAGTTCAAAAATGGAGGCACCAAGTTTATGAATTCGTAGCTACGCATGAAACACCGGTAGCGCAGTTCTTAGACTGCACCTGTGAGGGCATTTGAAGTGGACAGTCTTAATATATGAATTTACAGCTGACGTGAAATTCTCGTGAAAGTTAAAGAGGGCTTTGAAAAAGTCCTACACTGTAAAAATTTTTACACCCTTCAAAGTGTTTTCTTGTCGCACTGGTAACGTGTTTTCTCAAGTCTCGTGTTTCACTTGCGGTAACTTCCCAAAACCGCTTCGTGCTGTCCCTTTCTTCAAGTCTCATGTTTTGCTGACGGTAACTTCTTAAAATCATGAATCACCAACTGGCCTACACCAACACTCTGCTATGTTACATATAGCTATGTTACTCTGCTTTGTTACAGTTTCATATCTCTCCCCGTGAAATTCTCTTGTCAGATATTTCTGTGCTCCCAAGGCTGTCAGAATGATTACATAATTTTGAATTACGTCTTTGTCGTTGCACGTCTAATTAGAGCTCCTTGGGGTCCTATATAATTTTTTGTAAAGCCCTAACAGTAAGGGTGTTACCAGTGCGCGACAAGAAAACAGCCTTAGGGGTGTAAAAATTTTCACAGTGTACTCACATAGTAGTATATTTCAGTGTGATGTATAATGCAACAATATTGTCCGCTTTAGATGTTTTATCAATGCAGTTCGCAGACTTGCGATATGGCTTTTTATTACTGTCATACCACGTTGAAAATCTGATATTCGAGTTCATTAGGCATTGCAATTTTCAACAATTTTCTCAAAAAATGACGGCTCAATTTAAGAATTTGCTTCGTGCTGTCAATACTTTTTAACTTTTTTCTTTTAAATGCAGCAAACCTCATTAGAATCGGTGCAGTGATTGCCAAAAGAGACTATTTTTCAGCTCCCATGTATTTAGATAGGAGCACTCAGTGCATGAATGCACACATTTGGTAGAGAACGCCCTCGTGAAAGTCAAAGTTTGACCTAGCACAAATGGGACGTGTGTAAAATTGTGTACATCGAGCTCCTCAGTCTCCCTTAATCTTCTCGTTCATTGCATGGCGAAGGACTCAACGCCAGCAGTCCTGATACCTTGAGGTAGCATACGGCGGTTTATTACACACGCAAAAATGGCCAGGCTTAGCTTGGTTAAGCCAAGAATGCGTTGCATATTGTGTTGGGGCCCAGCTTTTCCTCCTGCTGTCGTGACGTCACGTCACGTGGTTGCGCTAAAGGTCAATGGTGGCTGCCCGGCCGCGCCCAAGGGCTGAACTGAGTGATTGCAATATGCAACGCATAAAACCCTAGTGTAGGGGTATGAGCCACTATGGTGGCTCATACCCCCAATGGCGGCTGCCCGGCCGCGCCCAAGGGCTGAACTGAGTGATTGTAATATGCAACGCATAAAATATTCAAGGAAGTGGACAGCCACAGCCGTGACCCAGTTGAACGTGTCATGTGGAGGTTGTGGTTACGACTCCCAATGGCAACCACTTGCCTTTTCTCCCACTTTAATTTTTTTTCTCTTTGCGTGGTTAATTATGCAGTTAAATTGTGTAATTAGGATTTTCTTGTTTTCACTGTCTGTTGGCTTCATATGGTTCCGTGTAAACCATGCCAGTCGTAATGAAGCTTTGAATCTATATCGTTACGTAAGCAGCTCGAAAATGTTCGCAGAAGTATTGAAGAATTTATTTCATTCTTTTTCGCCCTGTGCCGTGTCGCAGGGTTCTGGGACCACTGTCCAACTCGTACGACTTCTCCCGAGCCTACCACTGCCCCAACACGAGCCGCATGAATCCAGCCAAGAAGTGCTCCGTCTGGTGAAAGAGGGCGGCAGCGGAGTGCGCGAGCGACTGGCGGCGAGAACGCCAGCCGCCTCGTAGCTGTGGACCGCTGGACCCTTGGTTCAAAGCGTACTACTCAAGCACGTCCTATATTAAACCACGTGACTGACGTGCGTGCGTTACACCAGGGAACTGGGAGACGAAGCAGAAGCGGTGTCCGGACACCGGTGCGGCGACAGAAAATAGCCACGCGACTGCAGTGATGGCAACGCTGCCGCGCTGATCGCAAAGTGCGCGCGAAACGACTGCGGCGAACGGTTCGCGTTTCTCTCTCTCGAACGTCTTTGCGGCGACACCAGGGAGAGCTACACCGATGCCGGCACCTTCCGAACTTCGTGCTGAGCGGCGGTGGGCACCCGGACACTTGTTCTGGTTCTCCATATGCCACGCTGCCATTGGCAACTTCCACCTCAGCATTGCGAAGTCAAGCTTGTAAAAAAAAAAAAAAGGCAACGAGAAACAAAAGCGCGTTTTCGTTTACGCGACTTGTAAGACTGTTCACATGTGCATATTACCGCGAGTGTGGAGAGAGCGACATTGTTGTTAGCAAGTGTTTTTACATATCTGTCTTTCGGAGGTGTTACGTGTACGTTAACAACAACCTAAGGTGTAATCAGAACTGTACACTTTAAACATCGCGCAAATACGGCGCCCTCGTCTGGATATCCCCGCGAAATGAAAAGACTTTCCCGACGACTGTCTCGATTTTTCCTTTCTTGCTCGAATGCATTCACGGCGACGCGCGAAGATGCAGGTAGCCAACCAGCCAGCATCCTTGTTGCAACAAGGACATTCGGGCACAGCTGTTTTTCAGTGAATAAAACACCTTTTTCTGAAAAATATTTGGCTAGTGCACCTCAAGTAAAGAAAGCTAAATGAACCTACCGTACCTGATTTTGCAGTCTGACATTAAACAGAGCAACTGAGACAAGAGTGATTGACCGACGATTATGATACTCCCTAATGTGAAATTTGAGCGCAGCTCTATACTTATTTTCATATCGCGATGCATCTATCGCGATGAATCTGCATATCGCGATGAATCTGTCTCGTGCGACACGTTGCAAACGGAGCGAAATGTGGCAAGACTGCCTCGCTAATCGGGAGATCGCGAGAGGCACCACGTGGGTGACGCGTGGGCGCGAGTCACAGCAGCCGCCGCAGACAAGCCTCCGTTTCATGCAGTGCTTTGTTTCCAATCATTTTAGCTTCAAGCGCATGCTCGGTAAAACCACTGCTTTCAATTTATCTGCTGTACCTCGTGCCATATCCCACTGGAATGGTCTTCCCGATGAAATCGTCTCGATAACTGATCGTAAAATATTTCGTGAACGCCTGTGCGCGCTTTTTACTTAATCTCCTTCCTCTTATTTTGCGGTTATGCTTGAGAATTCTGTGCTTTGCTTTTGTTTAATTCTGCCACCGTACAGTGGTCTTAGATTTATTTTTGAGTTGTTTCCATTGTTCTCAACAGCTTATTGTTACATTGCCCCCCTTACTCCATGCCCGACAGGGCCTGTAAGGTGTTTTATAAATAAATAAATAAATAAATAAATATTTGGTATCGGTCGACGCTATCACCGCATACCATCGGTGAACAGATGACGGCTCGATACACTGAATAGCTTTAGATTAGGGGACGCAAGCGGCTTGCGTCCCCTAACATAAACCCTCCGCTGGTACCATCTCGTAGCAGTCGTCGCCGCAGAGCCCGTCTTGCGCGGCCCTAAGTTCTTTTTTTTTTCTTTTCGCTCTTTCATCCCTCGCTGTGCTCGCTCGCTCGGCGAGCACAGCGAGAGACGATGCGCCGACGCGAAACGCAGGAACGGGCAGCTGCGCTCTAAAAAGTTGGAACGCGATTCAACGTCCAGTCTATGAAAGGCAACGTATTCCTGGGCAAGTTGGGGGTGAGCATGGGATAAATGAACCGCTTGATTTATGGTTCAAGCCGCGCTGGAGCGACACCGCCCAGATAGCACAAGGCCTGTCCACTCCCATCCATGACGTCATGCTACTGGCCCGAAATTTTCATTGCCAAGGCTGGCGTGACGAAAGCGGTATTGCCAAAATTTTGACGTCACCGCTTTCGTCACGCCAGCCTTGGCAATGGAAATCTTGGGCCAGTAGCATGACGTCATGGATGGGAATGGACAGGCCTTGTGCAATCTAGGCGGTGTTGGCTGGAGCGACAACGTTTGATCAATGTCAACTACAGGTTGAATCCCACTCCAAATATTTGTCGTTGTCTGTCATCATCATTATAACCATAATTATCATGAGTACAATCCTAACCAATCATCATCATCATAGTCATTGCATACCCAATGGCCCCAGTCGTACATACCCAGTAAGTAGCACATGGCCACTAAACTCCAGTGTACATACCCAGCGTCATGATGTAGATACCCAGTGACTCCAGTGGCGCAAATATCCCAGTGACATATACCCAGTAATCTCAGGGGCACTTATACTGGGTGTTTCTTTTAGACGATACAGAATTTTTAGACGTCGCCTGTAGCACATAGCGTAATTGTAGTCCTTGAGCTGGATTACTCGAAGCGGCGGACATTACTCGCAACAGAAATCGAAATGCATAATCGACTAAACAAAAATTCACTACTTTTTAATAATTTTTGGCACATATTGCAATTTACGAATTGTAGCCGGTGAGTTTGCAAGGCGTATTGACTTGGAAACACTTCTAAGGATCGCACTGGTTTAGAGATGTGCGCCTTAAGCTTGCAGTAAGACCGCATTCCATGGGCGTATCTACCGGGCGGGCAGGGGAGCACTTGCCCCCCCCCCCCTTCCCCACTTTTGAAAGCCGGGAATAGGGCTCCTGGAGACACAACCAAGATCCCTAGAGCCTACAGAAAGGCGCTCAAACCCCTGATAATGGAGAGCGGGGGGGGGATCTGGTCTCTCCACCAGCTGCACGCGGGTAGGCCACATTGGTTCTTCAGGGCACTCGTCACCGGTGTCTATATAGCACACAGGGTCCACTCGGTAAAAGCTGGTAAATTTCCCCGCCTCTGCAAGTCTGCAGTAGTCGTTCTAGTCTTGATTTAGGCATTGATTTGGGCTACTTGGTCTGTCAATAGTGCAATTCAGGTTCCCAGTACTTTGAGGACTGCTTTCATTCATTTAGTCGTGAAAGGTGTTCTAGCGCTGAAATTCAGGCAGCACGAAGCGTTCGCTTCTCGTTGCCTACGCTCTTCATCAAGCCAGCGTTGTGACAGTGAGTGCTCGTGGTCATCGAGTGGGATGTGCTTATACTGAAAAGATTTTGCGCCAAAAAACAACACACACAGGAAAGACGACGACACCACGGGCGCTACTTCAACTGTTTAATGAGGGTGAAAGCAGGGGGGGTGAATCTCCGCATGGCTACCATTGGCTGTTTCTGAGCAGACGCTCTTTCGACGCTAGCGCCAAGGTCCCCTTCAGTTACGGCCCTAAACGCTGGGCGACGCAGAAGCAAAATGGCGGCGCAAACGATTGTTTACGTTGTCATGGCAACAGGAACAGCAGCCGCGCGGCGCCTCCTCTCCCAAACGTTTTTCCTTTCTTTTTATTATGCCGACCTGCTCCACTCACTTTCCCCCGTTCCCCCATGCCGCGCGCGCCGCTAACTTTTTTTTGCTTTTACCTGTTCGCGGCACGTTTTTCTCGTTTTTCTTTTTTTTTTTTTTATCGCGCGCGTGCTACGGCGCACCACGCGCCAGCTCGCAAGCGCGCTACGTAGCGCACTGGCATTGCTTGCGAGCTGGCGCGTGGTGCGCCGTGGGCTATGCGTTGGCACGCACGCAGTCTTGCCCATACTTATATTGTACCAGCACGTGCCGGGGCATAAAAAAAATTCCACTTCCAACACAATAGATCTTTGATCTCGCTTTATTGACTTCGTTTACGAAAACAATTTTTCTTATAACGTGGTGTGTGATACACGCTCAAGAAATGAGCAAAAGTGAAAGGTGCATGATATATACAAGAGTACTAAACACAAAAGTTCACAGACGGTGAAATGACAAAAGAAAGCGCTAGAAAACGCGAAGGCCGTTTCATATACACACACATAAAGAAAGCAAGATTTTTTATATAACGCCCTCAAGACTGAAATGTAGAAGAGCTTCTGATATATGCAGTAAGATATTGCACAAAACTGGACGACATATATGACAGTCATGCCAACTATAAAAAGGAAAACTCACTGGTAATGGCAAAACAATGACACGCAAAATACCTAAAAAATAAAATAAAATGCTAACATTGTTTGATTGAGAGCCATATCAAAAAAAGCTTACTTATAAATCTGCACGAAAGTATATGAAATGCGTGACATGTTCATTACTGCTGAACAAATTGAAAATTACATGGCAGAACAAAAATATACATTGTACTAAATACTGAAATACACATTATCACATTATTTTGCACTTGGCCACAACTTGAGTAACGGTAGCAAGGGGAACAGAAGGTAGTCGGCTTTTGCAGCAGCACATAGAAAACATTCGCAGAAAGGCCTATTCCTCAATCAAAGACACGGTAAAATAAGCCAACAACACGACTTTTCTTTCGCCCCGAATGCAATGCTTAGCAGTAAAATTACGTCACTTAAGGCACTAAGTCGTACCTACTGCGCACTGCTTTGCATAATAAACACGAACTGCAAAAATCTGCATGTAGGACACTTGTAGTGCTCATGTTTTCCAGAAGAAAAAAAAGCGTATCATGCCTACACATGAAGGTTGTTCGCGCGGTTTTCCCATTGGCGATTAGTGAGATAATACACAAACACGAACAGTAATTTTTCAGCTGTTAGTACGTTTGTAGAACGTGACACACAGAAAAAGCACTGATCGAGGGCGGTACGGAAAGCTGAGCAAGTTACTGAAGTTGCAAAATGAGACTTGGCACAGAAAAACACAAGTCATAGACCAGGTGACAATGAGGAGGAACATCTATTTGTCAGCTTTCTCTACCGGCAAGAGGCAAGTGTAGCACAATCAAGGCGCAACGACGTCCGGAGCCTCATGGAGCACGCACATGGACAGGGCTGTGTTCGTGTACATGCGCCTTCTGATGTCCTTGGGTCTGAGCGCTCATCTGTTGTCTTTAGGCACCCGGAACAACCTTGTAGGGCTTGTTTTTGAGCTGCAGAAGGGCAGCGGATTGGGCGAGTTGGTGTTCCATGGTAACAATAAAATTCAAACAGCGCTAGACGACAGGACCAGAAAGAGGAGAAGACAAACACAGCGCCGTGTTTGTCTCCTCATCGTTCTGGTCCTGTCGTCTAGCGCTGTTTGAATTTTATTGTTTTTGAGGTATTTGTGCACCACTGCACGATGCACGAGCGGTACGAGTCGTGAAACGGGTGAAACATCGCGGAGCACAAGCACACAGCTACCGAGGACCACGAAACTGAAGAAACTACCCACGCCGGTCAACGCACAGCAGCGCACGCTTCGCGATAACAGCAGATAACGAAACATGAAACGTCATGCAGCGAGCTGAGCTGGCGCCGGGCCGGCGGGGCCGCACGGCGTGCGCGCGGAGACAGTCGAAGGTGAGGGAGTTGCGAGGGAGTGACGAGGGAGGGCGATTGGAGAGGATATGGGGGGAAGGGCTCGGCCACCTGGATCGGCGCGCGTGCGCGCGACGATCTACGAGGCCATGCAAGGGAAACGGATTTTCGGGTTCGCCCAATACAGAGATGGCGCCAATTACCTCTGCCACCTAGAATTACTGTATATGCTACCAAAGGTAGCGGAGTTGCGCGTCTGTTTTATCAAGCCGCTTGCGCCTCTATTGGCAGAACGTCATCACGTGGTAGTCAAGCAACCGTGCATTTCGGAGAAGCAGATGCCCGGGCCAATTTTTGTATTTCCCGACGCCGCCGCTGCAGCGAACTGGATTGACACAAGTTATCGCCAGTCAAATTCAAAGCGAATCCGGCCGACCTTGGCGTTCGCTGTTCGCGTGCGCGATAGCTGCGGAGCAACAACACAACGTGCGCAGCGCATCTCACAGTTGGTTCATCGCAGTGTCCTCGCGGTCCCATCGGAATTATATAATGACCGGGTGCTCTGCTCCCGACTGCACGAATCGCTCTGAAAGCGGAAAAGCTTTTTATTCAATCCCATTCAATCCCACGCACCACACTGCTTTCACAGAGCTGTCATACAAAAGCCAGCTCACGTTTTCATGATAATGCACTGCTTGGGTTGTCGTCTCTGAACATAAATGAGGTTACACTGCTAAGTAAAAATATTTCATCTACTACTGGAATTAATTAGAGGAATTAGAGGAATTAATGTCCTTATTTACCATATGGTAAGGGCCTAACTGTGTTTTGCATTATAACCCGTAATGTAGCTATGCCAATCCTGTGAGAGAAAAACTTTCACTACACTCCCACAGAAGGTTACTTTTGGAATCCCTGCAATGAAAAGGCACTTAATGATGTGGCACTTGCAGGTGTGGCTGATATCCAGTGCCTGCTAGTAGGTGGGTACGTTTCGACAGCAAATTTAATGGGGTACCAGAGTCGAAATACTAATGGCTGGTCATTGATTCGCCAGTAATATATTTAAGACTGCCTACACGTTGAGAGCTTTGGCACATAAGCAGGTATGCCTATTGCAAAACCCAGTATCCAGTGTCCAGTGCAGCGCCGGATTATGGGCCCAGTGCCGCGCACTGATGCTGGGGCGCTGGGCAGGCGCGGCGTACTGGGAGGCGCTGGGTACTGGTGCGAAAAACAGCTCTAGCGCATTAAATACGCGGTGCCTCGACACCGTATATATATTTTTTTGAGAACAGAAAGCAACAGGGACCGTTTTGGTGCAATAAAAAAAGAAAAAATAACGTAAACCTGCGACCAGGTTTCGATCGTAGGACATACAGATCTCAAGCCCAGTCAGTACCTTACCACTACGCCACGCCTGAAGCCGAACGTGGGTGCATAAATTTCCACGTCAAGGACCGAGAAGCAGTTTTAGTTTCACAGAAATAAGTCTCGCTCAGTCATGGTAGATGCGCTATCGCCCAGCAACTAAAACTCACGCCTGTACCACAAAGAAAATTTTGCTGTCCATATTCAGTAGCATGCTCGAAAGTGCCACAACACCGATTTTCACTTGCATTTTAACTTCTAAAAAAGTCCTAAATGAACCGCCGACTCGGGACGCTGTATGGGCTGTTACTACCGATTTGGATAGCCGTTTCTTGTTCTTCACGCGAAGGATATGCAGCGTTTTCTTAGTTCAGTGATGCCTTTCAGTCGACAAGTCTGTCTATTCATATATCTTCGTCAGAGAAGCGCAGGCTAGGGCTGTGAGCCTTCGGCGGCAGCACATATATACCTGTGTTTATGACGCGTCACATCGGCGCTCATCGCTACTTGTGCTGGAACTGTAAACATGAAAAAATGGTTTATTTAAGAACACTGATGCGAAAGCTGAAATATGGTGATTTATCCTTGTTAGACTTCTTGATTCCTGAGCCTAGACGCGCCGAGAGCGTGCAGACGGACTCGGCGGATACGCTTGGCCTAAGCTTCGGTGGGGACTGATCTCAGCGCCTTTTTCTTGACTATCTTATTCAGTCAGCTGTTTCGATGCACTTTGTTTGCGATTAGGCAGAAAAGCAGTCCACAAGCGATGCAAAAGCGTCCACGGTCGATCGACGATACGGTAGGCATGTCGCCTGCAAAAACAGAGTGCGGCTTCGCCGCATCGATTTGGTTGCTTCCAAGGCAAGATGGCGGACCTACGCGCAACTCTGCTACCTTCGGTAGCATATACAGTAACTCTACTGCCACCTAAAACCCCTTGATAATTTGAAAGTAGCGACACTCTCCTCCTCACGGCGCTTTCCTCTTCGATTCTCCTCGCCGCCGGCTGCGCACGGCGCGCTTTTCCTCCTGGGCTCCCGCGGGAGGGCCGCAGGATTATATGGAGACGTGTTATTTTGGGCCAGTTCTGCGCCCCAGTGGGGTTTAAAATTTTGATAAATGCTAATAACAGCATCGATAATGCTGGAGGCAACGTTTGTGAGGAGGCTAGTTTTTTCTTAAAGCCGTATGAACGGGGTATACCGATGTAAAGGGAGCTTTGAGGCGAGTTCTATACTCCGGACAACTTTTCTGCCACATGATCAGATGCTTTACTTCGTGCGTCTGACCTAGTATTGCTTGTGACACATCCCTTTGTGTGTGGCTTATTAAGCGAAAGCCTTAGACCTCTGTTTCAAGGCCCCTTTGTGTGCTACAGAAAATATCACGTGACGAAGGAAGGCAGGAAGCGAACCAAAGCATGTGCAGCCGCGTATAAGAGATGATTAATGATTAGCAAAGTAATGATTGATTAGCGATTGGATTAAGATGAATTCGTGTGTCTTAAGGAGGATTAAGGTGGATTAAAGTCGATGAAGGTGCATTAGGGTGAATGAAGGTGAATTAAAGTGCATAAAGGACTAGGTTAGACTAAGGTCGATAAAGGTGCGTTGAGGTGTATTAAAGGGACACTAAAGTGAAAAATGGTTTCTTCTGCATCAGTAAATTACCGTTCTACAACACCAAAAACACCACTCTTACAACGATAAGACGTTTGGTAAGCCAGAAAAAGCGTACGAACGAAATACGGGTGGCGACGCCTACTAAGTTCCCGCACCTGGGGGCTGTGACGTCTTGGATTTTGATGGCATCTTCTAGGGCCTACTAATTATATATAGAGGTACAGATTGACTACATTGTGTTCTAAAGGAACCAAATATTAAACATGGCAAAAAAATTAAATTATGGGGTTTTACGTGCCAAAACCACTTTCTGATTATGCGGCACGCCGTAGTGAAGGACTCCAGAAATTTCGACCACCTAGGGTTCTTTAACGTGCACCTAAATCTAAGTACACGGGTGTTTTCGCATTTTGCGCCCCATCGAAATGCGGCCGCCGTGGCCGGGATTCGATCCCGCGACCTCGTGCTCAGCAGCCTAACACCATAGCCACTGAGCAACCACGGCAGATTAAACATGGCAAGTTTCGGGAGCCTTTATTCAGCCAACGCGGCCCAAATGCGAAAACATACTTTCGAATCCCTGACGTCACGCTGACGTACCGGTGCTGGAGTTTCGGCGGGAAATTCAAATACTGATACTTGGACTTTCATTTTCTCATCTAATAATCAAACTATATTTTTTGAAATGACTGCCTGCAGGGTTCTCAAGCAATGCTTCATTAGTCTAAACTTATTTATTGTTTCGCTTTAGTGTCCCTTTAAGGACGATTATAGTGGATTAGGCTGGATTAAAGTGCATGAATAAGGATAAGGGTGGATTAAGGAGGATTAAGGTGCATTAAGGAGAATTATGGTGGGCTAAGGTGAAATAAAGTGAATGAAGGAGGATTATGGTGGATTAAGGAGGATTAGGGTGGAATAAGGTAGATGAATGTGGATTCGGCCGGAATAAGGTGAATTAAGGATGATTATAGTGGATTAGGGCGGATTAAAGTGAAAGAGGAAGCATTAGGGTTGATTAAGGAGGATTAAAGTGCATTAAGGAGGGTTCAATCAATTCAATCAATCTGCAACGGGGGTGTTCACCTAGCAAAAGGGTCACTAGTTATAGGTTGTAGCGCTAGGCTTAAAACAGGTCGGCGCTATATCGTAACAAGGAAGCAAGCACTTCTCGTCGTCGTCTTCTTTTGCACAAGCACACCAGCACCATGCCCACTGCCCAGTGCCTTCAGTACAATCACTCCCCACCGAAAGAGTAGCCATCCTGGCGACCTAAGGACAGGGGAACACAGGGGGGTCATGGCACTGCTTGAGCCGGGAGACGTGGACAATTTCCTGGCCCCGACGACGCTGGTCGGAAGGCGTTTCAATTGGCTCGATGAGGTAGTTGACCGCGGATGTTTGTTTCAGTACCCGATAAGGACCGTGGTACTTAGAGAGCAGCTTGGAGGAAAGGCCTGGAGGAGTAGAGGGCACCCACAACCAGACCAGCGAGCCAGGCGCAAAGAACGTAGCCGTAGTGGATGCATCGTGGCGAAGCTTTTGGCGCCACTGGTCCTGGGATGTGAACGAACGAGCGAGCTGGCGACATTCTTCGGCGTAAGCAGCCGCTCTAGAAACAGTCGTCCACTCCGAGGCATCTGGCCGATAAGGTAGAATCGTGTCCATAGTGCATGAAGGTTCGTGTCCGTAAAGGAGAAAGAAAGGGGAGAACCCAGTGGTGCTCTGCGTGGCGGTATTGTAAGCGTAGGTGACGAAAGGTAGAATGCGATCCCAATTCGAGTGGTCAGATGAAGCATACATGGCCATCATGTCACCAAGGGTGCGGTTGAAACGTTCTGTCATCCCATTAGTTTGAGGATGATATGCCGTGGTAGTGCGGTGAATGATGCGACACTCCTTTAGCAATGCTGCAATGACGTCTGAGAGGAAAACACGACCGCGGTCGCTCAGTAATTCGCGAGGTGCTTCATGGCGTAAAATCAGGTTTTGAAGGATAAAACTGGCGACGTCTTTTGCTGTGGCAGATGCTAGGGCTGAAGTTTCAGCGTACCGCGTGAGGTGGTCGATAGCAACAATAACCCAGCGGTTGCCGCTTGGAGTGTTGGGAAGCGGACCGTATAAGTCAATGCCGACGCGGTCGAACGCGCGCGCGGGGCATGGTAAAGGTTGTAAGGGGCCGGTGGCATGTTGAGGTGGCGTCTTGCGTCGTTGGCATAGGTGGCATGACCGGACATACTGGCGAACGAAACGGTACATACCGCGCCAGTAGTACCGAAGCTGGAGGCGAGAGTATGTCTTTAATACACCAGCGTGGCCGCATTGTGGGTCGTCGTGGAACGTGGCGCAGATGTCGGAGCGTAGGTGTCGGGGTATAACAAGTAACCACTTACGGCCGCTGGAATTGTAGTTGCGTCGGTACAGCAGGTTATCTCGAATGATGAAGTGCGTGGCTTGGCGACGAAGCGTCAGAGAGGTCGGTGCTGGCGACTGGCTGGACAGGAAGTCAATAAGCGAAGAGATCCATGGGTCTTTGCGCTGCTCTGACGGCATGTCGGAAATGTTGAGGGCGAAGGCACCGCAGGTAGAAATAGACGAGTGGACAGGACCACAGGGCAGGGGTGACCGGGATAGAGCGTCTGCGTCTGAATGCTTTCGGCCTGAGCGATAAACAACGCGGATGTCGTACTCTTGTAGGCGCAATGCCCAACGGGCAAGCCGACCAGTTGGATCTTTTAGTGAAGATAACCAGCATAGCGCATGATGGTCGGTCACGATGTCAAATGGACGCCCGTACACATAAGGACGGAATTTGCCGATAGCCCAAATGATGGCCAGACATTCTTTCTCAGTAACCGAGTAGTTCGCCTCGGCTTTGGTAAGGGTGCGGCTGGCATACGCGACGACGTACTCTTCGAAGCCATCCTTGCGTTGTGCAAGAACAGCGCCGAGCCCGACACCACTAGCGTCCGTATGGATCTCAGTTGGAGCAGAGGGATCGAAGTGTCGCAGCACTGGAGGCGAGGTGAGAACGCGTCGCAGTTCTTGGAATGCGTCGTCGCACGCCGAGGACCAGGCTGATAGGTCAGAACTGCCGGTGAGAAGCTGCGTCAAGGGGGCAATGATAGAGGCAAAGTCACGGATGAAGCGTCGGAAATATGAGCACAGGCCGATGAAGCTGCGAAGCTCTTTCATGGTGGTTGGTTTAGGGAACTCGGATACGGCGCTAAGTTTTGTGGGGTCCGGAAGGATACCGTCTTTTGACACTACATGGCCGAGAATAGTAAGCGTACGAGCGCCGAAGTGGCATTTCTTCAAATTTAGTTGCAGTCCTGCAGTGGAGAGGCACGCAAGTACTTGCTCGAGGCGGTTGAGGTGCGACGCAAAGTCGGTGGAAAAAACCACAATGTCATCCAAATAGCAGAGGCACGTTTTCCACTTCAGCCCTCGAAGAATGGCGTCCATCATTCGCTCGAAAGTGGCAGGCGCGTTGCAGAGGCCGAACGGCATGACAGTAAATTCATATAGCCCATCAGGCGTTACGAAGGCTGTCTTTTGACGATCGGCCTCTGCCATTGGCACTTGCCAGTAGCCGGAGCGCAAATCCAGCGAGGAAAAGAATTCCGCTCCCTGCAGACAGTCCAAGGCATCGTCGATGCGCGGCAGAGGATAGACATCCTTGCGCGTTATTCGGTTAAGGCGGCGATAGTCGACGCAGAACCGAATGGAGCCATCTTTTTTTTTAACGAGGACAACCGGAGATGCCCAGGGACTGTTAGAGGGCTGGATGATGCCACGCTCCAGCATGTCGTCAACGTGCTGGTCGATGATACGGCGTTCAGCAGCCGACACACGATACGGACGCTGGCGCAATGGTGTTTGTGGACCGGTGTCGATACGGTGAACGACTGCGGACGCTCGGCCCAAGGATGGTTGGTCAATGTCAAATGAGGAACGAAAGCGTTGGAGGAGCTTGATAATTTCTGTGTGCTGCGCAGGTGCGAGTTCTGCGTCGACGGCACGAGCGAAGACGTCTACAGGGGCATCAGTCGCGGCGGGAGGAGTGACGGAACAAATCGGAAGTGATGCCGTATCACCAAACGTGGTGGCCAGGAGAACGCTATCGAAAGCTTCCGCGGTACCCAGGCACTCGCCGCGTAGTAGGGATGATGGGCAGGCGGACGGATTGCACACGTAAAGGGCAGCAGAACCGTCGCAAAAAGTGACGACAGCAAACGGAAGCAGAAAGTTCCGGCGGCGCGCACAAGTGGCCGACGGTGTAAACAGAAATGATGAGTTTGCAGCAGAGTTACATGACACAGGAACCAGAGCGGCGGAGAAAGGTGCGATATCGATGTCAGAGGCGGCAACAACTTTAGGAGAAGAATGGTCGTCAGGGTCGAAGCACGGCACTGATAATGTAAGTTCGGCACGAGCGCAGTCGATAAGTGCTTGATTGACAGATAGGAAATTCCATCCAAGAATAACGTCGTGTGACGAACGAGATAAGACGACAAATTCTATAACATACATAACGTTTTGAATGACGACCCGGGCTGTGCACGACGCTGAAGGCTGAATGCGATGCGAGGTTGCCGTACGCAGAGAAAGAGAGGTAAGGGGAATGGTTACTTTGTTCAAATTGCGGCAAAGCTTCTCACTAATAATAGAAACGGCGGCTCCGGTGTCGATAAGTGCGTGTACGGTGACGCCATCTACGGAGAGTTCAATTTCGTTCGCCGGGTTAGAATGAGGCCTTGAAATGTTCGACGTAAACGCAGTTCTTGCCTCTGGAACTGCGACTGTTAGTTTTCCTCTCGGGCTGGGCTGGGTCGGCGAACCATCGGGGAAATGGATCGGCGACGTGGGGAAGGTGACCGACGGGCATCGAAAGGGAGGCGACTGTAAGATGAGTCCGGAGGAAGGCTAGATGGGTCCTGACGCGGAAGTCGAGCAGGCCTGTAGCTTGAGGCGCCCCCACTGTCAGGTAAACGGGGGCTGCGACGGCGGCAGAATCGTGCTACGTGGCCCGGAAGATGGCAGAAATAGCATATTGGCCGGTTGTCAGATGTACGCCACGGGTTGACGACAGGGGCTCCAGCGGCCGAGTAAGGGACGACCATCGGGCGTGAAGGTGGCGGCGGCACATGGAAGGTGCCAGTGGCCCGGTAGGCATCAGCAGCCGGAGGAGCGTAAGGCCGGGCGACAACGTCAGCGTACGTTAGCGGCCCAGCTGCAGGCTGCGGAGGAGGGGCAGATGGCAGCGCCGCGGCAACTTGGGTCTGAATGACGTGGCGAAGCGAAGGAGCCAAGGTTGTCGACGGCTCGGGTGTGCTGTTCGCCAGAGAGAGTTGGCGGGCAACTTCCTGACGGATAAACTGCTTTATCTCCGGCATTAAAGCAGAGATGTCGGCAGCGTCGCGGCCGAAATCCAACGGAGATAGATCCGTGGTGTCCTGCTGAGCAGCGCGTGTTGATGCACGCTGCTTGCGCAGCTCGTCGTACTGCTGACATAGCTGTATGACTTCGGCAATCGTCCGCGGACTCTTCGCGACGAGCATCTGGAAGGCATGGTCATCGATGCCTTTCATGACGTGCTTGATCTTGTCAGCTTCGTCCATAGATGAGTTGACGCGCTTGCATAGCGAGAGGACGTCTTCAATATAACTGGTGAATGTCTCGTCCTGGCGTTGAGCTCGACCACGCAAGCGTTGCTCAGCGCGAAGCCGGCGAACGGCGGGACGGCCGAAGACCTCTGCCAAAGTCGCCGTGAAAGCCGACCAGGTGGTAAAATCGGCTTCATGATTGCGGAACCATAGGTTTGCCACGTCAGTCAAGTAAAAGATGACATTTGTGAGCTTGGCGCGGTCGTCCCACTTATTATAGGCGCTTACACGGTCATATTCGGCGAGCCAGTCTTCCACGTCGTGGTCGTCTGTGCCGTTAAATATAGCCGGATCGCGCTGGCGGATCACGCCAGAACAGACGATGGTGGGGGGCACGGGAGCAGCAGCCTGGGACGGTCCTGGTTCATCCATTGGAACAGCTGGTGGTAGCGTTCGGCTGCGGAGTTCCAGGATGTAGAAGAGAAACCCCGGCACCTCCACCAAATGCAACGGGGGTGTTCACCTAGCAAAAGGGTCACTAGTTATAGGTTGTAGCGCTAGGCTTAAAACAGGTCGGCGCTATATCGTAACAGGGAAGCAAGCACTTCTCGTCGTCTTCTTCTTTTGCACAAGCACACCAGCACCATGCCCACTGCCCAGTGCCTTCAGTACAAATCAATCAATTTTATTTACCAGAAACAAAAGGAACTGGAGGGACACCTGCGCAAAAAGCTGTCGCAGCAGCTTGACGGAGGCCCAGGGTCCCTTACATGGCAGTAGCACTCACATGATATATACACTGAAGTCTTTATACAGAACAAACATTACACATCGTACGTATGCATAAAAATGACATTTTACACTTGAATGCAAGATACTAAAGTGTCACTATAAAGAAAGAAAGTAGTCACGCAAACTATTTTTATTTAGCATAGCTGTGGGCTTATATTTGTTTAGTACAGTCGGTATATTATGTGTTAAGGACTGTAGGCTGCAATTGTTTCGAAACCATGGTACATTCCACACCTCAGGGTTTCGTGTAGTATGTTTCGTGTGAGTGCAGAGTTCTAGATGAGCAAGAGATGTAAAATAATTCTTAACATATTCGGATGAAATATTCGGTTAGAGTAGATTACGGTCGATGAAGGTGGATTAGGGTGCATTAAGGAGGACTTTCGTGGATTAAAGTGAATGAAGGAGGATTAAGGTCGATGAATGTGGATTCGGTGGATTAATGTGCATTAGGAGGGTTATGGTAGACTAATCGGTCTTAATACTCAATGAACCCTAATTCACCTTAGTCCACCCTAATTCACATTAATGCTCTTTCATCCACCCTAATCCAGCTTAATACTCCCAATCCACCTTAATACAACCTAATCAACCTACATCGCCCCTAATGCACCTTAGCCTACCCTATATGGTCCTAATCCTCCTTTATCAACCCTAATCCATCATAATCCGCCTTAGTCCACCTTAATCCTCATTTATTCATCTTAATCCAACTTAATCCTGCTTAATAGTCCCAATCTACCTTAATGCACCCTAATCCACTTCTATCAATCCTAATCCAGCTCCATGGTCCCTAATCCACCTTAACCTACCCTAATCCATCTTAATCGGTCTTAATCCTCCTTTATCAACTCTAATTCACCGTAATCCACATTAAGCGACCTTAATCTTCCTTTATCCCCCTTAATCCGCCCTAATCCTTGTTCATGCACCCTAATCCACCGTAATCGGTCTTAATACCCTTTCATCAACCTTTATTTATTTATTTATTCGGTATACCTACATCGCCTGTACGGCATTATCGTAGGGGGGTTAAAATACAGGTGGTCACAATGGAAACATATTCAGCAACATCAAAAGAATACATCAGTAAATAGAACATAGTTTAAGCACTGAAATTCGCAAACGCGGTATAGAAACTAACAAAGTACAAAACAAAGTGAGTGACAAAGTAACTAACTAACAAAACAGAAAAAAAAATGTAGCGTATGTGCAGAGATGAATAACAGAACAATCAAAGAATATGACTCTCAATAGCATTTTCAAAACTAGAAGCTGCCATCACTTCATTAGGGAGCTCATTCCAATCGCTAATCGTGTTAGGAAAAAATGAATACTTAAACACATTGGTACGGCACTGATAAGCTTTAATTTTGTTAGCGTGGTCTCTCCTAGATGAAACGTAATGCGGCTCCTTGATGAACAGTGTTTTGTCGATACCAGTTTTACTTTTATATATATTGTAAAGGAATTTCAATCTTAGGATTTTCCTGCGTGAAGAAAGAGTTTTCACCTTAATCCACCATATTCCGCCTTAATCCTTCTCCACCCACCTTAATCTTTATTCACGCGTCTTAATCCTTCTTAATGCACTCTAATCCACCTTAATCTTCTTTAATACACTCTAATCAACCTTAAACCTCCCTAATTCACCTTATGTGAATCGCTAATGTTTCATTAATTAACTTGGGTAATCATTCTCTCATACGGCGTGGACATGCTTTGGGTCACCTCTGGCCTTCCTTGGGTCACGTGATACTTCCAGTTTACAACGCGACCTTGAAACAGAGATCTAAAGGCTTTCGCCTTAAAACAAAACAAAAAAACTCAATGTTGACTAGCTAACGCTCATCACCTGCAATACCACGGGTATACTTGCCATTAATTTTTTCAGAGCGCAAAGCAGAATTTATAATGCTGCACTTCCGACTGAATAACTACAGTTAGCGACGTGCGAGGTGATGGAGCCGCCCCAGAATATTAAGCATACTGAGGACAACCGCAACAAAAACGCTGGTAAGCAGGCCGGAAGAATGAAAAAAAAAAAATGCAGCATTACGGGGTGCTTTGCTACGAGCTGTAAGAAAGACGCCTCAGCTCGCAAACAACGCTGTTCTTTGTCGGAACAAAGTTCTTTCGGCCGATGTCATGCAGCCAGTGCTTCCTGCGCAAGCCGTCACGCTTTCCTTGTGGTATCATAAAAATGGCACAACCACCTTCAGGCTTCTTGCTGCAGTTATATGCGCAACAGCCCGGCATAGCGCTAGCACATAGAGCAGGAAACACAGCGTACTACGTTCGCTACGCCGAGCTAAAGCGCTGAGCCAGCCGTGCTCAGGAGGAAAATGGCGCGAACGAAAAAGAAAAACACAAGCAAAACTCAAGATCCGCGCGTTTCCAAGGGCAACGGCAGGGAGACCAATCGTCGTGCAGAAAAACGGGGGCAAAACTGGTTGCCGCGGGGGAACGCACAAGGGGCGAGGAGGAGGCGAGGAGGTCCCGCGGCGGCGGCAGAGTTCAAAGAGTGTCGCTACTTTCAAATTATCAAGGGATTTTACTGCCACAGAAACCGGGGAGTTTCCCCCACACTGGTGAAAGCACTCGACATATATAGCCGTCCAAAACACCACGCATGCGTACAAGGCAACATGGAGTACAAAGTCTTATGAGAGTAGGCGCGATAGAAACTTCAGCTCAGCCTCGTACAAAAAAAAAACGATGTATCACTAACACAGTTCGGACCCGCTATCTTGATGTAGAAGGCTTCCAATGTTTCACGCGATGCCTAATGCCTGCCTCTACCCAAAATCCTCGCATCGCGGAACCGTGGAAAACAATCGGTGCAAGCCCTGCAGTGATCCACAAGTCGCTCACCTTCATTCATTCAAATAACTTTATTTCGTGCCCTGCGATTTGGTGGGGTGGGCCTGGACCCCGCCTAGGTTTCAGCCAAGGGTTGTTTGCCCTTGGCAGCTTCCTCGGCTCGCTGGACGGCCCAGAGTTGGTGCTGCAGGTCTGAGCTGAGCAACGCAGACTCCCAGCGCGCGCGGAGGCTGTCGCTGTTTGAGGCTGCATCCCCGTTACCCTGTATTACAGCCGTACATTCCCATAGGATGTGCTCCAGGGTGGCTCTAGAGTTGCAATGTGTGCACTTGTCGGATGGGTATAAATCTGGGTGTATTAGGTGCATGATAGCTGGACTCGGATAGGATCTGGTCTGTAACTGCCGCCATTCTACAGACTGGCTTTTGCTTAATTTTGGGTGCGGCGGCGGGAATGTACGCCTCTGCAATCTATGGTGTTGTGTAATTTCGTGAAATTTGGTCATTCGATCTTCCCACTCCCACTCATTGGTAGTCGGTGAGGCGGGGCTAACCGAGGCTCGGTCCGTAAGTTCTCGAGCCATGCGGTGCGCCACCCCATTGCTACCGTCTGGTAGTGTGTGAGCGGGTGTCCAGATGAGATCGATATTTTTGTCACGGTTATTAGCTAATTTCAGGAGTCGTAGTGCCTCTGGGGAGATTCGACCGTTGGCGAAGTTTCGTATGGCCGTCTGGGAATCACTGATAATTACGCCTGCTGGTGTTTGTGCTATGGATAGCGCAATAGCTATTTCCTCTGCGGTTTCTGCATGTAGCGTGTTAACCGTAGCGCTCGTCGTGCATTTTCCCTCGTAATTTATCACCACTGCTGTGTAGGCGCGCTTATGTCTGTATCTAGCTGCGTCTACAAATGTGGTGTCCTTGCTGTTACCGAATTTCTTCTGTATATTGCGTGCTCTGCTTTCGCGTCTACCCTGATGGTGGGTAGGATGCATATTCTTAGGTATTGGAGGGATAGTTATCGTGTCTCTGACGTGTCTGGGCATATCTACTTTGACGCCATGTTGGGTATGATACCTTATACCTAGGCGATCCAATATTTGCCTGCCGGTTTTAGTTTTGGACAGGCGTTCGTACTGTGCTATTCGTTGTGCCTCGATTAGCTCATCCAGTGTATTGTGGAGGCCTAGCTGCAGTAGTCTATCGTTGCTGGTGGTGATGGAGAGTCCGATTGCTTGCTTGTAGATTTTTCTGATTAAGCAGTCTAATTTGTATTTTTCTGACGAGTACCATCGTAGGTATGGCGCCACGTATACTATTCTGCTTATTGCGAACGCTTGGACTAGTTGAATCAGATTGCCTTCTTTCATTCCACTATGTCTGTTGGCTATTCGTTTAAGTAGCCGCATGATTTGAGATGTTATATTGTCTAATTTGCGTATGGTCTCTCCATTGTAGCCGTTACTTTCAATTATGAGGCTCAATACTCTGATCTTGTCAACCTTGGGTATGGGCATACCTTCTGCCGTAGTTAGCTGAATTTCCGGATTGTTATGTTCCCCGTAGTTGCGTGGTTTTCGGCCACGTCGCGACGGTACATAAATGAGGAGCTCAGATTTCTCTGCCGAACACGCCAGTCCTGTTCCTGCTAGGTATTGTTCAACTGCTTCTATGGCACGTTGTAATGTGTTTTCAACCTGTCCATCGTTGCCATCGCTCACCCAGAGGGTGATATCGTCGGCGTAGATGGTATGATTGAGGCCATCGATTTCCTGTAGCTTTGCTGGTAATCCAATAAGAGCGAGGTTAAACAGCATCGGTGATATTACTGAACCTTGGGGCGTACCTGCGCTTCCGATCTGTAGTTCTTCAGAGTTAAGGTCCCCTATCTTAATGTGTGCCTTTCTGTTGGTAAGGAAGTCTCGTATATAACTGTATACTCGCTGGCCTAGGCCTAGCTCATTTATTCTGTTTAGTATTGTTTCGTGGGTAACACTGTCAAAAGCTTTCTTTAAGTCCAATCCTAGGATAGCTTTGGTGTTCCGACTTGTGTTATCTTTAATTTGATGCTTAAGTTGGAGCATTGCATCCTGTGTTGACAAATTTCTCCGGAAGCCCAACATTGTAGGGGGGAGAACGTCGTTATCCTCGAGATAGTTGGTCAGTCTCGTTAGGACAACGTGCTCCATGAGCTTGGCCACACAGGACGTGAGTGAAATGGGTCTCAGATTCTCCAACTGTAGCCGCTTGCCTGGTTTAGGTATTAGAATAATCTGGGCCGTTTTCCATTGTTGTGGTATTGTACCGGATTGCCAACATTCGTTCATATACTTGGTAAGTTCTTCTAGAGAGGCATCATCGAGATTTCGGATCGTCTTGTTTGTTATTCCGTCCAGTCCCGGCGCGGATGTAGTGTTAAGCTTTTGTAGAGCGGCTCTCAATTCCGCCTCGCTAATCTCTTCGTCTAATTGCCTGTTTTTGGTACCTGTGTAACCTGGGTGAATTGTTGGCTTAGCCCGAGATAAATACCTTGCGGCTATCTCATCGATAAAAGCTGCTTCAGTTTTGTCATATGCATGTAAGATTTTGTTTATGTTTTGTCTGTACGTGGCTTTACTTTCCTCAGGATCCAAAAGGTGCCTGAGGAAGTTCCACGTTCTGGACAATCCTAATTGATTATCCATATTGGTGCATGTTGCTTCCCATTGCTGGTTACAGAGTTGTTGTGCTGTAAGGAAGAAGAAGTGCGCCGTGCAGAGCGCCGCAGCCGGATCGCCAATGCTACTGAAGTGGGGCTCGGGCTAGACGCTGATCCTGGTGTAACTGGCTAAGCCTACGCTGTTGCGTCTCCTTGTCCGCGTCCATCGTGCCGTCCACAGCCGTGTCGTAGTTCTTTGCCATAATTGGTGGAGGTTTGCTGGGTCTCCTGTCATCCTGGAATTGCGCAGCCGGACTCTCCCTGCCATCATGACCACCGCAAGCGCCACGAGCTTACCACCACCTGCTCCCCAGTCCTCCGTATGCCCCGGCACACTCCGTCAGCGGGACCCTTCCATCTTCAGCGGCACTGACGACCACGACGTTAATGACTGGCTCTCATCATACGAACGCGTCAGTCTGAACAACAAATGGGATGACATCACGAAACTGACCACCGTCCCTTTTTACCTCACCCGAATTGCCCACTTGTGGTTTCGGAACCACGAAAGCGAAGTCCCAAGCTAGACGGTGTTCAAAACAAAGTTCAGCGAGGTCTTCGGCCGCCCTGCTGTTCAAAAGCTTCGTGCCGAACAGCGCCTGCAGTCGCGCTCTCAGCAGCCTGGTGAGACCTTTACCAGCTACACCGAAGATGTCATCGATCTCTGTAAACGCGTCGATGCATCCATGACTGAGGGAAATAAAATCAAGCATATAATGAAGGGTATCGACGAGGACGCATTTCAGATGCTCATTTCAAAGAGCCCCTCTACTGTTGCACAAGTTATTGAACTGTGCCAAAGCTATGACGAGCTCCGCCGTCAACGCATCCTCACTCGCCGTCCTGTTCCCCATCACGAATCGTTGTCCGGCTTGACCTCCCCTGTTCAAGATTCCACCCTCCTCTAGCAGATCAAGGCTTTCGTCCGGGAAGAAGTAGCTCGCCAGCTCTCTCTCATCTCCAACCCGCCGGACTCAAGTTCGTCCCTTAGTTCGACCCTACGACATGTTATAGAAGAGCAAGTGTCCGAGGTCCTTCCTCTGGAACGGGCGCCTCAACTCACCGCCCCATTGACTTACGCCGACGCCGTCGCACGACCACGACCGCCGACCTTCCGGGCTCCGCCTCCGATGCCTAGCCCTGTTTTTACCCCCACGCCGCCACGACCTCCAGCCCATGGAGTAATCCCTGGCGCACACCGGACAATCGGCCCATCTGCTATTCGTGCGGTATTCCCGGACACATTGCACGCCTGTGCCGCCGCCGTCCACTTCATCCACGTGACGACCCACGCACAGCCGCGTACGACCATCCTTTCTCTTACGCTCCAGACCGCGATTTACCCCTTCCCCGCCCAAGCCTTCGCCCAGTTTGCGACCGCCGTTCTCCTTCTCCTCGTCGTCGCTCGCCCTCCCCGATGCGTCGACGTCCCTCTACCGCTGACACGGAAAACTAAGTGGCGCAGTTCCCGAGGCAAGAACTGCGTCATCGTCACAACGCTCAAGCCCTCTTCTTTCGCCGCCCAATGATATTGATATTGATGTCGCTGTTGAAGGAGTCTCTGTGCTTGCCCTCATTGACACAGGTGCCGCCATATCTGTAATTGCCGAAAAACTATGCCGCTCAATACGAAAAGTCACGACGCCTTTCTTCGGTCCTTTACTCCGCACGGCCACAGCACAGCACGTCCAGCCGGTGGCTGCGTGCGCCGCTTGACTTGAAATTCAAGGAGTGCTCTACACAGTCGAGTTCGTCGTTCTTCCCCACTGTTCCCACGATATTATTTTAGGTTGGGACTTTCTCTCCCGTCACCAAGCTGTTATTGACTGCTCCCGTGCAGAAGTCGCCTTCTCTTCGCTTGGCAATGCCATATCTGATGACGTTTCGCTTTCCTGCACCAAGTTGTCCCTCACTGACGACATCCCTATACCTCCGCGCGCATCCGTTCTGGCACCTGTATCCTGTTCCGTTGCCTCCGACTCTACCGTACTCTTCACGCCTTCGACTGCTTTCGTTCACCGCCACCTCTCACCACTCCCAACTGCGCTGCTTAGCCTTCAAGCTGGTGCTACTCACCTTCCTATACGCAACCACTTCCCATTCTCGATTGCGTTGCTTCGCGGTGAATCTCTCGGCACTGTGGAGCCTTACGACACCATTACCACGTCGAAACTTCCTGTTGGATCGTCAGAGGTCAACACCCTCTACTGTAGTCCCGCACCTGCCGCATCGCCTGAAGACGTTTTCAGCCACGTCATCGACAACGGCTTAAGTCCCACGCAACGCCATGACCTTCTCCGTCTCCTCGAGAAATTTCGCCCTGCTTTTGACAGTCATAGCACTTCTCTGGGCCGAACGACGACTGTATGTCACCGTATTGACACCGGTTCTCACTCACCGCTACGGCAGCGACCCTACCGCGTCTCGTCGACAGAACGACGCGTCATTGACGAGCAAGTAGGTGACATGCTAAAGCGTGGTGTCATTGAACCGTCCGACAGCTCATGGGCATCGCCAGTTGTTTTAGTTAAAAAGAAGGATATGGCTCGATCCGCTTTTGCGTGGATTACCGCCGCCTAAACAAAATAACCCGAAATGATGTTTATCCATTGCCGCGGATCGACGACGCCCTCGCAGCTTACAAGGTGCAGAGTTCTTTTTCTCCCTCGATCTACGCTGTGGTTATTGGCAGGTGCCTATGGCTGCAGAAGATAAGCCTAAAACTGCTTTCATCACACCAGATGGCTTATACAAATTTCGTGTAATGCCATTCGGACTTTGCAACGCGCCCGCGACTTTTGAGCGGATGATGGACACTATTCTTCGAGGCCTCAAATGGAACACGTGCTTGTGTTACTTGGATGATGTAGTAGTGTTCGCACCAGATTTTCCTACTCACCTTCATCACCTGGAGCAGGTATTACGCTGTCTCAGTGACGCTGGCCTCCAACTAAATCTGAAAAAATGTCATTTTGGGGCACGCAAGCTGACAATTCTCGGACATGTCGTGTCAAAGAACGGCTTTCTCCCTGATGCCGCTAAGCTCCGTGCTGTTAAAGAATTCCCGAGGCCAACGTCTCTAAAAGACTTGCGCAGTTTCATTGGCCTCTGCTCGTACTTCCGCCGCTTTATTCGAAATTTAGCTTCGATTATGGCACCTCTGACAGAGCTTCTTCGGGGAGACCCCAATCTTTCCGCGTGGTCCCCGACTTGCGATGGTGCCTTCGCAACGCTACGTCGCCTGCTCACAACACCGCCGATACTGCGCCATTTCGATCCAACTGCTCCCACGGAAATCCATACGGATGCTAGCGGTGTTGGTCTTGGCGCTGTGCTCGCCCAGCGAAAGCCCGGCTGCCAAGAATATGTTGTTGCTTACGCGAGCCGCACTCTGACGAAAGCTGAAGCGAACTATTCCGTCACGGAAAAAGAATGTCTCGCGATCATCTGGGCCATCACAAAATTTCGCCCATACCTGTACGGCCGGTCCTTCGATGTCGTTACCGATCACCACGCACTTTGCTGGTTGTCGTCTCTCAAGGATCCCTGCGGCCGCCTAGCCCGGTGGGCACTGAGGCTCCAAGAGTACGATATCCGGGTTGTCTACCGCTCAGGCAAGAAGCACGCCGATGCCGATGCTCTTTCGCGCTCGCCTGTCCACGCCGACATTGTCAGTGTGTCCGTCCTAGACGACCCACTTCCATTCACTTCTGTCGACATGGCTTTGGAGCAGCGCAAGGACTCCTGGATTTCATCTTTGATAAATTACATCTCCAATTCACCTACACGCCCACCATCCCGAGCGTTACGCCGACAAGCTTCGCACTTCGCCATCCGCGACGGAATTGTCTATCGCCGTAACTACAGTTCCGACGGCCGCAAATGGCTGCTTGTAATACCCCGGCAGCACCGCACTGATGTATGCGCCGCTTTCCACGCCGACCCTCAGTGCGCACACGCTGGTCTCTTCAAGACCTACACCAAACTACGTCATAGGTTTTATTGGCGTGGTATGTACACATTTGTGCAAAAGTACATTCGCTCTTGCACAGAATGTCAACGCCGGAAGCCTGATCCTTGCCGCCCTTCTGGACCAATGCAACCTTTGCCGTGCCCTTCGCGACCCTTTGACCGGGTTGGGATAGACCTCTACGGGCCTCTGCCATACACAGCTGCTGGCAATCGCTGGGTCATTGTAGCTGTAGACCATCTCACGAGGTATGCAGAAACGGCCGCTCTGCCAGCCGCGACGGCTCGTGACCTTGCCTCCTTCCTCCTTCAACGCTTCGTTCTACGTCACGGCGCTCCCCGCGAACTCCTGAGCGACCGTGGCCGCATCTTTCTCGCCGATGTCATTCAAGAACTTCTCGCTGAATGCCGCATTATTCATCGCTGTACCACCGCATATCACCCGCAAACAAACGGATTGACAGAACGCTTTAACCGAACTCTCGGCGACATGCTTTCGATGTATGTCGCCTCCAACCACACCAACTGGGACCTCATCCTTCCCTATGTCAAGTACGCCTACAATACGGCACCCCAGTCAACGACGGGCTTTTCTCCCTTCTTTCTTCTATATGGCCGCGAACCATCATTTCCCATTGACACTATTCTTCCTTACCGTCCCGACTTATCAGAGGGTACACCTGTTTCCGAAGCCGCTCGGTATGCAGAAGATTGTCGGCAACTAGCTCGCTCCCTTACAACGCAAGAACAAGCCCTACAGAAATTTCGTCATGACGACGGGCGCCCCCACCACCAGTTTTCGCCTGACGCTCTCGTTTGGTTGTGGGTGCCTCCTACTTCGACACCAGGTGTCTCCTCCAAGTTTGTATCCCGATACCATGGGCCCTACCGGGTTCTACAGCAAACTTCTCCGGTGAACTACGTCATCGAACCTCTGACGCCCCCTACGGACCTGCGTCGCCGAGGCCGCGAAACTGTGCACGTAGATCGGCTCAAGCCGTATCAGGAGCCCTTCGTCCTCACGACGCCTTAGGCCTCCTGTGCGGCTCCGTCTTCAGCGGGGGGGGGGGGAGTTGTAAGGAAGAAGAAGTGCGCCGTGCAGAGCGCCGCAGCCGGATCGCCAATGCTACTGAAGTTGGGCTCGGGCTAGACGCTGATCCTGGTGTGACTGGCTAAGCCTACGCTGTTGCGTCTCCTTGTCCGCGTCCATCGTGCCGTCCACAGCCGTGTCGTAGTTCTTTGCCATAGTGCATATGTTTCTATAACTCTGTTAAGCTGGGCCAGCCTGCGTCGGAGCGTCCTGTTGTGTCTCTGAGTTTTCCATCTCCTCAAGAGACCTTCTTTAGCTTCCCACATATGCAGGAGTTTACTGTCTACCTGTTCCATTTGCGCGTCCTGGGGGATTACTTGTGTGGCTGCGTTAACATCCTGCTTAAGCTGCGTGCTCCAGTCCACGATGTCTGTGATAGTATTATCATTTTTCTTGCGAATTTGAGTTTGTTCCAGTCTACAATTTTGAGTTGTTTGCCCTTAGATTTACGTGGCCCTGCTTTAACAGTGATTTCGAGGATGTTATGATCGCTGCCTAGATCCTGTTGGGTGTTAATCCATTTCGCATCCTTAATGTTCTTTGTAAGATGAGATCTGGCGTAGTGTCCACACTAACACTAGACCCCCACCTCGTAGGTGTTGACGGGTCTGTGATGAGGGTAAGGCCCTCTTGTTGTGCGTCTAGCCATAGGTGCCTACCTTTGGGGTTTTCAAATTTGTATCCCCATGCCGGGTGTTGAGCATTGAAATTGAAATCTCCCCCAATCACTAAGGCTCTGCCTTCTGTAATAGTGAGAATCTTGCGGAAAAGTAATCGGAAATTGGGACGTTTGTTTCTTGGGTTACTATAAACATTAATGAGAAAGACTTTGATTGTTTTTTTCTGGTAGGTATTAACTCGATTAATGTATTGTCTACATCAGCAATGCCTGTATCATGCTGAACGACCGTGTAGGTACGTTTGGCTAGAGTGCTGACAGCTCTCGTCACCCCGTCGGCACTACAGAATGATCTATACCCAGATAATTTGGCCTTACAGTGTGGCTCCTGTAGCATTATGACATCAGGATGTTCCTTATTGATTAGGTGTTGATGTAAGTGGGATCTTTTTCTACTGTATCCGCGACAATTCCATTGCCAGATAGTATAACGGTCGTGTCGATCCATGGCGGCAGTTACAGTTTTCCGGTTCCCTCCACCGTAGGTGTCGAGGGTTTATTATACGGTTTACTGGTTGTTTTGATGGGGCCGCCTTCACTGGTTTGTGGTCCCCATGACTTCATACGAGATTCAATGTCGGTAAATTTTGTAGCGATTGTGTTAAATTGTGGTTGTATTTTCGTCATAATAGCCTGTGTAACTTGCTGGGTAATTTGCGCACCCAGGTCTTTAAAGCGTGTATCTATGATGTCTAGTTTGTTTTCTAGAATGTCAATTTTGCTTTCAAGTTCATTCTGTCTTTTTTCAAGGGGTTTAACGGACTTGGTCTTTTTAACTGTGATCGTCTCGTTATCGTCCGTGGCTTTGCGCTTGGCTGGCGTGTTAGCCTCTTCTTCCACATCTGCCTCTTTTTCCTCAATACTATCTAGTGTAACATCCCGCCCGTTATTAAGAGTAATGTTTTCTATCCGCAGTCTACTGTTTTCTTCTTCTAGAGCGTCAATCCGCTGATGATGTTCTAGCATCATTTGTTTCATCTTTGCTAGTTCTTTTTCTAACTCTCTATTTCTAGTGTTAGGTGCAGCCTCTGCCTCCGCGCGCGCCCCGGAAGCTACGTCAGCCCAGCTCACCTGTGAGGGGGGTCCGGTGGTGTAGTCGCCGGTAGTGCCCTTGCTGTTGCCAGTGGTGTGTGGTGGCTTGATTGGGCTGCCATTGCGGCGTCGGGACCTTGACCTTGATCGGTTGCCGGAGCGTGATCTGCTTCTGGCTCTTATGTTCCTGCTGGCTGTACTTGGTCTTTGTTTATCGCCGTAGTTTTCGCATTCCACTTGTTCCTCTCTCCAGGCACGTTCCCATCTTCGTCTTTTGACGAGGTATGGGATGCGGTACCTTGCTTGGCATCGTTTATCCCCAGTCGGGTGGTCTTTTCCACATAGTTGGCATTCTGCTTTGCATTCGTGGTCTTGCTTTGGATTCTTGGTGCCGCAACTCCGGCAAATTTTATCAGTAGGATTGGGGCATACGTCCGCTCGGTGACCAAGTCTTCCGCATTCGTAACAGATATCGAATTGTTTCTTGTAAAGTACGCATCGAACGAGCGCAGCTCCATAGTTCACATGGCTAGGGACGTAATATCCATCAAAAATGACGATTACGTTGTTTGTATTGCCCATACGCTTGGCGTAGAGGACGCTGGGGTTGCGTGGAGTGACCAGCTTCCTAACGATGTCTTCTGGGCTTTCATCGGCAGAGATACCTCGGATGACTCCTTTCGAGGTGTTCTCCAGTGCTGCGCGATAGGCACAGACTTCATATTCCTTGCTGCCAATGCTCAGACTGGTTATTGCGACGTACTTTTGGGCTCTTTCTTTCGATAGTGTGCTGAGGACTATAATGTTCTGCTTCTGGTTGAGGCGAAGATTATCTTCTTCATCCGCTGTGCGTTCAACATTCGCAGCACGTCGTACGCTGTGGTAGATGCGGTCTGCACCGTGTTCGGTCACGTTGAGTCCGCCTCTTGGTCTAACAATGATCCTGTAGTCGTCCACTGGTAAGTGTGGCATGCGGCTTGCGACGATTAATTGTCGAATCTGCCGATTGCCCTTTTTCTTGTTCCAAGTAGCCTCGTGAGCTCGCTGAAGTGGTGTTTTATCACTTCGATGATTTCTTTTAATTTCGAACCACTGGCCTTGGTCCAATTCTTCCGGTTGAATATCTTCGCCGTCTACGCTTACCACCTCCATGTTAACCTCGATGCTCTGCGAGAGCCGGGTTTTCTCCGGCTCTGTTCGCGGCGTCAGGCTCAGCACGTCAGTCGCCGTGGCTGGCGATACCTGGCGACGGGGATGCTTAGGCTTCCTGGTCGGCGTGGCAAACTGTTTGAAATGATTTCTGGAAATGGCCCACCTGGTTGATTAGGTGCCCAGGTGATCCTTGGGTCTTCCTGCTTCTTCTGAGATGTGAATTTCGTAGTTCCAGTCGAAAAAGCGCCGGCAATCACCTTCATTATTTTTTATACCTTTTGTATGTTGCCTAAGTCGGTCGTTCACACAACGCCCCCCATCTGTCCAATGTAGGATTTCCCGCAGGACAGAGGAATTTCATATACGACGTTTGTGGCACACTTTACGAAACGCTGGCCATGCTTATTCTGACAGCCAGGCATTTGGCTTCCGCAAGTTATCAGACGGCTTAGCTGGACAAGCTTTTGGGTAGAGGAGAACACCACCGGTACATTATACCGGTTAGCCACTTTTCTCAGGCTGTGCGTGACTTTATGGATGTATGGGACCACTATAAGCCACTCCTTTTTCTTCGGCTCTACCCTGCTTGCCCCAGCCTTCAACTTCTTCAAAAGCGTTTCTGCTACAGGCACCAAGACCGACTCAGGGAAGCCAGCTGCAGCGAGCCTGCGCAATTGGTTGTAAAAACTTGCATCTCATGCACACACGACACACGACGAAGGTAGTGAAAAGAGGCATCGCCAAACTCTGCCTGGAGTTATCGCTCCGGAAGTCGTGTGTGCATGAGATGCATGAGATACATCGACATGCAATTAACACATTAAATTATATAACGTGCCATCTTTTATCGGTCTGCAACTGCTAATGCAGCATCTACCCAACCCCTCTCCAACCTGCGCTGCGCGCCAGCTCCTTCGCTCCCCTTGGCAGGAGCCCTCCGTGTCCGGCTTTGTGGGAAAGCATTATATATATATATATATATATATATATATATATATATATATATATATATATATATATATATATATATATATATATATATATAGAGAGAGAGAGAGAGAGAGAGAGAGAGAGAGATGGCTTGCCTCCCCCCCCTCCCTTAGAATATAGTTGGTACGCCAATGACGCATTATTGTTTCATTTAATTTTTTAAGGGACCACTGTTTTATGCATTGAAGCACTAAAGCAACGCCCATGTATGTCGTCACACACTTTGTGAATGGAGATCTCGGAATTAATGTCGGCTTTAAAATGTGTTCCAAGTGGATGCACCTTGCAAGCTCACCGGCTACAACTTGTAAATTGAAATATGTACTGGTAAAGTAAATAATTAAAAAGTTAATTAATAAATCTTTGTTAGTCGGTTCTGCATTTCGGTTTCTCTTCCAAGTAATGTCGATTATCTTTGACTAATCCAGCTCAATTACTTTGTGTTGTCCTGCTTCGTGTTACCGCTTCGTTACCGCTTCGTGTTGTCCCTTTCTTCAAGTCTCGTGTTTTGCTTGCGGTAACTTCCCAAAATCATGGATCACCAACTGGCCTGCACCCACACTCTGCATTGTTCAATTACTACAATTACACTATCTGCCACGAGTAATCTTTAAAAATTCGCTATGGTCTAAAAAAAAAGAAACTTGGGCTCCAATCCACGCTGTGAAGGTGGCTGGACAGCGAAGCTGTAAACACCTAGAATGATTACCGATTGCGACGTAGCTTGAAATTACTCACATGGCGACATTAATCATGCACTTTGCCTAGTCATTAGCCAAAGACGTTTCAATGGCCTGCGACTTGGCTTGCGCCGCTACTTCGTGCACCTACGAAGAGTGGACAAGAGACAAGCAAAATGCACTTAACCTGGAACCGCAGTTGATGACACACGGAACAACTAAATGCAAATTCTGCGTCCAGAATTTTTCTTCTTAAATTTAGAATTACCACCCTTGAAATGACTGATCGCACTGCGCCTTCGTCACTTGGCCGCGTTCGCGGCTTCACGACATCCCTCATCGTCCTGCCGCGCTTGGCGCTTGCACCGAGCATCCTGGGCGCGATGCGCATCCGTGGCACGAGCACGACGCCATTGTTCACATTTTCGTCTCTGCTCTCTTCGCCGCTCCTCGTATGCACGCTGCTCTTCCGGAGTCCTCACTACACGTGGCCTTCCCATAGCACTGTCCACAACACAAATATAATGGCTTACTAAGGGGCCCTCGTTATATACGTGTAATGCAGCGACGTCACGTCGTGCGTTAGAAACTGTGCTGTCACAAACCTGTACTTTAGTTTACCTTATTTACAGTAATAAAATAAGATAAACTAAAGCGCAGGCTTGTGTAAGATAAGATAAAATAAGGTTTGTATAAGATAAACTAAGGTGCACAAACCTGCAGTTTAGTTTTTCTTATACGGACATTGACGTGACGCCCTCTGTTACATGCGTATGTCGTTATCAATCATTCTGGGCTTCTCATTGCTAACGACCGCCTCATCATCCGTCATGTTGATACCAGAAGTATTTTATGCTTTCCTTTATCGAAACGACCTATCTGGTATGCACTGTATGTGTGCTTCAATTTTATCCTACGATTGCACTACCTCTGGTAGCGGCCAACGAAAGAAGTTATTTTTTGCCCATGAACACGACAAATGCATTGGGGGGTAGAGGCAGACAATTTCCATGTGAAACACCCGTCATTTAGACAGCACCAGCTTCGGGGTCCGTCCACGAAAGAGTATAGAAGCAGGTTGCAAACAGGTTAGAAACAGCCAGACCCGATACAAAAAGGTGCTGGTTACTCGCTAAGGAAGACATTGTCCTAAAAAAATATTGCCTTTTTCCTCGGTGTGCGAAATGCCAGGGAGAACATTATCATTTTCGCTCAAAAGGGACGTAATGTTCTCACAGCTGCGTCCACGCCTCCAAGACAGCACAAGGCCTATTCACTTTGATCCATGACGTCATGCTACCTTGCCCGATCGCTATAGAATCTAATGAGAATGCTCCCGAGTAAGCCGCGGTGATTTTGACGTCACCGCTTTCGTCACGCCTGGCTTGACAGTGGAAAGATGGAAATTTCGGTCCGAGAAGCATGACGTCATAAAGCAGAGTGCACGACCCTGCTATCTAGGAGGCGTCGGCTGTGTTCACCCTGCCCCCCTCTCGCACGCACACGCACTTTTCTCTATCATATTGGTGAATAGCCAAGAAAGTGGATGGGGAAACGACGCCGCGGTAGCTCAATTGGTAGAGCATCGCACGCGAAATGGGAAGGTTGTGGGGTTCGGTTCCCACCTGCGGCAAGTTGTTTTTTCATCCACTTCCATTTCCATGAATTCATCGTTTCTTAGTTTCATTTATTAAGCACAAGTAATTTCCCCTGTGTTGTCCTTGGTGTCAGTGTTTGTTGGCTTCTTATGATATGACTAATAAAAATCGGGCCCCTCGGTTAACCCCCTTTCTTCTCGTTTATCGCAAATATCAAGTCCTTTAACGGACGCGATCCGAAAGGGAGCACCGAGTAGCATGCACTGGGATGAGGACAAAGAGAATGATTTCCAAGGTTTGAAAATGCTATTGGTTTCTCGTCCTGTGCTTCGCGCGCCAGACTACACAAAAGAATTCATAGTTAAGTGCGACGCAAGCGACAGGGGTATGGGCGTGCTACTTAGTCAGGTCGGAAACGATTTTGCTCAGCGGCGGTGGCGCCGAAAACAGTCAACTCGTGACTCACCCCTATCGACTGACTTTGCAGGTAGTTACTGCCCAAGTGTGGTTACCGATCGGCGCCTGCTGCCCCATTCACTTCTTCAACGCCATATCAAGAATCCAGGAGCCGTATCGAGAATCGACAGCACCCCCAACGTCACCTACGTCACCGAGACGCTTCTACAAAAGGCGCTATCCAGACACCGGAGCACCGGTTGCTCAGCGGTGGTGGCGACGAAAACAGTCAGCTCGTGACTAACCCCTATCGACTGACTTTGTAGGTAGGTGTGCACTGTATCTACACCTCACTAATATTGTCGTTGTCCGCCACTGCCACCGCCGCTGTTGCAATAGCTTCCTGTTGGTGATCATTGTAGCTTCCTTTCAACGACCACTCTTACCGTGAGCCTTTGATTTTTGCTCTGTTTGATATGTCCGAGTCCGACGTCTGCCTAGTTTGTTTTGAGCCACTCCTAGATAGTAACACATATCCAACCTGCTCAGAATGCAAATATGGCTATCACCTGTGAGCATGCTCGGGTGTGAGCAAGACGACCTTCAAAAAAAGAAAAATACGATGCCGCGAAGAAACAATGGAAGTGCCAGACATGCCTTGTTTTGGCGGCCCGAAGGACAGGCGGTGAAAAGAGCCACACCGGCGAACATAAATTGGCCTACGAGAAAATGATTATTGAAATTAATAAGAAGCTGGCCATTGGACAAATTGGAGCTGTCTGTTCAGCATTTGCCTGATCAATATGATTCGGTGCTTGCTGAAGTGCAAAAGCAATCAAGTGAAATAGCCGTCAAGGTAAATATACCCGGTGCGGGCGGGCGGGCGGGCGGGTGGGTGGGTGGGTGGGTGGGTGGGTGGGTGGGTGGATGGATGGATGGATGGATGGATGGATGGATGGATGGATGGATGGATGGATGGATGCGGACGGACGGACGGACGGACGGACGGACGTGTGGATGGATGGATGGATGGATGGATGGATGGATGGATGGATGGATGGATGGATGGATGGATGGATGGATGGACGGATGTATGGATGGATGGATGGATGTATGGATGGATGGATGGATGGATGGATGGATGGATGGATGGATGGATGGATACGGACGGACGGACGGATGGATGGATGGATGGATGGATGGATGGATGGATGGATGGATGGATGGATGGATGGATGGATGGATGGATGGATGGATGGATGGATGGATGGACCCTAGGTCCTCACGAAGCGTGACTGTGGCCGCATCGACATCGGGATTGATACCGTCACATTTTAGTATGAGGTGTTCCATTGTTTCTCCATATTTACCACACACCGTACATGTGTCTTCTTCGTTAAATTTCTTTTTATAGCTCCGCGTTCTAAGACATCCTGATCTAGCTTCAAAGAGTAGGGCACTGCCTCTTGAGTTATCATAAAACCCTTCCTTCCTGACCTGCTGTTTCCAGTATCGGTATAGTTCCACACTATGCTTCATTTCCATTGAATTTATCCAATTTTTACCTTCCGCGTTTTTAACCTGTCGTTTAATGCTCTGTCTTTCTTCGTCCTCGTGTCTGGCATACTTACGGGTTAGCTTCCTAGTTCTTTTCCGCCATTGTGAGTCAACGCTCTTTATGTATAGGTATTTAAATACCTTAGCTACCCACCTGTTATCGTCCAATTTCTTCAGGCGTTTTTCGTATAGGATTTTACTCTGAGCTTCCCGTGCTTCGAACGATGCCCAACCCATATCTCACTGCACTGCTTCGTTTGTGGTTTTCCCATGGGCGCCTAGTGCTAACCTTCCCACAGCTCACTGATTTACTTCTAGTCTCGACTGAACCTCTGCCCTAAAACACAGGACCGCATTCCCGAAAGTAAGCCCCGGCACCATTACTCCCTTCCAAATACCTCTCAGTACCTCATACCTGTTGTACCCCCACAATGCCCTATGTTTCATTATCCTGGCATCTCTTCGCCCTTTTGCTATGAGAGACTTCGTGTTTTTCCGTGTACATCTGCCCTTTGTTTATCCATACCCCGAGATATTTGTATTCGGCCACTCGGGGTATTTGATGGCCTTGTATTGTAAGCTCCTGATCAGTTGTATCGACGAAAAACATCCCACCGGACTTAGCTGCACTAAAACTGAAACCTAAACTGTCTCCTTCGTCTCCACAGTAATTAGCCAGAGTTTGTAAATCTTCCTGGCTATCTGCTAACAGTGCAATATCGTCCGCATACATTAAACCCGGTAGTCGTTGCTCAACAACCTTTTCGCCTAATCTGTACGACAGATTATACCCTAGATTGTTTCGTTGTAACCTTCTTTCCATGCTTATCATATAAAGCATGAACAGCAGCGGTGATAGCGGACAACCTTGCCTTGATCCTTTATGCACCTCGACAGTTGTATGTGTTGGGAACACTTCCGGCGGAAGAAAAAATAATGTGACGCCATATCCGTTAAAAGCAGAAGTGACGTCATCTTGTTTTCGAAGGCGCGAAATTTGTTTTGTTGGCCTGCTTTTGGAGCTATATATTCAAATGCCCCGCCATTCGACTTGATGGGCGTTTCGAGCTTTCAGCGCGGAAAGCGATGCAAGAAAAGCCAGCCGTACGGTTGTCCAAATCGCACCCCTGCACAGAACATACTTTCTTTGGAGGCCGACGAACGCTTTAGGTATTGTCAGGATTGGGGGCTCAATCCCATCGCTCGTGATCCGTTGTCAAGATTGGAGTCCGGCATGAATTCGAAGGTAGCTGGCCCATGCCGTCGTCCAACTTATCCACGCTGAGGACGTTGATGAAGGGAAGAACTGCTTCTCATCGAGAACGAGGAATATGGGTTTATTTACAGTATTTAAATCAGTCTAACATGACTGCTTGAGAAAAGTGCATCAGTCTAACATGACTGTTTAAGAAAAAGAGTGTCAGTCCAACATGACTGCTCAAGAGAAGTGTGTCGAGCATCCGCACAACAGCCGTTTTTAAACACTCGGTCCGCCGGCGATACAAGGTGACGCGAACATTCGTTTACTCATTGTAAATTCGCCGCCGCCCCGCAGAACAGTTTATGCACACAAAGGCACACACATTCCGATGTCCGGAGCCGACGTCAGAGGGGAGCCGTTCTGAGTACTTCGGAGCCATTCCGAGTAGCTCGTTGTCCTGCGTCCTCTTCGGCGCGTGGGAAGCAACAAAAAACGGTTTTCCCGCGGCAGCTCACGCACGCGTAGCAGATCAGGTCCGCGCTGGGGAGTTCGGGCACAATAGTTCGTCCGTCGAACTCATTCCGTCACAACGGCGATGGGGCTAGAGGATGGCGGCGGTTTTCAGCACAAAGCCCGCTTCATCGAACGCATCCTAGCTGAAGCGACGGAGAGTGGTGATTGCGCGTCTTGTTCCCCAGTCGTAATTGGGTGGCAATCCCGCATTGCAGCTCGCCATTCTTAACAGCGCCTCCATGGCCCGAAAAATCTCGACTGTCTAGCGCTGACAACCGCTAGGCAGGAAGAGAACGGCTGGTGGTCAGGGGGGGGGGGGGGGGGATTGATGTCTTGGCTCGCAGCGACCACTTGTGTATTGATGTCACCGCCCCAAAACATCCAACAAGGACAGGCAACTGCAAAATGAACCCCACAACACAGCTCTGCGCCGAGATGACGTGCATTGGCTCTCACTTTAGACCCGCTAGGCTTAAAAAAAAAAAAAACATAAGTGCAGAAACAAAAAAAATGCTGCATTTCGCTATGCCAATTTCTGAAGCAAATTCCTGCTGACAAATTCAGCAATCATGGAGGGAATCCTGCTAAATGAGAGGGGATCTTCTTCGCTTAATAAAATTAACACCAGTAACCCTAAAATTGAGGCGGGACCCTCAAACGCAGAATTCAAATTAGCCTGCTCAATCCATCCGCATTGCTATGCAACTTTCCCTTCTTATATCTAACGGAGAAGTACTCTTGGAGAGTGAGGCTCCATCGGAGCAAGCGGCCATTCTTGTGTGACATTTGATTGAGCCACGTCAGAGGACAGTGGTCGGTCTCGAAGATGAACTTCGCTCCGTACAAGTAACACGACAACTTCTGGGCGGCCCAAACCAAACAAGCGCATTCCTTCTCTGAAGCGCTGTAGGCTTCCTCTCTTACATTTAGTTTACGGCTGGCATAGAGGATAGGATGCTCCTCGTTATCGTCGCCGACCTGACTAAGTACCACGCCCATACCTCTGTCGCTTGCGTCGCATTGAACTATGAGTTCCTTTGTGTAGTCTGGCGCGCGAAGCACAGGGCGCGAAACCATAGTGTTTTCAAACTTTGGAAAGCGTTCTCTTAGTCCTTATCCCAGTGTACGTTACTCGGTGCTCCCTTTCGGAGGGCGTCCGTTAATGGACTTGCCATTTGCGAGTAATTCGGAATGTGCCGTTGATAGTACCCCACAAGTCCCAAAAATTAACGAAGGTCTGTTTTCGTGCGCGGCTGAGAAAATTCTCCAATCGTAGCTATTTTCAGCTCAGCCGGCCGTCTCATGCCCTGACCGACAACATGGCCCAGATAAGTAACCTGCGAACAACCAAACCTACACTTTTCCGCTTTCATCGTTAAGCCGGCTTCCCTCAACCGTGAGAACACCTGTTTGAGGTGCGATACGTGTTGTTCCCAGCTGTCCGAAAAAATTGCTACATCATCAAGATATGGCAAGGCGAACTCCTGCAAGTCTTTTAGGACAATATCCATTAACTTAGAGAAGCTAAACGGCGCGTTCTTCAGCCCGAAGCTGAATGCGAGAGGGCGAAAAGTGCCTACAGGTGAGATGAATGCGGAATAGCGGCTGGCACTTTCTGAAAGGGGAACTTGCCAGTACCCCCGCACGAGATCTATAGTTGAAATGTATTTAGCAGCGCTAACTCTTTCAATTCGTTCCTCAATGTTGGGTATCGGGTACAGCTGATCCCTAGTGATGGCATTTAACTTCCTGTAGTCAACACACGGACGAGGGTCCTTGTTAGGGGTTTCTACCAGTATTAGCGGTGACGTGTAGTCACTCTCAGCGGGCTCAATAACTCCCAACTCTAGCATGCGCTGTATCTCTGCCTCCATAATCTCTCTCTGTCTTGGAGACACCCTGTAAGGCTTTGATCTTACTGGTTCGGTTGATGTCAGCTCAATTTCATGCGTTATTAGTTTGGTTCTACCCGGCCGATCGCTGAATCTGTCGAGATATTCCCCTAACACCTCTTTTAGCTCATCTAGCTGCTCAGGTCTTAGAGCGTGCGAACTTACCGAGTGTTCTACTACTTCTTCTCGGCCGATTTCAGAGTTGGAGGTCGCCCTATACTCTTTAAACTTGGTACTAGTGCCATCCGGCTCTTTGATGATATAGTTAACGACTCCGCTCCGCTCTACATACGGCTTCATCAAATTGCAGTGATATATCCTCACCTCCTTCCTACGACCGGGCATTTTCAGAGCATAGTTAGTATCTGAAAGTTTGTGCAACACTTTAACGGGCCCGTCCCAGTGAACTTCAAGCTTGTTCTTTCTTGAAGGTTTGAGGATCATTACCTGGTCTCCGGCGTTAAACGTACGAAGCCTCGCATTCTTGTCGTAATAGAATTTGGCGTTCTTTTGAGCTACTCCCATGTTCTTTCCGACTAGTTCTTGGGTTGCGCTTAGCCGTTCCAGCAATTTTAGCACGTATTCAACCACTGTTGGACTCTCCCCTCTTTCCTCCCACATCTCTCTTAACATTCTCAGTGGAGAACGGAGTGTCCTCCCATACACTAGTTCTGCTGGTGAGAACCCTGTCGCTTCATGTGGAACCGTTCGCAAAGCAAACAAAGTTGCCGGCAGACAGTTCTCCCAGTTCTCCTTATGCTCGTAACAGAGCTCACGCAAAACTCGCTTAAGCACCGAATGCCACCTCTCTACACTGTTTGACTGAGGGTGATAGACAGAACTGTGTATTAACCTTACCCCGCACTTTTGCAAGAATGTGGAAGTCAGTGCGCTCGTGAATACTGACCCTTGATCTGCCTGAATTTCGGCTGGAAACCCAACTCATGCAAACACTGTCAAAAGCGCGTCTACTACTTCGGTGGAACTGAGCTCTTTCAAAGGGATTGCTTCTGGAAACTTGGTAGCCGGACACAGCATGGTAAACAAGTACCTGTAGCCCGATTTTGTTTTTGGAAGTGGCCCTACCGTGTCTATTACAAGTCGTCTGAAAGGCTCTGTTATTAAGGGCACTACCTTCAGTGGAGCTTTCCATGTCTCTCCTGGTTTACCAGAACGCTGGCAGGCGTCGCATGATCTTGCAAAGTTTTCTACGTCTTTGAAACAGCCAGGCCAGTAGTATTCCATAAGCAATCTTTCCTTTGATTTGTTTATGCCTAGGTGGCCGGACCACCCATTTCCGTCACAGAGACTCAAAAGGTCCTCCCTATACTTAGTAGGTACGACTAACTGATCTAAAATCCTACCCTTTCGATCTCTGTAGTGCCGATACAACAATCCTCCTCTCTCATGTATCGTCACGTTGCGCCTAGCAATGCCTTCTTTAGCTGTGTCATGTAATTTAGCTAAGCTCTCATCATTCTTTTGCTCGGCTGCCAATGACTCTCTATCCACACGTAAGAGCTGATCAAAGTTCTTTGAGGCCGGTGATAATAACGACCCTGTCTCGCTTGTGAATGCGTCAGCTTGCTCTTCCTGCAGGCTAGAACTTTGACACTCTAGTGCTACGCTCTCATTGAGCTGGTCAGCTGGCAGGCTCTCCTCAACTGTTCTTTTGTCCCTCGGGCCTAGCTCGGATTCGGGTATCGAAGTTATCCCCTTTTCTGCTTCCGCTGGAGGCGCTTGTGCACTTTCAGCCGAAAGCGCCGCGATCTTACGAGCTTGGCCTCGGGTCAATGCTTGTACTATGCCCTCTCCCAGTTTGAGCCCTTTGTCACGCAGTAACTGATTCGAACGATTCGAAAAGATGTAAGGATACTGCAGTGACAAAAATTTGGAAACTGCAGCCTCAGTCTCTAGCTCCCCGAATGGTCCATTGATTTTGACTTTGGCCATGGGCAGACACACGCTGTGTTCTTCTACAACCTGTTTTATCCATGCTACTTCTTCGGTGAAGTCATCTACCGTCACGTAAGACGGATGGACAATGTCCATCGTGGCGGCACTGTCTCTTAGCACTCGGCGTGGTTTTCCATTAACTTGCAGGTCGTGAAGATATGGACTTAAAAGTTCCATATTCTCATCTTTTTCCTCCACGTAGGAGAAAACTACGCTAGGCTTCCCGCAGTTTACAGCTATATGTCCCAGTTTGTGGCATTTGTAACAGCGAATTGGTTTAAAAGATTCGAATTTTCTTTTCTATACTTTTTGTGCGGTTTCCTCGTTAAGTTTCTCCTCGCTCTTTTCTGCGGGCTTTTCCGCCATGTCTACAGGCTCCGATCGTCTAGTCTGCGCACCCCTTTTGAACGGAAATGGTTTCCGCGGTCCATTTCGACCGTCCAAGTTTCCTTCTTCGGCGTTCAACTTTCTACGGATTGCGTACTCTTCGGCTAATTCGGCCGCCCTTTCCACAGTGTTTACATTCCCTCTGTCTTGCACCCACAGTTTCACAGCTTGCGGGATGGTTTTGTAAAACTGCTCTAGACACATGCATTCAATGATCATGTCTCTGTTGTCGTACGCTTCCGCGCTTTCAAGCCACTCGACTAGGTTGGCCTTTAAGCTATATGCAAACTCCGGATATCCCTCGCTATCTTTCTTGCCTGTGCTCCTAAACCTTTGCCGAAAAGCTTCGGCTGAAAGGCGGTATTTCTTCAGGAGACTAGCCTTAACTTTTGCATAATCATATGCATCCTGTGCACTCAGTCTGGCGATTACCTCCGCCGCCTCACACGGCAACATAGACAGCAACCGCTGTGGCCATGTACTCGGGCCGAAGTTCATCTTTTCGCAAGTCCTTTCAAAATTGCTTAGGAACAAGCCTATGTCGGTCCCGACCTCAAATGGCTTTAATAGCCTGTCCATGCGGTACGATTCTGCCTCACTTGATCGTCCCAGAGCGCCTTCACTTCCTTGAGACAACTCCAAACGTTTGCTTTCAAGTTCAAGTTGAATTTTTCTTGACTCGCGATCTTTCTCGCGTTCCTCTCTCTCTCTCTGTACCGTTCTTCTCTTTCCCGTTCTTCTCTTTCTCTTTCCCGTTTCTCTCTCTTTTTGAGAAGTTCCAATCCCATTTCAATATCTTCCTCACTGGCCTGATTGGAAATTAGCTCCAATTCCGATTTTAGCATTTTCTTGCGCACATCTAGGCCAAGTTCCTCACCCACGATCAACAATTCGTCTCTCAGCAGTGTCCTTAACTCCATGATTGCTGCTTTACTGACTTGATCCTGCTCTCTAAATCTAGCTAGGAAAACACAACCTAGCTAACACTCAACAATCTAGCTTCCCTACTGTTCTAAACAGAACAACCACAAAATGAAGCCTAGAGAGTCAAAGCAAGAACCAAGCACTCACCGCAGTCACAGCACCACGTCGCAAAGTCCATCTCACCGCTGTCAGCCAGTTGTCAGGATTGGGGGCTCAATCCCATCGCTCGTGATCCGTTGTCAAGATTGGAGTCCGGCATGAATTCGAAGGTAGCTGGCCCATGCCGTCGTCCAACTTATCCACGCTGAGGACGTTGATGAAGGGAAGAACTGCTTCTCATCGAGAACGAGGAATATGGGTTTATTTACAGTATTTAAATCAGTCTAACATGACTGCTTGAGAAAAGTGCATCAGTCTAACATGACTGCTTAAGAAAAAGAGTGTCAGTCCAACATGACTGCTCAAGAGAAGTGTGTCGAGCATCCGCACAACAGCCGTTTTTAAACACTCGGTCCGCCGGCGATACAAGGTGACGCGAACGTTCGTTTACTCATTGTAAATTCGCCGCCGCCCCGTAGAACAGTTTATGCACACAAAGGCACACACATTCCGATGTCCGGAGCCGACGTCAGAGGGGAGTCGTTCCGGGTACCTCGGAGCAATTCTGAGTAGCTCGTTGTCCTGCGTCCTCTTCGGCGCGTGGGAAGCAACAAAAAACGGCTTTCCCGCGGCAGCTCACGCACGCGTAGCAGATCAGGTCCGCGCTGGGGAGTTCGGGCACAATAGTTCGTCCGTCGAACTCATTCCGTCACAACGGCGATGGGGCTAAAGGATGGCGGCGGTTTTCAGCACAAAGCCCGCTTCATCGAACGCATCCTAGCTGAAGCGACGGAGAGTGGGGGATGCGCGTCTTGTTCCCCAGTCGTAATTGGGTAGCAATCCCGCATTGCAGCTCGCCATTCTTAACAGTATAGAGTGCTGATCCTATCGTGGGACGCCAAGCTCGTCGGCCGGCGCAGTCGCACGAAAACAACTACACAATTATCTGGCGGTCGTAACTCACTACTTTTGACTGAACAGATTAAGAAGCGATGAAGCTACCCGCGTCACCAAATTCAGACAAACTTCGACAAGCAAGAAAGCACAAACTCTGAGGGGGGCGTATTTCAACAGGTGAACTTTACGACTGCGCCTTTCTGCCCATTTCAAGATGTGCATTGCATTGCGAGTGATAGTGGCGTCAACGCCCCATGTAACGATGGGCGCCGAAAATAAATGCATTGAATAATAATAAAATGGAACAAAGTTGTATTTTCTTAACTCGTCACGAATATATAAAACTGACCAGGAAATTTATTTTCGTTGAATGAATCTAACTGTATCTCGCTTGAATAAAAAAAAACGCTTTTTTCCTTCCCAATGTTTGTTCCCTCCAAACAGTCGCGCTTCAATCGCTGCTCCCATAACCCCCCTTGCTGATATCGGTGACAATCTGTACTGAACCGCTTTTCGCCCGAAGCTTTGCGACCTATTCGGATCGACCTTGTAGCCGCCCTTGAAAAAAAAAAGGGCAGATTCCATCGGGACATCTAACACCAGCACGAACGTTCTTGAGTTGTTAAAGCAAGTCAATGCCCTAGATCAATACAGCAGGCGACAAAATATTGAAATCCACGGCTTACCTGTCACCCAGAATGAAAACTTGCTCGGGAAGCTGAATAATTTAGCAACTAAGCTTACCCTTCCTAGATTGACTAGCTGCGAAGTCGAAGGCGTGCACATACTGCCGCCAAAATCCGGCAAGGTTCCTGTCGTGCTCGCCCGTTTCGCATCACGAGTCACACGTGACCAAAAAATGGCTAAGAAAGCCGAACTAAAAACCACCAATTCTGGCGTGTATTTCCTGGACAATCTGACGCCACAGAACAAGAAACTTCTCTGGCTAATGAAAGCAAAAGCTGAGGAGCATCATTATCCGTTTGCGTGGTACAAAAATGGCAAGTTTTTTGGCGCGAGGTGCCTGGTGATCGAGCACTGCGCATCGACAGTGAAAGTGACCTTGATAAGATTCGCTGAATGGCTTCTTTTCTTTTATCCCTCGCATTATTTCAATTGCTAGTGTTAGTGCTATGGCTATCTTACATGAAGCCATATATCACGATGCTGAATCTTTTAAATCTCTTGTGCAGTGCCCCTCTTTTAAGAAGCAGAACAGAATGTCGGTTTTCCATTTAAACATACTGACACGTGTACTTATCTTTATCGGGCGACCACGTTTCGCCACCTAACAAATGTAATCGCACAGCGCGGGACGCGCCTGCATGTATCCGAAGTTTCTGGAAAGTTATCGATGCTTCTACCCGGCTGTCTGTTGTCGCCGAACGTTGTGTTATCTGATTTCATCGCGTGACGCGAATGGTGCAGAACTTTGTGGAAGGCACGCGGGTCCGAACGATTAGTCTGGAACATTCGACGACTGCTGTATAAAAGCCGACGCGCTTGACTCGCTGATCAGATTTCCGACGATCGCCGACCGTGTTCGCCGCTATCGTTCTGCTATAAGTGTAGCCTGTTTTTGTGGGCACAGGTTCGCCCAATAAAAGCTAGTTTTGTATTCCACCGTATTGCTGCTTTCTTCACCGTCACTACCACGTGACAATACGCAGTCTTAGAAACTAACAACCTGATGTGCTGCTTGATTCACTAGATCATACGTTTCATTTTTTGACCTTCACTGAGACCTGGTACTCATGTGCGTTCGATGTAGTATTTTTCGAAGGATACAAGCATGGTGTGTACAGACCGAAACGCAGAGGTGGTGGAGTGTCACTATATATCAAAGAAGATATCTTATATGAGGTGGTTCCTGAATTTTGTTGTGTTTGCGCACATTATGAATCTATTGCCGTTCATTGTGTAACATCTCTGATTGCCTCAGTGTATCGCCCCCCTTCAGGAGATACTCAAGAATTTTTGGATTTATAACTACGGTTTTTGAATATGCGTCCTTAAGAAATTTGCCTATTGTCCTTGTTTATGATTTTAATATTGATCTGCTATTACTTAGCCCACATAGTAGACAATTTTTAGATGTGATTGAGTCATTCTCGTGCCCAAACTTAATAGGATTACCCACCAGAATAACAACTGTAAGTGAAACTCTACTAGACCTGTGTATAACTAACCATGATAGAAATGACGTTAATGCTGGTGTGCTAACAACTGATCTGAGCGATCATTTACCAGTGTTTTGTTTTTTCCCTGCGACAAAAAAAAGAAAGAAAATGATGTTAACGATGCTCCTGTTGCATATCGCTCCTTCAATACCAATGCCTTGTCGACATTTCATGCTAGTATTGAAAGTATCTGCTGGAGTAATGTGTACAGTGACCAAAACCCTAACGCATCCTGTGATTTGTTCCTACAACCTGTAAAGAACGGCTACGATGCTGCCTTCCCACTGCAGTACTGCAAAAGGCACAGCAAGTCCAGGAAACCGTGGATTAACAGATATCTTTACAATAGAATTGGAGAACGAGATAAACTATACCATAACTTCATTAGACTAAGAGATATATCTCTATTACATGAATACAAAAAAGTTCGCAACAAATTAAACTCAGATTTGAAGAGAGCTCGTATTCAATATTATCGGCAAGATTTGCTGGGGTCTGCTGTAATCCCAGGAAAGCTTGGAACTCGGCACGTCTGCTCATAGGGAAAACAAAGGCTAGCCTTCCTGCTACACTAATCATTGACGGCGTTAAGTTCACTGAAGTCGATCTAGCGGACAAATTCAATAATCATTTCCTAACTTCTGGTGCAGCGGGTCAGACAAATAATACAACAAATGACTGTGAACAATACATTTCTTCTTCCTGCGCGCAATCTATTTTCTTGACTCCGTGTACTGAATTAGAAATAGTTACACGCCTGAAATCGTTAAATAAGAATACTGCCGCTGGCTATGATGGCATTAAGGCTGACCCAGTTAAACATGTTGCTGAATTACTATGTGGCCCCCTTCAGCACATCTGCAATCAAGCTTTTGCCACGGTTACTTTTCCTGAAGGCATGAAGATAGCCAGAGTAGTAGTCATTCACAAAGGTGGCTCTCATAATGACTTGAAGAACTATCGGCCTATATGTGTGCTACCTTTATTTTCTAAAGTTTTAGAATATACATTAAAATCCCGATTAATGAAAGTTTATTGGCGACCACCAAATGCTTTCCAAGCAGCAATTTGGCTTCCGTGAAAAAAAAAATCAACCGAAACGGCGCTCTAAGATATTCATCGACCGTTAAGTTAACAGCATACAAAGCTCTTAGACCAAACTTAGAATATGCGAATTTGATATGGAGCCCTCATCAAAAATATTTAATCAAGAAAATAGAAAGAGTGCAAAATTTAGCTTTGCGGTTTATATACTCCACATACTCGCGTTTTTCTAGCATGTCCGTTCTTCGCGACAGGGCGAAATTGAAAAAACTAGCTCATCGCAGAATTGTATCTCGCATCAAATTTTTATATCAGCTGTACCATGGTCACTACAAAATAGCGCGTGAATGTTATTTACCTGAGCCCCCCATGCGCTCTGCTCGTACAAACCACAGCAAAACAATTAATCAACCATTTAGTAACCTTAACATCCATCAATATTCTCTTTTTCCCCATGCAATTTCACTATGGAATAAACTACCCGAAGAAGTAGTTAACGCTAATACAACAGAATCGTTCGTTCAGCTTTCAAATAACCTTTTCTTTGACCTCTAAATTGCCGCAATGAAAGCAGTTTCTTTTGCGTTACGCTTTTTCATTGTTATTTTGTTTACATATTGCACTGTTGTATGTTCGTGTTTATTTCTGTTACGTATAGTGTTACAATGATGTATGTACATGTTTTGTTGTGTACTTAATTGCTAATTGGCAGTTGTAATTTACGTTGTTGTATGTACCCACCCCTGCTTGTGCCCGAACAGGGCCTGCAGTATTTGTAAATAAAATAAATAAATAAAGAAAAATTATTTAATAATATTGATAATAAGCAATACATTCTTGGATTATTTCTAGACTTTAAAAACGCGTTCGATTCTATTAGGCATCCCATTTTGTTCCACAAACTCCCACACTACGGTGTCAGAGGTGTAGTATTAAATCTGATACGCAGTTATCTATCCGACATGATGCAATTTACTAGCCTAAATGGTTAACGTTCCCTATTACAGCCGATAAAATATGGCGTACCGCAAGGCTCTATCCTTGGACCATTATTCTTTATTCTTTATATAAATGATCTTTTGAACATACCGCGAACTCCTGACATAGTGCTCTATGCAGACGACACAAGTATTTTTTTTACAGCTAAACACTTATTTGAACTTTAAAAGGCAGCTAATAGATGGTTAACTAATCTATCAAACTGGTTGCGTTGTAATCAACTTCAACTAAATGTACAAAAGACTAAGTATATTATTTTCAAAAGCCGTAATAAGCCTGATGACTATAGTACCTGTATTAGATTTAAAAATTGTGCTATCGAACGGGTTTCTACTTATAAGTTTCTAGGTGTCGTCTTTGAAGAAAACTTGAGCTGGACACCACGTGTAAACAAGATACATGCAAATATGTGCAGGTCAATTTCTATATTGTATAATACCAGAACCTTGGTGCCAAGATTGTTAAAACTACAGCTATACTACGCCCTTTTTCATTCACATGTACACTATTGTCTCCTAATCTGGGGTACAACTACTAAGACAAATTTAGATAGGTTAATAATCCTACAAAAAAGAGCTGTGCGTTGCATAGAAAACCTTCGACGTAGTGACCACACAGCACCATACTTTTCCGAACTAAACATACTCACAATACATCATCTATTCCAACTAAGGCTTGCTATGTATACACATAAGGAAATTCTGCATGACCCAAATAGCCTGCCCCATGCACGTACGCAGGATTTTTTTTTTCGGGGGGGGGGGGGGGGGGGGCAACCCAAGGTAACTGTTCTATGCAAATGAGGGGGAGGGTACTTTTACTAGTACAAATGTGAAAAGTGCCTACCATTCGCCATAAAGCCACGTAAACCCGCAAAAGAGAATTGAAATAACGTGTATCTCACAGGTACGCCTGTGAGATACACCTCTTCTTTACTTGGAAAAAGAAGAACCACATCAAATGGACTCGCGCATGAATGATGTGCAGGAAGAACCTTGCCAAGAACAAGTTAAGCAGCGAAAGTGAAAAATAATGATTTCTAGTAGCATTTTTTGAATTAGCTCTGGAAGAATTATAGAGAAACAGTCACAGTTATACAATTATAGGAACAATTATAGGAATTATAGGAACAGTCACAATTATACAATCAGTCACAATACAATAGTCAATAGTCACAATACAATAGTCACAGTACAACAGTCACAATTATAGGAACAGTCACAGTTCTTTTGGATCCCTCCTATACAGCTCTACCAAGCGCCAAAACCGACTCGTGTCGTTATCTGGGAAGTTGCGTAACGATGCGTGGTCACGAGTCCCGTACAACGGCGTAGAGCGCAGGACGCTGCGGTTCTAGACGTACTGCGCCCACCGAGGAAGGTTAGAAAAACACCCCCGTTAGCACAGCAGGGAAGTAGCTACGTCAGGCGGCTCGATTGATAACTGTAGAAGAGTAATTCAAAACACACGGAATTATTCTCCACTTCCGGCGGCGTTTTCTCTACTTCCTTTTTAAATAAAAAGATGTTGATCCATAAATATTTTCACAAACCATTTTCGCTTGTCCTCCCTGTTTGGCTGTTGCCTTAGCTTTCTCCCTTAGTAGATCGCTTAATTTCTCATCTCCTTGCGACTCTTATTTCCAGTTGCCAATTTTGCACGAAAAGTGCTGTACAATTAGGGAAAAACCAGACGAGGTAAGGGGTGACAGTCATATTGCTTATGGGTTGAACGGTCAATGCAGGGTTTGATGATGGACGCTGTTTCGCAATATTTTATTTGCCACCTTATCTAAACCATATCGTGGATATATGGTTCCGAGGATCTGCCAGAGTCGCGGCGAGCCGTCACTCGAGGAAATAATGAAGCAAAAAGAAAAGTTAAACGCAACTCGCGTTTTCTCCGGCCACAACTCGTTCCACGAGCATACAGACCAGGTGGCTATGAACAGAGTCCCTTTCCTGGACCCTGGAGCAGTCTAAACAAAGAAGGTTGAACTAACATAGCAACAGCGATGCGCGTGATCGTCGAATAGATGGTGACATAAAAATTGTGTTGGGCATCATAAAGTAAAATATTATGATTAAAGCAATAAACTACGCCTTGCCTGCTGCAATAGATGGTGACAACTGAATTCGTCTTCAGTTTATCGTGTGGACACTGAATCACTGAGAAAACTGGCCCCTACACCTCAGGAGATGCCGATAACTACCGCCATCCAAAAGGAGTGAAAAACTGGACAACCTTTCCACTCTGTGGAGATGGAATGGCAGCGAAAGCTGACGACAGTCAAAGCTCTCAAACGAAAAGCAAAGTGTTTCACCTCCGCTGCGGGTCGGACTGAATATAGTGCAATATCGGGCCGACCAGCCGCGGAGGTAAAGCAGACGTTAAGCACTCCGCATACTTGGGCCAATCCCGAAAGTAGTGCAACACCGGGCCGACCCTCGGCGGAGGTGAAGCAGGTGATAAGCACCCCGCATACGTGGCCCAATCCCGAAAGTAGTGAAACAACGGGCCGACCCTCGGCAGAGGTGAAGCAAGCGTTAAGCACCCCGCATACGTGGGCCAATCCCGAAAGTAGTGCAACACCGGGCCCAGCCAAGGCAGAGGTGAAGCAGGCGTTAAGCACCCCGCATACGTGGGCCAATCCCGTAAGTACTGCAACACCGGGCCGACGTGCGGCAAAAGTGAAACACACGTTAAGCACTCCCCATACATAGGCCGATAGCGAAGATAGTGCAATACCGGGCGGCGGAGGTGAAGCAGGCATTAAGAACTCCCCACACGTAGGCCGATCCTGAATATATTGCAATACTGGGCCCACCCACGGCGGAGGTGAAGCAGGCGTTAAGCGCTCGCCATACGTGGGCCCATCCCAAAGATTCTGAAGGGCGCGTTATAGGTTCCCGATTCCACAGGGGTATGTGCCATTGATTTTGGAGCCTTCTTGCACTGTGACCAGGATGGCTAACATGGAGATTTTTTCTGTTAACCTACGTCGAAAAAAACTACGGAAGTTAGTCATACACTGCTTTAGTTGTAAAAGGCAGCAAAATGTTGACTGCCGAGTAGATTGATTTGTCGGCGCTTTAGGAATGTGTGTGACGAGTGGTGGCGTGGGCAGATAGGGGGGGGGGGGGGGGTATGCCACTTAATTTCGGGGGGGGAGCCTGGGCCCCCCCGGGGCCCCCCCCCCCTTGGGTACGTGCCTGCCCTGCCCACATTTTTGTCATCCGACAACTCACAATATCACCTTAGGTATAACACACTTAGATCACCTATGTTTAGAACCAGATATGGTACTCAGACACTCGCCCCCCCCCTACCTAGTACCTCCTTTCCTAAATAATAATCCAGACGTCGCTACTATCATTCACGAATGCAGATCTGCTTACAGTATAAAGAAAAAGGTTAGGAATTATCTTTTGCTAGGTTCCTAATGGTACTGAACAGTCCTCGCGGTCTCGATAACTTTTCTTTTTATTTCAGTCGTCTTTTCCCTTACATTTCTTCTCCTATTTGCTACATAATGTTTTGTAACACTGATCAGTATTTGCTTGTTTAAATATTTCCTTGTTCTCGCGCATTACTGATGATATATTATGTATAACGTGTAACAATCTTACTTCTTTGTATACTTGATTGCTTGCCGCATACATTTTGTTCTTTCTCTTGTTTCTACATTGTTGCATTGGATTTTCATGATGTTTCGCCCCCTGAACAATGTACGGGTAGGGGGGCCTTTGTCAGGCAGTTGCATCTTCCTTTAGCCCCTACATCCCAGACAATGTATTATCTAAATAAAGCATTCATTCATAATGAGGAACATCCTATCCTCTATGCCAGCCGTGAACTAACTGTAAGAGAGGAAGCCTACAGCGCTTCAGAGAAGGAATGTGCTTAATTAGTTTGGTCATCCCAGAAGTTGTGTTACTTGTACGGAGCGAGGTTCATCTTCGAGACCGACCACTGTCCTCTGACGTAGATCGATCAAATGTCGCACAAAAATGGCCGCTTGCCCCGATGGAGCCTCACTCTTCAAGAGTACAACTTCTCCGTTAGATATAAGAAGGGAAAGTTGCATAGCAATGCGGATGGTTTGAGCAGGCTAATTTGAATTCTGCGTTTATGGATGCCGCATAAATTTTGGGGTTGTTATTGTTAATTTTGTTAAGCCAAGAAGATCCCCTCTCATTTAGCAGGACTCCATCCATTCCATCCATGATTGCTGAATTTGTCAGCACGAAATTCCTTCAAAATATGGCGTAGCGAAATGCAGCATTTGTTGTTTCTGCACTTGTTTTCTTTGAAGCCTAGCGGGTCTAAAGTGAGATCCAAGATACGTCATCTCGGCGCAGAGCCGTGTTGTGGGGTTCGCTTTGCAGTTGCCTGTCCTTGTTGGATGTTTTAGGGCGGCGTCATCATCATTTCACAGCTGGTCGCTGCAAGCCAAGGCATCCTCCTCCCCTTGCCACCAGCCATTCTCTTCCTGCCCAGCGGTTATCAGCACTGGCCAGTCGAGATTTTCCGGGCCATGGAGGAGCTGTTATGATCGGCCTGCAGGGGTACTGAACTGCAAGCCTTTCACGGCCCGCTGCAGTTGTTTCGATGGACCTGTGTTAGCGATCTTCAGAGAAGCAACATTCGAACATTCTACCGTCCGCTGCGACGACTCGCTTTGTAAAGCAGACAATGCGCCTCCTGCGGACAGCCAGCGGAGCCAGCGAGTCTAGCCACGTCCGGCGGACCGAGTATTGTTAGTTGATTCGCTATCGCCTTCACCATCTACTTGACGCAAGAGAACTCCTGGAGCAGGGTGTTTTGTGGTGCTTTCTCACAGGCCCCAGAATTCGTCACAGTCAATGGACAGACGCGGCGGCTAGCTGCGGGGTCAGCTCTGAAATCAAGAGGCGCCTGCTTGGGTCAAGCGTTTCAACCCCTGTCTACGAGAACCCTCTCACCTCGGTGTGTTCCGCGAAACCAAAGTGCGGAAGTGAGTGTGTGAACCCTCCCCTTCTAAGGCGGGTCGACTACGATGACTTTGGACGCTCCCATTGGACGAAGGTTGAACGGCAGTTTTCCCTCACCGAGGGATCTAGGGAGGACAGAGGGCTTTTAAGCAGCCGTTTCCGGCTGTTCGGTATGCTTTCTCTTTCAGACATGCTAGACTGATGAAATGTAACGTTCTCTACCCTTCACGTAGATATTGTAAATAAATCCCATATTCCTCGTCCTCGATAACAAGTCCCTCCCTTCAACAACGTCCTCAGCGTGGATGAGTCGGACGACGCCATGGACCAGCTACCACTTATTTCATGCCCGACCCCAACTCTTACAGCGTAGCGATCACCGTCTCCCTGGTGTCGCATTGCGTCGTCATCTCCATGGCGCCGCTTCGCGTCACCCCCGCCGGAAAACTAGCCAGCGCAGCCGATGTAGGCTGGAAAACCTTTGCTGGCGACTGATATGCCTCCAACTATTTTTATGCTGAAGAATAGGGTTCATGTGCTTATTGACCGTGTCTCCACCATGGCTTCAGTCGACACGGGCGCAACTGTTTCCGTTGTGAGACTGCAGTTTAAAAGCCTTCTGGGATGCAAGGTTATGTTTCGTTGGGACCAGAGCACTAGTTTTCGTGGAGTGAGCGGTGACTCGTTATACCCGGTTGGCGTTTGCAATGTGGATGTCTCCTTGATCGGCCGAGTTTTTAACACTGTGTTTGCTGTTCTTCCCCGTTCTACTCACAACGTCATTTTAGGGATCGACTTCTTGCAATTGTGTGGTACCAATGTTGACTGCCGAACGTGCGAACTCAGTGTGGGCGGGAGTGTTACATCAGTGATCTTAGATGACTCGCTCAGCCAAGAAAGTGTGTTTTGTGTTTCCGAGGACACAGTTGTGCCCGCTTTAGCTGTGATCCGGGTTTCTGTTGTTCGCTCAACTTGCAAGCCGTTTGATGCTGCAGTGGATCCTGTACATGTGAACTGCCGAACGAAAAATCTGTTGGTTCCACATTGCATTGTATCGGTGCTGAATGGATGCACAGGGCTGTGGGCGATAAATTGTTCTACTGAAGCGACGGTGTTGCCTCAAGTCCTAAAGCTTGCCACATCTCAAGAAGACTCGCCGATACCCATGGCAGTGCTTACAGAACTTACGGACACAGGGGAAGCCGGTAACATGCGATTTTTGGACTCAAAGGTCCTTTGCATGGTCGCTAAATCACTCAGTGACCATGAGTGCGAGGCGTTGGTGGCCCTCCTTGCAAAACACTCATCAGTATTCGACTTCGCGCAGAACGACAGCCCACCATCGATCCCTGCATCTAGAACTCGTCACCGCATCAACACAGGGTCTGCCCAACCGATCCGACAAAATCCCTATCGTGTGTCGCCCACAGAGCGCAAGATAATCAGCGATCAAGTCAAAGAAATGCTAAGCAAAGGAGTAATCCAAGAATCATCTAGCCCTTGGGCAGCACCAGTGATATTGGTGAAAAAGAAAGACGGTACATGGCGATTCTGCGTTGATTACCGACGCCTAAACGCCATTACTAAAAAAGACGTGTGCCCGCTTCCCTGAATTGACGGCGCGACCGATTGCCTTTTTGCGGCCTCCTACTTCTCTTCTTTTGATCTGCGGTCAGGTTACTAGCAAATTCCTATGCACAGTGACGATAAGGAAAAAAACAGCATTTGTAACGCCTGACGGATTATTTGAATTTAACGTCATGCCTTTCTGGCTGTGCAACGTGCCCGCAACGTTCGAAAGGTTCATGGACACTACACTGCGCGGCTTGAAATGGGAAGTTTGCACGTGCTACCTGGATGACGTTGTCATTTTCGAGCGAACATTTAGTGAGCATAACAAGCGTCTGGAGTTGGTGCTGAACCACTTGGAGAAAGCCGGCTTTGCCCTGAATTCGAAGAAGTGTCATATTGTTGAACGACAAGCTCTTGTACTGGGACATTAGGTCGATAAAGACGGTATACGACCAGATCCACAAAAGAATGCGGCTGTCGAGGCATTTAAGGAACCTCACGGTGTCAAGCAGCTACGAAGCTTTTTAGGCTTGTGCTCCTACTTTCGCCGATTCATTCCTAGGTTTGCCGACGTGGCCCATCCTCTTACGCGCCTTGTTAAGAACGGCCCAGCTGAGGTGCAAGTGTTGGCAGCCAGTTGCGACAACGGGCGTCAACGTTTCCTAGAGTGCCGCCGCAAACCTCTAGCCACGACGTCACTAAATCGCCATTGTGACTGAATGCGTTCGGCGGGCCAACTATTGTTACCGAACCCACCAACGCGGCCCTGATCTGCCGCGAGCGGGGGAGTTGCCGCGGGAACGTCGTCGGGGCCCACTTCGCACGCGCCGACCAAGACGCAGGACAATGGCTACCCGGGCACGCTGCGAGGGTCCGCTCCAGTTCTACGAAATTCGTGTGATGTCGATTTCGGACCGTGAACCTGTGTGTGTGTGTGCGTGTGTGTGTGTGTGTGTGTGTGTGTGTGTGTGTGTGTGTGCGTGCGTGCGTGCGTGCGTGCGTGCGTGCGTGCGTGCGTGCGTGCGTGCGTGCGTGCGTGCGTGCGTGCGTGCGTGCGTGCGTGCGTGCGTGCGTGCGTGTAAGCCGTCCCGAGGAGAGGCGGCGCGGCGTGTTTGCAATGACTGGACGAATGTTTCCGTCCCCTTGGAATCAAGGGGAGGACCGAGTGTTTATAAACCGCTGTTGTGCGGCTGCTCAGACTCTCTCTCAAGCAGTCATGTTAGACTGATGTACTTTCTCAAGCAGTCATGTTAGGCTGATGTACTTTTCTAAGCAGTCATGCTAGGCTGATGTGGATACTGTAAATAAACCCATATTCCTCGTTCTCGATGAGAAGCAGTCCTTCCCTTCATCAACGTCCTCTGCGTGGATAAGTTGGACGACGGCATGGGCCAGCTACCTTCTAATTCATGCCCGACTCCAATCTTGACAACGGATCACGAGCGATGGGATTGAGCCCCCAATCATAACAGCCTTCTCCAGAAAGGCGTTCCTTTTGAGTGGACCACAGTGTGCGACTCTTCCTTTCGTCAATTAAAGTTCCTCTTGACGTCGCAGCCTATTCTTCGCCACTTCCATCCCTCAGCACCAACAGAGCTTCACACCGACGCGAGTGGTGTTGGCATCGGCGATGTGCTTGTTCAGCGCATCGGCGGAAGTGAGCACGTGATCTCGTACGCTAGCCGCTGCTTGAGTCGCTCCGAGCGAAATTATGCAGTGCCGAGCAAGAGTGCTTGGCGGTCATCTTCGCGGAGCAACGGTTTCGTTCTTACCTCTACGGGCGCCCCTTCACGGTGGTCACGGATCATCATTGACTGAGCTGGCTCGTGAATCTTCGGGACCCTTCTGGTCGACTTGCGCGTTGGGCTCAACGTCTACAAGAGTACGATATTGTTGTTTTGTACAAGAGCGGTCGACGATACACTGATGCTGATTGCCTCTCTCGGATGCCTCTTCCAACGACTGAATGCGACGCTGACAACTTCGATCAATACGTCGCCTTTGTATCTCCGGAATTTCCAGACATTGGTATATCCGAACAGCAGGAGGACGACAGTTTGCAACCACTGTTCGCGACCGCACACGAGCCTTCAGGAAATAGCCGTTTTCGCCTACGTGACGGCGTCCTGTATAATAGCTACGCGACCACTGGCGCGCACTACCTTTTAGTTGTTCCAAAGGGCCTCCGCATTCAAGTACTATGCGCCATGCACGACGATCCAACTTCTGGCCATCTTGGCTCTCCAAGAACGCTCTACCGTGCTCAAGAGCGCTTTTACTGGCGCAAGATGCGTCGCGATAGAGCGGTACGTCACCAGCTACACCGAATGCCAGCGTTACAAGCGACCCCCGCCTTCCAGTTCCGCCTTCCAGCGCCCCTTTCGAACAAGTTCGTATAAATCTCCTGGGCCCTTCCCGCGATCCTCCAACGGCTATCTTTGGATTATTGTGTGTGTAGACCACCTGATCCGTTATTGTGAGACAGCAGCGCTGCCATCGGCCACAACAGCAGAAGTCTCTCTTTTTCTATTATATACCTTCATTCTATGACATGGGCCTCCTCGCATTATAATCAGCGATCGTGGGAGACAATTTACCGCAGACGTTGTTGAAGAGGCCCTTCGTCTGTGTTCAGCTAGCTTCCGGCATTCGGCGCCATACCACCCACAAACTAGTGGTCTGGTTGAACGTACAAACAGAACGCTTGCCAACATGCTATCAATGTATGTCGATTCCGCACATAAGAACTGGGACAGTGTCTTGCCTTCTGTCACCTATGCATTCAACACCGCAAGACACGAGACAACTGGTTACTCACCATTATTTCTTCTTTATGCTCGTCCGCCTCGCTACACGCTCGACACCATGTTTCCTTACTTCGCTCATGACAATGACTCTATTACCAAGATCCTCTGTCGAGCAGAAGGCGCGCGACGCCTTTCTCGGCTACCAACCTGGCTTCGCAGGACCGATCAAAGATCCGCTACGACGGCCGTCGCCCACATGTATATTTTGATCCTGGTGACCTTGTGTGGCTCTGGACGCCATTACGGAAGCGCGGCTTCTGCCAGAAGTTCTTAGCCCACTATGCTGGACCTCACGTTGTACTCAAACACCTCATCGAGGTCAACTATCGCATTGCACGCCTCACAAACAGTGGACGACACTCGGCTAAAACCGAAGTCACACACGTTGCCTGCTTGAAGCCTTACAATCCACGAGCGACTGACTGACTTGCCCGGCGGGCTTCGTCTGCGAACGGGGAAACGTCACGAGCTCTCGTAACAAAGGGTAGAAGGGGCGGAAGGCGCGAGAATGACAAAAATATGGAGGTTAAAGAAAGAGGACGACGATGTTCAGCGAGCTACCTTTGGACCGCTTCCGGAATAAACGCCAGCCGCCTCCATTTATCTGCATTGCATATTTAAGTAAACGGTATATACACTCACAACATGCTGGGTTTTAGGTCTGCACTTTCCACGCAGGATGCAATGAAGCAAATCAAACACCACATACTCGACGAATATTCTAGAGATACTGTTACGTGTGGAAAGACACAGACGAGAGATGCTATTTACACGCTATTTACACTGGAGCCAGGCAGCCAGGCTGACACTCGCTCGTGCCAAGGGCACCGACCAACTTCTTCGTCGTTCTCGCGGCGGCTCGTCTCTTGAGCATCGCTCAATCATATCGTAATAATACAAAGGCCATACTCGGATTAGACTTGGAAAAAAGCGTTCGACAACGTCAAGCATGAGTACATCCTCGAAACGATAGAAGACATTGGACTCGCGTTGAGGATGTTTAACTATCTCAGGTCCTTTCTCGAAGCACACACGGCGAGGGTAAAGGTCGGAGACACAAACTCGGAAGTGGTTCAGCTCGGAGATCGAGGAACCCTCAAGGATCGGTGATCTCTCCCGCCCTTTTCAACCTGTGCGTGGTCGGTCTCTCCAGAAAGCTGGGCAATATTAAGTACATTGACCATACCATATATGCTGATCATCCCACTATATGGTGTGCTGGTGGCAATGAAGGGCACATACAAGACGCGCCGACTGAAGCCATCAGGACGGTGGAGGAATACATGAGACCCACTGGACTGAGGTGCTCCCCACATAAATCGGTGTTGCTACTTTATAGACGTGAAAAAGGGGCCTAAGGCCTAATGGCTGGAATCCTCTATCGGAAAGCGATATACACCTACTTACAGAAAATGGTGTCAATGTACCCAGAGTCAACGCGATCATGGTATTATAGCTTTTCCATTGATACAAACGGTGGAAACCATACGGAGCTCAAGAAAATCACCCTTAAAGCGGATAACGCCTACAGTTTGATGAGATGCCTGGCTGGAAAACACAAGGGCATGAAGGAAGATGACCTCATCAGGTCAATCTACTCTTTCATACTCTGTCATATTTCATACGCCGCTGTCGTGTACAACTGGACGCACGTTCAACTCAAGAAGCTTGACGCAGCGATTAAGAAGGTTGTTAAAAGTGCATTGGGTCTCCTATAATTCGAACCAGCACTGAAAAATTGTACAAGTTAGCGGAGGAAAAGAGATAAGTAGAAGGCAGGAAGGTTAACCAGAATAACGTCCGGTTGGCAAGCTAGCAATACACAACACGACCATGGAGATCGCGGAGGCTCAAGAAATATCACAAATAGCGAGACTATCGACAACCAGCACGAGAAGATCAATCCTAGACAAGATCATGATCAATCCCATTACGGATTGAGCACAGCACATTAAAGTTCATCAAGAATTCGCAGACAACATAATTGTCGCACCGCTACCCAGGAATATGCACCCAACACATAACATCAACAGGAGAGTTGCACGAGCCAGGGCGTTAATCAAGAAAATGGATAAAGGGGGCAGAGGAGCCTGCTTTGTTGATTCGGCTGTCTACAAGGATCGAACTAAGTTCGCGGCGGCGGTAGTGGACCACGAGGGCAAATGCACCAACTGCGCCACGGTTTACACTATATCAAACCTGAAGTCGCTGAACAAGTTGTCATTGCATTGGCACTAACAGACGATAGATACACAAAAATATATAGTGACTCGAAAACGTATATTAGATATTTCAATAGGGGCAAGATTGCCCCACAGGCTGCTAGGATAATTAACACAAGACAAACAAATGTTACACATTGCATTTATTGGTTCCTTTGCAACTTGGTTCACTTGACATTCCCATCAATCCAAATGAACCGGCCAAAAGTGTCGCCAGCGAACTTACAGATCGGGCCGCTTTTACACATGGCTTTGATTCTGCTGGATTGGAGAGCCTACAGAGCGATACACCCATGACATAGAATGAAATTACAAAACATTACTACATGGGAAGGAGGGAGTTTGCACCCCCTCATTATAGGCTAAACAGAGCACAAGCAGTTACACTTCAGTAACTACAAACACAGTCCTATTATTCACCTGCACAAATGAAGGAATGCTATGACATTGCAGACATGAATATTATATGCAAATCATGCAAAAAGGAGATATGCACGCTTGAAAATTTGCTCTGGGAGTGTGGGTCGCTCGGCCCCAGTATTTCCCGGAATCGGTTTTCAGGAACGATTAAATTCCACGGTCATATCCCTCAAGTCCTGGCTGTCCAGTACGCCCATGATAGGGCTAAAAGGCTTGACCTCCCGGTCCCAACATGGGACTAGCCAGGCAGGTGACAACACCTTGTGCATGACCTGAATAAAATTTTTCCTCCTCCTCCTCCTTGTTTTATGCCAAGAGGGGCTGACACCATGTCGCCCGATGCTGTCACTCTCTATTAAGTATGCTAAATAATTTTTTTAAATGACTTAATCCAGTTTAAATAGTAAGGAGTAGTGTCTACTTTATTCAAAAAGCTAAGTGCCCCTCCACTCTATGAGGAAGGATGACCAGCGAAGCTGTGTATGTGGGCCTCTAAACTCCTTGCGTACCGCGCCCATTGGGCATCGTTAGCCCGCTAAAGATGTTTTGATAGTCCGGTTTCCAGACTTTCCACACCACCCACGGAGACACTGTGCTATCGGACATGAAGGAACAGAACTATTCTTTTGTTTTCTAAACAGTTCGCTTTTCTCCCCAGGCGGTGATTTTTGAACGCTCTCCGAAGTTTTGAAGATCGTCAGAGTAGCAGGCAAAAATGGCCGCCTGCTATCGATGGTTTGAAACGCCGCATTCGAGACCTTCCACGCCGCTCTGCGCCATAGCACGTGAAGGTGGAGAACCATATTTTTGTTTTCTAAGCAGTTTGCTTTTCCGCCGCAAGGTGTTAACTTTTTCAACGCACTCCGAAGTTTCGCGACCGTAACCCAGGGGAGGGGGGCGCACCCCTCCCCCCCCCCCCAGAAGTTAAGCAGCATCTCTCCTCTCCGCCCACAACACCACTCCTCAACCATATTCCTAAAGCACCGCCAAATCAATCTCTAGATTTGAGAGCTATTCGGCGTTCAAGTCTGAAAAAACTTCTCTTGCGAGACTCAATTTCATTTACTCACAGCTTTCATCTTATTCTCGAAAAAGGTTCATTCGTAGACTGTGTTTTCTTTGATTTCGCCAAGGCTTCGACAAAGTGTGTCATAAATTGTTACTATTTAAACTTAGAAAACTTAGTCTTGATCCTAACCTGTTTGCATGGCTTGAACATTTCCTCCTTAATCGGTCACAGTCTGTTGTGTCAAATAACCATATGCCCCCATTTAATCCCTCGCGCTCTGGTGTGCCCCAAGGATCAGTTATAGGATCAGTTATAGTTAATATTTAAGTTTTCGCAGATGACTGTGTTATGCTCCGTGAAATCTCAGACAAATCTGATAACAAATTCTTACAAGACGATATAAATGCCATCTCTAACTGATGTGACGTATGGTTAATGCAATGTAACGTTACTAAATGTAAATGTATGCATGTAACTCGCAGCAATATTCTTCCACCGAACGATTACCTTAATGACACTCCCCTAGAAGTCGTAACCTCCAATAAATACCTAGGCATCCACACAACCTTGTCACTTTCCTGGTCGTTGCAGATGGATAAGGTAATTAACTATACTAACTGCATGCTAGGTTATCTTCGCCGAAATTTTTCTTCTGCTCCCACATCATTAAAATAATCTTATACAAAACGCTTATTAGGAGTAAAATTTAGTACGCCTCATCCATCCGGGACCCGCACCTAGAAACCCTTATTCAATCACTTGAACTAAAGGGAAGCTGAAAGGTTTTCCAGAAAAAATGAGTGAACATCTGTACATAATGGTTTTCAACCCTCCGAATTCGAATATCGTATCGAAATTGAGCGAAAGAAAGCACAAATATATTTTATTTGGACGAAAAGTGCAGCAGTGGACACGCCCAGCTCGCGCGTCTCGTTTCCGCCTGTGATTGGTCGGACGCCTCATGACGTCAACTCTAGTAACCGACAGCTGCCGCTACACATGAAGCGCGGTGCCAGGTAGTTTGGTGCTGTTTTTCTGAGACGGTAATGTAAAATTTAGAGAGACTGCGTTTTTCTGAGGAGTTCCGCGTTACTCCCTACATGTACGAGCCGATTGCGAAGAGCCGGCCTCTCGAAGAAGCAAACGATGCTGGTGCGAGCAGTGCTTTCGACGCGAACGAAAGCAAAGTCTTGGGATCTCCTCGTGTTGGAAATGCTCGTTGGTGAGTATGTTTTTTGCAAAGCGATCTAGTGATCTCGCCGATCTTTCGCCGATCTAGTGAGCTCGTTTCCGGTCAAACAACTGCAGTGTTGTGTTCCTGCATGCCTCCTTGTGGAACGTAAGCGGGGATGCGATCGTCGGCATTTGTGCGCTGTCCAAAGCTGTCGGCAATCTACAAAGACGGTTTAAACGCGTGAAAAGCTTCCCGGTTCATGCAGTACGTGTAGTGACCTTCATCTGTTGACTACCACGTTGACTACCACTCACGTTGATTACCACTCACGTTGACTACCACGCACGTTGACTACCACTCTACATACACGCAGACGCACCAACAAAGGAATGCAAGGTCGATCGAAGCAGATTACGATGGCACGCACGCAGAAACAAGCGCGGTCAGGCACGGTCGCGGACGCTGCGAAGGAACGAAACACTAGAGTTGACGTCACAACACCGCGGTTTCCGGTCTCCGCTCGCATCGTCAGCGTCAGCAGCAGCGCGCGGCATTCGACGGTGGGCGGAGCTACAGCGCAATTTCAACTGACGATTACGTCGCTCCTGATTGAAAAAAAACCCAAATTTTACCTACATGGTTTATAAGGTTCCCGCATCCGTATATGAGTGTCTTATTGAATTCGACAGACTCTTCAGCTTCCCTTGAACTAATCTAAAACAATGCCCCATGTTTCATTTATAGCAGTTATAGCCACACATCAAGCGTAACTTCCAAGAAAAAATCTTTGCTACTTGCACCTCTCTCAGCCTGACAGAAGTGCTTTCGCCTTGCTTTATTTCATAAACTATATTGCCACAATTCCTACCTGCGTGACAGCCTTACATCACCTCCTACCTACATTTCCTCTCGCATTGATCATAGCCATAAGGTAAGAATAATTCAATGCCATACCAGAACCTGTCATGAATCACTTATTCCTAGGACCTCTCAGGAATGAAACCACCTTCCCGGCGCAGTTGTCGCAATCAAGGACAACCAGAAGTTTTGTTCGACCATATCAGACATCATGACTCCCGGATACAATTAAATAATCACTTTTGATGTAATAACTAACCACCTTTTCCTGCTTTGTTATTTACTTGTGTATACGTTTCTTACCCACTCCCCTCTATAATACTTCGGTCTTGAGGGTACAATAAATTAAAAATAAATAACATTGGACTGCTGTTACACAATATTATTATGGCCGAGGTGTCGAAGCGATCGCTCATCGGTCGGGGGAAAGGCCACTGAAGTGAGGGCATGAAACAGCTTGATATTCTCCCAGCTAAAAGATGGCGGAATGTTTTTGCCTTTCTGATTATTTCAATGTTTGTTTCGAAATCTCAAGATGCTGCCACTGGAAAGGCCCCACTGATATCTTTTCAATGATCTACGTTTCACAGTCATCCCAAAATATTTAAAATTGCAATCAAACCTGCCAATAACCGTTGAACCCATCAACAATGTGAATGTCACCCATTACCTCACCTGGTTTTTTTCCTTAATTGTACAGCACTTTTCGTGCAAAATTGGCAACAGGAGAAAAGAGTCGCAAGGACTTGAAAAATGAAGCGATCTACTAATGGAGAGAGCCGAGGAAACAGCCCAACAGGAAGGAAAAGCAAGAATTAACGAATTTAACCGTTGTTTGTGAAAATATTTATGCATAAAAATCATTTTATTTAAAGAAGTAGAGAAAACGCCGCCGAAAGTGCAGAATGGTTTCCTGTAATTTGAATGATGCTTCTACAGTTATCATTGGAGCTGCCTGACGTAGGCACTTTTGTGATGTGCTCATGTGGGTCTTTTTCTAACCTTCCGCGGTGGGCGCGTACGTCTAGAACCCCAGCGTCCTGCACTCTACGTGGTTGTACGGGACTGGCGGCCACGCTTCATTACGCAACTTCCCAAATAACAATACCAGTCAGTTTTGGCACCTAACTTGGTAGAGCAGTATAAACGAGGGATACAAAAGAACTGCGATTATTCCACAAATATATTGTTACGTGTAGAAAGACACAGACGAAAGAGGCTATTTACAGGCTATTTACACTGTACTGGAGCCAGAGTGCCAGGCCGACATTCACTCGCGCCAAGGGCACAGACCCACTTCGTCGTCGTTCTCACGGCGGCTCGTCCCTTGAGCATCGCTCGATGATATCGTAATACTACCCCCCGGCGGCAAAAGCGCCGTCACGGTACTGTTAAACATCCAAGGGGCGTGGGGAGTTGTAGGGTTTGAGGCGGGCGACGTGGACAATGTCACTGGTTGTCACATCAGAAGACGCAGTGGGCGTGGCTAGAACGATTTCGTAGGTGACATCGGTCACTTGGCGAAGCACGCGATATAGGCCCGTGTAGCAGGAAAGCAGTTTTTCACAAAGGCCAACTTTACGCGATGGTGACCAAAGCAACACGAGGGTGCCGGGCACAAAATTGACATCACGGTGACGGAGGTCATAGCGTTGCTTCTGTTTGTCTTGAGAGACTTGCAGACGAGCGCGCGCAAGTTGGCGAACATGGTCAGCATGGGCGATAGCATCACGGGCATAAGCGCTAGTTGAAGCTGTGGCGGACGGAAGCACAGTCTCCAGTGGTAGCGTCGGTTCACGGCCATACAAGAGGTAAAAAGGAGAAAAGCCAGCAGTGTCGAGACGGGAAGAGTTGTACGCAAAGGTGATGTAAGGTTCTGGTCCCAGTCACGGTGGTCGTCTGAAACGTATTTGGATAGCATGTCTGTAAGGGTGCGGTTTAAACGCTCAGTGAGGCCGTTCGTTTGAGGGTGGTAGGAGGTGGTAAATTTATGCTGTATTGAGCAGGCACGCATGATGTCGTCAATGACTTTGGCTAAGAACGTACGGCCACGGTCTGTTAGCAATTGACGCGGAGCACCACGAATCAAAATGATATCATGCAGGAGGAAGTCCGCAACATCAGTTGCGCAACTGGTCGGAAGAGCGCGGGTTACGGCGTAGCGGGTCGCGTAGTCCGCCGCGACTGCAACCCACTTGTTTCCTGATGTAGATTCCCGAAATGGGCCGAGAAGGTCTAAGCCGACACGATGGAAGGGCTCGATCGGCAGGGATGTCGAGCGGCTGCAGGTAACCAGCGGGGAGCTGGGAAGGCTTCTTGCGTCGTTGGCAAAGTTCACAAGCGGCGACGTAACGTCGTACGGAACGGGCAATGCCCGGCCAGAAAAAACGGCGACGTACAGGGTCATAGGATCGAGATACGCCGAGGAGTCCTGCCGTTGGTGCGTCGTGAAGATCTTCTGGAAAGGTTGAGCGGAGGTGTTTAGGTATGACAAGTAGGAACTCAGAGCCGTCCGGATGAAGGTTACGACGGTACAGAGTACCGTCGCGGAGGACGAAGAGGCGTAGTGTGGCGTCGGCCGGAGAGTGTTCAAAACGGTCGATGAGTGCTCTGATGTAGGCGTCACGACGTTGCACGTCGGCGAAATGAAGCAGCTGCGACACAGAGAATACGCAAGCAGCACTGGTAATATTGGAGGAGTCAGGGTCGTCAACAGGGTAACGCGGCAAGCTGTCAGCGTCTTGGTACAGGCGGCCGGACTTGTAGACCACGGAATATGAATATTCTTGTAGCCTCAAAACCCATCGACCAAGCCGGCCTGTAGGATCTCTTAGCGATGAGAGCCAGCAGAGAGCATGATGGTCAGTGACTACGGAAAAAGGGCGACCGTAAAGGTAAGGACGGAACTTCGCAACCGCCCAGACTACAGCAAGGCATTCTCGTTCCGTAATGGAATAGTTGCGCTCCGATGGTGTGAGGAGGCGGCTCGCATAAGCAATAACGCGATCCTGGTCACGCATGACGCTGGGTTAAGACGGCACCTACGCCATGACCGCTGGCATCTGTACGCAATTCTGTAGGGGCCTCAGGGTCGAAGTGGGCGAGAATGGGTGGTGAGGAGAGAATAGCAACGAGACGAGAGAAGGCGGCGGCTTCTGCAGTACCCCACGAGAATTGTACGCCTTTCTTCAAAAGATTGGTGAGGGGTCTAGCAATTGCCGCAAAATCTTGAATAAAACGACGAAAGTACGAGCACAGCCCTACAAAACTTCGAACGTCTGCGGCTGTCTTCGGAACCGGAAAGTCTCGGACAGCGCGAGTTTTGTCGGGATCAGGCTGTACTCCGGAAGCGTCAACGAGGTGGCCCAGAACAGTAATTTGGCGGCGGCCGAAAAGACATTTGGACGAGTTAAGTTGCAGCTTCGCCTTTCGAAATACATCAAGTATAGCTGTTAGACGCTCAAGGTGAGTGTCGAACGTTGTCGAGAAGACGATGACGTCGTCGAGGTAGCAGAGACATGTGGACCATTTGAAACCTCGGAGCAAGGAGTCCATCATACGCTCAAAGGTGGCAGGGGCGTTGCATAATCCAAACGGCATTACTTTAAATTGGTATAGGCCATCAGGTGTGATGAACGCGGTTTTTTCTCTGTCCATATCGTCAACAGCAATCTGCCAGTATCCAGAACGAAGCTCAATAGAAGAGAAATAGCTGGAACCGTGGAGACAGTCAAGGGCGCCGTCTATACGTGGGAGCGGGTAGACGTCCTTCTTAGTAATGTTGTTCAGATGACGGTAGTCTACACAGAAGCGCCACGTGCCATCCTTCTTCTTAACCAACACTACAGGTGACGCCCAGGGACTCGAAGAAGGCTCAATGATGTTTTTGTCTAGCATTTTGTTCACTTCACTTTGAATTACTTGGCGTTCCGACGCAGAAACTCGATACGGTCGTCGGTGAATAGGAGTAGCATCGCCAGTAAGAATCCGATGCTTGACCGCAAGCGTCTGGCCTAAAGGGCGATCGTCGAAGTCGAAAATATCTCTGTAGGACGATAATACTTGGTAAAGGTCTTCAGCCTGCGCAGAAGACAGGTCAGTCGCAACCATATTCTATATCTTGGGATCGGCGGCCGAGGCTGGCACGATGGGCCTGCTAAGCTCGCAAGAAGCATCGGTCGATAAAGTTGCCACGTGATGGTCGCCGAGAAAATCAACGTTGGCAAGACAAATACCTTGCGGTAGAATTTGCTTTGCCAATACAAAGTTAAAGATAGGCATGAAAGTGCGGTTCGCAGTAATAGTAAGTATACTGTGAGGCACGGTAACGTCATACTGTAGTGGAATCTCGGGCAAAGGAGTGACGAGGTACTCGCCATCAGGGACTGGTGGGGAAGACAAGAGTTCAATATAGGCTATTGATTTTGGCGGCAGGTGAATAAAGCCGGTGGGGCGTAGACGGCACTGGGGTGCGTCAGAAGGTTCTGCGAGAATCGGCAACTCAAGGCGAAGGGTACTGGCAGAGCACTCAATAAGAGCATAATGCGCGAAGAGAAAATCGGGGCCGAGAATGAGGTCGTGGGGCAATGAGCAATCACGGTGAAGAGGACAGGAGTGTGGCGGCCGGCGATGCTAACACGTGCCGTACACATGCCGATGATAGGCACTTACCGCCATCCGCAACGCGGACGACGCGTGCCGACGCTGGGGTGAGGAGCTTGTTCAGGCGTCGTCGGAAGGCAGCACTCATAATAGAAAGGTGTGCTCCTGTATCGATGAGTGCCGTGACAGGATAGCCATCAACGTCTACGTCAAGAAGATTGTGGTTCGTGTTTAACGTGAGCAGAGGATTTTAAGGCAGTGTCGACAACGCAGCTTCACCTCCAGAAGCTGCAGTGCCTAGTTTTCCGGCTGGGCCCGGAAGGCGATAGGCGGCGAAGAGAAGCGGCGGGGTTGGGGCGAACGAGACTGATGGCGTCGAGGTGAGGGCGAGCGGCTGTAGCGAAGGTTCGGAGCAGGGGCATCAGCGGTAGTGGGTTCATGGCGGGTGGCACAGGGAACAGAAGGTCCAAAGGTGCGGGAATAAGTGGCGGCGTATGTCCGAGGAGGCGGTGGCCATCGGTTGCCGCAGTGACGAGCGACGTGGCCGATGCGACAGCAGTGGAAGCAGACTGGTCGGTCATCGGGGGTACGCCATTCGGACGGGTTGCGGCGAGATGTGATAGAAAAGGACTGTCGGGGACGAAGAGGGCCGGTAGAGAACTGGGGAACGCTGGGTTAAGATGTTGAACACACGGAATTCAGACCCATGTACTCGAATTCCCGTCTGACTACGGCCTGAATCATGGCAATCGTGGTTGCTGGCGGATCGGGAGGCGTCGTGGAGAAAGCTGGCGAACAGGCGGCCTAGGGCTCGCGGCGAACAATACGGGTGACGTCGTCACAGGTGGTGGCCTGACGCGGTCGACCCTCACATGTCGACGTAGCAGCGGTGTTGGGGAGCCGCGTGATGTGGTGGGTGATACGGCGGCTCTTGGCTTGTTCAAGGCGACGGCATTCTTTAATGATGGCGTCGATTGTCGAGACGTTGCCGAAAACAAGCAAATTGAAAGCGTCGTCGGCGATGCCTTTTAGAACATGTGACACTTTATCGGCTTCGGACATAGCATCGTCAGCTTTGAGGCATAGGGCCAAGACGTCGAAGATGTATGAAACGTACGGCTCTGTAGACGTCTGAACACGAGACGCAAGAGCCTTTCTCGCGGCAACATTGCGGCCAATGGGGTCGCCGAACAGTTCCCGTAGCTTTTCTTTGAAAGTGTCCCAACTGCTTATCTCGTCGTCATGCGTCTGGTACCACACGCGTGGGGTGCCGCCAAGATAAAACATGACATTGGCGAGCATAATGGTTGGGTCCCACCTGTTATTAGCGCTGGCATGTTCATATAGCTTGATCCATTCGTCAACGTCCTGTCCCTCCAGGCCAGAGAACACACCAGGGTCGCGATGTTGGGCAACCGTGACGATTGGAGCAGTCGGACCAGCCGAAGCCGTTCCAGAGGCGGGCTCGTCACCGGGAGGCATGGTGACAAGCTCGATGTACCGACCACTCCGGAGTTCCATGGCGAGGACGGAGATCGCTGACCTCCACCAGAATGTTACGTGTAGAAAGACACAGACGAAAGAGGCTATTTACAGGCTATTTACACTGGACTGGAGCCAGAGTACCAGGCCGACATTCACTCGCGCCAAGGGCACAGACCCACTTCGTCGTCGTTCTCGCGGCGGCTCGTCCCTTGAGCATCGCTCGATGATATCGTAATAATATCTTTCTCGATAATTCTTCCAGAGCTAATTAGAAGAACTACTAGAAATCTTCATTTTACGCTTTCGTTAATTTACTTATTGTTCCTGGCTGTGTTCTTCCTGCATATCTTTCCTGCGCGAGCAATTTGATGTGGTTCCTGGTTTACAAAGTAAAGGATACGTGTATATCACAGGCGTACTTGTGAGATACACCTTATTTCATTTCTATTTTGCGGATTTACGCCCCCCTCCCCCCGAAAAAATATCCTGGGTACGTGCCCGAGTTGATCGTTGCTGCCGCACATTTGTTGAATACTTCCAAAAAGTGCCTCAATTGGATCGCTATTTAATTTCTTCGTCAGCAAGTAAGTGACACCTTTCTGCAGCAAAAAGAAGCGTGTTGTTTCCACAGTGAACTGCGTTGCGAAGAGCAAGGCTTAAAACGTCTCTCCTGTGAGTGCACCGTTGCCTGAGGCGACTGAACATGGCTGTACATTCCTCATGTATATACGGAACTCGTTTCTTAGCCACAGCACTCATTCCAGTCATGGTCAGACTTGGGCCAATGTATTTCTGGAGGGTGCATTTTGCTGGCAAATTCAGGAGCATTGACGTTCAAGCATGATCATAACCCTTCGGTGACAGAAATCGCCATATGATGCCTTCTCGAATAACCTCTTCAGGATACGAGTGATGTTGCTTTCCCTATCGCTCTATTTGGTGGAGCAGGAATACGGTCTTTTTGTCTTTGTCTCCATTCTGTGAGTCTGCCACGGTTCTCCCGACCGAAGCGTGATGTTTGCTTTTGCGATAGAATGCAGTGCGTAATTCTTCCGTGACAAGTTTTTCCAGTAACTTCTGGCTCTTGGAACAATGATATGAAACTTGAGAGTGAAGCTTAGAGATCATAGAGAGGTAACGGCTTGCTCGCTGGCCATCGTTGTTTGTGGTTTGTGTGCCGACACATTTAGTGCGTTTATAGAGGCAGTCCGACAAATTGCATTCTACAGGCAGCGATTCAAGCGGCTTAGCTTTCCGCTTGGTTTGTTTTGGAGCAAGAACAGCCCGAGCAGCAGATTCCTTGCGAGGCCTTTTGCGGGAGGGGCCACGTAGATCGGATAGCCTTAGAAAACGGTGGGGACAGCACCAGGCAAAAGTTTCTCGATGCGGCACTTTGGAGCGTACTCGGTCGAAAGAAAGTGCTAACTACACACAACTGTAGATGGCGACTTATCGTTGACAGTTAAATCCTCCCTTGCAATGTTGTTTTGCCATTTGGCCCACAACTCTCCGTCACTTGGAAACTGATGAAATGACACGCCTGGGCATTTCCCAGAGCGCAAGCGACATAAGGGCATGCAGAAAAACACTATTTGGATGCCGATCAGTCCACGTGCACCAATTTAACACGAACCACCCTGAAAGATGTTAACAACCCAATCAGCAATCAATTGAGAAGATCATACAAATTACGTTCCAAGACCACTATACTTACTTAGTAGAACACGACAGCAGCGAACGTGTGCATTGATGTCGGGTAAATGTCCGCGGTACCTCCAAAACACGTCCGGTGAACCCTGTCCATCCGTTTTTACCAGCACTGAGAAGAGGTGCATGGATAGATGGATGTTATGAGCATCCCCTTTGGAACAAGGTTGTGCCACCAAGCTCTTGCTATTATACTGCCTAATGTCCCACTTAGGTTAAAGAAAGGAAAAAAGAACCATGATGAATTGCCATAACCAAAGTTTCGGAACCCCTATCGTGAACTTTGTTTTTGTGTGCCTCCGTCGTTAATCATTTCCCATCGCACCAATCTTCCAATCGCCTCTTACTAATCTCTATTGTGGACATGTTTAATTTCCCCCTGCTCCCGCTGAAACCAAAGGCTTCAAGGAGGCCAGTGATTCTTAAATCGACCGCAGGGCAGATACCTTCACATTCCAATAAAACATGCTCCATCGTTTCCCGAGCATTACCGCAGCAAGCACATGCGTCTTCTTCCTTCTTATATCTCGCTTTATAGGTGCGCGTTCAAAGGCATCCTGATCTCGCTTCGAAAAGTAATGAGCTTCGTTTTGAGTTGTCATAAATTGTCTTTCCTGATTTCGTTTTATTCTCTTAAGTAGTTTTAGGTAGTTACTAATGGCAGGTTTCTTTTCCATTGCCACCACCCATGAAAGTATTTCAGCCTCTCTGACTTTACGCTTGACGTTCTTTGTTGCTGTGTTGCTCACCTTACAGGCCGCATACCTGCTGGTAACCTTCCTAGTTCTTTTCCTCCACTGTGAATCTATTGTAACGGATATGAAAGGCGCGGACAAGAAGAGAGAAGGGAAGACGAAGAGAACGAGGAGTTTGGGAGGCCGGACTGCGTTACGATCACGCTACGATCATCGTCCATCTCCTGTAAATAAAACCATTTCTCCGCAACTCTTCGTAACACTATGTTTTTCCTGTACAGATACCTCAACACTCTTCAGCCCATTTATTTCTTCCATATTCCTCAGTCGTTCTTCATAATCAATTTTACTACTGTGAGCTTCCCTCACTTCAAAACTTGTCCAGCCCATATCACCCTGCACATCTTCATTTGTAGTTTTCCCGTGAGTGCCCAATGCGAGGCGTCCCACTGACCTTCGGTTGCCATCGAGTTCTGATTGCATCCCTGATTTCAAGCAAACAACCGCATTTCCAAATGTAAGTCCTGGAACCATTACACTTTTCCCCATACCCCGGAGCACTTCGTACCTATTGTATTCCCATAGCGATCTGTTGTTTCATTATGGCCACATTTCTCTTCCCCTTTACTGTTATTGTATTTTCCTGTTTCCATACATCAGTTGCCTTCGTTTATCCATGACTCGCGCGACAAGTGTGCCACGAGCACGGAATAACCGCGTGTGTTGAGCAACAAACGCGTACACGTGTACCCGCGTCAAGCGTGCAAGACGCGAACGATCCCTGCAACGGGCTCCTATTTTCGTAGCATCGCTAACACCGCGTGGGAACCTGCGTAGGGAACCTGCGCTGTCTGCGCTCTAACTCAGCCGGCCCGCCCGGCGCTTGGAAGGTATATGGCACCCCAAAGTCACGTGGTACGGTTGGGCCAATGAACGCATGATTTCTCCGCGCACGTGAGCGCGCTCTCGCCTCGAGTCACTCGACCCATATGGCACTTGTTTTTCGCAGATCGTGACGATCGCAGTCAATAAAAACATGTTCAATACGAGGTCCATAATGCTTCCTTTTTTTCCACTTATCCTTTGCTCATTTATACGTACGCATTTCGAGCTTGAAACCAATGGCCAGGTGATATACACAACACATGCTTCAAATTTTGAGCTTGTAAGCCGAGCACATGCACTGAACTGAAGTCAGCATACATATGTTTTATGTTGAAATGCTACGGTGCATACCCAAATAATGTTGTGCTTGATGCATAACAAGAAATACAAAACAGCAGAACACCCAGTAGCTTTAGTTTCACTCTCTCACTATGCATGCTACATAAACCGCTCTAAAAGCGCAAGAATTTTATACATCGCCCATGCAACTTAGAAAAAAAAAGGTGCTGTGTCACCAGCGGGCGTTCCTGCTTTTTTTTTTTTTTACACAGGCAGCAAATCTTGGCAGTCTAAGAAAACAGTCATAAATAAGTTGAGAAGAGTAGCCGCTCATGAACGCACTAGACAGCCGCGTTCATAGATCCAAATGTAGCAAACTCTCGCTCATTATCAGAGTACAGAAGTACATATCCGTTGCTGTAATCACGCAAATGGCTCATATTGGCCTTCCACAAGATTTAGTGCGCGAAACGGTCATCGAAGTTGGTTTTTACGCCTGCTGTGCACATATCGTCTTACGATCACGGCCAAACACCAGTGCGCACACGGCAGTCGCAGTGCGTCGTGTGTATACGGCGGACGAAGTCGCCCGGCAGAATCGAGAACGCGCGGTATTCGTTTACAAACTATATTAAATGTATCCGATTAAGCTTGTGAAATTATACAATGAACGTACGTGCCTGTGACACTGTCAGGTGTTAGTTTCGTTCTGCTTGGAAACATTCAATAGAAGCCGACAGCGGTCCACGATGTTCATGCCCAAAAGCACAAGCTTGCCTCACTCCGGCTCGAAGTGACGAAATATTTCCTTCGCAGCTCGCTCCGCGGAAGGGAAAAAAAACGCGTGCTTAAGCTCCCGATAGCAGCGCAAAGCTGCTGCCCACAATCGTAGCTCAGTTCCAGCAGTAAACGCGATCGGCGTGCAAAACAACCACCGGCTGCATTACTTCGCACAAAATAACATTTTATTTTCGTTCTTAGCAACCATTATCTCCGGGCACAAAGTATTTGTACTTCAGTAAACACTCAACCCGATGTGTCACCGAATATCGAGCTCTTCTAACAAGCCGGCCTTCCCGCGACGCAGACGGCTTGGAAGGTATATGGCGGTGGCCGCTCAGTGTTGCCAGTCAAATCCCGACCTTTGCGGTCTCTGAAATTTTTTCCGGTGACTCTAGGTAGGGTCCGCCGTATACGCACGATACACAGCGACTGCCGTGTGCTCACCGGTGTTTGGCCGTGATCGTAAGACGATATGTGCACAGCAGGCGTAAAAACCAACTTCGATGACCGTTTCGCGCACTAAATCTTGTGGAAGGCCAATATGAGCCATTTGCGTGATTACAGCAACGGATATGTACTTCTGTACTCTGATAATGAGCGAGAGTTTGCTACATTTGGATCTATGAACGCGGCTGTCTAGTGCGTTCATGAGCGGCTACTCTTCTCAACTTATTTATGACTGTTTTCTTAGACTGCCAAGATTTGCTGCCTGTGTAAAAAAAAAAAAAAGCAGGAACGCCCGCTGGTGACACAGCACCTTTTTTTTTCTAAGTTGCATGGGCGATGTATAAAATTCTTGCGCGTTTAGAGCGGTTTATGTAGCATGCATAGTGAGAGGGTGAAACTAAAGCTACTGGGTGTTCTGTTGTTTTGTATTTCTTGTTATGCATCAAGCACAACATTATTTGGGTATGCACCGTAGCATTTCAACATAAAACATATGTATGCTGTCTTCAGTTCATTGCATGTGCTCGGCTTACAAGCTCAAAATTTGAAGCATGTGTTGTGAATATCACCTGGCCATTGGTTTCAAGCTCGAAATGCGTATGTATAAATGAGCAAAGGATAAGTGGAAAAAAGAAAGTATCATGGGCCTCGTATTGACCATGTTTTTATTGACTGCGATCGCCACGATCTGCGAAAAACAAGTGCCATATGGGTCGAGTGACTCGAGGCGAGAGCGCGCTCACGTGCGCGGAGAAATCATGCGAGTACCTGGTGCACGTGAGGACGCGGAATTCTCGCGCGACAAGTGTGCCTTCGCGTGCCATGAGCACGGAATAACCGCGTGTGTTGAGCAACAAACGCGTACACGTGTACCCGCGTCAAGCGTGCAAGACGCGAACGATCCCTGCAATGAACTCCTATTTTCGTAGCATCGCTAACACCGCGTGCACTTCGCGTAAATATCTTCCAAAACAGTGTCGAAAAGCACAAGCAAGGTGTACTTATACCTCGCACACGCGGGTGCCTTTTGTAGGCTTGAAGTTCTCCCGGCCGATTCTGTGTAACCACGCAGAACGACGCTCTCGGTTATTTTTCCCGGTCGGAATCTAGAAAAAAGTCTTTCCAGGCTCAGTTCGGTTGCTGCATCCGAAGGCGCAGCAGCCAGGCATGATTTCCTTGCCGTCAAATGCGAGCGCGATAATCGGAACACAAAAAACGTAGGAAACCTGCGCTGCCTGCACTCTAACTCAGCCGGCCCGCCCGGCGCTTGGAAGGTATGGTATATGGCACCCCAAAGTCACGTGGTACGGTTGGGCCAATGAACGCGTCGGCGGCGCGGGGAAAACGAATGCGGTACTCTGAAATTTTTTCCAGTGACTCTAGGTTGGATGGATGGATGGATGATTGAGGCTCAACCCTTTGAATCGGGCGGCGGCGGCGCGCGCCACCTAGCCTTTAATGGTTCTATATGCATGCATACCTATGTATTTACTCCTTTACTTTTGCGTTGATATTATCCACCAATCAGATAGTCTCCGTTTAGTTATTTCTACCTGTTCAAAGTCTATTCTACTTTCACTGTCTTTAAAACCCAAAGCTATGATTAGTTCTCCGTTAGATTCAACTGCAGGGTGAAGTTGTTTACAAGCAAGTATCAGGTGTTCAGCCGTTTCCTGCTCCTCTCCACACGCCTAGCACACCAAATCTATCTCCTTGTATCTGGCTCGGTACGTTTTAGTCCGCAGTACACCTGTCCTGGCTTCAAACAACAATGAGCTTCCCTTAGAGTTATCGTAAATATTTTATTTGGCTATTTCTTGCTTAAACGTCCTGTATGTCTCCGATGCCGATTCAGTTTGCATCTCTGTACTCCACATACCCCTCTCTGTCTCCTTAACCTTTTTCTTGACAGATGATTCCTTACTTGTCTCCCCGCTACTGCCAAAGTATTTGCTTGACAATTTTCTAGTTCGCTTCATCAACCTTGTGTCAACATTCCTCGTGTATACGTAACTGAAAACCTTCCTATCCCATCGCATTTCCCCCATTTTTCTCAATCGCTCCTCAAATGCTATCTTGCTACTAGCCTCTCTGCCCTCGAAAGAAGACCATCCCAGATCCCCCTGCACTCCAAGATTTGGTGTCTTGCCATGTGCTCCCAGAGCGAGCCTACCCACACCACGTTGCCTAATTTCCAACTGTTGCCGGGTCTCTGTTCTAATACATAGAACTGCATTGGCAAAAGTCAGGCCTGGTACCATTACCCCCTTCCATATCCCTCGTACTACCTCGTACCTATTGTAGTTCCACAGCGCCCTACTCTTCATAATCGCTGCACTTCTGTTACCTTTAGTCGTTAGATATTTTTCGTACTCTGTCAGATACTCAATGCCATTATTTATCCACACCCCAAGGTACTTGTATTTATTGACTATCTCCAGCGTGGCCTCCTGTATCTTATGCTCGCCGCAAATGTTATCATTAAAAATCATGACTGGTGATTTTTCTTTGCTAAACTTCAAGCCTAATCTGTCTCCTTCTGTACCACATATGTCCATTAATTCCTGCAGATCTTCTGCATTGTCAGCCATTAATACAATATCATCCGCGTACATCAGTCCTGGTAATGACTGTTCAATCAATTTTCCTTGTTTGAAAAATGATAGGTTGAAGCCGAGTCCGCTTTGCTGTATTTTGGCCTCTAAACCTTGTAGGTACAGCATAAACGTCAGAGGTGACAATGGGCACCCCTGCCTAAGCCCCCGCCGAATCATTACAGGCTCCGAAACCTGCTTTTCCCATTGTATAATCACCCGGTTACCTTTATAGATATCTTTTAAGAAATTGGTTACTCCATCTTGCACTCCTAAAGTTTCCAGAATGCCCCACAAGCCCTCTTGAAGTACACTGTCATAGGCTCCCTTGTAGGCTCCCTTGATGTCCAAAAAAGCCAGCCATAGGGGTCTGTGTTCCTTTTCAGCTATTTCAATGCACTGTGTTGGCGAGAACAGATTGTCTTCTAGCCTCCTATGCTTCCGGAACCCATTTTGTAGCTCTCCAAGTACCCCCTCGTTCTCTACCCATGCCTGCAGTCTGTCCTTTATAATCTGCATAACCACCCTGTAAACCACTGACGTCACTGTTATAGGCCGGTAGTTATTTATGTCAGCTTTGTCCCCCTTTCCCTTATATATCATTCCCATCCTACTTAGCCTCCATTCGTCAGGTACTTTAGCATCCACTGGCATTTCGCTCACCACCTCCCTCAATGCTTTCTTAGATTTCGGGCCCAATTTCTTTATTAACGTAATTGGAATACCATCGGGGCCTGCCGATGTGCTACTTGGTACCCTCTTCTCACCCCTTTCCCACTCTTTTTGTCCAAGCGAAAGCAGTGGGTTGACCGGGCTATCCCTCTCCGACGTACTGCATGTACCATTTCTCTGTTTTGTAAATTTTTCCCTCATCATGGTTCATATATGCTCCATTGCCTCCTCTCCTTCTAACCGAGTACCTTGAGCTGTTACTATATACCTCTGCTCTAGGCTTGTCCTATTACCCAAGGAGTTCAGATGTTGCCGGAATTTTCTAGCTGCCTGTTTATCTTTTTTATTGCTTATTTTTGACAGCCATTGGGACCCTTTTGTCTTGATTTTCTCGTTGATCAAATAGGATGCTTCCCTTTTGCATTTTATGTAGTTTACCCATTTCCTCTCTACTTCTGCTTCAGGTTCTCCCTTACTTTTGGAATACCTGTGTTCCCTGGAGGCTTCCTGACGTTTCTTTATGGCCTTCTTAACCTCTTCATCCCACCAGCTCTTGAGTTTTCGTATCCCTTGCCTTGTTTTCCTGACTCGCGCCTTACCTAGCTCACGCTCAAATAGCCTCATTAACTTTGGGTAAGTCCAATCAGTTTCAGTACCCTCTGATATTTCCTCTTCAATTTGTTTGGCCGCTATTTCCACTTGGTCTTCTGAGTAAAAAATCACATCTGGCGTTTCCTCGCGCGTCGTTCGTGCTTTAGTTTCCCTCTTAAAACTCAACTTGATACGTTTGTGGTCGCTACCTATACTTCTGGAGCCCTGTTCATCTATAATCATGGCTCCTAATCTATCGTACATCCTATGTGACATTAACGCATAATCTATTGTCGAGTGTCGACCCCCTACCTCCCATGTTATGATCCCGCCACACTTTTCAGTAAAGTTACAGACAACTAAGTTAAGCCTCTCACACATCCAGCAGCATGTTACCTGTGGAGTCTGTACCCATCCATATCTTCAACATGCGCATTCATGTCTCCTAATACAATTACTTCACATCCTTTTCCTAGCTCATTGATGTCCGCTGCTATACAGTCCAACATTTTTTTTTGTTTTCCTCTTTAGCATTTGATCCTGTCCAAAGGTATACAAAGCCTAGAAATGTTTTCGCCCCTGCTACTTTTCCTTTTAGCCATAAATGCTCCTTGCATTCCTGTTTGACCCTTTGCCAATTTATATTTTTATGAATGGGTGCTCCAATTTCCCCGCCCTTGCTGCTACTCTGCACTCTGTTGCAGTATTCCCATGCATAATCAGGGTTACAGGGCGGTTGTTCCATGTCCTTAAGATGTGTCTCTACAAACCCATAAAGGGTTGGGTCGCAGTGCCACCACTCGGCGAGCGGAGCAACCAGCCGTCAAGAATGCGCCCTACTGTTCCCTCGTCAGGCGCGCAGGCCGTACGAAAGAGCGCGCGTGTCGTCCCTCACGAGAGGCGGTGAGGTAATCAAAATGGCGGCGGTGGTGGTTTTAATTGATACCATTTCGGACCTGCGGTCAGGGCAAAAGGACCGGAAAATCGGACGGCTTTCAGACGTTCTTATACATTGACAGTTTTCTATCAGCCATACCCCTGTCTGAAATTTATGAAAAATTTGTTGCTCTTTTTGATGACTTTAGGAGAGAATCTATTCGAATTATAACAGTTAAACAGCACAGCGCTAATGATGGTTCGATGTCAGCAGAAATCCTTGCTGCTATAAAAGAAAAAGATACGCTTTGGAGTCCGTGTTGCCGAGCCCCTAACTGCAACAGACTTCGTTTAAAATTTAAACTTTGCAGAAACAGAGTTAATGCAGCTATTCGCCTCGCTAAATGTAATCACTTTCACAACAAGTTTAGGGACGCCCGGTTTGACAGTCGTAAAAGCTGGTCTCTAATAAATGACCTGTGGTGTTGGTAAGAAACTACGCAACAATAACTACTTTCTTTCCCACTTTTCTGATGGCCAGAGTGTAGCAAACGATTTTAATTATTTCTTTTCTAGAATACCAGGTTTCTCCAGACCACATCCGGATTCATGCACACTAAAAACAAGTAACCTGCAATCAGTTTATCTACCCCTTTTGACTGATTGTGACATAAAAACAATTCTTTTTATTCTTAAACACAACAATTCCGTAGGTACCGATGGCATCTCCGTCATTGAGCTTTGAAGAAACTATAGCTACATCAAGGCCGTTTTGATAGCAATAATTAGTCACATGTGATGTGGCGTTATTCCAGTCAGACTGAAAACGGCAATCATTATACGACTCTATAAGAAATGATCTCGGGGCAAAGTAGAAAACTACTGCCCTATATCAATTTTACCTTGCATAACACAAATTTTAGAGAAACATATGCTGCTCACTATGAATAGCTTCCTTTATATTAGCAACATGTTGTCACCGCAGCAATACGGCTTTATAAAAGGCAAAGGCACTCGGGTGCTTTTGGATAATTTTTCAGATTTCCTGAATTTCTGTTTCGAAAGTAATCAGGTAGCCTGCGCACTGTTTCTTGATGTAAGCAAGGAATTTGACAGTGTCTGCTATGACATATTGTTAATGAAGCTTTCGATGATGGGATTCCGTGGTTTGTTTCTCTCACTTCTCGTTAATTTTCTCCGGGACCTGTTTCAGTACGTCTCAGTTCAAAACTTCCACAGCAGCGTTTCGCCAATCAAAGCCGGTGTTCCAGAAGGTTTAGTATTAAGCCTTCTATTTAACATTTACGTTAATGATCTGTCTAATGCAGTCCCCATTAAAATATTTCAGTATGCAGATGATAGCGTTAGTTTCTCGTGCAAATCAATATTCTGATGCAGCTTCTCATTTACAAGAAGCAGCAATGAAGGCAATGGACTCGTTCGCAACAAATTTAATCGACATTAACGTATTTAAAATGCAACTTGTGTGCTTTCGAGGCCCTTTAAAGAGAGTACTCCTGACTAGGAAAATAATATTACATCGCATTGTAATCCATGTTCTTGCGATCCTATCGACTACACATCATTCGTAAAATATGCCGGTTTGCGTTTTGACAGCGATCTTTCACGGAATTCGCATGTTTCTTATGTCTGTCGGAGGATTCACTCCAGTGCTGTGCTTACTCTATAAAATCCGTCACCTCATGTTGTTATCAGTCGGGAAAACCACAGCGCATGCGTTATGCTACAGTGTGGTCCGATATGGAATCACCGCCTATGGTCATTGCACTTTTCATTGGCAAAAAAGAATTAACTCACTAATGCACTCCCTTTTGAAAGTTACAGGTTACGACTTGAGTCTTGAAGGCAACACCAACATTTTTAAGGTATTACCAATGCCAGATTTTCTTCGGTTTTGCTACATACAATAGCCCCGAGACCTTTCTGGGACAATCGTTATAAGGTACCTTGTGCAACTCCCCGTTGCCTTAGACCAAAACGGCATTATCAAATACCTCGTTGTGCAACAACATACCGCAAAAGAATGCGCGAATGCTATGTTCCTGCATTATGTAATTATTTACCTTGTAACGTGAAGCAGGCCACATCAAAATATAAGCTCAAGAAAGCACTAAAGTGTACGGATTTGAGCAGTTATTACACATAAAGAAATAGACCTCACTTACCTCCACTTGTATTACGCCTATAGAGTGGCTTTGGTTTAAAATGTGATGAGAAAGTTTGCTTCTGCAAAGGTTTCATTAAAGCATTTTTTTTACTCTTTCCTGTTCATAATCATGAACTCATTTTTTATTGTGCCATGCAAACTAATCGTGTGGCATGGTGATAATTGTACGCGCCAGATATGTGCTTCTATAACCCGTATGTGTGCATATGCGCACATGTATTATAGATGCGTATAATATGTGTATCGGTGTATGTATACACATTTATTCACTTTTGGTATTTTTTTTTCTTCCCACTATTGATACTGTAACAGTGTATGCTGCCTGTCACGCTCTGCAAGTCAAGCCCAATGTGCCTTTGGCAGGCCTGCTGAACGTAATATGTTCACTAAAAATAACAAGTTTATTATTATTATTATTATTATTATTATTATTATTATTATTATTATTATTATTATTATTATTATTATTGAGGTAATGTGGTGGTGCCGCGAAGCCGTCCGAATTATCGGGCATCCGGATACTTGCTCGTTGAGTGCACACTGGCAACCAGGGACGTACCAACGATATTGTTTCGAAGGGGGGGGGGGGGGGGGAGGAGGTACCTTTTTTAGTGCGAATGTGAATAATGCCCCCGTTCGCCATAAAAACGCATAAACCCGCAAAATAGAAATGAAACAAGGTGTATTTCACAGGTATACGCCTGTGAGATAGACCTCTCCTTTGCTTGACAAACAAGGAACCACGTCAAATGCACTTGCGCAGGGAAGAAGTGCAGGAAGGACACTGCCAAGAACAGGTTAACAAGCAAAAGTGTAAAATGATTTCCAGTAGCGTTGTTGTGAATTAGCTCTGGAGAAATAAAGAGAAATATATATTTGCGGAACAATCACAGGTTCTTTTGGATCCCTCGTTTATTGCTCTACCAAATTAATGCCAAAACCGACTCGCATAGTTATTTGGGAAGTTGCGTAACGATGCGTGGCTGCCAGTCCCGTACAACCACGTAGAGCGCAGGGCATTGCGGTTCTAGACGTACTTCGCCCACCACGGAATGTTAGAAAAACACCCACCTAAGCATAGCAGAGAAGTGGCTACGTCAGGCGGTTAGACTGATAGCGGTAGAAGGGTGATTCAAAACACATGGAATTCTTGTCCACTTCTGGCGGTGTTTTCTTTACTTGCTTTCTAAATAAAAAGATGTTGATCCATAAATAGTTTCATAAGTAAAGGTTAAATTTGTTAATTTTCGTTTTTCCTTCCTGTTTGGCTGTTGTTTCGGCTCTCTCCCTTACTATAGTGCTTAATTTCTCAGCTCCTTGGATGCTCCTTGCGACTCTTGTTTCCAGTTGCCAACTTTGCATGAAAGGCGCTGTACAATTAGGGAAAAACCAGACGAGGTAACGGGTGACATTCACATTTCTTATGGGTTTAAAGGTTATTGCAGGGTTTGATCGTGGACGCTGCTTCGCGTGACTATTTTCCACCTTATCTAAACCTATGTCACAGGTATATGGTTCCGAGGATATGCCAGCGTCGCGGCGAGCTGTCACTCAAGGAAACAATGTGGCCCACGTACTTTTAAAAAGTACGTGGGCCAAACGTTTGGCCCACGTAAAAGTACGTGGGCCAAACAGAGCAGTGCCTGAATGACAGGCTGAGGCAACACAATAACAAAGTGAACAATGGGAGGGAGGGCCACTTGGCAATTCATTGTAGAAATTGCGGATGTAAGCCAGACTTCCACGCCTGCGCTGTGGTCGCCAGAAGCCGTGACAAATGGGTTAGATTAATAATTGAGGCCAAAAGAATCATTGAAGCAGCTGATAACTGCGTAAGTGTTGCTTCCATAACACTGTCACGCAAAGAACTGTTCTACCTAAACGCGAATGCGCCCTGAGAAACTGTGATTACGCTCCTAGTATAAATCAGTGGCGTTTTTTTCTGAATAAACATTGTTGGAAGTGGCGCCCTGTGTGTGTGTGTTTCTTCTTTGTCCTCCGTCTTTTTAGCGCCTTCACTTCAGAAATCATGCTTAACCAACACGCCCAACTATCCATCCTCTCCGCCTTGGTGACGGTAGATGCAGACCGGGACGGCAAGACCGCAGAGAGAAGTAAGCACTCGGACAATTGGGGACCAAAGTGCGACCCTCTCCGCCGGGTGTGACACAATCGCACGGGCGCCTACCATTGGCCGAAAATGACGACACCTGAGCGGGCTTGCCGATTGGCCGAAAATGGCGTCACCTGAGCGGGCTCGCCGATTGGCCGAACGTGACGTATCTTCGAGACACCGAAGGGCTTAAAAGCCAGAGACCGGGAGCAGCAATGGAGCATTCCTAGAGCATTCCTTGATTCATCTCTTTCGAGCTTCTTGCCACGGGCCGCAGCGTCCGAGTTGCTGCCGGCCCGTAATGACTCTATGACTGTTAATTTCTTGGTCGTCTCACTGTAAATAATGTAAATAAACCTCCAGTTTTTCACCCCGACGTCCTCCTCAACTCTTACAGTATGAGCTCTGTGCGTACTATGTGGAGGCGGTGACATGGAAGAGGTGCCATATGTAGTAAGGATCTAGCTTCTGGAGTGAGTAGTAGTGTATCTGCAGGGGGCGTGTCAGATGGTTGCAGTCCTAAGCTATGTAAGATGCTGCGGCCTTGTTCTGTTTGCTGCAGGTGTGGCAACTGACCACGGCGGTGGATGGCGGTGAGTTCGGTGGCAGTGTTGTGGCTTCCCATGTTCATGAGGAGCTCTGTGCTTGCGTAGAGAGGGAGTCCAGCTCCAGCTTGGTCACTCTGCAGATGAGTCTGTCAAGACGGGTGAGACGAGCGATGTCTTGGCTGCATAGGTTGGTATAGGGAAGGCGATACTTCAACCTAAACATTAGGAGGGCATTGCGTAGCTAAAGCATATCAGGCTTCTTGAGGCCACGGTTCCCATTTGATACTTGGCACATAATATGCAGGATCTGCTTGCCCTGTTTGAGCAGGCACTGTACTGTGGTGGCCGAACTTCCATCTTTCTGCAAGTTGAGGCCTAGAACCTTAATGGTGCTGGGTTGTGGTATGGGCGTGCCTTCACTAGTGACGGTGATTATGGGGTGTCTCCATCTCTTTTTGCGGACGAGAAGGAGTTCCGACTTCTCTGTGGCGCACCAAAGGCCTATTTCTTGGGCAGCTTCCTGTAGTGTCCACGGCCCATTGAAGTATGTCCTGTATGTGGCCTGGCAAACCCTTGTTTATCCATATTGTGATATCATCGGCCTAGATTGTGTGTTTGACGTCAGGGATGTTCCGTAGTGCATGATAGACGTTGCACATGGCACGGTTAAAAAGTGTGGGAAAAATTACAGAGCCTTGGGGTGTGCCCTATTGGGGGTGGTGGTATGTCGCGGACTTAGCATTTCCAACATTGAGGGTGTAAGTACAGTTCCTCAAGAAGACTCTAATGTAGTTCTAGAGCCTGGAGCCACACTGCGTAGTCTCAACCTCTCAGCATGGCATCATGTGCTATGTTATCAACGGCCTCCTTGAAGTCAATGGCAAGGATCGCTTTGAGTTGGGCTGCACTTGGTTCCTTGGTGATGTCCTCCTGGACTTGCAGCAGAGCGTCTTGGGTGGAGATGCATTTTCTGTAACCGATAACAGAATAGGGTAGGTAGTACAAAGCGGGGAAAGACCATCGCTTGCCAATGCCACTTGAGGCAGAGAGAGAGTACGTCTCTTGATTTCCGTTCGTCTTTCTGTTGGCAGTCACGCTCGCCTTCTAGTGGTGTGGTAATAGGGCATTCAGTTTTTTCCATCTCCTCCAATGATAAACCAATTTAATTTTTTTTCAGTAAAAAAACCCCGTAGAGGGAACTTCCAATGTGTACCTAATATTTGCAATGGGGCCTGGTGAGGGGCCCTTCAAAGGATGCACTTTATACATGCTCGAAGTGCATTGCATGTTTAAGTAAACACAATCGTTACTTCTTGAAAAACCCTTGTAACTGCTCCTTTTAAAGATACCTTGATGGCTGCAAGTTATATGCAACAGGTCACTTACATTTTTTTTTTTCCAGGCTACAGTTCAGTTTTACATTGGATGCATCATAGATATTTCAAAAGCAAATTTACTGCAATGTGCTCCCTCTCCTCTAGAACAAATGAAAGGCTGTGATGCAGCAGATACAGCTCTTTTATTATTGCATCTATTAGCATATACAAACATTGCTGCAACGTTGTGAAAATTCTGCAGGGAACAGTCAAACATACTGAGTGTGGCCAACACAAGCAAGTGTAGAAAAAAAGTGCAATGCAAAGAATTTCTCACTTGTTTGGCTCTTAATAACAATGAAGCCAATGTCCAGGCTTCGAATGATAGGAGAAACATGCATAGAGCTTGCAATGCAAACATGTATCACAGATGATGCTCAGCAATAGAAACATGACAAACACACAGAAGCAAATGGGTGGTGCTGTTATTTGGCTAGCTGTGAGAAAACACAGGAGTTACGCAATCACCGTATCATGCACCTGAAGGAAAACACATGCCAGAGAACCATGTCTGCAACAGAACAGCCTGCATAGGACAGCAGTCACCATTATTTTGATGAGCAGATGTAAATGACAAAACTGTTCAAACTCGCAGGGCAGTTTGCAGAGGCCATGAGGGCAGAGAAATTGCATGGACATCTACTTAGAAGTGTGAATGTCTTAACAAAGAGATTTTAACATACTCGTAACATATAAGCGTCAGGGATACATTAGAGTTTCCAGCAACCTTTGTTGACATGCCACTGCTCTTTAACGTAGATGATGCAAATGGTAAAAGCCCTACTGCAACATTATGAGCCTCCTTTCTGACAGCTGTCTGAAGCACAGCAGCTATAGTGAGATTATCAACTGTGCTTTCTGACAACAGACTAACATTTGTTTCTGGTGTGCTTTGTGCATAATCAGTGGTAGTAATGACAGATTATTAATGAAATCAGAATGATGAGAAACAGAATATAGTCTTTGGCAAAATTCAGGCAGGGACGACACTTGCATCTAAGGCTGTTTGGATTCACCCATAAGGCATTAAAAATGTGAGAGCTGCTCAATATCTGCAGCAGCCAATACCTTTAAAAAAATTCAAAGCTCACTTTAATACCTAACAACAGCAGTGGCAGCAAACATTCCATTAGCCGCAGTTACCCAAAGCGCAGAAAGCCTTGTATTTTGCTCACTATGCAACTTCAAAGAATAGTTATTTCTCTTTATTCTTCCAGTGAATAGATCCTCAACATACAGCAGATAGATTTCCAATGAAAGCTTTTGAAAATATTTGGTCATTCTTTTTGGATGGTCAAAGCTGCTATTAAATGTAGTGAGTTGTTTGCTTCTGTGCCTATCAGAAGATGCAAAAATAAATGATGATGGCACAAAACATCCCAAGCAGCCATTCCTACAACACATCAAAGGAAGTTATTAGAACTCTTGTAAAATTTGTTGCTCAGATGCAAAAAAGTTCTTTTATGCCACATCAAATGATGCAGCTCTATAAAAATCATAATGGACATGAAAGAAAGTCAAATGCAAGAATATTAAATGCAAGCCTGATGGAAGAAAAAACATCAAACTTGCTACAAGACGCTCATGTAAAACCATGCAACGGGAATGCATTGCACATTAAAATACAGACTAGGTTTTCAAGTAAACATTCTATAATATACACAGCTTTACAAGCTCTGCCGCCCAGTTTCAACGTGGCACCCTAAGATGCTGTGCAGATGCTACTCTAGTCAGCGAAGAGACATCCTTCACACACCTCGAGCAGGACCAGAACTTCATTGTACAACAGTATATTGCAAGAATAATGCCACTTAATAAAATTGCGATTTATATGACCTATAACAGTAAAGGTGGCTGCAAACATTTTCTTACATGTAACTAGCCTAGGTTATGCTTAAACCATTACAGAAGTCTAAAAAGCGATTTTAGAGAACTTTAGCACATGGTGTCTGAAATAGCTATATTTCTCTAGCTTAATACTTCCAAATGTAAAGGATTTATTTCATGCTAAGAATAAACTGAGCCAACGAGGCTTTGAACATGAATCACGACATCTTGAGCCTAACATATACTTAAGGAAATAATTTCTACGAACATATGCAAGGCAGGTAAAGTTTCATCAAAAAGTAAAACTGCCATCCGCATAAAAGGTGTATGAAGCTATGAAAGAAATTCATGCAGGTTAATCAGAGCTTCCCAGTCCAGGGAGTGAATTGAGCACACACTGCACAACTTGTCCTACCAGCTGTGGTGATGGGTTCAACTGGTGAACCTATATTAATTTTTGTTAAGCTGTAAAGGCTTCCTTCCGAGAAACCTGTACAGGTTTCTTTCATAGTTTTTCAACTATTTTTTGTCTGGATAAAATTATTATCCTTAAGCCAAACATAAACATCTCGGTTACCGATCTAAGAATGCAGAGCAACTGTAACATTTAACAAATAAACCCAAATGCTCACGTATGGTAGTCCATTTTGGTTAAAGTGCGAGCACTGCTTTCTGCAACTGCTAGTGAGGAGTGTCGTAGAAGTACTGCTTGATGCAATGTATGATGCAAACAGGCTCAGAATGGCTCAGGTGTGTTTGGCACTGCCCAGACACGCTGAACTAGTGCCATTAAGCTTAAGGAGGCCCTAACAAACTCAGGCATTTATATTTCTACCAATAACTGGCTGTGATGCATAATTAACTTCCCTTATTGTTTCTCTAGTATCAACGCCCATGACTTGATATGGTTGTGACTAACTAAAAATCAGGCCCCTCGGATCCCCCTATTCTTCCCACTCATCGCATAGCTAAAGGTTTCAAATTTGGCAGACTTGATGCCGTGAAGTAACACATGAGGGTTTTACTGACCAGCTCCTAAACTCATGCACCATACGACACCTGTGGTTGAAAAGACGCTCCCGCCTGCAGCCTTGGCTGCGAGCAGTGCTGGCTAACACTCCCAAGGCTTATCTTGTACAGTAGATGTGAAGGTATCAAATGGCTCATTGAGTGAAAAAGCTGGCATCCAGCATTTGCAGCAGCCTAAATTCTTATTGGCTGCAATGCCATGTCACGAGTGTGCCTTGATGGAGTTCCCATTGGTTGCGACACCATGGCACGAGCGCGCCTCAAGAATGCAGAGCGGGACGAAACTGGACACCAGCATGCCAAGTGCTACACGAGGGGAGAGGGCATTGCCGCAACGCAACATCACCCTCGCTCTTGAAAACCTGTATTATCGGCATGTTCCTTATCTGCACAAGCTCTCTCCTGCATTGTAACTGTGCCTCGGTAAGGCCACATCAAAACGCACCAAGCGTCTTAACGTGCTCACTTTCCCGCGAGGAGTTCATAACTCGAAGGACCGCTCAGTGGCATTTCATTGGACACTAATGCTTTTGCATTAGGCGTCCTGACCACGTATGGAAACTTTTCTTTTCGTCCACTTTCATTTCCCTTTAACTTGTTACTTTAATATTTTACATCACTATAGCAAACAACTTAGCATATGCTTTTCTCTGGCTTCACTGTCTGTTACTTCATACTGTTATGACTAGTCTACCATGTGCACATGAGCCATGCCTGTTTAGGGCCCTTTCAATAATGGGGCAATATTTACACTAACAGCATCAAGCTTTCAACATTTCAATGCTCATTGGCCACAATTAAAAGAACCCAAACTTGCATCAGCAGTTCAGAGTTCTTGCATTTTGATTAACGAGTTTACATCTAATTATGTTCACATGACAGCCTATACATAGAACAGCCTAGGAGCATAATAATATGTACTACACAGACACAGCAGTCGCATATTGCCTTTGTAGCATAAAGTTTGTTAAAATGATGCAGTGACACGAAAAGAAACAGGCTGTATGACTGTTGGCCAAATAATGCCAGCAGTCTTGCCTGTTTCATTTCTTTCCATGGTCTGTGTAACTACTTTACAGTTATGCAACCGGTTTGGGAATCCACTTGCCTGCAGCAGCTCGCACATGTGTGTACGACAGTCTCGCAAGAACAACAGGAGGGCATACCTGTATTGATCTAGTTCAGGCACCATCATAAAGACCCAAAGCTAGTGATACCACACTTGCCTATCACAGACAAGTAAAATAAAGACTTGATGAAACTGTCGAGTTTATGCTTCCACAGGTACCTTGAATCGAAAGCTTTTCCCACGAAGACCTTGAACATTCAAGCGACTCCCCCATTCTATAAGTGACCAGTGTTTTTTGCACCAAATGTGCCCCCTGATTGCATTTCATATACAAAGCTGGGCAAGTTGATGAAGGTTCATTCTATGGCGGCAACACTACCAAGACAGAAGGAAGCAAGAACAGGACATGCACTGTCTTATCTTTGCTTCTGTTTTTGTATTGCTGCCACTTGCAGTGTCCATTCCCCATATTAAACTATACTGTTAGCTAGACACAGCACAGTGATTACTAAAGAAAGCAGCAATATCAACTGAGCTGAGAGTGATTAAACAGCCGTTAACCGCCTACCCAGATGGGAGAAAGTCAAAATGGAGAAAACACATACATTATTATTCCTTATGCAGGTTACCCTTTGTCATTGACTTAATAAGCAGTGCACAGAAGACAAGGGAAAGAAAGAGAGATGACACAGCATTGCAACATTTTCTCTTTTTCTGTGCAACACTTCTGTCAACAACAAATCATTACCAAGCAGTTCACATGTCAATCCTACTAAGCAGGTTACAGTTCTGGCTTGAAAGAAGTGATACTTGCCTGCCTATCGATCATTTCTCAATGTATGCTTGCGTTGCACTCAGTATCACTCGAGCTTCTCTTTCTTAAAATATATTTCTAAGCTAACCACAAAACTAAAGATATAGGCAACTTTGCCAGCAAGCTGCTGTGAGCATCTGAGTGCAGTCGTCACTTCAAATGTCGAGACAGAATGCTCTAGAATCGTTTAGCCTTGCTTCAAGCTGAGAGGCTCGTTCCAGGCAGTGCCTTCTCAGTGTGCCGCTGGACATGGGAGCAACCTCGAGTGGGACCTAACCAAGAAGCAAAAGTGCAAGTTGCAGTATGACAGAAGCATAACGAAAACAAACTCTGCGGCACACATGTGAGAACTGTGCAGGAATCCACAGCAAAATTTTACTTGTAAAAAAGTCATAATGCCGAAACCGCATCGCCAGTGAACTCTTGTACCTACACTTGAGCTGACTTCACGTGCAAGAGCAAGTTGCACTTAGTATTTACACTGGTTTCAGAAACCTCTTGTTTGAAGCATTGCGTGTCACCTGCCTGCAAGGTGTATAACCAAATGAAGCCTGCAAGTTATACTTAGTGTTTGCAGTAGTTAGCGATGTCATCTTGTCAGAAGCCCCTTGTGTGTCACATGCATAATCACAGAGAAAATTAAAAAAAAAAGCATAACAAGACACAAAGGTGTGCACTGAAATCTTGGAGGCAACTGCTGTCATTTACCAAGTACCACAATATCCAGAAGCAGCAAACTTCAAGGCTTTACCAAGGTGGGTGGTATTTGCACCTTTCTGGTGCAAGTTCATCAACATGCCAAAGAAGCAGTGGTTGATGAGGAAAAGCATGTACATTAGCAACACCAAGAGAGATGAACTTCATATTGCAAATTCTATCAGTCATCTATGAGGAGCCTTTGGCTTTCTTTTTTCTCCCCCTGTACTGCACAATAAACCTTCTTGAATATAAAATGCGAAGTAAATGGGCACTATATGCTAATACCACACTATCCATCAGCACAGTGACAGGAACACGCTGACCCTGTGAAGTCAGCTTCTCTTCACTGATTTGCATTTCACTCATTTAGCCCTCAGTTACCATAATTACTTCAAAATGTGCAAACCACTCCGAATGTAATCTAAGCTTTATGGCCAGCCTATAAAGCCACTTAATTGAGCCTAGTGTTATGAAACTTAGCACTGTGTGCCATGCACTGATTGACCATGACATCTTTATGCATAAACTAGGTTGCTTTCCTGAATACCTAACACACTTCATTTCTGTAAGGACACTCTCTAATTGAAAAGCTATAAGTGGTATCTATTTGGTATGCCACATGCATCTAGGCAGCTTTCATTAGTACATGTGATAAGCATGCATGTTCCACACTGAGCATAGGAAATGGTGCCTTTAATGCAGCGTCGGCCTGTTTGGTACAATTGAGGCACCACAATGTGCAAAAATTCTGAGGTTTTACGTGCCCTAACCACAATATGATTATGAGGCACATGGTAGTTGGGGCTTGCCCATTAATTTTCACTAGTCGGAGTTCTTTAACATGCACCCAATGCACATTATACAATTTTGCAAGTAAATCCATCGAAATGTGGCCACACTTTCGGGAATGGCAGTGCAACGTCAAAGCTACTGCACCACTAAAGCAGGTTGCACCACAATTAGCTCATAAGTTGAATGCCAATGTGCACTTTGAATACTACAATAGAAGTGCACAAACTGCACACTGGTCTGCTCATCAAAACTTCACACTTTGCAGGTCTTAGCACCAAACCTTGAATCTTTTGCCTGTAATTGTTACAGGAAATCATCAAACGGGAATTTCAATGAGCAATTGCAAAACCACATTTCTGTACCACGTCGTTGAGATATATGTGGAACTGATTCAATTTCAGCCTGGAAACAGTGTATCAAAAAGAATTCGACCCATTGGCCCTATGCCACAACGACATTCAACGACAAACTTTGAGACGATAAACAAGTTGCGACTTGCTCAACGACAAACAACAAATATGACAAAAAGGCTACGATACTAAAACCGCTTCATGCCGAGAAGGAAGATGGCACTGAAGACCGAGCCAAGCACAGGAAGCAAAAGAACAGCAGCACTCTGTCAGCAATTGACGAAAAAATCGAACAAGACCCTGGGCTGAGCATGAACGGCCTCAGGAAAGCAATGGTTGTGGCAAGGTCCACAATCAGCCTGGTAATGCGTGAAGACCTGCAGCACGCATCCTTTGTACCGAGGAAGTGGCAACTGCTAACCGAGAAGAACAAGCTCGGCAGGAAGGTGCAGGCCCAGGCTCTCCTGATACAACCTGAAGCACAACAGAACTGGCTTCCCGAATTTCTTCTCGGACAAGAACTTCATTCAAGACGGGACGGTGAACTGCCAAAATGAGTGCCGGTTATGCCGGAATACAACTGACATACCAACCATCACGCATACCAAATTTCCCGCCTCTGTAATGGTGCTGGGGGTGGTAAGGAGTCATGGTGGCATCAAGGCACCCCACTTTCTTGAGGATGGTCTGAAGGTGACTTCTGACAGCTAAATTGTTGGAGGTGGCTGTGAAGCCTTGGATGGACAATGTGGCCGGTGGAAGGAAGTACGTGTTTTAGCAGGACTCTGTTCCAACGCACAAGGTAAGAAAGACACAATCATGGCTTTGTGATAACATGCCCTACCACTGGTTGCCCAACTTGTGGCCCCCCTCCAGCTCCGACTGCAACCCACTTAACTATACTACATTTATTTATTTACTTTATTTATTTAGAATACCCCTAAAGGCCCTCAAAGGAGGGTATAACATAGGGGGGGGGGGGGTTACAAGAAAAGCAAGTGTACATTCAGGTACAGCATACATAAAAATAAAAGCACTTACAAGACATTCTTTTTTTTTCGTTCAACAAGGCAGTGTAGTCATCATAATGAACCAAGAAACCAAAAAAGAAGAAAAAGAAAAAGCAACGTACATAAAAACATCAGGAGAAAGCAACAAATCGCAAAGCAAAAAAATTATCAGGGAAACACTTAACAGGGAAACACAACATTTTAACAGCTCGTCACAGTAGTGCAAATTGTTTCCTTAAATTTGGTTATGTCAGTTTCCATGGCTATGTATGAGGGTAAATCGTTCCAATTGATGATAGTGCGTGGTACGAAGGATTGAGCGAAAGTTGATGACCGACACATAATGCGTTTCGCTTTGTTAGGGTGATCGCGGCGAGGAAAGATAATCGGCGGTGACTGAAAAAAATCATCACGAAGTGAGGAATGGTGGAAAATTTTATGAAATAGTGATAAGCGAGAATGTTTTCGACGAAGGCTCAAGGATTGCAAACCGGCACGATTTTTTAAAGATGTAACGCTGATGAATGTTGAATAATCTGAAAAAATGAATCGAGCAGCACGGTTCTGCAGGGCTTCAAGGTTAGAGGCTAGATATACCTGATGGGGATCCCAAATTGCCGCAGCATATTCAATTTTCGGGCGAATGATTGTGATATATGCCTGTTTTGTGAGGGGTGTCATTGAGGCAAAGGTAAATGAGAGATGAAACAACACCAAGAATGTCCTGAAGGCATCCATAAAGCAGGTGATGAACCTGGCGAGAGAGGAGGTAAACCATGCCTGCAGCAGTTTCAGGTTCAGGCTTGAGAACGTCATGGCAGCTGACAGAGGTTATACTAAATAGTTTCACTTGACAAAGCGTTTTTTCTAACTTCGTGCAAGGTTTTGTACAAATACATTGCAGTACTTCTTTTTATATTTTGAATGTTGTTCTTTGTAGAATAAATTTTCCCGATTTAGCACGACGATCCTGTATATCAAATTGTCCATACATTAAGCCCTTCCTGGATCTGGTATGAATAGAACCAAGCTCAACTAGATATGAAAATAAATTTAAGGCTTTTTTTTTTCAGCACAGAAGCATAAGGCACATATATATGACGTGTGCTACCTTACAGCAGTGTAGTCTAACACAAACACAAGAGCTTCCTTCTTTATTTTTTTAGAACAGAAAGCATGAAGCATGACAAGCTATTAGCTGCTGATTATATCAATACATCATAAAGAAGTCCACAGACTAGTTATAATGAAATTAGGTTGTGAAATTGAGAAAGAACAATGTCATGGCGATTTCACCAGGCACCACCTACGAAAACATTCTATCTCTAATGCATCAGATATGCCATGCAACACAGACCTTGAACATTTCTTGCCAGGAAACGGAGACAATGCTCAGGAACTCGTTTTTTTCTTCTTCAGTGGCAAACCAAAAGATCCAGTTGTAAGCACAGCTCTCAGCCTCGCCACCATCAAACTCCTGCGAGTTCATTGGACAGAGTTTAAACAAGGTTAACAGAAAACAATACTGAATTGACCAATAAAAAGATATTTACAGAGAGGCTTACCATAATGCAGAAGTTGTTCTCACTGCGGACTACACTCAGGTCAATAATGACTCCTACACCCAAGACTCTTGACCCCTCAACCAAGGTCAACACAAGGTCACCCACCAACACTAGGCAGCAGGCCACCATGCCACCCATAGATCCAGACTGCACAACACATTATCACAATGAAATCTGTAGATAACAAGCATTCTCTACTGCACTGTACTGTTATATGAATTCAGTTTATGGCAAAACAGTTCTGTGGAAGCCCACAATATGGAGAAAGCGTCATGAAAGGAAAAATTGTTGTCCACCCAACTGTAGCACGAAGCCACAAAAGAAACCTGCACGAATTTCCTTTGCAGCTTTGTGCTAAGTCGAGTAGATGACAATTGTCCCTTTAATGAGTTCAGTTTAGCAGACAGTCACCACACTTTTGAATGCAAGGCGCATAAAAAAAAAGTCTTAAAGCAGTCATAAGAAAACACAATCTCCTAAAAAAAGTGAGCCATGACCCAAATTGAAGAGCCTAATTTTATTGTACTTTCTTCTTGTGCCATGTACACAAAAAAAAGAAACAGAGACAGGAAAACGCAGACGAACGGGCGGTGCACCAACTTGCAACTCCACAGCAGTGGCCAACGGTTGTAACCTTGTGCACCGTTTGTCTGTCTGTGTTTGGCTGTCTCTGTCCTTTCATACACAGTACAAAAATAAAGTATGCACAGCCAACAACTAGGTAAATTTCACGACCCTTTTGAACCTCATTCTATGAATAGATCAAGGAATGGTTTGATGGTTAACGCAAAAATGATAATCGATGATAGGCAAGTGAGATGGTGTACAATTTTGAGAGAGAACATATTCAGAAAAACAGTCTTCAGGTACACAACAGCGACGGATTATCACAAATGACCACAAGCAGCACAAGTGTAGTCAAACACTTCGCATATTTAACTGCAAGATTCTCCTTTCTCTTAAACCCTGCGTTAGCTCATGCGCTGCGGGAAGTCTTTCCTGAAGTCTTTATTCAAGTCCTTGTTTCTGTTTTTAATTGCCCACTAGTGGGCTGCCTTATGCCCCCATGACCAAACAGTAATGTCATTGGTGGGCCCAGATACTGGATGGCTGTTAGGATGAGGGTGAAAGCTTCACGCAGTGCAACCTGCTCCGTGGCAGCGCTGGAGGTCCTATGGCTCAACTTAGTGGAGATAGTAGTGCCTGTTGACAGAACCCACACAAATGAAGCCGGGGTGTCGAAATGAACCAGAACTGAACCATTATTTTCAGATGAACTGGAACCGGACTGAACAATTCGTTTTTCAGCCATCTTGAAACTGAACCCAAACTGGAACTTATTGAAGGAACCATTCCAACCCAGTTCAACATACAGTTCATAAGTCCCTGTGGACCAGTGTTGACATAGCAATATTGTCTCTAGATTTAGCAAATTTCTTGTCGGCTTAGCAACAAATTTTTTTGTGAGATGACCAGCCACTTCTTTTAGCAACGTGACAGAACAATTACCGACTTCAAAAGTAGGAAAGCTTCAAAAATCTCCTTCTAGAATGCATTTAACGATTAAAAAGTGAGCAGCCAAAATTGGCTGTACGATCTGTGCCCATGATAAAAGAATGGTTGCTTTAGCATCAGTGGCCTTCACAGAATTGACATTGTGCTGATAAAATTAATGGTCTTTCTTCTTCTTCATCTTTTTTTTTTTTTTTAGGATTTACAAAAGCGATATGATTGGGTCTTAATGCTGCGGATTCAGCACACTCGTTAGTATGTTCGATTGGTGAATATTCACAAGTGGAGCTGCAAATGAGTTTACCAATACCTATTTCAATAAATTACATGCCGACATTTAAAATGCAATAGGTGAACAATAAGACAATTCAACTTAAGCAAGGCGTAGATATTGGTGCGGCCTGGCCTGTTAATGCTAGTCTGAATGCACTGCCTTTTTTTTTTTTCTTGATACTTTTGGACAAATCAACATTGCACGGAGCTTTCATATATATCTAGGGGCAGAAGCATTGTAATTGATCTGTATACGGGATGCTCGCACAAGGAATCAAACTGCATATTTGAATACTAGACTATGTTACGCTAACTTTTAAATTAAATACTTTAAGGCAGATATAACAATGTATGAATTGCAGCTTATGACTTTGAAAGCCATATCCACTTGGAACGAATTCTCAGGAGGACACTAGTTTCAAGATACAGTGAAAACTCGTTACTACGAACACCACATTAATGAACGTTTCAGATAAACTTTTGAGAAATCCCCTGCTGACTTCTTATAGTTTCAATGTAAAAATATTTCAGTACTACGAACTTCAGAATAACGAACATTATTCAGTTTCCTTGTCACGTTAATGCCTCAGTACTACGAAGCAATATACAGAAATCTGTGGATTCTTATATTTCCGTGCATCCTTCACGGTAGCCAAAACAATAGGCTAGTAGACAACAAGGTGCAGAGAGCGGACGCCATGATTGCTTTGCGACATTGGTGTTGGGCTGCAAAGCATGAGGTCACGAGATCGAATCCCGGTCACGGCGGTTGCATTTCGATGGGGGGAAATGCGAAAACACCTGTGTACTTAGATTTTGGTGCACATTAAAGAACCCCAGGTGGTCCAAATTTCCGGAGTCTCCCACTACAGCGTGCCTCATAATCAGAACGTGGTTTTGACATGTAAAACCCCATAACTTAATTTTAAATTAAAGCCTGACATGGCGCCCAAGAAAGAAAATGCAGGCAAGAACATATCTTTCTTAAAATCCATTGCGGAGGCAACAACGCATCAGGTTTTGTGAGCGCATGGTCTGCCCAGAAAAGTGTTGCCTAGCAACAAAGGCCACGTCTCTGCCTTCTTTCACCCTTCTTTCAGCGCATGCCTCTATATTTCGCGCTTCTTTCTGCGGCCGCACTAGCTGCACTCGCAATGAAATGTGACCTCCGTATTCACGGGGATGTTGCATGCTCACACTTCACACTTTCCGGACAGTGTCATTTACGTGCGCTTGCGCTTTGGCATAGTTCAGGTGTCCACTTCGAGCAAGACAGTTCCGGTGTCCACAACAAGGAATGTGAAAAACAAACAGCAAAAAACATTGCGGTTTGGAGGCGACATGGAGCGACTTTTTGTTTATAGTTTTCGCAGCATCAGCGTCTGTTTTGCGCGTGTCACCCTTATTATACGATACTTTGGTGGTGTGTGTGCGGCAGAATCTATGGAAAATAGCAACAGCGTGGGTTGAGAGTCAACAGCGACGTTTTCAGGGATAGCTCATATAGCGCATACAGTGGCAACATATGAACTGATGGGTTGATGGGCGGAATTATTAATTTTGGGGCTTTCACTACAACAACCTTTCAGAATAACAAACAATTTACTGAAGTTCATTATATTGAGATTTTACAGTAAGAGTTCCCAAAGTTTGCAACAAAATGCATTGGTGTTTGAGTAACTTTCACGCTTCAAAGCATAAAAAGCAGTTTTGTTAATTAAGTGGAACAACAGTACATATTTACAGCCATTTTAACTGCACTTATGTGAAAACTGATGCTGGTTACAAATTTCATTCCAACTGGAGGTGCCTTGTGAAATCACGGGCTTCAATCCATGTATTGGCAATTTATTAGTGAAATTGTTAATTTGTCATTTATGCATTTTGACTTTTCCTTCATATATTCTTCTCTTCGTGTGATCCAGATCAAAAAGCAGATTTCTGCTATATGTCATAGGCAATTTTTAAACATTTTGTTAACATTAAAATAAAACACCCAGTATTGTCGCATACAGTTAAACCTGAATATAACGAACTTCGATTCTCCATATAAAATATAAAATTCTTGATATAACAAAGTATATAACTTTTCACCACTTCTTGTCTATAAAACAGCGTGTATTTAGAACCTCAATATAATGAGGCGTGTTTACATGATCTCAATAAAGTGAAATTTCATTACTGCCACAATGGAATACCGAGAAAATAAACCATAGCTTCCGTGGACGCAGGTGGTCAAATGATCAAAATAAAAAAATTTATTTCTGGCGTTTTACATGCCAAAACCAGGATTCGATTATGAAGCGCGCTGTGCCATAGTGGGGGACTCCAGATTAATTTTGACCACCTGGGGTTAACGTGCATCCAATGGACGGTACACAGGCGCCCTTGCATTTCACCCCCATCTAAATGCTACCGGTAAGATTCGATCCTGTGCCCTCGGGCTTCATCGGCACAACGTCGAAGCAACTTCACCACCATAGCGGGTATGGTTGAATTACAAGCGGCTACTTGCAAACACACCACTCAAATCATAAAAAGTCCAAATGTGATAGATCCTATAGCACCCCACATGCTGTATGCCTTGGGTGCAAGTGAAAGCGTGCGAGGATGAGCCAAGAGAACAAGAGAAAAAGGGGGCAGGAGGAGAGAGAGCTCGCATTAACACGATCAAGCGCGGTCAAGGGGAGTGGGGGACGAAGGGGGGGATAGGATGGCGTGCGTCTAGTTTTGCAGTGCAGCCAAAGCTGCGCATGGCTGTCAGCAAAGCTGTGTGCATATGCAGCCTGCGCGCCCCGTTTTTCAGGTAATCTGGACCATGTGCAAGAAGTAGGCATGGCATCATGTTCGCTGTCGTCTCACGCATTTAGCATTGGAGGTTGCGTAATCTCAAGTTTCGGAGACGCGTTGAAGCTAGAGGCAGACAAAGCATTCCCTCCCCTGCTGCCAGCACTTTTCATGATAGCATCGTCCCACTGCGAGCGACACTATCAACCGCGAGGGCCAGAGTGGATCCGAAAGCGTGGCTGGCTTTGCTTAATGGCCAACTGCAAAGAAATTTCACTTGGGTAGATATACTGAATATAAATGCATAGCATATACTCAATGTAAGATTGGTAAAGCCTCAGGGCTGGTAACAGGCTAATTTTCTAATTAGCAGCCTTTAAATAGCACTTAAGCAGATGACGCATACACCCTGCAGTGAGCGGTAATGATAAAGATCTGGCGAAAGTCCCAGAACTGTACACAACTGCTGATCTCTCAGTTGCCCCTAGGCACATAGGCGCATTGCCCGCTCAACATCTGCAAGTTGATGGATGACTCTCGGAGTGCTTTCTCATTGCGTACGTGATTTGAGCTGTTTCAAGAATGCTGATGAGTTGTGTGGCTGTCGGGTGCTCAAACATGTGCTCCAACACAAGCAATGGCTGTGCAGAGGAAGGCAGAACATATATTTCCTGTCCCAGCTTCCAGGGTGCAACAGTGTGTCTACCAAGTTGACAGTTCCAAATTCCCTGAGTTTTCCAGGTTTTCCCTCAGTGCCTTTGCAAAATTCCCTGGGTGACGCAGGACTATGTCTTATGTCAAGATGGGCTGAAACCATGTCACACGATGCTGTCACTCTCTAGTATACATGTGAAAAAAAGTTACAATAACAATTGAATCCAGCTTGAATACTAAGAAGTCTTGATTTTATTCAAAAACACAATAGAAAGGAGGGGTTAGCAAAATGCACAGCAAATAAAATCTCTACGAAAAAAATTGCAAATCGATTCATTATCATCATCATCCTGGTTACGCCCACTGCAGGGCAAAGGCTTCTCCCATACTTCTCCAACTACCCCACTCATGTACTAATTCTGGCCATGTTGTCCCTGCAAACTTCTTAATATCATCCGCCCACCTAACTTTCTGCCGTCCCCTGCTACGCTTCCCTTCCCTTGGAATCCAGTCTGTAACCCTTAATGACCATCGGTAACCTTCTCTCCTCATTACATGTCCTGCCCATGCCCATTTCTTTTTCTTGATTTCAACTAAGATGTCATTAACTTGCGTTTGTTCCCTCACCCAATCTGCTCTTTTCTTATCCCTTAACGTTACACCTATCATTCTTCTTTCCATAGCTCGTTGTGTCGTCCTCAATTTAAGTAGAACCCTTTTCGTAAGCCTCCAGGTTTCTGCCCCGTACGTGAGCACTGGTAAGACACAGCTGTTACACACTTTCCTCTTGAGGGATAATGGCAACCTGCTGTTCATGATCTGAGAATGCCTGCCAAATGCAAATCGATTCGGACATTCTCAAATACAAATAGAAAGTAGATGCATACAGAAGCAAATATTTTCGGATATGAGCTATTTCTATCAACTGATGGAAAGCTCAGTGGTATGAGGTCCGAACTTTGTCACCATTGACATTCTCTTTGAACAGCTTGTAAGTCAACCTCGACTGTCCTGACACACTCTCATCTCGCGCACAACGCCTCACTGTTGTGTTTCACTGCTTTAAAGAGTTCATTTTGGTTTGGATGAGGGACACCTGTATCTCGGCATCAGCCAACACTTTGTTTTTTGAGCTCAAGCCTCTTAAAAACGGCGGCAGCACGCTTCCTTTCCCGTTGATTCCTCAATGTGTAGGTCCTTTCTGTACTGGTGCTCCTTCCGCCGCTCATTCGCCCAATGGACCATTTGAAGCATCTTCTTGGTCAGTTGTACAGCCAACGTCCGATTTTTTCGAACTGCCTAGGGGCTGCGAAAACGTCTGAAAAATCGACCAGTTGGAAAAAAATGGATGCTTCTTTTACTGTCCTTAAGGGCTTAAACTGCCACAGGCACCTTCAAAAAAGCTCTGAAGACCTGTCGGTACACATATTAGGCATATCAGTGCTCGTACTGTGACAGGAGATACCGGGTGCACGTGTGTATAATTAAGGAATGCATACTGTGTCCCGTGGCAATAGTCCCTTCTCACACTTGTTATGCTGCACCGCAATACTTTTACATATGCTTCACCAAGTAACATTTCTGTACAGAGGCGAAGCTGACTTTCGGGAACCGGCATTATGCAACGCACCGTGCTTTCCGAACTTCGAAGCCAATCGCAAGCACCGCAAAGGTGGAACAGGTGCCATTGCTGACAGCAGCGAATTCTTCCAATGAAAAACACGGCACCCGATGGCAAGAAGCTTAATAGCGAATGTCGATGCAGCTAGGCCTAGCGTTTCCGCAGTGCTGGCTACGGCTGCCAGCGAATCTGCGTGCGAAAGCACCGCTTCGAGGCAGCGAGGTAATCAAAATGGTAGCGGTGATGGCTGGCTTTGATTATTGCCGTTTCGGACCTGCTGTCATGGTAAAAAGTCTGGAAAATCGGATGGCGAATGGTTCTTACGTCCAAAATGTCAGATGTTCTGATACATTGACTCTATGGGGTACATGATGTTGCCGCGAAGCCGTCCGAATTATCGGGCATCCGGAAAGCCGGTCGTTGACTGTACGCTGGCAACTCCTCCAGCTGATGACAGGGCATCAAAGACGATTCGTTACGATTCCTGTCTGTTACTCGAGCCAGCATTAGCGCGACTTTCATTCCCTTTCAATAATATTACAGCTAATTTTCCCTGATAGAAGCACAAATTCCCTGAATTTTCCCAGACTACTCAACATTCCTGAGAATTCCCGGTTTTCCCGGTTGGTAGACACCCTGGTTCAAGTGTGCACCGCACCAAGCAGGTGCGACACAGACCAGTCAATATGCACAAAGCATGTAAACTGTACTTGACAAAGCTGCATAAGCTACATTTCATGAGCACAGTAACTTACACATGGAAGATCTACTGGCCAAATGCTTTCCCTGGATGACTATAAGTACTATAAGCCGCAATGACACATGAAAAGCAAATGTAAGTTGTATTCAGAGGCGACAGTCTTGAGCGATCATTTTAAGTGGTGCATCACCTTCGACACATTTGGTGTGTCTCTACATCAGACACATCTAAGTAGACAAACGAAACCCTTTCTGACACAGCACCGGAAATGCTGTCGGCAGCAACTGCATGCTGTATTTGTCACGAAGGAGAACACGATGAGGCAGCCATGTTGTAGATGCAGCAGCAAAGGATGCCCAAATATGATGCTGCCAGAGCACAAGTGAAACTTTACCACGGCTGGAGTCTGGCTGTGACTTCACACGTGCCGTGCCTCGGCTACTTCTCATCCTTTACTACAGACGGCAGTAGTTACCTGCTCGGTCGGCTCAACCTAAGGTAGCTACGGTTAAAGGCACTGGAAACATACAAGGCAGCAGCCAGCAAAATCAGACATGTTACGCTGGTGATGCTAAGATGACTACATTTTGCCCTCTGTATAATTGAGCACTTTAAACATGGCCCACAGCAGCATGGTGATCAGTTGTTGCTGCAGCATAAGTGCATAGCAAGTGAGTACTTTGTTGTTTGTCAAAGGCCCAAACTCAGCACGCTCACTTTAGTGAACCCAAACTCCAGCGTGAGATAGGACATGTTTTATTCTCGTGTCAGCTGTACATGCCTGTACATGCCTGACAGCTGTCATAACCGTACAGCACCCAATTTTCGCCGACGTAGGACAACTGCATCCCGCCTGGATATATATCTATATACTATATCTGCACCTTTAGTTTGGTCACCCCAATACACTCTTCATCTCCAAGCGGAGATGGAACGTATCGAGGCTCTGTTCGTTGAGTGTATGCAACTAGATACAGGAAACCGGCTTGACTCGGAGAAGAATGCTTTGTATTAAAAAAACATTGCAGCTGCGTGGGAACAGCACACAAAGCCGCTAGCATGGCTCTATGGCCAGCAAACATGTGGGACCTATTTGCTCATACATCGGTACAGTGCAGGAAGGGAAGCAGACAACACGGGTGCTGGTTCTCTACAGTCTAAGTTGTACGTCACTTCCAGAAAGCGGTAATGGTGGCATTTTTCTTTTTTCACTTTCAGTATGAAAAATGATGTTTGCAAGAGTTCTGTGATGCACCCACTCACATTTGAAAAGTAAAATTTTCCACAGGGGCTGCAGCATGTCAACTAATCTGAAACGGGGCTTTTTATGCGGTTGAAAATTTCATTGCAGTTGGCCTTCAATTCGTAGCACCAACATGCAGATATCATCAACAAGGCATGAAACAATCTTTTGTCGGCAATTTTCAAAATTAACTGAATTAAATTTCTTTTTTTCATTCAAATTTACTTTTTCAATTGTCCAATAGTTCAGAAAATTTCGTGGCCCATTCCAGGTAAAATAAATCTATTGTGAACTGCATTTGCACAAATGTCAAATTTCAATTCAACAAAATTTTTCTCAAGTAGTGAAGCAAATCGGCAATTTTACCAACTTCATTATATCAAGGTTTAGCTGTCATTGTCATCACCAGTGTTAATGTGCGACCAAGCACGTGTCCCAGTATTTAGCTCTCCTTTTAGGAGCACCAAGGACTAGAAAATTTGTACCAAGTACCTCTTTGTGCTCAGAAAACAGGTGTTCATTTGAATTGTGCTGCACTGCCTGACAATCTGAAGGTAAATGCAGAATTTCAGCTATTATCATCTGATGTTATGTAGGCATATCAGTAAAACAAAACTCCCCTACACTTTACTAGTAATGTTACTGTTTATTCCTCACCTCGATGGACATTAGACAAACATGAAGTGTGTCAATTGGTAAGTTATGCATGTTCCAGATAATTTATGCATGATAATTTACAGTGTTCTAAAATACTTACACTACTTAAAATTTGCTATATAGTTTTAGCAACAATTACGGTGATATTGCAGCAAAATTTAGAGACTTTTTTGTCTCACTTTAGTGACATGCTCTAAAAAATTTTGGAAACACTGCCGTGGACCCTCTTCTAGGGCAAGTCGGAAGGGAAACACTGGAAAGAGGCTCAAAAGCTCCCATAGTTGGCAAACGAATCCCACACTGCAAGCAACACTCAAATAACTTAACCACAACTCCATCAACAAGGCAATAGCGCAACAGCTCATTATGTGATAGGCACATTAATTTAAACACTTAGACAAAAATAAAAATAAAGCCATGATGGTGTCTAGCGTTCCGCCCTTTGAACAGAACTTGCATGGGTGCATCATGAGTTCAGCTGCAGGCTGTGCAGAACAAGACATCCCTGCAAGGTTGGCACAGGCCTGTTACACAAACGACCTCAAAGGGCGAAGTGCCCACATATGTACAGCAGCTTACAGGTGAAAAAATGTAGTTAAATGTGTTTTCAGCATATTGGGCACTGTGGCCTTTGAAAACAAAACCACAGTACACCTGCGCTCACAATGTATTAATTTCATGCGTAATATTAAAGGCCCCAGATATATGTCACATAAGAGTTGAAATAAACTTTCTTGTGCAAATAAATTTGCAGGTGAAGCTGAGGTGCTAAAATTTTCCTTCTACTCAAAGGCGCACTGATGATTTCTTCAACTATCCATTTCTTTTTTCTTTTTACTTTATATGGAGGACCTAGACGTCTAAGCCCTAGAAAAAATAGTGAAAAGCCTCACTGCGCCATAAATAATTAAATATATTATCACGTACGAGTTCGTGCCGCTGTGAACAAAAGGTTGTTGGGAGGTGAAGAGGAGGTTGAAGTGTCTCGAGGATCGGTAGATGGTGTTACCCTGGCTACTGAGCTACAACCTTGTAACTGTATTTATTGTAAATACATATACAGTATTTTCTCCCCGTAACAATATAAAAGCTTTTCTGCAGCCAGTTTCGGTCTCATTTCCCAGGAGGATACTGTGTTATGATGTCACTGTGCAGTATGCGGTCACGTGGGAGCAGGACATTGAGTTGTTTTACACTTGCTTTGGCTCACTCAGTCACCTTGTATGCAGTTACTTGTTATGAGGATCAATGTAGCAGCATATCAGACGAATGAGCAAACTGGAGCGAGTGTTAGAACGTGACCACATACTATGCCATGACTTGACAAAACACTAGAAACAAAACTGAAACTGCCAGCAGAAAAGCTAATACAGTAAAACCTCGATATAACGGACCTCAATTTAATGACATTCACAATGTAATGTCGTATCTTCGTTTGTTGATCATAGTTCCATTGAAAGCTGTGTGTGTGTGTGTGTGTGTGTGCGTGTGCGTGTGCGTGTGCGTGTGTGTGTGTGTGTGTGTGTGTGTGTGTGTGTGTGTGTGTGTGTGTGTGTGTGTGTGTGTGTGTGTGTGCGTGCGCGTGCGCGTGCGTGCGTGCGTGGTTTTTTTTTCCTCGAGATTTAAACTAATTTCGTGACATGGTTTCGATTTAAAGGGATCCGGAAATGACTTTGACCACTGATACAGAAACATTGCCCTATTCTGCCTCTACAGCAATGCCAGGAATGGAAATCTGCCCAGAAGGAACAGTTAAACTGATTAGCGAACTTATATTTTCATCCTCAGCCGGCTGTGACAATATCAACAGCAAATTACTAAAAGGTACCATATCAGTCTCAAGCCAGATTTGATCTCCACGCAATCATTACAAACAGGAAACATCCCTGATGATTGGAAGAAAGCTCAGTTTATCCCAGTTTTAAAACAGGTAATCGCACAATCCCAGCAAACTACCGTCCTATATCCTTAACCAGCATCCCATCGAAAATGCTTGAACACCATCATAGCTTCAAACCTAATGACCTATCTAGAATCCATCAATTTTTTTCTTTCATCACCAACATGGTTTCCGGAAACAGTTGTCGTGTGAAACTCAACTGGCAGAATTCACACACAATATACTACATTAGATGGACTAAAACCTTCAAATTTACGTCATATTTTTAGATTTTTCTAAAGCATTCGACCGTGTCCATCATAACCAATTACTCTCTAAACTATGCAACCTTGGAATCTCTCCCAACATAATTTCCTGGCTAGAAAATTTTTTTTAAGAACGGAAGCAGTTCACAACCGCTAATAACTACGACTCGCCTCTCTCTGACCTAACGTCATGCGTACCCCACGGTGCCTGTCTCTCCCCGCTTCTCTTCCTAATATACATAAATGACTTGCCCACTAACATACTAACCAAGTTAAGACTTTTTGCCGATGATTGCGCTTTATACTCTCCCATCCGTAATCCAGATGACAGCACTACACTTCAACATGACCTACGATTAATTGCAACTCGGTGTGATAAATAACTCATGCCATTAAACCTTACTAAGTGTAAAATGATGTCTTTCACCTGCAAAATCAGCACAGCACATTACACCTATAGGATCAAGTCATTTCCGGTTAGCCGTACATCATCATACAAATATCTCGGAGTGCATATGTCACTGTCGCTATCATGGTCAACCCATACAAGGTGCAGTAGCAGAGAACACCACTGCACCATTTGTCACGGCAAACAACTTGTGGAGGCTGCAAGGCAGTGCGCGGCAGCTCGGAGCGCTCGAGAGCTTATGATTCCTTCAAAGCAAGGGGGGTGGGGGTGATAGCAGAAGATGAGCGCCTAGCTGCCCTCTCCCCCTAGTGCATATGTTTCCTTCTCTACCCGTGCTGTCGCTGCACATGGCTGTCCCTGAGCAGGCCACGTGCCGTATCTCGGAGGTAATCTGCTGCAAGTGCAAAGGTCGTGCCGAAATAGTTAGTGCCTTGATGTGCATTGTTACTGCGCATCTAGTGTAGGTGGTCGCGCAATCTTAAGTTTCCGAGACACGGTGCAAAGCATTTGCTCATGTTGCCACAGCAACTGTTCTTAGTCATCAAGTGAGATCTGTTCATGTTTGCCTAAGCATGCGCGACAGCGATAAAACTACAACCCATACTTCGTGTAACTGTCTCTTTGCTATGGCCATCAATGCTTCACCTTTCTGGCAATACTGCAACATTTTTCTTTCTTTCAGGACAAATATCCACATTCTTTAAAGCTTCTGTTTTTAATTTGTAGATCTCATCTGATGATGGCTGCAGGCGCTAAGCGCAGTAAGCCATGGCATCCATATCTTACACTGCCACGCAATGCAACACGCACAAATCTCGGATGCCATGAGCAATGCCGATGCATTGCTCTTGGGGCAATTCGCACCACTCACACTCATGCTCATAACCTCGCTATTATGGCCCAACCTGCTTTCGATTTGCTTATAAGTGCTTACTGATAAGATACATCTATCAAGAATTTTCTGGGAATTCGTGAAAAGATTTAACCACTGAAACTTTACAACCTCGAATTAACGAAACTCACTATTTAAATAAGTTTTTTGCTGCAAGTACAACTTCGTTCTATCGGGCTTTGACAGTATCATAAATTATTTACAGTGCGCAGGTGCTTGTCACTATTTTTTCTAAGGTTTAGAGGTTGAAAATATCATGTCAGTACCCTCTTAATTTCAAACTGTTATGATCCCATATGAACCAGTTCAAACTGCCTCAAACTATTGTATTTTTGCTCCTGAGACGAACTGGAATATATGTGAAAGTGTGAATATATGTGAAAGTGTGAACTGGAATATATGTGAAATTTTCGAACCGAAAATTTCGGTTCGACATTCTGCTATAGCAGATGAAGTTGGTGCTACAGATCTTCACAGACTTACTAGCAGCCCTATAACACTCTTCGTTCACTAACTGGTACATTGTTCTTACATGAAAAGAAAGAAAGATTTTTTACACATCGAGTGTAGGCCACACCCAAAGAATTGGCCCTCGTATCTTGAAAAAGAAAGTGAGGCCCTTACATGCGTTTATATAGTAAATGCTAGAAATACTGTATTTGTTATTAAGTAATGTCAAACTTAACAAAAAATATTCGATTTTATATCATCATTGGCGAGTTTTAAGTACTTAAAGGGACACTAAAGGCAAATACGTACTAAGTTATGTGGTCTGTTCATGTACCACTCCAGAAACCTGACAACACGTGTTTTGTTCTAAGAAAAGACTTCGTTTATGAGAAAATTTCATCTGAAGGGTTTGAGTACCTTTATCGCAATTCAAATCTCCCGCCATCCAACTGGGGAGTGGTGACGTTGCATACGTCATCACCGCGAACACCGCCCATTGCTGCTGTCAGTGAGTAAAACGACGGCCAACAGACCAACTTCTTTTTTTGACAAAATGCGAATGCGTGGGCATGGAGAATCCGAGCCAAGGCAGACCAGTGGATTGGCCACTGCAGTTGCTTTTGGTCAAGTAGCATAGACCATTCGGGTATCCCGTGACATCACATGAAAGTGGATTCTCCGCTACTCGTAGTTTGTGCGAGTTTCGCGAGCCAGCTAAACCAGCGCAGTACTATGCGATAAATAAACTACTGAAACGTGAAAGCATCGGTAGCGCAGAGTCGAGCAAAAATGAAACCTTTCGATCACCCGAGTCGTTGTCAAGGGTAATGTCAATAAATTCTTTTTTCTAAAAATGAAATAGAACTGGACAAGTAGCATTTTTTTTTTTTTCGTCTTGTAATGCACTACAATGATGTTTTTATGATAAGTAGTTGGGCACTAGCAACAGAACTTAAATGAGGAGTGCCTTCATCATCGGGCAAGTACTGAAACTTCCTGGGGGAGTCTCCAATCTTGTTCTGCTTTATCTCAATTTCTCTGTTACTACGGCTCTGTTCGCAATAATATTGATGCCCTAGAGATTTCTGAGCACCAATCTATTGCTATAGTTTCACTTAATATTTGCTTTTAGTGTCCCTTTAGAGTAACTTTTTCTTTTTCTGTACCATGTAGCATGAGCTGTTTGTTTCTTTTGTAAAACTGTCTAATATCATGCCCACTTGCTTTGGTCTCATTGAGACTGGCAGTATGGCAAATTAAAAAAAAAAATCCTATCTCTTTCTCTCTCTTAATGGGCAATGCAACTTCTTCACAACCAGGTGAACTCCATGGTAAGTACAATTCGATAGAATTACTGCTAACAATTTTTTGCAGCTTCCACCATATTGGAAAGACCTTTGTTCACTGTTGTGCAGCAGTAAAACCAAATGTGCCCACCAGTGAGCCACAAAAGAGATAATGTACTAAGCATGTTTATATTAAGGCCAAAAAGGAGTCACTGCTTTTCCATAAGCAGTTTCAATTGGCAGCCCTGTGTGATATGACCTTGGGCCAGTGGCACACAATTTTTTAAAAGTTTGCACAATGCATGGTGTCCTCACAACAAACTGCAAACAGGAAGGGCGAATGTGACTCCAGAGCACTATCAAAGACAAGTTGCCTTTCCTTAGTGGTCACTGCAATAAGCCTTGCAGACTGCGCTTGCATCTCAGAAAACGTACCCCACAGAAGGAGGCCTGCCCTGCTTCAGTGAGCGCATAAACCCAGCGCTCCATTTCCGCCTCATTGGAAGCAGCAAGCTGAAGGCAGGCACCACCAGAGGGAGCCAGGTTCAGTTGCAAGGCATGTGGTCGCCCAACATTTGACACTGCCTGACAGGAACCACAGTGGACCCCACTGAAAAAACAAAGAGAGGGGAAGAGAAGATGTTAAGGTGTATTGCATGCTCAAGTGTAAACAAAATGCCCCTGAAAGAACTAAGCAAATGAAAAAGCACAATTGTCACCTAACAAGGTAAGTGGCACTTGGTATAGTGTCTCCTTGGTTTGAGAACCTGTACAGGACTCCAGCCCTGCAACAAGAAAACAAGATCGAGACAATCAAATTTGTGATGTAGGCTATCCTTCCTAATGGCTAGCATGTTGAGCCATCTAGAAAGACCAGTGAAGCTGAGCTAAAAATTTATCTCCAAGTGTGTTTTAGGAAAGAAGTGCAATTACAGGAACTAACAAAAGTTTTTGGAACCACTGAAGCCACAACATAACAGTTCAGAGGTTCAAATTCTGAAGTTGCATGAAAAGGTACACTTTACAATTCTAAACAGCATGCCTAAAATGAAAGAAAATTCAGCATTTTCATAGCTTATACATTCCAAAGATGTGTGAGAAGTCATGCAAGCTGTAGCATAGCTGCAGTCGCTGTATACAATACGGACCCAAATACAGTAGAGCCCTTCTAAAATGCTTTTCATGGAACTGGAAGAATAAAATCCAGTACACTGGACATAAAAACCATTTACAATATAAAGATTGGTCTGTGGCAATGCAACAACCAGGAAATAAAAAGATGTCAGCAAGAAGCACACAAGAATTTATTAGATTTATTTTGACAATAGTACAGCCAAGCTCACTTATACTAATACTATTCAGCATAATACAAAATAGCTATAACAACTAGATTAGTTTTACAATGCAATAGTAACATATGCACTGAACCTAGCTGCACATATGCATAATGACAATTTTTTGAAGCATTGCACTGTTTGCAAGGAATGGTTCATACATGCTTATATAAAATCAGGAATGTCCATATGTAAAATATAAAAACATGAAAAAGCGCGACAGCCTCCATCAGACTTCAGAAACACTCAAGCCATTCAAGATCATTTACTTCACAGACATGTTTTCTTTAAGTAGGTGTGAAGAAACAGAAGAGAGGTGATAAAAAATAACACTCTACTACACTTATGTTACATCAGTTGCAGTGTCATTTAAAACACCAATAACTTGGCTATTCTAGCAACAAAAGAGGGACGAATGGAGTCTCTGCTCCTCCTACAGTGGCCACGCTTTGCAAGCACGTGGCTGATGGTACTGTTCGGGAGTGAAATGTTGAGAAACCCTTTTGTGGCTACAGCATCACCACACATGAGCATGTAAGTGGTGGAATGACTGAAATTTACATTCAGATACAAGTTTAGATTTATTTTTCCAATGATAACAGGAAGGTTTTCCAGGGATAAAAGCTGGTCTTAAGAAGTAGTCTTCAGAAAATACTCACCACTGCAGCATGTATCGGGGTGCAAAGAGTATAATATAGAGAATTTAACGTATCATTTTGCATATTTCGCTGCACCACAAGAAATGACGCACTCCAGTTTGAGAAACCAGAGAGAGAGTGAAAAAAAGAAATAGGTGCTTAAGCATTCTGCATGTTTCCAACACAAGGTGGCTGTAACTACATCTTCTGCTCCACTTCCCCTCCTCCCCACACACAGTGTTCCTCTATCACACATGCCTACTGTGGTGGCACAGTGGCTGTGGTGTACTGCTACTGAGCACTATGCCACAGATTTGACTCCTACAAAACTATAGTTGCCCACTAGTGACACAATATAAACTCAAACATATAAAGTTGAAACTAAAATATTGCAAATGAAACTAACAATTGGCAAGTCAGTTCTGCGGAAGCCCGCAAGGTGGACAAAAGTTCATGAAAAGAAAAAAATTTCATCCACCCAGACCCAGATTATAATAAGCTACAAACGCTACAGAACTGGTTTGCCATACTCAGTGTCCCTTGGCATCAAGTTGGCAATTTAACCTCGCACCTCAATCTGCTAGCCTCCTGGTAAGCTCAGATGGTAGACCGACTGCCTCTGTAAGGCATTGGTCCCGGGTTAAATCGCAGACCAGGATGAATTTTTCTTCAACTGTGAAGCTTTCGTTCTGAGAAATCCGCACGGATTTCCTTTGTAGCTTGTGGGGGTCTGGTGTATCGTAGGAGTACCGACCACCGTGGGCTCAGGCACAGCGAGCCACAAGGCCGTGTCAGCTGTCACCTCACATAATCTAGCACACTGCTATGCACACACTCAGGCTGCTAAAGGGGGCACCAAGCACTGCTCACGTAAGATAACACACTATTGCTCTTTGTTAGCGGAAACCGTTCATTGTCTCCAGCGACACCCAACAATGCACAAACGGTCGGTCCAGGGCTGGCGTGGGAATCAAAGGGCTCCTGCGCCAAGGGCAGAAATACAGAAAGGGGCATGTTAGCGGAAACCGTTCATTGTCTCCAGCGACACCCAACAATGCACAAACGGTCGGTCCAGGGCTGGCGTGGGAATCAAAGGGCTCCTGTGCCAAGGGCAGAAATACAGAAAGGGGCACCACTAGCATGTCACTGCGAGAGGATGCTTCCCCGTGACATGCTGCTAGGATAAGTCCCCGCGGCTATGCTGCTTGCTCTCGCGATAACCAATGGGCCCACTCGCAAGAAATCGGACAATCTCCGTTGCCTTGGACCTCTGATAAGTGCGGTTTGTTATAGCAGGACCACACGTGAGCACTAGGCACTGCTCTTCGGCTTAGCATTCGGAAAAGGATGAACACAAGGTACACGCATGCCCTATATGCGAAGGCATCGCACGCGATCTCAAATCCGAGACCCTAACAAAGGGAGCCAGCGGACGAGTGTCCCGGAGAGACCTCCCTGGCACTCGCTGTAGCGCTGCAGTCGGCTCTGCAATGTGCCATCGCCGTGAACCAGTTCGTGAACAAGTTCGTGGCAGGCACCACAGAACAAGTGAATGCCTGCACAAAAACACCTGGGGCCATCTGAATCGCCACAAGCTTCATGCTACAAAACAGGTGGATGACAACTGTTCCCTTCCATAAACCTTCCTCCCCCTCATGGGCTTCCACAGAATTGGTTTGCCACATTCAGTGTCATTCCAGTGCTTTGAGTTGTCGATTTATTTACCCTCATTGGCATTGTTTTACATCGTTTACAATAAAAGAATATAATAACTAGGATGAACTTACATAAACACTAAACATATTGATAAAAAAATCTACTAGGAAATAGCACTAACAACAGCCCATGAATAACCGTTCACACTAAAATGCAAGGTAATCAGCCAGTTGTTCCTGAATAAAATTAGCTGGCTTATATTCACTCAAATAGTGGCTCAGTGTAGTCGGGCAAGTAAAGGTGCATTGGCAAGTGTAAGCATGCAAGGCTACAAAGCTGCTGCATTGCAATAAAATGCTGTGTCTCAGCAGATTGACAATGAAATGTTCATGACCTCATTAATCACAACTCATGCTGCTCAATTGGGGTGACACATGTTCACATGTCCCCCACATTTCAGGCAACTGCTCAATGCACTGAAAGCAATGTTGTAGGTCAGTGTTGTGCTGTGGTTCCTCTGTAATTATGAAGTGTTCGTGCCAACAAAAAAAAAAAAGGCAAATCAAATCATATCAAACCTACAACCTTTCTCTCTAAATATATGATGCTCCAACTAATTAAGCACTAAGCACAGCATCAATTACCTATGAGCCAATCATTGCTGTATGCGAGACTGTCAGGAACTAGCACCAAAGTGAAAGCAGCCATCAATATATGTTGGACATAGCACACGAAAGAGAGAAACAAAAGTTACAGATGTCCATACAGGCAGGAAACAGGATCGCCCAATGGTGTACTGTACTGGGTGAGACATTAAAACTAGCGCAAGCACTTGGGAGTATGATGTGACATCTTGTACAGTTAAGTTCACTGCACTGCCCATCATTGCACCGAGAGAAACCCAATGAAAAGCAACCACCAGCCTGCAGACTGAGCTAGATACTAGGCACCCGATACTTGCCTTTGCAGTGGTTCTTGAACAGTCTTCAACCATCATGTTCGATGGTAGTTTGCTCACACACAGTTCAAGCTCATGCAGACTGCAGGTTTACTTGCCACTGCAGATACTGCCTCCAAAGGACAGTGCTCCTGAATACAGTGCTGGTTATCGCTGTCACTGCTTCACATTTTGGACACAATCTTCTGTTTAACACAAACGACATCACCAGCATCCAATGAGGACAAGCTCATCCAGACTGTGCGTTACCATCCTCTCGACATGACAATGAGCAGAATTTTTGGCAGGTGACCGTTCCTAGCTCCACATTTGAATGCAGGATGAACCACTCACCGCAACAGGAAGTAGCCAGCTTCCCAATGCTTCTTCCTCTCTCGCCTGGCATTCCCTTCGAGGAACCTCCACATAAGGGGACTGCCCACGCTGGGCCCACAAGCGTAATCCCCCGGTGAGGACTGTATGCACTTCTCCCAGTGCACCAAACGGTAGTCCTTTACAACAAGCCCACCATCCTGGGTCATAGCAAAAAACAAGAGAAAGGAAAGACACATGAATGGATGAATTATTCAATCCTGGACTTGTAACTTATTTTTATTCCAAGCCTCACTGACTGATTAATAAGGTTTAATACTCCAAAGCAACAACACAGCTGTAGAGATGCCATAGTACCTTACAGAATAATTTTGATCATTTTGGTTTATTTAACATGCACATGAGTGTTATTGTGTCTCACACTCATGGAAACCCTCACTGAAGAAACAGGAATGCTTTGCAGCTTTAAGCTTCTGAAGAACGTTAACATACAATAAATGACACAAATACTTGTCCGGGTCCTTAACCGCACTTGAACATTTCTTACCACGGCTTCCCAACAAGGTGGAACCTTTATGCTTATGAAGCTTCACAGACGAGCAAAGCTTAGCCCACATGCAATAGTAATAATTTTTTTCTCTGAGTGTGTGCCTGTGTGCGTGTATGTTTTTCTTAGTAGCCAATTCTTTGTAAGACATTGATATCTCCTATACCAGATATACGTGACAATATGGGCATTTTCCCTCTCGCTCATGTACTATGTTCATGCCTGCTCACATATTTGTAAAACTGCAATATACTCAATTGATGTCTAATGCTCGTCCAGCATACTTCATGTCTTACTTTGTGTACGTGTCTTCAAGTTTCCACTGCAAAATGAAAGTTCTTTTTATTCTTCTAATTCGATGTGGTGCTGTGTTCTTACAGAACTTGTCCCAACAGTGGTAGTTGTGGCATTGTTTCATTTCAATTCAGTGCAAGACTAACAAGGTGGACACCAACAGTGCATATGTTAAGGAATGCATGTGCATTCATGTGCACTGAGGTGCACATGTTAGCATCCTGTGGGGATGCTCGGATCTCACGCATCCAATGATGTTGTTTTCCCCGTAGGGCTCTTGTGTCTCCTGTAATCTGGCTCTTCTGCCTAGCTAAGCACCGCCGGCAGGCAGTGTGGCAGCAGATTAGTATGAGAGATGGCGCGAGTGTTCCGCTGCTAACACCACCTAATGGCGGGGTTACAGCAGATTAGTATGAGAGATGGCACGAGTGTTGCACTGCCAACACCACCTAATGGCGGGTTTACACGGGCGCAAAAGAGAGTAGGCTGCTCCTCTTCGGCTCGGTGTTGGCTAGCCGCGTGAATGTTTCGCGTGCTTGCCAGCCGTTCACAGAACTGTCCTACGAAAGGCTTAGAAGCAGCACACTGGAATGAACCAACACGATTGTTCGAACACAAATAGCACTGCATGACCAGCTACTACAACGAAATTTTCGACTGTATAAAAAGACTAGTCTCAAGTAATGCAGATATAGGGGAGACTCTGTGCAAAATTTCATGTCTCAAGTACAAATAGATGTGCTACAAAAGAGCTGCAAAAGTAGACTTAATGAGGGTACCGTGCTGAAGCCAGGTGGCGTAGAGTCGCAGAGAGTCGCAGGCACGAGACGGTTGGCAACTGTGTAGAGTAGCAGGCATGAGTCGGTAGGCAACGGCGTGTAACGGGGAGGGAGAACATGGAAGGCGTGTGTGCGCGGTCCGATGCGGGGAGCACGCGACAACAAACTGAGTGATTGAAGTAATCAGTGGAGCAAGCCGCGTGCGGTGCGGCGGGACAGAACGCAGACTGCATGTGTGTGTGTGCGCCAAGGATTTCCTGAAATAAGGAATGTATTTGACAAGTGGGGGCTAGTCCGACCAGACCTTTAATGGAGGACCAATAATCGTCTAGTGCCACCCAACCAGTTGCGCAGCCTCTCCTGCCTTCTTCGATCGTCCAAGGACTGTTGGCTTCGACCTACGGGACCACAATGAAAAGGGAGAGACTCGTGGTTGATATAGCTAATTTTGTGCACCATGCCGTTCAACGACATCGTTAGGCCTGACGAGACAACCGGCATGGCTAGGCCCGACGAGACAACCGGCGTGGGGCCAGTGCTCAACATCAAAGATGCGCCCATCTCACTACCGAAATTCAGTGGCTACCAGGACCGACAGTCGCCGCAAGACTTTCTGGAGAATTACTCAGAGTACTGCGATATTGCGGGGATCCCCCTGACCGTCGTTTGCAGTTGCTTCCAGCAGAGTTGCAGGGGTCAGTCAAATAATGGTGGCACTTCTCAGGTGCGCACCCCCGACTGGCAGTCCTTCATGTGCGAATTTACGGTGGAGTTTACCACCTTTGACTCCAAGTTTAAACTAAAAGCAGAGCTAGATCAATGCACTCGGCACCTGGCAGAAAACCTCAAGCAGCTCATTCATGTCATTGCCAAATACTATGACCGTATAGCGGAGCCTGTTTCAGATGCCGAAAATGTGAAACGCGTGCGGAGACAAATGCATCCGACATTCCAAGACCTAACAGCCAGCATGAGCTTTGCAAAGCTGCAAGAAATGGTGAAGGCGGCCGGCCCTATCATGGAACACGCTTGGCATCGCCTGCGCTACGCGCCACCACTACCACCACGTATTGCACAAGCAGCAGCTGATTTAGCCTTCGTCTATTCATCTCCGCACACCACTGCAACGCCCAACCAAGCCCTCTCGGCCCTCCCACGAGAGTGGCAGCTGCAGCCTGCGGCAGTTTCGGCTTCCAAGTGTCCGCGGTCAACGACACGTCACGCTGGAGGCCCGGAGTGCATCTTCTCACCAGTGCCGTTAGCTCGCGCGCCGAACACAGGGCAACTAGACTTCAGCACCGCAACAACTTGGGAGAGCACCTCGGAACCTCGGGTTTCAAGCGACACAAGGTAACTCATGATTCGAGCCGCCAAACCGCAGTATCACGTGTCGGTGGTGCAGCGGTTTTGGCCACACTGCACGTCAATGCGCTACAGCTAGACCACGCAGCCAACCCCGCTGTTTTCACTGCAATTCCTCGGGACACCTACAAGCAGATTGCTCCGGAAATGGATGAGCATAGCCGTTTCTCCGGCCGACGGCTATGCGACGTCCCTGCAAGTTCTCGCAACAGCCGGAAATAAAGAACCACTGCTTGAACTGTTGATTGGTAACAGTGTCCTTTATGCACTCATGGACACTGGGGCAAGCGTGAGCTTAATAGGTAGCCGTGCCATCGCAACCACAAAGTGCACAGGAGCCACCTTCAGGGAAGAAGCACAAACCCTGCGGCTTGCTCAGGGCTGGTCACAAACTACACGATCGGTTCGCTGTCGTATTCGTTGACAAAGTACGTCCAGGAAGCAGCGTTTTCTTCTTTTGCCAGAGCTGTGTCATAATGTTGTCCTTGGGTGGAATTTTCTTGAGGTGGCAGGTATTTCTCTCTACATGGGCCTTGGTGGATGGTCACTGCACTCTGATCCATATGGACTCGTCAAATTTAAAAAGGCATCGAAGCGGCCATGTGCGTCGGATGCTGCACACCAATCCCTGTCAGTCTGTAAGACAGCATTGCAATGCGATAAGCAAGGCCAAGAGCTTGATGAAAATGTGGCCAGCTCTCTACAGGCACTTTTTGCAGATGTGCAGGATGTATGCCACAATACCACTGAGAGTGGCGAGTGTAGTCTAGAGAACCTTCGGGAGGAGCAGAAGCAGAAACTTAATAACATCCTTGCAGACCATAACCATATTTTTACCACTCTGCCAGGTTGTACGTCCCTGGTGGTTCACAAAATAGACACAGGCAGCCATCCACCATTTAGATGCAAGCTGCACCTGGTTAACAGCCAAGAGAGAAATTCTTGATGGGTGTATCCAAGATTTGATGCACCAAGACCTCATTGAGCACTGCTCCAGTTCTTGGGCCAGTGCCCCTGTATTAGTAAAGAAGAAAACTGGAGGATATTGCCTTGCGGTCGACTACAGACTCTTAGATGCAATCACAACTGTGCCAGTATATCCCATGCCCTGCACAGACTGGGTACTGGCTCAGCTCAGCCGTGCTAGGTGGTTCACAAGCCTCAACCTTGCTCAGGGCTTCTGTCAAGTGTCGGTTGCTCCTGAAGATGTACCGAAGACTGCATTCCTGTGCCATAGAGGAGAGTTTCAATTTAAGCGAATGCCATTTGGGGTAGCAGGTGGGCCGGCAACATTTCAGTCTCTCATGGACAAAGTGTTAGAAGGCATAAAACACAACTACTGCATGGCATTTCTTGACGATGTGCTCATTTATTCAGAAATTTTTGAGGACCACCTACAACATATCGATGAGGTACTGCAAAGAATTGGCTCTGCAAGTCTGACAATCAATCCCAGCAAAGTTACATGCTGTGAACAAGCATTAAAGTTCTTTGGATATGTAATCTCTCCAGGCAAATGTCAACCTGACGCGGACAAGATGCAAGCGGTTGCAGAGTTCCCATGCCCTAAAACAGTCAAGGAGCTCGAAATCTTTTTCAGCCTTGTGGGATACTACAGAAAGTTTATCCCCTGGTTTTCTGACAAAGCCAGACCCCTGACAGCTCCCCTCAAGAAAGGAGCCCATTGGGTTTGGGGTGCCGAGCAACAGACAGCATTCAAGACTCTGAGGCTATTGCTGGCAGAAGAGGTAGCTATGGTACTGCCTGACCTGAACAGGCCCTTTGTGATTGAAACAGAAGCCAGCGGCACTGGCATATTGGCAGTGTTGTTGCAGGAAGTCGAAGGTGAACTCAGGCCTGTGTCATTCGTAAGCAGGACCCTCAGCGCTGCTGAAAAGAACTATACTGTCCAAGAATGGAAGTGCCTCGCTGTGGTGTGGGCTGTCGATACATTCCGACTGTATGTAGGATTCACATCATTTGAAGTGCATTGTGACCATGCATCATTGGCTTGGATGTTTACAACTGAGCAGACATCGTGCAGAGTGCGACGTTGGGTGTTGAGATTACAAGGGTTAAAATGTACCATAAAGCATCGTAAAGGACGAGCCAACATCCCAGCGGATGCACTAAGCAGGTGCCCCATCCCTGCTGCTGAATCTGCTCAGCCTTGTTCGGCGGAGGACTGGTTTCCAATTGAAGTGCAAGAGCCACAACAAACCATTCGTTTTGAAGTAGCAGCCCCTGTTGACGTGATTGATGTGTCCCCACTCACCGACACTGCAAAGTTCCAGTTGGAATAACGCAAGAATCCACTGCTGCTGCAGCTGGTGCAATACTTAAAGTCTGGCCTGCTACCTGGCGGTGCTAAAGAGTCCAAGAGGGTACAGCACTTAGCTGATGACAGCGAAATCTCGAACAATGGTATCCTTATGTACACGGTCGATGAACGTAATGGCTTCTCCAACACTTACGAGACATGGCACTGAAAATGGAGCGTGACCACCCCCTAAGTGGGCATTTAGGCTTTTTTAGAACTTGGAAACATGTGAAGAGCCTGTTCACATGGCTCCGTATCCACTATGATATCTCCCGTTACATCCGCAGCTGCCAGCAGTGCCAGGCTTTCAAACCTCACCAGCAAAAACCAAAAGGACTGATGGACAGTTCATGGGCCACCCACCCAATGCAGCAGCTAAGTGTGGACCTTATTGGGCCACTGCCCACAACCACATGGCGCCACAAATACATACTGGTGGCGCTGGGCAAGTTCACGAAGTTTGTGGAGCTTTTCCCATTATGTACGCCTACCTCCAAATTGATCATCGATAAAATGATCTATGTTTTTTGCCGGCATGGTGTGCCTAGCTCCATCTCTAGCGACAATGGCAAACCATTCATAAGCAAAGTGTGGAAAGGCATTCTCCAGCACTGGGGAATCAAGGAGAGCCACACAGTCACATACAGACCAGCAGGACAGACTGTGGAACGCCATAAAGCAACGGTTAAACAATGCCTGGCGGGCTACTGCACTTCCCACAGGGACTGGGACAAAAGGCTGCCCAAAGTGGCGTTTGCAATGCGCACGTCTGAAAGTGTAGTTACTGGCTTTACACCTGCCTTCTTGTGATGTGGTCGGGAACTACAGAACCCATGGAGCCATCACAATCAGACAGCTGGCACCGAGGTGCCACCTGAGATGGCCCCTTCTGTGCCTCATGCCCTAGCTGCTGAACTGGATTTGTACCTTCGAGATGCCTGGGCCTTTGCACAGAAACACCAAACTTTGGCAAAAGCCAGCCAGGCAAAGTATTACAACAAAAAGCGCACTCAAGCTACCTTCGAGCTTGGAGACTTAGTTCTCCGAGACACGCACCCGCTAAGTAAGGCAGCCATTGGATTCACAACCAAGTTTGCCCCTCGACGCACAGGGCCACTTAGACTGGCTGCGCACGTTAAATGGACACAATACCTACAGACTCGGAGACCCGGCTACAGGGAAACAGAAAGGCCTTGCTAATGCAGAACCGCTGAGCCCTTATCATGTGCTTTGGAAGCCCTCTTCACAGGATAAGGGGGGGGGGGGGGGCTCTGTGAGGGTACCGGGCCGACGCCATGTGGCGTAGAGTCGCAGGCACAAGACGGTAGGCAACTGTGTAGAGTAGCAGGCACGGGGCGGTAGGCAATGGTGTGTGGTGGGAAGGGAGAACATGGAAGGCGTGTGTGCGCAGCCGGCATGCGGGGAGCGCGCAACAACGAACCGAGTCAGTGAAGTAAGTGGCGGAGCAAGCCGCGTGTGGTATGGCAGGACGAAATGCAGACTGTGTGTGTGTGCGTGCACCGAGGATTTCCCAAAATAAAGAATGTACTTGACAACGTTTCCGACAACAAAACTGAAGGAAACACTGCCGTTACCACTCGCTGAAAGTGACACATGATACAGAAAAACCTGCTGCTGGGCTTGTTGGTACATGAGAACTAGTGTGAAATATATGCGCAACAACCATGGAAGGAAGATGAGATCACCTTTTCTTTCTTGTCTTCCATTTGTGGCTGTTGCGCGGCTATTTCATGCCAATTATCCTTATTCAGAACATGCGGCTCCTTGCAATTACCTGAGACCATGCTTCGAGCCTATCGCATATCAGGGACGACGACAGTTCCTTTCCGGGTGCCACCATTAAATATGCTGACACACTGTGAAGCCAATGCCTAAAGCCGCGGCCGCTCACTTTGCCACAGTCCACACACATGGCTTTTTCACTCAAAGCACGGTTGAGCGCACTGCAATATGATAGCGCATGAGCGCAGTCACGTGGTTTTACAGTCAAACCCACTTATAACGATACCGGTTTTAACACTATATCAGTTATAATAATGAGAAGCTGCTGAACCGTCAACTTTTGTATGTTTTCCATAATGAAATAACTTGCATAATACAGTGTCCCAATGCCGCATTATCAGTTATAACGATGAAGTCTGGCTGCTGGGTATCTGTGCCGAAAGGTAGTGAAATGCAGAATCCTTGGAAAGAAAATTAAAAAAAAGAGAATTAGAGCCGCTGAATGATGGCCCTGACATCAGCCATGCACTCATTCTCCAGCCTTCTCCACATGCCTCTCTCCTGTCGTCCTTCCACCCCTCCAAACACGAATGGGCTGTGCCCATAGCTCTACGCTGCGTCACCCTCTGAAGCACCAATGGACTGCGCCAACTGCGCTACTCCCAGAGTGCTCGCTGGCTCCTCATTCAGCGCAGTTCTGCAAACCGCTTAATCATTCATGTTCGTCATTGTAGGTTGCGTCAATATTGTTCCTGGCCACATGGTTTCTCAGCCACGTTTGACTCGCTGCCGAATCGGAAGATGGCTGATCCACCCATTGATCATTGGCAAAGCACGACGTTGCCGGTGAAAAGAAAGCCCATGGCTATAGATTTGGAAACTAAGTGCTTCTAACCGATGAGGTGATTGTCGCAAACGTGCTTGCATCGGATAGTGATGGCGACGACAGCAGCGATGACGTGGTAGGGCAAGCTGCCTCAACATTGTCCTCACAGGAGGCCCAGAAGATGACTCAGTCCCTCCGGTGTTTCATTTTCATGAGGAAGCTTCCGCTGCACTATGTGGAGCACCTTGGAGAATGAGGTCAGCAAGCTTCGCGTAAAGCATGCAAAGCTGACAGACATATGGTTTTCTCGTGCAAACCAGTAAGGAGTACATGGCGAGATGCTTGTGGTGATTTCGCCTCAGCATTGCTTCTGGATTTCTCAAGCTGACAGGCTGCCACGGCAACCTTCTTACATTTTTAAAAGGCCCTTTTTGGGGCCACCAAAGCGATGCCTCAGTGGAGCTCACATACCGCTTGTCACCCGTGACCCCTCTTTGCAGTTGTTTTATCAGTGCTATTCTTTAATGCCAACAACCGAGGCATGTTACAGGCGATCGAAGCGTCCAGGAAGCAGTTACATGAGTGAACACAATCAGCAGCCGGATGGAGGAATGTGGTGGGGAGGGACACTGGCCTCCCCGCCATTATAGTTTTCTCACAACAGCTCTGTGTGTGGTGTGTGGTGACTATGCGGACTTCGAGCATGTCCTGTGGGGCTGCGCCTCTGCTGGTTCCCCTTTCACCCAAGAGGAAATTATGAAGCTCATTAGGGCCCAGGACCAGACCTCTCAAACCCTGGTAGTCCAGATGGCTCGCGAGAGGGCCGTCAGGTTTCACCTGATGGTCCCCAAGTGGGCCTAGCCAGGTGACGTTGAGTTTGTTCGCACCTATTGTGGACCAAATAAACTTGTCTCACTCACTCACTCACAACAGCTCTGCCATCCCCCTCTTGATTTTTTGCATGCAACCCGGTTATAACAATGGAAATTTTGTGGCACTTGAATATTGTTGTAAGTGGGTTCAACTGTATTTCACATTGTTACGAAGAGGAAGCCCGATGTACAAGCGTATATACAACTATTTACATAGGATGAAGTTAGTGGTAAATGCACAGGCTGGTACAAAGGTCACAGCCCCAGTAGACAGTCTAAAACTTCCTCTTCATCTCCCTCTTGTGCGCACGGTCCAAATGTACTGTAACGTAACCTCTACGGGATGGAGTGCCGTCCCGGTACTCGTTAGAATGATAGCGAACTAGACGAATAGTATGGCTTTAAGTGGGGCACATGGACGACAGCAGTTCGCAGGTGGGATGACGATGGCATGTCTTCAACAGGGGCAATTTCATAGTTTATGTCACTTATTCGTCGTAATACCCAGTAAGGCCCAGTATAGCATGACAGCAGTTTTTCGGACAGGCCGACATGGCGAATGGGAGTCCACAGAACGAGATTTCTGGGAGAGAAGTCAAAGTTCCAGTGGCGACTGTCGTAGCGAGTCTTTTGTGACGCCTGAGTCAGTGTAAGTTGCTCATAGGCAATGTGGCGAGCCATACAAGCCCGACCAACGGCGTCATGAGCATATTCCGTGGTGTGTCAAGACACTGAAGGTAGCAGGGTGTCAAAAGGCAGAGTGGGATGGTGACCAAACAAGAGGTAGAAAGGCAAGAAACTGGTAGTATTCCGACGTGACAAATTGTATGCAAGTGTCACATAGGGCAAAGTGCTGTCCCAATCACGATGGTCTGCTGAAACGTACATAGACAACATCTCTGTAATGATGTGATTTAGTCGTTCAGTCAGTCCGTTCACTTGTAGGTGATATGAGGTTGCGAGCTTGTGTTCGGTGGAGCAGGAACGAATTGTCTTCCACAACTTGGGACAGGAAGTAGTGGCCACGATCTGTCAGCAGCTGCCTTGGCCCGCCATGGTGAAGAATCACGTCCTGAAGTAAAAAGTCTGCTATACCTGTAGCACAGGTGGCGGACAGGGCACGTGTAATAGCATAGCGAGCCGCTTAGTCTGTTGCAATGGCTATCTATCTGTTCCCTTTTATCAATGTGGGGAAGGGGTCAAGAAGGTCCATGCCAACACGAAAGAAAGGCTCCTTGGGAACATCGATTAGATGAAGGTGGCCAGCAGGTTGTATACATGGCCTCTTTTGCTGCTGGCGGACGTCACAAATCACAATGTAACATCGTACAGAGCGGTACAGGCCTGGCCAGAAAAAGCGACGTCGCATTCTGTCATAAGTGCGGGAGGTTCCAAGGTGTCCAGCAGTAAGTGTGTCGTGGAGCTCAGCAATAACAGTAGAACGGAGGTGACGAGGGACAACTAGCAGTAAATCTGGTCCATCAGATCCGATGTTGCATCAATAAAGAATGTCGCCATGGAGCACAAACATTCTGATTGAGCGATCTGATTGGCTAGAATTCAAGTGCTCAATTATCGACCGTATAGAGTCGTCCTTTCACGAAAGTCAGAAATGGTCAAAAGGGAAGTGTCGGCATCCTGTTTGTCGTTGTCAGGAGGATCGACAGGATGACGAGACAAGCAGTCAGCGTCCAGATGTAAGCGGCCGGACTTGTACATCACGATGAAAGAATACTCCTGAAGTCTGAGTGCCCAGAGACCAAGGCAGCCAGTCGGGTCTTTCAGTGACGATAGCCAGCACAGGGCATGGTGGTCCGTGATGACAGAAAATGGGCAGCCAAACAAGAAAGGGTGAAATTTAGCCATTGCTCACACCAGAGCGAGGCACACGCGCTCAGTGATAGACAAATTTCACTCTGAAGGGGACAAGAGGTGACTGGTGTAGGCAATGACACGCTCGACTCCATTTTGCTGTTGGGCAAAGACAGAACCTATGCCATGGCCACTGGCGTCTGTGCGAACTTGAGTTGGTGCAGATGGATCAAAGTGGCCTAATATCGGAGGCGTTGTCAACAAGCGGATAAGGGTGTAGAAGGCGTCAGCTTGCTCACGGCCCCAAAAAACTATGTGTCCTTTTTGAGAAGATCAGTCAGTGGCTGGGCAAAATCCGCAAAATTTTTAACAAACCGACAAAAATAGGAGCATAAGCCCATGAAGCTGCGCACATCTTTTTTTGAGCAAGGTACAGGAAAGTTCTTGACTGCATGAATCTTATCAGGATCAGGTTGTATACCGGCAGCACTAACAAGGCGGCCAAAAACTTTTGACTTCATGGTGTCCAAAATGGCACTTAGAAGAGTTAAGTTGAAGGCCAGCCTCCCTAAAGACCAAGAATACCAGCCAAGCGACTGAGGTGGCTGTCAAATGTACGGGAAAATATGATGACATCGTCCAGATAAATCAAGCAAGTGGACCACTTATAGCCCCGAAGGAGAGAGTCCATCATTCTTTTGAAAGTTGCTGGGGCATTACGAAGTCCGAAAGGCATAACCTTAAAATGGTAAAGGCCGTCCAGTGCAACGAAAGCGGTCTTCTCACGGTAGAGTTCATCCATTGAAATCTGCCAGTAACCGGATCAGAGGTGAATTGAACAGAAGTATTTCAATTCATGAAGGCAATCAAGAGCATCATCAATCTGCGGGAAAGGGTCCACATCCTTTTTTGTGATCTGGTTTAGTGGACGGTAATCGACACAAAATCAGCAGCTGCCATCCTTCCTTTTGACCAAGACAACCGGCAATGCCCAAGGACTCGAAGAGGGCTCAATTACAGTTTTGGTTAGCATCTTGTCTACTTCAGGTTGGATAATGTGATGTTCTGCGTGAGATACGCGATAAGGTCATCTGCGGATAGGACTAGCATCACCAGTGTCAATCTTATGGGTCACAACGAAAGTCTGTCCCAGTGGGCGATCCTCAAAGTCAAAGACGTCGCAATAAGACAACAGGACGCAACAAAGATCCGTAGCCTGTTCGATAAGCAGGTCATGAGCGATCATCTTCGAAAATGTGCCGGGATGGGACATTGTGGAGCTGATCAGACAGCAGGCGGCTGCAGACGAGCACGAAACATTGAATACAGAGATCGCGGTATTGTCAATAGGGGAAGCATTGCCGAGCGACATGCCTTTCGGGATAACTTGCATACTTAAATCAAAATTCAAAACAGGTAGAAATATGCTTTATTGAATGAATGAATGTGTGTTGTTTAGTGGCGCAAGAGCCAGGTATGGCCAAAGAGCACCAAGACAGTGCTATTGATTTCGCGGTGGAATGACGAGTTCTGTGAAGTTGATACGACGTGGCTGTAGAGAGGCCTAAAAATAGTCGCTGTAAAGTGCGTAAAATCTACGTGCAATAAGATTATGGCGATGACTAATGATTAGTACTATGAGCCTGTGATGTGTGGTGCGCGACGTGGTGCGGTGATCGGGACGGTCGAGAGCAGACGACGCTGAGTGCACGCGCGCCGAGGTGGAAGAAGGAAAACAACGACGACGAAGAGCGTCCGGCACAAGAACGCACGGCGCAGGAAAGACAACAAAAAAAAAACGCAACCAATTAGAAAAGACCACGGGGCATCGGGCAGCCAATCCGAGAATGCCAAATCGGCCAGACCACAAGAAAAAGCGTGGTGCGCTGGCAGAACGGGGAGGACACGCAAGAGGACACGCAGGGAGACGCCGGGGAGACGCCAGGAGAGTCCCAGGAAGCGACGGCAGGAGGAGGTCAACCACCGGAGCGGGCGTTGAAGACGGGCCGTCGGGTTCCGGACCCGAGCCCACCAGGACTTCACCCGACCGGGGCCTCCTGCCAACCTGTTCCTGTGCGTCGCCCGTCTACCTGAGCGTGCCGTCAGCTCCTCAAGGCCGGTGAGCTTTTGCGCCAGTGGGCAGGACGAGAACAGTCGGGCTTCGAGCCCGAGCTCTACGCCAGCTGCCCGGCCAGAACGCCACCCCCGTCTGCCGTGCCGCCTGCTGCCCGAGGCCGGCGTTGGAGCTTCTGCGCCGTGGGCGAGAGAGGAGCAGTCGGGCTACAGGCCCGAGCTCTACATCCAGCTGCCCGGCCAGAACGCCGCCGCCGTCCACTCCTGCCACCAAGCCGCCCACTTTTCCTCGCCTAGCCAGAGCTGGCGCACTCCGGTCGCCCAGTCGGTCAGCTTACACCGCGACCTATGGTGAGACCGGCAGCACTCCTTTCGCCAGCTTGTCGCCACTTCGAGACTGTGACGCGCCCCCGCCCTCGTGGCAAGCCCGGACTCGCGCACCCGTTAACCTCATGCAAGCTCTATGTGTGTTCCTTGCCGCAATGTCTGTTTGAGTGTTTAGTTTAGGCATGCTTTCTATTTTCTTCTGTTTACCTTAAGCCTTTTTTAGTTTGATTAAAAGTATTTGTGTGTGTGTGTTCAAACCAACGGCTTTGTCCTCAATTGGGTTCTCGGAGGCTCCGCCTAAGAGAACCGTTAAAACATTGAGTACACGAACCTTTGCCCCCATAAGTGGTTCGTCACAAATTGGCGTCCGCGACAGGACAAAGCCGTTCGTTTGGATTTTTTTCTAAAGGCTAGGAACTATGGCTGCTAGCACACGAGATCTGTTAGCCTTAGCCGAACGCATGGGGCTGGAAGGTGCGGAGTTGAGGGCATGGTTAAACGAGCAGGAAGCGCGGGCGCGAGAAGAGCGGGCAGCGGAGCGCGATGCCAAGAGGGAGGAGCTTGCGCTTGAGGAGAAAAATTTACGACTGCGGCTAAAAGTCGCAGAGGCGGAAGGCACATATGTGGGCAAGAAACAGCCAGAAATTAGTCTGTTTGACTTAGCCTCCGTGGCCCAGCGATTGGGTTTGCATGGGGCAGACTTGCACAGGTGGGTGCAAGAGAGATGGCTGTTAATATGCGAGAAAGCTCAGAGGGAGTGCAACAGGCGAGTGGCAGAACAGGCAGCTGAGGGGGAACACCTGGAGGAAGACCTTCGCAGGGTGCGCGTTCGCATCAAGGCACTCGCGGATGCTTGCTCCGAGGGGACAAGATCCGCGGTTGAGGATGCAGCACAGCAGTGCAGCGGCGACCCTAGGGTTCCCTCCGACATGGCCTCAGGCCTTGGCGAGAGAAAAGTGTCTCAAGGAGAGACACCTTGTAATGATGCCATTGTGTGCATAGATATTGATGTTTGCTCACGAAGCAGGGAGCAAATCGCTTCCGTATCTCAACCGGTGCTGCGCGAGCCCAGCGCAGGCGATGACTGGCTCGTACATGGTTCCGAATCGTCGTGCATGGGCCTGGTTGAGAAAGGTAGAGCAGAGCACCTCCTACAGGCTAAAGATAGCATGTTGGAGGGTTCCCACCATTTTCAAGATGAACCTGAAGCTATCAGGGCTCCTGTGGAACCGTGTTCGGTTTCCACAAAGGGTATTGGGGTGTCTTCGCTGCGTTCCTCAAATCAGGCGAAGGCAACCGCTTGCGACTTTATGCGCACTTGGGAGGGCTCGGGCCTCCGTACCAAATCAACTTATGGCTTTAAGGAACCAGAACATCCTACGTGTTCTCATGCACTCGTGTGTGGTTCGACCATTGACACTGATGCTGCAACCACTCACAACACCGTTGACTACCTTAGAACGCAGGCAGTGACTTGGTCGACACCAAGCAGAGACATCAATGCCTGGAGCGTTATGGCCACAGACGGGCCAGCGTACTCTAAACGAGAAGACAGATGTCTAGTCCGCTTAATGTGGGAGAGGGTCACCTGAAGGAGCCGATGTTTTGCTTATGGCTCTTCACGGACTTTTGACCTCGGACTTGGTGACTTCAACTTGATTGTTTATAGAGTGTGTTGCGATAGCCTTTGGTGCTACAGTTTTTATTATTGAGTTGCTGTGGTGTTTTTGAATTGTTAATGTCTTCGATCTGTTTGCTCAGTGAACTGTGCCACTCTGTGAACTGTGCATTGGAACCATACAGTGCGTTCTTGTGAACGGACCATGACTGTAGTGTTCCGAATATGCGTGAACTAGGTCGCGCACTGAGCGGCAGTTTTTCCTCAGAAAAACTTGTTAAAAAAGGGGCTTATGTGATGTGTGGTGCGCGATGTGGTGCGGTGATCGGGACGGTCGAGAGCAGACGACGCTGAATGCACGCGCGCCGAGGTGGAAGAAGGAAAACAACGACGACGAAGAGCGTCCGGCACGAGAACGCGCAGCGCAGGAAAGACAACAAAAAAAAAAAGCAACCAATTAGAAAAGACCACGGGGCATCGGGCAGCCAATCCGAGAATGCCAAATCGGCCAGACCACAAGAAAAAGCATGGTGCGCTGGCAGAACGGGGAGGACACGCAAGAGGACACGCAGGGAGACGCCGGGGAGACGTCAGGAGAGTCCCAGGAAGCGACGGCAGGAGGAGGTCAACCACCGGAGCGGGCGTTGAAGACGGGCCGTCGGGTTCCGGACCCGAGCCCACCAGGACTTCACCCGATCGGAGCCTCCTGCCAACCTGTTCCTGTGCATTGCCCGTCTACCTGAGCGTGCCGTCAGCTCCTCAAGGCCGGTGAGCTTTTGCGCCAGTGGGCAGGACGAGAACAGTCGGGCTTCGAGCCCGAGTTCTACGCCAGCTGCCCGGCCAGAACGCCACCCCGTCTGCCGTGCCGCCTGCTGCCCGAGGCCGGCGTTGGAGCTTCCGCGCCGTGGGCGAGAGAGGAGCAGTCGGGCTACGGGCCCGAGCTCTACATCCAGCTGCCCGGCCAGAACGCCGCCGCCGTCCACTCCTGCCACCAAGCCGCCCACTTTTCCTCGCCTAGCCAGAGCGGGCGCACTCCGGTCGCCCGGTCGGTCAGCTTACACCGCGACCTATGGTGAGACCGGCAGCACTCCTTTCGCCAGCTTGTCGCCACTTCGAGACTGTGACGCGCCCCCGCCCTCGTGGCAAGCCCGGACTCGCGCACCCGTTAACCTCATGCAAGCTCTATGTGTGTTCCTTGCCGCAATGTCTGTTTGAGTGTTTAGTTTAGGCATGCTTTCTATTTTCTTCTGTTTATCTTAAGCCTTTTTTAGTTTGATTAAAAGTATTTGTGTGTGTGTGTTCAAACCAACGGCTTTGTCCTCAATTGGGTTCTCGGAGGCTCCGCCTAAGAGAACCGTTAAAACATTGAGTACACGAACCTTTGCCCCCATAAGTGGGTCGTCACAGAGCCTTACACTGCATTGCGGAAGAATGATATGATATGCAGAACATGTAAGATGCAAAAATTAGCTACAGCACAACTGTCTCACCAGAGCCCTTGAAACACAAGGGCCTTGAGGCATGTGCTATACAGTACAACTATCCCAGCGGCATCCTCTAAAGAGAGGAAGCGCTACGAATGTACGGGACTAATAACATGTAAGACCACATCTCTGAGGAAACCTAGGACTGTGTCTGTATTAAAAAGCGGTTCTGGACCGAGAAACATTGCACAATGAAGAGGAATGTGCTGCCGGTATGCTAAGGAAAAATGTCTCTCTCTCTCAGATTCGGCTTCCCGACACTCCTGGAGGACGTGGAGTACGGTTAGCCTCTCCCCGCATCTACCACAGGTTGGAGGCTCACTTCCGGCAAGTAGAAAATTATGGGTGCCAAATGTGTGTCCTATTCCGAGACGACAGAATAGGACATCTGTTCAGCGCGATTTTGTAGTAGAGGGCAAGAATCCTAATTGTGGCTTTATCAGGTGGAGCTTATTATCAGTTTCCACGTCCCACATGCGTTGCCAGTGGTCTCGCAGCCTCCTTCGTAAGAAAGGCCTCAGATCTGTGACAGGCGCCTCAGCGGTAGGGTTAACAGGTTGCGATGCGATTGACGTGGTCATCTCGTCCGCCAGAACGTTACCCTCAATGCTCCTATGCCCAAGGCACCCAGCATATAATGATATACTGGTTAGATATGTACGCTTTACACAAGATGGAATAGAGTTCATTAAGTACTGGATTTTTGTGTATAGAGTGACATCAAGGCTTTCGCGATGCTTAGGGAGTCTGTATATATCGCTGATTTTTCAAGTTTTGATTTTCTTATATGCTTCACAGCAGATAGTAATGCGTAGGCCTCGGCCGTAAAGATACTTGTTTCCGGATGCAGTACATCGGATTCTGAGAAGGATGGGCCGACGGCAGCATAGGACACCCCGGCATTTGAATTTGAAGCGTCTGTGTAGAACTCTGCGCAGGAGTGCTTGTGCTGGAGTTCTAGGAAATGCGTTCGGATTTCAATCTCTGGTCCATGTTTTGTTACTTCTAAAAAGGATATGTCACATTCTACGACCTGCCACTCCCAAGGTGGTAACAACTTGGTTGGATGCATTAGGCAAAGCCCAAGGAGTGGAACATGCATTTCATGACTAAGCTCCCTCACATGAAGCGAGAAAGGCTGTCTTACCGAGGGACAATTATGGAAAAGTGTAGTACATGTCATATCGTTAACAGTGCTAAAACTTTATTGGCTTTATATGCTTTATTGGCGATAGTCACAATGGTATGAGAAACGGCAACTGTGCATAGCAGGAGAACATTGACATTAGGAGTCAGCACGTAGTCATCGTCATGAACACATGGGAAGCACATCAAAGGCATATACATGGCGGTTCGAGGCAGCAATCGTACGAAGTCTACAGAACATAAACAAGGCTCAGCTGATTTTGGAGGACAGCAGTGAATAGACAGCTCGAGTTGGAGGAGGCCAGCAGCGCAGTCAATCAGTGCTGAATGGTCCGATAAAAAGTCGAAGCCGAAGATAAAGTCATGGGAACACTGTTCCAGAACAGAAAATAAAACGGAAGTGCTGAAACCAGCAACAATTAGTTGGGCAGTGCACATGCCTAGGATAATGGGCATTGCGTCATCAGCGACCCGGATAGCCTGAGATGTGGCAGGTGTAAGGACTTTCTTCAGGCAGTAACGAAGACGGTTGCTCATCACCGAGATATGGGCTCCAGTATCAACTAGCGCTGGGACAAATACACCGTCAACTTCTACGTTGACTATATGGCGTCTAGTCGGCAGAGTGAGAGGCTTTGGCGGAAATGTCGACAATGCAGCACCACCTCCAGAAGCTGTATCCTTCATTTTTCCGGAGGTATGCACCCAGGTCGGAAAGACGGCGATGGGCGCCAGGACTGGGGTGACCTGGACGATGGGCGACAACTTTGCGGCGAATGGGACTGGTGACTGCTTGGCGATTGTGAACGATGGTGCCATGTGGTTGTACAGTCCTTGGCATGCAGGTTCGGCTCAGCTTGTGGCTGGAAATGGCGAAAACTGCCGTCTGGACGAGGGTTGTTCGAGAACGGCATCAAGGATCAGCTGTGGCAACAGTATCAGGTGACATGACCAACGTGGTGACAAAAGAAGCAAATAGGCCGGTGAACCGGGGTTTGCCACTCTGCCATGTTGCGAGAACCTTGAGGGACCCATTGATTTTGGGTATGCACGAGCAAACAGCATTCGGTTGGCCGGGAACTGGCCATGGCGCAAACTGATTGAAAGCCAACATTGGCGAGTTCTTGAAGCACAGTAGCCTGAAGAAGGGAAACCATAGGAGCACATGTATCGTTGACAGGTGGGCACAGAGCAGTGGGATACATGGCTTCCAGCTCATGGCGCACAATCTTCGTTAGCTGCTGCTACCGGGCAGGTGAGTCCTGTCGTTCTTCACTAGACGATGTTGCAGCCGTATTGGGAACCCGTGCAAATGACTGGTAGATACGACGGCTTTTCACCGGCTTGAAACGCTTGCACTCCGTGATAACGTCATTAACTGAAGTACAGTTCTTACAAATCAGTAGATTGAAGGCGTCATCGGCGATACCTTTTAAGACATGCCCAACCTTGTCAGATTCGGACATTTCAGCATCGCCCTTGCGGCAAAGTGCCAGCATGTCTTGTATATGGGCAGCATAACCCTTGCTGGACATTTGAACTCGTGGCACCAACTCTTTCTTGCCAATGACCTTCCGACCCAAAAGTTTTCCAAAGAGATCTCGCAGCTCCTTCTTGCAGGTCTCTCAGTCATGAAGTTCTGCTTTGTGGTTTTGAAACCACACTTACGCTGTTCCCACCAAGTAAAAAATTATGTTCACCAGCGTCACTGTGGGATCCCATTTGTTGTGGCTGCTCACCCACTCATACATCTCCAGCCAGTCGTCGATGTCGGCACCATCGGTGCCACAGAAGGTTCCCGGATCACACGGATGCATGAGGACGAGAGTCGACACAGTCGACGCAGGCGTTGCCAAACCAGGCACCGTCTCCTGCGACATCGGTGAAGAACCAAAGTCGCAGCTACTGCGAAGCTCCATTCCAAGTCGTTACCCTGAACCTCCACCAAATGTTACTAAGAGAAAGCCTGACATACAAACGTATATACAACTATTTACATCAGAAAAAGTTTGTGGTAAACGCGCAGGCTCGTACAAAGGCCACAGCTCCAGTAGACAGTCTACCACTTCCTCTTCGTCTCCCTCTAGCGCATATGGGCCTGTCCAAATGCACCGTAAGAATATTTCGCGAGTTTTCTTTAACCACCAAAAAAATTGCCACACAGCATGTACATTGCCGTATTTGTCTGAAGACCCCCCTCTTTCCACCGGCTTGATTGGGCGTAAATGGTGAAGAATGCTCCGGTGGCCAGCAGCCCGAGCTCATGCACCCGATGTACCAGATGTTTAATGCCGCAGAATTGTCGGCTGCAGCTTTAGCAACATCCTACATAATAACTGCACGAATGTGCGGGCTAAAAAATTTAATTCGCTATGTGGTCGCTGAACTACTTGCCTTAGTGAAATATTTCATGTGCGGTGCTCTCGTTCGATGCACTCATGTGCCACCATGGTTCGCGTGTCGTATGTATATAGTGTTCCATTTATCAGTTTTGCATCGTTTTTATTACTTTTAGATTGGTTTCCTGTGTTGAATAAAAACACTGTCTCCTAGTCACAGCTAACGGTCTCTTTGTCATTTTGTTGTTGTTGTCACGGTGGTGTCCCACAGGGCAGGGTATTGAGCCCTATTCTCTTTAACCTAACTATGGTTGGCCTTGCTGAAATATTAGCCAAACCAACTCCCCTATCAATGTACGCTGATGATATTTGTCTTTGGTCTTCTGCGGTGACTTGTCTTCAAGTGAGCGCAAGAATTCAGTGGGCAGCCACCCGAACATGTTCGTATCTCCGCAAACAAGGCCTTAGTGTATCCATAGAAAAATTCGCCCTAATTGGGCTTATGCGTACGCCCATGGCACTGTACCCTGTTTCTCTCAATGGCCAGGCTATCAAATACCAGAAGTCTCAGCGCTCCTTAGGTGTGATTACTGACAGGGACCTTTCATGGAACCCTCACTGCATCTACTTGAAGCGGAGACTAATCTCGATTGTAGATATAATGAGGTTCCTGTGCGGAAAAACCTGAGGCACGTCGGTACGGTCCACGCTGCAGCTGTACAGAGCACTGTTTCTGGGCTTTTTATGGTACAGTTTGCCGGTTTTGGTGAACACATGTAAAACAAACGTTCATACCCTCGAAAGTTAGCAAGGCCAGGCTCTACGGTCATGTCTTGGACTACCACAATGTGCCTCGACTTGGTTCCAACACATATAATGATTGAGAACCTTAGGGCACATCTTCGACATCTGTGTAGCATACCTAGTCCCTATATAGCTGCTTTGCCAGCACAAAGACCTCAAGCCACATTTTCCAAACTTGTTGCAACACATCAAGGCTACCTTCCTTCAGGCTTTAAACGAGCAGCAAGACCACTGTTACCCCTATGGTGCCTGCAACAGCCACAAGTACGCCTCACAATTCCAGGATTTACGAAGAAGACTCGTCATTCAACAGTGGCTCTACATCAATTCACATTGTCATTACTGAACGAGGCATATGAGCAAAGAATGCACATTTACCTCGATGGATCTGTCTCAGCCACCAGCTCCACAGGCGATGTTATCGTCCTGGCCTTCCAAGCCACAATTACGTTCAAAGTGTCCCATATAATGAACTCTACGGCAACAGAACTTGCCGCTCTACATGCCGCTGTTAATTGCATCGCACAAGTCAAACCCCGAAAGTGGGTCGTTCTTTTGCGACTCCAAGGCAGCCCTTCAAAGTTCGCAGTCAGCCTTACGACGCAAGACCCATGAACAACTGGTGTTTGATGTAATCGAGAGCTCAACGGAAGCCCATCTGGTTGGAATGAAACATGACAAATAAGGACGTACACCGACCAAGTAAAACTTATTTAAAAGACAAGATGTTTCAGCTTCCATACAGAAGCCTTGTTCACAATGGGGCGAAAAAGGTTGAAAAGGCTGCTGACAAAGGGAATGCCACACTTCTCCTGGATTTCGGCCATGCACAAAAGAAAAATGCTGGATCTGCTTGACGACCAGGACACTTACGTCCGGCTCACCCGGGACCCTACCTTGAAGGTTGTGGGGACTGCGTAGTCCATTTCGTGCAGCGGCATAGCGCAGCACGTTTTGGGCATAGGAGCCGCAGCGCGGCGAGGTGGCTTTCGAACTTCGCGCGCGCGGTCCACCGCTTTCCCTCTCTCTCGCTCCTCCGAGGGCGCCGAACAGCAGCGGGACCGTAAAATACTTGCTGCTGTCCGCCCCAAACGGTCCAGGGGCTCACCCAATTGGTCTGTTTGGGTGGGAACCCGCATTCCCTCTCTCCTGACGGTTCAAGCCGGCCGAGCAGCGGCAACGCGGGGAGAAGCTCTTGGACAGCGAAACGGTGCGTACTGACTTGTGATTCTCCCGGTCACCCCTTTGGTTGGCCGGTCTTGCCGAAGGTCCTCGACCCGAGGCGGTTACGTACCTATTCGCTGCTACTGTTCTGAAGGCTACACCAAAAAGATGCGGCTCATTTGACGTGCGCGGTCGTACTGCGCCGAGTCGCCCTCGGAGGCCACTCCGAGCTGAAAGAATGTTGCCCCGGTAGCACGGTCGTTGGGAGCCATCCTCCCGTATAGCGGCGTGTTACCGCGTTTTTGAGATACTGAGTGTCCCCCTTGACTTGCGGGAGCTTCGGCTCACGGGCCCCGCGCCGATACGGGTGTAACAGATATCCCGAACGCCAAGGTGGTCGTATAATAAACGCCTTCCTTGTACTCTGGGCCTTCTCCTTGCGGCACTCTGTTTCGCTCCCAGAGGAGACCGAACGAGCGTCCACTTCGGGCACACGCTACACACGCGGCTGAGCTGATCGTCCCCCTGAGGGGCTCGGATCCTCGGACCCGCACGGTGGTCTAGGTGACTCCCGGCGGAGCACCACTATAGACCAAGACCACAAGGTACAGAAAGAACTACAGAAACTCCTAGCGGAGGTGTTCCACTTTGTTGCTCCCGAGCACAAGTCCCTCTACTACTCACTTCTTTGCCATAATGGTGCGCTCCCTGCGCTTTATGGCACACCGAATATTTACAAACCGGATGTCCCTTTGCGACTCATAGTGGACTTTACCCGTTCCCCCCTGTGCAAGCTATCCGGCTTTCTACACAGAATTTTGTGCCCTGTCGTCGGAAAAGGCATAACACATCTGCACAACTCTACCAATTTCGTTGAAAAAGTTTCGGATCTCATCCTCGACGACGATGAGGCGATGGTTTCATTTGACGCTGTGTCTCTGTTTACTTCCATTCCCACTAACATAGCCGTGGAAGCGTGTTGTGCTGCTATTGACAGTGATCCAGTTCTACCAGAATGGTCACTGTTTAATATCCCCGACTTGAAGGGACTCCTCAGGTTTCGCCTGGGCAACACCTACTTCTGTTTCAATAAGGCCATCTATAAGCAAGTCCATGGCACACCAATGGGTGCCTCTGTCTCAGTGACTGCTGCGAACCCAACAATGGAATGGCTGGGAAGTCGCGTGCTCGCTTCTTTTAGCCCATCACCAAGGATTTTTCTATGCTACGTTGACGATTGTTTTTGCATAATCAAGCACTGTGCTTTGGAAGCTTTCACCATGCATCTGAACAATCAAGCAGATTCCTTTCAGTTCACGGTTGAGATGGAGACAGACCAGAAACTGCCTTTTTTGGACGTATTGGTGAAAAGAAGCAACAGTGCACTTTCTTTCAACGTTTTCATAAAGAGTACACCCACTGGCCAGAACCTGAATTTCTTGTCTGTACACCCAGACGCTCACAAGAGGTTGCCTCCCTGTTGAGCCGTGCGAGCCGCATTTGCATGAAACCTGAAGACTTAAATTCCAACGTGCAGACAATGCATAAAGATCTTGTGACGAAGGGTTATCCCCCTGAATTCATGAATGCTGTGGAGCACCATTTATTCAACCCTTTCCAAACTGGCAGCGCCCGTCCGAAGAAACGCACTTCCATTCCTTACGTGCCCGGGATATGCGAGACCTTATTACGCGTGCTGTGTAAATATGATGCTGAGGTGGCGCAAACTGAGGCACGCACTCATTAGTGGGAAGAACAAGCTACGAAGCCTTTCCTAGCGTTGTTTACAAGATCCCCTATGCGGATTGCAATTGTGTCTACATAGGAGAGACGGGCAACATTAAACAGCGGCTGTGCCAACATCACAACGATATGGAAAGAGAAGAGTGGCTTCAAATGCTTTGGCAGAGCATGCAGCATCGACTACGTGCAATATTAACTGGATGAAATCTAGTCTAATCGGCCAGGAAAAAAAGTGTAAGTCATGTCTGTACCTGGGGTCTCTCAAGATACAATCTACAGAACACACATTTAATCGAAACAAAGAAACCCTCGCCCCGTCTTATGCACGGTGCTTGCGCCACATGCTAAAACCTATTTAAGTAGGCCCTTCAACCTTTTTCGTCCCATTGTGAACAAGGCTTCCGTAGGGAAGCCGAAACGTCTTGTCTTTTAAGTAAGTTTTACTTGGTCAGTGTACGTCTTTCTTTGTCAACTGGTGTTTGAGACCAGAGAGGTTTTCCATCAAGCCCTCATAAACGGACATAACATCATCTTCCAATGGCTTCCAGGGCACTGTGGCATCGTTGGAAATGACCTTGCTGACGATGCCACCCGGTCAGTCCATAAAGAAACTCTGACACTTCCTATACCCTTATCAAGGACAGACGCTGCGAGGGCTTTTCGTTTACTTGCTCAAACCAAGACTGAAACTTTATGGAACACCCAAATTTTCTCCAACTGCCATCTTCACTGGCTGGATCCTACATTGAAACTGCAGAGTCCATCGAACTTCTCCCGCCATGATGCAACTTTACCGTGCCTTCTCTGGTTAGGAGTGCCTTTTACGAAAGCCTACTCATTCCTTATTGGAATGTCCGATGCATCATTTTGTGACTCGTACAAATGTGAAGAGACGATCGAGCAAGTGTTGTGTTTTTGTAATCTCTATGAGATCAAACTCGACATTCTTCGGAGGGTGGTAAACCAATTAGATAGCAGACCATGTTCAAAGACTAAGATTCTCGGACCATGGCCCCACACATTGCAGGCTTACAAAGCGACATGGGCACTGCTACGTTTCATGAAATCGACTGGCCTCAGTAACCGATTGTAGGCCTGAAGTTATGAACAACCGCACATTTTCACACTGATAGTACCTTCCTCCCTCCCTCTCTTCTTTTTTCTTCCCTTAAACCCCTTCCCCTGTGTAGGGTAGCACACCGGACATGCGTCTGGTTGACCTTCCTACCTTTCCTTTTTTTTTTTTTCCTCCTCCTCTTCCTCCTGTTGTTGCGTGATTTCATGTCGCAAATACAGTGTCCTGTTTCAGCTACACGAAATTTTACAAAAAGGCGAATTTTGGGAGTATATTTCCTGATATTCTATCAGGTTATGTGTTTGTCACTACTGGAAACTCGGTATCGTGCAAAATATGAAATAATTAATAAGGATATCTTAAATAACAGCTTAATTAGCAATTATAGAGAAAATATTGCAATTCGGGAATATATTATTATATATTAGGAAAGTCATATTATTAGGTAGCTCAACAAAAACTTCTCTAAACAAAATCATCTTGGGTGCTAGAGCCTGCAGTACTTTGGACTTTGGCAGTGCGGGCGGCCCAGTATGGCAGTACCGAAAGAAATATGAAATAGTGGACCAGTGACATCGATATCACTACCCTCTCCATTGCGAGTGCAGACTAACAGTAGCACAAGCTTTTACTGGCATGAGCTTCATCGCGGCCTTCTCGTTTTTTGCACGGTGACGCCAGGAATCGACGGGGAGCGTGCTCTATTCTGTTTTGAAACTTGTGGTGGTATCACAGCTCGGATGATCATGTTTGCCAATAGCAGCAAATAAAGAAAGGCTTTATGGATCAGAAGGAAGAGAACTCGTAACTGCCATAGCATTGGCGCCCCCGCAGGTGGCGTTTTCTGATAGGGTGGGAAGATCAGCGTCGCTGACATCCTATTTAATTTTTGTTTGGGTTCAGGGCTGGCGACAGCCAAAATACTGCACGCCATACCATCTGCAACGATTTTTGTGAAGTTGTTGTTGGGCAACATATGACTGTCAGGCTTCAATTTGGCAAATGCAATATTGCCTCTAAAATTGCTAATTAAAACTTTGTCTGTACTGGCTGCCAAGCATTACAGTCTGACAGCAAATGTGTAAACATGCTTATCACAAGTTATCAGTGCAGCACCCTATGTTATTTGGTGCAAAAAATAAAACAGCCTGTATACCTAACTACATTAGCGATGTCTAGGAACGAAAGCAAGGGGGGGGGCGAGGGGGGGGGGGCAAGGATCCAAGGTGATCCAAGGCTGTGCTGGTGCTGAAACATCATCCCCCCCACTCCTTGAAAATTTTCGAAATTTTCACGTTCCTGACTGCACCTGGAGGGGAGGGGGGGGGACAGAAGAACTATGAGCCCCGGGTGCCAGATGACCTAGCTACACCTCTGTGTACAAGTGCATGACATCGGCTATGTCATCCGCATCAACGAAGCCATTCGAAGCAATGTCAGCAGCGCTCCAGTACACATGAACTGTGCACTGCCATAATACACAGGCTCGTTGTCGGAGCTTCCATGCTGCATAGTTCACGGGAACCCAGCTTGGAAGAAGTTTTTGATGCAAGGCACTTTTGTCAAACTTTTGTCAAAGCCACTTCATCGTTTCCACAGCCGTATTAGCGCGTTTGCTCTAAAGGAGCTTGGAGCCACAACAAGTTCGCTTTAAGTAAGACGCGCTGCAATAGCCCGCATGAAAATTCAGACCATTATGCTATCTTCATTCGCAATAACCAAGCATTCGTTATAACTGGGTCACTATAAGTGTGCTCCAGAGTACATATTTGATGCATACAAGATGCAAACAGTAACCAAACAAATAGTTACAAACGCATCGCATAATGCGATTATAAGAGGAGAAGTCTCCACTCTTTGGATTCTTACCTCTTGGGATTTCAATTCGTGTGCCAAGAGCTTCTTCATGGCATCTAGCTGTTCAGAGCAGTGACTCACTATTGATGGAAGGCACTTGACTCCATTGTGAGTTCTCCGAACGGCTAGATCCAGGCTTGAGAGAATATTCCTGCACATAAGCAGAAGAGCAAAGAGTAGCAAGGAACCTCAAGAACAAAGTAAGGAGTATAGTCACATTGTAATCTAGCATGAACTGCAGCACAAAACAACTGTAAAGTCTGTGCTTGGCATAGCTTCATGTTCCAACTCAGCAGCCAAGTTACAGGGTCAAGTGGACACGCGTACCATGGCAGCTCAAACCACAGTCTCGCAATGCAGAAGGAAACATGTTACTCTCCCAAGATCATGTCATTGTGCAAAATTTTTTTGCAACACGGCTGCACACAACCATATCCATAAAGATAAAATTAAGCACGAGCTAATGGCTGTGAATAGACAGCACAGAGCGTTATGTCCCGTTTCGTCTAGTTTGTTGCCTTTTCTTGCGCATTCGTCGCAGCCTCGAAAGATGCATTAACTCACCCAATTGTATTCATTGACTATTAAAAAAGAAGGCCATGGTGGATTATTCTCTGGCTGACCGAAGGAATAAATGTGCCCAGTCAGCATGCCGATCAAATGTAGGTGGATTTACTTCTTTAAGAACGCATAGCTCTAGTCATAAATGTGACAGCAGATGTATTGATGCACAACGATACCATAAAACACAAATGAGCTGTGAAGACGTTATGGCATTATGTAACACACACTTTTCCCTTTAAATTTGATTTAAATGATAAAGGACTGTATGGGCACCTGTGCCATGTAGGACAGTAATAGGTCCTTCACCTGGCAGTCGTCGAAGCAAACAAGCCAAACAAGTACTTGGTGTTGTTTGCACATTACATTAGCTAGCAAGGGCTTACATCATTAACAGATGAAAAAAAAAAAGATAGCTCTGCAAATATGCAGGCATTTCAAAAAATCAAATTAGAGTTTTAACTACCCCAAAGCAATACTCAGGCTATGAGGGACACCGTACTGGAATACTCTGATTTAACTTTTACCACTTGGTTTCTTTTAATGTACATTTAAATCTAAGTACACAAGCATATTTGCATTCTTCCCACATCAGAATGTGGTTGTTGTGCCAGGGAACCATACCTGTGACCTTCTGCGCTGCAGTAAAAAGCCATAGCCACAGAGCCACAGCAGCAAGTATTGCCAACAATTGTACTACATAAGAAATATGATATTTTTCCTATTTTCTCACACAACTATTAATGCTGTTTTGTAAAGGTCTCAAACATAAAGGGGCAATAACAGAAAAAACACTCCTTCAGACACAGTACCTCGTTAGCTCAGCATGGCCAGTGGCCACATCGGCCTTTTTCCCAGAATTGCAAGTCAGGGAGAAGCCCTGGTAGTTCAGCCAGACCTAAAGATGGGAGGTGATACACAGAACAATGCTTGCCACTTGAGTAATTACAAGTAAATAAGGAAAAGTACATTTGAAATATAATGTTCAAACACCAACACTGCACATACTATAAAATCCCGAGAGATAGCCGACCTAAATGTGAGTGGAAATATGAGGTGGGTTAACTTTCAATGTGGTGGGTAACTTTCACTTTCTTTAAGCCGGGAGCTTAGTCAGGGGTGGGTTATCTTTTGGGAGAGGGGCATCCCTTGGGATTTTACAGTAATTACAAAAGATAAACAGCATTTTTCCCTTTTAGAGCATGTGACATGTATCAACAAGTGCTGCTTTTCAAATATATTAATGACCATGGTGCCGAGAAACATAGAAAGGACATCTCAATCATTTTTAGTTCTCCTTTCCTGCATATCAGCAGTGACTTTCATGGTGTCGGTATGCATGCATGTTCATTCATTTGTACAAAAACTTCGAGGACGCTTAAGCTTCGCCTTTAAGAGTGGAACGTGTTAGCGTTATCGGGCCCCATTGTCGTCGACACCAACACCAGTTCTGCGACACAGAGCCTGATAAAAAACAATGATGGGCCAATCCCGGTGGCAGTGCAGGGCAGAGAGATTGCTCGTCCCCCCCCAAGACAGAGGCTACTAGTAGTGACTCTGATCAATGGCTCATACCACCGTAAGTAAGGAAGAAGGGGTTTGTGTCTGAATTTCTGCATAACAAAATTATGTTTTCTTGTATATTCAAACTACAATCCAACACTACCATGTCTGTAGGTTCTGTATAAGTTGGGCTTTACGAATTTTCTGATGCATTTTACTTTGAGAAATTCAATTAGTTCAGAAATGCCTATGCACCATGCGGAGGGCCTGCGTGGTTGTGGTTCGGGATTATTTTTTCTGACAAAACAATGCCGCCGACACCAGACTTCCTGCGACACGGGGCCCTCAACGTTACAGAGCTAAAATTCGCCAATTCACTTCGTATTTTAGGCGTCCATTACACTTATGATGGCTTATCAGACTCTGTGTGGCTCTCAATTCTTGAAGATCTAAGGCGAGATATTCAGGATGTTCAAGGATATGATTTACCCCTATTAGGAAGAAAGCACTTAGCACAGTCTGTATTTTGGGGCCAAGTGTGGTATGTTTGTCGGATTGTACAGCCACCATTACGGATTACTAGGTTCTTGCAGTCCCTTCTTGGTTCGTTTTTCTGGTCGGGCAGTGCAGAACTTGTTTGACGCACAGCGCTTAGGCAAGCACGCTCTCGCGGTGAGTTCACATTCTCATCCATGTCTGTCTACTGCTTGCTCTGCGATTTCTGCTCCGCCTGTTAAAACATGATCAATGCCCTGCGTTTGAACTCGCCTGCTATTTCCTTGGCACAAAAATTTGTTACATGTTACTGGGCGTGCACTTAAATCACAGACCACAAGTAGTAAACGCACCTGCATTTTACTCTACAGCCGTGGCATTTTATCGCCACATACAACAGGTATGTCCTGATGTAGACGTTCTCAAAAACTGTGTTGTAGGTACTATGTCAGCGTCACTGCTTCCTCTAGTTTCGCCAGTGTGCCGTGCACATTCCAATAATGTGTCGTGGGATGCGATAACAGAGTCATTTCTGTCTGGCCACCTATGCGACTTCATGTGGCATCAAGAGTGGCAAGCGCTTCCAACGCTTGACAGGATAGAGTGATGGGGCATAGGCCCATCTTCGCTGTGTCCCAATCAATCCGTCGTTGCCAGGGTATTTTGGAGGGCCGTGCATACTGGTTTCCATGGCCTTGGAGTTAACCACTTCATTACATCTGGTCACTGCTCATGTGGCCGCTTTGCGCAACTTTTAATTGCGGCGGAGGCCTTTTGTCTACGGCGTAACTGATGCGAGGCAGTTGCCACGGGACATCGTTGCCGCGCTCCGTTTCCACTTCTCGAAGGCTCCATTCTGAGCTACTATAGTTTCTGTCAGAGAAGTTGTTCTTCCTTGAGGAAGAAGAGTTCCATCGACAGTGGTAATGCCATTTCCTGTCGGTGGCTGACAGACGCGTATGGCTTAATTTTCTACCAGCCTGGTTCTTGTAGCCAGGCCATTAAAAGTATTCATTGAATGTGCATAGAATGTAGGTGCCCGTAATTTCGGTGTGTGCGTGTGCGTGCTCTCGAATACATGATCATTTTTGTATATACACATCTCATAGCATCACTACAAAATTTTGTAAAGTGTCTCTGTCACATCATCATTGTACATGACCATTGTGTACACTGTATGTATTGAACATCATTTTATACATGCGACAATTAGTTTGTGTAACTGTGCGTTTCCGTAGGTCTATGTTATATGTTAGTAAGTGAGGACTTGCACCCTACTTTGAAAACATGCCGTGAGTACAATGCTTTGTTTTTTGTATATGTTATCATCCTCGTGGAATTGTGCCATGGTTGTCTCTTGTTGAAATAAACTTTTTCTAAACACAAATTTGCCAATGTCATGTTTGTTTAAATGACTGAGCAAAGTACTGAATGGTTCATCAGAAAAAAGAAACCTAAAAAGGAAAGTGCAAGCATCACTGCACATGAGTGCACAAGCATTGAGGTCAACCTGTCCTACACTGGGCCTGATCAAGCATATGTGTGGTAACAAAAGGGCGAGGCAGTAAAAGATGGCACACTAAAAAACAGCGATGCTAGTGGGAGGTGATGCAGGGCTTCTTTTGAACAGTCACTACTCATGACAAAGCCTTTAATACTGCAGTACAATGGTACAGCAGGAATAATTTGCAAGAGAACATATAATTTACATTCAAGACTGCCTTAGGTCCCTGCATTTGCCCTGAAACCAAAATAGGACAGTGCGAGAAGATTCCTAAACATGAGTGCTACTTGACAATAGCAGACCTGCAGTCCACACCTGACTAACCTTCTCTCAAATACCAATGAAGTGGTCCCTTTCATACACCAAATATTACATCAAAACAACATTTCTAACACATTCTCAAAGATTTAATGACAACAAATACTAGTGGAACAAGTAAATGTCCCAACTGTTTCACACCACTGTGGCCATTGATAAAGTAGTTGTCATGGAGATAATGAGGAATCCAAGTTCTCAGCTTCAAATTTCCTGAAAGCACCAGCAGCTTAACTAGTGTATGAAGAGCTTACTTCTAATCTTTTAGTTCTATTGTGAAATTTAAAGCAGGCAACATGCATTCAAAAAGCATTGCTAAACAATGTGTTGTCACATGGTGATGTCCTCAGTCAAGTGTCGGCAACATTAATATTTTGACACAAAGTGTTCAACTTTCAACACTTCAGAAAAGTGAAGCATGTTGTGGACCAATGAAACAATTAAGCCTCAAGAGCCAGCAGATTTGTCTACTCACTGTGACCACCTTGACTTCAATGAGGCGCACAGAAAAATCTCTGGCAAACAGGTTCACCTCAGCCCTCGGTCGAAGTATGTACAAAAATTTGTTTGTCATCAGAACATAAATAGGCTCCAAAAGTCCTTTTCCATCACAGCACTTCCATGCCAGAAACATCTGAATGTGTCGAACAGCAAGCACACACAAAAATAAAAGTCATGCTGTAGTCTCTATTAAGCACAAGGCATAATATAGGATATTGCCAGCTTTCTAATAGTTTATCTCAATTTCGAGCCACGTACATGTTTGGGCACTCTATACTCCTTAGATAACTTGCACACAAACTCACTTTAGTGTGATGCAATAATCGAGATTTCTTACTAAAACCAAGGGCATCTACGATATCATGACCTTCAACAGGCTCAAGAACTATGCATTGTGAGAATAAAGCAGATGGGTAAGAATATTTTTTAATAATAAGGCCTTCTTTTTTGCATCCAATTCCACAGTTTAAGCCAACTAGTATAAAAAGTGACAAAAAAAATTTAAGTTATAGCTCAGAGTTCAGGCAAAAAGTCTACACAACTAAGCTTGTATTGATGAGCAACACGTTAACATTTGAGCGATGCAAATTCTGTTAGAGTAAAACCCCGCTATTGTACCACTTCACACAGGACGAAACGCCAGGGGGCGTTGAGTAGTGCGGACCTGCAAACATCTTCAAATGATTTTGCAAACATCTTCAGCGTCTTCAAATGATTTTGGTGAATTTTTTTTTTGCCAAATCCTGGAAAGTTGTGCATCATTCAACGCAGTTCGTAGCAAGGAACCAGCCCATACTGGACTTTTGTCGATAGGTGAGCTTTTCGACAATTTGAGAGACTCTGAACTAGCGACCACATTGTTCGTCGGCTCACCCTAACGGGCACAGCCTAGTGTCGGCGCGGCGTCCGTGGTAGGCCACAGCCTACTCGGCGTTGTGGGGCAAAATGCCTGAAGTTGAGATGGTGGAAGGGGGCGAGATCGACCCCGACAAAGCGAATTACCCCGGCTGGACCATGGCAGCGAACAGAAACAAGAAGGCTCGACCAGGGACTCCAAAGTCAACGGCCAGCACGGAGACGCACAATGGCAAGAAAGGCGGTTGCCACACGGCCACCCCACAGAGTGCAATGAAGCAGCTCGTGAATGCCTCAAGACTCTCGAAAATGCCTCGGGACCATATACGCATCATCAGACCAAGAGGAGGCCTCAACGTTACGAAAGTCAGTACGATTCGACTAGCCCAAGCTTTGGCCATGGCGGCGGCCTTAGCTCCAGGTGAAATGGGTGGAAACATCTGCCCCAGCGCTGCTCAGAACATTCTCGTCGTTTCTACGCTGGCGAGGAATAACGCGTGTGCCTACGAGGCCGTTCAGCAGATGCACCTCAGGGAAGGCAAGTATGACGTGGCAGCTTATTTAGCCACCTCGGACAACACATGCAAAGGAGTCATACACGGGGTCGACGCCGACTTCAGCGATGCTCAGCTGCGGACAATGATTGTTAACCAACAGAAGCCAAAAGCGCTCGAGATGAGACGCATCAAGACTACTACGACGGTGGTGGTGCTCTTCTAAGGTACGAGAGCACCGAACTACATCATGTGTGGCACGGGCATGCTGCCCTGCACGCTATACAGAAGACAAGTGGAAGTGTGTTACAACTGTGGCAATTTTGTACATCGAGCCAATGTGTGCCCGAACCCAAGTAGGAAGAAATGCAGGGGATGCGGTCTAGCCTCCCCTGCCGAAGATCATCAGTGTACGTCAAAGTGTGCCATCTGCGGGGGTGCTCACCTCACTGTGGACCGCAAATGCAAGCAGCAATTCCAGCTGCCCTACATAGTACAACAAAGATGACGACGGTGCAGGGGCACCAAGAAGTCACAGGCGGCCCAGCAAGTTCATTCATGTGACTCTAGCGTGGCAAGCGCGCTTGCACGTGCGCATTTGTTGACGCCAGTGGTCCAAATGTCGTGCCGAAGTGCGCCGCGTGCCCTGGTGTTTAAAAATGGCGGGCGGAGGCCGGTTTGTTTATCGTTGTCGTTCGTGGTTTTCTTCGTTATGGCATGGTTATTTTTTTTTTGCTTGTGTGTGTGTGGTAAGTAAATGATTTGCACTAAAAAATCATATATTAATTAAAAGAAAATGAGACATCCACCCAATCATAGCAATTGCCACAAAGGAATCCCATACGGGTTCCTCGTAAGGAAAGCACCGCAGTTGATGAAAAATTCGTTCTGATACGGGGCTCGAACCCGGGACCACCGCATTTCTGGGGCAGCCGCTCTACCATCTGAGCTAACCAGGCGGCTAGCAGATGGGAGGACGAAGTCGAATTTGTTAACAACTCAAAGCAAGAGTTTGACGTAATAGTCCTTTGTAGAAAACTCTTGCTTTTACCTACGTGGTCACCTCTGTTTCGAGTTTCAAACGTATTACTTGCCCAGAAGATGGCACGATCATCCAGCAAATGGAACAGAAAGAGAACTTTCAAAGGTAATCAGTATTCTGAGCAAATGTATTCATAGACGAACATGAAACACCAATGGGTCACTCAATCAACTCATCTGGTGCCGCTGCCCTAAGAAAACTTTGTCAGTGCTTACACATTGAAGACAGCAACTAACAATGCTGCAGCCTATTACAATGACAGTAATTCTGCATGTAAAGCTGTTCTGGAGGTCCTTGGAATTGTTCCAGGTCTGTTTTGTAATATTGCCCTCGACAAGATGGACAAAAAGCACGTTGACAGGGCAGAATTCTATGACTCTGCCGAGAGCAAGGAAGGACGACGGATAAAAAGGAACACTAAGAAGGGTTTTGGAGACACCTGCAAGAAAGTCAGCAGTGAAATATATTCTCCTGGGGCATTTTGAGCATCCACAAGCAGTATTCGAACATAAAACTTCAGTTTTCTCAAATTGAATTTTTTATGAATTTGTCAAATTCAATGTACCTTTTCTCAGAAAGTATTCATCTCATTCCAGTGAAACTTTGTACACATGTACTACAACCAGTCATAAATATTCTGAACTAAAAAAATCTCTGATGATATGAATGGTAACAGTGGAAAAATTTACACTGCAAGAAACCCCCCTGGTGGCTTTGTGCAAGGAGATATATTTTTTGGGGGGTGCGAACTCCAAGGTGGATATGATATCTCTTTAGTTCAGATGTAACCTATGGGTATTTAGAATAACACTGTGTAATATCATCACATTCCTCTGCGTCACTGCAGAAAAAAGGTACCTCAAATAATTAAACATACGTGAAATTTTGGGGGTGGGCTACATGACAGGCAAGCCATCTAGACACAAACAAAGTGTCTCGTGTTGTACCCAAGAGCATCTTTTGTAAACGCTTGAAATTTGATGCAAATATCTGCAGCCGTTTTTAAAGTATCACGTTAAAACTAACATGTACCATTTACCCTACCATACCTCCTTAAAAGTCAACAGGATGGATGCACACTTGGCGCACCTGGTAGAGGCCAAAAACTCCTTCGGGAGGCCTTGGATGTTACCAAAGAGTACTTGAAAGGAACAGGACTCTGTCTGTCACCATCATAGTCAGAACTACTGCTTTATAGATCAGATCACAGGGGCAAGAGACACCCTACCCCTCTCGACCAGATTCCTATTAACCTATACGCAGAATCTGGTCAGATGATCCCCAGAGTCGAATCGGTCAGGATTCTACATCTGATACTAAATGCGAAGGGAAGCAACAATCAAACTGTTGATTGTCCGTGTCAAGGCAAAGATGGAAAACGTGCTCCGATTAATCACACAAGTCTCGAACTGCAGAGGCAGCCTCAGTGAGAGCAATCTGCTTAGGCTGTATCATGCGTTCCTCATGAGCCACATTAACTACATAGCATCAGAACTCAACTGGTCCCACTCGGAGGAGGCCAAAATTAATGCGCTGATGAGAAAAAGCATCAAACGCATACTGGGAATTCCCACTAGCATTAGCGCAGAGCAGTTCTTACAATTAGGGGTTCACAATACCTGTCTGCCTCTCGTCTTCGAAGGCAGGCAGATGCATATTAATGTCTGCAGGTCTGGTCCCTTGGCCATCAATGCGAATGCCATCATGCTCTCTCACACCGTTAGGGCGACCTTTCAAGTTAGCCCTTTCCCTTGGAATGTACACCCCCAATATAATACAGCTAGACGCAAGGCATGAGCCCGATCTCTCATTGACTTTATGCACAAAAGCCTGCAATCAACTACCTATGTAGATGCTGCCCAGTATGGGCACACTGATTCATTTGTAGCTGTTGTAGCTGATCCTCACGGGAAAATCCTTAATTCAGCTTCGATAAGACACACCCCGGTAGCGGCGGCTGAACAGGCTGCCATCGCGCTAGCTATGAATGACCCCTCACAGCCTTACATCTACACTGACTCGAGGTGAGCCATATGAGCCTTTCTATCCGGCCTAATCTCGAAAGAGGCGGCGGCTATAATCAAGCAAAGACCGCCTGATGCTGTTCACACTATCATGTGGTTCTCGGCGCACATGGGAACTAATGTACATCCAAACAAACCCAATCCGAATGAGCTAGTTCATGACCAAGTGCGAGGTCTAACATTCTGCAATGGTCCTGACATGCTAAGCAGTCAGGATTGTGAGCATAACTCTGACCCTTTACTCTCTTTTCATGAAATAGTCAAACACTATCAGCTTGGGCACAGGCAATTCCCGCTCCTACACCCAAAGCTAACTAGATCTCAATCTTCGACATTGAGAATGTTACAAACGGGATCTTTCCCTTCGAGAGGAAAGTTTAGCCGCTTTGCTCCAGACATCGACCCCCACTGCCCTGAGTGCAATGAAGAATACTGCTCGTTAGCACACATGCTCTGGCAGTGTTCTGCATTACAAAATGCACCTTTTAATAAACAAGGGGACTGGGAAGAGGCCCTTAGATGCGGCGATCCCCAGGACCAACTAACGGCTGTCCAAAGGGCCTGCAAACGGGTGGAGGAGCATGGTCTTCCGGCCCCAACGTGGGAGTGGCCCATAACTACGACTTATTAGTTCCTTAGGACCTTAATAAAGTTTGTTAACTGATTGACTGACTGACTTCACACAGCAGAGCTTTGTTTGTAGCAAACTTGCATGCTTTATGCAGTAATAATGTGGAAAACCCATCAGAGTAAAGATCAACGACCTTGACAGCGTTACTATACACCAGATAAGTAAGGTTGGTCACTATGCTAATACTCATGCCCATGGGGTTCACAGCAGATTTGCTGCAATATCTGGCATTCTCTTTCTGTGAATGTTCAAACCAGCTGCCACCAATATGCAGCTTCCCATTTGTGTCGTTCATTTGTGGCGAGCTCAGACCCTAGATGACTAGCCTCGCCCCCCCTCCCCTGTTGTGCAGAAGCAAACTTCTTGGCGGCAGGTGGTGCCAGAACTCTGCGCAACTAAGGGGAACAGCGGAGATAGCGCAATGAGGGCAAATAATAACAATAAGGATTCTTATAGCCAAGCTTTAAATCTAGTGGTTCAGTCAGCTACAACAATATATGTCTGTGCGTACACACACCCAAGCGGCCTTGTCGCACAACTAAGCTGCCCTGTCATGCGTGCATGCACTTGGACACTCAATGCAGCACTTTGCAATGTGCAACAGGTTGTACAGATGCGCCTGCATTATACATGGTTAGATCTTGTTAGAACTGTAACATTTATTACAAACCACAAAAAGTCTCGCCTTGCATTATATTTGCGCAAACAAAGCAGATGCGCTTCTACTTTTACATTATTAAGGCACCATAAAAGTGGTGCCTTAATAATGAACAAAATACTGAGGCAATCTTCTTGTCTGGTTCTGAACTGTTTAGTGTAATGGAGTTTTGCACTAGCATAGGCATGCATAGAAAACCTAATGCCCAGGGCTTGCCAGTGGGAGTGAAAGCATAGTAAAGTATGGCCCACATAAAAGAGGAGGAGTAACAGGGGGCAATACCAAAATGCTCGCTCACTTCATGCACAACACTATACACACATGAAACATTTACTGGTAACAGCAAACATGAAACACTGCAACACAAAATGATCTAATACTCATGTAATGCTGCAAAATTCATCCAAACAACAAAGTCAAGAAAATTTTCCCGACACTTATCACATGACTGTTGTGGAAGTAATCACATTGAAGATGCACATTGTTTCAGAACTCATTTTTAAAGCACCAGTAACCATGCAGGACACTAATTATGAGTCTATTGCTGTAGCAATATTTCAAAAAACTAACAACACACGTAAAACTTCCTTACCTTGTAGAATTTCTCATCATCTGATTCAAATATCTCTAGTGTAAGATGGAGGAGAGCATTATTTTCTACCCTGAAAAGAAAATAATGATTTCAGTATTTTTTTTATGTTTCACATATACACTAGATCAGGGGTTCTCAAACATTCTAGCCTTGAGGAACCCCACCTGCCTTCCCAGAGTGCTGCAGAACCCCTGTCTGTGACGACATCAGCGTGCTTTTACTTCAGAGGCACCCTGCATGTCCTTACTCTGACGGTCATTGTCAAATATAGATAATGAGCCAACATGCTGATAGATTCTAAAGTTGCTTTCAGCTTTCAGAACATACACGTTCATCCTCACTCAACCCGCTTGCAAGCTCGAATGAAGTGCTTCTAGTGTGGACACAGTGAGACCGTGAATCGCACAGCAATCAGTTTTGAACACCGCTACTGCTATGGCCTTTTTTGCGACGACTACCAAAGTACAGAAGTGGTGGTATTAATTGTTAAATTCACTCTACTGTAAAAAATCCACTGAAGAGGAGATGGCGTCAGATTTCTTCTGGCCGCTTGCAGAGCTCTAGAACCCCGTTTGTGAAACCCCCGAGTTCAAGAGAACAGAGTTTGAAAACTCCTGCACTAGATAGAAACCAGCCATGAGCTCCAATATTTCATTACATGCTCTCAGACAACTGAGGTCGAAAATTCATATTCCCCATCAATTACTGCTACAAACAGCAACAAAAACAGCAACAGCTGCTGTAGCTTTTGAGGTATATGCACGCACAAAAAGCCCAGTGATGCAGAGGGCATAGCAGCCCAGAATGGAAGGGAATTTTACACCAGTGGCTGCTTTTCCTTTCATATTTCAAACATGCTCACACAAAAATTTTAAGCTGCCATTCCATCTAAAACACTACATTTTGCATGTGCATTTATCGTATTGAGTGATTATATTTTGTAGGCTTCATTCAGCTTTCGTTTTTACAGTTAGCAGGTAGGTGCTTTGCCAGCTCCACATATAGAATGGAAAATATGCTAAAGTGACAAAATTTCTTTTTTTCTTCCTGACAAGGCATTTCGACTGCATGCAATCATAGTAGCATTAAATTTCCTGTCTGAACAAATGGAGCTCACAAGCATGGCAAAGAGAATATAAGGCAAGCAAGAGAAAGCAGACAAGTAATGATTAAAAGCAGCATGCACAAGCTCTGAAAATTGTGCATATGCCTGAATAGCTGTGCTGTGCCTTGTTTCAACGAGAGTAACAGTGCAATCCAAAGCCCCATATTGTAAAATGTACTCTGTGTGCTTACTTGATATCAAATCCTTCTTTCTTGCTTGTTTCTACGAGCAGTTCTTGTTCAACAAACTTTGAAGACTCCGCTGCCTCTCCTTCTGTAGCAGAGCCATTGTCACCACTGTCATCACATGTCACATCTGAGGTGCACTTGCCACTACAATCATAGATGGAAAACACATCCTCATGCTGTTCAGAGTCATCTGTTGTCCTCCCTTCCTGCCTAACTTCATCAACCTCTCCTTCACAGCCATCTGGTGCGCCTCTGTCACTTTCCACAAATGCATAACATCCAGAGTCTCTCATGGAACCAGTCGACTCAGTCATCGCAGCAAAACATGCAACACCAGTCCTGCCCTTCTCGCTGAATGGGGCCCCTTGCGAGGAGTGTAGAGGCTGCCCTTCAGCTTCAACCAGTGCCCGCCTCAGTGGAGCACACACTTTGCCATCAACATTCGTTGCCTCGCCAGCTTCCAATATCACTGTCGTTACACCTTCACTTCCAAATGTTGACAACAGCGTTCTTGGTTTAGCAGTACTGTGGCCTCCTTTGCGTCGTGTTATCACAACTCGTGTCACCTCAAGTTCTAAATCAACTGCTTCACTGGAGTCGGCAGATGATGGTGGAACAACGTCTAGGTTGATAATGCGCCGAATGTGTTCTCGATCAAGAAAGGCAGCACATTCAGCACAGCCACAAGTCTCGGGGACATGCACTTCCTCCGCAGGTGATGCCAGAGAAGACAGCGTGGCACAAGAGACACGAACACTCTGGATGCCCGAGTCATCCTCACGAGAGCTGGTCGAGCTGTCTGTTGATGATATGGTCATCACAGAAACTCCCTGTAGCCAGGTGATGGGAAGCATTATTAGGTATTCACCCTATACTAGCGTTTCAGCACTAAAAGCTCGCGCTCAGCTTGACGACTTATCTCATTGCCGCCCGCCTCTCGCTGCTGCACAAACTTTATCATCATCCGCACCTTCACCGTATCTTCGAACCAGCGACAGCCTTCTTTCCACAGACAGACCATATCTTCAAGATAAAACGCATCAGTTGTCACTCAGCTAACTATGCTAACTCCTTCGCTGCCCGAACAATTGTTGCATCACACATTGCGACTCAAACCGATTTCGCAACCTTTCAGGAACTTTTACGCAATAGTCACGTGTAAATATACATCATGTACTGTTACTTCATACATTGTTCAATGTATATATTGTTTTGATCATTTGTCTTACCGTTCTGCGTGCATTGTACAAGTGTATTCATGTCTCATCAATTTGTTAAGGTGACAACTGAAGCAGTTTCGAGCAACACCTCGTTTTATTTCTTTAACATTGTGCCTATTTAATTCCCTTAATTTGTTTTCTCAGGCAGTTTTCTATTTTATATCAGAGTTTCACTTGACTAATGTAGTTTGCATATTGTTTTACTTGTGTATTCTGCTAGACATCGTACTCTTGTATAACTTTTGTGTTTTCTTTTTAATTTTGTATAACTTTTGTGTACTTTAGTTGTTTTTTTTTTTCTGTAACGCGCAAAGCTCGCATTTTTTCATGTATCGGTTCCCCCTATGTAATACCCCTTCGGGGGCCTTTAGGGGTATTATGAAATAAAAAAAAGAAAGAAATTTGAGGGACCAGCCATGAGCTCCAATATTTCATAACATACAATTAAGACAACTGTAGCCAAAAATTCCTGTTCCATGTACATTGCTGTTGCAACCAGCAACTGTTGCTGCATCTTCCGAGATTAAGCATGCATGAAAGCTCATGTACCCACACCCCTCGAAGCAACATCCTGCTCACGTCACCCAGTGGTGGGCAGAGAGCGCGTTGCGGCTCTTTGGTCCTCATTGCAGCACACTGGCTGGGTGACATAGGCAGAACGGACGATGCAGATGCTGCAGCTTGCCAGTTTCGCTTTCACATGCTCTAACACCCGAACTTCATCGCGCCACATTTTCGCAAGTACCATATTTACCCAAAATGAATGAATATATTTTTAAAGAAAATGGGTCCGAAATTGCCTGGACGTTACAATCAGACACGAAACCAAAACCACGTTCACGGTGTTAGCAACAGCCTACCATCAGACTAGTCAGACGCAGAGTCACCGTCGTATGTTTTTGTGAAGGTTGCTGTGGGTTCATTTCGAGCTCGACTACAATCTGGAGAGGTACTCTTCGATAACTTTTGCAAGATTTCGTGCAACTCGGCATCGGATGCATTGGCTAACACAGCTGCCAGCGTTTTTGGCGCTGTTCCAAGCTCACCACCGATGCACAGTGCCAGGAACGCTGTCAGCTGACTACTTGAACAAGTGCAATGCAAAGAGACTTAAAATTTCGTGAATGTGAAAGTGAAATCTCTAAAAGTGATTGCTCAAGAATACCACATTTGTTTGCTTGGTGCTTGTGGCCAATGAAGCGCCAACGGCAATGACAACACACCACTTCCATTATGAAAGTTCAATAAAATAAATTCCCTTTTTGTGAAGGTAAAAAAAAACAAATGAATAATTAAATGATCTGCCAACTTGTCTTACTACTTCAGAATGCTTACTTTATGCAGATGCGACAACAATTGTTAACACTGATAAATGCCTCCAATCTCTAAAACAAACTAAATAATGACCTGTCAAGCTTGGCAGCTTGGTGCTTCCATAATAAATTGCAAATTAATCCTACTAAAACAAGGTTTGTTGTCTTTCGCTCTCACTAACGTGTACATAATTATATCCTGCCAGTATTTTTAAATCAATTTACAATTGAAGTAGAAGAGGAGGCTACATTTTTGAGAATTCGACTGGACCGTCACTTGAAATTTCACTCACATGTTGCTTACCTGCAAAGAAAAATGGCTTACAGCATACATGTTTTAATTCAATCCTGTGATATATTCTCTCAGCCTACATTACTTTCGTTATACCACGCTTTTATTCGTTCCCATATTAATTACTGCATCACATCGTGGAGCAATTTCTACAGCAGCCACCTCGTCTCTCTTCCAACTTCACAAAATCAATGCATTAGAATACTTACCCATAGTCCTCATCGCAGTGATGCGAAAGCACTCCTACGTGCCAACAACATCCAAATGGTTGATAACACTTTCAAATACAAGCAACGTATATAATTATTCAAGCAAATCAATCAGCTTTCTCTGTTCTTCATGCCTGAATCCAACTTAGTGAGTACTAACTTGACAAGGTTTGCACGTAATCACAATTTTATTTTACCTTCAGTTCATACCAACTATGGCAAACAAACGGCCTGCTTCACCAGAATCTGCCTCTGGAATACCATACCACCGGCAATCAAAATCTCTCCATCAATTGGCAAATTCAAAAAAGAACTGAAAACTTTCCTCACACCCATGACATATTCTGCATAATTGTGGTTCCTTCTTTTACTACTTTTTCTTGTCCCACTCCCTATCATACCTACCTATCCGATGATATTGATGAAGCATGTATCAGGCGTTGTTTTACATTGCTGAAAATAGTTAATTCGGGTTTAATGGCACAAAAGCGACTAAGGCCATGCTGCGCCAGCCACAAGGTATTAGGCAATCAAATGTTAAAGCAGCAAAAGCTGCGTTACTTTATAGTCTGTGTGAAAAAACGGTTTCTTCTAAAAAGCTCAACAAGTCAGTGGAGGGCACTAGCGGATCATCTCCCGGTATTGAGGCAGGGTGCAAAGGTATGTGTAGGTTATAGAGATTCCATAAAAGCTTCCATCTCTCTGTTTCAGTATGTGGACATGTCATAATAATGCGCATTACTGTAAGTGGTTCATGGAACTTCTCGCAAGTTGGCAGGTTTTCGTTTTGAAGTAGAAAGTTGTGTGTCAGGTGTGTATGCCCAATTCGAAGTCGACATAGGATCACCTCACAGAAGCGTTGCTGGTGACTGCACGACCTCCACTCGCCAAGCAGGGGTTTTATTGTCTGTGACCTGTTATTTGTGCAAGAGTCCCATTCTAGTTGCCACTTTGATGCCAGGGCCTTGTGAATCACTCGGATACTGTCTTTGTATGGAAGTGTCGCTTGCGTTATGCCTTTGTGCACTGCTGTGAACGCGCATCTATCTGCTGCTTCATTCCCTGGTATCCCAACATGGCTTGGGACCCAGCAGAATCGTATGGTTATTCCGTATTTATTATAGGCCAACATGTTTAGGATATCGCCAAGCAGGGGTTCAGACGCGGAGTTAAGGTTTAGAGCTCTGAGTGCACTTAACGAATCGGTATATATGATAGCATTTATCTGCTTGTCGGTGGTAATTTTTTTTTTTTTTTTACTGCTGTCCATATCACATAAACTTTGGCGGTAAAGACTAAAGAAAAATTATTTATCCGAATGCTATTTTCCTAATTTTTCATTATTATTTCGACACCTATGTATTCATGTGTTTTAGAGCAATCAGTGTAAAATTCCATGAAATTTTTATATTTTTCTTGAATAGCTCAGAACTCTTGTATTATGTGTTCTTGTGGAATGTCTTTTTTCTTTAAATGTGTTAGTGTCCAGTCACATAGCTGTGAAAAGTTGTACCATGGGGGCAATCTTGATAGCCTTTCAGCAACCTGCAGGACCTCATGAACTTCTTAAGTCTGACAGTATTCTTCGTGTCGTAAGATAAGTGGCCGAATCATGTTTGGTTTGCTTGTGTAGTGTACCCGTGATTTGCACTGTGTTAGGATGCTGTAGCATATACAGTGGAACCTCGGTTATACGTCCCCCGGTTTTGCGACGGATTAGCACAGTCCCGGCGAAGCCCCCTTAGATGCAATGCATTAAAAACCCCAGTTATACGACGCAATTTTACGCCTGACCCGCGTTATACGACGACTCTCGTGAAGCGCGGGACGAAATTGAGGACGAAAGAAAAGTGCTGCGGGTCTCTTTCCTCGCTCCGTCTCTCCACATGCAGAACGCTTGACACCAATCGACCGGTTCACTCCGGCGCAGCTTTCTTCCTTGCCTCGTCTCATCGTTCGTTTCTCTCTCACCCACCAGCAGCCACCCGCGACACTCGCTGAGCAGAAATAGCGCCTTTTCTTCTCCACAATCACTTTCTCCCTCTCTTCTCATTGGTGTCACCTCTCGTCTCGTTGGGGAAGCGTTTCTCTCTCCCCCCACCAGCAGCCGCCTGCGATGCCCGCTGTGCTGAAATAGCGCCTTTTCTTCACCACAACCACTTTCTCCCTCTCTTCTCGGCGGCATCACCTCTCGTCGCATTGGGGAAGCGTTTCTCTCCTTCCAGTTTCCCAGCAGCAGATCGCCGACACGGTAGCACGGAGAGACCCAGGTTTATCGCACGTGTTCTTCTTCATAATCCTAGCGACCAGCGTTCAGCAGAGGTTTTGAGTTATGTGGAGCAACGCAACGCACGATGTCCCGAAAGCAGACAGTTCTGTCGCTTGGCGATAAGCTGAATATTATCGAGGAAGCGGAAAAGCAGCATGGAGCCACGAAAGCCAGCATTTCCCGGAACCTTAAGATACCGGAACCTTTGCTTAAGACGATCCTGGCAAACAAAGTGGTGATATTGCAGAATGCCAACAAGTTCGGGCTCAAGCGGAAAGCGGCAAAAGAAGGACAGCATGAGAAGTTAGAAAAAGTTCTCGTCAAGTGGCTGCATCAAGCACGGAGCTCTGTGATTAACATTGACGGCGCCATTCTAAAAGAAAAGGCGAACCTTGTGGCATGCGCCTGGACATCGACGACCTTCAGGCATCAAACGGGTGGCTGGATCGCTTTAAAAAACAAAACAGGATTCTGTACAGCCACTCCTGCGGAGAAAGCACTTCCATGGACGTTTCGACGGTGAACGAGTGGATGGAGTCGCTGCCGGAGAGGATTGCTGCATACAAGCCCTGCGACGTTTTCAACGCCGATGAAAGCGGTATTTTTACCATATGCAGCCTGAGCAAACCCTTGCGTTTAAGGGCGACAGCTGTCATGGTGGCAAGCAGAGTAAAGAACGTGTGATGGCACCCTTGCGTTTAAGGGTGACAGCTGTCATGGTGGCAAGCATAGTAAAGAGCGTGTGACGGCACTATTTTGTGCTAACGAGGACGGTTTCGAAGGCTGCCCGCGCTCATTGTTGGAAAGTTTGCAAAGCCACGGTGCTTTAAGATCTTGTGCAGCTACAACTTCAACAAAAAGGCGTGGATGAGGTCTTTGCTCTTCAGCAATTTTTTGCAGCAGCTGGATAACAAAATGGGTGCTAAGGCAAGGAAAATATTGCTTTTTGTGGACAACGCACCGTGCCACCCACCCGACACGTCCAGCCTGAGGAACATAAGGGTTCTTTTTATTTTTTTTTTTTTCCGCCAAAATGCACAAGCCGGCTGCAGCCACAGGATGCCGGCATCATTAAGTGCGTAAAGCAAGGGTACCGGAAGCGGTTAGTGCAGCGTTGGCTGGAGGCTATGGAGCGCAGCGAGTCGGAAAAAATATCACTGTGCTCGACGCCATGCATTTTATTGCCAGTTCGTGGAACGTAGTGTCGCGAAGCACAATCGCTAACTTGTTCATGCACTGTGGCTTTAAGCGAGAGACTGCCTCCTCTGCTGGCGACGCAACAACCTCGATGCCGCTGGAGGTCGATGCAGGCCTTGCCGACGACAATTTCGAGGATTTAAACCTCACCACGACCTTCACCGAGTACATGGAGGCCGACGACAATGCTGCGATCTGCGGAGAGGTGTCGCTAGATGACGCCATCGAGGAGGCTTTGCCTAGTGCCGGCACCGCTGCGACATCGGACGAGGACAACGACGACGCCACAGATGCCGTGCCTGTGCCTACCACGTTTGCCGAGGTGCTACGGCACATAGACGACATCCGGAACTTCATCTGTTCACGCGACGCCGCAGAGGACCTCCTTTTGGATGTTGCCCAACTCGAGCGAAAGCTCTTGGTTCACGGATCAAACAAGGTCTAAAAGAAACTTACCGACTTCTTTTAAAGTTCGCACCGGCTCGCGAGAATTGCGGCAGTGGGCAGTGAAGTGCCATAAAGGTTCGTTTGAATAAAGCATGTTTGGTACCTGTACTGCAGCATTAATTCTTATCACATTTACCTTTTTGGTACTTTGGGTTTCCAAGCCCTGCAGAGTATGTTAGCAGTTTACATTGAAGTTTCTCGTAAATCCATCGTGCAAAATAAGTAGTATTTTTATAGGCATAATTTATGTTCGGATTTTACGATGCCCGCATTTTATGCTTTTTCACAGTCCCAAGAAAGTCGTATAATCGGGTTTGACTGTGTGTTGTGGTGATGACCGAATTCTCAGTAGATAGGAAAGTGTAAGTGGTGCTCTGCGGTGCTGCAAGGAGGGTTCATTGCAGTCAACGTATAAACTTAGGACAGGTGATGTTCTGCAGGCACCGCTCGCCAGTCCTAGGCAGAGATTGTGAACTGGATCGAGTCGCTTAATGTAGGACTACCTAGCTGCACCGTAAACTACCGTAGTCGAGGATGCTCTGTACGAGGGAACGGTATATACGTAATAGACATGTTCAGTCAGATCCCCCAGTGCTTATGGGATAAAACCTTGAGAATATTTAGTGCTTTATTTGCTTTAATTTTAGTTGCGTTAATGTGGGCCAGGAAGTTCAGTTTTGTGTCAAAAGTTGCACCTAAAAATTTGTCGTCTTCTTTGACCGGCTGCATTGTACCATGCAATGTGAGAACTGGAGTGCAGTGTAACCCTCGCTTCTGGGAAAAGAGAACTGTAACAGTTTTGTGGGTCGAAAAACGAGAACCATTTTTGTCAGCCCATTGTGCGAGATTATTTATCGTTATTTGTAGTTGTCTTTTGAAGGTGGGTAGATTTGAAGCGCGGCAAGCCATTTACAAATCGTCGACATATATTGAGTGCATAACAGAGGATGGGATGATCTTATTAACAGAGTTCATTTTTACTATGAAGAGTGTTGTGCTCAGAATGAAACCTTGTGGAACGCCATTTTCTTGTGTAAATGTGCGTGGAAGTATTGTGCCGAGACGTACTTGAGATGTTCTATTTGACAACATGAAATCACATAGACAGTTTAGCATTCTGCCGTGAATTCCCAGGTCAGCCAGGTCTCTCAAAATTCCATATCGCCACGTTGTATCATACGCCTTTTCTAAATTGAGGAAAACCGTGAGACAGTGTTGTTTGTGTAGAAACGCGTCACATATTTCATGTTCTAGTTGCACGAAATGGTCAGTGGTGGAGCAGCCCTTTTTGTATCCGCACTGGTGCATGTTTATTAGGCTTCTTGTTTCAAAGATGAATGTGAGTCGTGTTTAAGGTGCTCTCATAGGATTTGGCTAGACAACTTGTTAATGCAATAGGTCTATAGTTGCTAGGGTATGTGGCTTTACCAGATTTTAGAAAAGGCACTACTACCACATTTTTCCAATTTGTAGGCATTACCCCAGACTCCCATATCTTGTTGAAAAATTTAAGTGCCTCTACCGCTGCTTGAGATAGGTGTGCCAGCATTGTGTAGTGGACACGAACAAGACCTGTTGCCGTTTTTTTTACCAGCAGAAGGAACTTTGTTCAATTCATGTATTGTGAGGGGGTTATTATACATTTCAGCTGAAGCCCCAGTGGTGGGCAGTCTCTTTTTCTCCGTCGACTCTTTATATTTGAAAAATGTATTTGAATAGTTTGCCGAGCTGGAGATGTTGTAAAAGCGTTCACCTAATAAGTTGGCCTGGCCCTGTAGTGCTATTGTGTACGACGAGTACCCTCCTCTAAGTTTCCTCACCTGGTCCTACACTAATTTTGATGTGACCATGCTATTAATTGAAGATATGTATTTTTGCCATGATGATTTCTCCGCCTGTCTTCAAATAAATCTTGCTTCAGCTTTGGCCTGCTTGAAGTTTAAGAGGTTGCTATAGGTGGGGTAGCTCCGTATGATTCCCCAGGCCTTATTTTGTTCTTTTTTAGCGTCGGTACCCTCCTTTGTCCACTAATGGTTTAGCTTATTGCGCACAATACCCGATGACTGGGGTATCGCCTTTTCTGCCACTGAGATTATGACCTCAGTGAATGTTTTGTTAAGTTCAAGAATGCTTAGGTCTGGCAAAAAGACATCTTCCAGTTTTGAGTTCTCCATAAAAACTGGCCAGTTAGCGAGCTGTAATTTCCATTGGCGCGGCCAGGTGCCTAAGGTTGGTGGTGATGATAAGAGTTTAATCACTGCGGGTAAGTGTTCACTACCATATGACGTGCCAAGGGTTTCCCATTTAAGATCATTAAAAGAGATGGTGAGCAAAAAGCTAAATCTAAACAACTGAAAGTGCGGGAAGTTAGTAAAAAGTAGGTCGGGGCACCTGAATTTAAAAGGCAGATATCATTGGACAAAATAAAATCTTCAACCAGCTGTACTCTTTGGTCAGTTTTAAAACTGCCCCAAAGAGTACAATGAGCATTAAAATCCCATACTAAAACAAATGGTTCCGGTAATTTATCTGTTAAAGTTTCTAACTGTTTAGTGATAAAATAGGTGTGGGGTGGAATATACAGTGAGCAAATGGTGATGGTTTTGTAAGACAGAATGGTGACAGCTATGGCCTCGAAAGACGTATTCAATTAATATTTCGGGTAGGAGTACTGCCCTGCACGACTATAGCCACTTCACCTGACAAACACCTGGAACATTCGCGGTCCCTTCAGACAACGGTGAAACCTTTGAGAATTTGACTATTTTTTTGGCAGAGATTTGTTTCCTGGAGACGCACTGCAACTGGTGAAAAGATGATAATGACGTCTTTGATGTCACCTAGATTGTGTATGAGACCTCTACAATTCCAATGGATAATAAAAGCCATTTTGAAATTGAAAGGTAAGAAATGGCACTACAAAAGAATGATAGGTTAGGTGTTAGGTGACATAGATTTAAAAAAGGCTAATAAAAAGGAGTGATAACGTTTAGGTTATCACTCAAGCGAGAAAGCGATTGAATCGCTTTCTTGCTTCAAAGAACAAGATTTTTTCCTTAACAGTTAGTGCAATTACTGTTCTTTTTTCCAGCAAGGGCAAGACTGCGAGTAAGCTGGATGATCTCCTTTGCACTTAACACAATATGGGGAAGAGGCGCAATGGTCAGATTGGTGATCGTTGGAGCTGCATTTAGCAAAAGTTGTTTGTCCTCGGCATGCATGTGAAGCATGACCAAACCTTTGACATTTGAAATATCGCCTGGGGTTCAGAATATATGGTCCGACATTTACTTTTACATGACCTGCATCCGGCGAGGTAAGCATTACGCTTGTTCCAAAGGTGAGTATAACATGTTTGGTCAGGATTTCTTGGCCGTTCTTGCGGATGACTATTCTTTGTACTTTGGTAACATTTTGTTCCTGGAAACCTTCCAGCAGTTCCTCATCGCTTAAGCCAAGAAAGTCTTCCTCAGATATCGCTCCCCTGCTTGTATTAAGTGTTCTGTGGGCCGAAATTGGCACTGTCGCGTCGCCAATACCGGTAAGTTCAGAGGGCTTCTCTGCTTGATCATTATCATTTAGTTCTAGGAGGAGGTCCCCACTAGACATTTTGCAGGCTTTGTATGTCGGTCCGATTTTGTCTTTCAGGCACTTGGCTACCAGGAATGGAGAGAGCTTTCTTACTGGCATGTTGCTTTCGCTGTGGACTACATAGTACTTGGGGAAAGATGGAGCGCTGCAACGAAAGAAGTGGAACGGTGCTTCGGTGCGGTATCTTTTCAGACGCCGATCATACGACAGAGGTTTGCGCTGCCATAAGAAAATGTGTATGTTCGGCAACAGCGCCGACCGCCCACAACGGAGCCCAATGAGGGGACGCGGCAGAGCTTGTGTACAAGCCTGCACAACGCCAGCTGTAGGCTGTCACTATAACCAAATATGGTGTACCCAAGGTAGGATAGCTACACCAGGTTAACCCTTGCCCCCAAGGAGACAGGAAGTAAATGAAAGAAAGAACAAGACAGGAAAGGTCAAAAAGTGAGACAGAAAAGACGGACTTTTCAGGAGAGAGAGAGAGGAAAAAGCAACTGCCGATTTCCCCCGAGTGGGTCAGTCTGGGGGTGCCATCTACGTGAAGCAGAGACCAAAGAGGTGTATTACCTCCACTGAACACCCGGTATCGACTCAACCCCCAGGATCCCCCTTTCCCCCAGACATGGCTAAGCTGCGCACGGTTACACGCAGGAAGGTCCAACCCTTATGTGCTTGGGTATATGGTGTCACAAAACACCAAACGCCTGCTGACGGAGACGGCCCTGCGGGGATTGCTGAAAATAGGTGCGACTTCTTTTTGTTTCCTTTTATTAATTTATTTTTACTATTTTTCACCCTGCAACCATCCAACGACTGCCTAGGAGTGTTGAATTACCTTTGTTTCTTACCCTGTCTAATTCTGGCTTTTGGTTCCTTTGTTCGATGTTCTTTGTTTCTTCTTTTTTTGCCTGCGATGTATTCTATTTTTTGTTTTCGCTGCTGCTGTTCTTTTCTTTCTTTGTTTTGCATGCAATGTATTTTATTGTTTGTGTTCGCTACTGCTGCTTGCTGCTTTAATTTTTCTAAACTCTCTACTATAGGAGGTCCCAATTCAGTCTTCTCTGACTATGGGGCCAACTTCAGTATACACAAATTCTGTAATCAATTTAATGCCTAAATAAAACCACTTCCAACTTCCAACAGCTGAAATTCTGCACATCCCATTTTTCTGATTCCTAACGTGGGGGGCATTCCATACTTTTCTTTTATAAGTTAGGAGCATGTTACATTCATTGGCAGTTTTATTTTTTAAGTTCAAGATTTTAGATTTCAAGTGTGAATCAAATAGTCTTTGTTATTCTATTCTTATTCGATTTAAGAATTCCCTATTCCGAGTCACTAAATGAGCATGATCCCTTTATTGCAGCATCCAAATTTGCTGCTTCAATTTAGGCAAGGTCATTTGCAGAAGGCTAATTATTTTACTCATTTCGACATGCTTAGATTTCTTTAAAATGGTGTACTGCTCTGTACTACTACACTTGGCTCCTTCCAATAGCACTACACTCTGCTAAATGCATCTGGTAATGTGCTTTTCTTTTTTCACTATGGTCACTGTCAGCGTGCATCAGTTACAATCACCCTTCTTCTGTTTTCCATTTACAAGCTTCTCAGTTTACCTGAAGTACAGTTGTCAATAGCATCAAATGTATCAAATAAAATAAATGTTTTTTACTGCCAGAAAACTATATGAAACCTTTATATTTAATCTCTTCAGTCCGATAGTACCCAATTGGGTATGTTGCTGTTAATGCTTTTCAAGATTAGCCCCAGCAGTAATTACATAAAGTATTCATCCCCAATATAAAGTCTCAGGCATACGGAACTATGTGAAAGTGGTTCAGGTGCACTATTGCTGTCATAAAGAAAGTTGAAGTGGAATTCAGCTTTTGTGGAAATTCTCACTATTTCGGTCTGGACCGTTGTGTAGTCATAGGTGCCGAAAGGAAGCCATAAAGTGCTTTTTGATAAAGGCCAATTGGCACAATAATAGAGGATGCTGCATCAGCACGCCATAGTGATGCAAGATGGTAGATCTTCATCTCAATGTATTAGCCAACAAAAACAGTTCTTACGACAAGGTCACAATGAAACGGTTACTTTCTCCTTTTACGTGGAGATGATGTTTTTGGCATCTAACCAGGGTACTTAACCAAATACTTGTTTCCTTTTTCTTCTTTTTTTATGTTGTTGATATACCAGTCGGCAATGTAAAAATATTTGGTATTCGATTTGATTAGAAAATTTCTCCATTCAATCACCCCTAAAAAATGCATGCAAAATTTGCAGATTTTTCACATACAAAACTGAGATGGTTAAGCATAATTTTTTTGTGTAGTAAACAAGAAACTGCTTTTGCTTTCCATTAAAGGCATACTGCCACAAAAATTCTAACTTGGAATAACGAGTACATAACCGTATTTACTTGCATAATGATCGCACCCCTGAATTTTGTCGCCAAATTTTATTTATTTTTTCTCTTTCCCGCGTAATGATTGCACCCCGAAGTTGCCACAGTGATATGTCATAAGCCAAGTCTAGCTAATGATGATCGCGCTTACTACCCTGTCAAATGCTGTCAAATTCTATGTGAACGACTCTTCAAGACATACCAAGCGATCTGCTCGCACCAAACATTCTTGAGCAGATGCCCCATTTCATTCCTTTCATCCCTTTCCGCACTTCCATGAAAAAAGAAAGCCCCAACGACACTTGCCTTGGCTTTATTATTTGTAGGCTTTATAATGGTGGTGGTCAACAACAACAAAAAGAAGGTGCCTTTCGATTCTTCTCATCTGCACTCGAGGGCACGCAACAAATCGCGAGCAGCAATGATAGTAGCCATGCTTACACTGATACGTTAGAAGTGTACCCTTTTCATACCCCGACGCTTGTAACACAGCTAAAATATTCACCCACCATTTAGCGGAAACATGCCGTATTAGGATAGTAGCAAAGACAAATGCAGCAGTTTTCGCAGCATGCCCGCCATGTGTTTCTATGTCCTTGGCAGCTAAGCGCGCCCATCTGTTTCTGTCCCCTCAAAGTGGACATGGCTATGTTATTACCGTAAACTTGCCAATATTAACAATATTATTCATTACTGATACAGAAGAAACTGTTTCAATGCACGTAATGTACTCGGGAGAAAAAAAAATACGCGTTCGGCTAGCTGCGCCAGCCACCATTCTTGTTTTGGTGTCCCGCACTGTTACAGCGGCAGCCGCCTGTTTGTTGAGCTGTTGTCATTCCGCAGCAAATGTGGGACGACAAAAAATTTGTTTCTTTTTGCGGGAAATTTAACCCATGTAATGATCGCACTCCTGAATTTGCGTCAATTATTTTAACAAAGAAGTGCAATCATTATTGCTGCTAGCTCACAGGCATCATCTGTAAAGTATCGATAGCCCCAAATGCCGCTTAGAACACATTTTAATTCAATTTTGAAGTTTTTGCATGCGGCGAATTAGAGAATGCAGCACCTATCAGTGCAGTCATCAGCATAGGTCTTATTTGTAAACACTGTTACATCACGAGTTTCGGCAATTGATTTCGGTGATGTGCAATGTCATTGACTTGTCATTGGCTTGTCTCGGAAGACATTCCAGCCCTGTTTGCAGTTGCTGTCTTGCAATGAACACACACGAAGCGCACATGCAAACTACTTACTCTTTACAGACTGCCAGGTTACCGATGCTGTGACCAGCAGAAGCAAAGCTGGTGGCAACATCTTGTGATGATTTGATCAATTACAATACATCTTATATTTCTTTTGTCAGGCTTGTTGAAGGAAATTACTATAAAGGTACAATACCTTAACGATTATGTTGCTACTAACAGTTCAGACCACCAGTTAGGTAGAACATGTTATAGTTGCAGTAGTACGTTTTCGTACTCTCTGGTTAGACGCTGTGTCACCGAATGTCGCTACCAGCATTGCTGCCCTACACCCCTCCAGTTACTGAGAAAATGACAAACAGTAAGAAGTTTGCAGACATGCTAAAACATGGCATAAACTCTCTAATGCTGGAATCATACTACATAGTGGACTTCTGTCCAACGATGCATTATGATGGTGCAGCAATGCACAGGTTTCCCACCAAACCAGTGTCAAACTAGCAGATGAAAAATGAGCACAGAGAGCATGATAGACAGTACGCTGGCATGGGTCACAGGTCTACGCACCCATGTGACAACTGCAGTTTACAAGCGTGCCTGTTATGTCACAGGGCACACAGTGTACTTCGAAATCGAAACCACAACTGGTCATGAGATACGAGCACCTAACTACACAAATTCGCGTGCTGGAGCAAATTAGTTTCTTTAGCATGATTACTGGGCCAATACCTACTGATTAAGCGCAAAAGCAGAACCCAAAGAATTTTGTGGAAGTACTGCTTCAAAATTCTTTTTTTTTTCAGCACATCTGTTCTTATGGCAAGATACACACAGCAGTAGAAAATGAATTTGCATAACCATCAAAATAAGGTGCACTATAGAGAGTAATGACAATCAACTATGTGTGATAAAAAGGCAAATAATCCAGCCTTAGCAACTGTTTGGAACATATTATAACTCTAGAAAAAATTTTTTTTTGGGGGGGGGGGGGGGGGGGGCGATAGCACTTTCTTTTTTTTTCTCTCTTTAGAGCTTATCGTGAGTACATAGGTACATTTCCAGGGATACATACATGCTTTATTGATGATGATGTAAGTTTATATGTAGCACACAAGTAGCAACGAACTTTGAACAGCAGAGACTAACAAGCGACATATTGTTTTTAGATCACAGTGACTTTTTCAACAGCTTTGCTGTTACAAATATCACCTGCTTCAGGAACTTGTCTGTATAAGCTTTCACGATACAAGTACCCCTTTTTTGTCCTTTTTGCAGCAAAAGACTTGTAACAGAAAGCTTGGAGACTGACAAGTGAAACTTTTCCACAAACAGAATTGATTTTTATTAAGCTCAATGCAATATTCATAGAATTGTAAATCAAGCACCAAATTCATAAGCATTACGAAAAATTCGGGAGAGTTCGTAAGCACGCGTTATGTACAGTGCATAGAGCAATGGCAGAAGTTTTACTGGTCCCTCACCTGAGGTAGCACCACAACATCTTCATCCGTATGGAGCAGAGACTGACGATATGATATGATCTTTGGCCAAGCATTAGTGTCATCTAATAGTGCATTGTTCTGAGGAAAATAAAACAAATGAATGTCTTTCAATATACAACAAAAATTGTATGGTGCAAGCATTACCTTGCAAGAAACTGCAAATGATTCATGACATTCATAACAGCTCAATAACATCAGTGCTAAAAAGACAAGCAGCATGGCAACTTCTGGAATATGACAAAGCCCCCCAGATTTCTGTGAAAGCTTTAACCCTTTACTGCATGCTATCCATTACAATGGAAAAATTTTGGCAATTCTTGGAGCAAGTTTAGTGCTTACAAGAAGCTCTTGTGCATATGTCAACTTCAGTGCACAACAGAACTTTTCTATAGCTGCCCCAGAAGGTGCCACAAATGACTGCCGTTACCCAACTCTGCTTCAAAGATAGCGTCCTGTTCTTGCAGGTAAGTCACGCGCATTCCCAAACCATTACTTATAACTCTCGTGACATTGCGGTTTGGTGCATATAATTGCCTAAACAGGATAAAAGAAGCCTTCACAGGCAAGACCCATAAATATTGTGGCTAGCCTCGCTTGCAAAGGCTAGATTGACATAGAAAAATGGAGAAAGTGTCTCTGTTGGTAGTGAAGCTTACCTCCTCAAATCATGGGACCCTGAACACCTTTTTATCGAAGTTGAGAAATTAATTCGAAGTTAAAGTAAACTATTTCAGAAATATTTTTATGTAAAAAGCACTTCAATGCGTTCAGCACAACTGGAATTATTGTCAATCAAACGTCCCCTTTGCGATGCTTCCACACCTTCTTCAATGCCTTGCACTGCGAAGGCTACAGCGAAGAGGGCTGTGCCCACAAAGCTTCGCCTACTAAATGTCGCCATGGCGTGCAGTCCACATTTGATTTTCGATGTTCACATAGACCCCACTACTTCCAATTTTGCCACATACCAAACGTAAGCCAAACATGGCTGTCCTGAGCGAGCTGCAGCGTGCTCCACCAGTGGACTCATCACGGCACCTTGCGGCAGCCACAGTATTTATTTATTTATTTATAAAGTGCGGACACGAAGTCCATGCAGGGTGGATAATACGTTATTAGGTCACAGGAAGTAAAGTAATGACAATACAACAAAATGCTGCAACAACAGGACAATAATGCTGATACAAAAAGTAAGCAATCATGATACAGGCAAGTCATTTCAGTCATTAATGGTGCGTGGAAAGAAAGTATTTAAATAGGTTGGTTCGGGCAAAATAGGGGGTTAGTGCATTTTGGTGATGTTGGCGAGTAGGTCTCGTTACTAGTGGACTTACAATGCCGGGTCGAGTGCCACTTTTTTATTAACCGAGAAAGAAAGCCAAACCGGAATTTTTTTCGGCGCAATTCAAGTGTAGGAATATTATTAGACCTCAATAGTTCAGTTGGCAAGTCGAATGTAGAAAATTTGTTGTAAACAAAACGGATAGCCTGTCTTTGGAATCGTTCAAGTTTCTTTATGTTACATTGAGTGTATGGATCCCAGATAATACAGGTGTACTCGAGCTTCGGTCGAATTAAGTAGTAATAAGCAAGCAGTTTAACAGAGGATGGGGCGTGCTTAAGCTTGTATTTGAGAAAGCACAGTTTACGGAAAGCAGAGAAAGATTTATTTTGCATGTGAAGGTTCCAGGACAGGTTGCTGCAAAGGTGGCACCTAAATATTTATAGTTAGTAACTTGTTTAAGTGCAGAGGAGCCTGGCATAGAACATATATGCTAACTAGCAGACTGCAGCTACATGTAACTGTAATGCATATCCACAGCCTTTGCTTTGTGCATGACAGGACTTGAGTGCACGCTCACACTCATATGCTCGTCTGGTCGTGCTACGTGGTGCCCACTAGCTTTGTCGTGCACCAGCTTGGCCGATGGATAGTAGCCACATCCAACTTGGGCATTTTGAAGGGCTATCAATAGCTCAATACGAAGCAACATCTGCCAAGACATCTAACCAGGGGCAACAAGTGAGCATGCACAGGCGAGTGTGCGTGTGGTCTCACCTTAAGTTTCACGTGGTTCGAGGCTAGTTGGGCAGTCAAAACTAGTCAAAATTAGCAAAAACCACCAGCTACGACATCAATAAGCAGGGTGGCCAAAGTTTAATTCCTATGCTGGCAGCCGTGGCCAAGCGTGAGCAGACAATAGTCGGCTTCCTCCAGAAGTTCGTAATTATTATCGAAATTCAAAAGCACATTTTTGCTTTCTGCAGCTTGTTTATTAAACTATGTCAATAAATACACACAGTAACAATAGGAAGAAACGCATTGATCCACACGCCCTCCTTGACTGATGTCCACTATTGGCCAATAGCAGCCGTGTATGGTAATCTGCTATATTGCGAAATAAAGCGTCCAGAAAAGAGTTAGGAGCAGGCTTCTGTTGAAAAGAGAGTGTATGAAAAAAAAAAAAAAAAAAAAAGGTGACTTCGCGCTCCACTTGCGAGCTACATGTGCAGAGCACAACTGCAAAATTTGGCCGAGATGTTCACAGCAGCGTATGCTATCCACAGACTGTGCTTTTTCACCATGCCCAAGGGGTGGTTCAGGACCCCTTTAAAGAACCAATTTGAAAAATTATTCCGCTATAACACTCCTTAGAGGGCACTTAACAACTTCCAGCATATAACCAAAATTTGCTATGTGGCCTGGAGAGGGGCCCTTTAAGCTTCATCCTAATACCAAATGGCTTCCTAACCTCTAAAGCACTGAAAAAAAAAAAAAAAAAAAAAAAACGAGAGTTCCGACTAAACACTCGCACCATAGCAGGTGTAGTTTCATTTTCAATCACAGGTTGAAATGCAAGAGAAGTACCTGGTTCAGGCTGAAAGGAATGTGTTCCAATCCTGACAGCAAGGTGGCAAGCAGGTCCAAGTACTGCATAAACACAAAGCGATATCGTACAGCAATGAAATATAACTTAATTTAACAAATAACACTTAGACAGTCTAATGCAAAGCATTAATAACAAATAATAATGTTAATATTACAGTACATGTCAGTCTGCATGGGGCTTCCAATATAATAAACATTGTTTCGGTACACGAACCGATTCCGCATTCACATAGTGATGAGGCCTATCAGCATGTTATAACACTCCAATCCATGCATGCCACGCAAGGTTTGTCCTGTTTCTACAGTCTTACTTGTGGATCTCTAAGGAGAGAATTCGATGAGTAGCCTTTGCGCAGCAGCCGCAAATTCTGGCGGAAGGACAGCATATAGCTCTCCAACAGTCCCCCATTCAGGCTAGCCAAGAGCCAAGCACGGCCATATCCAAGATCTGTGGACACTGACGGCAAGGAAGCAATTTCTTGCTGGGCTGCAGGGTGCGTGAACTTGCGCACCCATGGCCAATAGCCCCACTGGGGCTCTTGCAAACTGGGCAGGAAAAAGATATAGCACTTGTAGGAAACAAAAGGCTCCAAAACACAAAAGGTAAAATCTTGCTGCAAATCACAGAACAAACCTTAACTTCCAAGAAAGCAGACACACAACAGTTTAAATAGGCTCAAATGAGCGAACGACGTCAGTTTTTACCCATAGAGAAGCACCCTGTCAAGGTGTTCGCATAACCAGCAAGCTTCTGGAGTGTCTTCTGTCAAAGCACCGGTGCCAGCAGGCTCTGCGACATTCTGCACCTACAATCAGACAAACAGTCACAAAGCCAAACGCACTAAAATAATTTTAAATGTATGACGTGCTGTCGTGAAGTAGGCTACAAATACGGAACTAAGTTATAAAACATTTTTTTCATTGAAATCAATACCTTCGTTTCTACTGGTGTAAGGCTATCGTTGCAAAGTTTTTCCAAATTGTCGAACACTACAGTGTGAACCGCTAAAGCAGTTTTTAGCTTATCTCTCTGGAATATCTTTGGGTTAAAGAAATCTATAAACGTTCGTGCGCTCAGCTGAGTTTATTAAATGACAGAGACGCTGTCTGGTGTTTAGTAAACAGCACACGTCAAAAAGTTGTCAAGCGCATACCTGCTTTATAGCCTCTTGAAGCGCTGTCAGAAGACAGTTTTTTGCGTCGTGGTCGGAAGAGCCGAGCTGCTTAACATCGAAAACAGGAACGATCCCAAATCGCGACATGGCGCCTAAGTGATCATTTGACAGCAAACACTGCGGTCAACATTTGCCAAGTGAACAACATAAGTGACACACCAAAGCAGCCGCTCGACTAACACCACTTTCACATGTACAACAGCTTCCGGGTGTTTTGGAAACTACTCTCTCTAGGCGGGACACGGCGCAAGGCTCACCAACTGAACATCAATCGAACTCTCCGCACCACTTTCCGAGACGGTTACTTTCGAGCCACGCTCGTGCATTATATGACAGACGTTATCTGAGCTAACAGACGCCCCGCTGGCCTCAGGAGCGTTCGAGTGGTACATTTATAACTTCACGATAGTTTTATCTACAAGTCCTAAAGTGCTTACAGCCGATTTTAAGTGACGCTTATTTTTCTTTCCGCATGTCGCACAACAAAACAAAACTTGATTTCCGAGACCAGCGTCCCCCTGCCGACGCCTAGCTCAAGCTCTGCTCATAAAATTGCTTTATAAGCAACCAACATAAAACTAAGCATTAGTTACAAACACTTTTTTGTAAATGAGATAATAGAGTTGTATTTTGCATAGGTATTTTGTTCAGTGCATTTTATTCACAAGTTCCCACGAAGCCATGGACAAGCCAGCCGAGCCACAGCCGCGAGAGTTCAAAGGTTTGAAACGTAAAAATGCGCAAAGTTGGTTCTTTAATCTATGCATAGCCCATAGAGAAAGAAAATTTCTTTCTTAATTTTTTTCTCTATGCGTAGCCTCTGAAGTTTCTGCGTATTCTATGGTTTCTACAGCACGTGCCAAAGTTGCCTAGCCGCTTATCCCGGAAGCACCTTTAAGCACGTTCTAATGGTTTAACATCTGAGAGGTAACGGACTTAGCTGCGTTATACTTTTTTTCTTATAATTTGTGGAAACGTGCAATGGGAATCTATGTGACGGTCAACTTGGACGTTGAGCCGCTAACTGCCGAGCTTTTTTTCCCGCTCGGTCTTTCCGCTGGAAGCTCCGTCGACCTGATAGTTGCCCCTCCGTCCCAACCAAAGGCGGACGGCAACAAAAGCTCGTTTTCCCTGTGTCATGCCCTTGTGTGCGGTAGGAAGGTTCCCATTGCCAGGAACAACTTCGACAAGAGTTTTGAAGCTCCTTCCGTTCCAAAGGGTCTGTGCGTCCGCTCGCCCCTAGTCAACGGACAGCGCATATGTCAGTTAAAAAATGTTCGTAAGGGGGCATCGGAACGACCGTGTTCACCATCAGCTGCTGCGTCGACCAAATCAGCAGCGATAATACCACAAACGACGTTAGCGTCCGCTGACAGTGTTGACACGATCGTCGCGGACGACCCCGAAGAGTGCAAAAAAGCCCTCGATGACATCATGAAGTCTGGAGAGCCTGAGACCAAAACAGTATTTGTGTGCACCGAGTGTCCCCACCGCACTTTCGACAAGGAAGATGCGGTGGAGCATTGCAAGTCACATCTCGCTTCCAGCGGCACAGCGGATGCACCGAGTACGGCGAAGGCCTTGCCAAGGTTTCCAACGAAGCGCGAGAGGCCTCCCAAAAAGAGGTTTCACTGCAGTACGTGCACCAAGTCATTTCCCTCAAAACAGTCTTTCCAGACGCACCTGCTCAACCACACAAGCCGTGGCTCAACGCTTCCTTTAGTGACTGTGGTAAAACGTGCTAGTGACGCGCCGCTCATGAAAGAGTCGGTAAACTGCTTACAGAATCCTGTTTTAAAGGCCACGTCTGATTGCCCACAAACATTGCCTTCTCGTGCTCTTGAAGGGTATGCAGACCCAGCGCAAAATGCACCGATTTTAGGCGATTCCATCATTAACGAGGACACTGTATTTAGGTGTTTGGGATGTGCTGGAAGGTTTGCATCACTGTCTGATCTCGATGCCCATCGTCAGTCTGTGCATTCAGATTCACATTTCTGCCATGTCTGTGGGGAAGTGTTCAGCGAGGCATTTAACCTGGAATCGCACGTGTCAGAGGCTCATGGAAAAGGCATCTGCTTTTACTGTACACTCTGCCTGATGGTCTTTGTTGGCGAGGAATCCTTCAAGGACCACAAGGCGCAGTGTGGTGTTGCCTGTGCTACATCCAAGCGCAAAAGACGTGAATTTATCTGCTCCCGCTGTTCTTTCATCACTGATGCTTACTCCAAGTTGTGTGACCATGTGGTCGAGAAGCACCCTAATGTGGCAGTGCACCAGTGCGAACAATGCCAGAAACCTTTCCTCCATAGTGCCATGCTTGAGCATCACTGCAAAACAGTTCACAAGAAGACAGATCAACAAACAGCCAGAGAGAATGTAAATGAGAAGAACTCAACGACGCGTCTCTATCCGTGCACCTTCTGTGACCGTGTGTTTAGGAGCCACAGAGGCATCCAGGCGCACACAAACATTCACAAGAACCTCCGGCCATACGAGTGCCGCAAATGCGGTGCCTCACTAACATCAATGACTAACCTTAAAGCACATATGGTCAGTATCCATGGCAACCCTGGTGACAACGCAAAGTGCCCTCACTGCCCTAAGGTCAGTTATATTTTTTGCTTGCCTGATTGTTCATTACAGTGCCCTAGTGTTACTGCAGATCATCTGCACAAAATTTATTGTTGTCGCCACTGCATAATCAATAAATTTTGCATAATATGTGAGTTAGTATGGGGGTCACCACATAGCTGAAACCACTTTAAACATTGATCACTTTTATGTATTCATTAGCAATATTCCTTGTTTGTCCAATAAATTTCCCTGAAAACAGTTTTGATGTTTAAGTTTGAGTAGAATATTTCTCAGACTAATGCAGTAGCATGATTCTACTGGAAAGCGACTGAAAGAATGGATGAACAGCTGGCTTTTGTTGATATTGTTACGTAGGAAGACGCAGACGAAAAGCTATGTACAAGTATATTTACAAGAAAATACGCTGCGCTTGGCCAAGAGGCAACAGCCCGCGCTAGCTTCTCATCGTCGTCGTCGTCTTCGCACTGCTCGCCTTTTCGTGATCGCACATATTGTTCCGTAGCACTACCCCCGGCTGCAAAAGCGCCGTCCCGGAGCGACTAAAGATCGGACTCGGAAGCAGTGTAGTAGGCCTTGAGCCTACTGACATGTACGACATCACTTGATGCCAGAAGAGAGGACGAGGTTGAACCCACAGGAGCAATTTCGTAAGTCACAGGCGTCACCTGGCGCAGCACGCAGTAGGGCCCTGTGTATCGCGAAAGGAGCTTCTCTGAAGGTCCGACGTGACGGGAGGGCGACCACAGAAGCACGAACGCACCAGGCGAAAACTGTACGTCACGATGGCGGGCGTTGTAATGACACTGCTGAGTGGCTTGTGAGCCCGTCAGTCGAGCATGGGCAAGCTGCCGTGCATGGTCGGCAAGGGCGATGGCGTCGCGCGCATACTCGCTTGTTGAGATCGCAGCAGGAGGAAGTGCCGTGTCTAGGGGCAAGGTAGGTTCGCGACCGTACAGTAGATAAAATGGAGAAAATCCGGCGGTGTCGTGCCGGGAAGAATTGTACGCAAATGTTACGTAAGGAAGGGCAATGTCCCAGTCGTGGTGGTCTTTGGAAACGTACTTGGACAGCATATCAGTAAGAGTACGGTTTAACCGCTCTGTCAGGCCATTGGTTTGAGGATGGTATGAGGTAGTCAGTTTGTGCTGGATGGAGCAGGAACGCGCAATGTCAGCGATAACTTTCGAGAGAAAGTTTAGACCACGGTCAGTAAGCAGCTGTCGCGGGGCGCCATGAAGCAAGATAATGTCACGCAAGAGAAAGTCCGCGACGTCAGTGGCGCAACTGGTAGGGAGAGCCCGAGTGATAGCGTATCGGGTGGCGTAATCAGTCGCGACTGCTACTCATTTGTTCCCAGAGGATGACGTGGGAAAGGGACCGACGAGGTCTAATCCAACACGAAAGAACGGTTCTACAGGGACGGTGATCGGCTGGAGATGACCAGCAGGTAGCACCTGAGGTGTTTTCCGACGCTGGCAGGGATCACAGGCAGCAACATAGCGTCGAACGGAGCGAGCGAGACCAGGCCAATAGAAGCGGCGGCGGACGCGGTCGTACGTGCGGGTTACCCCAAGATGCCCTGCAGTGGGTGCGTCATGCATCTCCAAGAGCACAGTCTGTCGTAGCTGTTTTGGCACGACAAGAAGAAGATCAGAGCCGTCAGGGAGGAAATTCCTTCGATACAGAATGCCGCCCTGGAGGACATATCGGCGAACGGATGCGTCGGTAGGTATTGAGCGCAGACGCTCGATAAGTGCTCGCAGCGATAGGTCATGGTACTGCTCATCGGCGATGTTAGCGAAGGCAGACACAGAGAAAATGCCATTAAAGCTACTACTGTCGGCGGCGTCAGGCTCGTCGACCGGGTAGCGAGACAGGCAGTCAGCGTCCTTGTGTAGACGGCCAGATTTATAGGTGACAGTATACGAATATTCTTGGAGGCGTAAGGCCCAGCGACCAAGTCTTCCTGTAGGATCTTTCAGTGAGCATAACCAGCAAAGCGCGTGATGGTCTGTGACAACGGAAAAGGGTCGGCCATAAAAGTATGGGCGGAATTTCGCAACCGCCCAAACTACGGCCAGACACTCACGCTCAATGATGGAATAGTTGCGCTTTGGGGTAAGAGGAGCCTGCTGGCGTAAGCGATAACACGGTCGTGGCCATGCTGGCGTTGTGCCAGTACTGCGCCAATTCCGTGACCGCTGGCATCAGTACGGACTTCGGTAGGCGCAGAAGGATCGAAATGGGCCAGAACGGGAGGCGTTGTGAGAATGTCGATTAGATGTGAGAATGCAGAGGCCTCGTTATCGCCCCACTGGAAAGGGGCGTCTTTTTTCAAAAGCTCGGTTAGTGGTCGTGCTATGGCGGCGAAATTTCTCACGAAACGGCGGAAGTACGAACAAAGGCCGATGAAGCTGCGCACATCCTTGACACACTTCGGAACAGGGAAGTGCACAACAGCATGGATCTTGCCTGGGTCCGGTTGCACTCCGTTCGCGTCAACAAGATGCCCAAGGACGGTAATCTGGCGACGGCCGAATTGACACTTCGATGCGTTGAGTTGCAGACCGGCTCGACGAAAAACGTCCAGGACTGCTGAGAGGCACTCGAGGTGCGTAGCGGACGTTGGGGAGAATATGATAACGTCATCCAAGTAGCACAGGCACATGGACCATTTGAAACCGTGAAGAAGGGAGTCCATCATGCGTTCAAAAGTGGCAGGGGCGTTACATAGACCGAACGGCATCACTTTGAATTGATAAAGACCGTCGGGTGTTACAAAAGCAGTCTTCTCGCGGTCGAGATCGTCCACGGCAATCTGCCACTAGCCGGAGTGAAGGTCAATAGAGGAGAAATAGCGAGCACCGTGGAGGCAGTCAAGGGCGTCATCAATTCGAGGTAGGAAATACACGTCCTTTTTGGTAACCCTGTTAAGGTGCCGATAGTCCATGCAAAAGCGCCATGAGCCATCCTTCTTTTTGACCAGTACAACAGGTGACGCCCATGGACTATATGATGGTTCAATAATGTTCTTGGCAAGCATTTTGCGAACTTCTGCGTGAATAACTTGACGCTCAGCTGGTGACACTCGATACGGGCGGCGATGAATAGGAGGGGCATCGCCGGTATTAATGCAATGTTTGACAGCTGTAGTTTGGGCCAAAAGACGATCGTTAAAGTAAAAAATATTGTGGTAGGAAAACAGAACGCGGTAGAGTTCACGAGCGTGCTCGGACGGCAAGTCGGGCGCAATCATTTTCTGTAAGTCAGCGATGGTACAATTTGCCAACTGCGATGGTAGAGGAGCATCGGATGAAGTGTCGTCTACTGCAATGGATGCCACTGAGTGATCCGCGAATGAGCAAAGCTGGGCCAGAGACATCCTGCGTGGGAGCACTTGTGTCGTCAAGCCAAAGTTGACCACTGGCAGGCAGACGCAATTCGCCGTAATAGATAAAACTGTATGAGGTACTGTGATCCCGTGTGTAAGGAAGACGTCTTGCATAGGAGCCGCGATGTAGTAACCGTCGGGGACTGGTGGGGAAGACACTAGGTCAACGTAGGTCAGTGCTGAAGGTGGCAAACGAACGAAGTCGACGGAACTGAGGCGACTGGGGTGTGGTTCAGCAGGATCCAGAACAGGCAGGTCAAGGCGGAGAGTACTGGCGGAACAATCGATGAGAGCAGAATGCGCGGAGAGGAAGTCTAAGCCGAGGATGATGTCATGGGGACAGTGGGCGATGACTGTGAATAGCACGATTGTTGAGCGATCGGCGAAGGAGACGCGGGCGGTAAACATACCAATTACGGGGGCTGTTCCGCCATCGGCGACACGGACAACAGGCGTCGTGGCGGGCGTGATAATTTTCTTGAGCCGGTTACGAAGGTCAGCGCTCATTACGGACAAATGCGCCCCAGTGTCTATGAGTGCAGACACAGAAACACCGTCGACTTGCACATCAAGAAGGTTCAGATGAGTGGGCAACGTCAGTAGAGGATTTGGCGGCATAGGGAGCAATGCAGCGTCACCTCGAGGCGCTGCATCGTCTAGTTTTCCAGCTGGGAGCGGCGTCCGAAGGGAGTCGGCGAATAGGAGCGACGGGGCTGGGGAGAGCGAGATTGTCGTTGTTGGGGCGAAGGCGAACGAGAATAGGAGCGGTTCGGTGCAGGAGAATCAGCGGCGGCGTTATCGGAGCGTGCGGCATAGGGACGAGAAGGGCCACCTGGGGGGCGAGAGTAGGCGGTATAAGTAGACCGGGTCGGGGAACTCCAGCGACTGCAACAGTGCCGAGAAATGTGCCCGATTCGATGGCAGTGGAAACAAATGGGCTTGTCGTCAGCAGTACGCCATTCAGATGGGTTGCGGAAACGTGGTGGGTAAGAAGGTGCGGGACGGGGCGGAATCGAAGAAGCCGGGCGGGTATCAGGACGATGGACCGAGCAGATGGTGTGAAGACCCATGTTTTCGAACTCTTGGCGGACGACTGCCTGGATCAGTGAGACCGTGACTGCAGATGTGTTGGTGGGACTGGAGTCGAAGGTAGCCGGATAGGCGGCCTTGATCTCACGTCGGACGATCCTGGTAACATCGGCAGTGTTGTTGGGACGAGGAGTGTCGGCACAGGAAGATGTCGCTGGGGTGTTGGGCAGACGGGCAAACTGCTGGTCAATACGTCGGCTTTTAGCGAGTTCCAGGCGGCGGCACTCCTTTATAGCAGCATCCACCGTCGCTACGTTGTTGCAAACGAGCAAGTTGAAGGCGTCATCGGCAATGCCTTTGAGGATGTGGGCAACCTTGTCTGACTCAGTCATGTGGGTGTCAACTTTGCGGCACAGAGCCAAGACGTCCTGAATGTACGTGACATAGGGCTCTGTTGACATCTGCACACGGCCGGAAAGCGCCTTCTGCGCGGCAAGTTGGTGACTGTAGGGGTTGCCGAACATGTCCCGAAGCTGTGTCTTAAGTGAATCCCAACTGGTGAGCTCATCTTCGTGCGTGCGATACCAAACTCTAGGTGTGCCACCGAGGTAAAAGACTACGTTGGCGAGCTTAATAGTAGGGTCCCACCGGTTATTGCGGCTGACGTGTTCATACAGGCTGATCCAGTCATCGACGTCTTCCCCATCTTTGCCCGAGAATACGCCAGGATCACGGGGAGCGGGGAGAGTGATGTAGGTCGTCGAAGTGGCAGCAGGTGTCAGAGCCGGAGCAGTCCGGTTGTCGTCGCCGGGAGCCATGAAGGAAGGCTCGACGTACCGTCCACTGCGAAGCTCCGTGACGAGGTACAGGGAACGTCCACCTCCACCAGATATGTTACGTAGGAAGACGCAGGCGAAAAACTATGTACAAGTATATTTACAAGAAAATACGCTGCACTTGGCCAAGAGGCAACAGCCCGCGCTAGCTTCTCATCGTCGTCGTCATCTTCGCACTGCTCGCCTTTTCATTATCACACATATTGTTCCGTAGCAATATAATAGCGACCACCTTTCTTACCATTCCTCTCCCACCATTTGTCACTGACAGCTCATTACAGATATGATCCATTCTTTATTAAAGAAAAAATAAATTTGTGCTCAGAATTTAACTGTACTGAAAATGGCATAAAGCAGGCGATGCCAAGAAATGATAAAGGTTACTTCACTTTTCTGTTCTTTGTTTTATGGCAGGCTGACCTGTTCAATGTTTCACAGTGCGTTCATACCACCCAACACTAGCTGACCCATGTGCAACCACATTTCTTGTGTCCATGTGAGAGTTTCCATTCTAATTTTAGTGAGGAATAACAAGGTAGCCAAATATTGTGTGAATGGAATATCTCATGTCCAATGTATGCTGACCTATTGCCGTTGTGTTAAAAGAAAAACCGCAACAAAATATTGTGTAAAAGCTAACTGGAGGGGTGGGGGGCAACAAAATATTGAATCGCATGAGAAGCCTAGGCTCAAATAGTATAGATACAGCGTTTTATGTTTGAAATACTAGTGGATGTGTAACAAAGAGGTTGCAAAAATACATTTTTGACACTGAAACACAAAAAGCAGTAGCATAATGCCACTTAGCAAAAGTGACATGAAACCAAAAGCCTAGCAAATCTGCACAACTTTTTGGCAGGACCTCTGAGATTTGGCAGCACCCACAGCATTCTGAATTTCTCAGTGGCAATGTGTTCGGATTTGCGTCATATCTGCTAACAACCAGGTGCATGCATCATCTGCTTATGTACTAGGCTGCTACTAAAGACATTAAAATTATGGGGTTTCACGTGCCAAAACCACTTTCTGATTATGAGGCACGCCGTAGTGGGGGACTCCGGAAATTTCGACCGCCTGGGGTTCTTTAACGTGCACCTAAATCTAAGTACACAGGTGTTTTCGCACTTCGCCCCCATTGAAATGCGGCCGCCATGGCTGGGATTCGATCCCGCGACCTCGTGCTCAGCAGTCCAACACCATAGCCACTGAGCAACCACAGCGGGTGCTACTAAGGACATTAAAAAAAAATTACCAGCCCGGCAGCTTTGGCAAGATTGCGTCACTAGCATATATGTAAAACTAATTCCTGACCCATTTAACCAAACAAGACAGGTATATGGGAAGATGGAGACTTGAAATGATCATCATCATCATCATCAGCCTGGTTACGCCCACTGCAGGGCAAAGGCCTCTCCCATACTTCTCCAATTGCCCCGGTCATGTGCTAATTGTGGCCATGTTGACCCTCCAAACTTTCTAATCTCATCTGCCCACCTAACTTTCTGTCGCCCCCTGCTACGCTTCCCTTCCCTCGGAATCCAGTCCGTAACCCTTAATGACCATCGGTTATCTTCCCTCCTCATTACATGTCCTGCCCATGCCCATTTCTTTTTCTTGATTTCAACTAAGATGTCATTAACGCGCGTTTGTTCCCTCACCCAATCTGCTCTTTTCTTATCCCTTAATGTTACACCTATCATTCTTCTTTCCATAGCCCGTTGCGTCGTCCTCAATTTAAGTAGAACCCTTTTCGTAAGCCTCCAGGTTTCTGCCCCGTACGTGAGTACTGGTAAGACACAGCTGTTATAAACTTTTCTCTTGAGGGATAATGGCAACCTGCTGTTCATGATCTCAGAATGCCTGCCAAACGCACCCCAGCCCATTCTTATTCTTCTGATTATTTCACTCTCATGATCCGGATCAGCAGTCACTACCTGTCCTAAGTAGATGTATTCCCTTACCACTTCCAGTGCCTGGCTACCTATCGTAAACTGCTGTTCCCTTCCGAGACTGTTAAACATTACTTTAGTTTTCTGCAGATTAATTTTTAGTCCCACCCTTCTGCTCTGCCTCTCCAGGTCAGTGAGCATGCATTGCAGTTGGTCCCCTGAGTTACTAAGCAAGGCAATATCATCAGCGAAGCGCAAGTTACTAAGGTATTCTCCATTTACTCTTATCCCCAATTCTTCCCAATCCAGGTCTCTGAATACCTCCTGTAAACATGCTGTGAATAGCATTGGAGAGATCGTATCTCCCTGCCTGACGCCTTTCTTTATAGGGATTTTGTTGCTTTCTTTATGGAGGACTACAGTGGCTGTGGAGCCGCTATAGATATCTTTCAGTATTTTTACGTACGGCTCGTCTACACCCTGATTCCGCAATGCCTCCATGACTGCCGAGGTTTCGACTGAATCAAACGCTTTCTCATAATCAATGAAAGCTACATATAGTGGTTGGTTATATTCCGCACATTTCTCTATCACCTGATTGATAGTGTGAATATGATCTATTGTTGAGTAGCCTTTACGGAATCCTGCCTGGTCCTTTGGTTGACGGAAGTCTAAGGTGTTCCTGATTCTATTTGCAATTACCTTAGTAAATACTTTGTAGGCAACGGACAGTAAGCTGATCGGTCTATAATTTTTCAAGTCTTTGGCGTTCCCTTTCTTATGGATTAGGATTATGTTAGCGTTCTTCCAAGATTCCGGTACGCTCGAGGTCATGAGGCATTGTGTATACAGGGTGGCCAGTTTTTCTAGAACAATCTGCCCACCGTCCTTCAACAAATCTGCTGTTACCTGATCCTCCCCAGCTGCCTTCCCCCTTTGCATAGCTCCCAAGGCTTTCCTTACTTCTTCCGGCGTTACTTGTGGGATTTCGAATTCCTCTAGACTATTCTCTCTGCTATTATCATCGTGGGTTCCACTCGTACTGTATAAATCTCTATAGAACTCCTCAGCCACCTGAACTATCTCATCCATATTAGTAATGATATTGCCGGCTTTGTCTCTTAACGCATACATCTGATTCTTGCCAATTCCTAGTTTCTTCTTCTCTGCTTTTAGGCTTCCTCCGTTCCTGAGAGCTTGTTCAATTCTATCCATATTATACTTCCTTATGTCAGCTGTCTTACGCTTGTTGATTAACTTCGAAAGTTCTGCCAGTTCTATTCTGGCTGTAGGGTTAGAGGCTTTCATACCTTGGCGTTTCTTGATCAGATCTTTCGTCTCCTGCGACAGCTTACTGGTATCCTGTCTAACAGAGTTACCGCCGACTTCTATTGCACATTCCTTAATGATGCCCACAAGATTGTCGTTCATTGCTTCAACACTAATTTCCTCTTCCTGAGTTAAAGCCGAATACCTGTTCTGTAGCTTGATCTGGAAGTCCTCTATTTTCCCTCTTACCGCTAACTCATTGATCGGCTTCTTATGTACCAGTTTCTTCCGTTCCCTCCTCAAGTCTAGGCTAATTCGAGTTCTTACCATCCTGTGGTCACTGCAGCGCACCTTACCAAGCACGTCCACATCTTGTATGATGCCAGGGTTAGCGCAGAGTATGAAGTCTATTTCATTTCTAGTCTCGCCGTTCGGGCTTCTCCACGTCCACTTTCGGCTATCCCGCTTGCGGAAGAAGGTATTCATTATCCGCATATTATTCTGTTCCGCAAACTCTACTAGTAACTCTCCCCTGCTATTCCTAGTGCCTATGCCGTATTCCCCCACTGCCTTGTCTCCAGCCTGCTTCTTGCCTACTTTGGCATTGAAATCGCCCATCAGTATAGTGTATTTTGTTTTCACTCTACCCATCGCCGATTCCACGTCTTCATAGAAGCTTTCGACTTCCTGGTCATCATGACTGGATGTAGGGGCGTAGACCTGTACAACCTTCATTTTGTACCTCTTATTAAGTTTCAGAACAAGACATGCCACCCTCTCGTTAATGCTATAGAATTCCTGTATGTTACCAGCTATATTCTTATTAACCAGGAATCCGACTCCTAGTTCTCGTCTCTCCGCTAAGCCCCGGTAGCACAGGACGTGCCCGCTTCTGAGCACTGTATATGCTTCTTTTGGCCTCCTAACTTCACTGAGCCCTATTATATCCCATTTACTGCCCTCTAATTCTTCCAGTAGCACTGCTAGACTCGCCTCACTAGATAACGTTCTAGCGTTAAACGTTGCCAGGTTCATATTCCAATGGCGGCCTGTCCGGAGCCAGGGATTCTTAGCACCCTCTGCAGCGTCGCAGGTCTGACCGCCGCCGTGGTCAGTTGCTTCGCAGCTGCTGGGGACTGAGGGCCGGGGTTTGATTGGTGTGTTCATATAGGAGGTTGTGGCCAAGTACTGCACCAGGGTGGCCAATCCTGCTCTGGTGAGGGAGTGCGTTACCGGTTCTGGTCACCGGGATCAGGCCACACTCCAGGCCTGTTTACGCAATTTTATCAACACGCGTTTTTTTTTTTTTTTTTTTTTTTTTTTTTTTTTTTTTTTTTATCCGGTGGAAAATTGCGCGGCACCGGGATTCGAACCACGGACCTCTTGCACGCGAGGCGGGTGTTCTACCTCTACGCCACCGCTGCATCGGATCAACGCTGGTTGAACAAGAGCTGCCAAAGACAACTTCCCTTGTCAAGATATTGGCTGCAGAGACATTCCTTCTTCAACTATTGTTGATCGATTTGTCCAAAGTGGTATTTTGTTGCAGTTCTCCTTTAAAGCAGGATTGCTTTTGCTCTGCTCAGGTATTCAAGCTAAAGCGGTCGCTGAACATACACGTAAGGGCCATCCACAGCCAGGAAGGTCGTCGGCAGTGTGAACTTTGTGGCAAGTGGTTAGCCACTGAACGCAAGTTGCAACGTCACATAGCCCTGACACATTATGGTGATGCTGTCAACACCCAGGACGGTACCTTTTCCCTGCTGCGCCCTCTCAAGTGCGATCACTGTGACTTCAAGAGCTTTAGCTACCCACGGCTCGCAAGGCATAGGTGTGTTTTCATAGGAACATGCTCCTTTGTTGGTGTTTCATTAATGGAACACTAGATTTCAGTGTTGAGGAAAAACACAAGCACTGAAGAGAGATACATGGGACAAGCAGTGACTTGCATGTTAGGCTGCATATGCTTTTGCTCTTAAGCAAGCAGCCTTTTTTCTGTGCCTATGGCTTGTGTGCCTCTCTTCGTGCTTTATTTTTTATGCTGAAATCTAGCATTTTGTGTAGTGTGCTCTTATGCATGTCCTTCACTGTGAGTGTAGTGTGTGTTGTGTAAAATACAAAATACTTGGCACACACGGTACAAGAACAGTCATATAAACCATGTCAGCTGTTGCATAACTATCAGAAATTTAATACACTGTATGCTTCATTCCTTGTGCACAAAACAGTGCTGTTGGTGGTGAGCTGGAGCTCACTGCTCAGCTGATGTACCATATATACTCGTTTGAAGACCGCACCCATGTAAGGGCCTCACCCCCAACTTTGCCCAAAATTTGTTGGGGGGAAAATTTCCAGTGGCGAAGCAGTTGCGTTCAGTGCCCCAATGCTGCTTGCACGCATCAAGAAATTGCGAATTTTTGCTTGCTGCATATTTCCGCGTGCCACTACTAGATGGCGAGAGCTGTGCGTTGACCTCAGATGCAATGGTGCATCCGGGGTGTGCACAAGTCAGCGGCTGTGCCAGCACCATTTTGATCAAAAGGTTTGGTCCCGTGTAAGGGCCGTACCTTGTCAGAATTGTGAAGAAAAGAGAGTGCAGCCCTTACATGAGCCTATAGGGTATTCAGCAACACTCAATATGCGCAGTGCACACTGGTGCAGATCATGTTCTTCCTTGACACGAGGTGCACAGGACTGTTGGAAATTACACATCACACACTAGCTCGAATACAGTTGGCATCCCAGCCAACAAAAAAAACTTATACATATCTAACATACATGCTGGAATCTGTGTGAAGGAAAGGTTTTGGGAAGTGCATAATTAAATGCTATACAACTAAATGTGGTGCATAGGATTGTCTTTGTTTATGCGCTACTTTGGTGACGACTTTAAAGGGACACTAAAGTGAAACAATAAATCAGTTTAGACTAATTAAGCATTGTTTGAGAACCCTGCAGGCAGTCATTTAAAAAAAATAGTTTGGTTATTAGATGAGAAAATGAAGGTCCAAGTATCAGTATTTGAATTTCGCGCCGAAACCCCAGCGCCGGTACGTCAGCGTGACGTCAGGGATTCCAAAGTATGTTTTCGCATTTGGACCGCGTTGGCTGAATAAAGGTTCCCGAAACTGGCCATGTTTAATATTTGGTTCTTCTAGAACACAATGTAGTCAGTCTGTACCGCTATATATAATTAGTAGGCCCTAGAAGATGCCATCAAAATCCAAGACGTCACAGCCCCCAGGTGCGGGAACTTAAGTAGGCGTCGCCACACGTATTTCGTTCTTGCGCTTTTTCTGGCTTACCAAACGTCTTAGCGTTGTAAGAGTGGTGTTTTTGGTGTTGTAGAACGTAATTTACTGATGCAGAAGAAATCGTTTTTCACTTTAGTGTCCCTTTAATCTCGTGCAATGTTTCCGTTTTGCACTACATCACTCTCAAGTTATACCGAAATGCAGATGCTAAATCTGATGCGTGTAAAGTGTCAGATGTTAACTCGGCAATATCACAAGTACAAAAGCCATGTATGATGCTTGCGATACAGCGAGAATAAGTGCATGCACAGAGAAGTAGAGCACATGTCTGAATACGCTTAGGGTTCTATACCCTCTCGTGTGCAGGTGGCACATACCCATTCTGGGAGGGTTGGCCAAGAATGGGCACATACCCTGTGGCCCAAGAACGGGGTAGCCCTGCTCTGTTAAATTTAATGAAATCTAAGCCATTGACTATTGCATGCTATTCCATTAAGAGGTCTGTGGGCTTAAGGATACCTATGGACCAGCATTATATGTACACATTTTAGGTTGGGATTTATTACGCAAAATAGAGGTGTACTCACTGGCAATGAGTCAACATTCAGTGCTATGTACACAACCTGCTCAGGCCCCATCCTTTCTGCATGTTATGCAGACATTGCTGCCCCTCTAATGCTTTCATGAGTCATGTCATTCCCTTTTATTTCATGGCCTTGAATATGTGGCATTGCGCATTAGGCTCAAAATAAGATCTTGCAGTATTAGTGATGCCAGTCCATGGAGTATAGGGTGAGCAAGACAAATATGACCTAAATACTTAAATCTAACATACTTGCTAAGTTCATACAGAAACATGCCCATCATCAGCTTACGGGCCACATGTAATTTGGCTTCCTGTAAAAACTTAACCATTCTTTATGTTCAATTTAGCAGTGTGCTACACAGAAGACTGGCATAACAGAGCGATGCATGTCGTTAATATTTTAGTGTGGAAAACTGCATGAAGATGGGACACCAAGGGCAAGAAACAGATATGCAATGTCCTGTCATCACACTGTTTTTCATAAAAAGCCATGCACTAACCAGCACAAGTGAACAACAATCCTTCTTAATGTTTTTTTCTTCTTTGTTGTTGTTGTTGTCTCCACCCAAACCGTCTGCAGGCAAAAAAAAAAAAATTGATAATATGCCAAAAGTGCCCCAATAACTTTACAAGCATGGCTGATTTTACACGCATGACTGATTCTGTGATGCAGATCACACAGTCAATAATGTTTTTTTTTTATTTTTTTTTTATTTATTTATTTATTTATTTAAAGAATAAATTGATATTGGAAAAATTTTTACTGCCGGATTTTATTTTTGTGTTTTCATTGCAAGTAAGGCCATCCTAGCTGTAACACCTTAGCATTGCCTACAGCACTGCTATTAAAATTGTACAGTGTCCTACACTCCTTGTCATACTTATGTGTATGTACTTAACAGCCTTCATGCACAGCTACATGAAACTAAGCATTGAATAAACTTGCACATAAACCTATGTAACATTTCTTTTTAGGAGCCAGAAAAAGCATGGCCATATGGTGAGATGCACAGGAGCATTTTTTTGTTGTTGATTACCAAAGGTCATGCATGTGCTCACTTAGCCCAAAAACAGGTCTTATCTAAACTGGTGCTCTTGTAGCCAGTGCCGTGTGCCCATCTGCAGCAGTTTTGGTCATCTGTACAGAAATTCCTGCCTCTTATCATTGACTGTATTGTGTCCCAAATATCCATTTTATGAATGTGCAAAATCAATGTACTTGCGTGTTTCTCACCACATCTTGATTTATTTTCTTCATCATGCAGGGTGACGCACACAGGTGTGTACCCGCATCAATGTCCCGAGTGCAACAAGCAGTTTGTGTTCCGTGACCAAATGACACGGCATGTGCAGACTGTGCACCGCAAGGTACGACTCACCTGCCCGCAGTGCCCACGCCTGTTCTTCTCCGAGAAGCTCTTTCAGCAGCACCTTGATGCCCATCGGTTGGGACAAGGTTTCCCTTGCACGTATGTTGGCTCATGCTTTAATTAAGCAGTGCACTAATTCTGTCTCTGTGTTGCAAGCTGCATACCATCTCTTCCTAATGCATGCTTTGTACAGTGTTATATTGTGCTGCTTCTTTTGTCTTTCCCAAGGAGGTACCTGTTGTGTAGACTTGTACATTTGTGAGTAAAAGTTTGGTGACCACAGCATCAGCAAAAGCTTAAATATATTCAAGCGCAGCTTCACGGCCTGAAATTGGTTTAATATATTGTATTGGTGAAACACGCACATGTAGGCATGCACTCTTGATTTCAGCTGTATTGCCCAGTCTGCGGGACAAAAAAAAAAAAGATTGCGGCACCTTTTGTTTCTAAACTTTTTCTTGTGACTGTACGTGTTACAGGAAAAACAAACCGCTTGCAATGACGATTACGACCTCCCAAATGACTCATTCAATCAATCAATGGCCCTCAGCCCCCAGTAGCTGCGGAGCACCTGACCAAGGCGACGGTCAGACCTGTAACACAGCAGAGGGTTCTAAGAATCTCTGGACCCGGACTGGCCGCCAATGGAAACTGACCCTGGCAACATTTAACACCCGAACTCTCACGAGTGAAGCTATCTTAGCAGGACTCTTTGAGGAACTATCAGGCATTGTTTGGGATATCATTGGCCTTAGTGAGGTTAGAAGAACTGGTGAAGCATATACAGTGCTGACAAATGGCCACGTCCTCTGCTGTAGAGGACTTCCAAATAAGAAGCAGTATGGAGTAGGACATCTAATCCATAAGGATATAGCGGGCAACACTGATGAATTCTACAGCATTAATGAGAGGGTAGCAGTAGTTGTAATAAAACTTAGTAGTAGGTATAGATTAATGGTAGTACAAGCTTACGCTTCAACCTCTAGTCACGATGATGATGAAATGATCAGTTTTGTGAAGATGTTGAATTAGCTATGAGAAAAGTGGAAACAAAGTGTACTGTAGTAATGGGTGACTTCAATGCAAAAGTGGAGAAAAGGCAGGCTGGTGAACAAGCAATTGGCAACTACACTCGAAGAGGGATGTTGGGTATAATTCGTGGAAAGGAATAAGCTGCAAATAATGAACACCTTCTTCAGGAAGTGTAAGAACAAAAAGTGGACCTTGAAAAGCCCTAATGGTGAAACAAGAAATGAAATTGATTTCATATTTTCTGCCGATCCCAGCATAGTGCAGGATGTAGAAGTGTTAGATAGGGCAAAGTCCAGTGATCATAGATTAGTGAGGTCTAAGATTCACCTCAATTTGAAGAGAGAAAGAATAAAATTGGTCAAGAAGTAACAGGCCAACTTAGATGCAGTAAGGGTAAAAGCGGACGAATTCAGGTCGGCACTTGCAAACAAATATGCAGTCTTAGAACAGATATATAAAGATGGCATAGAGGCAATGAATGAAACCGTAACTAGGCTGGCTTCATATGCAGCAATTGAAGTGGGAGGCAAGGCACCAAGGCAGCCATTCGGCAAGCTCTGCCAAGTAACAAAGGACCTAATAAAGAAACGACAAAGGATGAAAGTGCCCAACTCAAGAGATCAGATAGAATTTGCGGAACTGTCAAAACTGATCAGCAAGGCGAGAATAAGGGATATTCTAAATTATAACGTGAGAAAGACTGAGAAAGCAGTAAAATATGGACGCAGCATGAAATCAGTGAGAAAGAAATTTGGCATAGGACAAACCAAGATGTACGCATTGAAAGATAAGCAGGGTAATATCATCAGCAATCTTAAAGATATAGTAAAAGCAGCGGAAGAATTCTATGCTGACCTGTACAATATCCAAAGCAGCCACAATATCTCCATTCAGAATTGTAATGAACAGGTTACAGAGGCTCCTTCTATAACTAGTGATGAAGTTAGAAAGGCCTTGCAAGACATCAAATGTGGTAAAGCGGCAGAAGAAGATGGTCTACCGGTAGATTTAATCAAAGATGGTGGAGACATAATACTAGAAAAACTGGGGGCTCTCTATACGAAGTGCCTGTCGACTGCAAGGGTCCCAGAAAACTGGAAGAATGCAAACATTATACTAGTCCACAAAGAGGGAGACATTAAAGAATTGAAAAATTATGGGCCCATTAGCTTACTTCCAATATCATATAATATATTCACCAAGATAATCTCCAATAGAAAGGGTGACACTTCAGTCAAACTAGAGAACAGGCTGGCTTCAGGAAGGGATACTCTACAATGGATCACATCCATGTCATCAATCAGGTAATTACAATTACTGCTTTCATAAATGTGGTATAAAGGTTATAAACAGGGATAAGGTGCCTCAGAAAGGCTGGCCAACGTTTCAATAAGAGGACCTATCTTCGTCAAAGGCAACCTCATCATCCTCGTCATGTTAGGTTTAAAGGGTTAGCGAAGTGACGTCACATGCGGTCGTCAATGGCAGCTGGTTGTAAAGGGAGAGACTTTAAAGAGAATGAGTGCTGTCTCCTGGCATCTGTGAACATGGTACCCAAGACGAGGGGACAAGAGCGGGAGCGTGGGAAAGCAGGGAGAAAAGAAAAGAAAGAAAAGGAGAGAAAATGGGGGGGGACACCAAGAGGGAAAAAAAAGAAAGAACAAGAAAAGAAAAAGAGGGGCATGGGAGAGTGTTGGGGAAGCGAAAGGTTAGGGAGCATTCGGGGGTGTCATTGGCGGCATGTTTTTGGGGCTTTAGAAGAGCTGTTTAGGCGGTCAGTGCGCGAGTAACAAAAAAGACCCAAAAAGACATCAGTTAAAAGAGTGACTTCAGTGGCGTAGCAGCAATGCGTTGAGTAATTTTGAAGGAGTTAAAATGGCGACAAGGAGTCTGGGGTGCAATGTATGGGGTAACTGGAAGGCAGCGGCATGGTCTTTCAAGGGATGTTAGCCCCAGTAGCTCAACATAGGTATCGTTACGGCTGTATGCAGAAATGGCGATAGCCTGTGTGGCTGAGGTGCCGACAAAGGTATACTGGTGTCTGGGACTTTGGAATGTGTTGGTGGGGGTATAAAAATATATAATAAAAAAAACAGACAAAAATGGGGGGCGGGGGACAAAAACCAGAATAACAAATAGGAGGGTGACATGCGCAGAAGCGGGCAGGGGCAGCTGTACTTGGGAAAAGGGGATCGTACAGTAAAAACATGAGAGTATATTAAATTGAGTAGTAGGCAGGAAAAAAATTTAGAAATGGAGGAATAGGTGAGGTTAAGAATTAAGGTTAGCTGGTGGCATAATGTGTTTTGTGCCTTGGTTGATGATATGAGAATTTCAAATTTAAGTTACCGCCAGTGGCGTAGCAACAGGGGGGGCCGGGGGGCCGTTGGCCCGGGGTGCAAGGGGCCAGTGGGGGGGGGTGTCATATACGTCTGAAGACACCCTCTTTCCGCCGGCTTGACTGGGCGCAAATAGCAAAGAATGCTCTGGTATCCAGTAGCCCGAGCTCATGTACCCGATGGGTTGCGCCGCAGAATTGTCGGTTGCAGCTCTATCAACACCCCACGAAATAATTGCACGAAAGTGCGGGCTAAAAAATTTACTTCGCAAAATGGTCGCTGAACTACTCGCCTTAGCGGAACGTTTCATGTGGGGTGCGCTCGTGCCGTGCGTTCATGCTGGGAGCAGGCGTCGCTAAACATACAGTCAGGCGTTGTAAGGCGTTGAGGCTCTTGGGTCCCTCTTCCGTTCCGAACGCGCAGCGAAGACGAACAAAAACAGCAGCGAGAGGGCGTGTAACGAGCGCGCCCGGCGCACGCGTTTACGGCGAAGCGTTCGTTGCGAGTGACATTGCATAAGTGCGGCCGTGAAAAGTCGCAAACAGGATTCTCTGGATCGTCTTCAGACTCGGTGCCTGGAGTTCCTGGAATTTATCGCCAAATGGAACTTCTTACTTACTGTTATCTTTCACTTGTTCCTCACGATCTGCGTGTCAGTTGCATTATGCGAAAGGAACTTTTCCAAGTTAAAGCTGATGAAGACATCTCTGCGCTCCACCATGAGTGATGAAATGCTGTCAAACATGGCGATACTGACCATAGAAAAAGAACATGTAAAAAATATATAATCTTTACTACTCTAATGAGTTTGCAGAAGCGAAGTGTCGGAAAAAGAACTTCTGAAGGAAATGTGTCCTTACCGGTCATTACTTTAGTGCAAAAAGGCTCGATGTCCCACCATGGTTTGTGCATCGACAATATGTATACTATGTTCTATTTATCAATTTTGAATCGTTGTATTCGTTCTTTATCAGTTTCGCGTTGTCCAATAAAAGATATTTCTCTTAGTCCTAGCTAACCGTTTCTTTATCATTTTGTTGCTGTGTGACTTCATGTCACAAGTGCAGTGTCTGTGTCAGCTACACGGAATTTTATTAAAAAAGAGATTAATTTTGTAATAATATTTCCCGATATTCTATGACGTTATGTGTCTTTGTGATTACTAGGAACTCGGTAGCGTGAAAAATATGGCAGATAAGTTATAACCATATCCTGAATAATCCTTTAATTAGTACTTATAGAGGAAGCACTTCAATTCGACAATCGAGGACTCAAAGTCATATTATTAACTCAAGAAAAACTTCTTAAACAAAATCGTTTTGGGTGCTACAGCCTACAGTACTTTGGCACTGCGGGGGGCGCCCAGTATGGCAGCAGCGACAGAAATATTAAATAGTGGACCAGTGACGTTGATCCCTCAATCATCTCCATTGCGAGTGCAGACCAACTGTAGTGCAAGCTTTCGTTGGCACGGGCTTCATCACGGCCTTTTTTATTATTATTATTTTTTATTTTTTTATGGTGGCGCCAAGAATCGACGCGAAGCGTGCTCTATTCTCTCCCCAACCTTGAGGTGGTACCGCAGCTCGTGTAATCACGTTTGTCCGTATAGCAGCAAATAAAAACAAGGCTTTATTGATCAGAATAAAAAGAACTCGCAATTGTAATAGCATTGGCGCCCGCGCCGCAGGGAGGCAGGTGCCATTTTCTAATAGGGTGGGGAGATCAGCGTCACTGACACACAATTTAATTTTCGTGTTCGTTCAGGGCTGCCCACAGCCAAAATACTGCCCGCCATAGTACCTACGACGATTTTTGTGAAGTTGTTGTAGGGCAAGATATCAATGTCGGGCTTCAATTTTGCAAATGCAATATTGCCGCTAAAATTGGTAATTATAACTTTATAAAGATATTTTTTGTTACCTGTGACGTGAGCCACGTTTTCCACGATGCCGCATTTGTATTGGCTGCCAAGCCTTACAGTCTGACAGAAGATGTGCACATGCGCTTATCGCAAGTTGTCAGTGCAGCACCCTGTGTTATTTGGCGCAGAAAAAACAGCGTGTATACATGCTGCATTCGCGATCTCTGGGAAAGAAAGCGAAGGAGAGGGGGACCCGTGGGACGTGCACGGTATCCAAGGTGGCTGTAGTGGTTATGAAACCCGGAAATTGTCGACATCCTCGCCTTCCTCGACTACACCCGGGTGGGGGGGGGGGGGGGTGACAGAAGACCTATGGGCCCCGGGTGCAAGACCACCTAGCTACGCCACTGGAAAGATTCCAAGTTGCCACATGCCAAATTGATTCCCATCGGGTGTAGGAAATTAAACTTGTGCATGAGGTATGATTCCGTATATTTCCTTTTGCGAGGTGAACAAAAATTTGTTTATAGTATATAGAACCTTGCTTTGTCGAATATATGACCATGTTCATTGAAATGGCTGGCTACTGCTTTAGGTAAGTTGTGTTTTGTATCCGCGTGGTGACCATTGAGTCTTGTATGAATTTGTTGTCCAGTCTCACTTGTGTATTGTTTGCTACAAGTGGCACATTCTAGACAGTAGACTACATTGCTTGATGTGCAGATGAAACCCAAAGTTACCTTGTGTGAGTAATTCGACGCTGTACTTTTTACTGTGGTAGTTGTTTGAATATGCTTGCATGTAGAGCACCTGGGGCGGCCACAGGGACCGGTTCCCAACTTTGTCTTTGTCCTTAGTTTGGCATGCACAAGAATGTCTTTAAAATTACTGTTGCGTCTGTAGGTTACTCTGGGCGGGTCGGAAAAAAATTTTAAGTTTCAGGTTGCTGGTGAGAATTGGGTATTATTTACTGAGGATGTTGTTCACGTTTGGGAGTGCATGAGAATTCAGTAGGAAGAAGAGGCGTTGTTCTTGTTATCCTCGGGCGGGGCTTGAGGACCTCGGCTCGGTCAAGTTTGGTTGCAGCGGCGTAGGCTTTTTGAAGGTCACTGTTTGAGTGGTTCCTGCTTGATAGGGTTTCTTTCTTTTTTTCTCTCCTTTTCTTTCTTTTCTTTTCTCCCCACCTTCCCACTCTCCCGCTCTTGTCCCCTCGTCTTGGGAACCACGTTCACAGACGTCAGGTGACAGCGCTCATTTTCTTTGAAGTCTCTCCCTTTACAACCAGCCGCCACCAACAACAACCGCACGTGACGTCACTGCACTAAACCTTTAAAACTAACATGCCGAGGATGACGAGGCCGCCTTTGACGAAGATAGGTCCTATCGAAACGTTGGCCAGCCTTTCTGTGGCACCTTATTCCTGTTTATAACCTTTATACCACAGTGTGCTATTCCATCTGTCAGCCCCTTTCTTGATTTTGAAATGAAATCGAGGGTTCGACGGAAGCCCGTCTGGTCGGGATGAAGCATTGAAGAAATAAAACGAAGGACACCGACACCAACAGCGAAGCTGAAACGTCTTTTAGATTTATTCATTTTTAGCACTTCTGTTGGTCGGCGACCTTCGTTTTATTTCTTTCTTGATTTTGGATTAATTTCATAAATGTAATTGATTACAGTTACCGATTACCACCGTATGAAAGTAATTGAAACAGTTAGTAAAAAGTAATAGATTACTTTAAAGGGGTCCTGCACCACTTTTTATCGAAGTGGAAAAATGCGCTTGAAGTTAAAATAGGCTATTTCAGAAATACTTTGCCACAAAAAGTACTTCAGTGCGTACAGCCGAAGTGGAGTTATTGGCAATGAAATATGCCCTTCGTGGTGTTTCCACTCGAGTACCTTGCACTGCGAAGGGTACGGCGGAGTGGGGCGTGCCCACAACGCTCCTCCTACTGAACTTCACCATGGCACGCTGTTCAAATTTGATTTTGTGTTTTCACGTAGATGCCACTACTTCCTATTTGACACGTACGACGCGCCAACCGTAAGTCAAATGCGGTTGTCCTCAGAGAGCCGCAGTGCGCTCAACCAGTGGACTCATCATGACACACTGCTGCAGCCGCGATATCTAGACTACATAGCAGACCGCAGCTACAGGCAACTGTAGTGCGTGTGCGCAGCATTTTCTTTGTGCTCGACATGGCTTGAGTGTGTGCTCGCGCCCATATGCTCCAGTCTGACCGTGCAACGTCGTGCGGATCGGCTTTGTCCTATACCAGCTTAACCTACGAATAGTAGCCACATCGAACTTGGGCATCTTGAAGGCTATCAACAGCTCAATATGAAGCAACGTCTCCCAAGGCATCTAGCCAGGAGCACTAGGAGTGGGCACACACTGGCAACTGTATGTGTAGTCTGACCTTAAGTATTGCGTAATTCGAGGCTAGTTGAGCGTTCAAAACTAGTCAAAATTAGTGATACCCACCAGCTACAACAATGATAAGCAGGGTGGCCAAAATTTAATTCCTATGTGGGTGGCCGTAGCCAAGCGTGAGTCGCCTTCTTCCGGAAGTACCTAATTATTCAAAAAGCAGATTTTTGCTTACTTCAGCATATTTATTAATGTTCATCTATAAATACACACATTAACAGCAGGAAGAAGTGCACTCACTCAGACACCCTTCTTGATTGGTGTCAGCCATAGGCCAGTAGCAGCCACACATTAAAGAAATTAAATTATGGGGTTTAACGTGCCAAAACCACTTTCTGATTATGAGGCACACCGTAGTGTAGGACTCCGGAAATTTCGACCACCTGGGGTTCTTTAACGTCCACCTAAATCTAAGTACACAGGTGTCTTCGCATTTCGCCCCCATCGAAATGCGGCCACCGCGGCCGGGATTCGATCCCACGACCTCGTGCTAAGCAGCCCAACAACCTAGCCACTGAGCAACCACAGTGGGTAGCAGCCACATATGGGAATCTGCTATATTACGAAATAAAGCATCCAGAAGGGTGGAGCAGGCTTCTGTCGAAAAAAGAGCATTTGAGAGAAAGCTGACTTCACACTCCGCTTGCAAGATCCACACACTGCGCACGACTGCAAAACTTGGCTGAGATGTCCCCAAAACATAGCTGAGATGCTATACACAGACTGTTTCTTCACCAAGCCTGAAGGGTGGTCTAGGACCCCTTTAACGTTACTTTCCTCTCTACTTTTATTAAAATTGCACAAGTACAGTAAATGACAGGGCTGTGTTGTAATGTACCAATACCTTTCCGACACCACGTACCCGAGCACACGAGGGTTGGACCCTCCCACGTGCAGCCGTGCGCGACTTAGCCGTGTCTGGGGAAAGGCAGATCCTGGGGGTTGAGCCGATGCCAGGTGTTCGGACTGTTGAGGCCCCTCGGCGGAGGCAGCACACCTCTTTGGCCTCTGCTTCACGTAGACGGCACCTCCAGACTGACCCACCTGGGGCAAATCGGCAGTCGCCTTTTCCTCTCCGATCTTCGTCTTTCTCTCTCGCCTTTTTCATCTTTCGTGTCTTCTCTTCACTTTTTATCACTTCCTAGTTTCCTGGCGGCAAGGGTTAACCTTGTGTGGCTAGCCAATCTTGGTTATGTTGTATTTGGTTATAGCAGCGATGTACGGCTGGCATAGGCAAGGCTTCCCTTGAAGGAACCTTTGTCACGTCCCCCTGTTGGGCTCCATGGTGGGTGGTTGGCATTGCTGCCGAAGACCCCATCAACACTTATGGAAAATGCTTTTCCTAAACTCCCTGATCGCCCTCAGAAACGAGGGCACACCGAAGATGTCTTTCAGTTTTTTGGATGCCAAGTCCACAGCTTCCCACGTTTTCATGTAGTTCACTCGGAAAAACACTACAAACCAGTGCACACCATTTCACCGCTCCTTGTATTAAAGTCTTTGACTGATGTTTTTGGTCCCGGTTATATGGCGACGAGGATGGCAAGCGGTGATCTCCTCCTGGAGCTCCACGATCAGAAGCAATACGAGAAACTGCCGAAACTAGTCTCATTTGGAGAAACCCAAGTAATTGTACACCCGCACCGTACTATAAATACCTAATACCACCCGTGGCATAGTTTCAAATGATGATCTGTTGGAGCTAACTGAAGTGGAACTCCTGGAGGGCTTCAGTGAGCAAAATGCGATCAATGGCAGAAGAATTAAGATGAGGCGGGATGGCAAAGAAATCCAAACCATGCATCTAATAATCACCTTTGGTTCAAGTGTCCTGCCCGAGTCAATCGAGGCCAGGTACATTAAGCTCCGTGTTAGGCCATACGTGCCAGATCCCCTCCGATGTTTCAAATGCCAGCGTTTTGGCCACAGTTCGCAGAGCTGCCGGGGCCACCAAACTTGTGCGAAATGCAGTGCCCATGAACACACCTCCGAATCTTACGAGAACACTCTCCACTGTGTAAACTGTGATAGGGAGAACACCGCGTACTTGCGGTCGTGCCCATCCTGGAAAAAAGAAAAGGAAATTGTGACAATTAAAATAAAAAAGAACATAAGTTTCAAAGAGGCACGCAGGCAGGTTTCATACCTGCCCAAGAACGTTTTTGCCGATGTGACGCGTCAGGGGGCAGCGACACATCGGCTACCGGTGGCTGTCCGACCCACAAGCAGCGAGTCTGCAGTTACGCCATCTGCCCCCATGGCGGTTGCAGCTAGCGCTGCTCCGCCACCCCTGCAGAAGGGGCCATCCACCTCCGGGCAGGTGGCCTCAAAGGTCTCGTCGAACGTACCGAGGCCTGTCAAACAATGTGCTCAGAGGAGCGTGTGTCCAGTGCCTCGCAAGAGGCGATGGACACAACGACCAGCCAGATGGTGCCACCAGTGCCAAAGGAGCGGTGAGCCTCCTTCGATCAGTTGAAAAAAGACAAAACCCGCGTCATGACGCCTCCAAAGGGCCCGTGAACTAATCTCACTCTTAAACACACAGCACCAAACACATTTATCATAATAAAAACACAAATACTACACTGGAATGTACGAGGACTTCTACATAACCTCGACGACATTAGAGAACTACCACACAAACACAATCCCAAGTTGCTATGTGTTCCAAGAGACACATCTCAAAAATACCAACACAAATTTCTTCGAAACTACACCATCTTCCGGAAAGACCATGACAAGGCTAATAATGCCTCTGGAGGTGTAGCAGTAGTAGCCGACAAGGCGGTAGCTTGCCAACACGTCACCCTTCAGACACCCCTTGAAGCAGTGTCAGTTCAGGCCACTCTTTTTAACCCTTTGAGGGTCGATTTTTTTCGACATATGCGACCGCCCGGGGTTGATTTTTTTTTATTGCAGATTTCAATTCTTCTTAGGGACTTATTTCGGAAAAAATTCGCCGCAATTTTTCTAGGGTGACCGTAAAGTGAGAAAAAATATTTTGCGTTGGTATATATGTACTCTTCATTCATGAATAACAACAATAAAAAAGGAAATAGACTTATAAGAATTAAAAATTTGATGAATTTTTATACACATAGTTCAAGGCCTTGAAAATGCCCACACGAGAATATTTCGCAAGACCCAATGCTTCGTGCTCTTACACCGATATCTAATATGTACATCCATAGTGTAATCGAACTGCGTAGGGGCGCGCACTCAATAAATTTGTGTGGTTGTGTGCCCGTCAAAAAAGCAAAACGTGTGACAAACTTTCGCTAATCTTCATCTTATCGCCAACCAGAGGCAATTAGTTTTCGCGAGTGTCAAACAAAAAAAAAAGCAGCGGAAACGCATGCACGGCGGCATCCTTCCTATGCGCACCCCTGTGAGCACTGAATGAGCGAGAAAGAGGCGGTCGCCCTTTGAGCCATCAGTAACGAGTTAGCCATCAGTTTTGCAAGCGCAAGAAGCCGAAACCGCCCGCGATAACAAAACCCGAACCGCCACCCGCACGCGCGTGCGGTACTATATAGACGCGTGGGAGCAAACTAGCATTAAAACAAACCATGCAACGAAAACCAAGAGATGGAGGTGTGCGAAAAAAATTCCCTGTATTCCCACAGAGCGGCAGCACATCACAGAAAAGAAAAAGTCAAGAAATGAGCGCACTTTTTAAACGTACAGACGGTGCCATAAATATACGGCATTGACCATTTTCGAACTTGTTCGCGGCGCCGTATATTTACGTCATTGACCCTCAAATGGTTAATAAGTTGGTCACTGTATGTACCATTTATATACCCCCGAGCCATCATATTGAAAAGACAGTCTTTTGTAATCTCATTGATCAGCTTCCCGAGCCTTACATACTCGTGGGAGATTTTAACGCTCATAACACGATGTGGGGAGACTCACGATGCGATGCGAGGGGTCGACTCATTGAAAATTTCCTTTTAACCTCCAGTGCGTACCTCTTTAATAAGAAACAGCCAACGTATTATAATCCACATCAAACTCATACTCATCAATAGACCTGGCGATCGGCTCCGCTACTATCTTCCCTGATTTAAAATGGTGTGTAATTAAAAATCCATTTGGAAGTGATCACTTCCCAGTAACACTGAACTTCATAAACAAGCATGGCTTCCCTCCACACTTCCCTCGCTGGAAACTGGCCTCAGCTAACTGGGAATGTTTTAGGGAATCCACCCACATATTACGGATTTTATAGATAATTTTACTATAGATCATGCTGTTTCATACTTCGCCGCTTTTATCATTGACGTCTCTGAAAAGTTTATTCCTCAAACAAGAGGCACTTCATCATCCAAAAGACAGGTCCCCTGGTGGAATGACGATTGTTGAAAGGCACGGAAGAGACAAAATAAAGCTTGGAGCAAACTACGTGAAAGTCCTACAGCCGAAAATCTAATAGAATTCAAACAGGTTAAATCACAGGGAAGAAGGACGCTACGACAGGCAAAGAAGGCAAGCTGGCAGAGGTTTCTCTCAAGTATAAATTTGTATACTCAAGAAGCTAAAGTATGGGATGGGCTGAAAAGGCTAAACGGACAAGAAATGCATCCGTTGCCCCTAGTGAACCATGAAGCGAACCGCTTTGAAGACCAAGCTGACGTCCTTGGCAAACGCTTCCAGTGCAATTCCAGTTCTGATCATTATTCCAAGGCTTTCCTAGAACGCAAGGCTATCGACAGCAAATGCAGACAGAATGAACCCTTTAACGTGCCTTTTAACATTGCCGAGTTGAGAACCTCCCTGACTGCATGTCAGAGCTCTGCACCTGTACCAGACAGGATCATGTACGACATGATTAAACACCTCCCCAGTGATACTCAAATTACTCTGCTAACACTTTTTAATGCTATATGGTCTGCGGAGTACCTCCCTACTGCATGGAAAGAAGCCCTTGTCGTTCCGATTCTGAAACAGGGCAATGACCCCACATTAGTAACAAGTTACAAGTTAGTAACAAGGACCATCACAGCCAATACTGGTCTGTTGCTGTCAGACATTTCGATGGGTGCTTAGGCAGAGCCTTGCCTTTCTTGCCTTGCTGATGAACTCATTCGTCTTAGCTTGAGAGCAAAATCAAGCAGTTATGTTCTTGTTGCCCTTATCTTTGGTAGATACATGATGAACAACATCTATATCAAAAGACGTTATGGGGAATCCAATTATACTGTCAATTGTCTCTATGAAAACCATGCAATCTTCACCTTGAGTACAAGGGATGCCTCTGATCTCTATGTTATACAGATGCCGCACATAGACCTCTGATTGCAATCGGGGCCCATCTGGATTGGGTTTCTTGATCGTGATCAACACTGGTCACTTCTGCACAGTTTAACGATCCATATATAGTTATTACCATCTGCTGATGATCTGCATCTCTCAGAACTGCATAACACCTCGACTACAAATGTAGATTTGAAAAATATGGTTCAATTTGGAAAATATTTCAATTTTACAGCTTAGGTACTATTGCTGATAAAGAGGTTTTTTTTTATTGAGCTGCCTTCACTTTTTGTTTTTCAGAATACTGTGTGAGAGGGCGCAGATGTCAGCCTGATGACGTCGCAATCATTGGATTGCGATCATGATGCGACAGCGACTGTGTAGCAGTACATGGATCCGGATTGAGCTTAATCTGGATTGCCCCGATCACTATCAAAAGTGCACTTGTGACACCAGTATTATTTATGCATGAATACTGCTCAAGCTCAGGGACATTGTGAGGAAGCGAACTGTTTTTAAATTTGAGGGCTTTGTTTCTTGCCACAAGCCATGGCTTTTTCTCTGTGCAGCGTCTCTACACGGTCATTCAAGAATTTCAAACTGGACTCTAGGCTGTCGGCATGAATCTTTAGCTTGAACACATCAACCCCAGAAGTCTTCATTTTAGCCATGAACTTGTCCACAATTCGATCAGTCATTTGATAGGAGTCATTAAAAAGCCTCAATTCCAGCTCAATTCTTTTTGCGAGCTCAGCACAAGTAAACATATTGGGCTGCTCCAAATAATATAAGAAACACTAGAAGATCATGCTATACAGGGATAGGATAGTAGCACAAAGTGAGGCTTATAGCGCGTGAAAAAGACAAGGACGAAAGGGAGACATGACACACACAGGTGCTAACTTGCAACAATCTTTGCAACAATAACTTGCAAGTTAGCGCCTGTGTGTGTCACGTCTCCCTTTCGTCTTTGTCTTTTTCACGCACTATAAGCCGCATAAAAAGAAATAGCTTATGGGCAGCAGCGACAGTAACAGGATAAAAGAAAAAAAGGCAGATTCTGTCGCAACTAACCTGTGCAAGCAAAAAGGAGTGCATAAGCTGGTGCGTGTTGCACTACTGCCACTGCTGCCAGAAATGGTCAATGGTAGGTGAAGGCTGCCTTCAGGACAGGTCAGCACCACCGAGTGGTCTTTAGGGAGGATCTTGCTTAAGATAAGTACATAAAAATTCCCCTGTGTCTGTGTAGTTCGTTCTTAAATTTCTGTCTTCTCTTGGTGAAACTTGCTAATGTGCCATGCAGACCAGCTGATATTGTTAGGCAGCATATCGCCATGAAACAGGATAAAATAAGCTGCACTAAAACAGTTTGCTGTAAATTATCAACCATTATAAATTTTTATTTCTCCAAACCAAAACTTAACCAGAACAAAATTGAAGCACCTTGAACCCAAACCGAACCAGTATTTCTTTTTCTCGGTTTGTGCCCTGTTTTTCAGGCGTTAAAGCTAACACAATGCAGGGCAGTTATCTGTTTAGAACATGGTGTCGTTTCACTGCTTGTTTTTCGTGTGCAGCATGTGCGAGAACTTCTATGAAACTAAGGCTGCATTGGACCATCACAGCCAAAGCCACGAAGCAAGCCTGCCTTTCCAGTGTGAACTGTGCAAGCAGCGGTTCAAGTTCTCACAGGTAGTGGTGACTCATTACACTGAGGTTGAGCTCTCACAGTAGCAGTTTATGGTCACCTATAAAGAGCATCTTTTCATAATCTCTTGGCGCTATGCAAGGTGCACACAGGTCCTTAAAACCATTGAAAACCCTTGAGTATGTTTTGAAGGCCCTTTAAAGGTCCTGGAATTCTTTATTTGCCTTGAAAACCCTTGATTTCCTTGAGTAATGTGATCTAATATTGGTTATGTGACCCCATTCCTATGGAGGATCAGCATGGAGCCAGCATGCATCCCACTCTAGAAACAATTGCACAGTTTAAGCCACTTGGAACAGTACTGGTTGTAACTATATATACTAAAGGAAAAAAGAATGCAGAATCTTTGCAAAAAAAAAAAAAGAAAGAATAAAAAAATCCCGGCTGCTGCATTTGCCTGCATACCATAAAACTTCTCTGCCCCCACCTTCGTGCAGCACCCCTTCATTCTAGTTGCACCCTCGCATGCCTCCGTCCCGTCTCCCTTCCACTCCTTCGACGTCAGCTCCATCGAGGCAGTCAACTTGTGTTTGGAGAGGGTGGAAGGGAGACATAGTGGGGGGAGGAGGCGCACGATGTTGATGATGTACTAATTCGTGCCATGCGATATGCTTGGCACAAAGGCAAGTGTAACAGCTCACTTTTATTATTATTATTATTATTATTATTATTATTATTATTATTATTATTATTATTATTATTATTATTATTATTATTTCTCAGGATTTTATGTTTCTTCTCCTGTAGGCACAGAAATTAGGTAGCCAAGTAGAACACACACAAATGTTCTCGGTGCCAGGGCTGCGCATTGTTACATCCGAGTATCGTTAAAACTGATAACGCTATGAGTGGGTTCAACTGTTCAACATGGGAAGCCATTCTACATCCTTGAAAAAGGTTTGACAGGACCTTGAAAGTCTTTGAATTTTCGCCTCTGAAACCTGTAAAAACCCTGTAATAGGTACGCAACTGCTGGCAGATCCAGAGACCCCCCCTCCCCTATCTAGAGACGTGTTGGTATTTCTGCACCTTGTAATTAAAATGTTTCTATGGATGTCTCCTCGCATTTTTTTGTGCAACAAGGTTATAAGTCATCAGGTATAACTATAGATTTTTCTTGGAACTTTAATAATTGTAGGAGTGATTTGACTGTACAAAAATGTAATGCCAATGCAAACGCACGCACGCTTCGTACAGCAACTTGCACGATACTGGAAAATCCTGCAGTGAGCGAGAAACACCAGCACTTTGTGCTGGTTCACCTCCCGTGTTTATGCTGTTTTTTTTCATGCCTCATTAGGAACTTGAAGTAATGAAGTCTAGACATTTTGTATATAACTTTGTTTGATTGTTATAGTAAGAAATTGCTACATGGGAAGCCATTCTACATCCTTGAAAAAGATTTGACAGGGCCTTGAAAGTCTTTGAATTTTTGCCTCTGAAACCTGTAAAAACCCTGTAATAGCTATGCAACTGCTGGCAATCCAGAGACCCCCCCCCTTCTCCCTTATCTAGAAACATGCTGGTATTTCTGCACCAACAAAATTTAGTGTGCAGTGAGTGCCCCTCCCTCATAACCTCGTGGTCCCTCCCTTGTCCTTTATGCTTTTTTGACAAGCTCCCACCCTACCCTGTACTTTACCTTGATGCCACGCTGGATCCACCCCTGACGACATAGCAGAAGTGCAAGGAACAGCATGACTACAAGAAAAGGACTAGGATGAACATTTGTGCTTGTTTCATCATTCTGGTTGTGTTGATCTATGTACTTTAGTGCTCACTTAAAAAGCACATGTTGTTAACCATCAGGTTTGCTGCCACATTTTGTAGCAATAGCTGCTATAGGCTCACTCTCCCAGCTGTTCCGATCTCTACCGGTGCTCGTTGCAGGAATCCCAAAGTACTTTTCTAGTTTATAAATTTGAAAAATTCAACAGCGTGCACAGCAAGGATTCAAACTAATAACCCCTCAGATTTATTGTCTAGGGTATTTCACTCCATTTCGCCGATGCCACAGCTGGAAAGCACGGTCACACCTGCCAGCTACTGAGATTATCAAATGCTTTGAGTTACTGGCGCCCTGTAAGCACTTATCCATAAACTAGCACTGAGGTGAAGCAATTTAAATGAAGGCAGCGATGAAAAGCAGAAAACACGTTAAGTAACAGGAGGGAGAAAAGCCGAGTCTTTCCACTTCTTCAACACCTGGAAGCACCACTTCTGCAAACAAACGCGACTCCAACTAGAAATGATTGATTGGTTTCTCTCTAATTATCTCGCATACCCAATATATGGGGGAATATCCGAGAATCGGGCAGAATTATATGGGTTGTCATTGAGTCTTCTTCTTGAGAAAATATTCACACCCACCTGCAGGTGTTTACACCAACCAATTCTGCAAGATATAGTGTGAGATCTACCGCACATGATATTGTATCAAGCATCGCATCACTGCTTCACTTTATAGGCAAAACTGCATCTTTTTTGTAACTGTAGTTGATAAAAAAGTATGGGGTTTTTACGTGCCAAAACCAGTTTCTGATTATGAGGCACGCCGTAGTGGAGGACTCCGGAAATTTGACCGCCTGGGGTTCTTTAACGTGCACCTAAATCTAAGCACACAGGTGTTTTCGCATTTCGCCCCCATCGAAATGCGGCCGCCGTGGCCGGGATTCGATCCCGCGACCTCGTGCTCAGTAGCTCAACACCATAGCCACTGAGCAACCACGGCGGGTAACTGTAGTTGATCTACACTCATTTAAAGGGGCTGTGCAATGCTCTATAGTCAGAAGTATTTGCTCCTCTAGCTTTCCTTTTTCTCGTGTAAGTTCAAAAGTTTTCTGTAGCACAGGCATAGTCTTACCACAACCCGATGCTGCCGTGTTACTCCACATATGCTGCGCCAAACATGTACGAACCCTGATGCTTCATTCTAGGCTCAGGCAGATGACACTTTTTCTTTTTGTGAAATATTGGGAATCTTCAGAAAAATTCCCAAAGAACTGGGGATTCCTTCAGCTTGTGGATTTCTGGCCAATTTGGCCTTGCACTGCAATCTGCTAGCGTTCTGGTTGGCTATGATGCTAGAGTGACTTCCCCGTAAAGCGTTGGTCCCAGTTCGATCCTCAAACCTGGACAGTTTTTTTTCTTCGACTGCAAAGCTTTCTTAGGAATCCACCACATTAGGTTTTTTTTTTTTTTTTTTTTTTTTTAGCTTCGGGCTGCTTTTGTGTGGATGAAAATTTCCTCTTTTCGTCCAGTAGCTCAGTGCCGTATGTGGAATGTAGCATCTAGTGCCTCAGGTTCATACTGACCACTTTTTCAGGGGCTTTCAATTCATCGGAGGTTTCGGCACAGCAAGGAAGCAAAGTCATCGAGCCAGTGGAAGAGTGGAGACCACACATGGCGGCACAGCTGTGACGTCTGCCGGATTCGGTTCAAGTACCAGAGCAGCTTGGCTGCACACAGACTAAACCGGCATGCAGATGCTGAGCGGCTTACTTGCACCTACTGCAGCCGCAGTTTCACCTCGCAGAGTGTTCTGGCTCTGCACATTCGCTCACACACAGGCGAGAAACCACATGTGTGCCCACACTGCAGCAAGGCATTCAGCATACCACACAATCTCAAGAACCATGTTATCACACAGCACACCAAGGAATTCAAGTTCTTCTGTCCACTGTGCTCCAAAGGAGCAGTGAGCCAAATAAAACTGCGGCAGCACTTGCTTCAGTCACACAAAGCTGTGAATGACTCCTCAAGCAAGTACAGAAGAACCGTGATGAAGACAGTTACAGACGTGCCAGATATTGATGACCTTCCCATGTCCCAAGTGGCTGTTGAAAATGCAGCCTCCATTTTGTCACAGATCATCATGTGAACCTCCTAAAGCCAATTTGTAACTGTAGTTTTACTGTATTCACAAAATGAATGGACTTTTAGGACACTTTTCATCAAGAGTAATTGAAGCATCACATAATATGTTATTTGAGTGCTCCTCATGCTGCTTATAAGAAGGACAAGCTGCTGCTGCACTGAGAAATGGTCTGGTAACATTGTAAGATGATGAACGGCATAGCCATTAGTATGTTTGTATAATTTAAGAAGTGAGCAATATGAAAGGCAATTGAAATGTTTGCAGTAATGATTGCTTCCAATTGCCAATGCCATGTAAAAACACATCATGTAGAACTTATTTTTGAATAACAATATTTAGTTGTTGTAGCACACGTTACGCACACTTATGATGTAAGTTCTCAGTAGTACTTCCTATGCCTATATTTATCAAAGTGTATGCATGTATGCATGTAATAACGTGCATTGAAGAGAGGTTCATGTAAGCGCTGATACTATGAGCCACTATGCGTTTGTTGTTAAATAAATGCACTTTATTGTCCTCCCACCCCACCCCAATTCTCTCTCTCTCTCCTTTTATATGATCTTCATTTACATTCATTCATTTTATGTGTATATAAAGATGGGCACACATAGGGGAACTTATCAGATACAGCATATACCTTTCGGGTGCAATTATTTACGTCTACTGAAAACTTGCATTCAATACATTTCTTGCATGTTCAGAATCACGAAAGGCATAAAGCTACAGAACAGATAAAAATTTTCAATTCTTCAGTGAGTTTTCGCAAGTTTACAGAATGTGGACTTCATGTGAGAACTTTCTGCAGGAATGTTAGGTATGAGAACATCAACTATTTCATATCTTTCACACTCAAAAAGAACCTATCCAGCCACTTAAATATTACGCCTGCTGTTAAACATTGGAACAACAGTGAATGTAATGAACCCACCACACGGTGACATCCTGACACCTTGAGAAAACACAGCTGTCTGCTTTCCAACTCATTTTACTAAAGCAATTCAATTCATGCATATTCAAACCTCCACCACATGTTAAATAGAAAGTCTTTTAATATGTATGCGATATGTTTTGAGTACCGTTGTTTTCATCAGTACTTCTGCTCTCGATGCACTCTCTTGGCGTGTATGCACAGTTGTGTATGCCTGAAGTGGTGATATGCTCCATTTCAAGGAAATTAATAATAAAGCAATGAGGAAGTCACTCATGCAGATGCACCTGGTGCTGCACACACACAAAGAATTTTACTCTCTTGGGCTTCTTTTGTCCCCTAATGAAAATCCTCAATCTTGCCTACACTTCCATTATTTAACACTCTACACTCGCTACATTTCTGTCTGGACTTATCTTGTCCCTACGCAATAATCATTTATGTTGTGTGAATTTTTTTCTTTAACTCCATGCTCCTGGTACTTAAAAGTCATGAACGGAATGCATGTATCAGCATTACTGAGAGAGAGAAATAGAAGACAGGAAAGGCAGGGAGGTTAACCAGATGCACGTCCGATTTGCTATCCTGCACTGGGCGAAGGGGGCATGGGGATGAAGAGAAAGAGAGGAGAGAGAGAGCACAGTTTCGCACACAGTGGAAGGTTCGCACCGAGTCTACAGTCTGTTCCCAAGACTTGTTCACTTGAGGTATTTCAGGAGAGCTTTCGTGGCCTTCTTTGCCATAGATGCGAATGACCAGGGTCCAAGGATCTTCATTACGGAAAATGGTCTAGAGTCCAGCTGGTTCAGTGCTGTCTGGAGAACTTTACGCTCGACGTCGTATTGGGGACATATACATAGGATGTGTTCAATCGTTTCTGTGGTTTTGCTAGAGTCGCACATGGGCGTATCCCCCATTCCAATGCGGAACGAGTAGGCCTTCGTAAATGCCACCCGGAGCCAGAGGTGGCACAATACTGTCGCCTCAGAGCGGGAAATTTTTGATGGCACTTGTAGCTTTAAGGATAGATCCAGCCTATGAAAATGACACTTCAGGACATTGGGAGAAGACCAGTATTTGTGGGTCATAGCTTTAGCCACAATATGAAGCTGCCTTGCAGCATTGGTTCTTGATAAGGGCATTGGAACTGATCAGGCATCCAGATGAACAGACCGGCAGCTTCGTCAATGAGGTCATTACCAGCAATACCGGTATGTCCAGGTAGCCACTGGAATATAATTTCATGCCCTTTAGCAATAGCTTGATAGCGATCTTCTTTTATTTCGTGTGTCAGCTGCTCATGACTCCTACGATATATGGCAAAATGCAGACTCTGAAGTGCTGCCTTAGAGTCGCAAAAAATGACCCATTTCGGAGTTGTCTCTTGCAGGAGATATTTGACAGCAGCATGCAGGGCAGCAAGCTCTGCCCTGCATTACACAGCATTCCTGACAAAGTTATGGGTGTGCAGCACTAGAGAAGAAGTGCACGCAAGACAGATTACAAATATTGTCTGGGGACATGGTGAGCTCCAAAGGGTGCATATTTTTTCTTCGAGTGAGCACTAACATTTTACACACCTTAGGGTAATTTTTTTCACAATGATCATCATCAGGACTGTGTGTGTTTCCTTTCTTACCTATCTGTCAGGAAATGCACAGAAGACATAACTAAGAAGTAAAAGACATAGTGCGGAAAGACAAGGACAAATACAAGGGGCACAAGAGACAGGTGCTAAACACAAAACTACAGCTGAAGACCCGATACATATGCCTTTATATGCACATAGTACTGCCTATTGAAACTGATGGCTGTTGACTTGATGTAAAACTCAAGTACAGCAATGAAGTTGTCACTGGTCACCCCTGTGACGTTTTGGAATGTGAATTCATGATTCTTTTTTATTGTGTCACGCACAGCACAACAGTTTACAATGAGGTACAAAATAGAATAAATCCTCGGTGTCAATTGAAAAGTTTGTGAGGCTATTCACTTTTCCCTCTCTGAGTTCCTCGACAATGCTGAAGTAGCTGCAAACAAGGAACAATTCTTCTATATTTTAGGAACTTTGATGCTGTTGTAAGTAACATAGGATGAGGCATTGCCATTAACTTTTCTCCATAATTATCATTCACAGCGGACAGTCTGGCCTGTGTGTTTTTTTTTTTGTGTGTGTGTGTGTGTGTGTTTTTCTTGTAAAGAAGGCTTCTAAGGAACTGCCTGCTGCCTTTTTTGAAGTGTGTCCAGTCTCAAATCCTTCATTAGACTGTTTGCCGTCCTTTTTTTGAAGCTTAAGGTTAGAACTTGTGCGCTTGAAGCTTTTTTTCTCTATAGCAGCTAGGATTTCTTTCCTCAACCTTCCCTTTGGACATGACAATGAACCCCGCTTGTCCCACAATAAAAATCGTAATCAACCTTTTGTGCACTTGCTTGATTTAGCTCACTGCACTCGTTGCTTTCCTGCTGCAGAAATGCTACAGCACGCTGACATGCACATAAGAGTGAAATGTACTGGGCACACAGGGTTACGAAAAGGACCAAAATGTGTGCAAGACGGATATACAAGATAAACTCTAAAGGGAATAATTTTTTTACCCTGAATTCTATGAGAAAGGCATGTTCTAAACGGTGTAATAAAACGTACACTAAAGAAGAGATTACACCCTTAGGGGCATATCTTGTTCCCAAACATAAATCATCGACTGCTTTCTTTGCGTTTCCTTTCTTGATAACTCTGCGCTCGTCAGTTTGTTGTCACGAATGCTGTGTCACGCTGATACTGCGCAAGCCGTTAGTGGCATTGAGTTTTTTACTAAAGAACTGAAAATACCAGGCATGCAGCATTAAAAAATAAAGACACGCAACACAGATTACGATTATTGTTTGCAAACAAGATGAGCCTCGCAGTGTGCAAATTTTTATTAGCGTGTATGTACACCTGCATACAGAAACACTTATGTACCCTGAGCATAAACTGAAACACGAACAGAAAAGGCTGATCAGTATGCCTGGTACATGTAATTACCATATTTGCACGAATAGAATGCAAGTTTTTTTGAGAAGAAGAAGTTTGGTTCGACACAGTCGCACTGCTGTCTCGCTCCCTAGTGTTTTCGAATTTTTTCGGCGTTTTGTCAAATAGATTTGTCGAAGACGTCGGACGACTCGCCAAGGTACCTTCCCTACCGGAGGCCGGGGGGGCCTTCGCCTCCCGTCGCTTCGATAGGAGCCTGCAGAAGAGCCCGATCTGGTAGCGGCGAGAGCTCCGTCATGACTACGCCTGACCTGACACCGGGCCAGAGGCCACCGACTCACCCTGAGAGCAACCGTGACTGTAAGCGATACAAGGCTACAGAAACAGACGACGAGTCTACGCTTATTGACGATCGTGACATAGCTGACATCACAGATCTGGACGATGAAGGCTTCAGGCTTGTGCGTCACCGCAAGAAGAGGACCGTCGGAATCCCAGTGATTGTTACGCCTGCCACAGAAGGAGCCGACCTGAAAAAAGTAAATCCCATTGTTCTGTCTACGGAAATTGAAAAAATTCTTGGCGCATCGCCAGTTAGGAGCCGATTTACTGCTCAAGGAGCCCTGCTTCTAGATGTACAGACAGAAGAGCATGTGAATTCCCTTCTCAGCTGCAAGTCAATTTCAGGGACTGCAATCTCAGCACGAGTGCCCAATTCGTACCTGCAAAACACGTGCATTATTAGAGGAGTACCGAAGTGGTACATTGACGAGGAACTGTTGCTATACCTAAAACCACAAGGAGTTTACCATGCAAGGAGAGTCACGCGACGCGTCCAAATTTCCGAAACCGATTGGGAATCCAGGCGAACCAGCTCCGTGGTTCTTACGTTCGCTCCAAATACAGACCGTCCAGAGAAGATCAACTTGGGCTTCACAAGACACGAGACCATTGACTACGTTGAGACACCACCTCGGTGCTTCAAGTGTCAGCGCTATGGACATGTGGCCAAGTACTGCCGTGGTGAGCAGCGGTGTAAGAGATGTGGAGGACCGCATGATTTCAAAACATGCGCGTGCAGAGAACTTTCTATGTGCAAACTGTAGTGGTGGTCATCCAGCTTGTTATAGCAAGTGTCCTACGCGGGCAGCGGCAATAAAGCGTAAGAAAGCGTTTATCTTGGGGCCAACAGGAAACGATGAGAAAAATACGACGAAGAAAAAGACAAAATCACAGAGAGTCAGACGAAATGAAATGGAGCTCAAAGAGTGAGACTGATTTTCCAAGCCTGAAGCCTTCTCCAGGAATCCAGGACACAGTGGTGCCATCACGCAGCGGACCGGCTAAAACAGTCAAATCAATGAACAGAGGCCCCGTAGACGAGAAGACTGCTGAACAACCGGAACAGCGAAGTTTTGTGTCTGTACTGCAGCGACCCCAATCGCGTTGCGATGAAAACACACCACAGGAGGAATGCCAGCAAGTGCTACGTGCTCTCTTCAAGGCCTTGCGATCACACATAGAGAAGATGCCGGCGAGCTCGATGAAGGAAATGCTCGAAGTAGTCCTGGCTCTCGAGTCAGTGATTCTCAGCTCTGCCTCTTTTTAAAGCACCTAGCAATATGGATGCGGTCAGGACACAATGTTCACCATCTCGTCCGCAGGTGCTACTTATTATGCAATGGAACTGTGCGGGTCTTGCGTGCCATTTACCTGAACTGTCGCTTTTCTTACGCAACATGCCTGTGCCAATATTGGCCCTGTCCGAGGCTGGTCTTCCAAGTTCCAGATCAATTGCTGGTTATGTCGCACATGGAAACCAAAGTATTCCGACATTTCCAAACGGAAGCGCCATGCTATATGTGAGACGTGAAATACCACATTACGTTCTACCAGTTCAAGACCTTTGCAGCAGTGCTTTGGAAGTCACTGCTGTACAAGTGCGGCTGGGAAACCGAAGCCTCAGCGTGGCCTCCGTGTATGTGAGCTCTCGCCTGAAGGTCTCGATGGGAGAAATTATAAGAGACCTCTGCAGCCGCTGTCCAGCTCCTAGGATTATATGTGGCGACTTCAACGCGCACCATACTCTCTGGGGCGACAAGGCGACTGATGCACGTGGAAAGCAAATTGTTAGTGCTTTAAACACCGAGGGACTCTGCGTGGCAAATGACAAACAGCCAACGTTTTTTCGGCCACCGGCCTCTTACAGTGTCATTGACTTGACGTTACATTCAACGGACATCCTCGCATCGTCAACGACTAGTAAAGATAGAATGGGCAGTGATCATTTTCCTGTCTTCGTTAACATTGCTGGATATAGAACCAACGGCCGAAGATCCTGTCCTGTGACGCATTGGGATACATACAGGGACGGCCTAAGCGAATCATCTGGAGACCTGTTCGCGGACATGCTACGTAGCAAGAGATTGGCTACCGCTGAGCTGAAGCTACCCGACCACTTCCCCGCTCCGGATCTAAAGCTCAAAAATCTATGCGCTGCCCGTAGAAGAGCGGAACGGAGGCTGATGAGGACGAAGGGCGACCCACCAATGAAGACTATATATAACAGGATTAACGCAGTAATTCGACGTTATACAAGGAAACTAAGAAGAGATCAATGGGCATCATTTTGTGCAAGCCTATCCGTCTTCACGCCAGTTCCACGGATATGGTGGGTCGTTAATAACCTTGCTGGAAACTTTCGACCAAACAAGCCATTTGAAGCCCTAGCATTGAAGCTAGGCAAGACACTCGCTTGTCTTGCGAATGCCTTCGCTGAAATATACTCTTCCGGAAGGTCAGCCGGCAAAACCAACCTGGCCCCGCCGCTATCGTCGTCTCTAATGGATGCTCCTTTCACACTCAGAGAGCTGGAACTAGCTATGAGCAGCCTCCGACGTCGCTGTGCGGTGGGACCTGACCTTATCAGTAATCAGATGCTGACTAACCTACCGGTTGAGAGACGGCGTGATTTGCTGGCATTTTTTAACCAAGTCTGGGCCAGTGGGGCTATCCCACATTTATGGAAGGTAGCATGGGTGGTACCGGTTCTGAAGCCTGGAAAGAATCCTGCAGCTCTGGACTCATACAGACCGGTATCACTGACCTCGTGTGCAGCGAAGCTAATGGAGAAGATGGTGTGCACAAGACTCACTTGGTATGTCGAGCAGGGTCGAAAACTACCATCGTGCATGACTGGGTTTCGGCAGCGTCTAAGCGCTCAAGACAATGTGCTGGACCTGCTAAGCCACATAGAACATTACAGTGCGGATGGCCTGTCGACACTTGCTGTTTTCATGGATGTTTCTAAGGCTTACGACTGCGTGTCTCAAAAAGCCATCATCAGCCAGTTGCAAGTTATAGGCGTCACGGGTCATCTCTTGCACTTCATACATACGTTCCTCAATGATCGTCGCATCAGAGTTCGTCTTGGCGACACTTTGAGAGATGAAATACGTATATTTCGCGGTGTGCCACAGGGGAGTGTTTTATCTCCCCTACTATTTAACATTGCCATGAGTAGCCTCCCAAGAGTTCTAAACCATCGAACACCAGTGAAGATATCTATATATGCCGATGATATCTGCATATGGGTCTCCGGCTACCAGCATCGCCGCCTCGCACGAATAGCCCAGGGAGCAGTAAAAGCCATTCAGGGCCACTTGGCAGCGATTGGATTATCACTATCAGTAGAGAAATCATCATTCGTACTATTTCCTGGAGTGAAAAGAAAATCTACACGCTTGACGCTGAATTTGGACGGATACCAAATTCGACAAGTCACCAACGTCCTATTTCTGGCCGTTACCTTAGACCACAGGCTACTCTGGCGCCGCGGTGTTGACCACGTTGTGGCGTCATCGTCACCCAGGCTACATGTGCTCAAGCGAGTCGCTGGCATACACTGGGGCAACCACCCAACGTCGATGCTACGGCTACATACAGCGTTGGTTACCAGTCGAATCCTGTATCAGCTACCTCTGATGTCACCCTCAGACAGCCAATACGAGCGCTTAGAAGCCATCCACAGAAAAGGTACCCGACTTTGCCTTGGAGTCCCTCAGACAGCGTCAAACAAGAAAGTGCTCTACGAAGCTGAGTCACGCCCTCTACGACTTCAGGTTTCCCAGGCTCTGATGATCCAGCTCCTACGATTGAGTGAGTCTACGCCCGGTAGAGCCCTCTTACGACGTATAGGTATCAGGCCGCACTCACATTTTTATGCAGCATTGAACACGCTTCGCGTATTAGGATTGCGCTGCTCGAGACAGAGGGAAAAGATAGAACCACCCTGGACATTCGAGGACATCACATGCAACTTAAGTGTACCACGATTGCAATCAAAGAGCTGCATTCCATCTGCAGAAGCCAAGTCATTAGTCCTGGAACACCTGAACACGATTTACCCGAATCGCCTACAAGTATACACAGATGGCTCTGTTAAGGCACACGAAGACCGCTGTGCAGCTGCATTCTATATTCCCTCTCTAAGATATACGTGGTCTGGCCGTCTGGACTGTATAGCCTCGTCGACAGTTGTGGAAGGCGTAGCAATAGCTTCTGCTCTGCGCAAATTAAAGACTTTGCCTCCGCAGAATGTGGTTGTCCTTACAGACTCAAAGGCCGCATTACAACAAATATACCGTGGTTTGCCATCCCTCAAGTTCCCACGCAAATCACTAGTCATCTTGAAAGAACTCAACAACAAAGGCTTCACAGTAAAGTTTCAGTGGATTCCTTCCCACATTGATATCTCGGGAAACGAAAAAGCTGATGCGCTTGCATACGCAGCGCTCTATCATCCTCCCAAAATCAAGGCTCCAAAGGGTAATCAAGTGCAAAAATCTGACATTCGAAATCACTTTGCGTCGCTTTGGGTTCCACCGCATATGCCCTGCGTAACCAAGAGATTGCACCGAGAGGAAGCCACACTTCTATATCGAATAAGGACAGGATCTGCTAATACACCGGCCTGGTTATTTAAAACGGGGCGAATCGATTCTCCGAACTGTACGGCATGCAATGAGACAGGAGACATTGAGCACTTTTTGTGGTCCTGCCAGCAATTCCAAGATGAAAGAGACACTCTCCTGAAAAATCTGCAAAACAAGGACCTTCCGCATGCGCGCCTGCAACACCTTATATTTCCCGAGGGATCAGTTATAGCCCGCAAAGAAACTTCATGTCTCCTCATCGAATTCTTAAGAGAGACTGGTTTGATGGACATATGGTGAAACCCTTCAGCGGTATTGTGCGAGACGCTCGGGCGGAGCAATTGCCGGCCTTGTTCGCCAGGCTAAACCCGCCTGTTGCTACAATTCACCACCACCACCACCACCACCAATGCAAGTTTTTTTTTTTTTTTTCAATATTTCTGGCCTCGGAATGCGTTTCACATTATTCGAGTTCATGACATGAAATTATAATGCTTTTGTCCTCTCTGTCTCTCTCTGGGGCTTTGAAGTCCTCGAAGTCACACAGTGGACCACCGCACAGCACATGAAAGGCCGTGTTCAGTTGTGTCATGGGCATTTCTAAAGTGCTGCCTATCCAAACACCTTGGTGGCATAGAGGCCACCTTGGCCATTCTGGCTGATGATGACAAACACGCCAGCAGTGACAATGAGTAAATTATGCATACTCATCTTTTCACTGTATATTGTGATGGCAGTTTGCAGTAACAATGAAGAAAGGGTCCTGCAGGAATACGCTTTTATGCATCGTTTCCCATTTCTTTGCAGCATCACTTCATGTGATGATCATAATATAGTCTTACTACTACATATATAGCAAGAACTATTGAGTTTAATCTAATGGAAGCATGCAATTTCCATCTGACACCTTCACTGAGAGTGTCTCTTCATCGTCGTTGGCATCCAGTCCACTTCATCGTCCTCAGATTCCGCAGAAGCGGCAAACCACAACACAGCCAACTGTTATGGATGTGGCAATATGATATATATTTTCTTTTTCTGGGAGACAGAAGTCCCACCTTGCATTATTTACATGCAAATAGGGTACATAAAAGTGTGACACATAATCGCTCTGTATGTAGCCAGTTACTAAGTGTTGAGTCCTATGTGAACCCTTGCATGCGCTCATGGACAAGAGTTCTTGCCTATCTGCTTTCCCTAGCATGCCAACGAGTGCAGACTCACTCTTGTGCAAAATAAATTACAAAATAAATTGCTATTGCAAACGCAATGCAACATGGAAATGGAACATTGAATTGTGCACTGGAGTAGATTCAGAACTGCCTGCATTTAAGGGAGTTTTCGATTTTGTGTACATGAACAGGTTTGGGTACTCAAAGGACCCTTTGCATACAAAAAAACACCAATCTGGCTTGCATTCTTTTGTACTCCTTTGGAATTATTTTGTAAGCTAGCCATGCCCAGCTGGCATTCTTTTGTACTCCCTTGGGATTCTTTTGTAATCTAGCTGGTTTACATCCTCTAACTTTGCATATGCAAAATCTAAACTCTATACGTATGCACTCAAAAAAAGGTTGCACCCTTTGGGGCCCATCCATGTTGTCCCCAAACAATAATTGCACTTCTCTTCTTTAAACACTGGCAGTGCTGCCAACATTTCTGATACTTTCAGGCCATGAACACAAGCTTGCGTAAACGTGGCACCACTGACAGCAGTATTGAAAGGAGGTCAAGATGAAAGGCAAGGTGGCAAGGCAACTCTGAAAGGGCATAAAAAAAATTTTTTTCCTGCATGAAAGCGCATTGTCGCGGCGTTGTCCGCTCATCCTTAAGGACTCCAACACTGCCCCCTGAAATTTAAGAAATAATCATTCTGGGGTTTTGCGTGCCAGAAACATGATCCAGTTAGTGATACACTCCAGATTATTTTTGACCACCTGGGGTTCTCATGTACCAAATTGTGCTCGAGCATTCTTACATTTTGCCCCCATCGAAATACGGCTGCTGTAGCCGGAAGCTGAACCTGCAACCTCGTCTTCAAAACTGCCTTGCTAATCGGAGCTTGCCTATCTTAACTTTTCGTAATTTGCTGTAGCAGACTTCCTTTCGAAGTTGTATACACTTCTGATGCTACTTACCTTATAAATCATCATCATCAGCCTATTTTATGTCCACTGCAGGACAAAGGCCTTTCTGTCTCTTAAAGTTATGCCTAGCATTCTTCGTTCCATCGCTCTTTGCGCGGTCCTGAACTTGTTCTCCGCGGTCCTCAACTTGTTCTCAAGCTTCTTTGTCAGTCTCAAGCTCTCTGCACCATATGTCAGCACCAGTAAAATGCACTGATTGTATACCTCCCTTTTCAGTGATAATGGTAAGCTTCCAGTCAGGAGCTCACGATGTCTGCCGTATGCGATCCAACCCATTTTTGTTCTGTGAATTTCCTTCTCATGGTCAGCGTTTTTCCTGTGATTAGTTGACCTAGGTAAACGTACTCCTTCACAGACTCTACAGGCTGACTTGTGATCCTGAACTCTTGTTCCCTTGCCCGGTTCATCATTATCTTTGACTTCTGCATAATAATCTTCAACTCCACTCTTACACTCTCCCTGTTAAGGTCCTCAGTCATTTGTTGTAACTCGTCTGCAGTGTTGCTGAATGGAACAATGTCATCGGCAAACCGAAGGTTGCTGAGATATTCGCCGTTGATCCTTACTCTTAAACCTGCCCAGTTGAATAGCTTGAATACTTCTTCCAAGCAAGCAGTGAGTAGCATTAGAGAGATTGTGTCTCCTTGTCTGACCCCTTTCTTTCTAGGTATCTTCCTACTTGTGTAGAATTAAGGTGGCTGTGGAATCTCTGTAGATATTTTCCAGGGTATTTACGTAAGCGGTCTGTACTCCTTGATTACTCAATGCCCCTATGACTGCTGGTATCTCTGCTGAATCAAATGCTTTTTCGTAATCTATGAAAGCCATATAGAGAGGCCTACTGTGCTCTGCGGATTTCTCGATAACCTAATTAATGACATGGATGTGATCCATTGTAGAGTATCCCTTCCTGAAGCCAGCCTGTTCCCTTGGTTGACTAAAGTCCAGTATTGCCCTTATTCGATCGGAGATTATTTTGGTAAATTTTTTATATAATACTGGGAGTAAGCTAATGGGCCTATCATTTTTCAGCTCTTTAATGTCTCCCTTTTCGTGGATTAGTATAATGTTTCGACAGGCATTTCGACAGTCGACAGGCATTTCGTATAGAGAGCCGCTAGTTTTTCTAGCATTGCCTCCTCCATCTTTGATTAAATTGACTGTTATTCCATCCTCTCCTGCCGCTTTTCCCCGTTTCATGCCTTGCAAGGCCTTTCTGACCTCATCTCTAGTTATAGAAGGAGTTTCTGTATACTGTTCATTATTGTTTTGAATAGAGCGCTCTTGAGTCGTCTGGGTACTGTAAAGGTTAGTATAGAATTCTTCCACTGTTTTTACTATATCTTCGAGATTGCTGATGATATTATCCTGCTTATCTTTTAGCGCATACATCTTGGTTTGTCCTATGCCAAGTTTTCTTCTCACTGATTTCAGGCTGCGTCCATTTTTTACGGCTTCTTCAGTCTTTCTCACATTATAGTTTCGAATATCACTTATTTTTGCCTTGTTGATCAGTTTTGACAATTCCGCGAATTCTATCTTATCTCTTGAGTTGGACACTTTCATTCTTTGTCGTTTCTTTATTAGGTCCTTTGTTACTTGGGAGAGCTTGCCTACTGGTTGCCTTGGTGCCTTGCCTCCCACTTCGATCGCTGCCTCTGAAGCCAGCCTCCTTACGGTTTCATTCATTACATCTATGTCATCATCATCATCTCTCTGTTCTAAGGCTGCATATTTGTTTGCAAGTACCAGCTTAAATTTGTCAGCTTTTACCCTTACTGTCTCTAAGTTGACCTGTTTCTTCTTGGCCAATTTTACTCTTTCTCTGTTCAAATTGAGGTGAATCCTAGCCCTCACTAACCTATGATCACTGCACTTTACCTTACCTATCACTTCTACATCCTGCACTATGCTGGGATCGGCAGAAAGTACGAAATCAATTTCATTTCTTGTTTCACCATTAGGGCGTTTCCAGGTCCACTTTCTGTTGCTACATTTCCTGAAAAAGGTGTTCATTATTCTCAGCTTATTCCTTTCTGCAAATTCTACCAGCGTTTCTATAATCAATGCCGTAGTTGCCAATTGCCTGTTTACCCGCCTGCTTCTTTCCCACTTTTGCATTGAAGTCACCCGTTACTAGTGTATACCGAGTTTGCACTTTTCTCATTGCTAATTCAACATCTTCATAAAACTGATATACTTCATCATCGTCATGACTGGATGTCGGAGCGTAGGCTTGTACTACCTTTAATATATACCTCTTATTATGTTTGATTACGACTACTGCTACCCTCTCATTAATGCTGTAGAATTCATCAACGTTGCCCGCTATGTCCTTATGGATTAGGAATCCTACCCCGTATTGCTTCTTATCAGGGAGACCTCCATAGCAGAGGACATGGCCGTTATTTAGCAATGTATAAGCCTCACCAGTTCTAATCTCACTAATGCCGATAATATCCCAAACAACGTCTGATAGTTCCTCAAAGAGTCCTGCTAAGCTAGCCTCACTCACCAGTGTTTGGCTGACCCTGTCCTCGTTTGGTTGACAGGGCAGTTTCCATTGGCAGCCTGTCCGGACCCAGAGATTCTTGGCACCCTCTGCTGCGTTACAGGTCTGACCACCGCCTTGGTCAGGTGCTCTGCAGCTGCTGGGGACTGAGGGCCATGGGTTAATTGTAGATATCATCAGGGATATTGTGGCCAAATACTGCACCAGGGAGGCCAATTCCTGTTCTGGTGAGGGACTGTCGTCTGTTTTCAAGCTTAGTGGGCCTTCCTAATTTGGTTGTGCCTGGATTAGTATAGCCCCACTCGCTCTCGGCATCTTTCGCCGGTGTCAGGCGTCACTCCAAGCCTGCAGATGTAGTGCAATGGAGAATGTAAAAAAAAAAAGACGGGAGGGGGGGGGGGGTTGAACTTCCGACTATTGCAACCGAGCATTCCACATAGCTCAGTAAGATAATCCGGCTAGGCTACATTGTCGCCGAAAAGTACGGCCCAGAGGGCCCAGATCCACCGATTTGTCCGCCCTTTGCGGGATCAACCTATATATAACAGGTATAATAAGCCGTAACCGTTACCTTCTTCCTACATCAGTTAAAGTACTATTATACAACGCCTTATTCGCCTCTCATCTCAATTATTGTCACCTCGTATGGGGCACTACAACTGATGCGAATTTAAACAAATTATTTCATTACAGAAAAAGATAGTACGCGTCCTAGCAAATGTTCCGTACGATTCACACACCGAGCATTTATTTGACAAGTTTAAAATTATCACAGCTCACGAAATCTATAGGCGTCGACTTTTGCAGAAGTTTTATTACATGAACAGGAAAAACGATCTATCCCTTGTTAAATTATCATGTTAAGAAGAACGTGTCCCCTCACGTTTCACAAGAAACACAGAACCCTGGACTGTGCACCATTTTAGGACTAATTACAGCTCACAAATGCTAAAAAACAACTTACCAAGGCTTTTAAATGCTTACAACAAATCTGGCATTGATATATATGCCCTTACCCCATCAGAATTTTCTCGACTAATTCAGTGTGACTAATATTAATGTTTATATGGCCAGCTATTTCAGAAGTGCAGCTTAGATGAGTTTACAGCTTTTTGTTTACATTTATATTACATATATATATATGTATATATGTTTTTGTTTTTTTTCGTCTGTCATATGTGAAACGTTTTGTAACTTCATTACGCGCAACTACTCACTTTTCACTTAGCACTTCTCATGCATTCTTGCAAAACTGTGTATTTTTGTATTGTTAAAAACACGCGGCAGCTCCGCGCTGCCTATGTCTTGTAGTCATAGGGGGCAGGGTGTTTTTTCAAGCTGCACCTGCAGCTTTTCTTCCCTGTCTCCCCCAATCTGTCGGAAATAAAGATATATTCAATATATATATTCGCGCTTGTAAGCAATTGACGGCTCTGCTACCGCCGCGATCGCAATACAATTCTCGGGAATACAAACGAAAATAAGCAAGAAAGAATAACTGCACATCACTGTACTGCACATGTAGACGAAAGGAAAGGACGCATATACGATTGTTGAGGTGGTGAAAATCTGTGTTAACTTTTGAGCTAGGTGTTGTTGCTACTTGCTTTTCCTTATTCTTTGCGTAAGTACTGTAAACAAAAACCTGTTCGTCCTTTTTCTCTGTTCCTCTTGTGCGGAAATTTCGCATAAATATAGAGTCAAATAAATGTTTTTATCTTTATCACTGATGTACCCCCACTTTGGTTTCCCACCGAACTCCCCCAAAATCCGTTCTCCCTCCCAAATGATATAACAAAAAAAGTTGTGTCGCCGTGAAATTTCTGAATAAAAGCTGGTACAGACAACCACAAAAGTTTGCGGGCCACGGAATCTCGCAAAACGTTGAATTTCCGCGCAGCCCGTAAAGGTAGCCAGCATCACCTTGTTGTTCGCATATACTAGCAGCGGCTGGAAATCAGAACATGAGGCTCCGTAGTGAGGGTGCTGAGAATTAAGATTTTTGTCAGATTTCTTGGTCCGTAAAATTTTGTGGGCGACTGTCGGTACACAGCAGCAAGAGTCAATACATTGCGGCGTGTGGCGAAGCCGGCTTCCTGGGCCCTGAAAGCGCTGGTGCTTTGGGAGCCCTTAACTACGTCGAGGAACACCGCGGCAGTAGTTGTTTAACTGCGAGGCGCCAACTCAAGTTTAGTAAGGCTGAACAATAGCTTTCTTTTACTACTCTCATCCTTACCGCAGTTAAGACGCAAGCGCGGTTCTGCGTTTTGATGCCTCACAAAAACAGCAAAAGAAAGGGACGACTCTACTGTCGCCACCTTTTGTGTGATAGTTAAACTAGTGATATTTTCAAAGATTAACATATTTTCAAAATTTGTTCAATCGCGTACGACATTCAATCGCGTACACATTCAATCGCGTACGACACACCCTAGAGGGCGTCTTTTGTTCTTGCTGCTCTGGTGGTAAACATTTTGCCACGTGACCTCGGAGAGCCAATGCCGGCACAGTGTTCACGTGCTCGCCAAGTGATCGGTAAATCAGTGGTGCTGTGAGATGCGTGCTCGCAGCTCTGTAAAATTTTTCAGTAGTGTGTTCAGGAGCATCGTCGGGCATAGTTGTGTGTGGCTTGATGTGTTCTGGATGGGATGTCTCAATACGATGCCATAATACACCTCTTGGCTGGAGGGTAAGTTACGCAGAAAAGCGAACTGTTACCGTCAACGTAATTCCAAGTCGTGCTGCGGCTGCCGTACAACTCCGAACGGCAAGCAACGTCGCAGCTCGCTCTGATGGGGCTCTCTAGATACTCCACTGAGGTCTCCTGAAAAGCCTTCAACATTATACATGTTAACTATTGAGCCATGGACTCTCACGGTGGTTGCAGTGAATCCGGAAGGTTCATTCCATGTTCACCTTTTACAGAACCTGGCTCTTCGCTCTTCGTAGTACTCGCAAATCTGCGTATCGTCGTGCTGCTGGTTACCGCATCGTGACCGTGTCCGTGGAACAGCCGCGCGTTTTTACTTGCTCCACGTATTAAACCAAGTCTTCTGCCAAAACAGTGCACCGTTAAGGCAAGACCTAGATCGCCGCGATACCTTGCGTATAGCCCTTGTTTGGTATGCTTTAACCTGCCTTAATGACTTGTTGAGGCATGTTCGAACAGTGCTCTTTCCGTGCTGCGGAATTGGATTCCTAGGAGTTGTGTTGTGGCAGAGCGTTAGGCAGCTGGTAGAATGTGGGACGCGTTATTGTTTGGGAATGTCGCACGGCGTGCGGACGCCTTGTCGGTCACGTTCGCACCGGCGGAGCAGTTCATACGTTAAAGGGCTCCGCGATTGTTCGCGTTTTCGTGGCGACGTTTTAGAAATGGTTTCAAGTCGCTGAACAGTGATATATATCACGTTTGCTTCAAGTGTTCAGACTAACATTTGTAGCATTCTTTCTTTTACCCGACCGAATAAGAGGTGGCTGCACTTTTGAAGGGCATTTTTACTGCTCACAATTTCTACAAATTGGGTGATAGGCGGAGGATGCGACTTTCTTTAACATGCGCTATTGGCCTTGCTATTTTTCTTTTTCTCTCCTCTTTCTTGGATGGGCCGCTGTTGCCCAACTACTGGTGAATGCCCTCAGCAGGATGTCAGCTCCCCCCCCCCCCCCCCCCCCCGCACAAGCCGGCAGTAGGTCTATCGAGAGTCTGTATTTAGAATCGGTGCATATTAATGGTCTCGGTGAGGCTTCTTCAAATGACGCCGGAAAAGCGTCGTTGACGGAGCAACCCCCACTCCCCTGACTGCTCTATTAATATTTTTTCCCCGACCGGGTGTCTTCTCTGCTCTGCCTTCCTGCATTAGCCTGTTTACTAGGTTGCTCCTTTCGTCATAAAAGCTCTGTCGACGTATTTTGCTGAGGTGCGTAATGGTGACCGAGCAGAACACCTGGTAGAAAGCTTTGTTTTCAGGTTAGGTGGGTGTGGTGAAAAGGCCTTCGGTCCAGAGACTCGATTACGGCATTCTTCAATGCAGAACTGAGCGCTCGGAACGTCTCAAACGCGTGCTTGTAGTTTGGCCTTCTCTGAATTTATATTTGCCCGTTTTTTCTCTCTGGCTCCTCGTTGTTGACATGAGACAAGTCTGTTGATTGTTAAACCCGCAGGTGATCGAGTGTATACAGTAATGTCGCGGGCTGCCGCATGAGAAACGTAGGTCGCTACTAGCTTGAAGCACTCCCCCCCCCCTTTTTTTTTTTATTATTTGTAATACTGCGTAGGAAAACGCGTGGATAATGTTCGCTCGGGCGTTGCTTCGCCCGGCTTGTTTCGAGGACAACAAACGGAACTTGCCTCTCATTGTCTGATCTGAATGTAGACTCGGTAAGGGAAAGCACCCCAGTGAGGCACGCAAAAAAGTTAACGATGCCGGGTTCTCCTTGCGGAAGTGCGGTGATTGCTGTACCGACGTACGCTCTATGTGCGCAGATGTTTTCGGGAGATATTTCGCGGTTACAGAAGCCGGGATTGAGAGAGAGCGCGCAGTCTCGTTTTGTATTCGTTAAGGAATTGTTGTAAACATGCACAAAACTTGCGCACTTGTCATGTGAGAAGGCGTGCTTCCAGCAGCGTTTAAGTTCTCCGCATCACTGAGCAACTTAACCTGGCAACGAGACTAGTGATTCAAATTTATTGTGCGCAAGTGCCCCGCAGTTCTGTGAATTTTCGATTAATGTTGCCAAAGGGTACCTGCAGCGGACGAGTTAAAAAAATGAAGGAAGTCGGAAGGGGTTTGCGGGTTTTCCGGCCACCGAGTGTTCGTGCCCACGGTGGTATTTATTTCTACAGCAGGCACCTTGCTGACTCAGCTGTGTTCCTTGCGCAGTCTGGGTGGAACAGCCGGTGCTATTGCCACCTGTCCTCTGGAAGTGGTGAAGACGCGCCTACAGTCGTCGGTAGCCAATTTCCACTTCGTCTCCTCCGGGCCCGGCGGTTCCCCAGCGGCCGTCCAGTCTCTCGCTGAGCGCCTGGGCCTCAACGCCTGCACATGCACTCCGTCCCCGACCGGTGGAAGCGGAGGCTTCACCACCTCGGTGATCAACACCGACGCCGCTGCAGCCGCCACGAGGGCACCTTCCTTAGGAATATGGCGCTGCCTGAAGTGAGTGTCCTCGGTCGCCACTCTCGCCTCTAAAGAGAAACATTTGAGCCAGTTCAGACTGGGAAGGTATTCTTTCAAAGCCCTGGTTGAATACTGAAAGACACTCTAATGCTTAACAAACTCCAATGCGCCGAAACCCCAGTGCTGGTACGTGAGTGTGACGTCGCGTATTTCTGATTATTTTTTCACATTTGAGCAGTTGTGGCTAAGTAATGTCCTTGAGACTTGCCATTCGTTGGCCCTTTTAGAGTGCAATGCAGTCGACCTTTACCAATAATAAGTTAACTATGTCCAAGCAGGCGCAGTCAAATGGTGTGAGAATTTCAAGACAGCATCACCACTGGTCTATTTTATTGTGTTACCAGTTATATGAACACACCAAGCGAATTTTCGTCGGCAGCGTAGGGCTCCGCATATATTTAGGTATATGTATGCTCATCCATGCCATACATGCGGGGTATATTGATACACTATTCAATCATTGAAATTGTTCATACTAGGTCTTACATTCAGGACTAAATTATTACTCAGAATTTTAAGAATGGCAGCCCACAAACATGTCATGTAATGTAATGTTCACAGCGCATGCCTTTTATCCTAAATTTTCTCAGGCTATTAAATATTAAAAGTACAAAACAATGTAAGTGCTAAAACCTGAGTGATGCAAGTTTACTGGTGCGGCCCCTTAGGGCAGCATAGTGGCGCCTGTGCATGTCATTACAGGATCTACACGGTGCATTAGAGCTTTTGAAATTGCCAGAAATTTGGCACACTTGCGTATGTTGTGTCCATGTTAGTCAGACCTGCATGTAGTTAGAACACCATTCGAGAAATTCAAGCAAAATGCTAAATCTTGCTTTCGCATCCAATGCTTTGCTCTTTGGGTGAAACTGGGATTTTTCATTTTCACTGGCTTATCAAACCCCTCCTCTTGGTAAGGGTGGGTTTTCCAGTATTGTAGAAAGGTAATTTGCCAATACAGCTCAAATAACATTTCTCTTTAGTGCCCCTTGAATGCTATCTTTATCAGAATGGACTTTTGCAGGCCAACTCAGATTTGGCAGAATTCACACCTGCTTCCAACTGTGAGCTAATAATCAGTATGTGTAAAGGAACTTGTACAATATAGCACTGATGACTGCTCATCAATGCAAGCTGAGCTTGGTCATTTTAGTGCATGTGCACAAGTACAATTCCACTGATCATAGACACTGAAAGTGTGACACCAGTGTCAAGCAACCATATCATCAGCGTCAGCCTCTTTTTATGTCCACTGCAGGACAAAGGCCTCTCCCTGCGATCTCCAGTTACCCCAGTCTTGCACTAGTCAATTCCATCTTGCACCTGAAAATTTCTTAGCAGCCATATAAAGCTCTTAAAATTTGAAAGTTTGTGGCCATAGTGATCTATCATCAAAGCTGGATACATTAACATGGACTGGTTTTCTCTCAGACCTGTAAATTGAAGATGCAAAATTTGATGTTGCATGTGGTTGCACAGTATGTTTGTGATGTACACCCGTGAGCAAAAGTATACGGACCACGGGAGCGCGTGCCAAACTGCATCGACGCGCCGTCTACCGACGCGGTGCCTGCTGTCGAGAGGGCCGCTAGAGCAGCGGTGCGCATGCGCGTCCCATCATATCTGCTCGCCTGACAGGTAGCTTTGCCTGACGTGGTTATGGTGCTCGTAGACTGAACGTCCACTGGGCGTCGTTTTCTCTGCTCCGTCGCATGTGGGCCATTGTTTTACGCAGCGGCTGCGGCTGGGATGGCACGCGCGTCTGCCACGCTTCGCTTTCATTCTGTCTCAGGGCGGGTATCGCGCGCCGCACTGCCTTCTCTGACGCCTTTAGATGACTTGCGCAAAATGGCTTTCTGAGGCGTTGTATCACATCGAACTATTCCAATGTTTGCTGCCGCAGGTTCTCGCGCATGTGTCAGCGTTGCCGCAGCTGTCTGTAGTGACACCCTCGCGTTCATTTCTTCTTCAAGCCTTGTTGAAGGGCTTGAAGAAATAAAGGCAGTACGGTGCCACTAATTCCTCCTTTCAGCATCCTGCTGCTCGCGGAGCATAGTAGCGCCTGCAACTCAGTTCTACTTCTTAACGCGACGGCGGACACCGATTGCAAAACCTTGCTTCTACCTGCGGCAGCAAACATTGGAACAGTTCGAGATAACACAACGCCGCAGAAAGCATTTTGCGCGAGTCATCTAGAGGCGTCAGAGAAGGCAGTGCGGCGCGCGATAACCCCCCCCCCCCTCCCGAGAAAGAATGAAAGCGAAGCGCGGCGGACGCGCGTGCCATCCCAGCCGCAGCCGCTGCGTGAAACAACGGCCCAGATGCGACGGAGCAGAGAAAACGACGCCCAGTGAACGTTCAGTCTACAAGCACCACAATCACGTCAGGCAAAGCTACATGTCAGGCCAGCAGATATGATGGGACGCGCATGCGCACCGCTGCTCTAGCGGCCCTCTCGACAGCAGGCACCGCGTCGGTAGACGGCGCGTCGATGCAGTTTGGCACGCGCTCCCGTGGTCCGTATACTTTTGCTCACGGGTGTACACCAGGTTATGAAAACAAATTTTGGAGCAATGAGGAGTTGTTGAAATATGTACCACTCCTACTGAGGACAAACTTGACTCGTCCCTACTAAAACCTTCAAACACAACTTTGGCTTCACATAAAGGTTAGCTTAGCCATAGCTTAACTATGGCATTGACATGTGCTAGTTAGTGCATAGGTTAGTTCAGGCATAACTTATACGGGCGTTCATCAACATGATGGTATCCCTCTATTTTACTTCAAAGAGCATGCTTTCTCAGCTAACCTAATTTTGAAGCTCTTCAGTAAAGTTTTTATTTGTACTGCAGTTAAACAAATTTTCAATGTTGCCTTGAGCCAATGAAAAACAATTATTTTTTTTTGTTCTTGCAAAGAGTGCTTGGTAGCGAAAAGGTTAAAGAAAAGAGAGGCAATATCGGATTTCCATTGATGGGTGACAAGTCTTTCATGTATTGTGGCTGGAAAATGGTGCTTGATGGTAGTGTTCACCTGTGCCAACGGTGGAGCAGTTAAGTGTTCATTGTCATTTTTTGATGCTAACTGTATGCTGCAAAATACAATCTGTGTGTACCAAATGCACTGACACCTTGTTTTATGCAATGTTGCCCTCCATTTGATCTTCTAGTTATAAGTTATGTACAAACTGTCTTGAACCAAAAATTTTTGGCAATTTGTTGTTTTGGCTTACATCGTTCTCCTTATGGTTTTGTTAGACCAACTGCTGTGTCTTAATACTTAGTTAGTGTAAGCTCACTATGAAAAGTATTAAGTCGTCACCTTTGTTGTTTGTATTTAAAAGCTAGCAAGTTTGCTGGACATTAAGCTCCACTTTTGTATTTCTACTTGTGCATCAGTAGACCATAGGTCCATCCTTGTAACACCACGATAATAGTAATTTGCCATGGCTATGTGTTGTAGCTCAGTGTAGTGTACGGCACTTTTGTGATTGTAGTAGGACCTCTTATTGTGTGCATCCATAAGGAGCCTACAGTGGACTAGCTAAGTGTCACCACAAGCGCAGTTGATATTCGTCCCCCTTTAATGCAGCTGTGCCTGCATGAAATGCGGGGCCACTTGTAAAGTCGGTTTGTATGGTACATCTCGAGTTATGTATATATAATGTCATTACTCTTCCTGTGTTGCTGCTTTCACAACAGCCGTGCAGCTGCGCATCTCTGCGGTACTCTTTTGCGCTGCCACAGCTCTGCACTCGCACAGATGCCCTCGCGTGGGCAGTGGCTGCTTCGACGAGTTCTAACACTGACATTTTTTTTTCTCTTCTCTCTCTCTCTGTCTTCATCCCCAACTCAACCCAGGCAAATAGTCGAGATGGAAGGCACCAAGGCTCTTTTCAAGGGTCTCGGACCTAACCTGGTCGGAGTGGCGCCTTCGAGGTACATCATTTTTGACAGCTGCTGCTGGTGCCGCTGCTGCTGATTGGGGCATGCGCAGACGCGCCCCCCTTTTCCTGTGTTGCCCTAATGTCTTCTTTCAGCAGCCATCTACTCACACCGTTCTTGCCTTCCATGTTTTACCACACCAGGGCCATCTACTTTTGTACATACTCCAACTCCAAGAGCATCTTCAACGAGCTTCTCCCTTCGGATACTCCCATTGTACATATCTGTTCAGCAGCCAGCGCTGGTAAGACTCCTAGAATCAGGCATAATGGTTCAGTAGCTCAGTATTCTTGCTGTTACTGCTTTTATTTCCTGTAGTGTGGTCGCAGCCTGCTTGTGTTTGGAAATGCCCTGCACAGCAGAGTTTTACTTGCAAGTGCTGACTGAAGTAAATGTGTGCTGATGCTCTAATCATCACATATATTATTGGAAGCATGGATCCATGGTGTGCTTGCAATTGTTGTCTTTTCAGGCTTTATGTCCTGCACGGCAACCAACCCCATCTGGTTCGTGAAGACAAGGCTCCAACTTGATCAAAGGTAAGACTCCTACAAGGATTTTATGGGCTTCTGAGGAGGTTTCTTGCACTTTCTAGGAATTCAAGACCTTGGCAAAGTTATTCTATATTATGGGACGAGTAGGATGCTCCTTTCTTGTGATGCATCTGTAGCACTGCGTTGTTCCAAGTTTGAAGTGCAAATTAATTTTACTGCCATGCTTTGCATTGCTGTGGTACCATCGCTGTAGCATGAGTTTCCTTGTACTGATTTCTGTAATACTGTTGAAGGGTTAATTATGGTCATGTCACTGCCTTATTTCGCGTGAATCGGTGGTGTGTTGTCTTGTATGGAAGTTGATTGTGAAGACTTTCATTGCTGCAGAGCAAAAAAATCAGGCTAGTTAATATGAGCAAACTTTGCTGGTCTTTTAGCTCAACAGAGAAGTATGTCTAGTAATTTCCTCCATCTGCTCTCATTAACTTTCAATGCAGAAACACCGCAGTGACTGATGCATGAGGTCAAGGACAATAAATAAGCCATCGTGCACACAGAGACGTGAAGTGGGCTTCTTGTGAGAATGACCCGGATAAACGGCCTTTCTCTCGGCCTCAAAAATGCAAGCAGGCGCGGACCAAGGTTTACGCATATTTTGCGCGCTAGCGATGACCACACTGTAAAGCAGTATTACTCACCACACAATGGCTATCAGGACCGAAAAACATGCGAGTATAGGAGGCTTTGTATTGTGAGGTATTGTTTCTAGTGGCATGTCTCTTGCCTAAAATAAAAGTTTAAGTAGAAACCTTATGCAAGCTATCTTGCGTGCAACAAGCGATGCGATGAAGATGGCTGTTACGTTTGCTCCTCACCCACAAGTCATACCCCATGCAAGCGACGATTTTGAGCGATGTCTCCTCGGTGTTGCCAAAATGAGGGCAGCAAATACACATCGAAACTAGCGTGACGTGTCCTTTATTCACTTAAGTTGATGTATTTTACTGCAAAAGCAGCATAACATATTTATGAAGGTCTTACAGTAGGTTCTTATACTTGCACGTATAAAAATTCTATCATTTGTTCATTCCGTGCGACAGTCGGTAATATTTGAGTGATGTGCATCCAGTTCCGGCTTAGCGCTATTGGTGAGTCGCTCATAGCACTTCCGGGTGACGAGCGACGATTTCTAGATTTCAAGAATCAAGCCATCGAGTGACAAGACCGAGCAATCTGTTCAAGCGACGGCCCGTTTCGTCGCTCACCACCGTCATGCACAAAATTGCTATCATGGGGTTTAGCCTTTATTGTAATTATTGAAACCTATAAGTATATGCTGTCTCAACCTCTTCCCCTGCGTTTCCCTCGAACTGCAGACACGACTTCCTCCACACATAAGCAAAAAAAATGCGACGTGCCTACTTCTGATGCGCCACCATTCGGCCGTCCATCCGAACATGGGGCGGAAAGTAGCAATCCCTTGACAAAGAAAACAAAGAAAAATGCCTAGTACACGAGATGCATGTTGCAGAAGACAATAATCACTTGTCGGCCAAGGCCGACAATATGGCCACCACGCCGACAACGCAACAAAAGGGAGCAGTTATCACATAGAAGAGCTTTCCAGAAAATTCCAAATTTTTGGATTTGTATGCCATAAGACATCGGTAGTGCATACATGGCATGCAACTTGTTGAAATGTGCAAGAAATTTACAGATCCTGTTGTTTACCAAGGTGTAAATTATGACTTGCTGATGAAACTGCACTTGCATCTGTTTTTGTACTGTGGCATCCTTTAGTGCAGTCACCCTCTGGAAATAATGGCTTGTAAACTTTAAGATTGTGAGATGAGAGCACTTAACAATGTGTTTGTTGCTTATCACAACTTCATGGTTTTTTTTCCCTCTTTTGTTGCAGGATGTATGGCAGCATCTCTGCACTGCAGTGCATTCGGGACATCTACCAGAGGCACGGCCTCCTGGGCTTCTACAAGGGGATCACTGCTTCATACTTCGGCATCTCGGAAACCATCATCCACTTTGTCATCTACGAGTTCATCAAGGCTCAACTGCGACAACGCAAGGAGTCCTCGAGGGACTCGTACAACCCTGATGTCAAGTCCACTCGCGACTTTGTACAGTTCATGGCAGCAGGTGCTGTCTCTAAGACCTGTGCTTCCACCCTCGCCTACCCACATGGTGAGCCAACTTTGCCTGGCAGCTTTTCTCATTTCGACTTAGGAACTGTGTGTGCTGTGAGCTGTTCAGATAATGCGTAAACTTTTGGAATATATAGCATCTGTAGCTTGGCACTCGTCAGCACATTTACTGTGCTTAGGTTTTTCTCTGTGTCAAATAGAACCAAGCATACTGTGCTTGGAGGGCTTGATTCAATTTACCACCAGCATTTCTCCTGGCGACTATTGCAGTAATTTCAGTGTTACACTTGTTGTACCATTTTGCTTTTCCTTTGATCACTGGCTTCTCAAGACCTGCCATGGTTGCACAGTGGCTTTGGCATTGCACTGCTAAGCCTTAGGGCATCGGGTCAAATGCCAGCCACGATGGCTGCATTTCGATGCGGGTTAAATGTAAGAACACCTGTGCCCCATGCATTCGGTGCATGTTGAAGCCCAGGTGGTAAAAATTAATCCAGAGTCCCACCATTATGGCGTGTCTCATAATCATATCGTGGTTTCGGCACATAAAACCCCAAATATTTATTTAGGGTTCTCAAGTACAGGCCATTTGAGATTCCAAATTGTGATGCATTGTGCATGTATTGTTTCCAGGGAGAGGAAGAGGGTGACGTATTCTCAAGCCGTGTCTGTGTGGCTCTTTCTTCCCTCATCCACCTCCATTTACCACTCCTTTGTATGTGCATGGAAATCAGTAAATCAAATCAAGAGAATGACGCACCATTGCATTCACCAAGACCACTTCTTTTATTGTGTTAATTCACTATAGGACTGTTAATTTACATTGAAACATTTCTTTGACTCTGATGGTTTTGAGAGTTTTAACTTATCGAACTTAACTTAGCCTTAACTTATCGAAATGAAGTTTTTTCTCAAACATGGTGTTTATCAGGCAGCATTCGTTGTTACGGCTGAAAAAGTGCACCTTGCGGTAGGTGCTTGTGCTGCCTCTTCGCACTGGTGTCTTCCTCGACATCCGAGTTGTTCTAATTTCCAACCGTGCAGTCCTCGTGCGGCCCGTATTTACTACCGGCTTGCTGAGCGCCTTTTGTACTACACTGGGCCATTTGGTGCTAACTGCGCGTGCCTTCCGAGAATAGCGCACAATCTCCGTCATCCCCTTGAGAAGATAAGCGGCCGCATCACCGCTGTTTGCCACGTACGGCCAGTACTAAGGCTGGAGGGTAAAGGTGAGGCGACCACTCGCCCAACGAGCTGTATCAAAGAACACAGTTTGCCTGTCCTACAGTGCCGCGCGCCGAGCCTGTATATCGCGGCTCCATCATCCGTCCTCTCGCCGCGAAGAAGCGGAGGCAGTTCAATAAGCCCGTCATGTTTGCGCTTTCCTTTTTTTTTTTCTCCCTCGACGCCCGGTGTATCCCGGGCGTCGCGTGACCACCGCCAACCGCGCGTCGCTGCCCTGCGGTTCCCTATCGCATCGCGGAGAGGAGCGGCTGCTTTCTCTCGAGCACGTGCATTTGTTTGCTCCCTCTCCCCGGGGCCGAGCTTGCACGTGGCGGCAGGCGACGGCAGCTGCGCGACTGTCGAATCTCGCTGGCTGCTATCTCATCGGCGCTCGCTGTATCGCGCGCTGCCCTTCTTCGCTCGTAACGGCAGTTCGAAACCGCTACTATAATTACGTTGTCGCTTCGCAAGATAGTGTGTGTGTACGTACACGCGGCCACTGTTTGAGCTAGCACTCGAGATGTGTAATTTAAGCGAAAACAAGTGGCGGCCGCTTGAGCTGCGGCGAGACCACTCGACGCTTCGCAAAAGTACCGCCCGGTTTCGCGTCTTGAGTGCCCGATCGGAGTATTTACGAGTCGCGATCCAAAATCTACACTCTTAAAACGGTTGCACCCTTTGGGGTGTATATTTGTCCCGCAACGATAATCGTTTGCCTTGCTTGCGTTTCCTTTCCTGAAAACTCTGCGCTCGCTACTTTCCTGTCGAGAATGCTGCGTCACACTGATAACGCGCATGTCGTTCGTGACTGGGAAGTACCGGGCTTGAAGCGTGAGAGAAAGGAAACGCGGGCAACACAGATGACGATTATTGTTGAGAAGATAACCCCAAAGGGCGTAAATTTTTCTAAGAGTGTACACTATAAAAACAGTTACACCCTTCTAGGTGTATATTTTCCACACAACAATAATCATCTGTCTTGCTTCTGTTTCCATTCTTAAAAACGCTGCGCTCGTTACTTTCCTGTCGGGAATGCTATGTCATGCTGATAACGCGCATGCCGTTCGTTACTGGGAAGTACCGGGCTCGCCGCGTTAAATGCGGGCAAGACAGATGACTATTGTTGTGTGGCAAAGGGGTGTAATTTTGCTTAAGGCTGTAGCTTGGTGTTAACCTTGTTTCCCCTCGCACACCCGTAATATTTTATGGCACGTCTTGAAGTATCAGCTAGAAAGTGGACATGAATGGTGGCGAGAAATAGACTTCTCAGCGCCGCCGATTCCATCTGTGTTACGCATGTAGTGCAGAAATAAATGCAGCCTTATAAAGTGCGTGCATCTTTAAGGTGGAATTTCGGCGGTGAGCAAGTAAGCCCAAGGTGCGCGTTACATGGCGTCGTAATGCCCCCCGATCCGTGCCTCGGCCATGTCTCGACACAAAAGAATAGGACAGTCGCGACAGGACTGCGCTTGTCCAGCAAGATTTAAAAGGAAAACATTGCGTCAGGCAACTCAAGTGCTCTTTCGGGGGAAGCACTCGTTTGCAGCGGTTTTCAGCAATGACGCAGCGCCGTTCGTATAGCAGCAACCTCCGCTTCTGGCTGCTGTCGCCATTTGGTCGTCTGCTTTTCACCATCCGTCGGAGGCTTTCCGCAGTGTGTGCTCTTCGCTGGTCTCCAGCACACCGACGGGCACATTTAATCTGCTCTTCCCGGCACAAGGCAGGAGTTCTCTTTAGAGAGGGAACGTGTCTTCCACCGCCCTCGGGAAGTCGGCCGTCTCTATATCGAAGTGACCGCGCTTTTCGCTAGGGTGGGGGGGAGCTCCTGCGTGTTTACATTCCGCGCTCACTCTCTCTTCCCCCTTTCGGCGCCGCGATAGGCGCAAAGCGGCGATGTAGAAGGGGGAGCTGTGCACCCTCGCCGAGGCAACTCCTGTTATCGCGCAATGCTCGAGGTCACTTGTGCATCTGTATATTTGACTGCTCTCACATGTCAACATGGGTTCTTCGAGGTGCAGCGAGATAGGGGGGTGTTGAGCAAGAGGTGATAACAAGGCAGTTCCGGGACTGGCGCACACGTGATAATGACATGCACTGATGAAAAACACCCCCTGAGCGCCCGCGATAGTGGATGCCGCGACTCATAGGGCCGATTAGTCGCGTTGTCGGAACCCCTTTTGCGCCGATCACGAGATGCGGGCCCGGTTTCTCGCGTAGTGTTATCTTCGCCATATTTCTCTCTCATCCTCCACTTTACCGCAGCAGGAGTAAAAGAACATGTATTACGTGGTTAGAAATGCATGATGCCTACGACCTTTGTCATCTTAGCTTATGCGTCTAGTTCGGTCAACAAGAACGTTATTTTCTGCTTGAAGGGCGCACGTACGGACACGCGGATCCTCGGTGCATCCGACACCTACCCGCTCTCTCTCTGTAATTGCGATATGCTATTAAGCCAGTTTCAGGCTGTGCAATGTGCGAGTTCTCATGGTCAAAACATCGAATCGCTAGCGAAACATTGTTTAGAAATAGGGAAATCAACGGCTATTAGCGCGCGTTGTATTACCTTGTTTGTACAAGCCACGTCCGCCTCGTCAGGTGCAGCTATTTGTGTGCGCAGCGTCTTTTGCTTCTAAATTATTTCATACGCCGATCTCTAAACGCATTACATAAATCGTGTACTCACTTGAGGAATATTTGCGGCGTCATCCGTAGAGCCGCTCGAAATAACAGGGTTCTTCCCAGATCGGTTCCCACAACGTTTGGCGGCGCTTCCGATTAAGGGTTGGAAAAAACGTTGCTTTGTCAAACTCTGGTATTCGCCTAACCGGTCATGAACTGCAGAGTAACCACCATTATTAAGGAAATATATCGCGAATTTTCGCACACTCATTTGTGTACAGCGTTTGTCGATGACCTATTTTCGTAAGCAAAGCTCGCGCGGGATCTTGTCAAGCATTCTTGTCAAAATTGAGGGAAGTACGTAGCACACGCAGCAGGCAAGTGCGGAATGGTTCATAGATACTAGTGTGTTTTTATGGGGTGAACGGTTACTTAGAGGTATACTAAAGAGGAAATTAACTTGCATTCGCAAATAACGCGTCTACAATGGCGAAGCAACCACTCACAGCATGAGAGGTTGCTTGGTATGCCAGCAAATGCTCGGAAAGTGAAATGCAGCTGGCCAAGACGCCATGCATTTTGACGTCTGCTCGCGGGTAAAATTAATGGCTCACCGGCAACCGCTCGATTCTATGCCCCCTTATCATTCACTATTCACAGTCGGCTGATGTCAGATAACGTGGGCGGAGTGTCGCTGTGACTACTGACGAACCGCGAAAAGGAATAGCATCGAAAAAGGCATCGCTACAAAATTGCGGCCCTACTTAGGAACGAAATACTCGACGTATGAATTTTGGAGAACTTTAAGGCGCCCAAACGGCCCTAATGCGAGAGTATACTTGTGAAATTCGTGACGGCACACTGACATACCGGCGTTCAAATTTCGCCTCTAAAATTCTAGGAAAGTCTTATTTTGCCACCAGTTAGGCGAAATTATTTTTTTTTCTTAAAGGAATACAGCAGTGTAAACTTAATGTAAGCTCACTGTGGCCGAAAGGGATATGACCGCATAGTTTTCATGTTGGACGGCAACCGCACACGACGTCCTTCGGACGCCTTCCCGCGCCGTCCCTAGACAACACGTCCATTTCGTGCCGCACGATAGCGCTGAAATCACGGTCAAAACAAGCTATACGAGGTATACCCTTCCGTGTGTAATCACTCGGAAAAAGATTGAGCATAATTACAGAGCTCGGTGTATGCGCAGTGCAAACTAGATAGACGCTTCCAAAAAGCACGTCCAAAGTGCGCTCCGTGTGGTTGTCGCTTTCATCCAAGGTTTCTGCGTGTGCCATGCAACCTCTCGAATGATTGTTTATGGAAGACCCAAACAGGTGCGCCGTCTTCGTCTGACACGGTTGCCCCTCGTCCCTCCCACCCCATTACCACCTGCTCGTTCCGGATAAAGCCCCCCCCCACCACCACCACCCTTGCCTTTCGGTCGCCGGGCCAACCGGCCACTCTCGCTTTCGTGTGCATTTCCGCGCGCTTTGAGCATGCGCGTTTTTACGCGCACGCGCACTGGCGCGGATGCGTGCCCCGTGGCACGTAGGCTCTGCGAGCCGCCCTCGCGTCCTTCCCTCGTCCGCTGTTGTTTGGTTCGTTGACCCAGTTTTGAGGCAGTCCCTTGGCTGCCGCCGGCCGGCGCTCGCTCGCTGGGCCTGCATAGGCGCGTCGCAATTGGCGGATGTCGCGGATCGACACCAGTTTAAGCATTCCTTTGCGTTCGGTCGCAGTCGCAGCTCGGTTGTGGGTCTGTGATGAGCGTTTGTCATTCGGTTACGCTGTGACTGGTCGAAGTGCCTTCGCCAGTGTACTTACTCCCCCGTGGGTGCGTGAAATGCGTGCGCATAGATCGCCTCACGAGAGGGCGAGGCAGTTTCCTGGTCGTTTGCCTTCGGAGCTTCCGCTGGCCCATCTGGCGGCGGCGCAGCGCGACGTTGTTTTTGCGCCCTTGGGGTCGTCCTTCGAAGGACCGGGTCGCTGCACGATGCGCGCCTGCTCGCGCGGCCGCCGTTGCTGGCCTTTCGCGTTCGCCCTTGCGGCACATTGCTTGCGGGGTGAGCGAACGCTATCGAGCTCAAGGCACAGCTGTCCACTGGGATCGATCGTGGCTTGATTTGGGCATGACGTCGCCGTTCAAACGGTGTTTCGATTGGAAGCCAGTATGTTTGTTTACGGCCGTTTCTGCTTCCTGGCTGAGAAAGGTGGCTTCACGTCGCCCAAGGTCGCGGGGTCGATTTGCGGCCACGGCAGTCGCGGTTTCAATTGCGGCCGAATGCAAAAACAACCAAGGAGGGTGCACATTCAAGAAGCACAAGTACTCAAAATTAATTGGGATACCCCTCAAACCTGCGTAACTGCTCTTGATCCCAGCGTCTGTTGTGAACGCAGTGTTATGGTAGCTAAAAATATGCTTGCAATTCTGGCACTCTTTCGCTGTCCTACACGGCTTGTTTAATTCGGTACATCCACAGGCACGGCTTTGTGTTAATAGCCGCGGGCGCTCAATTCCTATATGTAGCTTTTGAAGTGCGGATTTCCCTTTCATACACGGCGTTGTACTGGAGAGCAGCATTGACTCGTGTATGTTTGGAAAGCCTAAGGTATACATCGATATTTCTTGCAACTTAATGCCGCCCACTGGTCAGGCGGCCTACGCCTCTACATGGTGCTTGTCCGAGTTTTAAATGCACGTGTGCGTACGAGCGCTGGCGCACATCATGCGCGACGACGTGTGCACTCTTCGTGGGGTCACTGAACACGCGAACACAAGCGCACAACCGTCCGCGGCAGGGTGCGCACTTGTTTTACGTTTCGGCACCGTCCCAGGCTGTGGTATGGGTACACGCTACCTGCCCGCTCCCGCGTTGACGCACTGCTTGGCCTCGGAGCTCTTGACCCGGCTCCCCCCTTTGACAGCTCCAATGCGCCACGAGTGTTACGCGGGGCATATTGCGGTGCTCGGCGCACTGAATTTTGTTGTGTGACTGGCTTTATTTCGAGATCTATCGCTATATCAGTGCAAAGTGTTACTCCATAGCTTAAAATTTTGATAAAAACTGAAACGTCGCCGTTTCCGACATTTAAGACGCGATCATCCTTGTCAGACATAAATCATTCTGGCTCCCTGGCTTGTTTCGCCGTTGTCTGGCGCGCTCCTAAAGCCGTGGGCAACCGGTAAATTCCTGACCGGTGTTTCCTGGTGCCCGGGTGATTTGTTGAGAACCGCGCTAAAGACATCCAGTTTATTTCTAAACGGGCTTCTGGACCCGCGAGCTCCCCGACTATTTTTAACTGCAGCCCGTCTCTTCTCTCGCTCCTATTTGTGCTCGCGGGTCGTCTCGTCATCGTCACGCACCGCCAGGCACGCGCGACCCTCAATTGACAGCTGCTGCCCGTGAGGATGCCCCCCCCCCCCGTACGGGTGCCGCGTAACCTGCAGGCCGGGAGCGTGTGTTGCTTAGCGAGTGCGCCGCGGCGGCTCGGGACGCCGCCTTTCTTCGATGCATGCCGTTTATATCTTCCACTCTCCGCTAGCCTCCTCAGCCTTAAAAAAAAAAAAATACTACTTCTACGATATTTCACTTTTCATAAATTAACTAGAAATAATTAGTATATATTACTGAAGCCATCTTGGCAAAGCTGTGGGGCTGGTAGTTGACTCATTTACTTATTAGTAGCTAAGCAGACGGCACATGCACTTGGTTATTAGCGGATATGACGTCTCAGCGCGTCACCTATGGGATTTTCTTGCAAGCCTTGGCGACGCCCATCTCGGAGGCCGTGCTGGGTTATAAGGAGGTTATAACCTCCTTGCCGAGGACTACACCACGGCTTTACGTCACAAAGACGTGGTGGCACTGTCGTCAGGAGTGCCTCCTTTCCTTTTTTTAACGTAGGTAGGACATTAAGCAATATAATAACAAGTGCTTGGTGGCGCAACCCATTACCCCGTTCCAAAGGACGGATGCTCATAGCATCCATCCATACTCGCACTGTAGGCACTCTGCCACCGCGCCTACCTCAGTAGCCGCTGGATTTTGTGGGTGTGTCTGCGGTTCTGTGGTTATTCCATGGTTTTACAACAAAGGAAACCCAGTATACCAACTAGCTGCGTTGCGCCGAAAGATGCAAAAGGCTCAAATGTTCGCAGGTTTTCTGTTGATAAAAACTAAGCAGTGAGCCGCCGTGCTATAAGGCGAAAATTGATTCGGATACCATCATCGATTATGCGCCAAAACTTTTGCAATGGTTAACCTTTTGTGTTATATTGCGTGGCATGCATTAGCCAACAAGGATGCTTAGGATCGTTAATAGCCTCTCATTACAATTTCTTACTACACTGTGGGAAAGCTAGATTAGGATTAGTCTTTGGTGTAGGTTGAGCGAGCAGATGCACTTCGAAGCATGTGACATGCTTTGAAGTGCAAAGCATGTCAGCGTAGATAGACTAACATACGTTCACATACGTAGGCTGCACTGTTACAGCTGCGTTAATTGCAGTGTAGATGTCATGAACACACCTAAACGTGTTTACGTAATTTCCCGCAGGAAATAAGTTCTGCAATGTTGGTAATTTACGCAAGAGCGATAAGTGTGAATTAAGCGATATACCTGTAGGAACGAGACACACAGTATGATTCGGCACCCGACTTGTCGACCATCGACCTCCCAAACGGTATCTAAAGCGGTATGATAACATGCAGCCTCGGATTGGACGCTGGACGAATGACCAATTCCTTGGGTATCATTGTACGATGACCCAGTTGAGGCGATCGCATCTTTCGCTGCTCACAGAAATCGGCTAGTTTGTTTTTCACACGAAATAGCAATTAGTAAAACAAAATTATGTCGAATGTGTGCCTGTTCCATAAAGCATTGCATGATCGTGAACTACGATCCGACGGCATTTCGTCTCGCGGAAGGAAAGCAAACACTGACAGTCTCAGCAAGGCGGCTCGGTTGGCGTGCACATAGTATGTTTCGTTTGCTATTCACACTGATGACACCGAGAAAATCAATTAATTTAAGTTCACGTTAATCGTGTTGTCAAAATAAGCGCGCTCTGACCAGCTGTGGCCAGATTGCAAGTGCCGTCGGTCGGGACTGCAGTGGTCGGTAGTACTGAGCAAGCTCCACCACTGGAAAAGCTGACGCCGACGAAGTTTAGTCCTACCTGCGCTGCGGTTCTGATCAAATGGGGAGGTTTTCCTGCTTCAGGTGTCTGCTTGACAACACTTGAAAGCAGGGAGCGGGGGGCTGAAGCCCCCCGCTCCCCTGCTACGCCGATGACTTTGTTTCTTTGCAGTGCTTTCTCTGTTGTGCACGTTACCAGCCAGTGTTTACGATCCAACATCCATTTGTCTTACAAGTTGCGACTGAACCTGATCAATTTGCTTTCGCGTTAGTACATATCTAATTAAGCTATCTGTAGCTTGAGATCACTATGGCTAGTCTTCCGCCATATGTTAGCGTTTTCACACTTGGTCTCGGAGCAGGCGGAAGCGGAAAAAAAACGTTACAAAATCCGCCCGCCTAGGCGGGAAAACGGGCGGAAAACCAGGCGGCGAAGCGGAACCGCTCTCCGCTTCACTGGAAGCTGCACTAGCATGTAAACATCCGGTCGTAAAATTTAACATTTTCCGTTGTTCATTGTCTATTTTTAGGAAAAGCAATTAGCTAAAATTATCGAAACTATGTCTCGTTTATTTTCCATGCTAGACGAAAGTTAAAAGCGATACGCGCAGTTGCGCGAAACGATAGCTTGTAGTAACTGATGGGTCAATGAATAAACGTATGTCTTGAAATAGTGTAATGAACAGCGCCACCACGCGGATAACGTACGCAAACTAGATGAATGTGGGCGAAAGCGGCAGTGGTTTCCGCTGCAGTGGCGAAACAAACGTGAACATCTTGTACATGCGCGGAAAAGATTTTCCGGCCGCTTTGGCTTTTCCGCCCGCTTTGGCTTTTCCGCCCGCTTGCGGTTTCCCAAGTGTGGACGTAGCCTATAGTTGCTGCTCGCTTTTGCTCTGCCACAACTGTGGCTCCCACAGACTCTGCTCAGTGTCGCTGCTTGGCTCCGAAGATTCCGGCCATTGTCGCGTTTGTTGTCTCCGCTTGTATTCGCCTCGATAGTTGACTAATGTAAGGCGCCGCCTTATGCTCGTCTGCCTCGCCTGTTCTCACTAGAGCGCGGTCGCGTGCAGAATAGCTCCTTTTGACCTGGTCGGCGGCTTCCCGGGTCTGCTGCCCTGTCCCGACGCCTGGATGCGCGTGTCCTCGTCGCTGGCGTGGGTTTCGACGTTACCACGAGGACAGTTTCTCGTCGTTTCCGGAACGTCAGAAGAGCCTTCGTCCATGTGCAAGCCTTGATATTCGGCTGCGCAGTACACTCGCAAGCTCGTCGCCGGGTTCTTTTCGTCGTCTTTTGTCTCCTCTCCTCGTAACACTTGCGCCCGATCGACGCCGTGGCTGTCTGCCTGGCGCCTCGCCTACACTTGGCAGCCGCGCCTCGCATAGTTTCGCAAGCCGGGAGGAGGGGGGAGGGGCTGGTCCGAGCGTGTCCAGAAATAGCCCGCCGCGCGTTTGGCCCGTCGGCGGTTGCCCCCCGGCCGTTCCTGCTTTGCTGATGCTCCTCGCAATGTTGTGACGAGGCTTTGAACTCCCCACACTTCGGCGCAGCCAAGCGCCCGTTTTCATGTGCAGACCGGGCCAGCGCCTTGATCGCGCAGTGTTAGATACGGGACCTTTTCCTGAACCTACTTCGAGTTCACCAGACCACATCGAATCGCGTCAAAGCTAATTAAGGAGCGCAGAAGCACATCTACTACGTTCCCGAGGCGCCGCACGTCCAAACAAGTTGGCGTCCCCCACCTCGTGCGCCGCAGGTGGAGCTATTCACTGCTTGACTCTTTCCGAAAGTGTAGCGGGAGCCTGGCACGGTTCCAGGTAACGTAGGTCCCGAGCAAAGCTGCTTTGCAGCACTGAAACGTCGCTCGAAGACAACCCGTCTCCCCCCATCCGCCTATTGTGACGGCGCTTGCAAGCCAGGAAGGCAATACCGCAGAGAGAAGTAAGCCCTCGGGCAATTGAAGCCCAAGGAGCGACCCTCTGCGCCGGGTGTGACACAATCGCACGGGCGCCTACCATTGGCCGAAAATGACGCCACCTGAGCAGGCTCGCCGATTGGCCGAATGTGGCGTGACTTCGAGACACCGAAGGGGTTAAAAGCCAGAGACCGGGAGCAGCAACAGAGCATTCCTTCATTCATCTCTTTCGAGCGTCTTGCCACGGGCCGCAGCGTCCGAGTTGCTGCCGGCCCGTAATGACTTTATGGCTGTTAATTTATTTGTACTCTCACTGTAAATAATGTAAATAAACCACCTCCAGTTTTCATCTCAAAGTCCTCCTCAACCTCGGCCAACTCCCGCACCCAACGGCAAGGTCCAAAATCTGGGGGACAGCAAGTGGGATTGTCCTCCAGATCCAACAGCAGTAGCCCGATCGTCTTGCGGGTTCGGTCTAGAATTTTTTTTTTTTTTTGTAAACCTTTTGTTGCTTTACAGGAGTCGCTGTGGTAGTAGTGAAATCATATGTTCTTACTGTTCGAGTGCTTGAAAGCCGATCTTGACAGCTCTCGTTCGCGGCGGAATGTGCAAGTCGGAGGTGTAAAGAGCGTGTTGATTCGATCGTGTGATGACCGGGATGCCATTCTTGAACTGTATGAGCCGTTGAGTGTGTCCGACGAACCGACCCTTGCGTAGCCCATAGAAAGCAGGAAACTAAGCCACGGCAGCACGCTTAGTTAAAGAGCTCTTTCATCCCTCACCCACCTCCAAAGCATAAAACCGAGTTGTGCTGAAGTTCGTCAAAAGTTCGTGTCGTTTTTGTGACTTCTTATTTGACATCTTCGTAATCGAGTTTCTTTTACCGATTAAACAGACCAATGCTAACGACGAAAATATACGACCGGGAACAACAGTTGCTTTGGCACCATAGAATCCTGCCGTCATTATCAGCGTTTTCAGCACAGCCCTCGGCTGTATCTCAAGTTTTGTTCATTTCGGTCATGTGTACCGCAGAGCTTGTGTTGAGTGAATTGGTACTTCGAAATACAAATAACCACGGAATGAACTGACCATTGAAATCGCATTACCGCGTCCGTAGCACGCCCTTGTATATTGAGCAAACAGTTTGTTAACGATAATTGAGGTCGTATTGTATCACAAGCCCTACGGACATCCAGGAATGTGCTCAGTCGCCTGTTGTAGGCTCCTACTTCAATAGCTAGACTGAGCTTGTGTGCCGAACACGTGCGGAAAAGAAGCTTCGACTGCAGCGCTGGCCCATCCGAAGCCAGCCTGTGCTATGTCGACCGAGGAGGAATTCGTCCTGACGAAAGTAACAGTATTCCCGTGTCGTCTGTTCGGTCGGCACTGGCGCCGTCTGCGCGCGCGGATTTCGTTCGTCCCTCGTCGGTGTCTGGTTGCCATGACGTGGCTGCAGCGCGCACTTGCTGAGGAGGAGGAACCGTCACGAGTGAGGATGCATATAGCTTCTCGTTTGCACTGCAGTTGGAACGGTGAGAGCAGAAATCTGAGGCCGGGTATGTGTGAACATACCAAGCTCCCGTTTGGCCCGATGTTTTGAAAACCGATTATTTGATTAAATAAAAGTGCGAGTCTCAAACCCTGGGCATGCGTCGAGTCGCGCGAACGTTGGGAAGCGAAGGGTTGCCGTCTGAGGTTCAAAGAACTTCGGTTGAAGGGGTAGGGCAGCAGTCGTTAGTTCGAACACTATTCAAGGGGTCTCCAAGGGAAGTGCTCTGGTTGAGCCGTGAGTAGTAGTCGGCACGAAATGAATCGGTGAAGTTGCAGCAGCGGCATAGTTTGAGCTGCAGAAGGTGCATACCAATGACATATGCCACGGATTGGCGTACGGCGGAATATATAATTGAAGAGCGAGACGAGATACGTAAATTTGACGGTCTCCAAACTGGACTGCTGTTAACACGGAATACTCCTTATACATCCAGAATTACGTATCCAATTCTGGACTCTGCTAGTTGGTTGCCCCCGTGCATTTACTGCGTGGTACGTCTCTCTGCAATGCCTTGATAGTGTAGAGGTGAACCCCATATGTGACGGCCTCTGGAAGCTTCACTTGATTGACGTATCCAGCACCCTGTGCAATCTGAGAATGACACTGGGCGAGTGTACAAGGTGATCACTTTTAAGTTTTCCAGAATTTTTAAAGATCGCCTGTTGCAGATAACGTAATTTTAGTAATTGAGCTGGATTATTCATAGGCAGGCATGCACGGTAAATCAACACATATTCAACAAATATTTAAAATTCACTAATTAACTTCTGAAGTAATCACGTTACGGCACATATTGCAATTTACAAATTGTGGCTGGTGAGCTTGCAAAAGCGTATCCACTTAAATGAATTTCCAGAGTGACGCCAGTTTGGAGATGACACCGGTCTTCTGTGGCCGCGTAGGGTGACTGATATGTCATGAACCCATCGGAAGTGAGCTGGCTTTGCGTGGGTTCGAAAAACAGCACAGTTACTAGTCTGCGCTCGTATGCGCTTCTCTTATCCATCGCCTATATGACTGTGTGTGTGTGTGTGTGTGTGTGTGTGTGTGTGTGTGTAATATGCGCATGCGCGCCCGACCGGGCAGATCTCTCGCGACGTGGCTCGCACAAGTTTTCTGCGAACGTCCATAGCGATTACTACTGCTATAGCTGCCCCTAGCGGGGCTCTCCTCGCTGCCAGTCTACTGCCACCGTGCGCGTGGCCGAGGTGGAGCCTTCTCATCGAGGCCGCCGGGTGCGGGCCAGAGGTGCCTGCGCGTCCCAAATCAATGCGTGAAAGGGTTGTACCCGGCCTTGCCCATTCAAGGGGCCGGTTTGTTGATTGCACCGAAATTGTGCTCGTGAAAAAGAAAAGAGAGAGCAAGTGTCTGGAAGAAGCTGGAGTGCAGGCGTGTTGCATACGCGTGTGTACGTGCGGCCCCGATTTACGACTGCCCTTGTCTCGACGGTCCCCGAACCGTATACGTCGTGATGTGGCACAGGACAGACGTGCGTTAGGTGCTTCGCCGCCGCTGTCCAGTATTGCTTGCGTGTAGGCGCGCGATGAGGTGACAGGCAACAGCTGCGTCCAAAGAAGGTGCCTGTCGGCACGCGCAGCACGAGTGATGAAATTTTTCTTTTCCACCGACTTCCATCCATAACGATGTCTTCCAATACGCCTCCACCTATCGCGTGACGCCAATATTGTGCACTGCCTTCTCTGCCGCCTATGGCCTAGAACTTCCTCTTGCTTAAACGGTACCCGTTCTCGTTATCCAAAGTGCTGCCTTCACTTCAGGGAAAATGCGTCGAGCGTTGGATCGGTTGTGTCCCCAGAGCACTTTCCTGCGTTTTTGACGATGCATTGAGCTGCTACGTACGCAAGAGTTGCAGGGAGACAGGGTTTCCGCGAGGAGCGCCGTGAGGCATTCGTGTAGAACTGCGAATCCTGTAATGTTCATCCTAATCAGTCTACCCAGTCTGTCGCAATTTCTTCCGATTCCGCTTTACTCCAGAGGTCATTAGCACCAGGCCAGAGTCGCGTTGCGCCTGCTATCGCCTCATACGGGCGGATCCGCAGCAACATCTCCTGCTCTCCTTCGAACAAGACTGATCCAATGTCAAATCAAAAGCACTCGATCGTGGTGCAAAGGTCACTCATCGGTGCAGCCGCGATTGATATTACAAAATTGGCATAAAGGACCAGGACATATCGGCATACGCGAGTCCAGAGGGGATGTTCGGATGTCCTGACGCCCCCCCCCCCCCCCCCCCCCCTTAAATATTGGTGTCAGGTCCTCTTTAAGTCCTTCTTCCCAGCTGTTACTGATTACTGGAGAGAACCCGTCAGCACTTATAAAAAAACTAATTATCATCATCAATCGCCGTCTCATTCACCTCTTGAAAAAAACCTGGATCCGTGGCTGCGTCCTGGACATGTCTGCAACCGCTTTAAACTTTCAGTGCCTGGCGAGGCGAGGCTTGTGTTCCAGTGGTGCATTCGGAGGTGCTCGCCCTCTCCGACCATATTTATTTTAATTCGTAAGCATTTCCATGCCTACCCAACGACTAAATTCGTCCGTCCCTCCGCGCCGGACGCAGCCGCCGCCGGAGTTTATCATAGTTTATGATGTTTCGACGCGGATGGATAAGGAGCTAAAGTGCGATAACGACTTATAATGATCGGAATGTCAACAGCGCACCTGGCGCCGCCGTCCGCAGCAGTTGGTGTCGTCGCAGCGTTGTCGTTTGTACTAACCGGATCAAGTTTCATAACATTGTTAATGACACCGGGCTGCGTGGAGATGAGCAAGTGGCGCAATTCTTACGCCTACCTAGAAGTTCCTGCGGGATTCTTTTTTTCTCCTTTTTAACGTTAGCTGTGCCCCAATTCTGTCGGCAAATCGCAGCATTTGCTTGCGCGAAATAATTCCGTGAACGCACCTGGTGACTTACAGCTCCTCATAAAACGCGGAAGCCCAGATAATTGGTACATTACGGAACTTGTTAAACTTAAATGTGGCATGTTAGAGGGCAGCTAGAGCTGCCTTTTGATAGCAAGAGCTTGGTGGCGCAACCCACCGCCCAGTTCCAAAGGGGATGCTCATAACGTCCATCCATCCTAGTTCGACACCTGGAACAGCGATGTGTCCTTTCGCGAGCACGGCCGCTGCGCGTATGGCTGAATTCTACGCGCTGCTTGAGAATTGTTGAATGATTGGCTGTTATTTTTTCGTTTGTGTGTGAGTTAAGGTTTCATCTTAGTGTGTTTAAGGTTTCAGTGTGTGTTAAGGTTTTATCGCAGTTAAGGTTTTATCTTCCAGCAACGATAAAAACCAGAGTGATCCGCGAAGGGAATGCGTTCTTATCGTCATTTATATCCGCGTGGGACAACTCTCTCTGTTCGTAGCCTTCCTCCTCCCATTATCTCGCTTGTCTGTCTTGTAGTGACCTGATGCTTTTGGGTTGTGCCTCTCCTCATTTTCCACTGTCATTTCACAGCCGCGCCGAAATACCACGTAGACATCCGCTTCTCTCGCTCAGTGAGCGATTGCGATATTGCTGCGCCGCGAGCCGATTGCGACATATTTATCTCTTCTGCCTTACAAAATCTCTAGCATGCTAAAGTGCTCATTAACGCATGCGCCATGAGGCCCCTGCACGCGATGCTGCGATGGAACCTTGTTGCCTGTTATTAGCCCCCCACTCATGTTCCATGTGTCGATTCGCTGGTGCGTCACTGTTGTTTGCTCGTTCTCAACAGCTATAGTCAGCGCTGTCCTTAAGACTGCCGTCTTGTCTGGGCGATGTTCGTGCCGTTCTTGACTCGGCAGTTCGGGGCCCCCACCGAATGCAGCGCGCGTCGAGAGCAGGTATCGCTGAAACGTGCGCCTTTCTCGAGGCTCTTGCGAGGCAATCTTGCGTCGCGCATTTGCGATAAATGGCGTCTGCTTGCTTGGAAACGAGCCGACGAGGCAGTCCCGCGTTTTTAGTCCGTTAGCTCGCCGATCTGTCGACACATCGTGCCCGCGGTCACTCAAGTTGCTTAAAATCGTTGAGCCAAATTGAAGTTGTCTTCATGTGCAGCAGAGATTGGTAGTGCTTGAGATTTTACTGCATGACTCTGCGCAAGGCAAGCTCTGTTGACTTTCTCTCGTATCGTCTGCTGCTGCGGACGTGTGGCTGGCGCGCCCGCTCTGTTGCCAGGTCTGGCGGCCCAAGCGCGGTTCTGTTGTCGCCGCCACGGTGCCAACAGGGCGCGTGCCCGGTGCGTCGCTGACGCCGTTCTTTGCATGCCCCCCCCCCGCGGCCTGTGGCCCGGGTCTCGCCGCTTGATTCGCGCCTGCCTCCGCTCGGTCGCACGAAATTTGGGCTAAGGGCGCAGTTCCGAGTTTCGCGCTGTATGCAGGTCGCTTGCCGTATTTCAGTCGAGTCGAAGCAGCTTTGTACAGCCCTGTCAGCTTATCGAGATTGGGCTCCGAGAGGCATTTGGCGACAGTGCGTAATTACTTGCCCAGTGTGCGTGTGAGTGCCCTAGGCTTTCTTTCCTTTGGTTTTTGTCCTCGTGCTGACACTCAATCCGTTTATCACCCGTCGTATTGTCCTATCTGGAGGTGTACCTGCTCGGTACTGGTTGCGGCGCCTCCTCGCCGTACAGCGCTGTCAAACAACCACCTGTGCCGTTGAGGTCACGCGGTGCCAGCTTGAATTGATCGTAATAGGGGATGCGAGCAACATGTATATATCGAGCTCCGCTTGCAAGCGGGCCATGGTGCTGTCCACGCGCTGTTTACGGTGCGCGAGCCGACGTTTGCGGCACCGACTTGCCGTGCATCTTTGGGAAACATTGTCGCCGCGGCGATAGCGCGCCCATATCTGGCCGGCACGGTCCCGATAGCGGAGGTTACGGACGAAATTAGGTTCCGTCCCTGCGGACGTGCGTCGGTGTGCGTCGGCGCATCTGCGGGACACGGCGATAAACGTCCGCAGTGCCGGCCGGCCCAGACACAACAACGGCGCCCCGTGGGGGGTCAGCTGCTGCCCCTCTCAGGGCTGTTTTGCAGCACTTGACCGTCTTCCTGGAATTTGTTTCTTGCGATGGCGAAGCTTGTGTTCAGTGACTGCCGCGTCTGACAAGGCACGGCGCCGCACTGTTTCCCTAAAACGCGCAACCGCACGCGGGTAATCGTGCGTGCTTGTCGTACGCGTCTAGAGGAGGGAGACGCGCAGGAGGCGCGCGCGTCAAGAAGGGATTGGTTGATTTATTTGCTTCGTCACAGTACAGTGTAACAGGAGGCGGAGGGAAAAGCTGTTCAAATGACGGCTTGAGGGATCCTCCGCCCCCTTTGTGAACAATAGCAGCAGCTGAAGGACATCGCAATATCACAGCACTTTCTTTTTTTAAAGTGGCACATTGTTTTACGTAAAGATCAAGACATAAAGGAAAACTGAAAACATAGTTTGTACATAGCTTATACAAAGAAAACTGCTGCAATCTTCTGCACTTAAATTGCTACTAAGTTTATACAACAAAAGGATTCGCTAATTCTGCGACACTTAAATGACACATCTATACCTTTGCTAGTGTAATTATTTAGAATTCACGGAAGAGTACATCGAAGCATCTGAAACCCATAATTAGTAGGAAAGTAAGGAACGTTCCACATTTCTGTATTTCTTGTTTCATAGGCCTTTAAGCAAAGATTCGCCATCTCCATGAACAAAAAGTTTGAGCGTTTATAGCTAACACAGTACTCTCATAGTAGTCTGTGTTGATGTAGGTCAACCACTTTGATTGTGCTATATTTTTTAAATAGTGGTTCACTAGGTGCTAGAACTATAGCGTTGTCTGTCAGCCTCAGTATTTTCTTCTGTATTCTCAGTAATTCTAAGTGCAAGGTTACTGGAAATGCAAGGTTATTCTGGAAAGCCACTTGTTGACCTTTCGAATGAGAAACTACGGCTTTTGTTTTAGTTGCATTTATTTTTAACTCATTGTTACTTGCCCACTTGTCTAACTTCTGTTGTCTAACTTCTTTACTAGAAAGAATAAGATCTGATGCTGAGGTGACAAATATGTTCGTGTAATCTGCATAGATAATAAACTTAACCTCTGGGGAGATATGGACTATGTCATTAATATATGAAGTGAACAATAAAGGACCAAGAATGCTCCCCTGTAGTACACCTGAAATTATCTTCTTATTTGATACGAAATCATTTATAGAAACAAATTAAAGATCTATGCGCCAGATAGATCTATGCGCCAGATCTTAAGTAACACGAATGGGAGCCCGCGAATGCCGTAATGGTTTAATTTTTCAAATGCAATGCCGTGGTGAATGTAGTCAAATGCTTGTGTGACATCCACAAAAATTCCGACTACTTTATTTTTTGTTCACACTGTTGTAGGGTGCATTCTTCTTGATCCAGTAGGGCGAGTTCTGGAGACTTATGTTTTTGGAAGCCATATTGTGATTTTGTCAGGACATATTTGGTGCAGAAACAGGATAAGCGACTAAAAATAATTTTTTCGAAACCTTTACAAAATACGGGGAGAATAGATATCTGTCCATAATTTGCAACGTTATGCTTGTTCCCCTTTTTGTAGAGAGCTTCTACGCGTGCCGTTTGCATTTTCGAAGGAAAAACCCCTGTCGAAATACAGATTGAATGTGTGTTAGTGGATGACTAATCTGATCAATAACATATTTCACAGGTTTTACTTGCATGCCATCGGCGTCGCAGCTGCGACTGTTTCTTAAGGCAAGGAATACTGTATACGGATTTCTGGTTCAATAGTACCTGCTAAGAAAAACGTGTTTGTAGTTTCTGGACCCAGAGTTCGGCAAGCAGTGGTTGATCTGTCGTTAAAGTCTCTGTAAACGAAGTAATCATTAAGAACATTGGCCATATCCTCTCCACTGACCAAGTTTCCATCATAGAGCACCTCCTTAATTTGTTCTGTTCTCGGATTGCAGCCCATCACAAAGAGTTTATTTTACTTCATAAAACATCTGCTCGTTTTGAGCACAAAGTAAATGTAAATGTGGCGAGTTGATGTTAAACGTTACCTTGCGGGAACCACTGCTGTTGGTCTGCGTTGTCCACATAACACAAAGGGTTGTTCATGATCGCTGAGGTGGTTGAGCATTATCGTTGCCTCACATGGCACATCGCATCGTGGCAGAAGTGTACAGAAGAACATTTCCTCAACAACGGCTAGTCAGCGAGGGGAATGCTCTTGGTCGTTCGACTGCTGGAAAGTAGCGTTGGGACGTTTGACATACGGACGCGGCAGCGACGCCAGCTCCAAGCGCTCTCTTCAGGCTATGGACGATTGTAATGTTTACGCTACGACAGCCCAACACCCGCTTTTTTGTCGCATCGGAAAGCAAGCACAGTACGTGCCGTATGCGCACAAACTGAAACGCTACCGCGGCGGCGCCGGCTGGGTGGTGATGGTGACGATGATAATTTATTGGCATCCCCTTTAAAACGGGGCAGAGACGAATCGTCGCCTAGCCTGCTTGAGTTACTCAGGTATGCTATCGATGCTTTTGCTTATAGCATTCTTGTATACATCGCTTTAATCATCTCTACCTGCCTTGCATCACTGCCTATGCCTGTAATGGATCCAGTCGTATCAGTATCTTCCCTGCTTGTTTTCCACCAATACTTTAAACTTCTCTTGCTTATATCGGCTGCTGACCGGTTGATACTTGTGTCTACTTTAAAGCCAAGCACTTTTGTAAGTTGTACGTTACGTGCTGGTCTCGCTGAGTGAAACTCTTCCTTAGTATGTGCTGAGTGATCTCCAGATTTTTGCTGCAGTATACACATGAATCGCCTAAATGCAAATATTTGCACTGGTATGTTTTTGTTCTTAGGCAACCAACTCGAGCCTTAAATAGTAAGGCACTTCCATTTATGTTATTGTACAAATACTCCCTTCTAATTTCTTCTCATTCTTGTAAATCTTCTTGCGTCTGTTTCGTTTCCATTCTTTGCATCGAATTCGCTGTCTGTTTCTCTCACTTTCTGATTGCTCCTGGTTGTCTGTCTGCGCTTTCAATTACCCTGTACTTGGTTGCCAACTTTCTTGACTTCTTCCTCCATTCCGTGTCCACTCTTTTTACGTACAGATACTTGTGCACTTCAGCCGCCCATTTATTTTGATCCTCATTCTTGTCTTGCTTCAAGACTATCTTGCTCTGCGTTTATCTGACTTCAAACGAGGCCAGACCGATGATCGACCTCCTTCACTGAGTTATTTCTGGTTTTGCCGTGGGCTCCCAAACCCACTGATCTTTGGTTAACTTCTATACCCGACAACGTATCCGATTTTAGACATAGAGTGGCATTTCCGGACGTCAGCGCTGACACCTCCTTTCCAGATTCCACGCACCTCCTCGTACGTATTGTGGCCCCAAAGCGATGCGCGGAGGCGAGCCTCGACTGCTGGTGTTGCCATTGAAACCCAGGGGCGTGCGCTAGCAAGACCACAACAGTGCGCTGAAAATCGGGAGAAGAGACAGGGAAAGCTTCGCTTTAAAAATCACGCAGAAACTCCTCTGGGAGTAGTCAAAGTATGCGTAAGCATTGTGCCATTTGCCCATCTCCACGCAGCCCGGCGTCATTATCAGTGTTACGAAACTTGATCCGGCCAGTAGAAACGACGGCGGCGCAAGGCGAATTGATAGTAGTTTATCCTTCAGTAATTACTAGAGGGAACGATCATGGCGCTCCGATCGCTCAGCCAGCATGGCAATGATGGAAATTACATGGATTTGCCTGATCTTCACGCTTGTGGCTTCAGACGTTCTTGCAACTTCGTTTATTACGCTTTATCTGCATTCATTGTCGTAAATTTCGAAGCAATCAATTTTTTTTCTAAGAGCAGAAGACCCTGCCAACACACACAATTACTACTAATTGAGCGGTTCATCCTGTCGAGGCGCCCAAATCGAAACGCACCAAGCGTCTCAGTGCGTGAAATCCGTAAGGGCGCGTTCTATGGCTCTTGTCGGCGCACGCGACCGTGCTGTACTGGTTTCAATTTCGGGCCTCTGTGCTAGACGTCCTGTGTTGGAATCCTGCCGTCGGGCAGTTTTAATAATGTTTAATCATTTTTTACAGCGTTGTTGAAAATTGAGTTTTGGCAAATCCATTTACTTATATAGTTCCCATGCTGGCTGAAACGCCCCGATTGCAGCTCCCGTAGACAGCGCCAGAGAGTTCCCTCTAGTAATTATTGTGTAAAACTCTGTGGAATTGGTGACGCAACCAAAACACTGCAGGTGGCGGCGCCAGGTGTGCTGGTGACGTTCCGATCATTGTAAGCCGCTCTTCAGCGCCTTGCCCATCCGCGTCGAACCATCACGAACCGTGATCCATCAAGTGCGTATGGGCGGCCACGCGGGCTCATATCTGGCAAGCGATCTGCGATAGGGACGCGGTGCGCCGAATGCCTTGTGGGAGCTGAGCCTTCGCCGCCTTGCATTCAAGCGAGAGGCAGCACGAACGCGAATTCTCTCGCTGCTGATGGACGGGTTTCCTGGTTGGATAGGCATAAAAATACTTACGCATCTACAACTTGTCAAGCAAGGCAACGCTATTCGTTTTGAAAGCAAACAAAAGTGATCTCCTGTAAACGAGGAGAGCGTTTCATGCCAAACAACGCTGCGAGTCACTGCCCGATGTTTGCGGCGGCGGTTACGTAAGTTTGACGTCTGGAGATAAGAATAAAAGCATATTGGAATAGTTCTACGTTATAGGGCCCCTAAACACGAGCGCTTCCCCCGAAGTTTATCTTGCAGCTTTGTCCTACGCGCAATGAAGCGCTCACTTGTGCTCATATCGTGTTGCTGCTCGCCCTTCGTCACACGGACTCGGAGACGCTTAGCGAGACGCGCTTCCCGTGCTCCGTGTGGTCGGGCCTTAATAGTTCAGCCAAATTGAGTCCACTGCATAGCGAAAACGCCGTCCTCCAATATATCATGTCCCGAATCACTGTGACACTTAAGTCATTCGGTCCGATCCCGTGTAAGCGCCGATTGCCACACCCTTCCCGAGGTGGCTCGGTGGATGTTGCACTCTACCGCTTAGCGCGATGCCGCGGGGTTGAACACCGGCATCGACGATCACATCTTGGAAGGGGTTGTTATGCAAAACGCTCCTGTAACTTGCCTTAAGTGCACATCCTCGGGGCCCACTACGACGTCCTTCATAGCCAATGTATTGTCCTGAAATGTTAAGTCATCCTAAATTTAATCATTCTAGTAACCCTCGTTTCATATCTACTTGTCGGCTTCAGCAGACAAGTGCCTTCTCTTTGATGTCACTTAGATTTTTTTTTTTTCTTTATGCGCAAGCGTAACTCTCCAGCTCGTGAAATCGACGGTGTTTGTCTAAGCTGCGAAGCAAGCGAACGAGGGAGGCGCCTGGGCCTCTGTGCTAGCTCCATTTTGTCTGCAAATTTAATTAGCACCATGGGCACCGATAAAGCAGAAATTTGTGGATAAAAATCGTTAAGCCTCCTTCGCGCTCTTTATAACTAGCACTTAGAAACAAAATGTTTGACACGTATATGCCAGAAATTGCGCTGCTGGAATGTTTGCTATTAATGGATAACGAAACAACTTTATAAAGAACCAACCCCGCTTGCAATTGAAGAATGCGTTGAGAATGCATTGGGAGGTGGTTATTTGCGGCACTGTATTGCACTCTGTTACGTGGGGAGTGCTCCCCCTTACCACCGTGCTTTACCCGTACGGGGAAGCCAGCCGGTACTTCGAGCGCCACTTCCCCAAGCAATACGTTAGGAACCCCGTGCAGCGCCTGCCACCGCCTCTGATCGCAGACGCTATCCCGGCCACGGCAGCCGCCTTTCGATGGGGGCGCAACGCGAAAGCACGCGTGTACTTAGGTTTAGGTGCACGTTAAAGAACCCCAGATGGTCCAAATTTCCAGAGTCCCCCACTACGGCGTGCTTTATAATCAGATCGTGGTGTCGGCACGTAAAACCCCATAATCTAATTTCTGGTCACGGACGCAGCGTATGAACGACAGCTTCTCAAAGCGCGATAGAGGTTCTTGGGTGTTGTTTTCAAGTGGCAGAAGTGCAGCGCAGTAACTGTTTCTGCTAGGCGCTTTGGAGGAACGTGCGTAAACAGTGCACTTATTGAGTCATTAGCCGTCGTCTTCGACGTGCCAGGGTGTGCCAGTGGTTGCTGCAGGAAAGCGTCCAGGGGGCCTCGCTTCTGCATCGCGTCACGTCGCCTTTCCCCCCGTCTCTTGCCAAGACCCACTCGGAATAGCTATGTCGCGAGACGCTTCGCCACCGACCCCGTTGCCACTCGTGAAGGAGCTGCCAAACGAGCCGAAATTTGGGGACCGATCGGTGCGCAAGGTTAGCTTCAGGCTTGAAGCTAACCTTGTACGTTGGTCACTGCTGAGTGCTCGCCTTTTCGCCCACGGGTGCTTTCTTAAACCGTGTACTACGAGCTCGCGTTTTTCTGGATAATGTCGTGAGACGGCAACGAGTGGCAAGCGAAAGCGACCTCCCTCGATCCTTCCAGCGTGACAGCACGCATAACGAGTTGTGCCGAGGTGGCCGCTCCCGTTCATTCATTACTGCCCGCAGCAGCTTTCGTCGTTACGAGGCAAGGTCGCATCTGCCGGTCGGCTAGCGTGCAGCGGAATGCAAGTGCGTCCCTGGGGGAGGCCTCTCGCGTAAACAGCTCTCGCTTCGACCCAGAGCGCCGCCGCCGCACCTCCCTTGCCCCCCCCCCCAACATGCGCTGGCGTTGTCGGTAAACACGCGGCAAGGGTTTCGCCATTGGCGCCGGTCGCACGCTATCTGGGTCGCTGGCGGCGGTCGACACCCTCGTGCTGTCCTTCCCTTCACCCGGCGTCATTGATGCGCGACCACACCTGAGCACATGCGTGCTCACGAGTTATCGCGTTATCTCGGTTCGAGTGGCTTCTGCGCCTTGGATATTGTGACCAATAGTTTGCATTGTACGTCGAGAGGAACGAAAGGCCGAGTGATTGTTTTCCTTTGCCCACCCTGCATTGCATGCTACGTTGCGTGCTCTGGAAAACTTTGCGCACTCTTTATTTTTTCGGGGGGGGGGGGGGGGGGGACTTGCAGCTGTGCAGTACTGTATCCGTTTTATCAAATCTTCAAAATCTTCAGTGGCTTTCGTGATGACCGACGCCGGAATTCTACGGCAGATGTCTGTTATCCTTGTCTTCGAGCTAATCTGACGTCCGTCTCGATCATGTAAGCACGATCTTTCACATAATCCCAAAGAAAGGCATCCAGCAGAGAGAGGTCAGGTGACCTAGCCGGCCAATTTACAGGTCCGTGCCTTCCAATCTATTGCGCATAAAAATTCGTATCCAGCTAGTTTCGTGCTCGTCTGCTGGTGTGTACAGGTGCCCCAGCTTGATGATACCACAGAAGTGGAAGACATGATAGCGGGACTTCGCTGAGAAATTCATCAACCACACGTTCAAGGATTCCGTTCACGTAACGCTGTTCAGTCAGTGTGATCGAAGAAGATGGGCCCGATTACAGCATCGGCGTAAATTCCTAACCACACATTCAGCCACCGCTGGTACTGGTGCCGATTGCGCTTCACGCAGCGTGGATTGGAGTCCCTCCAATAATGTCCATTATGCAAATTTACCTAGGCGTTTCTGTGAAAATTGGCTTCGTCTGTGCGCATGATGTTGCCCAATTCGAGAAATGTAGACGATTCTACAGGTCCCCATATTCCAAGCATTGGTGCTGGTTAAAGTGGTACAGGTGAAAGACCGTCGTTTAGAATCCTCTAAACTGACGACATGGAAATTGGTACCTGGGCGGCCACGTCCCGCACGCTAGCATGAGGGTGAGAGGCCATTAATGCTAGACCATCCGTGCGTAGGCTATGGCTCAAAAGATGGAAGGCCTCTGCCGCTGTTTCTTGAAGCTGCCGCTTTGTCTCAGGTGTTCAGAATTTCGTATGATAGTCGATGCGTTTGGTCTGCCGCCACACTTCGATGACTGATTATATATATATATATATATATATATATATATATATATATATATATCTGCGGCCTTCCTCTCGTTGCCATTTGCTGATCCCAAGGCAAGGATCAAGAAAGAAAACACAAGTGCACATTCAGGTACAGCATACATAAAAAGAAAAACATTTACAAGAGATTTAAGTTCTGCTCAACAAGGCAGTGTAGTTATCATGTTTAATCAAGAAACCAAAAAAGAAAAAAAAACGTACATAAAAACGGCAGGAGCAAGCAACAACTCATAAAGCATAAGAAATATCAGGGAAACACACCTAATAAGAAAACACAACATATTTAACAACACGTCACAGTAGTGCAAAAAAAATAATAATAAAAAAGTTGAAATTTGCATCAATAAAAAAAAATTGCATCCATTTAGTACGTCGCTGAAAGTACCGTAGTTAGATGTCCCTTGGCTGTGCCTTCAAATGCCTCAGTGAAACTTTGTCAATTAAGATAGTATGTCTCAAGTTAGATAATTAATTACAACGACCTAATTAAATATCAGTAACGAAAAGATTACTGGCAGCTACTCCATTGTACTGTAAACAATATGCACTAGTTTTTCTTCGAGTAACGCATTGCTCTTTTTTAAATCTTGGTGCACGACAGTTAATTGGGACACCGTGTATATATTTGACCTTTGCATGCAAATGATGATGTCTGCATCCCTAATAAATGTCGTAAATTATTAGAAAAGCTTTTTGTTCATGAGTCGTTAGCAGTGCTGACTGGAAAGAGAAGCAATTCTAAGACACACAACATTCACGTGCATTTCACGCCATTGATAAAACACTCTGCCGAAGGGGTCACTGAACAGTCTATAGGTTGTTTTTTTTTTTTTTTTTTTTTTTTGTTCATGGTCAAAAAAGCACGCAAGGCAATTTGAAACGTGGTGAACATACGGCAACATATTCATTCTCCATGCATAGGATATCCCTACTTTTAGAAATAAATTTTAATTGGTACCTCCATCCGGAGCGCCCCCCCGTAGTCGGCGCCTATGCAGTCGGGGATCTTTGAACGCTGTCGCGTTCCGCACCATTCCACTCGCAAAGGGGAAGTTTAAGCGTCCTCCATATTTTTCAAATGCTTTTGCGTTAAATGCGGTGGTCGTGCAGTGCCTGCGTTGTCCCCACGTGATCGCCGATGTCGCCGTCCCGCTGGCAGCCCAACGTGGTCGGCGTGTGTTTACGCATTGTGCCGGCCCTATCGCATCACGCGTGATCTGCCGGCGGCCGCGTATTGTGAGCAGCCCGGCGCACGGCAGCTTGCACTCTTCGGGTGTTTCCCGCCTGGCGCGCACTCGCGCTTCGCTATTATCGCCGGTTGCTTCCCCCCCTTTCTTGCTGCGTACTGTTTTGTCTTTTTTGGTCGGCACTCATCTTTCCTATCGCCTCGTCTTTAGATGCTGAAACCCGCTCGCCGCGTTGTGATCGTCGCGCGCCTGAGAGGCCCGGTCCAGACCGGGCGTTCTCTGCTTTCCACGGGTCAGAATACACCCGCGTGATCGGTGTTTACCAGCGCGTTATGGCGCAACGAGGTCGTTCGGCGTTGCGACTCATCAGCGCTCATCCGCGCGTATCGGGAGCGTCGCAGCTTCCGGCGAAGGCGTCGCCGGGTTTTCGATGCTTCGTCGTCGCTGAAGTACCGGAGCATGAATGTCGCATGATTGACATTTAGCTCCCCAAAGCAATACGGGTGCATTGGGAGGATGTTTACAAGTCTTCACCACCCGTGTAAATATTTAAATCATTTCTATGGCTGAGCAACGGTAAAAATGTCCGTGCGTCCGTCCGTTCCTCCTTCGCGTAGGACGATCGCTTTCAAGATAGAGCCATCCAGCTGTAGAAGAACGACGAACACGCGAGCAGTGGCACGAAAATGTGGTGGTGGGCCAACTTGAGATTTTGGAGTCGTTCAATGTGCAATTGAACGCTGCTGAGCGTCCTTCGAGTTGCGATCACCTCGCGGGCAAGCGAGCGCGCTGATACGCTTGGCGCGTTTTCGTTGGTCCTCACCGAGGCGCAGTCAGAACGCAGACGAGAGCTTGCGTGGACGAGGAACGCGCGCATTTTGCGAGAGCGCGACAGCGCTGGTGACGCGTCACCGCGACCCTCTCCCTTGACGACGCTTCGCCGTGCTCCCTCACGGGTTGCAGAATCAAGCGTCTTTCACTGCTTTAGATCGCTATCTTCATCACCGTGCACTGTCCCCTCACGCGCTACTGCGGCAGCTGCTGGTGTTCGACCGATCTGCCGTAGGTTCTGCTCCGTCGAGGCGCGCTCGTGCCCGGCGTTCCGGCTCACGATTGCATTGAAGGGGTCGCATGTGGCGAGAAAATCTGTCAATTGTCTACTAAAACCCTAAGCATTCTTTGCCACCGGAACGGCCGTGGGTAGACGCGCATAAGCTAGGAAAAGCAAGTAAGCAACACTAAGCAAATACGAAGTCGCAGCCGAGCCAAACAATGCTTACGCTTTAGCGGACATTTCTCCGCATTTTTTTTTTTCGTGCAGCCGAAGCTTAGTACTCGAGAATGTTATTTCGTTTCGACCTCATCGGAACGCGGCCATCGCTGCCCTTGACTGCAGCAGATTGCCACTGAAGCACCGCGGCGGCCAAGGAGATGTGCGGATGCGTGTTCCCTAAATCAGCCCCCGTAATTAGAAGTTTGACCTTTTCATTCTCCCTTCTCACGTTGACTGGTCAAAAAAATAAAAAGCGCGAGCTGAGCGTGTTGGTAGGTTTTACGCTTTATCGGTTCGTATACGTGGAGCACTGAAGTGAAAACTACGCGTTAAATCCTCGGCCGTGGCGAGCGCTGTTTGCACGAGTCGGCGTGAGCGCGGCGCGTCCCCGTATAGCTGTACGGGCCGCGTCTCTCTCTCTCTCTCTCTCTCTCTCGTGGCCTCGTGGTGCGCGTTCCTATCTGCGCCGAGCCGTTTCGCAACCTCGCGCTGGCAGGTTGCGCTGACTGTTATTCATGGCCGCGTGCGGAAAGTGGCTTGAACGGTCTAGACCTTTGCTCGTATCTTCATCTTAAGGCCGCAAATGGTCGCCATGCATTTTTCCCCCTGGTTCTCTTTTCTCCGTTTTCCGCTGTTTGAAACAAGCACACAGAGCGTGCAACCTTCTCTCTCTGCGCTGCTTTCAAGGTGGTCACTCGTATGTGGTCTTCGCTACTAACCACGGCCGCTGGATTTTAAAGGTGCCACGTCAGGTGGGCTCCAATGGGAGCGAATGTCTCAGCCGTGTAGTCGCATTCTCGGCCGCTTAGCTGGGCCGAACGACGCCGGCTCTTCGGGGAAGGGACGCGTCGGTTTCCATGGGCGACGCCGTTCGAAGTGCGTGCCTCGCGCATTTTCTATGCCGATGCCAGAGGACAGTCACAGCGTTTCCGAGGCACGCGGCAGGCCGCACTTTTTTTTTTTTTTTTGAAGCGGCTGTGTCCTGAGCTGCTTGAGTAGCATTGCCCTGAAAAAAAGAAAGCAAATAAAGCTCGAATTGGACGTGTGTAATGGTATGTGTGCTTCGAAGCTTCAACGTTAACACGTTTAACAAGGGTAAAATGGGCCAGAAACGGGGATACAGGCTATGTGCTTCACGTGGGGGCAGTATGAAAGACACGACCTCCGAGATCGCGCGTGATCTCGGAAGCCCTGCACATACGGGAATTCCCGATCACTTGCAGGAGGCGGCTTTTGCTCGCCGGCATCGGGTTTCCCTGTCTACTCAGTTCATCTTTGCAGACTAGTCGAGAGATGCATGAACGGAATTTATTTCCCGTTGTCAAATATTTTGGTTGCGAAACGCTTCTTTGAAGCAGGCCATCTTTACGCGTGTTGTAGAGATAGTCATGAACCTGGAACTGTGTCGTGAAAGTTAGGTATCGGACCAGGGTTTAAGCCGCATCAATAGCACTATATCGTAGCCTAGTGGACGGATGTTCAGGACCGAGATATTAGAGAGTTTTAGAATAGGGGCCCCAATATTTTGGGGCCCCAAAGAGCTTTGCGGGTGTTAGCGTTGGGGCACGCAGGAGTGAAGAATTTTAGAATAGGGCTTTGCGTTTGCAGATAGCGTCTTGCGCTGACAGCGCCACTACGGCGTCTAAGAAAAACGATTAAAAATAATTAAATAAAATATACCATCTTATGACATGAATAGTAATTTTGACTCTCGTTTATTCGCGTTTAATTACAATTTAGAGGTTATTCTTCAAGCAGCAAACAATTAGTTGTGCTTAGTTTGGAGCAACAAAACCAACTTCACCAGCCAAGCTTAGCCCGTGTTAGGCCTACGAGCCATAATATCCACACTCGAATTCGGAATCAGTGGCGTCTAATGAATCAATCTTCATAACACACGCTAGTTGAGAGAAAGCGATAACTGCAGTCACTTCTCCTAGCTTGCGAACTTCACGCATTACCGCGAATCGAACCCAGTTTGGTGCTAGGTTAGAGCCGTCGCTTCGATGGGTGCCGCCATGTTTGTTGACGCAAAGCTTTTGGGAACGCTATTTGAGCTCCCGCTAAATCGGTGAAATAGCGTTCCCAACGCAAAACCCAAACGCAGCTTGCGTCTCGCGCATGCGCAGTGGCTTCGACGCTATTTCTTTGGGGCCCCAAAACGTTTGGGGCCCCTATTCTAAAACTCTCTATTGTAACGATTCTGTGGCAATGCCTTTCCGTGTCGCGCTTCGTCAGGAGTCAGAGGGCGATTCGATAGCGTTATCAACGGGATCAGCCGGCCGTGATAAGAGAGGCACAGAATCGCGCGGAATGAACCGCTATATTGTGCCGGCCCAGATTTACCTACATCAGTGCGCGAGCTCGTCGCCAAAAGTAGCGGGGTGCGACTTTGGACACCGTCGGATTCCTCCAAGTTGGCGTTTTCAGCCAATCGGAGAGAGCAGCCTTGTGGGCCAGTGAGAGCCCACAAGGCGAGAGAGCGAAATTTTGTCGTGTCCACAATAGCCGTTCTTGCCATTTGCTGATAACAGGCGTAATGTACGAGCATGTATATATGAAAGTAAGGACCCCGGCGGCAGCGTGCGTAGTGGTTTTCCAGCTCTCTCTCCATGACATTCGCCGTTGGGCACTCGCCGAAGATGCTGGCGCGAACAGATCGCAAGTGCTGCGTTGCGCTCACGTCACTGGCCACGCTCTACAGACTGCGGCCTCCGTATTTTGATGGCACTGTCGACCACACACCCCCCGATCATTTCGGGCTGTGTTCGTCGCGTTCCATCTGCGCACAGGTTTAATCGAGCCTCTAACCTGTTCCTGCGTCGTTCCGCTGGTTCGCTTCAGGTGCGTCCGACTCGCTCGCGGTACAAAATAAGAAAAAACGACGTAACGAACGAGGAAGCGAGCGTATTCCATCTGTGCTTGGAATTTTCTGCTGCCTGGGAAGCGCTTTGAGGTGCATCGGTAAACCGTCAGCCGCCCGGCGGGAGAAAGGGCACCATGCAGCCAGCCCCTGTTCGTGGAGACAGGGCCGTTGTGGCTCTCTTGTTGACATCTGGCGAGGCGCTTTCTTTTTACCGATGGCGGGCGCTCCGTTGGGGATTGCCCAAAACTATGCTTTTGTTGCCTTATACTGGTGGCCAAGCTAACTAAAAAATGCCCTCTTATTTTTTAATTAATTTTTCTTCCTTTGCGTCGCTGTTGCCCGAGTTCTCAGAACGTTGCAGCTTGTTGGCGCCTAAAACTTCGCAGCTGCCAAATTTCAGAGACCGTTCAACATAACGCAGCGATGTTTTGACGAAACAGCCAAGTTGATTTTCTTTCGCTGCGGGATAGGCCGGTTTCTTTCCCCAGGAATGCGCGGAGTGAGGTACGGCGGCGTGGCTGTCAATATTTGGGCTGCGCCTGTGTGGCGAGACAGACTTCGTGCAATAACATTCTGTCGCACCAGAGGCTCCTGGACGCAAGCTCCGGGCTTGGCCCTGGAGCGGGGCCAAGCGCCGCGCGGGCGCCATAGAACGGGGCGTCCCCTCGCCAAGCATGCTCGGACGAAGCTTACGCAAAATTCCCGGCTCTTGCAAACTGACGATGTCTGCACTGCGCCGCATATTTCGAAGGCTCTGTTGGTCGACATTGGTAGAATATTCCGCTTGAGCAGCGTGTAAGTATACTTTCCGGTGAAACTGCGGTTAGCCGAATGCTCGCAAAGGCAGCTGTGTGCTCGCTCGTCGATGTGCTGCACCGTATGTTTGCGTGTGAGCAGCTCCTTCTTTGTTGGGCTACCCGCGAGGAACGCGCAAGCGATATTGATGGTGCTTTCGAAGAGCGCTTCTACCTGAGCTGTTATATCGACATAGCTTAAATGAGTAAGCTTGGGAAAGCCGTAAGCTGGTTCGTGTTTGCATTCTCGCTGCGTGTCAAGCATGTTTTGCTTTCGTCACGACCGTGTGGCTCACTCTTTGCGCCATGTGCACGCGCTGTGTATACTGTGTTCAGGCTGCCGCCCTGATCGCGGCAAGGGGACGTTCCTTCTTCTGCAGCTCAACCGTTTATGTCAGCAAGGGTTGCCAACTGGTCTGAGTGCTTGTAGTATTAAAACAAGTTGTTATCGGTTTAATGTAACTCACCATGGGGTCGCGTACTTGCGTAGGACGCGGCCCGCTTTTGCGTGTGCGGTCCCAATGCTGCTGCAAAAACTTTTGCCGGCTTCATTGACCCGCGCTATGCCGAAACGCGGTTCATTTGCCAACTAACGTTGTCAGGATTGGGGGCTCAATCCCATCGCTCGAGATCCGTTTCCAAGATTGGAGTCCGGCATGAATTCGAAGGTAGCTGGCCCATGCCGTCGTCCAACTTAAACACGCTGAGGACGTTGATGAAGGGAAGAACTGCTTCTCATTGAGAACGAGGAAAATGGGTTTATTTACAGAAATTAAATCAGTCTAACATGACTGCTTAAGAAAAAGTGTCAGTCCAACATGACTGCTCAAGAGAAAGTGTCAGTCCAACCTGACTGCACGAGAGAAGTGTCGAGCCTCCGCCCAACAGCCGTTTTTAAACGCTCGGTCCTTCGGCGATACAAGGCAGCGAATGTTCGTTTCGTCATCGCAAAACTAGTCGCCTCCCGCGACAAGGTGACGCACACACACACGCAAACACACAGGTGCGAAGGACTGGAGCCGACGACAGAGGGGAGTCGTTCCGGGAAGCTCGGAGACTTTCTGGGTAGCTCGTTGTCCCGCCGCGGCTTGCTCATGCGTAGCAAAATCAGGTTCGCGCTGGGGACCTCGGGCACAATAGTTCGTCCGTCGAACCCGTTTCGTCACAACGGAGATGGGGCTCGTGGATGGAGGTGGTTTTCAGCACAAAGCCCGCTTCTTCGAACGCAGTCTAGCTGCAGCGACGGAGAGTGGGGGATGCGCGCCTTGACCCCCAGTCGTAATTGGGTGGCAATTTTTCCTTGCAGCTCGCCATTCTTAACAACGTGCAGCCGCCTTGTGCCGGAACGCGGGCGTTGACACGTAGTTCTCGTGGCCTGCGCAATATGGCCGGATTGCGGGCCTGGAGAAGACGCCGGCGCCAGCATTGTTTTCATCCTGCCATGCGACGCTAGTATGTCACGCTCGGCCCGAGTTCGGAGGCAGAACTGAAACACCACGTCCAACTAGTGTGCCGGTGTGTACGCATGAGGCTCCTTCACTCCCCCTATGCGGTTCGAGCATAGAGAAAGAAAAATGGTTCGAGGATGACGCGCCGCAACGGCAGCCAGAACCGAGGCGTTTTGCCGAAGCGTCGGATTGGCAGGTTTTTATCGTCCGACGCGTGCGACAACCGCACTGTCGTTTGCCCGCAGCCAATGAAAGCGCGGCTGGTGTGTCACGTTCTCGGACGTTCCCTCCGCAGAGGCGGCACCGGCGAGCCGGTTTCTCGCCGTTTCTTTCTTTCTGTGTTTTTTTTTTTCTTACCGGCTACAATTCGTCTGACATGAAATAGTTATCAATTCAGTAAAATTATCCCGAACGTGTACCTCTTCTGCAATGCAGCGCCTAGAACACTGGTACTATAGTAGGATACAACTTAAAAAAACAGCAGTTGGCAACCAAGGCACACGGACTGCGCGGGTGTGTTACCCCAGGCATAGAATTTCTTACAATAATTACCCCAGGGGTGAATCTCCGTATGGCTGCCATTGGCCGTTTTGAGCAGACGCTCTTTCGACGCTAGCGCCAAGGTCCCCTTCAGTTACGGCCCTAACAGCAGAGCGATGCTCTAGCAAACACGAATTTTTACGTTGTCACGGCAACAGGAACTGTAGCCGCGCGGCGCCTCCTCCCCCTAGCGTTTTCTTTTTTTTTTTTTTAATTATGCCGACCCGCTCCCTTTTCCCCATGCCGCGCGCGCTGCTTACTTTTTTTTTTTTGTCTGTACGCGGCGCGTTCTGATTTTTTTTTCTTATCGCGCGTGCTACGGCACACCACGAGCCAGCTCGCAAGCAATGCCAATGCGCGCGCTACGCCGCGCATTGGCATTGCTCGTGGGCTATGCGATGGCACGCACGCAGTCTTGCCCATACTTATACCAGCATGTGCCGGGACATTAAAAAATTCCACTTCCAACACAACAGATCTTTGGTCTCGCTTTATTGACTACGTTTCTGAAAACAAAGATTTTTCTTATAACGTGGTGTGATACACGCTCAAAAAATGAACAAAAGTGAAAGGTGCATGACATATACATGAGTACTAAACACAAAAGTTCACAGACGGTGAAATAACAGAAAACGCTAGAAAACGCGAAAGCCGTTTCATGTACACACATAAAAAAACAAGATTATTATACAAACGCCCTCAAGACCAAAATGTAGACGAGCTTCTGATATATGCACTAAGATATTGCACAAAACTTGACGACGTGTATGCCAGTCATGACAACTAAAGAAAGGGAAAACTCACTGGTAATGGCAAACACAATGACACGCGAAATACCTAAAAAATAGAATAAAATGCGAAGATTGACAACCATACCAAAAAAATAAGAGCTTATAAACCTGCACGAAAGTATACAAAATGCGCGACATGTCATTACTACTGAACAAAATGAAAAAGACGTAGCAGAACACAAATAACATTGTACTAAAAACTGAAATACACATTATCACATTGTGAACTTGGCCACAACTTGAGTAACGGTGGCAAGGGGGAACAGAAGGTAGTCGGCTTTTGCAGCAGCACATAGAAAACATTCACAGAAAGGCCTATTCCTCAGTCAAATACCAGGTAAAATAAGCCAACACGACATTTCTTTCACCCCGAATGCAATGCTTAGCAGTAAAATTACGCCACTAAATCATACCTACTAGGCACTCCTTTGTATAATAAACACGATCTGCAAAAATCTGCATTTATGACACTTGCAATGCGCATGCTTTCCAAAAGAAAAAAAAAGCGTATCATGCCTACACGTGAATGTTGTTCGCGCTGTTTTCCCATCGGCGATTACTGCAATAATACACAAACACGAACAGTAATTTTTCAGCTGTTAGTACGTTTGTAGAACGTGACACACAGAAAAAGCACTGAGGGCAGATGGAAAGCTAAGTTACTGAAGTTGCAGAATGAGACTTGGCACTGAAAAACACGTCATAGACCAGGTGACAATGAGGAGGAACATCTGTTTGTCAGCTTTCTCTACCGGCAAGAGGCAAGTGTAGCACAATCAAGGCGCAACGAGGTCCGGAGGCTCATGAAGCCCACACATGAACAGTGTTCGTGTACATGCGCTTTCTGATGTCCTTGGGTCTGCGCGCTCACCTGTTGTCTTTAAGCACCTGGAACAACCTTGCAGGGCTTGTTTTTGAGATATTCGTGCACCACTGCACGATGCACGAGCGGTACGAGTCGTAAACGGGTGAAACATCGCGGCGCATAAGCACACAGCTTCGAGGGCCACGAAACTGACGAAACTACCCACGCCGGTCAACGCACAGCAGCGCACACTTCCCGAAAACAGCAGATAACGAAACATGAAACGTCATGCAGCGGGCTAAGCTGGCGGCGGGCCACCGGGCGCGCGGAGAGACAGTCGAAGGTGAGGGAGTTACGAGTGAGTGATGAGGGAGGGCGAGGGGAAAGTGGGGGGAGGTCGGCTACCTGGATCGGCGCGCAGGCGTGCGACGATCTACGAGGCCATGCAAGGGAAACTAATTTTCTGCTCCGCCCTCCTCATAGATGGCGCCAATTACCTCGGCCACCTAAAGCCCCTTGATAATTTGAAAGTAGCGACACTCTCCTCCTCACGGCGCTTTCCTCCTCGATTCTCCTCGCCCGCCGGCTGCGCACGGCACGCTATTCCTCCTCGGCTCCCGCGGACGGGCCGCAGGATTCTATGGAGGTGTGTAATTTTGGGCCAGTTGCGCGCCCCAGTGGGGTTGACAATTTTGACAAATGCTAATAACAGCAGCGATAATGCTGGAGGCAACGTTTACGAGGAGGTTGGTTTTTTCTTAAAGCCGTATGAGCGGGGTATACTGGTTTAAAGGGAGTTTTGAGGCGAGTTCTATACTCCAGACAATTTTTCTGCCACACGATCAGACGCTTTACTTCGTGCGTCTGATCTAGTATTGCTTGTGACACATCCCTTTGTGTGTGGCTTATTAAGCGAAAGCCTTAGACCTCTGTTTCAAGGTCCCGTTGTGAGCTACATAAAATATCACGTGACCGAAGGAAGGCGGGAAGCGAACCAAAGCATATGCAGCCGCGTATAAGAGATTATTAATGATTAGCAAAGTAATGATTGATTAGTGATTGGATTAAGATGAATTCGCGTGTATTAAGGATGATTAAGGTGGATTAAAGTCGATGAAGGTGCATTAGGGTGAATGAAGGTGGATTAAGGTGCATAAAGGAGGACTAGGTTGGATTAAGGTCGATGAGGTTAATTAGGGTGGATGAAGGTGCGTTGATATGCATTGAGGACGATCATAGTGGATTATGGTGGATTAATGTGCATAAAGAAGTATAAGGGTGGATTAAGAGGAATTAAGGTGTATTAAAGAGGATTATGGTGGGCTAGGGTGTATCAAAGTTAATGAGGAAGCATTACAGTTGATCAAGGAGGATTAACGTGCATTAACGAGGGTTAGAGTAGATTAAGGTCGATGAAGGTGGATTAGGGTGCATTAAGGAGGACTTTCATGGATTACGGTGGATTAAAGTGAATGAAGGAGGATTGAGGTCGATGAATGTGCATTAGGGGGATTGTGGTACACTAAGCGCTCTTAATACTCAATGAACCCCAATTCACCTTAGTCCACCCTAATCCACCTTAATGCTCCTTCATCCACGTTAATACTCCCAATCCACCTTAATCAACCTACATCGCCCCCAATGCAACTTAGCCTACCCTATGCGGTCTTAATCCTCCTTTATCAACCGTTATCCATCATAATCCGCCTTAATCCTCCTTCATCCACCTTAATCCTTATTCACGCACTTTAATCCCACTCAATCCTGCTTAATGGTCCCAATCTACCATAATACACCCTAACCCGCCTCTATCAAGCCTAATCCAGCTCCATAGTCCCTAATCCACATTAATCTACCCTAGTCCATCGAAATGGTCTTAATCCTCCTTTACCAACCCCAATTCACCTTAATCGACCTTAATCTTCCTTTATCCAAATTAATCCTCCCTAATCCTTGTTCATGCACCCTAATCCACCCCAATCGGTCTTAATACCCTTTCATCAACACTTCACCTTAATCCACCATTATCCGACTTAATCCTCCTCCACGCACCTTAACCTTTATTCATGCACTCTAATCCACCTTAATCTTCTTTAATACACTCTAATCAACCTTAATCCTCCCTAATCCACCTTATGTCAACCACTAATGATCCATTAATTAACTTGGGTAATCATTCTCTTATACAGGGGTGGACATGCTTTGGGTCCCCTCTGGCCTTCCTTGGGTCACGTGATACTTCGTTTACAACGCGACCTTGAAACATGAAGATTTAAAGGCTTTCGCCTTAAAACTTAAAGAAAGCTCCATTTTGACTAGTTAACGCTCATCACCTGCAATACTACGGGCATACTTGCCACTAATTTTTTCAGGGCGCAAAGCAGAATCAATAATACTGCACTTCCGACTGAATAACAACAGTTAGCGACGTGCGAAGTGATGGAGCCGCCCCAGAATATTAAGCATACTGAGGACAACCGCAACAAAAACGCTGGTGAGCAGGCCGGAAGAATGAAAAAATAATGCCGCATTACGGGATGCTTTGCTACGAGCTATAAGAAAGACTCATCAACTCGCAAACAACGCTGTTCTTTGTCGGAAAAAAGTTCTTTCGGCCAATGTCATGCAGCCACTGCTTCCTACGTAAGCCGTCACGCTTTCATTGTGGTATCATAAAAACGGCATAACCATCTTCAGGCTTCTTGCTGCAGTTATATGCGCAACAGCCCGGCATAGCGCTAGCACATAGACCAGAAACAGCGTACAACGTTCGCTACGCCGAACTAAAGCGCCAAGCCAGCCGTGCTCAGGAGGAAAATGGCGCGAACGAAAAAGAAAAACACAAGCAAAACTCAAGATCCGCGCGTTTCCAAGGGCAACGGCAGGGAGACCAATCGCCGTGCAGAAAAACGGGGGCAAAACTGGTTGCCGCGGGGGAACGCGCAAGGGGCGAGAAGGAGGCGAGGAGGTCGTGCGGCGGCGGCAGAGTTCAAAGAGTGTCGCTACTTTAAAATTATCAAGGGAGTTTACGGCCACCGAGGTAATGCGGTTGTTTGCTTTAAATCAGGGGTACAATCAGGACTCGATGAGAACCAAAGGTCGCATTGGGCGCTCACGGGACGACTACAAATGAAGCTGTGCAGAGTGATATGGGCTGGACTAGTTTTGAAGTGAGGGAAGCTCGCAGTAAAATTGAGTATGAAGAACGCCTGAGGAATATGGAAGAAAGTAAATGGGCTGGGAGAGTGTTCAGGTATCTGTACAGGAAAAACATTGATTCACAGTGGAGGAAAAGAACTAGGAAGCTTACCAGCAAGTATGTGGCCTGTAGGGTGGGCAACACAGCAGCAAAGACGGTCAAGCGGAAAGTCAGAGAGGCTGAAATAATCTCATGGGTGGCGGCAATGGAAAGGAAACCTGCCATGAGTAACTACTTAAGAGAAAAAAACGAAATCAGGAAACAATTTATGATAACTCAAAGGGAAGCTCATTACTTTTCGAAGCGAGATCGGGATGCCTTAGAACACGCACCTATAAAGCGAGATATAAGAAGGAACAAGAAGCATGTGCTTGCTGCGGTAAAGCTAGGGAAACTATGGAGCATGTTTTATTAGAATGTGAAGACGTCTACCCAGCGGTCGATTTAGACACCACTTTCCTCCTTGAAGCCCTTGGGTTCAGCGGGAGCAGTGGAAAAGTAAACATGTCCGCAATAGGCATTTGTAAGAGGCGATTGGAGGATTGGTGGACGAAAAGTAGGGAAACGACAAAAAACGGAGACGTACAAAAGCACAGTTAGCAATAGAGGATCAGAAAATTTGGGTGTTGGAGTTCATAGTGTTTTTTGGTTTTTTTTTTGTTGTTGTTGTTGTTGTTTAACTTAGGTAGGATATTAGGCAGTATAATAGCAAGAGCTCGGTGGCGCAACCCACCGCCCCGTTCCAAAGGGGACGCTCATAACATCCATCCATCCATCCATCCATCCATCCACCGAAGCCGGGGAGTTTCCCAGGCCAGGTGTTACTCTGCCAGCCAATCACAGAAGCAGACAAAATTGTCGTCATGCGACATTTCAAAATGGCGTCGTACTTGATAGCTTCGGAACGGCTCAAGTTCTTGGAAGAGTCTTTTCATCGGCGGAAGCGTTGAGGTGTGCAACAGACATGGACAGACTGTATGAAGTCAGAGCTTTTCACTCTTCAAAAGTCGGCGGCACGCATGAAACTTCACTGCCAACTGAAGTGAAACTTGACAATACATAGTTGCAGCGAAGAAAGCGTTTTAGTTCACTTCAATAAAGAATTCGGCTTTCACTGTTCCACTATAATAGACGAGTGAAAATACATAAAATTACGCGCTAGTCATTATTTTTGTGGTTACCGCCTGATTTAGGTAACTTTGTAAATAACTTTGTAAAGAATGCAAGACAAGGTGTGCGCCACGTGGAGGGCCTGCGCGGTTGGGTTCAGGATAATTGTCGCCAGCGACGCCCGCGGCGTCGACACCGGATTTTCTGCGACAGCGGGCCCTTTACGCTGTCGCGTTATTGCATGACAGGAGTGTGGCACAAAGGAAAGACGACCAGAGAAGCTCACCCGCATCAGCAACGATATTAGAGGGAGGGGGCGGGGAGAATGTTAGCGAGGGAGTAGAGAGAGAAGAGGCAGTTTTGTGAACTACAATGCTACAACCCAGAATGGCGCTGAAGCGTGCACTTTGTGCCGACGAGACGAAGGCTTGCATAAAGCGTCGAGCGGAACAGGCAATGTAACATTTCACATGAACGCCAACAGCAGACGAAGCTGTGCTTACATCGATTCCCATAGTGCGTGGATGTGCACATTTTTGTGCTTCAACAGTCTTTTGTTGCTAAAGTAGTTCAACAGTCTCTCAGGGGAGTTGATTGGCGGGACAGCAAGCGACGAACACTCACCAGAAGACACGGGCGTAATTTTGCGTTTGATGAATCTGCAAAACGTGCGACGATCTCGGGTGCGCGAAAACTCGAAAGAGCAAACTAAAAATATAATAAAAAGCAATAGCTGACTGGTGAATGCTACGTATCGTTTGAAATTAGGTGCTGTGAAAAACAGAAGTACTGTTTTCTATTTTCCATGCAAGAAAACGCGAGCAAAACTGCGGGACTGCTTCCAGCAGCGGTGAAAGAGGCGCGCTTAGTTTCCATAGCCTTCGCTCCGTAGCCAAGAAAAGTTGTCCGCGAGTGCAGTACTCGGCAACTCCGCTTAAGAAAAGGCTCGGCATAATTTGTGCGCGCCTGTGCCCGTGTGTGTACTCGTGTGACTCTTTATGCACGCGTACAAAGCTTCGCTGTAGATAGGTTCCAACTTGTTGGACCTGCTGGTTTTCTTTTTCTCTTTTTTTACCGTCCGTTCGTTTTTATATCCGGCGCCTTAAAATTTTTTGTACGATTACCGTCATTACTGAGGGGTGACCAAATGACATCGTAAAATATGGCCGTCGGCGTGGCGACTCGAGTGCTTATCGCGCGGGCGGGTAGGCCGGCTGGCTTCGACGCCAGTCGGCGGAGCGCGACGCCAGCGATATGCGAGCCGCGACCATCGCCGTGCGCATTTCCCGTGCCGCCAGTGGTACAGTTCTAGTACACTGTACCGGTGGCCGTGCGCGCAGCCATTTGACGCAGGCGCCCTCCGCCGAGCGAGGGCCTCGACGCGCCTCCCTCTCCTCGCGCCACCTCGCGGCTCGTAGGGAAGTGCCGGTGGTGGCTCTCCAGTCTTCTTCGCTAGGTGGCGTGCACTGCTACAGTCGGATACAACTCAAGTCTGCAGTGAAACCCCGTCCACGCCCTCATAACCGCCAGCCACTGTTCCTCCGCAAGGCTGCAAATAGTTCGTACTTCAAAGTTTTCTCCAAAGCCTCCTCCAAAGTTCTCCAGAGGTGGGGGGGGGGGGGGGGGGGAGGGAAGTGGCAGAGCCTCCTCCTGGTGATGCCGAAGTCTATGCCCCCTCCCCTAAAGTGTCATTACCAGATTTCTATTACCCACATCATTTGAGGTTTCTTTCACTTGGAACTTTATTGTGGCTGAAAGCTTACTGCATCATTGTGGTGCAGAGGTGCACAGCTTTTAATTCGCACTTTCAATTTATTTCTGCAAATCCTGACAATAAGAGGACAAGCGCATAGTAGCACCAGCGGCGGTTACCTCGTCCGTACTTTTTAACTTCAACATTATTTTTTTTCACTGTGAAACACCATGCACAAATACAATACGCTTAAACATATACACAGGACAAAGCATATAGTTTTTCAAGAAAAGAGATAACCAACGAACAATTATTTCTAATGGTATGGATAGCCTATGCCTAGAGAATGAATATGTTGTATGTTCACCTCGCTTCAAATTGCTTTGCGTTTTTTTTTAAATCTTGAAATAAAGCCTGCAGATTTCAGTGACCCCTTCTGCAGAGTATTTTATAGATTGCGTGTGAAATGCACGGGAAGGATTTGTCTCTCAATATTACTTCTCTTCCTGTAGGCAATGCTAACGATTCATGAAAAAAAAAAGCTATTGTAATTTTCAACATTTATTTGGGATGGAAACATAGCCACTTCCATGCAGAGGTCCTAAGTGTGCAGGGTGTCTATATGTATCATCCACGAAGATTTAAAGATATACAAATGCCACGTAGCTGGACTGAACAAAGGCAATGTTTGCCATCGCTTGGAGATACTCGGATTATTTTTTTGCATTCCACCTAATTAGGTAATTAGTCTCAGTGAATTAATCAACTTCTCAAATATTATAGTTAGATGAAAGTCGTCACTGAGAAAATTGTAGGGCAACATGAAAAACTCCCGATACTGCTTTCTGTTGCTCAATATGTGCTACATGAAAGTGTTTTTCCAAGCGTGAAAGAAGCCCCATAACAAGCATAGTGTGATGCACGGACCATGCAAAAAAAATTAGACTACGAGATCTGCAACACTAGCGGCGCGGAAAGACAGCCCGGGAAAGAAGACGAGGGGCGTATGAAGTTAGCAGCCATACCTGCTCGCCTTTTGTCATTGCACCCACCAATGATTACCCACAATTAGATACTGCCCGCATACCGCATAAACGTCAGCTGCGCACATTCATTCGCAGCTACGAAGGGGATAGAGGAAATGATGTGCGCGCTTGATCATGTGACCTCCAACTAACTCGAATATTGAGCACCTGGAAGATAATGCCCATGAAACTGCCATCCTTTTCGGCTTGCTGTTGCATGCTTTTTCTCGCATCCCCCGATGTATCGGTCGCTCATTCATGTGGCTTTTGGACTTTTATAAGGAACGTCACAGCGGTGACGAGAAATACAAAACATGTGTCGAGCTCGCTTCTACCGCGGCTGCAGACGGCTCAATGTGCACTGGCTGCGAACTCGGCACGAGCAGCAACGACAAAGCCAACAGTATACAGGTGGTAGGATGTGTGATTAGAGCTACGATTGCAGTGCTGGCACCCATTCGCAGTACAATTCGTCGATGGCATTTTGAATGGAGCGTACAACTCGTGGTACTAACTCGTGCGCGTACAGCAGCCCTCATGTGCGCCGCGATGCAGTGAACAGCTCTGCCGCTTCGCTTGTCACCGTGAAGGCAGCGTCGCTCGTTGGCGTGCGCTTTTCTTTACTCCTTAGTACACATACGATCAATCGTGAAACACTAACAATATGTGAACCGCAATTTTAAACAATAAGTATGCTGTACTTAACAACAGCCGACTTACGTGCAGTAATCCCATGTACTACATTCTAGGTACCAATGCTTCGCCGCCAGGCCTTGTCACTTACTGGTTCTTGAAGCTTTCTTTGCCAATTTAAAATTATAATTCCTACTTGAATCACGATCAGCATCCTGGATTCTGTCACTATAAATTATGGCAATTTCATTTCCATCAATGTCTCGCAATACATTTTGGCCAGTTATCAGTCCTTTTAAACATATGGAGGAGACAACATAGTGCTACTAAAGAAAGTATACGAGAATTAAAAGAAGTTATGCAGATACCACGCGCTGTGGCAATTGGTCTAAGCAAAGCTCGCTGTAGTGAATGCCTTAAGTAGGGGTAATTGTTGTTGATGTTGAGGGCATGTTTAAATTATTCGGTGCTTGGTGCAATACGAGAGTGGTGTTCCCCTTAGGTGCACCACTTGTGTTTGTTCACGTAGTACACGGAACATACATTGAGACGTGTTTGCCTGAGGCATTGTTGTGGCTCATTGTCCATAGCCTGCGAGAAGGTTAACATGGTCATTGCCTCACACGGCGCATCGCATCGAGGGGGAAATGTTGAAATCTTAACTGCATGATGCTGCTTTACGTGCCAAAACCAAAATCTGATTATCCGGCACGCTTAGTGGGGGACTCCTGATTAATTTTGGCCGCCTGGGGTTCTGTAATGTGCACCTAAATCTGCGAGCAGTTTCGCATTTCGTCCCCGACCGTCGGGATTGAACTCACGACCTCGAACAATGCCGTAGCCGCTAAGATACCGCGGTGAGTACAGAAGTGGTTTACCAGCCAGCTGCTTGCGTAGTATCGTCTTAACGCTGCAGTGCTTTACTGCAGCTCTGCATGTGCGCACTTTGCATCAGTTCCTCACAGGTTAAATTTGCACCAAGTATATCTTTCAGAAATAGCAGAAACGTGCCATACCATACCTTCAGTTAAACTTCATTCACTGAGTCCTCAACTGTTGCCACGTGTATTAGTTGCCTTTCCTTTACTGAAGACACCCCAAACGACGCATGCTCTTTGATGTCGCAATGCCACTCTCCCGCGCGATGTGGGCGAGGCGTCACAGGCGAAGAGTGGTGAGATTTCTTCGCCACTGCATTGGTGCCTGGCATCCGGTTCCAGCCAGTTCAGCCTCTCCTCTCCGGACTGTTGCGTGAGAACACGAAGACAACCGCTGCCGCATTGCGTCGAGAGGGCACTGTGGTACTTCCCAGTGAGCTCCAGGGGTCATTGTGGCCACGCTTCCCCCCAACGAGGCATGCTTTTCGATGTCGGCTATCTCTTCTCCTGCACTTCTACCATACATTATCCACGTCCCGACGCGGTATGCTAGACAGCCACAGTAGCAGCAGGAGTAGAAAAATAGAAGGAAGAGGCAAATAAAGCTTTGCTTTAGTGAAGTATAAGTGGTATGGGAAGGGCCAACCAGAGGAGAGTCTAGATGCAGAATAACTTGCGCCAGGGCTTCCCTTTACCACCTCTGCTCTTATGACGTTCATGATGAAAGAAGAGTCAAGCAGTATAAGGAAGACAGTGTTGTGGTGGTGGAACATTTTTTTCAGTATAATCGCAAAGATTCAGATTCTGGCAGATATTTGTGGAGAGGAGGGTGGCACTGTAGGATTTTGATTCACTGTAAAGAAATCGGGCCTTACGCTGTTTAATGCCTTGTGATGAGATGGTCATAATACATGGAACTGAAATCCCTAGGGTTGAACACTGCAAATACCTAAGGATACGGCGAGAGCGCGCTTCCGACCCGCCTTCCTTGCTCGCGCATGCGAGATTGAGCCGCGTTCGCCGGCTCACCCTCGCACGCGTTCACTCTCCATACAGCGCGCAGCAACGATTTACAGCGTAAATGCACTTGGAGTGTCCGTATAATTGCTATCGCAATAAAAGCAACAAACAAAGTACTAAATCACTGACATTCAAAAGACAATTCAATAAATTTCAATCAGGGTGGGAATTGAGCCGGGCCTCCGGGGTGTGAGACGAGCACGTTTCCTCGGCGCCGTGGTGGCTCCACGGTTCTGGTTGACTAAAGATGTGCCTAGTGCGTGCGTCATTGGGCACGCGACGGCGGAGCCAATGGGGAGCATGTACTGTCACGTTTTGAGTGTATAAAATAAAAAGCATTAATGTCCAATTAAATGCCGCTTAGCGGTCCTTCGAGTTATAAACTCCTCGCGGAAAAGCGAGCGCGTTGAGACGCTTCGCACATTTTGATTTCGCCTTACCAAGGTGCAGTTAGGATGCAGGCGAGAGCTTGCGTGGGCAAGGAACGCGCAGAAAAGCACATTTCACCAAAGGGACTATATTGCTCTCAGAATCCCGCATGTAAGCAGTCTTAAGTGTCTCCGCCGAATTTTTTTTTTCTTTCTGGGCGGTTGTAATTGGGGTTGTGTGTTATACGTAAAAATACAGTAGTTTCTTATAACGGATGCACGATTAATATGAGGCAGACAAAAATATGTTTGAGTGAAATGCGTGGGATGGGAAAAATTGCACATAATGGCTTGGCGAGCAGGGGCATACAGAGTGAGGTGGCTTCATTTTGTAAGATTATAGCCACATACTACTAGTTGGCTCACATGCTATTCAGTGTCTGCAATGCCATGCTGAGTGTCTGGTTTTCAGAATCGTGTGAGTACCACTGAGAAGAAGAGGCTTGGTATTAGAAAATTCGCAGTTTCGCCCGAAAGGCATAGCGTTGATTGCAATAGCAAATTAGCGGACAGCTATACAAAGCAAGGATAGCAGTATTATCGGCCGTGTAATCTTGTTAACATAGGCACACTAGTTAAATTAACAAGCATGGTGTCACACGCGCACAAGCAAACGTGAACACATTTGAGTCGATGACCGCGGAAACTCACTGTCAAGGCACTGGCGTGAGGAAACGCGGCAGCAGCAGCAAGCGAAAAAAAATTCATGCTGTCTATCGCTTCAACGAAAAGTAAGTGCCGAAAACAATACACAGCACGCACAAAGCTACGAGCCGCCAACGCGCCTAGGCTCTCTCACTCTGTCCTAAAGCAGATCGCTCTCGGGATACGCCTAGGCGACCACAAACAGCCGCCACATGCACAGTTGCAACCAGAGTAGAACCCCCCCGGTGCCTCGCAACATTGGGTGCCTCGCGCACGACGGGGGACGGCGCGCTTCCTGCCTGCGATTGTGGGCTCCCCTCAAATGCCGCCTTCACTCACACATACAGCATAGGGTGCGTGGCGACGGTGTCATCGCCCTTTGGCTTTATACGGTACCTTACAGCGACGGCGGAAGTGAGCTTGGGAGTGTCCAAATAATTGCTATAGGAATAAAAAAAAATGTCTTGTCTTTGCTCTGGAAGGCGGTGTTATGGTTTATGACTAGCAATCATATCCCTCATGGTATTCTGATCAAAGAAATGAAGTTGAAAATGTTTGTTTACTCAATTCACTAATGCCCATGTGTCATCTCTCTCTCTCGGTGCTTTGTAACAAAGTCAGCAGCCAATATTTAATGTGGCAAACCAGTTTTCCAAAACCATTGCAAAACTGTTTTAGAATTTCGGCTGTTTCTGTTTGAACAATCCTCTACACAGTTTAAATATTTAGACAGGCTCGAATATGTTGTAACTGGTGTTTTTCAGTTCCTCTTTAACCCTTTCATCGCTTCTTTTTGAAAACGTGAACAAGTACTCAAAGCGAAAATGTAAGGTAATGCGAGGCATGTGGCAAGGACTTGCACTCGAAAACTTGGGTGTTCGGCTTAAAATCTGAAGTGCAACCTTGACTAGGGAATAATCAAAGGGCTGTTTGAAGGCTGGCTTTAGGGACGCGCAGAGAGACAACAAAAGGGGCCAGTGCAGAGAAACATGGGCTGAGCGTGCTTTGAAGTACGGGAGACCAAAAGCAAAATCTGATTCGTAAAATGACTGTGGAATGTGGTTCTACGATTTGTTAATAAGAAACATGGGTTCCAAAGGCTTGGTAATAGGTGCACAAGAAAATTAGTGTCAAGCTAGGTGGCATCTGTCACTAGCCTATTTCACAGCTGATGCTCATAATATGCACTCATCCATCCATACATTCATTATAAGTATTAAGGCTATGTCTGTCTGATACGTAGGGCGCCTTCATGCGCAACAGGCCCCTGCATAAAGCTGCCTTTCAGGTCTGCCATGCACACATAATAATTCTTGTGTTTTCTGCGTTGATAGTCTACTCTGATCTATGCGTATTTGTCTGTGTGAAGGTAGCTGAAGTGTATGCTTTATGACAGCATGAAAACACCTTTCTGTAAACCTTTGCATTGCTGTTCCCCTCTGCCCATGCGCACATTGGCATGATAAAAGGAGCATTTTACGTCTATGCAAATGTTTTTGGGGCAGCACACTAATAACATTTCGGCAGTGCCTGCTTTTTGCATTTTGCATTAGTTTATGAGGAAGCATGACACCGTCCCGCTAACGTAATTTGCTATGACCAGTCTTCAGATCATATTATTTCATCACACTTTATTGTTATATATGAGCTCATGTACTTTCTCAACCAAGGATAAATGTGTTTGCTGCAACAAAATTTTATTCGTTTTCTGAAATCATGCGCTCCGAAAAATTTTTAGAGGATTAAGAGTGGGTATAACGAGTTTATCTAAAATAATGCAAGCTCATTGCATCATATTGTGAGAATGAGTTGGCACTGCGCTGGCTAATTGTACTGATACCTGTGCTGCTGCCTTTTATTTTTATAACTGCCACATTATTCCTTGCATGCCATGTGTGACAACCATATTTATTTTGATTTCTTTAAACATGAACATTTGCAATTTGTTCTTGCAGTATGTATTAATATAGTGTGGAGAAGGCACGTTTATTTTAGGACGTAGTGCTATGCTGTTGTTCTCGAGTGAGAGCCACCAGTGCGGTCTTAGATGTGCTACGTTGCTTCATCCAATCAGGGTGACTTGCAAGAGATTGTTGTGCTGTAGGGGATGTACCCGTGGCTGCCAAGACCGTATGCCAGATTTGCCTTATGTTATGCAGATTGAATTTGGCTGCAGTGGTGAATTTGGCACCCCACATTCGCCCTTTTGATTTGTTTAGGTTCGTTGTGCTGTGCTCTTATACCAGGTGTGCCAGTCTGTGCAACTTTTCTTTGAGAAAGATTGATTTGACATTTGTGAAATCGGCCTATTATACGTTATGCCTCAGTAAAAACATTCATTATTGCACAAACCAGAAACCACATCAGCAGTTCAGATGAGTGTTACGTTCGTCTGCAGTGTCGGCCATGTCATGAGCTTTCGAGAACTGCTAGCAGATGATGATGTAAGGCACATGCCGTGACAATGATCTACATTGGCAAACTTATGTGCTTCGAATGGTTTGGTCTGATGTCGTTTGTTCACCTGTTGGTCTGCACCTGCTAGCCTCCATAACATGATATGGTCACCCATCTTGCTCCTCATTCGTTCCTTCTCCCAGCTCTGGCTGAAGGAATGTATACCTCAGGCGCCGACCTGTCAGCCCTTCTTATCATCAAACTTGCTTCTCTCTCTCTTCCTCTCTTTTGTATGGCTCCAATGGGACCAAATATATACTTATGTGCTCCCCCTTCTGGTCTGGTGCAGAAGTGGCGAGGACACGGCTACGGCAGGAAGGCGAGAAGTATCGGTCATTCTTCCAGACACTGCTTTTGGTGTGGCGTGAAGAGGGCTACCAGGGCCTGTACCGGGGCCTGGCCACACAGCTTGTGCGCCAGATCCCAAACACGGCCATCATGATGGCCACCTACGAAGCAGTCGTCTACATGCTCTCACCAGCTGTCTACGGCGCCTCTCCTGCGAACTTGGATGATGACTGAATAACTTCCTCGGGGCCCATCACGCTGCTGCCAGGTGGAGGAGCAGGAAGGGCCATTGTTGCAGTCCCATGGAACTGCGCAGTGCTTTGTAGGCTCAGCGAGACGACTGATCTTCCCACTCTTCTGGGAGAAGTCAATGTATATGATCTGCAGATCTCGAGCGCCGGGGTGCTTTTTTGACCAGAGTGTTTCACTTTAGCAGCACCTTTTACACATTCGTCCATATTTCTGGCATTGTCTTTCTTTCTTTTTTCGTAATTATCTTTGTTAATATCATTTCTTCACCATGTAGGCATTTACAATTTGTCCAAAAAGTGAAGTGGCAAGAACAAAACTCTAAATTACTTAGCACAGACATTAGTGTTCAATTCTATTTTTCTTCCTTTTCTTTTTCTTACTGGATGCCTGTGAACTTTCTGGACACATCATCCTGAAGGCTTCAGCGTGCCTGAAATTTTGAGTCAGCCGTCATGGATTGCCGTCACAATGTGCACTTTTGTTCGCTTTCCCGTACTCTGGTCAGAGTGGCAAGCCCGGCCACCAAAATGGCGTCTGTAGCGAATGCACTTTCCCGTGCCAAGAATTCATCTACGTGCGAACGGTGTTGTTTGCTCTTGTACCGTAGAAGGGTTCTGGAGTTTGGAAGGCTTCGGTGTTGTGAACAACCCTTACCTGATTGTGTATGTGTGTGCCTGTGTGCGCGTGATGGCAGGTCTCAGTTCGGTCCACTTGCAGGTACGCACTTGTCACAAGCTGTGTGCAAAGCATCCGACTCCTGAAGTACTCGAACAGCCTGCCATTTTCAGTTGTAAATAGTATAAGAGTGGACTGTGGTTCTCTTTGTACATACTTTGTTTGCTATGGTACTAATGTTATTTGTACACTGTTGTATTATTCATAGCGCTAGTTGCTTGTCACATTACTTCATGCTGTGGGGACATCCTGAAATTGGAAGAAAGAAAGAAAAAGGTGTACGTTTAAAAAAGATAGTATTGGCTAATACAAACGAACATACACGATCGCTAGTGCAAGCTATTTTTTGGTAGCATGTTCAGGGTCAGTAGGTCTTGTAATGCTTGTACGGGCATTATTGAAGCACCTTCTCTTTTCCCATTATTTGGCAGTGTAAATCATTTGTTCTTGCTGTGCAGTGAAATGTTAGATAAGTTTTACAAATGCAACTGAACACGGGGTTGTGTGCATATAACTGACCACTATATTGCTGCACTCCAGAAAGCTAGCCAAGCAAAGGCTACAATACAAAGATTGTTCTTTGCAAGTTACCCTGATCAAACAAACGAGAACTTTTGTTGGGGCTTTCGTTACCTGCCTGTGACGGAACTTCGCCTCAATTATTTTGTCAGCCTTGGTTGTAGCATATCTAAATGTCACGTTGTGCGCCTCTGGCCCTCAGTGTGCCCTGTTTTGCAGCCGTGCTATGCTCATTCAGTATGGATCATAAGATTGCCATACGTGAAGCTTTGTTTCGTCAAGTACAAAGGGATGGTTTCGCGCCAGCTGTGTGCAAAGGACTGTGCCAGCCATGTTCGTTGCCGAGATGCTCGTTGAAAGTGCCTTACTGATTTGTAAAGGAAAAAATGAAATTAAAGAGATGTAGCACGTGCGTCTGGGGACCAGACAGGCAGGCAAGCCAAATGCGTGTTGGATTTTTTTTCTTTATTGACAACAAACCGCGATGCTTTCGATGTACATCCAAAAAATATCTGTTCAATAAAGTGGCAGCAAGTGTATATCTTTTGGTCCTCTCTTCATTATTTACATGCGTATTTACACTCATGTGAAATTGAAATATATAGTAGATACCGTTCAGTGGCCATGCGCTCAGCGCTGCCCAAAGGAACTGATAACGCCGGCAGAAATAAGCAAGACTCATCCGGACCTCGCTCGGTTGCCTCTTCACGAATCGGCGCTGCAGGGCACGGAGTGCGTTTTGTTTGATTAAAAAATATACTCTCAGAGTCATGTGAAGTACTGAACGCTGACACGGTGTAACAGGTGACTTGTAGCCGAGGCTGGACTGGCGACGAGCTTGTGTGATGGCCGCAGCAGTAGCAGCGTGGTGCTGCACAGAAAAAGGAGGCATGTCTTTAAAAAAAGAACCAAGGCATGGCACACATCATATTCGATGCAGTATCAGCTGATGCAAACGTTGTGCATACCGCGTGGCTGCACCATATTCTAGCGTGGATGTAGTACGTGCACAGTGCTTTTGGAGCAAGCGCACTTGGCGTTCAGTGCGTCAAAGCAGTTAGTGTCTAAGCTATATACAGTCGACGATACTTTAACAGTACCGCGCGAGCGCCGACTGGCCTAGGGTTACCGTATATGCTACCAAAGGTAGACCTTTCGTAGCATATGCAGTAACTCTAGACTGGCCGACCAGTCGGCGCCTTCTAACGGCGCGAAGCGACGAGATCAGCCAGGGCTCTATTAGGGTGGCAAGATAGACGGGGAGGTGTGAATTCCAGCGGCGCTTTCCTTCGGGCGCGCGTGACCCCCTTGCGCACCGATGCCACCAGGGGGAACGTGGCGCTGCTCGTCCACCCAGCGGTCGATTTAGGCACCACTGGCCTCCTTGAAGCCCTTGGGTTCAGCGGGAGCAGTGGTAAAGCAAACAGGTCCGCAATAGACATTAGTAAGAGGCGATTGGAGGATTGGTGGAAGAAGTAGGGAAACGACAAAAGGCGGAGACGTACAAAAGCACAGTTCGCAATAGGGGATCAGAAAATTTGGACGTGGTAGTTCATAGTGTTTTTTCTTAATCTTTGTTCATTGGTTAACCTAGGTAGGATATTAGGCAGCATAGAAGCAAGAGCTTGGTGGCGCAACCCACCGCCCCGTTCCAAAGAGGACGCTCATAACATCCATCCATCCATCCATCCATCCATGGTATTACGGCGTGGTACTCCCGCGCTGGCCTGCGCCCTCCGCTGTCAGTTGGTCTCGTCGCCTGTTTTGGAGTGTTCCTCCCGATATTCCGTGATTCGAGGGCGAGATGCTGTGGACCACCAAAGTTATGTTGAGCACCGCAGCGACGCACGGCTAGTTTATTACATTGCAGGTTATGCGGCGAGAAGGCGTGTTTTGCCCACACATTGTGAAGACTGCGAAGCACCACAAAGGTAATATCCCCAGAGAGCTTCCACCAGAGGCAACCAAAGAGTGGGACCTTGAGGGCCTTTTATATCCCTCAGAATCTTTCTACAAGCTGGACAATGCCCTTGAAAACAAACTCACTCGTTTATTCAGTGTAACGCCTGCCGTGGTTGCTCAGTGGCTATGGTGTTGGGCTGCTGAGCACGAGGTCGTGGGATCGAATCCCGGCCACGACGGCCGCATTTCGATGGGGGCGAAATGCGAAAACACCCGTGTACTTAGATCTAGGTGCACGTTAAAGAACCCCAAGTGGTCAAAATTTCCGGAGCCCTCTACTACGGCGTGCTCATAATCAGAAAGTGGTTTTGGCACGTAGAACCCCATAAGTTTTAATTCAGTGTAACACGCTAGCATGCCAAAGCTGTGGCCGAGATATTTTGCAGTCAATTGGTTAAATGTCAAAGATTGGTTGCCTAGACCATTCTGCTACCCTGACAGCCTGAGTTACACGTTTTTATTGCCTCACAAGGATTCTCTTTTTGCTTAAAGGTGTCAATCAGCAGAGCAGTGAGAAGAAACGGAAAACACTGAAACCTTGTGTGTTGTAAATTTTTTTTCCTCAGTTGTAAATAAGCGATTTCGTGACCAGATATCTGTTGCTTCACTGTCTGCAATCATAGTAAATTGCTTATATGAGCGTCAAAATGACATGCTACAGGTCTGCAAGCGCAGACAAAAAGTGGTTTGTAAATACGTCCAGACGTTATCAGGTAATGTCTGCAGTTTACAGGTCTTACGGCACGCATAGGGTGATTGACTGCTGATCTCGAGGACGACGGTCGCATTTTCAGGGAGGCGATATGCAAGGCGCCCGTGTGCCGTACGATGTCAGTGCGCGTTAAAGAACCCGAAGTGGTCGAAATTATTTCGAAGCCCCCGCTAGCCCCTAACACCCAAAGCCAGCTCACGAAATGAGCACAGACAAAACGCGTTTGAATCTCGATACAGTGCGAACTGGGCCCGTAAGATTTCACAGGAGTAATGATGTGGGCTGACATAACATTGTTTTCATGATAAAGATTCATTCTTTGATGCTCGCAGAAAGCGCGCGAGACCCGAAACGGGCTCACTTTCACTTCGGTGGTAGAGATACAGCCGACGCGAGGCTGGCGAGGCGCACATTTCGGCTGCGTGCTTACCCGGATGGATGGATGGATGGATGGATCGATATTATGAGCGTCCCCTTTGGAACGGGGCGGTGGGTTGCGCCACCAAGCTCTTGCTACTATACTGCCTAATATCCTACCTAGGTTAAACAATGAAAAAAGAAAAAAAAAACTCTGAACTACCACGCCCAAATTTTCTGATCCCTTATTGCGAACTGTCGAAATCCCGCCTTAAATCCCGCCTTGGTCAACAGCGCCGCCCCGCGGCATCGGTGCGCTGTGGGGTCACGTTTGCGCCGCCGGTATTCACACCTCCCCTTCTAACCACGCTAGCTCTATCCTCGACACGCATAGCTATAGTGTACTAGAATAATTATTATTGTGTATATTATTATTGACTATTATTATTGTGTAATAATTATTATAGTGTACTAGAATAATAACATTATTCTACTATACGCATAGCGGCTGCACAGCCGCCATTATCCTGACTTTGATTGGCTGTCGAGAGGTCACGTGTTTTAAAATGTGTACTGGGAAGCGAAAGTTTCGCAAACTGCAATTTGCGTTTTCATCGAGATGACTCGACGTGAAGCTGCAACTTTTATTATATGATACTTTTTTCTGGTCCTTGGCAGCTATATTGCCACGTTGGCGATTCAAAAAAAGCGATCGGTAGCGTGCAGAAGCCCGTGCAATACATCTGCAACTTTGAGAGTATGTGGTCGCCATGGTGACCGCGGTCTAAGATGGCCGCCATTTCAGCTTGCTGATTGGCTGAAGGAACCATTAAGCCACGGACGCATGTAACAAGCGGGTGCAACGCCCATATGAATTTATCACGGGCATGCCAGTGGCTTGAGACGCTTGGCGCGTTTCGATTTGGCCATCTGGACAAGCTCAATCGTTGCAATTAATAGCAGTTGTGCGTGTTGGCGGCGTCTTCTGCACTGCGAAGAGTATAGATTGCGCTGAAATTTATAACAATAAGATTCATATAGCGTAATATACAAAGCCACAAGAACGTCTGAATCCACAAGCACGAAGATCAGACAAATCCATGTACTCATCATTGTCATGGTAGTACAACGACTGCAGCGCCAGAGTTCTGAAGCGCTCCGAACCCTGTCGTCGGAGCAGTCGTCGAGATTGAGAGCATTTCCAGCAACGTCATCACAACACAGCGTCACAACACAGCAAAGCTAGCTTTTCTGGGTGGTACGGCGGCAGCATAACGGTGGTGCGAAAGACACGTGCGCAGTGAAGCTGTATGCGTAATTCTCTTTTTGACCTCGCGACACATTCACGGACAACTTTTAAGAATTGAAATGAGTGGTAATCGTTCTGCCGTCGTACGTTACGGTGGTTTCCAGTTTCTAAAGACCGCAGAAGCGAACGTATACAATGAAACTGTTGTGTACTTGACAAACTCTATAAACAATGCGACTTATAATAATGCCAAGATCTGTGCGGTTTGCTACTTTCTGAAGAAAGCAATAGGGGCGGCTATATAACGCTATTTTAGAGAGCACCGGACTACACGCACCGTCATTTTTCAGGTTCGGGCAGTCAACTTTTGGAGCCAAGTGATCGATCAAAGCTTTGTGACATCACTGTCATTGTGTTCGCAAAAATCATCAACTAGACAAGCAGTTCGTCACAACACAACAGCCGCCGTACTAACTACAACCCGCACCATTCAACCGTAGAGTAGCAGACGAACAGTTTCTAAAAGCTACACCAACGTACGGCCAACAGTTGAACGAGAGTGGGTGCAAGTGGCTCCCATAGAAGCCGGATATCTGTGCAGGTCTGGAGTTCGAGTACGTCGTGGGCGTAGTCACGTGGTTTCGCATCTGCCATTTCCTCCTCCGAGAGCGAGTCACGCGTTCGGCTTGCGCGCTTGTTCTCTACCTCTGAGCTCGGGGAACGTAGGATCTGCCCGACTGTGCTTCGGAGGAAGGAGGCGACCCGTCGAAGATACCATAAGAGTGTACTTGCAGGGTGTCTACCGACCGGGAAAACCGGGAATTCTCAGGGAATTTGAATAGTCTGGAAATACTCAGGGAAAACCCAGGGAATTTATGCTTCTATCAGGGAAAATTAGCTATAACTTTATTGAAATGGAACGAAAGTCGTGTTAATGCTGGCTCCAGAACATAGGAATCGCAAGGAATGGTCATTGACGCCGTGTCATCGGCACGATGTATTGCCAGAGTAGTTAACGACCGATTTTCCAGACGCCCGATTTTTCGGACATGCCCGATAATTAGCACGGCTTTGCGGCACTACCACATACTCCATATAGTCAATGTATATTGTCCTGACTGCAGGTCTGAAATGGTATTAATCAAAGCCACCACCGCCGCCATTTTGATTATCTCGCCGCCTCGAACCGGCACTCTCGCACGCAGATCCGCTCGCAGCCGTAACCACCACCGCGGCAACGTGAGGCCTAGCTGCTTCTACGTTCGCTATTAAGCTTCTTCCCGTGCGGTGCCGTGTTTTTCATTGAAAAAATTCGCCACTGTCAGCAATGGCACCAACTCCGCTTTTGTAATCCTCGTGATTGGCTTCGAAGCTCGCAGAGCACAATGCGTTGCATAATGCCAGTCTCCGAAAGTTAGCTCCGCCTTAGTACAGCAGTGTTAGGCGGTGAAGCATAAGAAGCGTGGGAAGGGGTAATTGTCACGGGACACAGTATGTATTCCTTAATTATACACGCGTGCACCCCCGTCTCATGTCACAGTACGAGCACCGATATGCCTAATAAGTGTACTGGCAGGCCTTAAGAGCTTTTTCGGACGTGCCTGTGGCAATTTTAGCCCTTAAGGGCAGTTAAAGACATGGATTAATTTTTTTTTCGGACTGCCAGACTTTTGGATGTTTTTGCGACCCCTAGGGAGTCCGAAAGATCAGACGTTGACTGTACAACTGACTAAGATGATGCTTCAAATGATCCATGGGGTGAACGCGTGGCAGAAATAGGATGAGAACAGGAAGGACCGACGCAATAAGGAATTAACGGGAAAGGAAACGTGCCGCCGCCTCTTTGAAGGAGCTTGAGCTCAAAAAACAAAGTGTTGGCTGACGCCGAGATGCAGGTGTCCCTCATCCACACCAAAATAAACTCTTTAAAGCAGTGAAGCCCAACACTGAGATGTTGTGTACGAGCTGAGAGTATGTCAGGACAGTTGAGGTTGACTTCCCAGCTGCTGAGAGAGAATATTAGTTGTGACAAAGTTCAGGCCTCATACCGATGAGCTTGCTATCAGTTGATAGAAATAGCTCATATTCAACAATATTTACTTGTGTATGCATCTCCTTTTCATTCGTATTTGAAAATGTTCGACTCAATTTGGAATGGGTTTTACCATTTCTTTTTCCGCTGTGCATTTTACTAACACCTTCATTCTATTTTCTTTTTAAATAAAATAGATATTACTCCTTACTATTCAAATTGGATTAAGTCATTTTTTTGTTTCAACATGCTTACTAGAGAGTGACAGCATCGGGAAACATGGTGTCCAGCCTGTCTAGACATAAAACAAAGTTCTGGCTCATTCAGCGAATTTTGCAAAGGTGCTCAGGGAAAAACCTGGAAAAAATCAGAGAATTTGGAAATGCCAACTTGGTAGACACCCTGACTTGTTTTGCTGGGCACAGGTTCGCCCAATAAAGAGTTAAGTTTGTAACTCACAGTTTTGACACAGTGTCGTTCTTCACTGCCACTACCACGTGACAATATAATCATAATACAAAATAGTGTCGGCCAGTTCCTTCTGAACAGTGAGCGGCGCAACCGGTGGAAATGCTTCGTCCGCCGCAGCTGCTAAACTGGCTGCCCGAGCTAAAGTTACTGTATATGCTACCAAAGGTAGCATATATACAGTAACTCTAGCCTGGGCAGAAGCTCAGCGCCGCCGCCGAGACGACCCGGTCGTTCAAAATCGAATTATTTGCCACACTATATCGCGAATTCAAAGCGCCTGAACTGCTGCTCTCAAAATTCGCATTAGTGAGTATCGTAATCGTCGGTGAACTTTTTTTCTCTAATGTTTGTAGTAGTCCTGACAACTTGCACAAATATATGTGGTTGTGATCATGTGCACGAGGTTATATGTTCATGCTTTCTTCTAATAAACGGCAGTTAGAAGTCAGCGCAATTGTCCCTGTCGCTTCTTGTGTTCTGCGTCTGCTCTTGCGCTGGTTATATCAATATATGGAATACCAACTAGCCCGGTCTCGCAGCTTGCTGCAGTCACTAGCACTGGTGGCCAGTCGACTGAGCGCCAGTCGACGCTCGCGTGGTATATACTGCTAAAGGAATCGGTCGACTGTTGTACCTCGAACTTGTGTCCGGCGACTTCAGTATACCACCGTCACGGTTTGTTATTCATGATGCATTAAAGCAGGAGTGCTGCCTACGAAGCAGCGTCCCACGTGCACTGATGTTCCATCGACGGAACCTCATTTTAGGGAAAGGGTGTAGTCAATGGTAGTAGCGATCACGGTATATTCTTACACCGTTATCGCGATCCATCTGGTCTTTCTTTCAGCTTTGAATAAGAGGATGATCGCGTGTCGCTTTAGAGGTGCGGGTACCTGGTAGTGTTGACGCATATAGCATTGGGTACAGTAACCCTATAGTCGCATACAACTCAAGTCTGCTCATAACCGCCAGCCACTGTTCCTCTGCGACGCTGCAAACAATTCGTACTTCAAACATTCCCTGTTACCCAAATTAGGCGGTAACCACAAAAATAAAATTATAAGCGTGTAGCTTTGTGAAACGGTGAAAGCCTAATTCTTTATTGAACTGAAATAAAACGCTTGCTTCACTGCAACTATTTATTGTGAAGTTTCACTTCAGTTGGCAGTGAAGTTTCATGAGTAAAATGGGGTAAGCAGTGAAATGAACTGTACCACGGGCTTTCGAAGAGTGAAATGCCCAGACTCCATACACTTTGTCAATGTCTGTTGCACACCTCATCACTTCCGCCGATGAAAAGATTCCTCAAGAATAGCAGACGCCCCGGAGGTATCAAGTACTACGCCATTTTGAAATGGTCGCATGGCGACGATTTTGTTTGCATCTGTGATTGGCTGACGGAGTAACAACCCCGCGCGGTCCGTGTGCCGCGGTTGCCGACTGCTGTTTTTTTTTTTTTTTTTAAGTTGTATCCTACCATAGTAGCGATTGAACTCGTGCTGTGGTCTGCAGAAGTTCGCTAAGCGCGAGCGACTATGGGGAGTCGCGACTGGCTGCTCGAGGCACTTCGCGTGTTTTCGCAGGCTTCTTTCACGCTCGGAAAAACACTTTTATGTAGAACGTATCGAGCAGCAGAAAGTTGTACCGGGAGTGTTTCATGTTGCTCAACATTTTTCTCATTAACACTGTTCATCTAACTGTAATATTTGATACGTTGATTAATTAAGCCTAATTATCTCATTATACGGAATGCAAAAGATTATCTGAGTATCTCCGAGCAACGGCAAACAACATTACCTTGACTATGTCCAGCTACGTGGCACTTGCATATATTGAATGTTTGGTTCAAGTTATGTGGGACACCCCGTCAACTGTCCCGAACTTCTCGAACTTGCACGACTTTGCGCTAACGTGAGTGAAACTAGGGCATACGTGCGTGTCTTTCCGTACCGCGCCCATTGGACATCGTTAGCCCGCTAACGATGGGTTGAAACGCCGCTTTCGACACCTTCCGCGCCGCTCACGGACACATTGCGCTATCGGACGTGAAGGAGGAGAACTATATTTTTGTTTGCTAAGCAGTTTGCTTTTTCCCCGCCAGGCATTAATTTTTTAACGCACTCGGAAGTCTCGCGATCGTCAAAGCAAAAAGCGAAAATGGCCGCCTCCGGGAGCGGTGCGCGCGCTTCCAAAGATCGCAGATCTCGCGATTGATTTTATCGATTGATCGAGCATCTGCGACTCTGATGATGCTGCCTTATCGTCAGTCTGTGAGAGCGACGTCGACGCAAGCCAGCCCGCAATATCGGCGGCCGCAGCCCGGCACGCCAAACTGTAGTGCTTGCACTTACATTTTTGTAGTGAAATACCTGTTCAATGAAACATTTAGATTTTTTTCGATGATCGTGATTATTAGATGGCAATACATTTTGCATATTTCATCATTTTTGTTACATATTTTTCTTAGTAGATACAAGCGTGTTTTTACAAACTTGGTTCAGTTTTATCCCACAATCTTGAATCTGGCAATTTATATCTTTCTTTATATGACATGCATCTCGTTAATAAAACTTATATGCGTGAAAGTCGCATTCATTGTGCTTTTTGTTTATGTATTACGCGAAATAGTGAGTGCAGTGGTTCATTTAGAAAAAAATAATCTGGTGTAACCAAGAAGAAACGCCTATTTTCCCCCTTGCACGGGGACAGAGTTAAGTACACGGCGGCGAAATCGACGTGTGTATATATATATATATATATATATATATATATATATATATATATATATATATATAGTGAAAAGTTAGAGCTCGCTCCACAACAACCGATTACGAAGCACTGGCCTAGCATGTATGCAGTGCCGCCCTTTCTTCCCATAGTAGAGACCGTCGACTAACGCGAGACCCGTTTTCTTGAAATGCGACGGGAAGAGGCGGCGGCGCCATGCTTTCAAAGGGATGCCACGGCAAACTCGCCGGGCTGGTCGAACCGTGCGCGACTTGCGCGTGGATCGTCCATTCCCGTTAAGCCGGGCCGTTTGGCTTCTGCTGTCGACGCCCGTGTCGAGGAAAGCGAGTCGGCCGTCTCGGACGATCGAGCGTCTACTCTGGCTCCCGTCGTCTCGCTCGCGGTCCCTGAGCTTCGCTCGATTTGCCCCGCGAGTTCTGTGAAGATACGCCGCCGGCGAATGCCCCGTTACGTTATCCCTGCCGCCCGGTCATCCCGGACGCCGTCTGCGTGCACGCTGCGACGCCGTCAGTCGAGCTACGGCAGCCGGGTCGGCCGGCTGCTGGGCTCATTTCGCGATGTCATCCAGCTCACATAGGGGCCCGGTATCACGGGAGCGCCACCCACCTGTGGCGCACCCTCGCTACGTGGCGGCGGCGTTCTTGAAGAAGTTTGCCTTCTCCTTGAAAGCAGCCTGCCGCTTCTTGCGCTCTTCTTCTTCGATCTTTCGCTCCAGCTGCTCCTGCTTGATCTCCTCCTCGAACCGGTTGCCGCGGTTCAGCTCCATCGCCTGCGCACAGACACAAATTGCTTTATGGGTGCACCTCCGCAAGCACGCACGCACACGTGCTCGGCCGAGTTATATCCGCGTGAGAAATGAGCACGTTCAAGGATTTAATGAACAAAGGTACCCCTCGACCTGCAACAACGACGTTTCCCAGTAGCTTACAACGATGTTCAGGTAGTCGTCAGTTACCAGGTATTTGCATGTCTGTGTGAACACGTTTCGAACATGCCTGCGGCACATGTGCTGACTTATCGTCCTTTCAATGTACTTGGAAGGGCTTTTGTGCAATATTGCATTACGAGATATGTCCCAAAAGTTCGTGCAGTGAGTCAGCGAAAGAGAGAGAGTTTTGCCCAACTGGGGATCTTTAACGTGCGCTACGATGCACACGGGCGTCTTCGCAGTGTGCCTCCATTCAAACTGCAATCTCCGGAGCCGGGGATTAGCCCGCAATTTCGAGCCGAGTATACTAGCGCCTTAGGTACTCGGCTACCCCGAAGGGTGAGAGAGAAAAGAAAATAAAGTGCAGCGGCGTCGCTCTCTTGCCCTCTCCACTCGAAAGAACCCGTTGGCTTCTAGTACGAGCCGGACTGCTGTATGAGAAGGCAGAGCTGTATGCGCGCACTTTTGTGCAACAAAGGATCAATATCAAATTTCTTGTGAAATTTGGCAAGAGTGGTGCAAGAGGACGATGGAAAGGATATACTAAAGGAAAGAACTGTTCGACTGGGTCCGCGTTTTCGGGAAGGCCATCAATAGCCGGGCAAGAAAACAAGAGTTCAGGATCGCTAGTCAGCCACAGAGTCTGTGAAGGAGTACGTTTACCTAGGTCAATTGCTCACAGGGGACCCTGATCATGAGAAGGAAATTTACAGAAGAAAAATGGATTGGAGCGCAATTGGTAGACATTGTCAGATCCTGACTGGAAGCTTACCATTATCATTGAAAAGAAAGGTGTACAATCAATGATTCTACCGGTGCTGACATGCGGGGCAGAAACTTGGAGACTGACAAAGAAGCTCGAAAACAAGTTAAGGACCGCGCAAAGAGCGATGTAACGGAGAATGTTATGCGTAACCTTAAGAGACAGGAAGAGAGCGCTGTGGATCAGAGAGCAAACGTGTATAGCCGATATTCTAATTGGCATAAAGAGAAAGAAATGAAGCTGGGCAGGTCACGTTATGCGCAGGTTAGATAACCGTTGGACCATTAGGGTTACAGAAAGGGTACCAAAAGAAGGGAAACACAGTCGAGGACAGCAGAAGACAAGGTGGGGCGATGAAATTAGGAAATTCGCAGGCGCTAGTTGGAATCGGTTGGCGCAGAACAGGGGCCATTGGAGATCGCAGGGAGAGGCCTTCGCCCTGCAGTAGACATAAAATAAGCTGCTTCTGCTGCTGATGATAATAATGCATCTGTTGAAAGGTACCACAATAAAGCACTGTCTCCAGTAGAAAGGCTCTAAGATACAAGTGCACCATCGAAGCTGCAGCGTTACGTTGTTTACATTGGCTCATAATGTCATGCTAGGTTTTCTTTCGGCGCATGCTGGACCGCTGTCGGTTCATCGATCGCACACGGTATGTGCTTGGTCTGGATTAAGGTGAATCGTAATCTCCATATTCTGTGGGTATTTGTGAAGAAGGAATTAGGAATCAGTGTGAGGCACCCATTTCCTTTCCTTTACGTGAATATTGCGTCCAGCTCGTGTTTTTTTAGTTCCTTTCTCTCGTTTCAGCTTAATATATGCAGTTGGTTCAGTACGTAAATCATTCACCAGCTAAGACATTTGAGCTAAGACACTAAAACACAGGACAGGGGTAATTGGAGATCTCAGGGAGAGGCCTTCGTCCTGCAGTGGACATAAATTATTATTATTATTATTATTATTATTATTATTATTATTATTATTATTATTATTATTATTATTATTATTATTATTATTATTATTATAAGTAAGGAAAATTCAAGATCAGGGCGCCCCTCCACCGCGTGCGAACATCGATCGTGTGCGTCCGCTGATGCTGCATTGCCCGTCGAATAACTGTTATAAGATAGCAGAAGCATTTGGCATGGGAAAGTCGTTCGTTCATCGGATTTCGACTGAAATTTTGGAAGTTAACAAAGGATCACTTTACGCCAAGATGGTGCCGAAATTAACTGCTGACGCCTGCAGCAAAATGTTGCGACGAAAAGAATGTTGCGTTGATGGCAAAACTTGAGACGGCAGCAATGAGTTCTTGCAAAGGGCCGTCACCGGAGAAGAAAGTTGCGTTTACCGAGCAAGGAGTGGAAAAAGAAAGAGGAGCCAAGCCATTGGCCAAGCTAAAAGAGAAAGCGCGGAAGAACAAAGTCACGTTGGTCGTATTTTTTGACTGCCATGGAATCCGCCTCTTTCACGGCGCGACGGCGCACGCGGATTAGTCGCGAAACGTTTTGAAAGGGACGCGCGCGCGGCCAGATATCGGGGGAAAGTACCCCGGGAAAAAAAAAGGGGGCGCTTCGAGGCGCGCTGTTGCAGACGCTCGTGCCATGTACCGCGTTGAAACTGTACTGGTAGCTCGACGTCGGTGCGGTACCGAAAACGTGCGTAAGACTGCAACTCCCCTTTGAAACAGAAAAGGGCCACGGCTTGGTCCGAACTGCACCGTGGACCACGTAGTTGCCGCCTTGCATTGACAGCTGTCAAATTTATCGATAAACCACTGCGTTACACTTGGGCGACACTTGAAAAACACGTTGCCGACGCAGTCTTCTTGCAGCGTCGGCCCACTGTTGAAGGTGGTGGCAGCGCGTGCCGGACTTCATGTACTGTTTTAAGGCGTGGTAACATTGATTGGGTCGATACGAGATCGACAAGACGCTGACGCCGACGATTGGCCGACTATTCAGCACTGTGTCACTGAGACCATTTGATCGTAATAGGCCGACAACGACGCAGCCGACGGGTGCGAGTTGTCATATAGCGCGACGGGCTTTCGTGTCGACAGCACCGACCAAATCAGCGCGCCGACAGTGATAGCGCTTGATTGAACCCTACGTGATCAGCCGTCGAACCGGCAACGCGATAGCTGCAGCTAATTCACTTGTACACATAATTATTCGCGCTCAAAATTCGTCGACATGCCTTCGAAGTTGAAATGCACGAGCTTCAGTCCTCTCAAGCCGTGCGCGTGAAGTTTGAGTCAATGTTGATCCTGTTTAGCGAACTATGGGTTAGGCCTGACCCGGTCGAATTCGTGCACCCGCTACCGATGGCGCTGGACTTTAAAAAAAGTAAGCAGTTCCTTTCGTGAGGAAACCGCTCTTATAGTTAGGTTGCGGCCCTATAGCGATTTGATTACCTACTCTTCATTTCGCACGGCACGTACACAGTAAGCGGCAAGCGGCGACACAGCTCGCTGTGCCAACATCTTGTACTGTGGTCACCGTTCCCGAACGCTGCCGGTTGCATTCCCGTAAATGGTGGGTCTGTGTGTGTTGTTATGCTGACATTTCTTAATTCCAAGGAAGCATGGTTTACCTCTGCGTCAAACAGGAAAGAAGAGACAGTGCATCCGATACAGCAGCATAAACTCGCTCAGTTGCCAACGGTGTCAGCGATGGCATCCACCTTTTCGCGAGAGAACTGCACGGCATATAAGTGGGGACTTATGCCGAGCACAGTTGTCTCTAATAATACTTTATAGCACGCGCAAACTGTAAGTATGGTGAAGTTAAACAAAACCGAGAATCAGTAGCAACAGCCCGTAATATATATGCGTATTGATCAAAGTTGCAGTTGTTTAAGGGACTCGGCCGCTCATACTGACTCGTGTGTATGTTTTGCTACGTTTTGAGTTATTTCACATCAGCGATGCGCCGTTTCTACAATCACCGAAGCTAACAGCGATATGAAGCTGTAGATGTAAACAAATTCACCGCTTTGGCAAATCCACGTCTAAGGCTGCGCTCGAAGGCTTCTTGAATATGCGAAATGTTTAGTGAATGGGTAAAAGGAATACAAAAAGCGATGTGCAATCGCAGACATCAGCTACAACGAACTAAAGGCAGCCGTGTCGGCAGACGGAACTCAGCGTGCCTTTATCGGCAGCGCTGTTACCACAACAGCGCACTTGGGCATGTTCACCCACTATACTCGATGGGTGAACGACATGTTGCCCCGCAGAAACCATTAATAATTAATCGCGATTTACGAACCGCACAACCGACGCACACTCGACATGGGCGCAGGTACACAAATCAACAGGCGAAATCTCCGACACCCTTCCAAAACGTTTCCAGCAGCGTGCGTCAGAGGGCAGCACAGGAACATGAAAGAGGCGGAATTCATACCTGAAGGTGAAGGTGGCAATGCAGCTATCTACGCGGAGGTGCTGAAAGATCGTGTGTGCCACGTGTGGCCAAGAAGGGTGCTGCAGATTCTGCGCGACAGTAGTTATCCCCCTCCCCCTCCCACAGTGCAAGCTTTCGTCGACGGTGGGTGACCAGGTTAGGGACTGTGCTGGCGGAACACCGAGGTTATGCTCATCGGACTTGGGCCCCCTGCAAAAATGCAAAGCGGTGCTCCGGGAGCGGCGAGTCGCGGGGACATGTGACAACAATCCAAACGGAAACGACATCGCTGCTGAAGCACTTGACAGAAGAGGACCTCACCAATTGAAGAAAAGGGAGACAATGTATTGTTTGTAATGGGTAGTATTATCTGAAAGCTTGTGAAATTACTTTTTTTTTTTTTTAATGTACTGCACGAACTTTCGGGATAGGCGTCATCATGTTTCTATGAATACACTAACAAGAGCGAGCGAAAAGCAAAGGAAAGGCAGGGAGGTTAACCAAAGAAATCTGCAATTGGCCACCGCGCACAGGGGTAGCCAACCGGCACAAGGTAGTCTTTTTGGCAAGGAAATTGTATGATTTAGTGCAGTCGCGAATTCGTACGAACCATACGGTAATCGTTTGCCTTGCACGCGTCTCTGCAAAGCGGCCAGGTGACATACGGTGCAATGGATGGCAACTGAATTTCGGAAATGCGTTACACTCGCGTATCAGCAGCATGCGACATGTGTTCACACTGACGTCGTGCACTTCAATCGAACCTCCATTCACGCATAATTTGTCGGCTAAAAAGGAAATCGCTATTTGCTGTGCATTTGTTTCAGTCCAGTGGCGTAGCAACAGGGGGGGGGCCGGGGGGCCGTGGGCCCCGGGTGGAAGGGGCCAGGAGGGGGGGTGGGGGTGACAGAAGACCTATGGGCCCCGGGTGCTAGACGACCTAGCTACGTCACTGTTTCAGACTTTTTTTTTTCTTTTTTTCAAGACACTGGTGATAACTGAGCGAGAGGAATGCTCTGCGGACCGTTTTCCCGCGTGCCGTCGGCACTGCTCGAATGAGGCCGCAGCGCGCACAGAGCTCGAAGGGCGCAAGAGAGCTCCACAGCGCGGGCGGTGTCCGCGGCGGCAGTCACACGAGCACGGAAATGGGGCGACAAGGGCGCTTCTAACCGCGACTCGCGGCACGTCCTCTGCGGAGGCTGCCTTTTCCTCATTCCGCGTGCCTGCGCGTTAATCCCGCCCGTGCAGAAGAGCCCGCCGCCGCGTTCGGAACACGCGGAGGACGAAAAGAAAGAAACGCGAGATTCTGGCTGCTTTCCGAAGCTGAACCGAAAATCCACGCCTCTCATTGCGATGCGTCGTTCTGCGGCGCGTATAATACATGCGACTGCGCGCGTGCCATGAGCGGCGCGAATGCCGAGCTGCAGAGCGCCGGGCTGCTCGCCTTGACCGCGACCTGCAAGTTCGAGCTGGCAACTTGGCGGTGTAGCAAGTGTTAAGGACGCTGCCCCGAGGCATCGGACTGCTTCGGCTGACCACACGCGCGATCCGGAAGCTTCACCCGCGCTATAGAGATTTGTTTGTAAGCGCCCGTGGGAAACTATGTAAGCGCCTACACGTGTCGCTCGGCTGTTTCCGGCTTCTTCGCCGGTCACGGACCAGTGCTTCGAAAGCCATGTCTCCGCTATCCTTCCCTACCGGAATTTATTTATTTCTCAATTTTTCCTTCTCCCTCTCTTTCTTTCTATATCTTTCTGGGTACGGGAGAAATTCTGTTTATCGCGCTGTGCATATAGCTGCTCGCGTTTTCCGCTTGTTGGGTAGAAAGGCGTTTCCTGCTGTCTTTCTCTTCTCCCTGCGCGCGCGCGTGTGCGCGCTTATCTTTCTTAGTTTCACCAAAGCCGAAGAAGGCCTCCCGCGAGCTCTAACGGCCCTGGGTGACCCAGTTAACTGTACCTTACGTATTCTAGAGAAAAAAGTACACACGGTCCGCAAAGCACGGCCCTATGCGATGGAGTACAGGCGACGTAACACCCATTTCCTCTTGCAAGCGCTGCACGTAACTGTGTACAGTATATCACGCACTGGACGCACCGCGCAACGCTGATCCTGGGCAGCTTCCGTTAGCCATGCAGTAGAGGTCGACATGCGAAAGAAGTACCGATGAAAAGTTCGCCCAAAAGCAAGGGTCACGATATAATCGCAGAAAAATGATACGAACTATACGAACGGAATCTGCGCCTGCGTCTGTCTGTCTGTCTGTCTGTCTGTCTTTCTTTCTTTCTTTTCTTTTCTTTTCTTTTCTTTTCTTTTCTTTTCTTTCCTTTTCTTTTCTTTTCTTCTCTTCTCTTTTCTTTTCTTATTTTAGAGCTCACACGCGCTCGCCGTTCAAGTGGTAAACATGACCACGTGAATTCATCAGAATGGTACTGTCCAAATAGACATCCTCAATTCCAACTAACAACCTTCAGAAGTCGATAAAGGGGAATGCAGCTGAATGTCAGTTGATGTGAAAGTGGCACTGTGCATCATATCGTACCTACATGTCTTCTAACTAATGGTGGATGGATGGATATATGTTTGTTGTGGGGCATGACACCGTTGAACGCAGGATGCTCATCGCTTTCCTAACCTTCCAGATGCTGCCGTACTGGTCTTGTGCTGGTACATGCCCTACCCCAGAACCCCTTCTGCAAACCGGATCGCCTTCCCTGAATCCACCACTACCCTGGGCTACCCGTCCACCTTTCGTCACCGAATCCGTGAAGACAAGTCCAGTTTTAGCGGCAGAAGCTTCGTTCACCTGGCAACACCCTACGAAGGCGACGTCACCAGTCACAAGGTCAAGCCAGGCAGTATTTAATCGGCGTGGCAAAGCTGATCAGCTGGGGCACGGCACCGTTGAACGCAGGATGCTCATCGCTTTCCTAACCCTCCAGGTTAGTTACTTACAAAATACTAAGGAATTTGGTAGCGACAATCGTTGTCTTCGCGGTGTCGTGCCCCTGCGACTTGAAATGGTGTAGAGTTGTGCGTCTGTACTATGAAGCTGTTGCCTTTGCACTTCTGTCCGATCTAATCCTCTTACTCTCCGGACATGTTGAAGTTAACCCAGGCCCCGACAGAGACACCGTTTCTTCCCTTTCCCAGACGATCAAAGAAGTAAAAGAAAAAATTTCAGAAATACGTACCAATATAAGTGAGCTTAGAGAAGCCAACATTCTCAAAGACAACACAATTGCTGCACTGACAAAACATATTTCTGTGCTAGAAAACGACCATCAGGACGAAGTAATTGCGACTCGACAGAATGATGCCATCAAAGAGATAGCGCTGCTAAAAGCTGAGAGCACTGACACAAACAACAGAATGCGCCGTAATAACTTACTTTTCCTCGGACTGGAAGACAGTGAAAAAGAAACATGGAAAGAATCTGAGAAAAAAATAATCAATTTCTGCGCTAGCAAGCTGGAAATGCATCTAGAACCAAGCGCTATTAAACGTGCTCATCGCATAGGGAAATACCGTCATGAAAGAAAACGTCCGATAATTATCAAGTTGGCTCATTTCAAGTCAAAGGAAAACATTCTGGCCTGTGGGCGGAAACTAAAGGCAACAAACTTCGCTATACGTGAAGATTTCGCTCCTGCTACTCGCATCACACGTTCAAAATTGTTAGATTTCATACGACCACAAAAATGTGCGTTCAAACTACACATAGACAAGTTGCTTGTCAACAATAAGCGCTATCACTACGACCCTACTTCTGACAGCGTGATTGAGGCTACGAGACCATTCATAAAGGCGCATGGAAACAGCGCATCCCAAATAACAAGACATGAAAACGCGCAATGACGGACAACGAAGCCTATCACTCCAACCTCCATCCCGCAATCGTCCCTCATCTTTACCTCTCCTTAACATAGCCTTCACTAACATGCGCAGTTTGCTACCCAAACGAGAACAACTTCGCAGCTTCACTCACGACATCGATGCTGACATCATAGTGTTAACTGAAACGTGGCTAAACGGAGACAATAGAGATAGCGAAATTTTCCCTCCAAATTCCGGCTATGCTCTGTATCGCCATGATTGGAGCAACCGGAGAGGAGGGAGTGTTTTATTAGCTATCAGAAACACCTTCTCATCTTCCCTGATCAGTCGGGATGATCATCTCGAGCTATTGTGGACTTGCGCTTATAACCGTACTGGAAAGACAATTTTTGGCGTGTGCTATAGGCCGCCGGACAGCCATCCGTCATTCTGCGATTCACTCCGTAAAGCGCTAACTGACATTACTGACAAATTCCCTAACGCACCTATTCACCTCTTTGGCGATTTCAATTGCCCTAACATTAACTGGCCTCTGCTTCTGTAACCAACAGGTCACCATTATCCGAAGCTAAACAATTTATTGATCGTATTCTAGACTTCAACCTGCATCAGGTGATATCATGTCTTACAAGAGGGGATAACACTCTTGACCTTATGCTCACATCTTGGCCTGATAGTTTAGAGAGCGTTACCACACTACCCGGTCTTAGTGATCACAACCTCATCCATATCTGCATGACAATAGCACTTAAGAAAAAGTCACCCACAACAAAAATAATAAAAGATTACAAAAGGGCAGACTTTGACGCCATAAATAACAAATTCCAAAATTTTTTACATGATTTTCAGCAGTCTTACTTATCAAGAACTGTCGACAGCAACTGGGAACTTTATAAGAATGTATTGCTCAACCTGGAAGCTAGATACATACCAACAGTTCTCGTGAAATCCGACTCTAACAATGAATAGTTTAACAAATAGCTCAAAGCTCTCCTTACTAAAAAGAAAAGGCTTTACCGAAAAGCCAAACTTACAAATAACTCAGAAACATGGGGAAAATACGAACTGTGCGCTAACCAATATATTCAGGAGCTGACGATAGCCAAAGATAATTTCTTTAATCATGACCTTCTGGCGATTCTACGATCAAACCCCAATAAATTCTGGCGCTTACTTTCAGTAAAGACCCATACTAGACAGATTGAACTAACAGATCCGGATGGTAATCTCATTAACTCTGAAAAATGCGCGTCAGCTCTTAACGACTACTTCACCTCAGTTTTCTCCAACACTAATGACACTCCCATTGAACCAATACCACCACTCCCAGTAAAATTAATGCCAGACATCAAGATCAACCCTGATGGCATATGTAGCCTCTGCAATGGGGGTGTTCGCCTAGCAGAAGGGTAACTAGATATAGGTTGTAGCACTAGGCGTAAACAGGTCGGCGCTATATCGTAACGGGGAAGCAAGCACTTCTCGTCGTCTTCTCTTGCACCAGCACACCAGCACCATGCCCACTGCCCAGTGCCTTCAGTACAATCACTCCCCACTGAAAGAGTAGCCATCCTGGCGACTTAAGGACAGGAGAACACAGGGGGGTCATGGCACTGCTTGAGCCGGGAGACGTGGACAATTTCCTGGCCCCGACGGCGGCGATAGTCGACGCAGAACCGAATGGAGCCATCTTTTTTTTTAACGAGGACAACCGGAGATGCCCAGGGACTGTTAGAGGGCTGGATGATGCCACGCTCCAGCATGTCGTCAACGTGCTGGTCGATGATACGGCGTTCAGCAGCCGCTCTAGAAACAGTCGTACACTCCGAAGCATCTGGCCGGTAAGGTAGAATCGTGTCCATAGTGCATGAAGGCTCGTGTCCGTAAAGGAGAAAGAAAGGGGAGAACCCAGTGGTGCTTTGCGTGGCGGTATTGTAAGCGTAGGTGACGAAAGGTAGAATGCGATCCCAATTCGAGTTGTCAGATGAAGCATACATGGCCATCATGTCACCAAGGGTGCGGTTGAAACGTTCGGTCATCCCATTAGTTTGAGGATGATATGCTGTGGTAGTGCGGTGAATGATGCGACACTCCTTTAGCAATGCTGAAAGGACGTCAGAGAGGAAAACGCGACCGCGGTCGCTCAGTAATTCTCGAGGTGCTCCATGGCGTAAAATCAGATTTTGAAGGATAAAACTGGCGACGTCTTTTGCTGTGGCAGATGCTAGGGCTGAAGTTTCAGCGTACCGCGTGAGGTGGTCGATAGCAACAATAACCCAGCGGTTGCCGCTTGGAGTGTTGGGAAGCGGACCGTATAGGTCAATGCCGACGCGGTCGAACGCGCGCGCGGGGCATGGTAAAGGTTGCAAGGGGCCGGTGGCATGTTGAGGTGGCGTCTTGCGTCGTTGGCATATGTGGCATGACCGGACATACTGGCGAACGAAGCGGTACATACCGCGCCAGTAGTACCGAAGCTGCAGGCGAGAGTATGTCTTTAATACACCAGCGTGGCCACATTGTGGGTCGTCGTGGAACGTGGCGCAGATGTCGGAGCGGAGGTGTCGGGGTATAACAAGCAACCACTTACGGCCGCTGGAATTGCAGTTGCGGCGGTACAGCAGGTTATCCCGAATGATGAAGTGCGTGGCTTGGCGACGAAGCGTCCGAGAGATCGGTGCTGGCGACTGGCTGGACAGGAAGTCAATAAGCGAAGAGATCCACGGGTCTTTGCGCTGCTCTGATGGCATGTCGGAAATGTTGAGGGCGAAGGCACCGCAGGTAGAAATAGACGAGTGGGCAGGGCCAGAGGGCAGGGGTGACCGGGATAGAGCGTCTGCGTCTGAATGCTTTCGGCCTGAGCGATAAACAACGCGGATGTCGTATTCTTGTAGGCGCAATGCCCAACGGGCAAGCCGACCAGTTGGATCTTTTAGTGAAGATAACCAGCATAGGGCATGATGGTCGGTCACGATGTCAAATGGACGCCCGTACACATAAGGACGAAATTTGCCGATAGCCCAAATGATGGCCAGACATTCCTTCTCAGTAACTGAGTAGTTCGCCTCGGCTTTGGTAAGGGTGCGGCTGGCATACGCGACGACGTACTCTTCGAAGCCATCCTTGCGTTGTGCAAGAACAGCGCCGAGCCCGACACCACTAGCGTCCGTATGGATCTCAGTTGGAGCAGAGGGATCGAAGTGTCGCAGTACTGGAGGCGAGGTGAGAACGCGTCGTAGTTCTTGGAATGCGTCGTCGCACGCCGAGGACCAGGCTGATAGGTCAGAACGGCCGGTGAGAAGCTGCGTCAAGGGGGCAATGACAGAGGCAAAGTTACGGACAAAGCGTCGGAAATAGGAGCACAGGCCGATGAAGCTGCGAAGCTCTTTCATGGTGGTTGGTTTAGGGAACTCGGATACGGCGCTAAGTTTTGTGGGGTCCGGAAGGATACCGTCTTTTGAAACTACATGGCCGAGAATAGTAAGTGTACGAGCGCCGAAGTGGCATTTCTTCAAATTTAGTTGCAGTCCTGCAGTGGAGAGGCACGCAAGTACCTGCTCGAGGCGGTTGAGGTGCGACCCAAAGTCGGTGGAAAAAACCACAATATCATCTAAATAACAGAGGCACGTTTTCCACTTCAGCCCTCGAAGAATGGTGTCCATCATTCGCTCGAAAGTGGCAGGCGCGTTGCAGAGGCCGAACGGCATGACAGTGAATTCATATAGCCCATCAGGCGTTACGAAGGCTGTCTTTTGACGATCGGCCTCTGCCATTGGCACTTGCCAGTACCCGGAGCGCAAATCGAGCGACGAAAAGAATTCCGCTCCCTGTAGACAGTCCAAAGCATCGTCGATGCGCGGCAGAGGATAGACATCTTTGCGCGTTATTCGGTTAAGGCGGCGATAGTCGACGCAGAACCGAATGGAGCCATCTTTTTTTTTAACGAGGACAACCGGAGATGCCCAGGGACTGTTAGAGGGCTGGATGATGCCACGCTCCAGCATGTCGTCTGAAATGTTCGACTGGTCGATGATACGGCGTTCAGCAGCCGACACACGATAGGGACGCTGGCGCAATGGTGTTTGCTGACCGGTGTCGATACGGTGAACGACTGCGGACGCTCGACCCAAGGATGGTTGGTCAATGTCAAATGAGGAACGAAAACGTTGGAGGAGTTTGATGGTTTCTGTTTGCTGCGCAGGTGTGAGTTCTGCGTCGACGGCGCGAGCGAAGACGTCTACAGGGGCATCAGTCGCGGCAGGATTAGTGACGGAACAAATCGGAAGTGATGCCGTGTCGCCAAACATTGTGGCCGGGAGAACGCTATCGAAAGCTTCAGCGGTACCCAGGCACTCGCCGCGGAGTAGGGATGATGGGCAGGCGGACGGATTGCACACGTAAAGGGCAGCAGAACCGTCGCAAAAAGTGACGACAGCAAACGGAAGTAGAAAGTTCCGGCGGCGCGCACAAGTGGCCGACGGTGTAAACAGAACAGATGAGTTCGCAGCAGAGTTACATGACACAGGAACCAGAGCGGCGGAGAAAGGTGCGATATCGATGTCAGAGGCGGCAACAACTTTAGGAGAAGAATGGTCGTCATGGTCGCAGCACGGCACGGATAACGTAAGTTCGGCACGAGCGCAGTCGATAAGAGCTTGATTGACAGATAAGAAATTCCATCCAAGAATAACGTCGTGTGAGGAACGAGGTAGGACGACTAATTCTATAACATACATAACGCTTTGAATGACAACCCGGGCTGTGCACGACGCTGAAGGCTGAATGCGATGCGAGGTTGCCGTACGCAGAGAAAGAGAGGTAAGGGGAATGGTCACTTTGTTCAAATTGCGGCAAAGCTTCTCACTAATAATAGAAACGGCGGCTCCGGTGTCGATAAGTGCGTGTACGGTGACGCCGTCTACGGACAGTTCAATTTCGTTCACCGGGTTAGAATGAGGCCTTGAAATGTTCGACGTAAACGCAGTTCTTGCCTCTGGAACTGCGACTGTTAGTTTTCCTCACGGGCCGGGCTGGGTCGGCGAACCATCGGGGAAATGGATCGGCGACGTGGGGAAGGTGACCGGCGTGCATCGAAAGGGAGGCGACTGTAAGATGAGTCCGGAGGAAAACTAGATGGGTCCTGACGCGGAAGTCGAGCAGGCCTGTAGCTTGAGGCGCCCCCACTGGCGGGTAAACGGGGGCTGCGACGGCGGCAGAATCGTGCTACGTGGCCCGGAAAATGGCAGAAATAGCATATTGGCCGGTTGTCAGATGTACGCCACGGGTTGACGACAGGGGCTCCAGCGGCCGAGTAAGGGACGACCATCGGGCGTGAAGGTGGCGGCGGCACATGGAAGGTGCCAGTGGCCCGGTAGGCATCAGGAGCCGGAGGAGCGTAAGGCCGGGCAACAACGTCAGCGTAAGTGAGCGGTCCAGCTGCAGGCTGCGGAGGAGGGGCAGATGGCAGCGCCGCGGCAACTTGGGTCTGAATGACGTCGCGAAGCGAGGGAGCCAAGGTTGTCGACGGCTCGGGTGTGCTGTTCGCCAGAGAGAGTTGGCGTGCCACTTCCTGACGGATGAACTGCTTTATCTCCGGCATTAAGGCAGAGATATCGGCAGCGTCGCGGCCGAAATCCAACGGAGATAGATCCGTGGTGTCCTGCTGAGCAGCGCGCGTTGATGCACGCTGCTTGCGCAGCTCGTCGTAGTGCTGACAGAGCTGTACGACCTCGGCAATCGTCCGCGGACTCTTCGCGACGAGCATCTGGAAGGCTTGGTCATCGATGCCTTTCATGACGTGCTTAATCTTGTCAGCTTCGTCCATAGATGAGTTGACGCGCTTGCATAGCGAGAGCACGTCTTCAATATAACTAGTGAAGGTCTCTTCCTGGCGTTGAACTCGACCACGCAAGCGCTGCTCAGCGCGAAGCCGGCGAACGGCGGGACGGCCGAAGACCTCCGCCAAAGTTGCCGTGAAAGCCGACCAGGTGGTAAAATCGGCTTCATGATTGCGGAACCATAGGTTTGCCACGTCAGTCAAGTAAAAGATGACATTTGTGAGCTTGGCGCGGTCGTCCCACTTATTATAGGCGCTTACACGGTCATATTCGGCGAGCCAGTCTTCCACGTCGTGGTCGTCTGTGCCGCTAAATATAGCCGGATCGCGTTGCCGGATGACGCCAGAACAGACGATGGCGGGGGGCACGGGAGCGGCAGCCTGGGACGGTCCCGGTTCATCCATTGCAACAGCTGGTGGTAGCGTTCGGCTGCGGAGTTCCAGGATGTCGAAGAGAAACCCAGCACCTCCAAATGCAATGGGGGTGTTCGCCTAGCAGAAGGGTAACTAGATATAGGTTGTAGCACTAGGCGTAAACAGGTCGGCGCTATATCGTAACGGGGAAGCAAGCACTTCTCGTCGTCTTCTCTTGCACCAGCACACCAGCACCATGCCCACTGCCCAGTGCCTTCAGTACACCTCATTAATTCACTAAAACTAACCACCTCAGCTGGGTGTGATGGAATTAGCGCCAAAATACTAGTTAACACCAGTAACATTTCTAGCCAGCTACTACATCTAATATTTACGCAATCCTTAAAGACTGAAAGCTTGCCCGACGACTGGAAAAAGGCCCACGTCGTACCAATCTTCAAGACTGGCGACCGCTCCCGTGCTATAAATTATTGCCCAATTTCTCTGACCAGCATTCCTTCTAAACTTCTAGAACATATAATCTCATCCAACGTAATCTCTCACCTGGAATCTATCAACTTCTTTTACCCTCACCAGCACGGCTTCGGAAAACTATTTTCATGCGAGACCCAACTAGCCGAGTTCACCCATGACATTCGACATTTCATGGACCTTCATTTGCAGATTGATGCCATTTTCTTGGATTACTCAAAAGCATTCGACCGCGTTTCCCACAATCACCTATACTTCAAAAACTCGCATTTATCGGAATCCCAAATAGCTTGCTTACCTGGCTTGAACACTTCTTAAAAGGGCGCACACAGTTTACCTCTGCACATAACCATAATTCATCTCTTAGCAGCGTAACATCGGGTGTGCCAAAGGGCGCTGGTTTATCGCCTCTACATGGATATCGCCTGTTTTACGTGGATACATACATGTTCATGGTTATATGCTGCACTTTAGTGGACTATGGTAATTTACCTATATAACCTGTACTATATTGCCTGTGAACCAGGAGAGGAAAGGGGAAGAGGGGGGAGAAGGGGAACATTTTATTATTTCACCGTCTATATTAGTAAACAAACTGTAACCCAATAATTTTGGCAATTCTGTTCTCAGTTTGTGTAAACTCGTGTACAATGTGTTAAAATATGTAACGTTATGTGTGTCCGCTCACTGCCAATGAACTACCACTAAATAATGTATAATAAAAGCGTATATTGCGGGTACAGGGGCGCATGCGCCTTTTGCCCCTGCACCTTTCTTGAAAGTGTACTCAAGATGAAATAAACATTCATTCATTCATTCATTCATTCATTCATTCATTCATTCATACTTTTTCCTCATCTACATCAATGACTTACCTGCTAACATTTAGAATAAATTACGTCTTTTCGCGGATGACTGTGTCCTATATTCCCCAATCAAAGGCTCGAATGAAATCACCGCACTACAACAGGATCTCGATTCCATCGCAGTATGGCGCGAGAAATGGTACATGCCGCTTAACCTTACTAAATGCAAAGCTCTGTCATTCACCCGCCAGCACAGCTTAACCAGCCACACCTACACAATAAATTCAGTTCCTATCAATCATGCCCCGTCTTACAAATATCTCGGCGTTCACATGACATCGACACTATCATGGGCAACTCATATTGACACCATCTGTTTTAATGCTTCACGCGCCCTTGGATATTTAAAACGCAACCTGAAAGCCGCATCACTAGAAATAAGAAAGCTAGCATATCAAACATTCGTTCGTCCGCAGTTACAACATGCGTCATCTATCTGGCACCCTTCCCAATCATATCTAACCTATGACATAGAAGCAATACAAGATCGCGCTGCTCGGTTTATAACTTCCAATTACTCTCGTGATACCAGCATAACCGCACTAAAACGTACACTTGAACTACCATCACTTGCTTCCCGCCGGATCATCTCTCGACTCTGCTTGCTTCGCACCTTTTATTACCATCCACACTCCAGGCATTCCTTGTTAAACCCACCCTTACGTACATCCTCTCGCTTAAGCCACGGTCGTCCCATAGCAAACATTAACACCCGATCATCTGCCATGCACACTTCATTCTTCCCCGACGCTGTAACCCATTGGAACCATCTCCCAGAAGATATTGTGTCATGCAATGAGAACGTAAAACGTTCCGCGAAATGTTAAATAACCACACTGCTTAATTACCTATCCCACCTACCCTTACTCTAGCACGATCTTCATTTTTTTCACAATTGTTTCTGGCTTGTATTTGTTTATTGTTGTTTCTTTACTGTTCTGTACATTCATTCTAACATTGTTACAAGGATTAAAGCCCTCCCTTATGCCTCCGGGCCTTTAAGGTGAAAATAAATGAAATGAAATTAAATGTTTATTTTTATGATAACGGTGGCTTAATTCTTAGCCTGTTTTGTAAAGGGAATGAGGGGAAGGGAATAAATTGGGCCACTGGAACTTGACCGCGGCCACAGTGCTGGAGCAGCTAGAGTCCGCGTGCGAGAAAGAAAGAAAGCGCCTGGCGAGTAATCTTTTCGCTGAGGCTGTCGGTGGCCACACTGGCAGAATCGCCCCGAGGAAAACACAGCGGCGAGTTCACGCGGCGGTGCGAGCGGCAGTGCTTGGCAGGAATACGTTGAAGGCAACGATTACAGGTAGGATCGTTTTATCGCGTGCTGTCGAGAAAAATTCCTTTTAACGGTGCGAAAACAGACACCACACAGAGAACACCACACACGCGCGCTTGTGTGTGTCTTGTTCCAGTGTCACACGACCACTTTCGATCGCGTTCAAGCCCGATCCGGATCGAAATTCTCGACCACGTTTGGCTCCCTCGCGCAGCTATCGCAAAGGCACTAATCGCGACCGAAAAATTCGATCTGGATCGGGCTTGATCACAATCAAAAGTGCGTACTGTGACATCCGCATCGTTCTCTGTGCGCGCGGTGTTACAAATAATACACAGTGAACCGAACCAACTTGTTCAGCGACATGTCCTGTTGGGAACAAGTTAGCCCGTGCGATAAGCGGGACCAGCTGCCGTCGTACCTTGGCCTCGAAGAAGTTCTTCGCGCCCCCAACGCCTGCCTTCTCCACGTCGATGCTCGTCAGCCGCGCAAGTGCGCTGAGGCCGCCGTCCGTGCTCAGCTCGCCGTCACGTGCCTTCTTGAAGATCAGCAAGAACTGCGAGAAGAATCACGACTGTGAACAAAAAGTATATTCGCAAAAATGGTATTGGCCGACGTGGCCAGAGAGGTGCATGACATTCTCTATCAGAGACGGAACTGCAAGACAGGTTAGACTGTAATGGCATCATATCGAGAATCACCTCCAGGTTCAGCTTTAGCAGTGCACAAGGCAACCATGAACGGTCTTTTCTAGTTTTGTAATGTGCGAAGAAGTGTACTTCGACAACTTGCCTAAGTGTGTGTGCAAGCGTTGTGCCACTTGCTCATTTCCACGTAGCCCGATGTCATCATCAATGTTATGAAACTTTATCCGACAAATATAAACCCTTATCAACCCTTATAGGTCGTTATCAGCCTTATCAGACTAGATCCGAGCCTTATCAACCCTTATCGGTCGGTATCAATCTTATATCTCAATTGATCCGATCCTTATCAACTCTGATATGTCTTTGTCAAGCTTATCGGACATGATCCGGCCCTTATCAACTTTATCGGACTTGATCCGGTCGTTACCAACCCTTATCGGTGATTATTAACCTTATTTGAATTGCTCCGACCATTATAAGCCCTCATCACTCTTTTAGCACCTTATCCATTCGCGTCGAATCATTATCTACCGTGATAAGCCCCATATAAATATAACCCCTTATCACTCCTTATCATCTCACTGACTTATATGAAAGTGTTGCGCGACGTGAAGCGCGTAAACCCTCAGAGATTGGCGGCATTTCGGTCGGTGAAGAGATGCCCCAACGGAAGGCGCATTCCGCGACCACAGAAGGGCATCGGAGAGGTGGCGTGTTTCGCGCTACCGTACATACTCGCGTAAGGGCCGCCCCCGTGTAAGGGCCGCACTCCCACTTTGGAGGGCAAAATTTTGAGAAAAAATTCAAAACGTCCCGCCGAAAAGCGAAGTTAGTTCCGTTGCCGCTAGATGACGCCAGCTGCTTTTCCGTCGACGTTGCTCACTGCAGGCCGGCGCCGCCGCGCCGTTATTTCTTTGTGTGGCGCGTCGTTGCGCTGTGTTGGCAGTGTTTCGCCTCTAGAGAAGGGAGCGCTGTTTGAGTCAGCGCTGGTCAGGGACAATGGCCCTGCAACGGAGGTCGTTTACTGCAGCCTTGTGTCATTTGCGTCTCTATTGCCCTCTGCTACAGTTGCGGAAACAGCACGACCCTTTAGCGGGCTTTCATGGGCTGGTTCATGTAAGGTTCGCACTCAGCTAAAATTCTAGAAAAAAAGTGCGGCCCTTACACGAATATATACGGCAAATTTTCGTAAAATTGCAATTTTCCTGATGTATGCAATGCTCTAAGACGGCTCTACATATGTTCCCAGAGATGGCTTTTATTCCACCATCACCAAATCTTTCAAGAAAGTGGGGGTGTGCGAATATTGAAATTTTCCAATACGAATCGAATACGAATAAGGCGAAAAACTGTCTTCGAATATCGAATATATCTATAGTATTAAAAGATTGCAAAACGCGGTAACAATAGCTTTATTACCCTTTTAAAAATAATATTGTATTTTACAAGGGTGCTTCAGGTTAAAGAGGCACTCATTATAGGCAATGCACTCAGGTAATGCTCTCAATCAGGAAAAACGCTTGTTACAGATTATCGGGAAGGAAAATTAACTGCTCAACATGTTAAGAAAGTAAGCGCTCTCTATGCACTGTAACAATATTTCCACCAGTAGAAAAGACTCTTTCACTATAGGAACTGAGGTGGCAGGGATGGCCAAGTACTCCTGAGCGAGAGTACCTAAAAGCGGGCACTTGAAGCGGCCAATGGACTGCCACCACTCACAAGGATTCTTGCCCCTTTCCAGAAGAGGCTCTTCCGCATAGTCTGTAACTTGCCTCTCTGGGACAGATGCCAAATGTGTCTTCTCTTTGTTCATCACTAGATCATCAAAAGCATATATCCATACACTGATGCCACCAGTGGATACAAAGTCGACGCTGGCACGGCAGTGTCCCTACTGGGTTCCACGTCAGCTGCCTGGAGCTCTCTTGTCACAAGGTCTTTCAGCCAGATCATCTGACCAGATGCCTGATGAACTGTGGCCTTAAAGCGCGGATCAAGAAACATGGCCAGGCTGGCCACTTCGTCAAATTCGCACCCCGCAAAACGGGTCTTGACACATTTTGCAAGATTCTTAGCAAACCCTGAGTTGCCTTTTCAACTTTCCAGGCAATGCAGCATTCCAAAAATAATTGGAATTTGACATGGCAAGGAGAGGTACATTTCAGCACTTAAAGGGACACTAAGAATAATAATAAGTCAACGTGTACTATTGAAATACCATCCCAGGAACCTCGAAACGCTTGTTTCATGCGAAGAAGAGACTTATTTTAAGAGAAAATGCGTTCTGAAGCGTCCGCGTACCTCTAGCGCAGTTGAAATCGCCCACCCTCCGATCGAGGAGTGGCGACGTCATGGTCTCATAGTGACGTTTCGCCGTCGGTGAGTAAAACGGCGCCCGCAGACGGCGCTACGGCTTTTCTGCGCAAAACGCAAACGTGCGGCCAGAACACGGAGGAAGGAAACTTCCTTCCTCCATGGGCCAGAGACAGAGCCAAGAGAGAGCCGACAGCAACGCGAAAGCGGAACTATGGTGGCTAGCGGAAGGGAAAGCACGCGACGATAAGCTGGCTCTTTATTTTATGACCGCAACCTTGACGCTCGTTGTAATGGACGACCCTGACAACGACACATTGGCTCGCGATGCTGGGCTCGACTTCAGCGATTTAAGCACTGATGAACGTGACCTGCTTCTGAGGGCTTGCGCTGCCGGCGTTCTACTACGACGGCAACTGTATGTCATGGCTGTACATATTCGCACATTTGTAGCTTTTCCTTCGTTAAAATCAAATGCCGCACTCACCGCCCCTTCTTCGACCTGCAGTTGTTGTTGCGCTTCGGAGAATGCAGGCAAGACCGACGGAACGTACAGCGCTACGGGATAGCATTGCTTTGAAAGGCACTCCACACGACTTCAGTAAGTCGGCGTTCGACTCGTTATCTTCTGGACGAAAGGGCAGCGAGCACACTATGCGATTTTTCGGCTCTTTGCCAACGCGCTGTGGCAGATGTACGGCACTTAACCACTTCGAACGGAGAGGCTCACTCGCTGACACACACTGATAAGCAACGTTGCATGGATTCGACGCTGCAACTGCCCTTGGCCAAGTTTCGCAGACCGTTCGCGCATCCCACGACTTCAGATGGACGTGGCATTCTCGCTGCTTGTTCCAAATGCAAGTTTCACGAGCCAGCATAACCAGCGCAGCACGACGCGATAACGAAACAACTGAAACTCCAAAGCGCGCGCGGCGCAGAGTAGAATGAAAACGAAACCTTTCTATCACCCATACTACTGAAGGGTAACGTCAAATTGTTATTTTTTCTTGGAATCGAGCAGTAGATAAGTAGCATTTTCTTCCGTCTTATAACCTAATGAAATGATCTTAATACGAGTAGTTGAGTACTAGTGACATAAATTATGATGAGGAGTGCCTTCGTCATCGGGCTAGTACCAGAATGTCGCTGGGGGGTCTCAAATCGTGTCATGCATTTACCTCAATTTCTCGGTTACTAAAGCTCTGTTCGCGATTATATTCACGCCTTAGACGTTCTAGAGCATTGCTTTATCACTTTAACTTGACTTCATAGTAACCTTTAGTGTCCCTTTAAAATCACAGTTGTGTCAAATAAAGGTATCTGTGCTCGTGTCCGAGGTGGTGAGCTCAAGTGTGATGGACTCTTTGAGTTCAGGGAGCCTCGAGAGCGTGAAGTACTGACTGTTCCATCTTGTGTCAACATCCTGCACAACATAGAGTACGTCTTTGTTCAAGTGCCTCTGCAGATCGTTCAGTCTTTTCTGCGCACTAGGGCTATGTTTGTAGTATCCTACAATCGCTTTCGCCTTCTTGCAGAGTCTGTTGATTGCCAGAATACACGACATCGCATCGGTGATCGCCAGCTGCAGAGTGTGCGCAAATCAGGCTCGCTGGAGCTATGACACTCTCCTTGCAACAGCTCGGATATTGCGGCCGTCGTCCGTCACGATGTACTTCATGCAGTCGATTGGTATCTCCCAGTCGGTGCATAGCTGCTCCAATGAGGCAGCCACGTTCACAGCCGTGTGACTCTCCGGCATATGTCGCGTGTTCAAAGTGAACTTTTTTATCTCGCACTTCACCGCAAGAAAATTACACGTGAGGCTTATAAGTTGGCACGTGACGTCCAGATATCGCTCGTAAAAGCGAGAGTGCTTGTTCCTAGTTCAAGTGCTCTTCGCCGCTCGTGTCGTACGTTTGCTCTTGTTTCGTCGCGCAGGCGCGGATCGCTGGCAGCGCCGACGCTTGGGTCGCGCAAGCGGATACATGCGGCGCGAGCAGCGCTGTCGATGATATTCGGCCGCTTCTCAGCCAGCCGAGTCGGGCTGAGTTACTTGCGTTGCGTTTCGCGAGACAGCGATAACACGGCCTAACAGGTGCGCTCATCACCACTGGTAGATCGCGTATGTTGTCTCAAGGTATAAAACAAGTGAAAAGGGTGCTTAAGTGAGCTAGTTGATTCATTCTTCGAGGATTGTAGCACCAGAAATTGTGGGACACTACGTCAGGCGTAAAGGAATCAACTCGATCGGTGTTTTCTGACGGTGTTCTAGAAATCTGCCTATCATACTTGAGGTCCTCAGCCAATAATTAAATAGTTTTGTACGCGTGTGAGTGATTTTGAAGACAGCGTTGTGTGCTGCGTGTCTCGTGGATTCCGCAGTTGCTGCCGCTGATTGGGCAGGCGCAGCCGAATAGCGCCGCTGCACTTCCTTCCCGTCCACAGCGCTCTTTCGAAGTCAACGAACTCGTCTGTCCCGCGGAGTGAACGCGCCCACCGATCAGCCCCACTCGGACCGCCGTCGTGTACGGCAGCGGGCTGAATGGCCGACGGTGATTCAGCGCGTACACAGAAGGTTGCGCGCGGACGCCCCCGGCGCCGATATCTTCGCCAGAGAGGAAACGAGGCTTCCGCCTCGAGTGTACGTTGTGCGGGTACCGCCGGAACGCGAAATGCGGCGCACTTCCTCTGCGGTTCTTCAAACGCCGGCTGACTGGGCGCGGAGAAGTGTCTCGGATGCGTTTCCCTTGGCTCGCGAATGTGTATCCGTTCTTAACACGAATTCCTTCGAGACGGTCTCGGAAGAGGCGGTGGTTCTTCTTGGCGATGTTCTGGTCGAACAAGAATGCGAGGTGCATAGCGAACGCCCAGATGCAGTGTGGTCCTTCGCTTTAGGGTAAAACCCGATAACACCCGCTCTTTGCACCGCGAACAAAACTTGTTCAAATCAGGTTAAATCCGATTTCTCCACGACCTTTGCCCTTTCGTAAAGAACAATAAGAAAGCAAGTAGTCAATATATATGCTATTATAATATTATTATTATACAAATATGGTATACACCTCCTTTTTGTTTTACGCACAACCGAAAGCTGGCATGCTCAAAAATATATTATGTTAAGCGCGATCCCGGCCTTGAGTGGATGAAGGCGTGTTGCTTTTTTAGTAGCCGCGTTTAAATGAATATGACAACGGCACATTGCATAGCGTTTCCGGCACGTCGAATAGATGTAAACGGCGGTGATGGGCTGGCAAGCGAATTAACGCAGCGCTGACGCTGCTCTACATGGCGAATGGCGTCGCTGTGAAGTTGAGAGTACCCAACTACGTTATACATTCAAAGAAGGGTGGCTGATTCGTCTAGTTGGTAACACATTACTGTTGCTGCAAAAGGGTAGACTATATAGGAACCAGTAAAACATTACGACAACAGACGAGGACTAAACGCCTGACAGCTATAGGTCTAGGATGGGCACAGAAATGTTCCCAATGCATATTATAATGAATGCTTCAAGAAGGGTTCCTATAAGTATAAGGAATAACATCGTCCCTCCTGCAAAGCATGTCCGTGTCCACTGCTATTTGTATTTTTTCCCCTTAGGTTAAATAGTGCAGAGAGCAAAGCAAAAATGTACTGCCAAACCCGTCTGTATTTGTTGTTTTTGTTAATGTTTCTTTTTTATGTATTAATATTGCCTGACAACGAGGACTTGCAGAGATGAGTTCGTCGTGTGATTTGCGAGCAGCTCTCTTTGTCCTTGCACGTACCTGTGAGCGCTTTCGATCGCTCGTTTAATTAGAACGTTCGTGTCCAAAGGGAAGTTGCCAGGAAAATGTCGAACTTCGGAATGCCAGACAAGAAAAAATGCCCCATTTCTGCTTGGCTTCATGCTGCCAGAGAACAAAACCCCCGATTTCTGCCACGTTTGCCTCTTTCAAATCATCACCCGATTTTAACGCCCCGAATTGCAGAAAATGTAAAACCCGAAAACTAAGAACTCTATAATATACGTCGCGTCACCCGCAGGTGGCCTTCCGAATATAGATCCCCGACAGAACAGCTAGACGATGCGTCAACACAAGGCCAACATAGGAACTGTCAACTTCGTTTGTCGTCTACGAAGATTGATCAGCCGTGAGGTGTCCTTACAGGAAAGCTTTATTTTACTCGAATCCAACCTGGGTGTACATCCCCTCCAACAGTTCGCATCGCGTCGAACGGCCCTTGCGGAGATCATACTGAGCGCGGTTCGGAGGAGAGGAACCTTCGACGTCTGCCAGAGATTGCGGTGACAAAGGACATTTTACACGCGGCATTTGATGCGGTGCACTACAGGCGGGACTGCTGACACCGAAGAAATCTGTCGGAGGCTTTAATCGAGAGCGCGGCTTTTTGTGACGGCCCTTATGACGCAGAGCACTCTAATAAGATGGGGATTTTCAAAACTGGGTTTCTGTGGCGTGCCAGCTATTTCGCGAGCGGGACCCCCTCGCCCTCTCTCTCTCTCTCTCTCTCTCTCTCTCTCTCTCTCTCTCTCCATATATATATATATATATATACATTGCAATAAGTGAAAGAGCCTGGAAATGCGTCTGTGAGTTATATTTTAATTTAACAGACATAGACCTATATATCAATCGCACATCGTGAACCATGGGAGGCTAACAAATTATTTGAATTTACGTCTATTTCTTAAAATTATATAACATCTCAAGATAATAAAGGGGGAAAAGGCACTCAGTGCCTGACAGACGTCCCTGATCCCGCCCAGTAGCAGTATAGTACAGCGCACGTAAGAAAACGCAGATTTGCTACAAACAATTTCAATAATTCAACAAAGCAGTGTACTTGGTGTTCAAGTCTACTGCACAAACGTATCGCTAGATAAGGTATTAGTATTGTTGAGGTTATCGCAACAAAGTACAATCAGCATAAATTGCGATATCTACAAGAAAAAAATAACAGCAGATGTGTGCGACTTTGGAGAATTACAACCAACAACCCAACTTCCAGCGAAGGTGTTTCTTTCGAGCAGTTGCAATAAAAGTTTCAGTTCCCTGTAAATATATGGACTGCTTTAGAAAGTTGCCCATAAACGACTGTTCTGTTTGAAACCTTAATTGGCCGCATGTAATGGTTTGGAGCACTCCTTGTTGGGGATATTCAAAAAGCCAGCAATCCATCAACACACGTGTCACTTCGCCGGAACGGTGTCCTCCCTCCATCGCCACACCCAATTTTCGCTAGATCGGATGAGTTCACAGTTCTCCCAGGTCAGCGGGATAAGTTCTGCTTTGTCCGTAAAACACATTCATATAGCTCCGGATTTCTTACATGCGTAATTTACTGCAAATCATAATTAGTCCCCTGACTTTGAAGTTTATCTACATGCTACCCATAACGCGCCCTTTATTTTCGATAAATATAAATAAAGTGCCTTATTTAGTTCACCGAGGACAACGCTGGAAACGTCTTATGACGCATGAAAATATATATGGAAATAACTACGGGTCAGTAATTATTTGCAACGCTTCTAACCGGACCACATACGTAATTATTTTGTCGTACACTGCACTTACCATGACCCCCATCCCCTTTCCACGAAATATAAACCTGCTGTAATCAACAGCTATGTCGGGAAACTGGGAAGCATAACTGATAGCGGCCATATCACACGCTCTAACACTTCAATAAGAATTTTTTTACGAGGTTGTGTTTGATGCAACCGTAGCTAACTTCGCACAGAAAGTTTCCATAGTGTACGACCAATTTTCCCTGAATTTGGTCCATAACTAGGACTACAAACGCCGCCAGGGCGTTTACAGCTCCGCCAATGCAGCGGTCTCAATGCTGCCCCGCTCGTTAGACACGCCCACAACATTCTACAGCACTTGCATGTGTAATTTATTGCGAAAGCCCCGATTACCCACCTATTTCGAACTTTACCTACACATCACCCATTAAAGGGACACTAAAGCGAAACAATAAATCAGTTTAGATTAATAAAGCATTGTTTGAGAACCCTGCAGGCAGTCATTTTAAAAAAATAGTTTGATTATTAGATGAGGAAATGAAGGTTCAAGTATCAGTATTTGAATTTCGCGCCGAAACCACAGCACCAGTACGTCAGCGTGACGTCAGGGATTCCAAAGTATGTTTTCGCATTTGGGCCGCGTTGGCTGAATAAAGGTTCCCGAAACTTGCCATGTTTAGTATTTGGTTCCTTTAGAACACAATGTAGTCAATCTGAGCCGCTATATATTATTAGTAGGCCCTAGAAGATGCCACCAAAATCCAAGACGTCACAGCCCCCAGGTGCGGGAACTTAAGTAGGCGTCGCCACCTGTATTTCGTTCTTGCGCTTTTTCTGGCTTAACAAACGTCCTATCGTTGTAAGAGCAGTATTTTTGGTGTTGTAGAACGGTAATTTACTGATGCGGAAGAAAGCATTTTTCACTTTAGTGTCCCTTTAAGTTGTCCTTACAGTCGCCAAACATAAAGAAGCTGCCTTCTTTAGCTCAGCAAGGACACCAGGCGAACCTAATAAATCGCGCATGAATAAGCAAAAAGAAAAAAAAATGGTTCAATAATTATTCATAACGCTTCTAAATAAGCAAGAAACGTTAAAATTTCGCAACACATTGCACTTAAAATGCTGTCTATTCCTTCAAAGTATAAAATTTCTGAAGCGCTGTGCCTCTTGGGACATTGGGAATATAATAATAAGAGCAGCATGATATTTGGATAATTGCTTAAGGTTTCTTTTAAAGCTGTATTATATCATCACGCATTTACCATCGTACATAAACTTTGCGCATTGTTAGCCCTATGTTCGCATTTTTTTTATCTCAGTTGTAGTTGTAATTATGCCAGCTCAGCAGTCTTAAGTTTTACGCCGCTCGTAAAACACAATAATAACGCTGTGTACCACTTGCATACGTATTCTTCTGGAAGAGGGACATAACCCACTCCTAGGACGCACGAAAACACATGAAAAAACGAGGCTTTAGTAATCTACAACACTTGCATTTAAAGCAGCAACGTGAAACGTGAACGTGAAAGTTTCGCAACGCATTGAGCTTAAAATTCTTCCTATTTTCACGGAATTTCAACTTCGTATCTCGAGCAGTTGTTTTAGGAGTCTGAGAAACACTTCGATTAGCGGCAGTATGACATCCTGGAACGCTCAAATGAGTAACTTTCTAGAAAGGCTGTAATGAACCTACACAGCATAAACCTTTATCGCTCGTTACTCAGAACATTGCTTTGTACTTGGAAGAAATATAAACACCGTGCCCCACAAAGTTTGCCGATGATACCGGTGGAAAACAACTAAATGCCGTGAACGACGCATAAAAAGTTGGAAAAGCGCGAGTATTCAGTAACTGTTTTCACGGAACAATAAGCAACCTACACAGTTCAATATTTCATTAGACGTTACCAAAAAGTGGCCCCCATTTCTTCAAAATACAAAATATCTGCTGCTTTTGCTCCTGCCAGGAAACAAGTGCGAGTGTAGCTCTTATTCAGAAACAGCATGAAAACGAAATCGGCAGAGTCAGAAGTGACAATGCCCTTAGGAAAAAAAAACTCATATCAGTGTTCTATTGGTATTGAAATGGCTCTGCGATTCGACCAATGTCATTTTCACGAACATAGCTACGATAAGTCGTGATTATACAATGAAATTATACAGTTATACCTGTAAGAGGTTTGAGTAGATGTTTGATGGTGATAACAGACTGAGACGGCAAAGCTATGTGGACTATCTCTGGACAGATATTCAATAGTAACAGCATTTGGTAATCCAATGATACCACCCCGTAAGGCACACGAATCTTTGGGCGCGGCTGTTTATAATACGTTATCCGGACCTCTCCCCTCGCACGCAGATTAAATATAGCAAGCTGATTCTGTTTTCAAATACGGTTAGGCGGTCCCCCAAAAAACTGAGCATAGCGCAAGCTGAAATTTGCATGGGACGAAACTACCCAGTGTTGTGCCACACTGCGTGCCTATCATCAAGGCAACGGGCGCTCCCCCCCCAATCAAAAGTTCAACGAAACAGCCGGCCAATTTCCGTGGGTCGAACTGAGGAGTCCGATGGCGCGTCGCATCGAGACTTCTACCGCGACGAAAGAAAAATGCGACGAGGGTGTCGCCAGCACTCGCCCCGCCTCGTTCCTGCCGACGACGGGTCGAGGCAGATCAACACCCTCTAGAGGGCAGATCCGGCCGATTGTTAGAAGAGAGAGTCGCCACCAGCCCCACCGTAGGTCCGGTGCGCTCTCACCGCTACATGTACGCTGTTTCTGCTATATCTGTGCATATTGTATAAAACTCTTTGTTCCCTCTTCGTCTGCTCCAAGCGTCCGTCTCTCGTCCTCAACCCCGTAGTCACAGCGCCGGGCTTCCTCCGCACTGCGAGCGTGTGTGGCGAATCCCGCGCGTCGTCCGCTACAGCGCGTCCCGAGAAGGCGCGAGAGACAATATTCCCTGCCCAAGCGAGGGGTACGTAGTAAAAAAAAAAAAAAAAAAAAAAAGAGCATTACTTATGGGGTCACTCTAATAAGAAAGAGAATTTAGCTTCAGCTGGATTTTCCAGCGTGCAGCCGAAAGCGCCCGCTTACATAAGTGTGTGTGCGGGGGGAGGGGGGTGCGAATAGCATACTTTGCACCCCCCCCCCCCTCTCGGTAAATACGACTATGCTGTGTTTGCTTCCGCACACAACTCGGGAGACCTTAGCTGATGCATTATACTAGTGGCTTGTCGTCACCAACTGCCACAGCTGCATTATTAGAGAGAGCTAGAGCAGGCTGGAGTATACATAGGCTTGTGCACGTTAAAGGGACACTATAGGCAAATATTAAGTTAAGCTGAAGTGATAGGTTAGTGCTCGAGAATCTCTAAGAGGTCAACATTATAACGAACAGGACCTTTATAATCGAGAAATCGAGGTAAATGGAGTACATGATTAGAGACACCCCCCGGGGCATTCAAGTACTTGCCCGATGACGAAAGCACTGCTCAGTTAAATTCTGTCACTAGTTGCACTCGTTGCAAAAGACAACCTTGTATTGTATCATAAGACGAAATAAAATGCTTCTTGTCCAGTTATATTTCATTTTTAGAAACAAAAAATAAGTTATTGAGATTACCCTTGGCAACAACGCGGGCGGTCGAAACGTTTCGTTTTCGCTCGACTCTGCGCCGCCCACGCTTTCGCGTTTCAGTAGTTTCGTTATCGCATAGCGCTGCGCTGGTTTCGCTGGGTCGCATTACTCGCACAACTACAAGTAATAGAGAATTCAACTTCCATGTGATGTCTCAGGATGCCCGAACTGTCTACGCCCCTGGACCAAACAACAGCTGCAGCGGCGAATCCACCGCTCTCTCTTGGCTCGGTATACTGCCGTCTGTCGGGTGCCGTCACCGACGGCAGCAAAGAGTGGCGATGGCGTATGCAACGTCACCACACCCTTTGACAAGACGTTCATTCGAGGGATCGCCAGCCGATTTTGCGCAGGCGCGAGTAAGAGCGGGCGCGAGACAGAAAATTTGGAGGGTTTTGCTCCTTGAATATATGACTCTGCCTAGGCACTACGGAGGAGGTTTCTTAGCGCAGGCCGTTGCCCCTGTCGTGCCGGCATTGCGGAGTGCGGTCGAGTTTGTTTACGCTCAGACGCTGGCTGCCGGCGCGGTAAAATAGGCCAACCAGCAGGCACTGGCGCCCGATTTGGCGACCGCTGCCCCTCTACTACGGCCCCTAAAAAAATTAAATTATGGGGTTTTACGTGCCAAAACCACTTTCTGATTATGAGGCACGCCGTAGTGGAGGACTCCGGAAATTTCGACCACCTGGGGTTCTTTAACGTGCACCTAAATCTAAGTACACGGGTGTTTTCGCATTTCGCCCCCATCGAAATGCGGCCGCCGTGGCCGGCATTCGATCCCGCGACCTCGTGCTCAGCAGCCTAACACCATAGCCACTGAGCAACCGCAGCGGGTGCTACGGCCCCTACTGCTCCCCCGGAAAAGTCAGTAATGTTTTTTTTTTTTTTTTTTTTAAGGTATACAGCGCCGTGAGAAGCAAGAAAGGTTTAATCCGGCATCTCAGCACCAGCGCCGCAGGCGCGAGAAAGTCTGCCCGACGTACCTTCAGAGGCAAAGTTCTGACTGGTGCTGCAGAAGTCGTGGGACGTGGTAATGCTGAACTTAGCGTCACAAGCTGGGGGCTGGACGTAATTATATTTATTCAATCGTGCTTTTTACTAATTGTAACAACGTGTCATTATTTCGCATTATTGGCGGCGCCTCCAGGACACGAAAGCGGCGACGGGGACACCAAAGCAAGAATCCGGACTGGTCCGTGGGTTGGGGCTCGCAGAGGCCTGCGCCGCCTGCTTTATGGGGGCGAGGACTTACGGAGTCGCCATCTGTCAAAAGCGCCTCCCTTGCGCAGTATGAGGGATAACGCGGCGTGCTCCTCACATATGTTTGGCTTACGGCGCTCAATAAAAACATCACGCGACAGCCCTCCTGGATAGTTTCGTAAGTACTCTCAAAACGAGGGAAGCTTTTTACCGTCAAAATAATAATCTTGGGCAAACTGAAAGCACAGAATCGTTTACAGACACTATCTCTTTATCGAATACGTACAGTGAACGCCACTGCGCGCGGTCGCCGCAATGGAGTCTCCCGAACCGGCTTCTTGTGTGAAAGGTAGGCATACGCTGAGCGTAAACTATGTGAAATATGTTCTTATAGTGGGCTGTCTGTATAACCGAATGGAGCATAACAGAATGAAACCTCAATGCAGCGATCGCACGGGTTCGCAGCGACCGCATGCATGTCTGCATAAATGACCGCGCACAATGTTTTGCTTTCGCTGCGAGCGCGTTTTCGCACCGTGCCGTGAGCTGTATAGACTGCAGAATATGAGCATTTGACAGCACACAAGCAAGCATTGTTGCCCGGACGCTATCAGAGCTATTCAAATTTAATTTCATTATAAAGGCTTCGACGCCTACGGCGACTGTGATGTGCCGTCGCGACGTTTCAATCTTCTTTTTTTTTTCTAAATTCTTGGACATTTCCATGTGATCATTTCTCAAGTTGCGCCGCACTGTATGTTTGTCGCTCTTCTCAGCGTGCAATTTCCCGCTACTTTTTTGTGTGTAATCCAGTACATTATTTCATAACACAAACATGACCATGTGTCATACCATTCTTTAAATGTGCTTCTTACCGCTCCCTTTCCATTCCAGTGAACTTGCCAGAACCTAGCATCAACAAGTTCATAGACCTAATAAAGCGTCATGACATAAGCTGGGCAGCGGGCGAGCGTCTCCGTGCGCGTTTTCTGCTACTCACCGAACCTAGCAGTCCCGACGCCGTATCAGAAATCTTCCTCGCGTCTGTGCTTGCTGCATAACCGAGTTGTATCCGATGGCTGTTTGCCGGTTCTCAGTTTCGTGAGATAAGGTTCACGCAGCTTCTTGTCCCGCGGCTACGTGTGAATAAGGCTGACACCAGGCTTCGTTGCGTACGTCCGGCACTACGGCACCGAGTAGTAGCCTACCATCCGGCACGCCTCCAAAAGCAGCCACTACCTATTAGAGTACTTTCAAGTGCAGTCAAGCCCATACCCAAGGCGGGAAAAGCTCACCACTTAATCAGAACCGCAGCGCAGGTGGGACTTAAAAACTTTCGTTTTCAGTTCGCTTCGACGCATCCAAAGCAGCCGACGCGGCCGCTATGTCCACGTGATCCCTCATGCCACGTCACGCCGACGGTGGCCCAGCTTTTCCAGTGGTGGAGCTCGCCCCCAATAATCTCAGGTGCTCTCCTGAGGCCTCCGTTTGCCGGTTACATGTGCCCTCCTGGAGCAGTGCTTGTAAAAAATCCAATATATCGTCGCGACGAGAAAAGCGACCCGCGACTTATACAACACCAGTGAGAACCTTGCCCCTTAGACACAGCGATCGCCAAATGGGGCATCCGTGCCCACTGCCTCACCACGTGGGCAGCCGGCGTCGAAGCGTAAACAAACTCGACCCCACTCCGCAATGCCGGCATGTCTAGGGGACAAACGCATACAACACGCGCTAAGAAACCTCCTCCGTAGTGCCTAAGCAGAGTCATATACTATGCAAAGAGCAAAAGCCCCCAGCTTTTCTCTCTTGCGCCCGCTCTTGCTCGCGCCTGCCCACAAACGGCTGGCGATCCCTCAAATGAACGTCTCGTCGTCACCACTCCCCCGGTTGTATGTCGGCAGATTTTAATTTCGAAAACGGTATAGGGACCCTTCAGATGTAATTTTCTCGGAAGTTAAGTCCTTTCTTGGCACGAAAGAAGCGTTGCGAGATTTCTGGAATGGTATTTAAACAGTCCACGCCGACTTAGTATTTGCCTTTAGTGTCCCTTTAATTGCAATATGAGTGTTCAGTGCAACTGGTCTTGTACGCTTGAACAAAGCCAGCGCGTCGATCTAGGGGCTCCCTGGAATCTATATCAGGGGCGTAGCCGGGGGATGGGGGACGCACCTCCTCTCCCCCAATTTCCCGGCCGGCCAAGTGCGAGCCCTCCTTGCTACGCCACTGAGGCTGCGCGCGAAGGACAGCATGCAGGCGCGATGAGAGGTGCAGCCGACATGGCGGCACCGTCCGACGAGAGGCAAGATTAAAAGACCACCGACCTCCCTGAAGTTGATGGTGCCGTCGTAGTCCTCGTCCACCTGGCGGATCATCTCCTTGAGCGCCAGGTGGGTCTGCGGGGCGCCCAGGATCTCCATCATGCGCTTCAGCTCCTCGAAGTCCAGCACATGGTCGCCGTTCAGGTCGAACCTGCGGGCGCACGGACGAGCACATCGACTCGACGTTAGTCGAGGTCATTCTAAGGTTATCTGCGCATACTGCCATTATTGGAGGCAATGGGGCACGAACAAATCATCCACATATTTTGACGAAATTGCGTAACGATGAGTTAGTGGCTTGGGAGGAAGTAAACGTCAGTCGTGAAATACAGCCCCAAATTTCACCATCAATGAGAAAGCAATGTGCGTGTACAAAGAACGTAACTTTGTGCTTTACAAAGAAAGACTGCGTTATCCATCGTGTTCGCCAATTATTCTGAAAACTTAAGGACCACTAATATATTCAACAAAAGGAGAAGAGTTGGGAAAGCTCAGTGTTTTAATATCATTTCTGTATTATTTTTATTCTTTAGAGTGTTGGTGACAGGTATGCGGCGAAAAAAAAATTTACCGCTCTGGGTTCTACGAGATACAAAAAATAATTAGAACAATTCCGAATCGTGCAGAACAAGACAAACTTTCTGGTCTTCCTTACGCTTCTGCGGCTGTTCATTCACAGGGGCTTTGGGAAAATGCCTGAAGCTCAACAATTCCTGACTCAACAAACACCCCACGAAGAAATATTTACCTAATTCCTGAAGAGTTCTACGCACCGCTGCGTACACCGCTGCGCATCCAAAGATCCAGATTGTTTTGCGTTTTTTTTTTTCCTTCGCGACTTTCACGTTTCGATCGCTATACTTATCGGCTATATCGCACGCGCGACATAGCCGACCTTCCAGCTTAACGAGCGTCGGCGGCGCCTTCGTGCTCCGCCGCCAATAACCGCGCGCCGATCGCCACCGTCGAACTCCGACGCGTTCACTTGCGTTCAGCAGAGAGAGCAGTTTCCGACGCCGTCTACCTACGTGCCTCGGAGCGGAGCGGTTCGCCGAATGTGCCGATCGGCACAACAAAGAGGCGAACACGGCGGCCGTCGGCTGGCCCCCGTGATGCCCAGACGATCGGCAGCACGACGCTGCTTGCGCGTGTCTCCTCGGCAGTTTCGAGCTATATCCGCCCGCACACTTTCGGCGAAATACATCGGTGCCCCGCGCGTATGATCGTGGCCCCCGAGATCACACCGGCGCATCTATAGGCCACAGTTCGACACAAGCTTCACATAATTGTGCAGTGATAAGAGTGCAAACGTCGAAACCGTCAAGTGCGACGTCAATCCCAGTACCAGCGAGATGGAGAGTCCAGCGAGTCTCCTCGCTGGCACAGCCGGCATGCAGTCCACTGGAGGTGGACACGCAGCCGCGGGACATTTGACACCAAGGCCTTCCGTGTCGCTTGCCGCACGCAGTCACGGTGGGAGAAACGTGCTTGAATGGCAACGAGAGATGCCGCGCCGCCTGCTGGAGCACCGATATATCGCTGATCGAATTGCGCGCAGGGCATTCCCGTTCTCCCCGACAGCTGCGGAGAGCAGTTTCTGGCTATTCACATATCACGCGCAGCAACAACAGCGATGGGTCACGTTCTTTTCGCGCTGATCAGTCCTACATCACGTTTCCTCACAAGGCCAGCATGCCGCTAATTGCTTAGAATTCCAAGTATTCTCTGTATACGTGTGGGTGTGCCTCATACCGTCCCTGTTCAAGGCACATGGTAAATTTCAGGTGGTATACATTCCTAACGATTCCCTTGAGTGCCAAATTCATGGCTTTCTTCTACCGCGAATTGCTGTAACGTGCAAAACAACCTTTTTGTCTAGTACATAATTGGGCAGTTTTTAGCTGAGATACCGTTGAGGTGAGCGACGACAGCTTCAAAAAAAGTTTGAGTATCGGATGGTTCGTTGGACATAATTAAACAGCGTGAAAGTAGAACTTGTACACAATAAAAAAGAAGGAATGAAGCACGGAGCTGTACTAATGTGGGATCCGAGGGGCCCGAGCTCACTCTAGAGTTCTCCGGAAAGGGGGGGGGGGGGGGGGCGGAGCCACTACTTGCGATGCCGAAGCTTACCTCCCCCCCACCTAACGAGTCACTGGCAGAGTTTTCTCACCCACATTGTTTGAGGTTACTTTTGACTTGCCTCGACCTTTTCACTAAATTTTCTTGTGGCTAATAGCTTACTGCATCATTGTTGGCGCGGACGTGCATGTATTTTAATTCATACTTTGATTTACTTCTGCAAACCCTGACAGTATAGAGAACAAGCGCATTAAATGTACCAGCGGCGGCTGCCTCATCCGTTTTTTGTCACTTCAACATTGTTTTAAATTTCTACTGTAAACACCATGCACATACACACCACATTTAAATATATACACAGGACAATGTTTTTCATGTTTTTTAAAGAAAAGGAGCCAGTCAATTAACAATCGTTTACTAAAGGTATGGATAGCTTATGCGTAGAGGAAGAATATGTTGTTGTACGTTCACCTCGCTTCAATATGCTTTGCGTGCTTTTTGGCCCTGAAGAAAACCTGTAGACTTTAGTGACCCCTTCGGCAGAGTCTTTTAACAACGGCGTGTGAAATGCACGTGAATGATATGTGTCACGGTATCGCTTCTCTTTCCAGTAAGCAAAGCTAGAGACTCATAAAAAAAAAAAAAACACTTCTAATAATTTACAACATTTATTAGGGATAGAAAAATCGTCACTTGCATGCAGAGGTCATAAATATATGCAGGGTGTCCCAATTAACTATCATTCACCAAGATTAAAAAAAAAAAAATACACTGCGTTATTCGAAGAAAAGCTAGTGGGTATTGTTTCCAGTACAGCGGAATAGCTGCCAGTAATTTTTTAGTTACTGAAATTTAATTAGATAGTTGTGATTAACTATCTAACTCGAGACGTACTATCATAATTACCAAAGTGTCAATAAGGCATTTGTAGGCACAGCCAAGGGACATTTAACTGCGATATTTTTAGCGACGTATACTAATTTTTTCCGACTGATAAATAAACCCTGCGAGATATGGCGAATATCACGTGACTGTACTCCCACCTGCATCATAAAGTAGCGCCCTCGAACAGGCTCCTTCTGAGTTAGCCAGAACGAAATGAAGGAAATAAAGAAAGAAATATCCGCCCAAGCACTCCGTACAGATGGTTAAAGGGACACTAAATGTTAATATTGAGTCAACATGGACTGGTGAAATACCATCCCAGAAATCTCGAAACGCTTGTTTCCTGCGAAGAAGAGCCTTATTCTAAGAGAAAATGCGTTCTGAAGCGTCCGCGTACCTCTAGCGCAGTTCAAATCGCCCGCCCTCCGATCGAGAATTGGTGACGTCATAGTCTCATAGAGACGTTGCGCCGTCTGGGAGTAAAACGGCGCCCGCAGACGGCGCTACGGCTTTTCTGCGCAAAACGCAAACGCGCGGCCAGAGACAGAGCAGACAGCAGCGCGAAAGCAGAACTGTGGTGGCTAGCGGAAGGCAAAGCGCGCGACGATAAGCTGGCTCCTTATTTTATGACCGCAACTTTGACGCTCGTTGCAATGGACGACCCTGACAACGACACATTGGCTCGCGATGCTGAGCTCGACTTCAGCGATTTAAGCACTAATGAACATGACCTGCTGCTGAGGGCTTGCGCTGCCGGCGTCGTTGCGTACTACTACGACGGCAACTGTATGTCATGGCTGTACGTATTCGCACATTTGTAGCTTTTCCTTCGTTAAAACCAAATGCCGCACTCACCGCCCCGTCTTCGACCTGCAGTTGTTGTTGCGGTTCGGAGAATGCAGGCAAGACCGACGGAACGTGCAGCGCTACGGGAAAGCATTGCTTTGAAAGGCACTCCACACGAGTTCAGTAAGTCGGCGTTGAACTCGCAATCCTCTGGACGAAAGGGCAGCGAGCACACTATGCGATTTTTCGGCTCTTTGCCAACGCGCTGTGGCAGATGTACGGCACTTAACCACTTCGAACGGAGAGGCTCACTCGCTGACACACACTGATAAGCAACGTTGGATGGATTCGACGCTGCAACTGCCCTTGGCCAAGTTTCGCAGACCGTTCGCGCATCCCACGACTTCAGATGGACGTGGCATTCTCGCTGCTTGTTCCAAATGCAAGTTTCACGAGCCAGCATAACCAGCGCAGCACGACGCGATAACGTAACAACTGAAACTCCAAAGCGCGCGCGGCGCAGAGTCGAGCGTGCAGAGTAACGTCAAAATGTTATTTTTTTTCTTAGGATCGAACACAAGCAGACAGGTAGCATTTTCTTCCATCTTATAACCTAATAAAATGATCTTTTTAATACGAGTAGTTTAGTACTAGTGACATAAATTATGATGAGGAGTGCCTTCGTCATCGGGCTATTACCGGAATGTCGCTGGGGGGTCTCAAATCGTGTCATGCATTTACCTCAATTTCTTGGTTACTAAAGGTCAGTTCGCGATTAGATTGACGCCTTAGACGTTCTCGAGCATTGCTTTATCACTTTAACTTGACTTCATAGTAACCTTTAGTGTCCCTTTAACCAGCGAAGCTGAAACGTGTGGCCCCGGTGTTTCATCATCATCTTAACCATCATCATCATCATCAGCCTGGTTACGCCCACTGCAGGGCAAAGGCCTCTCCCATACTTCTCCAACTACTTCGGTCATGTATTAATTGTGGCCATGTTGTCCCTGCAAACTTCTTAATCTCATCCGCTGTTGCGTACTCCAGGATATACGTATCGTACTGCTGGCGAGTTGTAGCGGCGCCTGCTTATCGAAGCTCGACCGACGTTACTTATTGGGTAGCGTGGCGTTGTCGGCGGGCTGCAGGCATCCGGTAGACCATGGCGACCAAGCAAGGGCGAGACGATTTCTAGTGCGAAACTTGCACGGTTTATTCAAAGGTAGATGAAAGATGATGAGAAGAGCATGAAGTGATCAAAAGTACATTTCGGAGCCCCTTAAATAGGCTCTCTACAATCGTGGGCGGGATCTCGCTTCCGTCGACGTCACGTGACCGGCACAGGAAGAGGGCCCCTCCTCCTCTGGTTATACCGAGCCTGCTGATTGGAAGAGGTCGTCCCGCCTCCTGGAATTGTAGACGCCTGTCCGCATCTTCTGCGCGTTGCGGGTTCGTGGAAGTTCTCCTCTAGGTCCAATTCGGGAAAAGAGTCTCTCTAAACTCGCACACCCACACACACATACACACACAAAAGAGGCCTGTACGGTACGGGGCTTCCGGCAGACAGGCAGGCACTCGAAATGGTCATGGCGAATTAGAAAGCCACGCTTCATTTCGACGAGGCCTGGTGGAAGAAGGTCGGGCGAGAGAAAGTTCTTTCTGCACGTGGAACGGGACGCCAACAATAGCAGGCGAAGTCACGCCTCATTTCGACGAGGCAGGGTGAGATGGTCGGTTGAAATTCCTTTCAACACGTGGTGCCAGACGCCAACCCTAACACCGCCCACCTAACTTTCTGCCGCCCCCTGCTATACGGTTCCCTTCCCTTGGAATCCAGTCCGTAACCCTTAATGACTATCGGTTATCTTCCCTCCTCATTACATGTCCTGCCCATGCCCATTTCTTTTTCTTGATTTCAACTAAGATGTCATTAACTCGCGTTTGTTCCCTTACCCAATCTGCTCTTTTCTTATCCTTTAACGTTATACCCATCATGCTTCTTTCCATAGCTCGTTGCGTCGTCCTCAATTTAAGTAGAACCCTTTTCATAAGCCTCCAGGTTTCTGCCCCGTAGGTGAGTGCTGGTAAGACAGCTATTATACACTTTTCTCTTGGGCGATAATGGCAACCTGCTGTTCATGATCTGAGAATGCTTGCCAAACGCACCCCAGCCCATTCTTATTCTGATTATTTCAGTCTCATGATCCGGATCCGCGGTCACTACCTGGTAGATGCATTCCCTTACCACTTCAAGTGCCTCGCTAGCTATCGTAAACGGCTGTTCTCTTCCGAGACTGTTAAACATTACTTTAGTTTTCTGCAGATTAATTTTTAGACCCACCTTTCTGTTTTGCCTCTCCAGGTCAGTCAGCATGCATTGCAATTGGTCCCCTGAGTTACTAAGCAAGGCATTCTCATCAGCGAATCGCAATTCACTAAGGTATTCTCCATTAACCATTATCCCCAATTCTTCCCAATTCAGGTCTCTGAATACCTCCTGTAAGCATGCTGTGAATAGCATTGGAGAGATCGTATCTCCCTGCCTGACGCCTTTCTTTATTGGGATTTTGTTGCTTTCTTTATGGAGGACTACGGTGGCTGTGGAGCCGCTATAAATATCTTTCAGTATTTTTACATACCGCTCGTCTACACCCTGATCCGCAATGCCTCCATGACTGCTGAAGTTTCGACTGAATCAAACGCTTTCTCGTAATCAATGAAAGCTATATATAAAGGTTGGTTATATTCCGCACATTTTTCTATCACCTGATTGATAGTGTGAATATGGTCTATTGTTGAGTAGCCTTAACGGAATCCTGCCTGGTCCTTTGGTTGACAGAAGTCCAAGGTGTTCCTGATTCTATTTGCGATTACCTTAGTAAATACTTTGTAGGCAACGGACAGTAAGCTGATCGGTCTATAATTTTTCAAGTCTTTGGCGTCCACTTTCTTAAGGATTAGGATTATGTTAGCGTTCTTCCAAGATTCCTGTACGCTCGAAGTCATGAGGCATTGCGTATACAGGGTGGCCAGTTTCTCTAAAACAATCTGCCCACCATTCTTCAACAAATATGCTGTTACCTGATCCTCCCCAGCTGCCTTCTACCTTTGCATAGCTCCCAAGGCTTTCTTTACTTCTTCTGGCGTTACTTGTGGGATTTAAAATTCCTCTAGACTATTCTCTCTTCCGTTATCGTCGTGGGTGCCACTGGTACTGTATAAATTTCTAGAGAACTCCTCAGCTACTTGAACTATCTTATCCATATTAGTAATGATATTGCCGGCTTTGTCTCTTAACGCATGCATCTGATCCTTGCCTATTCCTAGTTTCTTCTTCACTGTTTTTGGGCCTCCTCCGTTCCTGAGAGCATGTTCAATTCTATCCATATTATACTTCCTTATGTCAGCTGTCTTACGCTTATTCATTAACTTGGAGACTTGTGCCAGTTCTATTCTAGCTGTAGGGTTAGAGGCTTTTATACATTGACGTTTCTTGATCAGATCTTTCGTCTCCTGCGATAGCTTACTGGTGTCCTGTCTAACGGAGTTACCACCGACTTCTATTGCACACTCCTTAATGATGTCCATAAGATTGCCATTTATTGCTTCAACACTAAGGTCCTCTTCCTGAGTTAAAGCCGAATACCTGTTCTGTAGCTTGATCGGTAATACCTCTGTTTTCCCTCTTACCGCTAACTCATTGATCGGCTTCTTATGCACCAGTTTCTTCCGTTCCCTCCTCAAGTCTAGGCTAATTCGAGTTCTTACCATCCTATGGTCACTGCAGTGCACCTTGCCGAGCACTTCCACATCCTGTATGATGACAGGGTTAGCGCAGAGTATAACGTCTATTTCATTTCTAGTCTCTCCACGTCCACTTTCGGCTATGCCGCTTGCGGAAGAAGGTATTAATTATCCGCATATTATTCTGTTCGGCAAACTCCGCTAATAACTCTCCCCTGCTATTCCTAGAGCGTATTCCACCACTGACTTGTCTCCAGCCTGCTTCTTGCCTACCCTGGCATTGAAGTCGCCCATCAGTATAGCGTATTTTGTTTTGACTTTACCCATCGCTGATTCCACGTCTTCATAGAAGCTTTCGACTTCCTGGTCATCATGACTGGGTGTAGGGGCGTCATGATGACCAGGAAGTCGAAAGCTTCTACGAAGACGTCTTTATGACTAGGTTAATGCTGACGGTTCATTCAACGACGGCTTGATAGGCTGCCGGATCTTCAGTACGCAGTTGCTGCTTGCGCTCGGCTGCACGAGCCTGTTTTTGTCCCGGGCTGCAGCATCGGGACAGCGTAGACGTGCTCGTTCCCGGTTCTGCTCGCGGCGTTGCTGATCGAAATCTGCCTGCTCCTCAGGAGTGCGTATGACGCGTGGCCTATCCATTTCAAAGCCTGAGAGAAACTGCTGCGTGCTTGCTCGCAGCAAATCGCGCGCCTCTCTTTCGCTTTTTTCATGCATTCGCATGGGGTTGCGCCGGAGGAGTTTTCGGCGTACAGGCGACAGACGGAGGGACGGAGGAATCGGCTAGCCACATGCAGCTTCGCTGTAAAACATCGTGATCGAGCTAGTGCCTTAGGTGCCGCGCCTCGGCCGAAGTAACACGTCGCATTTGGTGTTACTTGGAAACAAGCTGTGATAACTGTTTTCTTGGCGTAGATAAAGTGCACGGATGGTTCATTTTTTTTTTGCCACAGAACCTATCACCACAAAAGGGGATAGACAACGTTAGTGAAAATGTTTAAATGGGCGTTTTGTTTCGCCCTTGACGCCATGTCATTCTCTAATGAGCAGAAGGTAAACATGATCCTTTCCACGATCCTTTCCTTTGGGATCTGCAAATGGCAACCAGAGGAAGGGCGCAAACTTATATCAGTCACGAAAGTATGGCGGTAGACCAAACGCGTCGACTATCATCAGAAATGATGAAAACCTGAGACAAACCGTTCAGCTTCAAGAACCAGCGGCGGAGGACTCCATCTTTGAGTCCTAGCCTACGCACGGATGTTCTAGCAGTTATGGTCTCAAACCCTCATGCTAGCGTGCGGGACGTGGCCGCCCAGGTACCAATTTCCAGGTAATCAGTTTGGTGGATTCTAAACGACGGCCTTTCACCCGTACCACGTTAACCAGCACCAATGCTTAGAAGGCAGGCACCTCTACGTAGAATCGTCTAGATTTCTCGAATTCGGTCCTCACGAAAGCCGATGAGCCATAGGACTTTTTGAGCAACATCATGTGCACAGATGAAGCCAACTTTTGCAGAAACGCATAGGCAAACTTGAACACTGCACACTGTTGGGGGGACTTCAATCTACATTGGGTAAAGCGCAATCGGCACCAGTACCAGTGGTCGCTGAATGTGTGGCTCGGAATTTACGCCGTTGCTATATAATCGGCCCCATCTTCTTCGATCACACACTGACTGGACAGCGTTACGTAAAGGAAATCCTTGAAGGAGTGGTGGATGAGTTTCTCAGCGAAGTCCCGCTGTCACGTCTTCCACTTCTGTTTTATCGGCAATATGGGGCACCAGCACACAGCAGCAGCCAAGCACGAAACCGCCTGGATGCGACTTTTCATGCGCAATAGATTGGAAGGCACGAGCCTGTAAATTGGCTGGCTATAGGTCACCTGACCCCTTTCCACTCGATTTCTTTCTTTGGGGTTATGCGAGATCGTGCTTACATGATTGAGACGGACATCAGATTAGCTCAAGACAAGTATAACGGACGTTTGCCGTAGAATTCCAGCGTCGGTCATCAAGAAAGCCGCTGAAGATGTGATAAAGCGGGCTCAGTACTGCGTATACCTGCAAAAGGAGACCTATTCGAACACGTCCTCGCCTCGCTCTAGGCTGGAGTTGAACGGAGCTTACGAATTCATAGATGGTAAGGGTGCACTGAAACCTAATACAGATATATATATATATATATATATATATATATATATATATATATATATATATATATATATATATATATATTGTGTGTGCAGGCGTCCCGATTGCCAATGCGGCTCATTCAGAAGTGGTTATTTACTTTCTTGAACGCGTCGGTTCTGCCTTTTCTCATCACGTGCACGGGTGGCTTCCCGATCTGTTTATTTCGCTTTTATTTTATGCCATGAACCTGTTTTTGCAGAACGTGTAAACTCTCATGAAAACTAAAACCGTCACTTTAATTTGGCTTTGGTCCGAAGCAAGTTTCTGGCCCAAAATACAGTTTCGCGCGTACTCTTTCGATGTGGTGCGAGCAGAGCCGGGATCTTGAAATATTCTACGCCTATTACGTTGCTTTTCGCATTTCGTGCATGGTAAGAGCGGCGCTTCGGCCGCGTTTCCAAGGGGCTTTTGTTATCAATGTGATCAGTCAGTCTTGAGAGACGGATAACAAGTGTGACGTAGAAATGAGAGGAAGCAATAGCTGGGAAGCCGCGAAACCTGCCGCTATAGTGCTCCTTCCGTACCGTTATCAAGGTGATACGCTGTCTCTTCGGGTTTGCAACAGGCAATGTAGTTACTTTCAATCAGCTCGTTTGAGGGCACTACATTATGATGCCGGTAGGAGCGCAGCCATGCGATATTTTTCATATTTCGTGAGGTTTGTTTGTCAGTCGGATAAAATTGCACGCAATTAGTACGTCGCTGAAAGAACAGATGTCATTTGGGGGCTCCTGGGGGTGCTTACAAACGCCTCATTGACACTTTGATAATTAGGACAGTACTTCTAGAATTAGATCATTAATTGCAATCGTCGAATTACATTTCATGAACGAAAGAATAACTGGTGGCTACTCCACTGTACTCGAAATAATATGCAGTAGGTTTTCTTCGAGTAACGCAACTGCTCTTTTTTTAAGTCTTGGTGCATGATAGTTGGGGCACCCTGCATAATTCACTCAGTAACCGAAATGAGGCCAAGCAGGATTCACTCGAAATCAGAATCAACAGCAGTCATGCACAGGAGTGCTTATACTCGAACTCACAGAAACCGAAAAGAAAAAGTAAGAGAGAGGCTGCAGTTTCGGCAGAGCAGTATTCGTGATAGCGCAGCACACGACGATTAACGAGAGAAGATTACACCACCGAGAGAGGCGGTGGGAGAGGACTCAGGCTACTATACTATGAGGTCTGGTAAATTCTCATATCAGGCCGTCACTTCAGTGAACAATACTTCGAGGCCACACGAAGTTTCTTCACGTGCAATATATATATATATATATATATATATATATTGTTGCGTGTGGAAAGACACAGACACAAGAGGCTATTTACAGGCTATTTACACTGGAGCCAGGCCGACACTCGCTCGCGCCAAGCGCACCGACCAACTTCATCGCGTCGTTCTCGCGGCGGCTCGTTTCTTGAGCTTCGCTCGATGATATCGTAATAATAATAATATATATATATATATATATATATATATATATATATATACATATATAGCTGGTCGCCAGCCCCCCCCCCCCCCCCCCCCCCCCCGGAAAAATGAAAACCTTCCGCCTATGCCTCAAGCACTCGCACGCAACAACGAGTACAGAAGTATGGACGGGTCCCAGAGCGGCGGGTGGACTATACGAGCGAGACACCATATAAGGCGCACGGCCACCTCGAGTTGGTAATTCCTCGGAGTATTCCTGGGGTGCTCTCGTCTTCGGTCCCCGACGGAATAGAGCCGCCGGTGCCGAGTACCGGACAAGAACGTTGTTACTGCGTGGTGATATATTCCCTGCAGTTCTGCTCTACGCAAGTTAAGCGAACAAGCATCAACCGATGGTGCAACGAGAATTCCTTTCTCTCACCGCGTTACCCGAAGTGTGCAGAGGAGGCGTCGCGCCCTTGTTCGTGCCGTCGTTAGTGCAGGTACGGTTGTGTTGAGTCTCGGTCGGCGGCGGCGACGCGGGGCGAATGCGCGGCGCCCGGGTCAGCTGTCAGCGGCGCCTCTTTCGGGGATGTAGGCCGCCGGGACTCGAATGACGCGCTCTCGAAGCGGCTCTGTCAGCCGGCCCACTGCGAATGCGGGCCACGCCGGTGCGACGGACGATCGCCCTCGTCTCCGGGGGTTTCTGACGCGACGAGTCGGTCAAGCCTTCGCGGAAAGCTTTCGTTCCCCGTGCGAAGGCAGTTCTTCGAAACCAACAGCGGCAGGTCATTTCTCATTTAGTCAGGTTAGGCTCGATCCTCACGGATAGTGCGCAGAAAATATCACGATGAAGCATGTGCAACATGGGAAATATCTTTGTCCGTCTTAATGCTGTCAACTAGCAACTAACACCCCTCCCCCTTCTCCCGTCAACACTGACGACAGTGACGTACGTAACATTTTTTTTTTGTCAGCCATGTGCTCGTGCTGTTTGCCATGATGATATAGCAAACATGAGTAAGACAATGTGCAATGTGATCGCAAACTAATGGCGTTTTTCACTGGTCGATTCGGAGCAGGATTTCTTGTTCCGTGGCAACGAATCTGAATTTCACTGATCGATCTGGAGCTGGTTCGCGCTTTCCGCTGCAGGTCGTGCGGATCAACTCGCTCCACGCCGGGTCGCTCTCACTTGCTCCGCCATCGAGGCGCGGATTCGGGCGGAAACAGCTCGCGTAACTAGCGTCTTCAAGAGAAATCGGTAACCTGTCGGTACGCACAACATTGTGTTGCTTCGCAATATGGCTGCGTTCGGTGCTGCTGTAGAGCTCGCGTTCAGCAATGAGAGCTCGGACGACCGCGATTACGAGGTGACGCAGGTGCTGTACGAAGCCTTCTATGCACGTTGTGAACGCACGATCCTTGCGGGCGCGACATGGAAATGACGGACTCCGCGACTGCCGCGGTCAAATTACGCACGGGGGACGGCGACTTTGGTTGCCGTGGAAACGTACAGAGCGGAAGTCGGGCATGGTTTCCGGAGCCGCTTTGTGTGACGCGCACGCAGACTTCATGTGTGATCCTCCGCGGAGCGTTTTTGCGCTCCGCTGGCCGATTCGGATTTGTGAAACCCGAGCGCTCGCTCGAGGATTTCGGCGGCCGCTCCAGATCGACCAGTGAAAAACGCCATAAGAAAGTGCCAGTTCCTTTGGCGGCCCATGCCGGCCAAGCTGTTAGCCATCTTCTCAGATTCCAGCTTTCAGTAGCTACAGAGTCAGTTAGCTGACCCTGTGGCTACTGAGCGCTTAATCTTGAAAAAGGAGGAGGCCATCAGAATATGGCTCGCAGCTTCCACGTTTCGCTCAGGCTGAATGGTGCGAGTGCTGCAGCACTTGAGGTCGGAGAAAACACGGAGCGCATATCGTGCCTGGACGCAGTACGGAAGAGAGAACACTCGGCATGCAGGCACCTTAAACACATCACGCCCGCGCGCCATCGACGTGCAAGAACGTGCGCATAAATGTCCGCTTATTCCAAACCAATTCATCCAAAATGAATGACCTCTTTCGGCAGCTAAGCCCCAGGAAGACTCCAGTTCATGGAGATCACATTAAGTCAGTTCGCGCTAAGAAAGCCGTGGCATAGATTTGCCACTCATCCATCCGTCCATGCATACTCTCCCCCTGAGCGGGTTGAGGTCGATTTCGTTTTATGAACGTTTGTTCATTACGCCGACACTCGTTTGACCAGCCCATTTGACTCGCATATTCCTCGGTTACACGTTTTCTTTCCTCGCATTCATGGACGTTCACTTGCGTCGATAACTGGGACTCGAAAAACGAGAATTTAAAGCCCTGTATGTGAACGTTCCAGGCTTATGCTAGACGCGACCTAGCACTACCATGAATCGCGCACAAGACTATCTGTACTTCCCCAAGAATATATTGCCTCGTTTATCACTAATTCAAACTCGCAACTGAGCGTAATATTCGCTGCCACCACACTCACAGTGACATTAAGGACACCGACAGTACTGAAAAAGAAAGAAAGTTTTCTTTACTCAATCGCTTCTCCGTGAACTGCAGAGCTGCCTATGTCTGCCTTATTTTCGCTAGCTTGGATTCTTTCCACTATCTTCGCTTTCTTCCATTGATTTAAGGCGGCATGCGGTGGGTGCGGTCATTCCCGCAAAAGCGATCAAGACACATCATAAACGAAACACTCGAAGTGATAGTAGCTCATGAACGTAAAGAGCGAACGAATAAATAATAATGCTGTGTGAGCACGCATATATTACCCGCGGTTGCCATGACAACGACGGCGACCTCCGTGCCTTCGAGTCTCCAGGCGAATTTGCCCCCGACTTCGAAGGCCCGCTTCTGCTCTCCATGCGTGCTGTACCTGTGCGGATCTGGCATGATCGCACCTGCTCTTCGCGAGCCACTCCCCAGATTGCAGATTTTGCTTTAAAAACACAGCTGAAACGAACGAGGTCGCCGTCTCGGCGAGCACTGAAGTGGCTCGCAAATGAGAAATTGCGTGCTATTCTTTTGCGCCTCCTCCGTCGTGCAGAGGCACAGACAAGCGACTAAATAAGATAATACGATGGTGGGAATGAGCTTCAACAGCCCCCCACGGTCCAATTCTTTTGAGGGAAAACGGAGAAGAAACTTTCGCGCAATCTCCAAATAGCTATCTAAGTCACATGCAGCTGTGTGTCCTTGTGTGCCCTTTCAGCTTCGACCATTCACCTGAATACCGTGTGGCATGAGTGGCCTCGCAAGCATCTGCAGTAAGGGTAGTAGTTTTGTCAGCCATGTAAACTTGTAAACATAGACATAGTATCCAAGTTAACAAGCGTAATGTCAGGCGCGGACAAGCAGTCATGAACACATCTCACTCGATAACCGCGGAAACTCGCTGTCAAAACGCCGGAGTGAGGAAGCGCGGCAGCAGCAGGGGCAAACTGACCTTCCTGCTGAGTCTCGCATCAACGCGAACGAAGCCGCGAAAACACACCACGCGGCGGACTCTGTCCCCGTCGCATGTGGCTTTCAAGGTACAGCGGCCCGGGAGGACGCGCGCTAGCGCCTGGGCCGCTGGGAGTAGAACTCCCTCCTTCCCCCGGAGCCCTGCGCGCGACGGATGAAGGCGTGCTTCCTCCCCGCTTTCCTCGCTTGCGTGTACGCGATTGAGCCGCGATCGTCGGCTTACCCTCGCACGCTTTCACTCGCACATACAACATACGGCGCGCGGCGACGATTTTATCGCCCTTGGACTCTATACAGAACCTCACGGCGACAGCAGAAATGCCCCTGGATAATTGCTATCGTAACAATGAATAAATTTATGGCACGGGACGGCGACCTGGCGACAGAGAGCAAGGCCTTGCACACGAATTTGCACAGGACCTGACGTCACAGAAGAAGGCCGTACAAGCGCTACTGCGCTTCTTGCGATGTAGCGGCCTTTGTGAACGCCTATAACTCTCCCTTCGTGTGTGTGTGTACATTTTTTTAAAGCTATTTCCTCTCTGTGCTCTTTCTAACTCCTATCTCCAAACGCCAGTGCAGGGTAGCAAACCGGAGACTAATATCTGGTTAACTTCCCTGCATTTCCTCTTCATCGCTCTCTCTCTCTCTCTCTCTCTCTGCACAGTGCGAGAATGGTCTTCTTAAAAAAAAAACAATAATAATGATAGGTGCATAACATATAGCTGCGTTATGTGCACGTATATACATGCAACGTTGTTTCTGGGAGACGATCGACCGTGCAGTCGTCTTGCGTTTATCTTGTTTATACATATGCGCAAAGAGACTGCGTGAGTTTGTGCGAACGGGGCTGTGTGACGCGCAGCGCCAAGGTGGCCTCACGGTTGCTCTCTAATATCGGCGTCGTCAGCTAGCGTGTGCAGCTGTAGTTGTTTTTGCGCCTATATAGCTGCCCAAGGGCGGTTTACATCACCCTCCTTTCGCGGAGGTGAGTCACGGCATCGACGCTGAGTGAAACAAAGGCCCCGCATATATATTCTTTCTCGGGGGTCGCGTCCTTATATGTGCCGATCGCGAACGGTGCAGTGCACGCCGCCTGCATTGTCCGTGGCCAGCGTTGCCTGTCGAGAAGGCGGCCACCATCGAAGCGTGCGTCCACGCGCGCGCTGCACGCTTGCTCGACAAGCGCCTCCTCGGTGTCGAGACGCTCCGACTCGACCTCGGTGTCTTAATTGTCGCCCCCCGGAAAGACGCCCGTTGCCACTCCGGTCTGGTCGCTATATATGCGAAGACAGAATCAAGGTGCAAACGCGAGCTGTAGCGTGTATACCAATATACGGGGTGGTCATTTTTAAGTTTCACGAAAATTTTAAAAGTCGCCCGTGGCAGATAGCATAATTCTTTCCCTTGAGCTGTATTATTGCGCGATAACAATTATATGGACACCCCAGAGGCATTTCTGCCGTCGCAGTCGCCGTGAGGTTCCGTATAAGTGAAAGCGTATAAGAGGGTGAGCCGGCGAACGCGTTTCAATCTCGCGTACGCGAGTGAAGACGGTGAAGAACGGGGCCCGGATGCGTGCCCTCTCCTGCGGCGCGCGAGGCACAGGGGCCAAACTCTGGAGGAGGGGCGTTCTCCGGCAGCAGCCAGGGTGTCCTCCTCGCCCGCCGCTCCGTGCAGTGTGGAGACAACCGCGGAATCTCCTACGGCTGCTCCGTGCCTACGGCGTTCGCCACGCAAATCGCGGATGCCGTAGTAGACGCCGTAGGGACGCGTTGCCGGCGCTCGCGTGTCTTGAAAGCGAACTGCGATGTTTGCAGAGTGCGCGCAGTGCCGGTAGCTTCTATGCTCTGTGCTTTCGACGTTTAGTTCGCGTTGAAGCGACATGTGCACGGAGGTCAATTGGCTCGCGGCTGCTGCCGCAATTCCTAACTCCACCGTTTTCACAGACAGTTTGCGCTGTCATTGAGCGAGATATGTTCATCTTTACCTATGCGCGTGTGAAACGGTGCTGGTCAGTTTAGTTAAAACACGTTGACGGGCTAGACGGTTTGAATCCGTGATAGAATACGTAAGGGCGACTGAACAAGGACGTAGAAAGAAGCAGACACACAAAGACAGCGCTGTCTCTGTCTGTTTCTTTCTACGTCCTCGTTGAGTCACGCTTACACGTTCTATCATTGTTAATTTAGTTAGTAAGCGAGTGTTTACAAGTTTATACGACCGATAAAACTACTATCATTACTTTGTACAGCTATCTATTAATTGCTATTGCAATCGGTGCTTCGCTTTTCGGTCGGAACGGCGAATTTTATTCGAAGAGGTGGACATTGTTATCACGAGAAATCGAAACAAATATTCAACTAATTAACCAACAGTCACTAATTAACTTATCATGTGATTAAGGCACATATTGTAGCTTACGAATTGTAGTAGTGAGTTCGCAAGGCATATCCACTTGAAATGAATTTTCAGCATTACACCAGTTTCGAGATGTTATTTACCAAAGTGGTGGAACGAAATACATGGGCGTTCCAGTTAGTTTTGTGCTTCAATTCATGAAAGAGTGCTTTGTTAAAAAAGTAAGTCGAACAGTGCATTTTTACGACGAGTTTGATGACGCATATCCCCAAACTGGTGTAATTCTGGAAATTCATTCCAATTTGCAAATCCACCATCTACAATTGGTTAATTTAATATGCGCAGCAAAGAAATTAATGTGGAAGCTAATTAGCGATTTTTGTATTATCTGCATATGTGTTTCGATTTCTCGTGCAAGTAATCTCCGCTTCTCTGGATAATCCAGCTCAAAGACAATAGAATTATGTTATCTGCGTTACAGAGCGCTTTCTAACCGACACTGGACTCCGGTGCTCCCCAAAAAAATCGGAGCTCCTTCTCTACAGCCCAACTAGAAAGGGCCGCAAGCCACATAACTGGAAACCCCCCACTGAAATTGACATTAATCTCTACACCAAGTGCGGAGATCCCATTCCCAAAGTCGCGTCCATTCGAATCTTAGGAATGACACTCGAAGGGGCGGGCACGAATAGCATCACCATTCACAAACTAGCAAAGAAGACCGATACCGTCATCGGTCTAATCAGGCGGGTAGCTAACAGAAGGAGAGGCCTGAGCGAAGAGAATCTGATAAGGCTAGTCCACGCTTTCTTGTTATGCCATTTCACGTACGTAGCGGCCATGCACGTCTGGAAGAGGTCCGAGCGAGACAAGCTAAATGCCATATGATAAGGAGGGGGATCAAGAGCGCGCTCGGACTACCAAACTACACACGCACCGACCGACTCCTGCAGTTGGGTATTCATAATACCCTGGAAGAAATTGCAGAAGCACAAGAAAGGGCACAGATTCTCAGGCTCTCCGGCACCAGGACAGGCAGACGACTCCTAACAGAGATGGGCGTCCCCCGGCCACTGTCGAAGACGCCTATCAGGGCCTTCCGAAAGAGCAGAAAGATAGCATCATCATATCGCCTGCCCCGCGCAATATGCATCCCCAGCGCAACGTAGAAAGAAGGAAGGCCAGGGCGGTGGCGCTCCTACGCCGCGCGACAGAACTCCCTGGCGGCAGCTGCTTCGTTGACGCGGCCCAGTATAGCAACAGCAACAATTTCACGGTAGTGTCGATCAACCACAGGGGTTCGACCGTTAACGCCGCTTCGCTACGAAGCATGTCGTCGCGTGCGCCCGAGCAAGTGGCCATTGCCTTGGCCCTCCTGGACGACAAACATGCCCATATCTTCAGCGACTCCAGGGCAGCCATCCGCGCCTTCAGCGTTGGCGCCGTGTGTAAGGAAGCCTGTCGCATCCTCGACGGCAAAAGCATCGCCACCCACACCCTCACGTGGTTCCCCGCTCACATGGGATCCATCATGGGAGGCCCCACAAACCTCAACGAGCTGGCCCACTCCAAGGCGCGAGGTCTCGCTTTCCGCGACCATGGAGAACTCCAACGCCGGCCCGCAGTGGTGGAGAACAGAGATCAACCGACCACATAAAATGAAATTGCGCAGCACTTTTATCTCGGCAGAAGGGACTTTCCCCTTCCACACAAGAAGTTAAATAGAGCGCAGGCACTGACCCTCAGATTATTGCAAACAGGCTCGTATCCCAGCCCAGCTTTATTCCACAAGCTTTATCCCGGCACCTATGCCACTGGTTCTTGCAGGCACTGCAATGACATCGCTAGCCTAGACCATATGCTCTGGCGTTGCCCCTCGTTACGAGGCACGGAACAAATCAATGAGGTCAAGTGGCTCTCCGCTATCAAGAGCCCCGATGCCGGGGTGCAACTATGGGCTGTCTATAGAGGGCCCACGATGCGGCGGTCGGGCATGGCCTGACTGTCCCAACGTGGGAGCGGCCCGCAGCGCGCTGAGTCGCGTACCTCAGGACCTTCATTAAAGTTTTGCGACATCTGCGACATGCGATGCTTTAAAAAAAATCCGTAAAACTTAAGTATAATCACCCCATATATAGCTCTCGAAGGCTATGCTTTTGTAAACTGGAGGACGCCGGAAATGATTGCGGAGGTTTAAATTTATGGCGTTCTGACGCTTGAAATTATTTTTTCTATGAACTCGAAGTCCGACAGCTTCGCAACGTAAAAAATGAAAAAAAAAAACGAAAAAAAAGGCACATCTTAGTACTTTGAGAACACATGCAGCGCTGGCTATCAAGTGGCAACTCATATTGCGGCGGGTTCCAACCCTGTCGTTATTAACTTAACGAGCATTCTGACTGGATGAGATGAGGGAGACGCTTTCCGTTAACCATCTATAGGCCCGTATACGTCACGCGCAAGTGCACCGCCATTCTATACTCTCTGGGAAAATAATAATAATAAGAAGAAGAAACGACTTTGGATTTGAACGATTGACATCGGCTGTCGTCGTCGTTCACTGCAACCTCGGGTATTCACCGCTGCGTGCACACACTGCGGTTGCCGCAATGAAACTGCCACTCGACAGGCTGCCTTCGCGGCCTCCGCTCTGCTGCTTCTCCGCAGCAACAGAACCCGATAGCACGGACTCACTCGTGCGCATGCGCATACAGTTCAGGTGCCTTCCACCTCTCAGCCATGTTAGTGGTCGACAGGTACGTGATACCCGTTCTATCGGCGAGTCGTGGTCATTGCGTGACTCCGTAGCTTGTCCGGGGAAGGCCGACGGTTTGCCAGAACTGTACGCGAAGCCCAGTTTCTGCGCCTCCTAATCCTCGGGAGGCAGTGCGCGTGCATGCATGAATATTTGTCGGCGATTACGGGTGCAGCGCTCGCGCGAGGAGCTTCTCGTGCCGCCGCCGAGAGCCAAGCGAGGTTTCCGAACGGTTCCCCCGCCGCGTTTCACCGCTCGTCGCCCGCGAAAGACCGCCTCGTACATACACGCCGCACGAGACGACGAGCGGCGCGCATCCAGGCGCGCGATGATGGCTGCCTTTGTCTCGCTCACCATCCCCTCGCCACGCTGTGTTCCAAGGAACAGCCAAATTAGGTGCGCTGAGCGCGCGAAGGACGCAACGAGAAAAACAAAAAGGAATGGAAGAAAGTGCGGCCGGCTGTAGTGCAGCCCTCGGCGACCCCTGCTGCGATGCACGTGCACGACGTCAGCAGCGTGTTTACATCGTGCCCGAAAATAGAGCGGCCACTCGCGCCCGAGGCTGGCGCTCGATGTGCGGATCCACGAGACCAACGTTGTGCGCTACTCGGAGAACCGCTTGCATCGCGCGGCCGTAGCGGCAGCGACACGCGGTGTTCAGACCATAAAGGCTTTATTCGCGAGGTGAGCACGCAACGTTGTCGCCATGTGCTTCGCGGTACGGGTGACTGTGTATTTTAGGCAAGACGTTACGGCGTTATTCCGTCCCGCCATTCACTATAAGGCTCCCGTATTTTTCAACGTTGCCGGGCAAGCATGGTGGCAACGAAAAGAAGAGAGATTGAGTAGTCATTCCACTCTGCGAAGCTGGTTGGCTAGCGAAGCTGTAGCACGTCACACAGGCTTAGACAACGGTGCACGTATTTGTTTTCAACATTTGCTAATGGTGGTGACGATAGCTTTGTCGTTACTGTGGTATACACTGACTGGTTCGGTTACAGCCTTAGACAGAAGCTTGGCCAAAGTCAAATCTATGCACGACCGTTGTTGAGTTGGGTGACTTGGTTGGTGCGGCACTTCAAACGAAATTCTTCTAGCGCAAACTAAGTGAACCATTTCTTGTCCGGTTTTGAAATGTCCTCATTGAAGTCTCCAACGATCATCACAGGGGTAGTGTCATCACGGTTAATCCATGCAAAGTGCGTTGTCATGAACTTCTCGTTATCGCAATTGGGTGTGCTTGGAGATATCTACACAGTGGATATCACAATTTAGTCTTTCGTTTGTACGACACAGACATCCCCACAATCGGTGGCACTGTCCTCTTGCGAGTCAAAGGTGCACGCTTGTACATACGTTTTGTCCTTTGCGTACTTCCTCCTGCTCGTCAGTCCATACATGTGCTGTTCACAATCGATTCCAGTACACCGATCGACTTGAAACAATGCATCTTTATTATTATTATTATTATTATTATTATTATTATTATTGTCACGTGGTGGTGACGTTGAAGAACACAGCAGCAATACTGTGAAAGACAAAACTAACTTTTATTGGGCGAACCTGTGCCCACAAAAAGAGGCTACACTTACAGCACAACGATAGCGGCGAACACGGTCGGCGATCGCCTAAAATCTGATCAGCGGGTCAAGCGCGTCGGCTTTTATAGATCAGTCGTCGAATATTCCAGAGTAACCGCTGGGACCCGCGTGTCTTCCACAAAGTCCTACACTATTCGCGTCGCGTATACATGCAATCAGATTACACAAGTTGCGGTGAAAGACAGTGGACGGAACCATCGATAACATGCCAGAAACTTCTTTTACATGCAAGCGCGTCCTGCGCTGTGCGATAACATTTGTTAGGCGGCGAAACGTGGTCGCCCGATAAAGATAAGTACACGTGTCATTATTATTATTATTATTCGTAGGCATCCATGCAGTCATCATCATCGATCGCCATTTCAAAGTAAGCCCCCTCGTTGAAAAAAACGCCTGGATTCGCGCCTGATCGGAGTTACGTGCTATATGCATACAGACGTTAATAGGTGTACACTATATCGCTTTCCGGCGAAAAGTTCCTGCGTAGGAAGGAAGGAAAAACTTTATTGCTCTATTTACAGCTTTCAGCGGCTAACAGAGGTCTTCATGTTTTACTGAAGTCTCCGTCGTCTTGAGTGGTCGGCGCCCCTATTCCAGAGCACCGCTGAGCCTGGCCACTTTGAGAGCGTGCTGCACCAATCCTTTTTTGGACTGTGAGCACGCCGCTGGTGAGCAGGCACTCCCACTGTTCCGCACTGGGGGTTTTTTTTTTTTTCTTTGTGGAAAGAGAAGTTATTTCTGCACTCCCATGTGACGTGATATAGTGTTGGGATGCCCCCACACCATGGGCACGTGTCCCTGTATTGACTGGGAAACATTTCATGTAGGATGTGTAGATTGGAGAATGTTCCCGTCTGCAGCCTTCGCCAGCCAACTGCTTCGTGTTGTGTTAAAGATGGGTGGGGTGGTGGATATATTATCCTTTTGCCTCTGTGATGGTTTAGTATTTCCGCGTACGTTGGTTCCACCGTCATAATGGTATCCGGGTCCATTGACTGTCCCACTCGGTATGTAAGCTCGCGAGCTAGACTGTCGGCCCTCCGGTTACCCCCTATACCGGTGTGACCCGGCACCCAGAAAATCGTATGCAGTATCTTTTCGTTCGGAAGCCCTGCCTCGAGGAGGATTCGCAAGAGTACATGGTGCTAAAGGTGGTACGGTTACTGTGCATATATACTATTTTCTCTTCAGTGCATCGCCGTCCCGCATGCAATCTTGCCAATGATTCAGTCGCAGCCCTTCCTCGCTGCAGCGTATTGCGGCACCACGGCGGTGCACACGCGAAGTGTATACCCGAGGCAGCCGCTTCTCGCCGTCTGCCTGTGCGAGGCACGGACGAGAAACCGCGGCCGCTGGAAAGAGAATACAGGCAGACCCAGGGCTTCGTAAAAGAGCGTGCCTGTCAACGACGAGGAAGATGCGTGCCGTTCTGGAAGCGATCATTCTCGTCGCCATGCACATTTCGAGCACTGTTCTGGTGGTCCAAGCACCTGCAGCCATTTCGGTGGTTCTGCTCGAGACTGGGCCGAACACACCTTGCTGAATTAGGGTCAGCGGCAGTACGGGGCACGTTAACAAGCATTAGTTCAGACTCAGCTGTGCATATACACTGCACTTCAAGTTGCGACAGCCGCGCCGTAGGAAAATAAAGCGGAGGCGGGCTGGTTTTAGCCACGCATGCTCTTACTTCGGGCCTGCTGGAATAAGAAATCTGCAGGCGTTCTTACGGCGAAACTGCATATGGCTAAGGTTCCGTGTATTTTTCGTGTCCATGCGTCAACAATTAAAAAAAAAAAAAGATGGCGAGCGTGGGCCGATCGCGGGGATAGTGAAGTACCGGGCCGACCAGCGGCGGAGGTATACCATGCATGCTTCAAGCACTCCGCCCCTAATAATAATAATAATAATAATAATAATAATAATAATAATAATAATAATAATAATAATAATAATAATAATAATAATAATAATAATACATTTATTCGCGCCCCAGTGAGCGTTCTGACGGCACATTTCTTTTTTGAACCCGAAGCGTTGGGGTTCAAGCATGCCGCTTTATACTTTTGTGCTTGCACCGATGCAACTGATTTTGCGAGGCCATGCAGAGGGCAGCAATAGTGCAGCTCGTTGTCAGTTTATGCTGGATATAAGAGGAAAATATATATTTTATAGTTAAGGTATGCAGGCCGGCTCTGTGCGGTCCAATTAATAGCGACGAGCCAGCACTGGTCAATGTCAAACAGTGTTTAAAGTTTTTTAGCCGTGTGGGACATATCCGTACCAAGCTTTCTTTACGGCGAGTTTTTTACGTACTGGCGGATTCTCTTCAATAGTCATTAAGCCTCTCTTGTCTCTACAGAGCAAGCGAACAGAACAGCTGGGAAGAAGGACAGCATGAGTTTGTCACGCGCCGTACGCGCTGGCGCTGCGCACACAAGTTTTAAGGGGTGGGGGCAGGACATCGCCCCTGGATCCGCGCATGGACCGATACTGCATCAGAGCTCAGGAATGGGTGCCAAAAGGAGGAGAACCGCGGCAGAGGACGCCGGAGGACATTGGATGAAGGGATGAGGTTAAGAAACTTGCACGCGCACATAGGATGAGTTTAGTGGACATATATCCAGGAGATGCCTTTCCCACACTGAACTGATGATGAAGATGCACTCCGAATAATTTCAGCCACCTGCGGTCCTTTAACGTGATCACACTGAAAAACATACGTTGACGACGTTACCGTCATCTTCACGAGGGAGTGCTGGTTCCCCAGGCCATACACTAATGGCACGAGCGCGCGTCATATAAAACCGTTCTCTCACAGACAGCTTCGCACGGAGGGGTAGTATGTTACGCACCTAAGGAGAGCAGCGTACTTTGCTCTTCGAGCGAAGCTTTCTTTGCCTCGTGAGAACGAAGCCATGCGCGTGTCATCCGCCATCTGCTGCTAGGCTGCGATAACTCAAACAAGCTTGGCGTAATTTAGATTCCAACACTGCGTCGGACCTGCCTGGATTTTTGGGCTCTCTGCTGTACACAGATACCGATCGATCTTCTGTCCGAGCATATTAGTTGACATCACACGACTATAGCTTCCGCGTGTTCGACGCTATAGTAATGCGAGTAACCGGTCGCTTATTTTGTCGCTGCAGGAAATAGAGGTTTGACTCCGCGGAGATGCTGCAGAGTGCCACGAAAGACATCATTTATGCGGCTAAAAATTTATTTTCCTTTCGGCAACGTACATGCAAAGAGACACATACAGGACCCTTACCGGTGCATACACTGAAGCCCGCGGTGGGTCCCCGAGTGAATATATTGCGTACCTTGCCAGAGGGCTTGCCTCAGAGCGACAAGTGATTTGTAACGAAAAAGTAAGGAGTCGAGGTCGGCTATACGCTGCCGGCGCTGTCGGTCGGCACGAATCTCCCGGGCCCATACATAGCGACTGACGCGACGCAGGCAGTCGCTAAATGAGATTGCAAGAAGGACATCCGAGGGCCTGCTATCTTGAGGACGGCTTCCTTTCGGTTAATACCTCGCACAATCAGACGGCGGCCGAATTTAGACGAACGAAGGTACTGGCCAGAGCTCCGTTTGTCCTGTCTGACGGTGCCATGCACGAAAGTCGATTGCCGTGAAGGAGATTGTTGGAGAACCTTCGAGAGATATACTGCGCGCCTCTGGCTTATTGTCGGGCCAGAAAGCAGCAGCGTGCGAAAGCTGCTTCCCTCCTTGTCGCGCCACCTGCAGCACCGCTGGCTATGCAACCAGCAGTTTGCAGTGGCGGCAGAGCGAGGGCACTGCGGTTCGCATGCGGGGAAATCAACCGAGGGGAACTTTGCGCCGCCGTTAAATTTCTCTCGCGAAATGCCATGTCCTGCGGAAGCACTGTGTTGCCACATAACGGAAAGGCTGGCATCGAAGACTCGAGAGTGCTCGATGAACTGCGTGAGTCAGCCTGCGGGCACGAGCTGCCTGCGACGGGTTTGGGTTAGATAGCGCGCACTACAGCCGCGGGCAATTAAGTGTCACTTGCGAGTGACTGCAGAAATAGAAGAGCTTCGCGAGCACTTAACACGGAGAACGTGTGGTGGTTATACCCTTTTTCGCCGACTTTTGCTACCGCTGCGTATAAGAGGGGAAGGCCATCGACGTTTTTTTTTTCGCGGACAGGTGGCTAGTCAATCAGCAATTCAAGCGGGGGAAAAAAGGAAGAAGGCACGTTGACGACCAAGGAGCAGTATGAAGGTTCTTCATTCCCGCTGTGTTCCCTTCACTCGGACACTCAGACAATTGACCATTCATTCTTATTCTGCAGACGATTCACACGTGCCAGAAAAAACATTTTATAAACAACATTTACAAAATTTGTAGTGAATTTTGCAATTCCTCAAACTATTTCTTTCGCAGCCTCCTCTCTTGGGCAATATGTCACAAGGATGAATGACTGCTCAGCCGTTTAAGAGTTCATAGTTGTTTCAAAAAAGATTTCCAGTTCGATTTATAATTATTTGTTATTTTGTATTATCTTGATTCTTTCCTACTTATCTCAGTTGTTCTGTTGGAATTGCTAATCACCCTCTAATTCCGTCCGCATCTTGCCCAAATCCCCCACAATAGGTATGAGCCAGTGACGCAGGACAAACAAACAAACAAACAAACAAACAAACAAACAAACAAACAAACAAACAAACAAACAAACAAACAAACGAGGTTCTCGGGTCACGACAGAAGGCAAATCAACCGCCGTCGTAGACTAGTGGCTTTGGCGCTGCGCTGCTAAGCCCTATAGGACGCGGGATCTAATCCCGGCGTCGGCGGCCGCATTTCGACGAGGGCCGAAACGCAAGAACGCCCGTGGATTGGCTGCGCGATCAAGAACCCCGTGTGGCCAAAATTAATCCGCAGTGCCCTACTACGGCGTGCCTCGTAATCACATCCAGGTCTTGGCTGGTGAAACCCCAGAATTTAATTCAAACTTAAATCGAATCAAACGATTTTATTGTGTTGCAATGCAAATGTGCGCCCAGACCGATGACAGCACCGAGTTCTGTTTTGTTTGAGACGTAGCACCGTGGCCGCCGTCCACTCGATCTGCCGGAACCGACGAAAAGTACTGACGCCACGCGCATATATGCGCGAACGACTCTTCGGCTACCGGAAACAGATCTGGAATGTCGCCCGAAAGAAGCGAGCGAGGTCAACGAGCGGGTCTTGGAATGTCGGACTCGAGGATCGGGGTAGCGAGACAAAGGGTGATGATTTGCGAGGGAAATGTATTTCGCAACACGGTCCAGAGCGTCGAAAGCATAGCATTTATAAGAGACAACTGCGAAGAGAATAAAACGGGGTGCCTTGCAAATAATCACGAACGTTTCGCAGGCTGGCGCATGTTGTCACGGACGCTGGGCGCGTGCATGCGTGACATCGTTTGGTGACGCACAGGGGCGAAATTCCGTGATAAAGGTTACCGCGCTCGCGGCGCTCTTTGTGCTGGGACACTTCTCGCAATGGGGGCACATCCCGCGAAGGAGGCATCCTTGGCAGCGCAGTGTCCATTGTCCCTTCTCTCCGTCGCGTGGCGCCCCAAGGACTTCCACCGGGCGATCCATCGCCGTGCCTCGGACGGCGCGGCGGCAGCGTTCGCGCAGCCGCGGCATCTATCGCGGCGAGTTCGACCTTCGGCTCGCAAGCGGCCTGCTCGGTGTGCGCGTGATGTGTGTGCCGCGACGACGCGTCGCCGCCGAACGGAATCGTCGCCTGCGCCCGTTTTCCGCTTGATATAGCAACGATCAATGTCACTCGCCCGATGAGGTGTTCTGAACTATGCTGGAGAAGCACAGGCGGACAAGGGGAGTATTCTCACGAGAAGCCATAATATTGTCCATACATGCGTAGCTATTACTGCGGCTCCGCAGCCTTGTGCCTCCTCCTCTCAGAGAAATAAAGAAAGTCCAAATGAACAAGCAGCTGACTGAGGTAAACAGCGGCCTTTCACCCCTCTGCAGCTGTACACATCTGTGCGGTCAGTGCAGTTCGAGAGGTTTCGTGTGCACGCCATGAAGAGTATGACGCGCGAGTGACCGACTTTCACACTTCTTAAACCTCTGCTCTTAGGAATCTGCGTATAGGTATGGCTGCGGCGCCGGTATAGAAAAATGACTACTGCACGCGCAACGAGTTCACAGGCACGTGGGAAGCACGAGCGCAAGGACGGTTCTCCTGCATGCGGTCGGCGAAATGACGGTCCGCAAGGAGCCCACGGCACGCCGTCAAACATTCGCCTGAGCGTAGGCAGGAGCGCCCATTGAAACGGACCGAGATCGGACGGGAATGAGACCAGTCAACGGCAGACGTCAGATGTGTTGCGCGGCCGTTCTTCCGCGCGAAATAGGGGAGAAAGCGGAGGGAAAGAAAGCACGCCGAGAGGGCCACGCGCGGCACGCGGTCGAAAAGCATCGAGGTCGTCGTATCGATGGGAGCCTCCACTGCCAAGCGCAGCAGCTGCCCAGGTGGCCGTTAGAGCAGCGGTGCGAGGAGATTACTGGACTCGATCAAGCCGACCTAATATTATTTTCTTTTTCGAGAACTTCTTTGTTTGGCAAAAGCAAGCCTTCATAATATAGTAGTGAAGGCGAACTCAAACGCAGGCAACGTGCTTGCAAACCATGCGCGTCAAATTACACCCATTATAACTGGAAATTCAGCCATGCACCAAATCCCTTCTAAGACAACTTGTGCCTTCATATGGACCTCTTCGCGCAGTCTTTTGTATTTTCTGCCGGTCAATTCATGGCCATTTGCAGCGCGCTGGCATGTCATTCAGCTCGCAAATAACTTTTCTTCTCCGAACATATGCAGACCCCGAAGCTGCCAGCTGATGCTATCCTAACAAAACGCGTTCCTTTAGCTATCCTACGTCAAGCTTCCGGGGCGAGATTTAGGCGCCATCAGGTCATGTCGAGCACGGCAGCTGCACAAGCGCGAACTACGCGGACCTAGTATACGCGTGAATGAACGTATCGCATGCCCACTGGTGCGATGTCCCACGCGTGTCTGTATCGGTGCCTTCTCCGCGAAAAGCAATGTGTCGGTGATTGAACGCTACAATCTGGCTGGACCCAACGATACGGCGTATCTCGAGAGGCAGCCGTGTAGCGGCGCTTTTCTGGGGCACTCGAAGGCGGGAGGGTCGACCGACTCCGGGCAGCGTGCGTTCGCGCTGAGCGAGGTTATCCGTCCACGGAAGCTCGCAAGAGCAGTGCCCATCTATGTACGTGCACTACGCGAGAACCAGTTCTGCGGAAGGTTCGTAAACGTCCACTCGACACTAGCGCGAAGCTATAGATACAAGGACAAACCCACGCGGGTTTTTCATATAAGAAAAGCTTCGCAGTTGAAGAAATTTTCGTCCGGGGTTCGAACCTCGGACCAACTCCACTCAATAACGGGCGGTCGCTCTAGCATCTGAGCTAACCAGCATGCTAGCGTATCGCACAGCGAGGCCGAATGCATTGACAATTCGAAGCTTCGTGCTTTGCATGTAGCTCCGTGTCACAGTCGCGTGGATGCCAGTTATCATACGCGATGTCACACCACGAAGTATCACAGCGCGTCAGACTTGTCTGCACACCAGGCGTCTTTCCACCGTGTGTGAATAACCTATTTTCTTTGTCGTCGGACTTTCTTCTTGGCGGAGAGCGTGGTTCCAGGACACAGCGACAATGGCGGCATCGTGCAACGGAGCCGCCGACGGGGGTGGGGGGAGAACAAAGAAGGGCCCCCTGGTGGCAAATCGCCGGAAGGAACGAGCAGCAGCAGGAAGTGGAGACAGGCGTCGCGGAAACGCTCGGCAGCGTGGGCGTGGTGGACGCTGCCTGTGCACGACTGTTGCTGGGAAAGGCACACGCTGCCCTCCCGTTCCGCAGAGACGCCTTCACGGTAAGAACGAGACGTCGAAGAAAGGATATGTACGGAGAGGACTATTTTTCACACAGACACTACAACGACCGTCACAGGACGTCCGCACGTCTTTTCGGCCGCATGGCACAGTCGCCTTGTTACACTGCGATTCCTATTATTAGAATTCGCGAGTCCAGGTGCGAACCGACTGGGAGCAAACACGCTGCTTGGATTAGACCTCGCCGTCCTGGGGCTCCTGCGCGGGTGTGCGTTCTGTAGTTTGGGCGATTCGCTAATGCCGACGTCCAAACAAAGAAATTAAGTGAACGAAACACTACATTCTATCTGTCATAGGGAAGGACTGGTATGGTTTACAGCATCACACAAGACCTGTTGGCGAGTATCTTCACCTAACTGCTCTTAGCGGACACTTTGTGACTCCCAGCGCAGTCCTGCCCCTCTTGTTCGTTTTGAACATTCGAGCTCGACAATGAAGGCCGTGCAGCTTTCGAAGAGAACACGAGCAATAAGCATACAGTATCTAGTTCCTTGGCCACATTCTAGATGTCACCTTTTCAGCCTGCAGGCACTCGGGATTTGCAGCAATCGCATCTACAGTTTGGTGCGTCACTGTGTGTACGCATCTCAGATGTACAGCGACTTTTCGAAAGGCATCCTGAGATTATATATATATATATATATGGATCTCGGCACGTGCTGAAGAAATTGACAGAGGATGATTCCCGTCACGGCTGGACAAGCGAGGAAGAGCGCACAGATCGTGACCGGTTCGTTCGAGACAGAAGAACAGCTGTTCTCAGAGAAGAAGTGGGCAACGCGACGTTCCCTTTCGTCGATTGCACGCTGTTGGAACCCAGGCATGCGGGCTTTTCCGCCCGGACAACACGGCCCGGATGCTTTCGCCGACGCCTCGCTGGAGGAAGTCGCAAAGGCCTGAGGCTGCCGCTGCGTATAGCGCGTTCGACCCGGCCCAGCTCGTGTGTTCATGGGCGCCTCCATACACGCCCAGCAAAAGCGGCGGTGGCGCGTGGACGCTCGCACAGGCGATGGAAGTGACGATGACCGCACGGGTACTTCGCTCGGCCCTACAACGTATCGTGCGCTCTTCGTTAAGCGCACACGTCACGAAGTGCGGGCTCCAATTGTTTTAGGAGCAAGCACATCAAACCGTCTTCGGCTTTGTTACACGGTCAAGAATGCAGCCGGTTGTAGCGAGTTGCTTACGGGCTCACAGCGGGGGGGTTGCAAAGCACGCAAAGCTCTGCGCATCAATACGCATGCCTTGTTCGCGGTGCGGATAACCTCAAATGGCGACAGCAACGCTAAATGGTCCACAGAGTGCGCAAGTGTAACGTCAGGACGTCCCCTACCCTTACCAGTAACGCCATTATCCATCTTGCGTGAAGCTGGTAACGAGCACGAAAGCAGCAGTAATCGGTTAACGCTCCCTAAATATTTCTCATCTGCGCTCTTTGCAAATGAACCGCGCTTGGATAGCGGCATGCACTGCGCAGCTTCTTGCTTCGTCATGCGTGAACGATTCTGACAAGTAGCACGGGATATATTAATAATCCCCGTATGCAGAAATGCATCTCGACTCGAAGCCCATGCTTGACTTGAACTAAATGACGCCTATCGTCAACGCGCCAAACAAAACTAAGTGAGCGTCTCTGGGCACGTTCACGACAGGCGTCATTTAAATCAAGCCAAGCATGAGCTTCTACTTAAGTTGCATTTCTGAATACGGGGGTTACACCCGTATTTAGAAATGCATCTTAACTTGAAGCCCACGCTTGACTTTATTTAAATGACCCCTGTCGTGAACGCACCAAAGGAAAGCAATGAGCGTCTTGGGCGCGTGCGTACCAGGCGTCATTTATACCAAGTCAAGCATGGGCTTCAATTCGAGATGCATTTCTGCGTACGGCGGTGTCAATCCATAGACTTTAGAATGTGTTCACGCTTTCAAAGCAGCGCATATCTGCGTCGCCTCGCACCAGCATAACGACTGCTACTCCACAGTTCCCATGGCAGCCGCGCGGCGCACCGGGCACGTGCTCGCCTGTCCTGCCACCTGCGAAATTTTTGTGTCAGTATGCGGGCCTTCGCAACACTCCCTCTCCCCACCTCCGCAAAATATTTATGGCTACGCCACTGTCGCTGTCATAGTTTACGGTGCCTACGGCACTGGCAGCGAATTTTGGTGCGAATTAGAGGCGAGAGGAAATAGCTACGGAAGTACCATGGCTTCGGTTTATTGCACCTCGATCGTAGGCTTTCGCACCCACTTTCACCTCTGAATTGGCCGAGCAGGACAGCACTAGGTTTTTACATTTGCGGCTGTGTTTTAAATGTGATCACGCGTGTTAGATGTATGCGCCAAGAGCCAACAAGCCGCCTTTACCAACCTGCTCTGCACACTCAAAGCTTGCGAAAAGAAATATTGTGCTTTCTTTCGTGCCAAGCGCTATCCGCAAGTCATGCGATCATTCCATGGAAGAAAGCCTTGAAATGCAATTGGCACGTTTTGAGGCGGCGGGTTATCCGAGGCATGCGATAGCCTCAGTTGTCGAAGGCATGCATCGCAGACGGAAGGCTGAATCACGCGTGAGCGACGAACAGAGAGCGGAAGACAAGAGACAGAAAGAAAGAGAGAAGGCAGCAGTGATTCCTTAGCTGCATAAAGTGCGTCAAGGCACCAAATAAGTTTTGAGTTTGCGCAAGTTGATCTGACCCATGAAAAAGCAGAATCCAGACAGCGATATCAACCACAGAGATGCATAAACGTACCCTGCAAAAGTGGCGTTGTTTACAAAATTCTACCTTCATGCGGAAGACGCTACATAGGCCAGACCGGCAGATGCCTGAATGTGCGTCTGCAAGAGCACAACGATAAAATCGGCAACACTGCTACAGACAGCCAACTTGCTGCTTATTGTAAAAAAAAAAAAAAAAAAAAAACACATGTGACGCGAAGCCACCTTGCCATCTTCTTTTCGATCACACTGTTGTGTATCACACTGTTGTGTATCACCGCAACAGCCTGACCAGGTAAATCGTAGAAGCTACCGAGATAGTCCGGGCAGGAGATTTTTGCGTCGGTATACCTTCTCTGGCCCGATCAAAGAAAGAGCTTGACTTCTTGGCGTAGTTTAGGTTCTTCCTCTCTGTAGGTTATTTCCATTTGCAGATTCAGGTGTGCGTATATACATGTATATATGCTCAGGATCCGCAATAGAACCTTAGTTGAAAGTAAGCGCTTGTCCTGTCTAGACCTGTCCTTCGTTCTTACTGCGCTATGTATTCTGCATACCGATGAGTTACCAACATGCCCAAATCTATTCCCTTCTGAGGGTGCGCCGCTTGGTAGAGCAGTAGCGGTGGCAGTAAACAAAGCGAAGACCGCAGACACGCTCATACTGAAATCAGCCGCAGATATTACCGAAAAAGAAAGTGCGAGAACGATTAAGCCTCTACTTGAAGTCGATCAAAGACAATGTCTTCCTGAACGAGTTGGGGGTGAGAATTGGGCGTAGTCACAACGCACGGAACTCTATCGCGTCACCCCTCGCGTAAATTCAGGAAGAGCAGCGAACTGCTTATATCATCATCATCATCATCATCATCATCATCATCATCATCATCATCATCATCATTAACAACCTATCCTAAGTCCACTGCAGGACGAAGGCCTCTCCCTCCAGTCTCCAACAATCGATCCCAACTTGCACCTGCGAATTTCTTAATTTCATCACTCCACCTAGTCTTTTGCCGTCCTCGACTGCGTTTGCCTTCTCTTGGCACCCATTTTGTAACTCCAATGGTCTATAGGTTATCTAACTTATGCATTACATGGCCTGCCCAGCTCCATTTCTTTCTCTTAATATCAATTAGAATATCGGCTATGCCCGTTTGCTCTCTGATCCACATCGCTGTCTTCCTGTCTCTTAACGTTACGCCTATCATCCTTCGTTCCATCGCTCTTTGAGCGGTCCTTAACTTGTTTTTGAGCTTCGTTGTCAGTCTGCAAGTTTCTGCCCCATATGTCAGCACCGGTAGAATTCATTGATTGTGCACCTTTCTTTTCAATGATAGTGGTAAGCTTCCAGTCAGGATCTGGCGATGTCTGCCATATGCACGCCAACCCATTTTTGGTCTTCTGTAAATTTCCTTCTCATGATCAGGATCCCCTGCGAGTAATTAGCCTATTATAGGTGAATGTACGCCTTCACAGACTCTAAAGGTTGATTGGTAATCTTAAACTCTTGTTCCTTTGCCAGGCTCTTAAACATTATCTTTGTCTTCTACATATGAATCTTTAACCCCACTCGTACACTTTCTCTGTTAACGTCCTCAATCATTTGTTGTAGTTCGTCTCCAGTGTTGCTGAACGATGTCATCTTCTCACCGGAGGTTGCTGAGTTATTCACCGTTGATCACCACTCCTAAGCATTCACTGCTTAATATCTTAAATGCTTCTTCTAAGCATGCAGTGAATAGCATTGGAGAGATTGTGTCTTCTTGTCTGACCTCTTTCTTGATAGGGAACTTTTTACTTTTCTTGTGGAGAACCAAGGTAGTTTTGGAATCTTTGTACATATTTCCCTCGATATTCACGTATGGCTCCTGTACTCCTTGATTACCTAGTGCCTCCATGACTACTGGTATCTCTACTGGATCAAATTCATTTTAATAATCTATGAAATACATATAGAGGTTGATTGTACTCTTCAGATTTCTCGTTTACCTGATTGATGACATGGATGTGGACTCATTCGTGCGACTTCTAAAGCGTAATCTCGCGTATACACAGGGTGTCCCACGTACGTAACTCGTGCCACGTACGTATAGCTGGACAGAACCAAGGTAACGTTGTTTGCCGTCGCTTTGGAGCAAGTCAGACTATTTTTACTATTTCACTTAATTGTATAATTAGTCATTATTAATTTATTATCTTCTCAACTATTATAATTACAGCAAAACTGTCAATAAGAAAATTGTAGATCATCCATTATAATTTTTAGTGAAGCTGATTAACTAATAACTAATTAGGTGAAATACAAGCTCCAAGCTACGGCAAGCAACATTACCTTGGTTCTGTCCAGCTACATGTGGCACTAGCATATTTTAAAGTTTTGGCACAAGTTAGGTGGGGCGACACCCCGTGTACACACTGGCTGCACCTTACGCAAACGCACTGCAGCGCTGTTTATGTGTTTCACAGCCGTGAGCGATATTCTGTCGGCCATCGCGATCAGCGTTCTGGCGTCACGACTTCTCGTCGCAGCTTTCGTCAGCCGTCCTTGGCTTGCAGCGTGCTTGAACTTTGCACGCTCGGCGTGCAGAGCGAAGCGAGAAGAGCCGCAACCTTGATCTGTAGCGCGTATAGTTCGAATCGTACCAGCTCATCGGTGCTAATTGCCACGAGGGCGTGCGCTAATGAACCCAGCGAGCCGTGAGCGCCATAAACCTGGCTGCACTCGGCGCGAGAGCGTGCGCTCGTGAGTCAACAGCACGTGGGTGAGCTCCCGAGAATGGGCGGGCCTTCGCCGAACCGCGGCCTCTACCGAGGCACGCACGCCGGGGGCCCAGTTTCGCAGATACTGTGTCGATGCTGTCGGAGGCTGCATGGATGCCCGTGCCCACGTATAGCGTCCACCACGAAAGCCTACGGGAGACTGGATTTGCAACAAAAGAAATGTGCTTAGTTCCCGCGACGCCTATAGGCACGTGACGTCGAATTCACAGTTTCAGTGTGTAGTACCCGGTGCAACCTACACAGAGTGAATCATTAAATTAGAAGCGTGTCGTAACAGAGCGAGATCTCAGGTGAGTCGTCTCGGAACCCGCGTCCCATGCATGAAAGATGAGAGCCCGAATTGCGCGCTTTCACTTCGTTGTTGCACTCGCCAAACATTGTTTCCAAAGTCTTCCATTAACAGCAAACCGACCTCCTTCAGAGTACGCAGTCAAAAGCACCACTGTAGAGGGAGAACTCTCCAAAGCGGTATCAGGCATTGTCCGCATATTCATCATCATCATCATCATCAGCCTGATTACGCCCACTGCAGGGCAAAGGCCTCTCCCATACTCCTCCAACTACCCCGGTCATGTACTAATTGTGGCCATGTTGATCCTCCAAACTTCCTAATCTCATCTGCCCACCTAACTTTCTGTCGCCCCCTGCTACGCTTCCCTTCCCTCGGAATCCAGTCGGTAACCCTTAATGACCATCGGTTATCTTCCCTCCTCATTACATGTCCTGCCCATGCCCATTTCTTTTTCTTGATTTCAACTAAGATGTCATTAACGCGCGTTTGTTCCCTCACCCAATCTGCTCTTTTCTTATCCCTTAACGTTACACCTATCATTCTTCTTTCCATAGCTCGTTGCGTCGTCCTCAATTTAAGTAGAACCCTTTTCGTAAGCCTCCAGGTTTCTGCCCCGTACGTGAGTACTGGTAAGACCGCATATTATTATCAAGTATAACTATAGCTGTGCGTATGAGTGTCAGTAAGCGAGAATAAAGGCGCATTAATCAATCCACTCGCTTGCACGTTCGGCCAGTTGTATCCTACCATGCCTTCTACGGAACAAACAAACGATCAAACAAGCAAACAAGAAATGACACGATGTTCGTCTCCGGGCCGTGTGCAAAGACGTGACTAGCGCTGTGACGCGCACTGCTGCCGGCAGGTCTGATCACGCGCGCAGTGGCTTCAAGTAGGTTTGATAGAAACTGAACGTCAATCACTCTAGGTTGCTACTATACGAAATAACATTACGAATATTTACAACATCCTACGAATGCGGCCAACGTTGCGGTTACCATTCATGTTTCCATCCATTCATTCAGATTTGCTACTCGTTTTGATCGAAAGTAGGAACGAATGAACACACAGCAAATATCCACGCGCACTGTCGCCACTATTTGAAGTATAGCTTCTGTTGGTGCCATGATTATATCATCACTTTCTTTGCCCGCTGCCGGTAACACACTTTCATAACGCTCTCGATTACGTTCATAAAGGGATTTAGTGGTTCATCTCAATAACTTTCGACCAGTGTAATCGATATTTCTCCGAACTGGCTGTACGTATACGACCCTGAGCAAGAGAGTATACTGACCAGGGACACCGCGATGAAGCCGGTTATCTTCTCAGCCTATGAATGCAACTTGAAGTTGAGGTCTGCAGTCCGAAACTGGCATTGAGAGCTTTTCAGAGCAACTAACCGATTGATTGATTGATGCGAAATTGAAGTGCGGTGATTACGGCGAGAACGACGTAATGGACGACCGCACGCCAAGTTTCATCCTAGACGCCAGCGCTCGTTTCTCCCCTGGCGGAACGATTTCATCTCCAACGGGTGTAGGTTTCCGCCGCCGCTTCCCTTAGCGGTCGCGCCCGCGTTCAGTTCGCGCTGCGCGCGAAACGTCTCTTGTTTGCGACGGTGCCTCTTCGGATGACCGGAAATTATTATTGTGTTGTTAACTGTCACGACAGCAATGTAAACACAAAGGGTTGATGCCACCAGTGAAATTTTGCCGATTCACAAGAAAATGGTACGAAAAAAGCAGACGACACGCATGGATTACTGCGGTGCGCCGAGCGAAGTAAACAACTGACAAACGAAGCGAGCTCGTTCATTGATCACTCCTGAGTGTACGACGGTTTTTATATGTAACCCACATGAATTTAATAATTACTCGGTACATAATCCTATCATTCATATAAAAACTTTAAGTTGTTCGACGAGTGCTTGTCCTGTCTTCTTTCTCGAGTTTCGTTTATGTGTGCGCTGCCCAAGAATGGAAACCACTTCTGTTGTATGCACTAGTAGTGGCCAAAGTTCACGCGTGCCGAGAAATTGAATATATGCACGATGCATTGAACATGACCGGAGTTCATTCCCGCTTCACCACTGCACCGATCGATCGAGTTACTGGACGATACACACCCGCGTCTTGGTCGCGCCGGCATTGCTGAAGCAGAAATGATTACTAATACTTTCAACTTCGGTCTCTTGAGCACTGTTAAAAAAGGCCAAGCTGTCTACATTGCTGCTTCTATTCCATATTGTAGGGGACGCACTAGTTAAAGTTGTGTGCGCATATCGTACTTGTGCTATGCAGCGATATATCTTGTTTATTTCCGCACAGTGTCGATGGAAGTCCGTTGTCGCCATCAGAGACAACACGGATTTGTAGTAAACATGTTGTGAGAAACTGCAAAAATGACTTTAGCTCGTATGTACCGTATGTATGTGCCGCATCGTATGTGCTGATGATTTTTCCGGCGGTACATACGATGTCGTTTCCAATCACCTGCTCAGCGTCACTTACATGGTTAAGCAGACGCTGCCCTTTCGCCGCATTGCAGCCATAAAAATAATCGTCAAGCGTACCGAACTTCTTAAAGGCAAATAGAAGCGTGTACAGTCTGTTTCACACTTAGGGGAAAACTCGGAACGTATTGCATCGCGATGCGGCAAGCAATGGAGTCGTGCGGTGGCAGCAGCTCGAGCAGGCGCAGACGCTCGAGGGGCGGAGTCGTGATCTGCGTCGTCTGCTACGGCGGCGCGCGCTGGCCGCATTGTTGCGAAGCGTGTTACTGTCAGGGGCAGTGCACGTATATTTCTTCACTGTGTGTGCTACCGTAATAAGCAGCGACAAGACGCACCAAGATGTGCGCGCAACGTGTTCAGTCTTTGTTTGACTCGAAAGGAAAACAAAGCACTCAACAATGATAACTATGGGAGTCGAACACGATGAAACAAACGAATACGATTAAATGAATGTTTTAGGTTCAGACAATGAGCTGGAAATAATTTTTCTCGACAATCATTTGCTGCACCAGACAGACTCTGCCCGCCGGCGGGGACATGGACACGTCACGCTCGGAACTTCAGTTAGCATCTCGTCATGTCCCCCAGCGGCAGCGATGACAGCGCTCATCCTGGAAGGCAGTGAAGTGCGGAATGACTTGATCAGGTATGAGTTCATTCGCAGCGCGTCTCAGTCGCTGACGATGGTGGATCGAAGCCTATCCTCGGGCGACTGATAGAGGGGGTGGTGCGCCAGCGATACTTTCAACGAGCCCCAGACGTTTTAAATGATGTTGGCGCCCGGGGATTGAGGCGGCCACTCCAAGAGAGTAACTGCGCGCTCTTCTAGCAGTTGTTGCACAACACGAGCAGTGTGGATCGGCGACCTATCGCGTTAGAATATATAGTCGCCTTCCAGAAACTGGCCGTCAAGAATGTATGGAATCAATAAGTCGTCTATGACTGCCCTGCAGCGATGAACTTACCTTCGAGGCGTATCAGTTGGCGTCGCACAACGCATATTAAAGAATACCGGCTCATTTCACGCCGTAACGATGAGATCGGCGCCCTGCAACTGACAGTAGAACGTTTCCCGACAATGCGGCCAGCGCGCGCCGCCGTAGCAGACGACGCCGTTCAACATCCCGCCCCTCGAGCACCTGCGCGAGCTGCTGCCGCCGCCTGACTTAAGCGCTCGCCGCATCGCGATGCAATGCGCTCCGAGTTTTCCCCTAAATGTGAAACAGACTGTACGCCGCCCTTCGAAGGAAATCTCCAACGCGCACACGCGTAGGCACACACCGCACGCGGCGCGAAACGTGCCCAAACACGCGCAGTGCAGGAGGCAATCAAGGCGGCGCGAACGAGAGATGGGAGAGGGGTACCACCCGCTAATAGAATTTTGCTTCGCGTGCGGCGCTCTCAACGCCGGCGCAGCAGCGCCGCTCTCGGTGCCGTTCTTGTCCATGCAGATATTGTTTCCTTGGGACTCGGAGATTGGGATAAGTAAAAAATGCATGCCTCGTTTGCTTTGGTTATGATCTGGGTACACCTGACGGGCATTATCTTATTTTCCAAAGACCCGAGAGGCCAGTAATGTGCGGCGCAGCTGCCGTGGCGAGCGGCAACGAACGCGCCGAGGGCACCTCGTCCTTCACCACCGCAAGCCAGCCGCGGTTTTCGAACACAAGGTCGTCGTCACGGCAGGCGAAAGGTTGGGAGCGCTTCTCCGGAGAGGCCGCATCGATCCGAATGCCTGGAAGCGAGTCCTGCGGGACGATCGGTGCGGCCGCGTCGGCAGTTTCGGAGGGCTTGCCCCGCTCGCTTTGGGCCGACGAGCGTGCGCAGTTCCGCGTTTCATATTATTCGGCGGAGAACGATTAACAACGGGTTCTGGCGCATGCGCGCTCGGTGTCGAGTTGAAAAACTGCGTAAGTTTCGAGCCTGCTGCGCATCGGCGGAACGGAAACGCGGCTGCAACGCTAAACACGCCGAATATCCTGCGGTGAGGAAAATATAAAGAAATGAATGGACACGGAAGATGTAAGGAAATCTGCAAGATAGTTGTTAAGTACCGCTAACACTATAACACTATATGCCTGGCCACATCGCGAGCACGGCACCACATAAATGGTATATATCAGCAACCACTAGACAGTTTGCAGTCCTACTCCTTAATTTCTTGCCAATCAAATAAGTTGACACGAAAATGTTGGTCGTCGTTTGACCTTCGGCAGAGCAGTCAATCGGTCGACTCGGGGAGACAGATTTCACGCCAGACAGGGTGTCGGAGTTGTTCGGGATCAGTTTTTCGTAAATATCGACCTAATCTGGGTAGCAACCGGGAGACTCTCGGGGGTGTTCGGTTCCTGTTCGAGGGCTCACCTTGTCGTTTGCGAGCTTCCGCGGAAAGTGAAGCACACTGCGAGCAACGATCAACCGTAATGTTGTTTTTACTGCGATGTGACGCGTACAAGCTCCTTCTGCTGAATGACGAATGTCAAAAAGTTTCAATGTCTCCGGAGATTCGATGCAACATTTCAAGGAAAACGTTGTTGGTATATTATGGGTCGATATAGGGGCTACAGGAAAGAAGCCGCATTCATAGTGGGGGGGGGGGGGGGGGGGACGGGGGGGGGGGTGCTCCGGATTCATTACCGGCGGTGCACTAACATATATATATATATATATATTTTTTTGCATTCTGCCTTAATTCGCGAGAATGCTGCCGCCGGGAATCGAACCCGCTGCTCCGTGATGAGCACCGCAATCACCGCAGCAGCGGGTGACATCGTTTCTTGAGTTAGTGACGCGCTTGGCCAGGGCTTATAATGTCGCCCTTCGGTGTAAGGGGGGGGGGGGTCATATAGGGCCGCTCACACGTGCTCATACATACATATATATATGACAACATACTGTTACAGCGCAACAGTGGCGCCAAAGTCAGAAGAAGACGATTTGACGTGTCGAGGTGAAATCGGTCTCGACAGCCACCCTGTTTGTGTATGTGTATACCTGCTTTCCTATAGTTTTGCTTATGCCACATCAACCGATTGATCGCAATTGAATCATTAATCGAAAATTTGGAATTAGAATTGCCCCGCACAAGGCACCACTGCAGGGTCATAAAAAGCACTTCCAGCGCTTGTCGAGTGGGTGCCGCAGTGCTACAGTTGACTTGCCCAGGGGGGGGTGAGCCCCTCCTTAAAAATGTCGCGTCCCGTTACGGATCACGTACGCCGCACTTTGCTTACAACACATAAGCATGTTCCGTTTCCTTTTAGCGCAGAGAGTACACCGTTTTTCAAAAGTTAGCAGGTCACGTCACCTGTGGCATAATTGTAGCTGACTCAAGGAGGCGCTCCCGAGCTTCGCGCATGATCGAAAAGTTGGCTACGCATCTTTTCGATCATGCACCTAGCTTGGCGGTGTGGTGCGGTCTCAAGGAGGTTTGCGCTGCTCGAGTTACAGCTGCATCGCTGCAACGTCGTCTGTGGAAGGTTCGCTTGTCGTATACGAACGCCAGCACCTGGCGCTTGCTGGCTTTTGAGACTGAATTGAACACTGCATCGTTTTACTATACCGCCACAGTGTTGCAAGAAAAAAAAAAAAAAAAGCTGCAGGGAGCGAGTCGGAAATACCTAACGGCGGAATGAGGACGTGCAAACAAACATGAGACCAACGCGGAGGAATATGCGCACAGCACTTAGGGAAGCAGACTTCTGATTTGCGGCAGGGTTCAGTCGCTTCTCCGGCAGTGGTGCTGAAGGATGAGCAGAGCGATCGTTCCCGCCTTCCGCGGCCTACAGAAGACGGCGCGCGCAACAGCTTCGTTCGCGTGAGCAGCGGTTGTTTGACAACTGCCATACAGCAGGCGACCGGGGCGGGGCGCGTATTTTCATCCGCTAGCAGCTACAACGGGGCGTGCCACTTTTGACGGAGCTCGACGTTTCTGCGCAGGCGCGAGTAAGAGCGGGCGCGAGAGAGAAAATCTGGGGGCTTTTGCTCCTTGAATATATGACTCAGCCTAGGCACTACGGAGGAGGTTTCTTAGATTGCGTTGTATCCGTTTGTCCCCTGACATGCCGGCATTGCGGAGTTCGGTCGAGTTGGTTTATACGCTCCGCCGCTGGCTGCCCGCGCGGTGAGGCAGTGGGCGCGGACGCCGCTTGGTGATCGCTGTGTCTGAAGGGACAATGTTCTGACTGGTGTTTTATAAGTCACGGGTGGAATTTTTCGTCGCGACGATAGATCGGATTTTTTACAAGCACTGCTCCAGGAGGGCACATGTAACCGGCAAACGGAGGCCTCAGGAGAGCACCTGAGGTTATATTAAAGCAGGCGGCGCAGGATCTCCGGGGCACCCAAGCGGTAGCGGGGGGATCAAAGCTGGAAGCCGGGCGGCCCGTGGGTTGGGGCCGCAGAGGCCGAAGCGTGCCTGGGGGTGTTCGCATAAAACATTGGCTGTCCGCTATACTCCCCTGGCACGCGCAGGCCTCTGCGAGCCCCAACCCACGGACCAGTCCGGCTTCTAGCTTTGATATCCCCGTTGCCGCTTTGGTGTCCTGGAGGCGCCGCCAATAATGCGAAATAATGACACGTTGTTTTCATTAGTAAAAACATGATCGATTAAATATGATTGCGTCGAGCCGCCAACTTGCGATGCTAAGTTCAGCACAACCGCGCCCCGCGACTTCTGCCGGCATGGCGCGCCTAGGGACAAGCGCATACACCGCGCCCCAAGGGACTCCTCCGTAGTACCTAGGCAGAGTCGTATTTTCAAGAATCAAAACTCCCCACATTTCCTCTCTCGCACCCGCTCTCACTCGCGCATGCGCGCAAACGTCCGTCGTCTCCGCAAGTTCCACGCCCCGTTGTACCTACGAGCAGTTGGAAATACGCGACCGGGGCACAGCGCCGCCGTTGCCGAGCGCGATGAGACGAAACATCCTTGTAGTGCAGTACAGCGGCAAATTGGCAGATCGTGCGCAAGAACTCGCGGGTACGCCACTGCGGCGTCGCCGGCCGTTTGTACACAGGCTGACTGCAATACAGCGCACGCACTTATTGTGTATACCAGACATTCATTCTGCGCTACTCAAAGGGCCGCGCAAGAACGGCGGTGGCAAAAAGGGAAAGAAAGAATGGCTGGGCGAATTTGGAGCAACCATCACAAAAAACCAAGTGGAAATAGCGAGGAAGAAGGAACCGGCTCCGAGATATTCGCGAGCTATAAGTCATTCTCTCTGCCTGCATAGAGTCGTTTGGCTGCGGCGGACGATCGTTTTGCAAGCGTTCGTGGGTATGCGAGAAATGGGTGTATAGCGAAGGGGCCAACCAGCAAAGTTATGCTTCTTTCCCCCACAGTGCCCGTTTTCTCCCAATAGACAGACAGGGTTGAGCGGTCAAGCCTAGAATAGAAAAGTTGTCCCGGTGCTTGCAGCGAGCAGCGCAGCGTCGCGAACACTACACGGAGCGCTTATATATTATACGTTATTGTAGTTCTTATTTAACAGACGTAGCGTACAAATCGCTTCCCATATAACAGTTGCTACACGCCCGTGGTCTCGAAGTCCTACGAATCTGTGAGGTTCGACAAAGGAAGTTTGGTTTGCTTTCTCTTCTCAAAAGCAAACGGCAAGACAGATGGTAAGATTCTACGTGGCATTCGACGTATATGACGTGTCGAAGTAATTAACAATCCCGCACCTAAGGGGTTTCCAACAGGTTGCAGCAAAAGCTGCCGAACGGGCTATATTATAGCTCGTGTTCCCGTCCGTTCTGCGCTGCATGCCAAGGTTAATTACAAAAGATGGAGCAGCCATCTTTCAGACCTGCTTCGACGGACCCCTTGCGGTACTATATATATAGACATTTGTCTCAGCCGCTTTACAGACAATGTTGATCTATGTCTGTATATTTACCTCTATATTGCCTGCATGTATACTTACCTCTACCTCTATTATACCTCTACATTCAATACAAAAGCAGTATTTGCTTTTGTAATCATTATCTGTATAAACGTCGATAGTTTTCCTTTTGCATGTATAGCACTGCTGCCAAATATTTGTTTGAATCTGTTTTTATGCATGCTTTCTTTTTTATGCGTTTTTTTTTTCTCCCATGACTGTGCGCATGTGGTAGGGGGATAAGGCCCAGTCAAGCGATTTTTGTTCGACATTTTGTACGTGCTCCTGACATGAGAATCCAGAATTTCGAATAAAGAGTTGGTTTCATTTTACACTCTGTTTACTGCGACGGACGAGCGAAGCGGAGCCAGGCAGAGCACTAAATTTGTCCGCGGCCATGTAGGCGAGCGCTCACAAAGAGTAATTGATGCGCGGCACACTGACCTAGACATCGGTGATGTGGCACAGGCCTCGCGGCATTAGTCGCACTCGCGGGGCGAACGTACTTGGCATCATCGGTATTTGTGGGGCGGTGGAGGCGCAGAAGGCGTACGAGGTTTGTAGAAAGTGATTAACATGTCGCATGTGAACCTTACGTGAGCTTTTCCTTTATTTTTCTTCAATATCATCATCCTCGATTCTCCTTCGCGAATGACAAGGGCGGACAGACAGTCGCAGTTCCAGCGCAGAATCGAAAGCTCGTGCACGTAAGCGCGCAAGCCCCAAATATCGGGCAAATTGTGCCCGCTCAATCCCAGACCAAACGGTCGAACCACAAATTCCCCTTTTGTCCGTGCGTCGAGCGATTGCGCGAGTGCCCGCACAGTAGGTAACGGTTGGCGACTGCGGCTCCCCGTCCTCAAAAAGTCGAGAAACGCGCCCATTCTTTGAATCCATTCCCTCCTTCGCGCGCACTCATAACGGGGACACAGAGGTGCGTCCGTAAGCAGGGATGACGCCGGCGGAATGCGGTCTGCTCGCTCGCCACCAGCAGCTGTGTGCCGCACGCGTAATATAATAAGCGGAGGACGCTCTCTCTCTCCAAACAGCTGATGAAGGAAGGATTCGCGTTCACGCACGTTCGCGAAGAGGTGCGAGAGGAAGCGGCATGTACGCGCGCGCGACTTCCATTTCGGCGACTGCGCCGCGGCATTTTCGGTCCTGCCTCAGCTGAGAGCCGCCGACCGGCTCCGCCAGGTCGTTCCGTACCTCGTCTCGCGAAAAAAAAAAGAAAAAAAGTGCAGCGTTGCGCAAACCAGCGCTCCCGTGCACTGTGTTCTCCTGCACGTTCGTCGTTCGTCTGCTATCGATAACGGCAGGCAGACGATCGCTGCAACGCGCGGCATCACAATGAAATGCTCTTCTAGCGGTCACAAACATGACAGTGCACGTGTTTCGGAAACTTTGCACCACTTTCTTGTACGAACAGCTGACCGCCACAGCGCACTTCCTAAAAAAGCCTGCACAACGCTGCGTGGTTTTAGCCAGACTTAGCTCAGAGAAGTGCTCGTGCATGCCGCGCGGCGAGCAGACAGTGGATGGAGACGAAAGAAAAAAAAAACGAAGAAAAAAGAAAGAAGAAGATAAAAAAGAAAGGAGTACCGTAATAATAATAATGGTGGCATCGCGCGCCGGTTTCCATCAGCGGAGAGTCGGCAGGGGACTCGCAGACGACGACGACGAGCAGGATGAATCAAAGGAATCAAGGTCGCCGTATAATCTTCCGAAGAGCGCCGAGCGCAAGTGCGTTGCTCTGCGGCTGTACACACGAAGAAACGAGTTCCATGCCCGCGCTGCGAGATCGGTGATGGTGTCGCAGTGGACGCTAATATTGTCCGGTTTCTTTCTTAACTCCCGCAAATAACTTGTTCGCCCCTCTTGTGTTTTTCGGATAAGAAAATGGGGCAGAGGAGAAAGCCGTTTCTGGAACCGCGTATACATAAGCGCCGACTACGGGGGAGCTCCGGGGCCCGAGCCTTGTCCGGAGTTTTCCGGGGCGGGGTTATCGTCGTTCTTATTTAACACATGTAGCATAGAAATTGCTTCCTATATAGCAGTTACTACACGCCCGTGATCTCGAAGCCCTACGAATTTGTGAGATTCGGCAAATGAAGTTTGGTTTGCTTTCTCTTCTCAAAAGCAAACGGCAAGAGATATGGTAAGATTATAGATATTATAGCCCGTGTTCCCGTCCGTTCTGCGCTGCATGCCAAGGTTAATTACAAAAGATGGATCATTCATCTCCCCCCCCCCCCCCTCGGAGAAGTGAAAACTCTCCGCCTATGCGCGTATATATAATCGTCTCTGTTCTAATTTCCGCCACTTTCCTCGTCCTCTTTTTCCCAGGATGTTCCTTAATAAAAAAAAGAGGAAAAGATAGAAGAAAAAAAAAAAACACGAAACGTCCGAGATCTGCGTTTAGATATCCTCGCCGTACATATATGCTTTATCTGCGTTCTTGCTGTCTATGTGCATTCACTCTTCGTTCACGTGAGCCGCGAGTGTGCAACCCTTGCCTGATGCGTTGCGCCAATATTTCGACCGGCTCGTCGTCGGCCGCACATTGCATGGTTCAGTGTAAAACGCTGCAGACGGACTTGTTGTGCGGTTACAACAAAAGGGCGCCCGCCAAAACTTTGGTGGTAAGCGACACACAATCGCTTTTGCCCCAGTAAGGTTGTACTAAGTCCCCTTCCATTCCTTTCATCGCGCTACTGCGGAATATAAAGTGTGCGGCAGCAAATAATCGAACGCGGTAGAAACCGGAAATAGTCAGCGGCATAAACGACATAATGCGGCCGATTAATGTCGCTTAACATGTACGTTTCTGGACGTTTATTAGGATTATCTGGTTCATCTAACGATCAACGGCAAAATCGCTTCTAATTTTGGGAGCCGGTTTCTTTGCCAGAAAAGACAGGAAACGTCGGTATGGCCGTGCACGCCGTTTACAGTTGAACCAGATCCGCTATAGTGGTCACTTTAATTATGGTGTGACTTGTGCGAGCTCGACGTTGTTCGCAAAAAAACGCTCCAGTGGGCATGGGGAGCTTTAACACGGTTCAGTTTACGCAGCTATACGCGACATGAAACATGGGTTTTCCTTCTTCAGTTTGGGTGCTCGTAGCACAATGCATGCGGACCTCTGTCTCGTTTCTTCTTTATTGCACCCGCTTGCGTGCGGTCAGCTCGTTTCTCCAGCGAGCAAGGCTATCTGACGTGACACCCGCAGGGCTGCTATATAAACGGAGTTCTGCGTACAGCTGCGTATAGGCTGAGGGCTGCTTCATAAACAGAGTTCTTGCGTACAGCTGCATATATGCTTGAACCCGCCCCCTCTATTTTTGTGCCGGTTTGATCGTTACAGAGCAGTGTACTGTGGTTTCCTTAACGGTTAAACCCTATTCTTTCACCAGATGCACAGTCACTGGGTTTTGTTCCAATGAAGACAGCCCAGTGTTCTCGGCATCATACCTATCATTATACTGCCACATATATATAGACAACGCGCGACGACAGGCGCGGGCTTGTCAAGCCCAGGCAATGGTCGTTTCTGCTGTGCACCTCCGTCCTTCGCTGACGCAGATGCGGGAAGCCGCGACGTCTTTTATTCGCGAGCCACTCGCACGTGTGCCTCGCCCGCAGTTGGGAGGCTTCGCAAACATCCGACCGATAACGGGAGCTTCGCTCGAAGGGCGGGGCCGTGGCTGCGCGACAAAACCTCGGCAGCCTCGCTTCTGTGCAGGCTGCAGCCACGCACACGACACACCGCATGACTGCGTACGGGCGCACACGTGCTCATCTGACGCGCGTACTGAGTCAGCTGTATAACACGGGAATACATTTTGCCACGCTCCAACCGGCAGTGTCGTGGACTCGCGCGAACATGACACCCAAGCATCCCGTTTTTCTCTACGGTACAGCCGACGAAGTGGGCCGCTGCTCCCCCGTGTGCTCCCGGCCAGAAGGTTTCCGGGCCTCGAAGTGCAGTCCGTGCACGGCGTATCGTCGCTACCACATTTCTCTGGTGTTGCTACGCTACGTCTATACAGTTCCCGTCATTCACTTACCACACACACACAAAAAATAATAAATTAAAATAAGCGACAACAACGAGAGACGTAGCTCTGAATAACTGGACGTGTCATTTGTGTTCATGTGCCACTGCCACACCCACCAGAGCGGATGCTCGCTACTCCTGCCAGTTATCGATTTTTAGTCTGTTACGATTATATATGGACCAGCGTGTCATCCGTTTATCCGCGTTCACCCCCGTTGCATACACAAATACCGCCCTGCGAATTTTTTTCACCTCGCTTGTATAGACCTCAATTCTCTTTCCTCACACTGCCACTTGTTTCACTCGCTTGTACAGTCGTGAATGTAGAGCAGCTACGGTCTGTCTCTGAAGGCGATAACGTATGCAGCACAACCCCCCCCCCCTTTTTTTTTCTTATTCTTTTTTTCTTAAGTGTTAAATCAGTCTTCTTTTTATATTTATTGTATGTGTGGACACGTTTCTTCCCAGAGAGCGGGTTACCGAAGGATCAATATTAATTTTTACTGTGGTAAAATATAGCAAAGAAAGAAAGTATAAAAGGTATATTTGGGTACAGTTTGTGGGCAGCCAAGCTGCCTCCAAATGCAAGTGTACGGTGTACCGTACCTTTATGCATGCAAGGTTTTCTATCGCCGGCCGAAAAAATTGGTTGAATTGTTTAACAGTTCGTGTCTCACGCAGGAAATTAAACGCAATATACCGTTATTGTACACCATGATGTGTATAATCTGACGATAACATGAAGTTTAAGTCACTTTTTCTCTAGCGGTCGCCATGATCGGGAGCGTCTCTCATCTTTTTTTGTTTTGTTTTATGAAAAAATAAAGAGAGAAATCTTCATCTACCTTAACACTTGAACACTAGATAACGAATGACATCATTATTTAACGCTATCTGATTATTATGTTGATCGCACGAACATAATAGATACAAGACATTAAACCTCACGAGAAGTCATAACGCAGCGCAGGATTACTGTGTGGGCGAGAGACGCTTGTGAATATGCCAGAACACATAATTTACCAATACGAAATGGTCGCACATATTGTGTACACTTGACAGGGAGTCACAGCATATAATTATTTGCAGACGATTGTCTAATTCACTCGTATGTAAACTGTCGCGAGGATCAAGTTGCACTAAATTCTGCACATGCGAGACCTTACTAAAATGAAAACCAATTTTGTTAAAACTTCATACATAGAATTGACTGAAAACTAAAAATATGCTCACATTATGATATGAAACGAACGAACAACGTCTAACCCGAGTGAGCCATATTATATGCTTTGGTGTCACTGTATCTTCCCATCTGAATTGGAATACGCACATTTAATTATGTCAGTTCAAAAGCCGAAAAGAATTAAGGTGTGGTTTCTGAGAAGGAAGTGAAATCGTCCTCCCATAAAGGCGAACTGCGTACCTAATCCTTGCACACCCTTTGCTGGAATACGCGAGCGTGACGTAAGACCCGCACAAAAAGATGTCGGGTTCAGAGAGGAGTGGCTCACTTAATATTACCGAGATTTAAATGTTCCGTTATGTAAACTGGACTTCAACTTCCTACGCTTTCCGAGCCGAGAATGATTGCAAGACACGAAAATTTCTGTATCAGTTATGCATTGGTTCCTTCAACTTAAAATCCAGACTCTACTTAAAACACCACTCGTCTCGCACCGTAAGAAGCTCTCACAAAGAACGATCTGAACCAATCACTAACTCGGTAAAATATTCGTTTTTTTTCCATCAAAGTGTGGGTGGTCGGAACTAACTACCTTATGCAGTCGTCCAATCGGTTTCCCCAAGCGAGTGTGAATGTCCTCTATTGCATCTTGTTCCGGTAATTGATGTTATAGTGAAACTTAGTGTTATAGTTAATTAATATAGTGCAGATTGCAGCCAAGTTATTGTCCTGTTTCTCTGCGTTATGGCATTGAGTATAATTGTCTAGTTTTATACGTTTGCTTTGTGACTTGCCCTATCTTACTCAGTTGCATACGTGACTGATCTGCATTCTGTGACCCCACTTGTTCGTGTTACTTTCACATTTATGTAAGCTTGTCATTGGGGTTTCCTTATTTAACGAGCTGTTAAGCGAACTACCCGGGATGCATATTTATCATCTGTATCCACTGCATATATATTCCGCAATGTAACGACTTTCAGGTCAGCAGTCTCTTAAAAGAACAAAAAGAAAGAAAAAAGAAAAGGAGAGATTAGCATACGCTCGCGTTTGTCAGCCTTTCCGTAGTGAGTGACCTCAGCAGCTGCTTATCACCTAGGCATTCATGCGGGTCAGATAAAAATGGCTTGACGTCATGGCATCATTTCCGTTGCAGTCAAAATGAGACATAAATATTGAAATAAAGCAGACTTATATTTCCCAAGTGTGGTGTGAGTCAGAGGTGACGGAAGTCCAGCGCGTAGTGCTGAGTGTACTGGGGGTGTAACTATACCATGCTCTTCCTAACAAGGGCATTGGGAGCGCAGTATTAAGCAGCTTGAGAGACAGACTTGGCGAGGACACAACAGCGCTCGCTCTCCGCATATGATCCGGCAAGAAGAGACCCATATATTGGTCTCTTCTTGGGTGCCATATATGGGTGTCAGAGCTCAGGTTTCGGCGTGAATAAAGCGCGGTTTCGCGCGGTTAGTCTCACCAGCCTAACTTTGCCGATCCATATTTAAAGCTTGTGGCTTTCGTTCGGGCCAAACTTCGATATTCCTCTTCGTATGCAGACACAGAAACGACATAGTTATTGGCCAACCATCGAACACATTTTAATCTGGCGCATTATAAAAAGAGAAACAGAATTTCTATTTAGGACGTGAAGAATATTTAGAAAAAACTGCGTGACAAGAAACACAGAAATAATTTAAGAAAGTTAGAACGCCAAGTTTATAACTCCATAACTCCGCAATAAATAAAAAGAAAAGACATATCGCAAATGCGTCAACTAAACCTGGTGCCGCAACGGGTGTATATATATAGCACACTTGACTTGAAGCGACACAGTTATTTTATGAATAGAACTCTAGCGGAGCGCACTGACCCTAGGCCGACCCGACACCGGTTTCGGTCTGCCGACGGCCGGCGACAGCGTTCTCTTCCTTCGTGTCCGCGCCTCGGTCACACTGTACCGACGCCAATCTGCCGACGGAAAGATCGGCGTCGGTACAGCCTATAAGCATAACGCAACGTCCTATAAGGCATAACAGGGAACTCCCGGCACGGCTGGTTTTGCGAGACAATGGGAAACGGCGCTCGCACTTCGACGGGTGCTGCAGTCTCGCAAAATGCAGCCGCCTCTGAGCGATGTCGCGGCAATCTGCGCTGGCGAACGCACTGTGACATTCAAGCGGTTTCTGGTGGAATTATAATCGGTTAGTTCACGGGTATTGGTTCCGTGTCAGAGAAACACCGGGGGTCATGGCAGGTTTCGAGAGTTTTTGCATGTCGCTCCCATCGCACGCAATGCGACCGCCACGGCCGGGCATACGTCCGAAAGCGGGCCCAGGCCCGATGCTCTCGGGCCTGCGCCAAGCTGGGCTTGAAGCCGCGGGCCCAGGCACGGCCCCGTTTACTGATGACCCTAATAGTCAGGCCTCTAATCGCACGCGGGCGTTGTACATAGATCAAAGCACTCTGTGGGAGGCTAGGCGGACAACGTCCAGTGCTTTCCTGTTTCTAAAAAAAAAAAAGTGGCATTGTTTTATTCTCACTGAAATTGCAATGTCTTTCGTTATGCGATGACATCTATAAGGCACGCATCTGTACAAGCAGAGTTCATCCGGCCGATCCGGGCCTGCGCGTGAGAGGGCCGGGGCCGTAAAATCAGGCTTGTGCAGCATTAGCCATAGGGAGACGCAATAAGCAGCGTTGCCAGTTCCGTTATTTCTGTTATCGGCCGCGCACACTCCTAATCGACTGCACACACACGCGCGCTGAACTGTGCAGTACGGCGTACTGCACGCCGCACCTTCTCCATTCGCCGCCGACCGTGGCACGCACGTGTTTCATTCCACTTGGAGCGGCTCGCTCACCAGCTCGCCTACGCGTTGAATCATCGCCTATAACTCGGCTAATGCGAACGCCCTGAAGCGCACAGGAGTGGACAGGAATGGCCAGCGCCTTTCCTCGTGAGCGCGTGACGTCCGAACACAACATAGAAATCCCGATCACGTCCCCGGAAAGCATCTACGCGAGAGCGGTTAGTCATGCCTGTGGAGGGCACTAAATTTACTTTCCCGCGCGTTTAATTCTCTTTCTTTTTTCTCGCTAGTCTTTTTCTTCTTTTGCTGTCTTAGAAAACTTGCGTCATAGATAACTTTACGGCTTTCTGTATAGGACTGGCGTTGCTTGGAAGAAGGTGATGTAGAATGCCCGCACGGGCTGCTGTTTACGCACGCTTCTGCTGACATTGCGGAGGACTTTATTGAAACGCTAAATCATCTATCGCGTGTAGAAGATGTACTACGTATATACTCTATGGAAAAAATCAAAGTTAAGGCTAGCTGCCCATTGCCGACATCAGCCGACTGGCCTCTTTCTTTGCGATTGGCTAGCGCCCTGCTTTCAATTTCTTGATTAAAAAAGAAGATAGAACTTTAAAAAAAATATAGGTTCGTAGACGGACAGCTGTGTCTTTGCATAAACGCAAGCTCCAGAACATGTACTACCAAACCACGCATAGCCTTGCCTCCCATTTCGCATACGCACAACTAATAATAATAATAATAATAACAATAATAATAATAATAATAATAATAATAATAATAATAATAATAATAATAATAATAAAAAACATACAAAGTATCGTATTAGCCAACTCGAGCAATACAGAGCGCCTGCAATTCACTTACCATGCACCTACAGTAGCAACACCAGCATGCTTCTTTTGCACTGCATGCAGAATCCCTCATTCACGCCTTGGGAAACACGGGGAAGGCGGGAGATGGAAATTCAAGACGACGAGCAAAACGAGAACAAGGTAAAAGCAGGAGCCAACGTTTCGACAAGTCCACTTATCGAAACGTTAATTGGCTCCCGCTTTTACCTTGTTCTCGTTTTGCTCACTGTCATTCACCCCTTGAAATTCAGTCGTCTGAGAAGCGCGTTAGCAAGTAGTGGTTCAAACAACACTTCGCCAGCCTAAGCTTAGGTTCCAAAATAAAATAGAATAGTGAGAGCACGCTTTCCAGGGGCAAACCGAACATCTGCGTGGTTCTCCCGCAAGCAGTCTTCCGACGCGTCGTCGCTACAGTCGCGCACGATCATCCTTCAGTAAAGGTGCCCTCACTGCGCACGTGCTCAGTCTCCCCTAAAAAAATCGGGCTCGCGACGGCATACGGTATTTTTCAGATCTACGCCAAGCACAGTTTTTCTATGTTTTTTTCCATTTCCAATCGTAAAAGAAAGTAGTACGTTGGAAATACTCACTTCTTGAAGTGCTTTTCGTACTCCTTGATCTCCTTGCGCGAAAACTCGATGTAAGGGTTGAATCCTTCGCTCACTTTAAGATCCTTGATCTCGCCCCTCTCGATCGCCTCCCGGCGCGCGAACTTCTCAGAGAGCTCTTCTTCGGCCATGACTGTTGGCTCCTGCACGGTAACGTCACCAGCTAGCAAGGAACGCACTGCGTACCGACGCTTTCTCGTGTCGTCTGCTCGCGCGTCGTCTGCTCGCGCGGAGTGCCCAGAAAACGTGTGGCGAAGCGCTGCCGCGGGGTCCGAAGATGCGCGACGCACTGGTGGCCGGCCGCAAGCCGCGAGCGCTTTTCTTCCTCGCAACGCTCATCTCTCTCTCTCTCTCTCTCTCTCTCTCTCTCCCCGCGGCCTCTCTCCGTCTCACTAAAAACCGTGCAGCGCCGTGGGGGCTGCAGTCAGCTGCAGTCGTCACCGGCCAATAGGAGAAAGGCGCACATGCGCACGGCGCCGCTTCGGTACGCATCCACAGCGTATCTATCTCGTCTGCTCTCACCGGAACAAACGCAGAGGGCGCAGCAAACTCACAGCGTAATTACGAGGTGTGTGAATTGCCGTTTGGCGAATAATACACATTAAATGAACAGATACATATTGCATACATTGGAAGAAGAGGCGTTCAATGCTGCGCACCAGCTACCACCTCCACACGTCTACTGCGTTCCGCACCGCTGTACGGTTTTAGCGCGAGGTAGCGGTTGGGCCGAGCCACTACGTGCGCTCGATCTATGCGGCGCCACTCTCCCTTGGGGGGAGACCTCCTGCTGGATTTTTAAAACGTCTCTCTCATGCGAAACGCGTCTACACGGCGCTCCGCTGCGTAGCTTGACGTCAGCAGCTCTGCTTCCTCGTTTCTGCTGCTCGCTCTTCAAGCAAGCCAGCGGGCGCGCGACATGACGAGCGCTGCGGAGGTGCGTCGACATAAGAGCAACGCGCGAGGTGCCTCACTTTGCTGGCAGCGCATGGCCCAGGCCTGTTCCGCACTTCCTTTGTTTTGACCCACGCCGCCGAGTCTGAGGAAGTTTCGCTCAACATGCAGCAGCAACACAGCACCAAATTATGAAATCTATAGTCATTTGTTTACCGAACGTTTTTTTTTCTTGTTGGCGTTGGGTTAATACCTTTAATGATGTCATTCATCGCTCAACTCATCAAGTGGAAGGAATGAAAATAATATAGTTGGGCTAGAAACAGATATAAATTTTAAGGTATAAAGATTTTAGGGGTGAGGTACTGCAAGTTCATAAGCTCAATCGCTGTCGATGTATTTCCCATTTCTCTCTACGTATCATCTGCAAGTCGTAAAAGTCATACTTTGTGTGGTCTCTGCATTTAGCAAGCACAGATGTAAGCTCTATGGCACAAGCGAACTTAGTGTGAACAAGTGACAAAAAGAGAGAAGAGCCATTTGCCTCTTATCTGCAGTTAACTGCAGAGAAGGGACATCCTTGCTTGCCTGGGACCGATTGGATAAATTAAATACCATTCTAATGCGCACCAGAGCCGTGACCTGCACGAGTAGCAGCTAGTTGCTGTGGCTTCCTTAACCATTACAGACTGCCCTGCAATCAAAGACGGAACATTTTAGAAATCAAGATGGCACATGTTTCATAAAGATCATGTGGTTGACTTGAGGGGCCTTGTGATGAACTGGTAAAAAAAAAGGGTAAGTGAAACGGCGGGGGGGGGGGGGGGGGGTGAGGCGTACACTTGCCAGACTGCTGGCACACATCTAGAACAGAATTTAAGAACTATTAAAAAAAGTTATGGAAGAGAGAGCGAAAGGAAATGTGGTTGAGGCAGATATGTTCACGGACAACTTCCTGTGGCAATGAAGGAAAAGCTATGGAGAAAAAGCATGCACAATGAAAAGCGTTCCAGAAAATAGTTGCAAATTCTCATTCGTGTCTTAAAGCTGGGGAAGTGAAAACGTAAACATCCTATTTACAACAGAAAAATAAGAAAATTCACCACCGAGTGTCGAATTTTGATTACCTTTCTACTATTCTGCATTTGGGCAAATATGAAGCAGGTGTACGTGTATGAAACCAAAAGGGCCATCAATATATGGCAGACTACTTGGCGCAGTAGCACATGTGCAGAAACTCCGCCGCCATAGTCTTCCTTTCATTGCCACAGGAAGTTGTCTGCGAGTATAGAGAGGAATAGCCACAAAAGCAACGTGCCTGTGTTCGACGTGGCTGCGTGCAACGTGGCTGTGTGCTTTGTGCTTTTGTGTCGGCGTATAATAATCTGTTTTTCACTAACACGAATTTATGCAAACCTGCAACTTTTATGCTTGTTTTTTCTTCTGTACCCCCCCCCCCCCCCCCGCCCCCACTGTAATGCCTGAATGGGCGCTGTGGGTACTAAATAAATAAAATAAAAGCAAAAGCACCAACGAATATAATGAAGTTCAAAATGTGTTACGTATATCTTGTAACACTTCTGATTGGACATTTGCTGCAAATATGAATGATATGGGCCAAGTACGTTAATGAAAGGAGTTGGAAATGTTTGCTCTCAGTGCCAGTATGTCGTCATGTAGCAGGCTCACTTCTAACAATGTTGCTTCTAACAATGCTTTGCATCAGGCCAGTGATTGGATGGGCGCTTTCCCAAGTATGCTGGACATGCAATTCTTTTGATGTTGTCCTATCTGTTGTTCCTGTAAAGAGTTCATTCATGGAGTAAACTTGGCAAATCTCGCTGAATTGAAAATTGTTAATATGTTCTGCTGTAGTCCGCTGTTAATAATTCTGAAGTTGCAAGAAATGTGGTGCACTTTCAACGGACAGAATTAAGTGGCACCCGAAGCGGTAGGTGCATTTAGCAAGTAGCTCCTTCACAGGTGGTTGATCATGATGACACGTGCTGTTGACGTATGGCTTGAAATATGCATTTTCAATTAGTTCCAATACTGAGCATTGTTCAGTAAAACCTACTTGCGATTTGTAGCTGCAGTTGAGTCTAGCTTTTCCAGAAAATATTTCACTCTTGCATAAGCAATATTCTAAATGCATCCCAATTCCTCAATTACTCAAGCAAAGTTGTGGTGTCAGGTTCCTTCCTCAAAAAACAATATCTAACATTGCTACAAAATTTATTGGGCATATATTTTGCTGCGTGAATAGTGATGATCCCGCTGCGTCTGCTTATTGCTATCATGAACCACCGCGAGGGAAGCACATTGGTGCCGTAAACTGCACAACCAACGACAGATTCACTGCCCTGTTGTCTTTTAAGCGGCAGCACGCCCTGCTAGGTGCTATGTTTGTTTGTGCATGAAAGGTTTGGGAGCGCTGCATTCACAACGTGCAAGCGGGCATGTCACGTGGCTTTTTTTCGTATTTTGCGGGCATCTGCAGTAAGCGGAAAAACACTAATACTTAATAGATAGAAAGACAGAAACTGTTTATTTGGACATTTTGTAAATCGCTCTGCATCTTTCTAAATGGAATTTTTTCCCAGCTTTGTTGCTTTAGAAGTTGGTTAATTAATCTTGACTAATTATCTACTTAAGCAAAATACAAAAACAAGTGTGACACACTACATACAAAAGTGAGAAATATGCATTTGGTCGCGTCGTCTTAGAGTGCATCAGCATATTTTTAAGCTCTGGCTAAAGTTAGCTTAAACATCCTGTATATAGGGGTTCGGGAAGGTGTCAGTCTGTAGCTTCTGCTACGAGGTTTATTAAGGCTTTTGTCCGGCGGCGGGAGTGCTTCTGTCGTTTCTATATTATAACGTAATTTCATGTTAGGTGGTCAAGTTCTTTCTGGCCGACCTCAGGACCAGCCCAGTTGACGAACCCTCGGGCTAAGTTGTTTGCCACCTTATTCTCAAGATGTGACGTGTGGGCCAGGACCCATGTGATTCTAATGGGTCTGACGCTGAAATATTGCAGTTTTAGATTAAGTATGGACAGCTGGGCTAGCTGGTTGTGATTGGCATTATGAACATCATTCAGTGCACATTTGAACACGAACGAGAAGAGATGGACAACACGAACGCCGGCATGTTGTCCTTCTCTTCTCGTCCATGTTCAAATGTGCGCTGGAACGATGTTTCATAATGCAATTTTAGGATTTGTTTGGTGGGTTTGTGGACCAACCCTTTTGCAAAGTTTCGAACGGTTGCCTTAGAGTCGCTAAAGTTCGTGTTGGCTTCTGTGCTTATAATGGCTAGGGAAATGACCGTTTCCTCCACCTCGTATGCCTTTTTGCTCCATGCAGAGGGGGCAGAGATCAATTTTAGGTGGGTGCCCACGATGCCTATCGAAAAGGCACCATGATCATGGAGCTCTGCAATGTCTGTACGGACTGCTTTTTTATTGTTTGAATATTGCCTGTGGAGGGCTTTGGCTCTGGCCTTCCTCCTTTCTGCATGGTGTTCGAATGCATGTTTTTCGGTATTGGATCTATTCTCAGATACTTGTGTATGTCTCTCGGCATCGGCACGGCGATTTTTCATGTGAGAAACAGCCTCATTCCGAGAAATGTGTTTGTCATTCTGTTGAGTGTTGCACACGTCTTGTGTGTGAGATTCCACTAACACGTAATCACTGCTACTTTGATAGAATGGGAAGATGCAACAACAACTGCCTATGTGAACATACTGCTTCACTAAAATGATCTTCAGTTATCTTGCCAGCCACTGTCAAATACGAGGCTGAACTGCTACCTTTGAATCTAAAATAATAAGCACAACAAACAGTGTGCCTATGAGCTATTTAAAGCTTTTAGTATCTTCATATAGACACATGTCAGCTCCTGTCATTATTATATTTAGTGTTTTAGAAACACTTTTATTGTATCTTAACATTGCAACAGAAATACATTGCAGAAAAGGGTTTGTCTGCAAATAGACCTGCTGTTGTGCTGATCCTTTTTTGTGTGCTTTCTGCATTCTTTCATGAGCTGTTTTCAGAAATGAACCATTTGGTTGTTAGAGCAGTGTACTTGTCGTTTCGCCTGTGTCCTCTGTTGATCTGTTAGGTCTCCATTTTTAACAAGATGTACCAAACCAGCCAACTGAGCACTTCAAAGCACGCCATGATGTGCCAAAGTAATGAAACTGCTAAATACACTAAATGCACTTAAATATAGTAAGCGCTACATCTTGAGCTATTCACAGAAATAGTGAATCACAAAACTACCATGTGACAATTAAACTCTACTGTTTATGTACAGCTGCTTCATTGCAGGGTCCACTGATGATGCACTTTCTGTGAGCTATGACAACATTCTTTTTGTTCCAGCTATAGAAAAGAGTGAATGCTATTCCCAGCAAATTCCTATGAGGTTACTGGCTTCAATGCAATCACATCTATGGGTGCACCTTTTTAACAAACAAGCCTCATTTCTGTGGCAAAGTGTGTTTCTTTATTATATAACATTTTGCAATGAATGGAGACAATAATTTTGACAATGCAAAGCACTTAGACACTGCTTACGTTGCATATCACTCACATAAAAAAAATTTAGAAAGACATGGAAGAAAGGGTGTGCGTTCTCCGTTGTGCGAGCATTGAGCAAAGCTCAGTACATCAGCAGGCAAATATGGCATCACAGGAACATGCAGCGTTAAGAGGCAACTGACCAGAAATGTTTCAATGCACACAGCTGCCTGAAGACCAGGAAAAGACAGCAAACAAAGGGGGCATTTAGAACTTGAAGTAGAAAAAGACAGAATAATAATGACTCTTTGTTGCGATACACTTTCTGTAAAAAAAGCTCCCACATTAGGACTACATAAGTATTAAAGAAACTAATCCCACAAGAGGCAGCATTTCAAATGATCCTGCATATTGAATGCTTCACAATATGCCAATGATGCAATATGTTAAGAAAAGAACATGGTAAACAACAAAAAGATGTGCGTTCAGTGATCACTTCTTTTTCAGTGCCGAAATGTAAATGAGAGATGCTTTCCCTTGGCATTCCTTACAACAAAAATTAAGTGGCAAATGTAATTCTCATGCGGCACAAACACACACAACGTAGAAGCCAACAAATTAAGACAAAGTGAGATTGCATGTTATACAATTTTCCTACTTAAATGGTTTTTGAATTTTTATACATAAAACAAATAGCTTGTTTTTCCCTCCCGCTCATCAGTTACATTAGGAGCCTGAGCATGGTGAAGACCCTGTAATATATTTTCTCGCCAGAAGCAAGAAGCCTCATAGAAATTTGACAGACACACAAACAAAAGGATTCGTCTGAAGCAGAGAAATGGCTGCAAGTAGCCTCAACTGAGGGCAAAAAGAAAGCATAGTTAGCCACAATGGAGAAAGCAATTGTCATCAATAAATTCCTTGGTGAAGAGTTGTGTTCTTTGCATCAGAACACGTTTTGCTGTTGAGTTCGGTGCTTTCGGGAGACAGAATATGTGCACTCTGTCATCACAGTGAAGTCAAGTGCTAATATGCATTCGATAATTAAAACCCTCAGGAGCAGTCTTTTATAAATATTTTTCTCAAGCCAGTCAGTCACACTCTGAAAAACACTAGCAAATATTCATCACTAAAAAAATAACAACAGCAGCATGAAGATGAGCAAGTTATGAGCAGGGGATGTGTGGACTGTCTCAAGATGAAAGAGAGAGAGAGAAAAAAAAGAAAAGCGAAGGCTGAAGAAAAAGTAATATTGCTGCATAAGAACCTCTGGGGCACCAATACCAGGAACAACCAGCAAACGCTTCCCAAAGCTGGCCCAAGGATTCACTGCCTGTCTTTCTCTATGTCAACAATGACAACGGTGACATTGTCTCCGCTCAGCTTCCGCACAGCTTCATTGGCGAGTTTGCTGCAGGCGGCCTCATATCGCAGCTCCAGTGTCCTCTTCTTGTCCCCTTCTGCTGTTATCGTTTCATCCTGCAACAAGGATATAAACACTGTGAGCTATGAAGAACACTACAACCTGAGGCTTGCACACAATAAATTAGGCACTGCAACATTTTTGTCATTTTTTGTTTTTTGGGTGTAGGGAGGGGGGATGTTGGTGCTACATGTGTAACATTACTGTTACAGTGCTGCCTCGCAGCACGAACTTAATTCATTCAGGGAGCATGTTTGTTCTGCGAGGCACGTTTTCCTACTGTTTCCTGAGGGAAACCTATTATTGAAGTCCAGGATTTTGGTTGATCATGCAATAGAAAAAATATAAGACACAAAAATTTCTTGATGTGTATTTAGTAAGGAAGGAGAGTGCTCACGATACAAATAGAGTTGTTGAAGGAAGGGGGACCATTTACGCTACTGTTACAAACCCACCTGTACCTCTAAGATCAACACTTGTCAGTTCAGTCTGAGTCAGTATCCATCAGCTAGATGAGATGGAAGACAGCTGTTAAGAACTCTTCCTGTCTGTGTCCTGGCTTTCTTTAAAGATCCAGGACAAAAGCACTGATCAGAAGTGCTCCGCCGCTCACTTTTCTTCTTCATATATAGTAGAAAGTAAGAAATAGGTATTGCCATTAAACGAATCAGCAGCTCTGTTTGCCTCTGTCGTGATGGGATGCCACTTACTCCCTTGGACAACTGTGCTTCGTTCAGAGGAACTGGGTTCACAATGAGAGCTGAAAACCACGAGTGAGCCCGGGTCACTCTGCGAAATGTTCACTGGGCACGCACATTTAAAATGCCTGTCTTGAGCACGTAAAGAAAAGTGTGTGCTTAAGACACTTTTTTAATGTGCTCAGGCACACATGCAGCAGCAAACTTGGAACAAGCAATAGAAAATTTTCAAATCACAGTGGCTTTTTCAGTGACTGCTGTTGAAAATTTCACTCGATTCAAGAACCTGTCTGAATAAATTTGCTCGAAGTAGGTGCTCTTCCAGTACCCTTTCACAATCAGAAGACTTTCAAGGGCATGATCGAACTGAGTCCGACAAGTGAAACTTGTTCACAAGCAAAATTATTTGTAGCAAAACCTGACGAAACAACTGCAAAATCATGAAATGGTAGTAAACATTGTAAGAGTTGGCAGAAATGCAATGCCTTTTTCACCTACAAAAGTAGTAGCATACTAGGCAGGCGTACATTACCAGGACCCATTGAAGAATTTCTTTTCGGCTGCTTAGTGCTGCCTGCAGAGTTATCTTCCACTCTATGAACAAGACACTGTTGCATGGACGACAGAGCTTGGTGATTAGGCTGCCAGCTACACTTGGGCAGCCTGCGTTCTTCATTTATTGCATCATTTGGCAAATAAATGAATTTTGATGGCATGTAATTATGATACTAAAAACAAATTCAACTGACTTCCCAGTGGAATTTATCAAATTGCAGATTACTTTAGCTGGACTGTGGCTTTCCCATCTCAACATTTAACAATGAGGCAAAGTGGCCTTTCTTACGCTTAATAAGGTAATTGAGAAACATCAGCATTATTTCCGAGTTCTTGCGTCAACAACATGCGCGCTACCTGCATAGCATAGGCAAGGAAATTACTCGTAATATAGTCCAACCTCGATATATTGAACACAGATATAATGAATTATTGCGTATATCGAATGCTTTCTACATCACCCAGAAAATCACATGCATTCTAAAATTTTTATTTCGAATGGGGTCGGACGTAAAATGGATATATCGAACTCTGCCACCTTAGACCACGTGCGCTCTGTTGACAGGCGGCGAGCTTTCCAGCAACACCTTCTAAGATAGCGGTGGCACGATGGGCATTCCCGACTGCGGCGCACTATAACTGCACACATCGATTGCACCGAGGGCGCCATTTGAACATTGCAGCATACGAAGTGGTGGCTTGGCTAGTTCTACGTCAATGACACACTGTATTTGCTGCACTGACTCCTCGTCAGTGCTGCACTCTGGGCCAGAGTAGCCAGATCGGGCTACTAATAGCCAAATTGGGCTACTTTTTATGCGGGTTGGCATCGAAAATTCCGAGCTGGCTACATGGCTATATTTGGGCTATTTTTGTCTTAAAGACTTCCTAGTCCCGAAGACCACGCCAACACTGACAAAATTCGGGAACGCCAGTTTATGAAAACCCAAATGTCATTGATGCTACAAAGATATGTAGGCAATCTCGAAGGCTGTATTTTTAGGCAATGTCAGCACTGGGAGAATGGTGTTAAGTCATCGCTACCATGTTTACACGTCATCCCAGCGCTACGCTCTCTTTTTCTTGGCGTATTTTTCAGCTGTGATGAGAAAAAAAAATGCATTTGGTATACATAATAGGTGCTTGCGGTACTGTTACGTCCATGTTTTATTATTTTTGCACACGTCATACTGGTGGTTGGGAAAGAGTTTTTGCCAGTTTATAGAGGTAAATATAGTGTTCTGACTTCCTATTCCGATGTATAGTGCTTGAACTTGTTAGACAAAGGAGTTTACGTTGTACTTATGACAGCCGTGCACGACCCATAAAATCGATTTTGTGTGTTTGCTAGTGGAATTACATTTCTTTTTTCAAGTTGCATTGAAAGTAAGGTACCCAGCCCCCATCAGAAATTTTGCAGCAGATGCATTCATACCTGGTTTCACAGAAATTTACATACACGTTTTCGCATTGCAAGAATCTTGCCAGCGAATGCCTGTTTAAATATTGTGCCGTTCAACTCGTTTCAATACTAATACAACCTGGATTATTGCCAGCGCTGTAATCTAGGTGGAAATTAAAACTATAAACTTTAATTCACCTCTTCTGTTATGGGCCAACAGATTGTTCTGTTTGTTCCCACTCAAAGGCGAATTGCAGTCAAAACTGCCACTTCTTCGTACAAGAAAATGCAAGAAGGTTTCAAGTTTTCTCCAAAGTCCAGCGTGCCTCCAAGCGGCAGCATTTGCTCACTCAGCGTCGAGCTGCTTTCAAGTAAAACATACAAAATGGAGAGAGAAAGAGAGAGAGAGCGGGAGATAAATAACATGTTTGTTTTATGAGCCAAGCACAGGAAAGGCATCCCTATTCCAATATGTCTTGAACTTGGGCCGCCTCTTGGGCACTCGATCGTGACCAGCCAAAGCTCATCCTCAATGTTGGAGCAGGCAATATTTTGCCGGACTCTTATAGAAAAATGTCTCGGGTAAAGTGAGGTGGGAACTGAAGTTAGCTAAGAATGTGGCTCAGTTAATACCAATAATGTCATGAGTAAATCGGAAAAGAAGTCCTTCGGCTCACTGTAACAATAAGTGGTGTCCAAATGCACGTCTGAGTGGCACCTCTCATTAGAATTTGTTACGCAGATCTTGAGGCCAGTGATGTGCTGGTTACATGCGACGGAAGAAATTTTGTAGCCGGAAATACGCGGTGAGGTTTGGACATCATCTACGCCTTCAAAGACATCTGCAGAACATCATCAAACATTTTGGCCGTGCTTTTGGCTACTTTGCACTCACTAAAAATTTGGGTCTGGCTATCTTTAGGCTACATTTTGAGATCATTTGGCTATTTTTTGTTGGGGCCATCTGGCAACCCTGCTCTGCGCCTGCTGCACCTCGTGAGGAATGGCAGTTTGCTTCCACAAAGACGCGTGACAGCGTGCATTCACTGGCTCACTCATAGACCCCATAGCAGACGCCACTTAATACTTTGTCACTGACAGTGTTTCAAGATGTTTCGATTGACGGACGTGGAAGGAGAAAGAGAGAAAGAAACTTTATAGAATAAAACAAAATTTGAGGTCCCGTGGTTGGGGCCCCTAGTCCAGGGCTCCACTGGCATGAGCGGCTCGCTGGGCTTGGTCTAGGAGGGTAAGTTGGCTATCCTGATCCTCGTCCGTAAGCTGCACCTTCCAATGCCTGTTAAAATCTTGTGTTTTTAGTTGTGTGGAATTTATATGTGTCAGTCTGTTTGGGCACATCTACGTGATGTGCGGTAACTTTGGGGTATCACCACACCACGGGCATTCGTCATTGCACAGTGTGTGGTGAATATGGCTAAGTGCATGTAGGTTTGGGTATGTGTGTGTTTGAAGTCGGCGCGAACTCCTCACCTGTTGACTGTCTAAATTTTGGTACTAAACAGACAATGGTACAACCAGTGATCACAACACACCACAGTGGAAAAAAAAAAAGCCTAACTGATGACAGAGAGAGAGAGAGAGAGAAGATAAAATCAGGCTACAGGCTACATATTTGTATCAACAAAAAGCACGCCAAAAAAGTAATATCTTTCCCAATCAATATGATAGAAATTATGTCATACACACATAACTGAGTTTTGCTTCTTCTTGAGCTACCCAACATGTACCATAAAAAACCAATTATAGGTTGAGCTTTCTTCAAAAAATTTAGAGGAACAGTGTCTCGTTTTATATAGCAGTCTTTGGCACAATTTCCATTGTCGCATGGCCACTTTGGGACAAGAAAAACAAAATATGCACAGAGAGAGTATTGCCATTTTTGTTGTTGCCATTGCCAACACGCAGGGTGTGCAACCTCTGTGCAAACTTGCTTTAAAACTCGCAAACTCGTCTTGGAGTGCAAAATTAGCAAGTCTCGGCTTGACTTTAGCATTGCATTCAAAAACGATGTGATAGAATACACGGAAGCAAATGGGAACATGGCGGGAGCACAACAATTTACCATTTTCGCAATTTTCTCTGAAAGCTTCGACCTGCGGCCACAACTATGTTTATAATGAACTTCAATATACCATGGAAGTATTTCTTTATGAGCATCAAGAACACATTCTCCCAGTAATAACAAATTTGCTCATTGTAAATGTGGTTGAATTTGCTCACAAGTGCGTTGTTCATAGAGTGGAAAGACCCGACTTTTCACTGAAAGAGTTCTACCTGCAAAAGCAGATGAGCTTTGAGTGCTTTGAAATAAGACTGCCATGGAAGAAGGGCTATCTGCTGAGAAAAATTGGCAGCACAGGAAAGTGGTCATGGTGGCTACTGCAGGCTACTGCAGTGCGAAAAACCTGAAGGTGCTATTGACAGGAAACCATTAGAAAGACAAGCGTTAACAGGCCAGCTGCAGTGATCAGCACACATGATCGGATACTTAGTTCGTGCCGCTCATTGCACGATGAGTGTTGCGCGTGCCTAGTCCTGAATAACAAATGCCTTGACATCATCGATGATGTGCTGTTGGATGTCAAAAGCGACAGCAGCCATGCTAGGACAAGAATCCTGATGGCTCAGTTGCAGTTTCCATCTCTGACGACGAATGAGCAACTTGATTAACTGCATTGCACTTTCTTTTTTTTCCCGTTTTTATTAACCTCCAAGTCAGAGGCAGACCTATATTTAGGATATACCTATATTCTTACTTGTGCAAATTTCAGTGATACACATGTGCCTGTAAATGTTGCTTTCACTGCAACTGAAGAAAGAACTTAATTTGCTGTCCAAAACAAGAGAGAGGTTCACAGGAAGGCTTGAAGTGATTAATTAACAGCACTAGAACAAGGAATATTGCTGACAGCAACGTTTTGACACGGGCACTTTTCTTTGTCAGGGCAGCAACTGTACCTGCCCATCCACTGTCACTGGCAGCTGCTGCGTACAGCGAGACCGTGCGGGCGTCGTATCTTGAAAGCGATCTGCGATGTGGGCAAAGTGCACCAATGCTGGCAGCTACGCATGTGCTGTGCTTTCGATGCTTAGTTCACATTGAAGTGGGACCGCAGCATGAAGGTTAATTCGTTCGCTGCTGCTGCCTCACTCCCTCACTCCAACGTTTTGACAGTGAGTTTCCACAATCATAGAGTGAGATGTGTTCATGTTTACCTGTACGTGCGCAATACCATGCTTGTTAATTTAATTAGTAGGTGATAGTTTACAAGTCTATACGGCCGATCAAACTACTATACTCCGTGTAGCCGTCTACTAATTTGCTATCGTAATCGATGCTTCACCTTTCGAGCGAAACTGAGACTGCTTTTTTTTTTTTTATTGTTGGAGTTAGAGACACGCTGAATTTTTCTAGCTAAAAAGACCATGTGCATTAGATTTCTATTTTGTTCGGGAGCGCTAATGTCATTTCTATATTAGTTTTCTACTTCGTGCCCATAAAAACTGCGTGTGTGTTAAATTTTGGGGACATGTTAGAATTGGGTAAATACAGTTAAACCTCAATATAATGAACTTCAATATGACAGAGCTCTCAATACAACTTTTTGTAACTTCTTGTCTATAGAACATCATGTATTTAGAACCTCAATATAATGAAGTGTGTTTATAGACAATTTCTACATAATGAAATTTCACTGCTGTTGCGTAGGTTCTATAGCAACACAATAAAGGGTGAGCTGGGAAGGATAGTGCCCTGATGGGCGCTGTCCTCCCGGGCGAGCAAGGGGATGGGTGGAGAGGGTAACATAATCAAGTGCACGTGACAGGGTGGGGGGAGGGGGGGCATGTTGGTGAGCACCTCCATTTTTAGCACTGCCATGGCCGTGCATGGCTAAACACACACACAGATCACATGCCCTCTATTTGAGGTAATCTGCCACGTGTGCAATGGCTGAGAGGGTGTGGCACCGTGTGCTGTCTTCCCACGGGTTTGATGCTGGAGGTTTCGTAATCTTGAGTTTTGGAGACGCGTTGAAGCGAGAGGCAGACGAAGCATTCGCTCTCCACTGCTGGCGCTGTGGGCGACACTGTCAGCAGTGAGGGCACAGTGGGCAGAAAAACATGTCTGGCTTCGCTTCACACCACCAATGCAGAGATTTCGTTGATACGGCAAGAAACTATCTTTCGTCTGCAACTTTTAAACTTGAGAAAATAATTTTTTTTTTTAAATTCAAGTTTCCTTTTTCTAATGGCCCAATAATTCGGAAAATCTTATGGCCCCTTCCATGTAAGAAAATCCATCGGCGATTGTACTTATTTTATAAAAGGTCAAATTTCAATATAACAAAGTAAATTGCCGATTTTACTAACTTTGTTATGTCGAGGTATAACTGTACTATTAAATAAAGCAGCGATGCATTTGGACGTTGTTCTTTTTGCCGTTTCTTTTTTATTTGACCTGACGGATAATTTGGTCAATTTCATCAGTCCCGTCAACGTCGAATTAATGGAAGTCAACTGTATTACCATTATTATGGAGGAGACAACGTGCAATACTGAAGCGCATCAGGATTACATTACGTGCATTGCAAGGAAGTTGTCCTTCAGGCAGTGTGGCCTCTGCTGTAAGAGCCACACTGATGTCATGGTAAATGGGTTCAGAGCCAAAGGAATCATTCAAGTCTGCGAAGACTTTTCAGCATCAGATTTTTTTTACGTGAAATGTCTTTAATTTCAGTCAGCATAGGGGTTCGCTACCTAAAACCGCATACAACAAAAACATTCTTGCATTATTGCTTATACCTTTGCAACTGTACTACCCACACGCCTTACTTTGGCATCATTGTGTAGAGGAAGGAAGCCATTACTTGGTCATTCATGTGTTGTGTGTGCAGATGACGGCGTGTTGCGCCTTGCACGATGCAATCGGAGCCAAATCTAGCTCCGCACAGGGCAGTCAGAGAGGCATAGCTTGGCAGTACGTTTGTCGATACGAGCAGGATTGGTCATGTTTGAGAGAACTCACTCTGTCATAAGAAGTATAGTTAATCGAACTCAAACCAGTGCTCATCAGGAGTTATAAGGCCTACAAGTGTGCAATTCGTTGCAGAAATTCCAAGCTTGCTTGACTATGGCACCCCTGCATTCGAGACATTGAGTCCAGAAATGGCGTGAAGAAACTTGGACAGCAAACCACAGGGATGCCCAACCCCTCTGACCATGGTAGAATGTGTTCGTCTCCATACAGAGCTCAAGCACAGGAGATTGAGGCAAGCACAAAAGCCCCAACCATCTACGAGTGTGGCGGGCTTGAGCAGTGCAGGATAGTCTAAGGTGCCACCAGTAGGGAGGTCATTTCTTTACACTAATGCCCAAACAGCCCCTGCAAAACAAACAGGCCCACTATGAATAGGGACGGAGCACAATTACAAAATTAGACTGTAAGGCCCCCAATTGCTGCAGCATAAGCTAAGCATGTAAGCTTTCTAATGTGTGAATAAATGTAAGTTGAGTATTTGGTTATGCCATTTCTGTAACCTAGTGCACACACCCTCTACAGAACGGACAAGAGTTTTCCCGAACGCCACTGTGGCTGCGTCCCTGATACGTCCTACCAGATTCTTTTTTTTTTCTCAAGTGTGGTACATTGGGATCAGTGGTGGTGCTGTCGTCTGTTATGAGCAGCAGTATCACGGTCACAAATAAACAACTTGGATATACCACTGTCTATACTTGTATAAGCTTCCTTTTCTGTTTGTGTCTATGTTACGATTTACAACAGACGGTTTAGCCTCCATGTAGAACCATGGGCCACTACTCACCTGCAAAGTGGCGAGCACACTTGCAAGAACCTGGTCCGAGGTGAAGACCTTCCAGAGACCGTCACAGGCAAGCACAAGGAAACGGTCGGCAGGCGTCAGCTGGCAACGCATGACGTCTGGGAGGCAGCTGACACCACACCGCTTGTACTGGCCATCCCCAATAGAGCGTGACACCTCCAGCACACCTAGCACTCGTCCGTCCCTGCAGGCAGAGTTTTGTGAAGCCTGTTCTTCCTCCCAAGTGTCGTGACTTAACAATGCGATAACACTGTGACAGCCTACATGACCACAAAAATCAAGAAAGTCTTGTTTCAAGATCCTTCAACTTTAGGTGTCAGAAGTTGCCATTGTGTATGAGAGATCGGAAATTGCCACTGTAGCAACTTCCAACCTTTCACATTGCAAATGTGTACTCCTGCCAACACATCACTGCATGTCACATGTTTTATTAGATAGACAAAGTGTGGTTGAAAAAATTTTCAGCAAGCCTGAACTATTTTACTGTCACCCTGCCATTTGCTATAAATGCCCAGATGTTGCTGTCACCGCTTTAAGAGCAACAGCGAATCTGCAGCATATGAAACCTGCTTCAGTGTTGAGATGGTAGTTCATTTTTGGGAGTGTATAGCCAGTGCTAGCCAAATGCGTTCTGCCACAGTTCAGCAGAAGGGTGAGGTTAGTGAGCAAAACCCTCTGGAATTATTTTACTGTAACAACATCAGTTAGCAATGAAACAAATCAGCATTTAATTACCTCATAGCCAGAGGTTATTTTTTCCACAAACAGTCACAAGTCAGAGTCTTCAATTGTGCAAGGTTGAATGCTCTGATTTCATTTGGACGAGAAGAGCTGTTGATATCTATATAGCCTGTCAACAAGAGTTCTGGCCAACTTCCACGGATTGCCAGTTAGTGGTAAAAGGTGATTTTGCTTCAGAATGCCATTTCTTGATAAAAAGTGATCCAGGTAGCAAACACAGCTGAAAAAAAAAGAAAAAATCCAGCAGGACCCATCTCACTAGGAATTCTGACGTTAATGCGATCAGCATTGAAGCAATGTAGAGACACCATGTTACATATCACCTCCAAAAAGCGTCATGTATGAGGTGTGTATGCAATTGGGTTCCTGTCTTGCTCTTCCCACTGGACATACTGTGCAATCTCATCGTGCCATCAGGAAATATGCGTGTGGTGCGTGCAAAAATATACATTCACACTAAAGTCCCTCACTACATATGACGTGGGTTTGATTTTACCCAGCACTGGAGAAATGTTTTAAGGATTTCTGTTATTGAAAAGCTGCGCATACCCAGTAGCACATACCCAAATTGGCATCAAAGAAGCAAACTGAAGAGCGGCACATACTCAATGTCACATATCCATGACCCAAACAGGCCTCACTGTTGGTTTCGAACCAAGTTCCCGCAGCACAGCAGCCCAATGCTTTACCCATGAGACTATGGACTACCCAGTGGCCCAAGTTGGCAGGAAAATGGTTAGAGGCATACAGTACATAGACAGACAGCCAGCCAGCCACCGGAAGACGTGTGAAGTACCCTAAGAATGCTAATCGCATGAAAAGGTATTGTTTGGAAGTGCCATTGATTGGGTGTTGTTTAACCCATTTTAAACCTCCTTTTACTGTGGGATCCAGCAAAGTGAAGGTTTATGGCCTTTTCTCCCTAGTTGACGCGAAACTCAGCAGACCCCTATGCTTTCTACCAACTAGTGTGCCCAGTTCCTGAAACAAGATGCCTACGGTGAAAGCAAGTGGGACTGTCGAAAGCTCTGGCTGCCGGCAACCTCACCATGCTCAATGGTGTGTGGCAGCAACACTGCTTTCTCTTTTCTCAAAACTGAGTAATGATTATGAAAACAATGAGGGGGCAGCTGGGTGCTTGGCAGCAGTCCGAGCAAGGAGCAACCCAATTTCTATCCCACATGGCAGTTTAGCAAATGAAATAGTGTGGGGTGTCTGCCGTTCAAGCAGAATATGCAAAATTTAAAAGGACAGGGCAGAACATGCAGACTCAAAAGCTTAAGTTTGTAGTCATGGTTAACTAAGGAAGCACGGTGGGTTTTCATGTAGGGTTAAGCATAACTTGCAGCAATGGTCTACATTATCAAGATGCTGACTATCATCTTGCACAAGGTTAAAATTGATGATTGCACTCCTGAAATAAAACATATTATTACGGGGATGTTGCGAGTATAGAAAGACTATATTTACGATATCTATACAGGATGAGCCAGAGTAGTTAAGATGGCTGACCACCAACAACATGCAGCAGCCAGCATCTCCGATCCCCATTCTCCTTCCTCTCTCTTCTTTCATCCTTCTGTAACAGGAGCCCCGGGTGGCGAAGCGCCGTCTCGGCGCATGGTAGGTGTAGAATTGCGAGCGAAGTATGGCTTCAGCTGTGAAACGTGCACGACGTCAACAGGCGTCTGACTTGAGGATGCATCAAAGTGTAGCAACGAAATCTTGTAATTTACGTTGTTAACTTGGCGTAGGACTTCATAAGTCCCTGTGTAGCGATAGAGAAGCTTTTGGGAGAGGCCGACCCGACGACATGGTGACCAGAGGAGCACCCAAGCACCTGGCGCGAACTTAACATTGCGATGGCAGCGGTCGTAATGCTCTTTTTGTATATGCTGCGAGGCTAATAAATGAGATCGGGCGACTTGACGTGCCATGTGAGCGCGATCGATGACTTCACAAGCGTACTCAGTTGCAACACGCGGCACAAAAGGGAAGATGGTGTCGAACGGTAATGTGGGGTTGTGACCATACAAGAGATAAAAGGGCGAATATCCTGCGGTGTTATGTCGGGACGAGTTTTATGCGAACGTCACGTAAGCTAACGTGGCGTCCCAGTCGCGGAGATTGTTGGAGACGTACATCAACAGCATCTCTGTGATTGTTCAGTAGAGACATCCCGTAAGACTGTTCGTTTGTGGGTGGTAGGCGGTGGACAGCTTGTGCTCAGTGGCACAAGAATGGAGGAGGTCGTTGACAACTCGAGATAAGAACGAGCGGCCATGGTCTGTAAGTTACTGTCAAGGTGCACCGTGGTGAAGAATGACGTTGTGGAGGAGAAAATCGGCGACGTCTGTTGCGCAACTAGTTGGCAACGCCTTTGTTATCGTGCAGTGTGTCGCGTAATCAATAGCGACAGCGATCCACTTATTCCCTCTAGTCGTCGTCGGAAAAGGGCCAAGCAGGTCAAGGCCTATATGAAAGAACGGTTCAGAGGGAACTTCAATTGGATGGAGTCATCCGACAGGTGCCAGAGGAGGTTTCTTCCGGTGCTGACACAATTCGCAAGTTGCGACATCACGATGCACAGAGCGGTAGAGACCCGGCCAGAAGAACCGGCGTCGTATACGGTTGTACGTATGCAAAACTCTAGTTGTCCTGCCGTCGGTGCATCGTGAAGTTGTTCGAGAACGACGGATCGCAGATGATGAGGAAGGGCAAGGAGCAACTCAGGGCCATCAAGGTTGATATTGCGGCGATAGAGGATGCCGTCGTGCAGCACGAACATGCGGCACGTGCCGTCGGTGCCGCCAGATTGCACTCCGGCGATGATGGGCTGTAAGGATGCGTCGCATTGCTGTTCAGCGTGCATGTCGGTCATGTCAGTCAAAGCCATCACGCTGGTCACCAGATCATACACAACAGGATCGGGAGGATCCAAGGGGTGACGCGAGAGGCAGTCAGCGTCCTTGTGGAGGCGTCCAGTCTTGTAATGGACAATAAATGAAAATTCCTGGAGCCGCGAAGCCCAGCGACCAAGTCATCCAGTCGGGTCCCGAAGGGAAGACAGCCAGCAGAGTGCGTGATGGTCTGTGACAACCGAAAACGTGCGACCGTACAAATATGGCCGGAACTTGGCGACAGCCCAAACTAAACCCAAGCACTCCCGCTCGGTGTTGGAGTAATTTCTCTCAGCAGGTACCAGCAGGCGGCTGGCATAAGCTATCACTCACTAGGTACCATTCTGCTGTTGGGCGAGAACAGCGCCGACGTCGTGGCCGCTTGCGTCAGTGTGGACTTCGGTTGGTGCAGATGGATCAAAGTGGGCAAGTATGGGAGGGGTAGTCAGAAACCCGATGAGAGTGGCGAATGCTTGAGACTGCTCCGGGCCCCATGAGAATGGAGTGTTTTTCTTTGGAAGATCTGTCAAAGGCCGAGCAACGTCGGCGAAGTTGTTGATGAAACAGTGAAAGTAATACCCTAGTTACACGGGCAGCTTAACCGCGGTCAAATTTAACCGTGGTTAACTCACTCAACCGTGGTTAATGCGAACCGTAGTCTGCCAGAGTTACACGGGCTATCCCAATCACGGTTTATGGTCTGATGACGCGTCGCGTGATTGCTTGCGTACAGGCTTCATTTTGAATAATTTTTCTTCGACATTTGATCACAGTGGTATAAAGACTTTATTTTTCAGCAAAACAATTGTCACATTTGAGAGTTTTAACGTGTAAGACTGCGTTTTGCACGTGTAGGTTATTTATTTTCGATACTCCTGCTCTCAGTTGTGAGCAGCGCCTGATGGGGATACAAATATATGAAAAGTCAGAATTAAGGGTCATAAATGGGTAAATATAAAATAAAATTAAGTCCACTGAACGAAAAGGCAAAAAAAAAATTCTTAATGAACCAATGAATGTTTTAACTAACAAACATTCGTTGCATAATTAAAGGGAGTACAACTTTACGTGAATGCACTTTGGAACTATACGCTTGCATTTACAAAAAAAAGAATAACAAAGTTAGAACAGGCAGTGCTTTGAGGTGTTAATGTATGTACACTGCGATTTCACATTGCACACATTATCACAAAAAAAGTACATGTCAAAAACGCTGAAGTTATAAGTTTAAAAGCAGCGCCATCAAACTGGACAAGAAAGTGAGACGCACACCAACACACAGCGTTTGTGTGTGTCTCACTTGTCCAGTATGATTGCGCTGTTCTTAAATTTCGATATTTGTGCGTAGCCATCATCTCTGTGTAGAGGTGTGTCTTTCGACTACTTGAGCGCAGAGCGGCCAGATTATCATCCCAAATGCGTATCAGTGCCTCAGTTGACCAAATCAGACCAAATGAAACACTTTTTGGAAGATATCTGGGAAGCACCAGCGCTGCACTCGGGAGAAGTACCGTCCGCCATTTTGCCCGTTTCCGAAACATCGGTTACACTAAACCGAGGTTGCCAAGCTCGGTTGGCGGTCAACCGCGGATAGCGGCCTAACCGCAGTTTCACCTGCCTTGTAACCGTGCTAACCACGTTCAGCGATAATTGCGGTTAAGGTCGCCCGTGTAACAGGGCTATAAGAACACAGGCCAACGAAGCAGCGCACGTCAGAAGCAGAACGTGGTGCAAGGAAACTGTATACGGCGCAAACTTTTTCTGGATCTGGTTGGACATCGGCTGCGTCAACAAGGTGCCTCACACAGCTCGAATTGACACTTCGTGGAGTTCAGTTGAAGGCCGGCTTTTCGGAAGACCGCAAGAATTGCAGCGAGTCGGGTAAGGTGGCTGCTGAACGTGGGAGAAAAAACAATAACGTCGTCAAGATAACAAAGACAGGTGGTCCATTTGCAGCCTCGCAGAAGAGAGTCCATCATACGTTCAAATGTCACAGGAGCATTGCATAGGTCAAAGGGCATGACTTTGAACTGATATAAGCCATCTGGCGTGATGAAGGCCGTCTTCTCGCGGTCCATTTCATCAACTGAAATATACCAGTAGCCGGATCGAAGATCAATGGACGAGAAGTATTTAGCTCCGTGCAAGGAGTCCAAGGCGTCATCAATGTGTGGTATTGGGTAGATGTCTTTTCACGTGATTTTGTTTAAGTGGCGATAATCGACACAAGAACGCCAGGTACCACCTTTCTTTTTCACAAGGACGACAGGTGAAGCCCAAGGGCTGGCTGATGGCTCGATGACCCCTTTGAGGAACATTTTGTCCACTTCTGATTCGATGACTCAACGTTCAGCGTGCGATACCCGATAGAGACGCCGACGAATAGAATTCGTGTCTCCAGTGTTTATACGGTGGTGAACAACAGATGTTTGGCCTAAAGGCCTGTCGCCGAAATCAAAGATGTCACTGTACGATTCAAGCAGGTCACGTATGTTCGTGGCCTGTGCAGAGGTGAGGTCAGGTGCAATCATTTGCATGAAGTCATCCATTAAGGAACCAGTGCTGTGAGCTGCAAGTGGCGCTAATAAGCCACACTCGGCATTCAGACTCAATGCCAAATTCGGAACCACTAGAAACGCTGGCCAAGAACATGCTGGCCGGAATCACTTGAGGGCACGGCTGAAATTATGAAGCGGTAGAATGACGTCGTTATTAGTAACCGTGACCAACGTATGGGGAACAGCAACGTTCTGGTTCAAAAGCATGTCGATGATGGGGCGAAGCACATATTCACCGTCCGGAACCTGTGGCTGGGCGGTCAAGTGACGTAAGTAACTGCCTCGGGTGACAGACGCACATCGTGAAGCGAGCACAAGTGCGGTGGGGCGGTGCTCGGAGCATCGGTGAGTTGAGGCAGTTCCAACTGAAGATCGCCGGTCGCGCAGTCGATGAGAGCAGAATGAGCGGATAAAAAGTCCAATCCAAGGATAATGTTATGAGGGCAGTTGTCGATCACAGCAAAGAGAACAGAAGTAGGGGGGCCGACTATAATTAAATGCGCAGTACACATTCCCAGAACAACCAGCACGCTGCCATCGGCCACACGAAGCACTCGGGCAGCTGGTGGGGTGAGGACCTTCTTTAACCCTTTGAGGGTCAATTATATATATATATATACGGCACCGCAAGCAAGTCAAAAAATGCTTGATACCGTATATTTACGGCGCCGTCTGTACGTTTAAACAGCGCGCCAATTTCCTAGCTTTTTCTTTTCTGTCATGTGCTGCCACTATGTGGAAATACAGGGAATTTTTTTCATGCGCCTCCCTTTCTTGGTTTTCGTTGCATGCTTTGTTTTAGTGCTAGTTTGCTCCCGCGCGTCTATATACTACTGCTGGCACATCGGCGAGGGCGGGCGGTGGTTCGGGTTCTGTTCCGTGGGCGGTTTCGGCTTCTTGCGCTTGCAAAACGGATGGCTATCTCGTTACTAATCGCTCAAAGGGCGACCGCCTCTTTCTCGCTCGTTTAGTGCCCACAGGGGTACGCACAGGAAGGATGCTGCCATGCATGCGTTTCCGTTGCTTTTTTTTTTGACACTCGCAAAAACTAATTGCCTCTGGTTGGCAATAAGATGAAGATTAGCGGAAATTTGTCACACGTTTTGCATTTTTGACGGGCACACAATCATACAGTTTTCTTGAGTGCGCGCCCCTACGCAGTTCGATTACGCGATGGATGTACATATTAGTGTAAGAGCAAAAACATTTGAATCTTGCGAAATATTCTCATGTGCGCATTATCAAGGCCTTGAACTATGTGTATCAAAATGCATCAAATTTTTAATTCTTTTAAGTTTATTTCTTTTTTTTTTATTGTTGTCATTTATGAATGAATAGTACGTATATACCAACGAAAAATATTTTTTTTCTCGCTTTACGGTCACCCTAAAATATTGCGGTGAATTTTTTTCGAAATAAGTCCCTAAGAAGAATTGAAATCTGCAATAAAAAACATTGACCCCGGGCGGTCGCATATGGCGAAAAAAATAGACCCTCAAAGGATTAAGCATCTACAGAGGCTACCACTCATCACAGATACGTGGGCTCCAGTGTCGACGAGTGCGTGGACAGGTAAGCCGTCTATTTTAATGTCTATTACACTTCTCCTTGTGCGCACAGACAGAGGATTCGCTGCGGTAGTAGGCAATGCAGCACCACTTCCGAGAGCTGCATTTCTTAGTTTTCCTAAAGGGTGCAGCCAAACGCCACAGGGGACGAAAGGTGACGTGGCTGCGGCAAACGGGAAGATGGGCGACGTGTTTGCGGTGAACGAGACTGGTGTCCGCGCGGCGATGGTGAGCGGCTGTACCACGTGTTCCTAGCAGAGTTGTCGGCGCTGTTAGACTTGGTGGTGGGCGACACATTGCGGGCATTTGCATCAAAACAGCTCAGGTTGGTCAGTGTGCGAGGTGTTGGGGGCCACAAGTTGCGACAGTATCGGGCGACATGACGAATGCGGCGATAGGTGAAACAGATCGGCTGGTCGTTGTAAGGTTTGGAGTCGGGCTTGTAGGACGATCAGAGGAACTTGGGTCGACAGGACTAGGCGAGCAGGATTTATTTACATTATTTACATTTTAAACATGGGATACATTTACACAGTCTAGCGTGACTCCCAAATGGACCCCGCAAGACGAAGCATACAGCAAACAAGCACACAGCTCACGAGTACATTGATGAGCACAGAGCACGACGACGAGCATGCCACACTAACCGCCGACAACAGCTGGTTATATCCACTTCGTGTTCCCTAGATCCCTAGGTGAGGCAAAACGTTCGATGTCATTGTAAACAAGCTGCCTCTCTGCGAGACGTTTTACAAACACACACACGCACACACAGGTTTCAGTGCCCCCTCCGCAGGCAGACGACATTTGTAGCGCAGTCGTCGTGGTGTCCATTGTCCTGCGACCCCATAGCCAGACGGTCACGCCCGACCCCAGCCGACGCCTCTAAATTCCAGAGCGGACCTTGCACAGTGGCCTCCGCCGCGGTCCATTGTCTGGTGTCTCGAAAAGTGCATGGGGAGGTTCCGCCAATTACCTCCCCTCGAGAACTCCCCTGAGCTGACCCCCGCCGTGTGGCTGCCGGTTGTCCGCAGTTCCCTGAAGTAAGTTCATGGTTGGTTAGTGCTGTCCTCCCTGGTTCTCTGAAGGGCGCCACCACCCCGGATCGATCGACGCACCTGCAGCGGGCTGAAATAGCTTTGAGAGAAGTACCCCTGCAGGCCGATCCTAACATCGTCCACAGTTCTCCACTTAGTCGAGTTGCGATAACGCGGAGAGAAGTGTCGGGGTGGAGCGAAAATAGTTGAAGGGCGTTCGTTAGCTCTGGGATTGGCAACAGCACATACAGAATGTAAACCAATGTTTTCAAGTTCCTGGCGAACGATGGCTTGTATGAGAGGAACTGAAAAAGTGGTAGCAACAGGGCTACGCGAACAGAAAGCTGTGGGCGCCATCGCATTCAGTCCACGTTGAATGCTTTGCACCACGTCCTCTGATGGCGATGCATGCTGCTGTGCGGGTAGATCTTTACACGTCAACGCTGCAGCAGTATTGGGAAGTCTGGTGAATGGGTGCAAGACACGTCGGCTTTTGGCCTGCTCGAATTGTCGGCACTCTTTAATGATAGCATCAACTGTAGAGCAGCTTTTGCACATGAGTAGATTAGAGGCGTCGTCAGCAATGCCCTTAAGCTGCTGACGCAGCTTAAGGGCATTGCTAGTTTTTGTCATGCCGTGATCGACTTTACGACAAAGTGCCAGCACGTCGTGGATATACGAGACATAGGACTCCATGGGGGATTGGGCGCGGGAGGCCAGTTCCTGCTTTGCGGCAATTTTATGGCCGGCTGGTTTGCCAAACAACTCTGTCAACTTCTGTTTGCATTGGTCCCAGCTGGTTAGCTCCTCTTTGTGGTTTCCGTACCACACCTTTGCCATGCCTCTTAGGTAGAACAACAGGTTACAGGTTAGCTAGCATTAGCGTTGGGTCCCATCTGTTGATTCCACTCACGCGTTCGTACATAGCCACCTACTCTTCGACATCGGCGCCATCGGTCCTGCAGAAAGTTCCAGGATCCTTGGGTTGCACAAGCATAACTGAAGGTGACAGCGATGTAGCTGGCGACGGTGACGTTGGAGGTGGCAACGACGTTGATCCTGCGTGCTCACCGTCATTCATGGTGCGGACGGTGATGCGACGTCCACTGCACCTCCCACCAATATGTTACAGGGATGCTGCGAGTATAGAAAGACTATATTTACAATATGTATACAGGATGAGTCAGAGTCAAGATGGCTGACCGACAACAACACACAGCAGCCAGCATCCCTGATCTTCTTCCTCTCTCTTCTTTCATCCTTCCGTAACAATATTCACACAGATTACCCATGCTCTTTTATTATTATTATATTTTTTAAGTTTTAGTTCCAAATAAACTTTTTGGTCACCGTCATTACACAAAGGGCACAAAACAAATGTGATTACTTAAGTAAAGTAGATAACACTCTAGACACTTTTCTGTGATGCCTCCATGAATGCTGAGGTTTCGACAGAATCAAACGCTTTCTCATAATCAATGAAAGCTATATATAAGGGTTGGTTATATTCCGCACATTTCTCTATCACCTGATTGATAGTGTGAATGTGGTCTATTGTTGAGTAGCCTTTACGGAATCCTGCCTGGTCCTTTGCTTGACAGAAGTCTAAGGTGTTCCTGATTCTATTTGCGATTACCTTAGTAAATAGTTTGTAGGCAACTGACAGTAAGCTGATCGGTCTATAATTTTCAAGTCTTTGGCGTCCCCTTTCTTATGGATTAGGATTATGTTAGCGTTCTTCCAAGATTCCGGTACGCTAGAGGTCATGAGGCATTGCATATACAGGGTGGCCAGTTTCTCTAGAACAATCTGCCCACCATCCTTCAACAAATCTGCTGTTACCTGATCCTCCCCAGCTGCCTTGCCCCTTTGCATAGCTCCCAAGGCTTTCTTTACTTCTTCCAGCATTACCTGTGGGATTTCGAATTCCTCTAGACTATTCTCTCTTCCATTATCGTCGTGGGTGCCACTGGTACTGTATAAATCTCTATAGAACTCCTCAGCCACTTGAACTATCTCATCCATATTAGTAATGATATTGCCGGCTTTGTCTCTTTACGCATTTGCCAATTTACGATTTGCCAATTTGCCAATTTGCTTTACGATTCTTGCCAATTCCTAGTTTCTTCTTCACTGCTTTTAGGCTTCCTCCGTTCCTGAGAGCATGTTCAATTCTATCCATATTATACTTCCTTATGTCAGCTGTCTTACGCTTGTTGATTAACTTCGAAAGTTCTGCCAGTTCTATTCTAGCTGTAGGGTTAGAGGCTTTCATACATTAGAGTTTCTTGATCAGATCTTTCGTCTCCTGCGATAGCTTACTGGTGTCCTGTCTAATGGAGTTACCACCGACTTCTATTGCACACTCCTTAATGATGCCCACAAGATTGTCGTTCATTGCTTCAACACTAAGGTCCTCTTCCTGAGTTAAAGCCGAATACCTGTTCTGTAGCTTGATCTGGAATTACTCTATTTTACCTCTTACCACTAACTCATTGACCGGCTTCTTATGTACCAGTTTCTTCCGTTCCCTCCTCAGGTCTAGGCTAATTCGAGTTCTTACCATCCTATGGTCACTGCAGCGCACCTTGCTGAGCACATCCACATCTTGTATGATGCCAGGGTTAGTGCAGAGTATGAAGTCTATTTCATTTCTAGTCTCGCCGTTCGGGCTCCTCCACATCCACTTTCGGCTATCCCGCTTGGGGAAAAAGGTATTCATTATCCGCATATTATTCTGTTCCGCAAACTCTACTAATAACTCACCCCTGCTATTCCTAGTGCCTATGCCATATTCCCCCACTGCCTTGTCTCCAGCCTGCTTCTTGCCTACCTTGGCATTGAAGTCGCCCATCAGTATAGTGTATTTTGTTTTCACTCTACCCATCGCCGATTTCACGTCTTCATAGAAGCTTTCGACTTCCTGGTCATCATGACTGGATGTAGGGGCGTAGACATGTAAAACCTTCATTTTGTACCTCTTATTAAGTTTCACAAGACCTGCCACCCTCTCGTTAATGCTATAGAATTCCTGTATGTTACCAGCTATATTCTTATTAATCAGGAATCCGACTCCTAGTTCTCGTCTCTCCGCTAAGCACCGGTAGCACAGGACGTGCCCGCTTTTTAGCACTGTACATGCTTCTTTTGGCCTCCTAACTTCACTGAGCCCTATTATATCCCATTTACTGCCCTCTAATTCCTCCAATAGCACTGCTAGACTCGCCTCACTAGATAACGTTCTAGCGTTAAGCGTTGCCAGGTTCATATTCCAATGGCGGCCTGTCCAGAGCCAGGGATTCTTAGCACCCTCTGCTGCGTCACAGGTCTGACCGCCACCGTGGTCAGTTGCTTCACAGCTGCTGGGGACTGAGGGCCAGGGTTTGATTGTTGTGTTCATATAGGAGTTTGTGGCCAAGTACTGCACCAGGGTGGCCAATCCTGCTCTGGTGAGGGAGTGCGTTACCGGTTCTGGTCACCGGGATCAGGCCACACTCCAGGCCTGTTTATGCAATTTTATCAACATGCGGATTTTTTTCTTTAATCCGGTGGAAAATTGCGCAGCACCGGGATTTGAACCACGGACCTCTCGCACGCGAGGCGAGTGGTCTACCTCTACGCCAACGCTGCACCGCTCAAAGCACGATTAAAGCACACATGCAGTATTTATGGCTCAATGTCATACTGTCACAAACGAGAGTGGTGTCTATTATTACAAATGTAATTCGCTATCATGCCTGATATTTACTTTGGTGTTTGATTAACCTATTCATAATCCATGCATTAATCAAATGTCAATGCACACAGTGCTCACTCATAACAGTTTTTGCAGAGACGTTACAGCACAGCCTTTTGGGGCATGAGCCAGTGCTGTAGTACAGAGAAAATCTTTTCACATAGTGGCAAGGATTTACCATATATTGCAGCAACATAAGAAAATCTTATAAAAACATCACATCCGTTAGGATAGCTTTAATGGCCTAAACACGTGCTAATTTTAGGAACAGAATAGGAAGCTTTATCTCAAGAAATGCATGACCTACAGGTGCGAGGGCATGCATGGATGATTATTTTGTCCATTCATGTGCCCCAGTTTTATTTAATTCAGCTTAAATAAACCCAACTAGCTAAATCTGAGAGTGGGCACATTTCCATCAGCATTATATTCACATAGTCAGCTGCACTGGAAGGGACGCTATATATGATGGAATGCAGGACATAGCGACGTCAACAACTCGCTGCAGTTCGGGGGCATCAATTGAGAGTTTTAGCTTGTGCATAAACATTTAACCCTTGTCAAATAGCGGGCTACTGAAGAGATGAATGGCAGCAACAACAATTGTTGCGCCATCTTGTAGAACAGAGTTCAACCAGACAGGACAAAGCTATTATTGTAGTGACCAACTACATTCTACTAAGCTACTGGTGTAAAGCATCGGCAGCAACATAATCATTACCATGCAGCCCTTCTTTTATTTTCATTGGAAGAGAAATCTCATGTAAAATAAAAACTTTTCTAACGCATTATGGTTAGAAGAATCACCACAAGATGTCGCTACCAGCACTGCTATTGCCATCCCTGTCAGTAGTAACCTGATATGTCATAAAAGGTAAATGCATAAGGACAAGCTAAAAGTCTCTAATGCGGATGGTGAATCACATAGAAGTGAGATTACTGTGAGCAAAATGGTTATATGTATTCAGTGCTGCCTCAACCATGAAAAGCTCCATTCTGAAACGCACCCAGTAATGACAGGAAAGCAACAGAAAAGCACTAACTTCACATATCCTCCTGCCTTTTGGATGCGCATCCTTTCACCATAGTCCGTTGGACTGTGATCTTTGCTCAGTGGAAGTGCGATGTGCTTCTGTGACTCCTCATGGTATCGGCACAAGATGGCCTGTAAAAATTATAAAATAAGAATGAACATGAATAAGAATGAACAACTAGAATGCATGCTTGTGGTCTGCCACACAATTGTTAATGATTACACAATTTCTACAAAAGAAAGAGCTGCTATGCAATAAAGATTTATACTGACTTCATTAAAGAAAGGCTGCTAAACAAAGTCATCAATGAACATGACATAATTTTGCACTTTATTCAGTTAGCTGAAATGTGAGGTCTAATAATTTGCAAAGCTTCAGGTTCGTTTGGACCAGTTTATTTAGTAAATATGTGATGAATGCCAGTCACCTTGCTGTCACCGAGGTTGGCAATGTAAAGTGTATTGTTAATGGCAACCACAATTACAGCTGTCGTGCCATCTTTCCAAGAAGGTTTGCAACTCGCTGCCCTCTTGAGGAAATCCTCGTCTGTCTTCTTGAAGCTCTCCATGATGCTTCGCTTGATTTCCTTTTCCACATGGCTCATGTCACCTGCAATCACAACGTGGGACAGGCATGGTAAGTGCCACTTGATACATGCTTGCAGTTGCGAAAATTGGGCCATCACGCCAGTTTCTAAAATAAATTGGACAGATATGGTCACATAGTTCACTTGCACAGAAAGTAGCTACCTTGAGAGAATGTGAGTTTTATTGCAGAAAAATATTACTGGCAAACTCAGTCACCTGCAGACTGTGAGAAATTTTTAGAAAGATGCACAAGTAGTTATGCCAAAGTGATCACAATGCAAATGATACAATAACCAGATGTATATACATTTGAGTATACTTATGCTTTTAACTTCTGGGCTCCTACATACTGCATTAACAGATGCACTTATGTTGGTATCGAAAGGACCAGAGCAGAGCTGCAGCTTTTATTGCATCTGCACAACAGCATGTTCACTATCAAAAACAGTATCATACAACTACCATTCCAATAAACAAGAGGAGACCTTCCCTTCTCAGCTGCACCAATGCCATCCAAGAACAGCACAGGTGCCTGATGATCAGTTCAAGCAGGCAAAGACAAGAGCTGGACAGAGAGCCATGCAGTAGTGCACACTAATCTGTGAATAATTTGGCAAACTTAAGAACTTTTAGAGTTGGTAAAACAAAACAAAAAATCCAGTTCTAACACAAACCAAGCAAAATGTAATTTGACTGTCAAATAGTTTACTTAACATTTCAAGCTCCACTCCAAAGCAAGTTAGCTAACACTACGAAGAAGAGCAATTACAAAAAACAGCAGCATGTTGCAGCTCATTTTAAGACATAAGAGTACGACACCCAGTAACGCTCTATCAGGGACATTTAACTCAAGGAAGCTGTTATGCTCTGTAAGAATAGAACACAGCTACAAATTGCAAAGAAAACGTTTTAAAGGTGCGTAACTCAGACCTGCACAGATACCCGATTGAAGAATAGCCACATTTCAGTGACATGGGACACTCAGGTGTCTCACAGCACAAGAAATATAAGCCAGCAAATGTCCTTGTCAGATATAACTGAATATAGTATGTGCTGGCCCTCTAAAAACAGTTTACAGGAATTCATGCCCTGTATTTTCACTATTAAGAAAGAAGCACTATTGACGAGCAACCATTCATAACCTGGTCAGGTTGTCTGTGCCTTGTCACGGACAACAAAACATTACAGGTAGATAGTGATATGACAGACTACAAATGTAGTACCACACAGGAGTGCAATCTCTCACAGCTGTGGCCATAACAGGTATGTTTTCTTTTACCTCCTCACTGTGTACGAATGACGTGGGTGCAGCTGCTGAGGGAGAGGCAAGAGAACATGTAGACTAATAAACTGACCTTGAGCCCTAAGTGTTTAAGCAAGGGAGACAAGAATGGGGAGGAGGCAGGCAGTACCCTTCGGGAATCGGGTGGCGAGCTGCCGATGCAGCTGCTGAGCTGCGTGCCGTGACGCTCTCGAACCGTTGTGCCCGTCAAAGACAGCATAGTATGCAAGCCGACATCTGCAACATCAAGAAGGTAGGTGGCGTTAAATGTGGCCTCCAATATGCTCCATAAAACACTGAGTTTGCAAACAAGCAACTGAGGTAAATGGTGCAACCTTATTACACTAAGCAAAAGTAAGTGCTCCATGCTACAAGTAGCTTGCAAAGACATATCCCCACAAAGCCCAAGGTATCATTTTTGCTAGGCTGAGTTTCATACTTCAAAATTCTAATTTAAGCATGGAACAGTTAACACAAAGCCCACAGTAGTGTTTTTGGTATGCTGGAGCGAAGTTCCCCCACCAGCTGTGGATAGTTCATCAAGCTGATCAATAATTAATGTTTACTCAAGTAACATTGCACTGCTTTTTGGCACAAATGTGCTCTTCATGGCTCAGAATAAATATGAACACATTGCCTAATAATCTTTGATCTGGAATGGTGTTTGTGCTTTGCGGGGACGTTCTTAAGAGCAAGTTATCTGGTTTAATGTTAGCTATGTTACATTGTAGTAGTAGTTTTATGAACAGCTTCGAAATTGAACAGATTTATTTATGAACAGATTCCAAAATTGCTTTAAATGCCAGCTCGGTTTAAGACTTGCTAAGTCTGGCACATGAGTGTGCACTCCAAAAGATTCTTCCTAGATGCTACGAAGCTGCGTGAAGCTACAGAGCAATGGAGTGAGAAAATGTATGGACTAAGTCTGGTCAACATGCAGCGTTTCACGAGTGCTTCAAGAATCACTAGTCTCAATTACAGTCTAACTGTGAAAGGCAAGAGTCAGGCGTAGGTTCAGTTAAGCGCGGCATGCTTATGACGCTAATATGATACAAGCAGCATCCGCAGGCGATGCTGTCTGGTAGCTAGCAGCGAAGCTGTACGCTTTCTTGCAAAACAAACGAGCACAAGTATATATATATACACGCAAGTTGCGTGGCCAAAATGCACTGTTGTGGTCGTCTACAAGGAAACGATCGCGAAACTGGCCAACGAAGCACCACGTCGTTACTAACATGGAACCGTGCAACTGAGGAATGTCTGTGTGGTAAGCATCTTGGATGACGTGCGCATCTTGCATGTCCTCCCGCTCTCCCTTGCGTTCCGCCACGAAGCCACGCAGCGTAATGACACCTGCAAGAATGGTGTTAATTAGCAAGGGTAGAAGAGCTTGAAGATGGATCACTCGTACTTTGCGCGGGCCTCTTATTCTGCGCGTCCTCCTCATCTTCTCGGGGCCTCTTGATTGACTGTGGAACGGGCTCCTTCTCCTCGGCTGATGAGGGTGATGGCAAATCGTCGAAAAGTGCGTCGTTCTGCGCCTTCGTGATCAGTTTTCGGCCGATCTCCTTGGTCACTGGCTCCTGCCGAACGGCCTTGGACACGCTTTCTGCTTAATGCAAAGCATAAAAATCCAAGACACAAAGTGTGAACGACACCTTTGAAACCACTACCATACAGAGCGCCGAGAGGGTTTCCCAAATGATACCTGGCTCTGGGAGATCGCTGAACAAATCCATCTGAAAGCTATCGAAACAATACTCAACACTAGCAATAAAAGAAAGGAAACACAATGTCTCACAGGTGACTCGCCACGAGTGTTAATTTAAGCATAAGTTGTGAGAAAGCGCTGAAATCGCCTCAAGTCGCTCGAACACATCATGCGCTGCTCAGAGCGACGCTCTCAACAACCCGGCGATTCCGGCTGCCGCCAGCCAGCGCGCGCATAGAACGCGCGGATGGAGCACTCAGCCAATCCTTTGCTAATCGCTTCCTGATGCATGAAAAACATTACTTGAGATTAGCAAAAATAAAGCAGCTCCACAAGAAGGTAGAGTTTAAAAGACCACTATATTTAAATTTAATTATTTAGACTTTCTGGTTCTAAAAAAAAAAAAGAACAGGGTAATTCATTTGGAAACCAACTTAAGCAAAGCGTCGTTTAGTTTGATTTTAATAGGTTCAGATTGAAGTAAAAGGTTTCATGCTTTACAAGTTTTTTTACTACGGCTTCATGCGCTCGCACGCCTAGATACCCGTACTAGACCACCCTACCCGTACCAGCACGATCGTAGATCACATGATAACTACAAGTCGACGCCGGTCGCCCGTAGCATTGCCCGTAGTCACTGCCCTAGCTGCTCATTGGAGGCGCTCGCACCGCACACGTGTTTCTCGCGGCGAACTTGGAGGAGCGGCTTGAGCTCGCGGCCACATCTTTGCGGTCGATCAGAAATGTCGTGGTTATTTGGGATCAAGAGGGACCAACCTGGCGGCGGGGAAATGCCGGACCTTTCGAGCCTCGGCGTAACTGTTCCGAGCGGCGGCGCAGCCGCAGGTGGTGGTGGCGAAGGCGGCGGTGACGATGGAAAGAAATCTTCGAGGATGGAGGGTTACCACTTTGACTCGAGCGCTCTTGAAAGAGCGGCCAAAGCGGCGCGCGACCTAGAAGCATCGCGTGAGTACTCGGCTGTACGCCCGAACAAAATAAAACTAGAGTATGCTGTCTTCTCGGCTCTAACTTATCGCTCGTAAGCGGTATATGCTCTCTCCAGTCTTGCATCATACGAGTTCATCCGAAAAGTGTCTGGAATCGTCTGGCTGCGAGACCGGCGAATCATCGATCTGGCAATAGTGTGCTCGTTAAGCCCGGAATATCACTTAATAGTTCATAGGGATCGAATACCGAAAGAGAAAGTTGGCATCCGCCTATAAGTACCACGAAGCAATAAAATGATTTACGTTCCAGAAATAGACGTATAATCTTCGTGGTTCCGCGTGATGCCCGGGATGACCAGGTTTAATCTAAATCTCGAAGAGACATCTGATCCCAATGAAGAAAGTTTGCATCAACTAGCCCATAGCAGGCTGCTACGAAATGAAGCCCAAGGTTACTGGCTTCACCCTTCATTGGCTTGCTTAACGCTGTCATTGGATCCTTGCAGTTCGGTGAAATTGTTACTGGCTTCACCCTTCATTGGTCTGTTTAGCACCGTCATTGGATCCTTGCAGTTTGGTGAAATTGTATTTGTAACATTTGCCAGTGTTTACTGAAACGGAGAAACCACCTCACACACCTGTTGTTTTATTCATACAAAGTTCTCAATTCTCACTTGCCATTCCTGTTTCGACTTCACAAGGCCATGCAAAGGAGGCACTGGAGCTGTCAAAGATGCAGGAGAAAACGCTTCAACTTGAGCATCAAACTAAGATTAAGGAGTTTGAAGCTCACATTGAGCATTCCAAGCTGGACGCCCACAGAGTGCAGCAGGAAGAGCGGAGAAAGACATTGGCAGAGGAAACGAAACAGCATCAGCAGGTTAGTAACAAAGTTGTCTGTTCAATTGACGTTTATTTTACTGCACCATGTGAACCAGTTCATTGTGCATAAAACACCCCTCGGTTCTCCAATGCATAAGTTTGCTGCTGCACTTTCGACCTTCACTTTCAGTGTGGTGTTGACAAGGTGGTGCTATGTGACGGGTGGTGCTATGTGGCGTCCCTCAGTGAGGTGGTGCAGCTGAGGCGCATGACATCATGCAGAGAACACTCGCCAGGATGATGTATGCTGACACAGCAGCCACTTAAGTTGAAATGCCCCCTAGCCTCTTCGACATGTTTAAACACAGTCAGAATGATCTCCAACAATTTGAAATTTGTTGTAGGCTCAACTATACTGATGTGTTTCCACGCTCACATTAAATTTGTTAGATTTATCCGTGCTGTCAAACCGAATAACCGTCGTTCATGGTGCAGCACTGTGGAAGTGTTCTAGAAATACACTTAAAGCACAAGCAGCTTGTGCTCAACCAAAAAGGCTGCTGCACGGGCCAGGCCACTGAGTGATTTGGCCAAGCAGGTGACACAGCCTGCATCTCAGTGCTCAATTTGCAAGCACATGCAATGTGCTGTTTTAGCGCCCATGGCACCAAATATGTCCCGCACAGGTACCACCTGAACTTTTTTGCCACAGTTGCTGAGAACCATGCATGAATCGAACATAACTGTCGTGTAGGCAAAAGGTGTAGGTGGATTAGCAGAACTTGTTCTTCAGCTAGTTGGTTCATACTTAAAGCAATATCCAATAATGGGATGAATGCAAGAAAAGTGACAGGCGGAATCCTACACTCACAAGGTGTTTATTTCAGTAAGGAAGACAGCAATACAAGTACGCAAACAAAGAGTCGTGCCAACCTAATGGCAATCTGTTATCAATTTCATGTGCAACATTGATTTATCACTATAGAAATTCATCTTGGCGGAAAACAGTGTGATTGGCATGTCACTGATACAAGCAATGCGGCATTTCTTAATGTGGTGTACTTCAATTAGCTCATGCACACTCATGTTTTTGCTTCTACCCAATATCTTCATCTTACGTAGTCACGGTTCACAAATGCATGCATTACAGTAAGCATGTAAAAGAGCATCGCTGTTACATCTAAGAGATGATTGGCATTTCTTTACGTGGTCATTTATACAATGACCAGCAGAAGACAGTGAGCCCGACGCATGAATCTTGCCGTTTTCTGCAGATATGAATTTATTTAATGATAAATCGTAATATTGCATGTGGAATTGATGATAGACAGCCAGTAAGTTGGTGCTTGGACTTTTGTATGTGCTACCTTCTTTCCTGAAATAAACTACTCGTGAATGTAGCATTTGTGCTCTTTTCAAAGCTCTTGTTAAACCTGATGTGCCATATATGTCCTTTACTTATATTTAACATGATTTGAAGTTGGCCATTGCAAAACTCCTATCAAACTGAAAAATGTTGATTGTTGAAACAATGATCTGAAAATATAGAATTTTTACAGTACATAGAATATCTGCATTTTGGACTGTGGCAGCCACATGCGGGAGACTTATACACCTGTTCTCTGCAATTTCATTTAGTACAACAACCATCATGTGCCTGCCACAGTTTAGTCTTGGACATGGTGGCATCCATCAAGCTTTTATTTGAAAAATTGTACAGCATGTGAAAAAAGAAGAAAAGATAATGACTTTAGCATATATCTACATTTATCTTGTGGTGCCATAAGATTTGTAGTGATCCCGCACAAACCCTGCTAAAGGGAGGACACAGCACTAGTCTACTAATAGTTTTGAGATTCGTTTGAATTCTTGTTGTTCTACTGTATGTCATTCTGAAAGCTTGCTTGTGGATGTGGCGAATGCTATCACTTTACACATTTGTCTGCTTTACTGGAGGCATTTCAGAGACCTTCGATACTCATTTGGGGCTGGTACTGTACATTTAATTGCTGTAACATGTTTGTAGCCTAAGACGCTTCAGGGCTGCTTTACAGGTTAGGTCACACAAGATAACTGAATTTTCTTTTTATTCGTCACATTTTTGGTCATAGTTCCTGGAAATAGAAGCGTCAATTACCATGCTACATTAGGGGCACTGACAATGCTGAAGCACTAAAGCAGGCTAGTTTACTCGGCACTGAAGTTTTGAAAGCCCAATTTTGTGTCCTTGCAAGTAGTGCTTGCATTCTCATTTACATGACATCTTTTCTGTAATATTTCAATTTTTCTGGCATGCATAGTGCTTTGGTGTTGCGGAAGAAAAATATTTCATTTTAACAGGTTGTCATGCTTTTATATACAGCGGGCCGTATATCAAGACCAGCTCGCAAGGAGGCGCTATGACGACCAGCTGCTGCAGCAGGTATGATCTTAAAATGAATTACATTGCGACTTGCCTGCACTCTTGTTCCTGAAGCGTAGCATACACAACCTCTCTCTAATCATTCTTAGCAACGAGCGAATGAGGAAAACCTAAAGCGGCAAGAGGAGTCAGTGGCAAAGCAAGAAGCCCTAAGAAGAGGTAAGCTCATTCGTTAGCAGTGCATGTTTTGCACTGCTGTAATAGAAATAATCTAAGATGATATGCTGGATTGAAGTTCATCATCACATGACTGCAAAGTTAGTGAGGTTATAGGTAATTCTGCAAGCATATGGCATTTTTTTCTCCCTCATATATGGATATTTTTTAAAGGGACGCTAAACATAGAAATGATTTCACCTACATTAGTAAATTACGCTTCCACAATGCCGAGAAGGCCACTGTTACCACGAGAAGAGCCTTGGTAAGCCATAAAAGATGCAAAAAAGGAAATACAGCTGGCGATGCCACCTTGACGTTCCCGCACCAGCTCCTTGTGATGCCATGGATTTTGATGGTGTCTGCTAGGGTCTGGTTAAACGCTTATTGGTAAAAATGGACTGCATTGCATTCTAAAGGAGCCAAAGATTAAACATGGCAAGCTTCAAGAACCTTTACTGAGCCGATGTGACGTAAATATGAAGAAATACTTTGAAAACTGTGACGTAACACTGAGGTTTCGGCATGAAACTTGAGAAATGGAACTTTGACCTTTATTTTCTTTCTTAAAGATCAACCTAATATTGCGACATCATCTCAGATAGTGTTTTCAAAGAATACTGCAACCGTCTAAACTAGTTTAGTGTCTGTTTAATATTGAATGGGGTTGATAAAAATGTTTTTATGAAGGGATGGCTTGAAGGCCTATCATGTGAAATGGGAGGGAAGGGGAGGGAAGGGGTGTTTTCAGAGCCATCCTAGGAGCTGTGCGTCCATGGTGAAACCCAAAAGCGAGTCGAGAATGACCCTATTGGAATCCACTGATCCAGTCGCTGGCCTAATCCACTCCTTGTAGGACGACAGTCGCACTGCCCTCAGGTGGTGGTGGTCCCGAGGCTGACCATGGCACTGGCGCTCCGAAAACAGATGGGCTGCGGATGGTTGCGTGACCATGGCACAGTTGGGGCACCTGTGCGACTCCTGGAATGCTTTTTAGACCATGGAGGCTGTTGAGGGGCCGGGTTCCTGCGACAGAAGGAAGCTGGGATACAGGAAAGGAGGGCGTCTCTCCCAGTGTGGTTGGTATCACCACCACCACTCCAGAACGTCCGGTGTGAGACCAAAGCTGGAACAGAGCCTATACAGCAGCACCTGCCCCTACCTGGAAAGACCCACAGGAGTGGGTTTGGGGGAACACTTGCAGAGTTCCCTCTTGCGTCGGTTGATTGCTCTCTGTTTGGGTTGTACGATGGTCCTTTTGTTATGCTGGTGGTGGTGAGGGTTGCTGAAGAACCCTAGGAGACAACACGCTTGGAAAGAAGGGCACACGCTGCCTTGTAGGCTCTCTCGTTTTCCTCAATGCCCTGGTGACCAGGGATCCAACGCAGTGTTGCAGTGACCCCTTAGGCCTTCGCATGCCTGAACGCCTGCTTGACAAGACGTGCTTCTGATGAGGCTGTGTGATGAGACTTGGAGGTATGCAGCGCACACTGGGATTCAGTGTATATATCAATGTGTTTTACCTGCATGCTGTTTGAGATCGTGTTGTTCTTGGCTTGGTGGTGTGTCTGCCAATCTTCGCGCGTGACACACAGCGAATGCTGCCCGATGGTGCATATGTTGGGCGCCCATGTTTTTAGGCATTGGCATGGTGTCAACAACTGCAATGTCATTGTTGACAACCGCAACGGTGAAATTTCCGATGGCTGTTTTAGTAAAGTTGATGTGTCCTTTCCCATGTAGGCCAGTAGCCTCCTGCCCTATCTGGTGTGCTTCAGGCATTCTCCCGGGCCTGCCTTCGGTGCTTCTGTGGTTGTGCAGAAAGTGGGTGACTTCATGTACTGATGCAGCTCCTCGATACGTGTGTGTTTTGGGAGCCCTACGATGACGTGGAGAGCTGCTTTGTGAAGTACCTCTAGTTGTGTCCAGTGCTGAGCAAGCATATCATAACAGCATGCTCCATATAGCACTCATAATGTCAGCAAAGCAGCGGTTTTTGGCATACGGCAGTACCAGCACCACCCATGCAAAAGCAGATTCGTTTTATGAGGTGCACCCGCCGTGGTTGCTTAGTGGCTATGGTGTAGGGCTGCTAATCATGAGGTCACAAGGTTGAATCCCATCCATGGCGACTGCATTTTGATGGGAGCGAAATGCGAAAACACCCGCTTACTTAGATTTAGGTACATGTTAAAGAACCTCAATTAGTCCAAATTTCCAGAATCCCCAAATTCCTCATAATCAGATTGTTGTCCCATAATTTAATTAAATTTTTTGTTTTATGAGGTGCATAACCTTTTGCCACGTCCGACGAAGGTCAGTGAGCCATGCATCCACTGTGCCCGTGTGGTTAATAGGCATCCCGAGAATGCTCACTGCTTTCTCTGCTCGCTGCCGTGTTCTGAGAGGGAGTGTGAAGCCTGCTTCGTCCAGCACTGAGCCTCGGATCACCACATATGTTGCCAATCTGAAGATGGCCACATACCAATTTGTGGCAGCTAGTGGTCAAGAACATCAAGTAACATAAGTAAACGATAAAAGTGTTGCCATATTCTTGCATTTAACACTAATCTTCTACATTCTGTTTTTTGCAGTGTTTGCATGCCACTGTGTTGGCAATAAGCCACATTATTTTGGCACATGTGACAAGATTATTATTGGGAAGTTAGCTTCATGTTGGAAATTCTATTAAAGTGCTAACTTGGGCCAATAACACCGCAGTGCTGGCCATTGTTTCGCAGGCTCCTTTTTTCAATGAGCAGCTTAATGCTGGCTTTTGGGCCAGTACCTATTGAAAGAATTTATACTAGCACCTGAAACCAGATATTTGTAGTTTTAAAGGACCACTGACATAAAATATTAAACTGAGAGTGTCTTTATTATTGTTTCCATAAAGCCATTGATGCCCTGTGCCATGTTTCAAAATCAGATGCTATGGCTAAAGCATAATTGTTTTAATAAATATTTTAAAGAGCTTGTTGCAAGTTAGCTTTAGAATGCTGTTTATTAGTGGGAATATACATGAACCTCCAAAACATTGCGACATCTTTCACAAATAATTGACAAAATATTATGCGTATCGATCATAATCGCCCGGACAACTGTGCTGTCAGATGCATGGGTGCCTGCCCTGGTGGCTGCATGACTGGAGTGCACATGTTACGTCCTCGAGAACTGTGTTAGAATCAACTGAAACTGGTTGCTGCAAGTAAATGAAAATGTTGCATTTGGTGTTATTGCCCTGTGCAAGATCAGAAGTATGGCTACTGTTAACAAGCACTTATCAAAGCAGAAATGGAGAGGGGGCACCTAATGTGCTTGTGTCAGTGCCCTGTTCATTGTGAAGAACACATTGTATGCATTAACAAAGCAATAATGTGTGCAGCCACGATAGAGCATGAAATGGAATTGCGGCACAAGAATGACATGAAGAAGCTGGAAGCTGAGCTGCGGGCCAAGGCCAAGATCGACCGCGAGAACCAAGACCTCTACATCGAGCAGATCAAGGTGAAGGCTGCCGAAAACAGGGCCACGGTCCTCGAGTCAATCAAGTGAGCATGGATGTCTTTTGTCACTCGCTTGTGGCGATTCGTGCTATATGGGTTGCAGTAGCGTGGCTGTGGTTGTATGCATATTAAATGAACACACCTTTACCACTGTGCAGTTGGAACACATATGGAAATATGTGCGTGTAGCATTGTACGATGCCTGTTGCTATGAATCAACACCAAGTCACCTAATTCTTCATTCTTTTGTGTACATTGTAGTTATGCTCTCTCCTGATGGCCATTTCTATCCAATATGGTAGTATGAAGTTGCATATAATTTTCTGTCATGGTCTTTGCAGGACAGCAGGTGCTGTGTTCGGTGAAGGATTTAAAGCGTTCATCTCCGACTGGGACAAGGTGTCAGCCACGGTAAGATTGTTATGAGGTTTAGGGTTTGGTTGAGAAAAACAAATGTGATACGCATTTTTAGTTGGTTATTTACCTTATATATTGTGGATCTGACAAATTCGCACACTAGGCTCCCTCATTAAGTAAATTCGGAGGGATCTTGGAAACCTCTTTGTCTTACAAGGGTGCAACAGCTGCATCATTTTGATACAATTGCGAGAAGCATGAAATTTGTTGAAATTGTGCCATGCTGCGCCAAATTTCCTTACTGGCTGTAGTAGTACTCAATCACACTAGATTTAGCGGCAAATAAAAACAGCATTGACAAACGGCAGTTTTGCCATCCATCATCGTTTGTGTGAGAGACGTTGCCAATCCAATCCAGTCGTGGAGATGCAGCAATGGTAAGGTGCGGGTAGAATTTACTAGTAGCGTGTGCGTGCTTGTTATGGGGCGCCCACAGAGTTGCATTTGCAACACTGCTTTCTGGTTACAATGCAGCTTTTAAAGCAAATAACTTTCTTTGGCTTGTCCAGCCATTTTCGTGGTAGGTTGGTAGTACAGTGGTGCTCAAACTTGGGGGAGGGAAACCTGGCAAAAGAATAGGTGCATGCTCTTGGGCAACTGAGTTCCAAAGAGGGGTGGAGGCTGTTGCTTGCTCGTTCATTTGGGGTATTCGCTTACATTACATTGACAATTATTGTTTATGGTTTCTGCATAATTTCTTCTGCATTAAACTGCTCCAAATACGGAATTTGATGCTTCAAAGTGCAGTTTTCTTTTCATGTAACTGCTTCAAATGGTTTTTCTGCTCCAAAAATTGCTCAAAATCCTATTTCAGCTGTTGCACCCCTGGTCTTGAAAATGTTATCAAAGATGCGCTGTATCTACACGAAGGTAAACAAAGGCTCCCACGACTTATCAGAAGATACAGCTTAAGGGATTGCATCGTAAAGAAAGTAGTGTATAAGCTCACAGCTTGTAATACAGTAGGTTGCTACCAGTGTACTTTATCATTGGTGACTGCCTTGCTGAAAGAGGCAGCTTCTGGGAAATTCAGTATCCCTCAAAGCTTGGCAATCTCCTTGGTTGCTGCATGGCTGTGATGTGCTGCCGAGCATGAGGTGGCAGGTTTGAATCCTGGCTGCCACAACCACATTCTACTGTAAGTGGGCGGAGATGCAGAAGGGCTCATGCACCGCTTTGGGTGCATTTAAAAAAAAACCCAGAAAACCAATAAACCAATTATTCAATGCTTGAAGGATTCAAGGTGATTATACTGCTTGCATCGGGCCTTTTGTACACCTTGTCTAAACAGAAGTCTAATGCATGCTCTTTGGGCCTGTGCTAAATGTTATGAAAGAAAGGCAAATGCCAATACTTTTGTATATTGTGGCTCGAGCCTGGAGTATGCTATTGATTTGTTACTGGCTGCTCACTGTGTGGGAGGAATGATCCTTTATCTCGGAACACAAATCATGTCATTTGCTCTCTTTATTAACGTTAGACAAGACATACATGGTTACAATGTTTTTTGCAATTAGTGCCATTTATGAGTCTGTCTCATCCACATGCTTGGGTGCTCTTATAAGTGACAGTAAGGAGCTTGGGTGCTCCAATTCATTTTGGCATTTTGGTGAGTTCCCTCTGTAGCCACCAGGAGGCCTACAGACTCTAAGTTCATCTGGCAGAGATGTTAAAAAGGATGGCTGCCAGTCGGGTGTTGCTGCACCCTTCGTAAAAGTGTGGGTTTCATTTGATTGGGTCATAAAGCTGAAAAGATAATTTGCTTCTACACGAAAGCATTGACAGTGATTCCAGTGTTTTCTATGTTATAGACACATCCACTGACTCTGACGATAATGTTGATATGGTACGGCAGTGAATGAAGTTAAATGGACGGAACCTTCCGCCAGTGCCTCCTGGTTTTAAGATTGTGTGTTTTCGGGCAAAAGTTGTGAATTTACTGCTCCCATGTTATACATATTTCGATTCTGCAAAAAAAATTGCTATCCGGATGTGCAATTTAAAAGAAAAAAATTATTTTATGAACATATTTTTCGATTATTTGTCAGCCCTTAAAGGGTTAAAGGAGCCATATGACCAACTGTTCGAGCTTGAATTATGCATTGCATGTCAGACGGTCAGTGTTCCACAGAGAGCTTGCAAATTTTGAAGGCGTTCAGTGGGGTAAAAAAAAATATTTTAATATTGCTGCTGTGGGGATCTCACATGTGCTCTTGGGACAAAGGAATGACAACACAGTAATGCAAACAATCACAAGGACATTTATTGTACCTTTCAAACACTAATGCCTGCTGTGAGGATTGGGAGGTCAATCCCTCTGCTCGTAACCAGTTGTCAAGATTGGAGTCTGGCATGAATTAGATGGTAGCTGGCCCATGCCGTCATCCAACTTATCCACGCTGAGGACGTTGTTGAAGGGAAGGACTGCTTCTCATCGAGAACGAGGAATATGGGTTTATTTACAGTATCTATATAAGGACATTGCAGTTCTTCAGTCTAGCATGACTGCGAGAGAAAGTACACTGAGCAGCCGCACAACAGCGGTTTATAAACACTCTGTCCTCCCTCGATCCCTAGGTGAGGGAAACGTTCGACCACTAAACGAGTCGCCTCTCTGAGGGAGGGCTTACACACACACACTTCCGCACGGGTTCACGGTCCCCACCGACGTCAGATGGTCTTCGCAGAACTCGGGGCTTACGTCAGGAAAGGCGCATCTTATTCCCCGAGCTGACCCCCGCAGCGCGGCCGCCGGTTCTCCATTGTCTTGCGTCTTGAAAGGCGCGTGGGAAGGGGCCTCCGAAGACGTTCCCTCGGGACCTCCCTTGCTCACGGCAGACCAAGTCGGCGGTGGCGTGTTTAGTCACAAAGCCTGGTTCGTTGAACTCATCTCGGCAATCCCGCGATGCAGAGTGGCGAACGTGGCGCATTCTCCTGCGGACACAGTAGACTTAGTGACGCCGTGTGGCTAGAGGGTTGCGGTGGCGTTCCAGGAAAAGTTGACGCCGCTGTCGCAACTGGCTGGCAGAACTTGCACCTCAGCGGGCCGTTCTTAACACTGCTACGAATTGCTATCCACAGAACATGCTGATGGGCGCGTGACAAATCTACAAAGTCCGACTCACTGCGACTGGATATGGAGCGAATATGTTCGCCCCATGCTGGTCACCAACGCCTGGACATTCACGTGTCATGCGAACGGTGGCGCGTTTGAATGATCGTGTTCGTCCATTCTGGTGTCCTGCTCCTAGGCCTCACAAGATGGTCTCGCAGAAACATGGATGGGTGCACGCGCGGAACTTCCACGCCGCTTGCCGACACCCAGCCAAAGAGGAAGAGCCTACTCCGTGTTGCAGCCGACTAACCCTGCCGTTAGGTGGCATTACCAGTGTAACACTGACTCAATCTCTTGTAATATGCTGCTGCCACACCAACCGCCACTGGCGCTTAGCTACGGGGAGAAGCCGGATTACAGGAGACGCAAGATCATGCAGGGAAAACAACATCAGAGGACGCGTAAGAGTTGAGCATCCCCACATCCCCCCAACCTTAAATCACTACATACTCTGCCAAAACATGTCACTCAGTCTAACATCAACACTTGCTTCGCAAACAAGAAGTAGCACGTGCAGCAGCAGCCGCAATGAGGAAATGCCACGCACTGTCCATAACTTGCGTGCCAACAATGTCTCTGAGGTACACTGCTGGCGCCCATTGATCACAGTAGCAGCTCTGCAGACTCGATGGCACGACTCCAGGCCAGGATCCCAGAAATGGCGACGTACTAGTTGTCATGAGCAAGCGTCGCTCACACTGGCACACTCTGCTGGCGAGAGCCGCAGTAGCTGTTGGTGACTGCCAGCTCTTTTCCAAGCCTCCAAGGATTGCGAGCCGGACACAGGCAGCTGCCAAAGTCACTGCACCAAACTGGCCACATGCATCTCTGTTGCCTGTGGTGACTCGATCGTGGGCCGGGGCAGCAGTGCAGATAATGTACAAGTGACAGCAAACCAGGGGTGACTCCGCTCACGCTGCGTACACTCAGTGCACTCGCTCGATAAACACTAAAGTAGAGCAAGGGAGAGGAATTCTGCATGCACATTGCCCACATGGTACAATGTTTAAGTCTGCTTGCAAAAGATCAGGCGGCTGCTCAGTTGCTAGAGCATGACACTCATAATCTTAGGGTCGTGGGTTCAGGTGCCAGATGTGGGGACCTTGCACATGCTCTTAGGAAAAAGGAACGACGGCACAGTAGTGGAAACAATCACAAGGGCATTTACTGCACTTTTCATACACTAATGCCTGCTATCCGAATTACTACCCACAGAACATGCTGATGGGCATGAGACAAATCTAGGAAGTCCAACTCACCGCAACTAGACATCGAGCCCCGCCGTTAGGTGGAATTACCAGCACTAGACTCGCGTCATCTCTCGTAATATGCTACACCCACACTGACCGCCCAGCAATTAGTTGCAGGGAGAAGCTGGATTACAGGAGACACGAGTGCTATGCAGGGAAAACAACATCAGGGAACACATGAGGGTCGAGTATCCCCACACTCTTGGACCGTACAGCAATCTGGCAACACTGATAACAAGTGACGAAATGAACTACGTTCTGCATAGTCAAGTGTGCATTGTATATGTGTGGTTTTGCATGTGCATTTTGCTGGTCAGCCCAAAATGGTTCTGTAGGCATTCTGTGGTTTGTGCGGTTTCTATTGCACGATTGAAGGAATTGTGGACACAATGCCTCAGCAATGCCCCTGCTGCTGCTCTGTTGGGTGCCAGAGCATAAGCAAGAAAAGTCTAGCATGGTGCCAATATGATTTTAGAATTTTTTTGAGCAGCCAAAGCAGTGGTGGCCCAGCACTTATTGATCTCTTACAAGGCATGCTAAAATGGTGGTCACTGTCGGTGGGAGGGATGTAGAGACAATGACTTCGAATTGAAAATGATAAAATATGTTCCAAGAGCCAAGTTCCTTTATTGCTTATGTAAGCACATTGGCCCCACCCAGTTTCAATGATAAACAGCAAATAGTTGTATGACTATAGGTCATGGCTCCTTTAAGCCACAGTATTATGAAATATGCATATTCTGGTCCATACAAATTTTATGCATTTCAGAGCGTTCAGCTTATTGTTGTTGCTTTTGTGTTCAGGCTGCTGGAGTGACCCTACTGGCCCTTGGTGTGTACTCTGCCAAGCTGGGCACAGGCATTGCAGCACGATATGTAGAAATGCGGCTAGGCAAGCCATCGCTGGTGCGTGACACCTCAAGGCTCACAGTCGTGGAAGCCATCAAGCACCCTTTTCGTACGGTCCGCCAGCTCACGAACAAGCCTACGGATGCCCTCAAGGGTGTTGTGCTTGATGTAAGCACGCCCATCCTTTTCTCTCTTAACTTCTTACTCCGACTTTAATTTCAACAATCCTTGTTACCCCTAGGTACAGGTTTTGCACCTGTGCAGCAGGTGCTGAACTAGCTTATATTGTAGGTCTAGAAGGCTTATTTGCTTTACATTGTTTTTTCTTTCTTCTTCTTCTTTTTTTTGCTTGCTTCAAATGTGTACTGGAAAAAGTTAATGCAGTAGTACTCAGGTGCTCGTTTGCTATAGTGAAAAGCTCAAATCCTTGAGGATTTTCTTTTCTTCTCTCTCTCTCTCTATTTTGTTTGGTTTCCTTTTTTTTTTTATAACCTCATCCTCGTAATCTGAAGATTGCAAGTTCGAATCCATTTCCAGTTCACTAGATATCTAGGCTTGGAGTGGCGCCTGACAGCGGCATTTTCTGCCAAGAGCCAGTGGGGCTATGCTAGTCCAGGTGCAACCAAATTGAGAAGGCCCACTAAGCTTCAACAAAAGACACTCACTCACCAGAACAGGAATTGGCCTAGTGCAGTATTCGGCCACTACCTGCCTCATGACGCCTTCAATAAACCTATGACCCTCAGTCCCCAGAAGCTGCGGAGCACCTGACCTTGGCGGTCAGACCTCCAGCGCAGCAGAGGGTGCTAAGAATCTCTGGATCCGGACAGGCTGCCACTGGAAACTGAACCTGGCAGCGTTCAACACATGAACCCTCTCGAGTGAAGCTAGCTTAGCAGGACTCTGAGTAACTATCAGGCGTTATGTGAAATATTATTTGCCTTAGTGAGGTTAGAAGAACTGGTGAGGTTTATACAGTGCTGAAGAACAACCACGTCCTCTGCTATTGAGCACTCCCAGATAAGAAGCAATACGGGGTAGGATCCCTATAGCAAAACCCAGTATTCATTGTCCAGTGCCATGCCGGATTATGGGCCCAGTGTCGCACGCTGGATGCTGGGGCGCTGGGTAGGTGTGGCATACTGGGAGGCGTGGGGCACAGTGTTGAAAAGCAGCTCTAGAGAGTGAAAAAAGCGGTTCCTAATCACGGTATACATTTTTTTAATGCAGAAAGCATCAGAGAGTGTTTTAGTGCAATAAAAAATTAAAAAGTAAAAAATAAGAATATTTGTACTAGGATTCGATCGTCTGACGTACAGATCCCAAGCCCAGTACCTTACCATTACGCCACACCAGCACTTGGCAAAGCATGCATAATTTGCCATGTAAAGATCCAGGTGCAGTCTTGCACAGACATGGTAGATATGCTATCGCCCCGCAACTAAAACTCATCTAAAACTCAACTAAAAGTCAAAGTGCCACAACACTGATTTTCATTTGTGATGGCGTTTTAACTGCGAAAAAAGTCTTAAATGAACTGCCGACCCGGGATGCTGTGCGAGCAGTTACTACTGATTTTGATAGCTGTTTCTTGTTCTTCGCACAAGGGATATGCAACATTTTCTTATTTAAATGATGCGTTTCAATCTACACGTCAGTCTAGTCACATAACTTCGTCAGAGAAGCACAGGCTAGTGCTGGCAGCCTTCGGCGACAGCACGTACACCTATGTTTATAGCGCGTCACATTGGCACTCATCACTTATTCTGCTGACAATGTAGACACGAAAAAATTGTTTATATAAGAACACCGATGCAAAATCTGAAATATAGAGTGATTTATCATTGTTAGACTTGTTGATTCCCGAGCGCAGATAGCATGTAGACGGACTCGGCGGATACTAGTCTTAAGCTTCGGTGGAAGGGACCAATCTTGAAGCGGGCACACTCTTAAACAAATGTACACCCTTTTGGTTGTAACTTGCCAAACAACAATAATCGTCATCTGTGCTGCTTTGTGTTTCCTTTCTTGAAAACGCGGTGCTCGCTACTTTTCTTTCAAGATTGCTCTGTCATGCTGATAACGCACATGCCGTTAATGACTTGGAAGTACTGGGCTCGCAGCATTAAAGAAAGGAAATGCGGACAAGACAGATGGCGATTATTGTGGTGTGGCAAGATACGACCCAAAGGGTGTAATTTTGCTTAAGAGTTTACCTGGCGAATACTAAAATGTGTGTGTTTGAGCCTCAGAACCTTTTATCTATTATGCTTTAGTACACTAGAAAAAGTGGAAGCGCACGAATCGCCTCAGCTTTGTTATCGGTGCGATAATATCAATCAACGGTAGATTTCGAACTCTGGGTCCGTTCGAGCATGTATGAATGACTTCCGGGTTTCATGTCAACTCCACAACACTATGACAATGGCAACAACTCATAATCATTGGTTGCATACAGACTACAAAAAAATGAGGTGTCCTTTGCGTTTGCGTAGTTTTGTTCAAGAATGTAACTATCCGTCCAGTCAAAAGTTAAAATGCAAAAAGCAGAAGTGATCTTTGGCGTCAAATATGCACGCATAAACAGGGCAGCTCACACACCTTTGTTCCAAGCTGTGTCACGAAATAGACTTCTATAACTTATAGGGGTGTTACTCAAGTTCGCGCGTGCGCACCTGACCCTTCTCTGGATCACACAGCGCCGGCGGAGCGGCAGTCGTTCGCTAGCACTTTCGCAGCAGCCCTAACAGTCAGAGCTGTGACCCCTAACCCACGGTTCGCAGGGAGTTGCGACCACGGCGGGTTCAGGCTAGGGGGGACAGGATGAGTCTCGACCTAGGGTGTTTATTCACCTTAGAGTACAAGTACCAACTGACAAAAAACAGCATACACAAATACGAAACAAAACCACAGCGGCGAAGCGTTCCGCACGCCGGGGGCGAAATAAACCGCGCAATGTGGGAACCACAAAAGAGGCTGATAAGAGTTCAGCTCACCCAGAGTGGATCCGCGCTCGGGGCCCTGGGGCGGTCAGTCGCTCACAAAGGCCGAGCGCAGCAGGGGGACGGCGTGAGGCGGTCTCAGCGGCTGAATTGAGATGCGGCCAGTCACAAGCTCCTCAGCCGAAAGACAACGATGCATCGGAAGAATAGCGGTTCTCCCCAAGCGGCGGAAAGGGAGTCTCCCCGGCTCCAAGAAAGGGAAAGGAGGGAACGGCCCAGGCGTTGCGACCAGGCGCGAAGAGCAGCGGGAGCGGCGAAGGTGCTCTCTCCCCGGTACCCTCCGCGAGCGAGCACGTGATTATCACGTGGCCGCTCCGGAGATATCAGGATGCGCGTGCGATCCCACAAACTCCACGATATAGCATTATTTAGGACAAGAGTCTGGTATCTAGCGATCAGACTGCATAAAGCGTTTAACATTCAGCAGTGCCTATACTACTTGCTTACTGGAACCAGTGCGGTGCAAATGCAATCAGCACAGTTTCAAGTGCATTATTTAGGACAAGAGTCTGGTATCTAGCGATCAGACTGCATAAAGCGTTTAACATTCAGCAGTGCCTATACTACTTGCTTACTGGAACCAGTGCGGTGCAAATGCAATCAGCACAGTTTCAAGTGCAAGCCAGCGAACTGCAGCAAGAGCCAGCACAGATCATTGCGCCCCAGCGTCATAGCAGTGAAACCACCATCTCGTCCAGTGTGACCCAGCTCTTATTCAGTGTTCTCACCGGTGTCTCAGTGACTCCTAGCGAGCGCCAGCACCCCAGTGCAATCCAGTGCCAAAAAATGTGTTGGTTTCACACTGGAAGGCACTGAAAGATGCTGGTTTTTGCAATAGGGATTCCTAATCCATAAGGACATAGCGGGCAACATTGACGAATTCTGCAGCAGTAATGAGAGGGTAGCAGTAGTTGTAATAAAGCTGAATAGTAGTTATAGAATAAAGGTAGTACAATCCTACACTACAACCTCCATTCACGATGATGAAGAAATAGAACAGTTTTATGAAGATGTTGAATTAGTGGTGAGGGAAGTCAGGCACGTACCCAGGATTTTTTTTCGGAGGGGGGGGTAACTTTTCTATGCAAATGAGGGGGGTACCTTTACTAATACAAATGGGAATAACGCCCACCATTCGCCATAAAAACGCATAAACCCACAAAAGAGAAATGAAATAAGGTGTATTTTGCAGGTACACCTGTGCAACACACCTTTCCTTTACTTGGCCAACAAAGAACCACGTGAACTCGCGCAGGAAAAACACTGCTAAGAAGAATGAAGCCCCGACAGTGTAATATAAAGATAACTTTAGTAGAATAGAACTTAAAACAACAGCAATTGACAACAAAGGCACACGGACTACGTGGAGTTGTGTTATTCCGTCAGCCAATCACAGCAGCAAACAAAATCATCATCATGCGGCCTTTTCAAGATGGCGTCGTACTTGATACCTCCGAAACGTCTGCTGTTCTTGAAGAGTCTTTTCATCGGCGGAAGCAATGAGTTGTGCAGCAGACATGGACAAAATGTAAGGAGTCTGAGCAATTCACTCTTCAAAAGCCTGCGGTGCAGTTTATTTCACTGCTGAACCCGTTTTACTCATGAAACTTCACTGCCAACTGAAGTGAAACTTCGCAACAAATAGCTGTAGCGAAGCAAGCATGTTATTGCAGTTCATTGGAGAATTAGGCATTCGCCATTCCACTATAATAGGCGAGGGGAAAGGTATAAAATTACGCGCTAATAATTTCATTGTTGTAGTTACCGCCTTATTTGGGTAAGAGAAAACGTTTGAAGTACGAATTATTTGTGACCTCGTGGAGGAACAGTGGCTGGCGGTTATGAGGGCGTGGCCGGGGCTTCACTGCAGACTTAAGTTGTATCCGACTATAGTAGCGTTTTTTTAATTAGCTCTGGAAGAATTATACAGAAATATATATTCGTGGAACAATCACAGTTCTTTTGGATCCCTCGTATACTGCTCTGACAGAAGTGCCACAACCGACTTGTATTGTTATTTGGGAAGTTACGTAACGATGCATGGCCGCCAGTCGCGTACAACCGCATATGGCGCAGGAAGCTGCGATTCTACACGTACTGCGCCCACCGCGGAAGGTTAGAAAAACACCTACATAAGCATAGCAGAGAAGCGGCTACGTAAGGCGGCTCGAATGATAACTGTAGAAGCATCATTAACACGCGGAATTGTCCTCCACTTCCGACAGCGTTATGACTGCTTCCTCTTTAAATAAAAGATGTTGATTCATTAATGTTTTCACAATCAACGGTAAAATTTGGTAATTTTCGCTTTTCTTTCCTGTTTGGCTGTTGCCTTGGCTCTCTCCCTTAGTAGATCGCTTATGGTAATTTGTCAGCTCCTTGCTACTCTTGTTTCCAGTTGCCCATTTTGGACAAAAACGGTGTACAATCAGGGAAAAATCAGACGAGGTAACGGGTGACAGTCATATTGCTTAAGGGTTTAACGGTTATTGCAGGATTTTATGATGCACGCTGTCTTGCATTATTTTATTTTCCACCTTGTCAAACCCACTCCACCGCTACCAGAAAACCATTACAAGATTGTGTACAGACCTAAAGCCGGTGTGAAAGTATGAAAGTATCAAACTGGAAAGGCGGAGTGGTAGCAAGAGGATTAGCCCAAGCATGTGGAGTCACACCCCAGGAGCTCTACGCCAAAGTGATCATACAGACACAGTGGCAACAAAACTTAATTCTGGCAAGTACCGAAGAAGAGGACTGCGCACTTAAACTAGCGGAAATAACAAGCATCGAAATAGGACACGCAACATACGAAGTTACGCCGTACCTGAAGCCAATTCCGGGCACTGTATGTGGCGTTGTTCACGGAATAGATGAAGGCACCACCGACGAGCAGCTAGTAGATCTACTAGCAATGACCAACACTTGCAAAATCCTCTACGCTAGAATGCTGGAAAGATCGACATCGGCAGTGATCACCTTCGAGGGCCCGCATGTGCCATTCTACGTTAAAGTTGGATTTACGCTCACCCGCTGCAGACCCTACAGAAAGTCAGTCCAGTACTGCAGATCTTGCAGTAAGATAGGACACAGACAAGACGTCTGTCCTAATCCAAACTATGAACTATGTGACAACTGCGGAGAACACAACGCTGATCCAAACAATTACCAATGCGAGCCGAAATGTAAGCTCTGCGGAATGCCCCATGAAACGGTGAGTAGAGACTGTCGAAGGAAGCTGAAACCGGCCCCGCCACCGTTAAGAGTCGGGGAGCGGTCAAGATCGATACAAAGAAGATTGTGGTACCAGGCCAGCGTAGTAACTACCAATGACAACGAGCACATGATGACCATGTCACCATCGCCACAGTCAGCGAATGAGACCGAACAGACAAAAAGATCGAGACCCAAGTTGGGATCAAGATCGAGGGAGAGAGAACAGAGCATCCCCTGGATACCGGCAACGGGCGTGGAACACGACAACACCCAGCGCAAGGTAAGCTGGGCCAACGTCATCATAGGGCACAATCATATGTTGAGGGAAAATAATGGCGTTCAAACCACGATACACTCGAGGTACGAGGACACGATAATGATTCTCCGAAGACAGAACGATGAATTGAAGCGAGAGCTAGAACAGCAAAAGAAGAAGACACAAGAGAAGGAAGCTAGCACTGAAAAACAGCTCGAATACCTCATGCGAGAAATAGAACAACTACGGAGAGAAAAGGGCCAGCAATCGCAAACACCACTACTGCGACCTTCATCCCCACCACCACCATCCTCAGCAACACAACCAAAGCCAGCAACATTGTCGAACCAAGCGGTGATAACCCAGAACGATCTCAAGACACTTGAAGACCGCATCAACGCCAGCGTCACCGCCATGATGGAAACCGCAATGTCCACGGTAACACAGGTTATGCAAAACACGGTAGCCCAGATGATACAGACTGGGTTCCAATCTCTCAAGAGCGAAATGGACAACCAGATTCAGGCCCTACAGAACAAAATGACTCAATCGGGAGAAAGTTTCAGTCAACGCATCCACATGCTAGAAGAAAGAGATAATACTCGCAAGAAGCCTAAGTACCCTGTGAGAGAAGCCAAGATCATGCAGACCCTAGGCGAACAAGATGGCGAGGCTAACTAAAGAGAAAGATGACTACAAGCAACACCCACGGCTCAAAATTTGGCAATGGAACTGTCATTCTATCCGAACGCAGTTTAACCCGGACATTATAGCCTTACAAGAAACTGAAGCTGAAGACTTCAAGGTCAGTGATTACCTCACTCACGTCACCGACGGTAAGACGAGGACAGCAATCCTGGCCAAGAAGGCCATCAACGCTCAACGACACGACATCCAACACCGCATCGAACACACCCTCATCGAAATCGTACCCGAGAAAAAACAGCAGCAAAGCCTCTTTGTGTTAAACGTGTACAGCCCGCCAAAGGACCAACTAAAGGATCTAGACAAGCTAATGCGAGAAGTGAAGACGCTGAGCAAGGATAACGGACTGATAGTTGTTGGTGATTTTAATGCTCCCCATGTGGCCTGGGGATATGCGGCCTCAAAGAAAAAAGGAGAAGATGTGCACAACGTAGCCCAACAACACCTCCTCACGCTACTCAACGACCCGCACACACCCACGTGCATCGGAAACAGTGTATCTAGAAACACCAGCCCCGATCTCACATTCGTACACGGACTGAAACAGTATGAGTGGAGCTGCATTGACGAGAATCTGGGTAGCGACCATTATATAGTGCAAACGATCATCCCCCACCACAAAGCGACGATGAAGATTGGAAAAGCCAAGATCATGGACTGGCAGGCCTTTCGCAAAGACGAGAGCGCCATTAATGTGACGATAGACGACATAGAAATATGGATCAGAGGAGTCGTGGAAAGAGCCGAGAAGCATACGAAGACAATCCAGCTGTCGCAAGTCACCCCTGTGGTCGACCCCCACTTACTCCACCTGTGCGAGGTGCGGAGGAGACTCGCGAAACGCTGGCAGCGTAACAAATGCAACCGGAAACTCAAAATTCGAATCTCTAAGCTGATTAAGGAAACGCAAGAATACTCTGAACAACTTGAAAAACAGAACTGGTGCGAAACATGTAACAAGCTTCAAGGGACCTTAAGCAGCAAGCGCACTTGGGCGGTACTCAAGACACTCCTATCAAAGAAGGAGAACAAGAACGCCGCAAAACAGAAAGTGCAGAGACTTATACACAACCACCCGGGGAAAGAGGAAGACGCCATCAAAGAAGTGAAGGAGAAGTTCTTCGGTACAGAGCGGAACATAACTGTAGATTCGCACTTTGACGAGTATTGAGGCAAACCAAATATAGAACTGGATCGGTCCTTCACAGAAGCAGAAATCGAGAGGGCCTTGAGCAAGCTCACCCGCAACACGGCACCGGGGTATGACAGAATAAACAACAAGACACTCCGGAACCTTGACGGACCCTCTGTAGACGCACTCTTAAAGTACATCAACGAGTGCTGGGAACGCGGTAAAGTACCACCGGAATGGAAACATGCCGAGAGGTAACCATGATACCTAAGCCCAACAAGCCCATTAGCGTGCAGAACCTTCGACCTATATCCCTCACCTCGTGTGCTGGTAAACTCTATGAGCACATGGTGCACAACCACATGATCGAACATCTCGAAGACAACGGACACGTCCCAAACACCATGTTTGGATTTAGAGCTCACCTGTCCATGCAAGACGTGTTACTGCAGATCAAAGAAAAAGTCATCGACAGACTGGACACGCACAGCAAAAGAGCCATCCTCGCACTTGACGTGAAAGAAGCTTTTGACAACGTGTCACACGAAGCCATACTGCAACATCAAAGCTTTTCTGAAAGAATGGACAGCCACAGTGGGGATAGGCAACTTGTGCTCTGAGAAATTCGACATACCGTGAAAGGGAACGCCACAAGGCTGTCATTTTGCCGATGCTATTCAATCTAGCAATGAGCTCGCTACCCAAACAACTGAAGCAAATAGAAGGGATTGGTCACGCAATATATGCTGAAGACCTCACCATCTGGACTACGGGAGGGTCGACAGGTAAACAGCAAGACACTCTGCAAGAAGCGGTTGACACAACAGAGAGGTACCTGGAAGCATGTGGACTGACGTGCGCACCAGAAAAGTCAGAGCTCTTGGTGCTAAGAAAGCGCACAAGAGGCCGACAACCGCAGCATACACCAGACCCGGAAGTAAAGGTGGGAGGCATCATGATTCCGCAGGTAACGAGGCTCCGCATCCTCGGACTACTTTCAAGGGGGGGGGGGGTCCCCCCCCCCCCCCCCAGGCCCCCCCTTGGGTACGTGCCTGAGGGAAGTGCAAACTTGGTATACTCTAGGCATGGGCGACTTCAGCGCAAAAGTTGGCGAAAAGCAGTCTGGTGAAAAAACAGTTGGCAACTTCAGGATCGATTATAGAACACTATAGGAGAGATACTGGTAGAATTCATGGAAAGGAATAAGCCCTGAATAATGAATACCTTCTTCAGGAAGCGTAGCAACAGAAAGTGGACCTGGAGAAGCCTTAATGGAGAAACAAGAAATGAAATAACTGTCATACTTTCTGCCGATCCCAGCATAGCGCAGCATGTAGAAGTATTAAGTAGGATAAAATGCAGTGGTCATAGGTTAGTGACGTCTAGGATTCATCTCAATATGAAGAGAGAAAGAGTAAAATTGGTCAGGAAGAAACAGGCCAACCTAGACGCATTAAGGGTAAAAGCAGTCCGATTCAGGCTGGTACTTGCAAACAAATATGCCGCCTTATAACTAAGAGATGAAGGTGACATAGAGGTAATGAATGAAGCCACAAATAGGATGGCTTCAGAAGTAGCAATTGAAGTGAGAGGTAAGGCACCAAGGCAACCAGTAGGTAAGCTCTCCCAACTAAGGAAGGACATAATAAAGAAATGACAAAGTATGAAAGTGTCCAACTCTGATTAACAAGGAGAAAGTGAGGGATAGTTGAAGTTATTTATTTATTTATTTATTTCAAGTACCTGCAGCGCCCGAAGGCATTATTGCAGGGGGGAATATACAGTGTACATAAGGTCGACAAAATACAGAACTGGTCAACCAAAAAATAACACAACAATAGAAAAATTCACGCCACTATATGCTCAGCAGAAATGCTCTGAATGATGCTTCAGTGTGACAATCAGCAATTTCCTGCGGTAGCTGATTCCACTGTGATATTGTGTGTGGAAAAAATGAATGCTTGAAGACGTTTGTTCTACAAATGAGTTCTCTTATTTTTAAATAGTGGTCACTTCTGTGAGATAAGAAATGAGGAGGTAAAAGGTAAGTTTCTCTATCTATTTTAACCAGGCCGAAATAAATTTTAAAAAGCATTTCCAACCTCATGTTTTTTCTGCGTGTGCTTAATAATTCCCACCCCAAGTTGTCCTTAAGTGCTGTAATACTAGAAGTAAAGTCATAGTTATTACAGACAAAACGGGCTGCGCGGTCTTGTACATGCTCGAGCATATTAGACAGAGTTTTGGTTTGCGGGTCCCAGGCCATGCAGGCATACTCTAATATGGGTCTTACGTTCGAAAAATAAAGTAGTTCTTTAATTTTGGGAGGAGCTAGCCGGAAGTTGCGTTTAACAAAATTTAGCATTTTACAGGCTTTCGCTGTAACATATTCAGCGTGCTTAGTCCAAGTTAAATTCGATGAGAAATAAACACCAAGATACTTATACTGAGTTACTCGCAATAGCTGGACATTGTCTAATGTATAATGAAATAGATATGGATTTTGTTTACGTGTAAAGGACACGTACTGACACTTACTGGGGTTTAAAGACATTTGCCACCTAACACACCAGCGTGTTATACAGTCCTAATCGCGTTGCAAACACTCGTGGTCAGTGGCAGACCTAATGCAGTGATAAATCACACAATCATCCGCATACAGACGCACTTTGCATGACACAACCTGAGCAATGTCATTGATGTAGGCCAAAAACAGCAATGGCCCTAAAACAGATCCCTGGGGAACTCCCGATGTAACATCAACATAATCAGATTGTGAGCCATTAACTACAACACGTTGCATGCGTTCTTGTAGGTAACATTTAATCCAATCAAGCAATGAAGGAGAGATACCGAGGGATGATAGCTTATACAACAGTAAAACATGGGGAACAGAATCAAATGCCTTTCTAAAATCTAGAAATATACAGTCAGTCTGTATACCGAGATCGAATGAATGAAAAAGATCGTGGCTGAATTCTAGGAGCTGGGTCGAACAAGAACGACCAGACCTAAAACCATGCTGATATTTGCTAAAAAAATTATTGTTTTCTAGATGTTTTATTAGGGAACTGTATACAATGTGCTCCATTGTTTTACTACACACACTAGTTAGAGAAATTGGCCTGTAGTTGGAGACAATATTTTTTGGGCCACTTTTATGGATTGGTACCACGTTTGCAACTTTCCACTCCTTAGGTAAACAAGAAGTACCTAACGATTTCTCAAAAATAATAACCAGATAGTGGACGATTGTCTCAGAACAAGCCTTTAACACATAAGAAGGTATACCATCAGGACCACTTGCAGAAGAAACATTTATATTGTCAAGTAACTTAAGTATACCACCATGTGTCACGACCAGTTCCGGCATAGGTTCAAACACATTGTCGGGAATAGGCGGTAATTCATTCTGGCAGGGAGTTGTGAAAGATGATTGGAAATAAAGATTGAAGCAAGAAGCTTTATCGACATCATTAGTAAGAAGTACACTACCGTTTTTTAAGTTCGGGATACCAACTGATTCTTTGCTAATCGTTTTTAAACACTTCCACATTTCTTTCGGGTTATTTTGTAACTTTGGGCCCAATGCTAAGAAGTATTCTTCCTTAGCAACCTTGTTTTTTACTTTTATATCTTTTCCAAGGGTTTTTAGCAATACAAATACAGAAGGGTTACGCTGCTTTCTATAAGCATTCAGAAGGCGATGTCTCTTTTTAATCAATTGCTTGACTTCCCGAGTAACCCAAGGCTTATCACTACGATTTTTTGCAGACAAATGTTTCCATGGAACATGTGTGTCAACCAGGTGCTTTAGTGTGGAGGAAAATGTATCCCATAGGGTATTGCAATCTGCGGACTGAGCTAAATGACTGAATTCCTGCAGGAATATAGCAAGATCATTAGACAATGAAACATAATTGCCTTTCTCAAAAAAGTATGCCTTCCTTGGGTGATCATGTGCACATGAGAAGGGGACAATCTGCACATGCGCCACAATGCAGTCATGGTCACTAATACCGGGAATTACGGCGTTATCAGTCACAAGCAATGGCTGGTTTGAAAAAAGCAGATCTAGGACAGAAGAGCTATTCGGACCATACCTAGTAGGTTCAGTAACAAACTGATAAATGTCATTGGTAACTATTGCCTCGCGAAATGCTATAGACAGAGCGGAAGAATTGGCAAGGACAGGCTTATAGTGAACCCACCTCACGCCAGGCATGTTGAAATCACCGCCAACAATATAGTCATTATTTATTGTAGAAAGAAACTCGGATAGGGTTGTGAAGGTCTCGGGCGATGTGGATGCGGGGGAACGGTAAAAGGAGCCAACTGTCAGTAATTGCCCAGTTTCAAATCGGATATTGCACCAAACTGACTCAGGACAATCAGTTCGGATTAACACGGGAGATGATTGCAAGCACGAGTCAACAAGTAGAAAGACACCACCGCCATGCGCATTGCGATCGGAACGGTAGACGTGAAAACCAGGCGGAAATACTTCGGAACTACCAATAGCTTCGTCGAGCCAAGACTCCGTACCTATAATCACGTGGGGTTTTACTGAAGAGGTCAGAGTAGCAAATTCATCAGTTTTGTTTTTTACACTTCTGCAGTTCACGACTAAAATGGTAAGCTCTGAAATTGGATGAGAGGAACGTCCCGTGCGCACACATTGCTTTGAGGACTTATTGTTCGGGTACCGCCCCTTCTGCTACTTTTTCAATTCAACAACAATATCCTGAGTTCCATCATAAACGTAGCACTTCTTATCAATGAGTAGCTTATCGTATCGACGTTTGAAAGAGCAATTCAATGTTTTTGCATAACTTACAAGTTTAGATCGCGCAAGCCTGACGTCAGGGCTGAGATCCTCACGGATCGCAAAGTTAGTACCCTTGAGCCTGATACCACGAGATAGGATACGTTCCTTATCCTTGAAGTTAACAAACCTTATAATGATAGGTCTGTTTTTGCTTCCGTGGGATTTACCAAGCCGGTGAGCACGCTCTACACTTTCTGGGGTAATCTGTTCATCCAGTTGCATTTCGAAGAAAGACAGTACTTTTTCCTCCGATACAGACCATGTCTCATCGGTTGAATCATGCAGGCCAAAAATAATGAGGTTGTTTCTTCTGGATCTGTTGCTCTCGCTATCAAGTGACGCCCTAAGCTTCATCATATCATGACGAAGAGCGTCGAGAGCGCACGGAGCTGAGGCTGCATTGAGCGTATCAATCTGTTTGAGAGAACGCATATCAGTTTCCAGAAGATTCACCCTGCTAAGAAGGGCCTGGACTGACGTATTCAGCACATTTTGTTGTTCTTTAACAACTTTTATTTCTTGAAGAAACCTCGCCTGATTCGTTTCCAAGCCTTTAACAACTTCAAAAATTTCCGTGATTTTGGCACTGTCAGAACCTGTAGGTGCAGCATTGGTTCTAGGGCCAGGGTTACTCTCGATATCTCCCGAGAGCATTAACAGAACACTCGATACAGCATCAATAGCAGAAACCAACCCTACAAGGCACTTTCGCAAAACATATAGAAAGTTGGTGGGGCACGACACCGCTACTGTACAACGATTAGAACTACGATAACATTTAGCAGGTTGTAAGTAACTGACCTGTGCGTAGAACGGGTGTGAGAACATAGCCAGAGCAATGTCGTGCCCCGGACGCTCAGCTGACAAGTGCTGCTTATATATCCGCCCCTCGGATCGCGTGACGCTGGAAGGCTTTGGTTGCCAGGTGAGAGCAGATGTCGCAGTCAGTCTTGGATGCTGGCACGGAATTGGCTGGGAGCGGTGAAACTCAGCCAGAACATCGTCATCGATGAAGCTCGTCGAAGGCCGCACCAGTGGCAGGGGAATGCCCGGCGTAGCGAAGCCCCGGAAGGAAGCTTTCAGGAGGGACAGCGCCAAGACCTGTGCGTAGAACGGGTGTGAGAACATAGCCAGAGCAATGTCGCAAAGTGAGAAATGTGAGAAAGACTGAGGAAACAGTAAAAAATGGATGCAGCATGAAATCAATGAGAAGAAAACTTGGCGCAGGACAAGGCAAGATGTATGCACTGAAAGATAAGCAGAGTAATGTCATCAGCAATTTCGAAGATGCAGCTACAATACCTCCATTTTATGTAGTACATAATGAACAGGTTGCAGAGGCTCCTTCTATAACTAGCGATGAAGTTTGAAGGGAATTGCAAGACGTGAAACGGGGAAAAGCGGCAGGAGAAGGTAGGATAACAATCAATTTAATCAAAGATGAAGGAGACATGCTTGAAAAGTCTTATGTCTTAAAATGTCTTATGACCTTAAGCTTCCCAGAGAACTGGAAGAATGCCAACATTATACTAATCCACAAAAAGGGAGACGTCAAAGAATTTAAAAATTATAGACCCATTAGCTTACTTCCAGTATTGTATAAAATATTCACTAAGATAATTTCCAAAAGAATAAGGGCAACACTTGATTTAAGTCAACCAAGAGGCAGGCAGGCTTCAGGAAGGGATACTCTGCAATGGATCACATCTATATCATCAATCAGGTAATCGAAAAATATGCAGAGTACAACCAACCTTTCTGTATGGCTTTCGTAGATTATGAAATGGCATTTAATTCAGTAGAAATACCAGCTGTCATAGAGGCGTTACTTAATCAAGGAGCACAGGAGGCATACGTGAATATCTTCGAAAATATCTACAAAGATTCCACAGCTACCTTGATTCTCTACAAAAAAGTAGAAAGATACCTATAGAGAGAGGGGTCAAGCAAGGAGACAATCTCAATGCATGCTCACTGCTTGCTTGGAAAAAGTATTCAAGCTATTAAACTGGAAAGGCTTAGGAGTGAGGATCAGTGGCGAATATCTCAGCAACCTTTGGTTTGCAGATGACGTTGTCCTGTTCAGCACCACTGGGGACAAATTGCAACAAATGATTGAGGACCTTAACAGAGAAAGTGTAAGAGTGGGGTTGAATATTAATATGCAGAAGACAAGGATAATGTTGAATAGCCTGGCAAGGGAACAAGAGTTTAAGATTGCCAATCAACCTTTAGAGTCTGTGAAGGCATACATTTACCTAGGCCAATTACTCACAGGGGATTCTGATCATGAGAAGGAAATTTACAGAAGACTAAAAATGGGTTGGTGTGCATATGGCAGACATCGCCGGATCCTGACTGGAAGCTTACCACTATCATTGAAAAGAAAGGTGCACAATCGATGCATCCTGCTGATGCTAACACATGGTTCAGAAACTTGGAGGTTGACAAAGAAGCTCGAGAACAAGTTGAGGATCGCGCAAAGAGCGATGGAACGAAGAATGTTAGGCATAATATTTAATATTAAGAGACAGGAGGAAAGTGGTGTGGATCAGAGCGCAAACAGGAATAACCAATATTCTAATTGACATTAGGAGAAAATAATTGAGCTGGACAGGCCATGTATGGTGTAGGAGAGATAACCGGTGGACCATTAGAGTTACAGAATGGGTGCCAAGAGAAGGGGAGCGCAGTCGAGGATGGCAGAAAACCGGGTGGGGTGATGAAATTAGGAAATTCACGGGCGCAAGTTGGAATCTGTTGGCGCAGCAGGTGTAATTGGAGATTGGAGGGAGAGGCCTTCGTCCTGCAGCGGACATAAAATAAGCTGTTGATGATGATTATTATCTAAAAAATCTCAAATATTAAAATGAGCATGTTGGCTGCAAACGAAACATTATCCAGAAAGACGAGGTGACACAAACATGCTTTGCTACTGTCAGTAAAAGTCTTATTCAAAATGCAAAACGATATAATAAAAAAAAACGAGTAACCATGCACAGAGCAAAGCCAGTGCAAAAAAAAATAATAAACATGTATTTAACAAGGCAGACAGGTTAACTTTTTTATTTTTCAAGCAAATGAAGAGTTCACTACAAATGAAGACAAATTCATTGATGCAGTCATCTAAAGACTTCTTCATATAAATGCCTCTGCACCTTTCAGTGTGCACTGTCCATGATGCTCTTGCAGAATTTCGGTATTTTCGCTCGCCAATGAGCACCTACAGTCATAAGATGCCTGGCAAACTTGAATAGGGTTATGCTTTGTTCTGCTGTGACCTGAAGTTTATGTAGCACTCCACTTTACTGTGTGAAGCATCCAAATATGCTTTACTGCACATCATTGGAATTTTTCAAACCACACAGACCTCTCAGAACTGACGGATGAAAATTGGGAGACCTAAAGCTTCTCTTGCATTTTATCTACATTGTATCTATCAAGCTTATAGCAAATTAAGCTCATGCTTATAATCAATTCTACATATTTAATTAACTTTCCCGGGGCTTTCCTTAGCCTCATTGTCTGTTACTAAAACTGAAGTGTCCCGTTCGCCTGATTCTTCTTGCTCATAAGCACAACATTGCTTATATATATCTGTACAATACAAATGTTCCAATGAGTTGTTTTTCATTTCATGGCAGTTAAGCTATCTGTGGCAGATTATTTTCTTTCAACTAGCACTGGCCTGTTTTTCAGAAGGATCAATAATGCATTCCGTGGATAGGACTTCTTTATGCAGGGTTCACTGACAAGTTGGTTCCTCAGCCTTTGATTTTACTACCTTTCAGCCCAAGCTGGAGGAGCGGCTCAGGGACATTGCTATAGCCACGAGGAACACCAAAAAGAACAAAGGGATGTACAGGAACATTCTTATGTATGGACCCCCTGGTACTGGCAAGACACTCTTTGCCAAGGTAAGCTCTCAACGACTTGACTTGCTTCGCAGGTGTTTTTTCCAAGCATCATGTCCGTGACATGACCTAAATAAATATGAGCCCCCCCCCCTTTTTCTACAAATTGCCATAGTGGCTTAGCTAACTCATAGGCACAGCTTGACTTTTGTGTTTAGGCCCATGCTTTCTCACATATTTCTTACTTTTTTGTCACTCTGATATAAATCTGGCTAATTATTAAAGCTCTGTTTAGGGGACTTCTATGGTGCATTGTTTTACATATCGGTGTTTTCAGCTACACCTTATGTAATCGAATAATAAACAGTTAAGCCTTGATATAATGAAGTAGGTAAAAATGGCCATTTGCTTTGTTATACCGAAATTAGATCGTTTATGCAAATAGGTACAGTCACTGGTGGATCTTCTTTTACAGGGAAGGGGCCACAAAATTTTCCAAATTTATCAGGCAACTGGAAAAAGCAAATTTTAAAGAGAAAAAAAAATAATTTTGTTGAACTTGAGGGTTGGCAATGAAAGATACGGTTTCATGCCATGTTGACAATATCTTCTCATCGATGGTACAAAGCGAAGCTTGCCACGCTTTTGTGTCCACTCAGACCTCGTGGCTAAGACAGTCGAACCCACTTATAACGATACCGCTTTTAACAATATATCGGTTATAATAATGAAAGGCTGCTGCACCGTCAACTTTTGTATGTTTTCTATGGGGAAATAATCCGCTTACTACAATGCCCCCATGCCTCATTATCAGTCATGACGAAGTCTGGCTGCTTGGTGTCCATGCCGGAAGGCAGGGGAATGTGGAATCCCTGAAAAGAAAAAAGAAAGTGAAATGCGAGCCGCTGCACGATGGCTGGGCATACCAATTGCCGCCGCGCACTTTTCTCCGTGAGAGATGCACGCCAGCCTCGTACGCATCACTTCCATCGCCCCTCCACCCCTCCAAACACGAATGGGCTGCACCCACAGCTCTGCACTGCACCACCTTCTGAAACGCGAATGGACCGTGCCAACTGCGCTGACAACGCTGACAGCGCTGCTCCCAGATTGCTCACTGGGCCCTCACAGTTGGTTCTTTATTCTATCGCCCTCATTCTGTGCAATTCTGCTAATGGATTAAGTCCCTTGTGTTTGTCTTTGTTTGTTGCGTCGAAGTCGTTCCTGGCCACGTCTTTCCTCAGCCTCGTTTGACTCACCACCGAAACGGAAGATGACTGATCCGCCTGCTGATCATCGGCAATGCACGACGTTGCCAGTGAAAAGAAAGCACACTGCTATAGATTTGGTAACAAAGTGCTTATAACCAATGAGGCGATCGTCGCGAACGTGCTTGCATCTGATAGCAACAGTGATAGCTACGACGGCAGCGCTGATGTGGTAGGGCAGGCTGCCTCAAAATTGTCCCTGCAGGAGGTCCTGTAGATGATTCAGTCCCTCATGGGCTTGTTATTGCGAGGGACCTTCCGCTTCACTTACATGGAGCATCTGGATGCCTTGGAGAAAGGTGTCGGCAAACTTTGCGTAAAGCAAGCAAGGCTGACGAACATGCGGTTTTCTCGTGCAAGCCAGCAGGAAGTATGTGGCGAGATGCTTGTGGGGATCACGTCCCAGCGTTTCTTCTGGATAAAAGGCACCTTCTGGAGCCACCAAAGCGATGCCTCGGCGGAGCTCATATGTCACTTGCTACCCGTGACCCCTCTTTGCAGTTGTTATAGCAGTGCCATTCTCGAACGCCGACAGCCGCGGCTTGTTAGCAACATGCAATCGGTGTGCTCAGGAAGCAGAGTTAAACAGTTAAACGTATCAACTCAATCAGAAGCCGGATAGAGGAAGGTGGTGAGGAGAACTGGCCTCCCCACCATTATATTTTGCTCAGAACAGCTACGCAATCACCCATTTTGATTTTTTATTGCGATAGTGATTAGCGATAGCGATTATATGGACACTCCAGGCCTATTTCTGCCGCTGCTGTCGCCGTCGCCGGGTTGTTCCATATAAGTGAAAGTGTGTGAGGGTGAGCTGGCGAACGCGGTTCAATCTCGCATGCGCAAGCGAGGAACGCTGCCCAGATGCGTACCCTCTTTTGTGGCATGCGAAGCAGGGGGATCAGGCAAGAAAGGAGGGGCGTTCTTCTCCAGCGACTGCTAGGGTACTTTGATATCCTCCTTGAACGCCACTCCGTACATAGTGAAGACAACTGCGGCGACTACCGCAGCGTTGGCCATGTGAATCACGGACGCCATAGTAGACACCCTTGGTGGACGCCGTAGGGACGCATTGGCGGCACTCGTGTGTCTAGAAATTGGTCTGCGACGTGGCCAAAGTGCATGCCCGCACGGGCCTCATCTTCAAAGCGATCTGTGATGTTTGCAGAGTGCGCGCAGTGCCGGTAGCTTCGTATGCGCTGTGCTTTCAACGTTTCGTTCGCGTTAAAGCAACAGCTGCACGGAGGACAATTGGCTCGCGGCTCCTGCCGCGATTCCTAACTCCAGCGTTTCCACTGACAGTTTCCGCTGTCACCCAGTGAGATGTGTCCACATTTGCCTGTGCACGCATGACACCATGCTGGTTAATTTAGTTAAAACACGTTGACAGGCTAGTTGGTTTGAATCCATGATAGAATGTGCAAGCGTGACTGAACAAGGACGTCGAAAGAATCAGACACACAAAGACAGCGCTGTCTCTGTGTGTCTGTTCCTTTCTACATCCTTGTTGAGTCATGCTTACACATTCTATCATTGTTAATTTAGTTAGTAAGCGAATGTGTACAAGTCTATACGGCCGATAAAACTGTCATCCTTACATCGCACAGCTATCTACTAATTTGATATCGCAATTGGTGCTTCACCTTTTGGTCGGAACTGCAAATTTTTTTCATGCAGCCCGGTTATCACAATTATCAATTATAACAATGGAATTTTTATGGTACTTGGATATTGTTATAAGTGGGTTCGATTGTAGTGTCGCCTGCAGTAGGATGACGCTGCTGTAAAAAGCACTGGCTGTATGAAGCGAATGCTTCATCTACATCTCGCTTCAGTGCATCTACAAAACTTTAGATTGCAGGAAGACGGCGCACACACGATGCCAGGCCATTTCAGATAGCCCAGTCTTTGCACATGCGGCAGTTTATCTCTAAAAGAAGGCACGCAGGCAGTGTGTGCACTCAGCCATGCCGACAGCCACGCAGCCACGACCTGGACTAGAAAAGGAGACGCGCACTAACATTTGCGCAGAGCATACAATGCGCATTAATAATCGTGTTTGCAAAGAAATACATCGCTACAGGGTGCGGGAAGGTCTGGAATTTCAATTCGAATGCCGTTTACCCTTTCCCTCGCGGCAACCACACTCCAAGCCAAACAGTGATGTAGTCGTGTCCCTGTGCCTACACAGTCGTGTCCGCAGTGTGACGTCGCTCGTGGTGACACGTGACTTCGAGAATTATTCAAGGCAACATATGTTATTTGTGTGGTCTGTTGCTTGAATTAACAAATTGAAGTTTAGAGAATTAATAAAACAGACAAACAGAATGTCTGCATGTTTTTTGTTTTACTTCGCTCGAAGCAAGACAGAAGTACTTCCGCTTCGTCTAGTCTGCTTGTTCCCACAGTTGTGCAGCCATGTGCGCAGGTATCGAAACTATACCATTTTCTACCGTGTTGCAGCGCGTGATCATGCTCTGCGATCCAGTTGTTCTGCCTCAGTACTTGTGTAGCACTGAATTATACCGCTAGTCATGTGTCCTTGTGCACAACGCACAAAATTGTGCGCTGCGCGAAACGAGACATCACAACAGCTCGCATGCAACGCCGTCAGTAAAAGTGTGCAACGCTGAAAAAGAAGAAGGCAGGGCTGGTGGCAAACGCACGGAAGGAATTTCACTTGCAGAGGCTAGACGGGGCGAGTGGAGAGTGTGTCTCGCTATGCAATGGCGCTTGCCTTCTGAAATCATGGGTTCGCGGCGCTGAAATATTTCTATTTCTGCTATTAATGAGCCGATTTTAAATTTTTTTTCAGCAGAATGCTTTCTAGAGGACACGTAACAACTTCCAGCATATAACCAAAATTTTCTGTGGGGCCTGTGAGCGGCGCTTTAAAAAGATTTGCGGTGAAAGTGGAGCCGTCAACCAGGCCGTGGTGGCAGAATACCGAAGCAATGATTTGATCTCTCCTCCAAAACTACAGCCCTGAGGACATTTTTAATTGCGATGAAATGGGCTTATTCTTTAAGATGCTGCCGGATCGTTTGCTGTGTTTCTCAGGTGACTCATGTTCCGGAGGGCGGCACAGCAAGAAAATTGGCAGTGGCTTAGCTCGGCTATGCCAGGATATACGTAGCGAAAGCTGAGGCATAGCGTGGTTAGCCTTGGTTAATCTTGATTGCAAGTCCAGGTTAGTCTGGTTGTCTAGCTATGTTGCGACGTTTAGCCAGTCATTCGGCGCACTGTTCGTCTGTTTCCTGGGCGATTCGTTTCCTCTTCATCTCCTTCCGATGTCGATTCCAGGCCTCCTCCTGCTTATCAGAATTGTCACCGTCCATACTGCCGCCTCAACTGTGGTTGCGGCGCACGTGAGCTCTTCTTTTCAATCCTCCGACATGTTATCAGGCATGCGACGCAGCTGGTGAAGTGAGCGGAGGCGAGCGCAACGACGAGGAACGCGGTGTGACGTCACGCCAAACGGCGGTGGAAAGGTGCGGTGCTGCGCAGCGGCGGAACACTTGTGGCTTGGTGCTACTAGTGGCGCTTGTGCAGCAGTGACTAGGGAGCGAGAGAGAGAAATATCCATGGCGAGGCGTGCATTGTGACGTCATGTGCCTCCTCGGAGCACCGCCACAGCGAAATCGCAAGTTCGCCGCCAGTAAAGCTCTCGCTTTAAAAGAATTACAGTTATGGTTGGCGCAAGCATGACCGGCACCGAGAAACTTCTATTCCTTGTGATTGGAAACTCCCGAAACCCTAGGTACTTCAATGGCACCAGAAACCTGCCAGTATGGTACGTGAGAAATTCAAAGGCATGGGTTACGCAATCATTCTTCGAGGATTACCCGCGCCCCTTGGACAGAATGTTTTGATCCCAGCAATGCCATATGGTGATTTCTGTTGACAATTGTGCAGCACATGGTGCTGTAGACAATCTTCAGGCCATCTGGCTGAAATTTTTTCCCCCGAATACCTCGAGTGACGTAACTGTTTGATGTATGTTAAACAGTTTCGTTAAACTCTTGCCTTTGCTTCGAGTTGTTGACAAATTCGACTTCGGCCTAGTGTCTCCTAGCCGCCTGGTTAGCTCAGATGGTAGAGTGGCTGCCCCGGAAAGGCGGTGGTTCAGGGTTCGAGTCCCGGACCAGGATGAATTTTTCTTCAACTGCGAGGCTTTTCTTTCGAGGTACCTGTATGGGTTTCCTTTGTAGCAACGACTACGAATGGGTGGATGTCTGATTTTCTTAGTTAAGGGGTAACTGTACCAATCTGAGCCCAATGTACTAATTATTTATAAGCCAAAATTTAAAATTAGACTGCATCTGTCACAAATTTGGCATTATTGGGATGGTTGCTTTTGAAGTAAGGTGGCATATCATGAGTTGATGTTGAAATGTGCACTTATGTCTTTTTCTCGCTGCATGTGCAGAGTTGGTAACAATTTTACTGCCATAAAACCCTGTGTGCCTTCACGCATTGTCTTGCTCTTGATTGCAGCGCCTGGCTACGCACTCAGGCATGGAGTATGCACTCATGAGTGGTGGTGACGTGGCTCCAATGGGCCGTGAAGGCGTGTCTGCAATTCATAAGGTCTTCGACTGGTCTCAGACCAGCAGGCGTGGGTAAGAGGAGATCATGTGCTCGTATTGGAGTGGAAAAATTTTCATTCTGAGTAGGTTTTCTTTTTTGAAGATGTTTTAACTGACAAAGCAGAATTCTCCAAAACACAGTTATAACAAGGTTATTCTTCGACGGATATTAAAGCACTGGCCAAAGATACGATGCGGACGAGTCAGGCATCCACGAACGTAGCCTACTTACAAGGATTTTAGCATTATATGCAGTTATTTCTGTAAGTTATGTGCACTGATTTTTTTTATTTCTGCCTGGGCTGTTGTAATTGGGGGTGCAGGTTATATGTAAAAAATATGGTAGTTTCTCATAACGGATGCACAAATAATATGAGGCAGACAAAGAAAGGTTTGAATGAAATGCATGGGATGGGATAACTTGCACATCATGACTCAGAGAGCAGGGAGACATACAGGGTGAGGTGGCTTCATTTTGTAATGTTATAGACACAAAAACTACTACTGACGTTGTAGTTCTGCGGAAACCCGCAAGGTGGAGAGAAGTAATTAATAAAGGGAAAATCAGACATCCACCCGTTCGTAGCAATTGATACAAAGGAAACCCATACGGGTTCCTCGAAAGAAAGGCCTAAGAGTTAAAGAAAAATTCGTCCTGGTCCGGCATTCGAACCTGGGACCACCGCCTTTCCAAGGCAGCCGCTCTACCATCTGAGCTAACCAGGCGGCGAGCAGATGGCAGGGCGAATTCGAATTTTTCGACAACATGAAGCAAAGGCAAGTGTTTGACGTAGAAGAAAAGTGTTTGACGTAGTCGACAATTGTCGACAAATTCGACTTCGCCCTGCCATCTGCTAGCCGCCTGGCTAGCTCCGATGGTAGAGCGGCTCCCCCGAAAAGGCGGTAGTCCCGGTTTCAAGTCCCGGACCAGGACGAATTTTTCTTCAACTCTGAGGCCTTTCTTTCGAGGAACCCGTATGGGTTTCCTTTGTAGCAATTGCTACGAATGGGTGGATGTCTGATTTTCCCTTTATTAAAAACTACTACTAGTTGGCTCATGTACTGTTGAATGCTTGCAATGCTATGTTGAGGACCTGGCTTATAAAATCAAATAAGCGCCACTGAGAAGAAGAGGCTTGGTACTAAAAAAAGAAAAAAAAGAAGTACTTCATTGCTTTGGAAGGCTGTGTTATGGTTCATGACTAGCAGTCATGTCCCTCATAGTATTTTGATTAGAGAAATGAAGTTCAAAATTCTTGTTTACTCACTTCTTTAATTTCCATGTGTCATCTCTGTGCTTTCTCATTAAGACAGCAGCTGATATTTAATGTCCAAAACCAGTTTCCACTTGCGTTGACTGTTGTAGAATTTCATCTGTTTCTGTTTGAATAATTTCCTACATGGTTAAATATTTAGACAGGCCAGATCGTGTTGGAGCTAGTGTTTTCTGTTCGTTATTAACCTTTTCATCATTTTTGTTTTCCTTAGAGTACTGCTATTTGTTGATGAAGCTGATGCATTCCTCAGGAAACGCAGCTCAGTGAGTGTCCATAGCAGCCTTCCAAACTGGTCTCTTTGCATGCCCTTGAGGCCCATTTTGTAGTTTTTAGCGTTTGTTTTCATGCCCTTTATTGTTTCTATCTTTTGTACAGGAAATGATCAGTGAAGATCTTCGGGCCACTCTTAATGCTTTCCTGTATCGAACCGGAGAGCAGTCAAACAAGTGAGTAGCAGCATTCCTCTGTAAAGATTTGACCAATGTAATAGGTAAACAAGAGATGCTCCAAGAACTTGAAGCATCTGTCAAGAATTTCTCGCTCCACCTACCGTATTTACTCAATTCTAAGCACCCCCTTTTTTTCACGATCGCGATGCCCAAAGTGAGAGGGGGGTGCTTAGATTCGAAAAATCTAGAATTACCCCCCTCCCTCTTTTTGCTGTGACATCACGACGAGACGGGTATGAGAAAGAACATTTTATTTTGCAAACATGCAAAAGAAAAATCGGTGCAGACAGTGAACCCACCGCTTGTGTCGGATGCTCAGTTACTATAACTGCCACTCGAGTTCGTCGCACCGCTTGAACCGCCCCTCTCGGTATCCCACAGCAGGTCGTCTTCCGTTCCGTCGAAGTGATTTGTGATCGAGCACTTCTTAAATGATTTGACCACAACGTCCACTTGGACCCGCTTCCAAACGTCCGAAATGCACACTGTGACGGTTGATGGGGACGCTTTCTGCAGCGTTCGCCGTACAGTCTGGCTGTACGGCGTACTCGCGTCGCGGACGCCGTGCCACCTCGGCATTCCGACGGCTCCGGCTCGATGACAGAGGGAGCAAGTGCGCTTGGCGGCTTTGGCTATGCGCTCTTCCTAACAAATAGGGGGGGGGGAGGGGGGTGCTTAGATTTGCATGCAAACTCCTTCCCAATTTTTTCGCGAAAATAGAGGGGGGTGCTTAGAATGGGGAGGGGGGGGGGGGTGCTTAGAATCGCGAAAATACGGTATATCATTTCGTTTTTTTGCAAAATATTGTAGTGTTGGTGACTCATAGGTGTCTCAAATGTGGTGGTGTTGCACAGGTTTATGCTAGTCCTGGCCAGCAACACACCTGAGCAGTTTGACTGGGCCGTGAGCGACCGAGTGGACGAGATGGTGGAGTTCCGTCTCCCCGGCCTAGAAGAACGGGAGCGTATGGTGCGACTCTACTTTGACAAGTTTGTCCTCCAGCCAGCCACTGAGGGCAAGAGGTGAGTGTCACCACATCCACATGCCACAGTAGTGCCATTTAAATGGACTATGCACTATGCCCTTCACAACGAACGACTTGCCATAGTGGCTTAGCGGCATTCTCCTGCTGGGCACAAGGTTGTGAGTTTGATTCCCAGATCTAGCAACCACTTTTTGATCGGGATCGAGGTGGGATGCTAAGATGCTCATCTAGTACTGCGCATTCATAGTATTTTAAAGAACTCTTGAGTTGTCCAAATTAACTGGAACCCTTTATTATGATGCCTTTTCACAGTCGCTGTGTTAGCACCATATACCAGCACCAGCAGCGCCTCTGGGCCACATGCTGACCGTGGTTGTATACTTCGTTCCCAGGCACACACGGCTGCTCATTCTACACGTTTTGCACATGCACAGCCTTTGGAAAAAACACGCTTTGGTTATGGTGCCAGAATTCACAGCTCCAGTGAATTACGTTACATTATAAGCAGACTATTTTATTGCTGAAAAACAGGAACGGACAGCAAGAACACTGAACCATTGGAAGAGCTCTGCTGCTTCTAGTTATTGCATGCTTAGCCTTATTTATTTTCATTGTGCAGATAACAATGATTTAGCAAAAAGAAAAAACCAGCTGTAAACACATTTTGCTAGCCTGTACGAACTGGCCTAGCTTACCGCTTTGTTATAGTCATTTAGCAGGGCTAGCAGGCCACAAAATATTCTTTGTAAGTGTTGGTTGCTGCTGTTTTTAATCTTGGTTCTATGGTCTCCTCTTTTTATCTATTTTCAGAACAGTCAAATATAAAGGAAGTTATGCTGTATCTTGTTTTATTTATGGTAGCAAGTATAATATGGAAGCCATGAAGACTGAATAATTGTCATAACTGCATATTGAAAGCAAAGCGTTTCTTTGCGAATCTCACCGGGTCTCGTAACGCTGGCGGCAGCCTGGCTGTTCCCTTGGCGAATAGGCCAACCAGTCACAGTGGAGTACACGCGCCGCTGGGTTCCTTGCACCAGGACCAGATGGCGTTTGTCTCTGCACATCTGCAGAAGTGGTGGCGCCGACCGTACGGGGTAGAGAAGAAAAAAATGCAGAAAGCTCGCCTTCGCGCATCTGCGGCTGCACACTAATGAACAAGTAAACGCTTATGCATTTAGCACTATGCATTGTTTAATAATTACGCACAATTCACAAAATCACATGCAGTAGGTTTGTGTGAAAAATGCAGTAGCTTGGTGTAGTCCTTGTTTGCAGTATTTTTTGAGAAAGTGTCATAGTCACTTGTGTCAGTTTGTGGGTTGGCGTAAGTTTACACCCCAGAAATTTGCTGCGGGCAAGCATAAAATTCCCAAAGGTGTTGTGGTAAGATTATTTGGCATTACGCTGCCCAGGGGCATCACCGTTTCAAGGGAATAAATTATTACTTACCCATGCCAATTAATCTGGATGCACTCTACTTGACCAGCACCTACGATAAGGTTACTTTTCGTTGTGCCAGAGAGAACTCATATTGGGGGGGGGGGGGGGGGGGGGGAGTCCTCCCTGACAAACGCTAAACTGCATGCTTACTTCACAGGCATGTCTTACCCAGTTCTGTGTTGAGTTTGTGTAGTGTTGCCACAAGTACAATCAGTCACAGATGACATAAAAAAATCATCTTTTCTTTTCCTTTCATTCTTTTTTTTTCTTTTAACGATGTAGAATAGGTGGAGCTGTTCCAAAGTGTCTTGTTAATATGTTTTCTTTTCAATGTCTTGGCATTGTAGGCATTGAGGCGGAAACTGAAGGCAGTATGAAACCAAGCGGGATTGTGGTGCATCTGCCGCAGTGGCTTAGTGGCTGTAGCATTTGGTCACTGGTTAAATTCCTGGCAGCCGCAGCTGCATCCCAAAAGAAATGAAATTTTAAAAACACTTGTGTGCCATACTTCAGCTACAAATTAATCCGTAGCCCTCCACTACGGCATCATTCATAACTGGTGTCCATATTGGAATGCCAAATACCATAACTTAAGTTTGCCTAATTAGAGACTCGTGCGATACGTATGATGTGGTTCTGCATCTGCAATTTTCCCTTCCCTTTCCAAAATGACCATTGCTAGGTGTAGCTATAGGTAGCTGCATTTGGCAGAGTTGATTAACTTGTTGTTTAGGCTTCTGCTTTGTTCTATTTAATATTGCTATACGAGAGTTTTTGATTAGGGGGCCTCAAGGCCTTGCGTCCCCCTAATATAGAACTCTCTTATAGAGAAATGAAAGCACAAAGCAAGAAAGGAACCTGTCTTCTTTTAAAAAGATAAACAGCTCACGAGAATTAATAACAACACAGCATACATATCCATCCAGGAGAGCAGAAAGAATACTGCACTTCTGTTTTCCATCACGGAAACAAATATCTGTTCTGTTTATGATGAAATCTTGAAAATATTTATATGGCTTATATGTGCCTGTATGTTTTTACAGGAGGCTAAAGGTTGCACAGTTTGACTACACCAAAATCTGCTCAGATATAGCTCGGATTACAGAAGGACTGTCGGGCCGCGAGATTGCCAAACTGGGAGTCACTTGGCAGGTGAGTTGCTTAGTCATGCGTACACTGCTGTGATGAAAATTACAATGATGAAAATGCAGACATTGCCACAGTGTAATGTTTTGCTCCACATACTTTTTAATAAGTGTGAAGAAAGAATAAGAGGCTGCATTAAGGATAGCAGGTGCAAACAATTGAACTTGAAGCCTTCTGTAGTGGTCTATAGCTTTATCATGTAACATAGCAGAAAGACAATTGGCATTGAATAAAGTATGAGGATGATGCAAGTACAATGCCTCCTGGCGTACTATTCTGCTCATGCATAGCCTTAAGAAAAAGTGCTTCATGCAGACAAGGTGCCCTGAGAAGAAATAAACAAAACTCTGCGGTATAAAATGGCATCCTTACATTTTTGGAAGAATTCATGAAAAGGCATTGCTCATTACATTCTGAAGGGGGCTTGTACATCTTGCTATGATGTATGATGGTCGTTGGATAAGTGTAGTAAAAAGCAATTAAAGATACCATGTTTGCAGAAAACAATATTTTATTGTTCAGCATAGTTCCCTTCCAGCTCCACACACTTCTTCCAACGGTGGTCCAGTTTTTTTATCCCCTCAGAAAAGAAGAATGGCTTGAGGCCATTGAAGTAGTGATTTACCACTGAGATAACCTCTTCATTTGAAGAAAATTTCTTTCCTACCAGCCAATTTTTCAGGTATGGAAAGAGGAAAAAGTCCTATGGGGCCAAATCCAGAGACTAGGGTAGATGAGGCACAACCTCAAAGCCTAACTCGTGCAATTTGGATATTGCAACAAGCGATCTTCGGGGCGGACCATTGTCTTGGTGAAAGATGAGCTTTTTCCGTGCTAGCCCAGGTCATATAGTGCGCAATTCTTTTTTCAGTTGATCTAAGAGTGTTGCATAATATCGTCCTGTTATCGTTCTGCTATTTTGTAAGTCGTCTACAAAGATCATTCCTCGTGAATCCCAAAAGACGGTCGTGATAATTTTTCCGGCTGAACAAACAGTCTTTGCCTTTTTTGGAGCATCTTCATCAGGCTCAGTCCATTGCTTTGACTGCTGTTTAGACTCTGGAGTGTAATTATGTATCCACGTGTTGTCAACTGTTGCAAATCGACGCCAAAAGTCCTGCGGATTGCGATCAAGCACCGATAAACACTGCTTCGAGATGTCTGCCCTCATGCACCTTTGGTCAGTCGTCAGCAGTCGTGCACAGACCTTCTTCATCTGCAATTTCTCATGAAGAATATTGTGAACTCTCTCGGCCGAAACGCCTACAATTTCAGCTATCTCACATACCTTCACTCAGCAGTCTTCCGTGAAAATTCCATGAATTTTCTATACCATTTCTGGCATGGGGATCTCCACTAGACACCCTGGACGTGCTTCATCTTGCGTCGAAGTTCGGCCATATTTGAATTCATTTATCCAGTAGTAAATGGTCTTCAGTGATGTTGCAGAGTCTCCATGAACTTCGCTCAAGTCGGCTTTAATTTGGGCAGCCGTCCAGTGTTTTAAATAAAAATGTTTGGTCACTGCTCGAAATTCACCTTTTTCCATGTTGGCAGGAATCACCACACAGCTCAGTGACAATGGCTGTCAGAAGCATACTACCGTATATACAAGATTGTTAAGTCGACCCCGCCATATTGCATGTGACAGGGAAAGAAGAAAAGAGCATACCCGAGGGCGCATTCCATAACGAAAATTTATCGGTAGCTGGCATGGTCACTGGACTACTCATCTTCACTTGTGCTATCAACCTCACTAGTGCTGCCGTCGTCATCGCTACTAAGGTCCCACAGCGCGTCGTCGTCCAGTAAAATTCCACATTTAGCGAACGACCACACCATGACATATTGTGGAACAGCAGCCCACGCCGAATGCACCCAACCACATGCACCCGTCAGGGAGACTCTTTTGACAGGTCAGGTTGGCGTAAGTTCGCTGTCTTCTGCCGCCAGCCACACATATTCATGGCGGAGCAGGTCCTTAAAAGGCGAAGATCCGGGCTTGTTTCACGAACATGTTGCACTCCACTGGTAGAGGCCAATCACACATTTCAGTGACGTACGCTGCAAACCTGGCCTACAGCTCCGGAAAGCATCCCGACTTCGACCTGTCGGAAATTCTTCGCTTGCCGTCACAGGTGAAAATTTTGCTTCGCTGCAATCGCCACTCTCGCACCACCCGTTCAGAAACATCGAACTTGCTGCCCGCTGCGTAGTGATTTGTTTCTTTGGCGTAAAGGATGGCAGCCCTCTTGAACACTGCTGTGAACGAGCGCCGAATATTTAGTGGGCCTGGAGCACTCATGACGACCGAGGAAGCATGGAAGTAGCACGTAGCCGGCAGTGAAGTGGAACACTTCAAACTAAGAGCTGCAGGTAAAGAGAAACACATGAGCGGTGTCTGCTCTTCCATGAACTATCGATACTCCCCGCAAGCACCACCGTTCTGAGGGTGCCGCCATGAATGGAACAGCGGCACTTCCATCGACTATTGACAACCCCCCCCCTCCCCCAATGAGTGTTGTGTGCACTGTAAAACTCTAAAAAAATTTTGAAAAACCCTTCCGAAAAGTGAACAAACGTGTGGGATAGCGAAAAGCTACAGGTAGGGCCATAGAGCAAACAAAATTGTAACTACGTTTAGCTCCCCTGATATCTTGTTGGTCTCGCTTTTTTGGCGGTGCCATGTTTTGGTTTCGTTTGTAAGTCGACCCCCCCCCCCCCCCTACACTTCAAATTTTCAAATTTAAAAAAATAGCTCGACTTACAATCGTTTAAATACAGTAACTGTTGGTACTAGTGTAAACAAATTCTACCATCATATGAAGGGTGCTTATCACACGCCACCTTAAAGAAAACAGAATTGTAGCGTCAACTCTTGCATTTTTACGGTACTTATCAAATGACCCTCGTATGAGGTTGCACAGTGAATAACTACTACAGAGGCTTTCATGGAATGTTACGGTTGATAGTACCCACATATGTTTCAGGCGGTGAGGGACAAAGAAGGCATCTCACTGAACAAGTAATAGCATGAAGCCAGAAAAAATTACAGTGTACACTAGTGTCCTTGTATGTAGTACTATTCGCATACAGGGATACTAGTACTATATTCTCTGGGTGGCACACAGCGGCAGGCACTGTCTGTGACGTGAAGTTGTGCTCTGCATAAAATGGTATAGGACTCTCACACTACACTGGGAAAAAGTGCAATGTGACAAGCAAAGGAGCAATGGGATACAAGTATTATGAGAGTGCCAGCAATTTAAGTCGGGGCGTCTAATTCGAGTGCAAGAGCAACAGAACGAAAAATAGCCCAATACATTTGTATCCAGCAGCACAACAATACTGCGACAATATTGCAGTGTATGCCATGTGACCATGGCGATCAATGTGCGCGTTTGTGAAACGGGGGTGCAGGATGGAAGGGCTGCCTTCAAAGAGATTAACTTGCGAAACATACTCGATTAAATATCTAGCCCCAAATATTGGGATGCAACGATTACACAACACGGTGAAGTAATATTTTCTTTTCAACTAAGGCAACAATACCCAAAACAGAAAGTATGCTCAGTTTGCAACACTGAAGAGCTTAGTTTTAAAAGTATATATGTGTTCCTATGGGTATCCAGCTTGCACCCTGTTTCTTTTGTTTTGTTTGTTTTTTAATTTGAATTTCACTGAGAGTGTTTTATTTTCCTAACAGGCAGCAGCGTATGCCTCGGATGACGGTGTCCTAACCGAAGCTATGATTATGGACCGGGTTCATGACGCTGTGAAGCAGAACAGGCAGAAAGTGGCCTGGCAGACGGAGGAAGAGCACCGCAAACGGACACCAGGGGGATTTAGCACATCCACTACACCCTACGCTAGTCATCCTGCGTTGCCTTTAAGCACCGCACCGTCATCTTAGCATTGCCATTCCCTGTATATAATGTTAATAGGCAGTTTTTGAAGGCTTGTATAGACTGTAGCATTGCGATAGAAAAATAGGAATGCAAGCTTATTGATTAGGTCAGTTTATATTTGTAGGCATAACACACCTCCCATGGCCATGAAATCATTAATTTTCATGTAAAGATCATTGTATTCTTGAGGTGTTTATATGGGCCTCGCAGTGAAACAAACTCGAGCTATGCTCTGTATTATATTGTCTGGTGTTATTGTCGATGTAGCCGACGCGCAGTAGTAGTACTTATTTTCAACATGCGAATTATGAGAAAAGTTTTTCTTTCAATGAATTTACAGAATAAAAAAAATAATGTCCACTTGAGCATTGAATACCTGGGTGTTTACCTTATTGTACGCAAGATTCGAAATCTGAGATATTGCACGGAACCATAGGCAGAAAGTTTTCATTTTTGCCAGCTTTCCGAACCTCATATATCTCTCTCTCTCTCTCTCTGTGTGTGTGTGTGCGTGTGTGTGTGTGTGTGTGCGCGCGCGCGCGTGCGTGCGTGCGTGTGTGTGTGTCACCTGTCCAAGCATATGAGAATTTACAAGGCCTTTAGTCGGAGACAGTGCAGTTTCACAGCCTAAAAGTCTGCTCTCCCACCACCAAGAATCTGGCGTCTCTCGGCGGCGTAATATTCCTTCGTGTAATTGTCATGTACTTCGCTGTCACTAATACTGCTTCGCCTTTCCAGTGAAACTGCAGACTCTCTCTTTCTCTCTCTTTCCCTTTCTCTTTTTTTCTTTTTCTGCGAGTCCGGGTGTAAGCACTGCTGCACATAACTGCTGTTGATTCTGATTTCGAGTGAATCCGGCTTGGCCTCATTTCGGTTACTGAGTGAATTGTATAGAGTGCTTGCTTCAACTATCATGCACCAAGAGTTAAAAAAAGAGCAGTAGCATTACTCCAGCCGCCAGTAATTTTTTTGTTAGTGAGATTACTCTGGCAATTGCGATGCATTATCTAACTAGAGAAGCACTGTCCTAATTATCAAAGTGTCAATGGGACATTTGTAGGCACCCCCAGTTGGTATCTAACTGCAATGTTTTCGGCAACATACTAATTGCGTACAATTTTTTCCGACTGGCTGAAATAACCTCATGAAGTATGAAGAATACCGCGTAACTGCGCTCCCACCCACATCATGAAGCAGTGCCCTCAAATAGGCTGATTGAAAGCAACTGCATTGCCTGTCGCAAACCTGAGGAGACAACACATTACCTTGATAATGGCACGGAAGGAGCACCAACAGCAGGTTTTGCGTTTCGCAGCTATTCCTTCCTCTCATTTATATGCCAATTTTATTATCCTTCTTTCAAGGCCGACATATCACATTGATAACAAAAGTCCCTTGATAATGCGGCCGAAGCGCCGCACTGACCATGCACGAAACGCGAAAAGCAATGGAATAGGCATGGAATGTTTCAAAATCCTGGCTCTGCTCACACCGCATTGAAAGAGTGCCCGTGCAGCCATATTTCGCAGCAGAAACTTGCTTCGGACCAAAGCCAAATTAAAGTGACTGTCTTATTTTTCGTGAAAGTGTATGCGTGCTGCAAAAACAGGTTCGTGGCAAAAAATGAAGGCGAAACAAACAGACCGAGAAGCGACCCACGTGTAGAGAAAAGACAGAACTGATACGTTCAAGAAAGTAAATAACCACTTCTAAATGAGCAGAATTGGCAATCCTGTCTGGCAAACCTGCGCAAAATAAAATGCAAAAAAAGAAACATCATCAGATTTCAGTGTGTCCTTATCTATCAATTCATAAGCCCTGTTGAACACCAGCTGTTGCCTAAGGACGTGTTCGAATAGATTTCCTTCTGCAGCTAGTCAGTATTGAGTTCTCTTTATCACATCTTCAGTGGCTTTCTTGATGACCGACGCTGGAATTTTATGGCAGTTATCCTTGCCTTGAGCTAATCTGACATCTGTCTTGATCATGCAAGCACGATCTTTCACATAACTCCGAAGAAAGAAATTGAGTGGAGAGAGATCAGATGACCTAGCTGGCCAATTTACAGGTGCCTTCCAGTCTATTGCGTATGAAAAGTTGCATCCAGCCAGTTTTGTGCTCGGCTGCTGCTGTGTGCGGGTGCCCCATCTTGCTGATGCCACAGAAGTGAAAAACATGACAGCAGGATTTTGCTAAGAAACTCATCAACCACTCCTTTAAGGATTTCGTCCATGTAACGCTGTCCAGTCGGTGTGTTATCGAAGAAGATAGGACCGATCATAGCACCGGCATAAATACCGCACCACACATTTAACGACCACTGGTACCCGTGCCGTTTTGCTTTACCCAGTGTGGGCTGGAGTCACTTCAATAGTGTGCATTATACAAATTTACCTGGGTGTTTCCGCCAAAATTGGCTTCATCTGTGCACATGATGTTGCTCAAAAAGTCCCGCGATGCATCCCTATCTTCCAAGTATTGGTGCTGGTTAAGGTGGCACGGGTGAATGGTCGTCATTAGAATCCTCCAAACTGATGACTTGGAAATTGGTACCTGGGCAGCCACTTCCCGCACATTAGCAGGAGGGTTTGAGGCCATAAATGGTAGACATCCGTGCGTAGGCTAGGACTCAAGAATGGAATCCTCCGCTGCTGTTTCTTGAAGTTGCCGGTCTGTCTCAGGTTTCCATAATTTCTGATGATAGTTGATGCGTTTGGTCTACCACTACACTTCCAAGACTGATATACATTTGCGGCCTTACTCTTGTTGCCATTTGCAGCTCCCAAGGCAAGGATCATGTTTTCCTTCTGTTCATTAGAGAAAGGCATGGCGACTGGGACGAAACAAAATGCACCCTCAAACATTTGCAGTGATGTTGTCAATTCACTTTTGTCATGATAGGCTTTGTGGCAAAAATAAAAAAAAAGATACCATCCGTGCACTTTATCTATGCTAAGACAACAGCTGTCACAGCTTGTTTCCAACTAACACCAAATGCGACGTGTTTCGGCTGGGACGCGGCAGATAAGGCACTAGCTCGATCACAATGTTTTTCTCTATTTCCTTTATTTCGTCCTGGCTAACTCAGAGGGAACATGTTCGAGGGCGCTGGTTTATGATGTGTGTGGGAGCGCAGTCACGTGCTACATATTCTCCATATTTCATAGGGTTTAGTTATCAATAAAAATAAAATTAGCACTCAATTAGTACGTTGCTGAAAATACCGTAGTTAGATGTCCCTTGGCTTTGCCTTCAAATGCCTCAGTGACACTTTGTCAATTAGGATAGTATGTCTCAAGTTAGATCATTAATTACAATGACCTAATTAAATCTCAGTAACAAAAAAAATTACTGGCTGCTACTCCACTGTACTGGAAACAATATGCACTAGATTTTCGTCGAGCAATGCATCGCTCTTTTTTAAGTCTTAGTGAATGATAGTTCATTGGGACACCCTTTATATATTTAGGACTTCTGCATGCAAGTGACGATGTTTCCATCCCTAATAAGTGTTATAAATTATTAGAAATGTTTTTTTTTTATTTCTTTAGCGTCCTTAGTCTAAGCGTAGTCCTTAGCGTTGTTTACTGGAAATAGAAGCAATACTGAGACACATATCATTCACGTGCATTTCACACGCTGTTGTTAAAAGACTGGCGAAGGAGTCACTGAAGTCTACATGTTTTTTTCAGGGTCAAAAACGCATGCAAAGCAATTTGAAGCGAGGTAAACATACATCAACATATTCATTCTCTAGGCATAGACTATCCATATCTTTAGAAATAATTGTTAATTGGCTCCCTCCTCCATTTCCAAAAATATAATGAAATTTGTCCTGTGTATATATTTAGATATATTGCATATGTGCATAGTGTTCAATAAAACTTGGTGCTGGGCTAGTTGGTGATGCATTCTTTATAACTGATGGTAGCACTAAAAAGGGCGAACGCACCGTGTGTTCGTCCTTTTTAGCGCTACCATCAGTTTTAAAGAGTGCATAGTGTTAACAGTGTAAATTTTGAACAATGTTGAAGTAAGACAATACGGACGAGGCAGCCACGACTGGTGCTTTTAGTGCGCTTGTCCTCCTATTGTAAGGAATTGCAAAAATAAAGCTAAGCATGAATTAAAAGCCATGCACGATCGCACCAACAATGATGTAAGCTATTAGCCACAATAACATTTTAAGTGATGAGGTCGAGGCAAGTCAAAACAAACCTCAAATGATGTGGGTGAAAAAGCTGTAGTAATGACCCTTTAGGTGTGTGGGACGGGGAGGGGGGCTCTCCCCCCCCTTTTCCGGAAAACTCTGGAGGGGGCTCGGACCCCAGAGCCCCCCCCCCCTTATAGTCGGTGCCTACGCACTGAACAATAGTATGACTGACAACGGGCAAACAGTAGGTGAACGCTCGCTCACCTACTCTTGACTAATTCAAGGCTGCGCCTTCCTGTGACTGACAGTCTTGTTTAAACAATAGTATGGGGACATACTGCTGGAACATGGTTCTGTTTAAAATTGAGCTTGCTACATTGCAGATTGTTCGATGCAGATATAGTCCACATAATTCTGTGAACATTCTCATTATTTTAATCCGATTACTGTATTCATGCTTAGTCACAGCTTCCATACACATGCAACAATAATCAACATATACTTTAAATTTTACTGCAGCAGCAGTTATAAGCTGTTATATAAGCAATATAAGTTATAATAAACTGGGTTTCCTTTGATTGTTCTTTCCATTACACTGATTAAGACGGTAGTGACCATAGTCGTCATTAACAAATTGTCGTCATTATCGAGTTGTTGTCAGGCCACTTCCTGGATCTCAGCTTCGCCTTTATCATAGGATGGACAAAAAGAAAAATTTACCCACAACTGCCACTGCATTGCTTGTGCTACAGGCAAACCAAGCCCCATAAAGCTTAATATAGTATGGCATTTTGATCCACAAGGTAGCATCAATGAGCGAATATCAGTACTTCATTATCATTAAATAATAAATTGTAACATAATGTCTTCATATATAGTGTCAGAAAAATTTTATATGCCAACTCTGTTATGATGGTAGAGGACCAAAATTCCTCAAGCCCACAATAGATCATTAATATAATAGTATTTTCTTTTAATGCAACCAGTTCAAAATGAGCACTAAAACCAGTCCAGACTTGTTACTTGGTTTGCACTGGCAAGAGTGTCCCATTCAATCATGGAAATTGTAGGTTAGGTTGTGTTCATGTGGTGTCACAAGCCACTGACAGACATGTCAGCCTGGTGCAGTGGCAACACCTCCTGCAGTATTCACAAGCCACACAATACTCACGTTGCCGAAAGCTGGGTGGGTGCCACATTCTTTCCTTTTTCACTCGGAATTCGGGGTAAGCTTGGTCCTCTGTTGGTGCTTGTATCAGGGCAAGCTGTGCCCATTGACCTCTTCTGACCCTGTTATGCCCTCTTTTGGCAAAATGATCACAGGTGCTGTCTCAACTACTGCACCACCCAGTGTCGGTGATATTACGTGACCACAACCCCTGTTTTTGTGGCACGTTGAAAACCTCTGGTCACTAGCCTGCAGCTGCACTAGACTTGGTGTATGTTTCGAATTCATGGCATTAAAAGATTATATAATTCATGGTTTGTTTCGCACTTGAGAAATTGAGGCATAATACCACCACTACAGTCAGCAGCTATCTAACAAAAAAAAGGAAAAACATAGTCAGTACTCCTTTGGATATCGCAAACCTGCTAGTAAAACAGCTTGCAATATTTAATGGTTTCATTATATTGTTACATTGTATAATATAGGTATAACACTTCATTTTGTTAAAACACATTAGTACGAATGCCAAAGTCTGCAGAAGGTAGCCAAATGCAAGTGCTTGCCCACTCAAAACTTCGGCCACCGATGCCACCGAGACACGAACTGATGTTCCTGCAGCAACACGCACTTCAGAGATTGATGCACAAAGCACTGTGCTGTCGCATTGGCAGTTTGTACCAGGCTTCGTGCTCTGTACACTATGAGAGTAGTGGCATCTGTGCATGCATTTTGTAGGCCACAACAGCAAATATTATGCAGCCAAAAGTCTCTATAGTGAAATTATCTGTATAACGAAGAACTTCACGTGCCCCGGCCTCATTCCTATCTCTTTTATGTACTGCGAATTCCTTTACAGCGAAGGCCACTACAATGAATATATCTGTAAAATGAAGGAACTTGGCCATCCTTGGAGGCTGACTTGTTGATTTACTATGAACTCTCGTATCATGCTGCCGCCACTATCCTCCATGTGTGCCACTGAGTTGTGGTACATGTAAGGAGTGTTAATTGTCGATACAGTAATGAGAAGCCTGCAGATGAACAAAGAATTTTGACAGTTGAGGTAATGGTGGCATTCAACGCCTCGAAGCTGTACCTTGCATCACTCCAAGGTCATGTGGCGCATGCCGTGATCCTTGATGCAGTAAGGTCGGCTGTGGTTACAAATATATTTCCGCAAGGCAAATTCTCCGAAAGAATATTTGCGACTTCCAATAAGTACTCAAATCATGCCAAGTAAAAGCTGCTTTTGCTGAAAGTACTTAGCTTGCTCTATTGCGAGTGGTACGGCATGCAATCTTTATGATGAAGTGACCTGTATAACAAAAGATTTTAGAGGTCCCAAGTGTGTCGTTATAAAGGCGTTTGACTGTAGCAGACAAGGATGGTGTCTGCATCGTGTCGTTCTTGAAAAGGTGGCAGTGTCTGTGGTGAGAGACTGCTGATGTCGCAGTTGATTACTTCAGTACCGGAGTAATTGCTGAAGCTTTTTGATTTTGTTTTAAATATGTTTTGATAAAGAACAAGAACTCATATCTTATGTTCAGTTGCATTGTACTTCAGTGCAAGCTGCTCCTAATGAATAAATACAGCATTTATTAGCGTAAAGCTGGCTCTATCGCCTAAGCGGAAAGAGGTGTGCTAGGGAGCAAAGGAGAGAGGAGGGATGCTGTGGAAGTCAGCAACCGATCCTAAGGGTGTCACCCAGAGCTCCTCTAAAAGAAGTGGATAACGCCTGTATCGCGGGCGAGCATGCAGAGCACTTATAGTGTGGCCCGCGCGTTTGCTTGCTATTGGATCCAGTCCTCGAAGTCGGTCACCAAGCCTCGGTGCTTGGAACATGAATGCACTGCACTCCCATAGCAGGTGATAAACGATTAGGTGGGCGTCTGTTTCGTATGCTGAGCAAGTAAACTCAGGTGGAGATAGAGGCATGCTCAATTTGTGGAAGCTTTCTTGAGAATTGCTTGTGGCATTATGCACAATTTTTTCATTGCAGCTCTGATGCATGGAGGAACGGACTGTCTTGTACAGCTAGAAGTAGTGACCTCTTGGCTAAACAATTTAGCCCTTTAAGAATGAGACATATATAGTACCTAAAAAAAAAAGATTTTTTTTGCAAGAGTGCAGAGCACAGAAAATAGGCAAAATCAACAAACAAACAAATGTTTTGTGGAAGCTTAGCCCTTTAAGAATGAGACATATATAGTACCTAAAAAAAAAGATTTTTTTTGCAAGAGTGCAGAGCACAGAAAATAGGCAAAATCAACAAACAAACAAATGTTTTGTGGAAGCTTTTTTTGCAATAGGGGGGAAACGCCAGCAGAAAACTGGAAGTTAGCTTTGCCCCAAGTTACTTATGGCTTCGTTTTGAATTTGTACAGATAGCTCTCGTCCTATGCAAACCACCTGTATCCTGCATCTGTCCTGCATCTGCATCTGTCTTGTCTGGCTTGAGCGTGCTTCAAAAGAAAGGATGTGTGCCAAACTTCTTCCTTGTTTTGTATTCCTGTTCTAAACTAACAAACGACGCTTGCTGCATGTCATTCAGCGTTGGTCGAAAACATTTACCCAGAAACTTCATTTTCAATACCAAAACTTGGCAAGCAAAAGCATTCATTTTATGGTATGTCGCCTATAGGCAACACTCGTTCATAAAGGGTTAATATTATTATATATATATGTGGGTTAATATATTGTTATATATTTTATTGTTATATTGTTTTACGTATATATTGTTATTGGTATATTTTTTATATTATATGTTGTTAATATATATGTTAACATATAAAGGGCCCCATTGTATCATTGGTATTGTGTAATGCCTCAGTATACCAGTGTGCACTATTTGCTCTGATTTTTTACTGAACAGTTAAAGGCCAGCTGCAACGAAATTTCACTTTGATAAATTAGCAATGAATAACTAGTACTCGTATATATACTACTGAAGCAAACTAGGCAAAGCTGCATGGCAAGTAACTCTTTAGTTATAATGTTAGCAGCCTTTAAATAGCACATAAGCAGGCAATGCATGCACCTGGTGGTTAGCGGATATGATGCAAGTCGCAGCAAGTGGCCTTTGAGATTTTTCAGTGCACCGCGGGCAGCCACGGGCATAGTGTTCATGGGAGGTGCCTAATCTCTGAGGTTTATGCAAGGAGTCACATGCTTCTAATCGTGCGTCACTTCCAATGAGCGGTAATGGTGTCATTTCTTCCAGTTTTAGTACAAGAAATGTCTACATTTGCTAGCTTTTCGCGACGCATCCATTCGTACTTCAAAGGTAAAATTTTAAACAGAGGCTGCTCTATATCTACACTATATGAAACTAGGCTTTTTACGGGGCAACAAAGTTTATTAAAGTTGACCCTGTCAATTCAAGAAATGCCTGTTGTATCGCCTAGTACACTTTTTCCAGCTATGTTTTCACTAAAAGTAATACCTGCGAATGCCATAAAGAGCACTACGGGTTCTCCACAGTATGTTGCACTCTGTAAACGTACAATTTTGTGCCAGTAATGTCTCTGCACAAGCAAAAAACTGAGAACCACATACGAAATAAGTCGCATCATACATGGCGTGAATGCAATCGGCTAGTACAGAATTCCTTCTTCATGATTTCTATGGACAAGTGCAGTGATCAATGGGTAGAATATGACATGTGCACTGCCTTACGGCCACCAGAAATAGGTGGCAAGGTTCCTCATTTTTCTTGCCGCAGAGTTGTGAGTATGAACAAAGAAAAGTACCATGGGAAGTCCTCTATATATAAACACATGGTTATCGGGAAATACTTTTTGTTCAGCATCTACTGAATCATTGATAAGGAGGTTTGTTGCGTTAAAAGAAAAAGGTGGATAGCTGCCAATTATTGGGAGCAGCTTTTCGATGTAGGCCTGCCTAATTGGCAATATAACTGTCAAATTTGCCAATAAAAGAAGTATCAGTTCTGTCAACTGCTCCTACATGGTCATCTAAAATGCAAAACATATATTTTACACTGCTCTGAATTTCCCACTTATTTGTGAACAGGACGTTTACAACACTTCCATCACACTTGTCTGTTTTAGACATGCAAAATTTTGGAGTTTTAAACTTCTTGTTTTGATTTTCTTTTTAATTTATAGGTTTTCTGTCAGTTTTCTTTTTTCTGGTTTAACGTAGCCTTCTCTCAGAATTCTACGGCTGTCAAATGAGAGCTGTACTGCATCGGGGTTGGTGCCACTCTAAATAGCTTCCTCTTCGATGTCTTTATTTTGACATAAAATACAATTATAGGAATATATAGAATTCGAGAAGGCTAGGCATCTGTAGTCAAAACGACAAGCCAACGTTATAGTATGGGCATTACAAACATTTTTTTTTTCTTTCTTTCAAACAAATTGTTTGCGCTCTGCTCCATGTTGGTGCTTTATGGAGGAGCGCATTGAGGCACTCTAGTAGTACACTCAAAAAAAAGTTTGCACCCTTTGGAGTGTATCTCTGCCACACAACAATAGTCGTCATATGTCTTGATGCGTTTCCTTTCTTGAAAACGCCGCGCCCGCTACTTTCCTGTCGGGAATGCTACGTCATGCTGATAACGCGCATGCCATTTATTACTGAAAAGTACCGGGCTCGCAGCGTTAAAGCAAGGAAACGCATCAAGGCAGATGACGATTATCGTTGTGTGGCAGAGATACACTCCAAAGGGTACAAACTTTTTTTAGAGTGCACACCCTTTGGAGTGTATCTCTGCCACACAACGATAATCGTCATCTGCCTTGATGCGTTTCCTTTCTTGAAGACCCACGGCGGCCGCATTTCGATGGGGGTGAAATGCGAAAACACCCGTGTACTTAGATTTAGGTGCACGTTAAAGAACCCCAGGTGGTCGAAATTTCCGGCGTCCTCCACTACGGCGTGCCTCATAATCAGAAGGTTTTGGCACGTAAAACCCCACACTTTAAAAACAGTTGCACCCTTTGGGGTGTATATTTGTCCCACAACGATAATCGTCATCTGTCTTGCCCGCGTTTCCTTTCTTTAACGCTGCGAGCCCGGTACTTCCCATTCACGAACGGCATGCGCGTTATCAGTGTAACGCAGCATTCTCGACAGGAAAGTAGCCAGCGCCGAGTTTTCAAGAAAGGAAACGCAAGCAAGGCAGATGACGATTATCGTTGTGAGACAAATATACACCCCAAAGGGTGCAAACTGTTTTTAGAGTGCATAATCTATAATCTATCTTTCTTGCAAACGCCGCGCCCGCTACATTCCTGTCAGGAATGCTATGTCATGCTGATAACGCGCATGCCGTTCGTTACTGGAAAGTACCGGGCTCGCAGCGTTAAAGAAAGGAAACGCATCAAGGCAGATGACGATTATCATTGTGTGGCAGATATACACCCCAAAGGGTGTAACATTTTTAGAGAGTGTATGTATTTTTAGGTCGCAATTCTGTGTGAGTGCAAGAGCGGTGTTTTGCGAGTGGCACGCAATCTATCTTTTTTTCTTTCTTCTTTTATATTGAAAAATGCTGCGCAGAGATTCGCAGAAATAATTCGGTACATGAGAACTTCAGATCATAAAATGAAGGACCACCTGCTGGTCAGATGCAATCAGATCAGTCAATCTATCTCCTTATTTTATTCGCCTATATTTAGCACACCGAAATTGCATTATTTAGTTAGCCACGACATTTATTTGTCGGTAAGGCAACGGCGATTTGTTTAGCAGGAGCGCAGCGTCCTCTACTGCGCTTATTTGTTATTGTGTCAAGTCTGAACCTTGACAACGCGGTTTGCGGAAGGTGGCTACGGTCCTTTATTTGGTGGCTACCGTCTACGGCGTTTTCACATGCAAACCTTGGTGTAAGCGCGTAACCGCAAAGTAATCTATAATAATGCCTGATTATTTAGGTGACGACATGCGTAAGGCCAAGAAAGATGACAAGGAGGAGAAAGAACAAGAAATAAAAGGTTAGTTTACCGTGCTATTTGCTCGTGTCGCTGATTTTTGTTGTGTCATCTCGGGAGTTTTCGATTGTTAGCGCTTAAGAATTCTTGCATTTTATATTGATGTGCTATTCTGAGATTTTGGTTGGGCGAAAGCAAGCATCTGTGCTACAAACACTTGTCATTTGCCATATATTGCTAGTTTCTAGACACTTCATTGCTGCATACGCTCTCATTTACCGTGCAGTTCTTGACGAAGGAGACATCGCTCTGCTGAAGACTTACGTAAGCAAATGGCAGCTTCTGTTGTTTCATAGCCTGCTTTTTTTTTTTTTTGAGAGGCTAGTCGCGCATAATAATCACAAAATGTTTCTAGGGAGCCGGGCAGTACAGCAAGGCGATCAAGCAAGTGGAAGAAGATATTCAGTCGATCTTGAAGCGCGTGAATGAACTTACAGGTGAAATCGTTGACGAAGTGTGGCCAAATTCAGCGTCGTTCAGCATGAAGCACGTCCGCGTTGAACTTGTTTTACTGCAGGTATCAAGGAGTCCGACACAGGATTGGCCCCTCCGGCGCTGTGGGATTTGGCAGCAGACAAGCAGACCCTTCAGAACGAGCAACCGCTACAGGTGAACATCGTGTGCGATTACCAGAAATTTCACGTACATCCCAAAGCAATAATTTAGAAGGGAAGGGTTTAGCGCAGACAAGTTTACAGCTGCATGAAATATTAATGCAAGTCATCGTTCAGTATTAAAATTAAGTGCGCGAGTATCCTGAAACTGACATCATCCGCAGCTCACCTTATAGCTATGCTTGACTACTGATCCCATGGATACCGTGCGCCTTCTTTTGGACCAAGTCTCAAGCGTTTATGAATGGGAAAGACTGAGCATTTGCTGGCTGAACTTTTGATCTATTGTTTAATTACCACAATAGATTCTTTATCTCCACAGCAGACTTAATTTTAATGATAGGGAACTTAGAATGTAGCAACTGAATGGGAATCAACCACACCACTTAGCTTACAGTGCTTACACTTTAGGAGCTTACACTTTAGGAGTTTATGCACTTAACAGTATGCCTTCTTTTTATTCTCAAGCAGCCCATGTGCAATTATAACATATAAAGGAGCACTCATATCCTGAGATTGTCCTCTTGTAAAGTGATGAGCAGCATTGGGGCGAATATGTGAGCCTGTGGCCACTCTCGGCAGAGCGCCATTGCAGGCAGCGTGGTCGAGCATCAAAGCAAACCTGTGCAGGCACAGTAATGCCTAGTGGCTCCATAGCTGTGTGCGCTTAATCGAGCTTCGCTTGCAGCAGTGTTACACGAGCAGAGTCAGTTGTGAAGCCAGCCTTGAGCTTGCGCTTGGCATCTAACAAGCTCTCGGATTCCCCATCCTGAGCCCAATTAATTGCATTGACTACAAAAGGCTGTTTTTCCTTGAGGGGAAAGAGTTTGGTTCCTTTTGTTAACAGCTAGAGGTAATGAGAGAGGCCAGACAAAAAAACGACGGCACAACACATACCTTCTTTTTGTCTGTGTCTTGTGTTGCGCTGTTATGAACCTTACAATGAATCCTAACCAACTGGCCCAACTTGCCGTCTTGATGCAGTTGATGAAGCTACTGGCTTTCTACATGCTTCGCACAAACACAAGGCTCCCACGGCTCTATATGAATCTAGCATGCCAACAGTAGTGCTTTTGATGTCTTGTAAAATTGAAAATGCTGAGCAGTGTTATTTGTTTATTTAACTTGGGACAATTTTTTTTTCATGATTGCATATTTAGTTACTTTCAGGACTGCAGTAAGAAACTGTCTAACTACATGTATTTAAAACTATGCTCTGCAGGTTGCCCGTTGCACAAAAATCATAAATGCTGACAGTGAGGACCCAAAGTACATAATCAATGTCAAGCAGTTTGCAAAGTTTGTTGTTGATTTGGCCGATTCTGTGGCACCAACCGACATTGAAGAAGGAATGAGGGTTGGGTGAGTTGTGCCTTGCCATCCTCTGTGATCGTTTGCCAGATATAATGTAAGAGATTTACACTGGTTCGAAAATTTGTCTCGACTGCTCAGCAGCTGTGGCATTTTGTAGCTAAGTACAAGTCCATGGACACTTGCGCTCAACGGTTTCACTGTTGCAAAAAGAAAACGCTCGTGGATTGAAGATTTAGTGCAACTTAAGGTCCCCTGAACCACACCTAAGAATGGAAAAATGGTGGTCAGTGTAATCGATCTGTTCTGTCACAGTGCTTTGTTGCCATAAGTCTGCTTTGTGTGAGTCCATTTCAAATCGTTGCCATAAGCACTCTACAAAAAAAAAAAAGGAAATTGGCAGGGGATGGTTGAGGAAGTGACAGGTGCCTTTCATGTCAGTCATTGATACCAGCGTCGTGGGGTCTTCCAAATACTGGCATTGCCAGCTGAGGGGAACTGACAAGTTGAGGGGAAATAAGGAAAGTAAACCTAGAATACCCTGAAGAGCACATATTGCATCCACCGCTGCTCACTGCTGCTTCCACCACGTTACTTTACATTTTCTCAACGAGCAAACAAATATTCTACTTAGCCACATTGTGATGTTTTTTTTTTCTGTTGCAGAAATGAGGGTATTTGCGCGATGAAAAGGAAGAAAATGAATGTCATATGTACTATTTTCATTTTTTGCAGACCGATCAGGACAATGTTCATTGCAAGCATTTTAAATGTCACAATCTCCTGAGTGCTACTTCTATAGATTGTGTCGTCATAAGCAGGCCAGTGCTCTGTCACACAGATATTTCATGTCAAACTGCTTTTATGTGACGAGATGAGCGGGAATGAACACGCAAACAAGCGAATTATTCGTACTCCATGATTATTAGTGTTCCTTCAGTGTTCGTTGCCATTTGTGAAGTTCCTCTGTTCCCACTTTAATTTTGATTTCCTTCCCATTTTGCTCTTCACGGTTTGTGCACATAGTGTGGACCGAAATAAGTACCAGATTCACATCCCACTGCCACCCAAAATCGACCCTACAGTCACCATGATGCAAGTGGAGGAAAAGCCCGATGTGACATATGCAGACGTTGGTGGATGTAAAGAGCAGATTGAGAAGCTGAGAGAGGTTGTTGAGATGCCACTGTTGCATGTAAGCACTGTCCTATATATTAGCTTTGTGGAAAATTTTTATCTGCGCAGGTAAACATCTGTGTAGGCATGTGGGCATAAGCTTGGTACTTGTGGACGGACAAGTGCAGGCATGTGATATATTGTTAGAATTTGACTGCAGGAGACTTGATATATGAATTTACTTCTTTTATAACACAGGGAATTAGACAGCAACAATCTGGGAAAGAATATATAAATTGTTCTTGGCAAATCAAAAATGAAGTTATTGTTGCTCTTTTGCCCGTGTATTAATACGAAACTTCTGAGGCCTCAGAAGTTTAATTTATTTAATCTGTACTGCCTTTCAGTACACTGCCAAAGTGGAATTATTCGTCAAGGAGGACTGTAATATTGGCAAATTTCAATTTCCAATGCCTGCCAGGTTGTATGTTGAACCAGCGACCTGTGCCACTTGAACACAAACTATGCGGCAGCCCTAGTTATGGTGCTTAAAATGTGTTGCCATATATGTGCTCTTTTGACAATAATGACACTGTACTGGTAGCAGAAATGCAGCATTTTGTAGTTGGTGGGGGGGGGGGTCCCTTCTTTTTTATTTTCCCACTTGTTGTGACATGACGTCCCAATGGCTGTGCACCACAGCTGCCACATGCCTGCTTGAAAACCATGGTCTGATCGAAGTGTGACTAAACAAAGGACAACAGAGATGTGTACTCTAAAAAATTATCTAGTATTACATTCAACACGTATACTTCAAGCATAGCTATACAAAACATCACCAGGGAATTACATAAATATGGAACATGCTAAGCAATGAGGGGGTTTTCAGTTTACTTGTTGAAGGTAAGGCGGCTGTAGTGACTGCCTTGGCAAGGTGGATGTTTACTCGCATGTGAGAAGGTAGGAAGCAGTTGTGGCAATGGCGAATGCATGTCCATAGAGAGCTGGGCAATCCTCTTGTCATTTGTGCTAGGCTGCTAATGTGGTTTTAATCTTTTTCAGCCTGAGCGTTTTGTCAACCTAGGCATTGAGCCACCCAAGGGTGTGCTGCTGTTCGGACCCCCTGGAACTGGGAAGACCTTGTGTGCCCGAGCTGTTGCCAACAGAACAGATGCCTGCTTTATCAGGGTTATTGGTTCAGAACTTGTGCAGAAGTATGTCGGAGAGGTAAGCATAGCAGTGTACTTCGTAGGGGATACTATTTTCTATAGCGTAGAGCCGTGCTTGTGAAATAGGAATGCATTAGGAAAGCTCTGTGCATGTTTAAGAGGAATCAAGGCCCCTGGTGTGTATGTTTGGAATTTATTTGGTTTGTTAATGCCACAAGAGAATAATGTATGTAAGAAAGGTCACATTGCTTTATTCCTTTAATTCACCAATGGAAAGACAACATGGAGCTTTCAGTTATTCTTTGAATATTTACTGGGTGGATGTGGCTTCAATCCTGTCATCCAGCCAGGAAGGGATAAAGGTTTATCAAAAGTAGTTGCTTGACTGTTATATAAAACACTGACGTGTAGCCTGGAGCAATTTCAGTATCTGGAAGACTCCAAGGAACAAGAAGATTTGTGCAGAGAGAGTTTGTGGTCTTAGTGGTACACAGCTGCTGCAAAAGCCAGTGACATCTTTCGCTGTCTATTTTTCAGGGTGCGCGTATGGTGCGAGAGCTGTTTGAGTTGGCTCGCAGCAAAAAGGCTTGCCTAATATTTTTTGATGAGATTGATGCAATCGGAGGTAAGGGAGCTTTTCTTGATAGCTTGTATAACCTCGCATTATTTTTCTTTGATGTGTTGTAGAAAAATTCAGGGTATGAGTGATGCACTGCCAAGACAAACAGCCTGCAGTGTGCTGTCTTGCTTTGCTTAGGTTAAATATCTTTGAGAGCAGTGTGTTTGCCAGAGATTTTAGACGTGTCGTAGTGTACATGCCTGTCGTCCAGCCATATAGTAGTAGTAGTCCTGAGATCTGTATCAAAGCTTTAGAGGGGCAAAACTCCTTGCTATTCAGAGCTCGGGAGTGTTAAGGATGCTACAGGAGCCCTGCCACATGAGCTGGTAATTATGAGCTTTTTCATTTTATTCGGGGAAATTAATTTATTGATTGATTGATCAAAGCAAGTGAATTCATTTGCTGCCAGCACATTCATAATGCAGCTCCACAAATGCAGTATGCATAGCTGCTGTAGCTCTATTTACAGAGTCCTTTAAAACTTGACTTTGCACACCTCGGTGAATGGGAGGGGCGCTTTCACATGAACTGTATGATAGCTAGCATTTATCATGGTATTGTTGCAAATCTAACACTGTAAATACCACAAATCTTTGGCCGGAGAAGTCTCTTTTGTTCTCGTGCAACATCGAATTGCAATATCTCTTACACAACTACACAGGCTCACATACATTCACTGGGCCTACAGCATAGTAAATGGATATAAGAAAGCTTTTTGAATTTCTAGTATACACATTGGGTGTCCTGACGTGTCAGCAGTGCCTGCCAAAAGGCACATAGGAGATGCACATTTTGCACAAATTATGAGGCACTTTTAGCAATGTATACATGCTGTTTGTGATACACACTGAAGTATATTTAAATACGCTGTGCTTGTTTAACTGGTTTTCATTGTGAACACCAAATTTTATTAATTTCACTACTCTCATGGCCAGTGCCTTACATCTTTCCCGGCCAGACAAGTTTCCATTAAACTTTGGGGTTTATAAACCACAGGAGAATGAGGGAAGAGAATTAGCACAATGTGGTGTTGGCTGGAGGGCAAGGTCAGATTATTTCATTGAAATGTTAGCTCTGGACTGAACATGCTCTTTGTTCTCTACTATAGTAACTAGCTTTGGTCTCTAGTTCTGTATTTCTAGTCTATGGCCTCTAGACCAATTACTAGCCTATATCCATGGACTCAGATAGTGATGTATGCACCTGCAAATATTCTTAAATCTGAATAAATTTGGATCCATAGGCAAACTGCAGAGTGTTCAGAAAGATTCAAAAGAGAAAAAAGGAAATGACTATACCACTTTCACACAGCCAACTCAGCTCCCTTGAGATGAAAGAGTGTAAGACTCAAGGAGGGAGTTACAGCCATATGATGTGGTTCAAGTATATTCTTAATCAGATGTGAAGGGCCACTTATGGGCTGCCTGGCTCATACATGTAATGCATGTTTGCAAAAATAATTTGCCTTCAGGTAAGGATATAATTATTTTTTCTTTGTGTTCAGAAAGCCATTAAGATTTTGAGGTCAAGATAACAAAATGTTTTAGATGCTAGTCATCTAAATAAGAAATGCATTTTGTAAACTTTGATGAGCAATTCTTTGTTAGTTTCAGTGCTTGCATTTCGTTTTGAAGAACCTACCTAATGGTAAATTGTCATAACAGGTGCCCGTTTTGATGATGGCGCTGGGGGTGACAATGAGGTGCAACGAACCATGCTTGAGCTCATCAACCAGCTAGATGGCTTTGACCCCCGTGGAAACATCAAGGTCCTCATGGCAACCAACAGGCCAGACATCCTAGACCCTGCCTTGATGAGACCTGGACGACTTGACCGCAAGGTTGAATTCGGACTTCCCGACTTGGAGGTACAGCTTTCCAAAGTCCTGATTTTGCTATGTCTTGACATAACTGGGCCACTTAAAGTAGAGCAATGAAATTTGACGTGTTTATTTGGGAAGAGCTCTGAATGACTAATTAGAAAGTTTCATTAATATACCTCCAGTAGTTCTGACATAAATATTTATTTACATCATTGTTGTACCAAACTTGCAGAAAGCCTGGCATGACAAAAAAACATGGTAGAAGCCCACAGTTTCTCTTGTAGTTTAGCCATAGTAATGGTTTGTGCAGTGACCTTTTCCAAATATTTTTATGACCCTGATTTTTTTTTACGCAGAACATTATATCCATGTTTGTATAATGCAGTCATTATCGTCATGTCAAATTAGCTAAACAGTAAAAAAATGAGATAGTAATTCAAAAACATAGCAATGTCACTTTGTAGAGAATTTACTAAGGAATGTGCAACAGACCTCATGAAAATCCATCAAGCCTGTGAGGGTACCGGGCCGACGCCAGGAGGTCGCATAGAGTCGCAGGCACGGGACGGTAGGCAACTGTGTGTGGCGGGGAGGGAGAGCATGGAAGGCGGGTGCGTGGTCGGCATACGGGGAACACTCGACAACGAACTGAGTGAGTGAAGTAATCGACGGAGCAAGCCGCGTGCGGTGCGGCAGGATGGAATGCAGACAGCACGTGTGTGCGTGCACAGAGGATTTTCTGAAATAAAGAACAGACTCTACAATTGACATAATGAAAGTCAGTGACAAGGGAAAGAAAAAGAGTGGGGGGGGGGGGGGGGGGGGCGCTTATTATGCATTTCCTAGACAAGCGAGTCGCAATATTTCCAGCGTGCTTTTCTTCTGCACAGCGGGGTGAATGATTCAGTCAAGTACCAGAAATGAGAAGCTCTTTTTTGACGACACAAAATCTGCAGGGGAGCAAAAATGCCCCCAAGTTTTATGCATGCGCTCATCCCATCTTTATCTGTGTGTCGGACTTTTATTGCTGATCCCCCATCAGCAGTTATGGTTAACTTGATCCGGAATGAGGCAGAGGCGCACCGTAAGTGGGGCCACAATGTTCTGTGCTTGGGAAAGGGATTTCGCCCCCATAGCACCCCCGCTCCCCCCTCGGACCACCACAGCTCTCACCTTGCTTTCACATTCAAGCTTCCCCTTTCATCTGTGTCCCTTTTTTGGAGCCCACTTCTTGAAATTTTCTCTTTCGTGGGAAAGGGGAAGGGTGTTCTCATAAGAAAATTTTGGGGGGAGGGTTTGACCCCCCCCCCTGGATACGCCAATGAAGGTACAGTCGCCGACTGATTTTTCGGACTCCAAAAATTCGGACACGCTCGATTATTCGGTCTGCTTCGCGGCACCGCCATTCTCCTTATAGACCATAATGTATAACTGCCAAAAGTTCGGACTCGTTGCAACCTCTTGTCTGATTTTTTTGGACACTCTTTGAGGCAACTCTATCGAGAGCACCATGCACCGACTCTGAACAGTGCATGGATCGACTTGCTGAACGCCATTTTTGTTTTGAACGGCGCCTCCTTGCTGCCCCACGAAGTGGCGCTACTGGAAATCCCCGCTCATCATCATCGTTTCTGCCTGGTTCGATAGAGTTGCTACAGCAGTTCCGGTCTCAGCTTAGTAAGCCATGTCAAGACAATCCAGCAGCTGATTTGTTTGTTTCTTCGTGCACGACGCTCCAAGTAGGCCACGTTTTTCGTTTGTGCGACTGGTGTCTGCGTGACGGCGTGGTGGTCTTTGCTTTGTGTGTTGTGTTGAGGTTGCGGTGATCCAACGCGGCATACGGAAGCATTGCGTCAAGTGTCTAATGGCGCCAACAGTGCCCGCCCCGACTGCACTGGGGCATGCCAGAAAGCGGGTACCGGGAGGCCTAGGATTTTTCGCCTTCCGATGTGCTCCCTACTGATGCCGAAAATGTTCTGCGGAGATCTGCGCAGCGGTTATTCCGCACACCGTCTCATTTCACAGTTTCACAGGTGCTAACACTGCTGTACTGACATGCGCAGAATTCGACGACGGCGAGATCATTCGTCAGGTTTCTGCTGCACCACCGGACGATGACTCCGAGTCGGAAGATGACGCACCATTGATACACTGCCGTCGCATGCGGAGCGTGTACGAGCAGTGACTGTGCTTTCAGCCGCCTATAGTGACCGTACGACCTTTTCCGAGATTCAGGCTTATCTGATTGCGCGTAAACAGAATAGCGTGCAACGGCACATTCACGATTTCTTCAAGCCTACTGCCGAGCCCGAATAAGTGCATGGAAATAAAGTTTTTTTTTTTTTTTTTCTTAATCTGCTTTTTCGGACACCTGTTTATTCAGACATTTCCGCAGTCCCCGTGAGGTCCGAATAAACGGTTGGCGACTGTATATGTATCCATGGTAGCAAAACTTCCATGGAAGCTCATACATCATGTAATGTTGGCTTGTAGAGGCACCGCAATTCCATCTACATTTTTCAGGGCCAACTTCTTGGAAAAAATTAATGTTGGCCGTTCAAGGCTTGTTGCGCCAACTCGGCCACTGTGCCATCTCATATCCATCGTTGGCACTACATAAGGAACGCACATAACAGCAGTACAAATGAAGTGCAAGTGGGTCAGAATATTCGCCACAACATTGCGTCACAAGGCAGCATGAAAGCAGTCACTGACCCATCTGTATCTAATGCCCTCATTCTATAATACAGTCGAACCCACTTATAACGATACCGGTTTTAACAATATGTCGGTTATAACAATTAGAAGCTGCTGAACTGTCAACTTTTGTATGTTTTCCATGGTGAAATAAGCTGCTTACTACAATGCCCCATTGCCTTATTATCGGTTATAACAATGAAGTTTGCCTGCTGGGTGTCCGAGCCGAGTGGTAGTGAAATGCAAAATTCTAGAAAAAAAAAAAAAAAGAGAAATTCGAGTCGCTGCATGATGGGCCGCCGCTCCAACGGCCACTGCATGCTCATTTTCTAGCCATCTCCGCGTGCCTCTCTCCCCTCGCCCTTCCCCCCTTCCGAACACGAATGGGCTGCACGCACAGCTCGGCTGCGCCCACAGCTCTACGCCGCCCCATCCTCCGAAACAAGAATGGACCGCGCCAACTGCGCTGCTCACAGGTTGCTAGCAGGTTGCCTGCTGGCTCCTCATACAGTGCAGTTCTGCAAACAGCTAAATCGCTCGTGTTGGTCTTCGTTGTTTGCGTCGAAATCGTTCCTGGCCACGCGGTTTCTCGCTGCCGAAATGGAAGATGGCGGATCCGCCCGCTGATCATCGGCAATGCACGATGATGTTGCTGGTGAAAAGAAAGCGCACAGCTTTAGATTTGTTAATAACTACGTGCTTCTAACCAATGAGGCTATCGTCACGACCGTGTTTGCATCAGATAGCGACGGCAGTGATTAGGCGGTAGGGCAAGCTGCCCGATGAGGCAATCGTCGCGAACGTGCTTGCATCAGATAGTGGCTGTGACGACAGCAGCGATCATGAGGTAGGGCAGGCTGCCTCAACGTTGTCCTCACAGGAGGTTCAGCAGGTGATTCAGTTGCGCCAGGGCTTTGTTTTTGCGAGGAACCTTCCGCTGCACTATGTGGAGCACCTGGATGCCTTGGAGAATTATGTCGGCAAGCTTTGCGTAAAGCATGCAAAGGCTGAGGGACGTAGGGTTTTCTTGTGTAAACCAGTGAGAAGTACATGTCGAGATGCTTGTGGCGACCCCACCTCAGCGTTTCTTCTGGATTTCTCAAGCTGAGAGGCTGCCTCGGCGATACTCGCATATCGCTTGGCACCCGTGACACCACTTTGCAGTTGTTATAGCAGTGCCATGTTTTAATGCCGAGAGCTGCGGCTTGTTACACACGATCGGAGCACCCAGGGAGCAGTTAAATGAGTGAACACAATCAGCAGCTGGATGGAGGAAGGTGGTGTGGAGGGGCACTGGCCTCCCCGCCATTATAGTTTTCTCACAACAGCTCTGCCATACCCCTATTTTGATAACAATTATCAGTTATAACAATGGAATTTTCGTGGCACCTCAATATTATTATAAGTAAGTTCGACTGTAGCTGTCATTATACCTGTGAGCCTCGAGTTTTGCATGAATTCAGACCAGTGGGTTTACCCAGATTTTAAACCAAGTACCACATGCATGTGTCCTTAGTACCAAAGTACCTCTGTTATTTTAGTATCAAGGGAAAAGAAATACTACATTGCAATAATTAACAAAAACCACACTTTCATCTTCACTAGCACAGCACGCATGCCACCTGTAGTTATTCTCTTGTACTGAACACATACCGTATACTCAGGTAATAAATGCACTCGCATAATAAATGCACTCCCAACTTTGCTCTTGAAAATTTCAATTTTTGTTTTCCCCTGCGTAATAATCGCAACCCCAGCTTTGCTACTGTGTTGTCCCTTGGTAGTATGGCCGTGCTGTAGTTTTCTGGAGAGACTAGGATCCCTACTCTGTTTAAACCAAGCCTGTTGTAGCTCCGATGGGGCGGCCGGATGGAGGATTTACGGCACGAGGCCTAAACGGCCGGGGCGCGCAGCGCCGCAAGAAAGAGCCAGACTGCTTCAGTCGGGGACCAGACGAAGAATGAATTTTTATTTCTGCGAGGGGAAACAGGAGGCAGCTTACAGCGTTTGGCGCTGAGTGGCGCCCTGACGTAAACGACCCAAAACCGAAACCAGAAGCCAACGCAGGATACCACAAAGCCCACTTAATCTCAATGCCTGTAGCTAAGTTGGAAATACATAGTAATGATGCCACGTAAGAAACGTTGAAATCATGTAAATGAAGTTCTGCAGCTAACTTCTGTAGGCTTCACATCCATGCTAGCGGCAAACATGCCATGGTGGCATACTGGCAGGGGCGGTGGGTTTGATGACTGAGAAGCTGTTGGCAAAGCCATGACAAGAGAACACTGGCAGCAAGCATGCAGTAAGGACAGGCTGTGTCTTATCACGGTAGCTTGGGACCTGATGGAAAGAGCGACCAAAATAACGCTCAGGCAGTTCTCACCACAACCTTGCCACCAGTACCAGCGCAAAGGCACATCGCAGACTCTAGAGAGAGAAAAAAATGCAACTGGCTCTCTGCAACAGTTACTTTGCACGTAATAGCAGAGAGCATGCACGCAATGCGTGGCCAGGTGTGGCACACGGGAAAGTCCAAGTGATGAAGGGGGTGCGGGGCAGCTGGCACTTGGTCGGCATAGTGAGCCTAGTAAGGCATAGTGTTGAATTCGCGTGTCTATTGCTCGCTTTTATGCTTATCTTTGGTTTTGCTGTGTGTGATGGGCCCCAATAGAAGAGGGCCTAATACACTACCCTGGGGTGCACCTGACATTACAGCTGATGTGGAGGAGCTAAAGTTATTCACAGATACAAACTGCTGCTGATTAGATAAGAAATTGCGAAGCCAGAATAATGTTAATGAGTCAGTCCTAAGAGCAGTTAATTTAGCAATTAGGCGACAGTGAGGCGACATCGTTCTGTATTATGGACCCATAACTGAATGCACGTACAGGTCTGGGAGGACGTTAGAATCAGGTAAGTACTGCCAATAGAGCATCCGTTTGTTTGGGGGTTTTTTCTGTCCCCTTTTTTAATTCAACATGGAGGATAAGTCAATCCATTTCATCTGTTCCTTCGGGATCAAGGTTTGACTATAAAATGTTGCTGCTATTGCTGTTATTGTGTAAGCATGTTGTTGGTTCTTGATATGATGTGGTTCATGTCAAACTCTGTTTCTAAACAGGGTAGTGCCTTGTGCAGCGAGGCTTGCCTCACTATGGCTACATTTTATCCTTTACTCTGGGCTGTTTGTCTACAGTGCAAACTGCTGTCTATTGTTTAGCAAGCTCTTATTTGCATCTGCCAAGTACTATTCTTTAAGAATGCTTGAATAGCCAACAAAATTTTGAAAGATGCCTTATTGTGAGCCACATGGTGCCTTGTGCTTTTACGCTGTACTTTCCAGGGAAGAACGCATATCTTCAAGATCCATGCCCGCTCCATGAGTGTCGAGAGAGACATTCGTTTCGAGTTGCTGGCTCGTCTTTGTCCCAACAGCACGGGTGAGTGGCAGAGAATGCTGTCTGCTAGTTTGATGCCAGTTTGGAATTAGAGGTGCCCTGAAGCACCTGTCAAAACCAAAGTTGCTATTTCGTTGCTTCATTTTCGTTTCTTGGTATAGAAGTAAAGCTGGCACTTCAGTAAAACCTGAGCATCCAGATTTCACATTTACTTTGTTGTACTCTCCCACAGTGCCATAACTTTAGTGCTAACAATGAACACGAAATGAAGCTAAGGACCATGCAATTAGTGCAGGAATGGAAAATTATTGATGTAATATTAAGAGATAAAGATTGCAGTATTGAATTGAGATCAATTGCAAGTACTAGCTTATTTACTGGTTCAACTTAATAGGAGGAATTGGAGTGAAGTTCACTTGCAATTGACTGTTAAACTAGTTGGTTCACGAACACAAAAAATCACCATTATAAGGCAGGATGGGATACGAACACACAGGCACGCAGTGCAGTGTCCATGTGCACCTTTTTATCCCGTCATGTCTTACAGCTCTGGTTTTCTGTGAAGTTCACTTAATGCATTGGGAAGATAGTATGTTTATTAAACTAACACAATGGGTGTCAAGGGAAGGGAAGAGCAGTTTGGGGCTTGTAGAGGATTAATAAAACTTGGTGCTGGGCTAGTTGGTGAGGCATTCTTTAAAACTGATGGTAGCGCTAAAAAGGATGGACACACGATGAAAAGACGACACGACGAGGAAACGCTAGCGTTTCCTCGTCGTCGTGTCGTTCCATCTTATGAAATCCATCTTATGAAATTCTTAAACATAAGATGGATTTGGTTAGCACAGGACAGAAGTGCTCAAGATCGAAGGGAAAGAACTTTTCTGTACAGTGGGTGCTTCTGATGATGGTGATCTGATGAATCACTGTAGAAGTGTTTTTTTATCGGCGTTTTACTTCTATATTTCATAAATTAGAAAGGCAGCAGCGTTCAGAGGTTTCTGTGTTCATTGCCTGCCTCTTTAAAATACGCAGGTGCTGAGATCCGCAGTGTCTGCACCGAGGCAGGTATGTTTGCCATCCGAGCAAGAAGGAAAATTGCCACTGAGAAGGACTTTCTGGAAGCCATCAACAAAGTTATCAAGTCGTACGCCAAGTTCAGTGCAACGCCTCGCTACATGACCTACAACTGAGAAAGTGCTTCCATTGTGAAGTTTGTTTAGTGGTGTACTACTAAATACTTGCTTATGGAAAGCTATTGCTTTGGGTAACTTTTTATACCTTGCTTCGAGGTATTTGAGACTCATTTTACTTCCACAACAATCGTATCAGATGTGCTCCAGACAAGTTGTCATGTTTTCTGATCTGATGGAGCTAATTCAAGCATACTGATATTTACATTTTTAGAGCATGTTTAGAGCATTGCTCGTAACAAAGCATCCCCTAATGCTGAATTTTTTTTAATCCTTCCAGCCTGCTCATTAGCGTCGTAGTTCTGATGAACTCTTAGATAGCATGCAGAAATTTTTCCAGGGCCAAGGTTTCTAGGGCTGCACATTGCATTCTGATGGGGGCACACGAATTCCCGCCATACATACAAGTCTTGTGGACTCCGGGGCATGAGTCCTTACGTGGAAATCGGCAAGCACACGCCTACGTCCGAGCGCATGCACACCGGGAGCTGCGAGAGGGTCATGCCGAGCAGTTCCACTTCGAGTCTGTAGCGTTAACCTACACGCACATCCATCAACACTATCGCCTTTCACGAAGAACACTAACGCCACCTCATAATGCTCTGACGCGAGAAAGAGCCATGATATGGCGAAAACTCTAAACAAACACATATCCACATTTGAATCTCTACCACGCCATACACCCTGTGCTGTATTACTATAAATTCCCACACTGCGATCAATGGGCAACGCTTTACCACATGGTATGGGCTTGTGCAAGCACCCCACAGCTCGCACCTATAACACGCCACCACACAGCAACAGGAAGCCGCGCTGTCCAGCTCTGACTCGACGGACCAGCTCAACCTGGCCAACCGAGTGAGAAGGGCAGCTAAGGCCACTGTACTCCTGGACTGAGAGGACCACCCACTGCACAGCAGAAGAGCTACCTACGCTCGTGGACTCTCTTCAAAAAGTTTCTGTCTCTCTCTCTCCCTCAGTGTTCTTGCTGCGACAATTTGTTGCATAAAAATGGGGTGGTCCCCAGTATGCTGAATATTTTGCTGGGACCCCATCACGTCACAAGTCGTCAACTGTTGTTCAGTCGGAAATGCAGCACTATAGGTTCTGCTTTTCGCTGTGAACCTGTGCAAAGATACAGTCTCCTGATCACACTTTTCGTGATTGTTAGGATCTGTTGCCTGTTTTACTGAAAATCGAAATAGCGGCTTGTAAAGGTGCTTTCTGTCCAGCTTACTTCGACGTGTGCATCAGTCACTTGGGTACAATGAAAGCAGACCCTAGAAAATAAATGGCAACGATATTCGTGGTATTGCGGGTGATGAGCGCCAGCTAGTCCACATTGCACTTTTCACTCCTTGAATCTGCTTTGAATTGGGCTGCCACGCATGCATGAATGGGTGGCGATTATTGTATGGTTTTCTCAAGGATACAGACAACGTGCAGGGCGTATTCACATGATTGCACAACATGAGCGCGACGTCACAAGATGGCGAACACTTGTAACATCAAAGCGACGTGTAAGCACTAAAAATCTTTAAGGGGGGATGAGGGGATCGGAACTAACTTTTTCATTTTTTATCTTAGAGTGATGAAATTTGGCATACAGGTTCGAAATAGCATCAAACAGACAGCTGCAAAGTTTCACAATCATATCTTCAGTAGTTTTTATTTTATCATTATTTATATATTGCTCACATGTTGCTTGCTCGTGGAAAGCCTAGCGTGACAGCAAAATGGGTTATGGGTCTGTAAATGTTTTTAATAGTTACTAAGAAGTATAGTCTAAGTCAAGATTCTCTTAATTTCTTTTTAAATTTCTCTGCTCTTCTTCTAAACGATATAGTATGCACCTTCTCTTTATGTTTAGAATGTATCATGCTCCAATTATTGTGTAATAAAAAAATGGTGAGCCTAAATGGTAAATCTGAGACTGTCTTGACATAAGGCACACTTCACCAATTGCAGCAAAACAAACAGGATTAAAATCCGTGCTCCCATTGCCGTGCTATGCTTTCCACGAGCGAGGTGATAAGCTCAAAACAAACTTTTGAGAAAACAAGCCTCAAAGTTCCATACTGGCACACACTGTCTAGAATGCTCCTGCATTGTAGAATTTGGTGTCCTTGGCAGCAGGTGACTTCTTAGCCCTCTGTCCTTTCAGGAGATGGACTTTGTGTGCCTTCTTCATTCGCTGGGAGTCTTTCTCGACAGCCCGCTGAAGAGAGAGGGCACCAGGGCGCAGGCCCAATGTTGTGCACAGGTCTGAATAAGCTTTCAGACTGCCCGAGTTGTACTTTGAAATTGCCTCGTGCACTGCTGTTTCCACAGCAAACAGTGAGGCATGCTGGTCTTTTGATACTAGTGACCATATCACTGAATGGAGACTCTCAGCCGCGTTTTGAGTTTTGCCTCCTCTGCACCGGGCCAGCAACTGAGGGTCTGAGAGGCGCTGGTACACAGGCAGGAGTGCTTCAGCAACTTTAGCTGAAAGCTTGTACTTGTGAGCTGGTGCTGGCTGCCCTTCTGCCTCAGCTGACCGGTGGTTGCACCAGCTAAGGGGGCCAGGGGGACACAGCTCATGATGGGGCTCATCATCTGTTGATGTGATGTGGTAGTACGTTGCCATTACTGCCCTTTGCATTTCCTCGACTTCCGAGTGGTTCCGCAGAGCAAGGCCATAGTAGTTTGTCAGTTTTTTGATGAGCTGCTGTGTCAGGCCCCCCTTTCCACCTAGTGGCTCTCCTTTCTTTGCCTTGGCCACCAAAGAGCGAAGTGCAGCCCCCATTCGTATTTTAACATGATTTATGCAGTCCTCTTTAGATAGCTGCACAAAACCATAAACTTCTTCATCACATAGAGTGCGAAACATGCGGCTGTCCCCGTCACAAACTATGTTTGTGTAACGTAGATCATTTCTGCTCAAGGAGCGCCTGAAGAGCTGTAGTGCAGCCTCAACCTCCATTCTTCCAGAATTCACATCAGTGTTTTTCTGGCACTGGTGTTGCTGCTTCCATTCAGCATAGTTGGGGTCACTTTCTGCTGGCTGTCGGCTGCACCCAAGGCAGAAGTTGGACAGAACTATGCAGTCCAACACAAGCCCTGTATGGAAATCAATTATACAGCCTACGCCGGTATGGGAGCTGTGGCCGCGTGTCAACCATGTGCCATCATACACTACTGTAATGTTCTTTGAAAATGTTGTCTCCATTTCAGTGTACACCTTTTTCACTGCCTCTACAGCATCTGTGAAGATGTTGTGTGCAGCTGCCGCTGCGGCAGGCTTGAAAGTCTTTTTGAGGTGCCCATCATATGTTTTGTGGTGCAACCCACGATGCGAGACATTCATGGTGGCCCAGAAGTCATTAAGAGCAGTTGGTCCTTTCCCAATGCTCTTTATTGCTTGCATAGCTCTGATGTTGACCTCGAAAGCTCTAGAGCCGCTCTTCCTTTGTGAGGACCACTCAGACTGTAGGGTACTACCACAGGAAATTATGCATGAAAGTACCATCTTCACAGCTAGTCCCAGTTCAGTCTCGCGGTGCACTGCTAGGCCGGGCTGCTGACAAGTTGGGCAAAGCGGGGAACCAATCAGCGAGTTCAAAGCAGCAACTTGAACAAGCATAAACTCCTCTTCTGGAGGTGCGGGAATGGCATTTTCCTGTGAGCCAGTCAGCCCGAACTTGCGCTCCGTTGCTGAAACCGCGCGAAGCGATTCGCGAACTCTCGACGCTTGCAGTTCTGCAGTTTCCGCGGACACAAATCGTGTTTCCAGGTGAGCTTGAATAGTGCGACGTTCACTGGGCGAACAGTCAACACTGTGATGAGCGGCAAGGTCGGCCGCCGGCGCATCCGCGGCAGCGAGCGTGCGCCCGCGTTGCAGCTCCGTCGAAGCGCCGGAACTCGTCGATGGCATGGGACTGCCTTCACTGGCGGTTGTTGGCTGCGGAGACATCTCGGCGTTGAACGACACACCGCGGAAGCGCGTCTCCGATGCTCTGCAGTCGGGCGGCGATGACCGCTGCAAGCTCACTCCGTAATCTGTGCTGGACGAACTTGCGACGGGACGCTCGCGTACGGCGAGACTCACTGGCATGTCGATCGTCACCGGTGAAGTAACACTGCGCCCGCGCTTCGACGGCAAAAGATCATGGTTCGTCTCACTATCGCTGGCTGGTGCTCGACTCGGCGCAAGATCCCGCAGCACGTTGGGCGAGAGATCGCACAGCACGTTGGGCGCGTACTCCGCCGATTCTGAACGGACGCTCGGCTCGGCCGAACCACCTGCTGACAATCGCCGCTTCTTCCTTGCTGTGACGGGCTTGCGTTTCCGCTTCCCGTAGGCATGCTTCGTCCGGTACTTCTTTTCGAACGTGCGCGGATCCATTGCACGTGGCCGACGTCCTCAAAACACAAGAGAAGGAAAGTCCAGAAAGGCTTCCCAGCAGCGGACAAAAGCAGACGCTCCTTGCGCTCCTTGCCTCGGCCGCCATTATGGCGCGGCGTCGACCAATGAGGAGGCGCCTTACAACGAGCCGCGGCGCAGAGCCAATCGGGGCGCGGCAGCCATTGGCTGCTCCGTGCTGCCACTCTCCTGTTTTTCTTTTTTTGTGCGCTTGCTGGCTGGCAGGGAAGGAAGGGAAGGGCTGGGACAAAGAGTCAAAGAGTCGGGCTTTCCAACGATACCAAAATGGCGGCGCTCCGTGGCGGGAAAGCCGAGCAGTCGCGCGTTGAACTTCGCGGCTTTTTCGCGATTTCGGGCGGATTTGTGGACGCCGGCACCGACAAATATATTTATTTTAAGTGCTTAGAGTTTGTTTTTCGGTGAAATATTTCAGTACAAGATAGAAATGATGCTGTAGATTCTGAAAAGCGTACTTTTCAAAAATCGATTTTTTTCGCGAAAATCGCGATCTGATCCCCGCTTCCCCCCTTAAATTATGCGATTTTACGTGCCCAAACCACGATTTGCCAATGAAGCACGTCGTAGTGGGGGATTCCGGAATAATTTCACCACCACGGGCTCCTTAACGTGCACCTAAATCTATATAGACTGGTGTTCTCACATTTCGCGCGCGTGGAAACGCGGCCGCCGTAGCATAGATTTGATCCCGCGACCTCGTGCTTAGCAGCCCAACACCATAGCCACATAAGGAACCACGGCGGGTCGCACTGAAATTGCGCAACCGTCGAATTCAGTTTAGAGACCGCAGCGCAAAAGCTACCTTCACATTGAGAAAACAAACCCGGATGATACACTCGCGACTGATTCATTATAAGAAGACACGCCGATTATAATACCAGCAATGCACATGTACGTGCATATGCAAAAAAAAAGAAGCCAGACACAGATGTGCCACAAGCAATACTTGATCAGATGCACAAAGTGAAGCAGCTTATAATGTGGCAGAAAAAATGTCTGGAGTATAGAACTCTCCTCGAAGCTCCTTTTACATCAGTATGTCCCATTCAAGAAGAAGCCAACCTCAGAAACCTTAGCTTCAGCAATCTCGATGCTGTTATCACCATTTTTGAAAATTTTTTACACCACTGGGGCGCGCATCTAGCCCAAATTCATGCGCCTCCGTCCAATGCTGGGGCCTGGCCGCGGGAGCCGAGGAGAAAAGCGTGCCTTGGGAAGCACGCTCAACAGGCGCGTGAAGACAATCGAGGAGGAAAGCGCCGTGGGGAGGAGAGTGTCGCTACTTTCTAATTATTAAAGGGTTTCAGCGCTACTTGAAGTCCTGCATCAGAATGGCAAGTTGGGTCAGTTAATTGGGATTCATACTAAGGTTTGTTACAGCGCGACAAGGACCACCGGATAAAGTCACTGGAGCGCTTTGCCTACAGCGCCGCCGCCGCTAGGAAATGTGCGCCGCGCGATCCATGCGTTCCCGTGTTTGCGCTTTCTTTCTGAGCTATGAGCGACGCAGCCGGCGGGAATTAGTCTGCTCAGGTCTGCTCCTGCTGCTAAACGAGCTGCCCGAGCAGAAGCTCAGCGCCGCCGCCCGAATCAAATTCTTTGCCACAATATATCGCGGATTCGAAACACCTAAACAGTTGCGCTCAAAATTCGCATTAGAGTGTCGGAATCATCGTTGAAAATTTTAAGGCGAAAGCCTTCACTCTCTCCATTTCAAGGTCGCATTGTGAGATACAGAAAAACAGCGCGGGAAGTAGCACGCGCGCTGTGTATACGTTGCCACGTGGGCTCAGAGCTGTATATGACGCACCAGGCCCTACAGTCGCAGACGTGTAAGACCGGGGAAGTACACCACGGCGGAAGAGGCTAAAGCAGCTCGAAATGCCGCTCGTCGTAACCGCCGTCGGGAGGAAGCGGCTATGGATGAAGCTGCTGCAGCGGCCCTATAATCGCCGCAGGCTTTCTGGGAATGCAGAACTGGTGGCTTTCGCCTTCACATTAAGAAACTTATAAGCATCCCCCTTATTTTTTAAGCGTGACATGCTTTTAGCTCCCGTTATCGGCGACATTCAAGTGACCTTGAGCCAAAAGCCAGAACATCCGGGCAAATTCCGAGAACAAAACGAGATCATCCGGGCAACCAGTCAAAACTTTAAAAAGTACGGTCTCTGGCCCCAACTCTTAGTATTACATACCGCATTACATACGCAAGTTACTGCCCAAAGAAGTTTTAAAAAATATTGCTTCCGAGTTCTAATGTTTGTTCACAACTCTCAAGCTGTAACTGCTAGTGCACTGAAGTTTTATTTGTTATTTCCAACAGCGACGTTCATATGGCAGATGCCGTTTTAGTCAAGAGTTCCACGAAAGTTCGTCTGGTCAGGTAACATGATGAAGAAATTGCGGTCACTGACCAAGTCAACTTGGTCAGTTACCATCAACGTTACTACATAAAGAATTTAAGAGCGTTGGTTACCATTGGCTTGGTCCATTGACTTGGTCAGTGATAGCAATTTTTTCATAAGCATTATTTATTTCCTTGTTATCTTTTGGCGCTGAATGCCAGCGGTCCGCGAGTTCCGCGGCGCATGTTTTGCGTTGCGGCGAGATGGTGCCATGCTGTGTGGCGCTTCCTTCACGCGCCGCTACCCGCCGCGGTGGCTTAGCGGTTATGGTGTTGCGCTGCATAAGCATGAGGTCGCCGGACCAAATCCCGGCCACGGTGGTCGCATTTCGATGGAGGCGAAATGTGTGTCCCGTGCATTGGGGGCACGTTAAAAGATCCCCTGGTGGTCAAAATTAATCCGGAGTCACCCACAACGGCGTGCTTCATGATCAAATCGTGGTTTTGGCACGTAAAACCCCAGAATTCAATTCATTCATTTTCTAGCTGGGCAGTGTGCTCTGTCTCCCTGGCGTCTTTCGCTGCCTGTCTTGCGGCCTTCAGCCAGTGCTTTTCTTCCAACTGGGCAGCGTCCATATGGACCAGTGCACAGTATTGTCACGTAGTGACGGTGAAGAAAGCAAAACGGTGAATGGCGAAACTAGCATTTTATTGGGCGAGCTTGTGCCAAAAAAGCAAGTTATTTATGCCATCTTCGGCTGGTCGTTTCTGAGCGCTCTCGCGAGCGGCGTTGTCTTTGGCTGGTTGAAAGAGGGTACCCGCTCTGCGTTCGGCTGGTTCTTCTCGATTGTCCTCCTCCCTCTTCGAGCGCTCTGAGGCGCTCCGATCCCTGTCGTCAGAAAGTGGACCTGGAAAAGCCCTAATGGTGAAACAAGAAATGAAATTGATTTCATACATTCTGCTGATCCCAGCATAGTGCGGGATGTAGAAGGGACATGTAGGATAAAGTGCAGTGATCATAGGTTAGTAAGGGCTAGGATTTACCTCAAGATGAAGAGAGAATGAGTAAAATTGGTCAAGAACAAACAGGTCAATCTAGAGACAGTAAGGAAAAGCAAATTTAGGCTGGTACTTGCAAACAAATATGCAGCCTTAGAACAGAGAGATGAAGATGACATAGAGATAATGAATGAAACCGTAACTAGGCTGGCTTCAGAGGCAGCAATTGAAGTGGGAGGCAAGGCACCAAGGCAAACAGTAGGCAAGCTCTCATCCCAAATAACAAAGGACCTAATAAACGACAAAGAATGAAAGTGTCCAGCTCAAGAGATAAGATGGGATTCGCGGAAGTATCAAGACTGATCAACAAGGCGAAAATAAGTGATATTCGAAACTATAATGTGAGAAAGACTGAAGAAGCCGTAAAAAACGGACGTAGCCTGAAATCAGTGAAAAGGAAACTTGGCATAGGACAAACCAATATGTATACACTGAAAGATAAGCAGGGTAATATCATCAGCTATCTCGAAGGTATAGTAAAAGCAGCGGAAGAATTCTATACTGACCTGTACACTAACCAGACCAGCCAGGGTACCTCCATTAGAAAGAGTAATGAACAGGATACTCCTCTTATAACTAACGATGAGGTCAGAAGGGCCTTGCAAAACATGAAACGAGGAAGAGCGGCAGGAGAAGATGGAATAACAGTAGATTTAATCAAAGAGGGAGGAGACATAATGCTTAGAAAACTGTCGGCTCCTTATACGAAATGTCTACTGATTGCAAGGGTCCCAGAAAACGGGAAGAATGTAAACATTATACTAATACACAAAAAGGGGGACGTTAAAGAATTGATAAATTATAGACCCATTAGCTTACTCCTGGTGTTATATAAAATATTCAACAAAATAATCTCCTACAGAATAAGGGCAACACTGGACTTTAGTCAACCAAGGGAACAGGCTGGCTTCAGGAAGGGATACTCTACAATGGATCACATGCATGTCATTAATCAGGTAATCGAGAAATACACACCTCCCTATATGGCTTTCATAAATTACAAAAAGGCATTTGATTCAGTAGAGATACCAGCAGTCATAGAGGCATTACGTACCGTAAAATGGGGTTGCTTTGTGACAGATTTCGTATGTTTTCATTCTCCCACTGAACAATTATCAACATAAAGGCGAATGAACAGTGGCGTAATGTTGCTAAAACCTTCCCTCGTACGACGGTATGTTCTACAAATCGGCATCTTTAGTACAAACGGCTATATTCAGCTTAAAAGCTGTCACAAAGTTGCCCCACACAACGGAGCAACTTTGTGACGACATTGTTTTTGGCTGAATATGATTAGGAAGAAAAGGGCTGGCATAAAGTTTCCCCATCAAAAGTTTATTTGCGTTATCTACAATAGGTGTCTGCTCTGGCAACGTTACAATTATATTACAAATTATTCATACATGTACCTCCTCAATCAAGATCTTTTACCTCAATGATGCCTCACTTGCCTACCGGCCTAGGGGATGCAATTGTGTTCAAAATTTCTTCTTTTGAGTAGAAAATAGCGCCTTCACGGTCCGGCCATCCCCAATTCTTTTCGGTCCTCTCCATAGTGCTGACGATGTACCCCTCAGGTTTGACTTCCATTATTCTTCCCGTGAAAAGTTGTCCCTCGAAGTTTACTATGATAAAGTCAGCATCTTTGAAGATGCTTTCTCCGGAACCCGTACCGCGGACCCTCGGGACGTTGCTAGTATTTGGAATCACGGAAGTGGTAGGAGTGTGCGTTTCCGATAGGTTGTCAATACTTCCAGAGAGTACTTCGGAATCACTTGCATCTCCTTCCGACCACCTTTTGTTGTCGCCGTGCTGACCATCTGAAGACGATTTGCTGTCACTGCTTTCTTCTGCGCTGTCGTCCTCAAGAGAAGACCTCTTCCTAGGTCGTCTAGCTGTGATACCGGAGGAAGAGCTGCCCTTCTTTCCGGTTGTCGGTTTTCCCGTCCTGCTGGCTTCTTCTACTTCGGCAACCGATATGCTTTTCCCCGCTGGGACGTTGAGCATCTTCCTCCTCTTGGTGTCCCGCTTTCCAGTCACTTCTTTTCTTCCTTTATTTAATTCTTCGAAGAAGACATCCCCTGCGACGTCTGTCATGGATTTCAAGATTTCCTCGAGGACTGATTTAGGAAGCTGTTGGAGAACCTCGGTCTTGTCCAGGGGAAAAATCCCGGTCTTTCGGAATGCTGACTTCAGGTTTGTTTTAATACTTTCCTCCAATTTGATCGTCATTTTTTTTTAGTAGACAGAGCAATTCGTCCTTTGGCACGGATGTGCAGTGTCTTCCAGAGGTTGACTCTTTCCATTGCGCCAAAAGTGAACGCCAAATTATTTTCAGGCTACGAAAAACGGCGACATATCGAGAGGCTGCAGTAGATGTCACATTCGGTGGGAGTGCGATGAACTTTACATTATTTTCTTCGCACAGACGAAGCACTTCGAGGCTAATGTGGGAACTCAAATTGTCCCCGAGGAGAGCTTTTGAACCATCTTGCTTTTTCAATATGGGGAGCATAAGTGACATGAACCAGTCTTCGAAAATTTGGTGATCGAACCAACCAGATTTCGTTCGATTATACCGGGCCCCCTTTGGTCCATTTTCTGTCCATGTCGACCAAAGCTTTCTTGCTTTGTAATTGATCTAAAGCGGAGCCAACTCTCCCGCAGCACTTCCACAAACTATAACCAAAGTATAGACTTTTGATGCGTTCTGAATTTTTTCTGGATACTTGGCTCCTTTTCTAGTTATCACTTTTTGGCTCCCTGGATCATCCTGTACATTTATTTGTTTCGTCGTAGTTCCAAATGTTTTCGTCCCGAATACCATCTAGCTCTTTCTCAAGATGGTCAAAAAACGTGTCAATCACTTCTGCACCCATTCAAGCCCTTGCATATGGGATGTTTTTTGACACGCGTTCAGAGAGGATATCTTTGTGACGTTTCATGAAAGAGTTTGCCCACTCCTTACCGGGAAAGTTGCCGTCTTTGAAAGCAGACATTCCCGTTCGGTCGAGGTACGCCTTCACCACACAACGCAAGTCAAACTTTGTCATTGGGAAGCCAAATGAAGACATTGCGATTGCATGATCAATCAACCTCTGCTCCTCCTTTTCGGTAAAAACAGGTTGACGACCAACTTTTTGAGCCGGTCGATCGACTAAACCCCGAGCCTGTTTGACCTTCAACCAGAAGGTGTTCCGATGAATATTGCACCTAAGAGGAAAAACAGACAACACATATGACATAGATAACGGTAATGCGTAGGTAAGGACCTAAAAACAAGAAAAAGAAAGATGTTTTAATAGTACTCACTAATCTTTCAGTGCTGCCCTCAATGACAATTTCTTTGAAAGGACCAACTGAACGGCATTATTCAACGTATCTTGGGTATAATTTTGGTACGGCCGTGCACCAAGCTTCCTTTTATAATTCCTCAGCTCTCTTAAACGCTGCAAAATCAACAAAACAACATATAATTTAAATTAAAATATTGAAGGACGCTTAAGCTTGGCCTTCAAGAGTAGAACGCGATAGCATTATCGCACGCCGTTCGCACCGCCCACTCATTCACCTATCACGCGGTGAGCGCCGAGCAACGCAGCGTTCGGCGCGGCAACGAAACGTGCACCTGAGCAAGCGGAACGAACCAAAGAACTAGGTGTCTCGGAGGGAGAAACGATCTACGCTAGCCAAACGTCGTGATCGGCACGGAGAGCCGGGCCGCGACGCACCATGAAGGCGGACGCGATCATGGGGCTGACGCCTCGGTGGGATCGTCCTCTATCTCGCTTGGGAGCACCACGCAGACGCATGACTCCTCGCCAGCAGCACGGCACACATCGCAGGGGACGCTTTCCCATCAGACGCGCTACGGCGCAGCGATCACGCAATTAAGAGGCGTTCCGCATCGGACGCTGCACCTAGGAATCGCGCTGTGAGCGGAAAGGGGAGCCGCGTCGCCTAAACACGAGGTTTCGAGTGACGCACGCTGGAAGTTGGAAGGGGAGAGAGCGAGAAAACTTATTAAACGAAAGGGCATTGGGGCATCCTCGCACCGTTCCCTGCACGGCCCCAATTGATGCGCTTAAACGAGACGAAGGGGAGAAGCGGGCGAGTGGCGCGCCAACTGTCGGGGCAGCGCCGTACATTACGAGGAGGGGGTCTTCTGTGTTTGCCGCAAGATGGCTCTGCGTGTGCGCCAAGCGCAGAAGAACTGTAGCGGAAATGTATTTCGCTACTCGTTTAACTGCGACTTCTGTAATTTACATGCTCGTAATTACCGATATACACCACAGTATAACTTTGTACGGCACGTTTCTAAGGCAACACCGCATTCACTAGAGGCGCTTTTGTCGCGCTTTGAACCATCGAACTCATGGCTGAGTGGTAGCGTCTCCGTCTCACACTCCGAGACCCTGGTTCGATTCCCACCTAGCCCATCTTGCAAGTTGTTTTTATTTATGAATTGCCTTCCAGGATTTTTCGCTCACGGCCGATGCCGACGACACCGGCTTTTCTGCGACACGAGCTCCTTAACGCTGTCGCCTTAAAACAGAGTGGGGTAACATTGTGACAGTTGGCGTGTCACAAAGTTACCCCGCGAACCATCAACATTTCAAACATGACTTGACTAAATTTATATTACAGTTTATTTTAGCCTACATATTCACAATCAGAAGTACAGTGCTCACGGAATGAAACGCGTCAATTTAGGGCTAAGTAATGCGCATACTTTCGTTTCAACCGGCTGCAGTTCGTGTCACATCGACGTAATTGTGGCGCGTACACTTACATCGGAGTCCTCTTCACCTTTGGTGACCAAATTCCTAGCGACATGACATGGTGCTCTCGCGTACTTTGCACATATCTAGGGTTCTACTAAATGCTCCGTGTCCTATTTCATTCCGTGAGCACTATACATACCTGTTTTCGCTGTTTTTCTCGTGCGGACGGGTCGAGACGCAAAGTTTACGGTGCTTCAACAATGCGCGCTAAAACACCATTCGACCTGTCGGCGTCTAGAGCACCGCCTAGAGTGGTTCTGCTCATGGGCTCTACCGCTCCGGAGCGCGGGAACTTCGGCCGGCTGCCGCTAGGTGGCACGGCATGTCAGGCGAGTTTAGGGTGCCTCGATGCGCGCGCCCCCGCGCGCATCGAGGCACCCTAGGCGAGTTTGTTGAGTGGCTCGTAGCTTTTCGGCGGCGCCTGGTCGTGGCGCGAGATTTAAAATATAAAAAACCGAGTGCTAGTCACAAGGTAACCCCTGCAGTCACAAAGTAACCTCATTTTACGGTAATCAAGGAGTACAGACCGCTTACGTAAATACCTTGGAAAATATCTACAGAGTTTCCACACTACCTTAATTCTACACAAGAAAAGCAGGAAGATGCCTATAAAGAAAGGGGTCAGACAGGGAGACACTATCCCTCCAATATATTCACTACGTGCTTGGAAGAAGTATTCAAGCTATTAAACCAGGAAGGCTTAGGAGTAAGGATCGACGGCGAATACCTCAGCAACCTTCGGTTTGCCGATGACATTGTTCTATTCAGCAATAATGCAAACGAGTTACAACAAATGATTGAGGACCTTAACAGAGGGAGTGTAAGAGTGGGATTGAAGATTAATATGCAGAAGACTAAGATAATGATGAATAGCCGGGCAAGGAAACAGTTCAGGATCGCCTGTCAGCCTCTAAAGTCTGTGCAGGAGTACGTTTACCTAGGTCAACTAATCACAGGGAACCCTAACCATGAGAAGGAAATTCATAGAAGAATAAAAATGGGGTGGATCGCACACGGCAGACATTGTCAGCTCCTGACTGGAAGCTTACCATTATGATTGAAAAGGAAGGCGAACAATCAGTGCATTTTACCAGTGCTGGCATATGGGGCAGAGACTTGGAGACTGACAAATAAGCTTGAGAACAAGTTAAGGACCGCGCAAAGAGCGATGGAACGAAGAATCTTAGGCATAACGTTGAGACAGAAAATGAGCGGTTTGGATTAGAGAACAAACGGGTGTAGACGATATTCTAATTGACATCAAGAGAAAAAAATGGAGCTGGGCAGTTTATGTAACGCGCCGGTTAGATAACCGTTAGACCAATGTTACAGAATGGGTACCGAGAGAAGGGAAACGCAGTGGAGGACAGCAGAAGACTAGGTGGAGCGATGAAATGAGGAAATTCGCGGGCGCTAGTCGGAATCGGTTAGCGCAGGACAGGGGTAATTGGAGATCGCAGGAAGAGGCCTTCATCCTGCAGTGGACATAAAACAGGCTGATGATATATATATATATATATATATATATATATATATATATATATATATATATATATATATATATATATATATATATATGGCACCTGGTGAAGCTGCATTACTTTCCTTCATTACTGACCTTAACAACGCCGCACCGTCATTTTCCTTTTCCCATTCCTATTCATCAATCAGCATAAACTTCCTTGACGTCTCGGTATATCTGTGCAATGGTAACTGAACGACAAATCTTAACAGAAAGCCCAACTGACCGACAGCGATATCTGTATTTCAAAAGCAGCCATGTCAAACATTGCAAAACGAGCATACCATACAGCCAAGCTATCCCGTTCAAAAGAGTTTGTTCGGACGACAGTGATTCCACTCGCAACTGTAACCAGCTTCGTAACGCACTAACCGTACAGAAATACCCTTCACAAATAATTGACGATGCCCTTAAACCTGGCTCGACCGGAAAGAACTGGTCTGCACGGACAAGCGATCGGCGCCAATTTCACGAACTAACCTTATCCTAACGCACTCTGCATCTATTCCTAACGTGTCGCACATTCTCAAGAAGCATTATAACTTACTGACACATAGCGACCGTCTTAAAAACATTTTCACGGAATCGCCAAGAGTGGTCTATCTAGGAATCTGCGTGACCTAGTAACATCTTCCAAGACTAAAGCGATTGCTCCTGCTGGTTGTCATCCCTGCAATAAGCCCCGTTGTAAAGTTTGTACACATATGACCACATCAAGACTGCTAGAAGCACAGCATCCAATTTTTCTCTTAAAATCAACGGCGAATCTACTTGTGACAGTACTAACATCATCTATCTGCTTGAATGTTCAGTATGTCCTATGCAGTATATCGGTCAGATCGAAACATCTTTTCGTATCAGATTCAACGACCACAAAGTACACGTTAACAGCTTACCGCACCTTCCATTATCTAAACATGTTCGACTGCCAGGCCATACGTTTGACAACATCAAAATAACATTAATACAATCAGGTTTCAAATCGCACCATGATCGAGAAGTACGAGAAGCCTTTCTCATTCATAAATTTAACTGTGTCATCCGGTATCAACGAGAGCGTAGGAAAAGTGTCGTGCCGTTCTGCCATATCTTGAAGTATATGTTCTTGTACAGAATTGACAAACCATGTTAAATCAATTTGTTCCTAGTTTTTCCATGTCGCAATTGATATCATTCTGAAACTTCATGCACAAGCATCCTGATACCATAATGATATTTCACAGACATCATTTATCGTGCTTAAGTTATACTTACTGCTGCACTTTCTATATTATTATTTGCAAGTGTACACGCGCATGTACTGCTGATTATGGCCATGTGCGCATGCCCATAAAAGCGGGTGCGCACTAGTATCTGTGTTTATTCAGACGAAGGCCGTGCAACGGCCGAAACGTTAAAACATTAAAAATGCAATTTTCGTAAGTGTGCTCATTCGTTTCTTCAACTGCCTATGCACCGGGCCTACAGAACTTTCCTTCAATTATATATATATATATATATATATATATATATATATATATATATATATATATATATATATATATATACATACCAGTAGATTACCTTTCTACAGCACCAAAAACACCACTCTTATAACGATAAGACGTTTGGTAAGACAGAAAAAGCGCAAGAACGAAATACGGGTGGCGACGCCTACTTAAGTTCCCGCACCTGGGGGCTGTGACGTCGTGGATTTTGATGCCATCTTCTAGGGCCTACTAATTATATATAGCGGTACAGATTGACTACATTGTGTTCTGAAGGAACCAAATATTAAGCATGGCAAGTTTCGGGAACTTTTACTCAGCCAACACGGCCCAAATGCGAAAACATACTTTGGAATCCCTGACGTCACGCTGACGCACCGGCGCTGGGGTTTCGGCGCGAAATTCAAATACTGATACTTGCACCATCATTTTCTCATCTAATTATCAAACTATATTTTTTTAAATGACTGCCTGCAGGGTTCTCAAACAATGCTTCATTATTCTAAACTGATTTATTGTTTCGCTTTAGTGTCCCTTTAATACGGTGTTTGCTTTCATAAGTCGATACTTCCGAGTTTCATGCTGTTTGAGAATAACTGCCTGCGAACGGATTTTGTTTTCCCGCAGATCCTATTGTGGTCCGTAAACTCGCAGTCGATGGGGCGTAGTTGGCTCATCAGATACGGTTCTATAACTCGATAATACAGCACTGTAACTGTCTGTCGCAGCTTACGCAAATGCGTAAAATGTCATGCCACATAACTGGTATCACTTCACATCCGCCGTCGCAACGTAAGAGCTACCATAAAATGAATAAACAGCGCAAAATGACGCATGTGTTATGCCCTGGCTCTTGCGCTTTTCCTCCTTCATCTTGAAGCATCAGGAAGTTGTTTGTAGGCATTCGGTGATAACCAGCGTAACACGCTTGCTTGCCAGTCCATGCGTAGATCGGCATACTCGCTCCACATTGACTTCACGGGTTTGAGATAGAGCACGAGAGGCGAAGGCTGCAAGAGAACGTGAATATGAACAGGAATGACCGTTGGCGAGTGTGATGTAGTTGTCGGTGAGTACTGCAGGTGAGTGTCGGTGAATATGCGTGGGCGTGAAAGAAGCGTGAGTGCATATGAGCATGTATGAGTGTGAGTTCGTAATGCGCATCGTTGTAGTAGTGCTATGGTGTACTGAAATGGGACAGTGTCTCGTCGGTACAGCAAAACCGGGAGAATCGGGGACGCTTCTGCGATGACGCCACCAGCTGCGCGCTGTGATCAACCGGCGTGCCTAGCGCGCGAAATATAAACGTGCAAAACCTTCTGCATTTATGAACTAAAACGCTCTATTGAAATTTATATAATTCACAAAAAATAAACACTACAAACTGTTCGGATACATCAATAACGGTGTCTAAGCTTGCACGTTTCCAACCACAGATCATGCAGTGTTCCTGATCGTCTGCTCAACGTTTTGGCTGCAGAAGACAAACAAACACTCGTCAACTCATTCAATTCGGTAAGCACGCATATGTTTTTAATATTTCGAAACATATGACGATAAGAATTCCGGAAGGAGCACCTGCACTGTGCCTGGTAGGTTGCGTGGGATTCCTTTCATGTTGCATCAGCCAGAAATGCGGTCCCCAGGGTTCACTGAAGAAAACAAACAAACAAACAAACAAACAAACAAACAAACAAACAAACAAACAAACAAACAAACAAACAAACAAACAAACAAACAAACAAAAAAACAAACAAACACGTTTACAAATCCAGCGCTTCCCGTGCACATAAAGAATGTGCGAATGTGGCAGGAAAAACCACAGCAAGCAATCAGCGAGCTCCGTACGTACATGCACGACCTCCGCGACAACCATAACTGCAAATCCCGGAGGCCCTGTGTTGCACCATTATTTTTCCTCTTGCCAGCAATGACTCCAAGCTGTAGCGGCAGGTGGCGTTGCAGTAGACCGGCGTGCTTCAGCACCCTCGGCCTTCATCGCAAAAAGAGGCACGCTTTCGCGGCTGAACGATGCACTGCCCTATTCTGTACACCATTGTAGCGTCGCCGGTGGCGCTGCAGTACACAAATGAAACAAAATTGCCCTCAAAACAACGTGTACTCTGCCCTTAAAAAAAAGCAAACGAACATAAAAACTCGACTAATGGTTTCAAAAGGGTTTCAAAAATATCTGATTCACGTTGCTACAGCCGTGGAAATCAAACATCAAATATGGGTGCGAGAGTATGCGAGGCAGACGGCTCCTCCCACTCCAAACGGTGGAGGAGATGCAGAAGCAGTAAGAGAAAGCGCGCGTTGTGATGTTGCTGTAGTAATGGCAGTAGTAGCAGGACGGTGTTTGTAGTGACCGCCGGCGTGAGGAGTCGATACTTTGTGTTTTCGCGGTGCCATGTCCACCTTGCCCGTGTGTGTCTGACTGTGTGGTTACCCGCATGACAATGGAATGCACCGTGCGAAGCATGGCCGATGCCCAACCTAGCGAAGAGCAATCTGTTGTTCCGGAGGGACGCGTCGAAAAAGGTTCGTTTGCAAACATCCTGTCAAAAACTTCCTTTCAGCTCGAGTATTTGATATCATAGGCGCACTGGCACTGCATGCCCTTCGTTGTGTTTTGGGTTTGCGTGCGATATAATACGCTGCGAAGAAGCGAATCGAACCGTTCTAGCTCCTTGTCGGCTGCGTGACAGCAGCACAACCACTTGAGAGAGCAACTTCGATGCATGCTCGGTCGTGTTTAATTACGTTTATTCCTGTCGGGTTTTCAGACCTCGCGCAGTGACAGGCGCGCTTCGCATATGCGTCGACACTGATGGCAAGCCTTGCAGTGCGCCCCGACGGCCAATGTCAGTAAACTCTCGGAGACGCTCTATTCACTGGTCTCAGGAGTCGCACACGCGCGTCGTTCATGTGGCAACAGTGAGAATGAACCCAAGAAGAGAGTTGTACTGGTTGTATCGAGAAAGCAGAGAAGCGTACGGTTTCGTTGAATATTGATCATCGCCGCGCGAACAGACGCTCTATTCGTGAACGAAGGTGCTGGCTGTCCCGCTGCACGCGGCTTGAGAAGCCAACTTATCGCGCTTGTCTCGACAGTCTCGGTCTCTGGGATGCGGCAACAAGGGAGAGGCTGGTGAAGTATCCTTCTTTTTCCTCTCTTTGCTGTTTCTTACAGAACGACACTTCCGTTCACGCGTACTAGTTGAGGCCACAGGCACAGGATCTTGCTGGTGACAGCCGATCCATCAATCCTTCGAGGAAACAATTCTCCCAAGCCTATCTTGCTGTGAAGCAGACACGGGAGAACAGGTGCGGTACCACGCGGCGATCGTGGTGGTCGTGCATTGCCTGCAAGCGCCGTATTTCCCACTCGCCGTCCAGGTGGAAATCCACGCTTTTCTAGCAGCGCTATTCTTGGCACGCGGCCGCTCGTCGGCTGTGCTTATTTTCGAGAGCAATTCCCGAGTGGGACGTTCCGTGCTGACCGGCTATGGACATAAACTGATGCAAGCAATAAGGAAGTAAGCGAGCTGGCCGGCTGGAATCTTGGTTGCGCAAGGATACCCGCGATTAAAAGCGTGTTCACGCAGCTTGGCACGTATGCTAATGAGTCCTTTCTTACAGCACTCGTCTTGTGCGGCGCGGAAAATAGAAGCACAAGACTGAGCGCGCACAGGCATCGCCGTTTGCGTCATAATTTTCCGATGCGGCTGTCGTTGGGATATGCTTAGGGAGAGGTTGTGTGGAGCGCAGTCCAATCGTTTACATTTCATTGTGGGAGCGTTGTTTGAATACATAAGGAGAAGCAGGAAGTGCATGTAGCAAAAGGTTATTAGCTCGCGACACATCTATGACACCACGAAAGCATTCGTGGTTATGGGAGTATGTTCACTGGATCACACCTGTGCCTGTGCCGAATGTGTACTGCGTAGAAAGTTTGACACGCTTCTATAATGGTGACATTTGTGTTTTTGTTTAATGCAGTAATGCAGTTGCGTTGGTGCTTGAGTTGAAGCGGCGACTAAGCGTTTTTGCTGCTCTTTCGCTACAGCCGTGTAGAAATTATGGAACTGCCTTCCCGCCAATCCTGTTTCTATCACGAATAATGCTTTGTTCAGACAATCTTTATTTGCAGTGTTTCACTGTACTTAGCTGTGCCATATAGCGAGTCATTTTGTTTGTATCACGCGGTTTTTGTTTTGTCGTTGGTATTTCTTGTGTATTCTCCTCTAATGGTTTCTGCATTACCGTTTCCTGTTGTATAACTTACCGTTCCTTTGTAACCCACTTCCCTCTACAACTCTTTCGCGTTTGAGGGTATTATGAATGAATAAATAAAATAAATAAATTCATTCAGCACGTACTTCTCTTTTTGCGGCGAATCTACTAACCTCTGACCTGTATGCAAGTGCGCGTGTTGGAAACGCTCTGCATTTTTGGCTCCCGTGCATAAATTTAATGAAGCTATAATTGAAAAAAAAAATCTTACCATTTCTGGCTGAACGAATGAGCATGTCTTGAAGGCAACACACTGCTTAACATAAGAGACTTCTAATCGTAAGTCATATTCTGGTTCAAGGGCAACTGAGGCCCAGGAAGCCCATAGGAGTGCTTCATGAGACCTGAAAGGGATTGCACATCGTGGTTTACGTCTAGTTTCTGTACTGGGCTGAAATTTTTTGTTTAGGCAGTTCTCATTTCACATTGAATCAAAATGATGCGCATGATTGTTTTGGGAGCAGTTTAAATAGTTGAAATTTTTTTCCTCCTGAGAGAAGAAAAAAAAAAAACCACTAAGTTGTCGATATATGTATTTAAATTGCATACACGGCATCAACCACAGTTAAGACGCTCAGCTTTCTTATGATGAAATCGAATCTCTAAATAGCATCACGTTTGAACCCAATATCGGTGTGATACAGATTTTGGGAAAGTCCAGGTCAGAATACACCGGGTACAATGCGGTATGTTTCGGGATTACGTGAACGCTCACCCGAGCTGCGTCGGATGATGCGAATTTTTGCGCCGCTCTCTCTCACAGAATGGGGCGCATGCTGTAAGTAGGAAATACGTTCCGTGATGGCTGCGCTCTCGAAAGAGAACACGACGCATGCTCTGGAACGCGTGTGGACCTCTGCACCGCGCCGAATGTGCACAATGCCCTCTGGAGCTCCGTGGAAGTCGCCGCAATACCCTATTGACGGCTGTAGTTATCCGTGACCTCCCGCAAAAGCATTGCAAAAATTGCAGGGAAGGTATATAGAATGGTAGAGAGGAGGCGGGAGAGCAGGCAGAAAATGGGTAGAACCGACGCGAAACCCTTGGCACTCTTCGCTCGCAACTCGCATACATCGGGGGAGGGCGGGAAAGAGAGAAGGCGAGGAAACGATACTTGGGTGCTTCGATGCGCGCGCGTGCGAGGCACCTTAGCTACTACTATAGTTTTAGACACGGCAGTGGTTGCGGATAGGAGGAGGAATAAACTTTTATTTTGGAAACAGTATTCCGGAGTAAGCCCCGGTTCTACTCTCGGTGGGAGGCCTCCTCATTCCAGGAACCCTCTGGCCTTCGCTGCCTCCTTGGCCCTGGCGACGAGGCGTCGTTGTTGTGCCAGGTCCTCGGAGACGAGCTTGGCCTCCCACGTTTCTATGAGGTCTTCGCTTTGTCTGGCGTTGTAACAGTCTCTCGGTGAAGGCAATGCGTCTTTGTCTAGATGCCATGGACATTCGATGATCAGGTGCGCTAAGGTGTCCGGTACGCCGCACATTGGGCAGTGGTATCCTTGTAGCCTTGGGTACAGTCTATGCATGATGATTCCGTGGATGTAAGTATTACTTTGCAGTCTTCTGAGTGTAGTGCTTTGTTCTTTGTTGAGCTTTGGGTGAGGTTGTGGGTACACCCTGCGTTCCAGCCTGTGATGTTGAAGGATCCCTGAGTACGTGGTGGGTACGGTCTCTGCCTCCGCTGACGCAGACCGGGCGTCTCGAGAGTAGGAAGGGTTGGCCCGGCAGGTGTGGCCTCGGGCCGCGGCATGTGCCGCTTCGTTCCCCTCCAGCCCCTCGTGCCCAGGAACCCATGTCACGCAGGTGTAGGGGACCGGCGTACTGCGGTGCTTCAAGATCTTCAGTGCTTCTGTCGACACGCGACCCTTAGCGTAGTTCCTGACGGCTGCTTGAGAATCGGAGAAGATGAGAGCTGCGTCCATGCACGTGGTAGTTGCTAGGGCGATCGCCGTCTCTTATGCAGTCTCGGAGTTTTGTGCCCGGACTGTGGCAGACGCTAGCTCTCTGCCCTGAGAATCTACGACGCTCAGGGCGTAAGCGTTTCTTTGCGGGTATTTGGTTTCGTAAACTGGATAAATTTAAGTTCAAGGTACGGTACGTAACGTTTCTGCTGTTTCTTAAAAATAAACACCATGCAAATTTGCCAAGCGGGCAACTGACGCACGGCGTGCGGACTCAAAGCCGCAAAGTGCCGTAGCGTCTTGGCGTCGCACTTCAATTGAACACTTCTGTGCCCGCCGTGGTATTTTTGCGGCTAAGGCATTGCTCGAGGTCGCGGGTTCGATCCCGACCGCGGCAGCCACGTTTTGACAGGGGCGACATACAAGAACGCACGTGCACTTCGGTTTAAGTGCTCGTTAAAGAGCCCCAGGGGGTCAGAATTAATCCGTAGTCTGCCACTACGGCGCGCCTGATTATCCGATTGGGGTTTTGGCACGTACAGTCCCATAATTCAAGTAAATTTGAACACTTTTGCCACGATGCATGGACCGTGTGAGGCAATGACAATACTAACCTAACCCGCCGTGGTTGCTCAGTGGCTATGGTGTTAGGCTGCTGAGCACGAGGTCGCGGGATCGAATCCCGGCCACGGCGGCCGCATTTCGATGGGGGCGAAAACACCCGTGTACCTAGATTTATGTGCACGTTAAAGAACCCCAGGTGGTCAAAATTTCCGGAGTCCCCCGCTACGGCGTGCCTCATAATCAGAAAGTGGTTTTGGCACGTAAAACCCCATAATTTAATTGTTAATACTAACCTAATCGGACGTTATGAACTTTGGCGCACGACAACGCCTCAAGCAAACACGTCTCGCTGTGTGTTCTGTATACTACCAAAGTCCTACTCTGGTACTATGAAGACAAACAGTAGTGGTGCTTGCAAGGTAACATTTATTACCAACTCGCCTCTTCCTTGCTGCAATAAATGCTGAAGACACGAAACATTCGCCGTCAGCATCACTGCTAATTATCGTCAGTCAAAGCAAACAGCACAGTATGCTTCGCTTACGTTGTTTCCCACAGTGCGTGGATCCTCATCATTTTCTTTCTCGAATTTTCGCGCTGCTTCCATCGTGTCAGAAATGTCTCCTCGACAATAATGAGAGAAGAACGGCCCCGAAAGCCATAAGCCAGCCTATAGTAATCACCACAAACGAGAACGAACGCCTTACTTTCACTTTAGTACTGTGGCTTTCGCTTGTTACAGGAAAGCCTTGTACGAAAGCCCGATTATACGAACAATTTCTAAACTACGTGTCCCACAGGACATTCGGCGGTACAGTGCACTCCACCAGGCGACACACCCCTACAAATACCGACTTCGGGAGCGCCATTTTTTTTTTATTTTCGCGGTGGGTGCGTGCGGTGGGTTTCGAACTTGGCACCTACCGTAGCCGCGGCTGGCGTCCTGTACACTCAGCCACAGCTGCGGTACGAACAATTTAAGCGGTCCTAAGTCATTTGTATGAATGAGATTAGGCTTTGGATTAGGATTAGATTGGGGTTTCAAAAATATAAATTATGAAAACAATAAACACGTTAGGCGTCTTTCTTGATGAACCCATTTATGACTTCCTCGCTGGAAAACTGCCCCAAGTCGTGGGCGTAGTGTACTGCCTTTAATATCTCCCACATATGGAATTTCTAACTTACAGTGCCCTATATTTAAATCGCTTATATTACTGCTGTTTTGTCTGGGACACGGCGTATAAAACTAATACACACTGTGCCTCTATCCTGCAGAAAAGTAATAGTACGCTTGATATAACAAGCTGTACGACGCTCCAACTTTGCCCCTGTTTTTGGATTTCAAGATTTGTTTGCCAGTGCCACGCCGTGTGGCAATGGCATGTCGCACGGATTTCAAACACGCGGTAAGCAATGGTCGGAAGTATGGCTTGCCTACACAAACTCGTTGCAGCTTATGACACTAGAAGACTTGAACAACGGAGAGCTTGGCATTCGAGAACTAATCAGTCAGCAAATGTTTCGACATTCGCCTCCGAATCCATTTAAAAACCTTGCCTTACAAAATATAGATTTACTTCTGTCCTAATTGGGCTTACAAAACTACTTCCAGTCATATGAAGCTGCTTTCTTTTTTGTTGCGTTTATGCATGCGCTGTTCCCACAGTGCGTGGGAAGGCTTGCCCAGTTTTTGCTCTACTCTGATTACTGCATCCATGGGCCCTATAACGTAAAACTATTCCAATATGTTTCTGTTCCAATCTCCCGACGTCAAATTTGCGTAACCACCAACGCAAGCACCGGGCGGTCACCCGCAGGGTTGTCTGAACAGACCAATCAAACGCTCTCCTCGTTCATAGGAGGTCACTTTTGTTTGCTTCAAAAACGAATAACATTGCCTACACTGAGCGGCTTGTCGTATCTAATTGGCTGACAAGAGGCGAGGAGAACGCTTAAGTGGGGAGGGATTCGATGGGGCCGAGCCACTGCACTGAAAGTCGATAACCGAATGAAGAGGGCGGTGGCGGCGTCTACGATTGGTCGGCTTTCCCTTACTTAGCTTGCGGTGGCTGGTCGAAAATCGCGGCGGCATGCAACGGGAGCTCAAGAATGACGCTAAAACGGAGCCTCAGCAAAGAAGAGTTGGCAGAATGAGGGGGTAAACGTGCCGAAAGTGCTCGAAAACGTTACACGGCCATGCAAGAAGTTTTATTATACGCAAATACACCCATGCTTTCCGGCAGGTGCGAGTAGCCAGCGTCTGAGCGATCGGCGGCAGCCATCTTTTATTCCTTTCGGAACGGGGCAGCCTGCGGCTATTCCGAAGAAAATTCAGTTCGGCATATTAATGCATCTTTATCGCGTACACGTCACTTTGACGCGGTGAGTTCTTGCGGTTTTGTGACGTCGCGTGACAGGCAGGTGAAGTGGGTGCAGCCCGAAAGCTTTTTACCAATAGCCGAGGGCTAATGGCGAAAAGGGGTCGAATCAGAAATAACTGTTTTTCTTTCTTCTGTCAAATCATGCATAATCAGTGTGTACACATCATATCAGATGGGGAGGTATCGCGGTTTTCGTGACGTCGCGTGATAGACAGGTGAAGTAAGGGTGGTCGAAAAAAGTTTTTGACCAATCGTGGAGGGCTGATAGCAGAATTGGAATAGAAAAGTTTGGAATAGTTTTACGTTATAGCGCCCCATGTTACGTTTTTTTTTTGCAGCCTGTTGTACCACAAAACATGTGTGACAAATCAGTACTGCTACCGTAGCAATCTTTGGGATATTTCTCAGTGTATACTGATTACGTGTTTTCTTTTTAATCAAGTGCACTATCTCTCCCGTATTTCTATACATACATGTTTGTAAACCGATATCTATTCCTCTATTTTTTTATCTCTCCCTTTTTTTCCGCTTCAAGTGTGCGCCCGCTGTCATGCCTTAATTGGGCTTCCGGGCCAGTCAGCGAGTAACTTTTACCTAGAACCCCATTATAGAATTTCTTTTAACTTTATGGGTAATTAACTAATTAATTAATTCATTCATTCACCCAGACATCGTTCTGAAGCCTATCTTTTACACCTCTCTAAAACCAGCTGAGAGCTGTGTTCGTTGTCTGGTTATTGTCATTGTCCCGTTCAATAACCCGAAAGGGATGCATTATTTACAGCGCATGCCGTTGTCCGATTAATTGGCGGACACTTTCTTTACAGGAAAAAAAAACGGTTAGTTCGCGGTACCTGTGTTGGATTACGCAATTATTCGTAGCATCTGTACTTCTGCAGTGTGCGCTTTGAAGCGCACGTCATCTAATGACCAGTGCATGGATGACAGTACTTGTGAAATAAATAAAACATCCGATTACGCTGGCTATAGAACGGGTGGTGAGGCGGACGCACGGGCCGCACCGCCACTGCCTCCTCCGTCTTCTGCAGGCCTCGTGTGTGCGGCACTTGTTTATTCGCTCGGCTGCGCCGGCGCGAGCGGCCGTGCGTGACGCCCGCTCTAGCTGCGGTGGTCCTCGGATCGCCTCCTTCCCCTCTTCGCGCCGCACCGAGAGTCACCTGGCGCCTCTCGCTGACCTTCTCGTCCACGCTCTGTGGCGGGGAACTACGCCATCGGTCGGCCAGTTGTTCCCTTCGGGACACATGTGTTCTTTCCGGAGGGTCGGGGGCGCCCATATGCTTACGCCACGCGGCGTTCCTTCTCTGCGGAGCACGAAATCAGACGAGTTCGATTCCTGCCGGCGGCGACGAAATTCCACTGCTGGGGGCGGAACGCAAAAACGCCCGTCTGCTGTGACGGAGGCGTTGCGTCCCCCGTCCCATACTGGGAGCTCTCGCGCCCTGTTACGTTCGACCTGCGGAGGCTGGCGATCTTCGGGGAAGTGACAGTCCCCAACCGAACGGCGCCACCATGTCTAGGCGCGGTCGGCGGACCAAGTATTGTTAGGGGATTCGCCGTCACCGTTTGTTTGAAGCGGTGGAACTCCTGCAAGAAGGTGTTTTGCGGCGCCGTCGCACGGGTCTTAGAAGTCGTCAGTCAATGCACAGACGCGGCGGCCACTGTCTGCGGAGTCAACTCTGGGATACAGAGGCGTCTGCTTGGGGCAGGACCCGTTTCTGCGAGAACTCGCTCACCTCAGTGTGGTCAGTGAAACCGGCGCAGAAGTGAGTGTGTAAACCCTTCCCCTCAAAGGCGGGTCGGCGACGATGACTTTGGACGCTCCGAATTGGTCGACGCTTGAGCAGCCGTTTTCCCTCACCTAGGGATCTAGGGAGGACAGAGTGTTTATAAGCAGCCGTGGCGCAGGCTGCGGAGTGTGCATTCCTCTTTCAGTCATGCTAGATTGATGAACTGTAACGTTCTCATGAAGATACTGTAAATAAATCCCATATTCCTCGTTCTCGATGAGAACAAGTCTCTCCTTTCAACAACGTCCTCAGCGTGGATAATTTGGACGACGGCATGGGCCAGCTGTCATCTATTTCATGCCCGACCCCAACCTTTACAGCGCGTACACTCTGATCAGTTATACGAAAGGTTCAGAAATAACCAAGCATGAGTCACTACAGGCGCTATCTGCCCTGCGTTCATAGCCCCGAGTTTCGATTGTGCGCATCCGCACTGCAACCGGAGCCATTTCTTGGATATACGCTAGGCCCCTGAACGGCTAGCGCCATGGCATTAGCAGCGAATCGGGATCAGCGGGCGTATTCCTGCCTGCTGTTCTATGTATGCAACCGCGCGATCTGCATGTCAGTCTGCATTTGATGGTTAAGTGCAGGGTCAATGAAGACAGGGGGAACAACTGCACACGTGGAACCGAAATCATTGTTGTGGTTCATACGTAAAAGATGGAAATACAATGAACAACAGTGTTCAACTCAGCCTTCTTCTTCGTCGTTTTTTTGTGCTTAGGACTTGTTCTTCGCTGTGCGGCAAATATACACCCCAAAGGGTGCAACTGTTTTTAGAGTGTACACTCTAAGAAAAGTTTACACGCTTTGAGTCGTATCTTGCCACGCATTAATAAACGTCATCTGTCTTGTCCGCATTTCCTTTCTTTAACGCTGCGAGCCCGGTGCTTCCCAGTGACGAACGGCTCGCGCGTTATCAGCATGACTTAGCATTCCCGACAGGAAAGTAGCAGGCACCGCGTTTTCAAGAAAGGAAAAGCAAGCAAGGCAGATGACGATTATTGTTGTGTGGCAGATATACACCCCCAAAGGGCGTAAACTTTTTAGAGTGTAGGGTACCGACCATGGGACATTTAATTTTATTGTTATTATTTTTCTTGAGCTTCTCAGTTTAATTTAATTTTTATTTATTTAGTTGATGTACAAGTACTCTCAAAATCGCTGTTATCAGTTAATTGCCAAATGATTCGTTCTAAATGTTCGCCTTTAACCCTTTTGGTATGTTGTTGAGTGTTGGTTTCAATCTATCCAGTGTGGCCAATCCCCCTCATGGGTACGAGCCATGTTTTGAGACAACAATTATTAAGACGATCCATTAGCAACCATCCTGTTGTTGCTATGCGGACACGTCTCGTTAAGCCTACGGGCGCCAGAATCGCCGAACGATCTCAGAAAATGGACGCGCTATGCGCTCATAACTAACCTTTCAAGTGAGTTTAGAGAAAGCTCATTACAATAGTTACTGTTGACCAACGCGAGTGAGAACGTAACCGTCACGAGAATTCACGCTGAAGCGGGAGCCATGGATGCCGCCATGTTTGACAACGCTATTTCTTAGCGTCCGTAAACATTACGATCGTTAAAGGGACTACTAAAGGTTACTATTAAGTCAAGTTAAAGTGCTAGAGCAATGTTCTAGAACGGCTAAGGCGTCAATATAATCGCGAACAGAGCTTTAGTAACCGAAAAATTGAGGTAAATGCATGACAAGATTTGAGACCCCCCAGCGACATTCCGGTACTATAGCCCGATGACGAAGGCGCTCATCATAATTTATGTCACTAATAATCAACTACTCGCATTAAAAAGATAATTTCATTAGATTATAAGACGGAAGAAAATGCTACTTGTCTAATTCTATTCGATTCTAAGAAAAAATAACATTTTGACGTTAGCCTTCAATAGTATGGGTGGTCGAAAGGTTTCGTTTTCGCTCGACTCTGCGCGCTCGACTCAGCGCCGCGCGCGCTTTGGAGTTTCAGTTGTTTCGTTATTGTGTCGTGCTGCGCTGTTTCTGCTGGCTCGCGAAACTTGCATTTGGAACAAGCAGCGAGAATACCACGTCCATGTGATGTCGTGGGATGCCCGAACGGTCCGCGGAACTTGGCCAAGGGCAGTTGCAGCGGCGAATCCAACGTTACTTATCACTCCGGAGAGCCGGTGTCTAGGCCGCCGTCGTAGTAGTACGCAACGACGCCGGCAGCGCGAGCCCTCAGCCGCAGGTCGCGCTCATCAGTGCTTAAATCGCTGAAGTCGAGCCCAGCATCGCGAGCCAATGTGTCGTTGTCAGGGCCCATTGCGACGAGCATCGAAGTTGGCGTCATAGGAAAGGACCAGCGTATCGTCGCGCGCTTCTCCTTCCGCTAGCCACCATACTTTCGCACTGCTGTCGGCTCTGTCTTGGCTCTGTTTCTGGCCGCGCGTTTGAGTTTTGCGCAGGAAAGCCATAGCGCCGTCTGCGGACGCCGTTATACTCACCGACGGCGCAACGTCACTATGAGACCATGACGTCCCCACTCCTCGATCGGAGGGCGGGCGATTTGAACTTCTCTTTACGCGGACGTTTCAGAACGCATTTTCTCTTAAAATAAGTCTCTTCTTGGCACGAAACAAGCGTTTTGAGGTTTCTGGGATGGTATTTGAGCAGTCCAAGTTGACTTAATATTAACGTTTAGTGTCCCTTTAATCTAGCAAAATAATGTACGTTATCATGGCGCACGTAAACCACTGAAACCCACTAACGCTCGGAGCATGCGACGTGAGGACGACGCTATTTCTTTACGTACGTAATGCGTTCACGTTCGGTTGCAAACGCTATTTTAACACTGTCTAATGACAAGGTCACGTAATTATGACGGCAGGTGCTGGGCCAGAATGATGAAACAGCGATACAGCAGGACAACAGGCGATGATCCAGAGACATGTAAGGGCTTGGTGCGGAAGTATCGACGGGCGCAGCTTCGTATCCCTTGGTATACATCGGGCCCTGTTGTAGTTTGCGTATAGGTTCGAACACGCGCTTGCGATCGCACCGTTCTGCGCCGCCTGCGCTCGCAGTGCCCTCGATGGCGGTCAGGGCGAATGCTCGGCCAACGCGTTCTGCGACCGGAGGCGCTGTGGTCGGCCGGCCTTGGCTTCCCTGGCGGCAGAACGACCTTGCCTCAGAAGGCGAGGAGGAAAAGGCCTTGCGTTTCGCAGAAACCAACGTCTTGTCGGGCCGGCCGAAGGCGTGGCGCTGCCTTCAGTCGTGCCATAGTGTCCCTTGAGAGCAGCACAATAACAGCGCGCAGGCGCCCCGTCACGTGGTATTTTCTCATATTTCGCGGGCTTTCTTTGGAACGCGGAATAAAGGACCGCGTGAGATACATCGTATTGGAAACAATTTATTGAGAGGTTTCTCAAGGTGCTCTGCAGCTTTGCGTATCACACTTGGAGTCTGCAGCTAATAATTAAAGTTGATTAATTAAACATAACTAATTCGTTAGTTAAGAGGAAAATAAAAGAAAATAGCCTGAGTAACTCTAGGCCAGTGCCAACATTATGCATTCGGTTCAACTCGCCCCCGGAGTGCCTTTCATTTTTAAAGCTTTGGCTCAAGCTGTGTGGGACAACCTGTATATATTTGCGTTTTGCTAAGGCGCTTCAAGTGGGAGAAAACTTGGGAAGTTTCGGACGCCCCTTGGTGCCGCATGTAGCTCTGCCAGAGTGCACGGCGAAAACCCGCCTTCTGTTGTCTCGTTTAAAAATAATAAATATGTAACAAGAGAAGTGGTTTAAGGTAATAGTAGTAATGATCATGGTGAAGGTCGATTTGTATTCTTTGATGCAGTCGTTACAAGTAAAGTGAATCAAGCGCTTGAGTGAATGGGCTTTAATTGCTAAACACCCTAGCAGCGTACGTGAACGAGGCAGAATGCCTGCACGTGCGCACAATTCTCTTTCTTCAGAATTAAAGCAGCAACGGCTTTCTAACATCACATACAGTGGCGATTTAGCGACAGAAATGCGTCGCACGTATCTGAAGTGCCGGGTACATGATTTAGACTGCGCTTACCACATGGAAAAGTTTTGCTTAGGAGCTCACTCGACACATGTCCTGCCTCTGAGAGGAGCGAAGTGCAATTGGCGGGGGTCCGGAGCATACCACCGTCAGTTGCACTATATATATACGTGCGTGCCTTCTCGCGTCTATGCATCAGACGCTACAGCTTTGGTGTTATTGTCCATTCGTCGCACTTGTCCCGGAGGAATGATTTCGGGCGGAGCTACCAACGACATTTGTTTTGCGCTCTCTCTCGGCACCTCCGTATCGTCACTCCGTCTCGGCTTTCCCCGGAACTACTCGTCTCCCAGAACTGTATAACTTGACGAGCACTGCGAGGGCGGATCGCCCGTAGCCATTGGGATGTTCCCAGCGGCGTGCCCCGCCGGTGTCGATTACATCACACGGCACCCATCGGGCCCTGTTTGCACGTGGCGTTGCGGCGCCCAATGTTGTCTGGACGCCTCCGCCTTGGCGGGCACTGCCGCCGATATCGGGAGGAGGGTGCTGGCGCCCGGGCTTAGGTGCGTGCCGAGGGGCCAGCCTGCTACCGGGCGCGTGACCAGACTCCTCCTTGTCGTGACCGACCCACGGCCGGCCTGACGAGCCTCCCTCCGCGACCGGCGAGACGTCGTCGCCGCGCGCATGGCACCGTTCCCGAGTGAGGGAGCGCTTCCTGTCGGCCGAGGCTTGTTCGACTATGGGCGTCACTCTATGATGGGCATCCTTGCTGCTGCTGCGTCGGCGGAGAGAAGGTTGACCAGCCCGACGTCGTGGCTGCCTCTTGGCAAGCGGTCCGACAGCGCCTGCGGCCTCAGATGGACGATGCGCGCACTCGCTTGCTCATTCTCGGAGCACCCGACGAGTTTCGACAGAGGAAAGTTTGTTTGGGTTTGCTTATGTATTGCACCCTCGAGGACAGAGGGCATTGCGCTGAGCGGAGTGACGCCTGCACGAAAGGTAATGATTGAATGCAAGAAGGCACAGTATAAAATGCAAACGTTGAATAAGATAAGGGAAAAAAACAAGTTACAGGTCTAAGAATGGCGAATATGAATATGCTTGTATACAGCGCGTATTCCGTCACCTACAGATAGCTGCTTCATCGAATCGCCGTTTTCCAGAGGGAACTGAAGCGTCAAGTATGGTGGTTCTACCAGGATGGTAGTGATGCATACAAGAAGGAATGGTGGGGTTAGTATACGTGCATTTACAAACTTGGTCCTTCTGGCTTCAAACGGCTTTGTATCCAACAACAGATTGCAATATAAATGCCACTTGCAATGCTTATGCATGTGCGAAGAAACTTATTTCCTCGATGCGCTTCGGAAAACGTGATATCCTGAAATTGAGACAGGTAAAGCGTAAGTAACGCCCGAGGACGTCTGAATTCACAAGCAGGTAAGCAAATCCGCGTACTGCGCTTCCATCGTTATTGTGGTACATGAGTGCACTGTATCGCTTGTGTATACAGCTGAACGATCGCAGCACTTGAAGACGCTGGGAACGCTGGCCAAGACGTCCTCGCAAAAATAATCGGCGGATTCCACGCACTGTGGAGATCGATGTAAACGAAGCTTTTTTTGCTGTTTGCTTTGATTGACGATAATTAGCGGCGATGTTGGCGGGGAATGTGTAATTTCTTCAGCGTTTAGTCCGACACAAGAGTGGTGAGTTGATGTTAACCTTTACGTTGCGTGCACCACATGCTGTTTGTCTGCGTATATAGTCCACATAACACAAAGGGAGACGCGTGTTTGCTTGAGGCGTTGTTGTGCGTCATTGTTTTTAATGTATGAGAGGGTTGAGCATTATCATTGCCTCACATGGCACATCGCATCGTGGTAGCGGTGGTCTGCACCACGTTTCGCTGCTTAGCGGAGACGCTCCTGCACCGCGCGACGCTTCTTTCGGGCCGGGTGTCCTCGGCACGCTTTGGAGCCATATTGCTGGCGGGTGTTTACGTGCTCCTTCTTCATGCGGGGTCAGCACGCTGTTAAGACGCCAGCTCCAAGCGCCCCCTTTATATCACAGCCCAGCACGTGTCCTCCACTGCCCAGCACCTGCATTTTTGTCGCATAAGAGAGCAAGCACTGCACGTGCCATACGCACAAACTGAAACACTGCCGCGGTGGCGCTAGCCGGGATGCGTATAGAGTTACTGTATATGCTACCAAAGGTAGCATATACCTTTGGTAGCATGTATATGCTACCTTTGGTATATGCTACCTTTGGTAGCATGTACAGTAACTCTAGGGATGCGCGGAGACGAACGCCATCTGGTGGTGTCGCAAGAAACCCCGCGGCGCGCGCGCGAGCCAGACCGAAGCAGCAGCAGCGCCCACAAAAATCGGGAAACGAAGCAACAGAAGCTTCGCTTTAAAAGACTGCACCACAGGTATTCACGGAATACACAACTTGTACCCTATCGCTCTCCGCTGCCACGGCTGGCGGCGTGCCCTGGATTCGCCGTAAACTTTCTCACGAATCGCTGCCTCCGCCCGCGCGCTCTGCGTCCGCGCCGGTGTCGCCACTAACCTGACGCTGTGCTGCACGAGCACTTCTGCGGGCCGAGCTTAGCGCTTGTTGCGTGTCGGAATTCGCGTTATCTCCACTGGCGTTCCAGGTGCATTAATTTGTGGCGGCAAGTGTTGGCGCCGGTGAAATTTAATGCCGCGCCTTCTCGTGCTTTTGACAATCCCCTGCGCTATTATTTCCCACTGTGTTGACGAATGACCATCGGTCGGTGACGCTTGCTAAGAACGGTGCCTGAGCCGCAACCTCGCTCCGCGGCTGTGGAGGGCAGGCGAGGAGCTGGCCCACACTTTGCGGAAAGTTTTCGATGTCTTTCCAAAGGTCGTTTATTTATTTATTTATTTATTTATTTATTTATTTATTTATTTATTTATTTATTTATTTATTTCATTTTGCTGCGATAGCAGTTACAAACTCGAGCTGGGTCTTCTGTGTCCGCGCAGTCTATTATAATTTGTCCTCATTGTCGTGTCGTCGTCATTGTCGTGCCGTCTCCTCAACTTGGTGCCATGCAGCAATGTGCGGTTGGGAGCTGGACGCGTAGCCTCGGCGCTCGGTCGTCTGTGCGGCCTCTGTGCGCGGAGTCCACTGCAGGCAACAGTGTATCGCGGACGAGGACGGCATTCATGAAAGGATGGCAGTGTCCGCTGAGGAGCCTGCTGCTGTAGCAGTAAATTGAGCTCGTCACAGCCAGAGCCGTCGCTCAAGTCTGCGTGCCTATTATTTGTCGTGACGCTGGTTAACTCGGTACGTGGTTTCTGCGGTATGTGATACCGTGTTCACGAGACGCGAGGCGTGATAAGCGCACTGCGCGTACTCACACTCGTTCTTACTCACGTTCACTGCCCCCTTGAAAGGCCGGCCGCACTCATGCTTAATTGGCGAACCTGGTGCGCGCTCAAACTGTCGTGACGGCTTGTTTCACAGTCCACGGAGCTCGATCATTGAATGCGGCCGATTTGTGCCTGAGCGGTTCCAGCCGCTTGGATCTTCCGCCCTACCCTGTCGGCAGGAGGGCCCCTCGAGACAACGAGCCATGTTGTGCGAGCAGTGAGCCTACTCCGTCATTTCTTTAAGCAAGTGAGAAAGTTCAAAGAAATTGAAACAAGTCGCCGGTGCTTTCATACGACGGGTTGGAATTGCTATTGCGCTTAAAATTTTGCCCGTCACTTATCACAGTTGCCAACATTTGCACTCCTTTCGCGAGCCTGTCCGGCTGACATCTTGTAGAGTGGCGCTTTACAGTTCTTCGCGGTAGTATGGAGAATGGAGTGTCCCGGTGGCGACGCTCACATGTTAATTAACTAATCAACAACTGACTGTGCAGATGAAATACTGTGTAAAACTGTAAAGCTATCGGCGTGACTGCGCAGCGCAAAAGGACGAGGCAAGGACCAGACGTGTTGTGTCCTTTCTTCTGTCCTGGTCCTTTTGCGCTGTACAGTCGTGTCGATATTGAGTCACCATCACGTCCAAGCTTCTACTTTGGCACGATGATACAGCCGTAAGTACAAGCAATGAATGCACTGTTTTTAGTTAGAGGCGATAATATGAGACGGCTGAAAATGGGAGTGTTGCGCACTGACGCGAAGAGAGAGAGGATAAACGAAAGGCAGGGAAGTTAACCTGGACTGTGCCCGGTCGGCTACCCTGAACTGGGGGAAGGGGAGGAAAATATTAAGGGAAAAAAAGAGAGCTGATGTGCAGAGCTATTCACCTCCTGGGAAATAACTGCACGAGCAGCTGGCTGGGAGCATTATACGGTTTGCTGTGCCCAACGTCGGCAAGCACGCGTATATAAAAACTCGGGAAGGCCTCGCTGTGGCATAGACGCCGAGTCTAACCGCCGCGCCACCTCAACGTGTATATGCTGCGCACGCTCAAGAAGGCGTGTGTTAACTCTCTCCACAGCTCGATGCGTTCTTGGAGCGGGGTTTGCCTGCCTTCGTCCCGCCCTCGCATCAAATAAGAAAGATTAAACGATGGTCGATACATCGAAACCCCTGGAACACGAGCGTTGCCGGTTAGCTAACTCGTGTCGCGCTAACGCAACTCCCGGGAAAGCACTGGAAAGTGGACACCAGCGTTGGCTTCCCTTTGCAGAGCTTTCGAGCAGTGGGAGTATTGCACAGGAGGCCGACTATAGGAGCGAGCTACGATCTCATTTCTTTCGTAGAGCTGGACCAAGCCTTGGTCAAGCCTCGAAATGGCTTTTTGCTTGCGCCTCCCAGCACCGCTCTCATCGTTGTTTTTCTCTCTTGATGCCGAAATAAAAGTGGCTTGACTTGTCTTACATATTAATGACGTAGTAAACCATCCACTGTCAGTATTCTGCATGTAGTCCTCTTCTTTCTCAAATTATTCCCCACATGCGCTCATCTCTCAAGTTCGTTGATCGTTTGAAATGGATCTTGCTACATTATACTCTGGAGATCGAATACAATCTGTGATTACTTTTTTTCGCAAATCCATTCACTTCCGCTTATGGTCAATACAAATGGTTGCTAACTTTAGAGCTCCCGAATTAGATTCCCGTCGGACGCGACAATATGTTTGTTTTTTTCGCGTTTCCTTCCTCCCTGCCTCCTTTCCCCTTTCCCCCCGTTCGGCCGTAATTTCAGCTCATACGCTTCCTTCGTGAAACAATCTTCGAACAGTGCTTATCGAACCTGTCGAAAATTACGTGGTTTTTTACGCAAGTCAGCAAGTGTACAGTCGTCGAGTTGAGCACGAGTTCGCGGTCTCAATTCTCTGCTACGGCGGCCGCATTCGGATGGAAGCGGCATGTAACAAGATTCGAGTGCACGTTAAGGAATTTAGGGTGGCATGGCTGAATTATTCACTGCAGGCTTTGACAACGGCGTTTCTAATAGCCCGTGTACAACTCTCGAATGTGTGGAAGACTGTCACTTAATTTGACAGTTCCATAACCTAACAGTTAATTTGATGTAAGTGAAACAGTAGCACAATATCTGGCAGATATACTTGAATATTTTCCCGAGGCAATCATGATAACACCGACGGCCGTTTCAGTCTTATACGGAACTAGACTTCGCGCGCGCCGTTCGTGCGGCCGACGCAGTGGCGAGGCCGCCGCCTTTTCTGAGCCACACGCAGATATCCTTGAGAAAAGTGGCGTGCGTCCTTTTCTTCGATTATCGCGATTGTGCATGCGCTTCTTGGTCGAGCCAAGGACGCCGTCCGTGCAGGCGCTGCAGCTCTCGGCAACGCCGCCGCTAACGAGCCGCCACTGCTGCGCCAGTGCGTTGGCGGCGGCCTGCTTGTCCCGCTATACATGCTAGGCTTACGGAGGGCGCAGACGAGAACAGTGGGTCCTTGCCTCAATAGTGCGCCACCCCTGCCTCCTCGCCGTAACCGTTTCATGAACTCGTGCCTTGTTTCCTTACTTCGGCGGACTTCCGGGTGACTTCGGTTCCGCGAATCGCGTGCGATTAGGTCTAAGATCCAAAACTTTGGGGAAATGTTGATTCGCTCGCGCTCGAATGTATGTCTTCGAGTGGCACCGCCGAGGCGTAGGCTGGACTAAGAACAAAGCGAGTGTTTCTTAAGAGCTTACAAAGAAACTTTTTTAGAGCCCTTAGGTGACGCTGTTTCGAGTTATTCATACGGGCGCTCTCTCACTTTGCTTCTTACCTGCCACCATTATTGTTTGGTCGTGGCACCTAGGCATAAAGCTGGCACAAAGGTGACTGCCGTGCGCTGTGCGATTGTGCCCTGCTGGCACAACTGGCAGCGATGTGATCTTCCGCAAGGTACTTGCCACCTTTCAATTGCCCCCTGTAATTTAACGGCAGTATACCGTCGCCATGGTTTTTCTGCAAACTGTAGAGTGCGCGGCAAGCGTACTTCAGACAAGCATGCGAGGTGCTCGGTAGAGGATGCACCACTGCGCGCTCTACACGAGAGCGTGGCTTCGTTCCATTCGGGGCATCGTTTCGCCGAGCCAGCGGTGCGCTCTCTCCATCAGCGCTCGTTGCTCGTATAGTAGCGGACCGCTGTTGCCTCGGTCTCGTTTCGACGATTGCCGGCACCGATAAGGACGAGGTGCACACGTTAGAAACGAGACGCGGAGAAAATGCTCGGGCGCGCGAGGAGCGAACGTGCCTTGCCGGCTCGTCTCGAACGGCCATCCTTGCTCCACTTTGCCGCGTGTCAGTGCACCCTGTTCGAAGACCTCTTCCGAGCGCCTTCCATGTCTTCCACGTTTTCTTTCATCTGTCCCTCTGGCGTTTCGACGCGTTGAAGCTCGGGAGCTGCATGCCACCCTTGCTCTGTTTCGTTTCGTTGCGTCTCTCCTCACGTGGACCGGCCAAAAGCCGTTGCGCGTAAATCCGTGCTACCAAGATCCGTGCTACCGCCACTTGCGGCCGCAGCGGTGGTAGTCTAAAGAGCGCATTAGGAAGCTTGCACGCGCATACCTGTAGTTGCAGCAACGCTTTTATTTTCACGCGTGTTTACATGTAGGTTCGTCTTCTCTGCGTAAGCCACAGGTTACAGCCGTCGGTTGTGTAGAATTTAGATACGACGCCTTTCTGCATCATGTCGAAAATAATAATGCAGTGTTTTTACTGGCAGGCAGGGCTATCCGCGTATGCACATTTTGTCGGTACTGTCACATCGCATCGCCATTCGCGTCTTGTTTTCTCTCAAAGGGTCAGTGCTAGAGGCTCGTGTACGCCGGGTTTCAGACATCGTCTTCGCGCATGGATTCCACCAGTCCACAAAGCGTCGCCGTTGTCAAGTGGGTGGTGGCCACCTGCTCCTTCGCAGGCGTGCGGTTGCTTGCACGCGGCCTTTCTTTCGCGCATCCATCCTTGCGCGCCAGCTCCGAGAGGACGGGACAAGCCGGTGGCAGGCTGCGATGCAGGCAACGACAATCCATTCGTTGGGCGGCTTGCACGAAGAGAACGGCGGCCGTGTTGTTTCTCCGATCGAGATTCAATGCGGAATCGCGCGCTACATTCCGCTCTTATCTTCAGCCAGCCGATCTCAGCGCACCCGATCTTCTTCTTCTCTCCAGTATGCATGAAAAAAAAAAAAAAATAAACACGGTCGGGAGAAACAGAAGGCACGCCTCGGACGAGTTTCGCCGCGTGCGTCATCGAGCGAAGGAACGTCCGATCTCGCCGCACTGCATTCAGTCTCTCGCTTCTTCTTTCCCGCTTTCTGCTCGGAAGAAAATGAACAGCAGCAGCAGGAGAGGGGAACGGCGTTTCCTGTGCCGTCCTCTCGTTGTTGCGTATTTGATCAGCCGTGCATGACTGCGTCCCCGCACGAAAATATGCGCACCGCCAGAGCACGCCTCTCCCCAGCTGCCTTCCGTTCGCGCATCGTTCTCGCTCCTCGGTATCTCTCAGTGAGGGTGAAAAAGTCACGCCTATCCCGCACCCCGAAGGGCAGCAAAGCGGGGGCTGTTGTTGTTGCAGAAGGAGCCCCCGGCTACCAGACACGCTGCCACTTATACGTGCGCGCCGCGTAATGGCCACCGCTGTCCGCTCTTTGACGCGATGCATCGCGCGAAGCACACGCCTCCCCGTCTGGGCAGCGGTAAAGCCACTTGGCGCAGTTCTCTCTCCCCCTGACATCAGAAGTAAGCAGCCTGGCCATTGTGCTGGTGTCAACTTCCGAATCGCGGTGTGCACCCCGCAATTGTGCAGTCACGGTGCAACTCGTGCACAAGTGCTGCTACGCGCAGCTTCCAGTCGTACGTTCCGCGCGGAAAAGCGCCTCTGCATTTTTTGAGATTGTTCCGTCTGTGGAATCTTTGTTGAAATGTCTGCCCAGTGTGCGCTCGCCTGAATTCGTTGGGCGTCGTACGGCACTCACTGAGGGCCTCGGGAAGACGCTCTTACTTTCTCGCCAGGCCTCGTGACGCTCCGTCCTACGTGAATAAGTTTATTATTGCGATGACAATTATATGGACACTCCAGGCGTTTTATCGTAGGCATCGGCGTGATGTTCGGCATAAAGTTCAAGGACGATAACATCATCGCCGCCCGCCATATGCTGTATGTGCGAGTGAAAGCCTGCGAGGGTGAGCCGGCAATGGCGGCTCAGTCTCACGCGCGCAAGGGAGGAAAACGGGGTGGAAGCCTGCCGTCTTCCGTCGCACGCAAGACTCCTGGGGGAGGGAAGAGAGGAAGGGGGCGTTCTACTCCGGCGGCTGTTGCGTATGGCACGGCTATGGCTTTCTAGACACCATAGCACGGCCGCGCTGACCCTATCTTGAAAGCGATGTGCGATGGAGACAATGCGCTGTTGTGCCCGGCGGTCCTTCAGAGCGGGGGATGCCACCCCAGCGACATGCAGTTGTCGCGCTTCATCATTCATTTCAAGGCAGCTCGCTTGAAGATAGCAACGTCGTCTCACCTGACCGTCACGAAGAGCCCATCAAGGCCGTTATGGTCGGCGGTTCACTCCGCGACAAAACTCCGGTCACGGATAAAGGGGAAACGAGCCCATGGCCTCGTCAAATGGGATGTTGAACGTCCACGCCGTAGATGAGGTCCGTGCAAGGCTACGATTCTTCACACCTGTCAGCCGCACAAATTGGCGCGACCACGCCGGAGACGGAGTCAGTGTACGATCCCAGTTCCCCTGTTTGCGCCCAGCGATGTACGTGTGTTTCGACAAAACTCCCGACGGAGGGAAAGGGCAACAAACCTCTGGATTGATGGGACCAGAGGTCATCGGTCTTCTGACACCGGATTGATGGAAGCGACTGAACAATGACGACACATGGCTTAAAAAGCGGATCCAGACGGCTGTGTGGAGAGGAGGGGGACGCTCGGAAACAGAGAGACACTCGGACATGCAAAGACGCTACCATAGTGTGCTCCGATAGTTGGAGCCGTATTGTAAAACTCAACCGTGTAATTTTTTTAATATAATCCTTTTTTTTTTTAATTCTCTTAAACGTCGCTCGGAACCCTTTCTCCCGGCACCTGGCACGGCACGATCCATGGAAACTTCGTTGGCCGCACAGACCCCCGACTCCACAACAGTGCCGAGTGTTGATAGCTTCGTGTTCGCTGTTTTCGCCGCTTAGTTCGCGTCGAAGCGAGAGGCAGCACGGAGGTCAATTCGTTTGCTGCTGCTGCTGCGCTTCCTCACTCCTCCGTTTTCACAGCGAGTGTTCACGCTCGTCGAGTGAAATGTGTTCATGTTTGCTAGGGTGAATGTGGCAACATGCTTGTGAATTTAGTTAGTAACCGAATGTTTACAAGTTTATACGGTCGATAGCACTACTACTCGTACATCGTATAGCTGTCTACTAATTTGCTATCACAATCGATGCTTCGCCTTTCGGGTGAAACTGCGACATTTTTTCTTATTTATTTGTTTATTTACTTTACATTACTTTTTGCTGTAAATTGGCGAGAAGTTAGCCTCTGGAAATCTTGCCGTTGGAGCACATTTCTATTGATTTGTCCGCATTCAGTTTTATTTTGCTACATTGGCAGTGAAGTTTTGAGACGCAGATGTCATGCCGTCTTATATCCCTGCGAAGTCTGAGGACACTCACAGGAAGGACGGCATTGTTCACTGCAAATACAGTCGTGAATTATGTTGATGTCAAGAAAGTTGGGAAGGAGTTGCTGAACGGGGCTTCGAGGGAATCGCCCGTACAGCAGGTTTCATGGAAATCAAGAGTCCCAGTTGTCGTCTGCCGTGGTCCTTAGTGGTAGTTACGAAAGTTTCGGATGCCGTGCGAGTTGAGAGGAAGCTTTAGCTCGGGTGCTCCTGTTTAAATGCATGTAAAAGTAGAATTCGTTTTTTTTCGGCAACCACTGCACCAAATTTGACGAGGTTTGTTGCATTTAAAAGAAAAATTTGAAATCTAGTGACCGTTGGTTCCGCATTTCTAATTTATATCGTCAGTTCTTTTAATAAGAATGGGCAGTAATCGCAAATTTTCAGAAAACGAAACTATCAAGCTTACAACTCTGTTACTTGGCAATGAAAAATGATATCACAATTGCGTAAATTGCATCTAATAGTAGATCTAAAGCGGACAAAATTGATATATTACATATGAATCTAAACAAATTAGTAATATTGAAATACAGCTTTTGCAGAACCCTTGTAAACAACGTAACGAATTCACGTAACATATTGAATTTGTACGCTGTGAATGTTCTAGTGGATGCCGTTTACAGAACCGCAGTATCTGTTCTTGATGCGGTGCTATTAATTTGTAAACTTCGTGCTTCTATATTTTACGAATTTTTGAAAATTCTTTTAACAAAATTGCGGCACTAAATAGAAATTGCACTTCCGAAAGTCACTAGAATTTACCTTTGTCTCTCGAATGCAACAAATTTCAGTAAAATCGGTCCAGGGGTTATCTCAGAAAAGCGTTTCTGTGTTTTACATGTACTTGAATAGGGCGCGTCGGAGTAGGGCCCGAGCCAAAGCTTCCTCTTACTACTGTAAGAATTGGGAGGTCAATCCCACCGCTCGTAACCAGTTGTCAAGATTGGAGTCGGGCATGAATTAGATGGTAGCTGGCCCATGCCGTCGTCCAGCTTATCCACGCTGAGGACGTTGTTGAAGGGAAGGACTGCTTCTCATCGAGAACGAGGAATATAGGTTTATTTACAGTATCTACATAAGGACGTTGCAGTTCATCAGTCTAGCATGACTGCGACAGAAAGTACACTGAGCAGCCGCACAACAGCGGTTTATAAACACTCGGTCCTCCCTCGATCCCAAGGTGAGGGACACGTTCGACCAGGCACCGTAGACGAGCCGCCTCGTTGCGCGAGGAACACACACACACTTCCGCACAGGTTCACGGTGCCCAACCGAGGTCAGACGGTCTTCGCAGAACTCGGGGCTGACGTCAGGATTGGTGCGTGGGAAGGGGCCTCGAACTACGTTCCCCCGGGGACTCCTTTGCTCACAGAAGACCGGGTCGGCGGTGGCGTGTTCCGACACAAAGCCTGGTTCGTCGAACTCATCTCGGCAATCTCGCGACGCAGAGTGGCGGACGCGACGTATTGTCCTTGGTACACAGTAGACTTACTGACGCCGTTCGGCTTTCCAGGAAAAGTCGACGCCGCTGTCGCACCTGGCTGGCAAAACTTGCACCTCAGCGGGCCGTTCTTAACAGTACCGTGTCTGTGACGTTGTTCTCATTTCGTGACGACGTCGGTTATAGCGTTTTACGTCCTTCTTTGGAAGGGCGTTCAGGGTGGAAGTCCGTGCCTCGGCTGTAACAAGCGACCGTGCCAGCTTCAATAGAGACTTTTAGCGTGTCCGCTATTCCGTCAAACCGGGACGGTTTGAGCGGATTACCGGATGATCGGGCGCGTAAACGTGAGCGGCCGGAGCGGTGCAGCCGCCTGGTGTTGCAGAGCTCAACCAGATAAACACAGAGCTAAAATTGCAGTAACCTACTTTATTCTGCTTCGCTGCTGGTGCAACTTATCGGCAGCGGCGTAATTGTGTTCACAATTACTCCGCTGTCGAAAACTTACACCCCAGCTAAGAAGAATATAGTAATTGGCTCTGTGTTTAGGTGGTTGAGCATTGCACCGCCAGCTGGCGCCTCCAATCTGACCGCTCACGTTTACGCCCCCGACCATCCGCCCAAACCGCCCCGGTTTGCCGGAATAGCGGACACGCTAAATGTCTCAAATGTCGCAAATCAGTGCTGCCGAATCCCGCAAGACAGAGGAAGTGCCACGAAAGGGGAAACTGTCGTCCACCCGAACGTAGCACGAAGCTACAAGGAAACTGGCGGGTTTCTCAGAGAGAAGGCTTCGCAGTTCGTCTGTTCACTCGGGCAGGAGAGAAATGAGAGCGAAGCCAGCCACACGGCAGGGTGATTCTGGTCGCGTTTGAATGTGACACGAAGTGCGTCGACTTGACATCGACTCCGGGTTGTTGTTATAGTGCAGGCGAAAGCGCTCACGGCGGCAGATGGGGCGCGGGCAGCTGCGTCGTCGCGAACCCTTCTGTCGCGTGCGCGGCGGGCCGCGCGACCAGGCGCACCTGCGCCGGTTCGCGCTTTCCGGTGTTGTGAACGCTCGGCCTGCCTGTTCCTTCTTCATTTCGCTCGGATCGCGGCGGCGTCTCGTTTTTCTATCTCTTCGTTTGACGGGAATCGGGCACTGCAGCTGGGCCCTGCGGGCTTTGGTTGGAATACAGCTGCCCGTTGGCGGGGTCGGTCTGCGACGCTGTGACGCACCTCGTGCGAGGTGGTGCGCCGACGTACCTCACTTGGCGCTTGCTGGCAGATTCGTTAAACTCGATCGCGGTATTCTTTTCGCACTCTGTACGTGCAGAACATTATTATTATTATTATTATTATTATTATTATTATTATTCCCTACTCTATATTATTCAGAATTAATGTTGCCGCTGGTCGAGTACTGGTAAGAAAATATAGAAAATATATAATGTCGCCCGCCCTGTGGTTCCCCGGCTTTGCCCGAAAGTTTGTCTTCGCGTAATTGCAGCGTGCCCTAGATCAAAATTTACCATCTAGGAAATACACCAAGCTGTACGGCTCGAGCGCGCGAACCCCTGATACGCGAACCCCTGAAATAGCCGCCAGCGGGCTTCTCTGCATGCTCGTTCGTTTTTCTGTTTGTTTCCTTTTCTGCGTCTCCCCCCCCCCCCCCCCTCGCCCCTCCTCTTACATGGAAGCTCACCTGAACAGATTCTCCCGGGTCGTAGAACAGCAATTTCGTTTCGTTAGCGTTCGTACGGTCAAGCAGCAAAACCACGAGCGCTCTGTGCAAGTGCCCGAGCGCAGCAGAGAGAGCCAGGAAGCCGCCCATTATAGAAATCCGGTTTCAGTTGCGTCGTCGTCGGGTGAGTGAAAGTTGGCCGGCGTCACGGCGCCTAGCCTCCGAGATGGTCGCCGCTCGGACGTGTTTTGCGTCGGGCACCCCTGGCGGAAGCTCATTTCCCATGTATGCGCTCGCTCCAGATTCGCGCCCCGAATATACGTGGGCGTCGGGAGCGCGGTTTGTTTCTCTGCGCTTTCCAGCGGTGCGCGAGCAGTGCTCGAGAAGTGCTATACAGGCACCCTTGGAGCAGTTCTGGTGGCATCCTGAGGCTACGCATTGACAAATTGCGGCGTGGAAAAACGTGGAGGAAGCGACGAGCGCTAACTGCCGAGAAACGTTCATTTTCAGCGACCCCTGTTTATACTCATCGCCGTTACACATGCACAATTCACTTTCTTAGAAAGGCTAGCTCTTTATCTGACAGGATGGGGTACTCGCACACCCAGTACCCGGTCGCGAAGGCCTTTCTGCCTTAATTTTTTCACGTGCAAACTTGTCGCCCCATCTGCTGACAAATCTACGCCGGGCAAAAAGCGGTTCGCACGAACTGCAGTTAAATGCACGCCAGCTATCGTCTTTCGTGACATTGTTCTTCTTTACATTCGTGACAAGCCCAGACAGCCACAATCGTAAGGTTAGGCGCGTTTTATACAACACCGCTTGTTCCGTCACTTCCAGCATTGTCTTTTTATTCTTTTGCGACGATTCATTTAGTGCTCAAATTACTGTTGCCTCGGAATTCCGGATGTCATCCTGAATTCTAGCTCGCTCGTGCATACGGGAAGTCAGCGCGCGCGCGTGTATAAAGAGATGATCGGCGAGCGGTTCACCAAAGCGTTAAATTCTCAACGGCAGGCGAGAGCTGAGCACAGCTCGCCCACTATTTTCGCTCACACTTTACTGAAGTTTCCAGGTAGTCTGAACATACGCTTACCCAAAGGACATTTCATGTTCGTCTGTATACCTCGACCTAAGCGTCTTAACCGACGAAGCACGATGACCAAGCGAAACTTTAGTGAGAGAGAGAGAGGGAGGGAGGGAGGGAGAGAGAGACGCCGCTTTCCCCGTTTGATGTCGCTGCTGTTTTTTCGACCTCATCTTCCGTGATATATATTTTAGTCCAGTGATAGTCATGAAGGATAGGAACGCATTTCTGAGGAGTCGTAGATGTTTTCGTTGCTAAAGATGCTCGCGGCCATGCAGGTTAATTTTAGCTCGCTTCCAGTTTCATTCTTAAGGTGGGGATATTTTAGTGTTAAGGTGTTCTGCCTGTAATTACATCTCTGGCTTCAGTGGTATATATATATATATATATATATATATATATATATATATATATATATATATATATATATATATATATATATATATATATATATATATATATATATATATATATATATATATATATGTAAACGAGAAGGGTTCTACTAGGACACATAAATATCCGAGAAAGTGGATGGGAGAACGGCGCCGCGGTAGCTCAATTGGTAGAGCATCGCACGCGAAATGCGAAGGTTGTGGGTTCGGTTCCCATCTGCGGCAAGTTGTTTTTTCATTCACTTTAATTTCCATTAACTTATCGTTTCTTTATTTCATTTATTAAGAACAAGTAATTTCCCCTATGTTGTCCTTGGTGTCTGTGTTTGTCGGCTTCTTATGATATGACTATATATATATATGAGGAGTTTTTTTTCGAAATGGGTCAAATCCACGTAAACAAAAGTTGAGAAAAAAGCAAAAATTTGTTACCGGACCTAAATGCAACGCTAGCAAAGCTATTATATGATATGCTTTACATGTCGGCTAGGGCAAGTTTACGACCACAAGTAATGAAAAATTATGCGGCAGATATGCCCAATATTAGGGTGAGAACTCTGGATTTGGCTCGTATTGAATTGAAACACTGGATTTTAGGCGGTATTGTTATGAAAACTTTATTAAAATTGGCTTTCCAGAATGGCATCATGTAATAATGACAGAAAAGCTATAATAACATTGGCAGCAGGGCTTTGCTGTGCTTCAAGAACAATAGAACTATACTTGAAGAGCAGGTGCGTCTTCTTGGCAGCATAAGCAGCTCTCTTCTAATTCTTCCGCAGGATCATTTCCTTGGGCGCGCCTGAAGACACTAACGAAGTACGCAAGCTCTTCATTGTCTTGCCAGGAATTTCCGAAATGCTTCACAAGAAGGCTGGTCACATCTCTGACTTTCATTTCGTTGACGTGGTGTGCGTACAGTGCACATCTTATGGGTGCTTGTGCAAGGGACCTTCCCCTTTTTAGCACTGACACGAAATTTGACACAGAAACTTTATAGTGAGGCTCTGCTCTAATTTGAGGACTCCTACCAGCTGCATTTCTTTGAATGTAGAAGACCTTCGTTTCGGTTATCTTGAACGGCAAGCTGGATGTCGACTTCATCACCGCCGTGCAGTAGGCCTTCCAGTCGTACGCATGCCAATGTTTTCCAAGCTCTAACACAGTGCCGTGATTTGAAAAAATCCTTTGGTAGCTTTGTGGATTCAGGATTTCTTCGTGTCGTCTAACATCTTTTTCAATTCTGCCAAATACCCTGTCTGGGGGTAAAAAACTGTGTCCTGTGACAGGAAACACAAGGGAAACTACTGAGACACCTGCTGGAGCCTCATTCTGGAGCCACCAAAGAAGCATGCAAAGCACAGTACTGTTCTTGTTTTGTCCAGCACAGCCATCGGCTACTAACCGCACCTCTCTAATTCCTTCGAAGTTAGCGCTTCGAAGTGTATTATGTACCGCACTGGCTACTTGGTTGCTTCCTTTGGAGCTTTCATCTTCGCTCCATGTGTAGGAATGGATGGCCTCTTTGGGCATTGATCCATCTGCCTGGTTTTCCACCACGCAGAGGTGGTACTGATAGAGCTGGCGGCTGTAGTAGGCTTCCTGGTCCGGAACTTTGGGGAGCACTTGATTTTGTTGGCAATCAAATGAGAATGTTTTCAAGTCTTCCCTCTTCTCACGCAGCAGGGAATAAAAAGCCTTATACTTCAACTTGTGTACACGTTGCTCTGTTATGACACGCTGCTTCTGTGAAACATCTCCACAAGTTTTCATCTCATACGCATTTTTCAGGCACACAGAGCAAACGTCTGTCCTCGGTGTTCTGAACGAAAGATTGAACGTCGCTCGAAAAATGTGGTGAAAGAAGCCATACTTCACCCTCACATCTTCGGGTGCTTGTTGGTTATAAATCCCCCACAGGTTTCGGATGCTCTTCAGCTCACTTGGAAGGTATAACTTTTTTGTCTTCTTCCGGTTGTAGTGCGACTCTCTTGCCCGAAGTCGCTTAATGAAACCCACAACAGCTGATCGCTTTCGACCGTAGCGCTTGATCTTCTGGTCACCTCCACGACTGTCGGCTTTCACTTCACCTTTTTCATGCTTGTGCTTTATATAGCGAGTAACTGTGCTGTGACTAATATCAAGCACTGCGCAAAACATATCGCGACAAACACGAATCTCTTGGCCATTTTCTATCCGTACCTTGTAAACAACAGCAAGGCTCCGACGAGGTTCCGCTTCTTTTCCTCTCCTACGTTTTACGGCTGTTGGCGTGCAGTACATCAAAACGAACGCCTTTTGTTCCACGCTACACAGTTCGTAAAACTTCTCCTTGAAACGTTTAGTGGATGCTTCTGTCACAAGCGCACACCTGAGAGTCTTTTTCGCGTGTTTACATTTTGGCAACGGCGCATTCTTGCTTTTACGGTGGTGATGCGGCTTTTTTTCACTTCGCCGTCGACGTCTAGGGATAGATCTTTCGCCGATCTCTTCATTGCCATCCGAATCCATGAACAACGATATCAGAAAAGCGAAGAACTCGCGAAAACACGAACGAAACACTCTGAGCTGTCAGGCGGGAACCAACTCCTTGGCGGGAACTGACAAGGAGGCAGCGATGGCTAAATGACGTCATGCCGAAAGCGCTCTCCTATTGGGCAAATGGATTTGGCTCATTTTGATCCGTGCAACAGCTGGATCTGGCTCAATTTCGATACGAAATACGATCTGCGAACACGTTCGCCTGGCGTTATTTGACCCATTTCGTTGCAACGGTTTTTCTATGAGAAAGTTGCCTAGTTTTTCTTGTCATTACCGTTTTATCTGACCCAGTTTCGGTTTGTGGATTTGGCTCATTTCGAAAAAAAACTCCTCATATATAAAGCCGTTTTGTGTGGATATTAGTTCTTATGTTGAGAAAAACAAGGAAAAAAAAACGTACGTTAACTTAACAAACAAAATTGAGCGACCTTTATGAAGAATGAAGCACAGACTTTGCTCGCTCTGTTTAAAACCTGGCCGAATTCGTTTTAAGAAATGACATCCTGGCATCCAATGCGAAAGTATACGGTACCGTCGGCGCGTAATATTTGCGGGATGTGCGATCCACGAAAGTTGAATTTGCGAACATTTATAGGCATCCACGCATCCTGTAATAGCACGCAGTGTTTCCAGTGTACACTTGAAATTAACAGAACTCCGCTATTCTACTAGCGCGAATCAGAGTCTTTGCCCCTATTTTTTATTAGCCAAAATAAGGTACATACAGGTAATTACAAATATGGCGTACTATTCTACGTACTATTTTTCCACATAGTCCCCAAACCGGCTCAGACATTTGTTCCATCTCAGCGCTATATTTGAGATGCCCCTGTCGTCAGTCAGCGACGCACGCGGTCTCCCCGAATGCTCATTGTCATGCAAGTCTTCACGGCCTCTTGCGAACTCACAACGCCACCACCTCTCACTTCTCAAAGCGAGACACCTTTTCCCATACGTGGGCGGCATTTCCCTGTGGGTTTCGATAGGCGTTCGTGCCTTGATCCATAGAAAAGGAATCACACTTCGTTGCTCGTACGCTGTGGACGTGTGAAGGACAACCGCCAGCTTCGACAATAAACCTTTATTCGACAACTGGCAGCAGCGCCGTGCCGCGCAGCTACCGGCACATGAGGCCGGGCCGGTCCGAGAAAAGTCCACCGCTGGGAATGAATATGTTGACTTCGCATCTACAGCCGTAATTTGGGTTAAAAAAAGGCGGGGGGGGGGGGGGGGAGAAGACTTCCTTATTCGCCCTCGTAGTTGTTGCATGCGTACGGAAAACATGAAGGCGTAAACTAAGCTGATCACGTGGAAAGTCCTTGTGTTCTTTGATGTGCTCATATTAAATTGCACCGTTAGGAGTCTACACATGAAATTTCCCGGCTGCGCTCAGGGGACGCTGATTCATTATTGTTATACTGAATCTGCATGCCTCAGAGTACACACAACATTTATGCCGATATATCTATACAACGTATCTAAAGAGTGTGCCGCTGCTTGAATTGATTATCGTAATCCCTGTGGTACTTGGCGTTCGCGCACTCCTTTTCTGCTCGACAGCATGCAGCTTCTGTATAGCGGGAGTTCTTGATGGCAATACTGCGCGCCAAGACGGCGTCTCCGCTGACGTTGGGCCATCCATCCATTCACGCGTGCGAAGACGTCGATGCCGAAACAATGCACATTGTGTCTATATAGCCAGGCGTATACCATACGTGCACATGTTTATGCCGTGGCAGGTATTCAGGAATGCATTGTACTTAATATTTCTTAAGCCTCTTCGTCTCTATATGAATGGTGGCTCGAGCGCGTCTGCGACTTTGCTTTGACGCATGGTATACCTGCACTCGGTATTCAGCGCCGTTCCTTTGTGTACTTTTAATTTCTTGTCGCGGGCGTCTTTTGTCTGCGGAACGCAGACAAAAGTTGATTTGTCTCAACGACTCTCCAGTTGATTTGAGTATGTATGTATGATACATGTTGCTGCGTACGGCCTGCGTGCCGAATCGTTGTGGGAGCAGAAGCCTCCGTCAGGCCACATGGCCTTTAGCTTCTGCTTCCTTTCTGTTGTAAACAGGAGAAATAAACTCATTAATTCATTAAAAAAAAAAAAGACACGAACGGACCATTCGCAGTCATTACCTGACAGCCTCGTCACTGGGTCGTGCACAGCGCACAGTGACCTCTGTGCGTTGTTTTATTACCAGAGGGTGCGAAGTGGCGAGGTTCTCGCTGAGTGAACGATGCCATAAGGAACTACGTATATAGCGCTTAACAGATGATAATCGAAGCGTTATGGTTGCTGAGGACGCCGCTTTGTTGCCTGCGTAGTTTTGAGATTTAGTTAAATAGAGGCAGCGTGCCATCGGTTGTCGCCGCGGACCCACGGCAGCCTCGTGCCATGGGTCCTGCTTCAAGCGTGGCCACCTTCTGACGTCACGACACATGCAACTCCGAGGAAGCGAAACTGAAACTGGTTCGACGTAAGCACTCGCGAAAAAGCACCGAAGATGCGTGTCGACGGCACTCTTTCCTGCCTGCGCCTTTCAAGTTAGCCAATGTCGAAATAACTGAACACGCAGTTAGTTACACTTCCTTGGGATTAAAACGCGTAACTTTATTTTACTCTTTAAAAGCCTGCCTTGCGTGGTTTCAATAGCCACTTCCAAGCAGAGCTATTCCGTTCATTGTCGAATTCGCCACCGTATCAGCTCTGATCGACTCAAGAGAATTGGTCTGAATATGCCTGAATTAAGCGGTGTCCAAACTACCACTCCGGGAATAAACTCGTGCGCTGTGCGTTCGGTCGGCCATGCACTTCGCCATGACGTCACATCAAGCGCGATGCTTCGTCCTGTATGACGTCTGGAATTCCGTTGACGTTTCGACGCTTCTGTTGGCCATTCATTCATTGCGGTGAACAACATGACGCCGACAGGAAGTTGTCCCGCGCACGCGAGTTTCCCCCACCGCGCCTCGCATCATTTGCTGCAGTTTAGCCAATCGGCTGAGCGCTGACATCGACCTGGACCGCAACTTGCGCTTCTGACGCACGTTCCTGGAGCAGCTGAAGTCGGCAACACAAATACACTAATGACGTCACAGGGATCTCGAAACAGTGTTCTCACTCTCCGTTTCAAGTTTGCTGCTGCTCGTGTGCTGCGCCTAAACGTATAACACCGGGAATAAAGTGTGTATGCGTCTGTACTCCACAACATGGTTGCACTCGGGGCAAACTATAAAATAAATAAATGCAAAAGAAAAATGCGTGCTATATTTCGTCTTTGTCCCGTCTATGGTATTCTTACGAACTTTAGAGTTCGCAGGTCGGCAGTCGTGCAGATTATTAGGTTCATCGGAACCAGGGAGAGCACTGATGATAGTCTTTCTTTCTGAGAATTTTCTATGCATATGTCTTGGTATGCATGATAGACAAAATTGTTCTTACTTCTTCCTTTCTTTTTTTTTTGTCGTTAAGGTCGACTTATGTGGGAGAAAGCCTTAAATACGTCAAGGACACAAATTGCGGTTAAGCAAGGAACTCGCCGACGAAGCGCGTCTCCTTGCGTTCCGTCGTATACTCGTTTTCGGTATTTCCGTGTTCCGTCCCAATGACCTGCATCACTATCAATTTTAGGAACGATGTTAGCTCTTTTATACCCGTGCCACACGGGCACGGAAAATGGCATTAACTTTCTAGTGCCTTAAGCTATAATGCCATTTGCGGGGTTGCCACACGGACATGTTTGGTGGCATTAAAGCTCAATGCCATTCGCGACGTATAGTGCGTTCTCGTAACTCACTTGGCCATCAAATGCGTACTCTCGTTCCCACTGTCTCCACGTTCTGACGAGACTAAACGAATTCTTAATGAAGAACGATTAATATATTCTTCACTTTCCTTAAAAAGAAAAGCTCTTTTTCTCGTGGCGTATAGTGCGTTCTTACATTACTACAACTCACTTGGCCATCCAATGCGTACTGTCGTTTCCAATGTCCCAGTCGTTACCGTGGTGACCACATTCTGGCGATATTAAACAACCTTGTAGATAAAAACGACTAGTTTATTCTGCGCTTTTTTAAAAGGAGCTCTTTATTTTCGTAGAGATCATGCAGGCGATCTTGCCGCTATACGCACGGCTGCAGCACTAATCGTGAGCACGTTAGCCAGGAGATGCTGTTCGATTGCACGGCGGCGACTCCTTCACTTGGTGGCCTCATACGGAAGCCTTCGAATTTCTCGACGATGTTTGGCCCGAGGACCACATACGCCGCAACAAACTGGAGCGCATGGTCATAGTCTGCAGGACCGCTGCTTGAACGCTTTAAAGCTTGTGAGCGCCATTTTTCCTATTTTAATGCCTTGGCTACGCTATGGATTGGCCGTTCAGCTAGCCTCGGCTTCAACCATTTACGGCTGTGTGCAGCAGTGACATTCCTGGAGTAAACTACATAAAATACGCCTATTAATGTTTTTCACGCCATTTCTTAAACGTTTGCTCCCTAACTATAACTGTTTTTATCGTAATACGATTGGCAAGCAAACGTAACCGTTTCATTGCGGTTATCGCCATCGCGACGTTTAGTGTCATTAAGTATGCGCGTGTAGCAGCGACCGAAATATAATTGTAGTGCCTATATAATGGCAGAATTGGGAACAGCTGATATATGGGCTGTTGGCATACTACATACCGCGGCGGAAAAAAAATCGGCAGTGGTCTCGTTGGTCTAGAACCACGAAAGGACCAGACTGGAGCAGTTAAACAAACGCGCCTGGTGTCCTCTGTTTATTAATGCTTGCTCCAACCTGTACTGGCGCTTTCGTTGCACGTCGGATCGCACGCGGATCGCACCACGCACATGTCGGGAGGCGCCCCAGTGGATGGCGGTCGCCGTCGTTTTCGCGGCACGGAAACCGGCGGTCACCCCCACCTCGCACGTCTCCGCCCGAGGAAGGTCGGCTGTTTCGAAATCGAACACAGAGCGAGCAAGCGACGGGCCGCGATCTTCCCGCAACCGATGGCGGAGAGAGAGGTCTGTCGGCGTCGCTAATGGGCTTCCGAGGTCGACCACCGGAGCACGCTAGCTGCTTCACTGAAACCGGGCAACGTCCGCCAACCAGGGACCGAATGCATGGAGCATTATCGCACGTGTGCCTCGACCTGTTGGTGTCGGGAGTCCAAACAAACATGCTCGAATAGTTTAACCGCGGCACAAGACGTTTGCAGCCCACATACGGTGAGGGCACAGCGGGCAAGACCACGGCCGGGGAGCTCGCAAACGAGTCCCGTCTCGAGCGGTGCCTTTCCTCGCCGTGGAAACGGCCTGACCTTTTCCGAGACGCCCCGGGCGACGAAGTCTGGTCGAAGCCAGATATAACTTCCGTTATGCGGTGGCCCTTTCCGCATCGTTCTTTCCGTCGAGTGTCCCTCTCCGTAGCTGCTTCCATTCTCGACGAACGCGTTCTGCCTCTTCCTCCCGGCGGTACCGTACTTTCGCGATTATAAGCCTCGCGCTATATACGTTGCTGCGGCGGCATTCTTCCTTTCAATGGTTGCTTGCTGGGCGAGTTGGCACATAGCATAATAGTTACACAGAGCCTGTAAACAGACGCAAGAACTAGGAAGTATGGTTGCACATGGGACACAGCGTGTGCTCTGCACAGTTATAATTTTGTTTGCATAATCTTTCCTTTCGTCTTTGACATATCGTGGAACCCTGCAATGTTACTGTTTGACAGTGCCGTGCGGATACGAATAATCGCCTAAAATCTTCATAGCGGTTCACCGTACCTCCTGTGGGGCTGTCACTGCTCACAGCGGACACGAATGGGCCATACAGTGAATATATCTTGTGACAGCGAAGGTCCTGCATTTGTACTGTGAACGACAGAACTGCAGCCGTGTTCATTCGAGTCTCGTATCCGCGAGATCGCTACGAGAAGACCTTTGAGAGAGAACTCGGGATCAGCGCTCAATCCGCGCGGGTCGCACGAAAGTGCACCTTCCCATTTTTTATTATTATTATTTTTTATCCTGCACTCACGCATAGACTCGACTGTCGTGTGTACCATTGCGTATGATACGGCTTTCTTTCGCAGTAATGGCCGGTAAGGTGGCTGCAGATCTGCGCGTTCTCTGGGAGTGCTGTCGCATCGGAGCTCGCCACGCTCGGCCACCGTCCCCTCACGGAACACGAAATTAATCAGGGGGTGTGCGAATATTCGAAAGTTTCGAATAACCAATGCCGTATTCGATTCAGCTCTTGAATCGAATAGTCCCTTTTCTGAAATGCGGAAAGTTTTCGAACAGTTTATTGGATTGCCAGCAGTGCATGATCAGTCATGAAACTGAAGCAAGAACGAATAAAATTTTACCACTACCGCAGTGAACATAAAGAACGGGAAGTTACGTGAGCATGCTGCGTCTCTCCAGACTCTTCCAGCTAAACCGCAGTCACCCGCGCATAAATTTTTGCTCAGACATCACAGTCAGCGATGATTATTGTTTGGTATTATCAGTCCTTCCGTGTATTAAATGGAAGGACTCTGGTATTATCAATGCTGTAACAGTGTGTTCTCGTGGGATTAACTCGAAATACGCTTCCATTGAAAAAATATTTGATATATCAATAGCGAGACTATACTGCAGCGATGATTCTAGCTATAGATATTAAGTGTTTTTTCTTTTTTTTTTTTTCGCTCCACCATCGCTGCAGTAAACGCGCATTTCCGTTCACTCTCGCGGGTTTAGAGAGATGCTAACGGGCTGATAGGAAGGCCTTTCCAAAACTTCGCTCTGAAAATTCGCCACCGCGCATACTCTGAAGAAACCTGAGGAGGAAGAAAGCTGCACTGGCTGCGGGCGGAGCATTACAGAGGCGTGCTCGCAATTGCTCCGCCTGACCGTTTCCTTTCTTTAACCTGCTGGGATAAACGTGCGTACGGTTATACAGTTCATCGCAGCATGCAGAGGTACAACGCTATCTCTCGAGTAAGTTCACTCCGTATCCAGTGATGCTATCTACTGCATCCAACGATTGGTGACGTGATTATTTCTCTGTAGTATGCCCTATTCGAGTTTTCCCTACTTCATGATGTGCAGTGTAAATACAGAAGCTTGTTAATATAGCGAATACTAGGATGTAAGCATTATTATATATTAATGGAGAAAAAATTGTGTTCATTGTTCGAAAACTACTCGAAAGGTATATTCGATTCGCTGTTGGCACTATTCGATTCGTATTCGATTCCGTTTCGAACATTACTACTCGCACGCCCCGAAGGACTTTCTATCCTGGTCCCAAACGATGCCGGCCCGAATGGTTTTAGTTTTGATGAGGCATCGGAATTGCACGTCAGGATGTTATTGTTTGTCAGGCGCCTCACCGTGTGTGCGCTGACAGTTCCGGTTCGTTTATTCCGAAAGGGTCTGTGGACAAGGGCGTACGGGAAGTGGGTGGCCTCGTTCTTGACTTCATATATATTTTATTAATTTTTTTGATTTCTATAGCGTGGCTTCGCCGAGCGATTGCGAATGAAACGACATACTTTATGGCGGACGGGGCAAGAGTGCCGAAGGGCAGAAAGGTCGCCTTCCCCGTGCCGCATAAGGTTAACGGGGTAGTGTAATTAAAGAGTGCTGCTGACGTCACTGTTTTCGGAGAGGCTAGCGAGGAAAATAGAGCTCGTCAAGGTTTAAAGCGATTACCAGTGGTATTCACTCCTGCAGCTCCCTCGAAGTATGCGTGACGCCATAGCGGCGATTGTGTGAAGTAACACACGCACGCACAAAAAAAAGAAGACAAGCCTTCCGCACGGGTTGTTCGAGAGATTATGTCGTGCCGGCCGGCAAGGGAATTCCGGTCGCCGACAGAAAGGCGCGTGCACGTGCAGTCCCGGCTCGGGTTGGGACCCGCGGGTGGAAGCACGCACGGTGCTCCGTGTGCGCGGCGGGTGAGCGATCGACCCACTCGATCGCAGCAGCGGACGACGTCTGCCATTCAGGGCGGCGCTTTATTGTGCCGTGCCTTTAAAACGCGAGCATGCCCGACGGGGGCACGGCCATCCTGCGGCCCGGCGACGCTGATCGGCATGCCGCCCTCGTCCATTGCGGGCCACTGGAGTGCCGCCTGCTTTGGATGGATGGATGGATGGAAGGTAGGAGCGTCCCCTTTGACACGGGGTGATGTCAGTTGCCACCATGCTCCGCTTTTTATTTTGCCTTTTATTTTTATTTACCTGTGCTGTGTGTTATTAAAATTCTCGATTTTCTTTAAATACGTCTTCCTACCCTTTTAACCTTATGTCACCTCTCTGCTTTTGAGCCACCAATCCTCCAATCGCCTTTTGCTAATTTCCACCGCATATTTATTTACATGACTATTATTATCTCTGAACCCTAGGGCCTCAGGAAGCGTGACTGTGGTCGCATCGACATCGGGATTGATACCATCACATTTTAGTTCGAGGTGTTCTATTGTTTCTACAGTATTACCACACACAGTACATGTGTCTTCTTCTTCGTTAAATTTCTTTTTATAGCTCCGCGTTCTAAGACATCCTGACCGAGCTTCAATGAGTAGGGCACTGCCTCTTCAGTTACCATAAAATGCTTCCTTCCTGATCTGCTGTTTCCAGTATCGATATAGTTCCACACTATGCTTCTTTTCCATTGAATTTATCCAATTTTTACCTTCCGCGTTTTTAACCTGTCGTTTAATGCGCTGTCTTCCTCCGTCCTCGTGTCTGGCATACTTACTGGTTAGCTTCCTAGTTCTTTTCCGCCATTGTGAGTCAACGTTCTTTCTGTATAGGTATTTAAATACCTTAGCTGCCCACCTGTTATCGTCCAATTTCCTCAGGTGTTTTTCGTATAGGATTTTACTCTGAGCTTACCGTGCTTCGAACGATGCCCAGCCCATATCCCCCTGTACTGCTTCGTTTGTGGTTTTCCCGTTGGCACCTAGTGCTAATTTTCCCACAGCTCTCTGATTTACTTCTAGTCTCGACTGAACCTCTGCCCTTAAACACAGGACCGCATTCCCGAAAGTAAGCCCCGGCACCATTACTCCCTTCCAAATACCTCTCAGTACCTCATACCTGTTGTACCCCCACAATGCCCTATGCTTCATTATCCCGACACCTCTTCGCCCCTTTTGCTATGAGAGACTGTTCGTGCTTTTCCGTGTACATCTGCCCTTTGTTTATCCATACCCCGAGATATTTGTATTCGGCCACTCGGGGTATTTCATGACCTTGTATTGTAAGCTCCTGATCAGTTGTATCGTTGAAAACATCCCACCGGACTTAGCTGCACTAAAACTGAAACCTAAACTGTCTCCTTCGTCTCCACAGTAATTAACCAGAGTTTGCAAATCTTCCTGGCTCTCTGCTAACAGTACAATATCGTCCGCATACATTAAACCCGGTAGTCGTTGCTCAACAACCTTTCCGCCTAATCTGTACGACAGATTATACCCCAGATTGCTTCGTTGTAACCTTCTTTCCATACTTGTCACATAAAGCATGAACAGCAGTGGGGATAGAGGACAACCTTGCCTTAATCCTTTGTGAACCTCGACAGTTGTCGCACTCTTAATTTCTCACGTAGTTTTGGAGTGCACGTGAGAGCGCCCCTGTGGGCCGTGCTTGTGGAGGGGGCCCTTCTCATTTTTGTTACTTTTCCTCGCAAGACATGTGCCGTCGAGGTATTTGGAAATCTCCTCGGCGTGGCATTGTTGCAAGCTTTTTGCATACAATTGGCCGGTATAAAGAACAGCGGATCGGGAACCTTAGCCTTAAAGGCCGCCGAACACATGGTGCGAGTAAAGTTTCGTTCGTTCTCTGTTGTCCTCGCTTCTCAGTTGTAACTTGAAGCTTCTCGGACGATGATCGGCAGTTGTTGATCAAATGCAGACAGGAAGCGATGGAGATCAGATGTACAAGAAATATTTATAGGTAAACTTTTCTATATACATGGCAGGTAAAACAAATACATTGCAAACTTGAACAATTGAGAAACAAAGTCTCACTCTTCGACTGTCTCAATGACTGTTAGAGCCCAGACTCGTTTTAACGTACCTAGTACGGAGGCTCACTGATCTATCAGCAATTCTGATTTCAGCCAAGTCTGAGGGACAGCATGTCGTCCCGATTTTTATAGCCCAAATATACAAAGAAAAAAGGCGGTAGGGCCGTTGGCCCGTCCGACAGGTTCAGTTGCCAATCAGAGTCAACCGTTTGTTAAGCCACAACCCACAGGGATGGGCTTACATTTAAAAATAAACATATTGGAAAACAAAGCTCTTTTCCTTCTTCCCTAAAACTCCGTTGCCCTCTCATTTCTCCGTAGTTAGTGACGTGCTCAGCAAAACACGCCAGGCCCGAACAAGTTATCGCTAGGCCGCCTCAAATCCCAAGGGCGTCTCTAGGCCGCAAATGTCTCGGAAGCAGGGGCATCGACACCACACAGGCAGTCGGACGGCAGCCGGACGCGTAGAAGAATAGATCCCTGCTCCGTATATGCGGCACGGGGTCAAGGTTGCTAAGCCCTTCTTAACCTCGGCGGCGCCTCCAATTAGTCAGGTACTCGGGAGCCAGACCCACAATACCGTGTACAGCGGTCCCTTTCAAGGCTGGTCTGTGTGAACTCGTGTGACCGTCGGCGGACTGCCAACACCGTGCGCACAATACCGACTTCCCGGAATCGGCACTCGCCCTCCTGGCGCCTGCCGCGACGCGTCACCCAACACCGCGCGGTCCCTGTGACCCCACATAACACAGAAACGGTTGCCCCGCTGACCTGGGGGGGGAAGTGAACCCCCTCTCTATACACAAAGCACATGGCCGATTCGTGACACTTAAGAACACGAACAATCAGAGCGACCTTACAGTGCGCGACAAGGCAAATCGAAGCGACGGAAGGGAGGCGAAAGCGCATTTTTTAAAAGCCTATTTGCGCGCCGGTCGTAGGGGAACATTTGCGGCCCTAAATTTTCTAAGAATGTCGCGTATATGTTCTTCCGAGCGAGGGGAAATTCATGATGAGCGGACGGACGGACGGACGGACGGACGGATGGATGTTATAAGCATCCCCTTTGGAACGGGGATGTGGGTGAGCCACCAAGCTCTTGCTACTATACTGCCTGATGTGCTACCTAGGTTAAACAATAAAAAAAAACGCTATTAACTCTCACAACCAAATTTTCTGATCCCCTATTGCGAACTGTGCTTTCGTACGTCTCCGTTTTTTGTCGTTTCCCTACTTTTCTTCCACCAATCCTCCAATCGCCTCTTACTAATCCCTATTGCGGACATGTTTACTTTTCCACTGCTCTCGCTGAACCCAAGGGCTTCAAGGAGGCCAGTGGTGCCTAAACCGACCGCTGGGTAGACGTCTTCACATTCTAATAAAACATGCTCCATACTTTCCCTTGCTTTACCGCAGCAAGCACATGCTTCTTCATTCTTATATCTCGCTTTATAGGTGCGTGTTCTAAGGCATCCCGATCTCGGATCTTTCCTGATTTCGCTTTTTCCTCTTAAGTAGTTACTCATGGCAGGTTTATTTTCCATTGCCGCCACCCATGAGATTATTTCAGCCTCTCTGACTTTCCGCTTGACCTTCTTTGTTGCTGTGTTGCCCACCCTACAGGCCGCATACTTGCTGGTAAGCTCCCTAGTTCTTTTCCTCCACTGTGAATCAATGTTTTTCCTGTACAGATACCTGAACACTCTCCCAGCCCATTTACTTTCTTCCATATTCCTCAGCCGTTCGTCATACTCAATTTTACTGCGAGCTTCCCTTACTTCAAAACTAGTCCAGCCCATATCACCCTGCACAGCTTCATTTGTAGTCTTCCCGTGAGAACCGGGCGAGTGGCGCGCCAGCTGTCGTGGCAGCGCCGTACATTGCGAGAAGGGAGTCTTCTGTATTTGCCGCAAGATGGCTCTGCGTGTGCGCCAAGTGCAGAAGAAATGTAGCGGAAACGTACTTCGCTACTCATTTAACTGCAACTTATGTAATTTACATGCTCATAATTACCGATATACACCGCAGTATAACTTTCTACGGCACGTTTCTAAGGCAACACCGCATTCACTAGAGGCGCTTTTGTCCCGTTTTTGAACCATCGAACGCATGGCTGAGTGGTAGCGTCTCCGTCTGTGTTTATGTGTTTATTTATGTGTTTATTTATGAATTGCCTTCCGGGTTTTTTCGCTCACGGCCAACGCTGCCGACACCGGCTTTTCTGCGACACGAGCTTCTTAACACTGTCGCGTTAATAAATGGTTTCTCCTGGTTGACAAGATCTGTGCATGCCACCCTGAAATGGAGATGCGCCAGTCGCATTCCGCAGCGTCGGCCACTGCCTCGCGGTATCTGCGTGTGCGCAGTGTGCACATTGTGTCGGGTGGTGGCGTTCTTTGTGCCACGCCACTTGACTTGTCACTCCCGAAGGATTGCGCAACGGCGGCCACCGCCTGCGGCATCCGCCACTGATGGCCGCGTGCACTCCGCTGCATGCGAGAACGCTGCTTCTTCCCTCGCTGCGCGACGAAGGAAGCTTCGGCCGCGCCTTTGTTTGCCGCCATCCCTTCCTCCTCGCGGCCATTTTGGCTTCTCGTGTTCGTCGGCTTGTCCTGACGGGCTCGTTATCCACTTCTGTTCTGCCGTCGAGAAAGCGGCTTCTTGCTGCGCTATTTTAAGTTTCCAAGCTCCTTGCTGGTTCATTGAGTGAGGCAGCTACGCTCGATCGGCATGCACTTTGGAGCAATTTCTTTAGGTTCCATTTTATTCATTTCTGTCGTTGCTTGTTTTATTTGAGATGTCGTATTTTTTCCTTAAGATGGCAGCTAAAGTAGTTTCATCTCTAATAACTGGGCCAACTCACCGGACTCCATTGACTGATTCCACAGACAGCCTCGTTTTAATCCACAGAGATCGAACGATCTACGCTTGCAGCCTACGCATTTGTAACCCAAAGCTCAACGTGCTGCTTGATGTGTGCGTGCCTTTGGTCGCTTTCAACTCGGCCTTCGGTTTGAATGCGCGAATCTGTGGGGCCATCGACAGGGTCTCACCGGAATCGGCTCGTATACCGATCTTGCTGCTGCTGATGATGGTGAGCATTTCCTTTGAAACAGGGTGGTGGCACAGCCCAGCTTTACCCATCGCCATATCGAATAAGAGTAGCCTCGCCCGACTGATCGCTTCCGAGTGCACTTGTCCGTTTGTGCGTGTCGCTGGTGTGGCCGGTCGAAATGTGCGCGTGAGCGAACCCGAAAGGAATGCCGTCCTCCGGAGCTGTCGTGTCCGAGCGGCAGCCGGGTACGCACGGCACGCCGCCTCTGCGCTTGCTTTCGGCGCGTCCCCATTTTGCCGGCGTCCAGCCGGCGGCCGACGGGTGGAGTGTACTGCTGGGCTCGCCTGCTTGCCGGAACGACCATATCTCGCACTCGTATATGCCGTTTCTACGGTGACTTGCGTTAAAAAATATATATTCTGCGCTTATACTGACCTTCTGTTGTCACTCAAGTTCGCCAACAAGATATCTTTAAATGCGAAGCATCTCTTTTGCGTGCCCCACTCCTGAATCTCTCTGACCTCGAAGCTTCACCAACGTGAAGAACCGCATGGCTCTGACGCGGGCGCTGTACCCCTACCGCCGCAACTGCATTGAGTTGTCCGAAATAATATGTATAATTCTACTAATTCTCATAATATTACATCCTTTCTTCAGTTATGTAAATTAAGTTTTGGAATTAAAGGCAACCGCTAGGGCCAGGGATCAATTAAGCACTATTCACGAACCGTATGCAAATTTTGATATTGGGAAGATGCGTACATCGTGCTCTGTTATACGGTATACAAATGGATGAATTGTATCTTTATGTACCGTGATGCTGAAATGCTATCGCTTTCTCAGCGATAGTCAGACACTTTGGAAATAGGTAATAAAGCACCCTGACTACAGACGAATATTAATGGAAAAGTATTTGTGCTCCCCTGGCGGGAGCCTTGTTTACGCGCTTTCTTGAGTGGTCGGCGCCCTTTTTTAATTGTTGCTTATTTTCATGATTGTTCCCGACCGTGCTGCACACGGGCTTCTGTAGAAAATTTTATCCCCTGACACTGCTCCGACAATACACGTTTTAGTCCGCATCGTTTAATAAGACACTTGGCACTCTTGTCTGCCTGGCTCGTCCGGGCTTGTTGGCAACGCCGCAGTCCGTTTGGCTGCGGCAGATTGCTTTTCCGCGGAGTGGCGGCAGAAAGGACGCGCCCGGCGTTCCGCGTCTGTGTAGCACTACGCACGTTCTTGACGAAGTTCACGCGCAGCCACGCGTCTGTGAAGCCGTGCGGGAACCGTGTATATATGGTAAACAAATATTACAAGTTTTGTTTGCACTTCCGACAATTAGCTTCGGTGGTTTCCGCACTTCTTTTTCACGCCCAGCGGGGTTAAACGCCGTCTTAAAAGGCCCGTATAGTATACACGCACAGCGCTAACTTGCAACAGGGGTAAGTTAGTGCTCTGTGTGCGTGCCACCTTTTTAGTGTTATTTAGTACGGTGTAGAGTGCCTCGATGTATGCACCGCCTCCCGCGCTGTATCGAGGCGTCCTAGTGTTGTGTGGATTATTGCGCCATCTATCAGCAAGTATGATATTGTCACGTGGTGGTGACGTTGAAGAACACAGTAGCAATACTGTGAAAGACAAAACTAACTTTTATTCGGCGAACCTGTGCCCACAAAAACAGGCTACACTTATAGCACAACGATAGCGGCGATCTTCGAAAATCTGATCAGCGGGTCAAGCGCGTCGGCTTTTATTCAGTAGTCGTCGAATTTTCCAGACTAATCGTTGGGACCCGCGTACCTTCCACAAAGTTCTACACCATTCGCGTCACGCCACGAAATCAGATAACACAAAGTTCGGCGACAACAGACAGCGGATAGAAGCATCGATAACTTTCCAGAAACTTCGGATACATGTAGGCGCGTCCCGCGCTGTGCGATAACATTTCTTATGCGGCAAAACGTGGTCGCCCGATAAAGATAAGTACACGTGTCAATATACCAACTGGCCTGATCCAGCAATCCGTCTTTTACCTTAGCATACCATGTGGTACCGTACCGGCATTAATAGTATATGTATGCACAGCACGATCAAATTGCTGGAGCAGTGCGACCCGTGAGAACCCGGTTTCTTGTGGTCTCCGGCCCTCTCGCAGAGGCAGCAGAAGTGCCACTTCGCCCACTAGGGTGCCGATGCAGGCCGCGCGTACGATTCGGCCGAGTGCCTGCAAGTTGGTCCGTGCAGCCGCGCTCTTTTCTTTCTCCACGCCGGCCGCCCGAGGCGGCCTCGTTGCCAAGCGGACCGCCACGCGCGGCTGCTGCTGACGGCGCCGTGTGCTACTCGAGTGCCCTCGGCGTGTGTACCGTATATACGTGCGCCAGTCATTGCAGATAGAACGCCATTTACACGTGGCGCGCCCGGGGCTGCACACGAACCACCTGCGCGTATCGGCTTTTGTGTGTCCTACCGGGAGTACTGTTCGCGATTCAAGTGACTTGGACCCCTACTTTGCGGCGTAAAGCTAAACCTTTTATTATTATCACGCTATAATTTCGCGAGATTGGCCTTCGAGGGGGCTATTTGGCGCTGCTCTTGGCCAGTCGCATACGTTTTTCCGTGTATTCAGATCGATAGAATCCGGGAGCTGGGTCCCATCCAAAGCTTGCCGTGTGCATTTTTTTTTTAATGCGTCTTCTTCACTTCTTCTCTTGTAAATGAACCGGCAACTTTTCTTTCCTCGCTAGCCCGCGCACGCTGCAGTGTTTTCGCTTTATCTCCGTGTTTCGCGCTCTGCAGTGGCCAGATTTTTTTCATGTGGTACAAGCGGAAGCCGATCCTTTTTATTCTGTCAGCCCTGCATGATTAAAGCGGCAGCGTAACGAGCTATTGCTCGCGCCTCTCGGAGAAAATAATGCTATTGCCGCCCCCCCCTTTAATTATTATTGTTATAATAGGTACGGTTCATCAGGTTGTTAGCTACAGGCGGACGTAGCCATGCGAACACACGCCGGCAAGTCGCTTAGGTTTCCTTTAGCAAGAACATTTTGCTGCAGCCCTGAAGGTTTTTTTTTTACCAATTGCTTCTCCCGATCGCCACAATGCGAGAAATGGGTCGAGATAGTTGCGCGGCAATCAACAGCTCCCAGAGGCAGGTCTGGCAAATGCAACAGCAGTGCTAAAGACAAATAATGTTGGATGAGTTGGACATGTGCTTGCACTCAGCCGCGTGCACTACGAACGCAATAAACCGCACATCCGTGCCAGCAATATAACACTCCGTGTTGTCTTTCATCCAGCAAGTTTTACAGTGGAGCTGTTAGAACCTCGCTGGGTTTCTCTTGACGTCCGCAGTTTCGACGAGCTTGGGGAGAGAGAACTGAGAGATAGTGAAAGCAGAGTATAAGAATAGCATCGTGCAGCATAGCGACGCAGCGAGGATGGTAGAAACCTAGCGGAGGACAAGGAGCGGCGCGGCGGACACACAGGTGGTATGACGCCATTGCTCTCCGATCAAAACGCGCTCGCTCGCATCGGCGGTCCTCTTTCTCGCAGTGATAAAAAAATTATGCGTGGCTCCAAACACTCGGAAATAGCGGAGGAAGTAGCGATTGCGCTGGCCCTCACAGAACAGGAATGCGAAGTCGTACTAAGTGACTCGCAAACGGCGGTAAAGAATTACGCCAAAGGTAGAATTTCCAAGGAAGCCCTGTCCATTCTGGCTAAAGCGGGCAGATCCAAAACCGCGAGCTCGAGGATCATATGGTTCCCCGCGCACGTCACCACGGAAGGCGACGCGCTCCCGAACCTAAACGAGACGGCGCACCGGACGGCGCGAGACATGACCCGCTGCGCCGAACAGGGCAACGCCTGCACGATAGCGAACGCTTCTCAAGCAGAACGGGGCAGGCTCACCAGATACAACGACATAACCAGTGCATATTTGAACGCCAGAAGGATATACCCACCACCGAGTTCCAAATTGAACAGGAGGCAGGTTGTCGCCTGGAGACAACTCCAGACGAACACCTTCCCTAATCTATTCCTTCTGAAATGTATCTTCCCAGATAAGCATCAGGACGACACGTGCAAATTGTACCAGAAAGGACCAGCAACACTGAAACACATTCTGTGGGAGTGCGATGTAGTTATACGAGGGATGGCAGCTAGTTACTCCGGAGATCCTGTCGTCGAGGTGGGCCGCCGCTCTGCGCAGCTCAGGCCTCGGAATACACACGTGGGCAGTCCAGCAAGCCCCTGAGGCGGCGTTGAGGCAGGGCCTTGACGTTCCCCCGTGGGAGACCTGAGCCCGGGTCGCGTTAAACCTTGCCGGACGTACAAGAAAGTTGTATCCATCCATCCATCCATGGCTCTGCTATCACAAACACCAGAGACCAGCGGAGCTGGGGGACTAAAAGCCTAAGTGTGCCTAAGCCTAAGTTAGACTAAGTGTGCGGTTTGGCACTACTTTACTGGCCTTGTCCAATCTCCACTGGTCTCTGGTGTTTGCGATAGCAGAGCCACGCATAATTTTTTCTTGTTGCTTGTGTAGTTCTTCTTAACTCGTATGCAAGCATTTTCCGTCCCATTAGGCTTTTTATGCATTGGGACTTATTATGCCTTGTGTATATGCTGCCTTGTCTGCCTGCTGTAGGAACAGAATGGGGGAAGGCGGACAAGTTGGAAAGAGGGAGAGAAAACTTTATTCCAGTCAAGACTCCGTGTCCGGAGCAGTCATGTAAGGACATTCATTTTCGTTCAGGATTCAAGGAAGCTTTGACTTGGGTGAAGTGAAGACAGGAACAACACTTGTTCCGCACGTGCTTTATTCGTACAGCTTATCTGGAATCATTACATGCTTCAAACGTGGCTGCGGATTTTCCGTACACTATGGTGGCTAGAGGGGTGGTAGGTGTGCCGACCGAGGGCTGTTCACCGCTTCTCCGCATCATGACGCAATAATGGCGCTGTAGTCAGTAAAGCCGGTTCTCCTGCGCGCGTCGTCGTATACGTACGCAGGGAAAACAAAATGCGTGTTTGAGGATATCGCTGCCGCTGAATTCAGCCACGATGTACGCTTGAAATACCATTCTCTGAAGTGCAAGCAAAGCTGTATGGGTAATTGTGCTATTGTCAGAAAACACGAAGTGCTGGAGCTATTTCTTTGAGCCTCTATGCAAGAATGTCACACCTTTAGCGGTTTTGAACGAGTGCGGAGTTATTTTGATGTTTTAGGCTGTGAACTAGTGAGTAGTTTTTCCGTAGATTTCGTGCAGCCAAGTATCGTTTGAATCAATGTTTCAACGTCCAGAAGCACAAGGGCTAGCTATGAGAGACGCCGGAGTGGGGCATTCGGGAATACTTTTTGCACGTTATAGTACTTATAGTCGTTAACGTGGGCCTAAGCCTAAGTACACGAGCGTTTTGTATTACGATTCCAATGAGAACGCGGCCACTGTGGCATATAAGCGAACCCACGACCTCATCACCAGCAACGTGCACAACGATAACCTCTGAGCTGTCACGGCGGCTACGAACTCCCTTTGGAGCAAGGATGTTGCACTTGGTGCTGAATTTGTAGCTCCCGTGTAATTAAGTCTTATTGTCGCTCGCGTTTCCGAAAGCTTAGTAATATAGCCTTAGAACTGCTTACGCCGTAGCTGGTAATATTTAGGAGCAAGCGAACTTACTCTTACTGCAGAGTTATGGGGTGCAGCCGTTGGATCCTTGCACATAAATTTACACGCTTTCAATAGAACTTTATTGAGTGCGATATTAAAAACTAATTTCGCTCAAAGATAAAATGCGGCAACCGTGGAAGCTTCGACTTCCAGATCCAGTGACCGAGCATGATTCAACACGTACGCAATGGCAAAATCTGCAAGCGCCTGCACAGAAATGTTGATGTCGTAATTTGCGCAGGGTTCATTCGCAGCTTGTTGCTCTGATCTCTCCGAGGGTTCGCGGTCATAATCACGTTGTGTGATCAGAGTCCCAAATAATGCTCGCTCTTATTTTCTCGGGCATCATATTGTAAGGATGGGCGGAAGCACCATATTATTGCATGTTTGGTAAACTTTTCTTTGTCGACAACGCGGGTGAAATCGTGCTTGGGGAACTGTTCCTAAAAGCGTTCTTCGCCCAGAAGCGGTGTCCGCTGCTGCTGTTGTTGGCGCTGAGAACGATGCCGCTTTAGGCCCCCCGTGATTTATAGTTCAGGGCGAAGAAATAAGTGTGCTTGTTCATCTTCTCTGACGCTGAAATACCGCCACTATTGGGCACGGACTCCGCATATTCGCCATCGGGGATGAGCTTCCGTTAAAACATGCCGTTAACATTTTCGTGGTAGAAGCTTCAACATATTTTAGCAACTTGCAAACTCGCAATGGGCCTGATGGGCTGCCTAGGCGGCGCTTCGGAAACGCTATATAATTAGGAAACGCCGGTCAGCAGAGCCCTCTATGCCGCGCCTGTAGGTTTCTGGTAGTACAAAACGCGATGCCCTGCTTTTGAATGCACGACGTCACAGTAGATCTGCTCATCTGAGCCGCGCTGCGATGGGAATTTTGGAGAATTTCGTGCACGGGAGCCATTGTAGCGCGTCTTCCGTCGCCAAGGAAGCAAAACGCTGTGACGAACGCGTGCACTGCGCACGAAAAGTCGCAAACGCCGTTTCGGTGCGCGGCCGCTTTCAGTGCGTGTGCTGTTCAAGTAGTGCGATGCCAAGCTGCAACGGCAGACTGCTGCAATGTGTTTCGTTTAAGCACGTGCACCAACTCAGAACCGGGGCCCAATAACAATGAACTAATGAAACTAATACAATAATCTGCTGGCGTTAGCACCGTGACTCAACTTGACCGGCTCTGATATGTGTTGACGCTGAGTCTGCCGGCCACATGCATGCTTATGACGCAAAGGCGCATTTCAAGACATGGCAATAAGTAAATACTGTGGAGTGTCTGTGTCCTTAGCGCTGGCTGACGCGCAATGGCTCTTTTCTTTTTCGGAGGAAGAACGATGCAGCCGCAGCAACGGTTTCGTTTGTTATCGTTCATTTGTTTACAGTAACATATATAATGTGTATCAAAGGCTGTTTAAACACCCCTTTTTATGTACACTTCCCTATTCGTATATATTATTGCCGCAACTGACTTTGCCACGTCAGTCAATCCATTATCTTTCGCTTGTTGCAACTTGAAACTTGAGTTGCAACATTCCTTGCAACTTGAATGCGGTGTGTGGAGAAATCTTACGGAAGCAGTTGTTTGTTTCATTACAAAAGCAGGGTAAAGCTATCTCGAAGATCTCGAAGATCCCTATACGTTACTCCCAGTCAGTGGCGTAGCCAGAAATTTAGTTCGGGAGGGGGGGGGGGGGGGACGCTCACATTCCAACTCGGCCTGCTCCTTATAGAACTTGTCGAGGGGTCAAATACATCAATGATTACTGCATTGCCATTGCCAAAGATGCTGCAAACGAATTCTCGAGAGCTACGCACTATCCAAACATGGAAAATATGTATTTTTTCATAAAAGAATATATTCGTATGTCCAAAAAAATTGTGCCAGAAATAATTGATACCAATATTCCACCTTTTTTGTCTATTTAAAGTAAGATATCACAAGAAATTTGGACTCTATTAGTTCGAAACCAGCAAAGGAGTGCATGCCGCTCATATGCAAAATGTGAAGCCATGAAATGAACAAGTTGAGGACAAATACTTTAAAGAAATTTTGTAATTCAAAAACCTTCTTCACATTTTTCTGCATATGCAACGGCCAGGAAACAATCTCAATGGCGCTGCCCTTCGTTCCAATGTTTTGCGCAGGAGCAGCTGTCACCGGTCGCGTATTATGATTAATTGCACCAAAATTATAGTCGCAACGGAGCGCATATATAAAAAGCAGGAGTTCTGCAAAATATACATTAGAAATGGGAAGCTACATTGGAATATACAAATGCGAAGATACAGCTTGATAAAGGGCAAAAAAGTGTCACTGAAAACAAAGTTCATTGCATGTATACACAAAAGCTCGCAAAGAGACATTTATATATACGCATCAGTCTCCAATAAATCAACGTATCTAAACAAGTCACTGTATATAATACATCAAACAAGGTAAATAAGCATGTTGCGCAATCACAGATCACAGAATCCTGAGCCCCCCCCACTCCTCCATTCTCCCCGATTAAGGTCCCTCTATAATTTTCAATGTAGCGACATCTGCCGCGCGCGCCACCTAGGAAGTTCCTATAACAGACGGCGCCCACGCTAAACCGCGGCATTCGTGAGGTGAAAAAATATCTGCATACGCGCGGAAATAAAACCTACTGGTGCCTGACTGTGGCGAAAAACGAAAGAAGGACCCGCAGCAAAACCCCCGGGCCGAGCCGTGGCCGTTCGAGCTCTCGGCGTCCGAAGCAAGCCGGCCAGCAAGATTCGGACCTACCTGACAAGGTGAGCTGGGCAGATGCGGTTAAGGCCTCGCTGAGACGCAAGGCTCAGGGAGCTACTGCCTCAGAACCCAATAATAGAAGGGACCCTAGGGATGTGGCATTAGAAGCAATGCAGCGCGAAAACGCACAATTACGGACGGTTGTGCTACAATTAACCCAAGAAATTCGAGAGATTAAACAGTCGATGGCGCAGACATCTATACCAAAACCTGCTTTAGTCCCCACTCCGGTCACGAACGGTAACGACAGTGCGGCGCCGCCCACAAAGAAACGCGCGGCGGCCAGTTCCGAGTCTCAACAGCTCGAGAACCTCGAATCAGCAGTAAGTGATTGGCGCAAAACACATGTCACGATAAATGACTGGCGGAAAGAACAAGAAGAAATGAGGAAGCTGCTTTCAGAAATTCAAACCGGGATCCGCAACATCGGCGTTGCGGTCAATAATCTCACTGCTCGAACAGACAGGGTTGAAACCCATATAGACAAAATCGAGACTCACATAGGCCTTCGCTCAGGCATGGAAATGATGCCCACCATGGGCCCTACAGTCATTCACCCTAGCCTTATTTCAGGTAACGCACAAGTACAGCACCACGATGGCCAGCCCCACTAACGAGCTCGTGGTGTGGCAGTGGAACTGTCGGGGCTTCACTAAGAAGCAACCACTGCTGCAACAATACGTCCGACACGCGCAACCCAAACCCGACATCATAATGATACAAGAAACAGTAGGTACCGTACCAAAGCTTCCAGGTTACACTGCGAATGCCTCGCCGATTCCCGTTGATCGCGGACTTGCAATTTTAATTCGGAAAGGCATAGTAGTGCAAGAACACAGCGTAAGCGGCACACATGCGGAAAACATGCTTGTAGAGCTCCTTCCCAATAGAACACGCAATCACAGTGTATTTCTCCTCAACGTATATAGTAATCCGGCTCACTCACGGGCTCGTTTCCTCTCTCTGTTCCGAGGGGCGCTTGCCTCGGCGGGCGCAAACCCGTTTCTGGTGGGGGGAGATTTTAACGCCCCGAACGAGGCCTGGGGCTATGGATACACTACCGCCAAAGGTCGACGCCTGTGGCAGGACCTGCATGATACCGAATTAACTCTTATTACCGATCCCACGGCGCCGACCCGCACGGGCACCTCTACGGCACGGGACACGACACCAGACCTGACGGCGGTCCGTAACATCCCTCAAGCAATGTGGCGCAATACCTTTGAAGATCTCGGTAGTGACCACATGATCATAGAAACACGAATTCCTCAGGCGGGTACACCCCCTTTTCCCAAGTCATTCAAATGGACGGACTGGGACAAATTCCGAAAGCAGCGAGTGGAACAGAGAGGTGAGAACATCGATGACATCGAGGCATGGATGGAGACGCTCAACGACGACATGAACAAGGCGACGCAGACGCTCGCACCCGAAGTCCAGGTTGACAAGATCGACAGCCGACTAGCCCACCTGTGGGAAGCCAAGACATCACTAAACGCAAGATGGAAGAAGCAAAGGCACAACCGAAAGCTTCGTAAGAAGATAGCACATATCAATCGCCAGCTGGAAGAACATTGCCGGACCTTAAGCCGCCAACAGTGGTATGACATCTGCAACGCAGTCGATGGGCAGCTCCACAATGGAAGCACGTGGCGTCTCCTTCGTCACCTCTTGGGGGAAACGCAGAGCAAGTCTGCTCAGCGAGCAAACCTGCAACGCCTTTTGCACAAGGAACAGGCTACCACGAGTGATCACCAGCTTGTGAAACGCCTGCTAGCCAAGTACTTCCCTCAACGGCCCGATGTTCAACACGGAGAATGCACTGGAGAGACAAATGTGACACTCGATGAAGAATTTCACGAGTCAGAGATCCGCACAGCTCTCCACGACCTTAATGGCAAATCAGCACCTGGTCCCGACAAGGTTACGAACAAGACTCTAAGAAACCTCGATGATGCCTCGATAACCGCTCTTACGGCATACATCAACAAATGCTGGCGAGCAGGTCGCATCCCATAGGCGTGGAAACGCTCTAAAACAGTCCTGATACCGAAGCCAGGCAAGCCGTCCAGCCTCGATCACTTGCGGCCCATTTCCCTCACATCCTGCGTTGGCAAGGTTATGGAGCACGCGTTCCTCTCCCGCATCAACCACCACCTCGAGGACACTGGAGCCTACCCACCCACTATGGTGGGCTTCCGGTCACACCTCTCCACTCAAGACGTCATGCTCCAGCTCTACCACCAGATTATCAATGACCCAACTAGTGGCAACCGGGCCATCCTCGGCCTAGATCTGGAAAAGGCATTTGACAATGTAGCACATGCAGCAATCCTGAGCCGCATAAACAAGCTCAACTTGGGTGAGCGAAGCTACAACTACGTCAGAGACTTCCTGTCGCGCCGCACAGTCACCCTCGCGGTCGGCAGCATGACATCCGACGAACATACACTAGGAAGCACCGGCACTCCTCAAGGATCGGTCATATCCCCGCTCCTTTTCAACCTCGTGATGCTGGGTCTCCCGGCCTACCTCGACGAGATCGATGGCCTCCATCACGCCTTGTATGCAGATGATATCACCCTGTGGGTCAACAAGGGCAGTGACGGTCAGATAGAATGCACCTTACAAGCAGCGGTCTCTGCAGTCGAAACCTACCTCCAAGACACAGGTCTCCGACTATCTCCACTGAAATCGGAGCTGCTCGTCTACCGCCCGCGCCGCCGGCCCAAGCCTACAGCCGAATCGCGCCAATGTGACGACATAATCCTCTATACGCAAGACGGCTCCTGCATTCCCCGAGTCCCGAAGATACGCATCCTAGGCATGCATATAACAGCCAACGGGTCAAACATAGAAGCTATTCGCAAAATCGAAGGCAAGGTTACAGCGGCTACCCGCCTGATCAAACGCATTGCAAACAAGCACACGGGCATGAAGGAGGACAGTGTCATGCGCCTCATACACTCTTTCGCAATCAGTCACATCACTTATCTGGCTGCCCTCCACAACTGGAATGTCACTGAAATGGAGAAAATCAACACCCTTATACGCAAGACTTACAAGATTTCCCTTGGCCTACCGGAGTCCACAAGCACTGCTCGTCTGCTACAGCTGGGGGTATACAACACGCTTGAGGAAATCGTGGAAGCGCAAAGAACCTCTCAACTCGAACGCATGTCTCTGACAGCCACGGGCCGGTACATCCTGCAAAAACTCGGCTTCAACTACCACGTCCAACACGGTCAGAAACAGGTCATTCCACCCGACCTCAGCGACACGCTGCTTGTCGCCCCTATACCTCGAAACATGCACCCCGAATTTAATCGGGGCCGACGCCAGGCCCGTGCCAAGACACTGCTGCGCTCCTTGGGTGGAAAGAGGACTACGCGCTTTGTGGACGCCGCAGAATACACACGAGAACACCGGTTCACGGCGGTAGTCGTAGACGTTAGCTCCCGGCTTACGCACGCGTGTAGTGTCGCAACGGAATACCCCGAAAAAGCGGAAGAGGTAGCGATTGCGCTTGCGCTTACCGACCCCCTCTGCGAGGTAGTTTTTAGCGACTCACAATCCGCAGTTCGCAACTACGCGCGGGGGCGCATTTCCTCCGAAGCTCTCCAGATTCTAAGGAAAGCTGGTCGGCAGCACTTCGATAACACCGCGATCATATGGTTTCCAGCGCACGTCGCCACCCCCACCGATGAAGGCCTCATTAACTTGAACGAGGTAGCACACCGCTCTGCGCGAGAACTGACCCGCCGCGCAGAATCGGAGACCCCCTCTTCGAGTTCGGAACTCCTGGTTCAAAACCCGCGAGAACGCCTGGTCAGGTACAATGACATCACCAAGCACTACCAGCTAGGCAGGCGGTTGCCCCCGCAGGGGCGCCTGCCTCAGCAGGCGTTCGGTGCGTTGCGACACCACGTACCCGAGCACACGAGGGTTGCCCCCTCCCGCCTTCTCCTTTCCTCTCTCTTCATCTTTTTCTCCCCACACCCCTTTCCCCGTGCAGTGCTGTTGAAGTGTCCTCCCGTGAGAGACAGTTACGGCACTGCACTTATCTCTTCCATTCTCTTTAAAATCGCTTCACACACACACACAGGCGGTTGCTGCCCCCACCTCACCCTATGCTGAAACGTCGCCAGGCAGTCATCTGGCGACAATTGCAAACACAAACATTTCCCAGTCCGGTGCGATTGCAGTACATTTTCCCCGCGCAATACCCGACTGCTATTTTCAAATTATGTCAGTTAACTAGAGCGACGCTGTCACACATGTTGTGGGAGTGTCGGGTTACATCAGCTACAATGGCAGTAGCTCCGGAGGCTCTTGCGTCGAAGTGGGCCGCCGCTCTGCGCAGCTCCAACCTCAAGACACAAGAGTGGGCTGTCCAGCAAGCCCGAGAGGCGGCAACGAGGCAAGGCCTCGAAGTCCCCTCATGGGAGACCTGAGCCCGGGTCGTCAAATTTGCCGGACTCAAAATAAAGTTGTTTCCATCCATCCAAGAAGGACCCGAACTGCTAAATTTAGTCCTTTAATTTCAAATGAGCGCTCCAAGAAAATAGCTCAATAGAGCGTAATGAGGGCTTGATCGCCTCGATTCCGCATGTTTACATTTCGTTCGTTTGCGCTCAATCACCGCGCGAGCCTTGGTGATTGCTTGCGCTTAATCCCGTATGCTCTGTGAAATCTTTTGCATGTAAGTGTGCTGCGTACACATAGCGGTTGCATTGAACGAAGAAGTCGCGTAAAAATGAAGGCTGACAGTCGCTTGGACCGAAAAACTTTCGACATAACGTCGCTCAAACGTGCGATTCTCAAAGCGCGCGACCCTCACGGCAACTAAACAACATCCTGTGTGTGTGTGGAAACGAGTGTGCCAACAGTCTTCTTGCCGCTGAGTGTGTCTGTCGTGTAGCGATTACACGACGACTGCTGTGTTTTGTGGTTCAATGCTACGAGCCAGTGCAACTGTCGTGACATGATGAAGAGGCGGTATGGATCGTGTCAGCGTGTCTCCTCGATCGCGTTCGGGCTGCCAGCGCTATCTGATCTCGCGGCACACCAATATCAAGCGTAGTGTGTGCGCGTGTGTGAATGCGGTTGACTGTTCTCGTGAACCGTGCGACGTCGCCGCGTAAACTCGAATCATGACGCGCATTGTTGTGTTTATCCCTTTTCGCCTCCGTGCACCGCTAAAGCCCCGTAAGAATTAGAAGGCCCTTATACGAAACGCACGCGGATTGGCCCAGCTATTACTGCACTGTGTTTTGCTGGCAATCCGTGTATCGCTTGTGGCGTTTTTCTTATGTTGATTTGCAGTTGTGTGTTTTTCATTAGTAAAATGGCATTGCCGATTACTGAAACATCTTCGAGTGTAAGGGAAACTTGGAAGGAACGAGCTCGCAGCTGTATGTAATGTACTTTGATATACTGTATTACGCTTTATTATTTGACGGCCAGTAGCTGTGGCTATGCAGTATTCGTTTTTAAAAACAGAGTAATGCAGGCACTTAGCAATATATTTATTCACATATGCAATGCGCAAAATACGATTAGGATATTGGAAATTACATTTTGGACACGTTGTAAAGCGCAGTTAACAACGCGCGCACAAACACAGGAAAGTGTAAAAGTAGAATTCGCTGCTGAATTTTATTTTTTATCGCACGTAACGCAATGCGGATATTTGTCAGCGGGTTAATGCGTTTCTGCCCCACTATTTACTTGCATGCTAGGTCATACTGCACTTGCTAAGTCAACGGGCTCGTAATGCACTAAAATCAGTAATCTCCACAAACTCCGGCCGTCAACATTCATGCGCGCGAATGAAATAATACTGCAGCTCTGCACACACAGGTGTATACTTTCTCTCGCACCTTCGTATCGCTCTACGTCACTTTCCTCGCATAGTCGTGCAGTTACCGACGGTTCAGTCTTTCCGTCCATTTCTATGCAACCAGAATTACCTTCTGGTTAGGTTTTGTTTGCTGCGCGGGATGCAAAATAACTTCTTGTCGTCCTCCGTCTGATCTCGGCACCCATCCGCAAGCAACAAGGCATTTCGGTCCTTCGCAGCCTAGGTCATACCGATCTATTCAGCGGGCTCACAGCGGACTAAAATAAATCATCTCCACAAACTTCGGCCCTCAACATTCATGCACGCGAGTGAAATACTATCACCTTGCCTTGCACCCAGTTCAATCGGGCACGGGGGTGCAGGGTGCACTGCTGCACCTCGGGGAATCGAGGGTCTAGGTGCAGTGCACCGTGAATAGGTGCAGAAGGTGCACAGAAACTTGGCTGAATCGAATAGACCTTTTCTATCGCACCTTTGTATCGTTGTATGTTACTTGCCTCGCATAGTCGTGCTGTTACCGACGGTTCAAAGTCCGTCCGTGCCATGGAGAAAGGAAACTGAGGAGAGGCCCTACCCCCTCCGCGCGCTAGGAGAAAAGTGTGGAGGAAGGGACCTAGTAGGTTCTCCTTTTTTTGCTGTTTTTTTATTTATTTACTGTAGCGGCCACGCCTTTCGGGCCACAATGGCGGCTTTGTTATTGTTCTGTGCGCTCGCACGTGTTGCTCCGTATGTTTCGTACCGTGGCAAAGGCGCCGTGCGGGCAGGTTTGCGTTGGTCTCCGTATTTTGTTGCGCTGCGTTATCTGGACCGTGCTCTACCGGATGTTGCTGTGGCCAGGTGGGACAGGAGGAACTGAAGTTCGTGAAATTAACGCGCATGCAACGCTGTACGCAATGTACCGCGCCGCAACGGACGGAGGAATATCCGCGGGAAATTTTGCCCTCTTTGGCGGAATCATGCCGACGTGCTGACGATTGTTTAGTATTGCTACGGAGCGCGCGGGTCCGAGCAGCGCGGTTGCGCGCAGGGCGGCGTGGTTTCGCGAGAAATGTAAACAAGAGAGGAGAGCTGGCCCGATAGGCGGAGCAACGCCATGAGCAACGCCAACTTCCGGCTTCACTTTAGTTTCACAAAGAGTGACGTCAGGGCCTCTCCTGAGTTTCCTTCCTCCGTGGTCCGTGCAATTCTGTGTAACCATACTTTTCGTCTGGTTAGGTTATATGAGCGTAGCTTAATTTTATAGATGAGAGCCACTATGGGGCTCTTGCATTTCCCAGGAGGCGCTGCGAAAATGGTGCTAAAAAGCGCCCTCTGTCCTGAAATGGGTAGTACCGAGCTCGGTCGTCTGCTTCGCAAAGCACGTTTACAATATGGACCCGCCACTTTCGGTTTTGTTGTACCACGGCTTGCAGCAAATATTGGGCGCCGAAGATTTTTTCAGGGGTGGCACGCTGCTGCGTAAAGGAAACAAATTATGCAACCCCGAATACGTGTACGCCGTTCTAGAAATAAGCGGCGAAGTTTTAGCGCGGTGTCAATCGCAAGTGAAGCGAGTCGCGTACGAAGTTGAACTTCAGGTAACGTTTGCACGCTGCTAGATTCAGGCGCACAAACGCGAGGAAATGTTTGCTATAAATGAATTCACAGCAGCGATAAGTAGACATCATGTGTACTGAACTGCTCGAGCGCACGATCGTACGCGCCGCGACAGCAGCGGTCTTTCGACATGCCGCGAAACGGCAGGCCTCCTGCAATCTTTGTTGACTACATGCCGCTAGACAAGTAGTTATGCTGCACTGTAGTAGCGGTCATCTGTCCCTTTAGCAACTGTTAAATAACTGATGCAATGCATATGAGCTCGCAGTAACGTACGTGCGAATCGCGCTGCAGCGCGAGCTCGTGCGCTGCTCGCTTGATGTAGCTTTTAATGACAGCGCTCGAACATCGATGTGCTGCAATCCTTGCTACCTTGCTGCGCTGCCTCAACATGCTGGCTTGAGGTCAAGGATGAGCACATTTAACTCTCTATTATAACCTGTGCTGCTCGTAGTGGGGTATATATGAATTGCCACCGAATCAGCCCGACCATTTGTGCTCATTTGCACATACCTGGTGACTTCACCACTTCGCACCGGTCGAATTGTTAATTGTCGCTGTGGCCGGGTCTCGAATCGTGAATCACCAGCTATGCCTGCTGCTATGTCGGTCTGCCGTCGGGACTGTAGGTGCAAAAGACCGAATTTTAGAACGCAGATAATCAAGCAAGCTTCAAGACAGGCGAAGCAGTCAGCATGGCGCGAAGTTTCGCTTACCCAGCGCGACGAACTGCAACTATCCAGCGCGCCCGACGCTCCGCTTCGTGAGGCCTTGAAAGAAAATAGTAGAATCTGATGTTGGAATTCAGGCCTTCTTGTTCATGGCAGCCCACGACGCAGAAGTAACGACGGTGACGCTTTTTCGAGGCTGAGCTAGGTCTCTCCGGATCGGCGTCGCCGATTCCTTCAGCTTCCAGCATTACGTCTCACGGAGAGTCCGTTTTCGTTAAACTATTGGCAGCGAGGAGTTACGGAGTCGCCATCTATCGGAAGCGCCTCGCTGGCGTAGTATGAGGGATCACGCGGCGCGCTCCTCATAGGTTTTGCTGTCAGCGCTCACTGAAAACACCACGCGCGAGCTCTCCCGGACATTTCTGTGAGTACTTTCGAAACGAGAGAAGTTTTTTACTGTCTAAATAATAATCTTGGGCAAACTGAAAGCACCGAATCGTTTACAGACGCTATCTCTTTACCGAATACGTACAGTGTTGTGCCATTACCACAAGCCCGGATTCCGAATGTGCAAGATGCAGAATTTATCCTGCGAGCGCCCTTTGGACAAACCCGGGGCTGCGCCGAAAGGCACAGCGCCCTAATTCTCCCTTGACAAGTCAAGATGCTGAGCCGTCAGGCAGTGGTGTCCTCCGGAGAAGCATCGGCGGGCAACATGTTCAAACGTGTCGCCTAGGGCCAGACAGCCCGGCGCCGTACCTCCCGTTGCCTGGAGGTCACCGCGCCCGCCAACTTTGAACGGGCTGGCCAGCGCGGTCGCTGGTTGTACCTCTCGGACGACCGTCGAGTGCTGGCTTTGTATTGGGCCGTTTGAGTGACAATGGTGCTCGGGGATTATAAAGCCGCGACGCGGCCGCCTGAAAAAACCGGATCCACCGACCCACCGGGAGCAGAGTGCCGCTCTCGACTGGAGTGAGATGTGTCACGCGTTTTCGCCGGACGTCGCCGTGCGGGAACAGTCGCGTTTGCTGTGAGCTCTCGGCCCCAGTGCCGATCCCTTCATGTCCTGTATAATGACCTGTATATAGTGTATAAAGTCCCTTTTGTTATTCTCACCGACGCCTGACTCGGAGTCTTCGCTACCAACGCTCTGTCACGAAACGGGTGACGAGCGCTTCGGGACCACCTCAAAGTCGTAATAGTGGTGGCACCGGTGCAAAGTCGTAACAACAGTGAACGCCACTGCGCGCGGTCGCCGCAATGGAGTCTCCCGAACCGGCTTCTTGCGTGAAAGGTAGCCAAACGCTGAGAGTAAACTAAGTGAAATATGTTGTTAGAGTGGGCTGTCTGTAAAACCAAATGGGGCATAACAGAATGAAGCCTCAATGCAGCGATCGCACGGGTTCGCAGCGACCGACTGCGCGTCTGCATGCATGTCCGCGCACAATGTTTTGCTTTCGCTGTGAGCGCGTTTTCGCACCGTGCCATGAGCTTTAGGCCGCAGAATATGAGCATTTGACAGTATACAAGCAACCATTGTTGCGTGGGCACTATCAGAGCTGTTCAAAATAATTTCATTGTAGAGACTTCGACGCCTACGGGGACTGTGATGTGCCGTCGCGACGATGCAATCTTTTTTTTTCTTCTAAATTCTTGGACGTTTCCATATTATTTCTCGAGTTGCTTCGCACTGTATGTTTATCGGTGTTCTCAGCGTGCGATTCCCGCTGCTTCTTTTTTGTAATCCAGTGCATTAATTCATAACACGTACAAACATGACCATATGCCACGCCTTTCTTTAATGTGTGTTTTACCGCTCCTTTTCCATTCCAGTGAACTTGCCAGTATCTATAGCATCGACATGTTCATAGACCAAACCGTCATGACATTAGTCGGGCAGCGGACTCGGGTGAGAGTCTCACGCAGACCCGGCGCCGTAGCAGAAATCTTCCTCGCGTCTGTGCTTGCTGCATACCCGAGTTGTAGCCGATGACTGTTTGCCGGTTTTATGTTTCGCGAGCCAAGCTTCACGCAGCTTCTTGTCCTGCGGCGACGCGTGAATAAGGCTGACACCTGGCTCCGTTGCGTACGTCCGGCACTGCGGCACCGAGCAGTAGCCTGCCATGTTGCGCGCCTTCAAAGGCAGCCACTACCTATTCTAGTGCTTTCAAGCGTTGTAAAGGAGACACTCGAAGCGGGAAAATCTCGCCACTAAATGAGGACCGCAGCGTACGAGGGAATTTCAACTCTCGTTTTCAACTCGCTTCGGCGCTCTCGAAGCAGCCGACGCGGCCGCTATGTCCACGTGATCCCTAATAACACGTCACGCCGACGGTGGCGTCAGCTTTTCCAGTGGTGGAGCTCGAGGCCAATAGACTACGGCGAGCTCGCATCCTGGTCAGCGTGGTCTGTGAGAAGTGGCGAGCTTTTTCGCACTCGCAACAGGGCAGAAAAAAAGCGCGAATCGATTCAAAACTCGGGCTAGAAACGTGCTTCGCCACGGCCAGCGCTCAATACCGGTACTACCCAGATAATGTTTCGCGCGCCGCCGCCAGGCGCCACTACTATACCTCAAACTCCAGCGCAAGACGCCCATAGGCCGGAGCGCGCGACGGTATTGGCTGTTGGGTACTGTACAGTCAGTGTCGTTAGACAAAAGAGGAAAAGGCGCGGTAATTGTTTTCGCCGCGCGTTGCTTGAAAGAGCGTGCTCGCGCATTCTGCGAGCTGAGCTTCTGTGCGAGCCCGTTTCGGCCATTGCTCTTGCAGGCGGCCCTCGCACTGGTGGGGAGCGTTGCTTTTTTCCAGCGCAAGTATCGCTAAGTCATCGCACTAACCGCGTTTACGACGAACAGTCGTCGCATCCAGTAGTCGTGAGGCTTGCTATATCGGGGCCGAATCTGGGCACGAGATCTGTATCGAAATTTGTCGCGAACGAGAGCGGTAACAAAAGAGGAGGCAGTCGCCGGCAGCATTGCACTGCGTGAACCCGCATGCGACTCGAAGGTCGGCTCCTTAATGAGCCGCCGGTTCTCCCTCTTTGTCTGCCCCCGACAGCCTCCTCCTCGCGTGCTCTTTCTTATTCGTAGGAGGGTCATCCGTCATCAACTACGTGCGCCACCCAGGAGCGCACATTTTATGTGGCCGCGTGTCGACACCGTTTGTGTGTCCGGCGCGCCCTGCTCTCTGGACACAACGACCAAGCGCGGTTCTCGGCGCCGTCTACTTTGTGCCTCTCTCTCGAGCAGACGGCGGTGATGAATGCTAGATTGTTTCATACAACAATGGTCTGGGCTGGGCGTCGCGCTTTAGCTGCGCCTTTTTTAGACGGCGCACTCACGAGAAAAGCTAGTGGTCGTGGGCATCCCTGCTTCGTTTCGGTATCGGGCGCGTATTGATGAAATGGAATGCCTGTGCACTCGAGACACGCAAAGTTATAGCAAGTAAAACGTTGCTGTATTATCTTGATATCTGATTATTGTGCAATTATGTTGTGTACATTTTTTCCCGCTTTGTATGGCTGGCTGTCAGCATTTTTCATAGCTCCAGGACATCCCTAGCTGTTTGCTCGCATTCCCCCTCCTCTCTCTCTTCCTTAATCTTTTTCTTATGCCAATTCTGATTTCTGTTTGCAGTGTGCAAGGAATGGTTGGTGCGAGAGGATGGCGTCCTGGCCTACCGGCTGCAGTCGCAAGAGAGTATGTCGCGGCCTTGACCTCTTCCTCTGCTTGTCTTGACGAACAAGCGTGTTACTGTTTTCTGCTTCCCTTACATGTGATTGAAAAAAGGAGTAAACAGTGTTAAATTGTGCAGGTTTTGAATACAAGATCACGATCATCGCGGCTGAGTCGCCCACATCAAGATATTAGAGATTTTAGGTTAGGCGACGCAAGCCGTGCCCGAGCGTTGGAGGATGCAAGCCACCGGGCGTACAGATTAAAGCGAGCACAAAAGAGCGCGAGAGGCCTGCAATGGACTTCCGTCCTCCAACTCTCTAATGGCCAGGAGCACAACGTATTTGTCGGCCGCGCTCCTCTCTTCTTGGTAGTCATGTGTTTGCGCCTTGTCGGCGGAAAGCAGTAATAGGGAAAACGAGTCTGAGTGCCCGTAACATCTGGCAAAGTGCACACGTTAAATCGCCCTCATGGCCGATCCAAGAAGGATACGGCATAGAAGAAGGCTAAGAACTGGAGATTTGCAAAGAATTCAAGGTTGTGTGGTGGCGTCGGCGTTATTGCCATTATTGCTTTTTCTTTCCCTCGGAAAGAAAAAGCGCTTTAAAGATTCCCAGGTGGCCAAAATTAATTCGGAGCCCCCACTTCGGCTTGTCTCATAATCATATCGTGGTTTTGACCCGGAAAATCCCAGAACATATATTTTTTCTTAGTCTCTATTGATGGTGGTGGTGGTCAGCGGCCCCAATTTTTTTCGCTGGCTATAGCAAATCTCAATGACTGTTCCGCCCATCTCCCAAAATGGAGTGTTCAGGTCACAGGAGTATGATGTCGCGATTGTGCGCACGTACGGCCAGAAACACACCGATGCCGATTGTCCCTCCCGCTATCCCATCGAAACCGCTCCAAAAGGTCTTGAGGAGGACTAGTATGGTTTCCTTTCTGCACTTGCGTCCCGCAACGTCGCTCAACAGCTGCGCAGCGATTTCGAGCTGCGAACACTGATTGAATACCTCGAAGAATGCCAGCCGCTGCACTTGTCCTCTTCGCATTGACGTTCCCTTCAAGTGGAACTTTCATCCTGCAGAAACGGTTTACTTGCTCGTTGTTCCGGCTACACTCCGTCAGGACATCTTACGTGCGTGCCACGACGAACGATCTTCCGGACACCTCGGTTTCACGCGTACTTTGGCGAGGATCAAGCAGAAGTATACTACTGATGAAAACTTGCCAAAATCGTGAAACGCAACCTCAGAAGTTTCTACGATTTTTCAGAAGTTTCTACTTCTCAAAGCAAGACACCTTTCTCCATACGTGGACTGCATTTCCCTGTACATTTCGACGGCCGTTCCCCCCGTGCTCCATAGAAAACGAATCACACTTCGTTGCTCGTACGCCGTGGACGTGTGAAGCACAACCGCCATCTTCAACAACTGACAGACGACTTGAAGGCAAAAGCCAGAGTGCCGGTGCAATAAAGGCGGACACGTGACGTACGCATCCCCCTCAATTCGCTTAGTCTAATTCGCTTAGTCATCCCTCTTAATCCCAAAGGTCGAGGGTGTGACTCCCACCTGAGGTCGTGAGTTCGAGTGCCTTAATTATCTCTTATCTTAATTAACGTAGCGGTGTACACACAATGCGGCTTGGCCATAGAGTTTTTAAATAAATACCAATAAGAAATTCTATGGGCTTGGCTGGTTCGACAACGTTAACAACGCATTGCATTTAGGTTTGTTCGATTCAGAAAAAGGTGCACGGCACCTCAAACGAAAAAGTGCAGGGGGTGCCGGGCTGCACCCACCCGCTGCAAGGTTCAAGGGTGCAGTGCACCGCGGCGGCACCTTGCATTGCACCCCGTTCAATCGAGCACGGGGGTGCAGGGTGCACTGCTGCGCCTTGGGGACTCGAGGGTCTAGGTGCAGTGCACCGTGAATAGGTGCAGAAGGTGCAGAGAAACTTGGCTGAATCGAATAGACCTTTTGTTGCACTGACTCCTCCTCGGTGCCGCGCACTGCGCCTGCCGCGCGTCGCGAGGAATGGCGGTTTGCATCCGCAAAGACGTGCGAATCTAAAAACGTTGCGTGCGACAGCACGCGCTCACTGGGCTCACTCTTAGACGGGCAGACGCCATTTCATACTTGGTTATTGACAGTTAGAATGTAGACTGACAGTTCACTATAGTTAGACCGTATTCTAGTACACTCTATATTGGCAGCGTTTCAAAATGCTTCGATTGACGGATGTAGAGATCGCAGCAGAAATCAAAGCCAAACGAAGACGCTGCCGAGGTTGATCCCACCAGCGCTGATGCCCCGCTCTCGACTTCAGCTGAGGCTGTAGCTTATTTGGCCCTTCTACGCCGCTACGGCCTATCGCTTGTGGATCTTTTAAGACTATGTTGAGGACTCCTTGTTTAAGCACGCGGCTGCCAAGAAGAAGCAGACTACACTGTTTCAGTACTTTCGGCCAAATAAATAAATACTTTGTGTGAAGCTTTAAGTGAGTATTTACTGCACCACGATGGGGCGCGATCGGGGATCGTTGTTCGGAGTGCGCGTTCGGTTGCGCCGCGCGTGATTGGCATAGACCGCGCCGACTTCGCGCGGCTGATGAAGTCGCCGCGGCCTGGGCCACGTGGCCTGGGCCAATCCGCCTCTCTCACGGCGCGACTGCGCATGCGCCCTGCCCTAGCGGATTAGTCGCGAAAAGTTTTGGAAGGGACGCGCGCGCGCGGCCGCGCGGCCAGATATCGGGGGAAAGTACCCCGAAAAAAAAAAAAAAAAGCTCTTGGACGCGCGCTGTTGCAAACGCTCGTGCCATGTACCGCGTTGAAACCCTACTGGTAGCTCGACGTCGGTGCGGTGCCGAAAACGTGCGTAAGACTGCAACTCCACTTTGAAACAACAAAGTGCCAGGGCTTCATCCGGACTGCACCGTGAACCTTCAAAACACATTTTGCTGACGCAGTCTTATTGCAGCATCAGCCCACTGTTGCTGGTGGTGGCAGCACGTGCCTGACTTCATGTACTGTTTTCAGGCGTGGTAACAATTGGTCTATACGAGACCGCCAAGACGCTGACGCCGACAATTGGCCGACTATTCAGCACTGTGTCATTGAGACCATTTGATCGTAATAGGCCGACAACGACGCAACCGACGGGTGCGAGTTGTCATATAGCGCGAAGGGCTTTCGTGTCGACAGCACCGACAAAATCAGCGTGACGACCGTGATAGCTCGACCGAACTCTACGTGATCAGCCGTCGAACCCACAGCGCGATAGCTGCAGCTCATTCACTTGTAAATATAATTATTCGCGCTCAAAATGCGTCGACGTGCCTTGGAACTTGAAATGCACGAGCTTCAGTCCTCTCAAGCCATACACATGAAGTTTGAGTCAATGTTGATCCTGTTTAGTGAAGTTTGGGTTAGGCCTGACCCCATCAAGTTCATGCACCCGCTACCGATGGAGCTGGACTTAAAAATTAAGCAGTCAGGACGAAGGAAACCGCTTTTATAGCTAGGTTGCGGCCCTATAGCGATTTGATAACTACACTTCGCTTCGCACGGCACGTACACAATAAGCGGCAAGCGGCAACACAGCGCTGTGCCAACATCTTGTACTTTGGTCGCCTTACCTGAACGCTGCCAGTCGCATTCCTGTAGATGGTGGGTCTGTGTGTGTGTTGTTATGCTGACATTTCTTAATTCCAAAGAAGCATTGTTTACCTCTGCGTCAAACAGGAAAGGAGAGACAGTGCATTCGATACAGCAGCATAAACTCGCTCAGTTGCCAACGGTGTCAGTGATGGCATCCGCCTTTTTACGAGATAACTAGATGGCATATAAGTGGGGACTTATGTCAAGCACAGTTGTCTCTAATGATACTTTATAGCATGCGCAAACTGTAAGTATGATGAAGTTAAACAAAAGCGAGAATAAGTAATAACAACCCGTAATATATATGTGTCTGGATCACAGTTGCAGTCGTTTAAGGGACTCGGCCGCTCATACAGACTCGATTGTATGTTTTGCTACGTTTTGAGATTATTTCACATCAGCGATGCGCCGTTTCTACAATAACCGAAGCTTACAGCGATTTGAAGCTGTAGAGGTAAACAAATGCACCGCTTTGGCAAATCTCACGTGGAAGGCTGCGATCGAAGGCTTCTTGAATATGCGAAATGTGTAGTGAATGTGTAAAAAAAGAATAGAAAACGCGATGTGCAATCACAGACATCAGCGACAACAAACTCGAAACAGCCGCGTCGGCAGACGGAACTCAGCGTGCCTTTATCGGCAGCGCTGTTACCACAACAGCGCACTCGGGCCTGTTCACCCACTATACTCGATGGGTGAATGACATGCTGCCCCGGAGAAACCATTAATAATTAATCGCGATCCACGAACCGCACAACCAACGCACACTCAACAAGGGTGCAGGTACACAAATCAACCGGCGAAATCCCCGACACCCTTCCAAAACCTTTCCAGCGGCGTGCGTCAGAGGGCAGCAAAGGAACATGAAAGAGGCGGATTGCACGTCGTGCAACCAAACACGCGCTCCGAACAGCGATTGTATCTCACGAGAGGTTCATTTGAGGAATTGCCAGCTGTTTGTGTACAGGCGCGAGTAAGAGCGGGCGTGAGAGAGAAAGTCTGGGGGCTTTTGCTCCTTGAATATATGACTCTGCCTAGGCACTATGTGGGTGGTTTCTTAGTGCGTGTTGTATGTGCTTGTCCCTAGGCGAGCTGGCATTGTGGAGTGGGATCGAGTTTGTTTACGCTCAGACGCTGGCTGCTGGCGCGGTAAAGTAGGCGAAGCAGCGGGCACTGACGCCCGATTTATTGACTGCTGGGCCTCTACTACGACTACTGCGCCCCGGAAAAATCAGTGATGTTTTTCTGAAGCTAGAGCATCGTGAGTAGCAAGAAAGGTTTAATCTGGCATAACTGACTCAGCACCAGTGCCACAGGCGCGAGAAAGTCTGTCCGATGTTGTACCTTCAGAGGCAAAGTTCTGTCTGATGTTGCAGAAGTCGCGGGGCGCTTTAGTGCTGAACTTAGCGTCACAAGTTGGTGGCTGGACGTAAATATATTTATTCAATCGTGTTATTTACTAATTGTAACGATGTGTCATTATTTCGCATTATTGGCGGTGCCTCCAGGACACCAAAGCGGCAACGGGGACACCAAAGCTAGAGCCCAGACTGGTCTGTGAGTTGGGGCTCGCCGAGGCCTGCGCGTGCCAGGATGTATAAGATCGGCTGTCTGCTATCGCAGACAGCCCATCTTTTATGCAAAGACACCCTGGCATGCTTCGACCTCCGCGGCCCCAACCCATGGGCCGCACTGCTTCTAGCTTTGACCCCCTGCTACTCCTTGGGTACCCTGGAGATCCTGCGCCGCCTGCTTTATTATAACCTCATGTGTTCTCGTGAGGCCTCCATTTGCCGGTTACATGTGCCCTCCTGAAGCAGGGCTTGTAAAAAATGCAATCTATTGTTGCGACGAAAAAAGCAACCCGCGTCTTATACAACACCAGTCAGAACCTTGCCCTTTCAGACACAGTGGTCACCAAATGGGGCGTCCGTGCTCACTGCCTCACCACGCAGGCAACCAGCATCGAAGCGGAAGCAAACTCGACCCCACTCCGCAATGCCGGCATCTCTAGGGGACAAACGCACACAACACGCGCTAAGAAACCGCCTCCGTATTGCCTAGGCAGAATCATATATTCAAAGAGCAGAAGCCCCTAGCTTTTCTCTCTCCCACCCGCTCTTACTTGCGCCTGCGCTCACAGGCTGGCCATCCCTCAAATGAATGTCTCATAGAGATCCCCTATCGTACCCTTGGTTCATTGATTGATTTGCAGAAGTTTTTTACACGTTTTTACGTGATTTTATATATTGAATTCTGGCTATATTGAACTATTTCGCGATCACTGCGCTGTTTGATATATCGAGGTTCGATTGTAGTTTGCAAGGAATGTCACAACCGTCGTCTGTCTTGACTGTCCACCATGTTGGCTTGTATGCCGCTCCGCTGTGTGTTCACTATTGGCATAGTCGCCACTCGTTTATGGTCCTAGAAACTGTGCAGTGACAAAAGTTAGAATCACAGAATTTTACCCTTCGTGCGTGCACAACGCGCTTGGGGGGCCAAAGTGGGCTTGCTATTGACACTTTTCGCGGAGCAGTTTGTTCTATAGAGAAACGAGGTGGTGCTTTTCGGCGGCATCCCGCACATTGCCTCAGCGAGAGTGCACGAATACAATACCATTACCGCTTCCACCTTGCTTCTGTGCGATCAGCTGTCGGAAATGCAACAGTTTTCGCTAACACCTTGTGCTCGAATCATGCCGGATTGAATCATGTGGATTAAAGGCGTATGCAGTAGTTGACTGCAAAAATATTGACTGGTATATTAAGGAATGGAATGAATCTGTGTGGCCATATTCGTGGACCCTTGCTACAACTGTCTGTAGGTGTCTTTACGGCACTTTGAGAGGTACAGCTTTCTTTGAGGATACAGAAATTTGCTCATCCACCAATGTTGTATCGCAAACCTTCAAAGAAAGTGTTTCAGCCCCGGAACATCGGCAAGAATGAGTACCGCTCGTTAAACAATAACAAAGGTAGTAGTGCCCCTTCCTATCGTAGTACGTTTCATGCACAGTATCTACACAGATCTACCCCAACTGGTACAAAATCTTACGCCCACTTTGTCACCAATGTGTCAGTAAGTGGATGGGTACACACTTGACTATATGCACACCATATATGCACGATAAATGACGGACTATACCAATAGCGCATAAATGGTCGAAGCTGAATGTTTCGTGACGGTCCACAAGAGTAAGCCAGTTACTAGTAATAATACATCTTTGCTACAAGGCATTATAATGTACAAAATGGCTACGTTTCAAGCCTTGTGCATAACAAGAACAAATCTATTGAAACTGAGCACACCCACAAATGACTAGGCAGAAATAATCAGATAGTGACCACACCAAGGAAATTTAGCGAGTCACAAGTGCGACAAGCCGCTGCTTCAAAATATTTGCCAAACACAGAACTAAGAGCAAAACACACTAATCCTGAGTCAATTCATGAGCGGAAAGTATGGATAGCTTGGAATACATATTTAGCCCTGCTTTTAGAACAAGCACCATATATGCTACTCGCGCCATTTGGACATAGCTTAGTCAGCTTCCAAAGCGATTTTGCATGTTCTCTGAAGCTGTGGCCAAAGCTTCATGTCGCCCACCCAGTCACCGTCTACAATATCTTCCTAAACAGAGGTTTGCTAAGCCGCACTGGCGTCATACGCACCCATTGTAAATGTGGAGGCAATGGAGAAAGTTGAGGCATGCAATGGACACGTCACCATGTAATCAAACATGGCAGCGCCCATGGATTCGCCGCGAAAAGGGTCGATAAAGACAAGGTGGGAATGTGTGATTGCCATCGATCGGTGTCGGTGCGGATGTGACTTCAGACCCCCAGATGCTGATATCCACGACGTACGTGGATATCATTATAATCTATCTGTATAATTATAATCTGTCTGTGAGCAACGTCGCTATGCAACAAATTAAGGTCTACAAATCGCTCTAGGCTCGCAATTATTTTCAATGAAGAACAGATCAGTGAAGCGCCTGGCTATCTTATTACCGTCTTCAGCGAAATCAGTAAAAGCTATAATTATAGTTCCTTCGCATGCGGCAGTGAAAATTTTCTTGCCTCATTACTTTTCGAGTTGCTCCATTCACAGATGGATCTATATGTTTGTCACACAGGTTCAACCGTGCGTGCACATTTTCATTCTTTTACTGAGGCTTTTTGGCTCACGAAAAGGGACGCGAGACAGTGGCAAGACGCAGACACAGCACTAACTTCCAACAATTGTTTTATTCCACGAAGCGGTACACATAGATAGCTAGATTGGAGAGCGCTTGTGTCAGCGCGCCTTCAATCGATCTTTCAACAAAAAAAATTCGATTTTTTAAACGTGACACAGAGGGTGCCCTGATGGAGATGACATTTAAATCTTGCAATTACAAAAAAAAATTTTTTTTTTTGGCTATGCATGGTCGTTTTTTCATCTTCGATATTGCCACATGGTGTGGCACAGCAAGGGGACTGAAGAGGAAGAGAACGAGGTTCGTCTCGGCATCGCGCGTCAACGGTTAGGTTTCGTGAAGTACAAACGCCTGCATCCCCATTCAGCGTGTATACTTCGGCAGGGTATACGCGACAATTTGGTGGAGCTTGCTGGGTACACCCAACTTATGCAGGAGACCCCACTGGGCAGCAAGAACCTCGCACAATTGGAGTTGACTCCAGTTCACCGCACAAGCCGGCGAATACGAGGCCTTGCCCCAGAATTTGGAAACCTCCAGGATAAAGTGATGACTACAACCACTGCGACTTCTACGGAAAGGATGACACCGACTTACCTAACGCTGCTGAACCCCCAAGTGCCGACGGCTTTCCATGGCGACATATTTGAAGACATGGAAGACTGGCTGGCGGAGTTCGAGCGCGTGGCTGCGTTTAACGAGTGGGACAACAACGCCAAACTCAGAAACGTCTACTTCAGCCTCCAAGATGGTGCTCGCACGTGGTTTGTGCACCGCGAAAGTGCCCTGTCATCATGGCCTGAATTCCAGCGCAAGCTACTGGAGACTTACTCCAGCCCCGATTGCCGGGAAAAAGAGGAGCAAGCCCTTCAGTCACGCGTCCAAAAGCCCAACGAGAGCGTCACGATGTACGTGGAGGACATGACGCGTCTCTTTCAGCGTGCCGATCCGAGCATGTTTGAAGAGAAGAAGGTGCGTCATCTGATGAGAGGCGTAAAGGAACAGCTCTTTGGTGGTCTTGTTCGGAATACGCCCAAGACTGTCGCGGAGTTCCTCACCGAAGCCACCGCAATGGAGAAGACGCTGCAGCAACAGTCGAACATGTACAACCGACAAGTAAATTCCGCCTGCACTCCGGATACGCCGGTAGGCTTCGGGTGCGACGTCGCCTTGCTTTGCGAACTGATTCGCTCAGTGGTTCGCGACGAGCTGCAGAAGCACCACGGTACGTCGCCACCGCCAGTCAGCTCCCTCACCAGCGTCGTACGCAACGAAGTACAGCAGGCACTGCAGGCATCTCTTTCCAGCAGTGAAGCACCACCTCTGCCAAGTGAGTCCCGGCGGAAGACTTACGCAGAAACATTACTGAGCCCCACCAAAGCTTTCGCACCTACTTATGTTGCGTCGCCAGTCGCGTTGCAATTGGTGCAAGCCGCTCCGACAACTCCGCTCCAGTACTTCAACGACCGCCGAACGCCCGTGAGGAAATCAGAGGTTTGGCGAGTACCCGACCGACGACCGCTGTGCCACCACTGCGGCGAAGCTGGTCATGTGTATCGGGAGTGCCCCTATCGATGACTCGGCCTGCGGGGTTTTTCCATCGATTCGCCTCGACCTAGGTTTGGCCAGAGGCCTCCCGACATCGCAAAATTCATCGAGCAGCAGCGCAGTCCGGGCACATCGCAGCGGCAGTCGTGCTCACCATCACCGCGGCGATATTTCCCTGCTCGTGATACCACCTCGAGGACGACGCAAGGGAGATCACCAAGTCCACGCCGGGAAAACTGATGTCAGCGACCTTCCGAGGCGGGGCCGCTGATACTCGACGCGCTAAAGACCTCGTATCGTGCCGACCACAGAACAACGAAAACACGACGACGCCAAAACCAGTTCCCGCCAACAAGATTTTACTGGACATACCTGTGTTGATCGACGGCAGAAAAATGAGTGCACTTGTAGATACCGGCGCCGATTACTCCATTCTTAGTGGCAAACTGGCGAGGGTTCTGAAAAAAGTTATGTTGCCCTGGAACGGGGCACCAGTTTGCACTGCAGGTGGCCACGTCGTCACACCACTTGGCTTATGCACGGCGAGAGTAGAAATTCGCGCTGCTGCTTTTCTCGCCACTTGTCTGGTTCTACGTGAGTGTTCCCGTGATTTAATCCTTGGGATGGACTTTCTCCGGGAATATGGTGCCATTATTGACCTCCGCGAGCGCTGCATCACTTGCATCACTTTCTCGACGCAAAGGGCAACAACACAGACCGACGCCGTTGGACACAGATCCGCACTTCGCGTTTCGGACGACAGCATCACGATACCGCTGCGTGTAAGTGTTATGGTTCCGGTCAAGTCCGACGAGCTACAAGACGGTGAAGCCATTGTAGAAGGCAACATTTCTATGTTGCTGACCCAAGGTATTTGTGTAGCGCGAAGCCTTGTGGAACTTCGTGATAGCCAGACAGTGGTCCTCGTTACCAACTTTACCTTTGAGCATCGGCACATTTTTCGTGGCACTGCTGTCGCCTACGCCGAACCATCAACGGACATCGTCGAGTGCTTTGCTTCTGAAGTGGACACAGACGACGGTTCACTCAGAGACATCGATGTAGACTCCGAGCTTATGGACGACCAAAAGAGCGCACTGCAGGAACTTCTGAACGAATTCTGCGCGTGCTTCGCTCGGTCTACTAAGGTGGGCCAAACGCCGATCACGAAGCACCGAATAACGACATCCGCCGACGCACGCCCCATCAAACAACAACCTTATCGTGTCTCGCCAAAAGAACGTGAGGCAATTCAAGCCCAAGTCAAGGAGATGCTAGATGATGGTGTCATTCAGCCTTCGCACAGTCCCCGGTCGTCCCCGGTCGTTCTGGTCAAGAAAAAAGACGGAATGCTTCGTTTCTGTGTTGATTATCGACGCCTCAACGATGTCACCAAGAAGGACGTGTACCCACTACCACGTATCGATGACTCTTTAGACAGGTTGCGGCGAGCTAAGTATTTTTCATCTCTCGATCTAAAGAGCGGTTACTGGCAAATTGAGGTAGATGAACGAGACCGCGAAGAAACTGCTTTCGTCACTCCAGATGACCTTTACGAATTCAGGGTACTTTTTTTCGGGCTCTGTTCGGCACCAGCAACCTTCCAGCGAATGATGGACACCATTCTCGCTGGTCTGAAGTGGCATGCCTGCCTCGTCTACCTCGACGACGTGGTTGTTTTTTCGGCGACATTTGACGACCACCTGAAACGACTGCGGCAAGTTCTCGAAGCCATCCGATCGGCTAACCTCACCCTTAAGCCTCAGAAGTGTCACTTCGGCTACAAGGAGCTTATGTTTCTGGGACATGTGGTCAGCGCGGAAGGTGTTAGCCCCGATCCCACGAAAACTGCCGCTGTAGCCACGTTTCCAACACCGACCGACAAGAAAGGTGTCCGGCGCTTCCTGGGCCTTTGCACATACTACCGGCGTTTCATCGAAAATTTTTCGAAGATGGCGGAGCCACTGACTTGACTCACGAGAGACGATGTATCGTTCGTCTGGGCCTCAGAGCAAGAGACTGCTTTCACTGAGCTTCGACAGCGTCTGGTGTCAGCACCAGTTCTGGCCCACTTTGATGAGGAGGCGGACACGGAAGTTCATACAGACGCCAGTAACGTCGGTCTTGGTGTGGTGCTTGTACAACGGCAGGAAGGTATTGAAAGAGTGATTGCCTACGCAAGTCACACACTATCGCGTCCAGAGACCAACTACACCACTACGGAGAAAGAGTGTCTTGCCGTCGTATGGGCGCTGGCCAAATTTCGACCTTACCTCTACGGCCGCCCATTCAAAGTTGTAACCGATCATCACTCATTATGTTGGCTTGCAAATTTGCGGGACCCTTCTGTACGACTGGCACGGTGGAGTCTACGTTTGCAGGAGTACGACGTGACCATCGTGTACAAGTCGGGTCGCATACACGAAGACGCTGACGCACTCTCGTGTGCCCCTATCGACACTACCGACCAAGACATTGAGGACGACGGCGTTTTCCTTGGGGCCGTAAGCGTTACTGATTTGTCCACACGGCAGCGAACAGATGACTCACTACGACCTATATTCGAACATATGGAAGGACGAAACCCATCAATACCCCGGCACATAGCTCGAGGATTGTCGTCTTTTTGTTTACGACATGGCGTCTTCTATAAGAAGAACTCCGCTGCCACCAACAAGACATACCTTTTGGTCGTTCCAGCAGACCTCCGTGCTGAAGTTTTATTAGCCTGTCATGACGAGCCTCCGTCTGGCCATTTGGGTTTTATGCGAACGCTTGTAGAATGCGCAAATCCTACCACTGGCCGAAACTTGCCGAGTGTGTTAAGCGGTACGTCCAAGCCTGCCGTGAATTCCAGCGCCGAAAGTCGCCAGCTGTGATGCCTGCGGGACGGCTGAATCCGATTGACCCACCTGGCAAACCTTTCGACCAGGTTGGCATCTTCTGGCAACAGGTGGATAGTCGTCGCCACAGACTATTTAACGTGGTATGCTGAGACAAAGGCGTTGTCTCGAGGCACAGCTACCGAGGTTGCCCAGTTTTTCATACAGTGCATCGTCCTACGACATGGCGCCCCATCGCACGTCATCACAGACCGAGGCAAAGCCTTTACAGCGCAGCTCATTGAAGACGTTTTTAAACTCAGCTGCATAACCCATCGAAGGACAACTGCCTATCATCCCCAGACAAATGGCTTGACCGAACGACTGAACAAAACGATGACTGACATGCTGTCTATGTACGTGGACGTACAGCACAAGACGTGGGACGAGATACTCCCATACGTAACATTTGCCTATAATACTGCTATGCAAGAAACAACACGCTTCACGCCGTTTTACCTCGTTTACGGCCGTGAAGTGCAGACTATGTTAGAAGCAATGCTGCCATGCGACAACATCGATCACCTCGATCTCGCCCAAGATGCCGAACTCTTCGTGCAGCACGCGGAAGAAGCCCGTCAGCTTGCCCGAGTGCACATAAAGAAACAACAGAGCATCGATGCACAACGTTACAATCTCCGCCATCGACAAGTCGAGTTCCAACCTGGCGATCAAGTTTTGGTCTGGACTCCCGTGTGCCGAAAAGGACTATCCGAGAAGCTTTTGAGTCGCTACTTCGGACCTTACAAAATGTTGAAGCAAATTAGTGACGTGAATTACGAAGTCCTTCCTGACGGAAGTCAGCCTCCCCGACGTCACCAACCGCAATCTGAAATTGTGCATGTTGTGCGGTTGAAACCGTACCATAGCCCCTAAAATTCGACGTTTTCAGCCGCTTAGGTTAGTTTTTGTTGTTGCTCGTCAATCAGTGCCTTGTGACTACATCGCACACCACAGTGATTGTGACTATGGCCTATGTGTTCGTCCTAGGCCATCTCGGCGCTCTCACGTCAAGCCTATGTATGTTTTCATTCTGTTATTATTTTTTTTTTTGTAGAGGGGGTAGTGCCACATGGTGTGGCACAGCAAGGGGACTGAAGAGGAAGAGAACGAGGTTCGTCTCGGCATCGCGCGTCAACGGTTAGGTTTCGTGAAGTACAAACACCTGCATCCCCATTCAGCGTGTATACTTCGGCAGGGTATACGCGACATCTTAACTTTCCATTACACATGTCTTGTTGCTGTCTCATTTGATTAAAAATCAGTACATATGCGCGTGCGTACGGTGGTATCTGTTACCTATATATATGTGTACCGCTTTGTGGAATAAAACAATTATTGGAAGTTAGTGCTGTGTCCGCGTCTTGCCACTGTCTCGTATCCCTTTTCGTGTGCTAAAAAACCTCAGTTATGGAATACCAACACGCCCTAACCTATGCTCTTTCATTCTTTTGTGTGTGTGAAACACAAGTCAGGTGTTCACCGCTTTCTGTGAGTTTGGGTTTTCTAGTTGGCAGGTGCTCTCAGTCCGTACAGTGAATATTTTATTTCATTGCCCACAAGCAGTCCCAAAAATTTAGGCATATGGAAATCTGTGCGTAAACCGGCCTCTGTTTGGGCATATCTGCGGTGGCTACATGTAAGCCAATTGATTCGAATGAGCTTCGGTTTAACATCTGGTGTCATTACACAAGCAGAAAATTGCCACATTGGTTTTGATTCGTCGTCAAGGGCAGTGCAAAGGAGAAAGAAAGCGAGACGTTTAGAAACACTGCTCTCGCTCAGTGCCGCTCGCGCTGTGTTCATCGTCTCACTTTTTTCTTTTCTTTCTTTCATCACTTGCGCTGCATGCCTCCAACCGTGAATCCATTGCTTAAATCAGAAAATGAGTCATTTGCACCTTGGAAATGATTCTGATTTATCCTAATTTTCAGGTCTAGCCACAAGCACTTACTTTATTCTGACAGCACTGTTCGTTTGTGCTGCCCTTTTAACACTTTTGGCAAACGGTGCAGACCTAGTTCTGCGTAGTTTGCTTTCTTGGCAGTGTTACTTTTTGGGTGACAACCCGAAATTACGCTAATCGGCGTGATCACGACGCGGGGACGAAGCTCAGCTCAACAACAACACAGCAGCGCAAGCAGCTGGGTACGCCGCAGGTACCCGACAATGGCAGACACGCTCGCGGAGTAGGTCGCAAGTGAAGCAAGTGCTAACTATGGTTCACATTGTCAGGATGGAGCCCTATAACTCGCATTAGGGCCGCATGCTATCAAGCCCATTTGTTTCTATCGTGTTTTTTTTCCCTGATTTGTGCGTCGGTGCAACTTTTGTGGTTCAGCTAGTCACTATTCTTTTGTGCGTGGTCATCGATACGAGGCCTCTTTTTGCAGAGGTGGGCGAATATGCAAAGATAGTGGTCCTGTTCTCTCGATATCTCCTGTGTTAGCATTCATAACTGCTGCTAAGTTCAGGAGACGTGCAGTTATGCAAGATTCTTGGAACTCATCATATACAAATTGAACTGATTACTCACACCTCATATTCTCTTCGAGCAGACATTTCTGCCGTACTTGAAGAATTGCTACATTACATTGCGCTGTTGAGTACCTCTGCATATATTTTGTCTGGTGCCCTCCCCCTTATGTGCCCATTTTGTGGTGATAATAAGGCGATAGATCATTTCTTTATCATGCCGTCATTTCTCATCAACTGGGGAAAATATTTTCAAAGGACCATTTGACTGTATTAGATTAAACCTTGCCATTATTCCTGATATTCTTTCTTTAGGAGCTTCCTTTCTAGAAGATTGTCATGGGGATGTCTGCGCAGCAGTTGAGATTAAGTTTCTATCGAGTCAGGATGATTTCCTTGCAAAGTTCCTAAAACTTTGTTATTTAGATGTTCTTTTGATCTTGTAAAAATTTCTCATTAGTTTTTGTTTTTAATTAGTGCTTCTTTTTAGATTTGACTCTAAACTCATCCGATTCTTAATAACCAATCCTCCATAGTGGGTATGAGCCATGCATAGAGGCTTTCGTTCCAGGCTGACTGCTTTGCTGTAGTGTGTACTCTCTGCTTTGCAGTCAATCAGCGGTACAACCTGAACCGGACAAACAACCAGCTCCTGCGTGCTGATCTCCCCGTGGCAAAGACAGTGCAACGCACTGAGGAGGAAGAGGCTGACTTCATCCGCCGCACCTACGAAGAGATGCTGAAGCAGCAGTGAGTCTTTGTCTGTTTTTGTGGCGTGGCTAACAAAGCTGGTGCCCGTCGTCTTGGTCAGCAACAATTTTATCCCCAATTTCGCTCAAAATTTGCTCTAGTGGAATCTTGTTAATTTGAACCTACTTAATTCAGACTTCCAGTACATTCATAATGATGTCATGGTCCTGTCTTAATCAGCTGTTTGTAAAAACACCAGGTAACTCCAACTCGTGAGTGTTAGTGTTGGTCAGTCTGAACAGACGGCCCCCACAACACTTCCGATAGCAGTGTACCAGTTACTCACGTAGTGGTAGGACCCAGTGCCACAGTGGCTGCTGTTGCATGCAAAGGCTGCTAGCGCGGAAATACAGTCACTGAACCATTTTTCGCACGCCTGATTTTTCGATAACTGCGGCTCTTTTCTCTTCTTTTGGAATATGTCCACTCACTTGTGGCATGTGCAATATATCAGCACAATTTATGTATTACTGTATGTGTTTTAGCCTGAAAGACTCCATAGTTTCGTGTGTTACTCTGGCATTTTGAAATGTTTATGTATTTATATTCCTCCTTCCTTCCATTCCAAGTATACTATAGCAATGGTATGCTACTAGGCGGATAACTTAGTTGGCTTAATACCTGTATCATGAAAAGTAATTGTTAAATTTATCATTTCTTTTGATGAATGTGACATTCTTTTTAAACACATGTTTTCTGGCATGTTACTGTGTCGCATGCTCTGAAACTGTCTGTGAGCCAGTTTTGCCAATAAAAATGCAGAATTTATCTGCACAATTGCTTTCAATCTGTAAAGCTTGAAAACCTGTGTCTCCAACTCTATTTTGAAATGTTTCTGCACATTTCTAGTTTGAATGGTTTCAGTCTGCTGTGCTATGTCCTTACTCACGCAGCAAGCAGTACTCATTGGTTATGTGCTCTGTCGTCACATTTTTCTGCTCTAGGGAAGAGCATGATGCCAAGGTTGCCCTGGAGTTGCAACAGCAACTGCAGAGGGAGGCAGCCTTGCATGCAGCTGCACAGGAGGAAGACCAGGTGAGACTGCTTTTGCATGTCTCTCCTAACATTTAGCTTAATACCCCTGCCACATGGGAACCTTAAAGCTTTCCAGATCAAGTGCTGCTACATGTGACTTTCAAGCACGTTTACTCTAAACCTGGTACACTATCATGTCTTGTGCATGGACTGCGCTTAAAGGGACACTAAAGGCAAATACTAAGTCAAGCTAAAGTGATAGATTAGTGCTCGAGATTCTCTAAGGCATCAATAGTGTCGCGAACAGAGCCTTAATAAAGGAGAAACAGAGGGAAATGCAGGACATGATTAGAGAATCCCCCGGGACATTCAAACACTTGCCCGATGACAAAAGCACTCCTCAGTGAAATTATATCACTAGCACTCGGCTACTAGTTGTAAAAAACATACTTCTATTGTGTTATAAGATGAAATGAAATGCTACTCGTCCAGTTCTATCTCATTTTTAGAAAAAAGAACTCATGGAAATTACTCTTGCCAACGATGCGGACAGTCAAAAGGTTTCGTTTTCGCTTGACTTTGCGTCACCCACGCTTTAGCGTTTCAGTTGTTTCGTTATGGCGTACTGCTGCGCTGGTTTTACTGGCTCGTGAAACTCGCGGAAACTGCAAGCAGCAGAGAATTCAACTTCTATGTGATGCTGCGGGATGCCGGAAGGATCTACGCCATTTGGCCAAGAAGCAGCTGCAGCGGTGAATCCACCGCTCTGTCCTGGCTCAGTACCGCCGTCTGTCGGGCGCCGTTTTACTCTCCGACAGCAGCAAAGGTTGGTGATGACCTATGCAACATCACTGCTCTCCCGGTTGGGTGGCGGGAGATTTGAATTTTGAAAAAGGTATTCGGACCCTTTAGATGCCATGTTCTCGTAAACTAAGTTTTTTCTTGGCACAAAACAAATATTGTGAGGTTCCTGGATTGGTATTTAAACAGTCTATGTCAACTTAGTGTCTGCCTTTAGTGTCCCTTTAAGAAACTTGATGCGCACCCATTTTAGTTAATATGAAAGGTTCCTCAGGAGTATAATAAAACTGATAATTTTATATTTAAAAAAGAAAGGAAAGAAAGGAAAAGGACTCTGCTTACTACTGGCAATATTTTGCTTGATAATTTATCAAGCAAAACGTTATATACCTGAACAGCCTATATATTGGCGCTCAACTTCTGTTTCCTTATAGCACAGTAAAAAGGATGTTATTCTTACGTGGAGAAATGTTTATGATGGAGTCCTCTACACACTTAAGGCACCAGAGTTGCAGCTAAGTCCCCTATTATGCTTATTTAGGGAGCTTATCTCTGGAGTATCAGCTGCTGACTGCTAGGTTTGTTGGTTCAGTGGCTTTTTTGGCTTCTGTAAGTGTAACTTCCGTGGCGTTTCCTGCTGGCAGGAATTTTAATTCTAGAAATGGTGAAATTGTCAAAACATTTGTAGGACGTTTAAGCTTCACTTTTCAGAGTGGAACGCAATAGCATTTGAAGATCCCTGACTACTTCTCACGCTTCCCGGCAGCTGCAGCGTATGTAAACGTAATGTTTACAGGGAAACACTGGTAGTGAATGCTGTGCACTAAGGCAGGCTTTGGGGTGCAAACACGGCCTCTTGCGTGTGCAGATTCAAGAGGTGTACACAGCCATGCCAAAAAAATTGCACAATTTTCAGGCTTTTCTCATTGTATCGTGCTTTCAATATTTAAGTCTGAGAAGATTTAACATAAAAAGCATGCTCTGTCATTGTTTTGTTTCATGATATTTGTTTGTGCACTGTCATTCTCAAAATTTCGAGGAATAAATTTGTCATGTATGAGGTATGAGCTACTGCGGTGATAGAATGGTGTGGCAATATAATGAACATGCATGCAGCACTCATGTCTATCTTTTATGAGAAGTATCATCATATCTAGCCTTATTGCTACACGACATAAGCAAATTTTTCTCCGTGTCATGACGACATGATAACGTTCAGGATGCAAGATTCAGTCTTTGGAGACCAACTTTATTATCAAATCAAAATATCTTATAAGTGTTTTCCAAGCTTCATACTCATGGAGTGTCATCCTTGCATGTGCTAGATACGTGTGGTAGAGTTTCTACAAATTAAAAAAATTTTCCTTTTGTGGTCCTTAAAGAAAGTCAGTCCTCCAATTTGTCACCTGCATTCCTTTACAAGTACTCTCTTGTTCGCTGTGCTGCAGAGACTTGCTGTGGAGTTGCAGAGGAGAGAGCTGCCGAAGAAGCTGGACAGGATAGAACGGAGACGCAGAGGTTTGTCGTTGATTATTCACGCGGGTGGTGTGACATCCCACAGCAATAGTGTGGCTGTGAGAGATGCCATAGTGGAGGTCTCCAGATTAATTTTGCTATCTCCAGTTCGCTAACACACACCAAAATCTAAATACTTCAGTGTTTTTGCACTTTGTTTCCATGGGAATGTGGCCGCCCATGGCAGCCAGGAGTCATACCCATGATCTTGCGCTCAGCAGCGGAACACCATAGCAACTAAGCCAGTGCTGCGGACAGATATTTCTTGCTTCTCGTTTTCTGTAACCATGCTGTTTTATTGTGATAACAATTATGTGGATACTCCCGGCGCATATCTAACGTCGCCGTCAACGTCAGGTTCCATTTGAGAGAAAGCATGTGAGGGTGAGCCGGCGAACATGGTTCAATTTAGCGTGCACAAGCGAGGAACGTGGCCCGTATGCCTGCCCTCTGCTGTCGCACGCAAGGAAGGGGGGGTCAGGCGAGGGAGGAGGGGCGTTCTTCTCCAGCGGGTGCTAGGGTACCTCGATGTCCTCCTCGCCCGCCACTCCAAGACAACCGCAGCGTCCACTACGGCGTTGGCCATGCGAATCAGACGCCGTAGTAGGCACCTTTGGCAGACGCCGTAGACACGTGTTGCTGGTGCTCGTGTGTCTTGAAAGCGATATGCAACATCACCAAAGTATGCGCCTACGTGGGCCTCATCTCCAAAGTGATCTGCTCTGTTTGCAGAGCGTGTATAGTGCCGGTAGCTTCGTGTGTGCTGTGCTTTCGACGTTTCATTTGCGTTGAAGTGAGAGATGCATGAAGGTCAATTCGCTTGCTGCTGCCACTATTCTTCACTCCAGAATTTCGACAGCGAGTTTCCGTGCTCATCGAGCGAGATGTGTTCATGTTTACCTGCGCGTGCGTGACACCGTGCTGGTTAATTTAGTTAAAACATGTTGACGGGCTAGAGGGTTTCAATCCATGATAGAATGAACTGAACAAAGACATAGAAAAAAGCAGACACACGGAGACACAGCTGTCCCTGTGTCTGTTTCTACATCCTCACTTAGTTATGCTTACATATTCTATCATTGTTAATTTAGTTAGTAAGCGAATGTGTACAAGCTTATACGGCCGTTAAAACTACTATCCTCACTTCATACAGCTATCTACTAATTTGCCATCGCAATCGGTGCTTCACCTTTAGGGCGGAATTGCGAATTCTTTTTTTTCTTATCTACACTGTGTACTGTGCCTTTCAAGTGAGGCAGCTTTCTTCTGGTGAAATGAAAGGGCTGTAATTTAATATGGTGCTAGTGTAGGGGCAGAGTAAAATTTGAACTAAATACAGTTAAACTTCCATATAACGAACTTCACTATAATGAAATTCTTAACCAGCGCATGCCACCGTGCTGGTCAATGTAGTTAAAACATGTTGGCAGGCTAGAGGGTTTGAATCCATGATATATGTAATATGTAAGCGTGACTGAACAAAGACGTAGAAAAAAGCAGATACACAGAGACAGTGCTGTCCCTGTGTGTCTGTTTCTTTGTCCTCGTTGAGTCACGCTTACGTATTCCATCATTGTTCATTTTGTTAGTAAGCGAATGTTTACAAGTTTATACAGCCGTTAAAACTACTATCCTTACTTCGTACAGCTATCTACTAATTTGCCATCACAATCTGTGCTTCACCTGTAGGGCGGAACTGCGAATTTTTTTTTTCTTACACTGTGTACTGTGTCTTTCAAGTGAGGCAGCTTTTTTCTGGTGAAACGAAAGGGCTGTAATTGAATATAGTGCTAGTGTAGGGGCAGAGTAAAATTTGAACTAAATACAGTTAAACTTTCATATAATGAACTTCACTATAAAGAAATTCTTGATGTAACGAAGTATTAACTTTTATAACTTCTTGTCCATAGAACACCATGTATTTTAAACCACAATATAACGGAATGTGTTTATATACAATTTCAATATAACAATATTTCACTGCTGCCGTGATGAAATACCGAGACAATAAATGGTAACTTCCGTGGACACAGATTGTCATGTGGTTGCATTACGTGTGGCTGCTTGCGCACGCCCCTCAAATCGCTAGCCGTGCGACCGAGAGCAATCACCGAAGTGGAGCAGCGTCATGTTCAGTATAAAGGCCAGGTGCAATAAGGTCATATCGTGCCCCAGCGCTGTATGCTTTAGGTGCAAGTGAAAGCGTGGGAGGGTGAGCCAAGAAGGATGGTTGCTTATCAAGCACGTGCGAGGGCAGGGAGAGGGAGAGCGGGGGGGCAGGTCGGCACCAGTGGTTGGTGCATGTCTCCTTTTCTAGTGCGGCCAAGACTGTGCATGGCTGTCAGTGCGCCGTGTTTTCGAGGTAATCTGCCGTGTGCGCAAAGACAGGTCGAGCTGAGATGGTGTGGCATCGTGCACTGTCTTCCCACGAATTTAGTGCTGGAGGCTGCATAATCTCTCAAGTTCCGGAAATGCATCGAGGCGGGAGGCAGACAAAGCATTTGCCTTTTGCTGCCGGCACTTTTCATGGTAGCATCGTCCCACTGCAGGCAATGCTATCAGCTCAGCTGCAGGGGCGGAGCGGACGGGAAAACGTGGCTTTTGTTTCGTACCGGCGATGCAAAGATATCATCAACACAGCATGAAACCGTATCTTTTGTCGCTGACTCTCAAATTCAACAAAATTTCTTTTTTCTCATTCAGATTAGCTTTTTCCGATTGCCTGATAATTTGGAAAATTTTGCGGTCCCTTCTGCATCCAAAATATCCATCGGCGGCTGTACTTATTTGCATAAAATATTGAATATCAATATAACGAAATTTAGATATAATGAATCAAATTGCCATTTACCGACTTCGTTATGTCAAAGTTTACATGTATTTCAACCATATTATAAGTGTAACAGTGCTGACCTGATGTCAAAATGTTAGCGTAATGATTTCCTGTTGAAGAACTTTCTTTCTGTTCAGCAACCTCTGCATGGTTACACTATGTGTACCATTTATTTAGGATTATTAAATACGGCTTGTGAAATTTTCTACCTTTTCTGCCAGTCCATTCACCTTTAACACGACAGATTTCACGATTGGTCTTGTTTTCTGAAATGCTTTGTAACACTACAAAAGCACAAATTTAAAGCTACTGGTGATAGATTTGTGATTTGGTACAGAAGCAACCGCTATGTGTATACTTTTTTACCTGTGAAAGTACTCCGAAATTTGTTGAGAACTTTGAACCCACGTGACAAGGCACAGAACAAGAAGTAGAGGCTAGCTTGTTCTTGCCTTCTTGACCTTTAGTTTGCTTTTCAGTTATGCTTTAACCTGTGAAATGCGTTCCCTAATGGCAGTATGATACTGTAGGAAAAGAGACAAGCAGACATTTAGGGTCACGAATCATGCAGGTTTGAAAGCTTAATTACAGTTAATCAATGCAGATATTGATAGAATGATGTGGGGCTTCTGCGCCGCAGGTAGGCATGCTCGAAGGTCAACGACATGAAAGACGAAGCGCGTTGGCTGCACGTTCTTCTTTTGGCCCGCCATTAAAGAGACAGTGTCTATTTTGCCAGCCTCCGTCTTCAAGCTACGTTGCATTTTTCTGGTGGAGGTGTGGGTACATGCTACCGCTCCCAGATCGAACCCCGTCTACAAGCCCAATACGAAGTCCGCTCGAGCTGACTCCTGTTCACGTACAGATGAGCCGTCAGCTTCAAGGACTATCACCTGAGTGCAAGCCTCTACCCAACTGTGTCAGAAGGATGAGTACATTGTTAAGAATGGCCATACGGGGTGGCAACGTGCCAGCTTTCAGCCCGCTGCACGTGTTCCAAGCCCACCAGTCGGGGCGCCCTTCCGAGAGCTGCGGTCGGCAGGCAGCCACGTGGCGCGCGATCAACTCCGGAAATTGGTACTTGGCCGAGCCACCCGGGACATAGCAGTTCTACGAAGCCCTCTGACGTCGGCACTGAAAGCTGGGCGGTACCGAGAACTGCGGATGACCGGCAGCCACGTGGTGCGCGATCAACTCAGGAAATTGGTACTTGGCCGCACCACCCGAGACGGAGCACAGTTCTACAAAGCCGTCGGTCGTCGACTCCGGAGCCTTTGTGTGTATGGGTTCGCACCTGTGTGTTTGCGTGTGTGGGGGCGTAAACGATACTGCGGAACGACTCCCCTCGGTCGTTGACTCCGGAGCCTTAGTGCGGGGCGGCGGCAAGTTTACAATGCTTGGACGAACCTTCCCGACCATTCCTGCTCCGTCCCCGCCGAACGATGACGTCGAACTATGACGTCAAGCGGAAAGCTTATAAGCAGCGTTTGCCGGCTGCTAGGGTGTGCTTGTGTCGTGCTCGTTGTCGGGAGCTGAGTGCTCTGTCGTACTAGAAATGTACTAGTGAGCTGTGTGCTCGTAAACTGTTTGCTGTATGTTAGTTTTGCGGGCTCCATATGGGAGTCGCGCTAGTCTGCCAATGTACCTCGTGTTATAAAATGTAAAGACTGCCATTAAATCCTGCTCGCCCAGTCCTGTCGTCCCAAGTTCATCTCTACGACTACGACCGCTCCAAATCTAATAACATCAGTTCCTTCTTCTTCAACAGCACCAACTAAAGTCATCCTTAACCAGCTGCGAATCCCCAAATCCTTCCGTGGGGACGCCTTCGAGGATGCTGAAGACTGGCTTTATCACTTTGAGCATGTCGCTAAATTCAACAGCTGGACTCCGGAGTGCAAGCTATGCAACACCTATTTTGCCGTCGAAGACTATGTGCGGACATAGTCTGAGAACCGTGACGCGACCCTATAAACATGGGACGAATTTCGACGGCAGCTAATCAGTTCATATGCAAGGATTGGTTGCAAGGAGCAAGTTGAGTCTGCAATTCAGGCGAGGGTACAGCGGCCTAATGAAAGCATCGCAGTGTTTGTGGAAGATATGTGCTGACTTTTCCGACGTGCAGATTTGTCCATGCCGGAAGAAAAGAAGTTAAGGAACTTAATGCACGGTATCAAACAAGAGTTATTTGGAAGCTTGGTATGCGACTCAACAAAGACCATTGCAGAGTCTCTCACGAAAGCCACATCAATGGAAAAGGCACTGCAACAGTGAACAAGGCAGTTTAACTGCGACGTGTTTACCCTATCGCGTGACCCTCTCGCTGTTCCCTTTGACAATACCAATTTGTTGCGAGAGCTCATCAGGCTTGTTGTACGAGAAGAGCTCCAAAAGCTTCAGGTGGCGCTGGCTTCGATACCACGACTTTCTCTGGCTGAAGTCGTCCGTGAGGAAAAATTAGGCAGGCTGTCCAAGTCCAAGAGTGAAGTGAGACACCACAGCACGAGGTACGGCAGTCACAGCCTTGCATGTCGTATGCGGAGGCTGTGCGAATTTCTTTGTCCCCGACTTTTCGCAGTGTGAGCATTGTCCTGGACTTTCATGGTGTGTGTCCCGTTGAACAAGCAACTGGTGACTTAGGCCTCGCAGCATGCCATTCATTGCTGAAGCACGACCACCCCGCGAGAGCGACGTCTCGCATACTGCAGACCAGAGGCCCTTGTGTTTTCATTGTGGTGAAGCCGATCACCTCTACAGCGCATGTTCTAACTGCCGAGCGATGCTCCGTGAATTTTTGCTTAATGCGTGCTGCCTGCCCATGGTGAACATCCCCTGGATCTCGAAGCCTACCTAACAGACACCAGGACCTTGTTTGCTCCATAATTCTGTGAACCCCAGTCACCATCACCCCGAAGTAGGTCACCAGCTCCCTCTTCACGCCGAGCGCAACCAGGTGTCACTCACCCAGCCCTGGCACTCGGGAAAACTGAATCCAGCGATCTGTGGCAATCAGGTCGCTGATGTTGCGAACGCAGAAGATCCTCCACTACGATGACAGCAGTATGACGAAATTTAGATGCAGAGAAAGCAGTGTAGTTCGGTGTCAGTATTTTGTGACGTACCAGTTAGCACAGAAGACCATGAAGTCATGGTGTTAATCGGCACAGGTGTGGACATACCTGTTATGAGCCAGAATCTCGCACGTATACTGAACAAAGCTTTGACACAATGGGCTGGAACTCAGATTCATACTGCAGGAGGGCACCTTATAACTCCAGTGGGCCAGTGCATGGCACGAGTCAATATTTGGGGCTTTACGTACATTGGCGACTTCGTCATTTTTCCTAAATGTTCAAAGGACCTTATATGCGCATGAATTTCCTTCAGGCGAACACTGCTATCATTTACCTGCAAGAGTCGAGAGTCAGCTTTGCTACTACGCAAGCCATAGCGAAGAGTCACGACAACGACTGTGACATCGCACTTCGCGTAGCCGACGATCACATCACGTTGCCACCCAAGAGCAGCGTGCTTACTGTTGTCCAATGCGACATGGAGGACGATGCTGAAGGCATTGCTTAGGCAAACATTCCCCTGCTTCTTGAATGCAACATTTGCATAGCCAGAGGGCTTCTTCAGATGTGAAACAAATATTCAGTCGTTTTGCTAACAAACTTTAGCAATGAGTATCGGCACTTACCGTGAGGAACTACATCACATTTCTTCGTGAGATCATTGATGTTACTCATACTGGCACATTGGAAATTGCGTCGTCTCAGCAATCTGAGTTACCCTGCCGAAAAGAATGCATTGATGTTAACGCTGCTCTGCCAGACCATCGGAAAGACCGGCTACTGAGCCTCGTGCATGAACTTTCCTACTGTTTTTCAATGCTGTCCAGAGTACGGCGCAAGTCCATCACAAAGCACTGCATTATTACAGATGAGTCGGCATGTCCTGTTCGCCAGCATCCTTAGAGAGTGTCTCCAGTGGAAAGGGAAGTGGTCAAGCAGCAGTTGAAAGAGATGCTCCAAGATGGCATCATCCAGCCATCTACAAGCCCATGGGCCTTCCTATAGTGTTAATAAGAAAGAAGGACAACATACTACGCTTTTGTGTGTATTACAGAAGGTTGAACTAGTTCACCAAACACGATGTTTATCCATTGCCATGCCTCAACGACACATTGAATTGTCTACAACATGCCAAGTTTTTTTCTTGAATCTTAAATCTGGCTGTTGGCGAATTGAAGTTGATGGACAAGATCGTGAAAAAACAGTGTTTGTGAAACGTGATGGGCTTTACGAGTTAAAAGTTCTACCCTTCGGTCTCTGTTCCGCTCTTGCCACCTTTCAGCTGATGATGTATACTGTCCTTGCTGAACGCAAATGGCAAACCTGCCTCGTATATTTGGGCAACATCGTTGTGTACTCGAGCACATTTCACGAACATCTCGCACGACTCAAGTACATCCTCACTGCGATCCGTACTACCGGCCTCACCTTCAAGCCTGAAAAATTCTATTTCGGGATTCAAGGGCTCAAATTTCTTGGCCATGTAGTTGGTCCTAAAGGCATCCAACCAGACGTCGACAAGTTAGCTGCTGTTGCCGCGTTTTCACTACCCACAGACAAGAAGGCTTTGCAATACTTCCTTGGTTTGTGTGCCTATCATAAGCACTTCGTCGAGGGATTCTCGAGAATTGTTGAGCCTCTGACATGGCTTACTTGCGACGATGTACCTTTCATTTGGGTGGACGAGCAACAGCAGTCGTTCAACAGCAGTCGTTCAACAAATTGCGCCAGTGTTTGCAAGCTGCCTTAATACTTGCTCATTTCAGTGAAGACGCTGACACAGAAATTCATACTGCCGCCAGCAGTGTGGACCTCTGCGCAGTCCTTGTGCAGTGGCAAGATGATGCGGAATGTGTCATTGCTTATGCAAGCTGAAGTCTCACCAAGGCAGAGAAAAACTACTCAACCACTAAAAAAGAATGTTTAGCAGTTGTTTGGGCAGTTAGTAAATTCCGACCCTACTTGTTCGGTAGAACATTACAAACTGTCAGCGATCACCACGCCTTGCCAACCTCAAGGATCCTTCAGGCAGACTCGCCCGTTGGAGCCTGCGCATATAAGAATACTACATTACCGTTGTCTGCCAACCTGGAATGAAGCACATTGACACTGACTGTTTGTCATGCGTACCACTCTCTACGACATCATTGGACCCTGACCATCACTTGCCATTTGTCAGCGTTATTGACGCCACCATAAAAATGGCTGAGCACCAGTGCGCTGACTCTAAGTTGCTGCCGCTGATCAAGCACCTTCAAGGAGTTCAAACTGTTTTACCTCGCTCACTCATGCTTGGCTTATCATCATACTGTCTGCACAACGACGTCCTTTACAGAAAAACTACGGAAGTGGTCCAAATACGTACCTCCTTGTTGTGCTGTTGACGCTGCACCAAGACATTTTGCAAGCTTGCCACAAGCGCTGGACACCTGGGATTCGCTAAGACAAAGATACGACAGAAGTATTACTGGCCTTAGCTTTTTTTTTTCTGTGCAATGGCAAATGCTGTGATTGTCAGCACTGCAAGAAATCGCCCATTAAACTGGCTGGCTTTCTCCACCCTATAGACCCTCCTCAAGCACCATTCCAAGAAATAGGAATGGATCTACTTGGTTCATTCCCAGACACCTCTTCACACAACAGATGGATAGTCGTCGCTACTGACTACTTAACCCGGTACGCCGAGACCGAAGCTATTCCACAAGGAAACTCTTCTGAAGTGGCCAGATTCTTCGTCGGCCACATCGTCCTATGACATGGTGCACCCTCTGTTCTCATCACCGATCATGGTGCAGCATTCACGGTTGAACTTATGCAAGGCGTTCTCCAGCTGACGCATAACTCTCATCACAAGAGTACTCCGTATCATCCTCAAACAAATGTGTTAACAGAATATTTCAACAGGACGCTGGCTGGTATGCTTTCCATGTATATTGACGTAGACCATAAGACATGGGACGAGATTTGGCCATATGTGACATTCACCTGTAACACTGCTGTACAGAAGACTACACAGTTTAAGCCGTTCAAAGTTGTCTGCGGGTGCCGCGTCACGTCAGCACTTGATGCCATGCTACCTGTTGCTGATAATAGCCCAACCAACAAACACGGGGAAGGGTTCATACGAAGAAGCACACCAGCTTGCTTGACATCGTATCTGGAGTCAACAGCGTACCGACACCTTTCGATAAAACCAGGGTCGACGCGATGTCCCTTACAATCCCGGAGACTGCGTGTGGGTCTGGACGCCCATCCATCACCGAGGGCTTTTGGAAAAGTCTGCACTGGTATTTTAGTCCCTACAAGGTTAGATGCCGCCTCAGTTGCGTAACCTATGAACATCGCGGGTCGTCCCCTATAGTTCTGTCCCCAGTTCGCTCCTTCATCGTCCTCGCGCTGAAGTTGTTCATGTAGTGTGCATGAAGCCATATTATACGCGTACGTGAATGTCCAGATTGCACCTCAGGAGCTCCATTTCTTGCCGCCAACTCCGCTGAAAGAACTGTTTGACATGACTGAGACGGTCGTTTTTCGCATGGGGGGCAATTGACAGAATAATGTGGGGCTTCCGCACCGCAGGAAGGCACGCACAAAGGTTGACACCATGAGAGATGATGATGCACGGCTGCACATTCTTCTCCTGACCTGCCATTAAAGAGACAGCGTCTATTTGGCGAGCCTTCATCTTCAACCTGTGTTACAATATCACATATAATTGGCAACAGCTGCTCCACCTTTTTATTTGATATTGTCTATCTTTTCACCATGTGGCATTGTTTGTTGCTGTATCTTTACTTTTTGATTAAGCTACACATTCGGCACCAATGAGAGTTGCATGTTGACCCACGGTTGCACTGATACTAGGTATACTACGCCAATAACACATGGCCCTGATTGTCATATCAGATGTTGCCCAAATATTAACAGTGATGTTGCATCTAAGTAGCCACTAAAAAAATATAGGAAGTCTTGTTTTGAACAATATACTCTCAGAAAGCCAGAATTTTGCCTTTATGTAGTATTGAACAATCAGTTATCCTGTATTTCTAGAAAATAAAACCTAGACCTATTGAATACAGCAGATAACTAACAGGTGCCATTGCTTGCCATTTCAATAAACACTATTTTTTAGGTTGCACTTCACTCGATCAGTCTTGTTTCTTCATAGTATTCATGTCACTGTCTCTATTCTCTTGCACAATAATGAGGAACCTTACCAACTATGCTCAGTTTCAAGCATTGTTGAAACTATGGAGCAAGCAAATAGGATACAATATTCATTGTTTCGCTAAGTTGCAATTGCATTTGGCTCATTGTCTGCAGACATTTTCTCACTGAAGACACTTTTATGGGCATGTAAGTATTTGCCTGTTTTTTTTTTTTTGTCTCTCTATGAGTGGTTATTTTCTTGCATTGTTTAATATCTGGGTGCAAGACTGTGTATTGTAGAGCCACTTCACCTAATTAATAACCACAGATACTCTTGCTGGTCGCTTTTATTTTAACATGTCTATATTTTTACGGTAGTGTACACTGACCTACTAAGTCTTGCATGTACTAGTACAACCATCTTGCACAAGTCAGCCTCTGTGAAATGTTGGCATCAATGAAATTTTGCTATTTGCTTTTCATTGCAGTATTGTGCCACCCATGTTTTCTTCAATCTCTCTGCAGATGATGCACTACCTTCAGTCCTGAAGAGGCTTTCAATTGGCGAGGACAGTTCTGGTGCCTTCTTTGATGACAGTGAAAGCAGGGATGAGGACTTCTCGGACTTCTGCCTACAGCCACCCCCTGGACTCAGTGGGGAGGACCTCAGGAAGTTCCAAGAAGAACAGGATGCAGTACGCGTCATAGATGATGCTTCTGTGATGATTTCCTTTGCTATATTTATAAATTTATTTACCCTTATTGCTGCTCATGCATTACAAAAAGCAGGGGTTAAGTAAAGAGCTCCTAGATATAAGATTGTAGGCTAAGTGGCCTACTGAAGTAATGAATGCTGACATACAGCAAACATGGATTCTTTAGGGATTTAAAGCAAAGCCTAAGTCGCCCTGCAACCTACATTGCGGTAGTGTGTGGCATTGGCACTTGTGTCATGGGGCCAAAATGCATTCTGAAAAGTAAGAACAAGTAAATTGCCAGGTAGGCACATATTTGCTGTGCTGCAAAACGTGGTGGAAGAACTCTAACAGGGGCTATGTCATGCCAACACCGTCTGAGGAGTTCAAAGCACATTGCTATTGCTATTGCTGTGAATGCTTCGCCCTTTAGACAAAACCGTCGTTTTTTTTTTCCCTTCTTTTTTTCCCCAACTTGTGAAGGCAGTCTGTATTCTCAGGGATACTAGTAGAGAGGGTTACGTCATCAGTAAGAGCGATACTATGCACAAGAGGTTCTGTCAGTGACAGGTGTCACCTTTGTTGGTCCTCACTTGTGGCATTCCTGACCATTTCATACCACCCCATGCCTTTCTTGCAAAAATCACTTGCTCAACATGACTTTTCAATAACCTTTATTCTTATAACCATATTCTTGAGTTGTTCTTATAGATAACTCAGGCAACGACAACAACAAAAAGAAAACACAGGACTTGTTTTCCTTGCAATTTCATGGCTTACACTGCACATCCCTCCAGGGCAGTTCAATACCAGTATTTTCTTCCTGATGACTTGCAGGAGCTAGCAAGGCTTCTTCAGGAACAGGAAACAAAGGTAAGCAATAATTTTCACTCTTGCCAACATTAACACTACAGTGTAGAACAGTTCACAAAGAGAGCAGGTTGGCATTTCTGCATCGTTCAAATATTTGTAGTGAAGGCAAGTGTCAAACATAGCATTGGAATTTTTGCTGCTGGTATTTTGATCTAGTGCAGTAGCTTTCAGTAATGTTTACTCCGGTTAATTTGATATTTTGCTTAATTCGATCCTTACCGAAGGTCCCAGCTGGCGCCCATGTATTTCTGTGGGCCCAAACTTTTGTTAATTCGATCCTGAAATTGTCCTTCAGTCAGCGTTCATGCACCTGACCCATATGTCGACCCCAATAGTGAGTCCTCTGGTGGCGGCATGTTCGCCAGAGATTAGGGGACAGTGAACGCATTGAAAACACACAATTTCCTATTGAAAATGCCTATTTTTCGCCTACCCTAGGAAGATTTCCGAGCAGTAACTGTTGATGACAATGCTTGATTTACGGTATTTGCTCGATTCTAACGCACAGCTTTTGTTTTCGATTAAAGTTGCGTCGTAGATTGCCTGCGCTATGCAAATCGGGCACGAAACTAAAAGTGCATTTGCGGCATTTGTATGCTTTACCGCTTAACACAGCTGTATTGTGGCGAAGCTAACTTTAGGGAACTGGCTGCCATTATGCAACACATATTAGACAATTGGTAATTTTTCTTGCTTGATTCAGGGATTTTTCTTGCTTCATTGAGGGGCGTGTTAGGAAAATATTGCCGAATGAATCAGTGGTGTGTTTTGACATTTCTTCTGGATCTTGTTTTATTTGACCCGCCAGATAAATTGATCAGTTTCGTCAATCCCATCAGAGTTGAATTAACGAAAGTCAAGTGCATAAATGTCCTAATGGCCTAAAAATTATCAATTGTATTTTGTAAAAGAAAGTATAATTGCGCGTATACAGAATATTCATATTCTTACAGATACCTTATTCATCAGTGGTAAGTTATCTTCATGGCAAATTTGTTTACTGCTTTACATGCTGCGGTGCATATATATTGTGAACCCAAGTGTAATATATGTTTTTTCAAAGGTTTCCATGTGCTTTTCTCCTAACTTGTAATGCTTTGCTTATGTGCAGATATGTATTTACCTTGTTCTACTAAATGTTTCTTAAAAATGGAGGTTGGGTATACGGTATAGACTCATATAAGAGCTACACTCATGTAAGAGCTGCAGCTCCAACTTAACAGCTCAAAATTTGGAGAAAAAATATTTCCATTGGAGAAGCAATCGCATTCGGTGCTCCGACACTGCGCTTGTGCATCGGCGAATTTTCATGCGCTGCATGCTTCCGTGTGCTGCTACTATATGGCGCAAGCTATGTGTTGCTCTCTGACGCAATGGTACACTTGGGGATACGGAGTGTGCACAAGTTGGTGGCTGCGCTGGCACCATTTTTAGAGCGCTGCTCTTAGGCGCCCATTCCTGCTGTCGGCATTGCTCTTCGTAACTGGGCGAACGAGCTCAGCAAAAGATGTAAGCGAACAAGGCGCAGTGGCAGATGAAAGACGCTGATAGTGAAGAGAGCACAAGGAGGAGGGTGCATGGAACCATGAGGCGGTAGGTGGAGAGTATGATGAAAGTGTGAGAAGAAAAGCCCAGTGCTGCACAAGATGGGTTTTGGAGCGACGATGGCTACAAGATGGCGCCAGAGTAGCACGCGTTGTATGTATGGAAACGAAGCGCTGTGTGGGTGGAGCTCTGTCTGCGATGGCTGCCATCCGTGAGTTGGCTGTCCCACACATCACCCACGTACTGCCTCTCGTGATCTCCCGATTAGTGAGGCAATCGAGTCACAATTCACTTCGTTTGCAACTTGCCAGGCGAGACAGATTGCCCGCAGCCAATATATCAAAAAATGAAAACACGTATAGAGCTGTGCTCAAAATTCGCATTAGGGAGTATCATAATTGGCAGTGAACTTTTCTATGTTAGCTAGGATAATATTAAATATATAAAGGATAATAAAGGATAATAATATAAAGGATATATAAAGGATGAAGGATAATATTCGCTTTTGTATTGTAGGCGGGCATGGACGATTACGGCAGATTCGTACTCGTAGTCGGGAAAAAATTATACCATAAGGTTCGGTCCCATGTAAGGGCTGCACCTCGTCAAAAATCTGACAAAAATGCGCAGCCCTTACACGAGTCTGTACGGAAAATGGCTCCGTGAGCTGTAGCGCTAGCTTTTTGCATTCAGATTTCACATACAGGTGGAATTTCATAATGCAGTTTATGTAATATCATGCACAGGCTCAGTGCTTGCCTGTTTCACCTAGCATAAATTTTGACTCTGCACTTTCTGTGGCAATGCAGAACCAGAACTGTATTTGAATGAAAAGGAACAGCGTTTGAAGTGAAACATGGCATGCACTGTGTTTCACCACAGTAGTGACAGCTGGCACCACTGCTCCATTGATGCGAAAATGTGAATTCTTTTCTTCAGCATCACCACCAAAGTTGCATACTGCCAATGTGCTCCTGGCTATAACATGAATAATATGCTACTGAGTTGGGACACTGATGCTGTTCCCATGTTGTACTGTGTTGCATGCTAAGCTAAAAACACATTTGTTATCATCTTTAACTCTAGATTTGTTCAGTAACTGTCATCTTGTATTTTACTGATGCGGGCTATTTGACCAGGCACAAGTATGTTGATTTCCTTTTTTACACCCTAGAGTAGGGCAGCCTCTTGGCCTGTGCCAAATCTTTGTCCCTGAGTATTTCCATGGTCACTCTTTGTCCAGAGACGGGGTGCAAGTGCCAATGATCGCCAGATCGCTATGGAGGCCCAAGACAGAGAGCTGGCCAAGATGCTGCAGGACCAGGAGAAGGCACGACTGCGCAGGGCACGGGAAAGGGCTCGGCAGAAGGCTCTGCTTCAGCAGCAGCAGCAGACGGTGCGTGCACAGTGCAGGGGTGCGACACATACATCACCTGTCTTGCCTAGTACGTGGCAAATGTCATAAAAAACAGAGGACCACAATGGGATTGAACACACAAATGCGCATTCACAATCGAAATCTTATTGAAAGTAACACATCCTCTAGTTTACCTCTTCAGGCTCTTCTCCACTTGGAATGAGGTACCGTATTTGCACAATTCTACCCCACCCCCAATTGTAACGTGCAGTTATTTTACAGCCAAAATATCCAGAAAATCATGAGCCATTCCACTCTGTGAAGGTGGATGACCAGCGAAGCTTTTTAGCATACGACACACAGGTGACACAGAATAATGAACAAAGGTACAAACTCATTTATTGTCTTGATTGGCAGTCATTATTTGACTCGCAACTGCAAACACATTTTTTGATAATGTCAAATCGATGCATGTATGCTGCTGGGTGGTTGGTTGGGCTGGGTCGGTGCGGCATCACAAGCGATATGTCTGCAACACGAAACACGTAAACCACTCCCTTTTTGGTCCTGACTCATCCACATTGAAATCGCTGACAACGATCACAGGGGTAGTGTCATCACAACTAACCCGTGCAAAGTGAGTAGCCACGAACCCTACGGGGCTAAGAGCCATTGCATTTTTTGTTTGCTTAGAAGGGTATGAGCCATTGATTGTGACAGTTTTCGACATGCTGTTCTGTATGTTGTATGCATGATTAGAGCGAATGTAAGCACTGTTCGCTTCACTTGGCTGAGTGCTTGTAGCCTCTGCCTTACGGAATCTGAGCCATTTTTGCTGCTTACAGGGGTATTAGTGCCTATGGGGGTACGAGCCATTGGTGATAATAGTTTTTGTTCACGGGGAACAAAAATGCACGGAACCCTAGCCATATACAGCATTGCTGTATATGGCTGATTCTACCGTGCACATCAAGTAACGAAACCCGAGTTGATGCTTGCCATGTTGAGACGATCTTATGGGACGTACAAAGGCATACAGACCCTCACACATCTGTATCTTAGGGGCTAGTTGCTGTTGAAGTCTGATGACACTTCCTTTTCGCTGTCTGCTGACCACAGAGAGTCATCTTCAGTTACATCTAATGCATTAGAAATTCTTTTGTCACTGCCAGTGGCGCACGCATGTCAGGAACGCCTAACACACGTAACCCTGCCCGGTAACCATGTTCTTCTGCTAGAAAAATCACCTTACGCTTGAGGATGCCTCGTAATGAAAACATCCTTTTTTTTTTTTTTTCGTTCTGCCACTGGACTACCTCCTCAAAAGGCGGTTGAGCAGAAGCACTATACCAGGTGTACAGCAAACTGGAAAATGGTAACTGCAAACCAAGGTGTAAAACAACCATGTCTGTTCGATGCCAATGTGGCTAGCTACCTTGCAATTAGCTTTTTTATTTTAATAAGTACCAGTTTTGTTTTGATTTTGCGTACAAATGGTTACGATTGTAAAGCGCATGAAAATATGAACACACTTTTCATTAAAAAAAAGGTGCGCATTAGAATCATGCAAATACAATAATAGGATTCTTTCCACAGCATAGTGCCAGCAGGACTATATAAAGTCCTCTGTTTCACCCAACTCTCTACATTCTGCACAGAGCAACGAAGCACCCAGTCTTAAACGACAAAGCTGCCGTGCATGCTGAACTCGTTCCGCGTTGAAAGGTAGTGTGGCCTCCAGGCAGGTTAGCCTCTTGATCGTGCAAGGCTCATGCAGCGGCATGGAAAGCTTCTGAAAATGGCAGTGAATAGCCTCCTTTGTGAGGTGGCAATCTTTTGGCACTTTCACTTTTGGGGAGCTTGACATTGCTGAATGTGCAACAGAATGAACTTCTCAATTTCTAGAGAGGCAAACATGTGAAGGTATCCACTGTAACTTGATAGTAAGTCCCATGTTTTTGACTTATCACCTATCTTGGTCCTACACCATGCACGACTACAGCATACATGACTGAACATTGAACTCATTTAAGATACAAGGAACACTTTGGCTACAGGTAACAACATATATGTTTATGGGCTTGTAATTTGCAAGATATTAAATTCTGAAAGATGTTCATGCTCACTGCATCCTACACTTGTTGGGAGTTCCACTGGCATAATTTGCTTTGCTGTAGCTCCCTAGAGTCACCATCTTCTGCACCATTCACACAGCTGTAAAATTTTTACTCTTGAAAACACAACTTGGGGAATAGCTCTTCTCATAATGCCAGCCCACTTGCATGGCATAGTTGGCAACAGTTGTTCTGGCTAGTTTAATGTGAAGGTTTATAAAAATGCGAAAGTGTTTGGCACCATATTGATAAGTTCATCCAAAGAGAGTTAAAAAAAATTGAAACTCTATAAGGATGCTAAGGGAAAGTTTTGATTTCCGATATATAAAATAAATAAAATAAATGTTGTCTTACTGTATGTGGATTTTATTAATTTTGCTACGAGAAACATGACCATATGACCATAGCATCATTAATGTGTTCCTGGTGTGGGCCATTTGCCTTGTAGTGCCCTATACATTTCTCCTCAAAGGTTTACAAGACATGGGATTTGCGAAAAAAGCTATTCTCGTGAAGCCTGGGCATGCAGCCTCAAATTCAAATATTCGAGTAATTCAAATTCAAATAATTGAATTAGAAGTGCCATACTTTAACAGAGCACAAATTCACATGTATAGTGGCACTCATGTCCCATAAACATTTGTGGCCAAGTGTACACTTCATTTATGATCTGTTCTTGGTGCTAGTGCTTTGATAGTTGCACACCTGTAATACTGAAGACCATAGTATGTGTTTTGTAATAGGGTGTACTGAACAGTTCAGACGGTAGCGTCTGTTCGTAACCGAGAAGGCAGGTCACGCTGAGCAGGAACAGCTGGTTGCCCGAACGGCTCACACTCGTGCTAAGCACTGGCAATCCGGCTGGCCCACTGGTTGCACTGCAGGCATGGAACAGACGATCTGGCTGGCCTTGTTCTTGTGCTCTTCTTCTTCATTACAATTACCCCCTGTGCGAAAGCGGAGCCATCCTGGCAATTTACGACATGGAGACGAGCGGGTCATAGAATTGTTTTAGGCGGCGAACGTGAGCAACATCCCGTTCACGGCGGCGTGTGTCGGATGTCGATGTAAGCGGCTCTATGACATAGTTGACCGAAGAGGTGCGTTCGACGATGCGGTATGGTCCATCATACTGCGAGAGAAGTTTTGTCGAAAGTCCAGGCGTGGTAGAAGGCACGGACAAGACAAGTATGCCGGGAGCAAAGTTCGGATTCATAGCGTCGCCATCACAATTGGCTTTTTGTCGTTGTTGGTCGGCGGAGGTGAACTTTCGGGCTAATTGACGGCATTCCTTGGCGTATCGGGCGACGGCTGAAACGGGAGCACACACTGACGTGTCTGGTGTGTAAGGCAAAACCGTATCGATGGTATCGGAAGGATCGCAACCGTAGAGAAGAAAGTATGGAGAAAATCCTGTAGTACTTTGGGTAGCGGTATTATATGCGTACGTGACAAATGGGAGGATGATGTCACAGTTTGTATGCTCCGATGAAACGTACATGGCGAGCATATCACCAAGGGTGCGATTGAAACGCTCCGTAAGCCCATTAGTTTGAGGATGGTACGCCGTGGTCGGTGAACTATGCGGCATTGAGCAAGCAGAGCTTCAACCACCTGCGACAGAAACACACGGCCTCTATCACTCAGCAGCTCCCGAGGTGGGCCATGACGAAGAATGAAACGATGGAGCGGAAAGGATGCAACGTCATTGGCGTTTGCTGCACGTAAAGCAGCGGTTTCAGCATAGCGTGTAAGGTGATCAACTGCGACAATAATCCATCGTTTTCCAGCGGGTGTTAGCGGTAGCGGCCCGTACAGGTCAATTCCCACACGGTCGAAGGCACGAGCAGGGCACGGAAGCAGCTGTAATAAACCGTGGGCCGGATGAGGCGGAGAATTGCGGCGTTGGCATTGCGGGCACGAGCGGACAAACTTTTGGACAAAGGTAAACATTCCTCGCCAGTAGTAATGTTGCCGCAGGCACTCATACGTCTTCAAAACGCCTGCGTGTGCACATTGTGGGTAAAGACACGCACAGGTCGGAGCGCAAGGTCCTAGGGATAACCAGGAGCTACTTGCGACCATCGGGCTGGTAGTTGCGTCGATACAAGAGGTTATCCTGGACAGCAAAATGGACAGCCTGGCGACGCAGGGAACAGGAGATGGGAGATGCAGGCGAGCCAGGAAGGAGATCCAAAAGAGAGGCCACGCAAGGATCCTTGCCCTGTTCTGATGCCAAGGTGTCGATGTCAACCGAGGATACTGCCTTAATGGTGGAGAGGGAGGCCATGTCGGCTGACAGCGGAGAGCGGGACAGAGCATCAGTGTCAGTGTGCTTGCGACCTGAGCGGTATGTGACGTGTGTGTCGTATTCTTGAATGTGCAGAGCCCAGCGGGCAAGGCATCCAGACGGGTCTTTTAAAGAGGATAACCAACAAAGGGCGGGATGGTCAGTAACCACATTGAAAGGCCTGCCGCATAAATAAGGACGAAACTTCCAGAGTGCCCAAACGATGGCCAGGCATTCTTTTTCTGTGACGCTGTAATTGCATTTCGCTTTGGTCAGCGTACGACTGGCGTAAGCAACAACATACTCGGAGAAGCCAGGCTTGCGCTGCGCAAGGACAGTGCCAAGGCCAATACCACTGGCATCGGTATGCACTTCAATTGGAGCGGTGGGGTCATAGTGTCGCAGTATAGGTGGAGACGTCAGGAGACGGCGTAAGGTCCCGAACGCGGTGTCGCATGCAGGAGACCAGGAGGATAGGTCATTCACGCCACTTAAGAGTTGTGTCAGAGGTGATATAATCGAGGCAAAATTGTGAACAAAGCGTCTGAAGTAAGAACAGAGGCCGATGAAGGCGTCGAGTTTTTTAAGTGTCTTAGGTTTCGGAAATTCTTCAACAGCGCGAAGTTTTGATGGGTCGGGGCAAATGCCGTCTTGTGATACGATGTGACCTAGAATCATGAGCTTGCGGGCGGCGAACTGGCACTTTTTCAGGTTCAGTTGCAGGCCAGCATTGGTCAAGGACGTTAACACTTGCCTAAGGCGAAGAAGATGCATGCTGAAATCAGGGGCGAACACAACAATGTCGTTGAGGTAGTACAAACACGTGCTCCATTTTAGGCTGCGCAAGATATTATCCATCATTCGTTCAAACATAGCAGGCGCATTGCATAGGCCAAATGGCATCACATTAAATTCGTATAAACCATCTGGAGTAATGAATGCAGATTTAGGGCGATCAACTGCTGACATTGGGACCTGCCAGTAGCCAGAGCATAAATCCAACGAAGAGAAGAATTCAGCGCCTTGCAATTTGTCCAGAGCGTCGTCAACTCGCGGTAGAGGGTAGACGTCTTTTCGCGTTGTCTTATTAAGACGGCGATAATCGACACAGAACCGAATGGAACCATATTTTTTTGTGATGAGAACCACCGGTGATGCCCATGGGCTATTGGAAGGTCAAATGACGCCGCGCTGAAGCATGTCGTCCACGTGCTCACTGATCACCTGACGCTCCTTGGCGGATACGCGGTACGGGCGCTGCCGCAATAGCGCGTTGGAGCCAGTGTCGATGTGGTGGCTGACGTTTGACGTGCGACCCAGAGTAGGCTGAGCGACATCAAAAGAAGAGCGAAACTGGGCAAGCAGGTGAAAAAGCTGGGAGCGCTGCTCGGAAGTAAGGTCATCTGCAATGAAAGGTGTGAATAAGTCAGGTGATGGTGGAGCAGAAGTGAAAAGTGCACAGAAGTCACTGAGCTCTGCATACGAAGCATCCGAAACGTCGGTTATAAACATTTCATCAAGAGGCTGAACATGGCCAAGTGCTCGCCGCAAAGAGCCGTCAGGGCTGTAGGAAGCGGATTGCAGACAACGATGGCACTGAAACCAGCTGAAATGTCAAGCGTGGCGAAAGGGAGGGAAACGTCTTTGCGGGTTATGAAGAGTTCCGAAGGAGTGAAGAGGACCTTCAGAGACGGCGCCACAGAAGACGGGAACAACGGCAGACGAGTACGGCGGTATGGCGATGTCTTCTCGAAGAACTAGCTTTGCGGGAAGAGAAGTGGCGCCAACGAGGGGCACGTTACACAGAGGCAATAATTCGACTTCAGCATGTGCACAATTGATGACGGCATTATTTCGCGAAAGAAAGTCCCACCCAAGTATCGCGTCGTGAGAACTGGACTGCAGAACCACAAACTCTACAATATAGAGAACGCCCTGAATAACAACTCTAGCTGTGCATGCTGCTGAAGGCTGAACTGGCTGGGCGCTTGCTGTGCGAAGAGAAAACCCAGAAAGTGGCGTCGTAACTTTTCGTAAAGCGTAAGAGAGAAGTTCGTTTAGGACAGACGCGGCTGCTCCAGTATCAATTAGCGCAATGGTAGGGATGCCGTCAACAGTAAGGTTGACAACGTTCGAAGGCGACAATAGAGGACTTGTACAGATCGATGGCGACGCAGTTCCTGCCTCCTGAACTGCAGCGTTTAGTTTTCCTCTTGCGAGGGTGAAGGGTGCCGATGCATGGGGGACAACGAGCGGCGATGCGAGGAAGGGAACGATGTGTAAGGGCCAGGCGCTCGGCTGGTGGCCTGTTCGACTGCCGACTAAAATAAGTGTCATGGAAAGGCTGCACGTTGGCGTAGGGAGGCGACTGCACAAACCCATCAGGGTGCAGCATGTGGCGGCGGCAGAGTCGTGCAACATGGCCGGGAATACCACAGGCATAACATATGGGCCTGTTGTCTTGCGTGCGCCCAAGGATAAGCAAAGGCAGGAGCAGGTCGATGAACGGAATGATGAACGGGTGGTAGCGGTCGAGGATGCGGCGCAACGAGTGGTTGACGAGGAGGCTGCGCAGCGACGGATGCGTAAGTAAGTGGCACGGTGACAGGGTACTGCTGATGCTGCATTGGTAGAGCCTAAGCAACTTGGTCTTCAATAACCCGCCAGAGCGTAGGGGCGAGCTGTGTAGGAGGCTGTTGTGGCAGCAGCTACTGTTGGGGTAGCTCAGCGAAGGGTAGTAGAGAAAGCTGACGTGCAACTTCCTCCCACACGAAAGCTTGGATTAGTGTGAGCAAGGGGGAGCGATCAGAGAAGGCTGTCATGGAAGAGAGGGCCTCATCAGCCACTGAGGGGCACCTGGTCAACTCGCGCTGCCTCCTCAACTCATGTATCCCCACTGCGGATAAAACAAACCGAGTCACTCAGCATAGCTTTCTATTCCATACACGGCATCGCCACCGTGGAGTCGTAAGTGATTGCGCTCTGCTTTCTGAGAGAGTGCAGTTTGGCATCACCTAGCCATAGTGTCACGCCTCATCATCCCTGTGAGCAGCTCCGACTGCTCTGATCATCCGCTGAACACCGAAGCGCTGCCGAACATATTCCGGGTTTTTTCACACTTTCCGATGCGCGCACTGTGCCCGCCAGAAGAAACGTGCCTCCACTGTGAGAAGGAAACCGTGCAGCTCGGTGCGCTCCGCAGGGACTTGAAGTGAAACCATCTTGAGGCGCACCAGAGAAGCTTCCCAGTTCATCCCGAAAAAATTCACGATGTGTGGCACTCCAAGAAGGCATTCTGAATGGCCCACACAAGAGGCAATTTGCGCCCCGCAGGAAAAATAAAGCTCCACTCGGGCTCCTGTCATACCTTTACAGCTGTAGCACTCAAGTGTAGATGCGGAAAAAGCAGTCCGCTCCGCACGTGTTGGTACAGGTAGTTTCTTCAAGTTGCGCTCTGAGATGTCGCATATCTCTGAACTGGCCGTGGGCTGCTGACAGTGGCTGCTACAGAACACGAAACTACCGTCCCAAATCAGTTTCCTTCAGTTGATTCTGAGCCGGTTATTTCCGTCACTCCATCTGCTTTTGCACCCGTACGACTTGCACGTTTTCTTGAAGAAGGTTCTCGTGTGGCCACCTGCGCGTACCGGATGTTTCAGCAAACGCTCTAAGAAATTATTAAAAGCGCTCCAAAAATACAATGAGGTCATTTTCCCAGTGGCTTGTTATACACACGTTGTTATACCCTCCTTTTACCCATAATTCGCTTGTTGCACTTGTAATGGGGTGTACTGAACAGTTCAGATGGTAGCGTCTATTCATAACCGAGAAGGCAGGTGACGCTGAGCAGGAACAGCTGGTTGCCCAAACGGCTCACGCTCGTGCTAAGCACTGGCGATCTGGCTGGCCCACTGGTTGCACTGCAGGCATGGAACAGACGATCTGGCTGGCCTTGTTCTTGTGCTCTTCTTCTTCATTACAGATTGTGTGCATGCGTGTACCCCTACACATGCACACATGCATGCACACGGGTGCGCGCGCGCGCGCACGCACACACACGCACGCACACACACACGCACACACACATTGTTGCCACACAATGCTGCACAGTTGCTTGGTTTAAAAGATTTTTTTACTTTCAAGGGAAGGTTTTTGCCTCATGCTGTATGTAACTGTGTACGAAAGAGCACAGTCATCATTTCCATGAAATGAAATCATCTTCTACATATTAAAGGGGCCCTGAACCACTTCTTATTGAAGTCGAAAAATGCTTTTAAAGTTAAATTAGACTACTTTAGAAATACTTTGCCGCAAGAAGTAGTCCAATGCATTCAGCATAAGTGAAGTTATTGGCAATCAAACACCCCGGTCGTGGTGCTTCCGCTCCTTCTTCAATGACTTGCACTGTGAAGGCTATGGCGGAGTGGGGTGTGCCCGCAATGATCCGCCTACTGAACGTCACCGTGGTGCGTAGTTCAAATTTGATTTGGGTGTTTATGTAGATGCTAATATTTCCAATTTTGGTGCCTATGACGTGCCAAATGCGGTTGTCCTCAGCGAGCCGCAGCACGCTCAACCAGCGAACTTGTCGCAGCACCCTGCAGCGGCCATGGTATTTACGCTACTTGTAACTGCTGCCTTTGCTGTGTGTATGACAGGGCTTGAGTGTGCAGTCGCACTCATGTGCTGCTGTCTGGCTACGTGGTATGGACCGGGTTTCTCCTGCACCAGCTTGACTGATGGATGGCAGCCACATCCAACTTGCACATTTTTGGAGTGCTGTCAATAGCTCAATACGAAGCGTAGTCTGCCAAGGTGTTTAACCAAGAGTGGCCAGGAGCGAGCGCACGCTAACAGTTTTGCGAAGTTTCGCGAGATCGAGGCTAGTTGAGTGTTCAAAACTAGTCAAAATTAGTGAAACCGTGATTATGTAGAGCTGTACTTTACGTCTTTGCGTACAATCACGTCCAGGGCTAGTTCACCACCGCATGGTGAACTAGCCCTGGACGTGATTGATTGATAGTCAAAATTAGCGAGACCCGACAGCTACGACACTGATAAGCAGTATGGCCAAAGTTTAATTCCTATGCGAGCAGCCGCAGCCCAGTGTGTGCAGACGATCACCGGCTTCTTCCAGAAGTAATTATTAACCTAATTATTATCGAAATTTGAAAGGAAATTGTAGCTTCAGCCTTCTGATTAAACTGCATTGATAAATATACACATTAATAGCAGGAAGAAGCGCACTGATCCAAACACCGTTCTTGATTGGTATCAGCTATTAGTCAATAACATCCATTTATGAGAATGTGCTATATCACGAAATAAAGCGTCCAGAAAAGAGTGGGGAGCAGGCTTCTGTTGAAAAGATAGAGAGGGAAAGGTGTCTTCGCACTCTTCTTGCAAACTCCACGCGCCGCACAGAACTGCAAAATTTGGCTGAGATGTTCACAGCAGCGTATGCTATCCGTGAACTATGTTTCTTCACCAAGCCCGAGGGTTGGTTCAGTGCCCCTTTAATGCAAGTTGATGTTTCCTGGAACGGCCTTCAGCTCTGCCCTTTTCAATGCAGTTGCTAGTTTCGTGTGTGAGATGTGGCTGAGCAGGACTAGGTTACCACTGCTTTAGTTCATGACAAGTGCTCTGACAGATTTCACTTGTTTGGTTCTTTTCTATTGCATGGAGGCAAAAGAAGAGCCGAGGTTTGAGTGACAGCATTTGAAGCTAAACAATTCAGTCAAGTCTACGAAATGTGCACAAATGGGAAAAAATATTTTGCATGTGTGTATAATTACCATGTTGACTCTTTAACTCCCAAATTATTTTCGAGAAAAAATTTCCACAATATCAATTTTAAAAGCTGCTTGATAGAATCGGCACATTAAATAAGTGCCGGAGATGCATTTAGAATTATAGGTTTATTTTGAGAACATACCATGTTTACTTGCATAATGCTCACACATTTTTTGCTGGAAATTGGTGTGGAGTTGGTTGGGGGGTACAAAAATTATTCGCTAAAAATTTCTGAGACAACATTCTGGGTGATAACAGAAAAACATAAAAAATAAAGTATCTGTCAACCGGAGCTCTCATGCCAGCCACCATAAGCTCAAGCAAAATATTGCTTCTTTACTTACTAGAGCCAGTAAACTAATAAAGTGAGTCTGGCCTGACCTATTCAGAATTGGTATCAACACTGACGTCACCGATTCCTGCCTCATCACCAGCCACATAACCATTGTTTGCACTTGCGCTATCGTTGACCGTTACTTTGAATGCTGAATTCCTGATCCCGAATGGCAAAATAATATAAAAAAAGGACAATACCAACTTCAGCTACCCACATGCAACTCGCAAACTTCACGAAACAGCGGAAACCTTAATCTTGTGGATTGTGTTGGATTGTGGACGCGCGTGCCGGTAGAGTGCACGCCACTTAATGGGACCCTGAACCACTTTTTATCGAAGTGGAGAAATGCATTTGAAGTGAAAACAGGCTATTTCAGAAATACTTTGCTGCAAAAAAGTACTTCAGTGCATTCAGCAGAAGTGGAGTTATTGGCAATCAAACACGGCCTCCTCTGTGCTCCCGTTCCTTCTTCAATGCCTTGCACTGCGAAGGCTACGGCTACGGCTCAGTGAGGCGTGCCCACAACGCTCCGCCTTCTAAATGTCACCATGGTGCGCAGTTCAAATTTTGTCTTGGATGTTAATGTAGATGCCGCGACTTCCACCTTTGGTGCCTACGACGCGCTTAACATAAGCCAAACATGGTTGTCTTCAGCGAGCCGCAGTGTGCTTAGCCAGTGTACTTGTGGCGGCACGCCATGGCAGCCGTGGTATCTACGCCATGTAGCCGACCACAGCTCAATGTCAGCTATCGGCCAATAGCAGCCGTCTACGGGAATGACGAACTAGTGCATCCGATGAGAATATAGTGTCTCTAGAAGAGAGTGAGAACAGGGCCTTCTGTTGAAAAGAGAGCGTTTGAGAAAAAGGTGGATTCGCGATCTGCTTGCGAGCTGCACGCACTGCGTACGACAGCAAAAGTTGGCTGAGATATTTTTTTGAACCTAAACTGTGCTAGGGACGAGACACTGAGGTAGAAGAAGACAGGATGAATGCATTCGTCTTGTCTTCTTCTACCTCGGTGTCTCGTCCCTAATGCAGTTTAAGTTCACAAAAGAATGTCTTACCAACTAGCCTCCCAACACACTCTCCTCGAGTTGGCTGAGATGTCCACAGCAGTGTGTGCTACCCGCAGACTATGTTATTTCACCAAGCCCAAGGGGTGGTTCAGGGCCCCTCTAACTGACTACACACAGCTGCCATGCGCTATCATCATCACCGGTTGAAAAGAAAGCAGACAACATTCGCTGCAACCATTTTCAAAGATGCAATGATTATACAGAGAAATAAAAGATTCTAATTTTTGATAGCCAATGTAACGGTTATGAGCATTATTTATTTATTTATTCACATTACCTTACAGGCCCACAGACCAACAGTAATTACATGACAAAAACAGCAAAGTGCAACATCGTTATACAATATTAATACGCAACAAATTCAGGTTATCACGGATTGTTGCACGATTGGAGATAGATGCAATGTGATCCGGGAGACTGTTCCAATGTGCAATAGCTCTTGGTAGTGGTGATGAGTTAAATGCCTGCGTTTGACCATGAATGCGCATGAAACTAAGTGCGTTGTGAATGGGACGAGATGTGCGCACAGGAGCATGAAGCGGCAAACAGTGAAAGTTATTACTATAGATGTACCTGTGAAACATACATAAAAGAGCAATGCAACGCAATCTTCTAGTGACTGAAATGCAAAGTCTTGTTTTATTCGGGTAATGCTAGAACGATAGTTGTAGTTGCCAGAGATGAATCTGGCTGCCCTATTCTGGACGGCTGCCAACATACGGATAAGATAATCGTGATATGGTGACCATGTGGATGAAGCGTATTCTAGTTGTGGGCGAAGATAAGTAAGGTATGCTAGTTTTCGTGTATTAGAAGGCATGTTACGCAAGTTTCTACGCAGGTAGCCGAGAGATTGGGAAGCTTTGGATGAGACAGTTGCTACATGCATTGTCCAGGATAAGTCCAATGAAAGATAAACGTCGAGATACTCGTACGATGGAGCAGTCAAAACTACGATATTATTAATCGAATAGTGGAACACTGAGTTAGTGCACTTTCGACTAAACGAGATTAACTTGCACTTGGAGGCGTTACCAGACATCTGCCAAGTTATGCGCCATCTATAGGTTAGTTTAAGGTCATTTTGGAGGGTAAGATCATCATCGAAACATTTAATATTGTGGTAGATGACGCAGTCATCAGCAAACAACCTAACTGAGGATGAAAGGTTAGCGGGCAAGTCGTTGATGTATATTAGAGAGATTAATGGTCCTAGCACACTGCCTTAGGGGACACTGGACATGACGTCGCAAAGGTTAGACGAAATGTTGTTGACCACTGTAAATTGCTGACGCAAAGACAAGAAGTTACATAGCCAAGAGAGTGTTAATGAATCAATACAAAGGGCAGACAATTTGGAAATTAAATGGCAATGAGGTACAGTATCGAACGCCTTTGCAAAATCAAGAAAGAGGACATCGGTTTGATCGTTAGAGTTCATGTTAAAGTGAGGGTCAGTCGTGAATTCAAATAACCGAGTGTCACATGAGTAGCCTTTTCTGAAGCCATGCTGATTAGAGAAAAAAAGTTATTTGATTCAAGGTGACCATAGATATGAGAACCTATAATATATTCAAGTTATTTGCAGCATATGCATGTTAGTGAAATGTGTCTATAATTACAGGGTGAGTGCTTGTCACGTGATTGAAATTATGCGAGCAAATATGGTACATACAATTTCTTTAATGCTAAAGAAAGTTGCCTTCACTGCACTGTTTGAAGTAGGCTTAAACAACTTTCGTGCCCTGTGAAAGTTGTGACAGGGATAACACCCTCGTAGGATCATATTTACTCATTAAAACAACCTCCTTTTGGATGCTCTCAATTAGGGTGACCTCACTCAGCTGGTGTGCCACCTGATAATGACACCATATATTTCTTCTTGCAATGTTTGAAAAATTTTCTTGCAGTGCCATTTGTGATTAAAACAGAACTAAATGTGTATACGTGCTCAGGTTGTCCTTCGGGAGAGAAATTGACATAAATTGATACTTTTAACATTAACTTAGCTCAGCTTGTCCATAGCAGCCAGTGTGCAAAATGTGTGGACGTGTTTGGCTTGTCAACAGGAGGTAACGAGTTAAGAAAGCACTACTAAGCGACTGAGCATTGCAGATAAGATGGCCATGCAGTGTACTGAAGAAAGCATAGACATATATGCATATAGGTATGTAAGGAAGCAATAATGCGACCTATGGGAAAGGGGATGATAGCAGCAAAAAAAATCCATTATTGGTTCAATGTGTTACACTGATGCACACCTGCACAGCCCCTGTGTGAATGTTCTGCACACATGGACCTGGTCACTTGAGACTCTCGGTTTCAGCAAAGCGCAGTGGGTGTGATGTGTTATATGCGAAGAGCTTTTAGTTATCTTTTAAGGCTCTGTGCTTTGAGTGATCTCCTTCACATAATATTCATTATGTTATGTGGGTTTGGTTTTCGCAAAAGTCCCTAAACAGAGCATGCTCTCTTAACACAAGAAGAAATTATTCTAAAAGCATTTGAGGAAATACAGTTGATTATTGGAATATGTGTAGATCTTTCAAAAGCATTTGACAGTTTGAACTGTGATACATTATTACTGAAACTAGAGCTTTGCAGGATAAGAGAATGTCACTACTATTACCAAAAATTCAACCAACATAACCTGTGTGATTAACATGACTCTTCTATTTTGCAGCTCAAACATTAAAACACTTCAGCTGAACTTAATGAAAACATCCAAGTCCTGCACACATGGAGTGATCCAAATTAATTAGAAATATATATAAGCAAAGCTAAAGCAATCCTTTTTACTTTTAAACAGTCACTTGTAGTTCTCAAAGAAAATTTTATGCTTGGTCAAATGCCTTTATAGGTTGTTAAATGCATCAAAACACTCGGTGTATAGTTCTATTAGCACATGCCCTTGGATACACATATTGATGTGAAAGCATCAAATGGCCCATTAAGCAAAAAAGCTGGCGGCATCTGTAGCAGTGAAACGGCACCTAACTTCCCATTAGCTGCAACACCACATCATGAGTGCACCTTGTGCTCGTGATTCTGACTTATGCTTGCTGGCTCAGGCCTTGATGGAGCAGAACAGGCAAAAGGGGAACGTCTGCTGCCATAGTATTGTGTGAGGGAAGAGAACATCGCGGCTACGCCATGTCACTCTCACTCTCGGAAACCCTTGTTATCCATGCGTTTCTTGTCCGTGAAAGCTCTTGCCTGCGTTCTAACTGCGCCTCAGTAAGGCAAAGATCAAAACATGCCACAAAAATCAAAATGTGCCAAGTTTCTCAATGCGCTCACTTGCCCTTGAGGAGTTAATAACTCGAAGGTGTGCTCAGTGGTGTTAATTTTTTTTTTTAGTATTTCAACTATATTAATTTTTCTAGTATACACTAGAAGTGTCCTCCTGGGCGAAAACCTGCCGTAAGCAGCTTGACTGGACACCAGGAGGCGTTGTACATGACATCGCAGTAACAGCCAGTACTTTGTAACATAAACACTAAACAAACTAAAGCAGTTCAACACGTATCAAGGTTAAACAAAGTCAATTTAAAAATTTTTCATATATAAACCTCTTGACAGGATAATTGGACATTAATGCTTTCGCATTCACAATTCATAACAAATGCTTAGGTGTCCTTGGATTTTTATTACAATAGCAATAATATGGACATTCCAGGTGGATTTTTGCTGTCGCCGTGATGTTCCATGTAAAGTCCAAGGGCGATAACACTGCGTGCCGTATGCTGTATGTGTGATTGAAAGCACGGGAGGGGACCCGACTATCGCAGCAGGTGGGCCCTCTGGCATGAGTGAGGGAGTAAGGCGGACAGCAAATGCACCGTCTTCTGTTGCGCGAAAGGCTGTAGAGGGATGGAAGAGAGGAGGGCGGCAGTAGCGGCAGTGGGTTGTGCTCCAGCAGCAACTTTAGCAACAACTGCGCATTTCGCGACCGGGTGCAAGGGAGAATGACGATTGCAGCTCAATCTGGTGCACGAAAGGGAGGAAAGTGGGGAGGCAGCACAGGAGGGCTTTTACTTCACCAGCAACTGCGTACTCTACACAGTAGCGTGCGTCATATCTTGAAAGTGATCTGGAGTTGGCTCATACCTCTGTGCATGCTGTTTTCTTGCCGCTGTGTGCGTTGAAGCAGTAGACTGCACGAAGGTCACCTTGTTCGCGGCTGCTGCCACACTTGCTCACACCAGAATTTTGACAGCGAGTGTCCACGGTCATTGAGTGGGATGTGTTAATGTTTGCTGTGTGTGCTGACCCATTGCTTGTTAATTCACTTAGTAAGCAAATGGTTCCAAGTTTATACTGCTGACAAAACTACTATCATTACTTTATATAACTTTCTATAATTTGCTCTCGCAATCGATGTGTTGCCTTTCGGGCGAAACTGCTACATTTTAAGCACATTATCACCAAACTTTCAAGAGCTGTCTGCATTTTGTCTAGATTTCATTTTTCCAATACCATATTACAAATTTACAGTGCTTTATTCTTGTCCAACCTAAACTATTACTTTCTTATACGGGGCAAAACTGTGTTACTTAATTCACATCGATTGTTTGTACTTCAGAAAAAAAGCTACTTAAAACATACCTGGTGTGTGCTACAATACACCTGTTCCTGTTATGATCCCTGATGGGATCGACAGTATGAATAAATAAAATAAATACACACATGGAGGTGCTTTTCAGGCAGTTTAATGTAATACCTGACCCATGAGCTTTATTCATATCATACTGCGATACAATATAAACACAGCATGAATAATAGGGAAGACATAATAATGTTGTTGTCGCACATGAAGATTAGGACGTCGATATGCAATACATGCATCTAAGAATATTGGAAATTTCCATTTTGTTGAATGAAATAGGGCGAGCAAATGCTTCAATACACCATACCTGTACTTCTAAACTATTTTACAAAAGATCGATCGATATAACTGCTGTCAGTAAAAACAGACTATGCTTTTTTTTACATGTTCATGATGCCATTTTTGTTTAATGCTTATGTCCTTGTCTGAAAACTTATGTGCATTTTACTTATGTACGCCTGTAATTCTCTGTAGTTTTGTTTCCTTCTTTTTCTCCAACAGGGAAGTATGAAAGAGTAGTTTGTGTCTTAAATTTTAATAGTGAAGTGTATCGTAGCATGTTTTTAATGTTTTTAGTGCTCACATAATGTTTACAATGTTAGTAGAGATGTATTTCTGGTTCCTCCTACTGTATGCCTTGTAAAGGGGGCCTGAACCTCTGTCAAGTGAATTAATTTTGACTTTTAGTTTGGGCTTCCCTCCATTCACCATGAAAATAAATTCAATTCAATTCAATATATATTGACAAAAATATGGTGTGGTCAGTCTAAACTTGAGCACCAAACACCCTGTGGCTGAAAATCCGAAGTGTGATGCTGCAGTGTCTTCTCAGTATGAAACAAAACGTGAAGTAACCTTATTACAGGTGCACCTAAAAATGCATTTACTAAAGTATTTCGCTAGATTCTCTCAGTGTTCTCATTCATTTATTATGCATTCTGGAAATTTCAGGTTATATTCAAATTTCTGACTCATAAATACCCTAAAGCTGTATGTGAGGACAGTTTATGTGAACGATTAATTGCAGTATGTTCCCTTACAGAATTCTATTGAAGAGCCAAACTCCAGTGGCCAACATGCACCTTCAGGCGATTTGAGTGGAGAGCCCCTTGAAAAGTAAGACCGACTCCAGTGACTATTTGTGAATCTGCCTATTATGACCTGTAATATTTAGTTATAAACTTACATGAGTCAAACATAGTACTTCTTTCTTCAATACTTCAAGCAGCATGTGATACTCGACTGGCATGCCTTTACATGGCGGTTGCTGTGCCCCTGTGTACAGTGACCCGCATTCTTGCTTAACAACTTGAAAAGAAAACTGTGCTTCCTGCTGCTCTGTTCCCACCGAAATTTTGCTCTTAGTTTGAATTTGTTGGTCTGCAACATTCAGTAAAACGCCTGAAATTGTTACTTGCCTGTCTTACATGGACTTTTAGTTGCCTACAGGCAGCAAGACCAGTCCATATCTCTGATGCAGGTCACTTCTGTGATGGCAAGGTGCTCTTTTCTTTCTTTCAAGCAATGTAATGCCAAGCACTTCATAAAATAACGCAGGCCAGAAAAAAACAAAAGAAAACGGGACATTACAAAATTTGATAACAAAGTTGCAGTAACTGCCATACCTTTTAATAATGTAATCAGAATAAAAATACAGGTCACTGTATGCTTGTGCTGCAGCTTATCCTGCTCATCAGTTTACTTAATGTGAATTCGACTTATAGGTACTGAATAGGATTATCAACAATGCCATGGTATGGATCTGTTTTCTGCCGTCGTCATCCAGTTTTCTGCATGCAGTTCATCGGCAGCCAAGGCTGACGGAGAGCCAGTGGGTGCTGCAGCCTTCCTGGTTGGTCCGAGTGGGGTGAAGAACATTGCCACCGAAATTGACCCGACTTTCAGCCGTCGAAAGCCATCGTTGGAACGTCGTGGCAGCGGACGGCGGAGCAGCTCACGTTCTCCTCACAACACCCTGGACCCTCTTGAGGGTGGCGCCGACAACACCACACCTCCTGGAACAATCTCGGGAAGCTCAAGCACCATAGGTGGGCCCTTGTTCTGAACTCAGAGCAGCCGATTGACAGCCTTGTCAAACGCGGGGGTGTTTTATCCAATTTGTACACATTGTACCAGGCAGGCTAAGTGACTATTTGTCACCGCCCCGTTTCAAAGGGGATGCCAATAAATCATCATCATCATCATAACATTGTTTATTACATCAGATTATATTAGGTTCAGATTTCATAGGACTGGTGCTTAGACGAAACATGAAAAACACAAATTGCGCTGTATTTTTTCTTGTGCTTCGTTTAAGTGCTGGTCCTACAATATCTGAAGTATGCTATGCCAACTGGCCAAAATGTTTACCTTATTGAAGTACATTCGGTTCGATACAGTGTAACACATCGAACCAGTGTAACACAAGGGGTGGGGAGGCACATCAAGCATGTGCCTCCCCCCCATTTTACATCCTTCCGTCTCCAGTCAAATGTGTGCTCCTCACGAAACAAATTCCTGGCCATGCCAGTGGATGTGCCTGGAATTATATTAGCTTATTGTAACAATAACATGAAGTCAGTTCAAGCCTCATTTTCACTTCATGTCATTAAATATACCTGCTTATAGCATTAAGTGCAAATATAATTATGTGCAAGCGATGTTTTATTTCCTCATGTGGCAGTGACCGGTACAGGTGCTCGTTCTTGCACCATCATAGCAGACTGAAGTCATGCTTCCAAAGATGTTTCGTTTTAAGGATTTTCCTTGTGTCCTCTCTGTGAAGTCCTAATATTGAACAACATATGCCCCAGGGCAGAGCTAACACTTAACACATGCGGTCACATATCAGAGGCATGCTTTTATGCTTCCTTCTTTTTGTAGAAACTTAAGACCAGGCATGCACTGCTGAAGCTCACAAAAGCATTGCAAAACAGTACTGTCATTAAGCAAACACACACATGTGCACGCATGCACACACTCTAAAATGGCCTTTTGTGGTAGACTGCTTTGGCAATGAGATTTCAAAAAGTTTCAGTTTCACCCGAAAGGCGAAGCATCGATTGTGATAGCAAATCAGTAGACAGCTATACGAAGTAAGGATAGTAGTTTGATCGGCCGTATAAACTTGGAAACATTCGCTTACTAACTGAATTAACAAGCATGGTTTCAGCGTGCACAAGCAAACATGAACACATCTCACTCGATCAGCGCGGACACTGGCTGTCAAAACGCTGGTGTGAGCAATTACGGCAGCAGCAGCAAGTGAAGTGACCTTCATGCTATCTATTGCTTCAATGATAGAGCAGAGAGAACACAGCGCTCACAAAGGTATGAGCCATCTCCAGATCCTTTTCAAGATATGGCGCGTGCTACCATGCACGGCTCTGCAAAGTATGCACTTGGCGGATTCGAAGCCACCCTCCTCCTCCCTCCTGCACTGCATGCCCGCTTTCCTCCCTATCGCGTGCGAGATTGAGCTGAGATTGTCAGTTCCTCTCGTGGCCGGTCACGAAATATGCAGTTGCTGCTAAAGTTGCTGCCAGAGCTTCTCACATATAAACACTGGGTGAGTGTGAAGATTGGGAAACAGTTATATAAGATCTTACTTGTTGCATCGTGTAGCAATAAGGCTTGATGTTATTGTTCACAAAAAGAAAAGAAAATAGGCAAGAGTGCTGCACGCGTTTATTCCAGCAACGCTTACATGTGGCAGCGATCACAGGAACGGAGCAGGCAGCGTGTGACATCATGGCTCATTCATCTCCTGTGTTCTGAAACTGGTTCATAGACAAGCATTATAGTTAATTATTTAGGGCACTTTGGCCCTTGCCAGTAATTTTTCTTAGATTTGGAGTATTTTGACTTTCGTATAATGCAAAAAAAAATGACTAATAGGAAATTTCATATCAGTACTACTCGTTTAAGAGGAAGCTTTAGCTTCGGCCCAACTCCGATGCGGCCTATTCAAATACATGTAAAACGCAATAACGCTTTTCTGAGATAACCCCTCGACTGATTTTAATTAAATTTGTTGCATTTGAGAGAGAAAGTTAAGTTCTAGTGACTGTTGGAAGCGGAATTTTGATTTAGGGCCTGAATTTTATTCCAAGGATTTTCAAGAACATAAACTTTGAGAAAAATAGACGCACGAAGTTTATAAATTAGAAGCTCTGCATAAAAAGGTATCGTGGTTCTGTAAACAGTATCGATTCGATCATTCAAAGCGGACAAATTCGATATGTCAATTTATATCTTACGTGAATTTGTTACGTTGTGTTCAAGGGTTCTGCAAAAGCTGTATTTCTATATTACTCAATTTTTTAAAATTCATGTGTAACATATCAATTTTGTCCACTTTAGATGTACTATTAGATTCAATTCACAGAATTGTATTATCTTTTTTCGTTGCTGAGTTACAGAGTTCTAAACTTGATAGTTTCGTTTTATTGAAAGTTTTCGATTTTTGCCAACCTTTTATAAAAAATTGAGGACCTAAATAAAGAATTCAAAGCTAACAGCCACTAGATTTCAATGCTTTCTTTTAAATGCAACAAACCTCGTCAAATTTGGTGCAGTGGTTGCCCAGCAAAATGAATTCTCTTTTTACATGTATTTAGATAGGAGCACCCGAGCTAAAGCTGCCTCTTAATGTCAAGAGATAACAATGCAGTGGTTCCGTGAATTAACGCGAATAGGTTACATTCTAATTAAGGAGGAAGTGAATTGGGACGGCCATGTAGTTGATATAACAGATAACCAGTGACTTGTTACTGAAGTAACAGAATGAGTGCCAAGAAGAACTCTGAGGATTAGATAGAGTGCTAGGGATTAAAAAAATTGCAGGCATAAGATGAGTTCAGCCTGCAAGGGTAATTTGAGATCTCAGGTGGGGACCATTATTCTGCAGCGAACTCCAATAGACTGAAATTACGATGAGTACAGTGGTGAGTTGGAAAAAAATAGGGTAAACTGCGCTGCTCAAACAGTTTGCACATGGTGTGCCTTTGGCAGCTTTCACTTGTGACAGAGAGCTATGCATGTTTCCTACTGATATGGCATGAGTGACAAAATAAGGTGTACATTTCAATTTGAAGGTGGATCAACGTCCAGTCCAGCATTGGCTAATGCCTGCTACGTTGACCTGGACGATGGCGAAGGTGCTGTGCCTCCGTACATGCCGATCCAGGGCCAGCGGAGGTCAAGCTCCTTCGAGAAGGGCAAGAAGGGGAAGAAAGCAAAGGATGCATGCAAGACGCAGTAGTTGCTCTCCCCGCAGCAGAATAGTTGACTTGAAGAGGAGCGGCCCGTCCTGCGATTCCTGCCAGGTCTGCTGTTCAAAAGGAGGCAGTGATGATTGTGTCATCTTGTTTGGGAATGCTGACTTCTGTATTGTGCGAGCGCGCTTTTGTAAAATTGGTACTGTCAGACTTGTCAGTTGGCATGCTCTAGTTATCTTTGCACTTGAGCAAAAGAAAAACTCTAGGTAGTCTCCACAGAGGCAGGGAAACTGCTGCCACTGTGTAGCTTTTGACACAGCCACTGGCAAGTTAGGACTTCAGGCAGCTGTACAAGAAATTCAACCACACAGAAAACTCTCATTGTCTCATTTCTTTCCCTGTGGCCTCTGATACTATATTTAGTATTCTACATCCAGATTGTAGACATGTCACAGTGCAAGGAAGTTGAAAAATCCCTTCGGAGCCTTTTGTTGCTTTATTTTTGTTATCAATTTTTTAAAGACAGGTGTGCCTTTTGATAACGAACAAAAGCTGTGCTGTGATAGAAGTTTATCTATCTTCAAATTCTTTGTTGTCTTTCATATTGGGCTCTCTTTCTCTCTCTCATTTTCTTAATCTTAAGTTTTAGCAAGCAAAAAGCAAGTGGCACTGGAGGCACTGACATAATGCAAAACAATAACAAACGCAAGCATTTTTTCAATCTCAGTACAAGTACTGTAATTAGTCTTCATGGCAGCTGCACAACTCATTCTTCAGTAGTCTTATGTGCATATCTTCTCAATCCACCATATCCAAATAGAGGCAATATCATGGCATGTTTGACAAGGATCAGAGGCAGTTTGTTACTGTTGTGCCTGGAGAGGGAGTAAGCAGTTCAGAAGGTTTAAACAGAGCTGGTTGCACGGTGCTCCCTCAGTGTCCTTTGAGGGCTTTTTTGACAAGCACTTCTTGGGACATGGCAAGATAAAAGTGCCACTCATCAACCCAGGGCCAACTCAAGCAGGTGCGTACTCGTTTAGCATCCATGTTTTTAAAGTGAGCTTGTTAAGTACAGTTTGCTGCTAGTCCCACAGTTACAAAAGAAGAAAGAGAACTACAGATATATACACCCACACACACACACACACACACATATATATATATATATATATATATATCTATAGATATATACATGCCTTTGGCAACTGTTATATAGTCCCAGCATGTAGAGAATTGGAAGAAGCACGTCGGTGCTCTTGCACCTGAGTGGCAGGAGTACTGCTCTCCTAAGAAGCAAAGCAAAATGCACTAATCAAGCGGCAAGTTGTATTACACTTTATAAATGCTGTGGTACATTGCAACAGCATCTTCAACAAGAAGTGCAGGTGGGAAAAAAAGGCGTCTTGGTCAGTGGTAGCATGTTTTTACAATGGGCATGTACATTTTATAAAGAGTGTTGTCTTTTGAATGTGTCATGCAACAGTGATTGTTGTAAAATTTGAGTGCACTTCCTTCCTTTGTGACCCATAACTGGTGCTCCCCTGCTGGCAACAATTACATGTATGCAGTGTAGATGACACAACTGCAGCATGCATTGCATGACACAAGATGGAAGTGCGCTTGAAGATAGAAATTATTGTTGCAGTATAAACACATACCTTAAAAAAAACAAGAACTTATTTGATAGTGCTAGTGGATTACTCCCAACAAGCTTGTGGTACATTTGACTGGTTGCTTTCAAGTGCTTCTGCTATGCAGTTTACATGTGGCTGGTTGAAATCAAGTGCTCAGAACACATTTGCATGGTTCATTTAGCGCGCCATGCTCCAGCTCAGAGCACTCGAGAGGAGCTCACACGTTTGAACTGAGATCTGACAAAATTCTGATGTGGCGCCTCAAATTGCTCTGCGAGTAGTGGAATGTTCGGCATGGGCAGTCTTTCTCTGGATCCAATGTCAACAGGCCTCTGCACTGCTGCCAATCATGTCAGAGTGAAGTAAACCAGTCAAATGTACCTTTGGCAATCTGCAAGCTGGCCAGGGCAGGTTGTGTAGTGCCACATAGCCTTGGAGGGACACTAAAGGCAAATATTAAGTCAAGCTATAGTGATAGATTAGTGTTCGAGGATCTCTAAGACATCAATATTATCACAAACAGAGCCTTAATAATCGATAAATTGAAGTAAATGCAGGACATGATTAGAGACTCCCCCGGGACATTCAAGTACTTGCCCGATGACAAAAGCACTCCTCAGTTAAATTCTGTCACTAGTACTGAACCACTCTTTGCAAAAAACATATTTTATTGCGTTATAAGACAAAGTAAAGTGCTACTTGTCAGTTCTATCTCATTTTTAGAAAAATGAACTCGTTGAAATTATCCTTGACAACAACGCGGGCGGTCAAAAGGTTTTGTTTTCACTCGACTCGGCGCCGCCCACGCTTTCGCGTTTCAGTAGTTTTCTTATCGCATAGTGCTGCGCTGGTTTTGCTGGCTCGTGAAACTCGCACAAACTGCAAGTAGCAGAGAATTCAACTTCCATGTGATGTCGCTGGTGCCCGAAGGGTCTATGGCCACTTGACCAAAAAGCAGATGCAATGGCGAATCCATCGCTCTGTCTTAGCTCAGTACCACCATCTGTCGAGCGTCGTTTTACTCACTGACGGCAGCAAATGGTGGTGATGGCATATGCAACATCGCCACTCCTTGGTTAGGTGGCGGGAGATTTGAATTTCGAAAAAGGTATTCAGGTCCTTCAGATGCAATTTTCTCGTAAAGTAAGTCTTTTCTTGGCACAAAACAAGTTTTGTGAGGTTTCTGGAATGGTATTTAAACAGTCCATGCCGACTTGGTGTTTGCTTTTACTGTCCCTTTAAGTTCAAAGGACAGCAGCAGCCTTGCCACTCCAGTAGCACTGATCTCAATTGCTAGATAGAGCACTTCATGTATTTCTGTACAGGATAACACTCAATCCTATTACTATCATACTAAGGAAGCCCCTAGTGTTTTCAGCCATTTTTGCTGCATCTTGCACCCATGTTGTGTGCAACCTTTCTTGGTACCAGTATTTTGGACACTTTAATACCTCTTTCCTGAAAACCTTTCATCTGTCCTCTGAATGCTTTATTGTAATACCAATAATATAGCTAGTGCACCACCATGTTGAGTCATGTGCACAAGATAAAAAGTACAATCAGACTGCAGTAAGTCCACTGTGCTGGTGCAGCACATCCTTTTAAGTGAAACATAACCAATGCTTGCAGTGCATGCACATACCGTGATCACTAGAGGGATGTTGATTACCAGCTGCATGTGGAAATTTACTCTGACGGAAATGCAGCCTTTCAGAAGTTTTAGTGGCATTCACGATATTGACAGAAATTTCCTCATTAAATATTAAGAACAGGAATTTTTGGCTTTGGTACAATGTAATTGCTCCAGTTTACATTGTGGACATACATTGAAGAACGTAGCACACAGACAGATTTTTGTTATAACTGTGTACATTGAGCTATTCACTGTTAAATATTTGCTGCTGTAGAGATGGTACTACTATATATTGTGAATAGTGCACCTACAAAAAAAGAAAAGCTTGAGACAAGTTGTTTCAATTTCTTTTTATACATTTTGCATCACAACCATTCACAATATATACAAGCTAGGCCCTCAGAGAGTTCTTAAAAACAAAGTTCTGTAATCTCCTCATTAAAATCATATTAACATAATCTACGGCACGACTCGGTGATCGCAGCTGTGCAGTTGTCTAGTATTGAGATGCCATACTATATTATCTCATATTGTTGTGCAGCATAATTTTCTCTTTCAGGCTACCCCTTGCCTATGTTTCCTTCTCTTTTTTCTGTATTAACAGTCATCGAAAGTATGTGATTTCGTATGTACACAAATACATATTCTGCCATGAACGTGGCAAAAAAGTATGCTCTTAAAACATTTTAGGGTGTCAAGTTAAACACTTGCAGCCTGTTTTACTGCCGTACAACTCATATTTTATTTGTGTTCATTATATAAAGAGAAGTGTCACAATATCTCTTGAAAGATCTTTGTTTTGTTCTTGAATTTCTGTGACAGCTTGTTGGAATGGCTGAGTTTGTGTAGCATTTGATCCTTTTTCTTCCTTCTTTCTTTTTTTTTTTTCTGAAGACGTGCTGGGCTGTTTGAAGAAAGGGCCCAATGTGAAAACTGCCGAAAATAAATTGTATTTCTGAACTGAAACGAGAAAAAATGTGCACTGTTCGTTTCGTACTAAGCTCATAACAGTGACAAGGTATCTTGGGGATGCTAAAACTAAGAGTGCAAAAACCACAGACGTAGATGAACACCACAGCTGCAACGTCTCTTTATTGTCAGCTCCAGTTTGTATTTTTTCCTTTTCTTTTTCTAATGCTATCGACAAGCTCAAGCACTCGCTTTCTTTTATCTAGGCAGCCTTGTTCAGGCAATGAGTTTCATCTAATTCATTATTTAATGCACAAAAGACAGCCTCGACACACTCCAGGGAAAGTGGTTGTAAACTATGATGGTGTAGTGAACTTGAGCTCATGAGCTATTTGAAATTTTGTATTGTAGACTAGTGCAATCAGGAGCACAATTATGACAAAGGCTGCTACAGTAGTATTGTATTACAATATCACAGCAGGCAAAAATGAGGGCATGTTTCAGTTCATTTTCAAGGTAATGTTTGTAAAACTTCGTTGGCAACAAGAATCAAAAGGTCACTAAGCGGCCAGAAGCCCACAGGCCCTGGCGACCTCCTCAGCTCACTAGACAACCCGATGCTGTTGGTCTGGGTGCAAGTTGAGCAGGGCAGCCTCCCAATCCTTCGTATTTAAAATTTCGAGCTCTCGCAGCGGGGGGGTCGGCTGGGCAGGCCCATATCATATGATTAATGTCCACTCGTCTATAATGGCACCAGGGGCACACAGAGTTTTCAGTTGGCGAAGGATGGTGCATGGTTATTTACCATTGCTGTATTAGGAGTGAAAGCTTTCCCAGTGGATGGCAGGAAGAAACAATTTCCTTATGGCCTGGCACAAAGGCTGAAATTGAGAGATACACTGCAATGGTCACACACGAATGGAAACTGCATTTGTTAGTGCTAACAATGCATTCTCTACCTATGATAAAGTTTTCTGAGCAGCTCATGTGGTCTGTAAACTGCTTGCTTAAAGCCATCTGCAACATTTTCTTGTTGATTGAACTACAATTGTCAAATGATTGCAGGTTAAAGTCTAATGTGGTATTGCTGACTTGTCATTCAGGGGCCTATGTTGCGCCTCATTTGTAAAGAATGACCACAGCCAGCAGTTCCAAAGCCATTCTGTTTTACAAAGTTTTGAGCGTACTTTCCCATACACCTGGTCCAATGAAACAATTTTTTCTTGTGAAATGAAAGTTTCGCGCCAAGTCTTGACTGCAGATGATGCTCAGAATCATTGCCTGGATAACAACTGCTTCCAGGGTGCTGTGACTTGTGCTACTTTTGCACAAATGCATCTGCTATGGCCATGGGCTCCTGCTTCCAGCACGAGAACTGGGTGATGCGGCCGATGGCCTCCAGTTGCCGGTTTTTCTTCTCTATGGCTTCTGTAGGTGTCCAAGTGAGGTCGGACTCCAATCTGTATCCCCCCAGGAACTCGTGTGGACACCGGGGACCCCATTCCTGGCATAAATAGACAGAATAAACAAAGCTGATTTGTTTCAATTCGAGTAGTGACAATCTGCAATTACAGATGATTAAAACAAACCTTAATTGGTAAACTGGCATGTTGTGTTAAATGCAGACTGCTTGATACAAACAGAGTCTTTGGATCATTCAAATTTTATGCTTCGCCAGAATAACAAAAAAATTGTAGCCAAAGTGTTTCACATTTGGAGCAATGAAAGAAACTTTTGCCTTCATTTGTTATGAAAAAGCACCGAAACAAGCCAAGTGCTTTTGAATATACATTGCAGCTGATAAACGACAAAGCTGGTTCACAATATTCCCCAATGATTGTGTGCATTTTATTTTATATAAAAAGCATAAACATGGCTTTGTGTGCATCCATTGACATGACAACAAGCTGTAGTTGAGCAGTGCCTTTATGATAAGTTCCCTTTATGTAATATCAAGTGACCATTTTTTTTTCTTTCATATGCAATTTTGTACAACTGACACATCTGATTAATCCTAAGAGAAGTATGTCACCTAAAATATTTTAATGTGTGCTTACTTTAAACAAGTTCATTATGCAATATTGCATGTGCCTAACTTCCTGAGGAATTGATTACAATACAATTACCATTACTGCTGGAACCATTATCACGGGAGGTATATTTCTGTTCAGAGAAGTGAAAGTTGTGATTCATTATATCTGCAAGTATGTGCCCTGCACATATGTGCCGTTTCACGTGTGCAGCAGGCTTTTGCCTCCACGTGTTGCAGGAGTGTCAGCACCCTGCCGAGCTTTTTATTACCAGCCATGACACTGCGCACTTGTACGAATAAATAATGGTGGCAAACATTATTGTGCTGTGCTATTGCTCTACTTATATTACTTTGACCAGATTTGATCGAATAACTGATGCAGTATAACATCTGAGTAAAACAGAGGCTATGAGAGACACTAGTTCAGTTCTGACATTTCTGCATCTTGTCACCACCAGGATGCAGCCAACACAGCTAAGAATCATATGCGAAGCCTCTCAAATTGAATCATTAGTTGCCTTAAAAGCATCAGACAGATAGGTTTATGAAATTGCAGTAGCTGCTTCCTTGCAGGTTTAAATAGGTGAGATGCAAGATGAGGATTAAAGAATTTAGATGTCTCCCAGTGGCACTTCTGTGATTTTCCTTGAGATATTTGTGGGTCAAGACACTTCACACTCTTCTCAAAGGTCTCACCTCTGGCTTAATCATGCTGAAGTACTCTTGACCATTTTGTCTCTTGTAGAGGTAGTAGATTGACCCGGGCACTTTCTTGAAGTTGCATGCGGCATGGTGAAGCCTTGTATTGATCTGAGCCTCCTCAAGAATGTGCTGTGCCTGCTTTTGGAGAAACTGTACTTGCTCAGCTATCACAGTGAGCTTGTTGGAGACATTGGCCTTGATGAAGTCATCTGCCTGCCAGACAAACAGCAATGGGGATAATAATCATTCAACTATTCACAAGCTTTAAGAGATTGTAAAATGTCATATCTATTTAAGTCAGAGTCCTTTAAAGCACATTAAATCCATACTTTTACATAGCATAGTACAATGCTACACCTTCATGCCTTTGTAAGTGCTATAGGCTGGGTACTTAACATTGTAACCTGCTTATATGTGCCACTGATAGTGTCGCCTTGCAAGAGCAAATTTCTATATCAGATGCAACTTGCAAAGCATTACTTCAAATTGCATTATTGCATTAATTTCGAAAAGACAGTATATATGCGGATAACATTAAAAAAGTAGCCACTGGTATATCTCTATGGCACAGAAAATGCTTTTTTGTCAGAGGTAGCGCAATATAAGTACCTTGGCTTGTACATAACAAAGGATCTTTCCTGGTCAAAGCACCTTCACACAGTAATAGCAAATTGTCGCCGCAAGTTGTTTTTTCTAAGACGCGCATTTAAATCCTCCACACCAACAGTACGTCTATTGGCATACAAAACACTAGTCCACCCCGTTTTAGAATATGCTAGTTATATGGGACCCATTCACTAAAAGAGATATTGGAAAGCTAGAAAGCTTACAGAAAAAAGCAGTTCGATTCATCTACAATACATATGGGGGTAGTTCTATTACTAACCTTTTATCTTGGAGCGGCTTGCCTTCTATAAGTGACAGAAATCGTGCATGTCGTCTAAAATTCTTTTTCCAACTAATAAATGGTCACTACAACATCGACACGTCTCACATTATCACCTATGCAACAGGTTACGCTACCAGACAGCGACACTCACTAGCTGTAACTCCATTTACAACACGTGTGAACTGCTTCAAGTATTCCTTTTTTCCGAGAACTATAGTAGATTGGAATGAGCTGGCCGATAAAACTGTAACACAGGACTCTTTATCACTTTTCGAACCATATCCTTACCTTTTTTCTTTTGCGTTGCTGAGATTGTTAGTGATAGCACTGTTTGACTGTATGATTGGGAAAGATCGCTGAAGTAAAGTTGAAGCGCTTGTTTTTGCGCCTGTGTTTTTTGCACCTGTTTTTTGCGCTTGTGTGAAGAATTTTTTTAGTGCAATTCTCCATTTTTGTATTTATTTTGTTTTGTGAACTTATTCGTGTACCACGCCGCTAAGATCTTGTTTAAGATCGCAGTATTTATAAATAAAATTAAAAAAAAATTACAGAAGTGTCACCAGCAAGTAAACAATGACATTATGCGCAGTCCATTATTGGCACTGCATCAAGACACATTGGAAGTGTCTAGGATGTTCTGAAAGTCTTAATTAAAACATGTACCTACTAATTGCTGGTGCACGCTAGCTTTGTCTTTAGTCTGTGACTGCTGCTGCTATACCCTGCGCGCTGTTTGCACTTGGCAACCATACATGCAAATTACTTACACTTGGCTACTACAGCACACCTGATCCATCATTGAATAATGTTTGTCTGTGTGCACCACTTTCAATGGGCAACTTGCTTGTCAAGACACAGGTGCCCTGTTGGTCAACAATTCACAGCCTCTACAAAGTTGCAAGGGCCAAGCAAGAGATAAGCAGATCATGTTAATGTGCAGCTTCTCATCCCCTTGTGTTACCAGAAAGGTGCCTGCAACATCATCTGTGCGAACAATCTTTGGCTACATTTGCATTTCTCTATGATGAGCCAAGAAGAGACACCTTTGAAAAACGTCAAGCTGGCTTTCCCACAATGCATTACTGCAAGATCTAGCAGCCAGTATGTTGTTACACATCATATATTGCATGTGACAGAAAGCATCACACAAAAGCAAGATTAATGCACCGGCTATACACTAATTTCAATTTTAGTGATGTGCTGGCTGCTGCATTTTGGGAAATGGTGCACACTGCGTGAGAGACAGCTTGACACTTTTCAAAGGGTAATTGCAAGGCACGTTTATGCACTCTTGGCTTTCTTGATTTCAAAACAATACCATATGCATAAGCAAACTTTATATGTGCAGCTATTCATGCTATAAATGGGCCATACATATAACACAGTTACTGCACTAAACGAGGTACAAAATGGTGCACAAGCCCATACTTTGCCAGTACAGCCTCTGCAAATTTGTGACTTGCGATCGAGTTTAAGCAACGTAAGTGCTGCATTATGTGTACTCAAAGGAAAATGAATGATAGTGCATGATAAAAGAAATTACTAAATCTGTGCACATCTGAAGTAGCATTACGTTCACTAAAGGTTACTTCGTTATGCAGACTACCAAGTTGAATATTTATAACAGATTAGAAGATTTAATTACGTTCAAGAAAGCTGAAAGGAATGTTAGCTGTGTCCCCTGCCATTAAGTGAAACACAAAGGATAAAAATATAAATACTAAGCTTGAAAGCACGTAATGCACAGGTCAGTCTACTTGCTGCAAAGCTATACAATAGCCACAACCATGCAATGCCTATACAACTTCCTTTAAGGTGAAAAACTAAAAGATAGCAGCGTATTTAAATGGCTTAGTTATGTGCAAAATGCACAATTTGACATGGGTAAATGTGCATTTACATAGACTTCAGTCCATAATAGAATCCTCTGGCCAGTTAGTGGAGTGCACAGCTTTATATAGCCCAATTTCTGTAGTTGACCTGCATTATTTGTTATATGCCTTCATTGTTTGGTCTGTTTTGCCACTTTAGGGTTGATCAAAGATTATTTGTTGCCGGGCGACTTTACTCATATTGTACTTATTAGATTAAAGAGGACTATGGTAGAAATAAGTAAATAGTACTAACACTTGTCATGTTTACTTGCTTCTACAGCTGTCCCACTCTTTATTTCACACTCATTATTCTTTACCATGACAAAACACGGCATGCATAACTGCATGTTACAATTAGTTTCCATTTGCTTACTGTTTGAAATCGAGAGTTTGACGTAAACTTGTCTGGTCGAGATTGCTCAGTCAAGGGTAAAACGGATGCCGCGCAAAAACATTAAAAGAAAAGGTAACTAAGACGTTTTGGCTCCCATATGGGGGCCTTGTTCACAAGTTTCCTTTTCTTTTAAGATTTTTGGTCAGCATCCGTTTTACCTCCGACTATTGCTTACTGTTTGTTACAACTTACTGTTTCAATTTGCCGAGCCAATTCAATGAGATCGGTACGAGGCATCTTCTTGGGAGGCATGCCAGGAAGTTGACAAACCTGCTGTTCCAATGTATCTACACTGCATTCCATTGGTGTTCCTAGAAAAACCATTGGCAATTAGTCAAGATTCATGACGATCACAATCTGCACTAATTTAACTTCCCATGTTTATGCATAACACTACTGTGATTTATCAACTTTTGTTTTTCTTTCCACTTATCATATATGTGTGCCATTACCTTTGGTATGGTTATGCTGGTGCACCTACACAAGGTTTTGCAAGAACAGCGTGTATGCTATTACACCGATTGCACCACCAAGACTGCACATGCCTAAACATAATTTCTTGCCCAACTAGGTGACAAAAATGTAAGCAACAGCTTCTAAGTGCAAGACTGTATCCAACATCAAAAATTTTTTTTTTTTTGGCCTCAGATGTACTGCATGTGGAGTGCTGCACGATGGAAGAGTTATAGCAGGCAATACAGTTGCCGCGATAGGCACTGCAAGTATGCCATCATATTAGTCTCTATAGTTGGATACAACTTTAGTCTGCAGTGAAGCCCCGCCCACACCCCATAACCGCCAGCCACTGTTCCTCCGCGAGGCTGCAAATAGTTTGTACTTTCCTGTTACCTAAGTAAGGCGGTAACCACAAAAATAAAGTTATAAGCGCATAATTTTATACGTTTTGACTCATCTATTATAGTGCAATTGCGAAAGCCTAATTATTCATTGAAATGAAATAAAACGCTTGCTTCGATGCAACTATTTGCGGTCAAGTTTCACTTCAGCCGGCAGTGAAGCTTCACGAGTAAAATGGGCTCAGCAATGAAATGATCTGTCCCAAGGACTTTTGAAGAGTTCAATGCTCATACTCCATACACTTTGTCCACGTCTGTGGCACACCTCATCGCTTCCACCAATGAAAAGACTTCAAGAACAGCAGGCGCTCCGGAGGTATCAAGTCCGATGCCATTTTGAAAATGTCGCACGAGGACAACTTTGTTTCTGTGATTGCCTAGCAGAATAACAATGCCGCATGGCTTGTGTGCCTTGGTTGCCAACTGCTGTTTTTTTAGTTGTATCCTACTGTAGTATTATATAGACCAAATTATGACTAGGAATTGTAGGCAATAAACATTGTGCATAAACATCCATCAATCTATTATCATTTGCTGTAATTAAAAACTGCGATGTTGATAAGTTGAAAATGTGCAGTTCAACTAGACTACGCCACTTGACTGAATAGTTATGAGAAAATAAACGAGCAGATTGAACAAAAAGTGACATTTTGAAAACAAGATTTATATCAAAAGGCAATTTCACAAGGTTGGATTCCAGCTTGGCACCCTGACATGAAGTGCACTATCAGTTCTTTTTTCTACTGCAGACACCAAGCATACGTCTGTGGGGAACAGTCAAGGCTTTCGCTTCCTCAAGAGTACATCCGTGTTTGGAACCGCCACTCCTTTAACCTTGTCTCGAATCAATGAGATGGTCCTCTCGTAAGCGTCTGTAACGAGCTGAGCAGAACTTGATTTGCTCGACTTATCCTCGCGTACGAAAGATACCCGGTCTTCGCTACTGGCAGCACTCTGGCGCGGGATGTCACTGAAGTTCAGTGGCTGATCGTCGTAAGCGTCTGTAACGAGCTGAGCAGAACTTGATTTGCTCGACTTATCCTCGCGTACGAAAGACACCCGATCGTCGCTACTGGTAGCACTCTGGCGCGTGATGTCACTGAAGCTCAGTGGCTGATCGTTGTACAGCGGATTCACGCATGAAGGCGATAACGAAACGGGCAGGCCACTGCTGTCCAGCTGCGCGGCCCGAGGTGTCCACGAGTACTCCCCACCGGCCCAAATGTGAGAAATCGGTGGAGGCACAGGAACGTTCGGGGTGCGCTTCTCGGGCAGAAAAATGCTGCCTTTGGCATCACTAGGTCTCTTACGACCGCGTGATGTAGCCGGCCTGAAATGCTGCCCAGTCTTAAATGCGACGTACTTGCAACGGTCGATTATCTTATGGCGCGTCTCGTCAAGCGTCTCGAACTCGGGTGCATAACAAACGTGCAACACAGCACCGAAGAAAGATCTCTCGTCGAGCCTCTTCTTGGCTATCCTTGCCGACTGTACACGGGCGAACTTCACCAGGTATGTCTCGGTAAATTCTTCAGTGTCGTAGCCATCAACAGCATGAAAATCATCAATGTCGCCATACTCCAGGCAAGCATCTTTCAGATCCTCGCAGGCACCAACGGCGTTGACGTTGCTTATCAGCAGATAACACGACTCCTGGTTGATCGTGAACACTTTCACGGCAGTGGCTTTTCTGCCTTGGCGGTAGGCAGGCCTCGAGCCACAAACATCTCTTCTTGCGTGATGAGGAAGCGGCTTTACGTCGCTTATGTGACTTGTCATGCTTACTTATAACGACGCACAATACTCAGCGATTACTTAACGTCGATAACACGAAACAAATAGAATTATACCGAACCTGTAACATCCATATTTGCGTGTGGTTGCTTTGGCCATAGAATAAAGAGCTTTGGCTGTGGAAAAAGTGGAATAGAGGAGGCTATGGCTGTGGCATGGATGGATGGATGGCGGCTACACCCTTCGTAACGGGCGGCGGCTGGCGCCACCTAGCCTTTTGCTCCCCCTCCTATTTTTTTTTCTTTATATCCCCTTCTTCTTAAACTAGTTTTCACTCCCCTCCTCCCCCCAAAATAAATATCCTAAATAGTATGGGCGTCTTGCGCTGGAGTTTGAGGTATAGTAGCGGCGCCTGGTGGCGGCGCGGGAAACGACATCTGGGTCGTACCAGCTTGGGTCGTATTGAGCCCTGGCTGTGGCGAAGCACGTTTCTAGGCCGAGTTTTGCGTTGACTCGCACTTTCTTCTGCCCTGTTGCGAGTGCGAAAAGGCTCGTCACTTCTCACAGACCACGTCGACCACGCTGCGAGCTGGTCGCAGCCTATAGTTTAACGAAAACGGACTCTGCGTGTGCCGTGCGACGTAATGCTGGAAGCAGAAGGAATCGGCGACGCCGATCCGGAGGGACCTAGCTCAGCATCGAAAAAGCGTCACCGTCGATACTGCTGCGTCGTGGGTTGCCATGAACAAGAAGGCCTGAATCCCAACATCCGATTTTATCGTTTCCCTTCAAGGCCTCACGAAGCGGAGCGTCGGGCGCGCTGTATAACTGCAGTTCGTCGCGCTGGGTAAGCGAAACTTCGCGCCATGCTGACTGCTTCACCTGTCTTGAAGCTTGCTTAATTATAGATCAGCGTTCTAAAATTCGGTCTTTTGCACCTACAGTCCCGACGGCAGACCGACATAGCAGCAGACATGGCTAGTGATTCACGATTCGAAACCCGGCCACAGCGACAATTAACAATTCGACCGGTGCGAAGTGGTGAAGTGCCCAGGTGTGTGCAAATGACCACAAATGGCTGGGCTGATTCGGTGACAATTCACTACCCCACTACGAGCAGCACAGGTTAGAGAGATAAATGTGCCCATACTTGTCCTCAAGCCAGCATGTTGAGGCAGCGCAGCAAGATAGTATTGATTACAGCAGATCGATTTTCGAGTGTTGTCATTAAAAGCTACATCAAGCGAGCAGCTCACGAGCTCGCGCTGCAGCGCGATTCGCACGTACGTGCGAGCTCATATGCATTGCATCAGTTATTACCAGTTACTAAAAGGGACAGATGGCCGCTACTAGAACGCAGGCATAACTACTTGTTTAGCGGCATGCAGTCAACAAAGATTGCAGGAGACCCGCCGTTTCGCGGCATGTCGAAAGACCGTCGCGGCGCGTACGATCGTGCGCCCGAGCAGTTCATACATCGCGGCATGCGGAAAGACCGCTGCCGTCACGGCGCGTACCGTCGTGTGCTCGAGCAGTTCCGTACACATGATGTCTGCTTATCGCTGCTGTGGATTCATTTATAGCAAGCATTTCCTCGCGTTTGTGCGCCTGAATCTAGCAGCGTGCAAACCTTACCTGAAGTTCCACTTCGTACGCGACTCGCTTCACGTGCGATTGACACCGCGCTAAAGCTTCGCCGCTTAATTCTTGAACGGCATACACGTATTCGGCACTGCATAATTTCTTGCTTTTACGCAGCGTGCCACTCCTGAAAAAATCTTCGGCGCCCGATATTCGCTGTAGGCCGTGATACAACACAACCGAAAGTGGCGGGTCCATATTGTAAACGTGCTTTCCGAAGCAGACGACCGAGCTTGGTACGACCCATTTTAGGACAGAGGGCGCTTTTTAGCACCTTTTTCGCAGCGCCCCCTGGGCAATGCAAGAGCCCCATAGAAAACATTAGCTCCCCGCTTTATGGTATTATCTCTCCCTTGACTTCCTCCACCAATCATCTAACCTCCCCTTCGTTACTGCTACTCTTTTCTCGTCTATTTGCCCTCGTTCCCCGGGAAAACCTAATGCTCCTTCCATATCTGTCGCTGTTCTCTCAGCCAGAGTCGGGCGAAAGTCTGTGCATCTCAGCATTATATGCTCTGTGGTATCAATTCCCGCTCCGCAAGCCATAGAGTTTCTCACTACATTACTATCTATGCCGCAAGCTGTGCACAAAATATGGCACAAAAGGTCTACGTCTTCAAATTTAGCCCTGTATGTTTTTGTTCTCAAAACCCCCGTCCTTGCTTCGAATAATAGTGAGCTGCCCCGCGAGTTATCAAATAAGAGCTCTCTCTTTATCTCCTGTTCTTGTGTCCTATACATAGATAGCGCTGGCTTTCCGAGCATTCTTTCTTCCCACATTTTTCTTTCCGTCTCCTTCACCTCCTTTCCCACACTAGAACCACGTTGGACCCCGTCCCTCGGCTGTAGGTATCTACTCCTCAGCTTCCTAGTTCTAAGTGTCCACTTTGTGTTCAAACTTTTCATGTATAGATATTTGTACACTTTTCCCGTTCACCTTTTTTTCCCCCAGTGCTGGGAGTCTCTGTTCATATTTTAGCTTACTTATTGCCTCTCTACCTTCGAATGACGTCCATCCCATGTCCCCCTGCACTCCTTCATTAGGGGTGTTCCCGTGCGCTCCTAAGGCCAACCTGCCTACACTTCTCTGTCTTGTTTCCATGCATGCCTGAACTTCCGATTTCATGCACAGTACTGAATTTCCGAATGTGAGGCCATAGAGGTTCCATTATCCCCTTTCCATATCCCTCTAAACACCTCGCACCTATTATAGTTCCATAGTGCCTTGTGTTTCATTACAGCTGAGTTCCTTTTCACTTTTTCAATCATAATTTTTTCATGTTCTTCCAAGTACTTTTTGCCCTCGTTTAGCCATATGCTCAAATACTTGTATTCTTCAACATGATCAATCTTAGTGCCTTGTATTTCCAATGGTTCCCCCTTTCTTCAGTGTATACTATTATCCCAGACTTCTCTCTACTGAATTGTAGTCCCAATTTTTCTCCCTCCTCTCCGCATATCCTCATTAGTTCCTGTAGCCCTACTCGGGTGTCAGCAAGCAGCACAATATCATCTGCATACATCAGTCCGGCTAGTACTTGAGCTACCTTCTGCCCTTCCAGCATATAGCTTATGTCGGTTCCTATTGTGCTCTGTTCTAACCTCTTTTCCATTTGGCTCATGTTAATCATAAAAAGCAGGGGCGACAATGGACAGCCCTGCCTGAGACCACTTCTTCTTTTAGCTGGCTTTGTAGTTTCCCCCTCCCATGTTATCTCTACCTCATTATCTGTATAAACTTGTTGTAGGAATCCAACCACCTTTCTATCTAGACCATATTCCTTCAACTGGCTCCATAATTTTTCTCGATTTACATTATCATAGGCTCCTCTAATGTCTAAAAAAGCTATCCATAGCGGTTTCTGCCTGGCTGCCGCTATCTCTATGCACTGTGTTATAACAAATAAATTATCATCTAGCCTTCTGTTCCTTCGAAATCCATTCTGCAGCTCTCCCAAGATCTCTTCACGTTCTGCCCATTCCTCCATTCTCATTTTCACCATCTGCTTTGCTACTCTGTATATGACTGATGTGACAGCTATTGACCTGTAGGATTTAATGTTGTCCTTGCTTCCCTTACCTTTGTAAACTAATATCATTCTGCTTGATTCCCAATCCTGTGGAACATCTCCCCCTACAACTATTTGTTGAATAAGTTGTAATTTTAATTTACTTTTCTGGCGTAATAGGCTTATCAATTTCATAGGTATGTCATCAGGTCCTGTCGCTGTTCCCACGGGGACCTTGTGTTCAATTCTGTCCCATTCCTTACTTGTCATCCCTCTGTTATCAAGGCTTCAGTTTTATGTCGATGTCGATTCGGCTTTTCTCTTTAGATGTATACAAAACACGAAGGAAGGAAGATAGAGGAGGGAGCATATTGAAGCCGAAATCTGCTGGGTCAGTGGTGGCCCAACATGTGATCGCGTGTCAAAGTACGTGGTTGGTTTTAGTGTTCCCGCTCTGCAGGCAGAGTCACGGCAGGGCAGCTGTACAAGCGCACACCGAATAAAAACTACTGGCAGAAAAACTACTGGAACTACAGAGTTCGGAGCTCGCCAACCCACCATAGTGGGGCACGCAGTCACAGAACACCTAGCTATGACGCAGTTTCGAACTGGGAACCAAACGTCTCAGCAAACCTCGATTGTTGTGTCGTGATCTCGACGCAAAAGGTCACGTGTTGGGCCAGTATTCTGGCTTCACGGAGCGTTCGCTTGCCAACATAGAGTTTCTTACAATAAAGTAATTATTGTATGAAACTCTATGCTTGCCAAGGCTGGCTGAGTGAAGTAATGCTCTCTCCTATATTTTTCTTCCGCCATGATACGAGCTTCCGCCGCATTTAACTAGCGAAAGCATGGCCTTTAAGATTCGCTCTTAAATCCAGAAAATGTCATCATATGAAATGTGAATTTGAATACAGTGTCATTATGTGTGTGAGTGTCCCTGTTTGTGAACAGAGCCTACATAGGTCGCTTTCCTTGCCCCCTGTGATTTTGTTAATGTACTTTGGGTGTGGGTATGTGTGGGTATGTGTGGGGTATGTGTGATGTGTGGGTATAGCCTCCTATATTTTTTAGGAGGCTATGACATGACAGGGGTAGTTGGAGAAGTATGGGAGAGGCCTTTGCCCTGTAGTGGACGTAACCATAGAGTTTCCTACAATAATAATTATTGTATGAAACTCTATGGGCGTAACCAGGCTGAGGATGATGATGATGTTTGTGTGGAGTCGCCTAAACGCGACCGCTTGCGTTTTATCGAGTCGCTTGGCATTATGGGAATGCACCTCGCTCCCGTTTTCTCATCCCCCCGTCAGCAGCGAGACTGACTGGACAGCCTGGCTCAGTTCTGGGGATGACGACCGACAGCTTGAACTGCTGGACTGGGCGGAGAAGGCCAAGCAGGCCCAGGCATAGAGTTTCATACAAAGAGAGAGAGAGAGATAATTTAATTGAAAGAAGGCAGGATAATTTAATTGAAAGAAGGCAGAGAGGTCGGTCTGAGCTAAGGGGATCTAGCCTGCTACTCTGCACAGGGGGGGGGGGGGGGGACGGGGACATAAAGACCTGATGAGGGATGATGATGACATAGCAAGAGGGATGCGCAAAGGTGAAAGCAAGTTCAACACTCTGATGATAAACATTCACAAAAGTCATCCATGAAGCCACAATCAGGTTTCGCATCAAGTCTGTAGTCACCAATTTGAGTGAACTTAAATATAGAGGCGTTAGGACGAAGCTGGTGTGGGCCTCCCCTGCGTGAACAGCACAAGCGCCAAACAAAATATTTATAGCATATAAAGAGCTGCGATAAGCGGCTCTAGCACGGCGAGCACTTGTAGGGCACTTTTAGCGGCCGGAGTCTCGAGACCACCGAGAATCACGCGCATTGATTCTACTAGGTGCTTCAGCATTTTTTGTACACTCTCCTCATTGTGTTCATCTCCTTGCTTGCCCGTAGTGTCACCGGTTTCATTGGCCCTATAATTCTTGGCTTCATGACGCAGAGAACCGCTAGTGCCCGCTGGCATGGCCGTGGGCCTAGAGGGCAGCAAAGGCCATTCCGTGTCTGTATCAGCCGGTGGAGGTGAATGTTTGCCGCGTGCTCTCGTCGACCTTGAATTATCAGTAGACGCCGTTACCGTCCTCGATGCACGCACAGGCAGAAGTGGTCGTGGTACCTGTGCCACGCTAGGTAGTTCCCCTGGAATGGTTTTGTGATGCTTCTGTCGCGAGCGTTGGTCACTTTGGCGAACAGATTGAGCAGCCTCTTTACGTGAAGGTTGGTCTCTTGCCATTTTTCGAAGAATACGAACCTCCTGTTTCATCTTCGGGCATTCCTTCGAAGTCGCTTCGTGAGAGCCAGTGCAGTTGGGACATTTAAATGAGGACGCCTCACAGTCGGTGGTATCATGGTCTCCGCCGCAACGCGAGCAGGTGGCTTTGCTTCTACAAACAGCGCTCACGTGTCCTATCTTGTGACATTTCCGGCACTGAATAGGCCTCGGAACGAATGGTCGTTCTCGGTGTATAACGTAGTCCACTTTGACAGACGCTGGTAATGTTGAAGAAGCAAACGCGTTAGCTTGATACATCGGGAGTGCCCCAAGCGGTGAATCTCAAGAATGCGCACCGATGACCTCAAAAGACTCTTGAGGTCCGCATGCTTGATTTCAAGCTCCGCGTCGGAAATCACTCCAGTTGTTGTCTCCTTCCCGCAAGTAATAAAGGAGCGGACGGGGATTGTGCTTAACTGTGGAATGGTCTTTAACTTCTCAAGTATTGTGGAATTTTTCACATCTATTGTCAGGATGTTCTTGCGAGCGTTGATCCTGATCTCGTTAATTTGTCCAGGGGCCACACTTTCAAAATATTCGGTTAGAAACTGCCTGCTGAGGGAGTTCATGCTGTGTGACGTCGAGATGGGCACGTAAGAAACCATGAAGGATTCTTGCTCACTCTGATGCGATGAAGTCGCCTCAGTCGACATACGGCGGCCCATGACTACGGTGTGCTCGCTGTCAGAGTCCATAGCTTCTGGCGTTGAGCTCTCCCAGGAATCGAGCTGGTCCGAGCTTCCAAAGGCACGTCGTCCAAAAATGAGCGATGAAGTAGACGACTGACCTTGTTCAGGTGGTCGTGGGAACATCTTGCTCATCCTATGACTCTCACAAAAATGGCAAGAACATAAAAAAAATACATAACAGCGAGAGGCCCAGAACACCAGTGAGCTCTGGGCACTTCTTTCTCTTTCCATCAATACAATGCAATAATTTCATAATAATTCATACAATATAATAATAATTTCGATACATAATAATTTCATACAATAATTGTAGGAAGATATGGGCCTGCAGGGCCTTACTTGAGCCCGATCCCTCAGCCACCTCCCCCTTCCCCCTTTCAATAAAGTTTACCACCACCTACAGTGTCATTTTTTTTTACCTGCGCTGACTATACGAGTGTATAGTCATCATCATCATCAACCCATGTTATGTCCACTGCAGGACGAAACGAGACGTTCATTTGAGGGATCGCCATGGCCGTTTGTGCGCAGTTGTACTTCGGTTCCCTCGCTGATGCAGCTCGCCGAACGGACGCGCATAGCGCAACACCGCGATTCGACGCCACTATCCTAGTGCCGCGGTGGTGGCCATGATTTTGTTTATTTGAACGGTTTCGAATGGGTATCAAAAATCCGGAAGTACTAAAACCTACCGCGCGCCCTGACGTTTTCACCACATATGTTGCGCGTGAGTGAGTGAATACACTTTTATTGGGTCAAGCAAAACACGATAAAACGCGCACCCGGCTAATCCCACGACGGGTCTGACAGATCTAGCCTGCCGGCCCGATCGCGGGCACTCTGGACGGCCAGGATTTTGTCCTAAGACGGGACTTCGCTGGAGCGCGTCCCACTCTTCCTTGGTGAACTTCGGGCCCAGTGACCCGCATTCCCAGAGCATATGAGGCAAAGTAGCAACCTCACCACAGGCCACGGCAAGAACAATTCGGATAAATCTCGGGATATATGCTGTTAAGGGACCCCGGATTTGGGTAGGAGTTCGTTTGCAAGAGTCTGAGCGTGACCGCCTGCGGCCTGCTTAGCTTGGAGTGAGGCGGTGGGAAAACCCTCCTCTCTAAGTAAAATAATTTAGTAAGCTCATTGTGCGTGATAGGAGTGTCTCTGTGTCCTGGGAGCGAGTCGCCCGATCCGAGGGCATAGCGGTCGGTAAAGCCACGCGCAGCCTCGTGGGCAGACTCGTTGAGGTTCAGAGGAATCCCCTCAATCGCCCCGACATGGGCAGGGATCGAACCAAAGGATGGAGTGTATCACCACACAGGCCTCAATCGCGTTGCGGTATGCTCTCTCCTATATTTTTCGTTCCTCCATGCCACCTACCTACACGAATCCATTTTTTATAGCTGCAGTGTAGCATGAAAACTACGTACACTTTCCACACTGGTTTGGATGAGTGTAGGCAGCAGACGACAAACAAGCAGGCTGGCGTCGCAAATGCGTGGCGCCATTCTGTCTGAGACTGTCGGCGCTGATATAGCGACGATAGTGAATGTTCGCTGCAAGCACTAGTAGCGAAGTGCTGGTGTGACCATGTTGCACAGAGGAGAGTGAGCTAATTTTCCAATAAGATAATATGATCTTACTTACGGATGGTGCTGGCCGTTTCATACTCCGCGCTATATTATATACGTTAAGTTGTCTTCGTGCACTGCGCATTTTCAATGTTATCGCTGCAGTTGGTCTAGATTGTTTCAGGCGAGGGCATATGCGCAGGCAGTATAAGTGCGTACAGGCGAAGTGCGGAGTTAGGCGCTTTTCGTCTGCTGATGCAGAAGACGACGCGCTGTCTGCTCTGATTGGCTACAGCACAGCGAGCCAAGTGCAAGTGCAGCACGCAACGTCATAGCCTCTGCTCGATACTACATTCGTCTACACGAGCTTGCACGAAGTGTAGGTTAAAAAATGGCCAGGCTTAGCTTGGTTAAGCCAACAATGCGTTGCATATTGCGCGCGTTGCATATTGCGCGGTCCGTGACGTCACGCGCCGGCGCAGCGCCCCTAGCGGGAGGAGCGGGAGTCAGGTGGTGGCTGCGGCCGCGCGCGACCGCGCGAGTTGGGACCCAGCTTTTCCTCCGTGACGTCACGCGCCGGCGCAGCGCCCCTAGCGGGAGGAGCGGGAGTTAGGTGGTGGCTGCGGCCGGGCGCGACCGCGCGAGTTGGGGCCCAGCTTTTCCTCCGGCTGTCGTGACGTCACGTCACATGGTTGCGGTAAAGGTCAGTGGTGGCTGCCCGGCCGCGCCCAAGGGCTGAACTGACTGATTGCAATATGCAACGCATAAAACTCTAGTGTAGGGGTATGAGCCACTATGAAGGCTCATACCCCCAATGGTGGCTGCGCGGCCGCGCCCAAGGGCTGAACTGAGTGATTGCAATATGCTACGCATTAAAAAAAAAGCCCTTATGAACGAGAAGGAAGGAGACCGAGTGGCCGGATTTTTATTGGCCATATTATAAGTAAACAATGGTGTTGTTTTTGTCATTGTTGGCTTATAATATGACTATATATATATATATATATATATATATATAGCGAAACTTGTGGCGTGTAAGTTTTGTAAGTCACATCGGCATGACGTGTGTGCATGCAGTTTCGTTTTCGAAATGTCAGCATGTGCGAGATTGGGCTTCTCCTTGCAACTTGAATGCGGTGTGTGGAGAAATCTTACGGAAGCAGTTGTTTGTTTCATTACAAAAGCAGGGTAAAGCTATCTCGAGGATCTCGAAGATCCCTATACATTACTCCCAGTCAGTGGCGTAGCCAGAAATTTAGTTCGGGGGGCGGGGGGGGGGGGGGGGGGCTCACATTCCAGCTCAGCCTACTCCTTATAGAACTTGTCGAAGGGTCAAATACATCAATGATAACTGCATTGCCATTGCCAAAGATGCTGCAAACGAATTCTCGAGAGCTACGCACTATCAAAACATGTAAAATATGTATTTTTTTCATGAAATAATATATTCGTATGTCCAAAAAAATTGTGCCAGGAATAATTGATACCAATATTCCACCTTTTTTGTCTATATAAATAAAATATTACAAGAAATTTGGACTCTATTAGTTCGAAACCAGCAAAGGAGTGCATGCCGCTCATATGCAAAATGTGAAGCCATGAAATGAACAAGTTGAGGACAAATGCTTTAAAGAAATTTTGTAATTCAAAAACCTTCTTTACATTTTTCTGCATATGCAACGGCCAGGAAAAAATCTCAATGGCGCTGCCCTTCGTTCCAATGTTTTGCGCAGGAGCAGCTGTCACCGGTCGCGTATTATGATTAATTGCACCAAAATTATAGTCGCAACGGAGAGCATATATAAAAAGCAGGAGTTCTGCAAAATATACATTAGAAATGTGAAGCTACATTGGAATATACAAATGCGAAGATACAGCTTGATAAAGAGCAAAAAAGTGTCACTGAAAACAAAGTGCATTGCATGTATACACAAAAGCTCGCAAAGAGACATTTATATATACGCATCAGTCTCCAATAAATCAAAGTATCTAAACAAGTCACTGTATATAATACATCAAACAAGGTAAATAAGCATGTTGCGCAATCCTGAGCAGAATCCTGAGCCCCCCCCCCCCCACCCACTCCTCCATTCTCCCCGATTAAGGTCCCTCTATATAACTTTATCCCCGATGCATCGCGCGCGACGAAAGGCGGCGCACTTCCTCCCTACTTTTCTCCCTCACGCACACCATCGTCGGCTCACCTATCTCCCCTCCCCCCTACCCTTTCACTCGCACGTACAGCTTGCGTCGCGCGGTGACGATATTATCGCGCTTGAAGTTTTATCAATAAGCGCGAAAAGATGCACCCACCAAGATAACTGAAAATTTAATGACGTTCCGGCTCCCCATAAGGGATACTTGTCCACAATGAAACCGATAACAGATATGCAACGTATTTAAGTACGTTTCAGTACGTGACCCAAGCAGCGAGTGTACACCGTCGGAAGTGTCCCGTCATGCCTATTCAGCGTGTGCGCCGTGGTCTGTATGTGCAAGGATTCTCGATGCAGGCGTGACGCAAGCTTCTTTTCCTTGTTCAGGACACGTGCACTTGCCCAGTAAATATTGTGGCCTGTAGATTCCATATGTTCAGCAAGGGCACTCGAGGCCATGTGCCGTTTCTTGACGTCATACTCATGCTGTTTAACACGTTTCTTGAAGTCACCTCTCTGGCCGATATACTTATAACCACAGTTCTCGCACGTCATGGCGTAGACTACACCGAGGAAATTTCCCTGTGTCAATTTATCTTTTACGTTTACTAAAACGTTTCTTAGTTTGCAGGTAGCACATGCGCAGTTTTGACGTCGTACCTGCGCATGATACGAGCGATGGTCTTACTTGTGCTAGGGACATATGGAACGGCAGTTCACTTCTTCGGAGACTGCGTAGAATGCTGTCTTTCTGGGAGTGACACTCCTTTCCTTACCGAGGACAAAAAGGACGGAAGGTAGCCACAGGTTCTTAAATCTTCACAGATGCTCCCAATATCACGCGTGCAATCCTTCTGTCTTGTGCGAACGGTTTTGTTCGATGAAACAGCGTATAGCAGGAACAGACCTCCTGTGTGAAAGCGGATGTACTGACTTGAAATGCAGGTACCGGCCTGTACGTCTGCGCTTCCTGTAGACGTTGAAAGAAAGGCCGGAGTCACCGCGCTTGATAATACCATCAAGAAATGGTAGACAACCGTATACTTCTTGTTCGACAGTAAACTGAATCGCCTGTTCCACGCTGTTAAGACGAGCAGTGAAGCCAGCGAGAGTATCCTTGTGAATTATGCTGAAGCAATCATCTACATGTCCCAAGAAAACCTTTGGAGAAGGGGTAAAAGCTGAGAACGCCCGACGTCCTCCATGACCAGATTCGCAGCAGAAACTGATATATATGCACCCACAGCCGTAGCATGCGTTTGCAGGTAGAAATTCTGTTGTGAGACGAAGTATATATTCGAGAAACAGAACTTAAGGAGACGGGACAGGTCTGAAACGTCAATCGGAGAGCTATCAGGCTGCGACCCGCCATATTCGAGGGCAGCTATGCAAACCGTTACAGCCAGTTCTACTGGAACGCTTGTGAATAGTGACAACCTGAAATGAGACCATGACATCACCATGAGCAGGAACAACATGCCGTAGCTGTTCAATAAAGTCGCCAGAATTGCGTACTTGAGTGCCGCTTTTTCCAACGAGTGGCGACATGATCCGGTGTAAGAAACCGGAAAGCTTGTACAGAGGTGAGCGAGTGTATTCGACAATGGGCTGCATAAGAACACCTTGTTTGTGTGTCTTTGGTAGGCCATGAAGTGCAGGAGCTTATCCGTTGTGACAAAGTATAGCCGGTAATAGAGTGACTTATGCTGGGGCGGGGCCAAATGGAATTCGTCAGCCAGAAGCTTCTGGAAGTCCCTTTGCAGTTTTCCTGTTGGATCACACGTCAGGCATCACTAACCAGTGCCAGTATTTTTTTGCTGTAGTCACCGCTATCAAGCAAAACAGCTGCGTTTCCTTTGTCAGCCGGAAGAATGACGATGTCAGGATTGCTTCGAAGCCGGTCGATAGCCTCATGTTCCTCTAGCGACAGCGCGGAGTTCGAAGAAGGGTTTTGAAGCCCCCGTTAATAAAACGCGTGCGAGCTTCGTCATGTCTAGTGCCGTCGACTTTGCTTAGAGCCATTTCAACAGCACAAATCAGCTACTTCGTATCTCGTATGGGCCCTGTGCTAAAGTTTTGACCAAGGCTCAGAACAGAGTTCCGCTTTGACAGGTTTATAGGAAACAAGATTGTGTACATCCTCTCTTGGTAAACTTCTGGACGGACCGTTTCAGGATGGTTGCAGCCTTTCTAGCTTGGCATGGCGCATTACGTCATTATTTCGTGTTCTCCGCTTGCTTGAAACTTAGCGTGTAGCTGAATTGAAGCAAATTCGGCGGGGCACAGGAACTCTAGTCGGCGACGGGCATAGAAAGTATCATTTTCCAGCATACGGACCTTAGCATTGCACTCCGCTATTCTTGCTTGTATTAGTAGTCGCTCAGCCCTTGAAATCACGCAGTCTTTTCGCGTTTATTCAACATGTATTTTCCCGGACAGACGGGCTGCCATCAAACCTTCGATTTCAGCTCTTGGAGTTTACACGGAACATGACGGCGACGGCCACGGCAGGAATGCGCCTGAAGTGTCCATATAATTGCTATCGCAGTAATATATTAAGAGTATCAGAGTACCGTGGCCTATCACTTTCCGGAAAAGAAGAAGTAACAAAATCGAACTTTCACCATGCAACAATTCACTGCGCCGCAACAATCTTTCTTTTGAGGGGCGGGGGCACCGAAGTGAAAAAAAAAAAACGCAAATGAAAGCATGATGGCCACAATCGAATGCCTACTTTGGGCACCTAATGTGGTTACCCAAGGAATATCGAAGAAAACGTGAGACACTTGGTCCACAGAGAGCCATACGCATACTGCTTGGTATCCTACACCGGCAAGACAAAAGACATTCAGGAGAGGTTGCAATAACACCAAAGTAAAGGTGATGTTCTCAAGCGGAGGCGTTGCATTCCATTGAGTCCCCACAGTGATGGCGGCGAGCGACCATTGTTAATTTTTCTCGTCTGCTAGCCAGAAAGTGCCCATAACTCTGGCAGGCTAAAATCCAATCGGTCCGAGAAAAACGAACGCGCACCAAAGTGCGCCGCGCGGTGGTCGGGGCAAGCGGCGAAAAACCTATGCGTTCTGGCTGGCTCTGGTAGCCCGCTAGTAGCGAGAACAAGAAAATTGAAGAGGCTGAATGTGTTCTCGCGAATAAAAGTCAAAGTAGAAAAAATAAATAAGAAAGTAGTTACCTTTGCTGGTTCTACTGCTCTGACATCGATGCTTTGGCACAGGTGAAAAACATGTTGGTATTCTTTTCTGCTACATGACGGCGCAAATGAACCGCTACAACACTTCGTCTCATAGGACCTCACTGCGTGCTTTGCCCACTTGTATGATAGTGTGTTGATTTGGCTTGTCTCGTTGTATGTTCTGATGTACGACTTTAAGAAAGTCAATGCACTTTTGGTATCAAATGTTTATAAGAATTTTATGCCCATAAAGTTTCGCAATTGAAATCCATGTGCTCAGTAGGTTCCGCGGCCTCCGCGCGATCCTGCGACGAGACCGCTCGCCATCGAAACGCCCTTAAAACTTTGTGCTCGGATGTGGCTCCTTGCTTTATGTGACTCCAGATGCATGGGAGTTGCCGCGAAATCCAGCCCGAGTTTGCAATGTTCGTGCCGAAATGTCATTTTTGAGCATAAAAAAAGACATTCTAGACAAAATACAGAATGATTTCCGTAGACAGGGTTGTTTCGTTCGGCGGTGCATAACCGCACAAAAAGAATTTCGGGGGGGGGGGGGGCTGAATCGCCATAAGCGCCCCCCCCCCGGCTACGCCCCTGTTACACAGGTTCTTCAATTGCGAAGCTTTCTTTACGATAAATGCCGTATCGATTTCCTTTGTAGCTTCGTGATACACGCGGGTGGATGGAAATTTTTTTCTTTTCATTATTTTTTATTCCCGTTTGTCGGGGGACCGGCCTTTGTCAAGAATGATATTACCGTACGGTATGGATCGGTTTCATGTTCATATAGTTTCCGAGAATGCTATACTCAGATACTGAAAGATTCACGTATAGAAAGTACGAGGTTAACATATATGGGGGAGAAAAATGCAGGTATGCTTGTTCCTTTGAAGTGGTACAGAATAGGTAGAGGCTCGGCACAAAAAGGCGAGCCAACGGAGGAATCAGAAAGACTCTGAAAGGGTGTGAAGTGCGGAGGTAGAACTAAGAACTGCTACGTAGTATACGTAGCAGCTCGGTATTTGTTTTAGAGTGCCGCTCTTTAAGCGCCCGCTCCTGCCTGGGTTGAGCGTCGGCGTCGGTGCTACTGCGCGAACGCGCGCGTGCTCGCGAGTTCGTCGTGGTCTTCCACCACAGCTGGCTCGTTGGCGCGCTTCGGCGAAACCGCGCGAACTCGCTCGTGCCACTGCTCGTGTGGTGGTGGTGGTAAACATTTATTTCACTTATTTACAGAGATAGTTGAGGAAGACCTTAAGGGCCGGCCCCTTACAAAATCTAGGAGGGGTCCCTAGTCCGGAACCCCTGTGGCCTCCGCGGCGGCTCGGGCCCTAGCCACGAGAGCGTCTTTTGCTCTCTAAGGTAGAGTAGCCGAGCAGGGCAGCCTCCAGCTCTCGGTGGGTGGGGGGAAGGAGAAGGGTAAGCCGGGTTAGAAAGGCAAGCCCACACCATGTGGAAAACGTCCTAGAACGCGTAACCACACAGTGGGCACTCCCCAGAGAAAGCAGGGTTAAAGTACTGTAGTACTGCCGGGCACAGTACCGTGTTAGTATAGAGACGGAGGAACCAGCACTCCGTTACCTTGGTCAAACATTTAGCGGGGGGTTACAGCGACCGTGAGCGGATTGGTAGAGCTGAGTGATTTCGCGGAAAGTAATGGCCGGATTTGGTTCTAGATCCTCAGACGGCGGGTGTTGAAGCGATGCCCGGTGGTTGAGCACGCGGGCTGAGTCATCAGCGGCCTCATTTCCTTCTAAACCCGTATGTGTTGGAGTCCAGATGACGATACGCGTCCCGGGACGGTCCCGGTACTCGCATTCTCGTAAGATTTTGGCGGCGCGTTTGGCTATGCGCCCTTTTTCAAATTTTCGGCAGGCACCCTGGGAGTCGGTGATGATGACTCTGGAGTTAGGATCTGCTGCTGCGAGTGCTATGGCTACTTCCTCCGCATGTGTAATGTTGGGGGCACGGAAAGTGAGGCCCTTAACGTGTTCGTTTTGATGGATTACTGCCGTCGTGTATCACCCCCCCCCCCCCCCCCCCCCCCATCGTGGTGTGGGCCGGCAGCGTCCGTATAGAAGATCCCATGGCGCGATCTATAGCGTTCGCTGAGGGCCGCCACGCGCCCAGAGCGGCGGCCATCGTGGATTCCCTTAGCCATGTTTTGGGGGATAGGGTGGATTTGTAGCGCATGGCGCCAGTCCTCTGGGGTTCTAGTCCGATCCTCTGCCTGTGCGGTGTATGTTATGTGTAGGCGGCCTAGGAGGTGTCTTCCTGCAGGCGACTTACTCAACCGTAGATACTGGTTGTTCAGGTGCGCTTCTCGAAGTTCCCCGAACGTGTTGGTCATCCCCAGTTCGATGAGCCTTTGATTCGACGTTGCGATGGGAAGGTCGAGAGCGCGTTTGTAAATTTTCCTTTGAACAACCTCAAGGGCGTTCTCGTCGCATTTTCGCAAGCGCAGGTAGGGTGCTGAATATAGGATTCGGCTGGTCACGAATGCATCTTCCAGCCTCAAGGCATCTCTGCATCGGAGACCCCCCCGTTTGTTGGATACCCGGCGGACCATGCGGCCCACCTAGTCCCCTACCTTGCGAAGCTTCCTCAGGGTTGTGTATATATATATCATGCGGTGCCTGTTGATGAAGAGTCCCAACACTCTTATATCGTCGTGTCCTGGTATTGGTCCGCTATATAGCGAGGGATAGGGCAATTTGGGTTGTACACTTCGTGTTGGGCCGAAGGTGTACGAATTCCGATTTCGTTGGTGAACATTCGAGGCCCCAGCGGCGAGCATAGGTTTTTACGATCGTTGCCATTTGTTGCAGACCGGCCTCCATTTGCCCAAGCGATCCTTGCGTTGCCCAGAGCGTGATACCATCGGCATACAGAGCATGACTGAGGCCGGAGATATCATTAAGCAGAAGGGTGAGCTGAGCCATGGCCAGGTTGAAGAGGAGAGAGGACGGCTCTTTGTGGGGTTCCTCGAGTACCCAGGGGGTACCGGCCATGCTCCTGGTTTTTCGTCGTCGTTTTCTTCCACAGCTGGCTCCGATGCCGGTCATCATGCCAGCGTTCCCATACTACCCCTCGCGCGCGTGCCACTGTTCGCGCCCTCGTCGTCTACTTCTTCCACAGCTGGCTGCGATGCTGCTCAGCATGCCATCCTGCCCCTCCCTCTGCGAAGGCGCTGAGGGTAGTGGCCCACTGCCAGTCAGTGCGGTGATTTCGCTCTCAAATTCTTTGCCTCAATACATCGCGAAATGAACACGTATAAAGCTGCGCCCAAATTTCGCATTAGGGAGAATCATAATCGTCGGACATCTTTCACTCTTTTCTTTTTACCAGTTTGATAGAGTACGGCGAATGGTCAGCCCATGAGGAATTTTAACTTGGAAACAAAGAAAGGAAAAAAAAGGACAATGGGGCAGCCGTAATTAACTGAACTGCTTACAGAGATCAAGTGTATATAGCTGCGCTCTACTTGGTGCGTTCCCACATCAGAACACCATTAAAGGGACGGAAAGAAATTGAGGATGTGAAGGACAGACTTCTGCTTCTCAACACGGCCAAGGGCATTAATTAAACGTTTACCACTAGGCAACCCCGCCGATTCATCAGAGCTATATACTCGATCGCTGCGGCCAAGATCACGAGCGAGGAAAGCGCCGCGGACACCATCTGCCCCAACACGCAACAGAACGTCATGGTCGTCAGTACACCGAACGAAGAGAACGCGGCAAGGTACGCTAAAATCCAGGAAATATCTATTCAAGGCAAACCCTACGAGGTCAGCGCATATCGCACGGCACCTCACGACACCGTAAAGGGCGTCATCAGAGGCATCCCCATCGACGCGAGCGCCGACGAGCCAGATAGAAACATCGTCAACGAGAGGAACCCGCTAGCAGTGGCCGCGAAAAGGATTGGAAGCACGACCACTGCGATTGTGGTGTTCCAGGGACCCAAGGTACCGAACTTCGTCCGATACGGAGTCACCCTGATACCGTGCCGCTCCTACAAGAAACAGATCGACGTCTGCCAGCAGTGCGGCAGAGTGGGACACCGCAAGGACGTGTGCCCGACCCCCACAATCAAGACGTGCCTGGCCTGCGGACTCGCGAACACTACAGAAGACCATCGCTGTACCCCAAAATGTAAGTTGTGCGGAGACGAACACCCGACCGGAGACCGAGCGTGCAAGGCGAAATACAAGATCCCCTACGTAGTGCGCAAGCGAAATGGGAGCGTCGACAGGCCGAACGCCACCTGCTGTCGGAGAGCGATTTCCCGCCACTCGACAAGCCGCTAGATGCGCGAAAGTCAAGGACCCCATCGGAAAACCGCGCGCCCAAATCCAGAGACAGCAGCTGCTGCAAGAGAAGCCTCAGCAGGAAAACGTCACCCTCACGTGAGCGAGTGAGCTGGGTCGATGCAGCGAAAGGAAACAATATAAGGAACGCGCAGAAAATCACCGAAACCACGAAGAAAGAAGATATGAACAAGGTGCGGGAGGCAAATGAGATCCTGAGACAAGAAAACGCGGCGTTGCGAGCGACCATCAACAACCTCAGGAAAGAGATCGCCGAGATCCGTCAATTGCTGCTATGATGCAACAACGAGCCTCTACAGAGACCCACGCCAAGCACAAGCAAGACCGAGGAAACGACAACGAACATCCAGGAGAAAGCCATAGAGGAACCGGCACCGAAGAAGCGAGCCATCGAGGCTACGCGCACGCAAACAGAAAACGATCGCATCGACAGCCTCGAAACGAAATTCGAAGCGACATTCAGCAAACTCGAACAGCTAATCACGACGAACATCGCAGCAGTGACAGCATTGAAACAAACAATGGAGACCTACCAAGCCGAGAACACGAACAGATTCGCCTACATCGAAAGGACCCTACAGGCGACGGTAAGCCACCCGAAGTTTGCGCCCCTCTTCGCGCAACATCCACCCAACCAGGGAGCCCTGTACACGCCAACGCAATCATGGCCGCCAACGCAACACCAGCAGCAGCAGGTGTAACGTGGCAGTGGAACTGTCGCGGCTTCGGAAGGAAGAAGGCAGTCATCCAACAGCACATCGTACATGCCGCGCGTTATGCTACTACAAGAAACACTAACCGACGCACCATCCCTCCCCGGCTACAGAGTGCACAAGGGACCGCCCGGCGGCAGAGGCCTGTGCACCCTGGTCAGGAAGGGACTCACGTTCGTCGAACACGAGCTGCAAAGCAATATCAAGATCGAGCACACACTCACCGAAATCATCCCGAGCAAGAAGTGAAAAGGAAGCATATTTCTGCTCAACGTCTACAGCAACCCATCGCAGAGAAAACAGAGGTTCAAAACATTACTGCACAGAGCCAGCACCGCAGCGGGCCGCAACACGCTGATCGCTTGCGGAGACTTCGATGCGATGAACCCTGCCTGGGGCTACAAGTACACAGCAAAGGGTCGCGACCTGTACCAAGACGGCACGGAACTCGACTTTACCCTCATCACGGACCCGACACATCCGACAAGAATTGGTAACTCCGTGTCCCGGGACACCACTCCGGACCTCACGTTCGTCAAGAACGGCATCCGGGGTGCGATCACCTGGAGAAACACGGGGACCGACCTAAGCAGCGACCACACCATCGTGGAAATCGGCATACCGGAACACAACGACACCAGCATCAAAACATACAGATGGATAGACTGGGATGCCTTTCGAGACGCCAGAAGCCAGAAGAGCGACGGTGACGACGAGATCGAAGACATCGACTCATGGAAGGCCGAAATCACCAAGAGCGTACGCGACGCGGCCAAAGAAATTGAAACGGGCGCGGAGATCGCCAACGTAGACAGCCGGCTTGCGCATCGCATCGAAGCCAAACAGTCGATACTCAATCGCTGGAAGAAACAACGGCTTAACTGCAGACTGAGAAAGAAGGTGGCGGAGCTGAACCGAGCGATCGAGGATCACTGCCGAGCGATCGAGGATCACTGCCGCGCTCTCTGCACGCAACAGTGGAACCAGCAGATCTGCAACGCGGCAGACGGGCAGATGCACAGCGGGAAGACGTGGAACCTGCTGCGGCACCTGCTCGACGAATGCAAGACCAAGTCGCACCAAAGGGACAGACTCGCCAGGCTCATACATCGGGCGGTCTCAGCACACGGCGTCGACGAAGTCACCAGGCGCATTAACGACAAATACCTGCCGACTACACCTACCGAACAACACGCGCCGTACAGCGGCCTGCCTAACGCGAAGCTCGATCGTGACATCGACGTCGAGGAAGTACGCGCGGCGCTGCACGACCTCAACAGCCGGTCGGCAGCCGGCCCGGACCTCGTCACGAACAAGGCGCTCAAGAACCTCGATGACAGCTCGATTGAAAACCTCGCAAAATACTACAAGTGCTGGAGAGCGGGCGCGCTGCCAAAGCTGTGGAAGACAGCCAAGACCATCCTGATCCCCAAGCCGGGGAAGCCGCCGGGGAAGCCGCCGGACACGGATAACCTCCGGCCCATCTCGCTCACGTCCTGCGTGGGCAAGGTGCTGGAGCACGTCCTGCTCAACAGGTGGCAAGACTACCTGGAAAGAGAAGGGTTGTACCCGGCCACTTTGATCGGCTTCAGACAGCACCTCAGCACGCAGGACGCGATGCTGCAGCTCAAATACCAAATCATCGATGATTGCGGCAGCGCCCGCGACAACAAAGCAATCCTAGGGCTCGACCTGCAGAGCGCCTTCGATAAGGTGAAACACTCGGCGATTCTGTCCCAAGTCTCCAAGCTCAACATGGGCGAAAGATCCTACAACTACATCAAGGACTTCCTCACGGACAGGACCGTCGAGCTACGAGCAGGCGACCTACATACGCAAGAGAAGAAGCTCGGGAGCACCGGCACACCGCAGGGATCGGTCATTTCGCCGATGCTGTTCAACTTGGTAATGATCGGAGTGGCCCAAAAGCTCGGGCACATCGAAGACGTCAGGCACACCATCTACGCGGACGATATCACGCTGTGGGTGACCGGTGGCAGCGACGCCCACATCGAGGGCGCGCTGCAAGCCGCCGTCGACGCAATAGAAGACCAGCTGGAAGGCACCGGACTGAGATGTTCGCCGAGCAAATCAGAGCTTCTCATACTCCCACCTACCAAAAGCAGCAGAGGCAAGACGAGACAACGCGAAAACGAAAAAATCAGAATCGTCACCAAATCCGGCAACGTGATTCCCGAGGTCGGCAAAATTAGGATCCTAGGCATGGTCATCGAAAAGCACAGAAGAAACGGCGAAACCATGACCCGTCTCAAGGCAAAAGCAGCCAACGCGATTCGACTCCTCAAACGAGTCACTTCCCGAAAGGCTGGCATGAGAGAGGAGAGCCTAATTAGGCTCGTCCAATCCTTCGTCATCAGCCACGTCGCGTACGTTGCAGCCTACCACAGATGGCTGCAACACGAACGAAACAAAATCAACGTGCTCATCAGAAGAGCGTACAAGACGGCGCTGGGCCTGTTCGAGTCCACGAGCACGACCCGCTTGTTACAACTCGGGATACACAATACGCTCGAAGAAATAGCCGAAGCGCAACGGACCTCTCAACTGGAGCGGCTGTCCATGACCAAACCCGGGAGGAAGATACTGGACGATCTGGGAATTAGACGCTCGAACGAGGTGGAGATGAAGCTCCCCGTCCCCGAAGAGGTCCGACGCCAGACCAGAATCGACCCCATACCGAAGAACATGAATACCGAGTTCAACAAGGGAAGAAGAGCGGCGAGGGCCAAGGCTCTCATCGACCAGCATGCCAACGACGAACACGCGCGGTACGTGGACGCGGCCGAATACCAACGGAACGCCTTCGCAGCGGTCGTCATAGAGGCGTCAACCGGTGCCACGAGGACGGCAGCGAGCGTGAGAAGCGCCGGAGCGGAACAAGCGGAGGAGGTAGCCATCGCCCTGGCCATCGCCGACGCAGACTGCCACACGGTGCTGAGTGACTCAAGACAGGCGGTGCGAAACTTCGCCAAAGGCCAAATCTGCAGGGAGGCTGAGCGCGTACTGCGAGCGGTCAAACTAGAAGAACGAAAAGTACGACTCAAGTGGTTCCCGGCGCACGCGGGCGACGCGTCGGAACGCAATGAGAACCATAATGAGACGGCACACGCAACGGCGCAAGTGCTAACCAACCGCGCCCCGGCGACAGACCGTCCGACGTGGTTCGGAACCAAGGACCGCATAACGGATTAGAATGAAATCACGAAGGCCTACCGCCTGGCTCGCAGGACTCTCCCACCCCCGCACCCGAGGCTGAGACGAGCGGAGGCGGTAGTACTGAGACAGCTCCAGACCGGATCGCTACCGAGCCCGAGACTGATGAATCGCATGTACCCCGAGACATATCCGACAGGTATGTGCAGAGTCTGCCGGAGGGAGACCGCAGACTACACGCACATCTTGTGGGACTGTGTCAAATATCCAGAAGAAGCAAAATCAAGAACGCTCCCACCGCAGCTCGAGGCAGCCGCTAAGGGTTACGACCGAGACGATCAGCTCTGGACCGTCCAGCAGGTCCTCGAGGCGCTCGAAAGGCACGGACCCAGCGAGCCGGCAACGGCGAGCGGAGACCCGCGCCGAGTAACGGCGACTTCGAGGATGACGTAGGCCCCCGTCGGGGCGCGCGAGCGCCCAACTGCAGGCATAAATAAACTTGGCTCCAATCCAATCCAATGGAAAGAAGAATGATGGGTGTAACGTTAAGGGTTAAGAAAAGGGCAGATTGGGTGAGGGAACAAGCCCGATTTAATGACATCTTCGTTGCAATCAAGAAAAAGAAATGGGCATGGGCAGGACATGTAATGAGGAGGAAGATAACCTATGGTCATTAAGGGTTACTGACTGGACTCCAAGGGATGGGAAGCGTAGCAGGGGGCGGCATAAAGTTAGGTGGGCGGATGAGATTAAGAAGTTTGCAGGGACGACATGGCCACAATTGGTACATGACCGGGGTAGTTGGAGAAGTATGGGAGAGGCCTTTGCCCTGCAGTAAGCGTAACCAGGCCGATGATGATGATGACCTTCGGGTGGTGCGGGCTTATCCCCACATTTCTTTTCATGTTCTTTTTTGTCCTGGGGGCGAAACTAAGCAAAGGTTGTCCTTGTAAACCTGTCCTTTGCAATAGTACGATTTTTCTTTATTGCGATAAAGGCTTGCCCTTAAGGCATAATTCTTGGAGCGTATATGTGTATTATATTATATATTGTATATATAATATATTGTATATATTATAGTACGATTTTGTGTCCTCATAAAAACAAACAAGCGAAATAACCGAGACTTCCATATCAAAAACTGTGCCGATATGTTTGTAAGTAAGCCACTTGTATTACTTACTAACTGACAAGGAATTTGCCTTTTTGAACGCCACATGATTTCTTAGATTATGTACAAGGTCTGTTTTTTAACATATTTTTATATACCTTTTTTATTTCTTTATTCTTCTTAGGACTACGCATATCATCATCATCATCATCATCATCAGCCTGGTTACGCCCACTGCAGGGCAAAGGCCTCTCCCATACTTCTCCAACAACCCCGGTCATGTACTAATTGTGGCCATGTCGTCCCTGCAAACTTCTTAATCTCATCCGCCCACCTAACTTTCTGCCGCCCCCTGCTACGCTTCCCTTCCCTTGGAATCCAGTCCGTAACCCTTAATGACCATCGGTTATCTTCCCTCCTCATTACATGTCCTGCCCATGCCCATTTCTTTTTCTTGATTTCAACTAAGATGTCATTAACTGGCGTTTGTTCCCTCACCCAATCTGCTCTTTTCTTATCCCTTAACGTTATACTCATCAATCTTCTTTCCATAGCTCGTTGCGTCGTCCTCAATTTGAGTAGAACCCTTTTCGTAAGCCTCCAGGTTTCTGCCCCGTAGGTGAGTACTGGTAAGACAAAGCTATTATACACTTTTCTCTTGAGGGATAATGGCAAACTGCTGTTAATGATCTGAGAATGCCTGCCAAACACACCCCAGCCCATTCTTATTCTTCTGATTATTTCCCTCTCATGATCCAGATCCGCCGTCACTACCTGCCCTAAGTAGATGTATTCCCTTACCACTTCCAGTGCTTCGCTACCTATTGTAAATTGCTGTTCTCTTCCGAGACTGTTAAACATTATTTTAGTTTTCTGCAGATTAATTTTTAGACCCACTCTTCTGCTTTGCCCCTCCAGGTCAGTGAGCACGCATTGCAATTGGTCCCCTGAGTTACTAAGCAAGGCAATATCATCAGCGAATCGCAAGTTACTAAGGTATTCTCCATTAAGTGTTATCCCCCATTCTTCCCAATCCAGGTCTCTGAATACCTCTTGTAAACACGCTGTGAATAGCATTGGAGAGATCGTATCTCCCTGCCTGACGCCTTTCTTTATTGGGATTTTGTTGCTTTCTTTATGGAGGACTACGGTGGCTGTGGAGCCGACATATATATCTTTCAGTATTTTTACATACGGCTCGTTTACACCCTGATTCCGTAATGCCTCCATGACTGCTGAGGTTTCGACAGAATCAAACGCTTTCTCGTAATCAATGCCAGCTATATATAAGGGTTGGTTATATTCCGCACATTTCTCTATCACCTGATTGATAGTGTGAATATGGTCTATTGTTGAGTAGACATTACGGAATCCTGCCTGGTCCTTTGCTTGACAGAAGTCTAAGGTGTTCCTGATTCTATTTGCGATTACCTTAGTAAATAGTTTGTAGGCAACGGACAGTAAGCTGATCGGTCTATAATTTTTGAAGTCTCTGGCGTCCCCTTTCTTAAGGATTAGGATTATGTTAGCGTTCTTCCAAGATTCCGGTACGCTCGAGGTCATGAGGCATTGCGTATACAGGGTGGCCAGTTTCTCTAGAACAATCTGCCCACCATCCTTCAACAAATCTGCTGTTACCTGATCCTCCCCAGCTGCCTTCCCCCTTTGCATATCTCCCAAGGCTTTCTTTACTTCTTCCGGCGTTACCTGTAGGATTTCGAATTCCTCTAGACTATTTTCTCTTCCATTATCGTCGTGGGTGCCACTGGTACTGCATAAATCTCTATAGAACTCCTCAGCCACTTGAACTATCTTATCCATATTAGTAATGATATTGCCGGCTTTGTCTCTTAACGCATACATCTGATTCTTGCCAATTCCTAGTTTCTTCTTCACTGCTTTTAGGCTTCCTCCGTTCCTGAGAGCATGTTCAATTCTATCCATATTATACTTCCTTATGTCAGCTGTCCTACGCTTGTTGATTAACTTCGAAAGTTCTGCCAGTTCAATTCTAGCTGTAGGGTTAGAGGCTTTCATACATTGGCGTTTCTTGATCAGATCTTTCGTCTCCTGCGATAGTTTACTGGTATCCTGCCTAACGGAGTTACCACCGTCTTCCATTGCACACTCCTTAATGATGCCCACAAGATTGTTGTTCATTGCTTCAACACTAAGGTCCTCTTCCTGAGTTGAAGGCGAATACCTGTTCTGTAGATTGATCTGGAATTCCTCTATTTTCCCTCTTACCGCTAACTCATTGATCGGCTTCTTACGTACCAGTTTCTTCCGTTCCCTCCCCAGGTCTAGGCTAATTCGAGTTCTTACCATCCTGTGGTCACTGCAGCGCACCTTGCCGAGCACGTCCACATCTTGTATGAAGCCAGGGTTAGCGTAGAGTATGAAGTCTATTTCATTTCTAGTCTCGCCGTCCGGGCTCCTCCACGTCCACTTTCGGCTATCCCGCTTGCGGAAGAAGGTATTCATTATCCGCATATTATTCTGTTCCGCAAACTCTACTAATAACTCTCCCCTGCTATTCCTAGTGCCTATGCCATATTCCCCCACTGCCTTGTCTCCAGCCTGCTTCTTGCCTACCTTGGCATTAAAGTCGCCCATTAGTATAGTGTATTTTGTTTTCACTCTACCCATCGCCGATTCCATGTCTTCATAGAAGCTTTCGACTTCCCAGTCATCATGACTGGATATAGGGGCGTAGACCTGTACAACCTTCATTTTGTACCTCTTATTAAGTTTCACAACAAGACCTGCCAACCTCTCGTTAATGCTATAGAATTCCTGTATGTTACCAGCTGTATTCTTATTAATCAGGAATCCGACTCCTAGTTCTCGTCTCTCCGCTAAGCCCCGGTAGCACAGGACGTGCCCGCTTTTTAGCACCGTATATGCTTCTTTTGGCCTCCTAACTTCACTGAGCCCTATTATATCCCGTTTACTACCCTCTAATTCCTCCAATAGCACTGCTAGAGTCGCCTCACTAGATAACGTTCTAGCGTTAAACGTTGCCAGGTTCATATTACGCATATATATATATATGTATATATCTATATATATCTATATATATATATAGATATATATATATATATATATATATATATATAGAGAGAGAGAGAGAGAGCACGCGAAATGCGAAGGTTGTGGGATCGTTCCCCACCTGCGGCAAGTTGTTTTTCATTCACTTTCATTTCCACTAATTTGTCGTTTCTTTATTTCATTTATTAAGCACAAGTAATTAATTTCCCCTATGTCGTCATCGGTGTCAGTGTTGGCATCTTATGATATGACCATATATATATATATATATATATATATATATATTGCCGCGACAACTTGGTCACATTCAAGTTGCGCGCCCTTCTATTGGACCCTGTGCACGCCGTACCGTGTTGTTGTTCAGCAACAGGCAGCGATCTTCGTAGCACGGGCATCCGGTTGGACCCGGCTCGCATGTGCCACGCGCACGAGGTGTCACGCGAGAAGGAAGAGGAAGGCGGTTCGAGCCCAGTTGGAGAACGCGACTGCCGCGGATTTCTTCACGACCGCAGTGACCTTTACTTGTGGGCACAAGTTCGCCTTTAATAAATATCGTTGCTTTATTAACATCGTTACATTTCTGGTGGAGGCGCGGGGTATGAGTCTAAGCCCCACGAACGGAAGTCAACGTAGCCCCGACCACCAGCGAGTCCATCCCGTGGAACTAACACCTGTACACCAGCGGACCAGCCGTCGTCTTCGAGGTGACTCGCCCGAATTCGGTCCTCTTCTCTTCATGCCAAGGGAAACTCAGACCACGGACGCCGCCACAATGACTAGCCAGGTAACACCGGCACAGCTGGTCGTAAGTCAACCTCGCAAGCCGCCAACATTCCACGACGACTCTTTCGAAGACGTGGAAGACTGGTTGGAACTATTCGAGAGAGTGGCGAGCTTTAATGAATGGAATGAGAGACAGAAGCTCCGTAACGTATACTTCGCTTTGGAGGACTTCGCAAAAACGTGGTATGAAAACCACGAACCCTCCTTGTCCTCTTGGGAGGAATTTCGACGACAACTGTTAGCAACGTACGCCAGCATGGATCGGAAAGAAAAGGCGAAAATTGCACTTCATGTTGGGAACCAACTCACAAACGAGAACGTGGCGATGTACATCGCGGACATGTCCCGCCTGTTCAAGCGTGCTGATCCAAACATGAGTGAAGAAGCTGCGCCATCTATGCGTGGAGTAAAGCAGGAACTCTTCGCAGTTCTCGTCCGCACCCCACCGCGCACAGTCGCCGAGTTCAGACACGAAGCAACGACCATCGAAAAGACGCTCGAACAGCGGGCTCGGCAATACAACCGTGAGGCAAGCTGTGCACCTGCCCATGTCTTCTCTGGAGGCGTGCTAAATGACCTTGAAACCCTGCGGGAGCTCGTCCGGTCAGTGATCAGGGAAGAGCTCAACAAGCTGCAGACACCTCAGGCTCCAACTGCACTATCTATCATCGACGTTGTCCGGGACGAACTGAGGCAGGTCATACGGGATCCAGACCGTGAGCCACAGCCGATGCGGCGCACCCCAACGTACGCCGACGTACTCAGGCAACCCGCGGTTCACAGTAGGGGAGCAGTTGCGACAGCCGTTCCCTACCCGTCGACAGTACGCAGTGCACTTGGTCTGCTGGAACCACCGGCTGCATATCCGCCTTCAGCACGTAGTGCACCTCGTTTTGTGGAACAAAGGTCCCGAAAAAGTGACGTCTGGCGTGACCACGAGCGCAGGCCTCTGTGTTTCCACTGCGGAGAAGCGGGTCACATGTATAGGTTTCGCCCGTACCGTCAAGTTGGGTTAAGGGGTTTTCCCTTAAGCGCACCATGCCCCCGAAACGGTGAACGGCCAGCGGAGATCGAAGAATACTTGTCGACGCGCCAAAGCCACGTTACTCCTCGCCAACATCAACCACGATCACCGTCGCCCATGCGCTACCGATCGCCTAGCCCACGCGCGTCTCCAAGATTTCCCAGGCGTCGTTCACCAAGCCCACACCAGGAAAACTGAAGCAAGCGACCTGTGGAGGTGAGGCCGCTGATAACCAGAGTTACGAAGATCCTCCAACGCGGGTCCAGTGCGATGACGAGATAATTCCAGTATACAGGTGCAGGAACGAAACGATTACGTCAGATTTGCGGTTGATAATAGACGGATGCGAGCTGAATGTTTTAGTCGACACCGGCGGTGATTATTCGGTAGTAAGCTTCAAGATGGCGAAGCACCTGAAAAAAGTTGTGACGAAGTGGACTGGTCCGCAGGTACGCACGGCAGGCGGTCATCTTATTACGCCCCTTGGTCGATGCACCGCAAGACTTACGATAAAAGGCTTCACTTACGTTTCTGACTTTATGGTACTGCCAGAATGTTCACGGGAACTTATATTGGGAATGGATTTTCTACAAGCTAACGGCGCCATAATTAACCTACGTAGGTCCAGTGTGTCTTTCTCGAAAAACAAGCTATACCTGTGGCAGAATCGGAGGAACGACGTCTCGCTGCACTGCGCATCGTTGATGATGACGTAACTGTGCCGCCACGCTGCAGTATAATGGTTCTTGTGGAGAATGAAAGATTTTCCGACCGCGAAGGCATAGCAGATGGAAACATAGAGCTCCTTTTCAACAAAGGTATTTGCGTGGTTCGGGGCCTTGTTCAGTTAAGCGATGGCCGTGCAAATGTCGCACTTACGAATTTAGGTAATGAATTCCAACACATCGCACAAGGAACAGCTATTGCCTATTTCCACGAGTTCTGTGTAGCGACCGAATTATGCAGCCTAACTACGTCAACTGCCCTGCCAGGGACCTGCAGTGTCGACAGATTACCGTCAACCCGAGACTCCCGGATGCCCGAAAGAAACATATATATATGCCCTGATAAAGGATTTTTCTGACTGCTTCTCCACGTCCTCGAAGGTACGGCGCACGTCTGTTGCGAAGCACAGAATCATGACAGAGGACGCCACAAGACCGGTATGCCAGCACCCGTATCGAGTTTCACCAAAAGAAAGGAGATCATCAAGAAGCAAGTAGAGGAGATGCCTTCAGATGACGTTATTCAGCCTTCCAGCAGTCCATGGGCGTCTCCCGTAGTGCTCGTTAAGAAAAAAGATAACACGCTTCGATTCTGCGTCGACTACCGTAAATTGAACAGCGTAACTAAGCGGGATGTATATCCCCTTCCGCGTATCGACGATACGTTAGATCGGCTCCGTTGTGCAAAGTTTTTCTCCTCCCTGGATCTCAAGAGTCGATATTGGCAAATAGAGATGGATGAGCGGGACCGTGAAAAGACAGCATTCGTAACCCCTGATGGGCTCTACGAATTTAAAGCGCTTCCATTCGGCCTCTGTTCCGCGCCTGCAACGTTCCAGCGAATGATGGACACTGTGCTCGCAGGATTAAAATGGCAGTCGTGCTTAGTGTATTTGGATGATGTGGTCGTATTTTCCACCACATTTGACCAACATCTACAGCGCCTGCGACTAGTACTAGGAGCTATCCGCGCAGCAGACTTGACAATTAAGCCGGAAAAATGTCAGTTCGGCTTCGATGAACTTCGGTTTCTCGGACACGTCATCAGTGCTGAAGGCGTTCGGCCAGATCCCGAAAAGACAGCAGCTGTTGCCAGGTTCCCGACACCCACAGACAAAAAGTCAGTGCGACGTTTTTTTGGGTTTATGCGCATACTACAGAAAATTTGTAGAAAACTTTTCAAAGATTGCTGAGCCCCTTACAATACTAACAAGAGAAGATCAACCTTTCATGTGGGAAAAGGAACAACAAGACGCCTTTGACGAGTTAAGGAAACGCCTGCAAGCTTCTCCAATCCTTGCCCATTTTGATGAGACAGCCGACACTGAAGTTCATACCGATGCGAGTAACGTCGGCCTCGGTGCCATACTAGTAAAGTGGAAGAACGGCCAGGAGAAAGTAATAGCTTATGCCAGCCGTAAGCTCTCGAAAGCAGAGGCAAACTACTCAGCAACCGAGAAAGAGTGTCTTGCAGTCATTTGGGTAATATGTAAATTTCGGCCCTACCTCTATGGTAGACCATTCAGAGCAGTCAGTGATCACCATTCGCTCTGCTGGCTGGCGAATCTCAAGGATCATCCGGACGACTAGCAAGATGTAGCCTTAGGCTTCAAGAGTATGATATTACTGTCGTATACCGATCCGGGAGGAAACACAGGGATGCCGACTGCTTGTCACGCGCACCAGTCGAGACTACTGAGTCAGAAGAAGAGGATTTCCCGTTCCTTGGCATTGTTGACGCGTCACAAATCGCCCAACAACAACGAGATGACCCAGACTTGCTTCCACTTATACAGCGCCTGGAGGGACTCGACGTTCAACTCCCGCGTATTTTCTCTAGAGGACTATCCTCGTTCTGTATGCGAGCAAATGTCCTCTACAAGAGAAACTTTGAGAACAGCGAGACAAAGTTTTTACTTGTCGTACCCACAGCTATGCGAGAAGAAATTTTGCATGCGTGTCACGATGAACCGACATCTGGACACATGGGCGTGAGCCGTACATTCGCCAGGATTCGTCTGAAATACTACTGGCCTAAGTTATTAGCATCAGTGCAGCACTACGTCAAGACTTGTCGCGAGTGTCAAAGGCGCAAGACTCCATCCGTAAAACCGGCAGGCCTCCTTCAGCCAATAGAGCCACCAAAAGCCCCATTCCAACAAGTCGGTATGGATCTCCTTGGACCCTTCCCAACATCATCTTTAGGCAAAAAGTGGATAGTTGTGGCCACGGACTATCTGACCCGTTACGCAGAAACTGATTCCCTGTACAATGCAACGGCTGTCGAAGTTCCAAAATTCTTTGTCAACAATATCGTGCTCAGGCATGGCGCTCCCACAGTTGTTATTACCGATCGTGGAACAGCCTTTACTGCGGACCTAATGAAATGCTTGTTGCAGATGACACATACTGATCATAGGAGAACTACGGCTTACCGCCCTCAGACAAACGGTTTAACTGAACGCCTCAACAGAACACTGACTGACATGCTTTCGATGTATGTCGACGTTGAACATATATAGGCTGTGGGACGAAATTTTGCCGTACATCACCTTCGCATATAATACGGCCGCTCAAGAAACAACACGAGTCGCTCCCTTTGAACTTGTATTCGGCCGAGCAGTAACCACAACTTTGGATGCTATGTTGCCGTTAGATGAAGAAAATAATAACTCATCTGACCTCGATGACTTCTTGCAAAGAGCCGAGGAGGCACGACAGATGGCAAGGTACCGAATACGCCGCCAACAACGCATAGACTCCAGCCGGTACAACCAGCGCCGTAGTGAAGCTCATTATCATCCCGGTGACAAGGTGTGGGTATGGACCCCAGTGCGACGCCGTGGACTGTCTGAAAAGCTTCTGTGCCGATACTTCGGCCCTTACGAAATACTTCGTCGTATAAGCGACGTGACTTACGAAATGAAATCCGCTGGACACGAGAGCCCAAGACGGCCCAACTCTACGGAAGTTGTGCATGTTGTCCGCATAAAACCCTACCAGGAAAGGTCATGAAAAAAAAAAAAAAAAGACGTGAGAGCTCACAGCAACCCGTACTTCCTCTCACGCATCGGGCCGATGCGGTAAGGAGGGGGATAATGCCGCGACAACTTGGTCACATTCAAGTTGCGCGCCCTTCTATTGGACCCTGTGCACGCCGTACCGCGTTGTTCAGCAACAGGCAGCGATCTTCGTGGCACGGGCAGCCGGTTGGACCCGGCTCGCATGTGCCACGCGCACGAGGTGTCACGCGAGAAGGAAGAGGATATATATATATATATATATATATATATATATATATATATATATCCTTAACCACTTAACCACGCATGCACACGCAACACAAGACATAAATACGTTTGTCACACCAGAGCCAGTTACAGAAGACGTGCGTGCAAGAAGTCATATTCGGCTGAGTACAGGGACAAGCAGGTATCACTGATACAGTTGTCTGCTTTATTTCGTAATGCGGAAAGCCTCCAAGACCAGCCGCGCGTGTCCATTTATGCTTAAGTATACCACGTACCAACTAGCCCCAAGTGTAGTTTTATTGTTCTTCGTTGTTCATTAATTACTTGTAAGATGCAAATCGGTCTGGTGGCGTAACTATATAGTGCACGTGGCGCTGCTGCATCCTTTTATATCGCGAAAAGAGATGTTGAGGCACGCGGTGGGTCCGCGCACGCTGCCGGCCGGCCGGCGCTGCAGGATGCGCCGCCGCAAGTCGTGTCTCAACTGCCGCGCGCAGTTACGTGTGTACACGACGGCGCCACGACACGGGACGCCGCTCGGCGTGACGTCAGGTGCCGATTTCCTACCACCGCTGCGTCATTTACCGCACAGCAGACGGTGAAAGCGTTACGAGCCCACGTCAGCCAATCAGAAGAACGAACGTGTACAGGCGCATTCCGGCGGCGCGCACATTCGCGGTCGTCTGCTCTCAAGAGTGAAAAACTCGCACGACGGACGATAATCTGCTACTGCTTAGAAAATGAGTAAAGAACAGCAACAAAAAGGGCAAAATTGTTCCTAAAGAGGGGCGGATGCTTCATGGTGCTCACCGGGGCTGTCGAGGTGCTGCGTAATTACAAAATTAAACAAGCACTTTATGCCCGTCTTAATCTCCGATTTGCTATAGAAAGAAGATGGTCTGTAAAATGACGTGCTCCACAATCTGTACAGAGCATGCATAAAGATTTGTTCTGCAAATATTTACTTTCACCCGCTGCAGTGGCTTCCGTGTTCGGTTTCGGTCGCGACAGCCGCACTTCGATAGGGGCGAAATGAGCTCTTAAATCATGCTTAGATTAATCACGGGTGTCCATTAGAGAACCCCAGGTATACAGTAAGAATAAATTTGGAGTCCCCGCTATGCGCTGTGCCTCGTGGTTTCAAACCACAGAAATCATGATTTCATCAAAAAATATATAATTTCAACGGAGACGCATTCCACTTTAGCATAAGTTCAGCAGATCACTGTCAGCGCGAATGTGTGTCCCTTTCCGACATGTTTACCCGACGAACCAAGCCAGAGGGGGGGGGACGCAACCCAAGGTAACTTTTCTATGCTAATGAGGGGGGGGGGGGTACCATTACTAAATGTGAATAATGCCCACCGTTCGCCATAAAAATACGTAAACCCGCAAAAGACAAATGAAATAAGGTGTATCGCACAGGTATATTATGCCTGTGAGAGACACCTCTCCTCTCCTTGACAAACAAGGAACCACATTAAATGGACTCGCACAGGCAAGAAGCGCAGGAAGAACACCGCCAACAACAAGTAAACAAGCCAAAGTGTAAAATAAAGATTTCTAGTAGCCTTTTTTGCATTAGCTCTGGAAGAATTATAGAGAAATATATATCTGCGGAACAATCAGTTATTTTGGATCCCTCGTTTACTGCTCTACCATGTGTCAAAACAGACTCGTATTGTTGTTTGGGAAGTTGCGTAACGATGCATGGCCGCCAGTCCCGTACAACTGCGCAGAGCGCAGGACGCTGCGGTTCTAGACGTACTGCCCCCACTGCGGAAGGTTAGAAAATGACAACCATTCCGCTCTGTGAAAAATGGAATGGCAGCGAAAACACTTTGCTTTTCGTTTGAGAGCTTTGACTGTCGTCAGGTTTCGCTGCCATTCCATCTTCACAGAGTGGAATGTTTCTCATATTTTTATTGAAATGAATATTAGGAGAGGTTGGCGCCTTTATGGTGGCACCGGCTACTCTTTGTCACTTGGAAAAGGAAACAAGTTTGCGTAAAAATGGAGAATAGTGACACAAACTATGGCCCTCAGTAGAAAACTGGATGAATAAAAATATACAGTCCAACAGTACATGAGTCGCAAAGTTCTGTGCATTAGTTCAGTCCACGTACGCATATATAAATTCAGATATTTTGAACAGCCAAAACACACAACACATGTAATACACTGCAAGTACAGAACAGAATTATGCATATTGCGTAAAAGTTGCGATCACCACAGAAACCAAATATGAACCACGAACAACGTTTATGTTACTCATTTAGCGTATTCGGATCATCTGATACTTAATATTTTCCCAAAATGTTGGTGTCCTCTGAAAACTTTTTCAGAGCAAGAAGTGCTCTTTTTTGAAGGCCCGCAGTTGACCATAGGCCAAGTATCTTTTTTAGAGTGAATGGTCTTCTGTCTAATATAAACAAATTTGCTTGCAGTACCCTTCTTTGTGGATCGTATTTCGTGCATTCGAGGAGAAGATGATGCACATCTTCGTCTGGATGGCCACAAGAACACTGCGGACTAGAGACACGTTTTATCCTGTACAAAAAGTGTTTCGTAAATTCAGTACCAAGACGCAGGCGGTGTACCAATGTTTCAAATTTTATGTTGTCTCTTATATTTTCCGGCATTGATAAGCTTACACATGGGTCTATAAAGTATAACTCTGAGTTTTTAGTTTGCTGATCAAACCAGGTAATTTTGCTGAGGCGACAAGAAATCTGTCTCAGGAGCAGACGGACTTCACTACGCAATAGGGAAAGATGTGTTGTCTCTGCATGATTGTGCGCCCGATTCGCAGCTGCGTCCGCTGCAGTATTACCAGGAATATTGCAGTGCCCAGGTATCCACTGAAATGCAATTACGTGGTTCATTGCGCTTGCTTTTGTAAGTTCTTTGAGTGTCCCATACAATAGCAAAGTGTTCAAAGAATTTTTCTTGTTGCTCTGTAGTAATGTGAGAGCGGCTTGCGAATCGCTAAAGATAACCCATTTTTGCGAATGTGTTTCTGATGTTATGAAACGCAAAGCACACAGAATTGCAAACAGTTCTGTCACGGTGGAAGATGTCTTTCGGGATAATTTAAATGTTTGCTCTAGCGCTAAATGTGGAATGACGAATGCTGAAGTCGAGGAATTTTTATCAAATGAACCACCTGTATAAACGTGGATATACTGGGGATATAAGGAGTAAATTTGGAAGAGTGCCAGTTGTTGTGCGGCTACTATGAACATGTCTCTCTTAGATATAATCCCGTCAACCGATAATTCTATTTTAGGACATGTTAACATCCAGGGAGGGTAACAAACATACACTTTGCATAATTCAAATCTTGGTAATAATGCTTTATGTTTTCGAACAACATCGTGAATATTGCTTTTGTTTATTTCGGTAAGCCCGAGGTTTAATGCATGCTTCTCGTGCTGGGTTAAGATGCGATAAATGTGTCGGCATGTTTCAATTGTTCGTATGACTGGAAATGGTGGGTGACGAGCTTCAGCAATTATTAAAGAACTCGAGGTAGCCTGCGGAACCCCAAGACACACTCGGAGCCCTCTTGCCAGTAAATGTTGAAGACGTTCCTCAGAAGTTTGCGATAAACCATGGAGAATAGGTGCACAGTAAGCAATTTTTTGTTTTATGAGTGCGTTATGAACTTGTAGTATCGAACAGACTGATCCCCCCCACGTTGTGCCAGCGAGTCGCTGAAGTACGTTTATTACTGCATTGGTCTGCTTTTCAATTGCGCGGATGTGTGAAGCCCATGTTAGCTGGCGGTCAAGAATAACTCCAAGAAATTTATGCTCTTTCACAAACATCAAAATTTGCCCATTAAGCGTAAGTTGGAAATTATTCAGCTGTCGTCTATAGTGAAAGGAAGTACGGCTGTCTTTGCGTATGAAAGACTCATGCCTCTTTCTTTTTAAAAGGTGTCGATACTATCAAGACCCTCTTGTAGCGTTGTTTGAATGTCTTGTGTATGAGATCCAGAGGCCCATATGCAGATGTCATCTGCGTTCAGAGAATACTGTAGACCAGAAGGGAGTTTTTGTGGCAAGGCTGCCCTGACACAGTTAAATAAAAACGGACTGAGAACACTGCCCTGCAGAACGCCCTGCGTGATGCTGTGATAATTACTCTCTCCTTCGATTGTTTCCATAAATATTTTTCTATCTTTCAAGAAATTTGATACCCATCGCAGTGTTCGATAGTGTAGGCCAAGCTCCAACATACCAGCAAGGATGTGTATGTGACTTACAGTTTCGAAACCTCTTTGAATATATAAGAATCAGTGGCGTAGCAACAGGGGGGGCCGGGGGGCCGTGGGCCCCGGGTGCACGGGGCCAATAGGGGGGGGGGGGGGTGTCATATACGTCTGAAGACACCCGAAAATTGTCGATATCCTCGCCTTCCTCGACTGAACTCGGGGGGGGGGGGGGGTGACAGAAGAGCTAAGGGCCCCGGGTGCCAGACAACCTAGCTACGCCACTGATAAGAATACTGCCACTGTCACATTTCCGCAACTTCGTTCATGTTCGACGCATGTGGCAATGTCTAATACTGAATCCATTGTACACCGATTTTGTCGAAAACCGGGCATGTAGTTGGAAAACATATTTGTGTGTTCACACCACCATTGCAGTCGACGGTCTATCATCTTCTCCGTTAGTTTGGAAAACAGCTTGTGAGACTGACGGGTCGGTACGAGTCAAGACAAAGGGGAGTCTTTCCTGGTTTTAGTACTGGAATTACCCCAGCTAATTTCCATGAATCTGGAAGAGTCTCTCTTATCGAGATATCATTAAATATCTCCGAAAGAGCCATTCTTCCTACTGGACCTAGGTTCTTTAACATCACATACATAACACCATCTGGGCCTGCGGTTGTCTTTGTACGGCATGACGAAAGAGCACATTTCAGTTCATTTAAACTAAACTCACAGTCAAGTTGAGGATGTTCTGACATAAAGCATGCGCAAACCTTCTGTTCTGCTAGTGTTGTCGAACCTGTAAATTGTAGGCAAGTAAACGGAATTCCTGGTCTGGATATAAGTTGACAGAATTCGTCAGCAACAGATGTTTCCGGAGTGCTTCGAGCTACGGAAAGGGCTCGGAAGGCATGGCTCTGGGTAATTGGACCAATAAAAGATCTGTCAACTGACCATATTCTGGGAACTGGACTAAACGGAGACGACGACGCGCAGTATTCTCGCCATCTTCTCGTACCTAATTTTTGTAAGCGTCTGCGAGAAGTTGACTGAACTTTCTGTGCCATGTTGTAGTCATCCAGCTTTCCACTGCGGCGGTAAGCCCGATCTGCGAGTCTTGTAATTGCTCTTAGACATTCATATTCCCCGTCGACTGCAGCGTATTCATTTGGAACAATGACTTGCTTTGTGCAGATCTTGTAAGACTCACACAATATATTTACAAAACATTGAAAGTTCGGATTTTCGCCCAATGAGTTACTTAAATGGTGACGAAAACTTTGCCAATTAGTATATTATGAGTAGCGCCGGGTCCCCTCACTCCGTATGAGGCGATGTTTTACCAGGATCGGAAAATGATCACTACCGTGCGTTTCTATGTCCGTTGACCATTCAAGGCCATCAATAAGGTCTTGTGAGCAGAGCGTAACATCTATACAGCTTTAGTAACGAAACCCCCGCAACAACGTTGGAGAGCTGTCATTTAACACGATCAGATTACTTTTTTCTGCGACAGACTCTATAATGCTTCCGCGGGAATCGTTATATTCACTGCCCCAGATGACGTTATGTGCGTTGAAGTCCCCACAAACCAGCGCATGTGAGTTTGCGATACCAAACACATTCACCAAGCTGTCTACTGGTATTTTGCTAGAACATTGCAGATAAAGACTGATCGCTGTGACGCTTGTATTTCTAAAAGATATCTTGCATGCTACGAACTCCGGTATATTTAAATCGCTCGACTGTATTAAATAGGACGGCAGGTCTTTTCTCACGGATAACATCGCTCTGCTACTTCCAGCAATGCGCGATGATTTATATAATGCCACCTGGTGTTTTGAGCCAGCAAACAGCATTGCGTGCCCAGCAAAACGGCGAAGAAGACGACGAAGTCAAAGATCCCGCGCCAGCTGGAGAACCGTCGCTTAGTGCCTGGCATTTTTCATCTCTGGCTGCTCGTAGTACTGTTCTTACTCTTGCGTTAGCGCGTGAGAATATAACATAGTTTGAAAGAAGAAAGTCATCTCGTACGCCTGCCTCCTGTACACATAAAACAGGAAAGTTATGTTGAGCTAGCGAAAATCAGCTGACTTATTTCGAAGGCTATTAGCATTCCACTGAAATACGAAAACATTGTTATAACGATTATTCATAGTAAGCCTGCCGTGGAGCTGTTGGTGGTTGTGGAAGCACCAACGATTCCATGGAAAGCAGTGATTTTACCTCTGGTAGGTTGTTTGCTTGTGGAATGGCACTGAGAATTGCACGCATAGCTGTGAATAGCATGGGCAGGGTCATCTGTGCCACGGGTAAAGACGCGTAATCACCAAACGACGCTGAAGCTTCATGTGTGCTCGAAGCAGGTCGCTGTAGAGTTGACTGAGATGGTCGCTGGGATGACTGGTGTGGTTGAGGCGATTGCTGAGGTAGTCGCTCAGATGTTAGATGAGGTTGCTGTGTCAATGGCTGAGGGCATTGCTGAGAAGGTCGGCGAATTTCACTCGAAGCCTGGGCAAGAGGAGCAGTATTCTTTGAAGGTGGATCATGTCGCTCACTGTCAGGCGTTGTCGACTAGTCAGGGCTGCACTGTCAGGGCTGCAGAATAGTTCATATTGACCCCTTGCTATTTTTCTTTGTTAGGTGTTGGAGGCGCGCATCTTACAGCATCAAGGTTGGATGGGGGCGCATTACGAGGAGGCAGCCTTCCGTATTTCAACTCATATCTGCGTAACCTTGAGGCAGCTCTGCTCTGAGGGAACCTGGAGTAAGAAGCTGTATGGTTTCCGCCACAGTTGGCACACTTTGGCTGACACACAGACTTGCACTCTGAATGGTTGTGGTCTTCTGAGCATATTTTGCAGCGACGTTGACTGCGGCAGTTCTTCGTTAATGTCCAAATATCTGGCAGTTGTAGCATATTAGAGCAGGGCCATGATATTCTTCTACGGGATGACTCGTGAAACCGAAATGCACTCGCTGCGGCATTGGTTTGTCTTCTCTGAAATGGTGAATCAGAGGGCTCAGAGGGCGTGATTCTACCGCTCCGTCTTCTTGGCGATTGTAGCGCGCCTGACGCCGGCAGATGTCACTCCGAAATCCTTAAGGAAGCCAACCAGTTGTTCTTCCGCATACTCAACTGGCACATGGCGTATCTTGCCAACATTCTTGGTATAAGATGCCGGAATGAATGGCTTGACGCCCAAACCAGCCACTTCGCTCATCGACAGTAGATGTCTTGCAGATGAGACTGAAGTAACGTTGACAGAGAAGCTTCCATCTCTATTCACGCGGAATGACTGTACTTCTTCCTTTGCCGCGGAGACAATTTCCGACGCAGCGCGGTTTGGATTCACTTGCCAGAAGTTGCGTCCTTCCTGTGAGGGTCGAAAAACAACTGGAATTCCCTCAGGCCGCTTCTTTTTATACGTTACCAACGAGAACGGCGTTTCATCGCAGTCTAAGTCTTCATCTTCACTTAGCTCATAGGTAGATTTCCTGTCGTCGTCAACCCGTGGTTTCTTGGCTTCACTTTCGCTTGTCTCAGCCATATTCACTGAAGGTGCGCTGGAAGGTAGGCAGCGTTGAAAACTAGCGTCGCCGGCTTGATGACATTAGGCGCGTGTTGTGGCACTTCCGAGTGCGGCGGTGATTCTGCGGCACTCATATGCGCCTAGGAACGCGCTGTCGGACATATGGCTCGTGCCAGTGTTCTTTGCTGCCTACCGGCGAGGTAGGCGTAGATGCGCTGCGGAGCACAGCAAAATCAGCCGATATTGTGAGCGATCTTTAGCACATAGGAATTACACGGGATGTCTGTTTTCTCTGGACGACAGTGAAGTCTCAACACAGCACTGATTCTTCGAAGAAAACAGAAAATAATATCTCACCGAAGAAGAAGCGGCCGCTCGGAGGGACTTCTTCTTCTCCATTCTTTGAAGTGTCTGATGACGGCAGTTGATGTGTTTGAAGGGATGTTTTAGTAAAGACATTGCTTGATGTTCGATAAAGACTGTTTATCTTGTCAGGGTAGTCACGATTCCTTTATGATCACTGTGATATACACTCAGTGGTTTGACCGACAGCCTACAGAGGTTCTCGGCTAGAATCAAATCAATGCACTTCCGGTGATGCGTGGTAGGTATCATGGGGTTAGGGTAACATTGCAGGCCAAACTCTTCCAACATGTATTGCATGAACCATGCATTTCTTCTCTGGCTTAGAAATGTCCACATTGAAGTCTACGTTGATGATCACAAGTGTGGTATCATCCTTCCTAATCCACTGGATATACGTGGTCACAAACTCCTTGATTTCGGACTTTGAAGTAGGGGGCCAGATGTACACCGTCGAGATGATGATTGCTTCTTCCGTTTGTATAGCACAAACATCCGCACAGTCGGTGACGATATTGTTCACACCAAAATCGAACGGTTGCACTTGAGTGTCGTTCTTTACGTATATAGCAACACCGGCAGCGCATGAGTCCGCCCGGCGATCCCGCACGACTCCGGTGTAGCCGATCAGCTGGGCGAACGTGTCTCTGGTTCACGATGGCATCGTGATTGAGATCTTCCGCATGCAGATTCAGTGAACGAATGTTCAATGCCGCAACTGCGATCGTATGCGGTTCCTGCAGTAGTGCTTCGCAAGTCTTGGTTATCGTGGGCAGGTGGTGATTTTCCAAATGCCTGAACTCGCCTTGCAGAGCTCTTTGGGTCTCACGTATGACGAGACTAGTTCAAGGGCGCGTTACAGGTTCCCGAGCCCACAGGGGTATGTGCCATTGAGCTTGGACCCTTTCTGCACTATCACCAGGATCGGCTCATATGACAATTTTTTTCTGTTGACGGATGCCGAAAAAAAAGGAAACTACGGAAGGTTAGTAATATACAGCTTTCGCTGTAAAAACACCCACATAAGCACAGCAGAGAAGTATCGGGCGGTGTTATGATGGACCTGTCAAGTGTGAGAGACATTCAGGCGTACGTTCCCATGACAAGATGATTTGCCTCATCCCAGAAAAGGCTGTTACAGTAAGCCTGGACATCTATCTACCTCTCAAGTGTGCGAAGCGTTCAGGTGGGCGTCCTCACGTCGACATAATTGCTTCCTTCTCCAAAACAGCACCACCCCTTCTATTCCCCGAGCTGACACAAAGGGAAGGACGAAGGAAAGAAAACTCTAAGGGCAGGAGGTCGTCGACGACAGAACCTGACGAAAGCACTAATACTTCCACAGGCTCCCCAAGAAGACAGCGACGACCACCAGACCGCAAGGGGTTATTTAAAGCCGTCCTGCCCGCCGTGTTACAGAACCGCTCGAGGCTCGGATAAGCGTCACTACCGTATACCAATGAAGTGAATACAATCTTTTCTATTTTTTTTTCATCATTACGATGCCCGGCTTCGTCGTCGTTTCCTGATTTGTACGATGAAGACCCACCTCACCCGATCGAGATCATATCAGCGGCTCGACTGATAACTGTTAGAAGCGTCATTCAAAACACACGAAATCATTCTCCACTTCCTGCGCCGTTTTCGCTACTTCCTATTGAACTCAAAAGATGTTGATCCATAAATATTTTCACAAACAACGGTCAAATTTGTTAATAGTCGCTTTTCCTTCCTGTTTGGCTGTTGCCTCGGCTCTCTCCCTAATTTCTCAACTCCTTGCGACTCTTGTTTTCAGTTACCAATTTTGCACGAAAAGTGCTGTACAATTAGGGAAAAACCAGACGAGGTAATGGGTGAGGGTCACATTGCTTATGGGTTTAAGGGTTATTGCAGGGTTTGATGATGGACGCTGTTTCGCATGATCTCATTTTCCACGTTATGTAACCAATATCGCGGGTATATTCTTCCGTGGATCAGCCAGTGTCGCGGCAAACTGTCACCCGAGGAAATAATGAAGCAAAAGGAAAAGTTAAACAAAACTGGCGTTTTCTCCGGCCGCAGCCCGTTCCACGAGCATACAGACCAGCTGACTACGAACCGAATCCCTTTCCTGGTCCCTGGATTAGTATAAACAAAGAAGGTTGAACTAACGAAGCAACAGCGAAGCGCGTGACGGTTGAATAGATGGTGACAACTGAATGCAGCTCGACTTAATCGCGCGGGCACCGAATCGATGAGAAAGCTGGCCTTCACACCCCAGGAAATGCCGATAAGTACCGCCATCCAAAAGGATTAAACGCACGCAGGGGGGGGGGGGAGCAGCGGGGGCCCGCCCCCACTGGCTTCCGGCTATATATATATATACCAAGGAAAACAGGGGAAAATACTTGTACAGTCACGTCCAATATGACCTGCACCATCGGTGCCCGTGGTCGAAGGGGCTCCAACACTGTACGGCTGCGCAGACACAGGGTAAGTTCCAGACCTGAACACGGCTTCAGTTAATGGTATTTAATAAACCGCTATTTCGCTTGTCAGAGCCGCAGCGCACCCCTGGAGTCCATCGACCACGAACAAGGCTGTTGCAAGTCATATTGCACGCTGCTGTACTTACGAATTCAGTTAAAGAAATGATAAATTAATGGAAATGAAAGTGGATGAAAAAACAACTTGCCGCAGGTTGGAAACGATCCCACGTCTTCGCATTGCGCGTGCGATGCTCTACCGATTGAGCAACCGCGGCACACATATATATATATATATATACACACACACACAACGAGCCCTTTGAAGTTCTGCGTGATGGCCTGTTCTCTTGTCTTACGGGCTGCGGTGTGGTGACTTTCTCTATTCTTCGCTGAGTCGAATACTTGGCTCGCTTGATCTTTCATAATATTTTATTAAAGAGCAAAAAAGAAATTACAGTGACGTTTCACTTCGTGAACGTGGGTTACGCGCAAGCGCATGGACGCCGCGAACACGCACAGCGAGCACCACGGTGTCGAAGCGCAAATGGAAAGGGCGCGAACGCGGTCGCTACATTGATCTTGACGGTGCAACGCCACAGGGAACGCGCCATTGCTACACACTCAAAGATGAGACGCCGCGAGCATGCACGGCGAGCACCACGACGTCGAAGCACGAATGGAAAGGGCGCTATATAACGCGGTCACTACATTGATGTCGACGGTAGGGTGCCTCGATGTCCTTCTCGAGCGGCGGGAGAGGAGGACATCGAGTCACCCTATTCGGCGGTGCAACGCCTGGTGTGCCACAGCGAATGCGCCATTTCTACACATGCAAAGCTGAGACGCCCCGCACATGCACAGCGAGCACCACAGCGTCGAAGCGAAATGCTATGCGCGAAGGCGAGCTTTCTGGTAGAAACGCGGCCTCTTGCGTGGGCCGATAATTTATTATTGTTTCGCACTTTAAATATTTTAGTATGAGATCTGGGATTTAACATAAAAGGCACGCACTGTCGGTGGTTTGTTTCACGACATTTGTTTGTGGGTTGTGATTGTCGAAATTCCGAGGAATAACAATGTAAACGATGTAAGATAAAGTGTGAGCAACTTTCGTTTAGAATACTTCATGGCCTCGGACAAACACCACCGATTTGAAGAACTGGCGGTCTCGGATAAACACCCCCGATTTGAAGAACTGGCCAGTTACGCTGGCGCCTAGGAATAATTTAGAAATCTCATTTTTGACGGCGTGTGCTGTTGGATCTGGAGGACAATCCCACCGCTGTCCCCCAGTTCTTGGATCTTGCCGTTGGGTGCGGGAGTTAGCCTACGTTGAGGAGGATTTTGAGATGAAAACTGGAGGTTTATTTACATTACTTACAGTAAAAACATGAAGTCATTAACAGTCATAAAGTTACTGATGGCCGGCAGCAAATAGGACGCTGCGGCCCATGGCAAGAAGCCCGAAAGAGGTGAATGAAGGAATGCACGCTTGCTCTCTGCTCCCGGTCTCTGGCTTTTAACCTCTTCGGTGTCTCAAGGTCACTTCCTGTTCAGCCAATCGTCGAGCCCGCTCAGGTGTCGTCATTTTCGGCTCAGGGGGTCGCTCCATGGGCTTCACTGTCCGATGGATGACTTGCCTCCGGTAGTGCCCTTCTGGTCTGCAACTGCCGTCACAATAGGCGGATGGGGGGGTTGCTCCCAGGGCTTCACGGTGACTTACAGCCGTCGTTCTCGAGCGACCTATCAGAGCCGCAAAACAGCTTTGATCGGGACACAGGTTACCTGGAATCGTGTCAGGCACCCGCTGCACTTTCGGGAAGAGTCAAGCAGTGGGACAATAGCTCCACATGCGGCGCACGAAGTGGGGGACGCCAACTAGTCTGAACGTGCTGCGCCTCGGGAACGTGGTAGATCCACTTCTGTGCACCTTAATTAGGTGCGACCGCGATTCGATGTGGTCTGGTGAACTCGAAGGATGCCAGGAAAAGGTCCTGTATCTAACAGTGCACATATCGCACTCATTGTAGACAGCGCGTCCGTTGAACGTGTCTTGCCGTCTCTAATTGACTTGAGCAATATACCTTCTTATCAGGTCAACGGCTTCCATCACCTGAAGTGAAAATCAGCGTACCACATATCTTCCCCCCGCTTTACTCACATTTACTTCTAAAGCTTTGCTTAATCGGGCGAGACGCTGAGTTCACAATTGGTTGCTTCGACGTTTCCAACGCATATTATAGTCTCTACGAATATGTGTCAGGGAATTGAAATCACTTTGATAGATTGAAAATTTTGCAAGACTGAGGTTTCACTCTCTGTAGCGCATGTGCCGCGGCGAAGAAATATATAGGTATATTTCAGGTCTTGCATATCGCATCACAATACCAGACCTACACTAGCCTTCCACTCCGTTCCCATCCTGGAGCTTAGAAAAAGCGGATAGTTATGCCGAACAGGTGTATGTATACCGAACACGTGCATGCGTGCTGAAGACATGACAATTAATCTTGGTGTGCGCTTCGCTTTGTTTCCATGGCCGGTATTATATTTCGTGTGCATAGATGAGCGCTTATCAAACAAAATGGCCGATTTGCTGGCAAGATCACCGCGTGTATTATGTATAGTGAACCCGGTGTCTCTGTTCTGCCGAGTTCGGCTTACATCACAGCGGCTAGATATAGGAATCATTTTTACATAATGATTACACTAAATCGTCACTGATATCATCGTAGTTTCCCGAGTCTGTCTTGAATAGACTGTGTAGTGTCCCACATCGCACTTCAAGGCCTCGCGCACTTCGAAGCTGCGCTTCCGTGGGCTGCGTGCCGATTCCTTTTTCGTTTTCTTCTTCTGCTGCTTGATCAGACCTTCACGGGAAGGTGAGGAGGAGAAGCGGCGGGGGCTCCTCAATACCACTCAATATACTCACCTGTCGTGCGCGACAGTTCTCCAAACGGATAAAAAAAGATTAAAGATTGTGTTGTGACAAAGCGACAGCATGTATTTGCTCTTTTACAATTTACAATTTGTGGATCATTTTTAAGCGTGCGAGGTGCTCTCTCGAATCAGTTAATCGTGCGACAGGCATTTGTCAAACCCTGAGCGTCACTCCTCGATCGCATGCACCATTTTTAAAGCGAAGCTTTCTTTGCCCCTTTCTTCGACTTTCCGCTGCTCCTGCTGTGGTCCTGCATACCGCTATAAAGCCGGCCACGTCGGGACGTAGTAGAGACGCACGCCGCTAATGCCGGACATAAAAGGCATGCGCTGTCGGTGTTTTGTTTCATGACACTTGTTAATGCGCTGTCAGTCTCAAAATTCCAAGGAATAGCTTTGTCAAGAATGTAAGGCAAGGTATGCGCCACGTGGAGGGCCTGCGCGGTTGTGGTTCAGGATGATTATTCCTCAAGTGCGGCGTCGAAGGGCCCTGAACGCTATCGCGTTAGTACGTGACAAGAGTGTGGCACAAAGGAGAGACGACCCGAGAGGCTCGTGTCAACATTTACTACGTGTCGCATGTGCACCCCCCCCCCCCCCCCCACCCACATATGCAGTGCAGGAGCTGCAGCGCTTGTCTCCGTGCTCACCCGCAACAGCAACGACAGCAGAGGGAGGAGGTGGGGAGAATGTTAGCCAGGGAATAGAGAGAGAGGAGGCAGCTTTGTGAGCTACAATGCTACAACCCAGAATGGCGCCGAAGCGTGCACTTGGTGCCGAGGAGACGAAGGCTCGCATAAAGCGCCGAGCGGAACAGGCAAGCTAACCTTTCACATCACGTCACGACTGTCGTATGCCGTCAATATATCACCGCCAAATAACGTCAATGAAAGCAAACAGGAGCCAAAGCTTCGCTTACGTCGATTACCACAGTGGGATCTTCATATTTTTTTCCTTCTTGTACGGTCAATCAGAGTATCAGTTTCCGATTTTTTAATCTGAACACGTCATTTTTGGATAGTACTGCCGTTCCAGGGACATATATTGCAACGAACGCGCGATGCGACTAATTTTAATGAGAGAGAGAGAGAACTGCTATATATCGGAGGATATTGACTTTGCTCCAAGATCCGTGAAGGCGCATTTTGTATGTATTTAAAATAGTATATCCGTATATATCGTAAATGCGTATTAAGCATCTCATGCGATATGGAAACTTTATATGTATATGCCAGAAAAAAATTTTTATGCTTAATCTGACTGTCAAAACCAAACAACTGGTGCACCCAACGGCAAAAAAAACAAAAAACAAAGGATGCGGTGTTTTTCACCGCTGGCCCGTAAATACGTACGCACCCCTGCTCCCCTTGTATTTGTTAATTGCGTAAAGAACACGAATTTATAGAGCGTTTATTTTTACTATGTCGAAGGTCCTCAATGCAAATGAGAAAGTTGCTGAAAGCAGAACTTCGTTAAGCTTTAAGTGTTGATCCCTGTCCTTTAGGATCTCGACAGCGGCAATGCGTTTTAATTATACAAGTGCGTTCTTTGCGCCATACACGGGATGTTTTCTTTTAGGATATATACAATGTTTCAGAAATCAATTGTGACAGACAGCATGATTTAGTACTCTCGGACTACTGGATTACTCGAAGTGGCCGGCATTACTTGCACGAGAAATGCATAATCAGATATGATTAACGAAAGTTCAGTAATTATTAAAGCGAAGCTTTCTTTGCCTTTTCCTTCGACTTTCCCACTGCTGCTGCTGTCCGGCACACCACGTCGCGGGGTGGTTCAGAGCGTGTATACACATGGAAGGAGCGTGGCAGAGAAGAAAAGAGACGCGAGGACATCGTTTGGACCGCACCACGTCGAATATACACAATACCCTCTGGAGCTCCCGGGTCGTCGCCACATTAGCCTCTTGACAGCTGCAATTATCAGTGACCCCCCCCCCCGCAGGCGCTTATCTTTATACCAAAGTACAAGCCCAGCCCAGACGGAAGCTAGATAGAATGGAAGAGAGGAGACAGATAATGGGTAGAACCGCCGCAGTCGCGAAACAGCCTTGCTGCTCTTCGCTCGCAGTTCCCATACATATGCAAGGGAGCGGGGGGAGGTGACGTGAGAAGGCAAGGAAACGCTGGATAAACTTAAGTTCAAGGTATGGGGCGGTGCGTTTCTGCTATTTCTGAAAAATAAAACCACGCAAATATGTCAAGCGGGCAACTTACGCAGGGCGTGCAGAAGCAGAGCCGCATTAATTGAAGCGCACCGCAGGGTCCAGGCGACACCATGGAAGCGGTCGCACGTCAAATCAACACTTCTGTGCCCGCCGCGATAGCTTTGCGGCTATGGCATTGCTCGAGGTCGCGGAGTTGACCGAGGCAGCCGCATTTCGACAGGGGCGAAATAAAAAACGCTCGCGCACTTTGATTTAAGGACACATTAAAGAACACCACGGTGCCAAAATTAATCCGGAGTGCGCCACTACGGCCTGCCTCATAATCATATTGTGGTTTTGGCACGTACAGCTCCATAATCCAATTCCAGTTTAAAGCTTCTGCGACGATGCGATGCGCCATGCGAGGCAATGGCAATGCTCAACCCTCTCAGAGGTTATGAAATATGGCACACAACAGCGCCTCAAGCAAACACCTCTGCCTCTGTGTTTTGTGTACTACGCAGACTAGCAGCAGTGGTGCACGCAGGGTAACGTTTAACATCGACTCACCACTCTAGTGCTGGACAAAACGTTGAAGAAATTAAACGTTCGCCGTCAACATCACCGCTAATTATCGTCAATCAAAACAAAGAGCGCAGAAAGCTTCGCTTGCATCGATTCCCACGGTGCGTGAGATCTGCATAATTTTTTAATTAATTACTTTACGGCACATATTGCTATTTGCTAATTGTAGCCGGTGATTTCATATATGCGCCATCAAACTTGCGGCAAAAGTGTGCTGTTCTTCTTGCTACTCAATCGCTGAAGCACGAAAAAAAAAATAACGGGGCAGCCATACGGCGCGTGTATTTAGTGTACCCCGCCGTGGCGCCCTTGCGTTGCGAGCACGCGGGTGCCGACGGGGGCACAACTGCGGTGCAAAAAATGCCCGCGCATCCGTGGGGCAGAGAAAGAAAAGAACCTAGGGGGTGAAAATTAATCCGCAGTACCCCATTACGGCGAGCCTTACGATCACGTCGCAGTTGGGGCACGTAAAACCCCCAATGTTTCTTTTTCGTCGCGCGCTTTGGGAATGCACATCTCGAAACTGGTATTATCCTGAAAATTCGTTACAAGTGGATACTCCTTGCGAAATTACCGGCTACAATGCGTAAATTGCAGTATGTGCCCTAAAATATTAGTGAAGAATGTAATTAGTGCATCGTTGTTAATTACAGTCAACAATGCATCTCAATTTTTCTTGCAAGTAATGTCACTTATAGTAACCCAGTTCAAGGTCTAGAATTATGCTAATTACCTAAGGCAATGTTTAAAGATTATGTCCAGTCTAAAAAAAAAAAAAAGAAAGCACACCCACCTGGTATAAAAACTGCAATTATAAGCAGGGTTACCATGCTCCTTATTTATTTATTTATTTATATTTTCAAATCAGTCGTCATTATCTGAACTAATCCATCATACGGGCGATAATTTTTTTTTAATACCAGCGGGTCAATTTTTCTTTATCATAAGTTACACAATGCATTACTGACATTAAAAAAGATATTGTCTACCGCACTTTGACAATTAGGTTACTAATTACATCGAATACCGCTGTACAGCATCGATCGCATGGCTGCTGTACAGCGCTCAACCGGAGTGACGGGCCCACTGTTCCCAGAGAGCATTGCAGAGAAGCGACAGCCGAGCCGAATGCGGAGAAGTGCAATGACACTGCGTTAACAACACCAATTTCTTTACTTCCGATTTCCGTGACGTCACACGGGACATCTGCTACAATCACGAAACTGATGCGATTGGCGCGCGTCTTGAACTGTCTTCGGTGTCTAAACGCTGAGGAGAGAGATATCATTTATTACGGGATAAGCAGAGAGGTCGGCCTGAGCTACAACGTACGCTGCGGGCTGCTGCTCTGCACACGAGAGAAGTAATCATTAATTCGTTTCGCGCTCAAGCAAATGAAGCTAAGAGAAAATACGCAGTAATCTGCGCCATGCATGAGGGAATCGCACGTGGCAGTGATGTCGCCTCCTTCGTGACACGTCGCCAGAGGCATGGCAGAATTAATATAAGAGGGTCTCTTAATTCGAATTTTCCCAGAAAAGTGCGCTGCAGATATAAGCAAGAAACATCATCGCGACTATTTATGTATATATTCAAATACACCAGAAAGTGCACGTTGCTTTCGCGAAATACTCGTTTGGAAATAGAGAGTCAAAGTCTGAAAAGATCGTGACTTCTGTCCGCACTACAATAGTCTGAATTCCCTGTGACGATGGCAAAGGACAATCAACAGCGCAAGCAACTCGTCCTACGATTTCCTTATTTGTATTTTTTAAATCTGCGCGGTCATACGCGCCGAAACCACGATATGATTATGTGGCAAGCCGTAGTGGGGGGCTCCGGATTAATTTGAACTACCTGGAGTTATTTAATGCGCATCCAATGCACAGTACACGGGCGTCTTTGCATTTCGAACCTCGTCGAAATGCGGCCGGGGTTTGATCCCGCGCCCTCGGGCTGAGCAGCGCAGCGCCAAAGCCGTGAGGCGTCCGGACCACAGTCAATCGAGGGTCGAGTAGTATTCGATATCGAAGTCGTTTCTGCAGCAGGGTCGAAAACGTATGCTCATGATTATTTCTTTTTTAAGGCGAAGCATGAGTGTGTCCACAATTAAGTCAAATTATTCCTCCCATGCAGCTCGCTTGATTACTGCATATATGTGAGCAATTTTCCTTCGGGGCATGCGCCTGCAGTTATACTCTCTGCATGTTCACCTGCCTTTATTGAACCAAGCCGTGTGCGGATGCCCCGTGCACTTATTGCTGCCGTAAACCTGTACAGAATACACAACCCACTTCAGAACATAGCGTGAAAAATACGGGCGAAAGGAGCCATGTCTATTATGTGCTGCTGTACGGCGTGTACGGTAGTAAACGCGATCGGGGGGAAGGGTGAGTGGGTGAAGGTACGGCAGATAACGCACGCTCTTTGTTTGAGGCTTATCGCATATTGCAAAACCGTTGGAAACCACGAAATACAATGACGTACTGTGCGGGACACGCGTATATACATATAATTATATGCATTAGCGATCTTTTTGTTTCTTCGACAGAACGGGTGGTATACGTACGTGCACTACACAAAATATTTATTTTGGAGTTTGTATTTTTCTTACTAGCAGTACTTATTCTAAAAGATATAACTTCATTTCTGCTATCACATATACTACTGTCCACCCCTGCGAGTGTGGCGAAAGTTACAGTGTCACTTTCCTCGATTAACTTATATGTTGAGTCATGACACGACGCTACATGTATGCAGTTAGTAAACAACAGTGGCGCAGCCAGGGGGTGGCACACCGGGCACGTCGCTCGCCTCGCCTCCCCTTCCTCCCAGTGAAGTCGGCGCCCCCCCCCCCCCCCCCCCCCCCCCGCAGTGAGAAAAATTTCTGACTACACCACAGCACTATACAGTAAGCAATATACAAGACCGTATAGGACCAAATGGTATAGCGTAGCAACACCGGCGAAAAAAAAAAAAAAAAGGAGCGGTGTTAATTGGTGCACACGTACGCGCACGACGTCCCAACATGCTTATTGAAAGCATATGTAATATATGGTAGTAGAATGGCCCTGCTCATTCTATTAAGCGCAATGTATATACTGTCGCAAAAGCACATGGAACGCCTTATAAGTTCGATTGATCGCCGCGACATTTGCCGAGTACGTCACGCAAGTGCTTCTTCCTCTGGCAAGGCCAAGATCGAATGACTTCATAAAGAGCCGAGGAAAAAATGGCAGAGGTTCTCCATCTGTGCACTCGCAAAAACACAATTCTGAATGCATGGCGCCTGTCTCAGAACACGCACCACCAGACCGATCGAGTGCACCTGTTTTGACCCCGCGGGAGTCGGAGCAGCTTGGAGCGCGCAGTAACGGGCGGCGATGAGCGGTCGCTGGTTCGCAGGGGCAGACACCTTAGCTGTCACAGCTGTTCGTGAAGTGCGCACACGGCAGCACCGTATACGTATGCGCACTGATACACACAGCGACGACACGATGGCCGCTCCAGGCGCGAGAGGCAACGCCGCCGCCACGGAATCTAGGCTGCGCATCGACTTTTATTCGCGGACGAAATGATTTCCTTTTAGCCCGGTTTCAGGCGGTAGCGACTCGCCCGCTAGCGCGGAGCTAGCGCGCGCACACCGCGAAGTTGCAGCTAGCACGGAGGAGATGGCCGCGCAGTGGAGCAAGCTCCCAAGCTCCCCTACCCCGAGCGCCACCAATGGACCTGGTCCGGCATGTGGACGGCGCCATCTCATTGGATGACGAGAGTTCGCTTCTCCCGTCGTATGTGTCGGAACGCCGCGAGTCCAGGCTTGTCCCGCTTCGGAAACGGGTTGTTTGGTGCAAAATAACCTCTTCCGACGTCGAAAAGTGTCGCCCGAACACTGTGAGACCAACGAGGATGTGGTACGACGGTTGTGCAGCATACTCGGAGGGATTTTCAGCGAATCCCGCGACTGCTTTGGTGAGTGATCATTCGAAAGGTGGTGCCGTGAAGCCCAACTTACCGTTGCTGCTTTTCCTCTGCAACAAGTGGCACGTCTGTTTGTGGCTGGTGCACCGCTAACGTTACCGACAGCAAGTCCGAGTTCGGGGAGAGCGACTTTTGCTGATTGCCAAGTGAAGGAACTTGTAGGTGTAGGCTGCGTGGAATCGTCGGTTGAGAGCGGGTCTCGGGTCGTGGTTCTAAAGGAAACTGCCCGTCTCGCTATAATGGCCGATTTTGGAACGAGAACGTGTCGGTGGATAAACGCGTTCGCGCTGCTTAACACGGCCCGCATATGTTGTTCCCTCAAAACGCGCAGATGACTTCTGCAATTGAATCGGCTCCATTAAAAACTGAAGTAACGGCAGCTAGTCCAAACACACACGAGCTGTGCACTCGCGTCTACTACGACAGCCTTTGATGATGCCTACGTGACTTATCGTAAGTAGGGTAATTTACGGGTCGTGTACATTGGCGTCGTGCAGAAAGTCAATGATTTCACGCTTAGTACGTCGGAATCGGTAGGTCTAGATATGAACAACGCGTAGGTGATGTTATTGTAGCGTCTCGTGCTGGTCTAGCAACCATTTTGCGAACTGCTGCGGTCTTGTCGGCGATTCAATTGCTGATAAAAGAGAAGGCGTCTGCAAAGCTCAGTGCTGTCCTCGTGTGCTGCTCCGCTCTGCGTCGGTGTAAGAAGCTGGGCTAGCGCCCGTGCAGGCACGTGTCGTGAATGTTGAATGCACCGTGCTTTTTCTCCGACGGTCACCTCAGCTTTCGGCGTTGGTTTCCTGCTCCGCGCGGCCATGTTATCATTATGTGCTGTTTTGATGCGAGTCATTATCTGCAGAATTCTGTAGTCGTGCTTGACCGCGCTCGGAATTGTAAATTCTTCGGCTCTTGTGCGCGATGTGTTCTGCAAGCTACCGTTTTTGTTTTTTTTCGACACAGGGTCAGTACAATCAAATCGTCGCGGCCAAGGGACAGCGTAACGAAAGCCGCTTTAGAACCGCGTATTTCACGTTTCACAGCGGGAATGAGTTTGTCTATGTAAATCCGCTGCTCCATAAAGTGATAACTTGTTTTGTTCTCTTTACAGGCTGTTGAGTGATGAAGCGCGAAGCTGAATGGAAGCCGTAAGACGACGACAGGGGCCCATCAAGATGGACCACGAGGAGGAAGAAGACGTGGACGATCCACAGCAAGACAGTAGATCTGGCCACAGCACTGAGAGTGAGGAAGCCACTGACCAGTCCTCGGGCTCTCCCAGCAGCGAAGGATCTCCTAAGCATGATGATGAAATGGGTGAAGTCTCCCAGGACAACACCGATGACAACACTGATGTTGATGATGGGCATGAGCCACTGAATGAGATCCGCGATGGTGAGTTCCAGTTCCAGGTCCAGAGCTTCCATATTGTGACTGTAAATGCCCGACAAGGCAAGAAGCAGTTCAAGTGTGACGTCTGCACAGGAACCTACCAGCATGCTTTCAGCCTCAAGAGACACTTTCTCAGGACGCACGTTAACTACAAGTACCTGTCAGAAGCAGACATCACAAACTGTAATATCAATCTTAATCTTGTGCGTCAATTGCGGGAAGAAAGCGACTCCTTGCTGGGCACAGCTTTAGGTGAGTCGAAGTTTTTAGGGCTGTATCGTTGCCACCTGTGTTCCGCTCTCTTTGATGTAAGAGATGAATTAAAAGCACATGTGAGCAGCCACGTGGATGATAATGGCCAGAAAGGCTTCAGTTGTGGCCACTGTGAAATGACATTCACTCACCGTCAAAACCTTGTTCGTCACCAGTCCGTCCATTCAGGAGAGAAGCAATTTTTCTGCAAGCATTGTGACAAGAGCTTCCCGAATCCAGCGAACCGACGGCGCCATGAAAAGATTCATGAGAGCTCGGACTTGCCTTTTCCTTGTTCATTTTGTGCAGCTTCATTTGACCATGGTGTGCACCTTCAGAAGCATCTCAGGAAGCACCATCCTGAGCATTACTACCCATGCGAGTTCTGTTCCAAGTTCTTTCTAGAGGAAGGGCAGTTAAAGAAACACAGGGCCACACATCGAGCTCCCATCGAGGGATCAAAAGGATGCAAGCCACCGGAAGCACATGCTGTCTTCAGGCGAAAGCGTGTAAAAGGCTGTGAGTCTGAAAACAAGTACCTCTGCAGCATCTGTAAGCGTAGGTTCACCACATTTATAAGTTTACGCCAGCATAAGATATCTGCCCATGCAGCAGTGCAGCAAGAGAAACGGACCCGTTCCCTGCAGCCACGGAAAGAGCCAATATCTGTCCGATCTCGGTCAGCGAAGCCAGCTGTAAAGGAACTGTCTGAGGAAGAATTCTACATGACAATTGCTCATCGCATCTCTGAAAACCTGCTCTACCACCTGGATGGGAAGTCTACACAGCTCAACATAAAGCACGATCCATGTGCCTTTCCAGAAGAGAAGAGTGAGAAGGCGACTGTTCAGTACAGCATTCATAACTTTCCGGCTGCTTTTGATATCACCCAAATGATGCAGATTTACTCAAACCGTGTTCCATCTAGCAACCATGGAATGTCTAATGATGGCTCAGACAACAGCGAAGAAACAGAGAGTATCTTCCTGGGAGGTTCGCAGCAGGACCACAGCTGGCCTCAAAAGAGCAATGGTGTTGCTAATTTTAGGTCGCAGAAGGCTGGAGAGAATGTGATAGGACGCAACATCCCTGTGACCTTTATATGCTCAGTGTGCGCATCAAAATTTAGTTCAAGGAAGGCCATTGATGAACATAAGATCAACAATCACCCAAATGTTGTTTGTACTCATGTGGAAGTAGAAGGAGAAAACGAAGTGCCCCCTGAATTGTGCTGGACATTCACGAGTCCTGTCGGGTTCCTCCAGAGCAACACAGCCACAATGAGAGCTGACCCAGTTTCAGCACAGGAGAACCTTGTCTGCACAAAGTGCAGCTCAAGCTTCACTTCTCGTGTTGACCTCCACCAGCACATCCTGGACTGTGGCACCAACTCAGGCTTTCAGAAGCAGCTAACTAGGGGTTACAGTGTGCATAGCCGCCTTGGATGCTCTGTGAGGCAGCTTAGCGTGACTAGCAGAGAAGTCCAAGGAAAAGGAAAGAAGAGGCCACACATTTCTGAGAGTCCCTTTGCAGAGGCTAAACGTGCTAAGGCAGGGGTCTGCTCACCTCAGAATGATGAGCAGGCCCTGGATTTGAAGATGCATTCTGGAAACACTCCTGCCCAATCTGTCCCAGACATGGTTGTTGAAGATGACAAATCTTCTGTTGAAAAGCAGGAAGATGCGGTTAAGCAAGTTGAAAGTACAGGACACACAGAAAAGACAGATGATGATGTTTCTGTTTCACAATATGCAGGAGGTGAACATGAAACAATTGTACTTGGCACTGCTGTTGAAAGTGCAGGTGCAGATACTGAAAAAGTGGAAGAATCGGACACATGTGCTGTACAGTTGGACACAGCTGTTGTGCATGACTCTGATAATATGCAACAATCTAGTCCTGAAGAATTAGTTGTCAGTGCAACCAGCAACCACACACATGAGGCTGCACTAGTCGTGGAAAAGACGAATGAAATGCCTCCCAGTGTACCTGAATCATCTATTAAAGATGATGTCTTGCCACAGCTTCGAGAAGACTCATGCGAAGAGGTCAAAGCTGAAAGTGATCAATTTGAGTTTGCAGACATTGAGCAGGCACCATCTCCAATATTTGGTGAGGGTAGAAGAGTCCTGAGAAGCAAGACTGCTGCAGCCAGTAATGCCACTGGTGGTGCTTCGTCTACTCTTGTAAATTCTCACACATGCAGCACCTGCAAGCGAAGCTTTACATATCTGGCCAGCTTGAAAAAACACCTCAGAGATATTTGTCCCAACAAAAAAGTGGCTGGACAAAAGGTTGTAAAGCGACGAAAGGCTGCGAAGATCTCTAGAAAGGAAAGCACTTCAAGTGAAATTCAAACATGCACAGAACCTGTGCAGGATGACACAGACATGAAAAAGGAAAGCACTGAAACTGCCAGTTCTGGCTTGTTAAGTTCAGTGACCTTTCCTGAAGAAGCAGATACAAGTGGTCTTGAACTTCTTGCCAATGCTTCCATAGAGCGGGCAGCCCCCAGCTGCCCCAGTGGGACATCTTGGTCTCCTAGCAGCTGTCCTGTAAATGCACCACCCAGCACTCTGCAGACAAAAGAACCTGAAAATAAAGTGCTGGCTGCACCACCACGCAGGCTTAGAGGAAAAGAACGTTTGGATGACGCCACCTCTGAAGCATGTGACGTTGACCACAAGCCAGATATCAGACCCCACTCACAGGAGCACACCTGCCCCTACTGCCTTCACTCATTTGCCTATCTCTCTAACTACAGAAAGCACCTCCGTGAAGTGTGCCTTTTAAAGAAGAAGGCCAAGCAGAATGGAGACGGCAATGAGTCCGTGTTCAGTGCGAAGACAGCTGGCTCAGACGAGTCTCGTTCTCTTGTGGACAGAGCTGATGGTCCTTCTACTATTACCATGTCCTTCAAGGGACGCATTGAAAATTCAGTCATCAATCTGCTTAGGAACCAGTCAAAACAGGTAGAACTGATTGGAGCCAAGGCAGCTGCAGTTAAGGATCAACCCGGTGGGGCCAATCATTCCTCGCCTAACTTCATGACTTTCTCATGCCCGGTGTGCCACAAGATCTTCCTCTCGTATGTCAAGATGCTACAGCACCGCCTTTCTCACAAGCTTCAGACAGATGAGCCATCAGTAAAGGAGGAGAAGGCAGATGTTCCTGATGCACCGGATTCCCACGATGTAGAAATGCCTTCAGCTGATGATGCAGGACAGGGTTTAGATAATGTACGACGGAGTGATCGCATTCATTCTTCTACATCTACTTCAATTGTGAAAACAGATGAAGATCAGCGCTTCGATGAAATTCTTGTAGGTGTGCGAGGCGGTGAAGGTGTTGAGAACGATGCCCTCGAGGAGGAGCTGAAGAGAGAAGAGCACAACTATGCTGTTTCTCTGGCTGAGCTGGACAGTCTTCCTGATGAAGATGATGGTGAGGATGCAGCTGAAGGGGAGGAAACCAAGGAATCCCCCAGCCCTGTTGAAGTGGCACTTTCAGAAGCAAACACTGAAACCAAGCCAACAGTTACAGCCAAGAAAACTGGTACTGGCAAGAAGAGCCCAGCAAGTGAGAATGGGAGCAAGCCATCTGCTAAGGAGAAGGTGCGGCGCGGAATGCGCAGACTCTCTGGCAGGGCATCTAAGACTACATCCCGGGACAAGCAATAATGGTGTTGAAGGGAACCAAATTGTGCTCAAGGTTCTTTTCCTTTCTCTCTTCTTTTTTTTTTTACCAGTGATTCGTGGCTGCATATGATGCAGCCATTAGCCTTTCATCACATGTCGGAGCAATACCTCCCAAAGTTTGACACAAGATCTGTTTTTCAGAATGAGAAAACTTGTGCTCAAGAAGACTTTTCAGAAGCTGACACACTTGGTGATTGTGTGCCTTGCGTGCTAAATGATTTTAAGGCTGCTCAACAGTGGTGTGTCACATGTATCTCAGAGGATTTATGGAGCAGTTATGAATACATTAGTTTGTGCTGTTATGTTTACAAGCTAAAAATGATTTAATGTCAAGAAATGCTTGTAAATAGGAGCATTTTTATTTATGTTGAATGTTTAAGTGTCCTTTTTTTGTGCAGCCTGATGTATGATTACATGTTTATTTAATTGTGAAACAGTGTGCTCATAAGCTTTCCGTGTGGACGATAACTGACACACTTATTGGATTCATAGTGTAATCGTGCGCTTTATTGTTGTGTACGAGAGATTGTTGTTTGATTACTTACAGAGCGTAAATGTGACAACTTAGCAAACACTGTTCACAAGTTGAGAGAACTTGTATCTGTGCCTTGCCATTAGCTGACCATATTGCGTATCTTTCAGTAGAATTCTCATATTTTTCAGACGAATTGTACACACGCCAGTCGTACTCCCAAATGTGCCTTGGAAAAGTCAGCCAATATTTTATTGTAATTATGAAAAGTAAAAAAAAACGCTATGAAAGAATCAATGTTTTATACTTCGCTACTATACCGATGTTTGGCAAATCAAGGGAAAATATTTTGTGACGTATAATAAACGGCATTTTCCAGTCTGAATATGTAGTCTCTATGCCCTTTTCATTGACCTATATTTTTAACTCCTGTTGAGATGGCTTTTCTGCATGCTTTAGGTGCAATGAGAAAAAGCCACCTGAAAACAAGCAGGCAAATACAAATGCACATGGAACTTTAAGTGGGCACATGTGACTCATTTTGCTTGGCTCGCCTGAATTCAACTGATACCTTGAGTAATAACTCAGTCAAGAGTAGGGCGTTACTTTATTGATTGGACAGCTAATTGGTAAATCTCCTAGCCCTGCACACTTGTAGCAGAAGCCGTGGGGGCTGGTGCAACTACTGACGTGCAATGGGCTGTTGCCGATGCAGCATGGCGGTACGGCTGCAATCTCCTGGAGTGCTTTACTGGTGCTGACATCACTGTGTTTACAGTGATCTCAGTGACCTCCAGTATCCCTGCACAAGACTTGCCTGTAGTAGGGCCAGTAGTCCTGCGACATCCTGTGCATCATCCAGGGCTTAAAATGTTTTCGCCGAGTTGCGTTGTGTATGCTGAAAAAAAGGGGGTGACATTTCAATTATTCCTGAACACATGTAAAATATTCTTACTGGTGCTCTCGATGTTCCACCGCAAGTTCACTCATTCAATTCAGTTTAACATTTGTGCCATGCTTCTGTTCTTGTTAGCAAAAGCGGTAGTTATGAAACTGTTGATCTGTAAAACAAGCTCTCTTCATGCAAATGTGTGTGTGTGTGTGTTTGTGCTTAGATTTTATTTCTGCCATACATTCATTCAGAGATGCGTGGGATTCTCATGTATACAGTGCAATTTTTACAATTGGTTTGCACCTCACAGAAAGTGGGTGTGAACAACATATGTGTTCATTTCATACTTTCACCCCTTTCCTTACATGTGCCCCTTCCACAGAGGATGCAGGTCCATGTCATCCTCACTTCAGCCATTTGGATTTTATTTGTTATATCTTATTGGGGCAGTTTTCATAATGCAATGGTCCAATTATTAACCTTTACTTGTTGGTGTAACTGGCTTCTCCTTATCCCAAAGAGCTCTGAAACAACCATAAGGCCCTTATACACTTCCTAGGTTTTGCCAGTCACTTCTCCTTCTGCATTACCTTATTCATACACTTTTGCACCATCTAAAGTACTTGATCCAAGCTGGCCTTCTGGTTGTGTTGCCCCAGCTAAGGTCTTCACATGAGCCTTATTTTGATGTATTACAGCTTATGAACATCACGGAGACCAGTGAATGAGGCAAGCAAGGACAATGAATGAGAGAGAACATTGTCTATTAGTCTGTGCTTTGTTAACTCTAACATGACAAAGGAAAGTTTCATTAATCGCGTGTAAGCCAAGCACCACAGATAATCAAGAGCTGAAGCATACCTGTCCTGGACAAACGGTGGCCCCGCTGAAAAACATAGTCACCCATTGTAGCATGTCAGTCCACCAACCCTTTCAGTGCCAGTTCCTTTTCTTGGATATTATCAAATGAACACTATGGTTCATTTTTGGTTATTCAGAAGGGGAAAAAATGGCACAGATAATGGCAAATGCATTCTTAGTACAGTCCTCACATTCCTATCTCCGTTTTCAATCTCCTATATAGTTTCGTTCTGACACGCATGCTTCCATGATAGCGTTGCCATGTCAGGGAAAAAAAAAAACTGCTGTAAACATATGACAGATGGCAGAAAGAAGCAAGACTTGCGCTATAATGCAAATATTTTAATGGAAAATCGCCATGGTTGTGGCGCCCAAAGTCTGGGAGCCACCTCTTCAATCGGCAGATGCACGCTCTGCGTGACACAACTATGCCCACGAAGGGGTGCATTCTGCAGCGCACTAATAAAAACCGAGACTGAGCAAATCTAGTGAGAAAAGAAAATATGCTTCTAGAAATATACAACAGATGGTGAAACTATCTCGGAGCTTGCCAACTTCGTGTTACTGTGCACATCCAGCTGGAGAGTGTACTGGTACATCAGTGGCACTGAAAGGGTTAAAAAAAGCCTAGGACTCATAAGCAGCATCTCATGTTGTTAGCCTCACAGGACACATGCATGGTAGTACTGACGACAGATTTTTATGCTGCCAAACTAGGGTTTGAGCTGGGATGACCCTGTGCAGATATGATGCAGCAGGGTGGAATTCATGCTGGGCTGTTGCGGTGGAGAAATAACGGAGCAGTAATCCGAACAGGATGAAGGCACAGTAGAAGATGGACACTTGAAGAAATCTGCAGATGTTGAACAAGGGATGCCTTTGGAGCCAACATTACGAAAAATGGACTCATTGTCAAGGCAACAACTACTTCCCTTGACACCGTTCATATAGCTCGGTGTTCCTCGCCGGGGGAGCAAAGTTGGGGGGTGCAAATATATTAGGATGAGGGAAGTCGAAATGGTAAAAAAAGAGGAGGTGGGGGCTAGTTGTGATGAAGTGGAAGAGAGGGTGGGTGCTGCTGGCTCTTCCAAGTATAGGGTGAAAAGAGAGAAAAGAAAAAGGAAATGCTCAAATGTACTTGGGTGCCATCAACCCAGTGCACTTTGTTTTTGTACATAACTGGACATAAGGAATGACGGGCCTTGGAGAGTTGAAAACCTAGCAATAAAAGTGAGGAAGAAAATAGGCAACCACTTTAGCATACGCTAAATAGGATGAAAGCGAAAGCCTGCGCGCTCTTGAGACATTCATTACATTACTTGACATCTTTATTCGGATGCGTTGTTACTTCCTATCACTTGTTTTCTCCCGCAAGATATCGTGGGTTTGACTGCCTTAATTAACTCTATCTTAATTAACTGTGCCTGATTTCACTTTGCCTTAACATCAATGTTGTAGGTTTGACTCTCGACCTTCACGAAGTCAATTGGAATCCAACTTGGAGATGTGGCTGGTCTGCCCATATCTCCAAGTGGGTTTGCCCATATATCCAAGTACCTTAATTAACTCTCTTAATTAACTGTCATAATTAACACCACAGGTCATGATGACCCTTCTTTGCCTCGGCTTATGCTTTCTTATTAAGAAATTGATGGCCTAATTCACCTTAACCAACACCAAAGGTTGTAGGTCCTAATTAACTTTCCTTAATTAATAGAACAGGTCATGGCTTCGACTTCCATCAAAGGTCAAGGGTTCGACTTCCTATACAGACTTTTGGTGCCATAATGCCGGACATTCGATTTTTCGACTCGTTGACTCTTTATTGACTTTTCTAAAGCTTTTGACTCTGGGATTCATTCTAAACTACTGGTAAAATTAAACACCATATTCAATAATCCCTCTCTTATTTCTTGGCACTTTCTTGGATAGTCAGTTTTCTTCATTTTTTCTTCATTGTCACTCACAATTTGTTTCTTTTAACTAGGTGAAATCAACTCCTGTTGACATAACGTCAGGCGTTCCTCAGGGATCTTTATTAGGTCCTTTATGATTTCTAATATGTATTAATGACTTACCTCGTAGCACCTCAACTAAAATCTGACTTTATGCAGATGACTGTGTATTATATGAATCTATTAAATCCATTGATGACCATCACCGTCTTGCCCAATCCCTTATGTCTTTCTGCGCTTGGTGTAAAATGTGGCAAATGAGCATCAACTGTAGTAAAACAGTCGTGATGTCATTTGCGAATAGATAGAGCTCTCGTTCCATTATTCTCTGAATGGCATTCAACTTAAAAGAGTGTCTCAATATAAATACTTTGGTGTCATTCTAACAGAACATCTTTCTTGGTCTGAACACATCAAATATGTAAACTGGAAAGCTCGAAAAAAAAATTAGGTTATTTGAGCCAACTTCAGCTAAGACCCGCAGCGATACTAAGCTGCTGCTATAGAAAACGTTAATTTGCCCTATTCTAGAATATGCATCTGTCATTTGGTTCCCCTACAAACAATGTTAAATAAGTTCGCTCAATAACATTAAACAAAAATCTATCCATTTCATTTGCCAAAATTACAGCCACAGCTTCTCACCAAGACAGGCTCAACAATCTTTGAACATTGAGCCATTACTTTCGCATTATTGCATTGAAGCCTTGAAACTTTTATATGCAATTAATAACTCCACCTTTGGTCTTTCTGATTGTAACTTTATCACGTTTACTAACTAAAACTGGTACATCGCAACATAGAAAGGAAGAAACAAGCCGGGCTGGCCAGATGAAAGAACAGAGCGCTGATGAAGGAAAGTAAGGAAGCATGTGGCCGGCTCGGCTTGTTTCTTCCTTTCCATGTTGCACTGTACCAGTTTTAGAATACAATACGAACTCGACCAATCCTCAACCCTAGTGAACTACATTGACTAACGCAAGTTGTACCCATAGCTCCCAGGCCTTGAACACCTATTTATGCTCGTACTGACACATTCAAGTACAGTTTTTTTTTAATGTACAATATAGCTTTGGAATTCTCTACCCGGTAACATTTGTTCACTATCACTAAATGATTTTATAGCCACCACTGGTAAGCACTTTGCTAACATTCAAAGCACTTCTTTTTGCTCATTCATCTTTTTGTGTATGTGTGTGTTTCAATGTGTAATGTACACTCCTGCTATAGCCCTATATTGGGCTGCAGTATACGTAAATAAATAAATAAATAAATAAATAAATAAATAAATAAACGAGACATCTAAGGCTTTTGCGTTAATGTAAAATAGAAATTGGGGCGGGGGGGGGGGGTGAAAGTGCAAGTGGGACACAGTAAAATTCAATTGGAGATGCAGATAAACCAGTTTAAAACAATTTTTAGGAAATGATGTGTCAGAAAAAAATATTTGAAAAAAAGAAGTGAAGCGGGGGATGTACCTTTTAGTTCTCTACTGACGAGATGTAAAATTACAAAAGTTAATCGCTCCCACTTACATTCTTGCCATAAGTGTAATGTGTATAAATCCTTTAGAGCTTTCTTAAGAAATATATGCTTTTGGTTGCAGTCTGTTGACTTTATAACTGTGTATTAGATACGACTCAATATCTTATGTCTCTCGGAGAGCGAAAAAGTACTTTTAAGTTAATTAGTGTGACCAGACAGGTTGAAATGCTCACCAACTCCCTTGGAAAGTTTCTTGGCTGTGTTCGTAAGATACCCATTCAATCTAACATTGAATCCCGGCCACGGCGGCCGCATTTCGATGGGGGCGAAATGCGAAAACACCCGTGTACTTAGATTTAGGTGCACGTTAAAGAACCCCAGGTGGTCGAAATTTCCGGAGTCCTCCACTACGGCGTGCCTCATAATCAGAAAGTGGTTTTGGCACGTAAAACCCCATAATTTAATTTAATTTATTGTCTCTTCTGTCTTGCCACCACATTGTTTGTGGCGTAATTAGTATTCCAGCATATAAGCGACATTAAGTACGTGTAAAACTACATTTAATTTTGTGAGCATATGATTACTTGCAGCTTTTAATGTATACGCAATGTCGACGGCGTTTTGCACGTTTTACACCTAGGGTAAGAACAGGCCGTTATGTTTATGATACGCTGAGGTTTTACTTAATGGACCTTTCTTCTTTTTTTTTTTTTCACTGTACTAATTGGAAGAACCAGCAGCATACACCACCTATTTGTTTTAACATTTGGACTTAACGTGTCAGCTGAATCTACGTACATGAGGAAGTTTATGAAATACGCACAAACATGAAACCAATATTTCCTTCCTCAATGCACGAAAAAGAAACGCATGAAACATTTCTCATGCATGTAAACAAACAAACAACGTTTAAAACAGCCGCTGTCTCCGCCTCTCCGCTGTCAATGGTCCGCAGTTTCGGTCGCTAAGCCACCGTTCCTGCCGCCGTGTGCAGCGAAAGGTAGTTAAAATTTTAATAATTATTTTAGTTAACTTATAAGAAAAAAGATATTTTTTTACATTAAGCCGAACGATTTGCACATTTACAAGGAGTTAATCGCGTGCCGTTTGTTTATCTGCTTACTGAAGTGTGCTACCGCTACCGTTGGCATTCCCGGTGCGTGCTCTGTGAACTGTTCGAAAGTGATCGTGAGTTTAGGAGGTAACGACCGTGGCTTCATATTTAGCAGTTACAAACACGACTGCCCCAGCCTCGCACTCCGACCTGTGGCTAACTGCTGCATCGTCAAGCTTTACCTCAAAGGCATTGAGTCTTCTGCGCTGCTACTGTGGCCAACCTTCAGGCAGCAAGGACAGCAGGTGCGGACAAACGGACGTAAACGCTTTTCTGGCTGACTAAATTGGCCGCCAACTACTCTCAACCCGTTACCAACTGTCGGCTTCGTCGGCCATGTGCGCTTGGACTAGGTATCGCAGGAACCATTAATGCTAGTAATACCTGAACTGCACACTTGAGCGAAGTTTTATTGACCTGGTCAGCTCGAAAGAAAACCATAAGGAGTTAGATGGACAGAAGGCCATAAACGATCTAGGGCTGTCGTGTAGAAGGGAAAGCTTTTTCAAGCGAAGTTTCTCACGAGATCTGTGAGGAATACAGGCATACACAGCGTGAATTCTTCCTTGAATCCTTTTCCTTAACGAAACACACACGACTGCCCTTGAGTGCCTTCCCAACGCTTCCAGCATGGAACAAGCAGCTCCTAGTGGAGCGGCTAGTAGTGGTACCGCAGATCAGCCACTCTACAATGTGCAGCCAAAAGAGTTTGAAAGTAAGAATCTGGCTGCAGCACGTGGCAAACCCAAACGAGAAGAACCATCATATATATCTGGGCGCAGTGGTCACCATAAGCATGAGATCAAACGCAATGCACAGGAGCACACCTGCCCATATTGCCTTCACCCGTTTGTCCACCTCTCCAACTACCGAAAGCACATTCGCGAAGCATGCCTTTTGAAGAAAAAGAAGAATAAGCGAAATGAAGACGGCAATGAAGCCGTGATTAGACAAAGGACAACTGGCGCAGATGATTCTCATTCTCTTGAGAGAGCAGATTGCCCTGCCGCTACAAACATGTCCCTTAAAGAGCCAGTTGAGAATTCAGTCATCAACATGCTTAGAAACCAGTCAAAGCAGGTGGAACTGATTGGAGCTCAGGCAGCTGCAGTCAAGGACCAACCTTGTGGGGCCAACCAGTCTCCACCGAATTTCATGACTTTCTCGTGCACGGTGTGCCACAAAATCTTTCTTTCGTATGTCAAGATGTTGCAACACCGCCTTTCCCACAAGCTCCAGACAGATGAGCCATCAGAGAAGGAAGAGAAGACGGATGGGACCGATGCAGTAGCTGGTGTAGAGATGTCTTCAGTGGCTGTAGCAAGACATAGTCTTGGTAGTGGGGGACAAGTTGGTCATGCTGCTACAGCTGTTCTTGTGGTAAAGACAGGTGAAAAGTGCTTCAATGATACTGTCAGTGCACAAGGCACTGAAGGTGTGGAGAGCTCTGTTGTGCAGGGGAAATTCGAGAGAGAAGATCCCAACTGTGTGGTGTCTCTGGCTGAGCTAAACAGTCTTCCTGATGAAGATGATGGTGAGGATGAAGGGGAGAAGAAAGAGGATTCTTTGAGCCCTTCTGAAAAGGGGCTCTCAGAAACCACCACTGAAAAGGCAGCTCGTGCAACCAGAAAGAGTAGTGCAGGCAAAAAAAGGCCACGAAGTGAGCATGCATCATCCAAAGACAAGGTGCAGCGTAAAATTTCTGGCAGAGTATTGAAGACCACTTCCCGGCGCCAGCATTAATGATGTTGAAGGAAAGTGGCTCATGGTTTTGTTATGTACATTTTTAAGATTGATAATTTACGGCTGTGTTTGGTGTGGCCATACACTGATTGTCACATGCTTGAGCAATACCTCCCAACTGCGACACAATACCTGATATTTAGAGTTGGAGAACTTGTGCCGGGAATACATTTTGGACGCTGATGAGCTGATCAATGTGTGCCTTGTGTGTTAGATTAGTACTGTAAAACAGCTGAACTAGTGGTGGGTCATTTCAGCAGGCCTGTGCTGTAGACTTGATGGGGCATCTATGGAAATGAGAGTTTGTGCTATAGAGGCCTCCGTACAAAATGGAAAATCGTTTTTTGTCAAGAAATGTCAGTAGAGGAAGGCACTTTTATTTATGTTGAATGTTTAGTTCCTCAATGCTGTTTTCCGCTTAAGTATAGAAATTAGTGCAAATTGTTTGTGATTTTAGTGTTAGTTGCTTAAAACTTCAGGCAATAATAACAGGTGTTGCACATCAAAGTTGCTTATTAGATGATCTGTCGAATGAAGCAAATGCACAGGCAACATTTCAGGTAAACCTTGGATATTCCTTTGTCGAACTTGCAAAAGCACTTGGTCGTTGCCTCACCCACCTGCCTCACCCCTTCTCCCCTTTAGAAGAACCATACCTATATATGTACTGTGCTGTGGAAAGCATACTTCGCCTTGAAAAAGACGAGTCCACTTGTCGAAATGTTGGCTCTTGCTTTTACCTTGTTCTCGTTTTGCTCATTGTTTTGAATTTCCATCTCCCGCCTTCCCTATGTTTTTCCCTGTATAAGCACTGGAAGTAGCACAAACAACAGGAAACATTACTGGCGTTGAAAGGGTACTGAGATATTTTGAAGTTGTAGAAAGCACCACACACTTCAGCAATAAGGCTACGCACGGTGTCATAACTCAAGGAGAAGTAAGCAAGAGTGCTGCATTTCTTGTAACTGCACTTGTGCGTGGGAATTGTAGCGATTGCAAACATGGAGTGAGGCAACATATCATGATGCATCCATCTCTAGAGTAGCAAAACCTAAAGTGATTCATAGAAATAAGTACTATAGTAAATGATTTAGAGTGCTCTGATGCTTACTAGCATTCTTTCTGGGTTTTAAGGAGTTTGGCTCTATAGTTAATGGAAAAATATGACAAGCTGAGAATTTCATGTCAATACTCCTTTAAAATGAGATGTGTTAGTGGTTTAAAAAAAGTCTAAATTGTATGATAGGCCTTGCCTGGCTTTGACCTGTGCAAATAGAGCAAGGTTAGCAAGGTTATCACATGTCCTGTGGCTTGTGAACTGTACTGACAGTGCAGTGAAGCAGCTTCCTCATACTTGTGAAGTTCATGTATACTGTGCGCATACTGCACAACTCATTCTTTTGTTGAACCTTGGGTCCTTGCAGAAGAGCTTGCAGTTAATTTTCCTTGTGCTTTATTTTTGGTCTATAAATGGAAAGCTTATGATATGGAAAAAAAAAGAATATATGGCCGTCTTTCTGATTGCTTATGTTCCTGGGAGGAGTACACAGAAAATAAGCTAGTCTAACTTGGCACTATGAGGTAGCTGTAGAACGTTCGAGTGCTGTGTTTTATAAGTAAAAGTATGTGAAACTGTTTCACACTTACTATCTTGACGCATTGTCAAGGCAGTGCCAGTTCCTCTTCAATTCACTCATGGTGAAAACTGAAGCCTCAGTGGTGTGTGTGTCCTCTTGCATCAACTTTGTTGCATTTACTTGCCTCCAATATGAGGAGTGGTTGGTCATTTGGAAGAGCTAGAAACACATGGCTGGTTGAGGACAGGTGGTAGCTGCATTCTCTTGTTGGTTGTACGATAAACAAGGAAAGTGCACTGATAACTTCTTTTTATTGATTTATGTGTTCTGCATTTGGAATACTAGAAGGGCTTGCACAATGCCAGGAAAGTTTTCCTTTTCATGGTTTATGTGGTCTGATGACTTGGAGGTTCTCACTGCAGTCTTAAATCTAGGTTTTGCACTTTGCATCTTCTGCTGCAATACGTGCTTTGTGCGGAGGAGCCATTGTCAGTGTCTGCTGAAGGTATTTACCTTGCAAACACAAAGAGTACAAACAGGCACATTGCAAGGCTTGGGTGTGTGGCACTGCATGGCAGCTGGCATTATACAGCTGTAGCCATCTACCAGTCTTGTCTAAAGACTGGACCAATCTGTAGTGGGGATTCCTCAGCATGAGATGTGCCATCCTATAAGTGAAGCCTTGGTGCCAGGAATACCGTTATGCTATGTGCGAGAAAAATAAGGGGATCTCAAGGGCTCAATTTTTGTTAGTTACAACAAAATCATGTTCCACATCTGCTGCCATGGCCGTCGAAGGTGCTGGCTAGCACGTCTAATCTTGTACGCAAGCACAAATACCCTAGAAAGTGTCCGGGACGATGGCCACTGCAGTAACTTAATTGGTAAAGCCCTGCACACATATTGTAGGAAATGTGGGTTTGGCTGCAACCAGCGGCAAGTTATCTTTTTGCCTACTTTCATTTCCATTTGCCTCGTTATTTCTATGTTTCAACTAAACATGAGAATTAGTTTCTCCTACGCTTTCTCTGGCTTTATTGCCCGTTTTCTTCATATGAGTTGCTCTGTAGTTCCATGTGATACATTTGAAATGGCTGGCATAACTGTGGTAGCATGTTCAGCTGGCATCCAGTGCATCCGAAATCGAACACCGAATTTGTGTGGGATTTTTTTTTTTTTTTCAGCTTGTGGCTCATTTCAATCATAACCATCATTTTGCAGCATTATTCCAAGGCAGGAAAAAACCCGTAACAACTGTTGCTGCAAATAGTTTTAAGCTTGCCAAATTAGAGCATCTGGCAAAGGCAGACTTCTGACCGTTGTGCAGAGAAAAACGTCATTCGATGTGATACATTAAAAGGGCCCTGAACCACTTTTTATCGAAGTGGAGAAAGACATTTGAAGTGAAGATAGGCTATTTCAGAACCACTTTGCCACAAAAAGTACTTGAATGCGTTCAGCAGAAGCGGAGTTATAGGCAATCAAACACTGCCTCAGCTGTGCTCCCCTTCCTCCTCCAATGCCTTGCACTGCGAAGGCTACGGCAGAGACGTCACCGAGGTGCGCAATTCAAATTTCCAATTTGGTGCCTATACCGCCCTAAACGTAAGCCAAACGCGGCTGTCCTCAGAGAGCCGCAGTGCGCTTAGCCACTGGACTCGTGACGGCCCCTCGCGGCGGCCACGGTGTAGCCGAGCGCAGCGACCAATAGCCGCCGCGTATTGGAGTGTGCTTTTTGATGAAATAGAGCACACAGAAAAGAGCGAGGAGCATGGGGTTTTTGAAACGAGAGTGTTTGAGAAAAAGGTGACTTCGCGCTCCACTTGTGAGTTCCACAGACCGTTTACGACAGCAGAACTTGGCTGAGATGTTCACAACAGCATATGCTACCCGCAGACTATGTTATTTCACCAAGCCCAAGGGGTGGTTCAGGGTCCCTTTAATATTGTTACAAATGTATAATGGATTTATTTACAGTGAAAAAGGTAGAGAAGACATGGGACGGCCGCATTTCGATGGGGGCGAAATGCGAAAACACCCGTGTACTTAGATTTAGGTGCACGTTAAAGAACCCCAGGTGGTCGAAATTTCCGGAGTCCCCCACTACGGCGTGCCTCATAATCAGAAAGTGGTTTTGGCACGTAAAACCCCATAATTTTTAAGACATGGGATGGTCCAAAACAGCCGATCACTCCAAAAACCTTGCACCACATCTTCTTTCTCTTCCACACTCCTCCGGTGCAGCGTTACATTTTCTTCCGGGGCAGACGAAGCTCACCGAGTGAGTCCTGACGTGTACAACTTGCGTCTTGCATGAACGGCGGTTATCAACCGTCACTTTAGCAATGGCATAGGTCACTTTACTCAAGCATTTGAGAATGATGAACGGGCCCGAATACTTGGAGAGAAGCTTTTGGCAAAGTCCCCTTTTCATAACCGTTGTCCACAATATTTTATATATGATGGAGGCACTGAATATAACTAACAGAGTACTGTTAACAAAAAATATCAAGCGTAAATTGTGCATGAAGCACAAATGCTGAAACAGTGCTTGTATTTAAGAAGTCAGCTGGAAGGACAGAATACACACCAAGTATTGAGACTGCCAACCTTGTTAAACGTATGCTCACCACTGAGCTTGTGTTCAAACATGCAGACTTGATTGCAAAGTGTCGCTGGAGCTGATCATCTGGGAGTCCCATCCTCTTCCAGCCATGTGCAAAGTGGTCGCAAAGTGGATGCAAAGCAGACTATGCCAATCCATGCAGGATTTGCGCAGCTTGCTATTGAGAGGCGGGATGCATGTTGGGATGACCACGATTGGCTGCTTGTAACTACTTTCTTTTTGCAAAACATTTCTTGGCTGTAAACCATTACAAATGCAACCAATTTTGGTGCTGCAATGGCAGTGAACCATGAGGGACAGAACCTGGGTGGCTGATGTGTGAAGAAGTAAAAGAGCAGACTTGCCTACATGCTGCACAATGAGGTTTTTCCAAGAGTATCATGTTTATTATGAAAGTACATATTTGAGGTTGCTGGTATGGTATAATTCACTCTGCAGTTTAGAAAGCACAGGACAAACAGCCAGAGAGGGAAGGAAACATAGTGCTTACAACCAAGTCTTATTCGGTAAAGCGTGCGAAATATGCACAGAAGGCCATTATCACCACAAGTGCACTGTCATGGCAGTAAACAGTTGCACCAAAGTGAAGCGATATCAACTGCCATGCCTAAGAAATGGTAATTCATTCTCTGAAAAAGCATTCAAAAGGGTACCAACACGGATATCTCCCAAGTGTGCATTTCTTTTGGCCTTGATGGTTTCTTGGGTTAGGTGAACCTTGCGCCTGCTGAGAAGATTGCATTGTTTTAACAAAAACAAACACGCCACAGCACGTAATGGGCTGACCATCAGCCTATGTGCATATGCTTGACATTGTAGTCATGTTGTCTTATCACTTATCTCTCTTATCAGTCATAGCGTTTACCACTTTTAAGGGGTATGAAGTATACCATGTTTTCCACACACGAAATAATTATTTTTGCCAGCCGATGTTGCTTAGTGGCTAGGGCATTGCATTGTTAAGCTTGAGATCACGGGATCGAATGCTGGCCACAGTGGTCAAATTTGATTGGGGCAAAATGCAGACACCTGTGTACTGTGCATTGGGTGCACGTTCAAGAACCCCAGGTGGCCAAAACTAATCCGGAGACCCCCCACTGTGGCGTGCCACATAATCAAATCGGGGTTAGACCTCAGAATTTAATTTTTTAAACATATTTATTTTTATTAGTTTTCTCTAAAACTTTCTCAAGTAACACGTCAGCACTATGTGTAATCCATTATGGCTGTTTGTCCTGTGTGCAGTGGATTACATCATATTAAGCCTTTTCTGGCATTTGAAAAAGTGCCCATCACTTTACGATTGGTTGGGAAAGATTGTTACTCTTGTATACATTTATACTTATTTTATGACATGTTAACCTAATTGCGTATGGACTACTCGTAACACTTTAATGGAAAGATTCTTGACATGTACGTTTACTGGATGCATGGTGTAATCATACTGCCCTTGCTTACTCAAGTTTGGTTGGTTACAAGAAATTGTTGATGGCATAAAAGACCTTGTATTAATGTCTTGTCATTCACTGATGGTATTGCGTGTCTTTAGTAGAAGTCTCACATTTCTCAGAGTTTTATCATACATACTTTTGAAACTTTTGCACCCATCATATTTCTAAATATGCATTGGAAAAACTCCATCATTTCATTGTACACCAAGAAAAAGAAATATGCATCTTCGCCATTTAGGATGTTTGGCTAATAAGGAGAGTGCTTCCTGATATTTAATAAACGCATTTTTCTCTCCGAGTTTGGCCATGGTGTCATTTCTCCTGTTAAGGTGGCTTTTCTGCGCACTCCAGATGCGCTGAGGAAAAGCCTCCTGCACATCGAACGAGTGCGGAAATGCTAAACGCTCGTGAACGTGCGTGCCGTAGATAGTGTGTTGTGCTAAAATATACTAAGGACAAATGGGACGCGCTGATCTTATTTGAGCGCATCCGTAGCTGTGCATATCACAACCGAGAACCTAGTTATATTGAGAAGGCGATGAAATTATAACACCACATCCGTTCTATCTGAATATCAACGTATGTCCAAAATCAATTTTATGTAGTAGCATTGTATGAATGCATGCAACACGATTACGTTCGCATGCAGTTTGTCCGTTATCAAGACCAAGCCACACATTTCGCACTTTCCATATCTGGCGCAGGGGAAGTTGGTTACATGACTGACAGGTGTTTTAGCACTTTTACACAGTGCTAGTTACCAGTGTTCGCGTCAACACCAAGCGAAGTAATGTGACCGATTGTTGCAAAAATTACGAAAGCTGCATATGCGGCCGAAGCGCGCTTAGCATCTGACATACGGGGGTCTTGCGTCTGTTTCTAGGCGTAGGACACTTTTTGTGTTTTACTCAGTAGTTCTTAAACCAAATACAACTTGCTGCCTGTGCAGTGTATTGTCTGGTTTGACTGCTACGCACGGTGCGTTGCTGGCGTTGCAGCATGCTTGAAGGCTGACCCACTCTGAAACGAAACGTACCGGGCTGTTCTCCCGGCATGCACCACCAGTGGCCGACGTCGTCCACGTCGCCAATGTTTACGTTGAGTTGTGTTGTGTTAAAAAGAGTATCATTGGTGTACCTCACTCGATGATTCCTAGGCACCTGCGAATGCTGTTCGGCGTTTCGTCGCTAGATTTAAATGATGCAGTCTTTCTGGGAGTGCAAGCGGCCGCCTTTGAAATGGTATTTGTGCCGCTCTTTCGTCGGCGCCTGTCGTCATGCCTAAACACACGCCTACCGAAAGCGGTCGTCAGCGTGTATCGTTGATTGCCGAGGAAAGTGTTGAACATCTGCCGCGAGGGAGTTTGTTTTGTTTGTTTCCCTGGATATGATAGACTGCTGGTTCGTAAAACAAATCTGCTTCGTGCTTGACAAGTATCGTCGCATTTTTACTTTTTTCTAAACCTTGCTTTAGCTCGCGCTCGCTGCCCTAGATTCGAAGAGTTTGCATGGACTTCTTGCTCATGCAGTACAGTTTCTAATGACCCGCTGTTCAGAGAGAATGGAAACGCTTGCGTCTATCAACTAGCCTTGTACAAGTCGGAAAAGCCACGGCTCTGCTCGCGAGCACGCGCCGTGTGGCTGAAAAAAGAAAACAAAGTAGAACGCTTCGAAGGGCTGAATCCATTGCCGACGAAGCGCTGTGTAACGTAGGAGCTCAATTTCTTTTTTCCATATTTGTTCTATTTCACGCTCCACTTGCAGTGAAGTTCGGGCAACATGAACACGGCCGTCATCATGAGGAATTCGAAAGTCCGTACATTTTTGTACGTGCTTTTAGGATGCTGTATGTTGTTCACGGTGTTCGTCTTGTCTTCCACGCACACCAAGTTAAAAGATTCACAGGAATCGAACGGCAAGTGCCAGCAGCAGAGGGACTCGCTGTCTGCCCAGCTCCAAGGTGGATATGCATATTCCTTTCTCTCTTGTTGCACCGAAACTATTCTTTAAACTTTTCGTTTATCAATGACATATATCGTTCCTTTCCTGCTTACGCCACGGTGGCTGTGCTTGTAGCTTTGCCAATAGCGTGATGTGCGTGTGCTTTTTCAATTTTGTTTTAACGAACAGTTTTGAGTATAGTGTGTTCACGCCTACTTTGATTTCACAACCATCTGAACTGTTTAGCTGCTTCCCTATTCGGTATTGTTTTACTGCCTGTTTAATACCTCTACCTCGTACAGTACATTGTGCATAGAGGTTTACGTAGCTGATGAAGTGTATAGCGCATTACGGATCTATTATTTTGTTGCACAGTTCAAGCAGAAGTTTTCTTTTTCTCTTGAGTTGGTTGACCAATGCAAATAATCATGATTAGAAAGGGTCGTTTTGCTCTCCCAGTCTCACCTGATGTGAACCTTAGTTATTGAATTTTATTTAGCGTGCCGTGATCCAAGCAGAAATCGTTCAAACAGAGGAGTCATTTAATTGAAAACATGTAGGCAACAAAGGCTACAATTCCACTACTTTCACCAAGTCCATGGTGCACAGTCAGCATGTTCATGCTGATTTAATGTACGTTTGATTTGCCTGCACCACCTGAACCAGTTCATGAGGTGCTGTGCCCTGCTATTCGTTTCAGGAGTGCAGCAATGGCACCATCTTAACCACACCCTTTGTTTTGAAAGGTGCAGAGCAGGTTCACGTTTTTGCTGCACCCTCTCTACTATTGGTGGCAACTTGGTGCAGACGTACATATGTGAAGCAGCAGCGCAGCGGACGACACGGCACGGATGCGAAAGCGCAGTTAAAACGCTACTTATGTGTGTCTGCCGTATCTGTGCAAGCGTGGGTGTGTTTACGCCTCAGAAGTCGATCACACAAGCAGGTCAGGACTTCTCCAACTTACGCAGTCCGTTCATATTAGTCTGACAAACCCTAACATCTGCACAATGTCTGCACCTTGGCATTCATTTCGAGGGTACGTTCGATTCGCCTGCACCACTTGAACCAGTTCGCGAGGTGCTGCACCCTGCCATTCGTTTCAGCGGTGCAGCAATGGCACCCGCAGAACCACGATGTTTGTTTCAAAAGGTGCAGGAAAGGTGCAGGGCTGGTTCATGATTTTGCTGAACCCGCTCCACTGTCGGTGCCGACTTGGTGCAGGCATACAGGTGCGAAGCAGCGGGGCAGCAGACGACGCAGCACATGGGCGCGAGCGCCGTTAGAACCCTGCTTACGCACGTCTGATGTGTCTACGCAACTGTGATGTGTATTTACGCCCCAGAAACCGATCATACCTGCAGTTCAGGAACTCTCAAACTTACGTACTCCGTGCACATTAGTCTGACATAGCATAAAGCTTACACCGCGTCTGCACCTTTGCATTCGTTTCGAGTGATTTGCTGGGCCTGGACCTCCCGAATCGAGCTGCACAGTTTCTGAACTTCTCGTGAACTGCCGTGAACTGGTTCACAGCGGTGTAGGCGAATCGAACAGACCCTGAGTGTCACCCTGTGCCTGCACCTTAGAAATAGAGCTGCACAATTTATGAGCTGCACCACTGTGAACTGGTTCACGGTAGTGCAGGCAAATTGAACTGACCTTTAGTTCAGCCTTGTGAAGAACTGCTGCTGCACTACCATAGTTAAACACTTGTTTCTTATGTGGCTGTGGTATCAAATGTATGGGTGACCTAGCTGTTCTTTTCATTTATAGCTTTTACTTGTAGAGCACTGTCACGAGATTTCTGGCTGTGTAACTAGGGGGAGAAAGAAAAGCTGTCTGAACCATTTTAAGTTTTGTGATTGGCTCAGGTATTCCTTAGTTAGCTGATGGGCTTTCTAGTGTACTTTGCAAATGTACTGAATGACTTGCTGCATACATTTTTTGTCTTAAATGTTATAGTATGAAGTACAGTTGAGATTTTATGCAGATTGCTTATGTGCAGACATGCGTCACTTACCTAGAATGCTTGAGCACTGTGCTCCGAAGTAAATAGCAATACTAAAGCCGCATCTAGGTTCAGGATACCATGCTGAAGACTTGTGTTATGGGTCCAGGTGACTGCTGTTGCTCTCAAGCCTTCTTTTAAACCAAGTGGCAACAAAAAAATTACTGCTTACCTCATCTTGTGGCTCACCAGTCAAGTGCTCTAGGCAAGCATGTGACTCATCATACTTCTGGCCACCATGCTTCTTAACATAAGGGATTTTCATTGGTGCTTGATATGTGCTTCCTGACTTCTTGACCCCCTTCTTTTCTTTTTACAGTTGTTTATGAGCACAAAAGTCGTTTGGAAAAAACACTACAACTGGAAACAACAGATAGGAAGAAAGCTGAGGATGGTAATAATTTCTTGTTATAATTGCTATATTAGCCTTCAGCCACACATTATATTGAATCAAGTACACAATATAATATTTAATTCTGCTTGTAAATTACCCACATTTGCCATCAATATGTAGTTTAAGTAAACATTAAAAATTGTTAAGACTGCTAACTGTCACCTTTTATATTGGTGGAACTTATGTTAAACATGAGTATTATGCTTTTTTTTGCTGTAGAAAGAGACCTGGTTGTTGATACGGCCTCAGTGTAGTAGTTTTGTAGTAGTTGGAACTTTCCACCAGCACATTGCATTTCTTGTTTGTTTTATCTTGGCCTGCAACTGCTTCATTTTGCACTATGGGATTATAGACACTGTTCGAATTGCAAAGTTTTCAAATCGAATTGAATATGAATATTTGCGAAAAGACACCCTGGTACATTAAATAGAATATTTCCAATAAAAGAAAAGTGATAATTTTTGTGGACTTTGCTCAGCAACAAATGGCTTGTTTACATATTTTGAACTGCATGTCAGGTCACCTGAGAAGCTTGTAAATAAGAAACAAAGGAAAATATGATATCTGATGCATAATGACAGTATTGCAAAAAACAAAATAGCTCGTCACCAGATACATGTAATAGAATGTAGTGGTCGTCGACCGAAATAAGGGCAGCACTACAGCACTGCTTATATTTTTCAAGTATTTCAAACGTGGTGAGGTCGGCCAAATAAAAAGTTGCCTTGTCTAAATAGAGAGAGTGAATTCGTAGGCTGCCTTAGGAGAGACATGCGTGCAAATCCAACGACTGGTAACTGCTGTACATAAGGGAATCCTCCATGCGTTCACTTATGAACTGGATCGTCTGTGCAACACCCACGGTTATCCTGAACCAGACTCGTTCATTTGCACCAGTGTTTCTCCCGAGTCTGCAAGAACTGTTGTTTTTCCTTATACTATTAAAACGAAGTGAATATTCTACAGTATTGAATAGGGAATTCTCAAATTGAATATGAATTGAATAGGGAAGACTACCCGCCGTGGTTGCTCAGTGGCTATGGTGTGAGGCTGCTGAGCACAAGGTTGCGGGATCGAATCCCGGCCCTGGCAGCTGCATTTCGATGCGGGTGAAATGCGAAAACACCCGTGTACTTAGATTTAGGTGCACGTTAAAGAACCCCAGGTGGTCGAAATTTCCGGAGTCCTCCACTACGGCGTGCCTCATAATCAGAAAGTGGTTTTGGCACGTAAAACCCCATAATTTAATTTAATTTTTAATAGGGAATACTATTTGATTTGTATTCGAAATTTAGAATTTTACACATCCCTACAGAAAACATAAAATTGTTTTGCAATAATCTTAGCTTGTTGCAATTAAATGAGTGGTTTACTTCATCAGATTTCGCAAAGTGTGCTCAACGTCTGTTAATGGTATCTTGTGTTTCTCTTCTTCAAATTTCTTTTTACAGCTGTAAAGACTCTCAGAGATCAGGCAGAAAGAGATCGGGTAAGGCACTTTCATTGCCTGAAGCAGCATTGCATCTTAGTTGTGCACCTTACACAGCTAGTTCTGTGGAACTTGTGGAATCTTCAAAGAGCAGCCATACATGAGGATTTGTACATGTTTAAAAATTTGATATATTTTGTTTGTTTAATAGCTGTGCTGCTGGACCTTCTCGCATATTTCGGGCCATGCAGTTTTTATATCAAATCTTCTGTTGCTTTTCATTTTATAACTCAGACTTCCTTTTTTTTTTGCCTATCACACTGGTTCTCAAGGGCAAATACTAGTCAGCTGCTATCATGAAAGACTGGTACACAAGACGAAAAAGGTTTTCCTGGGGATATGCTGCGTGCACTGTTTTTGCACCACTTGTGTGGCAGGTTATCATGTGGACTCCTCATCTTGACCCAGTATTGTTAACCCTTCGTTGATGAGTGTTGCCTACCAACACTTATGTTTGGCATGCAACTCAATGTTTTTTTTTAAGCACGGTCAGAGGTGACAGATCAATGCAAATCTCCAGCATCAGTGGTATCACACGAGTGATGTAAAGCAAATGAACTGTACACTTCTGGTTCACATACGATGAGAGCTTTCTGTACTAATTCCGAGCAAAGCCTTAGGTGGCTTGGGGTGAAGCCCACTTTCAGTTTTCTGCCTGGTGTTTTCTCCTATTGCTGAAAAAGTTTCCACAGAATATTTATATTGTTACCTAGGAAGAGGCCGACCAAAAGCTATATACAAGTATATTTACAAGGCAATACGCCGCACTTGGCCAAGAGGCAACAGCCCGCGCTAGCCTCTAATCGTCGTCGTCTTCACCCTGCTCGCCTCTTTGTCATCGCAAATACTGTTCCGTAGCAATATTTTTATTGATTATGCTTATTCTTGATGTGCTTTTCACATTTAGATAGAAAATTAACATTTTTTAGGGGTATTTATATGTGCTCTCATAAAGGGTTAAGAAAAACATAGACACATTTTTCAAGCATATCATTTACACGATGTGCTGAATACAGGAAAGCAAAGCTTGCAGTAAAACAGCAGTCAGACCCAAAGCCCAGTCCTCAGAAACCTAATTGTTCTCATTCGCCATGGCAAAACAGTGCAGATGACGGTACTAGAGAGTACTTGGATGGGACAGATGCACTCTCTGGACCTCTCGGATGCGTGCATCTCTGGTCAGGAAGGTTTTGCTATGTTGAATAAAAGTCATGTATCCCAGCTTTTAACTCTCATCCTGATTGATTGGTCTGTTTTCTTGTCAGGAGCTAATTTGCAAACCTATCATAATGGATCTCTGAAAATAAATCAGTCTTGTTCTTGTGCATCTGCTGTGCAAGTGTTATGAGGACGGAAAGAGGCAAACTAAAAAAAAAATTGTTCTCAATGCCATGATATGACAATGTGTCATAAGAAAATTTGGGCAGGTATAGACCCGCTGCAGTCACTGGCATGGACAGTATGCAATGGCACTGTTGACAGTAGCAATGGCCGACTGGGGTTGCCAGCTTTTTCCTGGCCCATAGGAATACAAGGAACCAAGAAGGTTCCAATTTAATTTCTCATTACGCAGTGCAGTTATGAAGAGCACATTTTGTGTGAAAATTCCTCTTACATTTTAGAAGAGCTTGCAAAACAAACCAACAGCCCTTTCAAACCAAATGTATTTTTAAAGCATTGTTGTAGTGGCAGAACCAATACTCCCAATGTGCCCACCCTGTTGGAAGACAAGTCGACAAGCACTCCAAAGCATTTATGATGGCCAAATAATGCAGACATTTTGTTAACAGCTGCCCAGCGCATGTCTCAACAACTGTTGCAAAATGTCAACATTAACACAGCTGATTTGGGAATATATTAGTAGGCAGTAGCATAAAGTAATAATGATGTGCTGAATGCAGCAGAGCGTAGCATGCAACATACGTAGCATGCGCCAGACGAGACAAAACATAAACAGTAATAAAATAGCTTCAAATTTCTGGTATATTCTATTATTCACAGGGCATGGCATTACGCGCTGGCAAGGCACAATACTCTACCTTGTTTTTTGAAACTCTATGTCATCAAAACAGGTGTTTTTAGCTTGTACTTTGCTGATAGATATTTTTGATGAGGATGAACACTACACTGATCTGCACCAAGGTGTTGACGGAGTATAAATGAATATTTCTCGTGACACAGCAATGTATATATTGGCCAAGTCATACAAGCTAACAAACTAGGAAGGGAAATTCAATGCACTTCATATCAAGTCTGCTGTACTCATCGATGAATAAGCGTAAAATCTAAAAGAAAATAAAACTGACAGCGTATGTATCCAAAGAGCCCTAACTACTTGTTGCCATGAACACATTTTGTTCTTGCTCGCTGATGCACTATGAAAACAGTGCACATATTTGCCATGGGAAGCAACAAAACCAAAAGCAGACTCTCGAACACTTCTGTAAAAAACACTTGTAATGATACTGGTGACCATCAGATGATGATAGTTCCTTCGTTACAATTCAACAGAATCTCGGCACACTCTTGGGTCATTTTTCTTTGTCGGCTAGATGAGCAACAGCACAAACAACATGAAGCTGCCCAAGCACAAGCAGTAACTGGTGGTCTTCATTGTTTCCCTGTTGGTTTCATATTTGTGCAGTCAACCATTTACGGTACGGATAAAATTTAGCCAGAGCCCAACCTTTAGGGATGTTTCGTTCATGTTATTCAGGTGGTGGGGCGCATGCAATTTGGTGGTGGGAGATTCATTGTAGAGGGGATTAGTAAAGATTCGTTTAATGTTATGTAATTATGAAACATGTATATTGTCAGAATGGTGCGAGATGTAAGATTCATGTTATATATACGAGGACACACTTAATGGGTGTTGAAAGAAGCAGAATAATTTATTTTAGGAAGATTGGTAAGTTTGTTAATGTCTGTAAATCATGAAATGTATAGACATTTGTACAGATTTGAAAGAGACAGAAACATTCGGTGTTCAGGCACGTGATAAGAAATGCCACTTGGTAACATATCACTATTCTTTTTTTTTATTGCGCGATCTGATTTTGGATTCAATAGAGAGAAGTGAAAGAGCCACTGCTGAATCTTCTCATGGGTGTGCCATGTACTGCAGCTGCTCTCTCTCTCGCGCGCTTCCTTCTGAACAAGCTGTGCCATCTCCCTACTTTTGCATGGCCTCTGAGATTGCACCGCTGCATGTTAACACTGAAAATTAATGCCTCGTTTTCATGCCCATGATCGCGATGGAGGGGATGTGGCATTGGGCTGCTGTGCTCTGTGACGCAGGTTCAATACCAACTTGTACCGAAATTCCATGTCTTTCTTTTTATTAGAAAGGCCGTCATAGTAAAGAGGCTAAAGCACGGCACAAACCTCCAAACAGGGGAAGTAGGCTAGGTGTGCTAATCATATTACAAAGGTGTTTCCTCGACATCTCTGGGACTTTGTGCAAGGAGAAGTAAAGAGTCTTAGAAAGCAAAGCGTATTGTGTTTTTCTTTACTTTCTGTTACAAGGACAGAAGTGTAGTGCAGCTATGCCCTTGGCGCTGCCATCTGCTGTTTCGATAAATGCTGCCCTATGGTCATTAAATTGTTAAAGGAAACTCTTTCGCTGTGTTGCAATTGGTGCGATGTTAATAAAGAATATCAGCAGGCTTATTGCCAGAGTTGGGCTCCAAATGTTCTCTCTTAGCTTTAGTTAGCACTCTTGAAGGTGTATGCTGCTACCGCTTTTTATTTTTCACCAAAATTTCCACTGTAACAATGGGCATAATTTTAAATCGCTATCTTTGGTGCTAACCTAGTGCATTTTGGGTAAATGTAAGTCATGAAACAAAAGGCGATCACTGAACTTAACTGTAGCTTACGACGGGCGGCACAAACGCCCCAGCTCTCTGCAGAGATGTGTAAACTTGCAACGGGTTGTCTGCTACTGTCAGCTAGCCTACCACCTTGCAGGAAGTAAAACCAAGTTTTTCCTCAGAAACTTAGCTTTAATAGACCAATTTCCTAATTTTCACATGGATGGTGTTGGGTTGCTAGTTGTATTACATAAATACTTAATTTAATGTCTTGAAACATTGATTGGTGGTTGTTTTTATCTGCGAGTTAACCAGCATGAAATCATGGCAGCACCTAACAGGGTAAAAATGTGGCACCATGTTTTGAGTACAGGCAACCAATTTTTGTTTGTCATTGATCTATTACATTTACCATTCAAAAGTTGTACCTAGGCTATGGGAGACACTATAGCAGAGGACAACTGGTAATTTCTGATAACCCGGAGTTGTTCTTTCTCGTGGTGACTTGCACTCTATTATACTGAGGGATAAAGAGTCGTTAAATGTAACTGCATTTATGTAGAGGGTGATTAAAAAATGACCCAGTTTTATTCAGTCACTCTTTCCCGCTATTAAGTACGTGCATAACGTTCATTCACTTGACGGTGAGCTTGTATTTCCACAGGCTGATGCTCGAGAGAAGATCAAAAGCTTGCAGAAGGACCTGATAGAGTTGCAGGCAAGTGTTTACCTAGCGAGGCTGATTTCCTAACCACACATTCCGAGAACCTCTAAACGGACATATCGATGCATGCAGGTGTGAGCTAGTGTGTGAGTGCTTGTAAGCGTGGTTCTTTATAAGCGAATTTACTCTGATGCAAATATGAGAAAAAATTTTGCTTTTAATGCTTCGAATTTCCCAGTTATTCTTACTTCACTGATTCCAATTCCATTGCCAGAGAACTGTGTCAAGTTCACATGAAATTAATGTTTAAACATCCATCAAGACACTGGGCATACTTTTTAATGAGAACATTGCATGGAAGGAATGTGCCCATATACTCAATGTTACAGAAGGGTTATTGAGTACTAAGCAGGGACCATACCTTGATGCTTCATTAGGTAAAGTGACTCTTCTGCTTATTTGTAGCTGCATTATTGTACTTTGAAATGGGGAAACACCAGAACCCATAAAAAAGACAAAGCTAATGAATGCAATTGTGCCATTGAAAATGTTTCATTTCTTCATATGCAGAGCAGCTCTTTTGTTGTGACAAAATAATCAATTTAGTTACTTGTACAAGCATAAATTCATACATAGATAAAAGTACACCATGCAGGATAGACTCAACTAAACCTTAGGCCTCGTAAACTGGAGATAAACCACGAGCGCTCTCTCAATTTGGTATTCACTCTGGCGAATGCCACTTTTGCATGCAAGCTATGGCTGGCTATGCATCAGTCATGTGCTGCCAGCAATGCTAAATGCCCTGGCTTTGGAAAATATACATGCAACACTCACTTCTAACGATTTGTTTGTAGCAGTTGGATATTACCTGTGTCATGTGATGTAATCTAAGTCGGATCACTCAAAGACTTCTGTCATATCAAAAAACCATCTTAGCTTTAACTTGCACACATTTCTTTTTTTTCATGTTTCTTGAAATTTCTGTATCAGTGAAGCACTATAGCTCACATTCTCCAGAGAATTGTGGTGTGAGCTCAAATGTAACACAAACTCCAGGGACTTATGATTGGCCCATGCACCTTATAAATGAGGTTGCTTCAACACCAAATACTGAAATTGTAAACGAAACGCATTCTATTATGCACATCAGCAGCACCATAAAACATTACTATGCATTGTAATTAAACAACAAAGATTGCTGTGGATCAGCCTGGTGTTACACCAACTTCAGGAATTGCCCCTCACATGTCCTTGGCAGCTACAGGTGTGGGTGGTGATTTCATTTTGTCTTGTTTAGCGGGCTTTTGGTGTCGGCATCGCACTCGCATTTTTAGTGTGTGCTTGTTAGGCTTGCTCCCCTATTGTAACACTTTGTAACAGTGCTGTGTCCATCCATTCTTTGCGATCACATAAGTTATGTGGCTTGCCTCAAGAATGGAATACCAACTTGCCCAACAAACCGTACTTGCATTGGGAATTGTGTTGCTGCATGTTTTTCTTAAGGGAATATATCTACTTAGGACAGGTAGTGACCGCGGATCCGGATCATGAGACTGAAATATTCAGAATGTAAGGAGGTTTATTGGACGAGTCCAACAAACAGGCGGTAGCTCGGAACAGTAGGTTGGGAGAACAAGATGGTGGTGTTCGAGCGCTGATCTCATGCCCTCCGCTCATGATGATGATCGGGATGTCATTATCTTCCTTTCTTCATTACAATTGCCCCCGTCGAGAAAGGTGGAGCCATCCTGGCGATCTAACAGGTGGGGACAAGAGGGTCGAAGTACGGCTTGAGGCGGTCTACGTGAACAACATCACGTCCACGTCGACGACGGTCGCCGTGCAGCGTAAGAGGTTCAATGACGTAGTTTATGGGCGAAGTACGCTCGACGACGCGGTAGGGACTATGATAATTTGAGAGTAGTTTGGACGACAAGCCATGGGCGCAGGGTGGTACAAGCAGCCACACAAGTGCTCCAGGAGCGAATGTTGCGTCAGAAGAGTGGTCATCATCACGGGCGTTTTTCTGGCATTGTTGGTCGGCTGTAGTAAAGTGCTTGGCTAGTTGTTGGCAATCTTCAGCGTACGGGCGGCTTCCGACACGGGCGTGCACTCTGAGGCATCTGGTGTGTATGGCAGCAACGTGTCGATAGTGTGCGTCGGCTGGCGACCGTACAGAAGGAAGAAGGGGGAATACCCGGTTGTGACTTGCATAGCGGTGTTGTACGCGTATGTCGCAAATGGAAGAACCAGGTCCCAGTTTGACTGATCAGATGCAACACGTGTCGCAAGCATGTCGCCCAGTGTCTGATTAAACCGCTCAGTGAGACCGTTCGTCTGAGGGTGGTAGGCAGTACATGTCCGATGTACAATGTTGCGCTGGTGGAGAAGTGCTTGGATTACATCAGAGAGAAATACGTAGCGACGGTCACTGAGGAGTTTGCGAGGAGGACCGTGTCGAAGCACAAAACGCTTGAGGATGAAAGAGGTGATGTCCTGTGCTGTCGCCGTGGGAAGAGCAGCGGTTTTGGCGTATCGTGTAAGGTGGTCGACAGCAATGATGGCCCATCGGTTTCCCGCCGTGGTCAAAGGTAAAGGTCCATAAAGGTCAATTCCAACGTGGTCGAATGGGCGGTCTGGGCACGGAAGGGGCTGTAATGAACCTGCGGCAGGATGTGGTGGTTTTTTTCGTCGCTGACACTCGTGGCAGCCGCGAATGAACTTGCGGACAAAGCGAAACATTCCGCGTCAGTAGTACCTTTTGCGTAAGCGTTCATAGGTCTTGAAGACACCGCCGTGAGCACACTGCAGGTCGGAGTGAAAGGACGCGCAGATTGTAGAGCGCAGCGTTCTGGGGATAACTAGGAGCCACTTCCGACAATCTGGCGAGTAGTTGCGCCGGTACAAGAGGCCATCACAGATGCTGAAGTGCGAAGCTTGGCGTTGCAGTGTTCGAGTGGTCGAAAGGGTGGGTGCCTTGGATAAAACGTCAAGAAGCGAAGCGATCCAGGGATCGTGGCGCTGTGCAGAGGAGACGGTAAGAGCTGACAATGGGTGGTCTATAGTGGATATGGACGCAGTTTCGGTGGATAGTGGTGACTGCGACAGTGCATCAGCATCTGCATGCTTGCGTCTGGAACGATGTATAACACGGATGTCAAACTCTTGAAGTCGAAGAGCCCAGCGGGCAAGGCGACCTGACGGTTCCCTCAACGAAGACAACCAAAATAATGCATGACGGTCCGTAACTACATCAAACGTGCGGCCATATAAGTAAGGGCAGAACTTGGCAAGCGCACAGACTATTGCCAAGCATTCTTTCTCGGTGACACTATAGTTTGACTCAGCCTTGGTGAGCATTCTGCTGGCGTATGTGACGACATACTCTGCAAACCCAGGCTTTCGTTGTGCGAGAACGGCACTGAGGCCGACACCACTAGTGTCTGTGTGCACCTCAGTTGCGGCCGTAGGATCGTAGTGGCGCAGTATAGGTGGTGACGTCAGGAGACGGCGAAGGGTGGAGAAGGCTTGGTCACACTCAGAAGACCATGACGAAAGATTGGAGGCGCTGCTTAAAAGTTGGGTCAAAGGCGCAATTATAGAGGCGAAGTTGCGCACAAGCCGACGAAAGTAGGAGCATAACCCTATGAAGCTTCGTAACTGCTTTAGAGTCGTCGGTTTGGGGAACTCGGTCACGGCACGTAGTTTAGCCGGGTCCGGAAGCACACCGTCCTTTGACACAACGTGACCGAGAATTGTAAGTTTTCACGCAGCAAAGCGTCACTTCTTGAGATTTAGTTGCAGCTGAGCGCTCTTCAGACACGTCAGGACATGGTTGAGGCGTTCCAGACGGGTTGCGAAATCTGGCACAAAGACAACAATGTCGTCGATGTAGCAGAGACACATGTGCCACTTCAAACCCCACAGAACTTAGTCCATCATGCGCTCGAAGGTGGCAGGTGCATTGCAGAGGCCGAAGGGCACGACATTGAATTCATATAGACCGTCAGGCGTGACGAAGGCTGTCTGAACGGTTGGCCTCTGCTAAAGGCACCTGCCAATACCCGGAATGCAAATCTAACGATGAAAAAAACTTGGCACCTTGTAGGCAATCAAGGCAATAAGAATGGGCTGGGGTGCGTTTGGCAGGCATTCTCAGATCATGAACAGCAGTTTGCCATTATCCCTCAAGAGAGAAGTGTATAACAGCTGTGTCTTACCAGTACTCAGGTACGAGGCAAAAACCTGGAGGCTTACGAAAAGGGTTCTACTTAAATTGAGGACGACGCAATGAGCTATGGAAAGAAGAATGATGGGTGTAACATTAAGGGATAAGAAAAGAGCAGATTGGGTGAGGGAACAAACGCGAGTTAATGACATCTTAGTTGAAATCAAGAAAAAGAAATGGGCGTGGGCAGGACATGTAATGAAGAGGGAAGATAACCAATGGTGATTAAGCGTTACGGACTGGATTCCAAGCGAAGGGAAGCGTAGCAGGGGGCGGCAGAAAGCTAGGTGGGCGGATGAGATTAGGAAGTTTGCAGGGGCAACATGGCCACAATTAGTACATGACCGGGGTAGTTGGAGAAGTATGGGAGAGGCCTTTGCCCTGCAGTGGGCGTAACCAGGCTGATGATGATGATTATGTTTTTCTTTGCATGGCACTGAATGTAAAGTGGCACTTCCATAGCATCGTGTGTAGTTGTTGCATAATGGCTAAATGTAATTAAGGAGTTGCGGGAAAGCAGTCATAGCTTTCTTTTTTGTACATTGTGGGAGATATGGGGCGCGCGACAAATCTAGAAGTCCGACTCACCGAGCGACCGGATGGCGAGCGAATATGTTCGCCCCATGCTGGATCCCAACGCCTGGTCGTTCGCGTGTACGGTCACGCCAACGGTGTCCAAGGCGGCCACGCGAGCCGGTCTCGCAGAAGCATGGTCGGCGCACGCGCGGGCGGCACGTCCGTCCCGCTCGCTTCCCGAACCCAAAGAGAGCCAAACGCCTTCCTTTCGGCGCCCAAGTAACCTCGCCTGTCGGCGGCGTTAGCAGCGCAACACTCGCGCCATCTCTCGCACTGCGCCCCAACCACATCGACCGCCGCGGGCATCACTCCGGCCACGCGGCGAAGCCGCACTACAGGAGGCGCGCTATGCGGGAAAGACATCAGGGGACGCGCGAGAGTCGCGCATCCCCACATCCCCCCAACCTTAAAATCACTTCTTATTCCGGCGAAACATGTGACACGGTCTAACATTAACCCGTGCTTCGCGAACAAGATAGTACATGCAACAGTGGTCGCGCCGAGGAAATGTCCTCACGCTGTCCATAACATGCGAACCGACTGTCCTTGGGGTACACCGCTGGCGTCCGCCGGTCACAGCAGCAGCTTTGCAGAATCGACGGCACGATTCCAGGCCAGGACTCCGGAAATGACGACGCAGTAGTCGGTACCAGCAAGCGTCGCTCGCGCCGACGCGCCCTGCTGGCAAGAGCCGCTGTAGCTGTCGGTGACCGCTGGCTCCTTTGTCCGCCGCCGAGGTTTGTGAGCTGGATGCAGGAGGCCGCCGAAGTCGCTGCGCCGAACTGGCCACAGCATCACCATCGCCCGGGGTGGCTCGATCGTAGTCTGGAGCAGCAGCGCAGACGATGTGCAGGTGACAGCAAGCCAGGGGTGACTCCATTCACGCTGTGTACACTTAACACACTCGGCAAACGGTAAAGTAGTGCAAGGGAGAGGAATTCTGCATGCGCATCGCCCACGTGGTACGATGTTCAAATCGGCTAGCAAAAGATCGGGCGGCTACTCAGTCGCTAAGTTCACGTGAACGAAGCTCGCTTCCTTGAGTCGAACGAGTAATTTCAATTCGTGCGAGGCTAAATAGAATGAGGGAAGCAAATTGCAACGCCTCAACGCCACGGTCCACCAGGTTGTGTCCCTCCACGTGCGACAGGCAGCTTCGTAAAGCCTTAGGCCTAAATCGTCGCTACCCTGACAACAACCGGCATCCAAAAACGACACCCAAAATGGGCGCAAAACAGGCAGCCGCGAGGAGACGTTAGCTCTGTCAGGTGGTCCTACTCCGCTCGGTGCACACAGCATCTGAGTTGACGGCGCCCACCGTCCCAGACGGTGTCGGAGCGCCCAGTGCCAGGCCGCAATACCAGTCAGCCCGTCGTGGCACCCGCGGCCCGCGGCCACCCGGCTCCCAGAGCCGCGACTTCATCCGAGTCAAAGAGATAGAAGAAGCTATTTACATAAGAAATTCGGACCACCCACGAGGCTTCCGTACTCACTCGCTTCAGGCTTGCCACTGCTCCGCGGGCGCTCAGCCTCGCTCTCCCAGGATGCAGACCACGTGGCTCTCGTACTGACGAATGTCATTAAAAAAAAACACTTGCGAAAAGGCTTAGCATGTTGATAAGTTCAAACACACTACAGCCACCGTCGCCTCGCTCAAGAAAGCACGCCGCCAACGCTAGCGATCAAAATCCACGCTAGCCCTACGCTTCGGTTCAAACAAAGGTCTCGAACGAAGCAAAACTGTTAAATCTATCGTCCGATGCCCCAAGAGGTCCACGTTGGGCAGCCAGATGTGGGAGATATGCGGTTCTCCTCCGTACTCTTCGGACAAAGGAACGACAACACAGTAGTGCAAACAATCACAAGGGCATTTATTGCACCTTTCATAGATCAATGCCTGCTAGCCGAGTTGCTATCCCCAAAACATGCCGATGGGCGCGCGACAAATCTAGAAGTCCGACTTACCGCGACCGCATTGCGAGCGAATATGTTCGCCCCATGCTGGATCCCAACGCCTGGTCGTTCGCGTGTACGGTCACGCCAACGGTGTCCAAGGCGGCCACGCGAGACGGTCTCGCAGAAGCATGGTCGGCGCACGCGCGGGCGGCACACCCGTCCCGCTCGCTTCCCGAACCCAAAGAGAGCCAAACGCCTTCCTTTCGGCGCCCAAGTAACCTCGCCTGTCGGCGGCGTTAGCAGCGCAACACTCGCGCCATCTCTCGCACTGCGCCCCAACCACATCGACCGCCGCGGGCATCACTCCGGCCACGCGGCGAAGCCGCACTACAGGAGGCGCGCTATGCGGGAAAGACATCAGGGGACGCGCGAGAATCGCGCATCCCCACAACATTTAGCTAAAGCCTACATCATGTTGTTTTTGTACCTGTAGGTGTAGGGCAAGCTGGAACAGCTTTCTTGGATGCATTTAGTTAAAGATTTACTTTGTGCCCTATTTAAAATGTAATATCAAAAGGTTTCGTATTTGCCATACTTGTAATTTTTTTTTATTAAAACATATTTGCACAATATTGCTTTCCTTGCTTACTGGTGGCAATTTCTCGCTGTTGTCATAGTGATCAGTGCCGGGTCAAGCTACTTCCTTGCGACTTTTCTTCCAGCTTTCATTTTTTTCACAATGTATTGTCATAGGTGAAAATAAACTGCTTTGATTTGATTTGATTTATTAGGTATGAGAGTTCAGAATAATATATCACAACATAGAACTTTTGTGGTGCAAAATTCGTGACATCTACTCCAGGATGCACGATAGGCATCTGCAGGTCGCGTAAAGGCAGGCCAAATCAAGACTTTGACTTGGATGAATTGATTCATACTTAATGAGATCAAAGCATGACTGGGACGAAGACAGGAGAATTCAAAACTAGCTATACTAGTTGGCAACCTTTCGTGGCAATCAAAGAAAAGCTATGGAACCGAAGCACACATGTGACAGGGCTCCTGGAAATACGCCCACCAGTGTATCGGAATGGAAGGAAAACTGAAACGAAAAAAAAAAAAAAATTGCCCGTAACGAGAATGTAACCGAAACATTATTTATTATTTTGTTTTGGGGTGAAACCGAAATATTTTTGATTGGTTTTTGGCAAAAGGGGGAAGTCCACAACCCGAAACAACTGACTTCAGGCAACTTCAAAAACTAAAACGAAAAAAAAAAAGTTCTTGCCCAGAACAAAAACGAAACCAAAACATTATTTATTATTTTGTTTTTGAGTGAAACCGAAATATTTTTGAGTGCTTTTCAGCTCAAGGGTAAAGTCCGCAATCTGAAACAACCGACTTCAGGCAATGTCAGAATTCGTGTGTATATTTCAGGTAGGGATAGTGCAAGCGATAGCCAGTCGAGCGTTCCACTAATGTAAGCCTCATCTAAGCTGTAATTTGCATGGAAAGTTGTCTGCGAGTAGGGTGCTGTGTTTTTGTGTTCTCCTGTCTTTGTCCAATTTGCAAAACTACAAGTAGTAGCGCAAGAAAAAATTTGGAGGACGCGTAAGCTTCGTCTTTAAGAGTGGAAAGTGATAACATTCAAAGATCCCTGAGTGCTTCTCACGCTTCCCGGCAACTGCAGCTTATGTAACCATAATTTTTACCTGGAAACGCTGGCGGTGAATACTATGCACAAAAGCGAGCTTTGTGGTTCTTTTTTTTTGATGGCGTGCAAGGAATCGAGGGGGCCGTGCCGTTCCTACTTAGACGGACCTCAAACGGCAGCTGGAAAATGCTATCGCGCTAAAGGGGGTCTGTGTTTGAGTTTCCATGTAACAGAGTTATGTTTTCTTGTATATTCATATTACACTCCGACGCTATTGTGTGTAGGTTGTGTGTAAATCATACTTTATGGTTTTGCTAATGCATTTTACTTTGAGAAATTCAATTACATCAGTAACTTCTTTACGCTACACAGAGGGCCTGCGTGGTTGGGTATGTGTAGTTGGGTATGCGTAGTTGGGAATGATTATTCATGAAAAGATGGTTGATGCTGGATGCAGGGTGCCAGACGCCGACGCTGGATTTTCTTCGACACTGGGTCCTTAATGCTGTTGCATTAAAAGATTGCTCCTCCACATGCTCTCTCAGTAGGCAGTGCCTTTGCGCAGCGACAATGTCTCCTGCAAGCAAATGATTTCTAACAGAATTTGCAAAAACATTGGTTAGAGCTGGCTTAAAATACGAAACCACTACATGCATACTTCTTTCCTCCTGCAGAGTCTCACGACTATTGCTATGGCATGTATCTGGTCGTAAACAAATATTTGAAGAAAATTTTGAATATTCATTTCTCGAATTAAACACTAGCCATACACGACCGTTTAAGTTGTATTCAGCATTTTACCTACTGCGGTGACTCACTGGCAACGGTGTCTTCCTGGTCTGATTTCTGCCCAATGCTGTCCGGGGTGGTGGCTACGCTCTGATGGAGGCAGGGTGCCAGTGTGCATGTGTACCGTCACAAGGGGTTAACCCACATTCCGAGTCCTGCACTATGGCACGCCTCATAGACCATGTGGTGCTTCGTGATGTTACACCTCGTTAGCCACATCAATCATCATCAGAATTGGCTCACCCATATGGGGATTTAAAAAAAAAATAGACTGTTGTAGTAGTCTGCTTGTAGTGTCGTAGAATGGAGGCTACTTTAAAAAAATACTTTTGTAATATCTGAAGGGCTTGAATCTGCTGTAAGAATATCTGGAGCAAGATTTGAAACAGCGATTGTATGAATATATTTAGTGTTTGAAGTTTTCAATGTTCACTGGTAAATCCTGAAAAATACCTGCCAATTTCAGGGTTTAGAATTCAGTGTTGTCCTAAGAAAGGTGAAGTGAGCAATTTTTATTACTAGGATTTTGTTTTTCTCTAATTTATTTCGGTGTAACATAGAACAGTGCTCTTTTGATAAATTTGTACGTATTTTTTGAGTTTTTGATTATAGTTGCCTTTATGTGCTTTCACAAAACGTTATCCTTCAGCACACTTCATATAGCTTATTTATTGGAAGCCAATGGGTTAGGCTTGGATAACACTTTTAGCACCAGCGTACGAGGACAGAAGGGAGACATTGACAACGTGATGCGCTGTCAAAGTCTCCCTTCTGTCCTTGTCCGCTGGTACTAAAAATGTTATCCAAGTTAGAGTAACAATATGATCACCATACAGCAGGTTAGGTTTGGGTTTCGAATGACAGAGAGTTGAGATAGTTCGCAGGGACTCATGTTAAAGAATGTTAGTTGTGCTCGCTAGGCATTCTCTTGTGTCTATGTCTGCATGCCTAACTTTTTTCTAACATAAGTTATGTTTGGGAGTAGCACTTGCATTCACCATGGTCCTGCCTCATGAGATACTAACTGTGGATGTACTGCAGTTTTGGCTCAGTAAGTCTGACCAGGCTTTGAGAGCATTAGAAATGGGATTAAGTAAACTTATGCAGTGGTAATTAAAAATATGGCATCACATTTTTTTAACAAGATTTTGAGCAAATGTCCACTTGTGCTCCAGTGTGCCTTACGTGATGCTGAGTGCCTTAGAAATGTGGCTGAATTGTGTGAGAATGTGTGCAGTGGCAATAACAAATATGGCTTCAATTTTCTTCTATAGAATGTTACCTCACAAAACTTCAGTCAAAATGCCTCAGAACATGCAGTAAGTCTGAGCAGACCTTGTCTGCAGTGTGGTGTTTTAATGTGTGCTGTGCTGGGGATTTATGTGCTGCTATCGCTGTGTGCCTTGAGGGGTCTGATGCATGCTTGTTTACTAACTGTAGAATGTCATTGTGCAGGCAAGCCTCAGTACATCGAACTTGGATTTTGCCACATGCCAAACCAATTCATATGATTGGGATGCTGCAACAAGTGTATTCAAAATTGGTGTATCAGTGTTCTGGCAGAATCTGCACATTCTACTGACCTATTGTGTGGAAACTTTGCGGCTATGAGTGATGGAATGGAAAATGATGGGCATAATATTAAGAGACATGAAGATACGGATTATAGGGCAAACACAGGTATCTGATGTCCTATTTGGGACTAAGAAGAAAAGTTGGTCAGGTCAGGTAATGCCTAGGTGGTCTGAGTATCAGACCCTGAGGTGCCAAAGGAAGATAACATAGTCAAGGGCGACTGATGACTAGGTGGTGCGAAAAAGCATAGGCTGGAGTTCACTGATTCAATACAGGGATCCCTGCATATCACTGGTAAAGTGGCTCCACCCATAGCTTCCGACGCCAGATTTCCGGTATTACGGAGGGAGGGACCAAGTCAGAGGTTGTGTTGAGGCCAAGTCTGTAGAAGGTGGCACCCAGAAGGCGTCTGCGACAGATGATTGAGTTGGTTGACGCGATGGGCTTCCTGCAGCTCCGCGAAGGAGTTGTACGCCTCCAGGGCTGCGAAGCAGCGATTTTGCATGTAGTGGTGAAGAATATCCAGCTGGTGTTTATGGTGACGACGCAGGTGAAGGCAGGATGAGGTGTAGAGGACCCAACTGGTCACAAACACTTGGGCCAACAGGAGGGACTGGGTGCCTCAGAGGCTGCCACACTTGATAGAGACCCGCCAAATCGTACGGCTCACTTGTTCATTGGTGCGTCGGAGAGCAGCTATGGTACCCTTAGGGTCCAGGGAGGATGAGAGGTGAAACCAGAGAATCCGAAGGTCCTGGACCGACGGGACGGGGCCGGACAAGAGAGAAATTTGGGGTGGCAGTAGGCAGGAGACCAATAGAAGGGCCGATTTGGCTGAGGAACACTCCAGGCCTCAAGAAGCGGCCTAAGTGTGCACCAGAAGGGTCGCCTGTTGTAGACGTTCCTCAATTTGAGCCGGAGAGCCGGTGTTGGTCCAAATTATAATATCGTCAGCATAGAGTGTATGGTGTATCCCCTCGACCTAGTACAGGAGGGAGGGGAGGTTCAGCATGGCCAAGTTGAAGAGGAGGGGTGACAAGATTGCTCCTTGAGGCGTAGCCTGTGTGCCTAGCGGGTACGGTCGCCGTTCGGTGGAATCGAGGCAGAGGAAGGTAGCGTGATGAGAAAGAAAGGTGCGGATGCAGTCGAAAGTCTTTTCGCAGTCTGTGGTGGAAAGGTTAGCGAGAATGCTACGATGTTTGACATTGCCAAAAGTGCCTCAAAGATTGAGAGCGAAAACGGCTTTGTCATTGTGGCACATTGAAGTCGGCTCTGTGACATTGTGGTGGAGCTGGAGCAAGAGGTCCTGTGCCGACAGATACGGGTGAAAGCCAAACATTGTGTTGGCAAAGGTCGCCCTGGTAGGCGGAAAGGCGTTCATGGGCCATAGTTTCCATGAGTACGCCGGCGCAAGAGGTGAAAGAGATGGGTCTCAAGGCGTCAATGCTAACAGGCTTACCCGGCTTTGGGATTAATGTGACCAGCAAAGTGATCCATTCTGATGAGAGCGGCGAGCCGTCCCATACCGAGCTAATGAGGTGGAACAGCGACGTGGTTTGCTTTCATTTCTCAGAGTGGCTCGTAGGCCTGTATTGAAAGTTGAGATATCTAAATATCAAGCACTTGCTTCGTGTTTGAGGGGAGAATGATATGCTCATCTGTCTTCTCTTCTCCAAACCTTCAACTTTGTTTTTCAAATAATAGTGTTTTAGCAGAACGTTTTTGACGGTCCGCTCCGCTCTCGCGTACCCGCTCACAGTTAGCGGAGCGGCGGACGAAGAATCAGTTTTAGCGGAGCGCCCGGCTGCGTCCGAAAGGCATGTGCTCGCCTGACGCGCCACCTTGCCGCAGAAGGTAAAACCGCTATGAACATAATACTCAAATTGCAAGAATTGCCGCAATAAAATAATATGTCTGGAATTACTCAAATGCATTGCATTTTCATTTCTTATATATATATATATATATATATATATATATATATACATATATATATAATCCTTACATTAACAAAGCCGTTACGCTGTGTTGTAGTCAAGACAAGGTTTTTTGCTCTTTTAGTACACCTAAAACATGGTCCGCATAAACAAACGTGCACACATGGCAGGGTTCTGGAACGGGTTCATGGCCACAACCTCCCGAAGTAGAAGATCTTCGTGTCTCCTAAAGTGTAGTCTAGGTTTGCGCTTTACAAATCCCGATTCAAACGAGCTCATTGACGGGCCAGCAGCACTGGGGGCCGCCATTTTGCTTCGCTAGACCCGCTTGACGCGCTCGCCGCGCTCCGCTGAGAAAGCTTTCTAGCGGAGAGGGGGCCCCCGTCCGCTCGCCCGCTCACGGCTGAACGGGTCGCGCATGCGCACTTGCGCTTCCGCTAGCCCGCTGAGCGGAGCGGACCGTCAAAAACGTTCTGCTAAAACAGCCTAATGAAGTAGATGGAACTTGTTCCCCAGTCGTTAGTTTGATGTACTGAGGTTTGGCTAATTTTTTAAAGGAAGAGAGGGCAGCCAATTGATTTGCTACCCCATGGGTGCGAAGCCTCCACTCATTGCTTTGCACATATGGTGCAATAGATAACAAGTGTGACCATGCTACAAGTGTGACGCTTTATCTGAAGCACTTCAGAGTGTGCCTAGTCAAGCTTCACTTACAGCATCAGCAAGCTATGGCACTTACTGCAGTCTCCTGCAGACATAGGTAGGAGGGTGATGCTGCGCAGAAACACACAACCTTTGTCACTCGTATGTGTGGCAACATTGCTGACCGTCAATAAGCAATATCCCGTTCTAGTGCTGTGTATACAATTATGCATGCTAAGATAGTGCATCAAAAAAAAAAAAAAAAGAGCACTGCTGAAAATAATGATAAAATGTTATAAACATCTTCAGACACTTCTGATTGGACCTGGGCTGCCAGCTTGAATAATACGTATGAAGTTGTTTAGTAAAACAGGTTGGGAGGTAGATAATCTTTTAGTACTGGGGTTACTGCGCTAAGACGCACAGACAACAGAAGTAGAAAAGGACAAGACATGCACAGACCTGTCCTTTTCTATTTTTATTGTCCATGTGTCTTAGCGTAGTAACCCCAGTATTACAAGATGAACTTCCACCAATTAGCCCAGCTTGCCGCTCTACTGGGAGGTAGATGTCTGGATATTTGCTCTCGGTATCGGTATATGCCATCATGTAATAGGTTTACTTCTTTCATTATTTTTCCATGTATTAAATTCAGCATGTATTTCAAGCGACTGCATGTGTGCTTTCTGAATATCCCAGATGTCAAATAGTTTGTGTTCTCGTATCTGATGTCGATGTAGAGTTCTCACACAGAGTCCATATTCTCTGAACTTTACAAAACTAATTGAAACTCATCTATTCTGCAACAGTATGCTTTTAATGATTCAAAAGATGCAAGAAATGTGTTGGAATATCATTATCACTGGGCAGAATTAATTAGTGCCTGAAGGAGCTATAGGAATCTGTCTATCCAAGCAGGCTTCTTTATACAGCTGGAAACCTCCTCTAAGATGGCGATTCTCATGTTGCTAGTGTACAAGGCATGGGATGCCTGGGCATTTCTTCCTCTCTCCTTGCTGTTAGCAAGAGAGCCATAACTAGTTCTTTCGTTTTAGCATATGGTGTCCTTTATCATTGTCTAGCCATGTAGAGAACCCTGCTTGTGTGACGTATGGCGATTCTCACGTTGCCAGTGTACAAGGCATGGGATGCCTGGGCATTTCTTCCTCTCTCCTTGCTGTTAGCAAGAGAGCCATAACTAGTTCTTTCGTTTTAGCATATGGTGTCCTTTATCATTGTCTAGCCATGTAGAGAACCCTGCTTGTGCGACTTTGGCTATGATCTAGTCAGCTCCAGGTTGCCTATTGTGCTGTCAACAACAGTGCTTATGCACAGAGATGCGGTATGCACATGTATAGTAACATTCACTGACCATCACAGCAGCACCTTTTTAAAGCAAAGCTTTTTTTGCCTTTTCCTTCGACTTTGCCACTTCTGCTGCTGTCTTGCATGCCGCATTGGGTGTGGTTCAAAGCAGGTATATAGATTTAAGAAGCATGGCAGAGAAGAAAGGAGACGCGAGAAACTCGTTTGGCCTTTGCACCATGTCGAATGTGCACAATACCCCCTGGAGCTCCCTGGGCTCACAGTTCCCAAATAGGGGGGGGGATAAAGAAAAGGTCACGTGAGAAGGCAAGAAAACACTACTACTAGACACGACAGCGGTTAAGTGGAAACAGGATAAATTTAAGTTCAAGGTATGGTACAGTATGTTTCTGCTATTTCAGAAAAATAAACACCATGCAAATATGTCAAGTGGACAACTTAAGTGGGACATGCAGAAGCAGAGCCGCATTAATTAAAGCGCACTGCAGGGTCTAGACAACACTATGGAAGCGATAGCACATCAAATCAGCACTTCTCTGCCCCTGTGGTAGCTTCGGCGCTATATCATTGCTCGAGGTTGCGGATTTGATCCCGACTGCGATAGCCTCATTTCGATGGAGGCGAAATAAAGAAACGCTCATGCACTTAGATTTAGGGACACGTTAAGAGAACACCATGGTGTCAAAATTTATCTGGAGCCCACCACTACAGCGTGCCTCATAATCAGATCGTGGTTTTGGCACGTACTGTCCCATAATTCAATTAAAGTTTAATACTTCTGCCACGATGCGATGTGCCAAGGGAAGCAATGACAATGCTCAAACCTCTCAGAGGTTATGGAATATGGTGCACAACAATGCCTCAAGCAAACACCTCTTCCTGTGAGTTCTGCGTACTAACAGACCAACAGAAACGGTTTTATGCAAGGTAACATATAACATCAATTCACCACTCTCGTTTTGAACTGAATGTTGAAGAAATTGAACATTTGCCGTCAACATCTCTGCTAATTATTGTCGATCAAAGCAAACAGCACAGAAAGCTTCATGTACATCAATTACTGCAGTGCATGGGATCTGCATAATTTCACCTTTCTTCTATCTACTAGTTTCAAAATCTTTCACTCCTTTTTAATGATGGCATGAAACCATAGTGAATGTGATGGGCGTGGCATTAAAGGCAGGCCATAAGACAGACTGGGAGAAAAAGAGACTCAAATTTGGAACAAGTTAAAGATGTGAATTGTTGTCAAAGAATTAAGCATTCGTGTTTAAAAATGTTGTGGTTGCATTTGTTAGGCTAATATATCTGCTTTCTCTCTTCATTTACAATGCTGGGTGTTGTCTGAAGCTTCTGCACAGAACTGTGTTGGGTGGGAATTGAGTGATGGGATGGAATTGCGGTACAAAAATGGCAATGGAGCTGAATCCTGACCTACTTCGTCATTTGTATCATTATTTTTAAGGCTTCACAAACAGAAGAGTTCAAGAACCTCAAGGCCAGCTTTGACACCCTTCATCAGGAGAAAGAAAAGGTTGACAACGAGTTGGCTAACCACGTTGCCTTGCTTCAACAGGAGAGGGATTCCAAGACAAAGTTGGCGAGTGAGTTGTAGCTTTTTACACTCAATGTCATCGAGAATTTCCTTCACACTGCCAATAGGCCAGACATGCCAGCCAAGAATTCGCTGTGATGTTATCAGCAAATTCTACACTGTAGATTTCTAATGCACAGTTTGTCAGTTGTCAACATTTTTCGTTTTTTTGTGCATTTACCATTTTGTTTTTCATCTGTGTGGCACTGGATTGGCTCAGCATATAGATGTGCAGTGACACCTTAGTCAGAACTTGCATGGTGTGCACTCATGGGTGGAGCCAGGATTTTTCGGCTGTGAGGTGGGCAAAGGAGAGCACTTCATGGCGCTGGGAGGAGGAAACATTGGGGCATCCCTACAACATTTTGCCATCATTTAGTGGTCCTTGTGTGCACTTTTTGTGCGAAACATGCATGAGGAATGTGTAGCCTGTGTCAATGCCTCAAGTGAATGTGTCTTGAACAACATGGTGGGGAGTGGGAGAATAACTTCCTAGCAGGTCTGCTCTGACTGACATAAGTTCAGGAGGCTCTTTTGGTTGCCCTTCTGTCCCCGTAGCATTTGCCACTCATTTTTTTATGCATGATATATTTGCACCAATACCTTTCGCTTGACATAGGCAGCATCTAAAAGCCACAGCATATATTTTTGCATGTTCTTTCTCCTTTCTCATTTGTTAAAAAAGTGCCACAAGCTTTTTTTGATCTTTCACAACACTATGACTGCAAGCACTTGAAGTCAGCTGTGAGGCTTCTCCCATGCATCTGGGGTGGCCTGCCGTCACAATAGACTGTCCTTTAACTTTAACATAGCCACACTCATTAATATGTCGATTTCTTAATCTAATTCTGGCATTTGTGAGGCCCAGTGACCTTTGATAATAAGCCTGTTTGGCATTTCGTGTATGTGACTATTGATTCTTCCTGAAAATTTACATAGTACACTGCAATGGATACGAAAGGCAGGTACAAAAAGAAAGAAGACAAAAAGAACGAAGAGATTTAGAGGCCGGGCTGCGCTGACCAGTTCCGTTCAACAACTGAGATGCGCATCTTTTCGCCGGAAGATCGGACGAAGACGTCGAGGAATGGCTCATCCTTTATGATCGGATGAGTGCCGTCAGCAAGTGTAGCAGTGCTTTTCTGCGTTCGAATGTCGTGTTCTTTCTAACGGATACTGTGTTGGTGTGGTTCGACAATCGCGAGGAAACGTTCACAACATGGGGCAGATTTGTTTCGGAAATCAAAGAGCGATTCGGTGACTCCGCGACGAAAAAGAAAAGGGCAGAACAGACACTACTGCAGTGCACGCAAGTGCCAGGCGAAACGTGCACGACTTACATTGAGGCAGTAATAAAACTGTATAGGATGGTGGACTCTGGAATGTTTGAGGAAGGCAAAGTCGGGCGCATCCTAAAAGGAATTGCCGAAGATGTTTACAGTTTCCTCATTGCAAAAGACACCCTGGCTTCTGTCGCCGACATCATTCAGCACTGTCGCACTTTCGAGCAACTGAAGACGAAGCGCATCACGCTGGAGTTTGGCAGGCTAGCCAATGTGACAGCAGTTGCAAGTGTGGACAGCAACCAGCCCCTTGATCTTGCATCAACAATCCAACAAATAGTTTGGGAAGAGCTCAGCCTGCACGTGCAACTGACACACCCAGGCACTCATAGCTTCCGCCTACCGCCAGATTTTGAGCCAAATGTGGCATCCTTCTCCCCGTATCCTGCGGTGAGAAGCACGGAGGATTATGAACTCGCGCCCCGACAGCAGCCACGTCTCTACAACAGAGGCCCTACTTATGACGCTCGGCCACAATGAGAATAGCCGCATTTTCACCCCCGAGGCCCTGTTACTACTGTCAGGCTGCGACAATAGCATCGACCCTACTAGCATGACGTGACTTATGACCTATATAACGGATTTCAGTGAGCAGCAGAGACACGTTATCCACATGACAACGAACTTTCTCGCCGTCCGCAGCAGCCTAGCATTCGTTTCGAGGAAGATGCTGTGAACCGCAACCCTCCTGTGTGCTACAACTGCGGTTCCACAGGCCATATAGCTCGGTACTGTCGCCAAGGCCGTCAATCACGTAGGGCACCACCGATGTTCTTGCCACCCAGAACTCGTACTTCATATCACTGCGGACGACCGATTTGCTCCCATTGGACCACTTCTCACACGAGACCAGACACAGCGATTCGACAGCATCTCAGCGGAGTTTGACGCCACCAAATAACCGTACCCGTCGCTCTACGTCCCCTCGGCGCTGTTCTTCCTCACTGCCGCTGGGAAACTAGCATCCGCGGCCAATGGAGGTGAGGTCGCCGGACAGTCTCATGTTAAGAATGGCCATACGGGGTGGCAACGTGCCAGCTTTCAGCCCGCTGCACGTGTTCCAAGCCCACCAGTCGGGGCGCCCTTCCGAGGGCTGCGGTCGGCAGGCAGCCACGTGGCGCGCGATCAACTCCGGAAATTGGTACTTGGCCGAGCCACCCGGGACAAAGCAGTTCTACGAAGCCCTCTGACGTCGGCACTGAAAGCTGGGCGGTACCGAGAACTGCGGATGACCGGCAGCCACGTGGCGCGCGATCAACTCAGGAAATTGGTACTTGGCCGCACCACCCGAGACGGAGCACAGTTCTACGAAGCCCTCGGTCATCGACTCCGGAGCCTTTGTGTGTATGGGTTCGCACCTGTGTGCTTGCGTGTGTGTGGGCGTAAACGATAGTGCGGGGCGGCGGCAAGGCTTGGACGAACCTTCCCGACCATTCGTGCTCCATCCACGACCGAACGATGACGTCGAACTATGACGTCAAGCGGAGAGCTTATAAGCAGCGTTTGCCGGCTGCTAGGGTGTGCTTGTGTCGTGCTCGTTGTCGGGAGCTGAGTGCTCTGTCATGCTAGAAATGAACTAGTGAGCTGTGTGCTCGTAAACTGTTTGCTGTATGTTAGTTTTGCGGGCTCCATATGGGAGTCGCGCTAGTCTGCCAATGTATGTCCTGTTTCAAAATGTAAATACTGCCAGTAAATCCTAGTTCCTCCCAAGCTCCAACCCTACGACTACGACCGCTCCAAATCTAATAACTGAATGGCAGCGGAGGGATCGGCCTGCGGCTCGTAAATCGGCCTACGACTCGGAGACAGCAACGGCAGCTGACGGACGTTGGCACATGGTGACCGACCGGCATCCTGATCAAGTTGGAGGCGACTTGAGATTGACCACCTCTTGCAACTGACTGGATACGGCGGGGAAGGACTGGTGATATGGTGCTGCTTCAGTGGGTAAGCGTTTGGTTTTGGCTGTAAGATTTACCAGGCTTCAATTTCACTGTGTTTTTGGATTTGATTCGCTGGGATCTTTTACTTGTATTTTGATTTGCGTGGGTATCGCAACAAGTATTGTGTGACAGCAGAGCCAAAGCTTAAAGTAGCGACCATGGTCCTAATGTGTTTGACGAGAGCTGACCTGTTGTGGTTGTGTGAGGAGATCGAGGTAAACGTAGATGAGGACTTGAAGGAATCAGAGATTCGTAAAACCATTCTAGAAAGTAACAATGATTTGAAATTCATAGAACAAATGGGCAAACGAATTCTAAGTAAAAGACAGGAACCACGTGTGCGTGAGCGTCGTGAACGTGAGAGTGAGCGTAAGCGTGAAGAACGCGAGAATGAACGGAAGCGTGAGCTTCAAGAACTTACTCTTAAGTGTGAGCGTCACGAACGTGAGAATGAACGCGAACGTGAGTATCAGGAACGTAAGCGTGAGCGGGAGCAAAAGTATGAGAGAAAGAAGGCAGCACTGATCAAAGAGATACAGTATTGTGATCAGTTATTGGCACAGAGACAACAGCGGCTTGAGAAATTTGTAGGCTGGACGCAGCAAAAGTGTGAGGAAGTAGATTGCAGATTTTCGTCGAAAGCCGAGAAAAGTAGTAGTACCTGTGAGAGTAGCAGCACGTTCATAGGTGAACTCGAAGTGCTAGCAGCTAACGAAGCCTTAGCGGCAACAGAGGCCGTTAAAGGCCAGAGTGAGAGCGACGAGGTGCTGTGCCAACAGAGGACTGTAGAGACAGCTAGGCCAGCTGCGAACAAATTGGCACAGTTACCGCGCATGTGCGTCGCATCTCATGGTAGCGAGGTCGTTAGCGAGGTACAGAATACTACGGACTTGACAGGCGTGAGCACCCATGTCGAGTCAGATCTGCGTGCAGAAGTGAAGTGCGAACTGGACGATGCAGTTGAGAATAGTTCTCGGGGTGGCGAGCTCCGTAGCTCACGAGAGAACAACTGCATTGTTCAGGGATCGGCGCGGCTCTCCGCCAGTCTAGATAGCCTAGATAGGGATGATTCAGTTGTTAATCATTCGGACTGTGCACGTGAGACAGCGATCAATACCGACGGGCTGTGTGCAGATGCACAGCGTGAGCTGGGCAATGCAGTAGAGGGCAGTTCGCAAGAGTGCGAGTTGCATAACTCGAGTAAAGCCTGCTGCATTGTTCCAGAGTCGGTTGGGCTGTCCGCCAGTCGAGGCAAAGTGAGAGTAGATTTAAATGTAAATCACTCAGACTGTGCGGGTAAGAGACCGATCCGGGCCGACGAAATGTGTACCGGCCAGCACGAGGCACGAGAAGGCGACATGAAAGCAAGTGCAAAGAGAAAGCGCCGAAATAAGAAGCGCGGTAAAGACCGAAAGACGGTAACTAATGTAGCGCCGCCAAAGATGGCGAGAAACCCAAAAGGGCAGGGCGCGAGGAAAAAGGTGCGGTCGTCACTGGCGATGTTGACGCATCGAAAACGTTCGAGCCACCGGTCAAAAGGGGAGCGAGAAGCTTGTTCTGCACGGACGCGGACAAAGGGCACGGGGTAGTCAAATTCCTCGTCGTTCCGTCGTTCTCTTCGAAGCTCAGCGTGCAGTACAAAGAAGCGCAAGGTGGCAAGACGAGACCTGGTGGGGAGTAGCGACGCGGTCAGTCGAGGTCATGTTGAAAGCGGGGCGCGAGGACGCAAATTGGCAGGAGACTAACGTCTTGGGGGAGCTGATAGTGAGTCAGCCCTTTTGTTGTTCCTCCGTAGCCAGAGTAGCTTTTAAACCGCGACCACCTCGGGTTCGGCTGAAAGTATGAGTCAGTCGGAAGTAATCGGGAACGGGAGGCCAAAAGCTTCCGTAGTAGGAAAACGTGTTGTTTTGTTTTATTTTTGAACATTTGCAAATTTTCGCGATTTGAGACTAGGATTTCTTTCAATATGTAAGGTATGAGCTCTGTTTATGATTTGTTTGAGAAGCTCGAGATTTGAAAGACTCGTTTTAAGTAAACCTGTAGTCTCGCGAGGTGTTCATTAATAAGTATATAGGCTTTCTTTTTGTGTATGCGTGAGTAACCTGAACGTCAAGGTTATCGTTGAGAGGCCTATCGTAACGCGCGTGTGTGTTATTTAACCTTCTTTCTTTTTAAGTGTTTTTTGAATTTTAAGGTTAAGCGCGTAGATTTTCAGTAAGTGCGTGATTTGCACTGAGAAGAGCTCTTAGGTCCATTAGCGCGTGTCCTGTGCGGACGGAAGGAAGCAGAACGTTGATGACTGGGTTGCTCGTGTGTGTCGAGGGCGGCCGTATTCTGACTTCTCTAGTACACGTGCGTAGAGCTAGTTGTTAGAAGACACATTTGTTCAAAGGTTCCTCTGTGTTGCGTAAGTTACGCAAGTGTGGTTGTTTGTTTAAGGAACGTGTCCTGTGTGGACTAAAGGAACAAATGTGAGTCAGCGTGATGAAAACTTTGTAGGATGCAAGCATGTGTTCGGAATAGGGACCTCAAACTTAGCGCGTCTGTGATGACGTACGTACCTGTGGAGTTGGCCAGACGGTTCAGTGGCAGCAGTACATGAGATAAGTACGCCACGGTGATAGGGTAGGAACAGGCTGTTCGCGAAGTTATGCTGCTGAAGTTATGTTTGAGTATTGGTGTTTGAAAGGCTTCGGTTTAATTCTGCGTAAACCTTTACTCTTGTGCAGCGCGACGGTCGGGTTTGGTCGAACTCAGGAGGAACGTGAACGCTCGCTTTGGCGGCACGAAATTTTGGGGCAAAATTTGGGATTCCCAGTTGAGTGACTTGCATGGAAATTGTGATAGGAGGCCTGGTGGGTTAGCAGCTAATTCCGGGCGTTTGAACGCTGAGCGGTATTGTGTTGCCGGGTTGACTCTTCTGTGCCAGTTGTTGTAAGATGGTTGAAGGCATTCCAAGTACGCAGGGGTTGCAGAGAGCAAAGCCATCGTCTTGCTCGCCAGCCATTCTCTTCCTGCCCAGCGGTTGCCTGCACTGGCCAGGCGAGATTTTCCGGGCCATGGAGGAGCTGTTAAGAATGGCCATACGGGGTGGCAACGTGCCAGCTTTCAGCCCGCTGGACGTGTTCCAAGCCCACCAGTCGGGGCGCCCTTCCGAGAGCTGCGGTCGGCAGGCAGCCACGTGGCGCGCGATCAACTCCGGAAATTGGTACTTGGCCGAGCCACCCGGGACAAAGCAGTTCTACGAAGCCCTCTGACGTCGGCACTGAAAGCTGGGCGGTACCGAGAACTGCGGATGACCGGCAGCCACGTGGCGCGCGATCAACTCAGGAAATTGGTACTTGGCCGCACCACCCGAGACTGAGCACAGTTCTACGAAGCCCTCGGTCGTCGACTCCGGAGCCTTTGTGTGTATGGGTTCGCACCTGTGTGTTTGCGTGTGTGTGGGCGTAAACGATAGTGCGGGGCGGCGGCAAGTTTACAAGGCTTGGACGAACCTTCCCGACCATTCGTGCTCCGTCCACGGCCGAACGATGACGTCGAACTATGACGTCAAGCGGAGAGCTTATAAGCAGCGTTTGCCGGCTGCTAGGGTGTGCTCGTGTCGTGCTCGTTGTCGGGAGCTGAGTGCTCTGTCATACTAGAAATGTACTAGTGAGCTGTGTGCTCGTAAGCTGTTTGCTGTATGTTAGTTTTGGGGGCTCCATATGGGAGTCGCGCTAGACTGCCAATGTATCTTGCTTAAACTGTTAATATGTAAATAAATCCTGTTCACCGAGTTCCTGTCTACGACCTTCATCTCCTTCAAATGGTGGCAGCGGCGAGATAGTCCGACGACTCCTACATCTGGTCGACAGCGGTAGGACCGTCCGACAAATCTGACACTCATCAAGAAATAGTTCTGCCTGTTGTGACGCTCAAAAATAAAGGGAATGTGCCGATTGACGGAATACCGACCATGGCGTTAGTTGATACTGGGGTGACTGTGTCTGTGATGAGCCTCGCTTTCAAAAACTGTCTAGGCCACAAATTTATGTTTTCTTGGAACGACGGTATTACTTTTCGTGGAGCGGCGAATGGCTTCATCCCCATGTTGTTTGTGCTTTGAGTGTTTTGTTGGCTGGGAAAGTGTTTGTGTCGGAATTCCGTGTTCATTCTCGTTGTTCGCACGATGTTATTCTTGGTATCGATTTTCTTGAACAATGCTGCACTTCCGTGGACTGTGGTTGTGGCGAAATATCGTTGAACAAGTTATTTATATCAGCACATTCCGAACAAAGCTCGAGTGGCGAAGACAGGGACACAGACACACTCTGTGTTCTTGATGAAGTGATTGCATCATCGTGGTGCCTGACGCCCGTTCGTTTTTCTGCAACTACTGTTGACGCTGATTGTGTTGACCTTGTAGTCCGTCCTCTAAAACTCTTTGCTCTCTTCGTCTTCTCTTCTTTATTTTTTTTTTTGTACCTGCCTTTTGTATCCATTACAATATGTTCTAAAGGGACTGACAACTGATATTTTATGAGGGCACGCGGCCTTTGAAAACTGAAAAACCGAGAAAAAGTCGATTTTTGGAAAACCACATATTCGGGCAGTATGTCTTATAAACTACCATTTAGGTAAATGTCAACGTCTAATTCATCCCGCCCCTGCAGGGGCGTCTGCGTCAGCAGGCGTTTGGTGTGTTGCGACACCACGTACCCGAGCACACGAGGGTTGGACCCTCCCGCGTGTAACCGTGCGCGGCTTAGCCGTGTCCGGGGAAAAGGGGATCCTGGGGATTGAGCTGATGCTGAGTGTCAGGACCTTTAAGGCCCCTCAGCGGGGGCAACACATCCCTTTGGCCTCGGCTTCACGTAGACGGCACCCCCGGACTGACCCACCCGGGGGAAATCGGTAATTGCCTTTTCCTTTCTCTCTCTCCCTCTAGTCTTCGTCTATCTCTTACTTTTCATCTTTCCTGTCTTCTCCTAGCTTCCGTTTACTTCCAATTTTTCCAGGCAGCAAGGGTTAACCTTGTGTGAATAACCAACCTAGGTTATCTCATATTTGGTTATAGTGATAACGTATAGCTGGCGTTTGCAGTCCCTGTAACGTCCCCTTGTAGGGCTCCACGGTGGGTGGTTGGCGTTATTGCCGAAAATTACATTATTCTATGGCTAGTTCCTTCCCTCCCCTCCCAGATCGCCCTCAGAAAAGAGGGTGCACCGAAGATGTATTTCAGTTTTTTGGACGACAAAGACCCAACTTCCCACGATTTCACGTCATTCATTCGGGAAAGTCAGATAAACAGGTACGCACAATCTCCCCATTTCTAGTTTCGAAGTCTTTAACTGAGGCTCTTGGTCCAGGTTACAAGGCATCAAGGATGGCAAGTGGAGATCTCCTTTTGGAGCTCCGTGACCTGAAACAATATGAAAAGCTACCCAATTTAGTGTCTTTTGGAGACTTTCAAGTGACAGTGACTCCGCACCGCACTATGAACACTACACGCGGCGTTGTCTCAGATGATGACCTGCTTCAGCTGACAGAGGCAGAGCTCCTAGAGGGCTTCAACGAGCAAAATGTTGTTAATGTGAAAAGAATAAAGATGAGGCGCGATGGTAAAGAAATTGCGACCGAACACCTAATTCTCATCTTCAACTCAAGTGTCCTGCCCGAATCAATCGAGGCCGAGTACATAAAGCTCCGTGTCAGGCCTTACGTCCCCAATCCATTCCGATGTTTCAAATGCCAGCGCTTCGGCCACAGCTCGCAGAGCTGCCGCGGCCGCCAAACTTGTGCTAAATGCAGTGCCAAAGAACACACCACTGAAACTTGTGAGAACGCTCTCCACTGTGTAAACTGTGATGGGGAGCACGCCGCGTACTCGCGGTCGTGCCCATCCTGAAAGAAAGAAAAAGAAATCGTAACGATCAAAGTGAAAGAAAATATCTCATTTAAGGAGGCACGCAGGCGGGTTGCATACCTGCCAAAGAAAAGCTTTGCCGAAGTGGCGCGTCAGGGGGCAGCGTCACAACGGCCTCCGGCGGCTGTCCGACCCACAAACAGTGAGTCGGCAGTTACGCCGTCTGCCCCCACGGTGGTTGCAGCTAGCGCTGCTCCGCCAACCGAGCAAAAGGGACCTTCTACCCCGAAGGTGGGCGCAGCCGAGGCTGCTCCAACCCCCCCGGCCCCTTCCAGCGCTGGCAACAGCCGGCGCAGCCAAATCCCACAGGGAGCCCCATCGACCTCCGGGCTGGTGGGCGCAGGGGTCTTGCCCTCCAAGGCCGGACTCCATCTCAAAACTTCTCGCTCGCGAGAGCACGTGTCCGGAGCCTCACTAGAGGCAATGGACACAACACCTATCCTCAAGGCGCACCAAGCGCCTAAGGAGTGGCGAGGATCCCTCGAACGCTCCAGAAAGGGCAAAACTCCCGTTACAGGGCCTCGAAAGGGCTTTGTAATTTAATTTCTGTAATTCCCATAATCACTACTTCTGTTTCTGTACACACAGCACCCGTTGACCTCCAATATGGATACACAAATAATCCAATGGAACGTCAGAGGTCTTCTTAGGAACCTTGATGACGTGCAAGAACTTATCCAAAAACACAATCCAAAAGTGCTGTGCCTACAGGAAACACACTTAAAACCACAACACACAAACTTTCTCCAACCGTATGTCAAGTTTCGCAAAGATCGCGATGATGCTGTCGTATCATCAGGCGGTGTTGCCATTTTTATTCATAAAAGTATTTCCTGTGAGCGTTTGCAGCTACAACCGCCCCTTGAAGCAGTGGCGGTTCGAGCTGTTCTTCTAAACAAGCTCGTCATGATTTGCTCGCTTTACGTACCCCCACACTACAAATTATACAAACATGAATTTCAGTCATTTATAGACGAATTGCCAGAACCTTATGTTGTTCTTGGCGATTTCAATGCGCACAGCTCCCTGTGGGGCGACTCTCGTATAGATGCGCGAGGTCGTCTTGTTGAACAGTTCCTTTTTTCTTGTGGTGCGTGCCTTCTGAATAAGAAGGAACCCACATAGTACTCTCTAGCAAACAGAACCTTTTCTTCAATCGATCTCAGCATAGTTTCTCCTTCTATTCTGCCTGAACTTGAATGGGAAGTTACAAAGAACCCTTACGGAAGTGATCACTTCCCCATACTACTACGAACACCTCAAGAAAACGAATATCCACCACAGGCACCTTGGTGGAAGATTGAGACAGCTGATTGGGACAAATTTTGAACTCTTACTGGTATCTCATGGCATGACATCTCCTTGTTAGAAATTGATGCTGCTGTGGAGTATTTTACAGCCTTTATAATAGATGCCGCATCTAAATGCATATCACAAGGAAATGGCCTGTTGTGCAAACGGCGTGTCCCGTGGTGGACCGACGATTGTAGGATCGCACGTAAAAAACAGAACAAAGCGTGGGGTTTGCTACGCGCTTCTCCCACTGCAGAAAATCTTATCAACATTAAAAAAGTAAAATCCGAAGGCAGGCGAACCCGCCGACAGGCCAGAAGAGAAAGCTGGCAGAAGTATTTATCGGGCATCAACTCGTACACAGATGAGGCCAAAGTCTGGAACAGGGTTATTAGGATAATAGGGCGACAAGCACAATCACTCCCTCTGGTAAACACACAAGGCGATACCCTGCAAGATCAGGCAGACTCACTTGGGGAGCACTTTGAGAGCGTCTCGAGCTCAACCCATTATTCTCTGTCCTTTCTCAAATATAAACAAACAGAAGAATGTAAGCCAATAATTAGAAAATCCAGACAGAATGAACCCTATAACCGGCCTTTCACTATTGCCGAGTTGAGAGCTGCCTTGAGTACATGCAAAAGCACTGCACCGGGACCTGACAGAGTCATGTATGACATGATCAGAAACTTACATACTGACACGCAATTTACACTACTTACACTTTTCAACACTCTGTGGGCTGCGGGATACCTCCCATCTACATGGAAAGAGGCGATTGTGGTTCCTGTCCTGAAGCAGGGAAAAGACCCCTCCTTAGCAGCAAGTTATCGTCCGATAGCTCTTACCAATTGTCTGTGTAAGCTCTTTGAAAAAATGATTAATCGCGGACTCGTACATTTCCTTGAACTCAACAATATACTCGATCTCTATCAGTGTGGCTTCAGACAAGGGCGGTCAACAACCGATCACCTTGTGCGCATTGAAGGAAATATCCACGATGCATTTATACATAAACAGTATTTCCTATCGATATTCCTTGACTTGGAAAAAGCTTATGACACGGCATGGCGTTACGGGATTTTGCGAGACCTGTCGGAAATGGGCATCCGTGGAAATATGCTGAACATAATCGAAAGCTATCTCAAATCGTACCTTCCGTGTAAAAGTCGGTAATGCACTGTCACGTCCTTTTACGCAGGAAACTGGTGTACCCCAGGGAGGCGTGCTTAGCTGCACTCTCTTTATCGTTAAGATGAATACACTTCGTTCTTCACTGCCCCCAGCCATTTTTTATTCCGTCTACGTAGACGATATACAGATAGGCTTCAAATCCTGCAACCTTACAGTATGTGAAAGACAGGTACAGCAGGGCTTAAACAAGGTGTCCAAGTGGGCAGACCAACATGGATTTAAAATTAACCCGCACAAAAGTTCTTGTGTTCTCTTCACAAGAAAGAGAGGCCTGGTACCTGATCCCTGTGTAGAACTGGGTGGACAACAAATTCCTGTTAACAAAGAACACAAATTTCTAGGTGTTATCCTTGACTCCAGGCTTACCTTCATTTCACACATAAGATGTCTTAAAGCAAAATGTCTAAAAACCATGAACTTACTTAAAGTTCTATCCCACACTACATGGGGTAGCGACAGGAGGTGCCTGTTGAATCTTTACAGGAGCCTAGTTAGATCACGGTTAGATTATGGCGCCGTAGTATATCACTCTGCTGCACCGAGTGCACTAAAAATGTTAGACCCCGTTCATCATCTGGGTATCCGCCTCGCCACTGGCGCATTTAGAACAAGCCCCGTTGAAAGTCTATATGCAGAGTCAGACGAGTGGTCACTACATATTCAGAGAACATACATCAGCTTCACCTACTTTCTTAAAGTGCGCTCTAATAAGGAACATCCGTGTTTCACAACAGTAAACGATTTAACGTGTGAAACACTCCTCCGTAACAGACCCTCCATGAGACTTCCTTTGTCGCTGCGTATAAGAGAACTTAGTGAAGAAATGGATGTCCCAATACTCGAACATCGCCTAATGGCTCCTGCTAATCTATTACCGCCCTGGGAGTGGCAGATGATAGAATGTAACACATCCTTTGTAGAGGTCTCAAAGCACGCTCCTGAGCTTGAAATTGCTATGCATTTCCGAGAGCTTCAATCGAAGTACTCCTGCTATGAATTTTACACAGACGCGTCCAAATCCCATGCTGGCGTATCCTACGCTGCTGTTGGTCACTCTTTCTGAATCTGACGTGTTGAACCCCCTAACAAGTATCTTCACTGCAGAAGCCTATGCAGTACTGTCTGCAGTAAAACATATAAAGACACTGAAACTTGACAGAGCAATAATATTCACAGACTCGTTAAGTCTTGTAAACGCACTCATTTCTTTACAAAAGCATACAAATCCTGTCTTCAATGAACTCTACACACACTTATGTAACATCTACTCATCACACAGACATGTTGTAATATGCTGGGTTCCTGGCCATAGAGGAATCGAGGGAAATGTGCTTGCTGACGAGATGGCCAAATCAATGGCATCGCAGGGTACTCGTTCTGCTGCAGTCCCTGCCACAGACTTGAAGCCTTTCCTCAGAAACAAACTGCGAAGCCACTGGCAACGCTTGTGGGACGCAGAAACGAGCAATAAGCTTCACATAATTAAGCCTAAGTTAGGTTTCTGGCAGCCAACAACGAAAACACGAAGAACAGACGTCCAATTCACTAGACTGAGAATAGGACACACATTTGGCACTCACCATTTTCTCTTGACCGGTAACGATCCTCCAACTAGTGGTAAATGTGGCGACCGGCTGACCGTCCTCCATGTCTTCCTGGAGTGCCGGGAAGCCGAAAAAGACAGGAGAAAACATTTTCCTTTTGCATACAGCCATCACGTCCCTCTGCATCCGGCCATGTTTCTTGGTGTAGAACCGCTTTTTGGTACCAAAGTGGTCCTCGCTTTCTTGAAAGATGTTGTACTACATGTTACAAGCCCATTCATTTCTTAGCGCATCCTTTTTCCAGAGGATATCGCTAGGATAGATTCTCTGTATAGCACATGCCTCTAGGCCCTTGCGTTTCAAGGGCCCCGATGAGGCAGTAGTGCTCTAGACAATATTATACACCTAGAAAATCACATATTTGATATATTGCATCATCCTTTCTCAGTCCATTTTAATGTTCATAGTACACGCCAATAGTCATTTCCATAATTTTATTACTCGTACATTTTATGGAATTTGCATCAACTCTTTTAGGTCCCTTTACAGCCACGGCGCATTAAGACCATAAACCCATCAGGCACTGCGAACTCATTAATCATTAGCATGGTGCTCTTTGGCCACATCTGGCCCTTGCGCCATTAAACATCAAATATTCATTTATTCATTCTATTCATCCCAAAACTATTTCAAATAAAGTTTATAATGAGCCGCGGCAGCCCTCAAGCGGCGAGCGAGCGCTCAATGTACCCCTACTTGGCGCAAACGCCATTTCTCCACCGCTCCCCTGAGCGCCGCCATTTTGGTGTTGTTTTGTTTGTGCATTTTTGTGCTTTTTTCTCCCTGCCGCCCGCGGCAGCGTGGGAGAGGCGTAAATCGCTCATGATTGAAGGGCTCGTGAGAGCTTTCAAGTTTCCCGCGGCTGAGACGCGAAGCTGAGATCGGGGAACGTGTTCTGCTTGCCATTGTCTACCTTTGCAGCCATTCGCACATTCTCCAAGTTTGTACCATCCTTACGAGACAATTTTCAACCATCTTTACGAGACCGTTGTTGTGTTTAGCCTGCCGATTCTTGTGTGGTCGGCCACGATGCACCCAAAAGAACTCGACGCTACACGCGTTCGGTGCAAGGAAACGTTCCATGAAGCTCGCCCGCATGGCGAAGCTCGCTGCTCACCTGCGCGCTGACGTTGATTGCACCAATGGTCCCTGTGGGGCAGCTTCTGCTTCATCTACGCAAGAGTGTGGTTGCCTCGATGCTTCTAGCAACGTGACTCCTGCTCCACCGGTGCAAAAATTTGTTGTGAGGAGTGCGCCTGGTGTCTCGTGCTCATCGACAGCGGCTTCCACATCCTCTATTTCATCTGCCTCAGACAGTGCGATCGCGTCATCCACTGTGCACTTAAATACACATTTCCTGACGTGCGAGGAAAACGAGGCGGCGGATAAAGAATGTGCTGCTGTGTAACGAGGACTTGGCACCATGTCAGCGACGGAGCTAAAATTTCAAGCAATGGAGCCCATTCCTGAAGCTGCCACCTCTAAAAGTTAAGGCGAAAAATTTCTCCTTGTGCAAATGGATGCCCTAGGCGACCTGCTATCTGGGACCCCGTGCCAGCGCTGCTTCACAACTGGGATGAAGGTTCAAGGAGGCACCCAACTTGGACTTGCAACAAAGCTTGAGCTGCTTTGTTTACATTGTGGAGTGGTTGCAAGCTCGTGGAGTTAGCTCGTCAGGATGACTCAGTGGCCTTTGATGTAAATATAAGAGCCATTGTGGCAACAAAACAGATAGGGAAGGGACAAACAGCCCTCAATGAATTTTGGGCAGCGATGAACGTGTCCCATCGTGGCCTGCATCATAAGACTTTTCAGAAACACTCGAAGGAATTCAGGGAACCGCAGACACAGTGCATAGACAAGTTCTATGCAGAATCTGCTGTGAAAACCACCTACAAGGAAGTGGATCCATATTTCAGCAGGGATATCACAGTAAACTTTCATGGAACATGGCACAAGCGTGGCCACATGTCCTGTATTGGAGTTGGTTCAATAATTGAATGTTATATGGGCCTCATCTTGGACACCATTGTTTTATCGAATCAGTGCCTTGGTTGCCAAGTAGGACCAAAGCTTGGAGACCCAGGCTACGCAAGCTGGCAGAAGGATCATGTGTGCCAGAAAAACACAACACAAGTCTGTGAGGATGGAGGTTGAGGCAGCTGTCATCCTTTTCTCACGTTCGGTGCCACAGCACAACCTCTGTTACACAACGCTCGTGTCTGACGGAGATAGTGCCACCTTCTCTGCCCTTGTGCAAGAGAATGTTTATGGACTGGTCCCCATTTCGGAGAGTGGAATGCCTGAACCATGTCCAGAAGAGGATGGGGACAGCACTGCGCAACCTTGTGCAGAAAAGTGATAAGGTTTTAGGAGGGAAGGGCAGGCTGCCAAAGGCCCTCATTGACAAGTTGACCGACTGTTATGGCTAGGCCCTACGGAACAATTCCAATGATGTGGCTGCAATGCAGCGTGCAGTTATGGCATTGTATCACCATGTGACATCGACGGATGAGGACAACTTTCGGAGGAGTTTCTGCGGGAATCTTTAAATGTAGCAAAAAAAAAAAACTCATCAAATATGGAGCAACAGTTGCGGAGAAAAAGAATTTCTTGTTTCCTATGTATTTAGATAGATAGCCTGAGCTAAAGCTTCCTCTTAAGTATTAAGCAGTATCCCTTCTAATTTCTGCCTCATTTCTATGATCCAGTGTGGTAGCTGGATTTCTGAATAACAGGCAAGTAGGTGTAGCTTGGGAAGAAGAGACTGTAGTATGTTTCACACTGATTGGGATATTATTAACATGATTGCCTTACTTGTAGGGCAGTTGGAAGAGCTTCTGAAGTCCAGGAAGGTGGAAGGCCAGTTAGATCTGATGCTTCAGGTGAGTTGCTATCAGCAGCTTTAAGCCAGTTCACTGGATGTGAGAGGTTTGTCCTTGACTGTTCTTCCAATGTAGTTGAAGGGGGACGCAGGGCTGAAATGTCAACTTTTGAACCGACATGCCGAATTTAACAAAATTCGAACTTGGCGACGAGCTTCTTTACATCCTTTGGAATCAAAAACAAACAAAATTTGAGAAAATCATGATTTTCTCTAATTTTTCTCTAAAATGCAAACTAGCTTCTCAGCTATTAACTGTGAAAAATATGTGGAGCTTATCAAAAGTAACTGAAGATGCTAGCTTGAAAGTTCTTTAATGCTTTCCCAGCAGGAGCTTGATGTGAATTGTGGTACAAGAGCATTAGATCACTTAATCACATGATGGTTGGTATGAAGAGAAGGATAGTGTTTGCTTCCTTCACGGCTTGTGTATTGACTGCAGTAAGTAGAAAACTACTTGGTTTGTTAGGTTTTTGTGTGGACAATTATATACTGTGTTCACAGGATTTTCAGTCATTTTGCTTCATTCGTCTTTGTAGGAATTTAACTGGAAATTTTGCCATTGCACTTGAGAATATATATTCTTTCGGCTGTGCAGCTGATACACTATTTCTTCTGTTATTATTATGGGTTAACACATTGTGTGCCAACTGGATTTGTTTTGCATCAGATCAGGGTGGTGTGCATTTCGAGATGGTGGTGCACATGCATGTATGGCCCAGGTGCCTCTGTGCTGTCTTGCACGGTGCATCAAAAGAAACCAACAAACGCAGTAGCTCAATAGGCAAGAGCATTGCATGCATAATGCAAGGACGTTGGCTCACGCCCCACCTGCGACCAGTTGCTTTTTCATCCACTTTCATTTCCATTAGTTTACCATTTCTTTAATTCATTTAATATGTACATGTAATTTCTCCTATGCTGCTCTTGGTGTCTGTGTTTGTTGGCTTCTTATGATATGACTAATAAAAATTGGGCCCTCAGTTTCCTTCCTTCTCGTTCCTTGCATGGTGCAGTATCACAAGCTATCCCACATGTAGAAGAACCTTGTGCTGCTCTTTCAGAGACAACTGGAGACCTGCCGTGCTGAAACTTCTCAACTGTATGCAAAGCTGCAGCAACAGAACTTGGCTCAGTCTCAGCATCTAGCAGTGGGCGGAGGCCATGACAAACCAATTGCCAACAGTGGTGATCTCCTGGCTGGTAATGGACCTGTGCATGCTGCTGCTCCAGCACCTTCACTCGCACAAGGTGGCCCTGAAGCCAAGGCCAATGGTGAAAGGCCAAAGGTGAGGTCTCCTTGCTTTGTTCAGGCATATAGTTCAGCATGCAATCCAAGCATTCTTTAGCATACAATTCTGTGTAAATATTAATGCTTCTATGCCCCTTTGTGGGTGTCTCTAAAGGGTGAGCAGCACACAATGAAGCAAAAGTTGACGGTAATTCAAGGAAAATCAACAGAAACTCAACATAAGTTGGCACAACTATACATCATCTATACAGTTAAACATCATTCTAACAATATTGCATCTGACACGAAAATATCTTTATTATATCTGATACTTGTTAAAAGCATATATTTATTACATGCTGATATCTGGAAAAAAAAATTAGGCTTGCATTATATCTAATAATTTGTTATATCTGTGTTTGTTACATAGACATTAGGCTGTGCTTGCAGCTTGCAGAAAATCCACTGTTACAGCAAACATGTGCCAGTTATCTCTTAATTCATCTTAAGCCACAGAAGGACATGTGCAGTTGAGGAAATATTTTTCTCCATGTTATAATAAGCATTCTTTTTTAATGCGTTAGCATTCTATTAGACATTAGCAGGCTTCATTGTCACGAGGCTGTTGAGGGATATTCCTGGAAGCACTGCGCTGTGATCAGAAAGAAGTAGAGTCATGTAAGCGCACATAACCAAATGGCACTGAATGTACAGTTGAGCACTGGCACATAATGTAGTCAATGGGAGAGAGCAATCAATGTCTTGCACGTTGAGAAAGAGAGTGGTGTGTGAAGTGGCGACACAAAGAGAATGCTACAGATGAAGAGTGTGCCTTACTTTGGTGCCAAGACTCAAAAGAAAGGCAAACACACGCATTCAGCACAGCCCTCAGTGTTGTCTGGTGTTGCATCAATCCGAGCGAGGTAAGAAGCTGACATGCCGTTGGCTGGACATGCCTGATCTTGGTGTCTATGTGTCTATTGATATTAGTTAGCATTATATCACTTGGTGTTGCTTGACTGGCTTGCTGGACATGCAATGTTTTGGTGCCAGTGTCAAAATATTAGCGACACTGAGATCTGGCATGTTCAGCCCTCAGCGTTTCAGCTTGGTGGCTCACTCTAAGATGTGGAGTGATGCGGTGCTAGCCAATGCCAGTAGAGACACTGAATGTGGGTTGGTCTTAAGCAAGGGCCCTATAACGTAAAACTATTCCAATATGTTTTTATTCCAATCTCCTGACGTCAAATTTGCGTAACCGCCCACTCAAGCATCAGGCGGTTACCCGCAAGGTTGTCTGAACAGACCAATCAAACGCTCTTCTTGTTATGATCATAGGAGGTCACTTTTGTTTGCTTGAAAAATGAATAACTTTGCCTACAATGAGCGGCTCGTCTTATCTAATTGGCTGACAAGAGGCGAGGAGCATGCTCAAGTGCAGAGGATTCGATGGGGCTGAGCCACTGCACTGAAAATTGATAACCGGATGAAGAGGGTGGTGCCGGTGTCTGCGATTGGTCCGCTTTCCCTTACTTAGCTTGCAGTAGCTGGTCGAAAATCGCGGCGGCATGCAACGGAAGCTTATGAATGACGCTAAAACGGATCCTCAGCAAAGAAGAACTAGCAGAACGAGGTTGTAAACGTGCCGAAAGTGTTCGAAAACGTTACACGACCATGCAAAAAGTTTTATTATATGTAAATAAACCCATGCTCTCCGGCAGGTGCGAGTAGCCAGTGCTTGAGCGATCGGTGGCAGCCATCTTTTATTCCTTTCGGAACGGGGCGGCCTGCGGCTATTCGGAAGAAAATTCAGCTTTGTTCGGCATATTAATGCATCTGTAACATGTACACGTCACTTTGACGAGGTGACGTTTTTAGAGTTTGTGAGGGCGCGTGACAGGCAGGTGAAGTGGGTGCAACCTGAAAACGTTTGACCAATAGCTGAGGGCTAATGACGAAAAGGCGTCGAATCAGAAATAGCTATTTTTCTTTTGTTCGGTCAAATCATGCATAATCAGTGTGTACACGTCATATCAGATGGGTAGCTATCGCGGATTTCGTGATGTCGCGTGACAGACAGGTGAAGTGGGGGTGGTCCTATAAAGTTTTTGGCCAATCGCAGAGGGCTGATTGCAGAATTGGAATATTTATAACTTCTTGTCCATAGAACACCATGTATTTTGAACCACACTATAACAAAGTGTGTTTATATACCATTTCAATATAATCAAATTTCACTGCTGGTGTGAAGGAATACCGAGACAAATGGAAACTTCTGCGGACACTGATGGCCAACTGGTTGCATTACATGTGGCGCATGCACCTCAAATCATGCGCCACGCGACCAAGAGCGACCATCGAAGCAGAGCAGCGTCATGTTTCGTATAAAGTCAGAGTGCGATAAGATCATATTGCGTCTTTGTGCACTGTATGCTTCAGGTGCAAGTGAAAGCATGCAAGGGTGAGCCGAGAAGTATGGTGGCCTGTTGAGCACCGTCTTCCTGTGCAAGCATGGTGAAAGGGGGCAAGGAAGCGAGCTCACATTAACACAATCAAGCACGTGTGATGGGGGGGGGATCATGTTGGCACGTGTCCCTTTTTCTTGCATGGCCGTGGCTGCGCATGGCAGCCTGTGCTCCCTGTTTTTGAGGTAATCTGCCATGTGTTTAAAGAGTGGGCTTGCCGAGATGGCGTGGCATCATGTGTGCTGCCTTCCCGCACATTTAGTACTGGAAGTTGTGTAATCTCCAGTTTTGAAGACTCATTGAAGCAAGAGGCAGAGAGAGTATTCACTCCCCACTACTGGCGCTTTTCATGATAGTGTCGCCCCACTGTGGCCAACGCTATCAGCCGCAAGGGCGGAGCGGACGTGAAAGCGTGGCTGACTTCGCTTAATTCGTACCACTAATATGAAGATATTGTTGACGCGGCATGAAACCGTATCTTTTGTCAGTGACTCTCAATCTAACAAAGTAGATTTTTTCTCATTCAGATTTGCTTTTTGCGATAGCCCGATAATTTATAAAATATTGCAGCCCCATCTGTGTAAGAAAAATCTATCGGCGACTGTACTTATTTGCTTAAAAGGTTGAAATATCGATATAATGAAGCAAATTGCTGATTTTACTGACTTCGCAATGTTGCAACTTAGCTGTATTGGTTTTACATAAGCAGGCTTCCACACATTCCTATGACGCATAGCAGTTCATCAGTGCCTGGCTAGCAAGGGTCCAAGTTTTATAGGTTGGTGTGATCATGGAGCAGTATGACAAGAGGCCATGGGATAGGATAAAGCAGTGTCCAGCAAGCGCTCATTCCTCAGGAGCTTGGCCATGTTGTTCGAGTCTTCCAGAGCAAGCTTTCCTTTGCAAGTGAACAGTGCCAAAAGTGGGCAAGGACACAAGTAGGACAAAGACAAATGATCGTTCGTCCTTTTTTACGTGTTGCACTGTTCACTTACCCAGATTAATCACCGACTGTATAAATCAGCTTTCCTGCTGAGTTATCTTTCTTAGCCCTTGCTGTGGCTGCTGTCTTTCATACCCATATGTGTTACAGAATTTTCCTTCTTTTCTTTCTTTTTCTTAATATATCCTGGGATTTCATAAAAGCAGCCCCAAGCTGAGGGAGTTCTTGAACAATATGGGGCCATGGAGCCTCTGGGTTCATTAGAAAATGCTAGCATTTACATTTATCAAATGAAAGAGAAATGCTGTCTTAGAGCTGTGCTAGTCAGATGCTGGAAGTTAGTGCAGAATCCATAGTGCTATTACTTGAAGACATTCTTTCTCCCCAGGAAGGGCTGTACAAGCTTGAATGCACAAGGCAAAAATGGTATTAGCTTTGAAATAGTACAACTTGTTTGTCTGACCAAGTGTTGTAATGGCATGACAGTCAGCACTATTTTTGCTTGTCTTTTATACTAATATACCTGGTCTTTTTGTTCAATACGAAATGTTCATTGTGCCCAGAAAGTCACTACCCTGTGTTGAATTTCTTATAGTTTCAAAAATGCAAGCAATATTTTAAAATATATACAGAGGGCACCATGGATGGGGAACAGGTCTGAACAGGTCTGCCTAATAGGACACATTGTATGATTGTGTTCACTATGTGCGATGCAGGATTGTTATGTCTTTCAAGAGTTGCCAGTATACTATACTTAGGGTTAACTTGTGCAGTGAAGTAAATGGTAACTTTAGTTTATGGGAGGTAAAATTTGGTGTTTTGAAGCATTTACCTTTATTAGGATAGAAAAAACGAATTTAAATAGAAATAATAATGTTTGAAAGACCAAAGTAGATTTTTCAACTCATTACGAAGCAGTTTGTACCAGTTCCTGCAATGCATAAAGTAGAAACAATTTTTTATCTGGTCTTGTGCATCTTCACATTTGTTAACCTTAGGGCAACTTGTGAAAGAGGCAGTAACATCTATATCTATCCACACAGCATCTATTATGAAGTATTTAACTGCAGTTAGAAAGGCAGAACAATCCTTTGCAATGCCTGCAGGTGTTCTGAAGTCACCTCATTGCTCGCTTTGAAAAGACGCCATGCTTAAATCTAATTTTGAAGAAGTAAAAGCAATGAAGAAAAAAAAATATATAGAAAGAATATCATCCATAACAAGCTGCCTTTGGCAGGGATGGTAAGATCCTCATGATATGTGTACTAAACTTTCTGTGCAAGCTACACCACCCTAACTTGGGGCGATTGTGATGGGGCAAACTCTATACAGCAATTTGAAGTGTTTCAGCCAGCTGCTAGGTCCTCGCCATGTTTTAGTATCACAGCTATTTGATGATCTATGACTGAAATAGATATGGACCATTTCATAATCATGCACCTTTCTTAAAGGGGTCCTGAATCACTCCTCAGGCTTGGTGAAAAAACATAGTCCACGGATCGCATAAGCTGCCATGAACATCTCAACCAAGTTTTGCTGTCGTATGCGGTGTGTGGAGCTCGCAAGCAGAGTGCAAAGTCACCTTTCTCTCAAATGCTCTCTTTTCAACAAAAGCCTGCTCCTCGCTCTCTTCTGGACGCCTTATTTCGTAGTAAAGCAGACTCCCATACATGGCTGCTATCGGCCAATAGCTGACGTCAATCAAGAAAGGTGTTCGGATCAATGCGCTTCTTCCTACAATTATTGTGTATATTTATTGATGTAGTTCAATAAATGGGCTGAAGTAGGCAAAAATGTGCTTTCGAGTTTCGATAATAATTATGTATACTTCCGGAAGAAGCCAACTGCTCACAGTTGGTCTTGGCCGGCCCTGTAGGCATTAAACTTTGGCCACCCTGCTTATTGGTGCCATAGCCAGTGGGCCTCGCTAATGTCGACTAGTTTTTAGTGCTCAACTAGCAGTGAACCATGCGAAACTTAAAAGTCAGACCACACGCACACTTGCCAGCGCGTGTTCACTCCTGGCTGCTCCTGGTTAGGTGCCTTGGCAGACTGATTGATAGCGCTTCAAAATATGGGCAAGTTGGATCTGGCTATTGTCAGTCAGTCAAGCTGGTGAAAAGGACAGAGACTATAGCATATGAGTGCAAGCATGCCCTCAAGTCCTGTCGTGCACTAAGCAAACGCTGCACATATGCACTACAATTGCATGTAGCTGTGGTCTGCTACGTAGTGAAGATACCGTGGGCGCCGCGGGGTGCCGCGATGAGTCCACTCGCTAAGTGCACAGCGACTCTCTGAGAACAGCCGCGTTTGACTTACATTTGGCATGCCGTAGGCACCAAAATCTGAAGTAGTGGCGTCTACGTTAACATCCAAAATCAGATTTGAACTGCGCACCGCAGTGACATTTAGAAGGCGGAGGGAGCATTGTGGGCACATCCCTGCTCCGCCATAGCCTCTCCAGTGCAAGCCCTTGAAGAAGGAGCAGAAGCACCGTGAAGGCCATGTTTGATTGCCAATAACTCCACTTCTGCTGAATGCATTGACATACTTTCTGTGGCAAAGTATATCTGAAATAGCCTATTTTAACTTCAAATGCATTTCTACATTTCGATAAAAAATGGTTCAGGGCCCCTTTAATTGATTGTGAACTTAGAGATTACGTTTCCTTATTGTAGTAGTCAGACTTTCACTGCGTTGCTGATGAATGAAGGTAGATTTACTGGCACTTTAAATAAATTGGATGGCATTTGGATTAACTAGCACTCGAAGGGATTTGAATGGCAAAATTGATGAGAGCTTTGGATAAACTGACTCGGGGACAAGTGGGCTAACTTGACAAGGGCTTGTGTCCTTTTGTCGTCAGTGTGCATTATGGCTATGAATTCTGAACAAAGTGCATGGTGTACCACCCCTCCCTTTTACCCCCTTTGGCTCCCTCAGCTGCCCACACAGTCAGAGCGGTTGGTTGGGGGTTCCGACCTTCGTCAACAGGTGGCGGCACCTCTGCTGCGACCTCAGCAGATGAGTGCTCCACAGTGGGGCTCTCAGTTGCACAGGCCACATGTGCCACATAGCGGGGCAGTAGCCAGGTTCGAACCGCACAACGCCATCTCCCACTTTGACCCCCGGAATGGGGACCACCTTGTTCGAGCTTTTCTGGAAGCAAGCCAGCATCATCCGCAGCCTCAGCAAGACCAGCAGCATCAACAGCAGCACCAAGAAGAGTACCAGCTGGCTGCACCAAATTTGCGCGTGCATGATGGCAGCCACGCAGCGTTACAACATGTGCTTGCCGCTGCTGAAGGCTGGCGTCGGGAACACTGATGGCAGCATTCTAAAACGATGTGAGAAGGGCAATTAGGACATCTGTCGACTACATACTCATGGACAACCTTCTGTGGCAGTGAACGTAAAAGCTACAGGAGTGGTGCTTTTGTACATAGGTTACTGTTAAGTAGTTCGGCAGAGTTTGACAGCAGCGGCTTTGTATTTTCCAAAACAGGGCAAAGTGAAAGAACAGAAGTGTCGAATTCGTGTGTTCTATTCTATTATAACAACTTTAGTAAATAAGTTGTTCATATTTCTTGTTCTCCAGCTTAAACATACGTGAAGGAGTCTGTGCGACTATATTTCATGAGCACTGTCATGCATACACTTTGCCTCCGTAGCTTTCCCTTCATTACCACGGGAAGTTGTCCACGAGTATATTTAATAGACTTTAAAACTAAGATTTGGAGTAAGGAAACAAGGTACGTAACTTAACTGGACAATGCAAGAGGTGTCAGAACATGTGTTGATTTTGCCATGGACTGTCTTTCCTGGTTAGTTGCTTGGCTGAGGCTCAAAGCCATCATACACTTTGTATAATCATGATCCAGCACTTGCGTTTTGCAGAGAATGAAGCTTGCACAGAAAGAATGTCAGCTGCTGACATAGCCAGTGCCTTGAATTTACATAGGCTTGTGTAAATGCAATCTAAGGGGCACAAACTCTAGCCATAAATTCATTGTCTATAGCAGGACTGGTTGCTTTAGGTAATACTTAGCTTGACATTAAGACTGCTGGATGCTTTAGCTTCCAAAAACCAGTTTGCTCACATTCCTCAGTAACACACAGGCACACAAGGGCAAAACACAGCAACATGTGCACGCTACATTACCATATAGAAACACCAAGGTTAATTATCTTGACTATGAGCCAGGCAAGCAAATGTAAAGCAGGTAGGGAGCTTTGATCTTTTTGCATTGTGGTGTGCTTCTGAGTTGGTTCATTATGGTCTGTTATTTTTCTCCTTTCTTGAGCACTATCAGCTTTAGCCACTGCCTGTGTATTTTCTCATCCAGTTCACCAAATCTAGCAGCAAGTGTGCAGGCAATATTGTTCTGGACCCCTTTGATAACAGGCAAGAAGGGGCTGGGTGAGGGAATATTGGTACTTCTCACGATGAGAAAGAGGCAATGGTACTTCATCCTTTACCACCGACTGCCTCTGGCTTTTCATTAAGATTTGTTGCTTCATATGAAAGAAGTCCATATGAAGTGGACACTCATGCTGGCTGCCTGGAGAGAATATCTTGCTTTCATCCATGGAACTATGCCTCGCCTTTTTTTCTGCAGTACTGTAGATATTAGCTGCAGAGAGCCAGAGCCTGGGTTGTGATTTAATTGTGCAATTTGCTGCTGCAGTGCACCATATTTGCAGTGCACCAGCTGCATCCGTACCTCACTGCTAACTTACAATGGCTTGTATTCCAAACATGTGCTGAAAAAAGCAGCCACATTGTCGCCTCATAATTAATGCATTCATACTTTCTGGCACATTAACTCTAGCTAAGTCTGTACGATTTAATATATTTGCACTTTTGTCTAGGGAAAAGAATAGGAAGATTTTTTTATCGAAACATTTGTTCACTTCTACTGGACCGGCAAGTCTTTACCTTGCTTTGAGTGTTTTTGATGCTCAAAAGTTTATGCTGCTAAACACCTTTATGATGACATGCATGGGGCTGCAAAGTTGTATGAAACGTTTTGTTAATATCATTATACCTTCTGTATACCACAATTTTTCTTTGAATAGCAGTCATGATTGTTAGCTTCTTGTACGAGGGTCTACACTGCTGTTTTAAACACCCTGACCTGCCAAGCTTTGTTATAACTGCCCACAGGAGAATGGTAGGTCATATTTGAATGTTGCAACAGATGTAAATGTCAAGCAACACAAAATAGTTGATCCTGACACTTGTGTGCAGCTCATTTGTGCACATGACTTCTGTGCCTCCAGCAGCCAGTGCTTGGATGGAACCAGCATGAAATTGTCAAACTATGATGAAAGCAGGGTTAGTCCATCCTGCGTAAATTCTTGATAGAGAGCTGCTTATTTTACTTAGCTACATGCAATAAAAATCAATTGGAACCAATCGTGGCCTAAAATGAGCATTTATTTTCATCCACCATGTAGCGGAATTTAATATTCAGAAGCCAGTACAGGATGCTGCGAATGTGAAGTGAGCACAGTCACTTGTCATACATAAACTAAGGTTACAACAAAAACATGTGGGATGTTGTTGTGTAGCGAGATACGATCTAGGACACACACATCATTGCATTAAAAGTTGTCATAATATTCTTAATTGTGGTAGCACTCGCAGTGCATATAAACTATAGAAATCTCAATCTCACTGGGTTGTGCCTTTTTGAAACTTAATTGTTAGGATAATTATGTAATAATGGCACACACTATACAGTCATTCAACCGTACTTCAGAGAACAGTTTCGATGTGATTGCAACCTTTGTACATGACATACCTATATATTATGGTAAGAGGCAATAGCTCTTGCCACACCTTAAAAAGTACATTACAAGAAGCCACGTGGAGAAAAACTGAAATGTGGCCTTGCACTAAATGGCATTTTGCTATTTGCTTATTGGCACACCTACTTTCAGTATTTACGATTTAGTCTGTCTCTTCATCTGCAGTCGTTATGCTGATGTGTAGCTATGCGTGAGGTTTATTAAGCATTTCTTAATGCGCAGGTATGTAACACTGTTTGATCTTTGAATAATTTTTTGTCACGTGTTGTTTTACCGGTGGTTCTTATTTGTGTTTAAAAATCAGGCCAGTTGAAAACGTCAATTTTCGGGCCAATACCAAACATCTTTATCTTGCAAAACCTATGGAGACAAAATAGAAGACACACATATTTTGTGTCCGTGTTTTCTGCACGCTAAAAGAAGTTTAGTCATACATTACAAACTAACTCGATCTTTGATATTGTTTTGTACCGAGTCACTCTGAAAGAACTATGGAATTGCAAAGTAAAAAAAAAAAAAAAGATGCTTTGCTTCTTCGATATTATATAGGATCATTATACAGGGTGTCCTACATAACTTTAGCCAAACCTTAAAAATATGCGAATGCCACGTAGCTAGCTGGACAGAACCAAGATAATGTTGTTTATCATAATTTGGAGATACTCAGATTATTTCTTTCATTCTACTTTACACAATTAGTCCTAATTAATTACCCGACCTCTAAAATATTATAACTAGATGAAAAGTGTCAATGAGAAAATTGTAGAGCGACATGAAAAACTCCTGATACAGCTTTCTGCTGCTCAATACGCGCTACGTAAAAGTGTTCTTCCGAGCTCGTGAAAGAAGCCTGCAAATACACGTAAAGTGCCTTGAGCGGCCAGTCGTGCGGCAATTTTGTGTGCATTTGCTGGCTTCTTTCCTGCTTGGAAAAACACTTTTATGTAGCATGTATTGAGCAACAGAAAGCTGTCTCGGGAGCTTTTCATGTCGCTCTACAATTTTCTCATTGACACTTTTCATCTAATTATAATATTTGAGAAGTTGATTAAGACTAATTATGTAATTAGGCAGAATGAAAAATTAATTTGAGTATCTCCAAGTGACGGCAAACATCACCTTTGTTCTGTGAAGCTCCATGGCATTTGCATATTTTTAAAATTTGGCTACAGTTACATGGGACACCCTGTATAGCATGCCCACACACAAGGTTGCGATTTTGTAGTGATTTCTTCTACTTGATTCTGTGCCACTGTTATCATCCACTGTTTATTCCCATTGATAACAAGGGTGGATAAGTGCAAAAAGGAATAGCATCAGTAAAATCATCACTACAGTATAGCTGCCCAGTACCAGCTCGACTATAGGTAGGCTTATAATGAAAGGTGTAGCTAGGCAGGGTGTGCTCAATTGCATGCATCGAATTTTTAGCAATGTTTTTCTACCCCTTTGTGTGCTGAAAAATTATATATGTTCTCACTTTGTGTGCTTTATTCCCACTGCACCTGTGCACTTTGACAGTTATAATTTATTGGTTTTAGATTAAGATATTTCATGGGCAATGTTGCCATTGTGAGCATTCTCATGCCCTGCATACTTTTCTGTTGTAGTGAAGTTACATACTATTGCCAGTCTTTTCTCAGTTTCTTCTCGTCTTTTTTTTCTAGCTTTTTTATAGGCGTATATGCAACGAAAATATGATAGTTCTTGTCTAACACATTCCCCATTTGCATCGTGGCACTTCAGTCAACATTGCAGTATTGTTAAAGCCATGTCAGCCACTGCTTATCTAATGCAGCATTAGTTCCAGGATTTATTTTAAAAGTATGCAGCATGCTCAGTAGTTGGACATTGTATGAACTGCTATGGTCTGACGGGGCTTTCAGCAGTGGTTAATGGCAAGGGTGTGTTCAGTGGCTGTTATTGTATTGAAAGTGTGACACACCAACAATGTACGATTTACTCTGTTTTTAACCACGATGATGGAACCCATGAAGTAAGGTGGAGGCGAATGCAAGTTTCTTGTGAGGCATAGTAAACTTTAACTCTTTTTCTACTAGGAACAGGTATAGTTGTCACCGGAATTCGTACCATTATAGCTGATGATGGGTATAGTTTTCATGAAGAAAAATGCCTCACAATGTGAACCGGTGTTAAATACTGTAATTCATCAGTTTTCGCACACTGTGGAGGCATTTGTTGTCAATGTTAGTGGCTGTGTGTGTGGCAGTTCTATTTTTTTATGGGATGCTTGAACACTTGCATTGGAAACATGACTGCCTGCATGCCGCATTTTGAGAAATCTCCTGGAGAGTGTGGTACTATACCGTTTGTCCTTCCTGTGGTATTGAATGGGGTTAAAGCACAGGGCAATCTGTATGCTGGTGTGGCTAACGGTTCATAGTTGAACCTTGTTCATGAGATGCTCGGCTTTATATATGTGAACCTGTGTCACATAATTGTGTACACTTTCGTTCACCATTTCTTATATTATCTTTTATGCTTGCAACACTTATTTGTTAGTCTTATGCTGAAGCCTGCTGTGGGCATATCTTATGTTGCAGTTATACTTATTTAAAGCACAGTTTTAAGAGTGGATTTTGCCTTCACAATTGATGAATCCCTGTTGATTTTTTGCACTGCCTTGATGAACTGATTATTTCACTTTTATTGAAAATGTGGTCTGTATATGAGAGTGTATACCTCAGTGAAGATGTTGTTCAGCATTTTTTATGAAGCTCAAGCACAAAGTTACACAGTGACAAGCTGCAGAATCAGGAAGATATATATATATATGAATATATATATATATATATATATATATATATATTATATTTCTCTTGCATTCTTTTGTAATTTATAACCTCTAGTACTTTTGTGGGGATTCATTGTGCTTGGTACTTTTGCTTGGTGAAGCAGTGGGGCTGGAGCGAATGGGACTCCCATATATGGTTATTTTATAGTTACAATGATTAATTTATCAGAAAATGAGGTGTAAACTTTATTCACCAAACCTTGTCGACATTGTTTTATGCCTGCATCTGCTAACATGGCATGCCTTAGAAGTATCATGTTATTTTCGCAGTGCTTGAGGATGTGGAATACAAGGTAGTGGTTTCTAGTAAATGGTATTGCTTATTCAAGGTAATAGCACTGTCAAAATTAGTGTGACATACATTGTGACACTCTTTATATTGGTAATCTTATTTTGTATGGTTTGGGAGCAAGTCGTGCAAATTTTTTGTAAGTTGTTTGTTGTATGCCTGTTGCTCAAGATAAGCAAAAAAATAAAGGTATTTTTTTTTAGTTTTCTTACTTGCTACCTTTTATTTTGCCATTAGGCACAGCATCTTCCTGTTTACACAATATCACACATGTGTTTCACAGTTCTGCGAGCTGCAAGGTCGTAATTGCCTTTAATCGTATACTGATTCTTGTGTCCTTGCATGTTGAGTGCAAATTTTCCTGGGTGTGTGCGTCTACCTGGTTCACTGTGCCTCCTTTGCTAGTTTTCTCAATATGCTGCTCTTATCACTACTAACGTGGAAGCTTTTTTTTCTTCTGTTATTGCTGGAGCTTTCTTTCTCACTCTTGATGAAGCACCGTAGTGGTAACAAAGCAGTAATGGATTTCGCACTTATTGGTGTTGTTCAGGAGGACAAAGGAGCTGGAAAAATGGGTCCCCGATATCAGGTTGCTGGGGCAGAAAGTTGGCCGCCAAAGGTAAACAACAGTTTTTAAAAATGTGTGTTTGGCTTGGCTGACTTTCACACGTAGATTATGGACATAGCTTCTGGCTCTCTTATCTTTATTGCACTTTATATGAGGTTGTACTGAACATCGCCCAGTTGGAAAAAGTGTGCTAGTTTCACTATGGCTGCTTTGCATAGCTGCATTCTCGCATGTTGTGCAGGCATTCCTTAATATGACACAAGCTGTGACCATTGCTCGTTGTTTAGCTGCAGTTGAATATGTTTACAGAAGGTGATGTTCTAGAGCAAACACAGCTTTCTTTTTTTTTCTCTACCGATAATCGGGTATAGTTAGCTATACTAGCATGCAGCATGGCATGTTCCACTGGGGGGGAATCTGGCGTCTCCATGGTTTCTTCAAATCATATTGCAGTCATATTTTAGGCAGCACAATTTTTCATGATGTCCAATGCTGTGGTTTGTGTTTCACTAACATCCTTTTATATCCTTAATTAAGTCTATTGTAAACTTCCAAGATCTTGCAACTCGCATGCCTATATGGGTGTACTAACCCACACTCTGCATGTCTTTCCTTTCTTCCTTGCATCTGCTTTTCTTTTTCTGTAGTCTCTGATGGCTCTCGAAATGTTTTCAGAGAAAGAAAATACTATTTTTTTCATAAATTCCACATGCCTGTAATGCACCAAAACATTTTTTTTTCTGGCACATTACGACCCTGGGTTAGCACCAATAGGCATGGAAATGGCAGCGGCACCAATGGCAGCAATGGCAGCATTACTGTTGCAGTTGGCTGAGCATTAGAGACAGTTAAGTTATATGCCATTCTAAAATAGCGCAGTACTAATTAGTAAATTTAGTGGTGTCTACATATGCTGTGGGCAACATTGTGCATTTGAGTTATTCGAAATGGGGACCTCACACACCTTAGCAGGTGTTACTGTACTCAAATAAAGGCAGCTATCGCATCCTGTCACACAAAAAAATCATGACTATTTAGTACTTTGTTCTTATAATGAATTGCTTTGAACCACATGGGGTAATCATATCCTATCTAGGTGGTCACTTTCACATCACATTTTAACTGTGTGAAACACAAGATTTTGTAAAATATTAGTAGATGGCAGAAATATAACCTGTGCAGTCAATTTCCAGTTCACTACCACACTTGGCACACACACTGATAAGCTGGGACCAGTTGTGGTCAGCTGGTGATTTTTCCTAGTTTATCATGTGGTGTAGCACTTCCAAAGCCTGTTCTTAGACCGCTAGGTGACAACCATATGGAGAGATTGACGCTGATCCTGAAAGTTCCTAAAGGAGACATGAATTACTTGCAGAATTCTAATTATTTATACTGTTTCGTGCATGGCATTGGTCAGTAAACGCTACCTTGCAATAGTTCTTTGAAAAGACAAAGGAGTTTCAAAGCCATGTCTTCCATGTCTTGAAGCAATTAAGCGCAGTGGTGTACTCGCTGCTGAATTCTTCCCATGCTACCTTTCCTTAAACATCACACCATGTCTTTCTCTATGTTGTTGGCTGCTATACATGCTTGCCACTTGTGGTTTCAAAGAGTATCTGCGATTGGTGCCGTGTGATGCTTTGCTTACCACAGTGAAAACTAATTCAGTGGCTACAACAACGAAAGCTTTTGAGCAATAATTTAGCGTGAAACTGCACCACTACTGCAATGCAGCAGCATGTGCTTTGATCACATGCATCTGCCACGTGTGTCTTGCCACTCAAGTTAGCTTATCGTAATCTGCGTGTGCACTTCAGGAACAGTGCAGATTGTAGTGCTGGGAGAGACTACATAGTGCAACACACTGTGCTGTGCTTAATTTCTGCCTCAAGGATGGCCTGCACTGTCTTGTGAGATAATTTCAATTGCACTACATTGGTGTGATTGGCCAATCAGTGCATGGAAGGTTGGGATATCATTAATATGGAGCTGAAAATGTTAATACTCAAGAATAGTACCAGCACTGGAGGGACTATGTACCTTCTTAATTTTGTGGACTCTTTGTAACTCACATGCATCAATATTAAACATTAATTATAGTTATATGCTTTGCCTTATATTGACTCAGAATGTTCAGGCCTGTTTAGTACCTCTTTATCTTATCAGAAATTATAATGTTCAAGTAAGTGTGGTGCTTAAAGCTGATGGGAAGACTGAGTGGCACAAAACATTACTACAATTCCAAATGTGCAGTGGCACATCTTGTCCCTTTTCTTGTTCCCTGTTGCCACTTATTTAAAGCTGGCCCACAGTCGTATGGAGGCACGGGTAAGCGCATACCCTTGTGAAACCACTTGATCCTCACTTTGGTTTAAAAGAACCGCTTTGAAAAGGACGAAGCTTCTTTCTCCATTCTGAAAAGTGAAAAATTGCCTGCACATTCACTTTAGCTGCCTGCTGAAGTAGTTCGCATACTTTAACTGTTTGGCCACTTACACTAACCAGATCATGCTTAGTTCAGGAACTTGAGAAATTCAGGTAAGTTGTGGCTGTGCTCAGACTGATTCCACTCATATGAGGCGATGTTACCTCAGCTTGCTGCGGAACCGTGCAGGGTATCCATTCTCTAGTGCAGTTGTCTCGTATCAAGCATTGGCCACACGGATGGTGAATGGCCCCAGACTCCAACATAGTAAGAGAAAAATAAGTGTGTTGCACAAGGCTGTGGAGACTTTTAGTGGAGGTGGGCTACATGGAATGTCCTCATGGGTCTCGCATGAAATGAATGCAAGCCACATTGTGTGTGAGGACCCACATTGAAGATGTTCTTGTTTGTTGTGGTTAGGATATTGCATGCTGAATGACGCAGTATTTGTAGAGGTGTGCATATAGTTGAAGCTTTCAAATGATGAATTGAATAGTGTCTTATACAATTTGGTCTTCAAATAGAATAGTGATTATTCATAAATGTGAATATTTTTTAGAATATTTGAGAATGTTCACTGTGGCCATATAAACATAAAATTGGAGCAAAAGTATGTTAAATTTTCACCCCCACATCTATAGTATAGACATCAAACATCAGAACTTGCAAAGTAGACAGGCTATGTCACTTAGGTAGCCATACTTTGCAGGCTGTGCAGCCATCATTCGCACTCTCTGAAGAGTCCTGTGCATGTGAAGGAACTACTTGTTTGCTCCTAATGCTTCATTTGTCCTTTTAACGAGCAACACTTCATGACCTACTATGTTATGACAGAAACTTGATAACTTTAATAATACTAGGATGTGAACATCGTTTTGTATAAAATTTGATAACGGCTATTCATTATTTGAAAACTATTTAATATTCGATTCACTTGTTGCACTATTCGATTCGTATTCGATTCGGTCTCAAAATTCACTATTCACACACCCCTAAGCATTTGTTCTTTCTGGCGCGCAATACCAGCATTTGCAGAGAGACTTGCTTGTACCTCACAGCCCTTCTTTTTACATTATGACGTCCCATTAGCAAAAGCACATTTGACACCAGTTTGAGTGCAGCCATCACGGACAAGAAGTGAACCTGAAAGCTTGTGCTTACGAGCAGAACTCCATAGCTGAATGCCATCTTAATGTCAGTAGCCATTACATGTTGAAGCAATCCTATGACAGCCTGCAAATAGAAGAAATTGAAACAAGACAAGGGGCAGGGGAAGAAAGGAGAGTAAAGTAGAAGTATGATAGAACAAAATGGAGTCTGTGTTGTGAAGCTGCTAAGTGCAGTTTTATTACATTGTTTGGCGCAGTCGGGTTTGTACGATCCATGATGTGGGTAACCTTCTTCATTCAGCCAGCCAAAGAAAGCCTTGTCTTCACGAATCACGCGTTCCTTGGAGATCCGCCAGTCAATCTTCTCGTCAACGTGACGACAGCTGAGCTCGTGTCTATCGTTCTGTAAAAGGCATCTATGTCTTTGGACGAACTCTTAGGAAAAGGTTCCATGAAGATAAATCTTCAAGTCTCCTTTTTCAAGTCTTGTGCTACCGCAAGTAGTGAAGTCAGTTGTGTCGGAGCCAACTTAACATTCATATCTCTCCGTTATGCTTCAGGTGATTCAACTTCAACAAAAGCAAGTTTCACAGCAAAATGAAATTATTTAGACTCTTGTCTCTGCTCTGAGTCTCAAAAGAAAGCGTTCCCACATAGGTTGTGGAACCTGAACCCTGTGATGGTTTGTCAGGGAATCCAGAAGCTTGGATTGCATTCTTTGAACACACCTGTCAACGAAACGGCTGGGACGCAGATGAAAGAAGAGTGAAGCATCATATGCTCCCTTTTCCAAATGGCATCACAAGAAAATGGTACGAGCTGCATATCACAAGACATCAATGTGATACATGGAGCACGTGAAAGGAGAGCTTTATCGCGTCATTTCGTGGCAGCCCGCTTGAGCGATGGGAACAGGCATATTTTATCGCTACAGGTCTGGAGCAGCGCTCGAGTATTTCTTCAAAAAGCATCGATTACTTCAACTTGCAGAGCCGGAACTTCCACTAAAATCTGTTATAATGCTCATAATACATGGCCTACTTTGGGAATTGCAATGACAAATTCAAGCTGCAGCACTTTAAGTGATCGCCTGCCATTGGATGGAGAGAACGACAAAGCTGCATTGGGATGTCCAAGGGGCAGAAGCATCAAGAAACAGAGTTTCATGAATGGTTACCAAAGAACGTTTACCAAGAGGGAAGTCACCATAGGTTGTTGCATACCGTGAAAAGAGAATCATTACCTGAGGAAGGCAGTTTGCCCAGATTGGAAAAAAAACTAATAAATGAGGGTTCTCAGTCTGACCCTATGACAAAAATGAGACTGTTTGTTTGATTTCTGCTAGTTTGTTACGTATAGAAATTGAGGTTAATGGACAACGCATAAGAGCACTTGTAGACAGCGGACCTTCTGTATCAATTCTTAAATAGAGCAACACAAACCCACAAGATATATTCCAAGGGCGATCAATTCTTGTGCATGGGTATGATGTAAGCAAGAGAGAGTATTTTGAGTGGGCACGCCTGGGGGGGAAAGTAAAGTACCAATCTAAAGAGGCAGAAGTGGTTGTATTAGTTTTAGACACTGTGGAGTACAACTTTCTCCTATCTCGTCCAGACATGAAGTTGTTGAGACTGAATATTTATTGGGACGATACGGTTTCTATTGATCAAGAGGCTGACCAAACAGAATCGGGACAAAAAGAAGACCACCTAAGGATGCACATTCAACAAAATTGAATTGAACTATACCACAACAGAAAAAGAAACTTTTGCCGTTTTAAAAGCCGTCCGCTACTTCCGTTGAAATTCGGAAGGTGCAAGGTTCAAGCTATACACAGACCATGAAGCACTAACATACATATTGAAGATGGCCGAACTGAAAGGAAAGATAGCTCGTTGGCTGGGTGAACTCCAGCAATTTGATTTTGAAGTAGCTCATTGCCCGGGAGCTTCTATGAAGGATGCAGATGCAATGTCATGATTAGCCATTATGCTTCCAGACATTCATGAAGAGGCAAATGTTGTAAGGATATGGGAAGGAACTGAGGTTCTGCAACATACTAAAAATGGACGAGTTGCCATTCCTACTTCCTTAATTCCAAAAATATTGCAACTGTATCATGATAGCTCCGAATCAGGAGGCCATTATGGCTTTTGGAGAACCTACATGAAATTGACAAAAAGGTTCTCATGGCCTCGTATGAAGCTAGAAACAAAAGACAATGTATTATCATGTCATAAATGCCAGATTAACAAAGGAAAATTTAAACAACCGACACAAAATATGGTTATACCACAATATTCTAACATGCCATTTGAGGTTAATCACCTAGACTTTGTGGAACTACGAAAAAAGTCTGAAGCAGTTAAGAAGACACAAGCCTTCCTGTTGTGCGTTGAGTTCACCAGGATGATTGCAGCAAGACCTGGTGAAGAAGATGCTAACAGCGTAATTTCCTTTTTGAACAGGAAAATGTTTGACAATGTAAAAGTAATTGTCTGACAATGTACCGGCTTTCCGAAGTCATCGGCTACAGGAATGGGCTGAAAAGCATAACATCAAGTTGCGGTTTACTGCGCCCTATCATCCCGCAGCAAATGGGCTAGTTGAAAGGGCTATCAGGGACATCAAATACATTAGCATGTATCCAGCATTCCCAGGTGGTTGGAAATTTTGTCTGGAAGTGGCATTAGCTCACCGCAACCACTTCTAGACAACTGGCCTGGGATGCACTCCTCCATTCGGCATTGACAAGAACATAAAGCTCACAGAAGCAGCAAGAGTTGAAGATAGATCAAGGTATCGTGAAAGAATGAAGAGAAATTTCGACAAGAGGCAAAATAGAATGTTACCAACACGACGTCGATGACTTTGTACTGGTAAAAAGAGGGCCAAGCCTGACCATGGCCTATAACGGACCATTTCGTGTGATCAAGACTGCAAGTCAACAAGGACACTTAAAGACCATGTGGTACCACTACTATTGGGAATTTATTCAAGTATCATCCCAGGAGGGATGCAAATAATGCTGAGGAAAATGAAGCGATCCTATGACGGCCTGCAAATAGAAGAAATTAAAACAAGACAAGGGGGCATGGGGAGAAACGAGAATAAAGAAGAAGTGCAATAGAAAATGGAGTCTGTGTTGTGAAGCTGCTAAAGGCATTTTATTACACATAAAAAGGAATGTTACGAGTCCTAAGCTTGCCGTGGACTCTCAATCAAAGAGTATTAAAAGGAAATACTGAGAAATTACCACACTGGAGAAGCCATACATTGGTAAGCTTTATTTATGGTCCTTTGGCACTATAGAGACTCTACACCAGCTCATAGAGTCTGGACACTCCTCCGAAATTAAAGACCTTTTACATTTGAAAATCTCATTTTCAAGGCCTGTAACGCCTTGGAATTTATATTCTTAAAGGGGCCCTGAACCACTTTTTACCGAAGTCGAGAAATGCCTTTGAAGTTAAAACAGACTATGTCAGAAATACTTTGTCGTAAAAACACTTCGGTGCGTTTAGCAGAAGTGGAGTTAGTGGCAATAAAACATCCCCGTCGCATAGCTTCCGTTCCGTCTTCGATGACTTGCACTGCAAAGGTTACAGCAGAGCGAAGCGGGGTGTGCCCACAGCGCTCTGCCTTCTGAAATTCACCGGGGCGCATAGTTCAAATTTGATTTTGGATGTTCACGTAGATGCCGCTACTACCAGATTTAGTGCCACAGTTGTCCTTGGCAAGCTGCAGTGCACTCAGCCAGCGGACTTGTAAAGGCACCCCGCGGCTGCCAAGCTATCTATGCTACATAGCAGACTGCACCTACATGCAACTATAGTGTGTTTGCGCAGGTTTGCTCTGTGCATGACAGGGCTTGAGTGCATGCTCATATGCTCCAGTCTGGCCATGCTACGTGGTGCGGACCAGCTTTGTCCTGCACCAACTTGACTGACTGATAGCAGCCACATCCAACCTGTGCATTTTGGAAGCGCTATCAATAGCTATATAGCAATAGCGCTATCAATAGCAATAGACGATAATGGAAGAGAGAATAGTCTAGAAGAATTTGAAATCCCACAAGTAACGTCGGAAGAAGTAAATGAAGCCTTGGGAGCTATGCAAAGCGGGAAGGCAGCTGGGGAGGATCAGGTAACAGGAGATTTGTTGAAGGATGGTGGGCAGATTGTTCTAGAAAAACTGGCCACCCTGTATATGCAATGCCTCATGACCTCGAGTGTACCGGAATCTTGGAAGAATGCTAACATAATCCTAATCCATAAGAAAGGGGACGCCAAAGACTTGAAAAATTATAGGCTGATCAGCTTACTGTCCATTGCCTACAAAGTATTTGCTAAGGTAATTGCAAATAGAATCAGGAACACCTTAGACTTCTGTCAAGCAAAGGACCAGGTAGGATTCCGTAAAGGCTACTCAACAATAGACCATATTCACACTATCAATCAGGTGATAGAGAAATGTGCGTAATATAAACAACCCTTATATATAGCTTTCATTGATTACGAGAAAGTGTTTGATTCAGTAGAAACCTCAGCAGTCGTGGAGGCATTACGGAATCAGGATGTAGACGAGCCGTATGTAAAAATACTGAAAGAATGCTAAAAGATATCTATAGCGGCTCCAGAGCCACCATAGTGCTCCATAAAGAAAGCAACAAAATCCGAATAAAGAAAGGCGTCAGACAGGGAGATACGATCTCTCCAATGCTATTCACAGCGTGTTTACAGGAGGTATTCAGAGACCTGGATTGGGAAGAATTGGGGATAAGAGTTCATGGAGAATACCTTAGTAACTTGTGATTCGCTGATGATATTGCCTTGCTTAGTAACTCAGGAGACCAATTGCAATGCATGCTCAATGACCTGGAGAGGCAAAGCAGAAGAGTGGGTCTAAAAATTAATCTGCAGAAAACTAAAGTAATGTTTAACAGTCTCCGAAGAGAACAGCAGTTTACGATAGGTAGCAAGGCACTAGAAGTGGTAGGGGAATACATCTACTTAGGGCAGGTAGTGACCGCGGATCCGGATCATGAAACTGAAATAATCAGAAGAATGGGCTGGGGTGCGTTTGGCAAGCATTCTCAGATCATGAATAGCAGGTTGCCGTTATCCCTCAAGAGAAAAGTGTATAACAGCTGTGTCTTACCAGTACTCACGTACGGGGCAGAAACCTGGAGGCTTACGAAAAGGGTTCTACTTAAATTGAGGACGATGCAACGAGCTATGGAAAGAAGAATGATGTGTGTAACGTTAAGGGATAAGAAAAGTGCAGATTGGGTGAGGGAACAAACGCGAGTTAATGACGTCTTAGTTGAAATCAAGAAAAAGAAATGGGCATGGGCAGGACATGTAATGAGGAGGGAAGATAACCGATGGTCATTAAGGGCTACGGACTCGATTCTAAGGGAAGGGAAGCGTAGCAGGGGGCGGCAGAAAGTTAGGTGGGCGGATGAGATTAAGAAGTTTGCAGGAACGACATGGCCGCAATTAGTACATGACCGGGGTAGCTGGAGAAGTATGGGAGAGGCCTTTGCCCTGCAGTGGGCGTAACCAGGCTGATGATGATCAATAGCTCAATATGAAGTCTGCCAAGGCGTCTAACCAGGAGTTGCCAGGAGTGAGTGCCCATTGGAAAGTGCACATGTAATCTGACCTTAAGTTTGACATGGTTCAAGGCTAGTTGAACTCTTGAAATTAGCGAGACCCGATGGCTACGACACTGATAAGTAGGGCGGCCAAAATTTAATTCCTACGTGGGCGGCTGCGGCTGAGCGTAAGTAGATGATGGTCAGCTTCTTCCAGAAGTATGTAATTATTATTGAAATCCAAAGCAGATTTTTGCTTGCTTCAGCGTGTTTATTAAACTGCATCAATAAATATACACAGTAACAATAGGTAGAAGTGCGCTGATCCAAACACCCTTCTTGATTGATGTGAGCTATTGACCAGTAGCAACAGCGTATTTAAATCTGCTATATCATGAAACAAAGCATTCAGAAAAGAGTGAGCAGAAGGCTTGTATTGAAAAGAGAGTGTTCGAGAAAAAGGTGACTTCGCGTTCCACTTGCGAGTACCACGCACCACTGCAAAGTTTGGCTGAGATGTTCACAGCAGCATATGCTATCCAAGGACTGTGTTTTTTCACCAAGCCTGAAGGATGGTTCAAGACCCTTTTAAAAAGAACCCCTAAATTTCTTCCAAATGACTATTTTCCACGTGTGACATGTAATCTCCTGTAACTCTGAAGGGAAACCACCAACGAACCATCCCCGCAAATGTCAACAAAACATGGGTTTTGGCTTTGTTCTTGCACAGCAATCGTAGCGGTCTGTACGAACCTCTCCCAAGCAATGCACCCCTGGAAAGCAGGGTGCCTGGCTGAGGGGCTGCTTGTACCAGTCTAATAAACCGGTGGGTGTAGGACAATAGGGATTGAACCAAGCACCTCCCACCGCTGAGCTGAGCATCCTACCCTCAGGGAATAGAGTAGACCATTTCTGGATATTTAAAAAAAGAGGCATCAAGTCTTTTGCATTTGTACGGTTGTTTCTAAGCTTGCTTGTTCAAAAGTCTGTAAGCCGTATATCTTCAATATGGTGAATAGCTAAATAAAGGTTTACTGATGCCTCCTATGCACCAAGTTAGTGCCAGCCATGTATGGCTTGCAAAAAATGCATAAGCATGATCTACCATCGTGACCAATCATAGGTTTTATGGAGTTTTCTCCTATTAAGATACATTATATATCCTCTTCAGATGTTACATCTATGATTGTGTGCACCAAGGTAATACCTCAAATTCAGAAATGCTAAGGAAAATAGTTACATTTATAACATGTTGTATGCATCTTTAGACATATGTGGTGGAATTGTGTGTTATGAAAAATAATTAGCTAGACATGGGGCTATTGCTGTTGGCATCGCAATGTGGTTTTGTATAGTGGGTAAACCCATTAATTTTGACAGTAATTTGAATGAATGAATGTATTTCTCCTGTTTACAACAGAGAGAGAGAGAGAGAATGCTCTGTATGAGAAAAACAGAATTTTGCCGGCGCGTATAGAACCGCTGGCATGCTACTCTGTATAGGGATGGGGAATGGGATTAAAAGACTCCAGAAGAGAGTGGGAGAAAAAGAGGTTAAAGATAAATATGAAATGTCCGAGTGGACCTGATACTAATATTTACAGGTGACATGGCAGGTAAATTTAGGCTTTTGTATAGGAAGTGTGCAATTTTTAAAGCTTTCCTATTAGACCAATTTCTGTCAGGTATTTGAACAATAAATCCAAAACCCGTTGCTGTTTTAAAGGGCCGGGCATTGGACCTAAGATGCTCGGTAACGTTAACGGTTCGGGGCAAACCATGTCCATTTGGTCTCAAAAAATTGTCTCTCGTCACGGTACGCGGGGCGTTCTAGTAATATGTGCTCAATTGTCTCTAAGTTGTGACAGTTATCACAGTATGGGTTAGTGGTAAGCCCTATGCGGTACAGATAATTGTTCGTGTATGCCATGTTCAGTCGAAGACGATGGTACAATGTCTCCAAGTGTCAAGGAAGTGGTCGTGGAATTTTCGGTCTCATTTCTGGGTCAATGTAACGCAGGAAGTTACCTTGGTGAAGCGGCAGATTCCAGATGCGGTCTTTTTCTTGATAGGCATTCTTTTGGCCATGTTCGAAGCATTGGCTTCTGTAAAAAATGTTCTTTTGAACTTTAGGTATTGGAGTCCATTTTTGGCAGCTTCGTCCGCTATTTCATTTCTCGAAATACTGGCATGGCCAGGTATCTACTGGAACTTTATGCATTGCCCAGCAATCTTAGCCCTGTGGTGAAGATAAGCAATGTCAAATGCTGCAGATTGATTATTGCAACGCTTGTGCCTGTTCCACATACTTTGTAGGGCTGCTTTTGAATCTGTGAAAATCACCCATGTCTTTGGCGGCTGCTGTCGAAGTACATACACAAGGGCCTCCTTAATGCCATATGGCTCCGCTGAAGTAGATGATGTTGCTCACTCAAGAAGAAACAAGAATCGTTGCCCTGTAGAGGGAACAAAAAGTCTGCATGATGAACGATGTGGAGTTGTAGAGCCACCTGTGAAAATATGCGTTGCGGCTGCGTATTCTTTGTGCATATATTCCAAAGCTATGTGATAAGTCGCTGCTTGAGGCATTTTCTTTTTCGCACTGATTCCAGGTATATACGGCACGATTTCCAGTGGGGACAGAGTCCATGGTGAAATGTTTCGCGCCATAATTTGTGATGCCTGAGCAGGAATCGAAATAGATATGCTTCCGACGGCCTGCTCAAAGCTAGATGTAGCACAGTTTCTGGAAATATCCTTTAAAAAGTGAGTCTTCGTATGAATGACGTGGCGGAAGTGAATCCGAACTGTCTCCTGCGAAGATAGCGCTTCGAGAGGCAGGCATCCAGCTTCTGCTACAGTTCCTGAGCGGGACGACCCCTTCGGAAGGCCAAGACATACGCGAAGGCAGTTGTTTCGTGCTGCCTAGAGTTTTCTCTTGCTTGTAGGAGACATTTTGTGTAGGATTGGGAAGTAATAGCATAGTGTTCCGTCGACGTAGGCCTTATGGAGGGGCACCATTGATCGACAGTTGCTGCCCCACTGTGATCCGGCTAAAAATTGGAATACGTGCGACGCCGAGGAAATATTCTCACTCAGTTTTTTCACTTGGGGTGACCATGTGAGGTTCCTATCGATCGTCACTCCAAGAAACCTTTGCGTCTTGACATATGGAAGGGCACGACCACCCAATACTAGTGGGTATTTTTCCATACACCTCCGCGTGAAAGCCATGGCAACGCTTTTGTCGGGGGACAATTTCAGACCCCTTGGATTTAGGTAGGCCGATATATTTGCTAGCGCTCTCTGGAGACGTTGGGTGGTACTGCGGGAACGCGCCACACTCCAAATGCAGATGTCGTCCGCATACAGTGTGATTTTGACGCCAGGGGGCAGATTTCTTCTCAGATGGATGAGGACTAAATTAAATAATACCGGGCTTAACACAGCTCCTTGTGGCACTCCCTTCTCGACGACATAAAGCACCGTGGGGCCATCCGGGGTACACATGAAAAGTTGGCGTCCTTGAATGTAGTCTTCAATCCATGCGTAAAGCCGTCCTCCAAGACCAAGGGTTTCCAAAGTGTCAAGTATTGCTTTATGATAGACCAAATCATATGCTGCCTTAATGTCTAAAAATAATGCAGTAGGTATGTTTCCAGAGACCAATTCCTCTTCAACTGATGAGACCAAGGCAATGACATTATCAATTTCGGATCTATTTTGCCGGAAGCTATTCATTTCCTCCGGGTAAACTTTTGTAGTTTCCAGGAACCAATTTAGTTGTTTGTAGATCATTTTTTCTAATAGCTTCCCTACGCAGCTAAGCAGAGATATGGGTCTGAAGGAGGCGTAATTTGTTGGCTGCTTCGCTGTCTTCAATATAGGAATAACTTTCGCAAGCTTCCATTCCGTAGGAACCTCCCCAGTTATCCATGAGGCGTTGTAGTACTCCAGAAGGCGTAGGCGAGACGTGTGGCATAGATTTGTGAGCGCTTCATAACTCGCGCCGTCATGGCCAGGTGATGATCGCTTGTTTACGTCACCGATTGCTGTCGTGAGCTCTTCGATGGTGAATGGTAATTCTAAGTCAGGAAGGGTAGCTCGAGGTGGACTAGGCTGATGACTTTCAATTTGCCGAAAAGGTTGTGCCCCGTTGGAAAGGAGCCTGCAGTACTGCTCTACCACCTCTTTCAGGGATGCGCGCTCATGTAATGAGAGGGCGATAAAAGGATAAAGCTGTTGCGGCTCTTTGCGAATGCCTCTGACGACTCGCCAGATTTTGCTCAGTGGTTGTCGTATGCCCAGTGTCCCACAAAAGTCCCTCCACCTTTTTTGGTCCAGTTTGGTGAGGTAACGTCGTATATGTCTTCGTGCCCGTCGACAAGTTCCAAGGTCTTCGATATTCTTAGTACGTAGAGCCTTTCTTTCGGCACGCCTTCGAATGGCACATAACCTTTCAAATTCGTCGTCGTTAGTTGGTACATTACAATGCTTAGTCACAGAGCGGGTACTTTGTTTGAGGCAATGAGCTATTGTCACTATTATTTCTGTATTTGTAGTTGAGGCTGTGATCCCTTTGTCTACGGCTGCTGTGTAAGCTTCCCAGTCTACCGACTTCAGTTTCACTTTTCTGGGCGACGTCCGAAAATGAAGGGCAGAGATTAGGATCGGGTAGTGATCACTACCTCGAGTCTCGAAATCTGTACACCATCCGAACATAGGGGCCACTTGATACGAATGTGACGTCAATGCAGCTAACAGTCTTCGGATTTTTCAGGTATATTATGCTGCCATCGTACAAGGGCTCTATATTGTATTTTGCAAGAAGCTTCGTCAGCTTGGCACCTCGAGCACATGTATGTGAACTGCCCCAGATCTTGTTATGTGCGTTGAAATCGCCACAAATAATATGTGGAGACTGAGTGTTTGTCAACAAGTTTTCCAATTTTGTCACGTCGAAAGGTGATCCTGGTTCCATGTAGATGCCAATCAGTGTAAACACTTTGGATGCAATCATTGTGGTTGTGCAAATATATTCATTCTTGTCATGTGGTGCTACGTCAATCGCAGAGGCAGGTATGTCGTTGCGAAATCCAACGAGCAGTCGGCTAATTCCACTTTGTCGGCTTGAATGATGAAAATAATAACCCATTATCCTAAACTGTTCGTCGACGCGAGACTCGGAAATGACCATAAAAGGGAATCGGTACACTCGCGCAAGATGCTTAAAGAAGCAGAAGCTAAAGGCCCTGTGGCCTGACAAAGGCTTCTGCTCCTATATTCAGCATGGAGACCGTACACAGCAGACAAATCATACAGACATACCAAAATCAATTGGAGTGTCACGATACAAAATATTATTTTCATAAAAAAAATAAGGAACCTGTCTACAAGAAATATAAAAATCTGGTAATGCACTGAACATACATTTTGTTTCAAACTTCAACTATAACCTGAAAACGAAAGAAACGAAAGACTGACAATATATACTGCAGTTCTAATATGACAAACTCAATTTTGTTTGCACTGAGAAATGTTTTGCATGATTTATTGGAACCTTCCATAATTTCATCATCAAAATCACGTAGGCGATTTAGTAGTGTAAATACCTAGACACTTTCTAGTTGTTTTCTGTAATTGGTTCTTATTTTAGGTGTTCTCATATTATGTTGGCAAAAACTGTAGTGCAGATTGGTGGGTACATTTAGGATATACTGTGATTTGTTTAATGTATTGCATCAACTTGTAGTAGTACACTTGGTTTGCCATAACATAGAATGCTTTATGAAAAAAAATTGTTTGGTTCTAAAGTTTTGTACAAGGCCATGATATCTCTCGAATGCACGTAATGCACTTTTTGCAGTACTATCAGTTCATTGTAATTTTTTTGCGAAGTAGTGCCCCAAATTAATATGCAACAGGTTAATTGAGAATAAAAAAGTGCGTAGCACAATGGACTTTTCAACCATGAAGGAACCAAGGTACTGAGTCTGTATAGGCAACCAACAGTTCTGCTTAGTTCCATAGCAATTTTGTCGATGTGCTTGTTCCAGGCCAAATCTTCTTGGAACGACACTCCAATAAATTTTGACATTTTACCTGCTTTATCATTCTATCCTCAAAAAAATAGCTGCATTGTGGTTACATGTTTTATTAGTAGGAGCAAATATCACATATTTTGTTTTAGAAGGATTCATTTGCAGCTTATTCTGTTGTAACTAGTACGGGAGTTGCTTCAGGTAATTAACTTTCAATTTGAGCTCTGTTATAGTAGCAGCTTTAAAGAATATTGCTACTAGGCGCTGTCAGCGATGAAGATGAAGAGAGAGAAGACGACGACGCTCGGTGATATTCGTGTGGTTCGGTAGCCATCTTGAGGGACATTCGAAGTGCCCTCCTGTATATAACCTGTGAATATATTATATGTCTTTTCCTCCCCGTAACATTTTGATGGAGGAGCGGTGTAGTCGGTTCGGGCAAGGTTGGCAAAGTGCTTGAAGGACTGTCATTATTGTCTTGAGTGGGCATGGCAGATGGAGCCAAAGAGCGTCCACTGCGTAGATCCATCTTGAGTGTCCTAGACACATGCCTCAGACTGCTCTCGCCCAGTTGCACGATATTCCCACCACTGGTCATCTAGGAGTTTAAAAGACCTATGACTGTGCTCGACATCGTTTTTTCTGGCCGGGAATTTGCTGTTCTGTTTCCCGTTACGTTGCTTCCTGCAAATCCTGTCAGTACCGCAAGAAACCAGCCACTCTTCCAGCTGGGCGCCTTCAGTCCATTGAAATACCAGCAGAACCATTCTTCAGAGACGGTCTTGACCTCCTTAGCCCTTTTCCTCTCTCGATCAGTGGAAAGAAATGGGTAGCAGTTGCTATCCTCCCGTTATGCAATTACATGCGCTCTCCCTGGCAGCTGTCCAACCGATGTGGCTTACTTCCTCCTCGAAAATGTAATACTTTACCACGGTGCTCCTAGACAACTGCTTACCGACCGAGGATGGTACTTTTTATCTCAAGTCATATATATGTTATAAGACCGAGACCGACCAAGCTGTCCAGCATTTTTTATTCCAAAGAAGGCAATGCCCCAGCTCATGTGCAAAGAACAGGGAAGATGATGATGGCTATGTACAAACAACAAAGTATGTTAATAGTGTTTACACTAACTTCCCCCTGTCATGGAAGCAGCCAGCCTGGCCGCAGATTAGAGATTATCTAAATGGGGAGTGAAGGGCTTCATCCGTGAGATGTTAACAATTTCGGCATTCTGGCGGCGCCGGTCAGTGACGGAGTGTACTGGGCGGCTAAGATAGTTCACTGCAGATGTTTGCTGCACAACGGTGTATGGGCCAATGTAGGAAGCAACTTCTCACAGAGGCCTGGAGTGCAGACTGGAGTCCAAAGCAGGACTTGGTCTCCAGGGTGAAAATAGAGGTCACGGCGTTTGTTGTCGCAGCGATGTTTGCGCTCAGCTTGGGTAGCTTCTGTGCTTTGCCAGGGGATTTAATGGCAATATACAACTCGGGCAGCAAAATCTTCTGGAAGAGATGCGTTAGGCGAAGAAGGTGCTGAAAAGAATTCTCTGTCGAATATGGTGAAAGGAGATCGTCTGTACACAAGGAAGAAAGGGCTGTAGCCGGTAGTCCGTTGAATAGCAGTATTATATGCGAATGTCGCAAAATGAAGCATTTTATCCCAGTCAGTGTGGTCAAGACGGATCTACATGGAAATCAGGTCACACAGCATACGGTGGAAGCACTCAGTAAGGCCATTGGTTTACGGATGATAGGTAGAAGTAGATTTGTGGATGGTATCAGCAGCCCGAAGGACTTCCTCGAGAACTTGGGAAATGAACGCCTTGCCACGGTCACTCAGAAGAATGCGAGGAGCCCCGTAGCACAAGATGATGGAGGAGGAGGAAATAACTTTATTGTGCGCCCTGCGAGTTGATGGGGAGGGCCAAAGGCCCCGCCTAGGTGACAACCAGGAGTTCTTGGGTGCTGGCGGCATCCTCGGCCCGCTGGACGGCCCATAGTTGATCCTCGAGGGCGGGGCTGAGCAGCGCGGCTTCCCAGCGCGTGCGAAGGCTGCTGCTAGAGGCTGTGTTTTCTTTATTGTTATGTATCCCTTGGCATTCCCATAATATATGCTCCAGAGTGGCTCTGGATTCACATGTTTTGCATTTGTCCGTTGGATATGCATCCGGATATATGATGTCCGAGAGCACAGGATTCGGATATGTCCTAGTTTTTAACTGCCGCCATGCGACAGACTGATTTTTTGTCAATTTTGTGTGAGGTCGCGGATTATGCACCTCTGTAACCTATAGTGTTTCATGATGTCATTATATGTGGTCATGCTGACCTCCCATTCCCACTCATTTACCGCACCGTCACGTCCGGAGGGTGTCAGAGCGTCACTTGCGACTGCGGCTCTGTCTGTAAGCCCTCGAGCCGCGGCGTGTGCTGCCTCGTTGTTGCCATCCTCCGCGAGGGTGTGAGCGGGTGTCCAGGTGATGTATATCTTTCTTTTGCAATCTTGGCCTCCTGCAAGAAGAATAGGTAGTGCCTCCGGGGAGATTCAGCCGTTGGCAAAGTTTCTTATTGCCGTCTGAGAGTCGCTGACTATCACGGTTGCGTTAGTCTGAGCTACTGCGTGCGCTATGGCTACTTCTTCCACTATCTCGTTACTTGTGGTGCGTATCGTCGTGCATGTCTTGCACCATTTCTCCCTATCAATTACGGCTGCCGTAAACCCCCATCTGCGACTGTATCGAGCCACGTCTACGAACACTGCGTCCTGGTCGCCGCCAAATTTCTTCTGTATTTGCTTCGCTCTGTTCTCTCGTCTGTTCTTATTGTGTTCTGGGTGAATGTTCTTTGGTATGGGAGGTATTACCATTGTTTCCTTTGTCTCTCTTGGGATGTCCACCTTGACACCGTGCTGTGTGTGGTCATCATCATCAGCCTAGTTACGCCCACTGCAGGGCAAAGGCCTCTCCCATACTTCTCCAACTACCCCGATCATGTACTAATTGTGGCCATGTTGTCCCTGCAAACGTCTTAATGTCATCCGCCCACCTAACTTTCTGCCGCCCCCTACTACGCTTGCCTTCCCTTGGAATCCAGTCCGTAACCCTTAATGACCATCGGTTATCTTCCCTCCTCATTACATGTCTGGCCCATGCCCATTTCTTTTTCTTGATTTCAACTAAGATGTCATTTACCCGCGTTTGTTCCCTCACCCAATCTGCTCTTTTCTTATCCCTTAACGTTACACCTATCATTCTTCTTTCCATGGCTCGTTGCGTCGTCCTCAATTTCAGCAGAACCCTTTTCGTAAGCCTCCAGGTTTCTGCCCCGTAGGTGAGTACTGGTAAGACACAGCTGTTATACACTTTCCTCTTGAGGGATAGTGGCAACCTGCTGTTCATGATTTGAGAATGCCTGCCAAACGCACCCCAGCCCATTCTAATTCTTCTGGTTATTTCAGCCTCATGATCCGGATCCGTGGTCACTACCTGCCCTAAGTAGATGTATTCCCTTACCACTTCCAGTGCCTCGCTACATATCGTAAACTGCTGTTCTCTTCAGAGACTGTTAAACATTACTTTAGTTTTCTGTAGATTAATTTTCAGACCCACCCTTCTGCTTTGCCTCTCCAGGTCAGTGAGCATGCATTGCAATTGGTCTCCTGAGTTACTAAGCAAGGCAATATCATCAGCGAATCACAAGTTACTAAGGTATTCTCCATGAACTCTTATCCCCAATTCTTCCCAATCCAGGTCTCTGAATACCTCCTGTAAACACGCTGTGAATAGCATTGGAGAGATCGTATCTCCCTGTCTGACGCCTTTCTTTATTCGGATTTTGTTGCTTTCTTTATGGAGCACTATGGTGGCTCTGGAGCCGCTATAGATATCTTTTAGCATTCTTTCAGTATTTTTACATACGGCTCGTCTACATCCTGATTCCGTAATGCCTCCACGACTGCTGAGGTTTCTACTGAATCAAACACTTTCTCGTAATCAATGAAAGCTATATATAAGGGTTGTTTATATTCCGCACATTTCTCTATCACCTGATTGATAGTGTGAATATGGTCTATTGTTGAGTAGCCTTTACGGAATCCTACCTGGTCCTTTGCTTGACAGAAGTCTAAGGTGTTCCTGATTCTATTTGCAATTACCTTAGCAAATACTTTGTAGGCAACGGACAGTAAGCTGATCAGCCTATAATTTTTCAAGTCATTGGCGTCCCCTTTCTTATGGATTAGGATTATGTTAGCGTTCTTCCAAGATTCCGGTACGTTCGAGGTCATGAGGCATTGTGTATATAGGGCGGCCAACCTTTCTAGGACAGTGTTCCCACCATCCTTCAACAAATCTGCTGTTACCTGATCCTCCCCAGCTGCCTTCCCCCTTTGCATAGCTCCCAAGGCGTTCTTTACCTCTTCCGGTGTTACTTGTGGGATTTCAAGTTCCTCTAGACTATTCTCTCTCACCTTATCGTCGTGGGTGTTACTGGTACTGTATAAATCTCTATAAAACTCTTCAGCCACTTGAACTATCTCATCCATATTAGTAACGATATTGCCGGCTTTGTCTCTTAACGCACACATCTGATTCTTGCCTATTCCCAGTTTCTTCTTTACTGCTTTTAGGCTTCCTCCGTTCCTGAGAGACTGTTCAATTCTATCCATATTATAGTTCCTTATGTCCGCTGTCTTACGCTTGTTGATTAACTTAGAAAGTTCTGCCAGTTCTATTCTAGCTGTAGGGTTAGAGGCTTTCATACATTGGCGTTTCTTGATCAGATCTTTCGTCTCCTGCGATAGCTTACTGGTTTCCTGTTTAACGGCGTTACCACCGACTGCTGTGTGTGGTAACTTATGTCTAATCTCTCTAGGATGTGTCTGCCTGCTCTAGTCTTAGAGAGGCGTTCATATCGTGCCGTACATTGCGCTTCAATGAGCTCATCTATCGTGTTGTGTAGGCCTAATTGCAGCAACTTGTCCGTGCTGGTGCTGATCGGTAGTCCTATGGCTAGTTTGTATATTTTCCGAATGAGGCATTCTAGTTTGATCTTTTCCGCAACCTGCCATATTAAGTACGGCGCTACGTATACTATTCTACTTATTACAAAGGCCTGTATTAACCTGATCGTGTTTTCCTCTTTCATCCCACTATGTTTGTTTGTTATCCTTCTGATTAGCCTCATGATTTGCGCTACAATTCCCTCCAGTCTTCTGAGGGTTTCTCCGTTGTTGCCCTTGGCTTCGAGGAGCCCCAATACCCTGATCCTATCGACCTTGGGTATGGGTTTCCCATTGGCTGTCTTTAACTGTATCTCCTCTCTATGGGTGAGATTTTCCCTGTAATTGCCTGGTTTGCAACCTCTGCGAGTCGGTCTGTACAGCAACAGCTCCGATTTCTCTGCCGAACATGTTAGCCCTGTCCCTTCCAGATATTTTTCTTTGCTTCGACCGCTGTTTGAAGCATTTGTTCTATTTGCCTGTCACTTCCGTTTCTCACCCATAGAGTGATATCATCAGCGTATAAGGTATGATTGAGACCCTCTATTTCTTGTAGCTTGGCTGGCAGCCCGATTAGCGCCAGATTGAATAGCATCGGTGATAAGACCGAGCCCTGTGGCGTACCTGTGCTGCCTATCTCGATCTTCTCCGAAACTAGGTCCGCTATCGTGATCTTTGCCTTTCTGCCCGTTAGAAAATTGAGTACATAATTGTACGTCTGTTTTCCCAGTCCTAGTTCTCCTACTCTATCTAGTATCGTTGCATGTGTTACGTTATCGAAGACATTTTTTAGGTCCAACCCGAGAATTGCCTTTGTCGATCTGCCCGAGCCGTCTATGATCTGATGTTTTAGTTGTAACAGAGCGTACTGCGCTGAGAGATTTCTCCTGAATCCTATCATCGTGGGTGGGAGCGTGTCCCAGTCTTCGAGGTAGGTGGTTATCCTCGCTAGGACCACGTGCTCCATGAGTTTCCCCACGCAAGAAGTGGAAGATATGGGTCTCAAGTTCTCAATTTGCAGTCGCTTGCCCGGTTTAGGTATTAACACGATTTGTGCCGTCTTCTATTGCTGTGGAATCTGCCGTGCCTCCCAGCATTCATTAATATATTCGGTTAACTTAGCTATACACTCACCGTCCAAGTTCCTTAGCGTTTTATTCGTTACTCCGTCTAGTCCGGGTGCCGAATTGGTATTGATTTTCTGTAGGGCTGCCCTGACCTCTGACTCGCCGATTTTGTTGTCTAATTCGTCATTTACCTGCCCTGTGTAGTCGGGGTGTATGACGGGCAGCGCTTGCGAGATGTATCTTTTCTTGATTTCCTTGAGGAAGTCCTGCTCTGTCCCTCGGTATGTTTGTATTAGCTGATTTATATTTTGCCTATGTACAGACTTGGTCCCGTCCGGGTCTAACAAATATCGAAGGATGTTCCACGTTTTTGCCATTCCTATCTGACTGTCCATGTTGTTGCATTTTTCCTCCCACTGTTGTATGCATAGCTGCTGGGCGTACTGTTCTATGTCCCTGTTCAATTTGGCTATCCTTCTACGAAGCGTCCGGTTGTGCTTTCTTTTTTTTCCATCTCCGTTGCAACCCTGCCTTAGCTTCCCACATGTGTAGAAGCTTACTGTCTACGTTCTCTAAATGCGCCTCCGGCGGGACCGTTTTCGTAGCTGCCGCCACATCTCCCTTTAGTTTTTCGGTCCATTCCTCAATACCTTGTGTCATGTCGTCGGCCTCCTCCCTTATTTTCCTGAATTTGTCCCAGTTGACAATCTTAAGTGGTCTACCCTTTGTCTTGCTCGGTCCTGCCCTTACCGTTATTATTGCGAAGCAATACTACTTTAGGTCGCACTTCAGCCCGTTCCGTGGCGAGGCGGTGGTAGGCACCATTGACCTTTAGCGTGACCTCGCTGCGTGACGTCACACCACGTGACCTAGAGTGACGTCACACCAGCTGTGTAAAAACGGGGCCCCATCTCACGCCGTCGCGAGGCGAGGCGGTAGCCACCAACGGCGACCTAACTCCCGCTCCTCTCACCAGGGGCGCTACGGTCGGTGTGACGTCACACCAGCTGTGTAAAAACGGGGCCCCATCTCACGCCGTCGCGAGGCGAGGCGGTAGCCACGAATGGCGGCCTAACTCCCGCTCCTCTCACCAGGGGCGCTACGGTCAGAGTGACGCCACACCAGCTGTATAAAACAGCTCCGCTCCTCTCGCCAAGGCAGTCATACAGCCAGATGTTACGATGGTACGATTTCCCTCACGCTGGTGAGGGAAATGTTTGTCGGCATACACGGATTCGACGGATGACTTCCTCTTAGATGATTCACTGTAAGCCGTAACACTAGCATAACCCAAGACTACACACCAGCCATACTACCAGCTGATTAGAGAATAACACACTATTGCTTCGCAATCACCAGGCTCAACCAAGCTAAGCCACGGCCGTTTTTTTTCTAGTATATTGTGATTGCTCCCAAAGTCGTGTTGCGTATTTGTCCACTGCGTGTCCCATATGTTCTTGGTGAATGTTAAATCTGGCGTAATATCCGCGCAAACGCTGGTACCTATTCTCGTGGGAACCGATGGGTCGGTCACGAGGGTCAGGCCTTCCTGTTGCGAGTCTAGCCATAGGTTCCTGCCTTCTTGAGTTTCAATTTTGTAACCCCATGCCACGTGTTGGGCGTTAAAATCGCCTCCGATCACTACCACTCTGTTGTGCGCTATGGCTAGGGTTTTTTTAAAGAGCGATCGAAATTTATGGTGTCTGCGCTTTTGACTGCTATAAATATTTAATACAAAGAGACTGTCCTTCGTTTTCCGTATGGGTATGAGTTCTAGAAGAATGTGATCGATTGACTTAACCTCCGTGTCGTGTTGAACGACCGAGTGATTTCGCTTTACCAATGTCATTAGCTCCTTCGTCTCCCCTTTGGCAGTACCAAAGGACTTGTATCCCGACAATTTTGCCAGCCCGTGCGTTTCCTGCGTCATTATAATATCCGGGTTTTCTTTGTCTTTAAGGTGTTGTTACAAAATGTATCGTTTTCGATCGGATCCTCTACAATTCCATTGCCAAATCGTGTATCTAATTCGTCTAATTCGTGTATCTAATGCGGCGTTACAGGTTCTCCAATCCCTCGGTGGGTACTGGGGGCCTAGTGTACGGCTTAATGGCCGTCTTAACCGGTCCCCCCCTACTTGTTTGCGGTCCCCATATTGCTAGTTTCGCTTCGAAGTCACCCATCATTTGTTGCACTTGCTGTAGTATCACCTTTCCTAGCGCCTCTATCTTTGCCTCTATCTTTGCCTCAAGCCTCACTTCCAGTTGTTCTAGTTTAATTTCAAATTTGGTTTCGTTCTGTTTGATGCTGGTTTCGATTTTCTGTTCAAATTACTCCTGTCTTCCTTAGAGCGTCATGGCTGGCTTGGGTTTCTTTACTCCGGTTTCATTCGGAGCGTTCTCGGTTTTATGTTTAATGGGGGTGAGTGCTTCATCTTCTTCCATTGCTGTGTCTTTTTCCTCCCTTATAACTCGCGAGGTTTCCTCGTTGCATGGCACTTTCCCGCTCCTCAAACGGTCGTTTTCTTCCCCGAGTTTTTTAATTTCATCCATAAACGCAACATTGCTCTGCCTGATCTGTGCCAATTCTTCCTCTAGCATCTTCACTCTATTTTGAAAAGCAGCCTCTGCCTCTGCACGTGCCCCGGAAGCCGCCGCGTCCGCCCAGCTTACCTGTAAGGGTCCCGCGGCGCCGTTGACGTTGCCCTTTCCTTTTGGGCTCTGGGATCCTCCTCCTCCCTGTGCTCTGGGAGATCCGGTATTTCTGGTCTTGGGTCTGGATCTCGATCTGGACCGCAATCTCGATCTGGTTCTGTTGTTCGACGACGAGCGGCCCCTTTCCCTTGCCTGGAGCTTGGGGAAATCTTCCTGTCCAGATCCGTCCCTTGTCCGATGTTCCAACCGCTGTCTCCAGTCTTCCCATCCTGGCCTGTACAGTCTTTCAGCTTCCCTTTCGTAGTACATCGCTTCTTCCTCTCGTCTGGCTTGCTCCCAGCGGCGCCTCTTTACCAAGTACGGTAACTTGTATCTGGCATCACATCGGCGATCCGCTGTAGGGTGGTCTTTGCCGCAGAGCTGGCACTTCGCTTCGCACTCGTGGTCCTATGGAGGGTTCTCCATTCCGCAGCCTCTGCATATCCTGTTGTTCGGGTTTGGGCAGACATCAGCTCTGTGACCAAGATATCCACACTGGTAGCATACGTCTATTTGCTTCCGGTATAGTGAGCACCTGACCAGTGCCCTTCCATATCTCACGTAGTTTGGGACGTGATGCCCGTCGAAAAGGATGATGACATTCGTGGTGTTTCCCATCCTTTTGGCCATGAGGACCGTCGAATTCCTTGGTGTTACAAGCATCTCCACTATTTCTCTAGGAGACACCTCGTGCGTCACTCCTCTTATCACTCCCTTAGATGTATCCTCCGGAGCCGACTCGTACGCGTTGGCTTCGAACTCCTTGTCTCCCAGCCTCAGTCGAGTGATAGTCCTGTATTTTTCAGCGCGCTCCTCTGATGGCGGGCTGATCACTAGAATGTTCTGTTTGTAGTTGGCACACACCGTGTCATCTTCCGATTCCTTCCTGGGGATTCCCGCGGTGTTGGCGATGCAGCATTCTAGGCGATTGATCTCATAGTCGGTGACCTTGAAGCCATCACGTGGGCGCACTATTATCTTGTACTCTGCCTTCGGCAAACTGGGCATCCTGCTTGCCGCCATGATTTGTCTTGCTTTTTGTCCTTTGCTCCACCTATTATTGAATGCGTTCTCGCTGGAGAAGCGCGCTGCCTGATCCTTGGTCCCGCGAGATTTTGTCTGCTCATTGGCACATCCTCCTCTCTTCACAACAAGCCAACCTGCTTCGTCCTCATACTCTTCTCTCGTTATATCCTCCCCTTCGATGCCCACCGCTGCCATCTTGCAGCTCTAACCCGAAAAGAGGTGGGGCTCCAGCCACCAGCTTCGTTGGGTCAGGCTTAGCGGCCGTGTCGGCGTGGCGCTATAAAAAAGTGGTTGATGTGCCGAAAATAAACGGTCCACCTACTTGAGAATGATATCAGGGTGGTCCGTGGAACTTCCACTTCCTTCTCGATAATAAGGCGTCGGTGAAGAAAAACTCAGCGACCTCAGAAGCGGTACCGGATCGCAGAGGGGCAGTCTCGGCATATCTTGTTAAATGGCCAACTGAAGTGACAATCCAACGATGACTGGAGGGTGTCAAAGGCAAGGGACCATATAAATCAATGCCAACAAATTCAAAAGGTGTGTCCGGGCAAGGGAGAGGTTGTAGTAAACCGGCAGAAGGGAATGTCGAGCGTTTGCTGTGCTGACATGACGCACAAGAGGCAATTTATTTGGCCACCGTTGTGGATAGGCCAGGCCAAAAGCAGCGGGTCTTGATGCGATCGTAAGGCTTGTGGAAGCCTAAGTGGCCAGCCGATATGTCGTCGTGAAGTGCCTCTAATATTTTCAGGCGAAGGCAGCGAGGTAGAACTGGGACCCACCGGTGATCTGTTGGGTGGTAAATGTAGCAGTGTAGCACGCCACCTTGAAGGCGGAAATGTCGAAGTTGGCGTTGCCAGCGGCTGTTGGGTGGTTCGGCGAACCCACTAAGGCGATCCATGAAAGTTCGACAGTAGGAGTCGGCCCGCTGAAGCAAGACGAAATCGGAGCATGATGAAAGCGTAACTTGGTCCAGGGGCGTTATCGAGAGCTGGTGTGAGGCAGGCGTGGCATCAGAACCACGTGGTGGGGAAGACGACGGCGCATTACCAGGAGAGAGCAAGAGTGGGCAGCAAGACAATGCGTCTGCATCATGATGACTTTTTCCAGACTTGTACGTTATTGTAAGCATCCTGAGATGTTTTTCGTTGATGACAGCCAACATAAAGCATGATTGTCGGTGACGATGGTGAAGTGGCGGCCGTAAAGGTATGGGCGAAATTTCTGAATCGACCAAACGATAGCCAGGCACTCTTGCTCTGTAATCGTGTAGTTCCGCTCGGCTGGAGAAAGTGTTCGGCTGGCATATGCTATAACTTGCTCTTTAGAGGCTGCATTACATTGCAGAAGTACTGCGCCAATACCTTGTGTGCTTGCGTCAGTATGGAGTGTGGTGGGGGCTCGACCATCAAAGTGGCGAAGCACTGGTCTGGAAGTAAGATGTTGCTTAAGAGCTTGAAAAGTCGACTCGCAGTCATTAGTCCGTGTGAAAGAGGCACCGGTAACCAGTAGCTTGTGTAGAGGAACTGCTATTGCAGCGAAGTTGCGCATAAATTAACGAAAATATGATGCCAAGCCGAGGCAACTGCATAGATCTTTCTGTTGCTGGGGGTAAGAAAACTGGAGAACAGCACCAATCTTTTCGGGGTCTTGCTAGATGCCATCTTTTGAGATGACCTGGCCCAGTACTTTTATGGTCTTGCTTGCAAATTTGCATTTTTTTGTATTGATCTGGAGACCAGCATTTGCAAGGCACTTGAGAACTTCGTCTAATCGATAAAGATGTTGGCGGAACGTAGCTCCAGGGAGGACGGGAATGCGAGAGGGCATCGGGGTCTTGACGTACCTCCACCACTTTATAAGACCGAGACCAACCAAGCTGTCCAGCGCTTTTTATTACAAAAAAGGCAATGCCCCAGCTCATGCGCAAAGAAGAACAGGGAAGATGATGATGGCTATGTACAAATGAAAAGAATGAAAAAATGCGTTAATAATGCTTACAATATATATATATATATATATATATATATATATATATATATATATATATATATATTGTACGTCTTTTTCTCCCCATAACAATATGTTAGTATCATATGCATACATAACTAATTGAGGAGACTCGGGAATGTCACACAGGTCATTAATATAAATTAGAAACAAGAGGTCCAAGTATTGATCCTTGTCGAACACTTATGATTTCCACAAAAGATGAAACATCATTATTTATACTGATATATTGATAACGATTGGTTAAGTAATGTCAAACGTTCTAATATGATACCTCGTACACCATACTGTTCCAATTTGCTAAATAATAAATTGTAGCATACTGAATCAGAGGCTTTCCTGAGGTCTACAAATAAACCTAATGTATACACTCTACTTTCAATATTTGCTATTATTTTAGGTTTAATATTAAGAGCTGCTTCACAACATTTATTTTTTTTATAGACCATACTGCACGTCACTGATTGCATTATATTTACTAAACAATTTTTGTAATCTAATATTCAGGGCACTCTCAAACACCTTTGATAAGCAGATAAAACAGATATGAACCAGTAATTTGCATTAAATGTTTATCACCTCCTTTAAATAGGGTATACTCGTGCTATGGTTAGATCTCTAAAGATCCCACTTTCAAACATTCTATTTATGGTGTGAACTATGACAGGTACAATTATCATCATCATCATCAGCCTATTTTATGTCCATTGCAGGACGAAGGCCTTTCCCTGCGATCTCCAATTATCCCTGTCCTGCACCAACTGATTCCAGTTAGTGCCTGCGAATTCCTTAATTTCATTATCCCACCTAGCCTTCTGCTGTCCTCGACTGCGCTTCCCTGCTCTTGGCACCCATTCTGTTACCCTAATCGTCCACCGGTTATCTAATCTACGCATTATATGACCTGCCCAGCTCCATTTCTTTCTTTTAATGTCAATTAGAATATTGGCTATCCCTGTTTGCTCTCTGATCCACACTGCTCTCTCCCTGTCTCTTAACGTTGTGCCTAACATTCTTCATTCCATCACTCTTTGCATGGTCCTTAACTTGTTTTCGAGCTTCTTTGTCAGTCTCCAAGTTTCTGCCCCATATGTCAGCACTGGTAGAATGCATCAATTGTGCACCTTTCTTTTTAATGATAACGATAAGCTTCCAGTCAGAATCTGACAATGTCTGCCAAATATGCTCCGACCCATGTTTATTCTTCTGTAAATTTCCTTCTCATGATCAGGGTCCCCTGTGAGTAATTGACCTAGGTAAATGTGCTCCTTCACAGACTCTGGAGGCTGACTGGCGATCCTGAACTATTGTTCCCTTGCCCAGCTATTGATCATTATCTTTGTCTTCTGCATATTAATCTTCAACCCTACTCTTATACTCTCTCTGTTAAGGTCCTCAATAATTTGTTGTGACTCATCCCCAGTGTTGCTGAATAGGACAATGTCATCTGCAAATCAAAGGTTGCTGAGATATTCACCGTCGATGCTTACTCCTAAGCTTTTCAAGTTTAATAGCTTGAATACTTCTTCCAAGCACGCAGTGAATAGCATAAGAGAGATTGTGTCTCCTTGTCTGACCCCTTTCTTTGTAGGTATCTTCCTACTTTTCTTGTGGAGAATTAAGGTAGCTGTGTAATCACTGTAGATACTTTCCAAGATATTTACGTAAGTATCCTGTACTCCTTGATTACGTAATGCCTCTATGACTACTGGTATATCAACTGAATCGTATGCCTTTTCGTAATCTATGAAAGCCATATAGAGAGGCTGATTTTACTCTGCGGATTTATTAATTACCTGATTGATGACATGCATGTCATCCCTTCCTGGAACCTGCCTGTTCCCTTGGTTGACTAAAGTCCAGTGTTGCCCTTATTCTATTGGAGATTATCTTGGTTAATATTTTATATAATACTGGGAGTAAGCTAACGGGCCTATAATTTTTCAATTGTTTAACGTCTCCCTTTTTGTGGATTAGTATAATGTTTGCATTCTTCCAGTTCTCTGGGACCCTTGAAATCGACAGACAATTCATATAAAGGGCCACTAGTTTTTCAAGCATTATGTTTCCACCATCTTTTATTAAATCGACTGGCTGTCCATCTTCTTTGCTGCTTTTCCACATTTCATGTCTTGCAAGGCCCTTCTAACTTCATCGCTAGTTATAGAAGGAGCCTCTGTAACCTGTTCATTACAATTTCGAATGGAGGTATTGGGGCTGCTTTGGATACCGTACAGGTCAGTATAGAATTATCCTACTGCTTTTACTATATCTTCAAGATTGCTGATATTACCCTGCCGATCTTTCAGTGCGTACATCTTGGTTTGTCCGATGCCTAATTTCCTTCTCACTGTTTTCAGGCTGCGTCCATTTTTTACTGCTTCCTCGTTTTTTCTCACGTTATCATTTCGAATATCACTTATTTTCTCCTAGTTGATTAGTTTCAACAGTTCCGCAAATTCTATCTGATCTCTTGAGTTGGACACTTTCATTTTTTGTCGTTTCTTTATTAGGTCCTTTGTTACTTGGGAGAGATTACCTACTGGTTGCCTTGGTTCCTTACCTCCCACTTCAGTTGCTGCTTCTGATGCCAACCCAATTACGTTTTCATTCATTACCTCTGTGTCATATTCGTCTCTCTGTTCTAAGGCTGGATATTTGTTTGCAAGTGCCAACCTGAATTAGTATGCTTTTACCCTTACTGCGTCTAGGTTGGCCCGTTTCTTCTTGACCTATTTTACTCTTTTTCTCTTCAAATTGAGGTGAATCCTAGCACTAACTAACCTATGACCACTGCACTTTACCCTACCTAACACTTCTAGATCCTGCACTATGCTGGGATCGGCAGGAAGTATAAAATCAATTTCATTTCTTGTTTCACCATTAGGGCTTTTCCAGGTCCACTTTTTGTTCCAACGCTTCCTGAAGAAGGTGTTCATTATTCGCAGCTTATTCCAGAGGATATATTTGTATATCCGCTATATATTTCATTGGTACTGGTTTAACATCATCATACCCAGCAGCAGAAACATTGTTTTTTACTTTAAGCAGTAGTTGCACAACTTTAACCGGTGTAACACCTGTAAGTATCGCTGAGTTAGTAAGACTGAATTTGTTAACATAGGTGTGGCCATGGGTTCCTCCCTGTTGGGATGTTGGGTACTGGAAACGAAATATTCATTCAAAGCAGCTGCTACTTCTCTGCCTGTCAATACATCAATGGCTGTCCTTATGTTTATCTCTGTGTTCTGTCTTTTCGTAGAAGTTAGGTCTCTAGCTTCATTCCAAGCTTTTCTAGGGTTATTCTTTATTTTAGCAAATAACCGTTCATAGTACTTAATTTTCGCTTGCTTCAATTCAGCTGTGACCCTATCTATATTTTGAAATCGGTAAACATTTGTGCACACTGTCTTTTCTTGCTATCATTTTTAACAGAGCAGCATTTATCCAAGGTCTTCATATTTTCCTGCTCCTCTGATAGCACAATTTCAACGGAAATGCTTTGTTGTAACACATATTCATTTTATTAAAGAAACAACTCGTATGCCGCATTTGTATCTTGGTTTTCAAATACGCATGACCAGTTTGTTGACAGGATCAGGGAACGGAAATTATTAAATGCTCTTGCATAAAAACTACGAGTCACTGTTCTTATCCTTCGTTCCCCTCGTTTGTGCACATAAGGAATGCAGAAAAATACAGGCAGATGATCACTTATCTTAGCGGATAACAGTCCTGTAGTGCACTCAGTTGGGTGTATATTGGTTATACATATATCAAGTAAAGTAGCTGCTGCGCCATGAGATTGGTGGGTTTGGAGATCATATTTGTGCGCATGAACAAATTGATTAGACCAGCACTCTGTCGGGATGATGTGCCGTCTGACAACATATTTATATTTATGTTCATACTGTGAAACTACAGTTCATACAGTGAAACTAACTGTACTTTCAAAAAGAAGAAAGCCATGGTGCTCACACTGTCATCTTATCAACATTTTCCATACTGGCGAATCGAATAGCTGGCGAATTTTCATCCTTGCGTATGAACACCTTGCCACCAGCCATCCGTACGAACCGCCATCGCAATTTCTTTTTCTTTTCTACTGCGGCATCAAGAAGTTGGTTGCCATAGTGTGTGAGGTGTTCGTTTACGAACACCTTTGAGGATGTTTGATAGCCCAGTGCCTTTAACCATTCCGTTTTTTTTTTTTTTTTCGGTTTTGCTAAGATAGGCATTCTTCTTAGCCCTGTGGATAAACTGAACAATAATATTTGCTTCATCACGTCGAGCAGTAAGCACTCAGTGGCAGATGTCGATATTAGCCTCTGAGACCTCTACCTTAATCAGCTCGCCAATTTGCTTTCCAACGATTAGTGGTTTGCCATCAAGTGGAATGCCCTTTATCTCAAAATGTTATTAATGCGTTGATATTGTTCAAGTTCCTCAATTCTGCATGACAGCTTGGCATTCTCAGCATGAAGATCCTGGTTTAGTTTTAGAATCTGCTGGATTTCTGCATTCAGCTAATTGACTTCTTGAAACTTATCTTATAGCTCCTGCCTCAAATCTTCAATGGCCTTTCAACATTGCACAACAAAACTGTACCTCAGTGCACAGAAAAACACAAGCAATAGGAATCAAACAAGGGAAAATAGGGGGAAGGCGGGAGATAGAAGACAAGTCCACTTGTCGAAATGCTGGCTCCTGCTTTTACCTTATTCTTGTTTTGCTCATCATCGGGGATCAAACAAGCACAAGAAAGCTCCATAGTGCACTGCTGCCGACAGATGTGACAGGTGCCCGTTCCATTGGCAGTTTTATACTTTTGTTTGTCACTCATCCGGCCCACATTCATGGTATCTATAACTTCAGGAAACTGTGGACCATAAAAATTGCCACCCTTGAATTATTTTGGTTGAGTTGTGCCTGTTGGCCAATAGGGGAAAGCAGGGGCAGGTAGGCTACTGCACAGCAGCTGTACACTCCACCAATCTGTGCACGTTAGCGGCACCCCTTGACTTCTGGCAAAACGATACCAGCAGCCGCCTATGCCCCACTTTTTTCGTCTTTGTAACACTATTAAACTCTGGTAGTTCCCAGGTTGTTAAGACCTCGAATTCCTTGAGGTGAGCTTCATACTCAGATGAGCGACGAACAACATGATGCTTGAATGCAGGTAGTGTGATGAGTTTGGGAGCAGCTCAAGCTGCCAACAAGGGGAAGCCCATTAGCCAGATGGGGGAGTGGTGGCGAAAGATGAATTTCAAGAGTGGCAAGATGTGACCATCAGAACAAGACGGTGACGAGTTAGTATTTCGATGGCATTGAAGAGAGTAGAAACCTGCTTGAATAGCGTGAGGCTCACAGAAAAGAATTCTCTAGACTGTCTATTTAGTATAGCAGCCAAAGGTGCAAGCAGTGAAATAAATTTCAGTGCAGCTAATTACATTCTTCAAGAGCAGACCTGCTTTCGTTGGACAATCTTATGTCTCTGCAAAAAATTTGACTTTTGGCAGCAGTGACTGACTTGCCATCTTGAATTGCCCTACATGTAATCATTTTAATTAAAAAACAAAAAAGAAAGCATCATTTAAATGCTTTCTTAGAAAAATGAAATAGTTCAGTGATGTAGCAGAAAAATAATTTCTAGAATATACAAAGTAAGTTGATGCTCAGGCATAGTGCAATTCGCTACTGGCTTCCATTTAATTTCTTCATTATTTGTTCAAGCGAGTTGAACAATCTGCTGTAGTTTATCGCATAGCTAGTCAAACTACAGATTTCAAACTTTCTTAGATAAATACATCCAATGCAGATGCTGCAAAATTTTGCAACATTAGTGAAGGGGATATGGAAAGTAGAACAGAACTAAGAAAATTTTAATTCCACAATGCATTTTTATTTTTGGACGAAGCTTTAACTCATTAAATAGTGTATTCCTCACGTTTATTGCCTTGTAGTCATTCTTTCTGGCACAATGCAGGTTTGCTGGGAATAAGCCTGAACGATCAAGTATGGCTTCTTAACTTGATGGAGGAAAGAGAAAAGAAACTACATTGTCTACATTGCCTGCGATGTAAACAGCCCAAATGTGTTCATGTTATGAAACCTGCATACTGGAATTGCAGGCTGAAAAATTGAAATTAGAATGAAGCTGAGTAAAGTAATGAGAATTTTGTGTTTCATGTGACAATATGGTCGCACATGAGCATTACCTACCTGTTTATAAATAATGAATCTAGAAGAGCTTCTAGCAGCGGTGCAGTGTTAGCCATTAGACCAGCATCCTTAAATTTATATTTTTCTATATTCAAGAGTAAGAGGAAATGCCTAGCGATGTGTTCCAAAGTATAGCCACCTATACCGTCTCAGTATATTGCCATACAACTATTTAACAAGCATAGCACAGACATTCATGCGTATCACATAGTTAAGCACCAGCATAATGAACAGCTCCTGGGGTATTTTTTTCTTCTTTCTATTTAACTTGTTCACTTGTCAGCAAGAAATTCACTGAAAACCTGCACAGTGAAATCTGTTGCTAGCAAAAAACTCTGTGCAGCAGGTATTTTTGAAATAACTAAAAACTGGACTATGCTTCTTTAGGCTTGGGGGCTAATGCAAAACCGGGCTGGGTTGGGCTGGGTTGCGCACAGGCTAGGCTTGAAGCTACCAGGCTGGGCTCCGGTGGGCCAACACGTGGCACTTCTGGGCCAGAAAAACTGGCCTGTGCAGTGCTTTAGCCGGTCTCACCTGCACACGCTATTTTCAGAGTAGTTATTCCAGATGGGGGAGTACTGTGCCCTGTTTAACTTACTAAAATTGAGCTGAGCCTCCTTGCAGCATTACTGACAGGCATGACCATCACTAAACTTTAATCCCAGATTAAAACATTATTGATAATCTTGGATTGAAAGTTTAGTAGAATAAAGCAGGCCTGTGGCCATGCTGTTTAAAGCAACAATAAAAAAGGGGGATGGTAGTGATGACCGCATAAATGGTAGAGCGATTATTCCAAAAGATTCCACAAATGGGTTCTCTTGAGAGGCGTACATTACTGCAGTGCACCCCGTGCACATGCTTCTTACTTTCCTTGTACACTTACTTGTGTGTCCACATTTAGAGAATCACTCGACAGTTTCAGCCTGTATTGTTCACATTTATTTGCTTTTGTTTATATGTTTTCAACATTAAATTTGTCTTTTAGTATGTAACAGCTAGGCGGAGAGCCAATTCTTAAGCATATATTTTTTATGAGATGTCAACCTGTTTGAAGGCTAGGAAAGAGCTTGTCAACTTTAACTGAGATATGTAGGCAGGCAGATTACACATGCTGTGTTATTTACTGATGATGATTGCTTATATACATTATGACAATGCCAGCTGGTATGTTTTGATAGTAGACATTGAAGAAACTCGCAACGTTTGTTTTGACATGTTCCCGGCCTGTTGTTGGCTCACAAAGGGAGTTAGTCATATCACAAGTAATGTGGCACATTTGGTACACTTAGCAGAAGGTGGGGGGGGGGGGGGGTATTCTGTAAGTGTCCACCTAGTGGACATGTCCATTCTGTCTGCTGCTGAAGTGCTGATTGGCTGGAGGCATCTGTCTCCTTCTGATGCATACCCCAGCCCAGCCAATCAGAACTTCAGCAGCAGTAGAAATGGACGTGTCCACTAGGTGGAAACTTACCGACTTCCTCCCCCCCCCCACCCCCACCAGTCAAAGTGTGCATTAAGGAGCCATATCAGAGAACTTTGATAGAGACACCCAAATAGCTTAAACATTTTAATAGACTGAATATGGAGAAAAACACCATATTTCTTAATATTAGTTCAAATATTGAGATTCTTCCCGTCTGAATATGCAAACGTTTAAATGGAGCCTGTACGGTAAGCAACTTTTATATCCCTCAGTAGATTTAGTGCACTGAGATCTAAAAGTATGTTCATTTGTGCAGCTTTTTAAACAAGTGAAAAATTATCTGTTGTAATTTTGACGTTGAATGTTGTAGGACAAAGGAGCAACACATGTGGTGTGTTCACTTCAATATATAGTATAGTACTGAAACTGGCTACTAATATTGAAGGAACACTAAAGAGAAACACTACTCGGCTTAAAATGACATAGTATTCTCTCAAACTTTATATTCTTTAATTTCATGGTATATAATTGATTATAAAAGAGAAAATAATGGTCAAAGTTCCTTTTTTTTTATATCACGAGGGAACCCCAGAGCTTTTATGTCAGGTGACATCACAAATTTCAAAGTATTTAAGTATTTGGGCTGTTGCAGCTCAGTAAAAGTTTTTGAACTTGATAACTTCAGTTTCTGGCTTTCTTAGAATACAATGTAGTCCATCTTTATTAATGAAAAATTAGCTAGGCCAGAGCAGACGCTGTGAAAACTGCGGTTCTTTCATTTTTGCATCTTTTTTTACTTACCAAGCCTCTCACTGCAAGTCCTTTCTTATTATTTTAGATGGATAATTTACTAACACAGCTCAAATAATTTTTATCTTTAGTGTCCCGTTACAAAACCAGCTATGTGTTTCCACATTACTGTGCCTGGCACTATTTTTTAAAATAATTTTAACATAGCAAGATCCAGAGATACAAAATGTCATGCCTAAACTGAAACAACAAATGTGCATGCAGACAAAGTCTAAGATATTTCATTTAAGTAACTGCAACCTGTGCATTAATTTTCTGGGTGTGGAAGTATTTTAGACTTTCGAATAATGCATTAAATAGTGTCCTATTTGATTAAGTCTTCCAATTGAATAGTCACTATTTGTAAATATGAATATTTTTCAAATGTTTTGGAATATTTTACTCTGTCAACTATGTGCAGTCAAACATAAAATTGGAGCCAAAGTGCGATAATTTTCATCCCCGTAGGCATAACAAACACATAAAACTTGAGAACTTGCGTAGTGCAACAGGTTATAAAGTGCAACAGGCTATGTTACAGGGATCATTCGCACTTTCCAAAAAGTCCTGTATATGCAAGCAAACCACTTAATTGTTCCTAATGCTCCATTCGTACATTTTGGTAAACAACATTTGATAATGTACATTGTAATGACAGAAAGTTGGCCAACCTTATGAATACTAGAAAGTGAATACCGCTTTACATCAATTGTGAAAATGGCTGCCCATTATTAAAAAATTGTTTGATATTCAATTCTATTTGATTCCCTTCTGGTGCTATTCGATTTGGTCTCAAAAATTGCTGTTTGTGCACACCCTATTTAGCTTCCCTGCATGCTTACTCAGCAACTCATGCTTCTGGACAGCTGTGCCTCCTGGTGCGGCAAAATAATTTGGAATTTGCACGAATGACCAAGTACTGCCAGATATACCGCACATCTCATTCAGGCTAAATTGTTCTCTTGGTTGTAGATGTAGCCTAGTTCGTTCATATTCATTAAAAACAGAGTAGCAGACTCTACTTGTGAACTCAGAAAAATACTTCTGCAGTTTATTTGGAAAATGCCTGGGCACTCGATAAACTTGTGTAATGTGAAACATTACTACTGTCAAAAAGAGAATAACCAACGACGTGACCTCAAAACTGGGGCTGTGAACAAACACCGAGGCGCGTTTGTTTCAATGTTTTTTAAGCCCTTTTCTTTCCAGCGCACTTATATTGATCAATGTTGTAGCATAGGTCCAGTCATATGTCTGTTAAGATACCTGCAGCACGTTTTAAGTGTCAATATTTTCACTAATCAACAATGGGTGAATGAGGTTAGCCTCAACCTCGACCCATCGTTTCATCTTTTTCTTCATAATCCTGGTGGTTCTTTGCATTTTCAGAAAAAGCGAATGCTCAAAAGGCACTTGGGGATTAATTGGAAATTACAGAAATATTCATGTCTGGTCACACGGAGATTACGATGATTCTTCATGTGATGCATTAAGAGTCCAGAAGTAACTGAGAACTCCGCAACAGTAATAGTCCACTATCCACATTTTACACAGTCAGCCCTCTATGAATGTTGGCTCTTCCAGGAAGTCAAACATTACATGGGATGTTGTAACATTTATACTGACATCTAAGGAAGTATGATGCTGCTGCAAGTTGGAGAGGAAAATGTTTCAGCAGTGGCAATGCAGTCTCTTGAAGTGCATATCTTCTGTATACGCATACTCTTCAGGTGCCAGCAGCTGTTGGGTGAAGTCTCTGCTATTGCAGGGCAGAGCAAGTTGTGAAATTGCTAGCATATACAGTAGCAAAATGAGTTATACTAGATGGTCTACAATCATTGTGGACGTAGCTTCTATAGCGGTGTAGCTGCATTATTGTAACATGAGCATTAGCACAGCTTTTCTTTCACTCCACAGTCTAATTTCCCCTTTGCTTTGTCTCTCTCCATATGAAGGTCATTGTTGGTGGCGAGGCCAGTGACAGTCTGAGACCCATCGCCAACAATGCTAGGAATCCAGCCCCTGCCGAACAAGTTTTGGGACGTCCCAATGAGTCAGCTCTTCAGCAGGCTGTGAAGGGGAGCCCAACGGTTCCCCATAATGAGGGGAGGATGCCTGCCGCACCAGGAAAGTCTATTGCTCACGCCATGCCACCATCGTTTCAGCCAGAGGATAAGGTCAACCGTGGCAACAGCGAATTATTTGTGCTACCACAAAACCAAGCGCAGCCAGTTGGCCAGAAACCTGTGGTTGTGTCGCAACCAGGAGTTCAAGTGTCTTTGCAGCCTGCATCACAAGCAGAGCCTTCACAGCAGCCACCTGCACAGCCTTTAGCACGACCTGTCGCACAGCCTGCAGTTCAGAAAGAGCAGCAGCCTATGCACAAACAACCACAGCAGCTTGGATTGAACTCGGAAGCACTGCTCCAAGCAAAGGGTCAGCTTGCACAAGCGAACTTAGGCCAGCATGCTGCCTTGGAGCAAAGCCACAAGCCTCTTGATGCTGCATTACTTCCCATGGTGGGGCGCCTTACGAAGCCTGCTGGACAGCCTGCCATCGCTGGGCACTCCCAGGAGCTGCAGGAGTCGGCAGTGAAGCCTGCAGAACAGCCTCCTATGCAGTTGCAGCCTGCTGTTGGGAACCAGGCACCTCCAGTCTTGCCAGCACCCAGCATTGCAAAATCGCAGCCACCAGCTGCACTGGTGTGACTTCTACTTATTTATTTATTACTTATTCAATTGTGCAATTTTACAATAATTCAATTCTTTATAATAATCAACTGGCTGGTCAGTCAGTCCTCCAAGATAAAACACATTGGTGGAATATGCAAGAATAGGCATGTGTAATGGGCCTATCCTAGTGAGTACATTGCCTGCTAGACTTTTGTTCTCTGCCTATCCTTGCTTCTTGTATGCTTATACTGCCATCAGTAGCAGGTTCTTTTTCCCTGCTTGCAAATATAGCAGCAAATTGTGGTAGGAAGCAACAGTGAGAAAGTGGTAGCTGATTTGTACCTTCATGGCCAGAGCACATCACACGACTCTGCTTAGCATGATGTATGATAGCAGAAATGAGCTCACAACTGGTACTTACGTGATGACACTCACACCACAATGGTTTTTTTCACATGCTTATATTCTTTCTAATTTTACTGATGTGTACTGTCATAAGCTGCTCACCAATAAGGCAGTCAATACTTCCATGTTATTTTAAAATCAGAAAGCAGTAGCTACATGTGTACACAAATGCATGTGCAGGCAAGCGTATACTGGCATGTATGCATATATTCATGCATCGCTTGTAAGCTGTAGGTGACACAAGACAGCTTAACAGCAGCATAACAAATGGGCATGAAACGATCACATAAAATGCGAACATTGCTTGTAATGTTCCGCAGTCCTCAAGTGGCGACCCACGCACCACATAAAAAGTAGCGCATCCATTAAAAAAATAGTCTTGTGCTCACTGGCCAGGTCAAGAGTTGACAATTCGGAAACCGATGTGGGTTTCTTCACAGTGTAACCAACGCAAGGTCATCATCAGTTTTAGTATGCAGCATGTGACATAATTATTGGCAATAAACTGGGGCATCTGTCAGTTTCATGGTTTGGTTTGTCACCTGCATTCGAGTAATAACTTCACTGTCATGTTTCTTTCTTTGGCCATTACTGATGCATTGTCCTAGTGTCAGCTGCATTGTGAAAAGGTAACCTACATGGGTTCCAAAATGTCAACTAACTTTAGAGCTGATTAGTGACCAGAGCCTTCTGTTTTTCTAACACGCTACCTGATCAGACCCACACATCAAAGTATGTTCTCGAAAACATGTAAAGGATTGGAAGGATCAGATGCTTGATTTGTTAGCATATTCAGTTAATATATAGTATGACAAAGAGGTGAATGTTTTAGCATGTAAATGTAATGCTTTTGTCATAATATAAATTACTCTGGCTTTTTTTATATATATATAGATGTAGAGAGGTTGTTTTAAATTTTGTTTCTCGGGTCATGTGAGCAGTTTTGTGTCATAGCATGGTGTCCTTCAGAGATGCTTTTATGTGGATTCCAATAAAACTTGCTGGCAGGCTAGTTGGTGATACATTGATACATCTGGGGGTCAAGTACTCTGATGGCTTGCATCACAAATTATCAAACAAGGAGCAACCACGATAGGTATTTATAACCTGTTGCTTTTTAGCCAATCGCACAGGAATAATGAGGAGAAGCTCAACATATAGGCTAGCCCATTTATGTATTGCAGCCAAGGTGAACAAAGTGGGTATGTGAGCTCACACCTCATTAAGAGTGCAGGCTTTGTTTCTGCTCCACATTTCCTTGCAGTGTTGCACCTTCACAGTCTTTGAAGCAGCTACTTTATGTGAAAACATAGCTGTTGTATGCTCTCTGGGTAGGACAGTCATGCCACCCTTTTGAATAAGCAGTCTTTTTTTCTCTTAAAGGTACTGACAACCAATTTTCGTGGTACCCATTTCTTTTAGTGCAATGGAAATTTTACCAGTTAGAGTGTCCATTCAGGAAGTGGTAACGCTGGAAACACTGTGGAACATTTTTTATAAGGATTTTTATATCTGCAATAAAAATGTAGTCATTCACTGGAAGCATGCTGAGAAAGCGATAGATAAGCTCGATAGTGATTATACACCAGCATTGGTGGAAGACAGATGACAAGTGTGGCCATAGCTGTGAGAAAGCATTACTTTGTTTATTAAGCCAATGTTCCTGCGAGTCATCTTTTCCAAATTGTTAAGGACATCAACTAGTCAGGAGTGTTTTTTAGCCAAGCAAAGTTAAATTCTCAAAAGTGAAGTGGCACACGGGAGACTCAACTCAGTGTGTTGTCGTAGCCAGGTGTAATACTGTGATGCTGGCATCCACTTCACAGGGAGAGCACACAACTTAGGATACTTATTCGCAAACTTGCGCATGTACAACAGCATGTGCGCTTTCATGCATTGTGCGATGCATTCAGGCCAACACATTCAGACCAGTCATCAGTCCCTTTAAGTAATATTTTATTTTTTTAATCTTTTTAATAATTTCAAGATACTGTCAATACTTCGTGGGATTGTAACAGGGGTGGGTACAATAACATGTTGGTACAGACTTTGGATCAAACAAATATACCATGAAACAGAGCCGCTCAATCGACTGCTCAAAATAATTACAGTGCAAGTCCAAGGATAGCTACACAAAAATAGGCAAGCAGTAGAATTCGTATGGTGTATCAATGTACGTACATAACACAAGTGGTACAATTACGTGCTTAATATACATGCAGAACAAAATGTAACAGTACACACTGAAAAAGTATTAATACAAAAATGATGATATCAGAACTTGCTATTGATATTAGTTGCTGGACAATGCGGAGTGGCAGGTAACAAGTTCTGTTAGTTGACCATGAAGTTTTTTTTGTGTTATACTGGTTTGTTTCTGCGTTAATTATGTGTTGTCGCACATTGCTTATAATTTCAAGCAGGTACACTTTGGAGATAGGAGAGCTTTTTTGCATCTTTGCTGATTGGTAATATAACATGAATTATATGTTGCTGACATTTGGTCTGTTGTAGGCTACATAATTTTCTTAAATCTTTAGGTGGATGCCAAGAACCATGGTCTTGCACAACCTGCACAGTCTCTTGATGACTTAGGTGGGCTTGTAAGTACCCACTTGCTCTAAGTCGGGGCTGCATGTGTCCGAATAGCAACACGTGGGTCTCTAAGAACAATCAAGGGAATGCACAGTGCTTTGGACATAATATATATCCTTGTTCGCGCTCCTTTGTGTCTTCTCATGTTTTTATGTGCTGTTTCAATCATCAATTGCAACATGTGTCCTGAAGTGATTAGCTAGAAAATTAGTTAATGAAAATTTACCCATTAAGTAAATTAGTGAAATTAAATTGGAGGTCCCTTCCCAGTCTTTGACTATGGGACCTCCTAGAGTTACTTTTTCTGTAAAACATTTCAAGCGCATCAATAAACTGAAACTGAATAAACTGAAACTGAAGTACCTAATTAATGTCTGCCTCCTCGAAGTGCTTTACTTCAGGTAGCAGAATCATGCTGCCTGCCATAGATGATCTTTAAAATTTGCTTACAGACAGTTGCACAATGCACACACAATATGCAACCTATAATGAAGGTCAGTGCGCAAGATTACCGCAAATTTGGGAAAGTAATTTTCATTCATTTGCTGCATTCGTTTGTTGCATTCATTTGTTGCCTGGTTTGTTGAACAACTCTACTATCTATATCTCTGTCTGTCTGTCCCCGTCTTTCTCTACACATGCACATGTGCACACGTGCATGCATACTGCATCTGGTACATAAACATTCACTGAATAGCTGCGGGATTTCAAGGTAGAACAAGGGGTCAACATCTCAACAAGTAGACTTATCGTCATCATGGAAACAAGCGACACTAATAAAAGCTGTTGTTGACCTGACAGACAAGTCTACATGTCAGAGGGTGGCTCTAGTTGCATCTTTTGTTTGACCACTGTTGGTCCCTTGAAGTCTGATCCACTTGTCTTGTTTGGCTTGGTGAGATTCAGGTTCTCCGTTTCTATTGAGCCCTAAGTTATCTTACCCTGACTGTGTCACACGATGCATTCTCTGACAGCTGGACAACGTGGCTGGCCTGGAAAAGATACCAGTAGGTGATGGCGCTGTCCCAGCCAAGGCTTTGAGCTCTCATGCCGGAGCAGGAGTAGTAGGTGCAGCTGTCAAAAAAGCCGTGGATGGCATGGGTCTTGAGGAAGGGAACGAATTGGAGGGCGGTGCAAACTACAAGGTGCTGTTGAACAAGGTGCCAAACAATGGTGATGATCTGTTGATTGGCCATGGCGGAAAGGCACTGCGGGCTAAACTGGCACGGCCAAACCACCGCCAGCAACCAGCTGCAGGAGGAATCGGAGGTGGTGAAGACGACTTGGACTATGCCAATGCTGGTAAGTCCGTCCCCTGTGCCCTTGTGAAAAATAGGCACCGACATTGCAAGCAACACTCACAGTATGACTGGTTCTTGTGGGAGTGCAAAATCAAAAGCATGGCTTCCTTTCAGGCAGTGTGTTGTAGAGGGGCAGACACATGCTGTGCGTGAGGAGGTTGTATTTATTCTTCTCTAAAAAACTAAACAGAAAGGGGAAATGGAACAAGTGCTTGTGTCATCAGGGTGTCTACCAACCAGGAGAACCGGGAATTCTCAGGGCTTTTGAGTAGTCTGGAAAAACTCAGGGAATTTGTGCCTCTAGCAGGGAAAATTAGCTGTTATCTTATTGAAAGGGTCGAAAGTCGCGGTAATGCTAGCTCGCGTAACAGACAGGAATCGTAATGAATCGTCTTTGACGCCCTATCGTCGCCTGGAGGAGTTGCCAGTGTACAGCTTAACGACCGACTTTCCGGATTCCCGATAATTTGGATGGCTTCGCGGCACCACCACGTACCCCATAGATGTCAATGTATCAGAAAGTCTGAAATTTCGGACGCATGAACTATTCGCCGTCCGATTTTCTGGATGCTTTGCCGTGACCCCAGGTCCGAAACGGCATTAATCAAAGCCACCACCGCTGCCATTTTGAATACCTCGCCGCCTCGAACCGGCACTCTCGCATGCAGATCCGCTAGCAGCCGTAGCCACCGCTGAGGCAACGCTAGGCCTAGCTGCTTCGACGTTCGCTGTGAAGCTTCTTGCCGTTGGATATCGTGTTTTCAATTGAAAGAATTCGCTGCTGTCAGCAATGGCATGGACTCCGCCTTTGTGGTCCTCGCGATTGGCTTAGAAGCTTGGAAAGCACGGTGGGTTGTATAATGCCGGTTCCCGAAAGTCAGCTTCGCCTCTGTACAGAAATGTTACTTGGCGAAGCGTACGCAAAAGTATTGCAGTCAAGTATAACAAGTTATTAGTAGAGCTTGCAGAACAGAATAATATGCGTATAATGAATACCTTCTTCTGCAAGCGGGATAGCCAAAAGTGGACGTGAAAGAGCCCAAATGGTGAGACTAGAAATGAAATAGACTTTATACTCTGCGCTATCCCTGGCATCATACAAGATGTGGACGTGCTCAGCAAGGTGCGCTGCAGTGACCATAGGATCGTAAGAACTCGAATTAGCCTAGACTTGAGGAGGGGACGTAAGAAACTGGTACATAAGAAGCCGATCAATGAGTTAGTGGTAAGAGGGAAAGTAGAGGAATTGCGGATCAAGCTACAGAACAGGTATTCGGCTTTGACTCAGAAAGAGGACCTTAGTGTTTAAGCAATGAATGACAATCTAATGGGCATCATTAAGGAGTCTGCAATAGAAGTCGGTGGTAACTCCATTAGACAGGATACCAGTAAGCTATCGCAGGAGACAAAAGATCTTATCAAGAAACGCCAATGTATGAAAGCCTCTGACCCTACAGCTAGAAAGAACTGGCAGAACTTTCCAAGTTATTCAACAAGCGTAAGACAGCTGACATAGGGAAGTATAATAATGACACGTGTACTTATCTTTATCGGCCGACCGCGTTTCGCCGCCTAAAAAAAATGTTATCGCACAGCACGGGACGCGCCTGCATGTATCCGAAGTTTCTGGAAAGTTATCGATGCTTCTATCTGCTGTCTGTTGTCGCCGAACCTTATGTTATCTGATTTCATCACCTGACGCGAATGGTGTAGAACTTTGTGGAAGGCACGCGGGTCCCAACGATTAGTCTGGAACATTCGATGACTGCTCTATAAAAGCCGACGCGCTTGACCCGCTGATCAGATTTTCGACGATCGCCGACTGTGTTCGCCGCTATCGTTGTGCTTTAAGTGTAGCCTGTTTTGTGGGCACAGGTTCGCCCAATAAAAGCTAATTTTGTCTTTCACAGTACTGCTACTGTGTTCTTTAACGTCACTACCACGTGACATCTGGTGGAGGTGCTATTGCGTTCATGTACCGAACGCCCCCGCAAAGCCGCGATCCAAGCCCGAAGCCCGAGGACAAAACCAACATCGCCCAAGACCAGCGTGCTAGCCGCAGACTGCAAGGACTACCCCCAGAGCACGGACTCCTACCTGAGTTGACAAAGAAGATCGTGGTCAAAACAACCCCAATGGCTGCCCCAGCATCCCCCGTTATCCTACAACAACCTCGGGACCCACCGACCTTCCATGGAGCAGCGACTGAAGACCCAGAATCCTGGCTGGAGATGTACGAACGAATCGCGACCTTTAACAACTGGGACTCCGACGACAAGCTGCGGCATGTATACTTTGCCTTAGAAGATGCCGCCAGAACGTGGTTTGAGAACCGGGAGTCGACCTTGACGACATGGGACCTCTTCCGTAGCGGCTTCCTGCGCACCTTTACGAGCGTCGTGCGCAAGGAAAGGGCTGAAGCCATGCTGGACGCCCGAGTGCAGCTACCTAACGAGAACGTTGCCATCTTCACGGAAGAAATGAACCGTCTGTTCCGCCACGCCGACCCGGATATGCCCGAGGAGAAGAAAGTGCGCCTTCTCATGCGTGGTGTGAAGGAAGAACTTTTCGGCGCAATGATACGAAGACCGTAGAAGAGTTCCTTCGCGAGGCCACCAGCATCGAGAAGACACTCGAAATGCGGAACAGGCAATTCAACCGCCGTACAAGCTCTACCCACTACGCAGGAATTCAATCACTGGCCACGGACAATCTGCGCGAGACCATCAGGGTCATTGTGCGCGAAGAACTGCGCAAGGTCTTGCCTTCGTCGCAGCCTCAAGTGGCCTCGATCGCCGACATCGTGAAAGAAGAGGTGCACCGATCACTTGGAGTTCCTGAGGTGCAACCAGAATCACCACAGCCCCAGCCGGAAGCAATGACCTACGCCGCTGTCGCACGCCGTCAAGGCACCCCTCCGCGACCGCGCCAGGGCCCTGTAACGCCGCAATTCCGTCATCCGCCGCCGCTGCCACCAGCACGCCCACCCGTCGCCCACCGCACCTACGCGAGGAAGACGGACATTTGGCGAGCGCCCGACCACCGCCCACTCTGCTATCACTGCGGAGAAGCCGGCCATGTGTACCGCCGATGCCCATACCACGACTTGGGACTGAGAGGGTTCGCCGTCAACGCGCCGCGACCACAGCTTGGCGAGCGCCCACGTGACATCGCCGATTACCTCGCCGCTACTCAGTGGAGCCCTCGACGGCCGTCCCGTTCGCCCTCACCAGGCCGCTACCTGTCGCCGCAGCACCGACCATACACCGGCCCAGCCCGGGGCCGCTCTACGAGCCCATATCCGGAAAACTAAAAGCAGCAACCGATGGAGGTGCGGTTGCTGTTCGTCGAACTGACGAAGATCCTCCGCCGCCGCCGAAGACGACGAAGAGACCACCTCGACGACATAATAACGACCCGCCGCCGTCCCGACGAAGTCAGGAAGCCAAGACTACACCGACGAAAGACGACTTGACGACGCGACGTTCCGTTTGTCCTCTCGGATTCAGTTCAACACGACGCAGCCGTGATCCGACGCCAAGACCTAACTGCAACGCCAGACCAAGAACCACCGACCTCGACGTGCTTCTCGACGGCCACGCAGTTACCGCCTTAGTGGACACAGGTGCTGATTACTCCGTCATGAGTGGACACATCGCCGCCCAGTTGAAGAAGGTTAAGACTGCATGGGAAGGCCCTCAAATTCGCACCGCTGGAGGACACCTGATTACGCCAACTGGAATCTGCACGGCAAGAATAACCATTCATGACCGGACTTACCCTGCCACCTTCGTTATCCTCCAACAGTGTTCACGAGACGTCATTCTCGGTATGGACTTCCTAAACCAACACGGCGCAATCATCGACCTGAAGTCGAAGTCAATAACGCTGTCGGAAGATAAAGCGATACCGCCGGAGAGCCCTCGTAGTCACCACGCCTTGAGTGTGCTCGAAGATCAAGTGAGCATCCCGCCTCGCTCTAGCATTGTTATTTCGGTCGGCACCGAAATACCCGCTGACGTAGAAGGTGTCATCGAAGGCGACCAACGTCTACTGCTAGACCGTGAAATTTGCATAGCAAGAGGGATCGCTCGACTGCATGGAGGGAAAACTGAAGTGTTGCTGACAAACTTCAGCCAGGAGTTCAAGCACGTCAACAAGGGCACGACGATCGCGTACATCGAGGAAGTTCTGCAAACCAGTAATGCGTTTGTCCTCTCGGATTCCGCCGCATCTACCCCGACGACCATAATTCCCGAACCAGACTACGACATTAATCCAAGTCTCCCCGTGATTGAGCAACAGCAGCTCAGAAGTCTGCTCCGACGATACAAAGGCTGCTTTTCGACGTCATCGAGGATTCGACAAACACCAGTCGCCAAGCATCGCATAATCACTGAGGAGTACGCTCGACCACTCCGCCAGAGCCCTTACCGAGTTTCGCCGCGAGAACGCGAAGCTATAAGAGAACAAGTCGACGAAATGCTGCGCGACGACATCGTCCAGCCGTCGAAAAGCCCGTGGGCATCCCCTGTTGTCCTGGTGAAGAAAAAGGACGGAACCCTACGTTTCTGCGTCGATTATCGTCGTCTGAACAAGATCACGAAGAAGGATGTATACCCCCTCCCACGGATAGACGACGCATTGGATCGGCTCTGCAACACTAAATACTTCTCCTCGATGGACCTCAAGTCTGGCTATTGGCAAATAGAAGTCGACGAAAGAGATCGCGAAAAGACCGCCTTCATCACCCCAGACGGCCTCTACGAGTTCAAGGTTATGCCATTTGGACTGTGCTCGGCGCCTGCAACGTTCCAGCGCGTGATGGACACGGTTTTAGCAGGATTGAAGTGGCAGACCTGTCTCGTTTACTTGGATGACGTCGTTGTATTCGCCGGACATTTCGACGATCACCTTAGGTGGCTGGACACAGTACTAGAGGCCATCAAGTCATCAGGGCTCACTCTGAAACCAGAAAAGTGCCGCTTCGCGTACAATGAGCGTACTGTTCCTAGGCCACGTCATCAGCAAGTCTGGAGTCCGCCCTGACCCACAAAAGACAGCTGCCATCGCAAAGTTCCCGCAGCCCACCGACAAGAAGGCAGTGCGTAGATTTCTTGGCATGTGTGCCTACTACAGCCGATTTGTCAAGGACTTTTCACGCATCGCTGAGCCGCTGACACAGCTAACTAAATTTGACGTCGAGTTCAAATGGGAAACGCCGCAGGCCGACGCATTTCAAGAACTAAAACGACGCATGCAGTCGCCGCCCGTACTTGCGCACTTCGACGAGCACGCCGATACCGAAATCCACACTGACGCCAGTAGCCTAGGCCTCGGTGCCGTCCTAGTCCAGAGAAAAGATGGACATGAACACGTGATAGCTTACGCTAGCCGGTCATTGTCAAAAGCGGAAGGCAATTTATTCTACAACCGAAAAGGAATGCCTCGCCATCGTTTGGGCTACAGCGAAATTTCGACCTTACCTATATGGCAGGCCATTCAAAGTGGTCAGCGACCATCACGCGTTGTGTTGGCTAGCTAACTTAAAGGACCCTTCAGGACGGCTGGCACGGTGGAGCCTCAGACTACAAGAATACGACATCACTGTAACATACAAGTCTGGACGAAAACACTCAGATGCTGATTGCCTATCACGCGCCCCCATTGACCCACCGCCGCAAGATGACGAGGATGACGACTCCTTCCTTGGAATAATAAGCGGAGAAGACTTCGCCGAACAGCAACGAGGAGACCCGGAGCTAAAAGCCCTAGTCGAGTATTTGGAAGGGCACACCGACGTTGTCCCTAGGGCATTTAAGCGTGGATTGTCTTCGTTCACGCTACAAAAAAACCTGCTCGTGAAGAAGAACTTCTCACCAGTCCGCGCCAGCTACCTTCTTGTTGTACCGTCAGCGCTGCGTCCAGAAATACTGCACGCCCTACACGACGACCCAACCGCTGGGCACCTCGGATTCTCCCGGACGCTGTCGAGAATACAGGCAAGGTATTACTGGCCGCGTCTGACCGCCGACAGTGTCAGCGACGCAAGACACCACCGACAAGGCCAGCAGGATTATTACAGCCGATCGAACCTCCTCGCCGACCATTCCAGCAGATTGGGATGGATTTGTTGGGGCCGTTTCCGATGTCAACATCCGGGAATAAGTGGATCGTCGTGGCGACGGACTATCTCACCCGCTTTGCTGAAACTAAAGCTCTACCAAAAGGCAGCGCAGCCGAAGTGGCGAAATTTTTCGTCGAGAACATCCTGCTGCGACATGGTGCCCCAGAAGTCCTCATCACCGACAGAGGAACGGCTTTTACAGCAGAGCTCACGCAAGCCATTCTGCAGTACAGCCAGACAAGCCACAGGAGGACAACTGCCTACCATCCGCAGACGAATGGTCTCACGGAACGCCTGAACAAGACCCTCGCCGACATGCTGGCGATGTACGTCGACGTTGAGCATAAGACGTGGGACGCGGTCCTGCCGTATGTAACCTTCGCTTACAACACGGCGGTGCAAGAAACAACACAGATCACGCCATTTAAGCTGGTTTACGGCAGGAACCCGACGACGACGCTCGACGCCATGCTGCCGCACGTCACTGACGAGGAAAATCTTGACGTCGCTACCTATCTCCAGCGCGCCGAAGAAGCCCGACAGCTCGCCCGCCTGCGGATCAAGAACCAGCAGAGGACCGACAGCCGACACTACAACCTCCGACGACGCTTCGTCGAGTACCAGCCCAGCGACCGCGTTTGGGTATGGACCCCGATACGCCGACGAGGACTCAGTGAAAAACTACTCCGACGCTATTTCGGACCCTACAAGGTCGTACGACGTATTGGTGCTCTGGACTATGAGGTCGTGCCAGACGGCATTTCGCATTCACAGTGGTGCCGCGCACGATCTGAAGTGGTCCACGTGGTGCGCCTTAAACCCTATTACGGACGCTGACGAACTCCCTTATTTTTGTTGTTTTCTTTGCTACGAGTGCTTTTGTTTATTACTTTCGCTTGTTTGCAGCATCGGGTCGATGCTTTTTAAGAGGGGGGTAATGACACGTGTACTTATCTTTATCGGCCTACCGCGTTTCGCCGCCTAAAAGAAATGTTATCGCACAGCGCGGGACGCGCCTGCATGTATCCGAAGTTTCTGGAAAGTTATCGATGCTTCTATCCGCTGTCTGTTGTCGCCGAACCTTATGTTATCTGATTTCATCACCTGACGCGAATGGTGTAGAACTTTGTGGAAGGCACGCGGGTCCCAACGATTAGTCTGGAACATTCGATGACTGCTCTATAAAAGCCAACGCGCTTGACCCGCTGATCAGATTTTCGACGATCGCCGACTGTGTTCGCCGCTATCGTTGTGCTTTAAGTGTAGCCTGTTTTGTGGGCACAGGTTCGCCCAATAAAAGCTAGTTTTGTCTTTTACAGTACTGCTACTGTGTTCTTTAACGTCACTACCACGTGACAATATGGATAGAAATGAACATGCTCTCAGGAACGGAGGAAGCCTAAAAGCAGTGATGAAGAAACTAGGCCTAGGGAAGAATCAGATGTACAGGTTAAGAGACAAAGCCGGCAATATCATTACTAATATGGATGAGATAGTACAAGTGGCTGAGGAGTTCTATAATGATTTATACAGTACCAGTGGCACCCACGACGATAATGGAAGAGAGAATAGTCTAGAGGAATTTGAAGTCCCACAAGTAACGCCTGAAGAAATAAAGAAAGCCTTGGGAGTTATGCAAAGGGGGAAGGCAGCTGGGGAGGATCAGGTAGCAGCAGATTTGTTGAAGGATGGTGGGCAGATTGTTCTAGAAAAACTGGCCACCCTGTATATGCAATGCCTCATGACCTCGAGTGTACCGGAATCTTGGAAGAATGCTAACATAATCCTAATCCATAAGAAAGGGGACGCCAAAGACTTGAAAAATTATAGGCTGATCAGCTTACTGTCCGTTGCCTACAAAGTATTTGCTAAGGTAATTGCAAATAGAATCAGGAACACCTTAGACTTCTGTCAAGCAAAGGACCAGGTAGGATTCCGTAAAGGCTACTCAACAATAGACCATATTCACACTATCAATCAGGTGATAGAGAAATGTGCGTAATATAAACAACCCTTATATATAGCTTTCATTGATTACGAGAAAGTGTTTGATTCAGTAGAAACCTCAGCAGTCGTGGAGGCATTACGGAATCAGGATGTAGACGAGCCGTATGTAAAAATACTGAAAGAATGCTAAAAGATATCTATAGCGGCTCCAGAGCCACCATAGTGCTCCATAAAGAAAGCAACAAAATCCCAATAAAGAAAGGCGTCAGACAGGGAGATACGATCTCTCCAATGCTATTCACAGCGTGTTTACAGGAGATATTCAGAGACCTGGATTGGGAAGAATTGGGGATAAGAGTTCATGGAGAATACCTTAGTAACTTGTGATTCGCTGATGATATTGCCTTGCTTAGTAACTCAGGAGACCAATTGCAATGCATGCTCAATGACCTGGAGAGGCAAAGCAGAAGAGTGGGTCTAAAAATTAATCTGCAAAAAACTAAAGTAATGTTTAACAGTCTCCGAAGAGAACAGCAGTTTACGATAGGTAGCAAGGCACTAGAAGTGGTAAGGCAATACATCTACTTAGGGCAGGTAGTGACCGCGGATCCGGATCATGAGACTGAAATAATCAGAAGAATAAGAATGGGCTGGGGTGCGTTTGGCAGGCATTCTCAGATCATGAACAGCAGGTTGCCATTATCCCTCAAGAGAAAAGTGTATAATAGCTGCGTCTTACCAGCACTCACCTATGGGGCAGAAACCTGGAGGCTTACGAAAAGGGTTCTACTTAAATTGAGGATGACAGAACGAGCTATGGAAAGAAGAATGATGGGTGTAACGTTAAGGGATAAGAATAGAGCAGATTGGGTTAGGGAACAAACGCGAGTTAATGGCATCTTAGTTGAAATCAAGAAAAAGAAATGGGCATGAGCAGGACATGTAATGAGGAGGGAAGATAACCGATGGTGATTAAGGGTTACGGACTGGATTCCGGGGGAAGGGAAACGTAGCAGGGGGCGGCAGAAAGTTAGGTGGGCGGATGAGATTAAGAAGTTTGCAGGGACAACATGGCCACAATTAGCACATGACTGGGGTAATTGGAGAAGTATGGAAGAGGCCTTTGCCCTGCAGTGGGCGTAACCAGGCTGATGATGATGATGATGATAATAAGCATGGGAAAGGGCTATTGCCACGGGACACAGTTTGTATTCCTTAATGAAACACGTGTGCACCCTGTATTTCCTGTCACAGTACGAGTACCGATATGCTTAATACGTGTACTGACAGGCCTTCAGAGCCTTTTAGAATGTGCCTGTGGTGGTTTGACCCCTTAAGGGCAGTTAATGACATGCATTTATTTTTTCCAACTGACCGATTTTTCGGAGGTTCTTGCGGCCCTTAGGGAGTTAGAAAAATTGGATGTGGACTATGCAACTGACCAAGAAGATGCTTCAAATGGTCCGTAGGACAAGAACAGAAAGGACCTACGCATTGAGGACTGAACGGGAAAGGAAGCATGCTGCCGCTGTTTTTAGGGAGCTTGAGCTCAAAAAACAAAGTGTTGGCTAATGCCGAGATGCAGGTGTCCCTAATCCAAACCAAAGTAAGCTCTTTAAAGCAGTGAAACACAACACTGAGGCATCGTGCGCAGGCTGATGGTATGCCAGGACAGTTGAGGTTGACTTACAAGCTTTTGAGAGAGAATCTTAATTGTGAGAAAGTTCGGGCCTCATACCACTGAGCTTGCTATCAGTTGATATAAATAGCTCATATTCGAAAATATCTGCTCCTGTATGCATCTCCTTTTTATTCGTATTTGAGAATTGCTGACTCCATTTGCAATTTTTTTTGAAGACATTTTATTTGCTGTGCATTTTACTAACCCCTCCCTTATATTCTCTTTTTTAATAACATAAACATTACTCCTTGGTATTCAAATTGAATTAAGTCGTTTTTTTTTTTTCATATGCTTACTAGAGAGTGATAGCATCGGGTGATATGGTTTCAGCCTGTCTTGACATAAAACATAGTTCTGAATCACTCAGGGAATTTTGCAAAGGCACTCAGGGAAAACCTGGAAAATTCTGGGAATTTAGAAATGTCAACTTGGTAGACACCCTGGTCATGCTGGATGGACCAAGATTTTTCTTGAGATTTTTTTTAAGAAATTAGAGAAATAGAAAAAGGAGCATCATGATGTTCGGACTTCGTGTAAAAGGGAAGCAAAAAATAAAAGGAAAGTCGGGAAAAGGAGCTAATGCACTAAGCAAGGTTTTGCACTGTGGGCATGTGTCCATGCACCTGGTCTGTTCCTCAAGTTATGGTGCATCAGCATTGCACCCTCTGGAATTGTTTTGAGTGTGAGTTGGTTGTGCTGCTACAGTGATTAGCTGAGGTGTTGGATGAAGCATTGCATCTTTATAGCTGGCTTTTACCTACCACGATGACTCAGTGACTATGACATTTCGCTGTTGAGCTTGAGGTCTTGCATTTGATCTTGGCCATGGTGTCTGCATTCTGATAGGGGCGGAATGCAAGATTGCCAGTGTACTGTGCATTGGATGCTGAAGCCCAGGTTATCAATATTCATCTGAAGCCCTCGACTACGGGGTCCCTCATAATCCCCTGCACAGTTTCTGGATGTTAATTCCCACAATTCTTTTATAGCAAGCTTTCATGAATTCAATTTAGTACTGTACTGAAACAATGTTTATGCCCTTTACAGTTTGTCTTGTGATGCACATGACATTTGTGTGCATTTCTGTTATTTTAATGTACTTGCTACATTTCTGTCAGGCAAGACTACCGTAAAATTCCGAGCAAGCACCCCGACCTGTGGTAACATCCTCCGCCCTTGCAACTTCACCGCTAATGTCAAACTTGGGCGCCATTTTGGGAAAGCTCCTCTCCCCTCCCCTCCCTCTGCCCGTGCCCTTATCAAGCACCGTGCCCAGGCAACACGGGCCTGCCACATCCAGTTCACGAAAAGAAGTTTCCGTGGTTTCTCTCTCTCTCTCTCTTTTTGTAGGTGTGGCCTCGTTAGCGACACGGCAACTCGCCGTATGCCATTTGCAGCTCGCGAACCGCTGGCCGACAGCAGAATGCTGCGAACTTTCTTTTTGCGTCCGACTCGGAGGAGTCTTTCGATGGTTCTAAAAGTGCATGATGGAAAAGGACCAATCTATGCCTCGATAAAGTTCATGTGAAATCAAATTTTAAATTGACGCCTGCTGCGTTTTCTTTTCTCATGGTAAAATTTTATCATCCCCACTTTGAATTTTGGTGCCATTCCTACATAGCCCCACTTTTCCAGCCAGCCATTACCAGCCACCTTGCTGGTAATTTTGACTAGACTTGCTTGAGGGGGGGATGGGTGCGCTTGCTTGGAATTTTACGGTATGGCACACTGAGACTTTTGTGGCATTCCTGACGGGGTAGCATTAAGCAAGGAGAGTTGGAGAAAGGAAACACATGCAAGATTTCAACGCATGCAATGATTTCTCCATTACCGTGTATATTTGGAAAGGAGCCACCAAGCTAAAGCTTCCTCTTTAGCTCGGAAGCTCCTATATAAATGCACGAGAAGTTGGGAATGGGGAAATTGTTTTGCCCAAGATCCACTGCACCAAATTTGATGAAATTTGTTGCATTTAGAAAAATAAGTTAGAATCTGGTGGCTGTGGAAAGCAGATTATTTATTTAGGCCATCAAATTTTTAGCAAAATATATTAAGAGGAGAAAAAGAAAAAACCTATAGAACCAAGTCTTCGGCTCCATAACTCAGTAATAAATAGCTATATCACAATTCTGTAAACTGCACCTAGTTAAGACTTCCAAAGCATGCAAAATTTATATGTATGTATCGCTCTTATATGTATCAGTAATTTCTGAGTAGGAAGAACTCAGTAAGCATTGTAACAATTTCACGTAAGCTATCTTTTTTTCAAGTAAGCCACATTTGTCTGCCTTAGGTGATCTAACAGATGCAGTTTACAGAACTGCATTAGCTGTTTATGGTTCTGAGTTATGAGTTTGTCAATTTTACGCTTCAATTTTATTTAACTTATCAATTTCTGGCAATTTTTGTAAAGAGTATGAGGTCCCAAATCAGAACTCTACTTCTTACAGTTGCCAGAACTTGCACTCTCATATGCAAATAATTTCCTTCAAATCAGTCCAGCAGTTGTCTCACGAGAGCATTTCTTTGGTTTACCTGTATTTCAATAGGGAGATTGGAATTAACCCTGATATAAAGCTTTCTTTTAAGCTTGGTTTCTAGTTGCTTTTGTTTATTTCACAGGCAGTGTTCAAAGAATGTTTGTAGCTGTCTTGAGGTGTTGTTCAGAACAAATGGTATAGTATTGTGCAACATGTCTGCTGTTATGCCAGTACTGTTCTGCCACTATTACGCACTGTTCTGTCCATTTACCACAATAAAGCCCATGCAGTGCTGCTGTACGCTCCCTAGAAGGACTTGTCTGATTATTTGAATTTGGAGGAAAGTGTGAGTTTGTGTTAAGTACAAATTTCAAGGAACCTAGAATGACTGAAGAAAGAGTTCTTAGTAGTAGGCTTTAATTAAACCCTAGCATACAGCTGCAAAATCATGACAGGAAAGTGGCTTTTTCTTTCTTCAGTCTGCATCATCTGTGGTCTAGCAGACGTATAGATGTCAATTACCAATTGCATGGTCGACAAAAGTTTATTATGTTGATGTACGTGGTCAAAGACTGAAATTAGCAGTTCTATACATCAGTGTGAACTGAAGTTCAGGCTCACTTTCTAGTGCATGCAGACTATAAAACCATGTGCAAGGAATTTGCGCATATGTTGTTTTAACACATGTGTACTTTCAGTTGTGGATTACTTGGCTAAGATATAGTTGTAATCACATTGGTAGCACAGAATTGCTTTGCAACCTTTTATGATCTAGATGTGGCTTGCCTTGGCCCTAATAACCAATCAAAAAAGAGCAGCATTTGCTGTTCTTATAACTGTTGCATGAGAGGGCCTTAAAGGATTTCTCTGTTTCTTTGCTGTTTTTATGTGCACTGGACTCAGCTGAATGAGGCCACCATCAAATGGAGAAATGTTTGAGGGCTAAGTTAGGGGCTTTCTGACTGTCAGTTGCTTGCTTGGTCAAAACAGCTGTGAAAGATGACGATGCAGCCGAAGACCAAGAAGATGATGGTCCATTTGGTGCAGATTTGGGAAGAGGAAAGCCAATGCCAGATGCTGCTGATTTCGATGACCAGGTGATGAAGCTTGTGGCTTCCACTGGCATGGCAAAACGCTGGCGTACACTTCCTTGCTTCCTGCTTTTTTCAGCGCACGGTCTACGGGCCCTCTTATTGGCTGTCCTCCTGAGCTAACCATTATGTTGTTTCTCTCATGCCACTGATCCCTTGAGCCCCTTCCATCTGTGCTTGCAAGAGATGACATACTCCTATCTTCATTTGAGTCTAATCTGACTGTCTTACCTTGTTTTAGTACCTTCAGCAGCTATTTGTTACTTTTGAATACTGCTTTCTTGTGTTGCAAGACTTGCTTTTGGACCTGTCCAGTTTGTTCTGGCCTCCAATGACATAGTATTTGCAGACTCACGCTGTATATCTCCTGATTTTTGCTTTTGTTGGTAACATTGTGGTTGAATCTTTGGCATGTATGCTTTTCGAAGCTCTTAAACCCCTTTCCTATGTCCCAGCAATGCAGCAGTACTGCATGGCACATTGCATGGTGAAGGCTGTTATGTAGGCGTGTATGTATGAACATTCTATATTTCAAATACAAATTGAATAGTCTTTGCTGTTCAATTCGCATTTGATTAGTAATTCACTATTCAATTTTATAGAATATTCATTTCTGTTTGAACATCTGTGCAACTGGAAGGCTGTTTTGAATAATTCTGCTGCAGGATAGACGCAGCTTCTGCACAGAGGCACCAGTTCCCTAGTGAATGCACACGGCAGACAAGTTCTGCTTGACAATTTCAAATCATTAAATAAGGATGGCTTGCTCTTTGCAACCTATATTCAATTTGGTCGTCTTTGTTTAGGCAAACCATATTTGCATCTCTTTAGGTGTTGTGCTGTATAGTAACACATTTCTCTCGTTAAGTGAACACAACACTGTATGGACATCTGATGATGTGCAGTTTCCTTTTGTTTCATTGCTGTCATTGTCATCGTGCAGCAGATAACAAAAAGTAGTAGTTTTTAATTTATGAGCTCCTCAGTTGACTGGATGTCCAGCTGCAAATGGCATTACATGCATGTATCAAATAATGTAAATAAGCCTTATGTTTACAGCAAAGCTGCATATGTCTACCCTTCCATACATTCTTCAATGTCAGTGCCTCAAAACTCCCGCGCCCTTTTGAGGAGGCAACGCAAACCAGTAAGCCATGTGCTGACACCTGGCATAGCAAGAGGAAAGCTAAGAAATCACTCGATGCATAGTTTCATGCAATAGTAACCATAGGGAACTCTGGCGATAGTGTCTATGGGAGCTGCATTCGGGACAGTTGAGCTAGCATGGGACTTATGGGAAGTACATGGATTTGCCTAAACTTGACCCTTCTGTCTTTAAGCGTCTCTTTGACTTTGTAAATTCGTCATTTTCAACAAAGTAATGTGTAATAAATAATTATGTAAACATTATTAAAACCATACATCAACAGGGTTTGAACACAGGACCTCTAGCACAGAAGCCTGACATTGAAACCATTATGCCACGGACGCATGCATCGACAAATGGCATAGAACGCCTTTATGAATTTCTTGCGGACAAGCCAGCGTCTTGAGATGCTTTGTGCGTTTCAATTTGGACACCTTGACAGGTTGAGCTGCTATTAATAGCGATTGTGCATGTTCGCAGAGTATTCTGGAAGGGAAAAGTTCCAAAATAAGTAAACTTTTACACTGAGTGTGTGCTTAGCCTTTTTCACAGCTCCGCTGGTAGCCCACATTCACAGAGTGGAGTGGCTACATATTTTTTAACCAAAAGGACTCCACAAACTTTATATTTGACTTTGGTTTGAATTTAGGAAATATTCAATATTCACTTCAACATTAAAAGATAATTTCTCTTGAATATTCGTTTTCGATATGATTTGGAAGTTTCAATATTCTAACAGCCCTACTGTTAAACCGTTTTGTCTGCTTAAACTGTTGCTTAAGACACGCTGGAATATCTTTCCTATTCATGTTTTATATACAACACCTAAAATTGCCCCAAACTCTTTTTTTGACATTTTGTATTGCTGCTCACTGCCATAAGGACCTCTTTAACTTTTCTGTTGCTTCCTTGTAAATATTACGTATTATATATGCGTCCGTTCTGCACTAATGTTCTAATTTGGCTTGTATTTGAACATCAGATGCTATAAAGTATTGCTATCTTACCCATGCATGGACACAGCTGGTAAGTTGCAGTTTTGTTGGGCAGCAGCATAAAGGCACCACTGCATGGAACACTTACAACACATTCGCTTTTTTCTACCTTAAAGGACCCCAGTGTGATGTGCTTTCTCCTTTATTGAACTAAATAATCTTTTCAGGTTATGACAAAAGTCACGTAAGGATTTGTTACTGTCATTACAATATCAGTGCTTCAAACTCATTCAGGGATAAGCGGAGCACATTCAACAATCTCAAGTATTTAAAGAGAGAATGATAATGCAATTTTGTATGTGAAGCGGGCAAATTCACTATGTTGAGCAGCATAGTGGTCAGCAACTGTTGTTTGTGCTTAGCATTAGCGATAGAAGTCTTCTTGCTTGCCATTGCTGTTGGCTGTCGCACACTTATTGAAGATTATTCATTCCTGGGGTAGAAGTAATCTAATCCTTACTTGCTGGGCAGAGGAGTACTACGTTTGCATAACATACAACCAACCATGATGCTAATCTAATATTATCTGTTGGACAAATTGGTCCATCATGAACACTGCAAGCATTGCAGACACGTGGGTTTCAGAGGAGCACGAAATGATTAAACTAATGCTAAAGTCATCAATGTTCTTTTTTAGTTACAGAATTCAAGTATGTGAGTGTATTGTAAATGAAGGGGGCCCATGCCTAAGGAGCAAGAACATTTCTTGACTTGATGAGGTCTATCTCTTGATCCCTCTTTGTTCTTGCCTCACACGTAGTTCATCTAAAGCTCCACCTGTTTTAATTCACTGTACAGTATGAAAAGGGCATGGCGAAGACACAGGTGACAACACACTATTCTGGACTTACAACAGAATGATTTTGCATGCTTTGCCAAATAAAATTATTTGCAAGTTCAGCACTGTGTGTTGCTCCCCCTATCTGTCCTTGTACAGTGTAATAGTGCACCATATGTACAAGTCCCAAGTTTCTTTGCCATTTGTTCCATTAACGTGACAGCGTTAACGGCTCCATGTCGCAGAAAATCCGGTGTCGGCATTGGCATCCTGTGAGCAAAAATTGCCATATATATTTAGGTATATGTATCTGCCCCGTCTTGCTATATGACATGCGCTATATGTGGGTTATATTGCCACACCATTTTATCACTAAAGTTGCTCATACCTTGTCTTACATTCTTAAGTTATTCCTCGGAATATTGAGAGTGACAGCCCTAAAACAAATGTCATGAAACAAAATGACAGCGCATGCCTTTTATGTTAAATATTCTCAGACTTAAAGGTGCGAAGCAGTAACAAAAACCTGAAATTGACGTAATCTTTTTTGCATGGCTATGCACTACCTCTGGGATTGGCCCACGCAAGAGGCCGCATTTCTACCAGAAAGCTCACCTTTGTGCATAGCGTCCGCCGCCAGCGTTTCCCAGTAAACATTATGATTACATAAGCTGCAGTTGCCGGGAAGCGTGAGAAGCAGTCAGGGATCTTTGAATGTTATCGCATTCTACTCTTGAAGGAAAAGCTGAAGTTTCCTCAAAATTTTTCCTCTTTTGGCAGTTCTTCTCTTGGTTAGGTTTCACCACATCATAGTCTGTTTTCAGTGCACATCACACTGGCTCAGAAGAATGGGTTGGGGGAGGAGACAAAAGGAGGGGGAAAAAACATCAAAAGAGCTGGCATGGCCAGTGATTAAGGAAAGTATGGGGCAAAGCAGGTTACAGAATGAAAAACCTGACATCTGTAAGCAAGGCATTAAGGAAAAGGAAAAATGTTAAACCAACCACGTGCCTCTCTGATTTTGCATTTAATTTTTACATTTTTTTTCTTTTGTCTGAATTTTTTCTCTGTTATTGGCTTTGCACTATGTTTCCTTCAATCAGTGGTCGTGCGTTGTTTTTATTTTTCAATTCTGATCAAGGGTGATGCACTTGTCTGCATGCTTGGATTGTGAAAAAGAAAACATACAAACAAAAATGAAAAAAATATTCTGTTGGTTTTAAGTAGAGGGCCAGTTGTGTCTTAACAGTATCTGTCCTACGCCCCTATGTTCTCACTGCTTGTTGCCACTCTTGATTATCTAGTTGCCTAACGGATGCCACAGAAAGGTTTAGCAAATATAATTTTTGAGTTGTCCAGCACCATATATTGCAGCACTTAGCTTTAGGACAAAGCCTACCTTGATAATTTATTGCCTTTTCATTGCAAGTGCTTTGCTGTAAGAGTTAAGAGGAAGCTTTAGCTCGGGCCCAACTTCGACGCGGCCTATTCAAATACATGTAAAATGCAAAAACATTTTTCCGAGATAACCCTTGGACCGATTTTAATGAAGTGTGCTGCATTTGAGAGAGAAAGTTAAATTCTAGTGACTCTTGGAAGTGGGTCTGATTTAGGGTATGAATTTTGTTAAAAAGATTTTTAAAAATTCGAAAGTTTGAAAAAAAGAAAGAAGAAGCACAATGTTTACAAATTAATGGCTCTGCATCAAGAACAGGTATCGCGGTTCTGTGAATGGCATCCATTACATCATTAAAAGCAGACAAATTCTATGTCAACTTATATCTCACGTGAGTTTGTTACGTTGTGCACAAGGGTTCTGCAGAAGCTGTATTTCCATATTACTAAATTTTTTGACATTCATGGGTAACATATCAATTTTGTCCTCTTTAAATGTACTATTAGATGCAATTCACAGAATTGTGGTATCGTTTTTTATTTCTGAGTTACAGAGTCGTAAACTTGATAGTTTCGTTTTCTAAAAAATTTTTTTTTAATTTTCAATAAAAAATTGACGACCTAAATTGAAAATATGAAACCCGCAGTCACTAGATCTTAAGTTTTTCTTTTAAATGCAACAAACCTGGCCAAATTTGGTGCATTGGTTGCTGAGAAAAACAAATTCTCCTTTTACATGCATTTAGATAGGAGCACCTGAGCTAAAGCTTCCTCTTAAGCGCGGTAATGTGCCTTAAAACACAAACACTACATTGACCTTATAGACAAGCTGCATGTTAGATAATTAATTGTACTAACACCCTGCTTTACTCATCACTACCTTGAATAATAATCTTTGCCAAATAACTTATAAAAAGTTGTTCACATCTATTGAATCAGTTTGTTAACTTTTCTTTTTTTGTGTGTGTGTGTGCATGACAGTGCCGCTGCACTTTTGTGACATCCCACACTGTAGCTTGTCTGTGGCAGAGCAACAGCATCAACTGTGCAATTTTGCAGGGCGCTGAGGCTGACCCACTGCAACAGCAGCAGCCCAACAACATCCTCGAAGATGGCATCGCAGCAAACCCCAAGTAGTGGCACAGTGCACTGCTTTGCTCCTTTTTTTTTTCTTCTTGGTCTTCAGTGGGCTAAGCACACATGTGGAGACGCATAATGATTTGACTGTACAGTTCATCTGTGGAACGAGCCAAACCAGACTAAGCAGTGTTACAGGCTTGACCTTGTGGGAGTGAGCAGGGAATTGTGCTTTGAGTGCTCTTGTGAGTGAGGTGGGTCTCCCAAGTGTGCAGTGTTTGTGAAAGAAGAAAGACGAGGATTTCCAGAAGCCACATTGTCTTCAGGAAGCCACTGCACATGCTGAAATGCACACTGGAATGGACATTTAGGTGCCACCCAGTTGTAATCATCAACAAGGCATTTGTTTTTCAAGCCAGTTTTATCAGATCCACCCACACGCTTCCATGCTAAAATGTGGTGGATTGCTGAATGCATTTCATAGGTACGGTTCCTTGCTTCTACAGTTTAGTTAGCTGTTTTCTTTTTCTTGTAAGTGTTGACTGAGATTTTTGTGGGCACAGGGACAGGGGCTCCTTGAGAGCAGTTGTATGCAATAACTGTGTGCTTGTTTGTTTTTTATTGTGCTTGTTCTTATCTTGTTCTCTTGTTCCTACATCTGAAATGGCCATTAAAGGCCCTTTTCGGTCACATGGAAAGTGTGTCACTTTTATTTAATCTCTTGCCTACAGCAGCTCTTTATGGCTGCAATTGGTCAACTTGTTCGATCTCTAAACAGCATCGTGGTGTGGGCATTTTTTACAACAGATGCCTGTTTATGAAGCCAGGCTCAACCAGTACTCCACGTCTTTGGTAGGAACACCTGGCCAGTGCAGTAGCCCTTCCAGTAATCATGGTAACTTTGCCATGAAATTATTGTAAATTTTAATTGAGGGACTTGGAGAAACAAGTTTGATAACCTTCAAGATTACATGGAAAACTGTCCCGATGCTTTACGATTGTATAGGCCACAGTTACTGGGTGTATCACTTAATTGAGCCATGGTTATATACAGCCAACAGACAATGAAGCCAAGGAAAGCATCGGGGAAATTAGCTGTGTTTGCAATGAAAATGTAGAAAATAATAAAGAAAAGGGAAATGAAAGTGGACAAGATAACTTGTTGTCGGTGGGAGCCAAACCCACAGCAACAAACCCCGCATGACATGTGCGTTGCACTACCAGTTGTGCTACAGCGACGGCTATCAGTTCGTCCACTAACTTGGGTATTTATGTCTACTAGATGTAGCCCTGGGAGTGCGAGCCAGCGCTGCTCAAAGCCATGGGAAGAGTATGTGGAACATCCTTTTATGCCCAATGGCATCACGTAGCATGTGAACTTACGAGAGCAGGCACATGGCTAAAAAGCCCTCATATGCTACCTAATGACATCAAGGCTGCCAGATTCGAGACCCTTAATGCAATAAATGAATGAGTAACTGAACCATATTCATTAACCAATGAATAACTGAACCATGAATTTTTGTCAGATGTACATGTCCAATAGCATTTTGCTTGTAGTTGTACTAAACTATCTAATATTTTTTTATTCTTTTTTTTTGTGTGCGTGGCACACTTAGCAAGTTAGTTCAAATTATTTATGCTAATCTTTATTAATAATTTTAGAGCACACCTATTACATAAGTTGTACGGTGTGCTCAAAAGCATGTCAGGTAATGCAATTGTTCCCGCGAAATTTTTTGCTTCCCCATGAGATTGAAGAAAGCTAGCAAAATCAATGTCCACATTTTAAAATACGGGACCCACAGGAAGTTTTATAATGGTATGTATGGGGAGCTGTGCACTGTGATAGCAGTACTGCTAATAGTATTTTCAGTGAAAAACACCCGCGTGTTGGCTGGAAAAAAAATTAAAATTGCAAGAGAGTTTCAGTGCTTTCAATGCTGACTTCATGCTTATCGATTGTGACCGTGGTAGCTTTCCATCTTCACAACAAAGCTGCTGCATAGCTTTATTGCTAATGTGTTGAATTTTGTAGGTTGTGTCTTTGCAGCCTTCAGGCAGGCTTTGTTTTTTTAAAACATGCTAGAGAGTGCAGCATTGCAGCAGTGGAATTGTGCAGGGATGTAACTTTTAAGGCCTGGAGTGCTTTCTTTGAAGCTTGGGGAATAAATTATGTAAAAAGTAACTTTATGAAAACATCTTCATCTAATGTTTATGGGTGCACACAACAGGTCTAAATAACCTGCTGTCTAAAACATTATTGTTTAAATTCAAAATTTATATTAATTAATCAGCCGATGAGCATTTAAGACAAGTGCTCTAGACACGTCTACGATGCATTAGATAAGTTTGGTTTTATTTAGGTGAAACACTGTATATTCATTAAGGTGGCAATCATTTGACTCTCTGCAACACTCAGCTATGGGACAGCAGTAGACTATTTCACGTGCAGTATACATGGGAAATGCGCAGGTAATCGAGAAGCTTTCCTTATGTAAATGCGCTATAAAAAAGGCACAAAGGAAAAGCACTCTCTGCATGGCTGCATGAAGGCAAAGCAAACAAGTGCCTGAGCATCTGTGTTCCAACTTTGTCTAGCATGAATTGTGGTTGTTAATCAATCTTGCAGCACAAGTCAATGAGAGATACCATAAGGGAGCATGCAACACATTAAGTGTGTATATATTCACTTGCTATGCTGATGTTTCCTGAAAGCATAGCAAGAGAAAAATAGTGATCTAGCTTCCTAAATGAATAGTGAATGAAACACCTCCCAGGATCATGTTTGTTTCTTTCTGTTAAGGCGAGTGATACTTTAGATTTTACATACATATATTGTACATTTTACTCATACATTGGCAGTTGATAGACTGCATAAAGTTCTTTGATCAGGCAGCACTACCTGAAAAAATTAAGTGAGAAGGCAATTTTGACTGTGACAGGGACTGCGGAGCGAGAGTGGCCTTGATTAATAAGCACTAATTAATGATTGCCACATTATGATGGCAGAATCCAGGAGTGTCCATATGCTTGGGTTTAGGGGCGCATTAAAAGGTGCCTCACCAGTCCACATATCAAATTTCGGTTGCATGCCGGAGGAGGAGGAGGAAAAACTTTATTTGCTCTAATTGGTTATAAATTAGCGGTGGCAGATGTGGTCGGCTGTCTTCACGGTCTTCTTCCCCATCTGCGCAGGGTCGACGCCCCTATTCCAGGGCACCACTGAGGGTGGCTACTCGGTGAGCGTGCCTTACTAGTCCATGCTGGACTTTCGGGTCGCTGCTGGAGAGCACCCGCTCCCACTGCTCCGCACTCGGGTGTTTCATTTCAAAGAATTGTTGATTGTGAACGCATCCCCATGTAATGTGATATAAGGTGGGCATGGCGCCGCACCAGGGGCAAATGTCTCTATACTGGGTGGGAAACATCTTGCTTAGTGTGTTTAGGTTTGGGTATGTTCCTGTTTGCAGCCTCCTCCAAGAGGTTGCTTCATGCTGATTTAGGCTGTTGTAGGGTGGAGGGTATTTGATTCGGATCCCCTTATAGTAATTCAGAATGTCAGAGTAGCTTGGGTTGACTGGTATGGGTTCCTCAGGGTCGGTGCTTGTGGCCGCTCGGTTTGTGTGCTCTCGAGCTGCCTTGTCCGCCCTTAGGTTCCCTTCTATTCCAGCGTGTCCCGGTACCCAGAAAATTGTATGCCTGACTTTGTTGTTAGCCCTGCTGGAGCAGAGGATGTGAAGCGCTCCGCGTCCTATTCTGCCGTTCATGTAGTTCTGACAGTAGCTTGCGAGTCGGTGAATATTGTTAAGGACCTTTCGGATCGGTAGCCCTCCACTGCCGCTAGAGCTACGGCTATTTCCTCAGCTTCCGTTACCGAGCAGTCCTTCATTGATGTGCTGCTGATCTCTTTGTAGTCCGGGCTTATTACTATCGCAGCTGTCTTTACTATGTTTGTTCCTCTTTGCTTGGTGTATACTGCAGCATCTGTGTATACTGTTGTGTTTTTTGTGGCCAGGTACTTTTCGACGTACTTCGCCCTTGCGTCCCTTCGCGCCGTGTGGAGGTTTGGGTCCATGTTTTTGTGTAGGGGGCTAACAGTATGTTTTCCGATATTCATCAGGAATCCCCTCCGTTCTTTGGGCTTCTTTGATTGATTCCACGAAGCCTAGCCTTATTAGCAGTTCCCTTCCCGTTTTGGTCTGCTGGAGTCTCATGAGCTGTGCGATACTTTGGGCTTCCTTTAGTTCTTCGAAGGTGTTGCTTAAGCCAAGTGCCATTAGTTTCTCTATCGATGTATTGTTCGGCAGATGAAGTGCTGTTTTGTATGCTTTGCGTAAAATGGTGTCTGCTTCTTGTATTTCCTGTTTGGTGCAGTTGAAGTATGGGAGTGAGTATGCGACCCTGCTGACCACCAGGTTCCCAACCAGCTTAAGTGTGTCTCCTTCTTTCATCTCATATCTCTTTTGTGACACCCGCGTGATCATGTGTGCTATTGGGTTGTTGACTGCTTTGTTACGTGCCCTCTAGGGAGTGTTCTGCCATAAAAAAAATTTCTAATTGTTTCATTAATAGCCGAGATAGAAATATTTCGCTGCCGCAAACCCATGACTTCAGGAGGTGAGGGCCACTGCCAAGAGCAGTGTTGCCAACCTCTGAAGCCAGTTTTCCCCTAACTTGGCTTTCAAAATTCCCTAGAGTTCCCTAGGTTTTCGCTAGCTGCAGTTGTTCAGTTTGCCAATGTGAACTCTGCCAAAAATATTCTGTTATGTAAATACACCTTGAAGTCTATGTTTATTTCTAATCTCGATTTAAAATATTTAAATAGAATTTTACTGGACTAAAGCTGAAATTATGTTGCAGTGCAAGTGGTTAGTTGAAGAACACAGTCTAGCATGAAGTAATTCATGGGAGAACAAGTCAACAAACGTCTACTTTTCTCAACATGCAAAACAAGACTTTCACGGAACCTTTTTGGGATTCAACGAAAGATGGGTACCTGACCTCTCTTACAGAATGTAAGAGAGGTCAGGCGCCGCGTGCCACTACAATATACCAATGTAAAGGATGTGGAATAAATTTTGCTTGTTAGTCATGCACTAGTCTGCTGCTCAATGCCGAGACGCCTTGTCGTACTCGGCAGTATAGTATGTATCTGTCAGCTTACACCAAGATTTGCCTTGCTGCATTGTTCGGTGTTGCAGCATGCGCAAGTTTCGCTAGTGACAAATCAAAATTTCCTTCAGAGTGCATGGATATCCACAGTACAACATCAATCAATGCAAAATCAGTGCTTTGGTCAGCAGCATCCACACCCTGTAGTTTGCTTGGCGTGATGCGTTCACCAAGCTGCAGTGTGATTGTAAGTCATGCTTTACAGGATAATGCAATGGTAATTTGTGGTTAAAGAAATAAAAACAGGCCTTCACAGCAGCAGTTCCAAGTATCGGTGGTTGTGGTGTTGCAGCAGTGCTTTCTCAGTCAAAATCCCTAGATCTAGGGAAGTTACCATGGAGTTGGCAGCTCTGCCCAAACAGAGACTCTCTCTCCACTTCCCCCATCTACCCTCTGCAAGCAAAATTCCTTCCCTGCATTCTGCCATACCAGAGCTCAAGAATCGCATGATGCATATGTCATGGGCCCCGCCTTCATTTTTTTCCCTCACTTTTTTGCTGCACAGTGCACTTCAGCTGACGGTGCTGCGCGCAAGCTGTTGCGTTTGTCTCATTTCGCGCAGCACACGATTTTGCGCGCTGTGCATGAGAACACCTGACTAGCAGTATAAGTCAGGCTACGTGAATACAGAGGCCGACACAAGTGGTTCATAGAGCATTATCACACGCTGGAACACGCTAGAAGATGGTATACTTTCGTTGTCTGCACGCGTGACTGCACGGTGTGGGAACAAGCAGACAAAATGGAAGTACATCTCTCTTGCTGCTTTACAAAGTAAAAGAAAGACACGCAGACATTCAGATTACGTTTTATTATTTTTCCAAACTTTAATTCGTCTATTGAAGCAACAGATTACACAAGTAACAGATGTTGCCTTGAATAATTCTTGAAGTCGCGTGTCACTACGAGTGACGTCACAGCAGTGCGATGTGTGTAGGCACACACTCGTGCGATATATGTTGACTTTCTGTCTGGGATTGCCGTGCCCGTGAAGAGAAGGGCAAATGGCATTCAGTTTGAAATTTCAGCTCTTTCCATGGTGCGTAGCGATGTAATACTTAGCAGACACAATCGCTAGCACGCGCTGTATGCACGGCGCTTGTCAGCTCAAAATGGTCAGACCTTGTTAGGGGCTCTTTAAAGTGCAGGCAGTCAAAGTTAATCTAGAGTCTTCCATTGTAAGATTTCTCATTGCCCAAGACATTGACCTGGGATTTAAAACCTGATAAACTAGGGTACCCTGAGAGTGTGCTTGCCTTGAGCAAAATGTGGCACATAAACCTGCATGTCACTAAACACGTGAAATCACGTCAAATCGATTCCTGCTGCTGCTGTGTTGCCCACACAGTCGTTTGCGTAGTAGACTGACGACTGTAAAAAGTGCTTTGAGAGCTTTGTTACCGTTCAAAATGAGTCTTTTGGAATGTGGCAACGTTGAGTCAAACCCTGGCCCAACGGATAGGGAAATGTTGTCGCAACTTTTATCTGGCCAAAGTAGCATGACTGCTTCTATCAATGATGTACTGGCTAAACAGAGTAAAATTGAAACAGATATCGCTGATTTAAAAGAACTCATGCTCAGCTTGGAAGCTCAACTGAGTACTTTACGTTTATTACAAACAGATGTTATTAATGTCAAAAAAACAGTAACTGATTTGGAAAATAATGTCTCCAGCTTGCTATGTAAAGTCGATGAATTAGAAAACAGAGGTAGAAGAAACAATTTGATCGTGTATGGCCTAAATGAACAAGACGGGGAGACGAACGATAGTCTCTTGAATGTGATCAAAAGAGATGTTTTCAAGGAAAGGCTTGGACTTATTATTGATAATTTAGAAAGATGTGACAGGCTAGGAAAGAAAAAGGAAAAAGCACGCCCCGTGATTCTAAGATTCTTGGACTATCGCGATAAAAGTTCAGTGCTGAAAGAGTGCAAAAAGCTTAAAGGGACAACGCTTTCTATAACAGAGGACTTTTCTTTGAAAGTTCGGGAGATAAGAAAAAAATTATGGCAAAGCTCAAAAGAAGAACGTGATCAGGGCTCCAAAGTTAAACTAGTTTTTGATAAATGCAGCATCGATGGTGAAATGTTTGTGTGGGATGTGAAAAAGGACAAGCGCTGTAAGCTAAAAAGAAGGAGCAAATGACGCGCTAACACTTGCCAATCACCATTCACCATCTTAAACCTTAACTGCCGCAGCGTTGTCAACAAAGTAGAACAGCTTGAAGGCATCCTTTGCTCGCTTGACCCCGACATTGCCGTATTGACGGAAACGTGGTTAAATGAAGATATATGTGATAGCGAATTTGTCCCGATAAACTACAGTATAATGCGAAAAGACCACGATAAAAGAGGAGGGGGCGTAGCTATTCTTTTTAAAGATTCCTTTAAAATCTTAAGAATGCCGGACACCTCTGGAATAGAAAGTGTTTTCTGCACATTTGGTATTAACAACGTCAAATACATTCTTGGTGCCGTATACAGGCCCCCTAACTCACCTGTCGCAAACTTGGAATGCTTAGGAGAATATATGTACACCCATATCAAACAAGCAGATAAACTAATCCTAACCGGCGATTTTAACTTGCCAAATGTCGACTGGAGCACATTCACGTCCCGCTCAACCACAAATATTGATAGTGAGATGAACGATATTGCTTTTAATTTTGACTTATCACAGGTAGTTAAGGATTTCACTAGAACCCACAAAGATTCAAATGCAGTTCTCGATCTATTTTTTGTGAGTGGAAATATACAACAAAATGTCTCATGTATGGTCACAGACGGCATTTCAGATCATCAAGCATTGGTATTGTCGTTGCAATGTGCCCCTCGTAGTAAAAACGACAAGATTCAATATTACCCTAATTTTTCTCGTGCAGATGACGAGTCTGTAATTGATACACTAGCATTTCATCTGGACGACTTTAAAAATAACACAGCTAGCATGAATGATCTGTGGCTTCTATTTAAAGGCATTATATTCAACTGTATGCAGCAGTTTGTCCCAAAAATTGCGAGGAAGGCTACGTGTCGGAATCCTTGGATTTCCTGGGAGACGTTGCACCAGCAACGCAGGCTTAAACGGCTTAAAAATTCCGCAAAATTGAAAACTAGTTCCAATTCCGAAAGGGTCATTGAGGAAGCATAAAAAAAAATAAAACAAATGATCATAAATGACAAACATAATTACTTTAATGTACAGCTTCCTAGTTTCATGAAAACGTCTCCAGGGAGATTCTGGAGGACGATGAGTCATTCTTCTTCCCTGTCCGATATGTTTATAATAGACGGTGAGAGTGTACACGATGAGCAGGTTGTATGTTCTGCTTTTAACAATCATTTCAGTAGTGTATTCACAACGGATGACGGTTGTCTGCCCTCTTTTTACATGGATTTGCCTCCCATTCCCGATATTGTTATTTCTGAGAATGGTATACGTCACTTACTGTTAAAAATTGATGAAAAAAAAAATCCCCCGGTCCAGATGGCATACCAAACACTTTCTTAAAACGTTATGCCGAGTGGTGTGCTAAATACTTGGAAATTTTATTTAGTAAATCGCTTCAGGATGGCATCCTTCCGGATGACTGGAAGACTGCAATAATAAAACCCTTACACAAATCGGGAAACAAGAATTACATAAAGAACTATCGACCAATTTCCCTGACTTCAACAACATGCAAAATTTTTGAACACATAGTCTATAAGCATGTAATCGGTTTCCTTGATGAGCATTGCGTATTGACAAACACTCAGCATGGATTTCGGCAGGGCTTTTCCACAACCACTCAGTTAGCAGAAATAATTCACAATTTTGCCAACACAATAAATAATAGTAAACAAACCGACGCTATGTTCATGGATTTCAGTAAAGCATTCGACAAAGTAGCCCACAGCAAATTACTTCACAAATTAAGTTTTATACTTAGAAATGATAAGCTATTCAAATGGATACAGGCGTACCTAACCAACCGTTTCCAATACGTTAAAATAAACCAGACTTCCTCCAACACATTACCTGTTGCCTCTGGCGTTCCGCAGGGATCCGTGCTGGGTCCTCTTTTATTCTTGCTTTATATAAATGACATTGGCAATAATCTATCTGTAAAAATTAAACTTTACGCGGATGACTGTGTACTATATGATGAAATTGACTCACCCCAAGATAAAATCAGGCTAAATAGTGACTTTGGCAAAATAGTTGCATGGTGCCATCAATGGCAAATGGCTATTAACTATGAAAAAACCGTCTTTATGAGAATAACACTAAGAAAAAAGCCTCTTCTCTTCCACTATTTTGCCCAGAACACTTATATCTCTGAAGTATCTCACTATAAATATCTCGGTGTACACATATCCCATAATATTTCCTGGTCAAAACATACTGGCACTGTAATGGCTAATTGTCTTCACAAATTGTTCACCCTCAGACGGTCGCTGAAATTCTCCACACCAACTGTCCGCCTCCTGGCATATAATACAATAGTTCATCCTACTTTAGAATATGCAATAATCATTTGGGACCCATACACAAAAACAAATATTGAGAAATTGGAAAGAATTCATAAGAAAGCTGTCCGATTCATCTACAATTCTTACGGTCGAACTTCTATAACAGATCTCCTTAAACGTAGTGGCTTCTCTTCGATTACAGAACAAAATCGTGTTTCCCGATTAAAATTCTTTTTTCAACTAATGAATGGCCACTACCATATTGATACCTCACACATCTTAACACCTTCAACTGGTTATGCTACTCGTCATAAACACTCCCTAGCAGTAACCCCGTTAACACCGCACAACAACTGCTTCAAATACTCTTATTTTACAAGAAAAATAGTTGATTGGAATAAACTTCCTGATAAAGTCGTTACACAAAATTCTTTATCCCGTTTTCAGGCGCACCTGCATTCATGAATCAACCACACATACTTTATTTGCTCCTTTCTTCATGCATTTTGTCCTTTTGCCATTTTGAATTCAAGCGTCGGCATGATTGCTTGAACTGTATGTTTTTATGAATGTACTTGTGTGTTCCCGCCCTGCTAAGATCTTGTAAAAGATCGCAGTATATATAAATAAATAAAAATAAATAAAAATCAACTCGGCCACTTTTTGGAGAACTGGACTTTCGAGCATGCTTTAGTTTTCTTATTCTGTACTGCACCTGCTCAAAATCCTGACCACCTTCGTCAAATGTACACCTTTGTAGTTCACACCCTCCGTTATTCTGCTCACTAGTCTGCATTTTGTTATTTCCATGCTTTCGCTCATGCCATTTGTCAGGTTTTCGGTAATCGAAACTGTTGGCTTTACATGTTGCCATGCATTTTTTGCAGCTAATTATGTAAGTTAGTGAGGGCAAATTGCGAAACGCTCATGTCCCATGTATTGGGGGCACGTCAAAGATCCCCTGATGGTCAAAATTAATATAGAGTCCCCAACTAGGGCATGCCTCATAATCAAATTCTGGTTTTGGCATGTAAAACCCCAGAATTGAATTCAATTCAATGGTGAAAGTTGCAGCACTCTGAAAAGGCAACTGGGAAATTGTTTAGAAGCATCTTTCTACTCTTAGGTGAGTATTCAATGGAGCTTTTGCCGTCCTGCTAGTCATGGCAGTATCACTTTTGGCTATACTCTGAGTGTGAATATTTTCAGTACCATGGGGAAAAGGTAAACAAAAACTGGGGGCGCTACGCCGACCAAAGTAAAATTTAAAAGAAAAGACGTTTCAGCTCCCCCACAGGAGCCTTGTTGACAGGTAAAGGAAACAAATGGGTTCGAACAGTTTAAATAGTCTTGAACACGTGATGCAGGCAGCGCACATACACTGATGGCAGATTGCCATCGCTCCTGTTCAGAATGTGTGGCGTTGTCTGAATCATGAGCGACTCAAGATAAAGGCATCAAGATAGCCATTTTCCCTGCCAAGGACAGGTGCCTTCCCCCAGTCAATTGTGTGGCCGCTTGAAGTGGCATGCTCAGCCAAAGCACTGGATTTCACATTTTCTTTTCTCATGTCATAATTTAGTTGTTTAAGACGGCTTTCAAGGTCACCAGTTTCCCCAATATACACATAGTCACAATCCCCGCATGGCACAACGTACACAACACCTGGCAATTACTCTTTTTGTAATTTGTACTTGTCATTGACGAGCTATTGTCGTAGTTTCTGGTTTGGGATGTGTACCACTTGAGCACATTGTAAGAACACAGAACACGGCTCAGAGCTTCACCTGTGGACGGGATATATGGCATTCCGGCGTGCTTTTGATCAGAGGCAGCATAGGGTAACTGTGGACGTGCCATTCATCGTTCAACAGCATCCAAGAAAGAACATGAGTAACCACAGGCTGATACTTCCCACCATACCACGCTTACGTGGGCTGCGTAGTCTTCCTGTCTTGTGCAGATTTTCTCTGCGCGTCGTAGAAGCGTGGACACCACTGCCCTTTTATGAAAAACAGGTTACATAGAGCCGCAATGCAAGTAGCGTCCTGTGTGAGTTGGCTTTCTGAGAACTCAGAACGACAAAGTAAACCCCTTTCTTTCAATCAGCATATCAAGGAATGGGAGCTTGTCATCAATTTCCTTTTCCGTCATGAACTGGATCGCTGCTTCCATGAGAATCAAGTTTTTATGCTAGCCGTCGCCTCGAGTTTCGCGTGTTGAATGATTTCGCGAGCGTACAGCTACATGCCAATTTTCAAGCAAGCCTTCATGCATGGAAAGATGTTCTGTCGCACGACAGCAAGATTCACACACTTCAAGTCCACCAAAGCGACATACAACGCAAAGCAGGGAAGTGCACGGTTCTCAACATGTCCTCGTACAAACCAGATGAAACTGAGCTTTCAGTCCTCATCCTTGTGCTCAATTTCACCACCAGAGCATCAATGGATAAAAAGTTTGTATGTGCCGTGGAAAACACCGTTAGTCAAGTTGATCCCGCGCACCATGATGAGGCCCGCACTCATGTTGTGTCTGTTCTCTCCAGACTTCGGGGGCTCCTTCCTCGTCCCTATCTTCAGAAGAATGTCAAGCGGTAGAGAGGCTTCGCGGCAACTTTGAAGTCGTGATCCTTCCCGTCGATAAGGGGAACGCGACTGGTCTGTTGGACAAAGCCGACTACTCCCAGAAGATGTTGGAGCTGTTAGGAGACACAAGCACGTACATTCACCTTGACTGGGATTCAACACTCAATGTGCAAAGAGACTACCAGAAGCTTTTGGCCAATGTCTTCCACATGGTCCCCCCTGAACACAAGTCACTGTATTTCCCATTACTTTGCCATTACTTTGTCGCAATGGTTCAGCACCAGCTCTGTATGGCCTCCCCAAGGTTCACAAGCCAGGCGTCCCCATGCGTCCAGTTGTAGATTTCACGTGCTCCCCTCTCGACAAGCTATCAGGGTATTTACATCGTGTCATTTTGCCCCTTATCGGACAATGTGCTACTCACATCCGCAACTCCTATGACTTGATAGACAAAGTCCACGATGTCGTACTGGATCAAGACGACATCTGGGTCTCTTTTGACGTGAAATCGCTTTTCACTAGTATGCCAATTGAACTGGTTGTGGATGTATGCAAGACCGCTCTGGAGCCGGATGCAACTCTACCTGAAAGATCGCCAGTCGATGCACTGGACCTAGCTCGGCTGTTGCAGTTCTGTTTGTCAGACATGTACATTACATGCCAAAGGAGTTTGTACAAACAAGTCCACTCCACGGAATGGCTATGGGAGCTTCTATATCGGTAACCGCCGCTAATTTGACAATGGAATCACTTGAAAGTAGAGCGCTCTCTTCGTTTAGCCCTGTTCGTAAGGCATTGTTTCGTTGCATGGACTGTTTTTTCATCACTCGCAAAGAGGCAATTCCATTGTTCACTTCACACCTGAACAGCATGAAAGCAGCAACCCAGTTTACGGTGGAAGGGGAAGTCGATGGCAAGCTCCAGTTCCTTGATATGCTAATTGAAAGAAAGGGGTCTACTTTGTTGTTCGGAGTTTTCAGAAAGCGAACTCACACAGGACGCTACTTGCATTTCAGCTCCATGTGACCTGCTTCTCATAAAAGGGCAGTGGTTTTCACGCATCTACAACGCGCGGAGAAAATCTGCACATGACAGGAAGAATACGCAGCCCATGTAAGCGTGATATGGGGGAAATTAACAGCCTGTGGTTAACCTTGTTCTTTTTCGGATGCTGTTGAAAGACAAATGGCACATCCACAGTTACCCTATGCTGCCTCTGGTCAAAAGCGTGCCGGAATACCATATATCCCGTCCACAAGTGAAGCTCTGAGCCGTGTTCTGTGTTCCTACAGTGTTCAAGTGGCACACATTCCAAACCAGAAAATATGACAATCGCTCATCAATGTTAAGGACAAATTACCAAAAGAGAAATTGCCAGGCGTTGTGTACGTTGCCCATGCGCGGATTGTGACTACTTGTATATTGGCGAAACTGGTGACTTTGAAAGGCGTCTTAAACAGCACAATTATGACGTGAGAAAAGAACATGTGAAATCCAGCGCTTTGCCTGAGTACGTCGCTTCAAGCGGCCACGCAACCGACTAGGGGAAGGCATGTGTCCTTGCAACGGAAAAAGGGCTATCTCGACGCCTTTATCTTGAGTTGCTCAAGAGTCAGGCTACGCCACATGCTTTGAACAGGAGCGATGGAAATCTGCTGTCAGTGTATGCGCGCTGCCTGCGTCAACTATTTAAAGTAACTGCTCGACACATTTGTTTCTTTTACCTGTGAACAAAGCTCCCGTGTGGGAGCCAAGATGTCTTGTTTTCTTTTAAATTTTACTTTGGTTGGCGTAGTGCACCGAGTTTTTGTCTACGTACTACTATGTTCCATCCCGACCATACAGGCTTCCGTCAAACACTGAATTTCATTTGCAATACCAGTTGGCATATTCATTGGAAGAGCTTTTAAGAAAAAGCTTTATCTCGAAAGTTCTTATATTAACACATGGGATTGAAGAAATTCGTCATCTTGCTGTACGGAATTTTGCCTTTTCAATGTCGGGTTTTTTTGAAGGTGATGCATTTTCAGCATCAAGTTTTTTTTCTCGGATATTGAAAACGAACACAACGGTTTATTTTTAGTTATGCAGAAGGTCAAAAATGACACGGATAATGGCAAATACTCTCTTGATATAATCCTCACAGTCCTCTCGTTTCTGTCCCACCGTGTCATTGACATCGGACATGAGTGACACAGTGGGAAAGAAATGCGAAAACGCAATGTTATGTCGGTGGAATTGAAAGGATTAATGAGGTTTTGTTGCATGTAAAAGCTACACCTAAAGCAAAAGAAATTTATCTACACAGTTATAAATTATACCAATAGATTGTGAATAGGACTTCTGCAAAGCTCATGTAAACAATGTAATGATTATTTCATGTAAGCTGTAAACTAACACAAGTTTGTCCACTTTACGCAACCTAATAGAGTTTCCAGAATTATGATTATGTTTTTGTGCTGAGTTTGAAAGATGTAAACACTGTGTTTCAATTTCCAAAATTTTAACTGAGTTTCTGCAATTTTCTTAAAAAGTATGAGATCCTAAATCAAAATTTAGTTTCTTTCAATAAGTAGAATTTAGGGGTCTTTCTTAAGTGTAACAAATTCATAGAGGTATTATACTATGATTATGTGCTTCATGAAATAGTAGGTAGGAGCTGGCTCCAGGCAAAACATTCCTCTGAAATCTTGATTTAACATACTTTTTTTTTTTACATGCCACGAAAAGATTGCATAACCGATTGTGTAACACATCGAGCTGCTACATGGGGTTTTGGTATCCCACATTCGTTATTTTCTTACTTTTTTTGAGCTTGTGTGAGCAAGAGTATGTTCATTGTGTGTTGGAAGCTACATGGAAGCACCAACAAGCATAATGTGGTTCGTTTGTAAAAGTTGGAATAATAAATTTATAGCAGGCAGTCTGCACACAAAATGCATGAACCATGAGAATGATGAGAAAAACATCAACAGTGATGCTTGCATCAGTACTATAATGCTCACTTGACCGACTCCATTTTATTCTGTGGTTCATCTTGCTCTGCTACCGCAGTCAAATTATTAATCTTTGTTGGGTGACTTAGAATTACATGATGCATTTACTTTGCTGTTCCTGTGGTTTGTGTGTCTTCTTGTGTGCTTGTTAGGGACAGTGATCAAGTATGGCATCAGAGAATATGTGCTTAGCTCATTGTATTGCTAAATCATTCCTCATCCTCTTTCTGTCACCTTCCCCTTTACCCCAGTGTGCAGTAGCAAGCCAAAGTCGTACTGTTCCTGCCAACAACTATGCCTCCCCTTTTGTTGAACCTTCCCTCCTTGTAGTTAGCGCCTTTCCTGTGCTGATTACTTGGCAAGAAACTACTTTAGAGCTTTCATAAAACAAGTAGTCCAGGTGTGTTGATCACCAGTCATGTTACACTGTAAGAGGCATATTCGATTTTTTTTATCGTGTGCCATGCTCACTGGCTGGGCGGCTTGTGTATTTCTGCCCAACTGGAGGTTTATGATGTGCCAGTACAACTGGATGCAACCAAAATTTTTCAACCACGCGAACTTTTTCGCAAAAATGCCACTTGCACACCATAGGGAACACCTATAATATAGTTGCTACTAAACAGTAAATACCTTTACTGGACAGTAAATACCTAGACGTAAATACCTTGGAAAATATCTACTGAGGTTCTACAGCTACCTTAATTCTACACAAGAAAAGCAGGAAGATACCTATAAAGAAAGGGGTCAGACAGGGAGACACAACATCTCCAGTGCTATTCACTGCGTGCTTGGAAGAAGTATTCAAGCTATTAAACTGGGAAGGCTTAGGAGTAAGGATCGATGGCACATTGTTCTATTCAACAACAATGACGAGTTACAACAGATGATTGAGGACCTTAACAGAGAGAGTGTAAGAGTGGGGTTAAAGATTAATATGCAGAAGACAAACATAATGATAAATAGCCGGGCAAGGGAACAAGAGTTCAAGGTCGCCAGTCAGCTTCTAGAGTCTGTGCAGGTGTACATTTGCCTAGGTCAATTAATCACAGGGAACCCTGATCATGAGAAGGAAATTCATAGGAGAATAAAAATAGGTTGGATCGCATATGGCAGAAATCGGCAGCTCCTGACTGGAAGCTTACCTTTATTATTGAAAAGGAAGGTGTACAATCAGTGCATTTTACCAGTGCTGGCATATGGGGCAAAGACTTGGAGACTGACAAAGAAGCTTGACAACAAGTTAAGGACCGCGCAAAGAGTGATGGAATGAAGATTGCTAGGCGTAATGTTAAGAGACAGAAAGAGAGTGGTTTGGATCAGAGAGCAAATGGGTATAGACGATATTCTACTTGACATCAAGAGAAAAAAAATGGAGCTGGGCAGGCCATGTAATGCGCTAGATAACCGCTGGACCATTAGGGTTACAGAATGGGTACCAAGAGAAGGGAAACGCAGTCAAGGACAGCAGAAGACTAGGTGGAGCGATGAAATCAGGAAATTCGCGGGTGCTAGTTGGAATCAGTTGGCACAGGACAGGGGTAATTGGAGATCGCAGGGAGAGGCCTTCGTGTGTGTGTGTGTGTGTGTGTGAAGTGATTTTAGAAAAGGGGACGGAAGAGGTGAGTGCAGCGCCGTAACTGTCTCTCACAGGAGGACACCTCAACAGCACTGCACGGGGAAGTAGCAGTGGGGAGAAAAAAATGAAGGAGAGAAAGACAGGACCTGCAGTGGGCATAAAACTTTATGTAGGTGTTCTGTGATAGAACAGACTGCTGCCGCTGATGATGATGATTAGGAATACATGGCATGACCCACAACATAGTAAATACACTTGTGTTATTTGTGCCAAGGTTGCAGTAGTGATTATCTAGGAAACTGTAATGGCATATACACGCTGATTTTAATGTGGTGTTCTTTTGTGTGCAAAAATATTCACATGTAAACGTTTTGCAATCGGCTGCATAAAGGTGCATTCATTGCAGCCAGAAAAGTCTGAAGGTACAGAGTGAGGAAACATAATGTCGCAGAATTAGTTTATTGCACAGCACAGTATGTTTTGAGCATGCACAAGTATGCTACTGTACACATAACTTGGAATTGAAGTTTTCAACAATTGACATCAATAGAACAACAACAGGCAAGCGACATTGTTATGATAAAACAAGCAAAAAAAAAACAAGGTGCATCACAGCTGATGTAAACACAGTCAGGAACAGAAAGAGCAATTGAGATTGCTGGTGCACTTTGTGGCAAAAGCTATGTGCATTGCTAAACACTCGTAAATGGGTAGGCATGTTACTTGAGGTTATGCATCAGCTCAACACTTGACCACAGTAATAAGGCATGCATGAATAGCGTTCGCTAGTGTTTACGGTAATGTTGTAAACATGAGAAAGACAACAAGCAGGCACTTGTTCATTCAGAAATGTAGTTTTATGAAGAAACTACTTGTAACAAGTAACAAAATTGGTGCTAATATAAGCATATTGGAAACTTGGGAAACGGTTCTGGAAAAGCAAGCATAGTGTGTACATATGTTCTTTGGACACAAAGTGAGTCTTCTATTGCATCAAAATTATTATTAAGAAATTTGCTTTGAATATTAGCAGCAGGGGGATTACTGCTTTATTTATCGTTATCACCTTTCAGTAAACATTCTACATCACTATTATATCGCTTACAACTATAGGTTGCATGTTGAGCAGTCATCAAAATGAAGCAAGGCAGGAAAAACAAAATAGTTCCCATACCTTTACAAAAATTGCTTACAATCATGCAAGGTGTACTCAAAAGTAGTGTTCCACCATGCTGTGAGCACATAATAAAAACATCTGAGGTAAGCACTTGTAAGAATGCTAGTTGTTCCTCAACAGTGAGATGTTCCTCAACAATCTTTATAATTACTGCTGCTACCCAGACTGTTAGTATCGAGATTGCTGACAAAGTTTGTTTTAACTCTCAACTTTCTGAAAACTTGCTTTCTTTTATTGCTTCAGCATCACTCCCTCTTTGGACTCGAACTGGGGCTTGCTTTAAATAGTTGTTCTCTCTCTCACTACCTCTAGTTTGTGCTCAGAAATGTGTGGCTATACTTTTTTATGAAATAGAACAAATGGGCAAGTTGGCCCTTCATTTTTCTCAAATTATTTATGCGCTGCATGAAATGCCATTGGCTACAGTATGGCATGAAACGGTACCTTGGTAAAGATTCAAGCTTGAAAACAACATTATGATAGTCCTAAATATTATGGCGTAGAAATATGCTGTCACTGTAAATTCAAGACGGCACAAACTCCTGAGCACTCTAATGACAGTTGTACTAATTTTAATATGTGATACGAAATCTGTAGTTATGCTTGGTAGGGGTTGTCCAAATGCAAGCAGTGTTTTGTTTACTTCTGTTGCTGCTATCCCCCTTTAGCTCACTTGGTACTGGACAGCAAATCAGGTTCTCTCTCTCAATCTACTTTACTGCAAGTCATGGTGACTGCAGGCAAAGTGCATGCCTCAGGGAAATCGTAATTTTAACTTGCGTGCATTCTACCTTGAGCACCATAGTTGGATGTTTTCAGTTTTTCACCATTAGTGTCACTTAATCACCAGTGCAGGTGCAAGCTTTTTTCTTGTGTGTGTTTGTGTGGCAGGAGTAAAGCTTTACTTTACAAAAAAAGGAAACTGGGTGTAAGGGCTGACAGGTGTGAGAAAGGCTTTGGCTCCCGTTTATCGTTTTGGCATATTCACACAGTCGGATGCACTAGAGGTAATGCATCAACATAAGAAGGCACGTGGCTTTTCATTTCCTGAAGTCTGTTAAGAGGCGACATTGCATGAGCCCACCTACTCAAATAATTGTGAATTGCAGAAATGCCCATCTTGAGCAACGTTTATAGATAATGTTGGTTTTGGGTAACCACCGTGTCTTTAATATAACTTTTTGCACTTAATAGCGACAGTTAAATTCTAGTGATTGTTTGGTGAAAGTTTCTTATTATGCACTCAATCTTATTTTTTACCATAACTTGCCGAAAGACAAAGAAAAAGCCTAAAGTTTAAACTATCAATAAAAACACATCAATGCTGTAACTGCATCAATCAAGGTGTCCAATTTTGATGAAACTGATATATTACTTGGCTATAAATGTCCAACTTCAATGCATTGACATTGCACTTGCAGCAAAAAACTTCATTAAATTGCAAATTTCATTAACTCGAAATTTCTCTTTCAAAAGAACAAAAATGTGCGAAATATTCATAGAACAGTCCTGGTAGATAGCATCCTGCTAGCAAGCATTTATAAAGAGATTCCGGCAAGAAACTTGACCAATGATTGTGGGGTCGAAAGCACTGGTACCTGTAGTAGCAATCGCGTCGAGCCAAATCAGGAGCCAGTTGAAAACAGATTTTTGGCCATGTCGTGTTATCAGTAGTTAATGAAAAAGGAACAAAAGATATGCGACATGTTCATAGAACAGTCCTGGTGGACAGCATCCTGCCAGCAAGCATTTATGAACAGATTCCCACAGGAAACTTGACTGATGATAGCGGGGTCGAAAGCACTGGTACCTGTTGTAGCAATTGCGTCGAGCCAAATCAGGAGCCAGTCAAAAACATATTTTGACCTTGTTGTATTAGCAGTAGTTAATGAAAAAGGGCGTTGAGTGATCTTTGTCCTGCTTCACGTTAACTGCCTCATCCTTTGGAAACGTATGTCAAATTGCATAGTTATAAAGCAACCTGCTCGACAGCATTTATAGTGACCAGCAGACAGAACAAATATCCAGGGAGAAACTAATAGGCAATATAATTCGGCATTCTCTGACCGTTGGCATATGGTTGAAAAGAAAAAGAAGGAAACTGGTTTGGTGCGTAATTATGCATATTGCCACTTTGATACATTCATGCTGGCGATTCCTGCTTCGCAGCACTCTTCTGTGAGAAGAGAGATGGGTTTGTTGTTACAACATGATTGGGGAGACACTTTGAACAGCTGTAAGGAAAAGCAGAGCTCTGCTTTACTAACCGCATGTACCGTTCTTAAATTGTTTATAGAGCTGCTCGAGCACTTTCTTTTTTCTTTCCGTTAATCCCTGTGGAAATGTCTTCCTCACTGGGCTTTTACATAATCTTTATAGGAGTCTGGCGCAAATGTGGTAGTCGTGGTCCAACGCCTCCTATGGAAGGTGAGCGTACGTGTGGTGCGCGTTTTTGACAAATTGTTCACGAATACTATCGATAAGGGAAAGGCGCACCTGCCTTGCAGCAAGCTTATATTCTTTAGGAACGCTCCCACGTGTGGCGCATGTTGACGTGTGTGCAACCGAGGCTTGGCTGTGATCGAAAAGCCAGCGCTCGTGGGTCTGAATTTCTCAACCTCGGCAAAATTATATTCACTAACACCCGTGCTCTTGTGAAACCGCACTTCAGAATTCGGCCACGGATTGTGCCTATACGTTGACGGCTAGCAGCATGCCCTATAATTGACATTTATCGCTTTGAATGCTTTGAATATAAGCGCAACCACAACCATCTGCGTATCGTGCTTGCCCATAGCTTGCTCAACTACAGCTGCGCGACTACGTTTTCAACTTATGGTCCAATCAGCGCCGCCGTTCATGAGCCGTGGGTCCAATATTGAGTTTCGCAACAGGTGTGATCGAAGAGCCCCGTCGTGCGCCGTGGTCTATATAACACTCCGCTGAGTCGCCTTTCGTACTGCGTCGCAATCACCTCCGTTCGGAGCAGACACCGTCCTTGCAGGCCTGGCACAGTTCAGCGTTGTGCGGGTTTCGCGGCTTTCCCGGCCGCCGGTTCTTGTGGATGGGCGGCTGCTGGAAGCCGTAGTAAACTTGGCCCACCCGGTTGTAGATGTTTACCAGCACCTGCGAGCGCCAAGTCAAGTGCCTGCAGTGACACCGCTGCATATGCGTATGACGCGGCAGAAGGAAGGGGGAAATTGGGATAGGAACCACGCATGAAGACGATTGTTAAAGTACGCAATAGCTTCCTGTTGTATTCTATCACCGTGCCATCCCGTGAAGAAAAAATGTTGCACAAGGCTTTCTTAATTGTTTCCTGACGCACTTCCTTTGCATGCTGTATGAGAAAAATAAAAATCAGGAGTACTTCAAGCAACCCGTAGCAGAAATTTAGCTTTAGTAAGCACGCACCAAAGACAGCGTCAACTCTGTCATCACACGCTGTCGCTCCAGTTCTTCCCGAGTACGGCTTCGCCGCTCCTTCGATGTGACATGGAAGACATCTTGGGCAAATAGTTAGTTGCCGCCTAATGCGCGCACCCCTGTTGTTAGCGCGACTAGTTCTGTACCCAAGGCTGCCAGTGAACTAGAACTATTTCTAGTTCACTGTACCCAAGCCCGACGTCGTCATGCCAACGTCAACCAAGCCCACCTCCGCACTTCTCTGCCGGCCGTGGGCTCATCTCGCGGTGTATTTTTATGTAAAGCCTCCTTCTTAGTTCTAAGCACTGCAAAATTCTAGAACCACCGTGAGCATCTAGAGATCTGAGGTCTTCGCGATGTTTCTGCCCACTATAGGCCAACTATAACTAACTAACTAACTAACTAACTAACTAACTAACGAACGAACGAGCTAAATATAAATAAATTTATTTTTGCATTGTTCTTTTTTTGTGTAGGCGCTGTAACACCGTGAAGAAAATTGCGAAGTCGGATTTCTTTTTGGAAGGTTGGATATCACTGGGCTGGCAGGTAGGTGCAACGCCCTTTTTCACGCAGTGCACCATCTCCTGCGTCACTGGCTGCCCCTTCTCGTTTTCCATTGCTTTTCCGCGCGGCAGCAAAGTTGTACAGAAAAGAACCCTTCTGGTGTCGCCTGAAGTGACTTTCGTGTGGGGACACGAAAGAAGAACCTCGATGGGAAACGTTGTAACGAGAGCACGCATGTCAGCTGACTACCAGTGACACGCGTCTGCCGTTCTACGCAGCGGTCAGTGCTCATGTTTATTCTGCTGACAATTAAGTATACATGCGGTGATTCTCTGAAGCGCAAAGCTTCTGCGCGCTCTGCTCCTTCTTCCTAGTTATCTTTATTTGCCCTTTCCCACGCGTAACATAACCAACCGAGGCGCCGCCATAGCTAAGATTCTTGCCTTTCCTTCTGTATATCTGCCCCTCGAGTAAATACGCGTGCTTCTTCCGCCCAAAATGATAGCACACCAGCACCCACGCTTCGTGGCATGTACTAATTGAGGGCTGACCTTGACCACTTCCTCCGGGTACCACATGGCCGGCTCATAGCGGCCCACCTTGCACTTGTCGCACTGCTGGCCGTACAGCTTGAAGGTGACCAGGCCCTCGCCGTGGCTCGTCAGCAGGAACCAGAACGAGATGCGCCCCTTCATGGACGTCCAGCCGTGGCCGCATTCCTGCGCAGCAGTGAGCAGCGCGTCGTTAAGGTGCCTGGCCCAGCCACAGGAGGGCAGTGTTGGCGCGCGCACCTCGCAGCAGAAGCGCACTTTGGCCGAGTCGACGAACGTCTGCCAGTTGACGCCGATGGGGCGCTGCACGACCGGCAGCAGGTACCACGTCTGGGGCACGTACTGCGAGAACAGCTTCTGGAACTCGGCCTGCCACACTTGCTCCATGCCACTGCGCACGACAGAGGCCACTGTCACGCTCCCGACGCCCTCTCGAGTTGGTGTCGTACCTCGACATCTGCTATGGAAAGTGATCACTTAACGCAAGGCCAAGGGACAACACATTTTTGGGAGCCTAAGATGTACAAAGAAACCAAATGCTTCAGCTTCTCGCGATATTCTTGCAGCTGTACTAAAAATACGTAATGCAATTTGCCTTTGCGGCTGTTTGTCAGCAGCGAGCGCTGGCCACAAGCTTTCGAAAGGCGGTGTTAGCAAAAACACACAAATCTTTCGTGGCTTGAGCATCATTGAAGGCAGCACTCCGCTCTGGAATAAATTCCACGAGCAAGATTATTAATTCCAGACTGCGCTTGACACGACCGCGAATCATCCGAGCTTTCCCGCATTTTGCGATTTCCGAAAGCTTCTGTGGGCATGCAGACGTTAATAGGTCGGCTGTGCCGCCGAACAGGGCAATGTTTCATAACTTGGCCAAAGGGAACGGCAGGGTGCCTTGAGGTAGTTCAGGGGCCGCGGGGCCCCTCTATGGCCATTAAAGGCGTGCCTTACAACGAGAGGAAGAGAGACGTGAACCATTTGCTGTGGACGTACTACATGAATGGGAAGCGGCATTTTTTTCATATAAATTGAAAGAAACGAACACGGTTGACGTTGACACATAGTTGTGACTAACTACATTGCACCATCACGTTACCGGCCTAATTCCCGACATACAGTATTGCATTTGTCACTTGAGGTAAGCTGTGAAACGAAACCGAGGTAGCCACAAAAGTAGCAAAATTTTTTTTTTTTTTTTTGTCACCATAGTTCTTTTTGTCACCATAGTCATAGGCGCCTACTACGGGGAAAGGGGAGGGGGGGGGGTATCCGGGGCCCGAGCCCACTCCTTGGCGATGCGCCGAAGCCTACACCCCCTCACCCACACACATACTCCTATAATATCATTACCACAGTTTTATCACCCACATCATTTGAGGTTTCTTTTGACTTCCCTCGACCTTCTCACTTAAGAGGAAGCTTTAGCTCGGGTGCTCCTATCTGAATACATGTAAAGGAGAACTAGTTTTTCTCGGCAACCACTGCACCGAATTTGGCGAGGTCTGTTGCATTTAAAAGAAAAATTTTAAATCTAGTGATTGTTGATATCGAATTGTTTTATTTAAGTCGTCAATTATTTATTAAAAAGTGGCAAAAATAAAAAATTTTCAGAACACGAAACTATTAAGTTTACAACCCTGTAACTTGGTAATGAAAAATGATATCACAATTATGTGCACTGCATCTAATAGTACATCTAAAGCGGACAAAATTGGTATGTTACACATGAATATAGAAGAATATTTAGTAATATGGAAATACAGCTTTTGCAGAACCTTTGTACACAATGTAACAAATTCACTTAAGATATAAAATGACATACTAAATTTGTCCGCTTTCAATGGTCTAATGGATGCCGTTTACAGAACCGCGATATCTGTTCTTGATGCAGAGCTATCAATTTGGAAACTTCCTGCTTCTATTTTTTTCAACCTTTTGAATTTTCGTAGGCCTTCTTAATTATATTCAGGATCTCAATCGACATTCCGCTTCCTGCAGTCACTAGAATTTAACTTTCTCTTTCTCAATGCAACAAATTTCATTAAAATCGCTCCAGTGGTTATCTCAAAAACGTTTTTGCGTTTTACATGTATTTGAATAGATCGCGTCGGAGTTGGGCCCGAGCTAAAGCTTCCTCTTAAAATTTCATTGCGATTAATAGCTTGCTGCATCATTATTGGCGCGGACGTGCACGGGTTTTTATTCATACTTTCGCTTTATTTCTGCAAATCCTGGCAGTAGGAGGACACGCGCATTAGAAGCACGAGCGGCGGCTGCCTCATTCGTATTTTCTCACTTCAACATTGTTTTAAATTTCCATTGTAAACACCATGTACATACGTAATATATTTAAATATATACACAGGACAAAGTTTATTATATTTTTGAAAGACAAGGAGGTAGCAAATTAAAATTTCTAATGGTATAAATAGCCTATGCCTAGAGAATCAATATGTTGCCTTATGTTCACCTCACTTCAAATTGCTTTGCGTGTTTTTTTGACCCTGAAATAAATCTGCAGACTTCACTGAACCTTTCGGCAGTCTTTTATCAACAGCGTATGAAATGCACGTGAATGACATGCGCCTCAGTATTGCTTCTCTTTCCAGTAAGCAATGCTAACAACTCATGAAAAGAAAAAACTCTGCTAATAACAACATTCATTAGGGATGGAACCATCGTTGCTTGCACGCAGAGGTCATAAATATATACAGGATGTCCCAATTAAATAGCGTGCACGAAGATTTAAAAAAGAGCAATTGCTCTACTCGAAGAGAACCTAGTACATAATGTTTCCGGTAAAGTGGAGTAGCTGCCAGTATTTTTTAATTACTGAGATTTAATTCGGTAATTGTAATTAATTATCTAACTCGAGATGTACTAGCCTAATTATCGAAGTGTCAATGAAGCATTTGTAGGTACAGCCAAGGGACATCTAATTGCGGTATATTCAGCGACGTACTAATTGCGTACTAATTCATTTCCGACTGTTAAATAAACCCGGCGAAATATGAAAAATACCACGTGATCTGCCGCGCCCCGGCCGAAGTAACACGTCGCGTTTGGTGTCAGTTGGAAACAAGCTGTGATAGCTTTGTATTAACATAGACTAAGTGCACGGATGTGCTTTTTTTTTCTTTTTTGCCTCAAGACCTATCGCCACAAAAGCGAATTGACAACGTCAGTGCAAAGGTTTAAGGGTGCCTTTTGTTTCGTCCCAGTTGCCATGTCTTTCTAATGAGCAGAACGAAAACATGACTCTTGCCTTGGGAGCTACAAATGGTAACAAAAGGAAGGCCACAAATATATATCAGTTATGGAAGTGTGGCGGTAGACCAAACGCGTCGACTATCACCAGAAATTATGAGAACCTGAGACGAACCGGCAGCTTTCAGAAAGAGCGGCGGAGGACTCCATCTTTGAGTCCTATATACACACGTATGACCTAGCATTTATGGCCTCAAACTCTCATGCTAGCTTGTGGGATGTGGCCGCCCAGGTACCAATTTCCAAGTAATCAGTTTAGTGGATACTAAACGACGGCCTTTCACCCGTACCACCTTAACCAGCACCAATGCTTAGAAGACAGGCACCTGTAGAATCATCTAGATTTCTCGAATTGGGTCCTCACAAAAGCCAATGAAACACAAGACTTTTTGAGCAACATCATGTGTACAGGTGAAGCCAATTTTGCAGAAACGGCCAGGTAACTTTGCATAATGCACACTATTGGAGTGACTCCAATCCACACTGGGTATAAAGCGCACTCGGCACCGGTATACCAGCTGGTCGTTCAATGAGCCGTTCGGAATTTACGATGGTGCTATGATGAGTCCGATCTTTTTTGATCACACACTGATTGCACAGCGTTACGTAGACGAAATCCTTGGAGGAGTGGTGGATGAGTTTCTCAGTGCTGCTGCTGCTGCCGCCGTCGTCGTCTTGCACGCGGATAACGCCGTGGCCACGTCGGGACGTGCTTGAGACGCGGCCATGTTACAAAAACATAAAAGGCATGCGCTATCGGTGTTTTGTTTCATGACACTTGTTAATGAGCTGCCATTCTCAAAATTCCGAGGAGTAACTTTGTAGAGAATGTAACACAAGGTATGCGCTACGTGGAGGGCCTGCGCGGTTGTTGTTCAGAATGATTCGCCGAGCGACGCGGGGGCGTCGAGGGGCCCTTGATGCTATCGCGTTGTGCATGACAGGAGTGTGGCACACAGAAAAGACGATCCGAGAAGCTCGTGTCAACAGTTAGGCCGTGTCGCATGTTCTTTTCCTTCCTCTCATTTCTACGTCACACTTATTATCCGTCTCTCAAGGCCGACTGATCACATTGATAACAAAAGCCCCTTGATAACGCGGCCGAAGCGCCGCTCTGACCACGCACGAAATTCGAAACGCAATTTAATGGGCATAGAATGATTAAAAATCCCGGCATTAAACGTTAAATTATGGGGTTTTACGTGCCAAAACCACTTTCTGATTATGAGGCACGCCGTAGTGGAGGACTCAGGAAATTTCGACTACCTGGGGTTCTTTAACGTGCATCTAAATCTAAGTATACGGGTGTTTTCGCATTTCGCCCCCATCGAAATGCGGCCGCCGCGGCCGGGATTCGATCCCGCGACCTCGTGCTCAGCAGCCGAACACCATAGCTAAAGAAATCCCGGCATTGCTCGCACCGCTACGAAAGAGTGCGCGCGAAGCTATATTTCGCTAAAGCCTTTATATTGCGCGCCAGAATCTTGCTTGGGACCAAATCCAAATTAAGGTGACCGTTTTATTTTTTTTCATAGAAGTGTATACGCCTCGTGAGGCTAGAGTCACTGATAGAGGCTAGTGTATATGCTCTAGTATAGTGTAGCTCTAGTGTATATGCTCTAGTGTAGTATATGCTCCCGCAGGGAGCAGAGTTGCGCATAACTTTTCCGGCGCCGCTCGCAACGCTATTCGCCGAGCGCGATCACGGGGTGGAAAATGACGTCAAATGATCAACTGCGCGCTCCTAGGCCAACATTACGGAAACGGCGCCGACTCGTTTGTCAGAGCCATAGAAATTGCAATCATCGGACCGTCGAGCGTGCGTAGCAACCATCGGCTCCGGTTTGCAGGTACGGTACTCGAGGATATTAAGTTAATGACTTTGGTGAAGTGCTACGAAGCAGATCATTTTTACACTTGTATTCCAGTATGACGGGTTGCAGCGCACCAAACTGTGCAAATCGCACGGAAAGTGGCAAAGCTTTTTACGCGTTGCCGTGTGGACGGACGAGAGCGGCCGGCTCCGAAAGGGACCAGGATACGCGAGGTCCGTTCGCCTTGTTTACAGAGGTGAGTTCGGCTTGTTTAGACTAAAGCGGCATTTATCTCGAGCAAAACTCCTGTGCACGTGTACGCTGAAATGCGTACGCCTGGCATGAGAGGTTGTTCACTTGTGTAATTCTTGGTGTGTATGTGCAGCGCGACACAGACGCGGTACAAAGAAAGGATGGCACGGTGGTGTCGCGCTGCACATATACGCCAAGAATGTTAACTTACCAACTCGCTCAATTCGTTTGTTGGTTTTACGATTGTTCTGACTATGCGGCTCCAGAAAAGTGTGTTCAGAACAGAGTAAATACTAACACGCACAATTTGCCCGCTGCATCCTGGTTTTTCTCTGCTCCGTTATTTTTTTAAATTTTTTGTCGGCGTTCTAATTTTTCGTGTAAGGTCGATTGATGTGTTTGTGTTCATTGTTTTGTAGTAAGCGAAAACGCCGTGCTCTCCCGCTTATGAGACAGCTGCGATAGCTTATTCAGCATTTACTGCCCGCAATAGGTTGCTTGTTCGATCAGCCTTATAGTCGACGTGAGGAATGTGAAATTATTTTTGTACGTTTAATAAGCGCTGTGTTATAGTAAATTAACCTGAGTAGTATAGTAGATAAAGAGATAAAGAAAAATGTGCTGTCATATTACAGTCTGCAATGTGCGAATAATTATTTTGCCAGTTTGTCATCTTATGTGATTCGTCCAATAAAAATAACCTGTTGTTACTCTTAATAACTTGTCTTTCCAGTGGCTTTGAATTCTGCCCCCCAAGGCTCCAAGAACCAGCACTCATTCCCTGACGCCACCAGCCATTGCTCATCCATTCCCTTGTACGAAATAAATTTGATCAAGAAGCTCGTGCATGTTGAATCTTTTTCCAGTTGCAGATTTGCTGCTACGAAGCAGCTGTTAAGTTTGCGGTATGAATCGTAAAAATAAGCTTTGCATAAGATGTGCGCACATGAACATTTGAAATGCGTTTAAATTTACGTGTCTGCACCGCGTACATTGAAAACGTGCAGCTGCTGGGAACGACGTTTAGTGATGAATGACGGTCAACGGTCACTGACATAATTGCAGCCACGATAGTTCTGTTGGTGACATTCATTATTCGTCTCGTTTCGGCAGCCAAAATGTGCTCACATAATTGTCTACTACACCTGTATGAAGTTTTGTCTTTAAACATGCCCTTTAAATAATTTCTTGCCTTCTACCTCTGCGGGAAAACTTCATATGCATACTGAAAGACATTGCACTGCTTTTTGCTGCAAGGCAATGCGCGTTTGCACGCGAACGCGAGCTGTTCAAGCCACGGGCGTGGTCAGGATTTTATATCGAGGGGGCTCCTATTCTTTATATGTACATTCGTGCGTGTGTACAGAGAAATTAAAAATTTCGGGGCGTTGACAGCTCTCCGGCTATGCCAACCGCTCGAGCTTAGCCTGCATTAAAAAGTGTCATCTTGCTCAGCGCTTGCGTACAGTTGCCGCGTGTAGCTCGCGACCAACAGACTGAAAAAGCAAGTGGAACACCGCGCGGCATTTGCCTCCTGCGCGCGCGAGGTGTGGCTCCACTGCAGAGCTGGATCATAAACTGGAGCTATGCGCAACTCTGCTCCCTGCGGGAGCATATACAGGAACACTAATAGAGGCGCCACTGAAAGCCACCTAGCGGACGCTTCCAACAGTACACGCGGGAGCAGTAGCAGACGACAACCCTTTGCAGCAAGGATGGCTGAAGTTTGCGGCTGCGATTTCTCCTTTGTTCGGGTGCCAGGCTGCTTCTTCTGCGGTGACAGCTGTAGGGAAGATGCTGACCTCTGTGCGAGCGGGTATGAACACGATGTTACCGGTGTTTGGGACAACATGGTCCACATACGTGCAAGGTGTGTCCCGCAGACAAACGCCGTGAACCCCATTTACATGAAGTGGAGCTCATGTTCACTAGCCGATAAATTTTGTTGACTAATGCGATGTCTCGATCGTGTTTTTTTTTTTTTTTTAATTCTACCCTTGCCGTAAATGCTGCTTCTGTGCCTCAATAATAAGCACCCGTCGTTAGTGCAGACTTATATCAAACAAATCCGCACGGTGCGATGTATGCGTTTGATTTTGATTTTTCTGCCGATGAATACATGTGACATGACCAAATAAGTGCAGTCAAAGTCACCTCAAGAAGAGTAATTGCGAATTTATTGATGGAAACGCGTACACTAGACAACGAAGTCGCTAAACGCACGGGTTAATAAGAGCGCGTGTTAGCTGTGTACCGCTGATGAATCGCCGCTCCCGCTGCAGCTTTTGCAATTTTAGGTTCCCCAAGGGAGCTGCTTGGAAACGTACAAAGCTAAAGTCTGAATAACTTTTCAGTACTCTTTTTAAATGTTACTAGAGAGAGGTGCCACATGATATATTTAAAGGCAGAGCAGCGCCAGTCAAAGTAGATGAGCTCTGGCGGCAAGGCCGGGTTTAGTTATCTGCGGTATAAGCATAATAAGAAATAATTCAGCTGAGTACAAAATTCACATGTAAGAAGCGACTACGTTGTGAAACAAACAAATCACTCGGCGTGTTAAGTCTGCTCAGACAGCATCGAGGTTTGATGACTTCCCAAACGTGACGCGAACTTTTCAGCGAAAAATGGAACAAAAATACCATATGCAGCAACTATTAGCAATTCTCGCCCTGAAATACCTATTTTCTAAACACATTTCCCCAAAAACCACAATATCTAAGATGCCCTCGAGCAAAAAGAATAAAGCTGTTAAAGAAGCACTTCCTTGGTATCATTCCGATAAGACACAGCGTGATTTATACCCTTTACAAACTAGGCAGGGTGAAAACCTCGCAGCTCAAAAGAATCAACAAGAGTTACGCATGAAGCAACTAGCAACAGTTAAACATGTGCGAAGCCACGCATAAAATAGATCTAAAAACATGAAGTGCGCGACAGCTGGTGCGAGGATTTACCGGGCCACATAAAACTAACAATTTCAATTCTTGCAGACTTCTGTAGCTTTTACATACAACACAATGCGCTCTTGCAGTCGTGCTACCTAGCTAGCCCAACGCGGTAAAGAAGCGGAAAACAATAGCAAACGGCATTCCGAACTTTAGCGAAAAACCTTTAAACCGCATGCTGCACTGCAGACGAACTTCGTCGCTTAGGCGTCTAACTACGATCGAGTGTAAAAAAACACCGAAGCGACAAAGGAAAGGATGAGAACAAGAAATTTCCCGCCGAAGAGACGATCCATTGCTACCGTTGCTCCAACTGATGAGGCTTTCAGGGAATGATGAGAACCGTATTGCCGGCACGTTTTCGCTGGTATTTGAGCCCCCCACCGCGTAACCATTCATCTTCGACGTTCCTTGAAGCTTTGGCCACCCCGCACATGCGAAGGGTGTTGCCTATTTTGCTCTGAAAACGTAAGACAGAGAAGCACTATCAACGACACAGCAAACTACGGTGCGCGGTTGGCTCGTCTCCCGTGTGTTATGCGCAAGGCCGCCACCAGTGGCGCGTCCATCGGCGCGCACTACGCATATACGTGCTGCAAGAACAGGTTCGTGTGGAAAAATAAAAGCGAAATAAAGAGACCGGGAAGCGACCGACGCGCAGAGAAAAAGCAAAACCGATGCGTTCAAGAAAGTAAATATACCACTTCTAAATGAGCCAAATTGGCAATCAGTAGCCTGCACAAAAAAAAAAGAAGACCATCAGATTTCAGTGTGCCTTTATTATTTCTGAATTGATAAGCTCCGTTGAACACCAGCTGCTACCAGAGGACGTATTCGATTAGGTCTCCTTTTGCAGCAACGCAGTACTGCGTCAGTTTTATTTATCACATCTTCAGTGGCTTTCTTGATGACCGTCCCCGGAATTCTACGGCAGACATCCGTTATCCTTGTCTTGAGATAATCTGACGTCCGTCTCGATCATGTAAGCACGATCTTTCACATAACCCCAAAGAAAGAAATCCAGTGAAGAGAGGCCAGGTGACCTAGCCGGCCAAATTACAGGCCCGTGCCTTCCAATCTATTGCGCATGAAAAGTCGCATCCAACCAGTTTCGTGCTCAGCTGCTGCTGTGTGCAGGTGCCCCATCTTGCTGATACGACAGAAGTGGAAGACGTAACAATGGGACTTCGTTGAGAAACTCATCTACCACTCTTTCAAGGATTTCGGTCACGTAACGCTGTCCAGTTCACTGTGTGATAGAAGAAGATGAGCGACCACTGCTATTGGTGCCGATTGCGCTTTACCCAGTGTGGATTTGAGTCCCTCCAATAGCGTGCATTAGGCAAATTTACCTAGGCGTTTCTGGGCAAATTGGCTTCATCTGTGCACAGGATGTTGCTCAAAAAATCCGGTGACTCATCGGCTTTTGTGAGGACCCAGTTCGAGAAATCTAGATGATTTCTAGAACTAGAATCTAGAACGGGCGGGGAAGCAAGGTGAGCTGAGTAAAAGAAAAAAAAAGCCCAATTTACTTTACCATTCAACACGACATATAAAGATGCGACGACATGAAGATGTGAAGATATGAAGATGGGATGTGAAGAAAGCAACAAAATCCCAATAAAGAAAGGCGTCAGGCAGGGAGATACGATCTCTCCAATGCTATTCACAGCGTGTTTACAGGAGGTATTCAGAGACTGGGAAGAATTGGGGATAAGAGTTGAAGGAGAATACCTTAGTAACTTGCGATTCGCTGATGATATTGCCTTTGCTTAGTAACTCAGGGGACCAACTGCAATGCATGCTCACTGACCTGGAGAGGCAAAGCAGAAGGGTGGTTGTAAAAGTTAATCTGCAGAAAACTAAAATAATGTTTAAATGTCTAAGAAGAGAACAGCAGTTTACCATATGTAGCGAGGCACTGGAAGTGGTAAGGGAATACATCTACTTAGGACAGGCAGTGACCGCGGATCCGGATCATGAGACTGAAATAATCAGAAGAATAAGAATGGGCTGGGGTGCGTTTAACAGGCATTCTCAGATCATGAACAGCAGGTTGCCATTATCCCTCAAAAGAAAAGTGTGTAACAGCTGTGTCTTACCAGTACTCATGTACAGGGCAGAAACCTGAAGGCTTACGAAAAGGGTTCTGCTTGAGGACGACGCAACGAACTATGGAAAGAAGAATGATAGGTGTAACGTTAAGGGATAAGAAAAGAGCAGATTGGGTGAGGGAACAAACTCGACTTAATGACATCTTAGTTGAAATCAAGAAAAAGAAATGGGGCATGGGCAGGACATGTAATGAAGAGGGAAGATAACTGATGGTCATTAATGGTTACGGACTGGATTCCAAGGGAAGGGAAGCGTAGCAGGGGGCGGCATAAAGTTAGGTGGGCCGATGAGATTAAGAAGTTTGCAGGGACAACATGGCCACAATTAATACATGACCGAGGTTGTTGGAGAAGTATGGGAGAGGCCTTTGCCCTGCAGTGGGCGTAACCAGGCTGCTGCTGCTGCTGCTGATGATGATGATGATAATGATAAAGATGTGAACAGTAGCACACCAAAGGTCGGCAGCCCCATGAAGCACAGCGTCGTCTCGCAATCTAGGGATTTTTTTGCATCAATCTAGGGACAATCAGTTGGCAACACTGACTGGCAGGAGCGTCGCGCGCGCGCACACATGAACGTTGTTTATGGTTCTTTGTTTTATGGTACGCCCACCACCAACCACATCGTGGCGGCCACGACCGGGATAAAGCCGGTTGTGGTGGCGGCATACGCTGGTCTGAGCGGAACGGGAATTTGCGCCCCCCAATCGTCTCATATCGCGCATCTCCAAGGTGCGACGCCACTGGCGTTGCTTATTTTCACGCCAGCGTTCTGAGGCTCCTTCAGCGCAACTTTGCTGTCTCTTTTAATTATTCTCTTTCGGGCGCTACTGCCAGTTTTTATTTATTCATGCGAAAGCGTCAAATGCCTCGCGCGCTCGTGACGCTTCAGACTTGTGCTTGCTGGCTCGGGCAGCACGTACCGCTATGGGGTCTAAACTTCTACCATAGAGAAATCATCTACATCGTCGGCGGCCGCAACCTCGGCAGTAGCGAAATGAGGCCGTCCACGCCAGTGCATCGCAGGCGAAGCATGGGGGCGTAAGAACGCAGCAAAACGAGCGAAAAGGCAGGCAGCGAAATCCAGCGTCGTCGTCTGCTCTCCCAATACACGGCGGGCGGACGCAAACATTACTCACGGCGCAGAAATAGAAGGACCGCTCAGCGGCGTTCAGTTGGATATTAATGCTTCAAGGAATGACTTCGGCAATAGGAAAAGAAATGGAGGGAGGGAGATCGTAGTGTATCGGTCCGTGATGGCAAAATACTGGAGAACGTCAAATAAGTGCTCGGCGGGAAACTGAGGCGACCCAATCGGCCGGAGAACGACGGCGTGACAGCGAGGCTTCTTCGGCTTTGGTCGCGTAAACTACGGATGCCGTCCGTTGGAAAAACTGAAGTAATACAGTGGCTCCAAGCTGTGTGTATATAACGAGCCAGACGTGTCCAACCATTTTGTCGCACATTAGAGCCGCCCTTTACCTAGATGCACAGAAAAATAAAATACATATGTGCGAATGACAAACTGAGGCAGAATGGTCGTGTCGAGGGGCGACCTGAGAAGCAGCCTGAAGAGCGTCAATGTGTCTTCCTTCCTCAAGAGCGGCAACGGACGCGGACTCAAAGGGCTTCTCTGACCCACATCGTGCTTGTAGAACGTGTGTACTGAGCGCGCAGCTTGTAGCTGCCGCGATGCACGAACGCAGTACACACGGCATAAATGCGTGCCGCTCTGCTACGATTTGCCTCTTCGGTCACACAAACGAGCCGTCGTGAGCGCATGCCTGTTTTCCGCTTCAGTCCGCGCGGAGAGCCGCACGTTGACGTGTGTGGAGGAAACAATGAGAGGCCCTTCAATGTTTCCCTTGTGCTGTCGACTCGGCACGCTCCGCGATCCCCAGCGAGTGCGCAGTGTCACCGATGCGTCGTCACGCGCCTGAACTGCAGTGCCGAGACACAGCACGGCAACTATCTGACTATTGTGACCGGGCCCCAGCTTTCGACGTTTCTGCACTACTGGAGCATCACTGCGACGTCTGGTAAGAACCGAGAGGGGACGGTGTCGCGGCAAACCAGGGGCAGAGAAGCTCGCCAACGGTGATCCGACTTCCCGTCGCACAGCTCGCGGTGGTGAACAAGAAAGGTTTCCCTCTTTCGGGAACGACGCTGTTTGAAAAAAAAAATGCGCGTACGCGCACCAGGATTCTGACTGCCTTCGTGCGAGCCTAATTAACGGAAACTTTGAAGACGAACGCCACGATTACACACACGCACGTGTTCGTGACGCGCTTTTCACGTTCCACGATAATGAAATATTCGCGGTCTAGACTTCCGTGAAGACGAACCCGACTGCAGAGAGCGACTGTTCCTCGACTTATTAGAGGCCGGGACGTTGACGTATACCTCCTTCGTTTCCCGCACCGGCTGCGTCCAAGCAACAGCCACAAAAGATCCCGAATCGGCGTGCTGCCTGGAGCACGTGGGGTACTTCGCTTTCGTTTCTCTGCTTTGTTTTCATTTTTTAACAAATCATTACCTGGCGCAAAATATGCGCAAATTATTCTTAGTATTTCAATGTTTCAATAACTGCTTTAATAACAACGATATACTGCTTTGTTTATTTTCATCTCAAACAACGAACCGAACAAACAAACAAAAGCGCGCCGGCGAAAGAGGATCGACTCAGACAAATAACTGTGACTGTTCGATTGTCTTTAGAGCGCAGCTCTCAGGCACCCGTTTCTGCGGCAAGCGTCGGCGTTGTCCCTCGGCGTAACCGAGCGGACGAGCACAGCGAAGATGACAGCGAACGCAGAGCGCAGCGGTGATAAGAAAAGCGTAGTGCCGCGCAAGACTTGCGCCGACCGCTTCGAGATGGCGCCAAGGGAGCGCACCGTCTAGAGATACTGTATATACTCCGGAGCATGGAGGAAGGAAAAAAGATACGAGGGAGCATACCGCAAAGTGATTGAAGCCAAACATGGTGGCCCAACACATGATCGCAAGTCAAAGCGCGCTGTTGGTTTTAGTGTTCCCGCTCTGCAGGCAGAGCCACGGCAGGGCAGCTGAACAAGCGTGCACCGAATAAAAACTAGTGGCAAAGCTACAGGGAACCAAACATCTCAGCAAATCTCGATTCTTGTTCCGTGATCTCGACGCATGAGGTCACGTGTTGGGCCACCATTGTGGCTTCATGGAGCGTTCGCTTGCCAAGGCTGGCTGCGTGACGTAATGCTCCCTCCTATATTTTTCCTTCGTCCATGCTCCACCCTTCTCGCGGCGATTCCGTGGGCGCTGCCATGTTTGATCACGTGGTGAGGCGTCCATTGCTTGCCTCAACTGCCTCCGGGTTTACAATGGGTGTGTATGACGCCAGTGCGGCTTAGCAAACCTCTGTTTCGGGAAGCATCGTAGACGATGACTAGGTGGACGACGCGAAGCTTTAGCCACAGCTTGATAGAACATGCAAAAGCGCTTTGGAAACTGATTAAGCTATGCCCGAACGGCGCTAGTAGCATATATGGTGATTGTTTTAAAAGCGAGGCTAAATATATATTCCAAGATGTCCATACTTTCCGCTCATGAATTGAATCAGTATTAGCTTGTTTCGCTCTTCGTTCTTTATTTAGCAAATATTATGAAGCAGCGGCTTGTCACATTTCTGACTCAGTAAATTTCCTTGGTACGGTCACTACCTGATTATTTCTGCCAAATCGCTCGTGGGTGTGCTCAGTTCCGATAGATTTGTTCTTGCTGAGCACAAGGCTTGAAACGTAGCCGTTTTGTACAGTGTAATACCTTGTAGCAAAGATTAGTTATCGCTAATAACTCGCTTACTCTTGTGGACCGTCACGAAACATTCAGCTTTGACCATTCGTGTGCTATCGGTGTAGTCAGTCATTTATTGCGCGTATATGGTGCGTATGTATTCAAGTGTGCGCCCATTCACTTGTTGACACGTTGGCGATAGAGTGGGCGTAAGATTCCGTGCCATTTGGGGTAGATGTGTGTAGATACTGTGCGCGAAAAGTACTATGACAGGAAGCGGCGCTATACTCCCTTCGTCATTCTTTAACGAGTGGTACTCGCTCTTGCCGACGTTCCGGGGCTACAGCACTTTCTTTGAAAGTTAGTGATAGAATGCTGACGGATGAGCAAATTTCTGTATCCTCGAAAAAAGCCGTACATCTCGAAGTGGCGGTAACACGTACGGACAGTTGCAGCAACTGTCCGCGAACATGGCTACAAAGATTCATTCCATTCCTTAAAATTCCACTCATTATTTTTGCAGCCAACTACTGCACACGTCTTCAATCCACATGATTCAATCCGGCATGATTTGGAGCACAGTGCGTTAGCGAAAACTCAGTCGCATTTCTGACAGTTGATCGCGCAGAAGCAAAATGAGCGGTAATGGTTACGTATTCGTGTGCTGTCGCTGAGTCGACGCGCGGCGCCGGCGCCGCTTACGGCGGCGCGACGCCGTAAGCGCCATCTCTTTTCTCTAGAACAAACTACTCCGCGAAAAGGGTCAATATAGCAGCTCTAGCGCCGTCGTCTATTCACCGATGGCATGCGGCGAGCGCGTCGCACGATACCATATATGGTGATAACGTGCTGTATGAGCGGGGGTCTGTCTGCGGCGGCTGATGTGAATCGCGCCCACGCGTCACCCAGGCGCTGCCTGTCGTGATCTTCCGTCAAAACTGCACAAATCAAACATTGGCTACCCGAAATCACATACTTTGGGGGTGCGAAGGCTTACCCCCTCCCAGGTCGCTCCTGCCAGCTCCCTCACAACAGACGTGGGAAGAGCTGCTCAGAACGCCGGATGAAAAAGTACAAAAAGCCCTCGTTGCCTGGGCCGAAAGGGTCGCTCCTCGTGAGGGGCCATTCTAGGACTCGGGCCTGCCAGATCATAACTGAGCAGAGTCTCAATAAAGTTGTTATCACCACAACCGACTAGCGAGGCAGTCGCGTCATATTTCGCTCCGTTTGCAACGTGACGCACAAGACAGATTGTCCGCGCCAGCCAATATATCTCGAAATGAAAACACGTATAGAGCTGCGCTCAAATTTCGCATTAGGTAGTATCATAATCGTTGCTGAAGTAAAAAAAAGAATATTAAAGGAATAAGAACGTTAAATTAGGCATCTTCAGGGCCGGCCGGAGCCCAAGATCTCAAATTCACTATAGTCCGGAAAGAAAAAAGAAAAGAAAGAGAAAGCACGTTGATAAAAACGATACTGCACACACTGCACTGTGTACATTTTATTCTTACTACTTAGTATGATGCTTTCTTTAGTTGGTCGGTTGCTTACTTAGACGTACTATAGTCGTGTGCCCTTTTCTTGGCTAAGAGAGACGCGTGATACGATGTTGTTCTCAACAATATTGCGCCACTGCAATATATAGGGTGTTCTTTCTATAGCGAAGCTGTATATGACTAGGATCCCGGGATTTCTTCGTCTCCGTCGAAAGACAATTCAATAAATCACAGCGAAAGGAGCGCGCCGCGTGCGCCGCTGCAGGTTCCTTGCAGCACCACCAGATAGCGCTCGCCTACGCGCATTCGCGGCGGCGCTGGCCGTGCGGGGGCAAGAAAAAGAACCACGAAGCTCGCCTTCGCGCATAGCGCTCGCCACGGGCGTTTCCCGCTAAAGATTACGGTTGCATAAGCTTCAATTGCCGGGGAGCGGCATCTGTAGCATAAGCAGGGAGTGACGTCACTACACTTTCATAGGTAACAGAAGAACACGCCTAGCAACTGATTTCATTTGTGCTGTGATTGCGCTACGGAAAGACCACGCATAGTTAGGACTCCCGATGAGCAGCGTGAACACGTTACGCGGCGACGGGAACATCAACTTCAATATGCACAACGGCGTCGTGCTCAGGCTAGGCAGGACGCAGCGGTTCCTGCCCTAAGGAAGCCACGTACAGTTAGGACGCCTGAAGAGCAGCGCGAATACGATGAGCGACGTGACGAAAGGAACAGCAACGTCAATATGAACAACGGCGTCGTGCTCAGGCTCGGCTGGATCCAGTTCAAGCTACGTAACATTGGTCTATCGGATCAGGTGATACCACAACTTCGCTGGCCAACCACCTTCACAGCTTTGACTGAAGGCCATTTTTTTAGACAACACCGATCTTTTATGAAAGGGCTATAAGCACAGCGAACATGGCGTTTTTGCGGAGGAGTTCCTATAGGCGAGGTGGACGTACTTCGCCGCTAATAACGTGAGCTTCAGAAGGCTAATGAAGAAACATTCTTCAATTTAACTATTTTTATTTGTGCCTTAGCGGCAGTTGCTTAAATGACGAATTTGAAGTCAGCCACATTTTATGACACTCTTACTTTTAGAGCGCAGCTCTTAAGGGCCCGTTCCTGCGTCGGCCTAACCGAGCGAACGAGCACAGCAAAGGATTAAAGAGCGAACGTGGAGCGCAGCGGGGGATGAAAGAGGGCGGAGATAGCGGGAGGAGGAGGGTGCAGCGGAAGCATGAGGAGGAAGGTGGAGGAGAAGAGTATTGCGAAACAGTGAGGACGAAAGCGGAGTGCCGCACGGCACGTGCTCCACGGCGTCGACCAGGCATGCGGCGAGCGCGTCCACCGATATATATCTCTATATATGGAAACAAAGCGCTCGCGTGGGCTTCGGACCTACTGCGCATGCGCTACTTCGCCTGCGCCGCCACCGCTATAGAATGCGCTCCGCGCGAGGCAAGTGTTCCCGTGTTCACGCTTTCTTTCTGAACAGTGAGCGATGCAACTGGTAGAAATGCCTCGTCTACTGCTGCTGCAAAACGAGCTGCCCGAGCAGAGGCTCGGCGCCACCGCCGAGAGGAACTAATGAATACAGACCCTGTCGTTCAGAATCAGATTCTTTGCCACAATGTATCGCGAATTCAAAACACCCAAACAGCTGCGCTCAAAATTCGCATTAGGGAGCACCGTAATCTTAGGTGAATCTTTTAAATCTTGAAAGTTGCACCTAATTCGAGATATTTGTAATCGAATTACAACAGTAAATCCAGGCAATACAGAAACCGAGCGCCGCGAGAGCGCGGAAGAGGCGGCCCCGCTATTGTATCAGACAGCCCCGTCACGACAAGCGCAAGGAAGTTTGAAACCGAACGTCTCGACCAGTCGTGGCGGCAGTATACTGACACGGCACGCTCTGCCTGGCAAGCATGTGCGGCTGTGCGTCGGGTCGGGATTTGCCGCGGCACGCTGTCGCTTCGATCACCGCGCACTTAATTCTTGACGGGACGTTCCCATCTGACGCGCTCAATTTCGATACTGTCTCGATTGAGCTTTTTAACTCGATTACGAATATCTCGAATTGGGTGAAATCTTCAATATTTTCAAGATTAGCATAGCCTGTCCACTAAGATTACTGATAGTCAACCTTCGATGACCCTCTATACTCAGCTATAAAATTTAAGAAAAGATATGGGGAATATACGATTATGAGACTTATTGTGTTCGGTCGTCACCCTTCTTCCAGCAAGACAGATATGGTGTGCGAATAATCCGGCCAATTAGATAATATAAATAAACAACTTTCTCATTTTAGAACTCTGTGCATGGCTTCCAATGGGGAAACTGTTGTTGCGGCCCGAGGCGCTATGCCCTGCGTAATTATGTTCTCCACGCTTTGCCCGATTATAGCGCGCACTCCGAAAGGTGCATCCCGATTTCGCGGCGCCGCGAAGCCAGTGGTTTCAAAGGGTGCCTCGATGCCGCCGCCGACGAAAGTGGTCCCACGTGTGATCCGACGGAAATAACTCCGCCAACTCCGCTCGCTGCCCGAACCGGCCTGGTCATCGTGACAGGCGGCGATCGCCACGCGTTGATCGCGATCAGCGAGCCACTTCTACGACGGTCGCCGATCGAGTTGCTTCGAGCCACTTCTGCGACCGCTGGCTTCGCGGCACGTGGGCGTGCAGTCATGATGCACATTTCGGATTTAGCGCGTTACGAGTTAAGCGTGAAAAAAATGATTACGCACGGCATGGCGCGATGGGAACAAATCAATGGGCTGTTTTACGATACCATAATTGTTTTCCCATCGTAATCCATGTCCTAGCTGAATTTATAAATTAAAAATTTGTTTAATTATTTTGTCGGACGATCCGGAGAACACAAAAAAATAATCCCATAGTAGCGGAAGACGACCGATGACCGAACATCGTAGATCTCATGATCGTACACTCTAGCAGTTCTTTCTTTTTCTTTCCTTTTCTTTTTTTTTTACCCCCATGGCCCACAAACTTTCTGTCACAACAGTTTGCTGAATTGGGCTGATCGGCGCATGTCTGTATGGGCGTCGAACAGCGCAAAAGAGGTCCTCCCCGTGTTCCGCGCTGTTCGATTTGTTTGCCATCACAGCGTGTAACGAAACTTGCGCTACTGCTGGCACACCTTCATGGATCGCCGAACACTTGCACGGTGCATTGAAATCAGATAATTTTCTGAAAATTGCTACAAGGCTCGTCGCCAGTGCGCAAACGTGCTGTTCATCATAATTCAAGTTTATTTGCATCTATACATGTACAGATGACAGGAGTACAGACAAAAAGCCAAATGAATTCGGCTTGACGGGGTCTGCACCCCCTACAGAAATGGCACTGTGCACAATTATGAGAACACAAACATACAATAATGGATAAACGAGAAAAAAAAGTGAACATTGTATAACAGAAATGCATACGGGTAAAAAAATCAGCAATAGAATGCTGCAAGAAATTATATTACAGAAAGCGAATAGTATAAAATGATACAAATAATACAGCCTTGAAATTCACATCTATAAATAATAAGTTATTGACAAGCAGAGAAAATTGGTTAAGCATTCATAGCGTCAGTGTATACCAGAGCAAAACAAAAAAAAAAAAGAAAAAAAAAGGAATCCACAATGAGCCCATTAAAAGGAGAGATAGGTGTCTGTTGAGTTTCTAATGAGTTTAACAAAGATGGCAGTGCGTGGCGTAACATTTGTTGACCGTAGTTAGTGCGCGCGCTTTAGGAACGTACCATGTTTCTCTATGACGTGTGTTGTAAATGTTAGAATTCATTGTCAATAGAGATAAATGCTCGAAAAATTTCGTGTTCTGTTATTTCGCAGTGGTGAAACGCTTGAGTAAAATACTACGATATATGGAGGTGACCAGTTGTAAATTAAGGGCGCTTAAAAGAGGCTGCGTATGAGCATCATGTGAAGAATCGGCGATAGCGCGCACTGCTTTCTTCTGCAATAGAAGAAGTTTTGTGATGTTAGACATCGTGGTGTTTCCCCAGACTAAATGACAGTAATTCAAATGGGACAGGAAGAGAGAGTTATAAAGAAATTTTTTTGACGCTCAAGGGAAGAAAAATCGAAGTTTCGTTAGTATTCCCACAACACGAGCGATTTTGTTAGCAACTGAGTCTGTATAAAGATTCCAAAGTAAGTTTTCGTGAAATACGACCCCGAGGCATTTAATGGATGGCACAAAGTTGATAATCGAGGAACTCATTTGCAAATGGCCGTCAATGTGGACATTCTTGTTTTTAGGTTGAAAAAGTACAGCCTTTGTCTTGTTTTTATTTATCGACAGTGAATTTAATGAACTCCATCGATTAAGTTCACCTAAAGCAGCGTTCGCAAGAGCCAACAGGTTCCTTGCACAAGCAGATGTAAAGGACAGACTAGTGTCATCAGCGTATATGATGAATCGGGCAGTGGTGTCAGTATTCATTATGTCGTTTACGTAAATATTAAATAACAAAGGTCCAAGAATGCTTCCTTGAGGTACACCAGAATGAATGGGTAAGTTATCGGAAATACAGTTATTTATTGAAATCCTCTGACACCTGAACTGCAGATAGCTTTTGATTAAGCCAAGGAAGGGGCCCCTGAAACCGTAAATTTCAAGTTTCTTTAGCAGAGTGGTGTGGTTGATTGTGTCAAAGGCATTTGAAGAATCGATGAAAACGCCTAGTGTCACTAAATTTTGCTCAAATGCTTGTAGTCTCAGTTCCTTTTGTGTTAGTAGAGCTAACACTGTCGAGCGACCCTTTCGGAAACCGAACCGACAGTCAGTAATAATATTGTGTTTTTCGCAGAAAGCGGTCATTCTCAGTGTTATTAATTTTTCAATGCATTTTGAAAATACAGGCAAAATGGATATTGGTCTGTAGTTAGACAGGTTATTTTTATCACCGGCTTTGAAGAGCGCTGTAACCTTTCCGAGCTGCATGCGCTTGGGAAATATACCGTTTACAAAGCACAGATTATACACATGCTCAAAAACTGGGCATATCAGATCTAAAACATGCTTTACGGGGCGTATTTGCAGGTCATCAATATCGCAGCTTTTACTATTTCGCAGAGCGGAGAAAGTGAGATAAATTTCTTCGGCGCTAGTTGGAAGTAAAAAGGCACTATCACAATTTCTGGAATTGAGGTACTCTTCGGAGCGTGGATCGTGCAAACTGTTTACAAGGGACACAATATAATTATTAAAAGCATTTGCTCAACGCGCACCTGATGAACGTTCCCCGTTAATTATCAATTCTCGTACGCCCTCTGAATGCTGACGTCCAATGTTAAGCACTGTGCTAAGGTTTCTCCACGTGATATCCGTTCGCTTTATAGCTTCAGGATTAAACAACCTATATGGAGGTAATCTTTCTTGGCTTCTCTGAGAGTAGCAGTTAACTTATTTCGGAATTTCTTAAATTCGGATAGATGGCACGTGTCTCTTGTGTCCAAAAAACGTTTGAATGGAGCATCTTTTTGTTTGATTAGTTTCAGAAGTGCATAGGTTATCCAAGGTTTTCTAGCTTTTCTAGGCTTCAGTGTTTTAGGAGGAAAAGATTCCGAGTAAGCCTTTTTGAAAAGACACAGAAATGACTCGTACGCGGCATCTACGTCAGACTGATTGTACACCTCGAGCCAATTTATTTTTGATATTTTTGTGCGGAACTACTCAAGTGTAGACGGATTAATATCTTGAATAGTCAATGGGGGACACTGCTTCGGTTCTTTAGCCTAGACATACGATTCCAAGAGAAGAAATACTGGCAAATGATCGCTAATATGAGCGCTGATTGCTCCGGAGTTAATAGTTCGAGATTCAATGTTTGTAATAAAAACATCAAGCAAACTTTCAAAGTCGTTGCTAATGCGAGTTGGAGCAGTAATTGTGTTAAAACATGCATTAGCTTCTAATAGTCGAGTGAAATCCGTACGTAGCTGTGTTTCGTTCAACATGTTTATATCACCGCCCAGGACGAGTTCATAACTGCTTTCATTTATCCAGGATAAGAAGTTTTCCATATATGTAAAAAACTTTGCCACGTTCCCGCCTGGAGGGCGATATTAAACAGAAAATATGCTTTTGTTATGAATGACGGTCAAAACTTCAAAGTTCAGTGTGACCGCCGTAATGTCGTCGATTTTATCACACTGAAAACTTTCTCTGGCCATGAAAAGTACTCCTCCACCGTTCTTGACTGAGCGATTTAAGTAGTGTCTTGTGTCACCCGGGATCTGTATTACTTCGTGTTCGTGTCGGTACCATGTTTCACAGAGCATAATAACATCAAATGGAAAGCCAAAACATGAAAGCGCGGCCACGGCGGCCGCATTTCAATGGGGGCGAAATGCGAAAACACCCGTGTGCTTAGATTTAGGTGCACGTTAAAGAACCCCAGGTGGTCGAAATTTCCGGAGTCCTCCACTACGGCGTGCCTCATAATCAGAAAGTGGTTTTGGCACGTAAAACCCCATAATTTAATTTAATTTAAAACATGAAAGCAAGGCACACAGCTCATCAGACTTATTGCGCGCTGACTGAGTGTTTAACAGGAAGAAAGATGTGCACGGCTTCCTACGATAAATTTTAGTCACATCTGCAGGGTTCAGCGATTTACTAGCCATCGATGCGAATGGCGGTTGAAAAAATGCTCGCATTCCTGGATCCTCATTTCATGGGACTTGTAGGCGTTGTAGTCAGTGCATAGCTGCCAGAGAGAAATGACAGCGTCGATCTCAAGTGAAATACACGATCAGAAAAGACAAGAAAAGGTGGGACGCGTCGTCCGTTTCTCACTTTTACGCCTTTGTTTTCAAAGCGACCCAGATCAAACGAAAGGAACAGTGCTGATGGATTCAGCATTGACGAGCAGCCTGTAAATGTTCCGTTGTTCAGACGAGCTCGCTACACTGTGCATACGGTAGGGATGCCGAGCGAGAGGCACACTTCTGTCCAACGTGCCCGCTGCGGGGGGAGCACTGCCCCCACGCGCACTGGAAAGCGCGTCACATCGAGGCCACTATGTGTTCCACAGATGGCGTCGGTCATGCGCCCTATAGGGTGTTTCGGTGTCCCCTTCCCCCGCCGCTGCCGAACAATGCGCAAGCCCAATCTTTACCGCGTGACCGTGGAGCACTCCCTCGCAAAGCCGCTATCTACATCAAAACATCAAGCTCTTTGTTGAAAAGATACGCTGACATTGACGCACCTATTTGGGCCATGTGTTGCTATCAAGGAAGATTACAAGATTACACGTGCCCTTTCGTCCTTTGAACGCCCTAACACCTTCGTTTTGTCAAAAATCGGCTTGCTCTTCTTCCCACATGACCTACAATGAACTGGCAGCTGCTTTCCGCTGCCATGAGTCCGAGTCTCCATTAAACGCTCATTAATACATCTTCCGGTTTGCCCCACATAGAACATTCCACAGGTCAGCGGAAACTCGTACACCACCTCTGTTCTACACGATACATACGTGCGCCTTTGTTTTATGCCACATCTATCACTCTTAGGTTTATCTACGTTAGACAGGGCGCATAAACGCGACAACTTGCCGGGGCGCTGAAAAAAATCGAATCAACACCGAATTTTCCGGCCACCCTCTCCATCCCATGCGATACCTTGTGGACATATGGCATTGCCTAAAAATTCCACCTCTCTCTCTCTCTCTCATTTCTCCTATTTCAACCCCATATGTGTCGGTGATATGGTAGCACGTGGCCTTCAACAGCGACTCAGCTATGGCCTGGAGTAGGGCCTGCGGAAAGCCTGTATTGTGGAGACGTTTCACCTGGCAGGAGAAACTAGCTTGGACCTTATGGTCACATGACTTGGCAAGATATGACCTCAAGCATGACACCGCAATACACCTCTTGACCAGCTTTGAGGGATAAGAATCAAACGGCAGGAGTGCCTTGTTCTAACAAGGCAAGTGCGACCAACATAGGTGGTCCTCATCATCGAAGAACAGCCTTATGTCTAAAAACGGCAAAGAAGCATTCTCAGGCAATTCAAAGGTAAAATTCAACTTGGTGGCTGCGCATTTGATGGACTGAAGAATGTTTTTCGCTATCTCTTCAAGAGTCAGAGATAGTATTTAACAGGATTAAAAGGTCGTCCGCGCATCTAAAGACACGAACTATGCGGTTGTCTGAAAGCAATCCCTATTAGGTTCTTCGTGTACCACGCGAAATAATCTCGCTTTATGGTCGTTAACATCTCGCCGAAAAATGTCCCGTTTAACTTCGTTTTATAAGTTGTAGCATCCTCTGCATGCGTTATGTGAGGAATTACACGACCACAGTAATGTTGCATAGCGTTGGCCATTGTCGTAAGATGTAGGAAATTAATCGTGTCATACGAAAAAAAAAAAAAATATTTTTCCCATTCACTTCCTCTCCGCAACCCACTAGAATGGAAAGACCTTCCCGCAGAATTTATTGCCATTAATAATAACCACATTTAATTCTCAAAGCGCTAGGTAACATCGCATATGTAAACACCCATGTTTAAATAACTCTCGCATTTCCTAAGAAGCCAACAAACGCTGACACCAAGGACAACATAGGGGAAATTACTTGTGCTTAATAAATGAAATAAAGAAATGATAAATTAAAGGAAATTAAAGTGCATGAAAAAACAACTTGCCGCAGGTGCGGAACGATCCCACAACCTTCGCATGTCGAAATGCGAAGGTTGCGAAAAAAATGGAATGCGAAATACGCATTCCATTAAAATTCGGTCGTATTTGATTGAAGAGACTTTGATTTCCATTAATTTATCATTACTTTATTTCATTTATTAAGCACAAGTAATTTCCTCTATGTTGTCCTTGGTGTCAGTGTTTGTTGGCTTCTTGTGATATGACTAATAAAAATCGGGACCCTCGGTTAACCCCCTCTCTTCTCGTTTCTCGCATTTCTTGTTATTTAGTCACTGTTTGTATAGTTAGCCTGAATATATATTAATGATAATTATTGCTTCTGAAAAAACATTAGCTTACCTTGTAAATAGTAACAGTTAGGTTATCATTGTCACTCACTGCACTTTTGTATTTTGTTGCCATTTTGTAACGACTTCCCCCTTTAATGCCTTTGCGGGGCAATAGCGCAAATTTGAGACAGGGACAGAGGAGGCAAGACAACACAAGCGCTAACATTCAACAAATGTTTATTTGAGGCAGGACATATCTGTATACATGCATGAATGGCAGTGAGTTCGCCTGATCACGAAACTATTTAAAATCAGCAATAGTTTTGTGATCACGCGCACTCACTGTAATAACACATATAAATATAGGTATGTACCGCTTCAAATAAATACCTGTTGAAAGTTAGCGCTTGTGTCGCCTTGCTTCCTCTATCCCTGCCTCAAGCTTGCGCTATTGCTCCAACGTTTCGTACACCGACAAGCCCAAGCTACTCTTGTGAACTTCATGCCCCTTGCGCTAGGGGTGTAACAAATAAATAAATAAATAAATATCACTGCGCAAGCACTCCATACAAATGATTAACCAGCGCAGCTGAAATCTGCAGCCCGGTGTTTATCACTGGGTTAATCACGACGGTTCATTAAACGACGGCTTGGTAGGCTGCCGGGTCCTCGGTACGCGGTTGCTGCTTGCGCTGGGTTGCACGAGCCTGTTCTTGTGCCCGGGCTGCAGCATCGGCACGGCGTAGACCAGCTCGTTCCCGGTTCTGCTCGCAGAGTTGCTGATCAAAAGCTGCCTGCTCCTGAGGAGTACGTATGACGCGTGGCCTGCCCACTTCGGAGCCGGAGGGAAACTGATGCGCGCGCTCTCGGCTGCGACGGAAGCAACGAAGTCACTACTGGCGCAGCTAGTCCAACATCGCCTAGATAGCACAAGGCCTTACACTCCAATCCATGACGTCATGTTACCTGCCCCGACTGCCACAGATTCTAATGGGGATGCTCCCAACTAGGCAACAATGATTTTAACGTCATCGCTTTCATCACGCCAGCCTTGTCAATGGGGATTTCGGAGGTAGCAGGACGTCATGGATCGGATTAAACAGGCCTTGTGCTATATAGGTGGTGTTGGCTAACCGCGCGCCTTTCTTTGTCTTTTTTTCTCGCTCATGCGCATGGGGTTGCGCCGAGGGAGTTTTCGGCGTGCAGGCGACCGGACAGACGGACGGATGGAGGAATCGGCTAGCCATATACAGCTTCGCTGTAAAAAGTCCGTTTCAGGCGAAAGGCGAAGCATCGATTGCGATAGCAAATTAGTGGACAGCTATACGAAGTAAGGATAGTAGTTTTGTTGGCCGTAGAAACTTGTAAACATGTAGGCATACTAACTAAATCAATTAGCATGGTGTCACGCGCGCACAAGCAAATATGAACGCATCTCCCTCGATCACCGCGGAAACTCGCTGTCAGAACGCTGGCGCGGCGGGACCTAGTGGGCAGGTTGGATTAGTCGGCGTCGTTCGAAGTCGCTTCGGATCCACGTCGCACTGCCACAACCCACGGTCGTCGGCTGTTGATCGTGTCGTTGTCGGCCTACTATTACAACACTGTCTTTCAGGAACACTGTCGCGCGCGTCGTGCGTCCAAAAAACTCGGACGATCGTTGGTGCCGGCGTCTCCGCACGGTCGGCCATTACAGGCCTAGCAGCCGGAGGCTCCGCAGCCTCCGATTGGTTGACGCCTGCGAGGCGTCGCAGCCTCTCATTGGCGCACGCCGGCGCAGCTTCGCCGCGCGTCGGCAAACTTCCAGCATCGGCAGTAGACATAATCGCTGCGCGACGTTCCGCTTCGCCGAGTTCCCGACCGACGCTTTGACGCATTTGACCCTTAGGCGCGCGCCGAAGCTTTCCGGCGCGTGCCAGTGGTTGGGGCATAAGCCGCGAAAACAGCGCGCGGCTGACTGTTCCCCTGTCGCAGATGGCTTCCAAGGTACAGCGGCCCGGGCGCGCGCGGTCATGCAGTCGGCCGCGCCGCCCGGAGTAAATCGTGCCACCCCCCCTCCCCCCCTCCCCTGGTGACGCGTCAATTGCTTGCCTCAGTCGCCTCCGTTGCATCTGTGTTTACAATGGACGTGCATGACGCCGGTGCGGCTCTGCAAACCTATGTTTCGGCGGATGTCGTTGACGGTGACTGGGTGGACGACGCGCAAAGTTTTGGCTTTAATTTCAAAGGACATGGAAGCGATTTCAAAGCTTATTACGTTTTGCCCAACGGCGCGAGCAGCGTATTGGGGACGAGCTCCACCACTGAAAGAACTGGCGCCACCGTCGGCGTGACGTGGAATGAGGGATCACACGGACACAGCGGCCGCGTCGGCTGCTTCGGAAGCGCCGAAGCGAGCTGAAAACGAAAGTTTAAAGTCCCACCTGCGCTCCGGCTTTGATTTAATGGGGAGGTTCTTGCCGCTTCTGGTGTGTGCTTGACAACACTTGAAAGCTCTATAATAGGTAGTGGCTGCCCTTTAAGGTGTCCAACATGGCAGACTACTGCTCTGTGCCGCAGTGCCGGACGTATGCAACGGAACCCGGTGTCAGCCTTCACACGTATCCGCAGTTCAAGAAGCTGCGTGAAGCTTGGATCGCTAAATTTAGAACCAGCAAGCAGCTATCGGCTAAAACTCGGGCGTGCAGTGAGCACTTCCGCGAGGAAGATTTCTGATACAGTGTCGGGGCTGCGATGTTCGCGGTGAGTAGCAGAAAACGCGCGCTGAGACACTCGTCCGCGTGCGCTGCCCGGCTAATGTCATGAAGCTTTAGTTTACAAACTTATTGGTGCTAGATAATGGCAAGTTCGCTGGAATGTAACAGGGACGGTAAAAACACATTAAAAAAGGCGGGGTATGTGCTCATGCTTGTGTAGCACCAAACAATGAAATGTACTGGATGAAGAAAAAGGAGCAGCCAGTAATTGCTCGCTGAGAAGACCGATAAACATACAGTGAGATGCAACTAGAGAAATAATAATATTGTAACGTTCAATAATTTAGAAGAAAAAAAAAGATTGAATCGTCACGACGGGACATCACAAGTCACCGTCGTAGGCGCCGAAGTCCCTATATCTATAACGAGATTATTTTTGAACAGCTCTGCTAGTGTCCACGCAACAATGGTTGTTTGTGTACTGTCAAACGCTCATATGCTGCGACCTAAAGCTCACGGCATGGCGCGTAACATTGTGCGTGGTCGTGCATGCACGTGCACGCGCAGTCGGTGACCGCGAACCCGTGCCATCGCTGCATTGAGGCTTCATGCTGTTATGCTCTATCTGGCTATACAGACAGCCCACTAAAAAAAACATATTTCACATAGTTTCCTCTCAGCGATTGCCTACCTTTCACGTAAGCGCGCAGTGGGCGTTCACTGTACGTATTCGGCAACCAGTCTGCGTCTTCTGTTTGCCCAAAATTATTATTTTAAGAGTAAGGAACTTCCTTCGTTTTGAGAGTACTTACAGAAATGCCCAGGAGGGCTACTGAGTGATGTGATTATTGAGCGCCAACAGCCAAACCTATGAGGAGCGCGCCGCGTTATCCCTCGTGCTACGCATGCGAGGTGCTCCGACAGATGGCGACTCCGTAAGTCTTCGCCCCCAATACGGCGCTTATAATAAAAGCGGGACTAAAAATGTATTCCAAGCTACCCTAACTTTCCGCATATGAATTGAATTAGTATCAGTGTGCACAGCTCTTCGTTCTTTATTCAGCAAATACATTTAAGAAGCGGCTTGTCAAGTTTCTTACTCGGTAAAGTTCCCCGGGCGGTCACTATTTAATTGTTTATTTTCTATCTGATCGCTCGTGGGTGTGCTCAGTTGTGATAGATATGTTCTTGCTGGGCACACGGCTTGTAACGTAGATGTCATGTACCTTATAGCTTGTAGCAAATACGTATGATCGCTATAATCACTCCCTTACTGTGTGGACCGTTACGAAACGTTCAGACTAGTTCAGCATCGAACATTAGTGTGCTGCCGGTATAACCGCCGTCACCCATGCTTTGACGCATTGATTCAAGTGGGTCCCCGTTCACTTATTCTTGATACGTTGGCGATAGAGCAGGCGTAAGTTTGCGTGTAATTTGGGGTGAGTGTGTGTAGATAACGAGCGAGAAACTTATGTGCCAATTAAGAAGCGGCGCTACTCCGTTTGTCACCGTATAACGAGCGGTACTCACTCGTGCAGACGATCCAGGGTTGAAGTCCTTTCCTTGGAGGTTATAGCAGTACAACGCTGGCGGATGAGTGAAATTTTTTGATCCACCAGGGAAGCCGTGCAACTCGAAGAGCCGACAACACAGGCAGTCCTTATGTAAAAGCCAACTACTGCACAGGTCTTCACTCCACCGCTCCATATTATGGAGCACAGTGCGTTAGCTAAAACCCAGTTGCATTTCCGACAGCCGATCGCACAGATGCAGGGCACAAGAGGTAATGGTTTCGCATCCGTGCGCTTTCGCTGAGGCAACGTGCGGCGCGCCGCCGAAAGCGACATCTCGTTTCTCTAGAGGAAACTGATTCGTGAAAAGGGTCAATGTGGTCTGTGTTTGTCCTGTCTTTGCTCGTTCCTGTTCTTTGTAAGTGGTGCTTTTGCTGTACGGATTGCTACCAACTTGTCCCTATTTGCAAGCCTTTTTTTTGTTTACGAGTACATAAATATTCATCTATGCCCGATGCAAAACTAAACTATGCGTGCACATGCGCATGTGCGTCACGTTGTCTCCCTGCCTCGCCATCTCATTCCCAATAGAGCGGGTTTTTTGCGTCCACTTCTTATTCACGCGATGTGCCTCAGTCTGTTGGCCACTGCTTTGTGTCCGACTACATTGAGAACTGCGTGTTGCCCTTGTGTTATTCTTGCTCGACGTTGACGCTTGGTCTCCTCGAGGCCACCTTTAACTTACTTCGCGCGCTGAATGACCTTGGAGGCATTCGCTGCTCTTGGTTAAGGCTTTCGGAGGGACCGTAGAGGACACAATTTCATTGACTGTTTATGAGCATGCTCTCTCTGCCCCTTCTGAAGAGAGCAGTTAAAGGCGGAATGAGGAGTGCGCGTCACGGGAGGCCCCCATTCGAACATGACCGAACAAGTCCTCGGAGGTACGAGGGAACCGAGGTAGTGCGTGATATGCGTCCGCGGACTTCACATGGCGAAATCAGCAGTGCAACTTTTGTCTCTTTCCACTCATAAAGGAGGGCTCCGCGTGCACCATGCTGAAGTGCACAGCGCTGTAAGCCGCGCTCGAAGGAAAGAAAGAAAGGAAGAAGAAGAGAATGGTGGTGAGCAAAGGAAGGGAAATCGTGCCGGCGCAGCATTTAGGCACAGGTGCGAGTATATTTGCAACCTGCAGGCATTCATGCTTGAGCGAGTAAATGAGGCCAAGGCCACAACGCGGACAGGGCGAGGTTCACATTTTTACTTTAACTTAACCAGACTGCCTCTTCGCCATCTCTCTCTCCCTCTCTGTTTTTATTATTACGCTGCGTGCACTTTTGACCCCTTTGCGTGTAACGGACGCACAGTGTCTGCGTGGGTTTTAGCATCGCAACGCCGACCCCAACAGTGCAGCTACGTCATGGCAGGTTAACGCACAAGAATAGCAGTAACGGTCGAATTCGGTGATGTTTGTATCGCTTATCCAAAACCTAATATCGATAAAGAATGCTGCACCTTCGATGAACGAGACAAATGGTATATTGTTCGCAGTCGTATTGAGCTACTCAGACTAATTGTGAAGTTAGTTACTGAGTTACGTAGACTAAAGACTGCCTTTCTGAAATGCCTTGCTGTCATAACCTCAAAGGAATAAAGTTGTTCGTACTAGATGCTCTGAAAAGTGGATACTTCCTTGAATCTATGGCTATTCCCAGTACCAACGATCTTTTTTAAATACTGTCACGTGGAGCGACTTATGAAGAACACAGTAGCAATACTGTGAAATACGAATCTAACTTTTATTGGGCGAATCTGTGCCCACAAAAACAGGCTACACTTAAAGAACGGCGACAACGGCGAACACAGTCGGCGATCGTCAAAATCTGACCAGCGGGTCAAGCGCGTCGGCTTTTATACATCAGTCGTCGAATGTTCCATAGTAACCGCTGCGACCCGCGTGCCTTCCACAAAGCTCTACACCATTCGCGTCGCGCATACATGCAATCAGATTACACAAGGTTCGGCGACAACAGACAGCGGATAGAAGCATCGATAACATTCTAGAAACTTCCGATACATTTAGACGCGTCCTGCGCTGAGCGATAACATTTCTTAGACGTTAAAGGCACTCACCTGTAAAAGATAAACGAGTTCACGTGTCAATTCCCCCCTCGCAAAAGACATCGTCCCGATGCTACAAACATAACAGGAGAGTGAAACACAAAAGGTCACTTGTTAAACAAAGTAACAAAAAAAAAAAAAACAAAGCCCAAGGTGACACAATCCAAAAAAAGTCAGCTATGCGACGTCCCCAAAGTTTATTAGCGCTGGCGGAACGGCTTAAGTTGCACAATATGAACTACTTCAGGTCGTGAGCGGCGTCGCTGTGATAGCGAAATGCCGCCTGGCACGAGCTCATAGTCGAGTGCGCCAATGCGTCGGATGATCTTGTATGGTCCGAAATAGCGGCGTAAAAGCTTCTCGCTCAGTCCTCGTCGGCGTATAGGGGTCCAAACCCAAAAACGGTTGCCGGGCTGGTACTCGACATAGCGTCGTCGAAGGTTGTAGTGTCGGCTGTCGGTCCTCTGTTGGTTCTTGATCCGCAGGCGGGCGAGCTGTCGGGCTTCGGCGCGCTGGAGATAGGTGTCGACGTCAAGATTCTCTTCGTCGCAGACGTGCGGCAGCATGGCGTCTAGGGTAGTCGTGGGATTCCTGCTGGAAACCAGCTTGAACGGCGTGATGTGTTGTTTCTTGCACCGCCGTGTTGTAAGCAAAGGTTACGTACGGCAGGACCGCGTCCCACGTCTTGTGCTCGACGTCGACGTACATTGCTAGCATGTCGGCGACGGTCTTGTTCAGGCGCTCCGTGAGACCATTCGTCTGCGGATGGTAGGCAGTTGTCCTCCTGTGGCTCGTCTGGCTGTATTGCAGAATGACTTGGGGGAGCTCTGCTGTAAAGGCCGTTCCTCTGTCGGTGATGAGGACTTCTGGGGCACCATGTCGCAGCAGGATGTTCTCGACGAAAAATTTCGCCACTTCGGCTGCGCTGCCTTTCGGTAGAGCTTTAGTTTCAGCGAAGCGGGTGATATACGTCTGAAGACACCCGGAAATTGTCGATATCCTCGCCTTCCTCGACTACACCCGGGGGGTGGGGGTGCGGGGGGGGGTTGACAGAAGACCTATGGCCCCCGGTTGCCAGATGACCTAGCTACGCCACTGCATCCAAGTAAAATCAAATCGTCAAAATCTGATCAGCGGGTCAAGCGCGTCACCTTTTATAGATCAGTCGTGGAATGTTCCATAGTAACCGCTTGCGACCCGCGTGCCTTCCACAAACCTCTACACCATTCGCGTCGCGCATACATGCAATCAGATTACACAAGGTTCGGCGACAACAGACAGCGGATAGAAGCATCGATAACATTCTAGAAACTTCCGATACATGTAGACGCGTCCTGCGCTGAGCGATAACATTTCTTAGACGTTAAAAGCGCTCACCCGTAAAAGATAAACGAGTTCACGTGTCAATACATACGAAGAGAAAAAAGAAAAGGCAATATGTTTGCCACTTACGAGATTCAAGCGTTATGTTGTAATGTCCAGTACATATAAGCCTTTCTGTTTATGTAAATTGTCCACAGAGTATTTTAAGTATATTTTATTTATTTCAACTTGTAAGGGCGCTAAATTTCGGATTTTGTGTTGCTATTTACCGTGGTTTAAACATTTCAAACCTGTATATATGTATGTTTATTTTTGCAATTCCTCTTTCGATTGAGCGTAATCTTGTAAGAATGTATTATGGTATTACTTTGGCTACTGACTGCCGTTTTTGTTGCTCTTATGTTGGGCCTCAAGCGCATACTCCAAGTGCTTTGTTAGCTTTTAGTATGCGGTGTTTTCCCCAATTTGTTTTACAAGGAAGGTAAAGGCAATTTTCAATTTTTCAAGTGCGATTAGAAAGCTAATTAAGTAAGTTTGCTTATGCAAAATATTAAATGTTCGTTTAGAGTATAGCTCGCATTTGAAAACCTGCGGAGCGCGCTTAGAAACACCGAATAATGACGTTTCCTTAAACATATCTTTTTACTTTGTTCTTTTTTCTGGGCTCTGCAGAAAGCCAGCGTTCTTTTTTCTGGGCTCTGCAGAAAGCCAGCGATGTATAACAAATCTGCGCTTTTGCATGTCTGAATGGCAGCTCTCTGAACCGCTTTTCGAAAAAAAAAAAAGAGTTCAAGGACACCTAATCATCTCTTATGAGTTGTGAATGCGAAAGCATAGTCCATATGAACGTCACTGAGCGGCCCTTCGAGTTGCGATCTCCTCGCGGACGAGCGAGCGCGCCGGGACGCTTTGCCACAAGGCCGGTGCACTTCGATCCGTGACGTCATACTACTTTGCCCGACTTGCCATAGGATATAATCACAGAACACCTATACAAACTGATATAATGGGGTCGTGAATATAGTGAGGGGTCGTAGTTTCGAAACTCACAACCGCCAATGTTTTTCCTTTCGCATTTATTATGTCTTTTTTATGCATTCATTTCTTTATATATGGCGATTAGCCAGGCGAAGTTAGAGTCCAGTAGAGAGCCTGCGCGGACAGGAAACGCGCGAATAACACACGCTTTCAAGAGCGAGGGTGACTTGGCGGCAATGCCCTCTCCACTCACGCAGTACCCTTTGCAGAATCAAGCGTGTTTCCTTTCTTTAGATCACTATCATCATCAATACCCGACGCGGCAGCGCGTGTTGCCTTTCGGCCGCTTGGCTCCGTCGAAGCGCGCTCGTGGAGTGGCGTCGCAGCCACCGGGAATTTAGGTGCCGTTTAACTGCTACAGACGCCGGCTTTTTCGCTCAATGGGCCATTCGATGCTTTCGCATAAAAAAATTAAAAAGCCCGCATGCACGTTGCAAAAGAAAGAAAGTTAGCGGCTACGGCGTCCACGAGCGCCCTCGTTCTGAAGATCGAAATGCGCCGCTGTCCTAAACGATAAGAGGCGCTGAGCACGAATACAAACGCACTTGTCAGCTATTTTATGACTGGGGACGCGGGCTTGCTTTTTCTTTTGGAACGTGATGGGAGCTCTGCCATTCGGACACTCAAAAGCGCATGTTACGTGATTTAAAAAAGATCGAGTTTTCTGTGTCGGGTATGTTTCTAGCCTCCTTCGCGGGCTGATACATGAGATAGTACAGTAAAAAAAAAAAATGGAGGGCGCTTAAGCTTAGCCTTTAAGAGTGGAACGCAATAGCTTTCAAAGATCCCTGACTGCTTCTCACGCTTTCCGGCAAGTGGAGCGTATGTAACCTCTATGTTTACCTGGAAACGCTTATCGCGAACGCTAGGCACGAAGGCAAGCTTTGTGGTGGAACCACGGCCTCTTGCGGTGGGCCACGATGCGGCGGAGGCGAGCGCCAATAGCTTTGGAATAGGGGCCCCAAACGTCTGCCCCCCCCCCCCCCCCCCCCAAAAAAAAAAAATAGAGTCGAAGCCACTGCGCATGCGCGAGACGCAAACTGCGTTTGGGTTTTGTGTCAGGCACGCTATTTCACTGATTTAGCGGGAGCCCCAAAAGTTGCCCCAAAAGATTTGCGTAAACAAGCATGGCGGCACCCATCGAAGCGACGACTCTAACCACGGCTCTAACCTAGCACCAAACTGGGCTCGATTCGTGCTAACGCGCGAAGTGCGCAAGCTAGGAGAAGTGTTGTTGTTGTTGTCCTGAGTAGCCGTGGCACATACCCACAGTGGGCGATAGGCCAAGAATCGGGTGGTTCAATTAGGTGCATAAAAATAATAATGATAACAAGGGAGTTAACAATTTGAGCGTGTGAGTTTAAAAGTAAACGTTTTGTGTTTGGAGAAAAAAGGAAATAATCAGATGAAAACCGGGTATAAAATAATAATAATAATAATAATAATAATAATAATAATAATAATAGATAAGAAATAAAAGAAAGCTATGGTTGGGAGGGAGAACGATCAATCTAACATGGAAATCGATTGGTTTCAATGAGGTAATTTTGGATCGCCAAGCAAACATTTCTGGTTATCGCTTTTTCTCAACTAGCGTGTGTTATGAAGACTGATTCATTAGACGTCGCTGATTTCGAATTCGATTGTGGATTTCATGGCTCGTAGGTCTAACACGGCTTAGCTTGGCTGGTGAAGGCACTTAAAGTTGGTTACTCAAAACTAAACGCAACTAATTGTTTGCTGCTTACAGAATAGCCTGTAAATTGTAATTAAACGCGAAAACATGAAAATCAAAATTAGTATTCTTATCATAAGATGGTATATTTTATTTAATTATTTCTAATAGCTTTTCTTTGACGCCGTAGTGGCACTGTCAACGCAAGACGCTATCCGCAAACGCAAAGCCCTGTTTTAAATCTTTTCGCTCCTGCGTGTCCCAACGCTAACACTCGTAAAGCTCTTTGGGGCCCCAAACTATTGGGGCCCCTATTTGAAAAAGGAACCGGGCGCGCCGCTCCGTGGCCCCCAAGACACCCACCGCGCGGGCGCGCGCAAAATGGCGGACGCCGCGGCGGGTTAGTGTACGCGAAGGTTTTTTTTTTTTTTTCGCGTAACAGAATTATCTTTTCTCATGTAGTCAAATTACAATCAGAGAGCTAGCTATCATGCATGTAGTTTGTGTGCAAGTCGTAGCTTACAAGTTTTCTACGCATTTTGGCTTGAGAAATTCAATTAGTTCAGTCAATTCCTTGCATCATATGGAAGGCCTGTGTCAATGCGATGTCCGACGCTGAACGCCGGATTTTCGCGGCACGGGCTCCTTAATGCTGTCGCGTCAATATGCGCCGGTCCCGAATGCAGATCTGCTACCGGTACAAGGGTGGAAGCTTGGGCGAGTTGGTGGTAGCGGTGTTTTGCGCAGCGCATGGATGGCTTCAGGAAAAGCACGCTTCGAACGGTGGTGTTACTAGCGCGGTGGTAAGGGGAACGCTCTTAACGTTCTTCCATCTTTACAAGCTAGCGTTTAGAGACGCTGCAGTTGAGACGCTGTGCCTATGCTCGAAGACGCAAACGCTATCGTTTGAGGCACTGCGGACCTCAGAGTAAACTATATGGGTCGTACACCCCATTCTCACCCACACCTCGCTCAGGGAAAACTTGTCTTTCTCTGAAGTCAGTTATATATGGCTTCAATCGCTTTTCAACTTTTTTGTTTACTTCGCGAACTTTCCTCAGAGACCAGAAAAAATGAAAAAGAAACACGCAAAAGATAACACGGAAACAAATTCATTCGGTGTTACTGATAAACACGTTCTATACAACTTTTTCAAATACAGCTCCTGCCATAAAACAAATGTTTAAAATATTGCATGATTAAATTTAAATAATTAACTAACTAATCGCACATTAAAATTACTCTGCCTAACTCAAGAACATAATGAGAACATCATATACCGTTGATCGCGTTAGTCTAAGCCTCTAAGGTGTACCATTCCATTTTTAAATTTTGGTTCTAGTTGGGTGAAACACCTTTATAAGCGATATTCCGATGAACGCTGTACCGCATGCTAAAATTTAATTACTGTAGTTGAGAACATGGTGTCGCGGGTATTCAGTTTATATACTTCCTGGGTTCGAAAGCTCGTTTTCTTAGCGTGCAACCTGAGGAGGTTTTCTTAAAGCCCCTACATCGAAGCGCCGCAGCCGATTGTGTGGAGGGCCTCTAGGTTGTTTCTACGGCTGACGGTTCAAAAATAAAGCCAGCAATGTTTCCTCAGCTGGTGAAGATATATTTAGCGAACTGTTCTGATTGCGATTCAGAGCTTATAGCGCGCCGGTGACGCGCGCGTCTTGAGCGTATAGTGTCGTGACGTGCTGTCGAGCCTATAATGTGATGGAATTTCGTCTCCCACGTGGAGGCTTCGATCACAACGAGCGCGCACGCAATCGAACATGTAGTAGATGGATTGTCACGTGTGCAGCTCCTAGACGTCACCGTAGACAAGCTTCCTTCCCGCGAACCGAAACATCATCCTCTTTATTAAGTTTGGAAGAAAAGCCATCTAAACTTTTGATGATTCCATCGTGGTCGGCGTCTTTCCTGTCGCTCTCGAATTACACGTAAACACCTCGCTACCCGAGCTCTCGCGATCCCCTGTAGGCTCTAAATGATCAGACAGAGCATCCGGCGTTTCGCACGCTTCACCGCAGCTGTTGGCCCCCGTCTCCCCGGCATTCGCGCGGTCGCTGCGACTCGTCTGGCTGCCAACGAACCCCGGCAAACAGCGGCACAAAAACACCGAAAACGCATCGGCAGCACTGCATGTTTGTCCTGGCGCACAGCGTATACGCGTAACGGTGCGGTTTTGCGAACTGCGCAGTGCTCGGGCGCATGTAACGGGTGCACGCCGGTGCGGGCGGCTTCCACGTACGGCACCCGTCCCGGCATCAGCATACAATCGGGCAGGCGAACCGCGCGCGCCCTGCTCGGTGAGCCGTGAAAACGGTTGTCGCCCGCGCGAACGGGAGCGCTTCGCAGGAGACGCCGCCGGTGCCGCCGAGCGGATGCGCCGCAGTTCTGTGCACAGGCACGCGTCGCCCTCCCCGCTGTGCGCGCGCACCTCCGGTCTGCGTTGACGGAGACGTGGAAAACGTCGTTGCGGGACGTGGTGTGGGCCAGGACGGCACAATAGCGTTGAGAAATACCTCGGCTTCTTTGTTCTAGGGGAAAGGAAAAAAAACCAAAGTGGAATGGCTACAAAAACTGAGGCTTCGCAGTGATGTTTCTACTTTATACAGTTGTGTCCCCTCCTCCACCACACACTTTCTTTTTCAGTGCTACATTAAAACAAAGAGCGTTCACGCGCCTCAGACTATCGAAGTTGTCGAGGCAGACTCGTACTGGCTTTGCACAGCCCTCAATTGTAAGCAGCGCGATTTTTTTTTTTTTATAATGCAATCGTATTACAGGCTGACTGCACCCATTTCAGAGGCATCTAGCCGAAAGTTCGAGGTGTACTGAGCGTGCCCGAGTGCGTCATAGTGTGCACGGAATCAGAAGTCTGTAAAAGAGAGAGACGTCACTTTGACGAACGAGAGCGCGTAAGGTGAGGCACGCGCGGGCAGCTATCGAGAAGTGGGCGCTATCGGTGCGCTTGGCGCAGTCGTGCCTGTTTTTTATGCCCTCAAATGCAGGGAGAATGCCTGCTTGTTTGGAGCTCACCGTTTCTTGCATCTTTAGATATTATGCAAGCTCAGCGAACTAGGCGACGTGTCAACAGAGGATCCGTCCTGCTTTCCAACCGCCATACTGTCCGTATCTCACCTAATTTATTTATTTATTTACGTGTACCTTACAGGCCTTCGAGAAGGCATTGTGCAAGGGGGTGGGGCATCAGTACAATGAATGGAATATTCACGCAACAAGGAAAATTAATACGACATTAGCAAATACAATATGAAGAGCAATAACAAGAAACAGTAAACACAATAAAAAAGTAGCATAATCACATTATAAACGTCTTTGAATGTATATAGTATTAAGTATAGTAAACAATTTGCATCACTGATATTCTTTTATTAACTTGTAGAAAAATACAGGAAAGAAATTAAAAGAATGCAAGACGTGTTAAACGGTTGAAACGGCATACTGATCGATTAGAAGATTGCGAAATTCACTGTGTTTCGATCGGCTGGCGATGTCATCTGGTAGAGCGTTCCACAAACGGACCTCACGGGGTAAAGCTGAAAAATTAAAAGCGTGTGTGTTGCCATAAATTCGGGTGTAGCTGAACTGATTGTTCAGTCTTTGTGACGTCGAGGATGCTTTTTTCAGGTTTGATAACGATAGGTCAACTGTGTGAATGAATCTATGAAATAATAACAGAAGGGAAATATCACGGCGAGTAGTTAGTGGTTGCAACGAAAGATCGACTTTTATTTGGGTTACACTTGACTAGTTGCTATAATTTTTTTATATGAAACTACTCGCTCTATTCTGGATGCTCTCCAGGAGTTGATGAAGTATTTTTGTTGAGGAGACCATATACAAGAGGCGTACTCAATTTGTGGCCGTACAATAGTTATGTAAGCTAGTTTTCTTAGTGGTGAAGGCGCAGTTCTTCAGTTGCGGCGGAGAAAACCTAATGATCTGGAGGCGTTAGCTGAAATGGAGGTGATTTGATTAGTCCATGAACGATTGTGCGTAAGGAGCACTCCTAAGTACTTATATTCTGTGGTGTGGTCAACTATGTTAGAATCCAAATGATAAGAAAAGTGAGAGTTAACAGTTTTTCGAGAAAAGAAAACTACTTTGGACTTCGACACGTTTAAGGATGTGAGCCACGTAGCACGTCAATCACTGATATGAGCAAGATCATATTGGAGTGCCGCGTGGTCGTCAGAACAGTTAATCGAACGGTATACAATGCAGTCGTCAGCAAATGATCGTACAGAAGAGGATATATTATTCGGTCAGTCGTTAATGTAAATTAAATATAGAAGAGGTCTGAGTACACAGCCTTCAGGTACACCGGAGGTGACGTCAGACAGGGCAGAGGAAAAATTACCAACAGCAGTGAACTGTTCGCAATTAGAAAGAAAATTACGAATCCATGACAGGATTAGTGAGTCAAGTTTAATTTCATAGAGCTTTGATATCAGGCGACTATGGGCTACACGATCGAATGCTTTCGAGAAGTCCAAATAGATGCAGTCGATTTGTTTATTACTGTTCATATCAAAGTGCAAGTCTGACGTGAATTCTTGTAGTTGGGTTTCGCAAGAAATTCCTTTTCGGAAACCCTGCTGTTTCAGGTAAAAAAATTTATTAAATTCAAGATGAGAATATATGCGGGATGCGATAATGTGTTCTAACATTTTGCAGCAAATGCACGTTAGTGATATAGGACGGTAATTTTCACTAGAACTCTTGCTACCTTTCTTAAAGACAGGCACTACTTTTGCTATCTTTCAGTCTGTAGAAATCATGCCACTTGTAAGGGAGTGGTTAAATAAGTGTAGCAGAATATTGCTCACTACTAGTATTGTGTTTTTGAGTATATTAGAATTTATACCATCTATGCCAGAGGATGGAGACATCTTAAGGTTATCTATAAAATCGACCACTTCTTTTAAAGTGATAATGATGGGAGCCATGTACTGGAAATCAAAATCGGGTACAAAAGGTATGTTAGAACTATCTTCTCTTGTAAAGGCGGATGTGAAAAATGAGTTGAATGCTGTCGGACATGACTGTCAGCAATAGGTGAGTTGTTTTAATTCTGCAATGAAATATTATTGCACTCATTACTAGGGTTAAATATGTTCCAGAATTTTCCTGGATTACTTGTAAGGATTCCTGGTAGATCTTTTGAGAAATATTTATCTTTGGCGACGAATAAAGCTGTGCAGTACTCTTTTAGATAGTTTTTGTATTTATCCCAAACCAATGTTGTTTGTACGCACTTCGCGTTTTCATATAGGCGTTTTTTCTTGTATCTCATTCTGTAAAGAGTTTTAGTAAACCATGGGTTGGAATTATCGTTAGTTATAGTAAAAGAGGGATGTACTTTTCAATTAATGCAGACAACTTATCTCTGAGTATAACCCAATTTTCATTGACAGATCTGCTGTAAAAAGATGGCTCCAATACATCAATAAAAACGTTGTCTAGTTCTGAGCTAATGATACTATAATTACCTTTACTGTAGTCTCTAATTTGCTTTGTTGTGAAACCGGTGGACGCGTACGGAATATCGATGGTCACTTGGAGTAGCTGGTGATCACTGAATCCATCTAAGTAAGTTATGTGTGTGACAGTTCCTGGAGTTGTTCTTAAAATGAGATCCAAAAGATTGGAATTATGAGTCGGTTAATTAACTGGTTCAAATAGGTTAAAATCTAATGTTAAGCTAATAAAGCTTGTGCACATATGACACGATGAGGATAAATTAACCCGGTCAATTAAAGGAACATTGAAATCTCCGAATAGATACATTATATCTGCCTGATACAGACCAATAATACAGACAGTAAATCCGTAGAGGAATAGTGTGTTCTTGTAACTTTCATTTTAATGCGATACCCTTATGTGGATCACTCAAGGGCGCTTGACGTTGTGGGTTGTAACCGGAGACAGCTGGAAGAAGAAAAGGAAAGAGGCGAAGAGGTCAAGGTGCAAGGCTCCTCCGAAGAGGAGGAGGTGGGCGTACGGCGATTACGTCAGAGTCACGTGACAGAGCCACCCCTACCCACCCTACACGCACACACCCACCCCTACACGCACACACTTGTGAAAGCGGGCACTGTCGGCTGCACACTGCACAAATACAACAAAACAACAGATGAGGCCAAGTTTTTTTCTCAGAGTTGGGCTCACATAAGTGCGATCTATTTATTACGCATCGCCTCCGCGTGCTGTAGCAGATGACGCTGGACCGGCCGCGCTAAGCAGCGTACTCTGCGGTGCGAGACGCCTGCGGGACAGCCTGCATTGCGGAGAAAGCTGTCGCTAGGCTGTCCAAAACAAGTTTAATCTGCCATCACTTGCATCATCCAGTGTTTGTTGGGGCCGTCTAGCCTAACCATCTTTGAAAACACAAAATCAAATTTGCTTTCATAATTTACTGGGAGTTTACCAGTGTTGCCATTTTAGCGCTTTTGACGCTAGATTTAGTGACCTTTTTACCTGTTTACGGCAAAGCTTGCTATTTAGAAATCAGTGACTTTTTTAGAGACTTTAATGAACAGTTGGCGATAGTTTGACGACTTTTAAGTTAGAAAAATTGCTTGGAAAATGGCCTTCAAGAACTCGCTTTCATATTCAAAAGCAACATGTAAGTGGCCGAAACTCGCTCTACAACGCATAGGCTCCGTAACCATGATGAAGCAACGGTTTCCTTCACATTGGTAGCCTTCACATTGTGATTGTGCATAAAAGCGCACAGCGCAGTGGTCGTCATAGCCTTGACATGGTGGTCACAAAATTGAAGTTTCCTTATCATTTACAAAACATCTTTGAATGCGTTTAAACGCTGCGGGTTCAGCGGTGTCACTAAATCCATTTGTTTGGTAGGCGCTTGGCTAACGTGTCAGAAAACTAATTTACCAAAACCAAGTGGAATAAATTTTCAGCTCTGATTTAGAACACAGAAGACGCATAAGACATATCGACTGCGTAAAAAAGGCATAAATATCGGGACGGCTTAGCTCGTTCACGTGCGACTGAACAAATCGCGTCCGTTTCTCACGCCTTTTGGACCAATCGGTACATCACGGCGGCTTTCGGGTAGATCAAGGGCGGAAATATAACCTGCACAAAGCTCGGGTGATTGTCGTTGCCATGTTAACAACGTGCGGCCAAGCGCGTTCCACAGAATCTAGTTCTGCTACCACGAATGTCGGGAAGCACAAAAAATGTAGGGATAATATGCAGACTAAATTCATTTTCATGCTAAGAAAACTACGTTGCTTGTGTTCTTTTGAATGGTGGTGTATTTGTAGCTTTCCAATCTGAAGATAATGAAAAATGTAAGCTGTCGTAATCCAGTGAGTAAATATTAGAGGTAGGCGATCGAATATCAATTTTTTCAAATACGAATCGAATACGAATAGTAAGTATGAGTATCGAATAGACAAACGCAGACGCACATATGTGCAGCAGGAATATTTGTTTCAGTATAATTAGAAACATGCTTGCACTTCATAGACAGTCAACTATAACGCACAATTAAGATCGATTTAAACACAAGATCACAACAGTCATGAAAAGAAACTACACGAGTAGCCGCTTGACACCTTTCAGCGTGGTGGCAAACAAGCTTTGCAAGAATGACAAGCATTTGAAACTAACGAACTTTTCAAAAACGCATAATGTGTAGTTGTTGAAAAAATATTAGAACTAATGGAAAATAAAAATAAAACGCTAAGGAGGTATTGGTCTGCCCTATACAGAATACGTAGCCTTTTACAAGAAAAAGAACTTCACTGGTTGTAACGTAAGAGATAAAACTCCTACATGACTAGGCTGCAAGAAAGACTTATTGGCAGGCCATAAGCACAATATAGCCGATTGTCATGCGTTGGACGAAAAGAAGGAAAACCGAGGGGCCCGATTTTGTAAGGGCACCGTTTTTGTTAGATCGTTTGCACGTATTTGTTAGTCAGAACCATACGAAACCAACAGATAATGAAGAAACGAAAAGCATAGGACAAATTATTTGTAGTTTCTAATTGAAGTGCAAAAATGAGAATCTAATGGGAAATGGAGGAAAACTCAACTTGCTGACAGTGAGAGCCGAATCCACAACCTCTGCATTACGCGCGCGTTGCACTACGCATTGTGCTACGGCGACAGTTCCCCCGTCCGTGCAGTCTTGGGTATTTATGTGCGTACAAGATGTAACCAAAGGAGTGTTAAACAGTGCCACACTTCTACCGCAGAACTGAAAACAAGGCTTGCAGGGCCAATTTTGTTTCTGCATCGCTTCGAACACTTTGTCGCTGTTTTACTTCTGATAATTATGATTTGCGATACTTTGTTTAGCAGGTGGAGAACAGTAACCCGATTTGAACAGTCGGTTGTTGCGAAGCATTTGGTTAGTTTTGATAATCGAAAATACCGAATAGTACATTTTCCAATACAAATAAGATATTACACAACAACTATTCATATTCGAAACTTCGATATTTGCCTATCCCACAGTAAATACATTGCTAAAGCTAAAACCCTCTATACTCTGTTGGTAAATTCACTGTTTTCCTTCAGCTGCACGAACACCAGACTAGCATGACACGTCTAGGTAAATTATTTCCTTCACGTTAGCTTATATTAGAATGTTTCAAAACAGCTGCATTCTTAAAATCCAATTCACAGTTACAGCGAGAATCTTAGCGACTTTTTTTTTTTTTTCTCACTTCAGTGACACGCTTCCTCAAATGTTGGTAACACTAGACTGTAATGGTTCATAATGCACGATTGAAAACCAGATCTGTCATGACCAAGATAACTTTCACTTACGCATTTCTGAGCCTTTCTTATTGCAATGGCAATGGGGTAATCCGCAAGGGAGGCGTGCCACCTGGGCCCGCTCTGAGTATGCATTCTCCGTCCATTCGTGAACGTGTACTACCGCATAACCTCCAATGAATATTTTCCAACAAATCAACACGTCACTAACACATTAAATTAAAGAACATGTCATCGTTTATTGCCCGCGAAATCTACGTAACCTCCTCCCCCTCCATGCACCCGCGCTGCGCGCCGGCTCGCTCCGCTCCCATTGGAAGGAGCCCTCCACGTCGGGCTTTGTGGTAAAGCATGCTAAACACGAACGTGTAAGTCAAAGGGGAAATTGTGTAACTATATGCGTGCTTAGAGTAGTGCAGCTGCCGTTGTTGGCGTGGCGTCAATGCGGACAGAGTAGAGGCGGCACAGCGGATCCCAGGTGAACAGTCGGTTGTTGTATATATATATATATATATATATATATATATATATATATATATGTATATATATATATATATATATATATATATATATATATATATATATATATATATATATATATATATAGAGAGAGAGAGAGAGAGAGAGAGAGAGAGAGATGTGGGGAGGGAGGGATGACTTGCCCCCCCCCCCCCCCCCTCGAAAAGTAGTTGGTTCGCCACTAGACAGAGCGGGGTCATCCTCTTCTTTCACTGAACTGCACCGATCGCGTCACTGAGTGCATCATCCGCTCACAAACGTGGTCATTTTTGAAAAGGGTATGACCGCTACAATGCCGGAGAGACGACGTCGTCTGGCGGTCACTCGCTTGCTTGGCCATCGAAGGTATCTCGCTCGGAAAACGCGACGGCAGAAGTGTTGCACCCATGAGGCTCTACCGCTACCGCCTTAGTCAAGTCCGAGCGTCACATCACTGCGCAGCACCGAGCTTGATTAGAGGGCACGGTTGATAACGCCAACGGTAGATAAACAATGTTAATCTAAAGCTTAAGAATGTTTTACTGTCGCAAGCATCAGCTGGTACAAAAGCTGATATTTTCCGAGCTATGGGGGACTGCAGGCACTGCGGACAAAATGGTCACGCACTTGCATATCTGCAATTGCATATTGCATAGCGCACACACTTTTTATAGTATTTCATTTACGGTTTGCTGAGTAATATTCAGTTATTTGCTCAGTATTAAATATTTTGTCATAATTAAGTGTACCAAGGTGTACTGAGTTCGAAATATTCTCTGGTTCGTAGGTTCTGAGCGTATGTGAATTCTTTTCACGCTGTTTTGCTTGGTTAGAGGGCCTCGAACTAGTGTGAACTGAACTCGACGCCAGTTTTCACTTTTTGTCTCGGCGCTTTCCATGTTGCACAACGTACAAGGATGGAAAATACCGTCGTTTGCCATTTATCACTACGTTATTTCATTTTGCGTAAAGATGACGAGAACACGAAACGTACACGATCTACGAGCGCTCTGAAAGTAGGAGTCCTGCGGCCATAGCCCAATCGAGGACCTATTATCATCATCACATCAGTTGGAACGGGCGCCCAAGGATGCGCTCATATGCGCGCACGAAAGCACGCTTGGTCTGAAAAATATATATAATGAATGCTGGTGTTTTACGTGCCAAAGCCACGATCTGATCATGAGGCACGGCGCACGGGGACTAATCTCCGGGGACTAATTTTGACCACCAGGGTACTTTAACGTGCACCCACTGCACGGTATACGCTGGTGCTTTTGCATTTCACCCGCATCGAAATGCGGCCGCCGCGACCTCGTGCTTATATCAGCGCAACGCCGTAGCCACTGCGCAACCACGGCGGGTACGCCTGGTTTTCTGTGCAGTGGAATTTCATTGGCAGTGGAATTTCGTGTGCAGTTCCTTTTTTTTGTTTTTGTTTTTGCAGTTTCTGCGCAGTACTTCGTGGAATTCGCTCTCTTAGATAAGCAGGCGAGAAACAATATATCCGCTTCAGGACCGGAGTATACGACATAATGAAGTATGGTAGCGATCATGACGCCCACTGTACTTGGCCGAGGTAACCGCCGAGTTGCGTAGAAGTTTAGGCGGCAAAGAAAAAAAAAATGGCGCAGGAACCATCGAAAGTTGTAAAGTATGAGCGAATATTTTGTGCGAACCACAGGAATCAAGTGGACACGCTAGCAATACTTCCTAAGTACACGGCTGATCTCGTAACGGTGTTTGATTAACGGCACAAGTTAACGGCGACGTGACAACGTGACGACGACGGTGGAGATGCGAACGGCGAAGACGACGGCACGACGAAGACGGCAGCACGACCAACACGGCAATGGGGAGCGGCGGCGACGACGCCATGACAACGGCTGCGCATCTCCCTTTTCCGCATCGTTTGCACCACGGAGGCCAGCTTTCGACCATTCGTTCGGAATGATTTCTACGTGGAATGGTCGTCCTACATGATTTCAATCATGCACCGCCACCGGCCACAGCAGCTTCGGACGCCACAAAGGTCTCGCGCGAGAGAGCACGTGCGCCTCAAGGGGCTGCGGTTGGCACTTGGCCGTTCTATGCCAGGTCTGCCTGGTACACAAATTCCGGGCGGCAGGGGACGCGAAAACAGAAGCAGCACGGGCGAGCGCTTTCAGACACTTTTGCGATCCCGTCTCGGAACCTTGGGGTGCGAGGTTCGCCCCCTGCTTGCGTTGAATTTTCGCGTTTAGCGTTGGGCGCTTGAACGCTCGTGATTGGCGTCGGGCTTCCGCTCCCGTTGGGTGCGCGCGCGTGTCGTCGGCGACGACACCGTTTCTGCCTGCGAGCACAATGGGCCCGAAGCGCGCCGCTGCGCATCCGTCGGGCCGCCCGTGCCCGCCGCACCGACCAAGGAGCCGCGCACGGGAATTTCCGGGAACCGTCGCGGTGCTGTCGGGACGCAGACTCGCCTTTCTTTCGCCGCCTTTCCGCCGTCTGGCTCTCCTTAGGCACTTTGCTAGACCGTCATCAACGTACAGTCAACCACAAAACTTTATTGAACACGAAAACCCGAGAAAAAGCCGAATATCTGCGCCGCCTCACAACGCAGCCTAGTATTCGTATTTACAACCTTTGCCAGTATATGTGGAAAACATTGTGATGTTCGGTTTTAGTGATTGCTGTTACAGGTCACTCGGAAATTCAACGTCTTCTGAGATCTCGTGGTCGGTGAACTTTTCCGGTTCACTGTACATTTCTTTGGGTGACTGGAGCCGACAACTTGAAGCGTAAACATTGCTGGGTCACTCGGCTCTCGTAATCGGAAACGTGTAATCGAATATCGTGCTTATAGAACAGATACAACACTTTCTTAAATGTCCTTGCTGGGGTCAAGCGAGGCGGGGGCCGAGACACTAGCCCCACCGGAGCCCCCCTTCCTCAGGCGGCGACGAGACCCCGAGCCTTGGCGGTGTCGTCGGCCACTCGGACTGCCCTGATTGGTCCTCCGGGCTGCTGGGGCGCGGTGAATTTAAATGTAGGGTTGGTGCTGCGTTTAATGGTGTCTGTCGCTGCGGGACATGCCCAGATAGTGTGGTCGAGATCGGTGGGAGCCGCCCCGCACGCTTTGCATTGTGATGTTGGTGTGTAAACATGTGGGTAGATGTGACTGTACAGTGAGGGTGTGGGGAATGTGCGTGTCTGTAACAATCGCCACGTTGTCGACTGGTACTTACTGAGTGACCTGTCAGGAGGTGGGTACTTCATTTTGGCCTTACGGTAATGCATGAGGGTTTCAACATGTGTAACCATTCTGTTTTTCGCGTGGCCGCCCCAGGAGACGACTGCCTCTTCTTCTGCGTGCTGAGCTGCGGATCGTCAGGGGAAGGGGGGGGGGGGGGGGCGGCAGGTCGCTCTCCGATGACGGGTGACGCACGCGGTGGTCGATTTCACGGGCAGCGTCGTGAGCGGCTTCGTCCCCGGCAAGGCCCGAATGGCCCGGGGCCCGGATAAACTGAACGCGGCGGTGACGGGATGGGGATGTGCTTGAGAGCATGCGGTTTGTTTGCGGTGAGATGAGGCCTCCGGTGAAGTTGCGGATAGCCATCTTGGAGTCTCTAATGATGCAAGGTGCCGTAGAAGTTGCGTAGGCTAAGGCGATGGAAGCTTCTTCGCCTTCTTCGGGTTGTGGGCTGCTTATGGAGCTGGTGGTGGTAGTGGTGTGGTTCGGCCCCGCGACCACAGCTGGGGCCATGGCCGGTAGTTGCGGGTACTCCGCTGTGTCTGCGTAAGCCACATGCGTGGCCCCTTCGTAAAGCTTGTTGTGCTGACTCGCGCGGTCGGCGCGCCGTTCTGCATTGTTGGCAGGGTGCATATTGCGTGGGATGGGAGGGATGAGGAACGTGCCTTGTAGGTCTGGGGGGCATGCGGATCTTGGCTCCGGTCTGCGTAAGGTATTGGATGTCCATTGTGCGGAGGATACGCCGCCCGGTATTCGTTTGTGAGAGCCGCTCGTAGTGGCAATGCACTGGGCCTCAATTAACTCATCAATGGTGTTATGTAGGCCCAATTCTGTTAGCTTCTGATTCGCCGTCGATTGAGGGACGTGCAGGGCTGGCTTGTATGACTTCTTTATAATGATGTTAACCCTGTGTTTCTCGGCGTTTGAGAGCGTACGAAGGATGTTACGTACACGATGCGGCTCATAATAAAGGCTTGTACCAATCGTACCAGGTTGTCCTCTTCCATTCCCGTTTGTTTGGTGGCAATGCGAGAGAGCAGCCTTCGTATTTGAATAGCTTGGTTGCTGAGGCGTTGGATAGAATCTCTGCTTTTATGGTTGTGTTGTATATGGAGCCCCAGGACCGCAGGCTAGGCACGTAGGGTATGTAATCTCCTTTGACCTCCAGCGTGATTGGGTGCGTGCTCTCCCGAGTCGTTCGGCGGCGCGTAACGGAACCTATCAGTCATTCAAATTTAGCCGGCGAACACGAAAGTCCTCGTGCCTCGACGTACCCTACCACCGTCTTGATTGCTTCTTGCAGGGTTTCTTGGATTTCGCCATCACTGCGTCCAGCAGTCCAGAGGCTGATGTCATCCGCGTATAACCAGTGATGGAGGCGTGGGATGGCCGACAGCTATACTGTGAGCCAAAGGAGGGCGATGTTAAAAAGCATGGGAGAGAGGACCGACCCTTGCGGTGTGCCCTTGCTTCCCGGCTGCATAACCTGCGACTGGAGTCCCCTATTGTCAATCTGTCAGGGCGGTTGGAGATAAGTTCTTTAATGTAGAGATAGGTCTTTGTACCCAGGTTTAGTTGCAAGAGTGCCCCGAGAATAGCAAAGTGCTTGAAGTTATCAAACGCTTTAGTAAGGTCTAGACCAAGTACGGCCCTCGTGTCCAGTTTAGGCCCATGCCGTCCGTCAACTACTTGATGCTGACGTTGAAGTTCAGGCATGACATCCTGTGTGAACAGCCGTGGACGGAAGCCGATAATGGCGTGTGGTAACTTGTCTTCCTTATACACTATTCAGTAAGCTGAGTAAAAAATTCGCAGTTCCGCCCGAAAGGCGAAGTACCGATTACGATAGCAAATTAGTAGATAGCTGTACGAAGTAAGCATAGTAGTTTTATCGGCCGTATAAACTTGTAAACATTCGCTTACTAACTAAATTAACAATGATAGAATGTGTAAGCGTGACTCAACGAGGACGTAGAAAGAAACAGACACACAAAAACAGCGCTGTCCTTGTGTGTCTGCTTCTTTCTACGCCCTTGTTCAGTCACGCTTACACATTCTATCATGCATTAAAACCAACTAGCCCGTCAACGTGTTTTAATTAAACTAACCAGCACAGTGTCACGCGCGCACAGGTAAACATGAACATGTCTCGCTCAATGACAGCGCAAACTGTCTGTGAAAACGCTGGAGTTATAGAATTGCGGCAGCAGCCGCGAGCCAATTGACCTCCGTGCATCTGTCGCTTCAACGCGAACGAAACGTCGAAAGCACAGCGCATACGAAGCTACCGGCACTACGCGCACTCTGCAAACATCGCAGGCCACTTTGAAGACGAGGCCCGCGCCGGCGCGCACTTTGGCCGCGTCTCAGATTGCTTTCAAGACACACGAGCGCCGGCAACGCGTCCCTACAGCGTCCGCCAAAGGCAAGACTATAGTGCTTCCACCCACGGTACCGAGATACCAGTAGACTCGTGAGGATACAAGGAACACGGGCGTGCTACCCACGTGGCCCATGGTGAAGCTCGCGGAACCCAGCGATCCTACAATCCCGGACCACGGGGCAGCGTCGATAACCCCGACGCCAGCTCGGCGCAGCAGCCAGTGCTGCTCCGACGCGTGAGGAACACGAACGGCAGTAATCGTTCTGCATGAGCATGGCTACGGGAACGCTTAGCGAACTCCAGACGACGACGACGACAATGCAAGGTGCGACCGCACGAGCAGAGAACCTGGAACTAACACATCTAGACAGAACAGAAGACGGAAGAGCAGGCTCCGTTCGCCACAACTGCGGGGGACGCCAGCGGACGGACGGCGACTGGCAGACAGTCTTGACACTACGGCAAAAGAAACAGCGGGCGCGAGAGCGCAAGCGAGAAAGGGACTCAACGGGCAACACTAACCCGGCGAAACTAAGGAAACGACGAAGACGAATACGCAAACTTTCTCCTCTTCCTAAGGACGACTTCAAGATAGTTATCCGACCCCACCAGCGACTGCCTTTGAAAACTATCAGCACGCCGGCCCTCGCCGAAACAATCGTCGCGGCCTGCGACTACCAAATAACAGGTGAGCAGTTTTTGCTCCGTATAAAACCCGGCTCCAATATCGCCATACTTTCGACATCGAGTCAGGAGGTCGCGGAGCAGGCACGCCGACTGCACTCCCTCGCTTTCAAACAACGGACGTTCGCATGACGTTAACACATTGGCTCACACGGGTGTCCGTCCACTGGGTTTCTGAGCCGACTAATTCGGCACACTCGCATGTCGGGCTGGTGACAGATGTCTGTCCAATGCCCTTTTCCATGGCATGTTTTGCACACCTGAACGGCAGCACGGTAAGGATACGCTGCCGTTCACTACGGAGAGGAAGCGATCCGAGGAGTTATACACGGACTTCCACCCCGGACGCCAGCGGAGATCATCATATCAAACATACGCATACGGACTCAAGGCGTTGAACTTATCCAAGCAAGAATCATCGGAGGCACAAAGAGCGCCGCCCTTACTTTCTGCAGCCCGTCGCTACCTCGGGTGGTGTACCACAACGGAGGCAAACTCCTGTGTCATCCTTACCGTGCTGCCGTTCAGGTGTGCAAAACATGCCATGGAAAAGGGCATTGGACAGACATCTGTCCCCAGCCGGACCTGCGAGTGTGTCGAATTTGCGGACTTAGAAACCCAGTGGACGGACACCCGTGTGAGCCAAAGTGTGCCTTGTGTGAGGGGGCCCACGTCACCGAGGGCCGCAGCTGCCAACGACGCCTCAAGCAACCGAAAAAACCTCAAGTCAGAAAGAGCGCTGACAAGCACAGTGAAGTGCAGAAAAAACCACGCTGGTTCGCCTCAGAGCATGAGCAATCGGACTACACAAACGGCCATAGGAGCCACCAACGCGACCGACAGGGAAGGACGAGATCGTCATCTCCGTACCGAGTGAACGCACGGTCCAGATCAGCGTCACCTCACCAGAGGTGACGCTGATCAGAGGTGATGCTCTCTCCCGCTCTTGCGCACGAAAGTGCGTCCGGGGACGAGAAGCAAGGCAGACGCAACGATCACCCAGAGAAGCACCGAAGGCGGCCTCCGTTCTGACAAAGCCACAGGTAAGCTGCTGGGCCGCGGTCGCGTCTTCCGCAACCGCACCTGTCACACAAAGTGAGGAATACAAGAAAATAGCTGCCAAAAACAGACTACTTAAGGCAAGCTTGGACAGCATTAAAAATGAGCTCGAAACGCTTAAACGACAAATATGGCAAGTATGATGACGCAAGGAGGAACCCATAAAACAAACGCACCCGCACAACTGTCCCACACACAGACCCAATCGATACCTCAAACGCAGCCTACAGCGCAAACGCCTGCACCGCGACCACTCATCTGGAAGGGAAAATAGACAGGAGTAAAAAAAAAAAAAAAAAAAAAAAAAAACGCGGAAACATCGAAGCAGCCTTTGCCCGGACAACCGAGATCCAGAGGTCATCGTAACCCCAGACACAGAACATTTCGAGAGCCCATACTCTGGCTAACTTCACACTTACACACCATGTTGGACAACTTTCCTCAACGAAACCCATGCTGCCACCACCAGAGAGATCAAGACCACAACGGGAACACCAGCCATAGATGGCCATCTCGGCCACTTCTGGGAAGCTCACAGAAGCATCACCAACCGCTGGAAACGGCAGCGGCGCAATCAGAGACTTAGGTGCCGAATAGCCTTGCTGGCGGACGATGCTAAAACCTATGCAAAGGAGCTGAATAATGAAAATTGGCGCAGCTTCTGCGACTTTCTCAGAGGCACCCTCAGCACCAAGAAAACCTGGGCCATTTTTCGGCGCATGTCAGATCCCACTAGCACGCGCACCGAGACGTCTAACGTTATGTGACGACTCTTATGAGATTACAAGAAAAATAATAGGAGAACGACGTAGAGCCAGTCTATGCATGATTCAAACCCACAAATCGAACCTTACTAAAGCAATAAAGACTGCAAAAAGATACTATTTTGAGCACACACTGCCAAACTTCATTCATGACTCTCCCCCAAAATTTTGCGACTACATAGCAGAAAAAGAAAACCTATTAACAGAATTATGCACGAGGGCGCATTGCTTGTGGACAAGACTAAAATTGCTGAACTGTTTAATCGATATTTTCATAGCGCTTTTCAGTTTCGAATCCATGCAGATTTCGCAGTGATGCATTTTGTTTTCCTGACCGAGGGATTGTATCACTGCCCGGATTAACTTCAATGTTGTTAAATCTTAAAACAAGATCGTCTCCCGGTCCAGATAGAATTCCAAACATATTTTTACGCCGTTATGCAGAGATAATATCTAAATTTCTTGCAATAATTTTTCGCACCTAATTTGCCGCAGGAAAGCTCCCTTCTGATTGGAGGATAGCTTGCATTGTGCCTGTGTCTAAAAAGGGTGACAGGACGCTTATTTCTGATTATCGTCCCATCTCGCTCACTACCACGTGTTGTAAGTTAGCAGAGCACATTTTAAGTAACTATATAACTAAATTTCTAAATGATAATGCTTTACTCTCACCTGTTCAACACACATTTAGGAAAAGATTGTCCACTGTGACCCAACTCACATCTGTTATACACAGCTTTGCAACAGTGCTTAACCGCTCAGGGCAGGTCGATGCCATTTTCTTAGACTTCCGAAAAGCGTTCGATGCTGTTTCTCATGCAAAATTAATATACAAACTTGAACTAATTGGACTTCCTAAATTTGTAATCACATGGGTTTCGTCATATCTCACCAACCGTATGTGGTTTGTTAACATTGATGGTCATCATTCAAATGCTTCACCAGTTACTTCAGGTGTTCCACAAGGAAGTGTACTGGGCCCGTTGGGATTTATAATATATATAAATGATATTGTTAGTGTTATAACTGAACCGGTTCAAAAACTGTTTGCTGATGATTGCATTCTGGTTAACGAAATTAACTGTCCTAATGACCAAGTTCTGCTTAACTCTAACCTACAGAGAATTCACACATGGTACAGCAATTGGGATATGCAGCTTAATGCCGAAAAACTGTTTTTATCAAGATTACCAACAAAAAACCTGCGCGTTACTTTCCGTACACCCTTCCATTGCATCCCCTTACAGAAGTTAATGAATATAAATACCTCGGTGTTACCATAACAAACCGTTTAGGCTGAAACAGTCATGTTGCCAATGCTTGCTCGTCTCCCTACAGAAAGCTTGGTCTTCTCCGTCACAAACTAAAATATGTTCCTCCCAGGGTAAAGCATTTAGCCTCATCAGACTAAAACTAGAGTATGCTTGTACAGTTTGGGACCCCTACATTAAACAGAATATTGAGGACGTGGAGTCAACTCAGAGGAAAGCCGTACACTTCATTTTTTTCAAAATACCGCAGTACATAGAGACTCACCCTCCGATTTAATGAAAGAACATGCCATCCCACCGCTGCAAGCACGAAGGAAAATTCAAAGACTAAAATTTATATTTTTACTTAAGAACAATAAACTTTCTATGAGTCCTCAACCTTATGCCAATTACTACTCGTCGTACAAGACATCATCATGATCAGTCTCTAACTCCATTCCACGCCAAAATAAACGCCTTTAAGTATTCTTTTTTCCCACGTACAATTGAGGAATGGAACAAGCTCCCTTCTGATGTGATTACGACCATTGACTCTATTGACAAATTGATTTCTTCGTATTCAAAGTCATGTTTCACTCTGTATAAATATTCTCCTGTTACTGTACAACCTGTCCCATTGTAAATGAGCTCTTATGTTTTGTGCTGTCACTGCGCTGAAGACATATTGTGCATTGTTGTATTTTTATGCCACTCCTGCTAAGGCCCACTGTGAGGGCCTGCAGTATTTGATAAATAAATAAATAAATAAATAAATAAATAAATAAATAAATAAATAAATAGAACAAGAACTCCTCGAACACCTAAACGTACCTACACCGGCGCTGCGCAGACATCCTCACGCGTTATGAAAGAATATCAAAGACAGGATAACTCGAGCTTGGACACTCCATCACCTTCTCAGAGCTCTACGCAGCGGCATAAACCTTTAAGAAGAACGCGGCTCCTGGACCAGACCAAATCACCAACGCAATGCTGTGCAACCTTAGTGACGTAGCCCTGCAGCACATAGTCGACTTCTTGAATGAAGAGGTCTGGCGACCGGACGGAAGACTACCGCGAGAATGTAAGGAGGCAGACATCGTGCTCATACCAAAACCAAGAAAGCCACGCGAGCTCAACAATCTCAGACCCATATCGCTCACGTCTTGCATGGGCAAGCTCTTTGAATTTGAAGGAGTAATTCTAACCAGACTCGAAGCCCTCATCGAACAAAGCTCCCTCTTCCCTGAATCCATGTTCGGTTTGCGGAGAGGAATCTGTGCACAGGACGTCTTTCTTCTGTTAAGAGATGAGGTGCTCGACCCCCCTTCGGGCAGTATGGACAGAATCCTGCTAGCACTTGACGTCCATAAGGCATTTGATGACATCTCACACACTACAATACTAGAGGGACTACGAGATGTGGGGTGTGGAGAGAGAGTATTTCATTACGTTCAAGACTTTCTGAGCAGCCGCTTCGCGAAATTAGGACTGGGCTCAGCACGTTCTGCCCTGTATCGCCTACCAGATAAGGGCACCCCTCAAGGATCCATATTGTGCGCTCCAGCAAAATCGGAGTACATTCATATTAGACCTAGACATACCCGAGCGACCAGGGCACCGGATCTGCAGCTCACCTTGGAGGGAGAGCCCATCAAGGGGGCATCCCACCTGCGCGTACTGGGAAGGAGGAAGGAAGGAAAAAGTGGAGAAGGAAAGGCAGGGAGGTTAACCAGTTTAGCTTAACCGGTTTGCTACCCTACACATGGGAGAGGGATGGGGGAGATTAAAGCTGCGGAAGGGGGAGAGGGAGAGAGAGAGCACATAGCACAGCACACACACATCGTCCGTTGGAGTCCATCAATCTGGCATGGTACGTGATGTCACTGTCACAGCCGCTTGTCCAATCCCGTCTCTTTCAAAAACCGAAGTAGTCCCTTCGTCGCCTTCACATGCGATGTCTTCTGTCGGCGGCATGTGAAAATCGTGTCGAGGGACAATGGTCTAGTGTCAAGGTGCGCTAGAACGGCGTTTTCCATTCAAGGCGCTAGCGCTTTTCCAAGGGCGGCAAGACATCGATGTCGCAGAAGACTTTTGTGCGCGGATCGCAGACCAAGCGACTCGTCCAGATCCTCCAGCCCGACCTGACGTCCCCCATTTCCGTGATTGCCGCATGGACTTTCCTTTTACAATGGAGGAGCTCGAAGCGGCTCTAGCTCTCTGCAGGCGCTCATCATCTCCGGGTCCGGATGGTATATCATACCGGACCTTGTGCTATCTCGGAGAGTCCGCACGGATAGAATTGTTGAGCCTTTACAACTCCTCATGGCAGGAGGAAAATGTTCCTGACGAATGGAAAGTAAGCCGCCTGGTGCCACATCTAAAGCAGGGCAAATCCCCATTAGAACTCACCTCTTACCGCCCAATAGCACTGGCTAGCTGTGTAGGAAAGATAACGGAACGGATGATCCTTGGTCGCCTGGAATGGTACCTTGAATACTACAAGATTTATCCGATTTCCATGGCTGGTTTCCGACGTGCGCGTACTGGGAATGTGCATTCAAGAAACGGGCAGCGGCAGCATAGCGCTCTCAAATCTCAAACGCACTGTTCGGAGCATAACAGGGCTTATTAGCACAGTTGTACGCAGCCGAGAAGGTTGCGTTCAACTGCGTTTGTAGAAGAAGTCGTGAGGTGAGATGGCGCTTTGTGCAGATCTTGTCCCCCGTGTAGCGACCTAGGCCGCAGAGGGAGGGCAGCACGGCTGACGCGTGTGGTCAGGTTGGGGGTCCTCCTTGTAGCAGGTTGCGCACCTGTTGTGCGGTGCTGGGCATACATCCGCTCGGTGACCAACCGAGCCGCAGGCGGTGCAAAATTCGGCTTTCTTCTTGTGCAAGTAGCATTTGTATTCAACGCCTCGATAGTAGACTTGGTATGAAACTTGCTGGCCGTTAAAGACGATGAGCACCGAGTTGGTGGTGCCCATTCGGCGGGCCTGGAGAATTGTTGGGTTTCGTTGGTTGACTATGCTGCTCGTAATGGCTTCAGCGGTGTCGTACGAAGGGACGTTGTGTATGGCTCCCTTCACGGTGTCATCAGGCGAGGTAGCGCATGCTGCGGCTGAAAACTTCTTTTCGATGATCTGTAAGTAGGTCATCTTGCAGTATCTTTCCACGTTACCTACAGTGGGGGTGCAGGCCAGAACAATGTTGGATTGCTCTGCTCGTTTCGCGACGTTACGCAGGATACTCCTGTTAACGCTTATTTAAGTATTTATTTACATTTATTTATTTATTTATTTATTTATTTATATACTTATTTGCTTATTTATTTACTGTGGGCTATTTTCTTGGAGTTGAGCAACTGAACCGCTGATCCAGCGTGGCTACAATTTGCGCGAATGTTTGTTACCTAACATGGATGCTTGAAAAAAAGCACCTCATGTGATAATTTCGCAATGTCAGAAGATCTGGGAAGACGAACAGATTCCTCTGTAGAACGCTGGTTTCCAGTCTCTGTAATTTTTCCTTTTTTTTTTTTTTTGGTGCTGGTGGAAGACGCTGTTCGTGTGACTGCGAAAATGGGCGTGGAATCACCGGGGTCTCCATCCATACCTTCCACGTCGACTGCAGTCGCTCCAAGGAAACGCTCCAGCCACCCGAGCGACACCGACAGCGAGAACACGCTGATATACTCTACGGCCAGTGACGAAAGCTCGGATGAAGGTGACTTTGTGCCCGTGACAAGGCGTAAAGCGAAGAGAAGACCACTTACGTCATCTCCTCCAGCAAGTGAGGATACCGTGATCGCGCGAGAGCCACCGGTTCACACTATCTCGTTTGTACCAGTGAATGCTGCCGATAGCCTCAACCGGCTCAATTGTCAAGCCACGTCCGTGTCTCTTGAGGCCCTCGTACCGGGACAAATCATAGATGTGAGGACCAATGGTCGCTACAATATTCTCGCTATGGACTCTAAAGCTGGTACAGCGCAACATAGAAACGAAGAAACAGGCCCAGCCGGCCAGATGAAAGAACAGAGCGCTGACTTCCAACTGGTTTATTGGCAAGTTGCACGAAATATATAGCTACAAGAAAGCATCAAGAAATGTCGTCACAACACTTCACAAAACGTCACACCGATAGAAAACTACACCATGATGAGTCACAGAACGCGCAATTCTGTCATGCACGGTTAAACTGATCAAGGAATCTTACTTCCTGTGAAGATGGGCACAAAGATGGCGTGCTAACACACGTGCTGCCAGCCCTTGCTATGAGATCAGCTTCAATATTCTCCCGTGTAAGTTGTAATCGGTGCTTTCTTTTAGCACTTCACACCGCTAAAAATTCGGCTTACATCCGCAGTCGCGACAGTAAATTCCTAAGTGTCCCTGTATAACTCGGTGTAGATTGTAATCATGTTATTTTAGCCTTTCACTAAGGCAGCGACCAGTTTGGCCTATATATCTCTTCCAACATGACAGTGGAATCGAATAAACAACCCCAACAATGCATGGCCCAAAACGCTTCTTGTGCATGGTCCAACAGACAATAGTGCGCGGATGGAGCGGATTTACGACTGTACAGAGCCTGCGTAGCGTATCCAGCGCGGAAAACATTACTTCCACGCTACCCTTGTGGCTAATCATTTTTAATCTCTGAGAGACGTTATGTAAATATGGTATGACTACCGGCCTCTTTCGTTCATTATTTCTTTGTTGGGCTTCTGTTGGGCTTGTATTCGTTTGTTGCACTGTAGCAGTTCTAGAATGTGCGAGGAAACAATCGGCCACCTTCTCTGTGAGTGTACCCGCTTCAGTGCGCCCAGGAAAGCACTTTCAAGAGTGTTAGATATTCTTGACAAACGCCCTTTGCCGGATGGGACACTGGCCGAGACCGTCCCCACCACAGAAGGCTTTGAAAGCGGTGTTGCGCTTCTTGCGGAGAACTGGTCTTAGAGACAGGCTTTAAGCAGTGCCGTATTCTACTTCCCTTTCCCCTTTCTTTTTGCTCTTTCTCTTCTTTTGCGACCTCTCTTTTCTGTTTTCTTTTATTCCCCTTACCCTCTTTCCTCAGCACAGGGTAGCCAGCCGCGGTCTGAGAACTGGCTAACCTGCCGTCTTTTCGTTTATTCCTGCTTCCTTCCTTCCTTCAGAAGATCTTGTAACAAATGGAAACGACGAGTGGTAGAGTGACTGACCCTGTCAATAGTCTCGTGGGGATCAGCTTTGCCTTATAGCTTCTTTGCGTGTGATTACGAGGAGATCACCTGTAGCGGCAGGTGGTCTTCCCCTCAAAGAACAAGAACAAGAAGGAGAAGAAAAGTCGGGTGAGGGGGTGATTGCGGTTCGCGGTACAGCAGTAACGGTTGTACCGCCGGATTTTCCGTGAGATTTGACGGGACGATATGGCTCCAAATGTGGCGACGACAGCGCTGATCATACACGCGTCAGCTCGTTCACTCGCGCACGCGGAAGTGAGCGTTTGAGCGCCGCAGCGGTTAAGCCTCACAGCGGATGGAGGAAGCGTCGGAAGCACCGTTTGCCAGAAGTGTCTCCCAGGCGAAACGATCGGCTACGCTGGGCAGTTTCGGCGGCTCTCAAGGTCATACGGTCCCGATCCTGTGCACTAACGCACGGCAAGCGACGAGTGTACGAGTGCGCGTATTTGAACGAGGTCTGTGCGCTGCAGGAGATCGGACATGAACTTGCAAAATCACGCACTGGTGGATGTGCGTCCCTAAATTTACGGTTGTATACAGCTTGAAATCACATATGCGAGAGCCTGACGGGCGTTTAATTCTCGCACCTGCCTCGAACGCAACAAATAAATGGAGGAGAAAAGAGTTACAGCAGGAAAACAATGCAAACGCCAATTTCGGAGTGATCGTTTCATTGTGAAAAGCGTACAATATACGTTTTAATTTGCGGGTCAGTATACGTCAAGCACAAGCGGTGCAATATCGTGGCAGAGAAGGAGAGAACAAAGACGGCAAGGTTACAGCGTTAGCGCACCTAGCAGGTCACATGTGTCGCTTCTATGTCACCGCGCGCGCGTGTGTAATGTCTCAAAGCGATACTTGGTTGCCGGTTTTCTCCGCATCGCTATAAACAAGTTGTTGTATACGTCACAGAGATGGTGTTAATGATCCACTGCCCAATATATGGTGAATGTTCTAGAAATATGAGATGCATCTTCGAACGAGATAGATAAAGCAAGGTGGGGCGTTCAGCGCTCCTTGCCTTGGCCCCCGTTGTTGGCGCGGTGTTTCCTTTTCAGAATGAAGCAAGTTGCGCTGGTTACAAGAGTTATCTGAAATTTATAGTTTGACTATACAGACGCCACGAGAAATCCACCTTTGTACGGCTTTGGCGTTGCGGAGCCAAGCACAAGATCGCAGGTTCGGTTCTCGGCCGCGGTGGCCGCATTTCGACGGATGCGCATAAATGCGATGCTCTTGCAGCGTGCATTTTCTTTTTTTGTGCACGTTAAAGCACTCCGGGTGATCAAGATTAACCTCAAGTCCCACATCACGAGAAAAGTTCTGAGAACAGTAACAACGAGGCACAATCTTAAGATTTTCGGGCCACTTGTTGCGCCTTTCTTCACTGAGCATTGTTTGTATGCAGAACAATCAGCCCTCACCTTAGTTAGGGGCACATATCTGCACTTCGGAACGGTGGATGGCCCAACGCACTCTGGAAATAGAGTGCTCGCCGGTCAGAACCTTTGACAGTTCTTTCATTACCCAAATCCCGGCATTTTTGTCCAAGAGAGATTCAAGTTTCGAAATAACTTTATCGTCATTATTTATTGGGTAATGAGGCGAAACTTTCCTGAACATCCAAAATGAGCACAACATTTTTGGCCAGTATTGGGCCGGAGCTTTGAAGTGTCTATATCATCATCATCATCAGCCTGGTTACGCCCACTGCAGGGCAAAGGCCTCTCCCATACTTCTCCAACTACCCCGGTCATGTACTAATTGTAGCCATGTTGTCCATGCAAACTTCTTAATGTCATCCGCCCACCCCTAACTTTCTGCCGCCCATTGCTACGCTTCCCCTCCCTTGGAATCCAGTTCATAACCCTTAATGACCATCGGTTATCCTCCCTCCTCATTACATGTCCTGCCCATGCCCATTTCTTTTCCTTGATTTCAACTAAGAGAAGTGGTTCTTGTGGAAAGGCTGTCATTAACCCGCGTTTGTTCCCTCACCCAATCTGCTATTTTCTTATCCCTTAACGTTACACCCATCATCCTTCTTTCCATGCCTCGTTGCGTCGTCCTCAATTTAACCAGAACCCTTTTCGTAAGCCTCCAGGTTTCTGCCCCATACGTGAGTACTGGTAAGACACAGCTGTTATATACTTTTCTCTTGAGGGATAGTGCAACCTGCTGTTGATGATTTGAGAATGCCTGCCAAACGCACCCCAGCCCATTCTTATTCTTCTGATTATTTCAATCTCATGATCCGGATCCGTGGTCACTACCTGCCCTAAGTAGATGTATTCGCTTATCACTTCCAGTGCCTCGCTACCTATCGTAAACTACTGTTCTCTTCCGAGACTTGTTAAACGCTACTTTAGTTTTCTGCAGATTAATTTTTAGACCCACACTTCTGCTTTGCCTCTCCAGGTCAGTGAGCGTGCATTGCAATTGGTCCCCGGAGTTACTAAGCAAGGCAATATCATCAGCAAATCGCAAGTTACTAAGGTATTCTCCATTAACTTTTACCCCCAATTCTTCCCCTCTCCAGGTCTCTGAATACCTTCTGTAAACACGCTGTGAATAGCATTGGAGAGATCGTATCTCCCTGTCTGACGCCTTTCTTTATTGGGATTTTGTTGCTTCCTTTATGGAGCACTATGGTGGCTCTGGAGCCGCTATAGATATCTTTTAGCATTCTTTCAGTATTTTTACATACGGCTCGTCTACATCCTGATTCCGTAATGCCTCCACGACTGCTGAGGTTTCTACTGAATCAAACACTTTCTCGTAATCAATGAAAGCTATATATAAGGGTCGTTTATATTCCGCACATTTCTCTATCACCTGATTGATAGTGTGAATATGGTCTCTTGTTGAGTAGCCTTTACGGAATCCTGCCTGGTCCTTTGGTTGACAGAAGTCTAAGGTGTTCCTGATTCTATTTGCGATTACCTTAGTAAATACTTTGTAGGCAACGGACAGTAAGCTGATCGGTCTATAATTTTTTAAGTCTTTGGCGTCCCCTTTCTTATGGATTAGGATTATGTTAGCGTTCTTCTAAGATACCGGTACGCTCGAGGTCATGAGGCATTGTGTATATAGGGTGGCCAGTCTTTCTAGAACAATGTGCCCACCATCCTTCAACAAATCTGCTGTTACCTGATCCTCCCCAGCTGCCTTTCCCCTTTGCATAGCTCCCAAGGCGTTCTTTACTTCTTCCGGCGTTACTTGCGGGATTTCAAATTCCTCTAGACTATTCTCTCTCACATTATCGTCGTGGGTGCTACTGGTACTGTATAAATCTCTATAGAACTCCTCAGCCACTTGAACTATCTCATCCATATTAGTAATGATATTGCCGGCTTTGTCTCTTGTCGCATACATCTGATTCTTGCCTATTCCTAGTTTCTTCTTCACTGCTTTTAGGCTGCCTCCGTTCCTGAGAGCTTGTTCAATTCTATCCATATTATAGTTCCTTATGTCAGCTGTCTTACGCTTGTTGATTAACTTGGAAAGTTCTGCCAGTTCTATTCTAGCTGTAGGGTTGGAGGCTTTCATACATTGGCGTTTCTTGATCAGATCTTTCGTCTCCTGCGATAGCTCACTGGTATCCTGTCTAACGGAGTTACCATCGACTTCTATTGCACACTCCTTAATGATGCCCATAAGATTGTCGTTGATTGCTTCAACACTAAGGTCCTCTTCCTGAGTTAAAGCCGAATACCTGTTCTGTAGCTTGATCCGGAATTCCTCTAGTTTCACTCTTACCGCTAACTCATTGATTGGTTTCTTGTGTACCAGTTTCTTCCGTTCCTTCCTCAACTCTAGGCTAATTCAAGTTCTTACCATCCTATGGTCACTGCAGTGCACCTTGCCGAGCACGCCCACATCTTGTATGATGCCAGGGTTCGCGCAGAGTATGAAGTCGATTTCATTTCTAGTCTCGCCATTCGGGCTCCTCCACGTCCACTTTCGGCTAACCCGTATGCGGAAGAAGGCATTCATTATCCGCATATTATTCTCTTCTGCAAACTCTACTAATAACTCTCCCCTGCTATTCCTAGAGCCTATGCCATATTCCCCCACCGACTTGTCTCCAGCCTGCTTCTTGCCTACCCTGGTATTGAAGTCGCCCATCAGTATAGTGTTTTTGACTTTACCCATCGCCGATTCCACGTCTTCATAAAAGCTTTCGACTTCCTGGTCATCATGACTGGATGTAGGGGCGTAGACCTGTACGACCTTCAATTTGTACCTCTTATTAAGTGTCAAAACAAGACCTGCCACCCTCTCGTTAATGCTATAGAATTCCTGTATGTTACCAGCTATATCCTTATTAATCAGGAATCCGACACCTAGTTCTCGTCTCTCCGCTAAGCCCCGGTAGCACAAGACGTGCCCGCTTTTTAGCACTATATACGCTTCTTTTGTCCTCTTAACCTCACTGAGCCCTATTATATCCCATTTACTACCCTCTAATTCCTCTAATAACGCTGCTAGACTCGCTTCACTTGATAACGTTCCAACGTTAAACGTTGCCAGGTTCAGATTCCAATGGCGGCCTGTCCTGAGCCAGGGATTCTTAGCACCCTCTGCTGCATCACAGGTCTGACCGCCGCCGTGGTCAGTTGCTTCGCGGCTGCTGGAGACTGAGGGGCCGGGGTTTGATTGTTGTATTCATATAGGAGGTTGTGGCCAAGTACTGCACCAAGGTGGCCAATCCTGCTCTGGTGACAGAGTGCGTTACCGGTTCTGGTCACCGGGATCAGGCCGCACTCCAGGCCTGTTTATGCAATTTTGTCAACACGCGGATTTTTTTGTATTTTTTTTTTCGGTGGAAAATTGCGCAGCACCGGGATTCGAACCACGGTCCTCTTGCACGCGAGGAGAATACTCTACCTCTTCGCCACCGCAGGAGTTGTACGCCTCATTTAACCTACAGTGGTGCCTTCTTCGATCAGTCAAGGTCGACCAATCTGAGCCCGGTTAAACCGCACAGATGGCACTCATCTGGAGAAACCTGGTAGTTTATGACCTGCACATGAGTGGCCATACATAATAGAGGAGAAAAAGAAATTACGAGTGTTTCAACAATTTTTTTTTTATGAGGATCCCCGTGCGGACGGTCGTGGCGAAGATATGCAATTCCCTGGTATAGTGATAAACTAGAAGAAAAGAGATAAAAAAGGGGGGGAAAAGGAAAACAAAAAAAGGAAGAGAACAAGGGATTTGATCTCGTGACCCTTGGATGTTGCCCGGAGAGATAGCTCGGTCGGTCGGTACGTCAGGCCCCAGGCTACATTGAAGCGGCATAGCTCCTGTCCAGAGCCTCGTACTTACGTGGAAAGAGACTGATATTGTCCGCGATAGTCGATTTTGGAAGGCATACTTTCTTGGAAAAATGGCCGCCCGTCGATGAGAGGGAACTCGAGCGGCTCTAGAGACGAGGAAAAGCTTGAGCAGGTGCTAGGCGAGCGCGGCACGCTTAGCGTGGGAAGCTCGCCCGAGTAACTATCCCAAGGAGTGATGCTCCCGAGAGCGAAATACCTTTGTCTAATTATAATTACCCTAATATGACTACTTTCGAAAAGAGAACGGCCCAGAAAGCTGTACTACGAGTGCTATGACTGATAATTCTCTCTCTCTCTCTCTCTCTCTTTATATATATATATATATATATATATATATATATATATATATATATATATATATATATATATATATATATATATATATATATATATATATATATATATATATTTCATTTATGTAATCGAATGCGAGCGCTGTTCCTTTGTTTCTGCGTGTAGTAGTTAAGAGAACGAGTTTAAGGGAGGAAAAAAAAAGAAAAGAAGAAAAAGGAAAATTACTGAAGCATAATTGCAGCGCCGTGGTTCTAAAGCGCACCCTAGGTAGAGATACGGAAGATATAGACGAGATATATATATATATAGAAGTGTCTATATAATGTCGGCTAAAAACGTCAAGTGAGCACGCAAGTATACGCTCAGTCACCTTCGAGTGTATTGTCGCGAAGTGCAGTTTTAGCCTTTCTGACAGGACGCCTTGGCCGATGTCGGCCTGGGTGGCCTTGTTTTTCGGTGGATATTCAGCTACTTGAAGGACAAGTCATTCTTTGTGCAAACAGGGGATGGTGCGTCATCATAACACAACACCTACCGTGGCGTACCACAAGGCGGAGTCGTGAGCCCCACTCTAATTAACCTCGTGCTCATCGACCTGGTTCATACCCAATCCGTCCATGTATCGATCTATGCAGACGATATATGCATTTGGTCATCAGGAGCGACGCCTCCCCAAGTGCGCGCCAGACTCCAAAAACCGGCCACGCTAACATCAGGTTATCTGCGAGCGAGAGGTCTGGAGGTGTCCTCCGAGAAGTGCTCTATGGTCGCTTTCTCGCGCAAAGCAATGAGACTGTACGTAGTCAAAATTAATGGACAGCCTATCGACGAGAAGACGCTGAAGAGAATTCCCTGAATGTTGCCAATTAAACGGGCTGACTTTAAATTAATCTGAAATCAGAATTTTGTCATATTCGATCAAAGCATATATAATATCGTATTGCAGCACTCTGTTGATCGTGCAGTTCTGGCCAGGGTAGCTGAAGTAAGCGATATCGGTGTGTTTTTTGATAGTACGTTAATTAAGTTAATTAATCACGTGGCCTGCACACGCTCGGTCCCCCCCCCCCCCCCCCCCCCCCATCTGCAGACTTATTCCGTACACCACTTCCCTTCCTCAAATACTTGACTTCCATATGCCTCCCATTACTGTACTGGAATACGTCTCAGAGGCGTGGAAGTGCACAAACAATTCAAATAGCATACTAAATGAGCGTGCACAGAAAAAGTTCATAAGCATATATAAACATCGTTTTCGGACCTCGCGCATCAACAATTTCTCAATTCTGACTAATCATTCCACACTTCCGCCACTTTGCTGTAGACGTAGTCGTACCGACGTGCTCTTTTTACACAAAATCATTCATGGAAACGTTACATGCTTGGACCTGCTAGCTTCGGTTTCACTGCGGTTTCCGCAGAAGATCGACTGCCAGGGAGCACAGACCCGTCCACGTTCCTGTTTCTTTCAGCATACACTCGCCTCTCAAGAGAATGCAAAGTCTGTATAACTGTTATTTGCTCTGTCTTGACATCTTTAAAAACGTGTTGTCTTTTCTTTTTGTTGTTGTTGTTCCGAGTTTCCCGCTTTCTCTCGAGCCTTCTATCTCGCTGCGCTCCTCTCCCGTCGCCAAAGCTCGCCTTGCGTGTGCGCACTCCGTCCCGCTCTTGTGCATTGTTGCTGTATTGTTGCTTACCTGTCTATGCAGTCGCTTCTCGTTTTTCGTCTAGCTTATTTTATCCCGTTACTTTAGTTGTTGTTTTACATTTCCACATTGTTTTTGTTCTTGTTTCTATGTGCACCAGCACTAGGAACTCAGTGTTGTTCTTGGCCACGTTAAATATTATTGGCGTATTGATTATTATTATCGTTGTTGTCTTTTCGTCGTAGTAGTGGTACTAGTAGTAGTACATTATATTACGAAGGAAGAAGAAAGAAAGGGTCGCGGGTCTCGTAAGTGCCCCACTTCCCAGCCGGACACCTGAACTGTCTCGCGACTTCAGGCGTCTTACGAATATACCCTGCGTTGTTTTCAGGGTACCCTGCAGTTTTATTTTTGTGTACCATATTTTCTCAGACTGCCCACATTGAATACATGCCCGTTCTCGACGTGTCCGGCTGTTATCTTGACCAGAGCGCTGGCTTCAATACCAGGTTTCGTTTTGTTGTTGTTGTTGTCCTAAAAAATTCACGCGCGGTTGAGTTTTGTGTTATGGAAAAACATATAGCGAGGCCGCTTTTCAATTTATGTTATTTCCCTTCTGAAATTTTTTTCTTAGTTTTTTTTTCTATATCATCATTTCAGCTTTTTTTTAATTCTTCGTATCTTTATTTCGCAATGTAGCATTGCCAGGGCCGTCATTCTATAGTATTCGTTCTGTCAGGCAATTATTTATTGTCACCCTCAGGTCCGATGCAATCGGGGAGGGGGGCGGGGGCGTAGTTGAAGAGTAATAATACATAGAATCACAGAAAAACGACGCTGAAATGCGCAAACGCTGAAAAAATGCAATATATTTAGAAAGTGGGTGCATTAATTAAGACCGTAAACCAAATAAAATGAAACAATATAAGACGATTGAAATTTGATAGGAACAGTTAGCTAAGGCGCTGTTTAAACGTAGTTGGTCTGCTCTGTCCATTGCGAAAACAGGGAGATGGGTTCACTCTTGAGATGTTCTTGAAAGGAGTGAGTTGCGGTAGGTGGAAGAAGGCCGAAACCTTTTGTCTGTGGCCGACGAGTCATGCTCGGCAGGAGAGACGAACTCGGCCCGCAGTCGGTAAACTTATTTAAGGGGAGCGGGCACGGCGATGGAGTCTGTGCTCCTTTCGGTTTGGGGGGGCTTTGTGCGCAGTGAACTGTGACGATATATGCAGTGAGAAATGCACAAACGAACATTCATTCATTCATTCATTCATTCATTCATTCATTCCCATTCGTTTTTTTTTTTCTTCCTTAAATGAGAGTCACGGTAACCCGCCGTGGTGGTGCAGTGGCTTTGGTGTTGCGCTGCTGAGACCGAGGTCGCGGGATCAAATCCCGGTCGCGGCGGCCACATTTCGATCAGAGCGAAATGCAAAAAAGCGCCCGCGTTCCGTGCATTGGGCACACGTTAGAGAACCCCAGGTGGCCAAACTAATCCGGAGATCCCCACTACGACGTGCCTTATGATCATATCTTGGTTTTGGCACGTAATTAAAAGCCCATAATTTAATCTAGAGTCACGGTAATGGGACCACAGAGCGCGACTATATATTATACGAACCAATAGCTGACCAGTTCCGTGTTGTGCGCTCTTTCCGGGGCAACGAGGTGCTTGCCCGACTTGCCGTCACCGGTTGGCGTAAATGCTGTCTGGCGCCGATGTGTCAGCACCGTAAAGATTTCGGCCCGTAGCGCGAGCCAGTAAAGATAAGGGGCGCCAAACCGCGCCGTTCGGATCCCACTGCGAGCGTTTGAGCGCGCCACCTAGGATGCCTGCAGCTCGAGCGTTCAATTTCAGCTGCGAACACGACGTCTGTCTACAAAATGAACGCCCGTGAAATGAGAAGGTGTCGTTAAGGCTCGCGGACTCTGTACACGTCAGCAGCGCTTTCGTGTATTTAAACAGCGCGCAACGCGCAGGCGTTGCTTTTCCACGGGCCAAGAATGTGCCCCTACCCCAAGCTTAAGTCGCGCTACGAGCGTTGGCGGCCTTCAAACACTGTCTGTCTGACGAACAGCTGCAGCAGTCACATAGCACGAATTGCGAGTCTTCAGAAGTGTTACACACAGACGACATTGGCAAGTCTGTCCAATGAATCTTTCACCTAAATCAATTCATGATGGCAACGTTAAGTACGATGCGGTGAAGGCATGATTGATCTTGCTTGTCAGTGCCTCGCACAGTACTGCCATCTCTGGTGAAGTTTCCTTGGATCAAGGGATGTTCATCATTGTTTAGGGAGAAAGAGGAATTTGTGGAAATCAAGGAACTTTTTTGGGCTAGTACATTGAAATGGTGAAGCAGCTGGCGTGATGGCGTGTTTTGATTTCAGTCACTGCAAATTACCTTCGCATTAGCATGCGAACTACTACTACGACGAACTACAGCAGCGCAGTGAACGCATCTCGCCAAGTAAACGAGGGAGTATGGATGCCCTTTAATGGACTGTACTGCTACTGCTATTTTGCCGCTCGTGCCTCTTCCTGTGCTGCCGATGTGTGTGCGTTCTGAATACAACATCCGTTTGTACCAGGCGAAACACACGTGCGCTGGAACACCAAACCAAGCGGCACGGGCAAATGTGGGCGCAAGCGGACACACGCGCACACGCATAACGTCGCGAGCACGACGACACCGTTGCGGCGCTCAACAGCCGGCCGTACATGCACGCGACAATGCGCGACGTATAGCTATAGTTGCCGGGTCTTGAGGGCGACACTTATAGATCAATTCTGTCGAAGTGTCGTGTGCAACTCTGGCAGCACAGTGAACCTGAACATTTGCCTCGTACACCGCAGCGGACAGGTAACCATTGCAACACAGTGTTGCAATGCAGTTCGCAGGCTTCAATACAAATGCGCCTGATGTCGACGATTCCTGTGCGTGTGGTGACTTCGGGGACTGCAGTGCAGCTAGTGAGTCGGAGAAGATGGCCCCAGACTCGGCTGTCTGGTCTGTGATGTAAATAAACGCTGCCCGCAGTGCATCCAGCTCAATGGCTGCATCTCAAGTGCGGTGGCAGAGAGTGGCAGAGATGGTGACACTCGCAGATGGAATACACACACCAGCGAGAGATGACGTGCGTGTAATAGAGTCATCAGTCTACTTCTAGTGCTATGATTACTTCAGCCTTTAGCCGTGTTAGGCGGGGTTAAGAAAACGAGAACACAAAGTTTTCTGTTGCGCAACTATATAATTCTGTCTGCCTCATTTTCGTGTCTCGTTATTACGCTGTTCGTGTTCCAGATCTTACTCTTTTTTTTTTTCACGATTTTCTCGGCTTGAGTGGCTTTTCACCTGACATGCAGTGCGCCGCGGCGTCATCGCGGTTCGACGCCTGTGAAAAACGAAGTGGTCGAGTGGAAAGTTCTTCTGCGAGGAACCAATGGGAACGGACCTCTTTAAAAGCCTCAATGCGCACTTCTCTGCAGCTGCTAAATATGTGAAATTGCAAATTCGTCGTCGCCTTGTTTTTATGTCTAGTATGTCAGTACTGATTATCATGTAAACATCGGTCAAGCGTCTGATCTGGTTATAGTGAATATCAACTTTATAATTCTGCTCTTGATCACACTTTTTCTGTCAGTTTTTGACTGTACTGATTAGCAACAACTTTATTCTGTATCTTAAATTTCGCTGCAGCTCCGACATCTTCCGTGACACTTACTCATCCGCTATATGACAGGAGGCTCGATCTCCAGACAAATTTTTCTCTAGGAATTTCTTCCGAAAAGAAGAACAACGGTGTGCCACTTATTTTCTATAAGCAACAATAAACTTCAATTTTCATAGTACAGTAAAAGAAGGAAAATATACGATAATCTATACCAACTCTACCAGGTCACTACTTTTCTGAGAATGCATTTGGGACGTGAATTCGGCTTGTTTTCCCTTATCGTATATATGCGGCGACCTATAAGTTTGTACTAATTGACGAGCCGTGTCGTGTGGCTGGAAGCACGGTTGAAAGTCACGGGGAGGCGCTGAGGTGGCTTGCCTGGCATGCTCACGTGTCTAGGCCGTCATGTATAAGTGTGCATCCACAACAGCCCCTATCGCCATAACGCGTGACCACCCGATAGCAACGTACATTGCGGTCGACGCTCTAAGAGTGTCCATTCGACATGTTGAAACGGTACCTCTTTGCCATCTTGCACGCTTACCAACAGCTAGGATGCATACGATTTTTAACCGTATCATTACTGCTCATCGCTCAGCGTTACTATCGAAGTCATCGCAGCGCCGCTACCGTCGCCGTTGTGGTTCACCTCGGGTATGACCCGCGATCCCAGGAATCGAGAATGCATAAATTTTGTCAGTAGCGTTGAAACAGGCGACACAGTTACTACTTTACCAATTCCACAGTGACTGCCTACACATTTACACCAGTGGATTGGTCATGTGCTCTAGTTCAGGAGCTGCAGTGCTCGTCCCGGCTAAATCTATTGAGGTCAAATTCAAGACAGCCCGTTTGCTATCGACGACGGCCGCCAGACTTGCAGCCCTGCGTGCAGCGCTTGGATTCGTCAATCAGGAAACACCATCTTCTGCGATTGTAAAGCAGCGCTCCAGGGTTCACTCTCTGCATTACGACGTGGACCCCGCGAACAACTTGTCGCGGACATAAGGTCAGCTCACCACGGTCGAGAAAGCCAGGGCTCGACGTCGTCTTTAAATGACTGCCAAGTCGCTGCGGCGTCGTAGGAAATGACCAAGCTGATGCAGCAGCTCGATCTGCCCACGGCAGTGCCGACTGCGGTGCATGTTTTCCAACGTCAATTAAGAGCGCATGCAGATCTGAATACAAGGACTATAAGCGCGCTCGCACGCCAGCTTATCCGATGGAGTTCGGCGAACCAGCGCCTTCGTTCCCTGGATCAGCATCGTATAGCATCTGTTGCTCTTCATTCATTTCACCTTTCCTGTGTGCGAGGACTGTAAGCATTTTTTCTTGTTGTATTTAGCGTGCCAACCACTCCCTCAAAAAGGCTCGGTCATTCCCTCGTCGCAGCCTGCACGCACTGCTCTGCTCGCTTTTATGCCCGAGAAAGGAACACGCGTGAATGAGCGCTGTTTTCGGTGTGCGAGAGCCTCCTGCCCTGGCGCGCCACTCGCGAGTGGTTTAAGCAGTCGCGTTGGGAAAAAATGGAAAGCGTACGGCGTGGTCCCCCCGTGCCTTGCCTCCTTCGCCTACGGGTGACACCCTCTCTGCCGATGTTGCGCGCTTCAGACGCGGCGCAGAACGAGCTCGAGAGAGAATTGACGACGTCGGCGAAGTGCGGTCGAACGCAAACACGAAGCGCGCCCGCTGCTCGCGCCAATGCGTTTGTACGCCTGCACACGGACACCGTCCCGCAAGAAACCGCACCGCCAGAGTCCGACAAACGAGACGGGAAAGCGCTGTTTCTCAGCTATTCGCGTATGTGTGAGCACACACACGCCACGTGTGCACTGGCGCCTGCAGGGTTATCGGGCGCTTGCACCGAGAGGTTAAGCGGATTAAACCGAGCCACGGAAACATTTCAATTTCTTTTTTGCGCCAAGCGACCGCGATGTACGTGGGTATCGTTTTCTTACTCGTTCTATGTGTCACTTTTCTTCCGCGAAAGGCATTGCTTCCCGGTTACCAAAATGGCTGTCAACTTATGCGGCCGCGTCAGGTGCTCGCAAGAAGTCGGGGTGGCGCCATCTGTCTTTAGATCTATATATAGCGCATTTACTGCGAAGAGTTGGCTTTGTGGAAACTCGCAGCTTGCTCTCTCTGTCACGGATCCGAGCAGACGCGTTTATCCCGCAAACGCATGTCAATAGCGATATTTAGAAACAAAAAATTTGCATGTTGGCGCACTAGAGCCGCGGACCTGCGCGCGAAGCACGCCGAGGAAAGCTTAGCGGCACGCGTACTGATCGCTGTCTTTAAGGTGGCAACACTTTATGGGTGGCTGTGTGGCTTTCCGAACTGCCGGTCTCTCAACGTGAAATGTTAATCACAATAGCCGCAAAATACAATGTATTCACCACTTCGTTTAAGTTCGAACACCTGTTGCAAGACAGCGCAATCTCTGTTTGTTCAGGCGGAGTACCCGATGAGGCGGACTTTACTAGCACGACAAATCGCAATGTCCAGGTAGCTAATTGCCTCTTTAATAATTACCCTTAAGGCACACTTTGCAATAGCAAAAGTGAAGACGAGCAGTAGTGAAGTTATGTCTGCTTAACACAAATGCAGCTATTCGCTCCCAAAACCTGCCATAATATGCAAATTAAGTTTTAGTTCACGCCGTCTCGAACTGCACGAGATAGGCTTTTAGGACACAACACTGGAATGTCCGAATGCATTCCGTAGCACCTTCTTAGGGCGGATCTCGACAGTGGTTGCAGCCTGAGGATTTCTGCTGAGCAGACATGACATTACTGGTCGGCTCCAGTTTCGCAATTTCAAGAAATGTCATGAAGTGAATAATTCGAAAATGCATTAGTAACTCTTCAAGTACCTACATATGCCTGGCGACAAGTCCACCAAATTATCCGCCCCGATGGCTTAGCGGCTGTAGTGTTGCGCTGCTAAGCACGAGGTCGTGGGATCGAATCCTGGTCGCGGCGGCCGGATTTGGATGGAGGCGAAATGCAAGAACGCCGTGTCCCGTGCGATCGGGGCACGCTAAAGATCCGCTGGTGATCAAAATTAATCCTGAGTTCCAGCGATTCCCAGACGGCAGTACGCAACTTCGCGAACGGCCGGATCTCAGCCGAGGCGCTAAACATACTCATAAAAGGCAAACCAACAAGGGAAGACAGGTGTGTCCAAATCCTATGGATACCAGCCCACACCACCGACTAAACGGGAGAGGACAACCCTAACGCGGCGGCACACAATGTAGCTCGAGGACTGACTTTCCGACCTACGATGAACGTAGACCCCTCGACAGGGCCCTCCGAAGTATGGGAATGGGAAGACAGATTGACCAGGTTCAACGACATCACCAACCATTACAAAATGCAAAGATGCACCTATCCAGCACCTTATCCCCAACTCACTAGATCGTAAACTGTCCAGTGGCGACAACTACAAACTAAATCCTACAAGAACCCGATACTAATGCACGCTATTTATCTAGACATATACACAACACATAGATGCAAGAAGTGTGGCACCAGAGCCACGCTACAACACATGCTATGGGAATGCCAGGAACTAATCAATGCGAGCGCAGCCTCCATCGACAGCCTCCGCGCGCGATGGCAGGCCGCGCTGCTCAGCTCAAACCTAGAAAGGAAGCCGCCGAGAGGCAGGAACTCTTGGCCGTAAGCTCGGCGGGTGCCCCAGCCCACTAACTCGCCGGACGCGAATCGTTCTGATTCGAAATAAAGTTTTCTCACTCACTCACTCCCCCGCTACGGTGTGCCTCATGATCAAATCGTGGTTTTGGCACGTCAAACCCCAAACTTAATACATTCGAGTCCACCAAATAAAAAATAAAAAAAAGGGATTCAGTGGCGATTTAGCGGTAAATGCGGCAGAAGTGCGTTAGCATTAAGGTCCCGGATCCGCGACCTAAACTGAGTTCACCACGCTGCAAAGTGTTTTGTTCTGGAGCGACACACGACGTGCATCTTCATGCACTTTTCATTTCCCTTTATTCATAATTTATTTGACTCAATAAAAACTACGGAGTATTTCCGCTACGCTGTCCTTGGCGTCATTGTTTGTTGGCTTCTTATGACTAAGAAAAATTGGGTCCCTCGGTTTTCTTTCTTCTCGTTCATATATATGCAATAATAAATAGAGTGTTCGGTAGGTTTAGTACGCACGCAGTTTAGAAAGTAGCACACATACGAAAAACGCGTGTTTGGTTACTAACGTTCCAACCGTGGCACGGCCTTCGTCGGAGTACAAAAAGAAAAAAAAAATATTCTGACGAAGGCCGTGCCACGGAGGAAACGTTAGTAACTAAAGATACATATCTACGCCACCCTACCACGTAACCGGCTTCCCACGCCTCACACATTTCGAGCGCACGTACTTTTTCCGCTTTGACATTCCTCATGCTAACGCATTAAAAGAGACACACACACTATGTTGTGCGGAAATCATAGCCCAGTAGTGATGCCGTCCTGAGCGCCAGTTTTGTGCACGCCGTCATCACTCGCGAAGTCTTGCGGTCCCGACGTCTTGCACGTGGCAGCTACGTGCAGTAAGCGCGCTCGCGATGCACAGCACTTCGCCTCCCTTTGCCGAGGATTCCCGTTCGCTCATCTCACCAGGTGGAGAAAACGCACACGTGTGGCGCAACGGTGCAATAATGACATGCGCACACGATCTGCCGGCCTGCGTAGCTGACGCGCGATCACTGGACCGGTTGCCTGCGCACTACCATCTCTTCGAAGCCGAGCCGTCCGCAAAACCGCGGACGAACTTGGGCGAATAACGCATCCCATCATTTAGCGACACTCCCGTTTTAATACGAGCTTCGAGAATGCGAACGCGAGCGTGGCGGGCGTTTCTCAAACCTGAAAATCCCGAGAAAAGGAACGGGGACGGGTTTCGGATAATTTTTTGACAGTGCCGACGCCCGACACCCCGAACCAGACGGATGGTATCAGCCCCAAGTTTAATCCTGATCACGTTATGCGCACTTAAACTGACGGCGACCTGTATAATGTCTGCTGCGTCGTAAACAAACACGCGTGGATTCCGAAAGGCTTCACTGCAACCATACCTTTGCATCTCTATACACATATGCCTAGCTGACCAGACGAGTGTTGATCGAACTTTTCCACACGTCCAAAGTTATTTGAAGCTGATGGCTTCTTGGTGCTAATGGATAACGAACGCCTTTCATGCAGCTCGTTTTTGAGAAAGCGGGTAACAAAGGTTTCCGTATTTTGCTCGCTTTCTGGTTTCAGCAGGTTACTTTGATGGGGAAAATGGTCGGAAGATGTTAACTTGCACAGAAAAATTGAACCAACTTGGAACACCAATAACATTTCGAAAATTTTATTGCTCGCAAGGCTCGAAGGCGTCTCGAAGGCGGAGGCTCCTTCCCCATGCTGTTCGCATAGAAGGGACACCGCTTAGAGCGTATTCACCTTCAAGTTCAGCGGCAGCAACTGTCAAACTCATGACCTTGCGCAGGTGGTCAAGCTTGCTATCTGTACACGTGTGAGTAAGCCAACTTATGAAAAATAGTACAGGCAGGAAGTGTCCGGATATTCCACATCAAACTCGACGCATCTTCATGCAACAGTGCTGAATGCGTTGCCCACTGAACACACACACATATATATATATATATATATATATATATATATATATATATATATATATATATAACGTACTCGTGACGCCTGAGGCAGAAAGGATGATCCACATCCGCCCCCAAAGTTTGAGGGTGGTGGCGCTGGCTAACACTCTCAGGGTTCTAGTAGTAACACATAAATACCCCAGAAAGTGGATGGGAAAGCTGCGCGCACGGTAGCCCAATCGGTAGAGCATCGCACGCGTAATGCGAAGACGTGGAATCGTTCCCCACCTGCGTCAAGTTGTTTTTTCATCCACTTTCCTTTTCCATTAATTTATAATTTCTTTAATTCAATTAGTAAGTACAAGTAATTTGCCCTGTGTTGTCTTGTTCTTGGTGTCTTTGCTTGTTGGCTTCTTTTGATATATAAAGAAGCACGTAGGAGAAATAACAGCACATTACTTACGTTTAGGCCGGGGTCCGACCTTCATCAAGAGCGCGATTGCAAGTGTCTTTAATCGCACTCGTATATGATACTATGTGGAGTGCATAAGGGGAGTTTAGAAAATGAGGATGTTCGGGTCGGCACTCTTAGCACTCGGGCTGTCGTTCTCATCAGCTCGGAACCGCGAGTGGCGCGAGTCGACGCTCGTGCCACCGCCGCCCTCTCGCAGCTGTCACGATCCTCAACCTGTGCTCACCACGCAGTGCGAATTATTTTCCCTCTCTCGTGGACTTGACTGCTTTGCTGTCAATCGTGCAGCATAATTCGACGGCGCATCTGATGTCCTTAAAGCTCGGCCTTACACCGAGTTAGTAATTTTTGCATGGTATCAAGCAATCTTTTTCAGCATAACCTCCTCAGGCTATTGTGGAGTTTGCATACCGTGCGTTGTTTATGAACTTGCGTCTCCAAAGTCTTCGTGAGCAAAAAGGTTTTCGATAGTCCTTGTTCTAACTTTAGAGGCTTGATTTTACCGTTGTGGCATTTAATAGCACGTAAAACAGTTTTCTGTCATTTTCTTGCCATTTATTGCAACAAAACAAAAAAAAATTTTCAGGTATTTGTTTTTATATATTTTCGAGATAACCTGTTTTCAGCAGACTATCTTTTTCCCGTTGCTCCCTGATAAATGGTGTCTTTCAAAGCACAAGAGAAGCCCTCGAAAATTAACTCACTCACTCACTCACTCAGCCAGCCAGCCGGTCAGAGTCGACCCAGTAAACGTTCTCGCGCGGCGATGCTCGATTCACGATTGTAAATTGGACAAAGCGACATGGCGTTCCGTCTCCAATTTCTAGCGATATCCTACGTAAGCAGATTTGGATTTCACTATTTGGTGGTCTCGTTTTCAATAAGTTTGCCGTTAATGAAAGCAAGAAACGGCTGCTTGTACATACAGACCGCAGAACCTGCTGCGAGGAGTTAGCCATATGGCCCGTGGTAAATTACGAACTCCGTGCGCCCCAAGTGTTGTTTTCATTGTCGGTCGCGGCTGTCGCGGTTACAGTGCAGTTGACGAAAGCGTGGCCGCCGTCGCACAGGTGCGCCGACCACATGCGGCACCGAGAGCGCGTCACCAGCGCAGTCGCGCACTGTGGCGGCCGCATCGGAGGGCGTGCATACGCGGCCGCTCGTGTCACACCACGACGCGACTCGGAACTGGCTGCGGGCGTCAACGGAGCCAGTCGCAATCGATTGCGTTCAGCCGCAGGATCACTGCGGGGCTAAATTTATGCACACAAAGAGGCACGTTTACATTACACCGGCCCTATAAATAAAGTGAAGCATCAGAGCGAGGCGGCCGGGTATAGCTTGATTATCGATTATTTACTTTGATTTCAAATGAAATCAAATCGTTGCGGCAGACCGTCTTTAACGAATCATTTTACAAGTTTCGATCAGATATGTGGCGTGAATTCTCCGAACCCGATCGTTTGCATGCCAATGCGGAGGGACTCACAACAGTCGATTGTTCGGTACTGGCGGCGTCAATATAGCTATACCGCAGCTTACCAGGACGTGAAGTGAAAACTACCACTATACTGTCGCCGTATAGTGTGGGACGTTATAGGAAGCTGTTTGAAGTCGGCGTTAACCCCTGCGTTTTGCGTTTGCATATTCGGGCACACGAAACCGCTCCTGGGTAATTCTTTATTTTGCTCTTTCCGATGGATGATCTGCCGGTATCGTCATCAGCATCGTCGTCATCATTAGCGGCCTACTTTACGTCTCTAGCAGCGCATACACTGTGGCTGTGCCCGCAGCTGCGTTTCTGGGGCACACCTTCGCGAGAATTACGTGGGGAATGTTCGCTGCTCTCGCGCTCTCTCTTATTCGATGTCGTCGTGGCAATCTCTCAGTCAAGGTTTATGCTTTGTTTTTATTTTCAGTTTCCGCGCATTTGCAATTTTTCAGCAAATATACCTGCCATATTCCATGTCGCCGTGAACGTCTGATGATGATAGAAACAAAGAACCGTGCTAGTCACAGCGAGCACATGGACAGTAATGGAACCATCTTCCTGATGAGGTCGTACCCATTTACGATAACCAAATATCTCGAGCATTTCTAGCTAATATTGTGTAATTGAAGCATATTCTTTGTTCTTGTTGTTTACTGTATGGTTGTAACCTAACTACTTTTGTATTTACCGTTTTACTATCCTACTTTGCCACCAATTTATCATGACATTGTTAACCCTAGCTAAAACTGTATAATCAGAAGCCTATGTACTTAAACGTCCTAACTGCTTATATTTGTTTCTTTTTCTTATTTGCTGTAACCCACTCCCCTCGTTAATGCATTTGGCCCTGAGGGTAATAATAAATAACATAACATAAAATAAATAAATAAAAATAATATTTCCCGTTACATGGACGAGTGCGATGTACTAGATGTACGCTTCGATACGCAGAATCGTGGGGCGTACCCGCACACCGACATTATGTTTGCGTTTTCTTTCGTAGAATACAGAGCATACTGTAATTGAACTTAAGAGGAAGCTTTAGCTCGGGCCCAACTCCGACTCGGCCTATTCAAATACATGTAAAACGCAAAAACGTTTTTCTGAGATAACCCCTGGACCGATTTCAATGAAATTTGTTGCATTTGAGGGAAAGTTAAATTCTAGTGACTGTTGGAAGCGGAATTTGAATTTAGGGCCTGAATTTTGTTAAAAGGATTTTTAAAAATCCGCAAATTTGAAAAAATAGAAGCACAATGTTTACAAATAATAGCTCCGCACAAAGAACAGATATCGCGGTTCTGTAAACGGCACCCATTAGGTCATAGAAAGCGGAAAAATTCAATATGTCATTCTATATCTAACGTGAATTTGTTACGTTATGTACAAAGGTTCTGCAAAAGCTGTATGTTCATATTACCAAATTTTTTAGATTCATGTGTAACGTATCAATTTTGTGCGCTTTAGGTGTGCTATTATATTCAATTCACTGAATTGTGATATCATTTTTCATTGTGGAGTTACGTAGTTGTAAACTTGATAGTTTCGTTTTCTAGAGACTTTCGATGTTTGCCAATATTTAATAAAATACTGACGACCTAAATAAAATGTTCGAAGCCAGCAGTCACTATATTTTAAGTTTTTCTTTTAAATGCAACAAACCTCGCCCAATTTGGTGTAGTGGTTGCCGAGGGAAACGAATTCTCCTTTTACATGTATATAGATAGGTACTACCGAGCTAAAGCTTCCTCTTAAATCACGACGCCGTCCTCGGCAACGTGGTTCTGATTCATAAGCCGCCTGTCGAACCTCTAGTAAAGTGTAATGTAGCGTGACATGGCAGCCGAGACGCTAAAATGGGCTCACCTTGTTCCATGAGAGCCTCGTGATGTGCTTCCGCTTTTTAAGTGACAATGATTAGAATGATTGTGATGACACAAACGTCCTCCATATATTATTCATTACCATCATTATCTGTTCAGCGTTTTGACTCTGACATCGAAAATATTAATTAATTCATTCATTCATTCAAACATTCATTTCATGCTGCAGGCCCAAAGGTGCGAACAAATGCGGGATTGGCCTAAAATACATGAAGCTCAAATAAAAGGGGCACTGAAAATTTCAGATAGGCAAGTAAACACCATGGAGCCGCGGATCAAACGTATACCCACTGAAATGCCTCAAAAGCTAGCGGAAACACGAAAAGCTTGGAATGCGATACCTAAAGGAAAAAAACTTGCGACGACGTCAAAACACGAGGAAATAGGCACAAACCAAACATTACATATTAAATTCGCAACGTGAAAATATGTCATATGTCAAACAAGCCAATAAATCAATCAAATATTCCAAACACGAGTGAGAGATACGGACAGAAACAAAAAAGCAGCGGTGGGAACAGCGAAATGATCGCCCCGCCCCCTTTCCCGAAAACAATAAAATAAAAAAGAGGAGAGTGGTAAAGGAACACTAGTAACGTTGACAACGTAGCAATGCCTAAAATAATGAAGTCATTATAGAAATTAAAAGCCGACGACATGTTGCTTCACTAGAATTAATTCCGCACCAACTGCATGGCCAAGACTACGTTACCAATAAACCAGCCAAGACTGTCGCGTTCTGCTAAATGCGTAAAAATTTCTATGTCTACCCAACGAGTAAAACCGTCCGTCCGTCTGTCACGTATGACACCGCTATGAAGAAATGAATGTATACAACAAAACAAATTTTAAAGGAAAGACTTTAGCGGTAGTGAGTTTCGAACCTACGACCCCACGGACAGAAGCCGAGTGTTTAGCCACTGGGCAAAGCATCCACGCTTGCAGAAGAGGGTACATACATCTGAACCATATGAATGTGTTGTACCGGCGGCACAAATATAAAAAAAGAATGGTTTCTGTGAAGACTTCGTTGAAAGATTTGGTGATGGTGGAATAAAAGGCACCTCTAAGACATCATGTAGAGACGACTTGGAGCATTCTATAGACATCAGAAAAATTCTACGATTTCGCGAATATTTCACGCCAAGCACGCCACATCCCCGATGCGTTTCGGTGGCCGCGGGATGCGCCTTCTGCTCCTCCGCCGACCGAGATGCCGCCGATCTCTGAGGGCTCATGCGCTTCATGTCGCGCAACACAGACAATCAATGAGTTCATCAATCATCACGGTTGATAATGATTTGACGCGGATGGATGAGATGTTAAAGAGCGACAAGGGCTTTCTAAAACTGGTACAGCGCAACATAGAAAGGAAGAAACAAGCCGAGCCGGTCAGAGCGTTGACTTCCAACGTTCTGTTTTTTCATCTGGCCGACTCGGCTTGTCTCTTCCTTTCTGTGTTGCGCTGTACCAGTTTCAGAATGCAATACCAACTCGCCCAATCCTCAACCCTAGCGATAAGGGCTTATAATGGTCGGAGTGATTATGATAAAGTTAACAAGCACCGATAAGGGTCGGATGAAGTCCTGTAAGGTTGATAAAGACCGGTAAGGGGTGATAATGGTAGGATCGAGTTCGATAAGGCTGATAACGACCGATGAGGGTTGTCGATGGTTTAAACTGGTTGGATCAAGTTTAACAACCTCGATAATGACACTGGGGCTCGTGGAGATGAGCAAGTGGTACAATGCTTACGCATTTTTGGACAACTCCCATAGGAGTTTATGCGCGAATCTGTTTTCTTATGACGTCGCACTTGGGGTGTCATAGCGTAAAGCTATTCGAGACTTTTCTACGATTGGTCCAAAATCTTTCTCGCCTCCCCCACTTCGCTTGCCTGTCAGCGACGCTAGGAAAGCCACGAAAACTCCCAATTTGATATAATATGTACAAACTGATTACGCTTGATTAACCCGTACAAAAGAAAAATAATTATTTCCGATTCTACGCCTTGTTCGCCATCAGCTCTCCACTACTGATCAAAAGCTTTCGGACTGCACCCACTTCATGTGCCTGTCACGTGGTCACAAAACCGCGGGAACTCGCCACGTCAAAGTGACGTGTACTCATTAAAGATGCATTAATAAGCGCAACTAAACTGATTTTCTTTCTTTTTCTTGAATTGCCATAGACTACCTCGTTCCTAACTTAATAGAAGATGGCTACCTGCCGATCGTCTACACGGAGCTGCCGTGAAAACAATTTATTTCCGAATTATAAATTTCTTTTGCGTGGCAGCATCACGTTGTCGATCCCTTTCGGCACGTATACGACATGGCTCTGCCAACTCTTCTTCACTGAGGATCGTTTTTAGCGGCATCCTTAACCTTCCGCTGCACACCGCCGCGATTTTCAAACGGCCAAGAAAGGAGAAGCGGGGCCGATCGCCGGCGCCGGCAGTAGTACTATCCCCCTCATCCGGTTATCTATACTTTCACTGCGCAAGCCCGGCCCCATCAGAATCTTCTTCACTTCTGCGTGCTCCCCGCCTCTTGTCAGCCAATTAGAAAAGAAAAACTGCTCAATGCAGGCAATGCTATTCGCTTTAAAAGAAAAAAAAAGAAGGAAAGGTAAAAGAAAAGCTTCTGTAAACGAGCAGAGCGTTTCGTTGGCCTGATCAAACAACGCTGCGGGTGCTTGCGTCGGCGGGAACGCAATGGAATGAAGACAGATTGGAATAGTTGTACGTTATAGGGCCTATGGGTTCTGTGCATTCGCATAGAAAGAAATAAAGAAACAGCGAAAGCTGAAGTCTTCTCAACTTTTTTTTTTATTATTATTTTCGCTCTCTCTCTCTTCTTCTAAGGAAGCCAGTCGGAACACGAGACCCAAAGGCCACGTTGCATACACTTTGGCATCTCGACGCACTCATTGCTTCACACTAATGCCCGCGCGTAAGCAACCGTGGCGCGTTGAAGCGAAAAGCAAGCATAATGTACGAGTCGGGAGGGCGCGCCGACGGCTACGACGCGCGCAACGACTGCGCGGAGGACACGGCTACGTGCGCCCGCCACCGGCGTCGGCTGACGCGGAGGCGCGCGTTCTCCGTCACCCAACGAAAGGGAACGTCAGAAAACGCCAGCGGCACAAAAACCTGTCCGTCAGGCCCGTCTCTTCTCGGGGACGGTGCGAGACAAAAGATGCGCTCTTGGCGCTTCTCTTTCACGGCCACGTCGCCTTTCTCCGCAGTTGTTAGGGTTTCGTAATTGGTGACGAGCGCACTGCGCCGAACGGTCTTTGCGTGGAACATCACCAGACATCACCGGCAATTCACAGACTTATTGCCGGATGCAGTTGTCATGCCAAGTTCGGAAGAGTCGTGCGAAAGACACCATTTCCAGGGGGTGGGGGCTTGCGCGGTTGCCGAGAGTGACCGCCCGAGTCGCGAATAGCGGGATTAGCGCGCTTAACGAAGCGCGGGTACCTCATCTGTAGGCGAAGGAGGAGCCACGAACACTCGTCCTTCCAGAGTGGTCTCCGTGAGGAGAGCTTTTCAGAACGTGCCACAAAGGGCACGCGTGGCGTATGTTCCGCTCAGCCATGAATTTACGTATAACCTCCAAATGGACATTTTGCTATAAATCAACGTGTCGTTAACACATTAAACAAAATAACGCGTCATTAATCATTAGTCTGCGGCCGCTAAAGTGGCATTAACCTCCCCCCCCCCACCCCTCCCGCGCTACGCGCCGGCCGCGGGCGCTCCGCTCCCTTTGGCAGGAACCCCCCGTGTCGAGCACTGAAAAAAGAAAGGGATGGAGGGGGGGTCTTCAATCCAGGCTGTGAAAGTGGTTAGACGGCGAAACTCTAAACGATAACTAGAACGGTTACCCATTTGTGACGTAGCTGGAAATTATTCACATAGCGACATTCACATGCACTTTACCTAATTATTAGCCTAAGACGTTTCAACGGGTCGCGCTGCTCTTCAGCCGTCCTAACTGTACGTGGCTCACTTTGGGCAGCAGCCGCTGTGTCCTGCTTAGCCCGAGCACGACGCCGTCGTGTATATCGACGTTGCTCATCCCGTCGCCGCGCATCGCCTTCACGCTGCTCATCGGGAGTCCTAACTATGCGTGGCCTTTCCATAGCACTATCACCACACAAATGAAATCATTTGCTAGGTGGGTTCTTCTTTTACACATGAAAGTGTAATAACGCCTCTCCCTGCTTTTTATGCTACAGATACCGCTTCCCGGCAACTGCAGCTTATGCAGCCGAAATCTTTACCGGGAAATGCCTGCGGCGAACGCTATGCGCGAAGGCGAGCTTCCTGCTGCTTCTTTTCTTTCCCGTGCGCGGCCACCGCTTCCGCGGATGCGCGTAGGCAAGCGCCATCTGCTGGCGCTGCAAGGAACCTATAGCGTCGCATGCGGCGCGGGTCTCTCGAGTTTTTGCCTACTGTCACCACATGCCCACAACCAAGCAGCTTCGCCGTAGAAAGGACGTGTACTGCAGAAGTCAATGCGGAAGATGATATGCAGGTGTACAAAGATGCAGCTTCCCTTGTTTGGCGTGGCGTCGGCGCCGTCAGAACGGACCCAGGTGGCATGTGCTGTAAAAATCACTCTGCCGGTCTCCCAAGGACTGACCGATGGACAATGCCGAAGGTCTGACGAGAACTGGCGTACAGAGAGTGACGTGGTCGATGCCGATGACAGACGCCAGGAAACACTGCATTTATCGGCGGTGAAATTTAAGAATAGGCGCTATTAAATAGGATACATTCTTGGAGAGGGGTCTGCCAGTCATGTTCACACAAGCGTCGCAACGTTATAATAACATGGATGAAGAAGAAACGCATCTTGTAACTCTTTGGTTTCTTGTGCCATTCATTGGTTCACTTATTCACCGACGTCTTGATAATGCTGCCCCGATTATGCTGGATACATATAATTCGCAAAAGCCGCAGAAAAGCCTTGAACTACAATGAACACTGTGAAGGATAAGGAACGTTGTGACTGGCAGTTGCCGCGTGCAAGCTGCTTAGCGGTTGAGAGCCTTTCAGTTTCAGTTTGCGAGCGTCAATGAGCACCCTAGGCGACAAATAAAAAATGTCAGGCGGTGTTCTATTCAACACTGCCAGCGCCACTCCGCTTTTTAGCGGAACAAAATAGATTTTGCAATGTCACGCAATGTCAATGCTTCGTGCGCGCAATCCTCGACGCGTTGTGGCTGGTAGGCTACAAATCCCGTAGAGACATTGACGTGCTGTAATCAGGTGCTACCAGAGACTGCGCGGCCCGTGTTTCATTGCGTTCCATTCAGTAGAAACAAACAAACAAACAAACAAACAAACAAACAAACAAACAAACAAGCAAAAATAAATAAATAAATAAATAAACAAACACTGTTCCAAGAAGTCAATGCGTTTCTGTGCATTGGCTCAATATGGAGGTGTGGCGTTTTAAAAAAAAATCGCAGTTTCTCACGAAAAGCGAAGCAGCGATTGCGATAGCAAATTATTAGATAGCTATACGAACTAAGGATAGTAGTTTTATCGACCGCATTAACTTGTAAACATTCGCTTACGAACTAAATTAACAATGATATATATTATGCAAGCGCAACTGAACGAAGACTTAGTAAGAAACAGACACACAGAGACAGCGCTGTCTCTGTGTGTCTGTTTCTTTCTGCGTCCTCGTTCAGTCGTGCTTACACATTCTGTCAAGGTTCCGAACCAACTAGCCAGCCAACGTGTGTTAACTAAATTAACAAGCACGGTGTCACGCGCGCGCAGGTAAACATGAACACATCTCTCTCGATGAGTGTAGAAACTCGCTGTCGAAATGCTGGAGTGAGGAATCGCAGCCGCAGCGGCGATCGAATTGACCTTCGTGCATCTCCCGCTTCAACGCGAACGAAACGTCGAAAGCACAGAGCATACGAAGCTACCGGCACTACACGCTCTCTGCAAACATCGCAGATCGCTTTGAAGATGAGGTCCGCGCGGGCGCGCAGTTTGGCAGATTGCTTTCAAGATACGGCGCCCGCAGGGCCGTGCCAAGCAGCAGTCGCCGGAGAAGAACGCCCTCCCACTACCTCGCCCCCCCCCCCCCACCCCCGTGCCTCGCGCGGGACAGGAGAGGGCGCGCTTCCGGCCCGCTTTCCTCGCTCGCACACGCGAGATTGAGTCGCGTTCGCCGGCTTAAGCTCGCAAGCTTCCACTCACACCTACAGCATACGGCGAGGGGCGACGATTTCATCGCCCTTAAGACTTTACGCGAAACCTCACGACGACGCCGACGGCAGAGATGCGCCTGGAGTGTCCACACAATTGCTATCGCAATACAACCGCCGAGTTCCCGCAGGTTGCTTGAACGCACGCATCGCTAGCCGTGGCGTCGCGTCGAATGAACGCAGCTTGTGTTTCTGCCAGTGACGTTGGGGTGGGTAAACGCCGGGCAATCCCCCACTATGCACCAATATTACCGGGCTGCATGTATCAAGTGTGTCAGGGAATGCCGGAACCACCTTACCGGTATCGGTAATAAAATCCCGTACCAGCTGTACGTTTATTAAAATCCAGCTATACATGTATGCATAGTTGGTCGCACCACAGCGCTAACTACAACTGAACAGGGCGATGGTGTGCCAGTTGAAGTGCTATCTCACCGCTGGTGCGTATAGCTGCGAACGCGTATTTACACGAGGACTCGACCGGCGACGGCACCTGGCGTTGAGCTGGCGCGTCCGTCTTCATTCAATGCGCTCGGAGCGTATCGGTTTTCCTGGCAGCCAACGCGCATCCCCTGCGGGCGTCGGGTTGCCGTCCGAGCGGCCGAAGTCCTTCTGTCGCTGCGAGCTGCTCCTCGAGAGCGCGTTGCTCTGGGCGCCCGCGAGCGCGCAAAGGGGTCCCGGCGGCTTTTGCCGCGCTGGCCTCTCCGCAAGCGGTGCTCGCGGTCAGGTTCCGCGAGCCCGACGTGCGCGGCCGCCAGCCGGTGTTCGGTCACCGCGCGTGACCGAGATCGAATTTCGCGGCGCGCCGCGAACGTGAAACTGCAGCCGTGTGCTGTGGAGATTACAATATGTTAAGAACACAAACCAGCCGGTGAATTCGCCGTCGTCTTTCGCGTGCGCTCTCCCCCCCTTACCCCCCCCCCTTTCCGCCACACAAACACAACACACGCTATACGTTGATTTGCTCTCATCGTAGTGCCAGGATAGTGGATTACAGATCAATACAACAGCAGAAGTCGTAATTATATCTATTATAGTTTCTTGTACGAAACTGTAGACCATAATTTTGTCACTTTGACGGCCCGAGAAAGCTGATGAATGACAACGTGAGTCATGTGACGCTCATATGAAGATGCCGGAAAATGTCGGCATCAAATGCAATGTACTTAAACTGGCCAATCCAAGAGAGGGGGGGGGGGGCTAGTGACGCCCCACCCTCCCTCTTTCTCCTGTTCTCCGTGTGCTTTGTGAGCCACAACCCGCTGGTGACTATACACTGGATCCACACCTGGCTTTGCAGAACATCGACCTCGACTCGAGAGAGAGAGAGATGGATAACATAGCTATTATGCTCGCCACGATACAGAAAGGCTTTCCTACGCCAGGTAGCAGAGGGAAAAGCACTAAAGCAGTTCAGCAGCCTGCTGCGAAAGCACTAGCGCGAACTCCGTTAAACCGAACTCGTCGGCGGTCGATCGTGCGACGGGACCGCTGTACACGTGCCTCGCTCGCATTCTCAATCCCCAGTACCTTCGTGCTACAAAGCTCTGTTCGCTCGTTCGCAGATGCGAACGGCGTGTATCTGTCCGTGCTCGGATGCGTATGCGGAGAAACGACAGTGGATGGCGAAGTGCGCGCTGGTCGGGACGCATGCTTTCGCCGCTGTTGAAAAGACGCCGTAATGAAACATGCCGAGTTATGCTAGACTGGCATATCGCGCTCTTCGAATATCAACGAGGTCAGTCGCACCGTAATCAGAGGCTTGGTCAACGACGGTTGACTACAGACGGAGATGATACGACAGGCGCGAGTGGCGACGCGGCCTTGATTTTCCCGCAGCAGATATATCGACAGAATCTGCTTGGAGGTGGTTCTCTTTCTTTCATTTCTTTCTTTCCAATTAGCTATATTTACCACCAGGCATCAATCAAGCGACCAATCAATCGAGCGATCAAACAAACATTTAGTGTGCCCAGCAACAATACTGACGTCTGAGTGCTGGCGCACAGTGAAACAAAAAAACAGCAATAATAATAATAATAATAATAATAATAATAATAATAATAATAATAATAATAATAATAATAATAATAATAATAATAATAATAATAATAATAATAATAATCGAGAAACCGCGCCTATCGCTTCGCCTTGTGCATGAATTGCAGCTATACGGTTGTACTTTACTCGTACATCCGGGTTCATTCTTCTTTTTTTTTAATCTTTAGCCTCCTCGCACGTCTCCCCGGGCGCAGAAGCGGAAGCAGGCATGTCTTAACGGTCTGCTGCTTCTCGTGGAAGGCATGCACACGGCGAGTGACGATGCTATACAGAGTATATACAGGCGCGCACAGCGCCCCATACATGCGCAGCCACAGCAAGTGTCGAACATCTGCCGTATACAGCCACGTGCAGAATCCGGACAATCCGTCCTTGGCCGTCTAACGTGCTGACGGTCTGCAGGCTCAGGTGACGGACGGTAGAGCCGGCCCGAAGCTTCCGACGAGGGACTTCCTGAACCGCTTCGCTTGCTAGCCACTTTGTAAGCAATGATTTAAAAAGGCGCGTCAAGGAAAGGAACGCACGTAAATAGTGACCGAGTAGAATTCACCCTTGAAAAATGATGGCAGTCATCATTATGTTTCGCATAGAAATTGATCCACGATGGTCGAACAAGACCATGGTGGAGCCAACGTAGATGCCGGTGAGCGTTCGTTCGTTGGTTCCAGCCTAAGACAGCTCTCGTTCGGAGGGATCACTCCAAGTTCTGAGCTTCCTGCGAACCTGTCTTCTTTGCTTTGTGTGAAGATAACCACAATCCTTATCTGACACGAATGTTATCGACAGAATGCTCTGCCGATAACAGGGGGTACCCCTGTTATCTGCAGTTTTTCCTTTGGGACCACTTCCTGTATTGTATACAACTGTCTCAGTACTAACTTACTTAACAATAAAATTGAATTAGATTGAATTGAAATACAGGTCCGTGTCGTTCTGTCAAGATACGACTTTATCAAACGGCATACATTTCTTGACCAAGGAGCTTCAAAAAAAACCTAAGGTGCATCACTCGTAACGCAATTGAACTTACTGAACTTCTCACGGAGGGTCTCGTGAGTGAAGGAACGTTTATTCTCGAAGCTCACGCAAACGGGCACGTTTTCTCCGCGCACACTTTATGGCAGCAGCCGCACGCATTGCGTATGAGGATTCTTCAATGCGCAAGTGGTTATCACGACAAGTTTCACTTACTCAACCTCGCCAACAATGAGCACGCTTTTGACAGCTGGAAAGGGACGGAAGGAGAATGCACGCGTGCTGCTCCTTTGCACCGCCTTGTTCGAGCTGCACGCAGTCGGGTAAGTGGATTTGGATTGACACACTATATCTATGGTCTGGTATTTTTCATGCAAGCTGAATGACTGAGCATATGCCGAAAATTGCACGCTCGCGATCTCCCCGGCACCGTCGCACACGGACGTTGCATACCTGGCGCGTTTCTCTCGCACGGGTAACTTAGAACCGCTACGCACTGTGACGCGTGTCATGTTCCGAACAAAGTGGGCAACGAAACGTGCGAACGCTGCGGCAACCCGGCTTCTACGAGGCGGCAGCCACGGACAGCGAACGCTCGCGACACGCGGCCCACGAAAGAGCTCGCGGACGGTGTTCTCTGCGCGAAGCCACGGGCGAAGGCTCTCGGCACCATGTTTCCATCATGCTTCATCTAACAGAAATAATTTCCTTCCGCCCACATTAATGCACGAAACAGCGTGGATAGAAATCAAGCTCTCGAGAATTCCTAGATGAAACGTTACGCAAGCTTTCGCTGTGCCAGTTATGAGCCTCATGAGACCTCCAGATATCTGCTTCAATCAATCAATCAATCAATCAATCAATCAATCAATCAATCAATCATGACCCTAATGGCCCTCAGATGAAGGTATTACATAAAGGGGGAGAGGTGTACAAATTAAACAATTTATACACATATATTAGAAAAATCTATCTATCTATCTATCTATATATCCGTCCGTCCGTCCGTCCGTCCGTCCGTCCGTCCGTCCGTCCGTCCGTCCGTCTGTCTGTCTGTCTGTCTGTCTGTCCGTCTGTCCGTCTGTCCGTCTGTCCGTCTGTCCGTCTGTCCGTCTGTCTGTCTGTCTGTCTGTCTGTCTGTCTGTCCGTCCGTCCGTCCGTCCGTCCGTCCGTCTGTCTGTCTGTCTGTCTGTCTGTCTGTCTGTCTGTCTGTCTGTCTAACGCTGGATCGGTTATGTAAAGATGATACGGTATAGGAACCGATAGCCAAGAACTTACTAGTACAGCAGGGGTCCAGTACAGATGAGCGTATGTGTATATAAATGAAAACTTATTTCATAAAGCAGGAATAATGTATCAAGAGACGCGTAAGCCCTCATAACTTTGAATACCAGCACATTAATAGTCCTCTTATTATGAACTAAACACAGTATATAATGTTATCCTCACAGGTAGAAAACACAATTACTCTGGGTAATACGACTGGGCAAAACAGGAACAAGAGAATGCCTTTCTTAAAGCTGGATAGCAGTTTGTTTATATATTGGCCTGCCTGCTTCCCGAATTTTTTTAAAGTGCTATTTTAACCTAACACGAATTCTAAAGCGCCGAATTGGCGTTCAGTACATATGCGTCAGATACATTGCGTCATATGCGATACATATGTGTCATACATATGCGTCAGATACATTTAACAAAGTATTTTCTTTCATTCAATTATCACCAAAGCTTCCTTAGCGATTACCGGGGGTTGGCACGATATTTATGGAACGGGGTTGCCCCGACTGAGCTTTATCGCCAGGTCGCACTTTTCATTATCCTCGTCGGTATACGCGCAGCTCTGCAGCTGCGCGTCGGTTCTCCGGATGTGCAGCAATTGTGCTTGGCATTTTGGGATCCAAAAGAAAGAGGTGCCGATTGCTGGCACTCGCTGAATGTTCGAAGTTGACGAGTGAACGTGGCGTGGGAGGAGTTGAAGAAGCTCAAGTCGCAGTCTCTGCTCTAATCACCGAGACCAAATGAATGATGTGTTCTCTCTCTCTGTCTGTCTGTCTCTGCATGAATGGCGCTAGGCGACGTGAGATGCCAAGTGGTCGAAAAAAATAAGAAGAGACGAAAAACTCAAATTCGCACAATTTGCAGAGGGACTTGTGCACACAACCAGTGGCATTGCAGCAAAACATGCCCGCTAACGCAAAAGAAGAAAAAAGAAAAAAGAAGCGCTTACGACTGCTTTATAGCGGCATATATGTATATGTGACGCACGTCTTTCCAAGCGAGTAAGCTACCTGAGCAGTTCTTGTGCAGCGTGGGACATGTGGTTCGTTTGATGTTGCAGGGACCCTTTATGCCTTAAGTAAGCTGCTTTCTTCTACGCGACCGACTCAATGCAGCACAGATCGGAGGCAACGGTAGCCACCAAAAGCACATAAGCTCGTGATGGACATGCATATTTGTATTGTGACGCATTAGACGGCAATGTAGCAGACTAACAAATGACGAAGTCACCTTAAACATTAAAAATTAAATTATGGGGTTTTAGGTGCCAAAACCACGATCTAATTATGAGGCACGCCGTAGTAGGGGACACCGGAAATTTGGACCACCTGGGGTTCTTTAACGTGTACCTAAATCTAAGTACACGGGTGTTTTCGCATTTCGCCCCCATCAAAATGCGGCCGGCGTGGCCGGGATTCGATCCCGCGACCTCGTGCTTGGCAGTACAACATCATAGTCACTAAGCATGAAGTCACCTCATTCAACCTGTTTGTCTGATTGAACGCACGTGCGGCACGAAGTGTCTAGAGCATGGAAATTTCCAGAACCCTTCGTTATACAGTTCACTTCGTTGTAAAGATCACGCACCGCATACCGCTCACTCTATAGAGCAGGCTAAGCACGTTCAACCAGAGAGAGAGAGAGAGAGAGAGTGAACTTTAATGAGCACCACCAGTTCAGTCGGCTGGGCCTAGGCCTCCCACGATGGGACGTCGAGGTCTTGCCTCTTCGCCGCTTCGTAGGCCTGCTGGGTCGTACAGAGTTGGTCGTCGAGATGGGAGCTGCGCAGGGCGGCGTGCCATCTCGACGAGAGGGTCACCGGATTAAGGTCTGGGTATTGATGTTTGCACTCCCATAGCATGTGGGGGAGTGTTGCTGATTCAGTTTTACAGACCTTGCACGTCTGGCTCGGGTAGATGTCGGGGTATATGGTAGCGTGTGAGGGAGGGGTATGTATTCGTCTGTAACAGGCGAAGGGTGGTTGCCTGTGTGTGCTCTGTTTAACTTGCGGTGAGGAGTGGGGAAGGTTATTCTTGCGAGGTAAAATGACTTCACAAGGTCGTTGTATCTTGTAAGGCGGTCGCGTCCTGCGGGTGCACCTGCACCGTCTCCGGCACGGTTGACTAGTCCTCGTGCTACCGAGTGTGTAACCTCGTTGAGGTTGGTAAGGTGCGGGTGGACAACGCCGGCGTGTGCTGGGATCCAGACGAGGGTGATTTGATTTTCAGACGAATGCGGGGCTTGTAAGATACGGAGTGATTGCTGAGAAATACGACCCTTGATGTAGTTGTTGATTGCTGCGCGAGAATCGCTCAGTCTGGTGTGACAGGCTGGGTCAAGAGTGGCCAGGGCGATGGCCACTTCCTCGGCCGTCTCGGCATTTTGGGTAACGATGCTGGCAGCATGTCGAAGCAAGCCGCCTGTTGTGGTAACCACCGCAAAGCGCATCTTGGTACTCAGCTGCGTCGACGAAGGTGACGCCCGCGGTGTTGGCATAAGCTTTGATGAGGGAGGTAACTAGTGCCTTCCTGCGTTCTTTGTTGTGGTCTGGGTGCATGTTTTTCGGAATAGGGTCGGCGTGTATCCATTGCTGAATGTCGCGTGGTATTGGGTGTTTGTCTCCATGTTGACGGTGGTAGGTGATATTAAGCTTGGTTAGAATGTTCAACCAGAGAGAACCTTCATTTCATTCGGATTCAAGAGAGACTTAGCGAAGTAAGCCGCCAATTTTTCGTGCACATTTCCTATTACGGAATCTTCGATTGTAGTCAACCTGATTGCACCGAGGTACATTGCATGCTTCGCGGCGAAATTCGGGAGCGACGTAAGTTAAAGCTGCAGATCCTCGAGAATGCCGCTATCGCCTCTATTGCTGCGAAAATTCTTGATTAATTTACAAGCTCTTCATGGCTGTTTCCTTCCATGACATTCGCGCCCTTTCCGCCCTAGATGGCTTTGAAAGCGTGGTCGGTCGTCAGTTTCATTTACGTCATCACCCTGCCATCAACTACGGCGTATTCGTCAGCCGTACTCGCACCCGCTGTTGCTTCACAACGAGCAGCGTACGAGCTGATCAATTCCAGTGCAGCAGTGCTTCAACACTCGATGAGATCGGCCCGCTCGTCGGGTGCGTCGCTGCCGTTGGCGCTAGCGCAGAGCGAAGCTCAACGGCGTCTCTCGAGGGCAGTGGCGGTACCGGTGTGCGGCGTTCGTTGTAAAGCAACAAATCTAAATTCCTTCGCTGTACAGGAAAATTCGCTGTTGTGGATATTTGTTGTAGAGGTGTTCTCAATATATATGAACGATAGAAATTCGGCCAGGACGTTATCACTATTTTGTTGTTCAGGTCATTTCGTAGTGGAGGCGTTCGCTGTAGAGGGGTTCGGCAGTACTTTACAAACCAATACAAGCGGTGTTAAGTACGACTTCGTATGCAATGAGCGAGATGGAGATCCAAGGGGCTCAATTTTTTTTTGTTAGTCACAACCATCTGAAGAAACACAAAATTAAGTCAGAGCGCCAGCACTGGCATCGTAAAGTCGAATGAAACAGCCACGTCAACTATATCACCGCAAGACATTACAGCATGGCCAGCTAAGCTCAAGGAATTCCAGTCGATCTCATCCCACTGTGCACTCTTCCGTGACCAAATTTTAAAAGAGAGGTGTACACTTTTTTGTTTTATAAGAACTAGTGTACGTGTACCAATTTAGGCACTATCAGAGTTCAGATAGTTTGGAATGTGGGCGACACGGAAACAATTCGTCACGTTCTTTGCCAATGTCCGCAGTACAGTGTGCAGAGACGATCGCTTTCTGTCGTGCTGAAGCAGTTGGACGACGAGCCTCTGTCGGAAGAAAGGATTTTGAAACGTCGACGTGACTTAACATCGCATCAGAAGGCCGTGCAAGCGTCTTGAGATCGACCGGCCTGCGTTAACGCCTGTGATTGGAACGCCTTTTCTGTTGCCTGTTTTTTTTTTCTTTTTCTTTGTGTTCGTTTTTCTTTTCTTCCTCTTTTTCGTCTCGCTCTTTTTCACCGTTACAAACCCTATATCCTCCGCCCCAGTGCAGGGTAGCAAACCGGAAACTCGCCTCTGGTTAACCTCCCTGCCTTTCCTCTCTCTCTCTCTGTCTCTCTCTCTCTTGGGATGTGGGGTCAATAAGGTAGATCAACGAGCAGCACTATTTCGCCGGCTGGTTATAGGACGATTTCGTACGCAATGAAGAGGGCAACGTTGCTGTCTCGACCTATATATCGATCTTTTTCTTGCGATCGGGAAAGTTAGTGACGCAAACAAAGGATCAGCGACGCATTTTTAAAAATCAGGTTTCAGTAATACAAACCAACGATGGCGATAGTGTTTGGGGGTCAGTTGAATGTAGCAGCCTTCATTTAATTTTATTTATTGCACACCTTAAAGGCCAGGAGGCATTACAGAAGATTGCTTCCTTCTATGAACGCGACACTACTGCATGCTTAGCAGAACATAATGATACAGCGCGCACCGCGGCTGTCGCTAACGGCCGTGTTGGCACGCCTTGACCACAGGCCACTTTCAGAACAGACAGTCTTGGAATGCCGACAGGAACTGTCGTCGCACCGAAAGTAGATCAAAGCTTTGTTTACCTTTTCACGTGGAAGTGGCCTATTAGGAAGACTATAATGATCCCGTCCTTTTCTTTTTCACGCCTTTCTTTTTGTCCCTGCTCTTCTTTCCATTTTTTTCCTTCCCCTAGTGCAGGGTAGCAAACCGGAGGCTTTAACTCTGCTTAACCTCCCTGCCTTTCTCTCATTTGCATCTCTCTCTCTGTCTCTCTCTCTCTCTAACAGAACATAACGAACAGAAACATAAAAAATACCAGGAAATATATTACAAAATGTGAAATATACAAAAGCAAAGGTAAATTGGGAAGCAAGAAAAAAAAAAGGCAAGATGGTTATTTAGGGAACTTTTCTCGGAATGATTTACAGTCAGTGACTAAGTTGTCTGGGAGGCTGAATTTTGTTTTGAACATCGACCAATCAGCCCGAATCGCCATCTTGCTGTCTGTAAGGATGTTCCAATGGGTTATTGCATCGGGGAAAATGAGGCGTTCATTGCAGATGTCCGGGTGATAATGCGTTCTATGGCACTACTGTGGTTTAAGCGGGAAGATATCCGTGTTGGAGTCGGCTTAACACAGAATGCCTAGAGTGCGAATGGATCATAAAAAAAAGGAAGGAAAGAAAGGGGGGGAGGGTAGGGGTGAATGATGCAAGCGGAGACGAGAGATGATCTGGTGAGAGAAGTGATGGTAATTAAAGTGTACGTTCTACTGTGGTTACGCTGACTTCACTAGAATATTGGGAAGTTGTAAACCGAGCAGCGCGGTTTTGTACTGTTTTTAGGTCAGAGGCGAGATATGATTGGGAAGGACACCAGATAGATGCATCGTATTCTAGCTTTGGGAGTACGAATGTTAGATATGCTAGTTTTAAAGAAAAATTATTTCAAGTGGCGCAGTTTCCAGGTTACATTTCAAGCCTGGATGTAAAGGTGGTCGAGTGGATAAAAAAATTGCTTTCTAACAGGACGCAGTTTGTAAACACTAATAACTGTAATTCTCGATTTTCTAATGTACCAGCAAGTGTTCCTCAAAATTCAGTCCTGGTCCACTTCTCTTTTTAATCTACATTATCGACCTGCCGTATTGCGTTATTTCTTCTCCCATAAAGCTATTCGCGGATGACTGTGTTCTCTACCGTAAAATTACTAATAATTCCGATTACAGAACTGCAGGACGACCTTAACCGCGTAACTGAATGGTGTACTAATTGGTGCATGCAACTTAATTCAAATATATGCAAGGCCATGCGAATATCTCGTCACGCTGCCATGCACACGTACTTTATTAATGGTACTCATGTGGGGACGTCAGTGACTTCTTACAAGTATCTCGGCCTTCACATATCAAATAACCTTTCTTGGCATTCGCATATTGACTATGTTAGTAATAACGTTAACCGCACGCTTGGGTACTTACGCCGTAATTTTTGCTTGGCCCCTTCCTCCCTGAAGTTAACTCTTCACAAAACTTTAGTTCGCTGCAAATTGCAGTACGCTTCAGCCATTTGGGATCCGACTCAGTCTTGATCAGTTTCTACTCTGGAAAGTATTCGAAACCGAGATGCACGCTTTATCTTGTCTAATTATTCTCGGTATGCAAGTATCTCATCAATGAAACGAACTCTTAACTTACCTGATCTTTCTTCAGGCCGTAAATGCTCCCGTCTCTGTTAGAGGTTGGATTGCGCAACATTTTTACGAGACACACAGGAGAGACACGCACCACAGAGCGCTCTGTGGTGTGCGTCTCTTCTGTGTGTCTCGTAAAAATGTTGCGCAATCCAACCTCTAATATGCTATACCAACACGCCCAGTCGTCAACCTTGGCAAGTTTCATCCCGTCTCTGCCTTTTTTACACTGTTTCATTTCAACCCCCCTTTTCAAAGAAACACTTCTTTCCCACTCCCTCTTATATTTCGTCCCGCACTGACCACAGCCTTAGAAGTCGGGGTGCGACCGTCTCACATAAACCGTTACAATGACTCATTGATCCCTAGGACAAGCACGGACTGGAATCGCCTTTCCGCATCAGTCGCACTCATCACCGACTCCACCAACTTCAAGGCCGCTGTTCAGAATGCCTTTTGCTAACATTTCGGTTGTCTTTTACTGTATTACTTTTTTGTTTTTGACGCCACTTCTTTCTTGAACGCCTTCGGGCCTTGGAAGTATCCGAAATAGTAAATAAATAAATAAATAAATAAATAAATAAATAAATAAATAAATAAATAAATAAATAAATGTTCAAAGTTACGTGACATAATTAAGAGCATATAAGTGTCAATGTTAGAACTCGAAATTAGGCACTCATGAAGGATTATGTGGAATTAAAGAACCAGGTTTCTGACACTGGCAAGAAAATGATCGCACTAGAACAGTATTCCCGTAACAAAAACATTGAATGTACCACTTGCTACAAATGAAAACTTGTTTCAAATGCTTGACGTGCTTGGAAATGCGATAAATGAACCCATCGCGAAAAATGACATTGATGTGTGCCACCGTGTTCGCTCATTGTTCAATTCAAAAACAGGTCAAAGTGCGACTCTGTTCTTCGCGAGGCACGAAAGCTGCGTCCTTCCGTGGCTGACATCGGCTGTTCTGGAAAATCTCCCGTATGCACAAATGAGCATCTTTGTCCACAGCTCAAAAAGTTGCTGGCCATGACCATTGAGAAAAAGAAGGAACAAGAAAATGGCGCTTTGTGTGGACCACAGATGGTAAAATATTCGCAAGAAGGACCGAGTCTTCGAATGCGCTTCAAATAACATATGTCGCTGACCTAATGAAGATAGATGAACACCTGCAGCAGGCAGGTATGAACTGGAGGTACTCAAATTGCCTGGTTATGTCTTACTTTCTAAATCGTCGCGGTAAAAAAGGGGGTGGTCTTACGTTAATAGTTCAAGACAGATTTGAAAGCGAACTGCTCTCGAATTATTCTCGAATTACAGATGATTATGAAATTCTTACGGTGAAGTGCAAATATGGTATTTTGTCGGTTATGTATCGCCCACCTGGAGGGACACTACCTTCATTTTTATCTCTTTAGCCGAATTTCTTGCTTGGATCAACGACAATAATTACAAACTAATTTTGGGAGGTGATCTTAACATTGATTTCTTGAGCAACTCAGTGCCACAGGCACAACTTACGGAAATGCTCGAAGTAAATGCGTTGGTAAATGTCATAAAACAACCGACACGTATACAGTTAAGTACGTGAACATGTATTGATGCTTTTATAACAAACTGTCAAAACCAGACAATTGACTCAAGAGTTCTCGGATCACATAGTAGTGACCGTTTGCCCATATACATAATACAAAGCTTTAAACAACCAAGCTCAGAAAACAAACATGAAAGTTCTGTCACAACGTAAACCGGGAGACATTGCAGCGTTTTCGTTCCATTTCACCAACTACCGACTGGCGCTCCATCTATGGCAGTGGTAACGCTACTCGCGCGTATGAACTACTCATAGACAAAACTAAAGCAGCCTTCACCGTAAGTTTTGCTTACATCAAAAAGACCCGTCCCCGTAAGGCAAGAAAGCTGCGGCTTACTTCGGAATGCTTGAAAGCTATCATCGATAAAAATGCACTGTTTCAAACGTTCTTTAGGACAAAAAGCGCCTCCGATTTACAAGCGTTTAGGAAACATCGGAATAAAACAAATAGGTTTTCGCGCAGACAAAAAGAACGATACTTTTATAACTTGTTTAATCATCTCCAAGTTTTCATAAATTTTGATGTCGCGCATAAAACTAAAGTATTTCCGTTTTAATGTTAATTTCAACACTTTTATTTTTATTTTTCAAACGTCGTTACATTGCAGATCCCTGGAATTACTAAAAAGTCATCCGTTGCATCTATTGGCCTCAGGCAACTGACCCTGTTGCACATTTCTGCAGAGTACGGACATACTGTACACTTGTATACCGATGGCTCTGTCACACCATATGCCTCCACTGCAGCCTTCGTCATTCCATATATGATTATCGCTCGGCGGTTTAAACTAGACCATAGCTCAACATCAACTGCCGCAGAACTTGTTGCTATCCGAGAGGTGCTTCGATTTCTCTCTGAGGAGCCTCCTCACGCATGGACGATATTCTGCAATTGCAAGCCAGCTCTTCAAACGATTCACTGTGTCCTCAGACGGGGCCCGTATTATTACATGGCTATAGAAATGACAGAGCGTCTCGAACACGCAACTAGAAATGGCCACAATGCCACCTTTCAATGGATACCCTCACACTGTGGCGTGATCGGGAACGAACAGGCAGCCGCTGAAGCGAAAGCTGCTTTAGATAATGCTTGTGAAGTACGAATTCCGTTCTCACGAACAGACACAAACGCCCTACTTCGTCGCGTAATACTCAACCGTACGTTGGAACACTGGATCCAACCAGATCGACGACACAAGCGATTACACAAATGGGGACCAAGAAATGAAATTTCGTATGCCTCACAAGTTCAAAAGAAGCCACACGAGCATGGTGCACCGGATTCGCCTTGGTGTCGCATTCACCAACCGTTACAGACATCGGATAGGTGCCAGTGATACTAGCACAAACTGTGAATACTGTGAGGTGCCAGAAACACTTGAACATATATTTTGCGTGTGTCCCGCGTACACGCAAGAACGACAGCAACTTGTCTCTTCTATTGCAACGATCCATGAGAGACCGCTATCAGACGAGTTTCTTTTAGGTCCTTGGCCTAATGCAAACAGCGCAGCCCTGGTAACAAGTGCCGCTATAGCTTTTCTCCAAGCCACTGGGCTGGACGCACGGCTTTAGAGATCCCACAACTCTGTGAATTTGTATATACGCATCTCTTCCTTATACCACCATCATTCATCAGCCCTTTGCCTCCCCGTCCCTTTTCCCCAGTGTAGAGTAGTAGGCCAGAGCAACTTACAGCTCAGGCCGACCTCTCTGCCTTTCTGTAAATAAATTTCTCTCTCTCTCTTCAAACGTATAGTTTTGGCATTGTAAGCTTGTCGCATACAAACATTTCCTGTTGCCCCTGTGAAAGCGCGACTATCGGGTACAGACCCCGTCAGGCTTCTGGCTTTTAATCTGTGCCCCCAGCATTTTTGTACATGCTGTAATGTACCGTAATGCCGAAATAAAATGAATGAATGAAAGTATCGCCCACGGTGGTTACGATGTCATGTGCATGAGTAACTAAGGTATGAGGCTTACTCCCTTACTCTCTTTCGCTGGAAACATTGCACAGATTCCCAGCATGGTTACAAGGCCTGGGCGCCAGCTGTTACAATTGTATGTGCAAAGAAACTGCATGGACTTCGAAATGTCGTTTTGGAGTAACGATAATGACAAGATCTCTTTACAGACACACACACACGCATATATATATATATATATATGCAGCCCTACCTGCGAGAGGGCAGGCCTTTTTGTCAGTCGCGTTTCGAGCTCCTGCAGGGTCGGACACCAATTTCGTGTCAACAGGCGGCAGCTGTCTCATCTCAATGAAAGCAGCACGAATACGCTGCCACGAGTCGCTGTTCGTGCACGCTTTCCACCTAGCGTAAGTTTTTTGGAACGTGCGCACACTTGGTCGATGAGCTGACCTCGTAGTAACCCGCGACACTCTACGATGAACACAAATCCTGTGCCAGAGTTATCGGAAGTTGTGAGCAGCTCTTATTTATTAAACATGGAAATCCTGCAAAAACAGACTGCTCAGTTAGAGCCGACCAACCCATCAACGATAGTCATACGTGTATAACGGCTGTGTTTCCGTGATGCCCGAGGTGGCGTAAGCGTTTTCCAAAGGCCCATATGACGAAGTCAGAAGGAACGAGCCGCGAAGCTGCCTTCACTGCCTTTCATTTACCAGTGCACGTGTTCCAAACTTTCGCTTCACGAGCGCGTTCCATCTGAGTCTCGCGCTGCGTGACTTGATTCGCGCAAGAGGCACACCGCCGCCGCGATCAGAGTGGCGTACTCACTATGACTGCTTCCAGGGATGGATGGGGATCACGGAGCAGAACGTTGTGGCGGTCGTCTGCGGCGGAGGCTGGGGCGGGCCCAGCACCGGGGGTGCGCACAGGGCTGCCGCGGGGGCCTGGCAGCCCCAGGTGAGGCACACGACCATCGCCGTCAGCGCTGCTTCGGCCGTCCGGTCGCTGTCCTCCGGGCACCGCACCGAGCGCTGCAGGAACGCGGCACAGACGACCGGGCGGTCGACACTCCCCTGCAGGTGTATCACGGCTCCCCGCTTCTTGCCGCCACCTGTAGGTCCCTCGCCTCAGCTGTTCCCAGCATGGATGGTGCGGATGGCTTTCTCGACCCACTGCCGATGCCGAGTTGTCAGCGTGCCCGTTCGACTCCCAGGAGCCGCACGCTGTGTTCACGCGCCTGCCGCCGGGTCCGAGTGCAGCGTCCCTCTCAACGCCCTCTCCCCGCCACTAGCATAGTGCCGCCGCGAGCGATGGGTGCGAGTAGGTGTGCAACACGAGAAGCGCACTACACGCGGGAAAGAAGAGCGGTACGCCACAGCCGGCGGCGGCGCGTGTTGGTTGGTCGCCGCTTTTGGCGGAGAACGAAGGGGCCTGCAGCGGGCCGTTGTTTCCGCGGCTGCCGCAGTACGCACACACACGCGTTCCTCTCCCTCGCCTTCTCCTCCGGATCGCTTGTACACCGAGCCCTCTCGCACGTTACGCTTCGCTTCGGGAGAACCATTTCGTCTCACCGGGGACAGTTGGATTCAGTGGTCCTCATATGCGGATCTGACGCGCTGCGCGGAAAGGGGAGACGCCGTTGCAGCTGACGCCTAGTTCGCGGCTGGTCCGCAACTCAGCTACTCGAGCTGCCCGCTATTCGAGATGCAGCGCGGCTTCATCGAATCGTCAAATGCCTCTTGTGTCGGGCCCGACGAACCGGGGTTGGCGAGCTGGGATGATATGACCGGATCACCGGACGTGTGCTAGCCAATGGGACCCGGTCAAGGATAGATGACATTAGTACGAACGCTTCCAGTCTGTCCTCAAGTGCATGCTTGCGACATGTGTATCACCTCTGATGCTGCGGTCCGGCAACTCACCACTGACGTGGTCGTCCTTAACCAACTCAGTCTGTCACGAAAATCGCTTGTCTTGCTCCAAGCAGGGACTGGAAATCTTTCCTGCTCTCATAGTACGTCATGGAGTGTCGGGCTAATCTCAGTTTTGTTGCAGGAACTTGCTCGATCAGTTATATACGTGGAATAAAGAGCAACGTCTCAGAGTTGCGCTTCTGCACCCTGCACTTAAATTCATCGTTATTGGTGCACCGGGGGTTTTTGTTATAACTCGCATGCTGGTGAGGAAGCATTCTCAAACGGCGATACTACGCAGTCACTCCGGTTATTTTTCATTCCTCCTGAAATGTCGTAAATTTGACAAGATGCCTTCCACACGTAGCGTGCGGCTGCTATAAATATTATGTAGTTTTTAACACCAAATGTACACGCGGGGAAAATGCCTACACCACCCTTGAGTATAGCAGGTTGAAAACAATTCGAGACAAATGAAGTGGCTGAAATAACCGAGCGTCTATAATGATCTAGGTCTGCTAACATTCTGCTTGCGTGTAGTGAAGTTAGCCTATCAAATATTCATCGCATATTGCGGCACTACTCGACAGTGGTGTGTTCTGCACTCGGCTCACTTACACGACTGGAATGTCACAAGGCTGCGTTGTGAGGAGTAGAACTGCACCTTAATCTCTCCCTCTCTCTCTCTCTCTGATGTTTTTTGTGCAACCACTGCCGAGCGTTTAACCTTGGGAGGCTTCCGAGTCCCCCGAGCACCTCTTCGACACGAAAGTAGTGTTGCCAGAGCTTTGAAGATCTCCCGTGTGGTGGCCGGGAAAATCTGGAGAGGACTCGGGAGATTGTGTGACAAACATTTTTGGGCACGGCTGGCGACGGTTTTCGCACACGCCGGTTCACTTGACTGTTTTTCGGCAGGCGACCTGGTTTTGGATTTTCAATGTCGTGTCTTAATGCGGTGGTGCTGCGTCTGTAGAGTCTCGCAATTTCCAGCGTGCACTTGCGCGTCTGCATCAGATATGTCTCTTTGTCCCTCCAGCGAGACTTTGCAGAATGGTTCTATACATTCGGCGTGTGCACTTTGCAGAAGCAGGGCATAGGTGGCTGCACTTGTTCGGAACTGATCTGCGGTAGACAAATGGATTTCCAAAGTGCATTGCACGGTAGTACATTAACATTGCTGTGTTCCCGACAGACGTCAAGTTTGTTAGCCGTGTTTCTATGTGTAAGACGTGCGTGACAAAAGGATGTTTACCCCTCCCTGATTTGTCCAACCTTACGAGAAGACTTTGCCATGACACTAGGGTATTGCCTTTTATTTATCATCAGCTTAGTTAAGCTTTCTGAACACCATGTTGGCTGGCGCTCTTCTTGCAACACAGACGTCAGCCGTGTCGAAAGCGCCGTGTACAATACGGCTTTCAGCTCTGCGGGGCGCATTGCACGGAACCCCCGAAACTATATATATATATATATATATATATATATATATATATATATATATATATATATATATATATATATATATATATATACGTAGCTGATCCGTAAGACGTAGCATCAGCTGGCCCCTATTTATTATTTCTTTTAATGGTGTCTGGTGGCCATAAGTTCGAGTGGCACACGGCCTACGTAGAAATGTTCGCCGCACGACTTTTATTCTTTTTTGTGTGTGTGTGTGGCTCGACGTGAAACGCGTAGTCGTTGGCCTTATTGTTCTCTCTCTCTCTCCCTCGATCAAAAGGCTGATCTATATTGCTCTCGATCCCTGTTCCAGCGTAAGTGTAACGTACAAGTGGGGCGCTATAACGTAAAGCTATTCCAAACTTTTCTATTCCAATTCTTAAATCAGCCCTCCGCGATTGGCCAACGAGCGGGCCAACTGCCTGGCGCGTGAATTCACGAACCGCGCCCGAGCTAGCGGTCCGGCTCTCCCGCAGGATTGCCCCTTCAAAGATAAACTTACAACCTTTCACGAAATTACGTCACATTATAGACACAGCAGCAGATCGTACCTCACCCCGAGAGCGCTTAGTTGGATAGACCCGAACTTTCCGCAATCGTGCTCCAAATGCGGTCATGCGCGCTGCTCCTTCGACCACATGCTCTGGCTGTGCCCGTACAACGCGGGCTCCGACTTCCATAACCAGTCCAAGTGGGACGCCTTGCTGAAGAGCTCGGATTTCCCAAACCAACTACAGGCCGTCCAGAGGGCCCGCGACGTCGCGGAGAGTTACCATCTCCCTGTCCCGTCGTGGGCGGAGCCACCAACTTGATCGGGGAACCTTCGGTTCCCCCAATCAGGTTCCTCAGGACACTCTTAATAAAGTTCTTGTCACTGTCACTGTCACTCCCACTTCGCCTGTCTGTCACGCGACGTCACGAAAACCGCGATAGCTGCCCATCTGATATGACGTGCACACACTGATTATGCATGATTGAACAGAACAAAAGAAAAATAGTTATTTTTGATTCGACGCTTTTCGCCATTAGGCCTTGGCTATTGGTCAAAAGATTTCGGGTTATAAATACGCCCACTTCACCTGCCTGTCAAGCGACGTCACAAAACCACGAAAACTCACCCAATCAAAGTGACGCGTACGCGTTAAAGATGCATTAATATGCTTAACAAAGCTGAAGTTTTTTTCTGAATAGCCGCAGGCTGCCCCGTTCCGAAAGGAATAAAAGATGGCTGCCGCCGATCACTCAGGCACTGGCTACTCGCACCTGCCGGAGAGCATGGGCTTATATGCGTACGCTAACGCTTTTTGCGTGGCCGTGTAACGTTTTCGAGAACTTTCGGCACGTTTACGACCTCGTTCTGCCAACTCTTTGCTGACTATCAGTTTTAGCGGCATTCTTAACTTTCCGTTGCATGCCGCAGTGATTTTCTACCAGCCACCGCAAGCTAAGTGAGGGAAAGCGGACCAATCACGGACGCCCGCACCACCCTCTAGTCAGCCAATTAGATAAGACAAGCCGCTCAGTGTAGGAAATGTTATTCGTTTATCCTTTTTAAAGCAAACAAAAGTGACCTCCCATAAACGAGGACAGCGTTTGATTGGCCTGTTCAGACAACCCTGCGGGTCACCGCCCGATGCTTGCGTCGGCGGTTACGCAAGTTTGACGTCAGGAGATTGGAATAAAAACATATTGTAATAGTTTTACGTTAATTATAGGGCCCATGTTCTTAGACCGCGGCCAAACTGATTCTAAATAATGTTTTCTTTTATATGTATAGGAGCATATGCTAGCCAATCTCTAATGAAAAGCTATCTTAGCGATATAGAAAACAGCACACACGTATTCGTGACATTAAATCTGACTTACGTACTATCAAGAACGGCGCACTGCGAGGGTCAATCCTCAGCCCTTTGCTCTTCATGTAGGGGACATAAAGGACATCGTCAACGTTCCTTTCATTCTTCAAGTTGTCTTGCGCGCGGAGGACACGAACGTCTCTCTTTCTAACATAAATTAAAAAAAATGGCAGAAATTGAATTGCTGGCTGCATAAATGAAAAAGCACGGCTTTCTCTTATGCGAATTAGAATTAGGAATAAACGTAAGGAAAAATAATTTATGCTCTTTAGGCCACAAACAAGCTGATATGTTATGATGTACGTTTATTTGCATCTTAACAGGAAAAGCACTGCACAGGTGCACTCCCATAATTATTTTGTTTTAGTATGCTTCCGAAGGGACCTGAGCAAGTCTGACCATATCGGTAACATTCGAGTAAAAATACCAAGCTTTGTCTGCCTTATTCGCAGTTCGCATTAGCTTCTTGCCAGCAGGGTTAAGCAGCAGCTATATGTACTTCATTGAAATGAAAGGATGGGGTGTAGTCAACCAGGTAATGGGGATCGCTACAACATTTAGCACAACCAGTAACAGCAATAATAATAAAAACGATATTGTAAGTTAGATTTTTTTCCTTATGTCTTCCCAACTTATGCATTGCATTCTGCTCTGCTGGCACCTGTAACAAAACGTATGCAAGTAGGCAGACAGTTTTCCCTTAAAAAAAATCGCATTAGGTCTAATTAATCACGCAACCCAATAAGATCACGTTACTTCTTTCGTGGCGGTGCCATTCTTTTCTATTGGTATACAAATTTCAACTAGTATTTGCGAAAAGAAAACAATATTTCCAACTTTTTTACTGGCATGTTCATAAGCAGAAATATTTCACATAATCTGCGTGTTGTAGGTCGGGCCAAAATACTCCGGAGTGCAGTATATAGTTAACCGAATTATTTCACTATCTAATAAACATCCGGAAATCAGCGAATATGCAAGAGAGACGATTAACGTATAGCAATTTAAGAAGAAATTTGCCCATGCGTTAAGAAAATCATACATCTGTTTTCATGCAGATATAAAATATACTACAGTGTATTGGTGTATTGGAGGTCCCCAAAATGGACTCGCGGTTAGCGCATCTCCTGGAGGCTAAACACGCTCTTAGAGAGAGGTGGAAAATACAGAAATTAAATCGCCGACTGCGAGCAAAACTAACATCACTAAACAAGGAAATAGAGTGCTATTCCAAGCAACTGGCCCTGCAACAGTGGGACGAAACGTGCAACGAAACGGACGGTCGCATGAGAAGAGGTAGTAAGTGGAATCTGCTTAAAAGCCTCCTAAACGATAAACAGTCCCGAAATGCGCTAAATCTCACCGTCGATAGGGTCATACATAAACAGGTCACCTCGGGCCTCACAAACGATGTAATTGTCGACGACCTGGCGCGAACTTACCTACCCGTCAAGGAAGGAGATTCGCAAGGCATAAGCGCGAGAGCGATGTACACGGGGCTACACAGGCCAGAATTAGACGAACCTTTCACGATTTCAGAAATCAGACATGTACTCTTCAACCTAAATGGAAGATCGGCCCCGGGGCCAGACGGGGTCACCAACAAGCTCCTCCGGAACCTGGACGACAAGGCCATCGAAATCCTAACGGCAGAGATAAACAAGGTGTGGAGCTCGGGGCAGGTCCCGTCGGAATGGCGCACCGCAAAGGTGGTGCTCATCCCCAAACCGGGGAAACCTCCACACATAAATAACCTGCGTCCCATCTCTCTAACATCGTGCATTTGCAAAGTGGCAGAACATGCAGTGCACAATCGAATCGTCGAACACGTAGAAAACCACGAACTATTTAGGCATAATCTAATAGGTTTTAGAAAGGGACTCTCCACACAGGACGCAATGCTCCTCCTGAAAAGATCTATATTCGATCATGAGACGCGGGACGTACGAGGTATCATTGCACTCGACCTCGCTAAGGCCTTTGATAGGGTGGCTCATGAACACATCTTGACCGAAATTTCCAATCTCAACCTAGGGCGGAAATTCTTTAATTTCACTCTCTCGTTTCTATCGGAAAGGAAAGCGTTCCTTCGACTGGGCACGATCTCGGGCGGTCCTTACGAACTGGGCAACTGCGGAACCCCTCAGGGCTCGGTCCTATCCCCGCTGCTATTTAATATCGCCATGCATAAACTGTCCGAAAGGCTGGCCGCACTCCCAAAAATAGGACACGCAATCTATGCAGACGATATTACAATCTGGTCCCCGGGGGGATCTCTGGCCGATCTAGAGCAATCTCTCCAGGCGGCCATAGATGTAACGGAAGAATTTCTTACAAGCACGGGTCTCAAGCTGTCACCGACCAAATCCGAACTCCTCCTCTACAGACAGTCGAGGCAGGGCGTTAGGAACCTCGAGCCTCTGGAAACGCTGCCAGTCAAAATTGCAACACGAGAAGGGCACCCCATTCCGAGGGTGAACTCCATCAAAATTTTAGGACTTCTAATCAACGCCAAAGGCTGTAATGCAGAAGCTCTAAACAAGCTGGGTGCGCAGGCGAAAAACATATTAAGACTCATAACTAGAATCGCAAACAAAAGGGGGGGACTCAAGGAGGACAACCTACTCAGGGTCTTCCAAGCTTTCTTCATCAGTCACATTACTTACACGGCACCGTACCTAAAATGGAGCAAAATTGAAAAGAACAAACTCGACACGCTCATCAGGTCCGGCATCAAAAGAATACTCGGTATCCCACAATCCGCTAGCACAGTAAAACTACTTCAACTCGGAATTCACAATACCACAGACGAATTAATTGAAGCGCAGTTTATTGCAGCCGGGAATCAAAATTCTCGATGAAGCTGGTCAACTCCGTATACAGGCACCGCTCGACAGACACCCCCTGTCTAAATTAACCCGTGAAGTTATAAAGGTTGAGCCCCTGCCATGGAACATCCACCCAATATATAACGAAGGTCGCAGAAGAGCGCGGGCTAGAACCTTCCTTCGACGAATCGATCGATCCTTACGGGGCAGACGCATTCTTCGTCGACGCCGCCAAATATGGCAGCGAAGACAGGTTTGCAATCACGGTCGTTGACGCGCGCGGGACACTTATCAGCGCCGCATCAATTTACGCTAAACACGCGAATGAGGCGGAGGAAACCGCGATAGCCTTGGCTCTTCAAGCCGCAAAAGGCCCGGCGACCATTTTCTCCGACTCGCGCACGGCGGTTAGGGCTTTCTCGTCCGCTCTAGTTTGCAAACACGCAGCCGACATCGTCAACAGATCCTTTCGTATTACTACGCGAGAACACATTGGAGGTCATACATTAGCGTGGTTCCCGGCGCACGTGAACGATGTAACTAACCAAGCGGGTTGCAACCCTAACGAGCGGGCCAACTGCCTGGCGCGTGAATTCACGAACCGCGTCCGAGATAACGGTCCGGCTCTCCCGCAGGATTGCCCCTTCAAAGATAATCTTACGACCTTTCATGAAAATACATCACATTACAGACAAAGCAGGAGAAAATTCCCTCCCCCAGCCCGAAACTGAACAGGGCTCAGGCTGTTACTTTCACACTTTTACAGACGAGATCCTAAATCACCCCTAGAGCGCTGAGTTGGATAGACCCGAACTTCCCGCACTCGTGCTCCAAATGCGGTCACGCGTGCTGCTCCTTCGACCACATGCTTTGGCTTTGCCCGTACAACGCGGGCCCCGACTTTCATAATAAGTCCAAGTGGGACGCCTTGCTGAAGAGCTCGGATTTCACAAACCAACTACAGGCCGTCCAGAGGGCCCGCGACGTCGCGGAGAGTCACCACCTCCCTGTCCCGTCGTGGGCGGAGCCAACAACTTGATCGGGGAGCCTTCGGTCCCCCCAATCGAGTTCCTCAGGCCACTCTAATAAAGTTCTTGTCACTGTCACTGTCACAGTGTATTGGTTCATGACGTATGTATCAAATTTAGTACAAATGCGTGCTGCTAAATTAGTCATTTTTTTCGTCATATTTTGCTGACTGCTTGCTTTTATGCAAATGTTTCATGTGTAGTTGGACACACATTGTTGTGTGACTAACACACGCCTCGTGCGTACTTCACCAAAAGCGTGGCTTAAAAAAAGAATTGTTTTGTGTGTGTGTTTATTTGCCTTGTCGTTTAGTCCTTGTTGATGTACGTCTTCTCTGTAAATATTATACATTGTTTCTGATCTGCCATATTCAATGGCCCTTTGCTTCGAGTTGTCGACTAATTCACCCTCGCTCTTGCGGTCTGCTAGCTTCATAGTTAGCTCTGATGGCAGAGCGGGCAGCGCCGAAGAAAGGTGTTGGTCCCGGGTTCGAATTCTGAACGAATTTTTCTTCAATCGCGGCGCTATCTTTATGAGTGAGTGAGAGATATAAAAGAAGGCGGGAATGTTAAGAGTTCCTTCTAGCAGCTTATTTTCTGAGAACCATATGTAGCTTCGGGCTACAGTCAGGTGGATGACAATTTCTTTCTTTCATGCACTTTCTTCCATCTTGCGGGCTTCGGCAGAACTAATTTTCCATAAGCATTGTTTTGTTTCGCGTTTTGCTTTGTTATACCTGTTCGAAGTGTAGCCCGAAGAGTACGCCTAGTCGGAAGATAGATAGCCTCCTTTTCCTCTTTTCATGGGAATTGCTCAAGATATCCGAATAACAATTTAAAACATGAGAATGCCTAAATAAATATCGCGACGCTGGACAAATCATTATCGAAGGCGGCCGACCCACGGCAAACAACATTTTTTAACTGAAAGCACTGCGAGTACGACTCCAGGTCTCTATTGAAACAAGTGTACAGCACTAACTTCGTAAAGAAAAAGGATGCCACGCTTCACCTCAGCGACAGAGAAGAAAACAGAGCGAGCGTGCCACGTTGTAACTTCTAAAAGGCGTTGTCCACAGTTTACCTGGGATGTGTGCTGCGCCTACCAGGCATCTGTGTCTGGGATGCACAGCCGCGTTCGTCGTTTCTTGTTTTCACGTGTCCCCGATCCCGAGTGCCCGTAGCAGGCCGTCGTGAACTCACAACAAGCTCGTCCGGGTCGATGCCCTCTCGTTCCTCGTTTGTCTTTGGCGCAGTGTCCTTTCTTAAACGCTATCGAGCAACTCGACCAACAGCATGTTTCATTGAACAACGAGCCCACACTGTCAGCTCAGCCTCGGCGGTACACGAGACGCGCCGTAGACATTCTATAGCGGTGCCCGAGACCCCCGCGTGAGCGCCGTGCGTCGGCCCACCCGAGCCGAAATCGCCGGAGGCGCCGGCATCGCAGTGGCTCGTCGTCAAAGCACGCCGCCGCACGCCTGCTTCTGGAGCCAAAAAGAAAGCGAAAGAGAAACGGACTCCCAATCGGGACGTTGACTTGCGGGCAGAGGCAGGGATGCCTTCCCCTCGCATCCCCATTGTCCGCGCCGTTCTTTCTTTCGGAAAGGCAAACAGGCCGCGAGTTTGGTCTTCAGGAAATGAACCAGCAGAAAGAGAAATACGTTTCGCGCCTTGCATACACACGAACATGGAGAGGGGTCGCAGGCCGAACGCAGCTTTTCGACAGCGCATTATTCCCCCCCCCTCCTCTCTCCCTCTCGCTGTTTGGCGCCTTTATTAAATTTTTATTTTTCCCCCTTTTCGAAACATGCTCAGAGACCCCCTTCCTCCTGTTTTTTCTGAGCTTCTTTGGACCTAGCGCCGAAGTAATTATTCATGCCCCGCCCGCGCAAACGGCGTCGTTGGTATCGACCGCTTATACTCGTAGCAAAAGCGTGTTTTTATAAATTTTCTGTTTTTTTCGTAGGCCCAGAGCGGGCATTACCTCCGACCCGAATGCAATTTTTCGGACAAGATGAACTCAAGAATGCCATTTGAATCAAATATTTTTGTCCATAAAAAAAAAAAATTCAGTTTTAAATAGTGAATGCAAGATTCCAATTCAAGAAAGAAAGAAAGAAACAAAGAAAGAAAGAAAGAAAGAAAGAAAGAAAGAAAGAAAGAAAGAAACTTAGAGGCATACAGACTGAGAAGTGTGGTACTCGTCTTTAAACATCGAATAAAGCGGAGAAACGGTGGATCCTATTGATCGGCTCGTTAACGGAGCCCTTTGAAAAACCAACGTGAGCGAGGTAACACTTACATAAATTACAAGTTTCCATATCAGATTGGCTTTTACGCCAATAACTTTATGGGAGGTGAAAAGGAAGTAACTCGCAGAAACCATTGATTCGGTGAAATGCAATGTAGCGGGGCGATTATTATTATTATTATTATTATTATTATTATTATTATTATTATTATTTGTTTGAAGGCATATATACACTTGACAAGAAAGTGAAAGCGAGAAGCAGGCTGGCGGGGTAGTGCAGAGCAAGAAGGAGGTCTAATCTACTAAGCGCTACATCATGTGAAACTTACACGTGGTTTTACGCTTAATATAGCGCTTCGTAAACAGCGCATAAAGCTAAGGAAAACTATATGGTAAAGTTAACAGCTTCTAAGTTGAAATCTATAATTAATTATGAACGGCGGATATATTTTCTATATTCTCAATAAAGTGATATAAAGCAAAATGAATATCAACGCGAGGCGCTACTGCGTGGAAGCCGAACGCACAGGCGTCGGCGGTGAGCGTCGTAGCAAACCACAGCGACCTTCACCAACTGTCGTCCTTCGATCCTTGGCCCATGGACTGCAGCACTGCCTTTGCATTTTGCGCAACGAAGGCACTTCCACGTTTTCTTAGACACTGGTCTCAACGAGTCACTTTCAGTGTTGTGCCTATATATTGTGTATCTGTGTGGTGAATTGTGCACATCACTTCTCTTTTTCGTCATATCCATCCGCATTGGCATGCCGGGCATCCGTTGAACCTCTCTGTAGCCTACGAGAACTTCTTGCTGGGCAGGTTGGTATTGATTCAGTCTCGTTGTTCTCTCTTGTGTGCTGTGCGTGGTTCTTGGCTCTCTGCAGCCGCGGGTGTGTCAGCCAGCGTGACTTGGTCAACCGCGTTGTCAATATTTTGTGGTGGCTGCGGTGGGTATGGTATCATTACGGAGCACTAGTTTCGCGACAGTTCAGTGTAATAACTTTTCTGCATTATTGAATTATTATGCGCTTTGCGGTGAACTCTCCCGATTTCTTTTTCGTAATGTTTACGAATTTGTGCTCGTTTCACGATATTACGAATGTTGCGTCGATATTTATGAAAAACAACTTTAGTTCGCGAATAATGTCCACTTGTCGTTCTCCGAACCTTCCGTTGGAGGTGTTCCGATGATGAAAGAACGCAAGGCAAGCACTTGCTACGAGTAAGTTCAAGCAGACGTGTTCCTGAAACAGGCGAAATCGGAGGCAGCAAAGTCGATGAAGAAGTCACTGTCATCTAAAAACGATTTTTTGCTTGTCAATATTTGCTTATCCAAGCCTGTAGCTGCTCGTGCGTTGCGCTTTAAGGTAAATAATCGTCAATAAAGTTTGTCCTAAAAAGGCGCGTGCTAGAGGCAAGCTTTAAAATAATTCTATTATAAAAAAATAATACTATTCATTTTCGATATAGTAAAAAAGGCGCTTTTCTTAGCCTAAACCCGCGGTGGTGGAAAGTTGTAACGCCATGTGGTGGCTGTGGACACACTGACGCTGCATCATATATTCGTGTCGTTTAACAGTATTCAAAGCGCACTCCGTTGTTGTGTTTGACTACACAACCACCTACGTTAACTTATTCTCATTTCTCTCGAAAACAGGCGGCAAGAATATGATTGCATCAGTTTCACAGAGTTATTCCGCATGAATCCGACATTATATTCAGGCAGAATATGTCGCAAGATGGCTTTCTAGTAAACCGTGACCAGAATTGAAGGCAGCGTGCAATAATATGCACAAGGGACGTCAGTGTACTATTCGCACCGTCACTTCCGAGCAAGCTGCATGAGCTTCCTCTGTAGCTTCTTCTGGCGGATACCAACTTCCCTTCCGATCGCTCCTTGCGGCTTTCCGCAGGATTAATTTCGTTGCGTCATGACTGCCGGCCACGACATGGCACTAGCCATACAATATGTGCGATCATTACCGCGGCAATCTCCTCGCCAGTTTCGTCGATGCCGAATTTCGCAATGTTTCCTGCTTCGTACTCAGATGTGCGATCGCCTATCATTCTATCCTTTTACCAGATTACGAATTATCATAAGGGGACCTCTTGTCAAGTGCGCAGTGTATCCGTAGCCTAAATTTATCGTGACAGATATTTTTCTCTCCTATTCTTTGCACATTGTGTACCTGGTGAAAATGTACGCAAAATTCGGCGTGGAAACGTAGCAACTTCCGCACCGCATGGCGCCGACATTGCGCGAATCGGCGACGCATTCGCCCGACACGGGGAAGGGCGCCGCACTGTCTCTGGCTTCATGATGCGAGTGAGTCGTGGGCTCTTAATTTATTTCCTTTTTCAACGTTTTTTTTCTTTTTACAGCGTCTGCTGGGTAAAGTATGCTCGCAATTCTCACGAAAATCTCCGTGCAGTCCTGTTTGCAGGTGGTTGCTTTCGACCTTTTTTTTTCTTCTTCGTTTTGTGTGTGTGTTCTTCCTTTAAGTCGCTCTTGTTCGTCTGCTCCCGTGCCACTGCTCGCATTTCCTTCAGCGCAAAGGATCGAGTCTTCCCGACAGCGTGCCAAATTGCCTCGCAAGTGCAACGTTGACGCTTGGCGCGCTGTGATGAACAGGAGTGAGGAAGGAGACATGGCCTCCGGGGTGACTTAGCGCAGGGTGAAGGATTATAGGCATCGTAGAGGCTACGCGAAATACACGGCCTATTTGATTGTCCTTGCGGCGTTGAAAAACGTTTGCACGTCAAACAGGATATTAGAGGCAGGAGAGGAGCGCGTCAGAGGCAGCAGGACACCACGCGTCGGCAGCATGACGGCGTTGTATATATACAGGGTGTCCCACCTAACTTGAGCCAAACATTAAAAATATGCAAATGCCACGTAGCTGGACAGAATCGAGGTAACGTTGTTTGTCGCCGCTCGGAGATATTCAGATTAGTTTTTCATTCAGCCTAGTTAGATAATTGGTCTTAATAATGAATCAACTTCTCAAATATTATTAGGTGAAAAGTGTCGATGAGAAAGTCGTAGAGCGACGTGAAAAACTTCCGATACAGCGTTTTGTTGCTCGATACGTGCTACATTAAAATGTTTTTCCTAGCGTGAAATTAGCCCACAAATACGCACAAAATTGTCGCGCGACTGGCCGCTCGAGGCACTTTGCGTGTATTCGCGGGCTTCTTTCACGCAGCACGTATCGAGCAACAAAACACTGTATCGCAGTTTTTCACGTCTCTCTACAACTTTCTCATTGAAACTTTTCACCTAATAATATTTGAAAAGTTGATTAATTAGTAAGACTAATTATCTAAGTAGGTTGAATGAAAAAATTATCTGAATATCTCCGAGCGGTGACAAACAACGTTACCTCGGTTCTGTCCAGCTGCGTGGCATTTGCATATTTTTAATGTTTGGCTCAAGTTAGGTGGGATACCTTGTATACACAAGCCAGAAGCTTTGTGCTGGCGAGGGACAACGAAAAAAGATTATGAGCGTGCGCTTATAGACATCTTCGTCATGTTTCTCTCAGCACATATAGCATGCGTATGTGCACAGACTTTGGTTTTATTTATTCGTGTATCATTTTACCATTGCAGATGACCATTTTAGCCATCATTTTCTGCAATATCACGTTCCGTGGTATATTGCAAAGCAATCTTACGCAAGCTATATATGCTTAGTCAGAGACACTGGAGGTGAAACGAACGACCTTAGATGTACGAGCGGTTCTTGGTTGAAGACGGTGAACGTAGCTGCAGCCCTTTGTGCAGCGCCCAACGGTGCTGTCGCTGCACTGAATTCTGGGGTTTCGTCCCCGTCGAAACGCGGCCGCCGCAGGGCTTTGATCCCGCCACCTCGTGCTTGGCAGCGCAACAGGGCCGCTAAGCCACCGCGGCGGGTAAGTGCCGTCGCTGTCATGAGTCAGTGTGCTTTTTATACAAAAATGGAAAATAAAAGCGTGCTTGACGTTCATTAACAGCCTTTATTTAGTCTGTTACCACCGGTGTTTCCAGACCGCCCGCTTCATCGTTTCTGAGGCTATTGTTGCGTCGTTGTATAGCCATACGCACCACACTTTTCTATATACTGTGGTCGTCACGCTTGGCAGCTGAGAGCTGACAGCTTTCCGTAAGCTTATGACATTTCTGCATAGCTTTCTTAAGCGTGAAATGGTGGTGGGTGATTTAACAATGGTCCCGCAAACGTTTTGCAATATTTCGCCTAAATTCCACCACCCAAATCCACTTTTCTGCAGACGACAATGACGCTGTGTGCCAAACCAGACACGTATCCACTTATGAATAAGACCGGAGCTCCGGGACCGTAATAAAGGTGTTACCTCCGATTGCGTTCTCTTCTTTTCATCCGTGACAATACGACGCTGCTGGTGCACGGGCGTCGTCATGTGGCGAAGAGCAAGAATAATGAAAATTATAATTACGAGATGTGACCCCAGCACTTGAGTACAGATTGCTTACGCCCGTAGAAATGAGCAAGAATATGTACGCATATATTATAAAAATGCCTCGTGAAAACACTTCTTCAATACAATAACACGGTCGCGTTATAATAGCTCCTAATAAAGTAAAGCTATATACTCTACGGTAAATGAATGGGCCACTACCAAAATGAATACTGTCACACAGTAGCGCCGGTGCGCAAGAAGGTCAAAATAATGAGTCGGAGAGCAATAAGATGACACAGCAGTTCATTGGGTGATCTTGTGCCCGCAGAGAAACTCGGCGGCACGGCGGCCGCTTTCGAAGGGGGCGAAATGCGAAAACACCCGCGTACCTAGATTTAGGTGCACTTTAAAGAACCCCAGGTGGTCTAAATTTCCGGAGTCCCCCACTACGGCGTGCCTCATAATCAGAAAGTGGTTTTGGCACGTAAAACCCCATAACCTAATTTTTTTTTTTTAGATACTCGGTGGCCGAAGTAGCAGGCATGAACGTCGGGCGTCGAATCCATTCCGACAGCTCACCCGTTCGTTGTTCGTAACTTGCTCCGCGAACCTCGGAGCATGCGCGTCAAGCTTATCTAACGGGCCCGTCAAACGGAAAAGGACGCATCAATGGTACAACATCGCTGGGGCATCGTTGCGCTTCAACAAAAACGCGATAACAAAGCGGCTCCGAAGGTAAGCGGTCAAAAAGCTACAGGAGCGCACGTGCCCGGCGTGCCTCCCCGTGGCTAAGCTACTGGGTGATGATGATGATGATGATGATGATGATGAAAACCTTTCATGTCCAGGGCCGGTTTGAGGTTCGATCGGACAGACATGGAAAATTGGGGAATATTCGGAGCCATCCTTGGAGGTGAGAATCCTTGGCGAAACCAAAATACGGGTCCAGGATGACCTTGTCAGGATCAGCCGGTCCGGTCGCCGGTCGAATCCATGACTTGTATGCCTATGATGATGATGATGATGGTGGCGATGATTTTGATTTATTGGCATTCCAATCGAAACGGGGCGGGGACAAATAGTCGCCTAGCCTGCTTGAGCCAATCAGGTAATCTATACATGCTCATCAGTATATATTTTAATCTTGTCTCTCTGCCTTGTAGCCTCTATATCTACCTTGCACGGTTACCTATGCTTGGAACGGATCCGGTCCTATCGACCTGCTTTTCTTTTTCTGCCAATACTCTTAATTTAAGTTGCTTATCTCGACTGCTGACCTTTTCATTCTTCTATCCGCTTTGAATCCCAGCGCTTCCTAAACGTCGACGTTTCTTCACGGCTAAGACTTTCCTTATTTTCACAAAATATAAACAAGGTACCTAATTTAATTCCCCCAATATACTGGGAAAAACCGACTACAAACCTCGTAACGCTTGGGAGAAAACGGCGGTTGACTAATTATTTCAAGAACTAATAATTCAGCCACAAACACTGTACAGCCTTGCTACTAGCCAGGGGTGGGCGTATATTTCAAGTTCCGAATACAAATATAAATATACACAGTTACTATTCGTATTTGTGTTCGAAAAGGAACTATTCGATATCTTGGAATACTCGAAACTAACCATTTCCACACAACTGATTTTTAAAGTCTTACTACTGTTCTCTGTCTGCTAAACAAAGTATCGGGAATTATCGCAAGTCAAACAATGGCAAAAGTTTTCAAAGCAATGCAGAAATGAAATGGGTAATGCAAGCTTCGTTTCTCGCTTTGCGCCCAAAGCCTTATGACAGGCGCCGAAAGCCTCCTCCGAAAGCCTTTGCGCCGAAAGCCTCCTCCTCATAGAATTTGTCGAGGGATCAAATAGATTAATAATAACTGCATTGCCATTGCGAAGGATTCGGCAAACGAATAGTTGAACGCTACGCACTATGCAGCTAGGGGAGTAAAATATGTATTTTTTCAGAAAATAGTATACTCGTATGTCTCAAAAATTGTTTCCGAAATAACTGATATCAATGCTTCCATGTTTTCTGTCTAGTTAATACGTCAAGAAAATATCACACGAACTTTAGAACTATATGAGTTTGAAACCAGCAAAGCAGTGCATGCCGCTGATATGAAACATGTAAAGGCCAAGAAATGAACAAGTTGAGGACGAATATTTTAATGAAATTTTGTTAACCTCCCTGCTTTTCTCTCATTTGCATCTCTCCATTTCTGTCGTTCAAGAACTTTGTTTACATTTTTGTGCATATGCAAAGACCAGAGAAGAATCTCAATGGCACTGCCATTTGTTAGAATGCATTGCGCAGGAGCAGCTGTCATCGGTCGTGTATTGTGAGTAATTTCACCGAAATCATAGTCGCAACAGAGAGCACATGTCTTACAAAAAGCAGAACTTCAAGGGCTACGAAGAAGTACGGAAAGGCTGAAATTCTTTTATTTAGTTTTTAATGACAAAATTGGAATTGATAAGGCATCGTATATAAAACCGTCGTCAGAATGTGCAATGCGCTTTTGTCACTCTAAGTTGCAGATTTTATAAATTCCACTGATACGTTCAAAAATTCATTTTTCCGAGAACAACCCGCGAATGGAATTGTCTACCAGCTGATGTTGTAAAATGTGAAACAGTCGAACTATTTATAAATAGGCTCAGGCACCAAACCTGATTTTTTTTTCTTATTGTGTTGGTTGTATAATGGTGCACTTCATTATAGATAATGCCATGTTCTTATTTCTGATTTTTTCTTTGTTCAGTTATTTTTCTATTTCTTTCACCATGTCTTTGTGATGTTACGTGTTGCAACTATTTTGCCAAACAAATTATGTATGCTCACTCCTGCTTAAGGCCTGGCACCAAGGCTATCAGTATGGAATAACTTAAATAAATATAAAAATTAGGAGTTCTGCCAAATGTGCGAGGGCGAGTCAAATGAAAGTGAGCCAATGCGAATATATGACTAACGGCGTACTTTGTTTAAAAGTAGTCTCCATAAGCATTTAGACATTTGACCCACTGACTAACGAGTCGCGTGATTCCCGTCTCATAAGATTTCTTGGGTTGCTGCTTCAAAAACTCTGTAACTGACTCTTTCACATCATCATCCGACACAAATATGGTTCCTTCGAGCTGCATTTTTCAAATGCTCCAAAATGTGGAAGTCACAAGGCGATAGGTCCAGGCTGTATGGCGAATCTTGCAGTGTTTCCCACTTGAACTTTGCCAGTTTTATGTTAACGACATCAACGACGTGGGGACAGGAATTGTGGAGCAAGATGACCACATTCCTCAATTTCCACGTCATTTGTTTTTGATTGCGACACGCAGCCGATCCCACGTTTAACAATATCCGAAACGATTAAGTCTCTCTAGGTTTAGCAAATTCGATCAGTTATGGCCCCTGACGACCGAAAAAAGTTGACACCTTTTCGGCAGAAATGACGGCCTTCGATTTTCTTGGGGGCTATGAATTGAAATGTTCCCTCTGTAAGCTTTGCCGTCGTCTTTCAGGCTCGTAGTAGTGACACCATGATTCGTTCCCGGTCACAATTGAAGACAAAAAGTCGTCCCCCTCATTGTGATACAGGATTAGATGAGTCAAGGCAGCGCCAAATCTCTCTGTCTTCTGGCCGTGGTTCAAAATTTTGGGTACCCATTGCGCACACAAGAGCCGATAACCGAGATGTTCATGAATCATGATGTGACCCGAGCCATGACGGATGTTCACACGCCCTGCCAATTTACCGATGCTTATCCTCCGTTATTTTTTAATTAGCATTTGCAATTGTGTTGGGGGGATTGCACGGTGGCTTTGGCGGAATGTTACGGAATTGAAAATCTAAAGCGTGACTTTGGAAATGTCAATGTATCTTTCCCATCAACTGTTTATGAGAAATTCATACCCATAAAGTTCCAGAAATGAAATCCATGCGCTCCGTCGATTCCGCGGCCTCCGCGAGATGCCACGACGAGCCCGCTCGCCATCCAAGCGCCCTTGAAACCTTGTACTCGGGACGGGCTCCTTGCGTTACGATATGCGACTCCCTGTGCATGGGCGTTGCCGCGGAATCCACTCCGATTTCGCAATGTTTGCGCTAAAATGTCTTTTCGAGCATGAAAAGAACATTCTAGATTAAATCCAGCATGATTTCCGGCGCCAGGGGTTACTTTGGTTGGCCGCACACGACAGCACGAAAAAATTTCGCCCCCCCCTCCCCCCCACCCCGGCTACGCTCCTGCCGCAAGGGGTTCAGATACTCGCCAGTCCGAGAATGCGGTGGCATTGATTGTGGTGCTGGTGGACAGTCGATCGTACTGTCTGCATCTCTGATGAAGGGCCCGCTCAATAGCCGTAGCCTCTTTGATAAAGTCAGCGACGGTGACTGGTGGATTCCGCACAAGTCCCGCGAACAACTGCTCTTTTACACCTCGCATGAGGTAGCGCAACTTCCTTTCTTCAGTCATGTTCGGGTCGGCTCTACGAAAGAGGCGGGCCATGTCCTCGGCGAACATTGTGACCGACTCATTAGGTTGTTGTACCCGTAGCTCCATCATCTGCTGGGCACGGTCGCGTCGGTCGGCACTCGCAAAAGTATCCGTGATTTTACGAAAGTCCCATGTCGTTACGCTAGCTTCGCGGTTTTCGTACCAAGTACGGCCACTGTCGTCAAGGGCGAAATAGACGTGGGAGAGTTTTTGCTGCTCAGTCCACTGATTAATCTGTGCGACGCGTTCATATTTGTTTTTCAATGTCTTCGAAGACTGCTCCGCGATAGCGATCGGGAACCAGAAGATGCAGAACGGTTACTTGCTGTGGACTGGAAAACCGGCTGCTTTGGGGGGCTTGCGGTGGGTTGGTTTCAGCCATTGCGAGATGAGTGGAGCTCCCGGAGAGGTGGTTGAAGAGGGGAGAACTCCGAGGCAAGGCCTAGCAGTCGACGACTAAAGCGATGCACGGGTGTCGTAACTGGTGATAACGCGTCCGGGCTAGAGGAACGACTCCCGGAAGGACTCCCGAGCATCAGGCGCGGTCAGTACCCAGCACCTCCACTAGTGTCGCAGTACAACGCGGACAGTAGACAGGGAGACGTTCAAGAACCGCAGGACAACTTGTCTTGTCTTGTCTTGTGTCCCAGACAGTGGCGCGTACCCACTATGGGGGATTGGCCAAGAAGCAGGCGGTTTTCCGTAAGGTTAGAAGTATAGAGAAACTAGATTTGAATAGTGGAGCGTGGGACGATAGAACTGTAATTTAGACTTGCAATGAAAGTATTGGTAAGAATTTTGATAAAATAATTTAACGTAAAGAAATTAAGTAATAGAAACTATGGATAATTGTAGAAAATCAGCAAGGTACTCTTTTTGTCTCTCTAATAAAATTGTAAACAGCAAGAAAAGCATCCCTGTGGCTGGTTCTCAGTGAAGTTGCCCCAAAAGAAAGAATGTTTGTCGAGGTTAGTGATAAGCCAAGTTTGGTAAATGAGTATTCTAATATTCTTCTTTGTCTTAGAAAGCGGCGGCATGAGAGAAAATAATGTTCGATAGTTTCAGGTGCACTGCAATAAGAACATAGAGGGGACATCGCGAGACCAGACCTGTGTAAGTAAAAATTTAGAGGAGGTATACGGCATCTCACTTTTGTAAAAGATACTTCCAATTGCCTTGAAGGACACCAATTAATATTCCATGGGAAGCCAAGATGGTGGAATTCAGAACACGGTGTTAGCATGGATATTGCAGAATTTTGAGATATAGCGAAATTTCTGTACCTTGCCGCGGTGACATAAGCTGATGTCGGCAAAACAGATATGATAGGGCCGTTAAGGGATGCTCGTGCGAGTGAATCTGCCATTTCATTCAAGTGCAACCCACGATGTCCCGGTACCCAAAGCAAACATACTTTTCGTAAGTACGGAGGTATCATCGAACGAAATGTTCTTTGAATTGCTGAATTTAATGATGCAGTTAGTACTGTGCATACAGATAGCGAGTCGGTCACGATAACAGCTAATGGGTCTTTTTGGGGGAGTTTTCGTAATGCTAATATAATCGCTAATAGTTCTGCCTGAAATATAGGTGTGAAGTCGGGAAGGCGAAGGGAGTAGGACCATTGAAGAGATTCAGAGAAGATCCCCACTCCTGCCTTCTCATTGCAAACAGAAGCGTCAGTAGCTACTACGTTGTCAGTGGTTAGCTGGTGCAGGTGGCCGTGCAAGATATTAATTAAATGTCGCCTTGGTAATAGTTTAGCATGATTAGGAAATATGTCCTCGAACTCAATTTTGAGGTCTGTAAAGGCATCATTTGAATGGTAAACTTGGCGTATGGATACATCCAGTTTTTGTAACTGTGCTTGTACGAATACTATCTGAGGGCTGTGCAATCTCGACCACGATACTTGGAAAAACTCAGCAGGTTCAGTGATAAAGGCATATTGCGTACGTCTTTTTGAAAACTCATAAATTTTTAAAAATGTCTGAACCGTAAGCATGCGGAATCTGCAATCTAGGGTGGGTATATGAGCTTCCTGATATAAAACAGCATTGGCAACAAATCTAGGAAGCCCGAGGCATGACCGTAGAGCTTCTCTTTCTAAAAGTATGAGAGGTTTAATTTTGTAGGCGGGGCCACCGGAAAGTATCACGCAGCCGAGTTCTAATACGGGCCGAACATACATTTTATAGATCATCAGTAAGGTATCCCTGCGTAGTCCAGAGCGACGGTGGCTGAGCCGGCGGAGCATAGCTACGGCTCGTTCTGCCTTTGTTTTAATATGTTCAATGTGACTGCGCCAGGTGAGTTTGCCATCATAAATGACACCAAGGTACTTGACTTCGTCAACTTGAGGAATGATTTCCTGTCGGTGTTGTAAAGTAATTTGCACCTGTGCAGTTAATGGGAATACCAATACCGCACTTTTGCTAATATTTAACGACATGCATAACCCCTCTAGCCATGTCTCCAGCATTCCTAAGTAATTCTGCAACGACTGTTGTAGTGAATGTATATTATTTGCGGACGTAAAAAATGCGATATCGTCCGCGTAAACATAAACATGCACTTCCGGACACAAAGGAATTGTGCTTAGCAAAATATTAAATAATATAGGGGAAAGAACGGAACCCTGTGGTACACCTCTTGTCTGCTTATGTATGGACGTCGATATACCGCGTTGGTAACAATAAAACTCTCTATCTCTTATAAATTCATAGATCCAAGCGGTTATATATTTTGGGATATTCGTAGACTGAAGTTTATCGAATAGAATACAATGTTCTACAGAGTCGTATGCTTTTGCTACATCTAGCGTCACCAAAGCTGCGTACTCTCGTTTGCGGCGAGCAAGTTTAACGCGGCTCTCTGTCTACATGGGCGCACCATATGGAGTGACCGGGACGAAATCCGATTTGGCAAGGACTGAGAAGGGTGTCATCCTCCATAAAATTTGTTATACGGCCGTGAAGAACTCTTTCTACTAATTTGACGACATTGGAAGTAAGAGAAATTGGTCGTATGTTGTCTAAGTCAAGTCCAGCTGATTTTTTCTTTAATAGTGGAATAATTTTAGCTACTCTCCACTCTCTTGGAACCCATGCATTCTTGAGAGAGAAATTTATTATGTTTAGGAGGTCCTGAGGTGCATTATCAAATAAGACTTTTAGCATTCCTGTTATAATTCCATCTGGACCGGGGGATGACGCTGGCAGCGAACTAATAATGCGTTCAATCTCTGTCGCTGTTATCTCAAAGAAGTCTGCCAAGGGAGGTTTCTTTAGGTTTAAGGGCAATTTATGTTTGAAACGTTGCGCAAGTCCTTGAGCAATTTTTTCAAGTGATTCCGATACTTCTTTTGTAGTTAAAACGACAGAATCGACATTCACGGGCGCCGGTATAACTTTACGAGATCTAAGAAATTTAAACAGGGCCTTTTTATTGCAAGACTTTGAAAGGTATGTGTAGTGCTTGGAATCATAATCCTCCTTAGCTTTTGAGACTGTTCGTTTAAATGTAGTAGCTATATATGTATAATCAGCCCAATTAACAGGACTTTGGTTGAATAAAAGTTTCTTCCACGCTGCTTTTCTACGTCTAAAATCTCGTTCGCAGTCAGAATTCCACCAGGGACAATATGATCCACCCTTAGTGGATTGCACAACAAACTGAGCTTTTTTTGATGACTGTTTTAGAATGGAACATAGGCTCATTGCTTTAATATCCCTCTCCATGCCCTCCTGAGCGTGTAAAGCTGATTTTAATGCATTTTTAAATTTTTCGTAATTAACAAAAGTGCGCACATTACTATCTAAACTACTTAACGGGGTAAGCAGTTCAAAAATTATAGGGAGGTGATCACTGTTAGTTCCGGAGTCTACAGTCTTCCAGGAGGTGACAGACATGCTCGAGGTAGCAAACGTAAGATCTAGGGCAGATCGCGACTGACCCCGTACGAAAGTATGTGCTCTCGAATTTAAACAAGAGAATTGATTCGTTAAGACCCAATCCCACAAGCGTTTGCCACAAGTGTCCGTTCGGAAACCCGACGATACATGATGAGAACTGAAATCTCCCACCAGTAGGATGTTTTTCTGACTACGTGCAATACAGGTATCCAGATAGCGGGTATCTTGCACTCCAGCTGGGAAGTACGTGTTAATTATAGAAAAAGGTGTGCAACCAGGGAGTATTATATCCAGTGCTAAGATTTCACAGTCTGGGGACATTACCTGGTATGTTATAGTAGCTCTATGACAGATTTTTGATGAGATAAACAAAACTAAACCACCGCCTCGGGATAGGCGATCCAATCGAAAACATCGGAATTTTTTTAGATGAAAAGCCTGACCTGCAACAAGCCAAGTTTCCTGTAGAATAATAATATCTGGAGAATATTTTGAAATAAGATATAACAAATCTGTTGCAGCGGAAAGTATGGAACGACAGTTCCACTGAATTACTGTTAAAGTTCCTATGGTGAATAAATCCGAGCAGTAGAAACTGCTTGGTCTAAAACGCTCTCTTTTGAGAAGTCCTTAGTAGGAATCTCTCTATCGTACTCTATCGTACTCTATCGGACTTGGTGGGAGAGCTAGGTTTTTTCTCTGTCGGTGACCTTGTTCGTTTAAGAGATCGGGGGTCCATATCTACATCTTGATTTTCCATCCCGTCTGTGTCAGAAAGACAGATCTGGTCGATTTTCTTAGAAGTTGATGGCTTAGATGGCTCGTTTATTGTGGATGTCTGCGCGGTGGATATTCCAATTGGTGGACTCCGTGGTAGATCTGACACCGGATCCTCACTATTGGCTTTATTAGTTAGTTGAAGCCACTGAGTTAGTTGGGAGGACAGCACCTGAACAAGGGAGTCGGTGAGATTTGTCATGATACGCTCCATTGCTTTCTCCAATGCCTTTTCTACGGAAGCTGCCACAGCCTCAGAGATTGAGTTTTCCATAGACAATGTTTGACGGGCTGTTATACCAGCATACCCTTGAGATCTGCTCTGAATTTCTCCAATGGCCTCACGACGAGAGCATCGACGTCTGTCAATTATTTCGAGGATTTGCATTTCTTTTGCCCTTGCAGGGCAATTAGGTTCATTTGCGTGGTGGGGACCACTGCAAAGGCAGCAGGACTCATTTCGGGAAGAACAATCATTTGAGTGATGGCCTTCTCCACAAATTTGGCATCGTGTGTTGGATCTGCAGCCTTTTATCGATTGCCCGAACCGCCAGCACTTTAGACACTGAAGGACGCGAGGTGATAGAGGCTCAACTCGGTATATCAGTGGCCATGCCTTGATTTCCGATGGGCGGTTCATTCCAGCGAAAGTAGCAATGACTGTTTCAGTGGGCATGCGCTTATTGTCAACGACACGGCTGCAACGATACACAGAAATCGCGCCTGCTGCTGAAAACATTTCCAAAATTTCTGCCGGACATAGACTTATGTCGACACCGCGGACTAGGCCTTTGGTACATGCAAGGTGATGAGGAATGAAACTGCTCACCGGATGTGTTGCGAAAACATCGCACTTCAGTAAATCTTGAACACAAGCCTGGTCTGACGAGCAGCAAAGAATCCCCCCTCGGCCGAACTGTCGAACCTCGATGATTTGTTGAAAATTGGCCGAGGCCATCCGGAGTTCGCTTTGAATTGCTTTGGGATTCTTCATGCGAATCGCACCGCCAGCACTCGGAACCAAAGCCACAGGTACGCTGCTCGTCCCACTGCGTAAGAAAAGCTCCACCGGCAAATCAGAGTTAGGAACAGAAGCCGACCAGGAGGAAGCCTCCTGGCCTGGCGATGAGAGTGACATTGCAAAAAAAAAAAAGAGGAAATTACTCTGTAAGGTTAGCAGATATTGAAAGAAAAGGTAAAAACAAATACGTAAAATACACAGATTAAAAGAAAACCGCCAGCTACTTGACCAGAACCAGTGTTCGGGAGCTCAGGAACCAGGCCACGTCAGCGCGTCAGGAACAGCAAGCAAGCTTTTCTTGTTGTTGTTGTTGTTGTTGTTGTCCTATGTGGCCGTGGCACATACCCACAGTGGGGGATTGGCCAAGAATCGGGCGGATTAATTAGGTGCCTAAAAATAATAATGATGACAAGGGAGTTATCAATTTGGGCGTGTGAGCTTAAAAGTAAACGTTTTGTGTCGGGAGAAAAAAAAAATTGATAATCAGATGAAAACCGGGTATAAGAAAATAATAATAATAATAACAATAATAATTAATAATAGATAAGAAATAAAAGAAAGCTATGGTAGGGAGGGAGAACGATCAATCTAACATGGAAAACGATTGGTTTCAATTAGGTAATTTTGGATCGCCAAGCAAACATTTCTGTGGCTGAACCCAACAATGGAGGCTCCAAAAGATAGGATCACAGGCACTGATAAAGTTAGATCAATAGAGCGAAGCGGCATTTCGACTAGTCGTTTTCTTATAATAGAAAAACGTCTGCAAGACAACAAGAAATGGTCGATTGTCTCCGCTTCGCCACAGAATGAGCATAATGGTGAGGGGACCAGACCAGACCTGTGGAGGTAGAAGTTCAATGCAGGTATACGGCAGCGCAGCTTCGTGATGGACACTTCAATTTTCCGTGTTCGGCAAAAATCTCTGTTCCAAGGGTGCAGGAGATGTCCGTAATCCTCAGAGTTAGTAATTGCGGAGCCTGATACGGACTGTATAATGATACTCCTGCGAAATCTAGCTGCAGTAACATAAGCAGTCAAAGGGCAGCAAGGAAGAATCGGGCCACTTATCGATGCCTTGGCTAGAGAGTCTGCAATTTCATTAATGATTAGTCCTTTATGGCCAGGCACCCAAATCAAACGCACGCTTCTCAAGTAACCAGGTACCAATGATTGAAATGTCCTCATCACGCGAGAATCACTAGAAGCAGTAAGGGATGAGCACAATGATAAAGAATCAGTGACTATCACGGCTGACGTAATTGATGGTCCTAATTTGCGTAATGCCAGCACCACGGCCATGAATGTTCAAATACAAAACAGGCCAGAGACACGTCTTCTTCGTCCTCGCCGAATCCCACTGACCCACTAGATGAAGTATGTTAATGTCCCTATCTTCGTTGGCGTCTGCATAGAAGAATAGACGCGTCAATATATATATATATATATAATACAAGGAAAAGTTCTGTAGGTCCGGTGCATAGGTAGTTGAAGAAACGAAAACTACGAAATTACACTTACGAAAATTGCATTTTTAATGTTTTAACGTTACGGCCGTGGCACGGCCTTCGTCAGAATAAACAGAGATACAAGTGCGCACCCGCTTTTATGGGCATGCGCACGTGGGCATAATCAGCAGTACATGCGCGTGTACACTTGCAAATAATAATAGTAAACGTGCAGCATTAAGTATGTCTTGAGCACGATAAATGATATGTATGAAATATCATTATGGCATCGCGATGATTGTACATGAAGCTACAGAACATTATCAATATATATATATATATATATATATATATATATATAGAGAGAGAGAGAGGTCACATCGCTTACGGTTTGCCCCCCCCCCCCCCCCCCGACTCGAGAAATAGTTGGTACGCCACTGAAGCCAAGTCGTACGCCAGCGATCTAATCTTAGAAATTAAGCTTGTTTACAACAAGGTTTTAAGTATGTTAAAAGGCTATTTGTCCCATTTTTTAAATTACACTTAATCATGTTGTGTGTCAATCTGACCCTTTGTCCCTGATAGCTCTTTTTTGCACTAATCAGTGCAGGCGTAGTACCTAATGATACTGACAGAAGTATTCTCGGTACAAATGTATACGCGTGTGCTTTGGACTGTTTGACATTAGATAATTACTGTTGATATTGGAAAAATTTGATATTCGCACACCTCTATTTGCCACACATTGCGCTTAACATGCACTCATTTACATCAGGTGCGACGTAGAGTTTTCTCGAGACACTGGGAAACATAATAACGGCCTTTGTAATCCTTTCGAGCATTCGCTTAAAAGGACATCAAAGAGAAAAATCGTTTCACTTGTATCAGTAAATTACCCTTCTACGACACCAAAAACTCAGCTCTTGCAACGAGAAGAGGCGCAATAAGGAAAAACGGGTGGCGACGCGGCCTTGAAGTTCCCGCGCCAGCTTGCTGCGGTGGCGTCATGGATTTGACGGCATCTGCCACAGGCCTGCCTGTGTAGCATACAGCATAAAGACAAAAAAAAAAAAAAACAGTTGGCAACCAAGGCACACTGACTGCGCAGGGATGTGTTAATTAATCACAGAAGCAAACAAAATCGACGTCATGCGACCTCTTCAAGATGGCGTCATATTTCATACCTCCGGAGCGTCTGCTGTTCTTGAAGAGTGCTTTCAACAGCGGAAGCGATGAGGTGTGCAACAAACATAGACAAAGCGTATGGAGTCTTATTTTAATTTCTGAGACCGAAACAAATACAAATCCGATGGTGCCAGAATACTCTTCAAATAATTGAGAGCCTTTTCAGCATTAAAACTAAAGACGATGCTAATATTCACAAGATTTGCAAGTTCCTGTCATATGCCGCACGTTATTATGCACATATTAGGAACAAATAAGCATGCAACTTTTTCGCATACTGACCCTTAGCCTATGTGTTAGCCTATGTGCTCATACATTGTTGTAATGAAATTTAGAAAGGCAGCCTTGTGGGCCAGCTAAAATATGTGTTTGCACTCGGAAAGAGAGTCGCCTAAGGCAACGGCAAGGTGACAAAAGCAGACTCTTTAGTTAAAATGGTAGCGGGTGATGGTACCTGGCGTAGCCAGAAATGGTCCCATTTGATCGGGAACGGGGATGAAGAGGGGAAAAGCTCTGGGCAGGCCCCCTGTAAACACAGTAAATTCGAGGGGGGGGTTACACGTGCCCGGTGTGCCACCCCTTGGGTGGGGCCACTATTCTATCAAGTGTTGCAACCAAGCGTATTGAGATTTAGTCACAAGAGGTGCAGCGTGCACCGTCCATAAATTACGCACTGCCGAATATCTCGTCACGGTCTATCCGGAAGTGCCTGGCTCCCTATAAGCGACGTCGCGCGCTCCGATAAGTAATTTCTTGTTGTTTAAGTTTGCTATTTGCTGGCATGAAATGTATCGCATTTTATTGCGATAAGTTAAGCTGAGCTGCGGCGGAGGCTAAGGGCGAGCAGAGATGACTGGTGGCTTCCCGCGCGTCTGGTGTTAAAATTTCCGAGACGCGGAGAAACGAAAGGCAGTACGAAGAGTTCGCTCCCCGCTGCTGCCGTTCTTCATCACGCCAGCCTTGTGACAACGAGTGTTCGCGGTCATCTAGTCACATCTGGGGTGCTATTGTGGACATTTCGCCGTATTTTCGACTTCGCCGTCTTCTCAGCGCTGATTGGTTTAGAACTGACCAGGAGGCTACTGGCGCTCCTATGATTGGCTCAATATGCCACCATTACCGAATTTGACAATATGGTGGAATTTGACAGTGTCCTGAGAAACGCCCCTGTTCATATTTGCCTGTGTGAGCGTGACACCATGCTTGTTAATTTATTTAGTAAGCGAATGTGTACTGCAATTTATACAGCCAGTCAAAATCCCTAACCATACTTTGCCATCACTATCAATGCTTCGTCTTGCGGGCGAAACTGAGACTTTCTTGCATCAGTTTTATGTTTAATATACAGATCTGACCATGTGAATTATTCGAAAACTATTCAAAAAAATATTTGCACTTGCGACTAGTGACTATTAGATTCGAAAACCAAATCAAATAGGCGAATATTCGACTCGTTATTCGAGAGTTTAGAAACATTCAGACACCCATAAAATGAGGTGAGGCACGTATAGTATACATGCAAATGCAGCAATACACGGATGAAAAGTGGCCTACCTAAATCGAAAGCCGTTATATTAAGGGGAAAGCTTTAAGTGCCTCATGGGTCGAAAGATCCATTGCCCGCTATTATAGAAAAATTGACCGTCCGGCGTTATGGCACCAAAATTTAATGGCACCGAAATTGATGGTGCCACCCACGACCTTTGGTGGGAGTCAAAAACATGACCATTGGTGGGATCAAAGTTCAATGGCTCCAAACTTAAATTATGGGGTTTTAAATGCCAAAATCCCTTTCTGGTTATTAGGCACACCGTAGTGGAGGACTCCGGAAATATCGACCACCTGGGGTTCTTTAACGTGCGCCTAAATCTAAGTACATGGGTGTTTTCGCATTTCGCCCCCATCGAAATACGGCTGCCGTGGCCGGGATTCGATCCCGCGACCTCGTGCTCAGCAGCCCAACACCATAGCCATAGAGCAACCACAGCGGCTGCAAAATTGATGGTGCCACAAATGATCGTCGAACCCACGACCTTTTGTGGGGGTCGAACCCTCGACGTCTGGCGAGATCAAAATTCTATGACACCAAAATAGATGGTGCCACCATTGACGGTCGAACCGACGACCATTGCTGTTAATTAAGGCAAGGTTAATTAAGACACTCGAACCCACGACCTTTGGCAGGACCAAAATTCAATGACACCAAAACTGATGGTGCGGTGCCATCATTCATGGTCGAACCAACAATCATTGGTGTTAATTAAGGCAAAGTTAAGACACTCGAACCCACGACCTTTGGAGGGAGTCGAACCCACGACCTTTGGCAGGACCGAAATCCAATAACACCATAAATGACGGTGCCACTATTGATGATCGAACCAACGACCATTGGTGGGAGTCAAACCCTCTACCTTTGGCGGGACCAAAATTCAATGACATCAAAACTGATGGTGCCATCATTTATGGTCGAACCAACGACCATTTGCGGGAGTAATACCGACGACCATTTGTGTTAATTAAGGCAAAGTTAATTAAGACACTCGAACCCACGACCTTTGGTGGGAGTCGAACCGCCGACCTTTGGCAGGGCTAAAATTCAGTGACACCAGAATTGATGGTGCCACCATTGATGGTCGAACTCACGACCTTTGGCGGGGTTGAACCCTCGGCGTTTGGGGGGATCAAAATTCAACGACACCAAAATAGACGGTGCCATCATTGATGGTTGAATCAACGAACATCGGTTGGAGTCAAACCCTCGACGTTTGGCGAGATCAAAATTTAATGACCTCAAAACTGATGGTGCCATCATTCATGGTCGAACCAATGACCATTGGGCGGAGTCAAACCGACGACCATCGGTGTTAATTAAGGCAAAGTTAATTAAGACACTCGAACCCACGAGCTTTCGTGGGAGTCGAACCCTCGACCTTTGGCAGGACCAAAATTCAATGTCACCAAAATTAATGGTGCCACCATTGATGGTCGAAACAACGACCACTGGGGGAGCAGAACCCACGACCTTTGGTATTACTTAGGGCAAAGTTAATTAAGGCACAGTTAATTATGGCAGTTAATTAAGGCACTCGAACCCACGACCTTTGGCGGGAGAAAACAAGTAGTAGGAAGTAACAGCACATTCCAATGAGAATGTCAAGTAATTTAATGAATGTCTCGTGAGCGCACAGGCTCTCGCCTTTTTCGTTTCGGTTTCGTTCAGGAGTGAAAAAAATTCGTAACATTCCGGTTTATGCCGGTTCGCGCAAAAATACAGCTTAATTGTTCCTCTGGTGTTCGGTTGACTTCTGGTTCACTACCCTACTCGTAAGTTCGGCTCCCATCGGCCGCAAGTTTTGTTCCATCTAAAGGAGTATTGACGTATATTTTCGAAGTTGTAGAAACTGCCACACGCTTCTCGCACGTAAAAGGTTGACAGTTAAGCAAGTATCACGGTTGGGGAAACACTTGTAAGAGGCTCTAATTTGATATCAGAGTTGTTCTACAAACACAGACCTGTTTGACGACTTGATGACACAGAACAAAGCTTGTTCTCCTAAGGGCGGAAAAAATCTTTAGGACAGGAAAGAGCGTCACTTGCAACTAGTTTATTGAAGGCAGACGGGATGATATTTATAGGCGAAGATGGCCATGCGCACACATACGCTTACGCACAGTACTCACACAATTATCCAACCATACAGTGCAGAAACTGTCGCTCAGTGCTTCGTAAAGCAACAGATGTATCGCTGACACAGACGTTATTTCCTGTCCTAAAGCTTCTTTCCGCCCTTGGTTGTGTCAACTTCGGAATAAGATGAACCAACTAGCCAAGCAACAAGTATTGATAAGAACAAAGTTTGATGATGTCATGTAGCTCATTAGCACGGCTTTAAGTGAAGTGATGTAGGACACAATAAGGCTATGTATCATGACGTTGCTAATAAAGAGAATTTTAGCCCATCTAACCACAACTGTCGACGTTAATGCGATTAGCATTCAATCGATGTAGCGACACGCCATATGAACCTGTAGTGGCCATAGTGAATTTTTCATTGCTTCGGGTTCTCTTATGTACGCGAATATTTCTTTAATGGTTGCGAAAATGTTGGGTCTAAATATTAATGCAAAACGAACTACTAATGATGGAAATGTTTGCACAAAATGACGCAAATGGAAGACGCTCTCTATGCACTTCTCTGCATCTCAACGCTCCTTTCAAGGTAGAGCGGATACTGCTTTAGCGGTCGTGGATCATTGAACAACGACACGTTGTCACTGCCATTTTCTTTATTCTAACATATCAATTTGGAGAAAGTTCAAGTCCATGGCTGGGCGGAGCATCGTGCACAGCGCACCCACCTCTTTGCTGCCGAAACCGAAACTAGTGTAAAAAGTAATTATTATAGTGTTTTGTATAGAGCAAAAGAGTCTCCAGTGTGGTTTTGTGTGATTTATATGCTTGCACTTTCATTTCATGGAACATGACGAGTGAAAAAAATTGGCGCGCCTCGCGGATGCCGAAATTCGTGAGGTTAGAGCAGTTAGAACGTTCTTATAACAATGTTTAAAAAAAGCATAACATTTAAAACTTGTGGTTTTTCTATTGTTTATTTCGTTCTTACTTTTTTATAGTATAAAAATGCGACACTCAATAATATAACAGTAAATGGCTCCGCCTAAAAAGTGAAACCCAAACCAAATAAAATTTTGTATTTGCGGGAGTTGGTTGCAGAGGGCGCAACAATCGTTTTGCGGAAGTGATAGGGAGCGCGATTAAATGCCAAAAATTTCGCGTTACTAGGTCAGTAGATCTCATTTGCAAGCACAATTTCAGTCTGTGTTTTCAGACGTAGCCGTTTACCATTATTCGGAAATGCCGAAATAACTTTTTGTTTTCCCGACTCGGACACCAGTCGACCGGGGAGCCAGCAACTGCACGTGTGCCGGTGATGTTTTGTGGTAATTATTACTTTCCTGTCCAAAATTGACGAGACTAAAGCGATTCCCACATGCACATTTATTGATAGGAGCAATTTATGACTGTGCCAGACCGCACTAAACTTTTGGTTTTCAGAAGAAAGTGAGTTCCTAACAAGCTCTTGAGGTGACGTTGCGCTCGGCTGGGTCAAGTTTTTCATTCATTCTCGCTTTCGCTCCAGCTATCTCTGATATCTGTCGCGACCGCGCCTCCGCAGACGTAACAAGGATGTTTCGATGCAAGCCTGCGCTTATCTTTCCAGCTATGCATGAAATCGGACCGCAACCTCGTTTATCGTAAAGAGATCCTGGGGGCTCGCCGCTGCTATATATACCGTCCCCGTGTCCATATAGCGGCTTATGCGTCGCGGAGTCTGACGAACTGAATAATTGGAGCACCTGTCTGTGCTCGACACAGCCGATCGCCTTGTCTTCCTTTCCGCAAACGCTCGCACTTCTTTGTGGCTGCGGGTGGTTGTTAGGCACAGCAGCAACACCCTCAGCAGGCGGTGAGCAAGGGACTCGGCAGCGAGATCACGCGTGGGAAATAGCTTTAGGTGCGGGCCGCTGAAGGTTACCACTGCCTTGAGCCTCAGCGGCACGCAGCATGGAATTTTTGCTTGGCGGACTGGCCGCGTGTGGTGCTGGCTTTTTCACCAATCCTTTGGAAGTGGTCAAGACACGTATTCAGTTGCAGGGCGAGCTGCAGGCTCGCGGACACTACACAGTTCACTACCGCAATGTGTTTCACGCGTTCTACGCCATCGGCAAGCACGACGGCCTCCGGGCGCTGCAGAGCGGCCTGTCGCCGGCACTGTGGTACCAGTTCTTTATGAATGGCACCCGCCTGGGCGCCTACCACATCATGGAAGACCTGCAACTCACCAAGAACAAGAACGGCAGCATCAACGTGCCCTGCAGCATCGCGGCTGGCGCCGTGGCCGGCTGCGTCGGCGCCTTCGTGGGGAGTCCCCTCTACCTGGTGAGCCTCCAAGCAGGAGCGGGCAGATTGCGTGCATTGCTCGAAGCATCGCGTAATCTGCATGTTTCGGGCATTATTGTTATGGAATGGCATATTACAGATTTAGCATTGCGTCGTGGGTAGCTGCTGGAAATGGACCCTACTGTTCCATGATATGGAACACGTTAGGTGCAGGTAGGGAAAGGTTCAATGCTGTGAGCATTATATATATATTAGAAGCTTGAGGATGCTTTAATGCACATTGTTGAAAGGTTGCTGAATTTTGTGTCACGAAAAAGCTCGTGCCTGGACGTGAGGCAACACGGCGGTCGCATTTCGATGGGAGCGAAATGCGAAAACAACCGTGTACTTAGATTTGGGTGCATGTTAAAGAACCCCAGGTGGTACACATTTTCGGAGACCCCCACTGCGGCATACCTCATAATCAGAAAGTGGTTTTGGCACGTAAAACCCCATAAAAAAAATTGAGGCAAGCAGTGCTTTATAGGGATGTGCAGTGGTAGCCATAGGAAGAAAGATGGGTTGTTAACGCATATCCTAGCAAACGCCACTATATGCAGATTTTTTAAATAACCATGTTCCAGACAGGAGGAACACCAATGTTTATTGTGCATCTCAGGTCTGCATTTGGGGAAGGGGCCTAGCCTTCGTGGTCTTTGTTGAAAGGCCAAAGCTTCCCCATGAGTAAGAGCGCCTGTAGCTTGAAGCTGTTCTACGGCTCCTGTAGCTTGCCTGGTGACGAAGCTCATGAAGGTGAGGGCTGCTGTTGCTCAACGAAAGTTCTGCTGGTGCCCCTGTGTGGACTGGTTGCATTTGCATTGGCTTTGAAACTTCTCACAACAAAGTGTGCAAATTCAACAGGCAAGATGGAGCATTGAAAGAATGAATACAGGTTTTACTTACAACATTGTCGTGCATTTGTGCTTTTTCCTATGAAATTCCAAACCAGCTAAGCCCTCAGTCTGTCCTGTAAAAGCTCTTGCAAAGACTCTTGCATGTCCCAAGACAATGTAAAGCGGTGGCCTAACGAGTGCATTGACTGCCAGTTTTGGTGCATTATAAAGTTGTCAGCTGGGTGAGTTGGTAAGAATTTATTGATACACTAATTTTCTTTCATTCTCTCTTTGTCTACTGTCTGTTGAACATTTCGTGTTAGTGAGTTTTGGTTAATCCTGAGTGAATAGGACCAATTGTTGACCCAGAAAATGCAAATATGCGCTGTGTGTGTCCCTTTGTGTCTTCTCTTGTCCCGTCTTTGAATCGCGCTACCATACTCCCCTTGAAGATGCATTACCAACAAGCCCACATTGCAACCCTCGTGCAAATATGAGTCGGCAAAACAGGACCCCTGATCATGTCACATGAGTATAATGTGCAAGTGAGGGTAGTCTGCCAGGATGTTTCTGAAATCGAATTTTCCTTCATTTGTTCGAGCTTTTTCATTGCACTGGCTCATTTTCTGGTTTCAGCCATGTCTTTTATTATTATTTTTTTTTGTAGAACACCTGCGCGACCATCATCTGAACTTATATTGTGGATTTCTTTTCTTCTGTTGTTTATCGGGGTAGTGCCCCTGCACCTGACTGAAGCTGCTGGCTTGGAAAAGCAGTATGTCTTTCTTTAAAGTATAAAAAGTCTGTGAATAGCTTAATTTTAAGCCCCTTTAATGTGTATGCATGTGCATCTCCTATGTCTTCCTTTCTATGTTTAGGCTGCAAATGCTGCTTGTACATATTTTTTTGTTTGGTGTTTCTTTTTTTTATGCGCTAGTGCAATGTCCCCTTATACGTATATATTGAAGCCTGCTTGCCAAAGCTCACTAATATATGAAGTTGCAATGGCATGTGTGTGGCAAAAAATGGGAGACTTTGAAACTGCCATGTCATGGTTAGATCAATAATAGCTGTGTTACAAGCTTATCTGTTTGGGTCTGTGGCACCTTATCCTACTCCTTTCAGTAGATAAGAGCTGGATGTGACACTTTAGTCCTGCCTTTAGCTTGTGGGCAGCTGATAATATCCTATCTCTGGACTAAAAGTGGCGTGATTCCTTGCATCACATAGCAACATGACTTGCTATTTTTCCTATGAGCTCTTGAGAGCAAGTGTCAGTATCTTTATTTACAGTGCTTTTGAAAAAAAAAAAAAAAAAAAGACAAGTGGACTTTCAGAAGAGGGCATGGGGAATTTTTTGACGTCTGTTCTAAAGAGAGCGAAGTGAAGTGTGAGGAAAACAAGTTATATAATAATTTTGCGCTTAGAGAAAAATGTCAATTTTTAAGTCTCAGAGCAGGAGAAAATGTTTATATTAGTTGTAAAATGATTGAAATATATTTATTCATTGCAGTGTGTGAAAGTGCACATTTCTGCAGGGCAGTTATGTGTGAAACAAGGGTTTCATTTGTGAATGCTTTTTTTTTTGGTACAGTTTCTTGCATGTTTAAAGAAAGGTGCAGGGAAAAGAATACTGCTGAATTTGGTGAGATTATTTTATATCTGTTGAGTATTTGGATACCGTTTAGTTAACCAGCATTCCCTTTACAGGTGCTTCTGAATAAGGTTGTCTAGTGCTTCAGAAGAAAGTGCAATGCAACAGTTTCTGGTGGAATTCTCATGCTGTGTAACGTTCAGTACAAGTGAAGTTGCATGCATTAAACAAATAATGCAAATGACATGCAACAGTACCGTCTTTGGACATAATGTGCTGTAGCAGGTGGCCAACAGCTTCTGTTCATTCCCCAGTTCAACAGATTCCCCAGATTTAGTCGGAATTTACTGGCATGGAAACAAACACGAGTAGACAAAGTTTAGGGTGGTCTGTAGATTTCTGTTGACTCTGCAGACATCTTTATTTGAATTATGTAAATAGAAATGATCTGTTTGCAATTATTGTACTGATCTAGTTAATATTGGAATTATTAGGCAAAGCATGTGCAGGGTACTCTAAACTGTGTGACCTGTAAAAACTGGAGTGCTCATTGTAGTTCATAGCACTTTATTGTTCAGCAATATGAAACACCAGTGGACATGGACTCGATAGTGAAATCTCTTATTCTTAAATGCAGTTCATCAACTCTTGGCATACTTTCCTGGTAACATTGCATGTACAGTACCTTTTTCATTCTGGAATACTCAGCATGACTATGTGTACATGCAGTAGCTCTTAAAGCAGGGTGCATGCTAAAGAACCCCAGGAGGTTGAAATTAACCCGGAATCTCCAATTATGGTGTGCCTCATAATCATATTGTGGTTTTGGCATGCAAAACCCCAGAATGTAATTTTTTTATGCCCTTAAAGCAACCACAAGGTTATTGCTGGAAGGTAAGCTTTATTCTTGGTGAAGACATAGCTAAGGAGTTTCACTTGAGACCAGCTCAGTCTTATAAAACATTGGAAAAAAATTTGATTTGGTAATGCAGGAGTAATGTCACAATAGGGAAGTCGCTGCGCTAACTGATCCAATGCAAAAGCAAGTTGATGTTAGTGCAGGGCTGGATTAATCGGTAGCTATGGCATTCTGCTCTTAAGCACCAGGTCATGGGTTTGATTCCTGGCCCCAGCAGCTGTATTTTGAAGGTGCTTATTTTGTGTACTTAGATTTAGGTGTGTGTTAAAGGACCCCTGGTACTCTACTACAGTGTCCCTCATAGCCCACGGTGCAGTTATGGGACGTTGAATCCTCTCTCCCCCCCTCCACAGGCCCGTACACAAAGCGGTGTATGTTATGAAGACACTGCATAAACGAAATTTGCGCAAAGGTCTCCATTGCTAAGATAGATTAGCATTTCACTGGGTTGCACATTGACAGACAAAAGATATTGTTGGCATCTTTTTTTTCTACTGCCTTTCTTTTACATTTTGCACATTCTTTGTTCAGGTCAAGGTGCAGCTGCAGGCACAGTCAGCAACGTCCATAGCTGTGGGCTACCAACACAACCATGAGGGTATGCTGGCGGCATTTCTGCGCATCTACCGCAGAGACCACCTACGTGGCCTGTGGCGAGGTGTGAATGCTGCCTTGCTTCGAGTCTCCTCTGGCTCAGCGGTACAGCTGACCACATTCTCCAAGATCAGGTCTCAGATCAACCACATCGCTGTGGGTATTCCATTGCTGCTTGTCCTACAAGTCTACTGCTTCTCAGCATAGCACAGCGTGTCACTTGTTTTGTCACACGTTTCCTCTGCAACCTAGTGAACATGAAAGGCAACAGGGACTTCTCTAATGCTCGGCATTGAATGCCATCTGAGCTTAATGTAATTTGCCTAGGTTCGTTTCCTTGAAAGCTAGAATGCTTATATGCATGGCAGAGTGTTCTTTCCCTTTATTTTACTTTAATATATGTTTTTGGTGAAAGAATTTGCTGTGAAAATATTGCACTACATACGGAGACACACACCACAAGCACACATTTTGTGTTATCTGTTTGTGTGTAGTGTTAATTTATGCGGCAAATTCTGTTGCCAAAGGTAGACCAACCAGTCAAACAAGACATTCTGGTCAGCAATATCTATTCGGTAACTTTGCTTAAAACATGTTTATTTCTTGCCTGCATGTCACATGTTAAACAGTGCAACCTGTTTGAATATGCATGAGATATGTGTATGTGTAAGTCAAGAACTGCAATATTACATGTATTCTCCATAGCTTTGATATTTTCGTTACATAAATTATTTGTGTTATATATTTTACCTGCCTCAGGGCAGCAGTGCTGGTCTTGTATGGAAGATTCAACCTGCATGGTTCAAGGGTTTTACAAGGTTCAGTTACATGGCTAGCTGAATAGAACAGCTGATCTGTTGTAGGCTTGCACAATGTGTAGAGTCCTAGTGATCCTTTAGGAACAGTAGTGTTTCCAACGGCTGCAGTCTTCTTTGTTAACTTTGTTGCTTTTGTGGTTTGCCATGTTGCTGGTTAGAGAAGAGTATAATAGTGTTAAACTTTGCCAAAAAGACTGTCATTACACTGATGATGATCTGTGATGGCTAATGTCTTTTGAAGTAAGTGAGCAGCCCCCTCTGCATCCCCCCCACCCTCTTGAAAGAGCACCTATATATATATATTTCTTGACATGCTCATTAAGGTTGTGAATATGTTTAATGATGCCCTTGCTACATTTACTGCATATGTGTGAGTAAAGTGTAACTACAGATATCTGGAAAAACAAAACCTAGAAACATGTATACTACAGTTGATCCCAGATATATGAAACTTGGACATATCAAATTATTGTCTATGTTAAACAGTCATAACATCCCCTTAAAGATTTCTTGCAAATTTAATACATTGAATGCTGCTCTGCACCCCTGCAAGTGCACTTCTAATGGGGGCCTTGAGCACTTCTCCCACTTTCTGAAATATTCAATAGCAATACTCAATAGCAACACATGCTTTGGAGGAAGAATGAGCAAGTTGTGTGTCTGTTTTGCTCCCTGCATGTATAGATAACTCATGCAGACAGCAGGCGTTTGTTATCAGCAAGAGCAGATCACAACTCTGCTTCAAGAACATCAAGGGCCTCCCAATCTGATGCTCATTCAACAAAAAGCATGAATGACACTCAGTCTCTTTAGTGAGTGGTTCTGAGCATGGGATGCCATACTGGAGATGTCTGCGCTACTGGGCTTGTTTTCTTGTAAAGCAGGTGTTTATAAGAATGTAAGGCGAGGCTTTTCTTTTGAGGAACCCATATGGGTTTCCTTTGTAGCAATTGCTACGATTGGGTAGATGTCTCATTTACCCTTTATTAATTACTTCTGTCCGCCTTGCTGTTTTCTGCAGAACTATTACGCCAAACCCTCGTCTTTGCTTCGAGTTGATGAATTCGACTTCGCCCTACCATCTGCTAGCTGCTTGGTTAGCTCAGATGGTAGAGTGGCTGCCCCGGAAAGGCGGTGGTCCCGGGTTTGAGTCCCGGACCAGGACGAATTTTTCTTCAACTGTGAGGCTTTCCTTTCGAGGAACCTATATGGGTTTCCTTTGTAGCAATTGCTATGATTGGGTGGATTTCTCATTTTCCCTTTATTAATTACTTCTCTCCACCTTGCGGGTTTATGCAGAACTGTTACACCTATATAAGAACAAAAAAATCCAACCCCTACCACCACTTCAATCCATTACAGCTTGAATTTAACATTCTGAGGGTCAAAAAGAAAGTGTCCCCATACCTCGTTTTTTTTATTGCAGTTTCCAGTAGAAGGAAATGATTAAAAACTCGTGAATACAGAAAAAAAAATCTTATCGCAAGCAATATTCTGTCTAAAAAATGCTTGACTCGCACCAACAGCATACAAAAATATGCATGTACTCCATGCCTACGATAAAATAAAACATAGAGAAAAATGTCTTGCAAAACTTATGGCTAACAATTTGTTGTCCGAAAAACTCATTTCATCAGAAGAAGAAACGTGTCAGAAATGAGTCGGAAGAATAAACTTTGAGCAGTCGCCGTGAGAAGAGGCACTGTGCATGGCCATACCAAAATTGCAACTGCGTGCAATCCAGTGTGTGTGGATAGCAAATTGCAACTGAAGACAAAGAAAAAGAAAACTTGTTAGTATCTGAACTTTGGCCACACACGGCTATATCTAAGCTACTGGAAACAAGATAACCTACCATGCTGGCTTAGCAGCTATGGTGTTGCACCGCTAAGCACGAGGTCGCAGGATCAAATCCTCGCCATGGTGGCCACAGTTTGATATGGGTAAAATGCAAAAGTGACCGTGTCTTGTGCATTGGGGGCACGTTATGGATCCCCTGGTGGTCGAAACTAATCTGGAGTCCCCCACTACGGCGTGCCTCGTAATCAAATCATGATTTTGGGATGTAAAATACCAGAATTAATTCATTTGAAACACGACAGCGGCGGTTGTAAATGAAGATAGCCCCTCCTCCACACACGCTTTGGAAGTAGCAGATCACGTGCATGACCACGTGAGCGAGCGCTTGGAAATAAACAAGTTGAGTAGTGTGCCTTGGTCAGTAGAAATGCAATTTCAAATGACTTTGGGCAGCTCCATAGACATGGGAGTACTTCTCCATAACCAGTAGTGTTGAATATGCACAGTATATTTTAACTTAAAATTGGCACCATACATTTAAGTAAAAAAACATGCAGGATGGATTAGCGGCGCCTTACCTCTACAGCGAAAACCTTCAGAGCGTTAAGAAAAGCACCACATGTCACATCCGCACTTCATGGAAAGACCAGGGGACATGTGAGGCATTGCTGTGCTATCTGTGGGCCCATGGTCCAAACTAAGCGATTTGTCCACGCAGGGTTACACCTGAATCGGAACAGACTTGGATGTTCTGCAAGCTGAAAGCCACTTTTGAATCTAACAGCATCTGGCAGGTCAACTCAATGCTTAAGTATGAGAATAGGCTATCTTGTCAAGGCATATCCATGTGCAATTTGCAGTACAAATACTTTAATGGTGGCACGTTGCATATCCACACATGCTTGTTTGATTCTGTCCTGCACATGTTTTTAACAAAAACATCAGCGTGTGTGAGGGGCATTGTGGTGTTGCAGACTGGCGATGTGGGCTTTCAGGGTTAGTGTTACGATAAGGGCTGCTATTTTCTAGTGATGCCATTTGCCAATGCTTAGCAATGTCTTTCGGCATCGAACATGGCCACTCATGAATGCGAAAAATGCCGAAAGGCATCTCAAAAGGGCATCCTTACAACATAGCAGCACAGTACGTCAAAACATGAGTGACTTCTGAGGTATGTGCAAAATATAAATAAACTTTTGTGCGTTTGACATGGCCTTGGAGAAACAAATCTGTAAATTCCTAGTTTTGGCAATCTCTAGGAACTATCAGAGACGCGTGTACAAGATTTTCAGAGAGGCATATATTATACTTTGAATAATATTATTGATATATCGAACTATTTCATGCACTCTTCGAGTTCTATATATTCAGGATCAACTGTAGTATGTTCTTGCAATGTAAGTTCGTAGTTACGAGTCAAGGCGGTGTCTGTATTCTTGGCGTCATTTTTCTTTAGACTGTTCACTTGACGTGTATGTGGGTGTGTGTGTGTGGACTTGCTGCACTTTGTGTTGTTCTGTGGTATTATTAGCTCCTTAACAGTAATTCTCCAAGTCAGCAGTTGGAAAGATTTGCCACTACTTTTCATTTCGTCAGTAGCCTCGGCATCACCTAAAATAATTCTAAGCTAGTGTCCATGCATACCATAAGTATCTGCTGGTAAATGGCCTGGCTGTCTCGGGTGCCTTTGCTACACACCAATGTCGTAAGCAATATTGTTTGCTTGGCCATTCATCAGCTATTGTAGGTATTGGTCCTGAACGGATCACTTGGAAAAGCACTGCGAGAGGACAAGGCGAGTACAAAGTGTCAACTGTTATTTTCTTTTACAAAATGTTATCAGACAGCACTTCTGTGTGTTCAGCACACAATCACCACATGCATGTGCCTTCATTTGCAGCAACATTTTTAGATAGTGCATGATTGCATGGGCATACTAACGCGTGACCACGACATTCTTCGTTGTATGCCTCCTGCTTTGGTAGTCTTCTGTTCCTTGAACAAGGTGTCTATAATGGACCAGTACGTCACTTTGGGTGTGCATCTAGGGTGGCTCAAAGGAACATTGGAACAAGTGTGCACCATACCAACATGGCATGTGAATTCCCCCTTTCCTACAACAGTTAAATGACAAGGTGTGGAAGCGATGTAGTTGGGCGTTCTGTTGCCAACTGCAAAAAAGAGGTGCCAAATACTGTTATATATATACTAGTTTCAGGTGCACGTTAAAGAACCCTAGGTGACCAAAGCTTTCCGGAACCTTCCAATACTCATGAGCCACTGTGCCGTTTTGAAACATTAAACCCCACAATTTTTTTAACTGCCAAATGGAATAGTTGGCGAACAACTCGTCTATCCTAATTATCCCTCTTCTCAAAGAATGCACCATCTGGACACCTGGCCGTGCAGTAAGCCAATGCAATCAAGATCGATGTATAGCACCGTGATCGTGGCAAAAGATCTGTACCAGTTAACAACAGATTACTGAAGCACTGGCAATTAATAAGAGTGCATTGGCTTCAGAATACAGTGGAACCTCGTTGATATGTTCCCATTGCGTATGTTTTTCCGGCGCCAACGTTCGCATTTGAGACCACTAAAAAGGACGCAATAGAGTTACTCATTCTTTGCCAGTTCATACATTCCTGGAAAACACTATTTTTTTTTTCAGCACCAGTGTTCAGTACGTCGACCAATTGCGATCGTATGATATGCGTTCCAGTCGCTAGATTCCATACAAACAAGGAACGGCGCGAGGTGTGCGCGATCGAGAACAGGAGCTGCCCATCTCGCGTGAAAATGACAGCGTGCAAACTTTCTAATTTCGTTATCAGCAGATCTCCGCCTGGGTCGTCGCACATAGCATTCACAGCTACCGCCTCCAAACCTATTGCGATAAGCATCTTCACCCATCTGTTTTACAGCACGTGGTGCGTACTGCCATTGGTAGCGTACTGCGTGCTTTTAGTGGGTGATAATCCATACGTGCTGCTGTTCCCTGCTGCAGGTGGCGTTTGGCGGCATCCGGCATTGCCCACCAACTAGGTTTCATTTCAGTTTCCTGTTGCTCCCTTAAAACACCACGCAATAGGAAAATAACAAAATGAGTCTCGGGCCACTGGAGCACATCGGCATCTCTTGCCGCAACGATTTGCGCGATGCTTCGCATTACGTAGAGGTCCACAATAGTTGAGTCTATCAAATTTTTTGGTACTTTGGATGTTACATTTTCCTGGTTAGTATGTTTTTTCTCATGGCCTTTTCCGAAATGTATGAACTAGGTTCTACTGTACCATCTGCTGCTTTGAGCAGCAGAAAAATATATCTTGCACTGCTGCTTCCATCCTGATTAGCAGACACAGTGACAGTCCAACCTTGTTATAATGAACTTTTGAAGTTCCCAAAATTGTTCTTGTAGCCTAAGTTAAGCTTGTACAAAAAACAAATTCTGAACAAGACTAATTCAGTCAATGTCAGGACAACTACTTGGTCTAAACAAATCATTTTTCTGACTTTGATTGACGATGTGCTGTGGAGAAGCCTGCTGCATGTGTCTAAAGTGTATATTCTCCAATTGTGGAGTATTGCATATGTCCTTTGTGTGCCGATGCAGATTCGGTGCAGCTACAGATGCAGATACAAATTTTAATGTTACAATACTTAGAAAATTTTGACAAGAATTTGGTATCCCTAATAATTTGAATCCAGTATAACAAGTTCTGACAGTTCGCATTTTTTCATGTATAACGTGCACCAAAAATGATAAAAATATAACGGTAAAGTTGGTGGGGGGCAGAATTCCACCATGAGGTGTGGTTCAGGTCAGCGTGGTGCACACTGCACTGCCCTGAATCTCAGCTAGCTCAGCTGCATGAATGCTAGCTCCAAAATGATCCGATTCACATCATGTGACTGATTTGTCTGTGATCAAATCTGACGTGTGCATCCAGGTTTATTTGCATCTCTGATGAGTGAGTTGGGGAACAGAGAGCAACAGGCAGAAGATGTACGACATGGATGAGCTAGTCGTGCATCCGCTGAACGGAGACTGTTTTCACAAAAGTTCGAAGCGTTGCAGTTATTTTCGTTGGCTATACACGTGGATTATTTAATACACTGAAAAATACTACTCTCTTACCCTCCCATCATGTCTAAATGCATGTAGTTTTCTGTGACCAAAACAAATTTGGTAATTTCAGACACTGCTCCCAAATTTGTTTTGTTGCTTATCCTTTGCTAGTACTTTCTTTTATGTTTCATGAAAGTTCTATATTCGTATGTAGACATGGACAGCTGATGGCTAGCACTTGTTTTGTCTTGTACTCTCCATGTGCTGTTTCAAGCAATACAGTTTCTACGTGTCACTTTGCAGAATAACCAAGAGCTAGCTGCTCTTTCCTTTGCCGAGTTTTATCAGTGAGGTTATTACTGCACCTGACATGTCCAGCATTGAGATCACACTTTTTAGTACCGTAGGAAGAGCATTCTTGGTTCACTATTGTTACGGTGTTCTTGCAGACATTTCAAAAGAACTTCGTATAAGCATTCCAGCTATGTTGGAACAAGCAGTCGGAAAAATAATTTCTGTGCTTCTCGTTTTAGAGGATTGTAGCGCAATGAAAACTATTGTTCTTGTTTTTTATGTTGTGCACACTGCACTTGGTCAGTGCAAATAAATGAATATGTGCACAGTCGACTTACGTTAATTGGCCCTGACGGGACCGACGAAACTGGTCAAATTATCCTGTAGGTCGAAATGAACAAAAAAGCAAAAAAAAAAAAAACGCCGGAACATGTGGTTAATTTACTTGACAGTATTTGCCTTTGATGTTAGCTTCGCCACAATACAGTTATGTGGCGAAGCATACCAAACAGGGAAAGGGGTCCCTGTCAGAGATGTAGAATGTGTTCTTTAATTTACACGTGTTCAGTATGAGCACCGAGATGCCTAATAAGTTTACTGGCAGGCCTTTAGAGCTTCAGAAAGACCCGTGCTCTTTTGTTGGCTGTAAACGTTCCCTGAACTTTTTGATTTTTTTTTCATCTTGCCACTTTCCCAAAACACGGATGATTTTTCTCTGCTTCTTGGTACACGGCGTCTGTTTGCATGTATTATGAAGGAACGCTTACTGGGCCCCGTTAACAGTCACGTATACGAGACACGCATGGTGGGGGAAACAAGGGCTCAAATCGCCACTGAAACTGCTCTGAATGGCTGCCAGTATGCTTATTTAGCATCTAGGTATTTGTACTGTGACTGGAGAGTGCAGTGCACGGTATAATTAAATGCTTATGGATGGAAAGAACATTATTGTTAATCTGGCAAAATTTTAACGACCTTGGCTCAGGGCTGCAATCGGGCGACTTTAAGGACTTGCCTAGTCGCCACCTCTCGGGTCCGCTGGACTGCCCACTTTATCTTGAAGTTGGAGCTGCGCAGAGTGGTGGCCCACTTCGACGCAAGAGCCAGAGCTAAGTCCAGAGCTACTGACATTTTAGCTGATATAACAGGACACTCCCACAACATGTGCGAGAGCGTTGCTCTAGTTGCCTGACATAACTTGCAAAGAGCACTCGGGTATTGCGGGGGGAAATGTGCCCCAATCACACCGGACTGTCCAGTGATAACAGCCCCTTTCCATTCTTGGTATGCTTCACCGCATGGCACAACTGTATAGCGGCGAAGCTGATCAGTCAAGTTCTAATTATTCGGCAAAGGCATATTTCGAGATCGAAGTAACGGACGTTTCATCCCATATAAATGTATTGGTGCCTGCTGGGACCTTTTGTTTGGATCGAATTTTCTGAAAAATTGAATGAACCAGAATCAAATAATGGAAGTCTAGGTATAGTTAAAAAAAGTTTTAGGCAACAAGATCAAACATGAACTGAATGTTGAAAGTAGAAAACATCTTTCTGGAGCATAAATTTAGTGGTTAACTCCAAATCTTTAGTGAGGTTACAGTGTCAGTTTGTACTGGTATTGCCAAGAATGAATCTTTATTGCCCATGATTGTAGATTGCATTTGCTTCACTGCCACACATTCAGACAATACATAATTATTTTATATACATATTAAAAAAAATCTCTTGGAACAGGGTCTTTTAGACCTTTCATTGAATACAGTAGACTTTCGTTATTTCGACTCCGGTTAATTCAATCCTGGCCGAAGGTCCTGTCGGCACCCATGCATTTCTGTGGGCCCAAACTTTTTCTTCTGTAACAGCGCTAAGGACAAGGACGATATGAGTGCACATACGCGACATTGAAATGCTGTTGAAGAAAGAATGTCACACCAACTTGCCCAAGCTTCAACAGTGCCCAAACTTTGGTTACTTCGATCCATAAATGGTCGTCACCAGATCATTCGAACTTGGACCAGTCAGCATGCACATGCCTGATACCTGTAATGACCCCATTAGTAACCCCTTCTACTTTGTTTAGAAGCTTTAATGTCATTTCCATGTCAGTCTTCTACTTTGGACAGGCATACATTTGTTTTGGTAGCTTGTTAGAATGGGAAAAATACTGTTGTCAAATGAATCTGTTGTGTTCTGGCATTTTTCCTGCATCTTGTTTAATTTGACCTACCAGATAACTCAATCAATTTTGTCGATGGTCGAATTAACGGGAGCTGATTGTACAAGGGATAAACAAGGTATATATTTTTCCAGGTAGCTCAGTCGCTGCGATATTCTGCTGCTGAGCACAAGTAGAAGGTTCATTTCTCGGCTGCTGCAACCACATTCTGATAAAGCAGAATGAAGAACTTGCTCTATGGGTCAGATTAATTCAGGCCCCCTCCATTCTGATGCCTAATATGTGCCCCAAAGTGTAGTTTTCCAACTTTTAACACCATATAATGATCTGCATTTGCCGTCGAATTGTCTATCCTAGTCTGATTGTCCACATGAATGTTTATCTCTAGCTGTAGAAAATGTAAAAGCCAATGTTGAAAGCTCTGACTAAACGTTGTTATTAATTCACTGTGTACAGACCTGTGTACACAAAATTTTTGTATTTATTTACAGAGCTAGTTTTGAATCAACATTTCTTACATTAACAGCAGTTGATCCTTGAGAATCCTCACTTGAAGTCTGAAGCAAAGAAATTAGTTTCTTCTAACTATGAATGGGAAGGGCTGAAAAACTCGTGAGTGGCTATATTTGAACAGTTTATTATTCAATTTGTTTTCATTACCTGCCAGGGGAAGCTTAAGCTTGAGTCCTCCCTTATTTAAATACATATGAAATGGAGCAGGGCTCTCTTTAGACATTCGCTTGATTAACTGATATTTATAAAGTTTGTTGCTAATGTTGCAAATTCTAGTGACACTTACTTGGTTCTTAATTCAAGGCTTGAAATGTTGTGCAGGTGTGGGGCCACATAATGAAATTTCAATCGGAATAAATAAATAGAAACATTATGCCTGAAGTTTAAAATTTGTTAAGTTACAGTATATGTAAGGAACTTCCTTCATGTATGATTTGCCGATGTTCACTTTCTGGAGTCATATGTAATGCATCAACTTTCTTATAATTTAAACACACTATTAAATACTGTTTACAGAACTGCACTATCTATTTTTGTTGTAGAGTGATGAAGTTGACTTGATGCACCCATTTCTTTTCTTAATCTTGCCCGTTTTTTTTTTTTTTTTTTAAAGAAAACTGAATAGGAAGTCTACTACCTACAGTTGCTAGAATATGACCTTTCCTTAAATGCTATGAATTTCAATCAAATAAATTCAGCAGTTGCATAATGAGTATTTGAACATTTTCCATGTATTCGCATAGTGCTGAAACATCCTCTTATGACGAGAAACTTTTTTTTTCAAAAGACGTACAGTATTGTGTAAAGTGCATTGATTATTGCATGAAACACATTCATGCAGAAAGTGAGAAGAATGGGGGGAACTGGAAATGCCCGATTTATAGCAACTAAATGAGATATGGTAGGAAAAATTTTATTTTTCTAGATTTGTTTTTAGTGCTTGATAATAATATTGCTGTAGTTATGTCACACATTAATAGACACTTATACTCATATCATGGCAGTGTAGCATGGTGAAATTTGCAGCCAAATTGTCTTTGCCTGGTGGATAAAAAAAATGTTATCACTTAAAATGTAGGCATCTTGGTAATCTCCAATGCAGCTGCAATACTGCACCGAGACTCCGTTTTGAAAGCTCGATTGAAAGTGGATTGGGGCTGACAAGAATGATGATTGCCACTTGTGATTAACTATTTGACTCTTTTTGCATAGCAAGGGGGGGTGTTTGAATATTGAAATTGCTGAATTAAGCATGAATATTCGAGAAAGTTGACTTCCGAGTGTTGAATAGAATATAAAATGTTTTCTCATTTCTAAACAAAAAAAAAAAGGTCGCATAGGGTTGGTTGGGTAAAAAAAAGAGAGGGTTATATAGATTATTTGATAAATGCATGTAATACAATTTGCAGCTGGATGTCCACTTAAGTGGCTTAGAAATTGGGAACAGTTGCTTTAAGTTATTCAGTGCACCACGAGAATAATGGAGCAAGGGAACAACAAGTGCACGAGATGTTGTCTATGTTGAAGGAGAGAAGCGGTGATACTACAGCCCTGCACATTGTTTTAGAGGGGTGCAGACATGCAGATGTTTGCCAAATAATAAGTTACTTAGCCTAAATCGAGAAAATAAATTCGTATATAGGCTGCCTAAAAGCGAGGCATTCTTATACCCCTGTCAAGCGGGAAAGTTAGGTGCACTTACGGCGAGTGCACTCGGTTTTTAAGTGCACTTTCCCAAATCTTAACGTTGCAGCGGAGTGTACTCTCAGATGAGTGCACTCAAGTCGGAGTATGTTCACGGAACGCACTTTGCTGGCCGAGTGCGTAGCCTCGCCGCCAACGGTTTGAAGGAGTGCCTAGCCTTGCCACCAACGCTTTCAACGACGCAAAATGTAATGCATAGAAAAAGGACACAAAAGTTCATTTCAGTTATTGAGCAGCTTTTAACAATATAATTTGTGTTTAGCGAGAAGCGAAACAGCACAGTAAAGAAACGAATTTATCATGTACGCAACTAACGGCGCCAGAATGATGCGGCACTGCGGTGCCGCCATGTTCATTCAGTTCGTGTTTATTTTGGTGGGAAAGCGTGCTGACCACGCCAGTCGTGCTTTGAGCCGTGTGCATGGCATTTTGCAGTGTAGCTAAATATCGAACTCGCCGTCTTTGCTCATATACACTCGCTCATATTCTGTTCTAGCAGGATCATGAGCAGGATCAACTGCCGCATGCCGCCATGTTGTTTTGGATTGGCTAGGCATTCGTCTTGGCCAGCATTGACTTACAACACACTTATAATAAAAACATCTTCGCTTTTTGTTGAGACAAATAGATGAAGTTTGTCTTTATATATAATTCTACTTAAAACAATCGCTTTTTAGCAGCTTTCTCTTGTTAATTTACATCTTTAAAAACGCGCTCTTAGTCTGTCGCCATATTTTTTTTTTTTACTGCGAGTGCACTCTGTTTTTCCGTTAAGAAGCGCGTTGCCTAAAGTGTGACTCAAGGTCCCGAAGTGCACTTCCCGTAAGTGCACTTAACTTGCCCGCTTGACAGGGGTATTATTGAAAGACAGAAAAGTGTTGAGCAGTAGCTATCTATGCCATGTGTTTGCCTCGAAACTGCTTTCTTGGCTACAACTGCCGCTTTCCTGCAACAGAATCATTCATAACAATCCTGACTTGTATAAGCCTCTCTCCCTGTAGCCAGTAATAAATGTTATATTTGAATGGCAAGGAATGTTCGACAATTTCTAATAGCAATTTCTCGAATGCAATGGTATATCAAAGACTATTCATATTCAAAATTTCGAATATTTGCACACCCCTACATAACGCGAAAAATTTTTTTCTTGCTCTTTCTTCTTGAAATGTTGAACATCTTCAAAATATGGTCTTGTGTTTTATTTTCGCATTCCTATCAATCTTGGCACGATGGAAGGCAGTTTCATTGCCCTGTGAGCGACAAATGGCCGTGAAAGTAGCGGAGTGTCTCTCTCTGCCTTAGCGTTCGCCCCTTGTTTCATAAAGCAGGCGTGCAGACATGAAGGTGTTTGCTCGAACCCTGGCTCAGCCACCCAATGGAAGGGGACACATCATTCCTCAAGGTGTGATTCCCATGCCTGCAGCTCCTGTCTGCGGCCGGTGCAGCGTGCGGTGCCAGAGGGCCCCCTTCGGCACTGTGGAAGGTTTGCTGTGCAGCCCTGTTGCCAACAGTGTGTTCTTGCTTTGTAGCCGTACTTGCCATCCAAAACCGTGTGGCTTGGCAAGCCCTTCCCCGCTTTTATTCCACAACAGTGAAAGAAAATATGCACAAAGGCGTACTGAAGTGCCATTGTTGCCATTGCCTTGTCTTCTATTTCTTAATATTAAATGTTTGCAATGAGATGCTGGTACCTCTAACAGGGTACTCCTCTGCTGTGATATGTGATCTAAAAAAGAAAAAGAGTGAACCCTTAGAAAAGTATCACTTCATCGGTTCATGTGATATTGTCATAAACCTTTGCTACTATAAAATGAGACCCAACGCTAGAACACAAGTTCAGCCAGCATATTAGAAGAAAAGACAAAGCAAAAACAAAAACGGTGTAGAAGCACTCTGGCTTGATAAGCAGCAGTGCTAACATGCTGTGCATCACACTGTCACTGTAAACAGTGGATCATGCTGTGGACTCATCTCTCACTGTGGGGTCTGTGTACAGTTATTCAAAGTGGAGCAAGCACACAGTCACACATTTGGCAAAGTTTAAAAAAAAAAAAAAAGACCAGCGTGATTTGACTTGCTTATAAATACTAATTATATGAGATCCCGGCTTCTCCGAGAAATGGCATTTTACAGTAGCCAAGACCCAGAATAGCCAAGCTGCCTGTTGTCATCTTCATCACAATGACCAAAGTCGTAATACTCGCAATACTGTGGCTATATTAATGAAAGAAAGTGTTAGGAGAACAAAGCGCTTGAGTACAGCTGCATCGATAAATGCAACTGTTTTGCCATGTTATGGGCCTCTAGTACTAGTAGGAATTGTGAGATGATAGCCAGAAGAGCACAGAAGAGAACTTCATGTCACATGTCCAGTGTGCAATGAATAGGAAATGAGAAAACACTGCAGTTTTGCTGATTGGGTAAGCAGTGTAGTTGCCAGCAGAGAAAGTGAGAATACAAAGAGCATCAAAAGTCTGTAACAGCGACACTGTGTGTGTTCTCTGGCTCCTGTATCATGATGTGACGCCTGATGTGGCAGCACCTTGTGCGCATCCTTAACAAAAGTTTTTCATTTGTTTATAGGTACGTGATATTCCGAAAATAAGCATGGCACAGTCAGTGACCAGTAGTGTGCACCGTATATTCAGTGGTGGTGCATGCTCTGTTTGCTACTTTGGTGTCGCATTAGGCTAGTATTTGCAGTAGAATCCTATCAAAGTACATAATTTTTGGACAGTAGTTAATGTTATCTATTTGGAGAGCTTTTCTGTGAGCAGAATCAAATAGAAGCATTACTCTAGCCAGTAAAGTTGCTTCATTAGTGAACGGGACATATACTACGTCATGGATGAAAGGCATGAACAGAGAGACATCAATAAAATAAATGATGTGGATGGAGTTTGTTGATTTACACTGTGACAACTGTGCACAGGAAGCATGCAAATGTAAACACACCTGAATGGAGCTTAGCTGTAGATTTCCCTGAAAAAACTTGGAAAACGCATAAGCTTCATATTTGACTGTAGAATGCAATAGCATTAAAGGGCCTTTGACTACTTCTCACACTCTCGTTTCTCGCCACTGCCTGCTTCTCATGCTCTCTACGCATACAATGACCGACTTCCTATTGTATATCAATTTCACACAATCACTTGCTTCTCATTGCTATGTCATTGTTTACTTTGTATCACCATTTGCTTTCCATCACGTCACTGTTTACATTATATGCTTTCATCAAACTTTTTCTCTCTTACAATTTTTTGCTTCGATACATCATTCTCTTCACTTAATTCACTTCAATTCAAATTAAGTGAAGCATGCAAACACTCGCATAAAACCTGTAATTAACTTACTCATTAACGATACCAGATATTCGAACCACAACCTTCTCATCGATACATCGTACTTACACATGCATTCATTCGTTAAAGTTCAGTGAACCACCACACTCCTTTACTTCATTCAATTACCTCATTCATAATTTATATACTCGCAATTGCCATGTGTGTGTCAGTACGTTTCTCTAAGACACTTTGCTGAGCATGAGGTCGCGGGATCGAATCCCGGCCACGGCGGCCGCATTTCGATGGGGGCGAAATGCGAAAACACCCGTGTACTTAGATTTAGGTACACGTTAAAGAACCCCAGGTGGTCGAAATTTCCGGAGTCCTCCACTACGGCGTGCCTCATAATCGGAAAGTGGTTTTGGCACGTAAAACCCCATAATTTAATTTTTTCTTCTAAGACACTTTACCAAGTCAGAACAGCCTGCTTATCGATACGTCACACATACACACAAATTCATTTGTTTAACTGCAATGAACCATCCCAACACTTCTATTTATTATTCATTTCAGTCTAATTAACCCATTCTTAATTACTGTGCTCATAAGTACCATGTATGTAACAGTACATTTCTCTAAGACACTTTACTAAGTCAGACCACAAACATTCACTGCGACCCGCTCTAACACGCTTGAACCAATGAGCCTTTGTGGCCGTTTCGCTTCCTGAAGTTCCTGGGTTGTATTTTCACCTAAACCCCAATTTTCCTTTCTGCTCAATTACTTTCCTTTGGTTACAGGAAACTCCCCGAGAAATTTGGCATCACTGTGAACATTCTTTGACCTCTTAATGAATTTTATTAATTCGTTACCTACATTGGGAGTTTTCGCTCATGTAGAACGTACGGTCAGTGCACAGACAATGCCGCCGGATTTTCTGCATAACGGGTCTCTTAAAGCTGTCTCTTTAAAATGGCACCGCACATTGTGCTGCATTTGTAGCTGACGCAAGAGCTAGGATGTAAACCTTGCAGTCACTCTGACAGGCTGTGTTTTCTGGCGAGCAGGAGCATAGCTACCACCGCTGGCACAGCGGGTTTGCTGGGCCTGGTTGATTGCTGCATCATTCTTTGCTATAGAAAGTTTAAGGTTTGTTTGTGACTGACACTTAAGCTTACTTAGTAGTTTACTGTGTGCAATGTTATATTGGAGCTCACTGGGCACTAAAGGCAAATATCAGTGCAGACTGTTAAAATACCATACCAGAAACCTTGCAGCATTTATTTTGTACAGAGAAACGACTTCGTTGCAGAGAAAATTGCAACTGAAGGTACCGCATCCCTTTAATGCATTTCTAATTACCCCTGCTAAGCAAGGGAGTGGGACAAAACATACGTCATCACCACTGTTTGCCACCGGCAGTGAGTAACCGGTGAGTGGTGCTATGTTTTTTTTTTTTTGCATGAAACCTGACAGGGTGGTTGGAAACAGAGCCAAATTGTGTTGACAAGGCCAAAACGTGAGCCTATCATGAGCACAACCTGCCAATCATCTTTAAAGGCTTGTCACTTGTGGAACTTGTTGACGCTCCCGATAACAATATGTTGACTTGTGGTGCTGTCCTGCATTCCATTGATTTGTGCTCACAACATGACATGAGTGGGTCATTTTCTGCTTCATGCAGTCAGCATGAGCTTTGCGAGTCAGCAGAACCAGCGCAGCCTTGCATAGTGTTGAAACTACCAAAACGGGAGAGCATGAGCGAAAACAGAAGCTCTTCAACCAGGCACAGCATCGTCAAGGGTAGCGTGAATTAGCTCTTTCTGAGAATTGAAGTTGACAAGCAGCATTATCTTCGATATTGAAATGTGGTGCAATAATCTTTTTTATTAGTGTTTGACCACTAGTGACACAATTATAGTGAAACAGTGTTATGTGATTGGTCTAGTAGTGGAAAATCCCTGTCAAGTCTCAAATCGTGTCCTATGCTTACTTCATTCTGTCACATACTAAAGCTCTGTTTTTGGTAATATTCACATCTTGGATTTGCTTAGTATTCATCTCTTACTTTAGCCTGACCTAATATTTGCCTCTAGTGTCCCTTTCAAATGTAGCAGGCTTGCACATGCAAATGCACATGCACATGCAAATGCTTGCACTCTACAGTGTGCTTGCACAAGTACTGGCAATAGCAGTGTTGATGAGCTGTACAAATTCTATCTGCTTAGACAACATGCAATGTCAAATGCATAATGAGACAAACATACAAAGTGTATTAAACGGGAAATGTTCAAACAAAAGTTGTATATCGTAAATAAGAAATCGGTCGAAATCCAGGCACAAAATAATGGCGAGAAAATTGCAGCTGTTGCAGTCTACTGAAAAGTGATGGCACATTAAAAGGAGAAAAATTCCAATTACTGGCTTTTACAACTGTGAATTCTAACCATCGCAGCATAACTATAGTGGTGCTTCTATTTTTATTAAGCCATTGCGTATCCAAACAAAGCATATGATTACAGGAAGACAAAGGCTTGAAGTGATGAACAGTGGTAGAACAAGAAATACCGCTGGAAGCTAATGTTTCGAAAGGGGGCTTGTCTTTGCCTTGCTGAATAGAAGTTCCCCTTATAAGGATGTTGACTCCAGCAACACTCCTGTTCAACCACTGTGCTGGTCACTCGAAGCTATTATGGAGATGCCTTTAAGAGAAGGCTGCAATAGTGCTCATAATATTTTTTAACGGCATTGGAAATAATGAAGTAAAAAAATAATTTTATGACCCACCTTGACTTATGCAGAACTTGCAAATCTCCACAGGTCATGTGCAAATTCATACTATCATAATTGATGTTTCTCTCAGTTTTATATAAGCAATGCCAAGGCTCACTTGCAGGAACACATTTAAATTGGAATGATGAGAAAGGGACCCATGTCAACAAGCATGCAACTCTGCTGGTTCTCGGGTTGCCTGGGGCATTGTGCCATAATCCTGTGGTATTGTCCAGTGTTTATTGGAGCACCACTTTGTTAGTTGCAGTTAAAGGGGCCCTAAAGCACTTTTTGAACATAGCAAAAAAATACTGCTGATCTGTGGAAGAGGCTCCCGTGAACGTATGAGCCAAATGTTATTGCACTGCATGCAGCAGGGAATTTGCAATCTCATGTCAGAAACAGTAAAAAATCGCTTTCTCATGCCTTCACGATGTTCTCATAGCGAGCAGCGAAGCCCACCAACTTGGCTGATTGGCTGATTTTGCAATCATGAGAACATTCTCTATAATTCTTTTATTGCTCATTTTAAGGTAAATAAATATATACTTCAGAACCCAAAAAGATGGAAAAAGCATTTCATCTTTGCATTGTCGATCTACACACGACAATTGTGTGTAACTATGTGGCCTCTGAGATAGCCGCTGCGTGCTGCATGCCGTAGATACTGCTGTCGTCACAGGGTCCCGCGGCAAGCCCTCTCGCCAGTGAGCCACTCAACTTTCGTACAGACCTTTGCCCCCTTGCCACGTCCCCAGTGTAGCTTCGGCAGGCTAGTGGGGACAAAAGGAGAGAGAAAGCCACTCATTGGTGCAATAACCACATCTAACTTTACTTATACTATAAGGATACAAAAAATGTTTGTGGCAGGAAATTCGTACGATAACATTCTTTAATAGTGATGCCATACTATGATTAGCTAGAAAAGTGCTTCAGGGCCTCTTTAATGTAGCTAATGCAGTTTACCTGTTAGCTAGCAAGAAAAATTGTGCAGCCATATTGCCACTATGAAAAGTGCCTAGAACAGTGCGATTGTATTTGCCGTACTTTTTAGACATTCTTGAAAGGGATATTTTGTGCCAGTTACCACATGCTTGTGTATGCCGCAAAACTGATCAGCATGCTGTGGTACGGACCATTTGGCTTGCGATTTTTGCTCGTATTGCAAGTACCCAATTTTATTTGCTTGCATAATAGGGGGCCCGCATAATTATGCAGTTGTGATAGAATTCTTCAGCACTGAGGTTTGAGAGCCACTGCTTCATGCTTCTTGATATCACAAGCTTTAGTGACATTCCTAGGGAAGCCCAGGAACATGTGGGGTGCACTTGTTGGCAATGGTCGGGTCAATATTTACTCCATGATAAATGTGCTCCAGCAAAGAAGCCCTGATTAGCTATTGTGCACTCATTATTTGTTTATTTTTGGTGCCATGCTTTGTTCATTTGAACTCGGCAGCCATACTGACATCCTATTTTTTTTTGTGCTTCAATGTTACTAAGAACACATGGTCTCCTTCTTTCTGTAGTTCCTCATAAGCATTTTTCTCATCCCAGCTGATCTGGTCACCTCTCATTTTGTACCATTTTGCCTCTGTGCTTGATGCCAGTTGCAGCTCATGATCATGATTCATGATCATGAATGACCATGACCATGTGATAATGAATCATGATCACATGGCACGTTCAGGCACCTTGAAACAACACCTGGCTCAAGCCCATTGCTGCTGTGCATTGGTTTCTTTTGGCTGCTCTTCATGAGCAGCATTGAGAAACTTGTGCATTTTATGCAGTGTTCCTTCTGCTTGCAGATATTTCGAGAGCGGTCCTGGCTTGAAGCACTCGTGGCCAGTTCAGCAAGTGGGTTGGTGGTTGTTGCCACCATGACTCCGTTTGACGTCTGCTGCACGCGTCTGTACAACCAGCCTACAGATGCTACTGGCAAAGGCCTCATGTATAAAAACGTGTTTGACTGCTTTGCAAAGGTAATTTCTTTTTCCCTAGCATACCTAGTCAGCTGCAGTCACTAGCATTGTGCTGTTATATAGTATTATTGCACCCTTATGAACAGATCTTAGTAGTAGCTCAGGAATTTTTGTCGTGTGCAAAGATTAGTACAGTCGAACACCTCTTCAATGAACGTCTCTACAGTGAAATGGCCTGTATAATGAAGGATTGAATATGTCCCTGCTAAATTTCTATCTTTCATACATACTATTGTTAATGCCTCTACAACAAAGACCACTACAACGAATTGGTCTTTACAATGAAGAAATGTAGGTGTCTCCAATGGATTCTTTGTTGCTTTACAACGAACTTCACGTAGCGGTACCGTTGCTGCCCTCCACATATGTCGCCAAGGTGCGCTCTGTGCTATGTATAATGCTAGCGATGCACTTGATGAGCATGCCTATATCAGTAATAGCCCTGCTGCAGTGCTCCAGGAATCAGTGAACTCGTATGCTGCTTGTTGTAATGCATCAATGGTTGTGACAACTGACGAATGCGCCGTAGTTGGTGACGACATGATGTTTTAATCGTAACTGACGACCGGTGACATATTTAAAGCCTTCTAGGGCAGAAAGGATGCGAATGTCAACGAAGGCAACAGTGATGAAGATCCTTTAAGTGAACCCAGAATTTTGATGATAAGGGGAGCAATAGCAGCATTCGATGATGTGCAGCTTTTTTTCTACGGTGTTGGGCTGCTGAGCACGAGGTCGCGGGATCGAATCCCGGCCACGGCGGCCGCATTTCGATGGGGGCAAAATGCGAAAACACCCGTGTACTTAGATTTAGGCGCACGTTAAAGAACCCCAGGTGGTCGAAATTTCCGGAGTCCTCTACTATGGCATGCCTCATAATCAGAAAGTGGTTTTGGCACGTAAAACCCCATAATTTGTTTTGATGTGCAGCTTTGCTTTGCGTAGCTCCCGCCTTTCCCCTCGGACCATCCTGTGAACCTCGGTACATTCTGTCAGATGATGTGCACACAGACAGTTTAGTGACCTACCGTACTTCTCTAAGTATCTATTGAATTCGTGTTAGATAAGGTTGTTTTTTGTCTAACTGTGGTATGGTGCTGTGTCCTTACAACTAAGTGACCTGTATAACGAAGAATTTTGGAGCACTTGAGCACTTTCGTTATAAGAAAGGTATTTGACTGTGGTTAGGGGTGGGCAAACAGTCAAAGTTGCGAATACGAATTGATTGTTGCACACTCGCTATTCGTGTTCATGTTCAAGAAAGAGCTATTCAGTATTTTTGAATGAAAAAACAAACCAAATATTAAATCCCAACTGTTAAAAGACTGGTTTCTGTTCTCCATCTGCCAAACAACGTACAGTGGAACCCCGGTTATGCGTCCCCCGGTTTTGTGACGACCCTGGTTTTACGACAGATTAGCGCACTCCCGGCGAAGTCCCCATAGAAGCAATGCATTAAAAACCCCGGTTATCCGACGCAATTCTACGCCTGACCCGCGTTATACGACGACCCTCGCGAACCGTGGGACAGAACGGCGGACGAAAGAAGAGTACCGCGGGTCTCTTTCCTCGCTCCGTCTCTCCGCATGCGTTTCTCTCCCCCCCACCAGCAGCCGCCCGCGACGCCCGCTGTGCTGAAATAGCGCCTTTTCTTCTCCACAATCACTTTCTCCCTCTCTTCTCGGTGGCATTGCCTCTTGTCACGTTGGGGAAGCATTTCTCTCCTTCCAGTTTCCCTGCAGCAGATCGCCGACAAGGTAGCGCGGAGAGGCCTAGTTTTATCACAGGAGTTCTTCGGCGTAATCCTAGCGACCAGCGTTCAGTGGAGGTGTTGAGTTGTATGGAGCAACGCGACGCACAATGTCCCTAAAGTGGACAGTTCTGTCGCTCGGCGACAAGCTGAATATTATCGAGGAAGTGGAAAAGCGGCATAGAGGCACGAAAGCCAGCATTGCCCGGGACCTTAAGATACCCGAATCTTCACTTTGACCGTCCTGGCAAACAAGGCGGTGTTATTGCAGAATGCCAACAAGTTCGGGCTCAAGCGGAAAGCGGCGGCAAGAAAAGGACAGCATGAGAAGTTAGAAAAAGTTCTCATCAAGCAGCTGCATCAAGCACGGAGCTCTGCGATCAATGTTGACGGCGCCATTCTAAAGGAAAAAGCAGACCTTGTGGCATTGCGTCTGGGCATCAATGGCTTTCAGGCATCGAACGGGTGGCTGGAGTGCTTTAAAAAATGAAACAGGATTGTGTACAGCTGCTCCTGCGGAGAAAGCACTTCCGTGGACGTTTCGACAGTGAACGAGTGGATGGAGTCTCTGCTGGAGATGATTGCTGCATACAAGCCCTGTGACGTTTTCAACGCCGATGAGAGCGGTATTGTTTACCGTGTGCAGCCCGAGCAAACCCTTGCGTTTAAGGGCGACAGCTGTCATGGTGGCAAGCGTAGTAAAGAGCATGTGACAGCACCATTCTGTGCTAATGAGAACGGTTCCGAGAGGCTGCCCGTGCTCGTTCTAAAGTTTGTCGACACCGCTGCGACATCGGACGAGGACAACGACGATACCGCAGATGCCGTGCCTGTGCCTACTACGTTCACCGAGGTGCAACGGCACATAGACAGCATCCGTAACTTCATCTGTTTCCTGCGACGCCGCAGAGGACCTCCTTTTGGACGTTGCCCAACTCAAGCGAAAGCTCTTGGTTCACGGATGAGACAAGGTCCAAAAGAAACTTACCAACTTTTTTTAAAGTTCGCGCCGGCTGGCGGGAATCATGGCAGTGGGCAGTGGAGTGCCGTAAAGGTTTGTTTTGTACCTGTACTGCAGCATTAATTCTTATCGCATTTACTTTTTTTGGTAATTTGGGTTTCCAAGCCCTGCAGAGTATGTTAGTAGTTTACATTCAAGTTTCTCGTAAATCCGTCGCGCAATATAAGTAGTATGTTTATAGGCATAATTTATGTTCGGATTTTACAACGCTTTTTCGCGATCCCGAGAAAATCGTATAATCAGGGTTCCACTGTATTGCAGATTATCAGAAGTGATATGAGAAATGTTTTTGAAGCAGTGCATAAACAAAACAAATGATGCAAGCCTTCTTAGTGTCGTCGAGGAAGCCAACGTGATAGCCTGTGATTTTTGCATGTAGTCTGTCATTCAGTGTTGTTGGCAGTCTAGTCAAGCAGTAGTTTCATCTTTTACGCTACAATTATTGCAGTCTTTCGTGCAACTTGCCCTTTTACTTATATTTATGGCACACAAATCCTTCAGCAGCGTTTGCTCCCCACCCCCCACCTCCCCCACGTCACTAAAGGGTAGCACAAATGGACCACTGGCAAAATACATAAAGTAGGCTGCACTGCAATTTTTTTCTCCTATCAAAACATTAGCTCCCAGAATACCTTTTCGCTACTGAAGCGGTGCGACTGGTAGGAAGTGCCAAGTGCTTGTAGCTTCAATCAGCTGCAATGCACCTTTTTGACTTCTTTCTTTTTAAATTTTTCTTAAAATGTTTTCTGCATTCGTCACTGTTGCAGAGTCTCGTTTTTCAATGCACGCCAACTTGGTGCAACCTGGGCGGGGGCTGCAATATAGCTTGGCCCCCTCCCTTTTGGGTATCCCTGTGCATGCCTATGGATTTCATGACATGTTGGTTCTGAGCTCCTGAAGCAGAAAGGAATGCTTAAGTAACCGAAATATGCCAGAAGAGTAGTACCAAAGTCAGTGATGTGAAAGAAATCTTTCAGTGCTCCTTTAAGGGTTTTGAAGTCCTTTAGGATGTCATTTTTGTGTTCAAGGGTTTCAAAAACTGCTAGAAACCCTGCATGGCTAATGAGAGCATACGAGGGCGAAATAGTAAGCATGTGAATGAAAATGGGGAAGTGGCAGTTGTAATGATACAGGGGTGCCCATGGTGCTACGCCTTGGCACACTGTGCTGCTGTTCCTCCCTGACAATGACGGTTCACTTCAAACTTGCAGCAGCAATGGGTGACAACCACATGTACATTTGGAAAGCATCTATTGTGTTTGGAGCTACTATATGACCCTTTGAGCAGGCCAGCTAGCTGTAGTCAACATTCCAGAAGGATCCTCTGACATGCTAGGTAATGAGGTGTTTCCAACTGCCAGCTGGGTTGCAGGTTGCCATGGCATCTGCCACAGCAGAAGTGTGACTAATCATGTGTGAGAAAGTGAACGAGCAGCAGTGGAGACTTTGATGTTCACCACTAGGTGGTGTCCAAAGAGACTTGGGCAGATTTTTCTTGCCTTGCCCTGTGGTGCTAGTACTGTAGTACTTGTGCTTCCGGTGTGGAGCCTGTGTGTGCAGCCTGTTGCCATAAGTGCACCACAACATAAGGAAAAAAGATGTAGGCAGGGCATTGGTTTCTGTGCTGCACAATAAGAGAGGAACCAATTATTCGAGGGAGAATGGGGAAGGTAAATGTAGAACTCCTTATCTCTCCAACTGTATTATTTACTTTTCAAGAAACTTCTTTCAGAATGCATTTATAGAACAGCATTGCATTCATTCTGGCATGTTTCTCGGGTATCAAGGGTGTTAGCGCACCTTTGAGATTTATGAAGGGCTAGAAAATCTTAAATGTTATTTTTCATTGTGCTTAGCAGATATTCCTTAAAAATATGGATTCAAGGCTGGTGCGATCTGCAAGTTAAGTGAACCCAATCAGGTTTAGATTTATGCTGGCTGGTGGTGGTCGAGCAGCTGGTTTGATCGATAAGCTCATTCTTGTGTACCATTTTTGTTTGTGCACAATAAGAAAAGTTTGCCTGTTATGCATTTTGTTTTCAACACCTCGAACATATTTCTTTAATCCTTTGAAGTGCTTTTTCAGGACCTCGGGAAGTCCTTGGACATGCATGAATCTTTTACCTAAGAACTGCTGCCAACTCTGCCATGCAAACGGCGTTTTCTGCTTAACATGCCTGACGGCATCTTGTTGAAATTGATGCAGGTGTTCAAGACAGAAGGACCTTTGGGTTTCTACAAGGGCGTGACAGCCAGCTTCCTCAGGCTTGGCCCCCACACTGTGCTGAGTCTCGTCTTCTGGTCGGAACTGCGGCGAGAGTATGCACTCTTCTCACAGCCCAGTGTCGAGGCTGCCTGACGACTTGGTGCATTCTGGTCCCACGTTTAGTTTCTTGCTCCCCTTCCTTGTTCCTTAGACTTGGCATCATTGTCAGACATCCAAGACTTCGCTTGGCTTTACCAAATGACTGAAGGTGTGCAGAATTGTGATGCAGCATGATCTTTAATGTTTGTGTGTGCATTGCCTCTTTGCAGCTACACTGTCAAGAAAGCGTGTTTTAACACTTTGGGCCAAATGTTCACTTTGCTTATCTGCTGCAGAGATAAGTATGTGACTTGCTGTTTTGTAAGGCTTTGTTGAAGAAAGTACAAATGCTGTCTTGTTCAGCATCCGAAGCGTGGTGCTGCCTTGAAGGTGGACTGGTGGTGTTTTGTAATGACAGGAAACTTTCTGGTTCATTGTTCCTCGCCCTGCTGAAGCCCTACAGTTATAAGGAACGGAGCTTCCCTTCCTGTACAGTATTTAAGCTCCCCTCCACTCTTATAAAGAATGGCTAATCTTGTGTGCTTATTGAAGACTGTTGGCAGCATTACTGAGATCTCTGTGCCATACTTTTCACTCGGCACATATTGCAAAGTTTTTTAGGATTGGTGGCAGGGCATCAGCATTGACTATGCTGATGGTGCCCTGTGTTCTGTGTGTACAATTTTTACATGGATGTATTCACTCGAGTGCGCAGGAGCATGTTGAGCTATGGAACAAAAAATGCTGAAGGGGTTTTGAGAGTTTACTAGTGTACATTCTTAATGACTGGGAGAAAAAAGCCTCAACTGTTTATTCCAACAACCTTTGTTATGACACCTGTGAAAGAATATATTTCCACTGATGCTTCTTTTGCCTTGTCTTTTACTGTAGTGGTTTACCTGCAAGCTAGTGTGTGATCTTGGCTAGAAGGAAATATATAGGAGTATTTTAACTTTAGTTCATTTTCTCACCCATAGAACTGGAACTTATTTTAGGGCATTGATGACTGTTTGATAGCCAATTTATGATAAAACATGTGCTTTTTTGGCAAGCTCCTTGTCTCTCCAAATGGTTGTTATGGTTTTGTACAGGTATAACTGTAGAACAAGTTGGGTAATACAGCTACTTTCTATGCTGTTAATATATTTTATTCATCTGTATTTAATGCTAACATCAATGTTATATTGAGGAATCTAGTGCCTGATCCTGTGAAATTATGCCAGCTTCATTTAATGAAAAATAGCTGTATAGCTTTAACTCTCAGAATGCTATTTCGAGGTGGAAATCTTTGTTTAATTTCCCCTTTGTTGACCTGTGATCTCCTATAAAACCACGTAAAGAAAGCGGAGCTTTCTGAATATTGCAGAATCTCATCTGTGCTCGTAACTACATTTGTTGAACCATCTTGCATGTCACTATTTGTACTTGAAGTACATATCTTACCAGTGACTATTTTTCTTTGCCGCTTTTAACGAGTGCTTCAGACGGTTTATTTTTCCTTGTATGACTAAAGCAACATTTATTGTTCATTGCAGATGCTGCTGTGCTGTTGCATTTCATGTGTCCTTATGTTAAAAACAATAACTGTAGGTTTGTTTCCTTATATTGGCACCAGTATGTGCATGCAGTGGAAAGGTGAGGCCCTCTACTTGTGTTTCATTAGCTTGTGTACCTGTGTGTTCAGATGTAGAGCACAGGTATACACATATTATTTTTTTATTCCCAAGATGTTTAATTTAGTGTGACACTTGTTTCCCACTACGTCAAAGATGCATACTACTGGACAATTGGACCATAAACTGGAAAATAAAAAGCAACACTATAGCTGTGTCTCCTCTGTTTTACTTTGCGTGCATACAGCTCCATTCACATACATGCTGTGATAGGTCAGTGTGGCATTCTGCTGGTGACCATAAGGTTGTGCATTCAATTCCTAGTTTGTTGCGGCTATGTTCCAATGGAGGCAGCAGGTAAAAATGCTCATGTACCGAGCTTTGAGTGCTCGTTAAAGAACCCTATGTGGTCATTATTATCTACTACAGTCTCGTAGTGTCTCTCTCATAGCCTCGTTTACTCCGAGATGTTAAACTCCAATTAACCAATCTTTTTCATGCACATTGGCCTTGGCTGATATGTGTTGTAGCTCCATGGTGCTGCCATGATCATTAGGGATGTTGGATCACATAGCTAGGCTTAGCACATGCGCACAAATGCCAAACAGTGTGGATTGAGGGACAGTCACTGCCGTACTGTTATGTCCATGGCTCTCACTGGCAGCAAGTAGTCCTCAGTTTCAATTTTCTTTTTTTAAAGGAAGACGCAGTAATGAGAGAAGACACAATGCGAAATCGCATACAAAAATCCTTCCATTTCATGTGGCACTCGTGTAGTGTGTCAGTTGCCTTTGTCGTGTGAAACTACCTTCATTGATTAGACTGGGCATTGTGTTAATGTTAGTGAGAGAACACCCGAGAAAGAATGATAGGAAAGGATCAATAATAGCACTTGTTAGCACACTGTGCATTATCTGCACACGTGCGACTGTACAGTACGAAACAACTATGCTAGCCAGACAGTCTATGGGAATCATACCCCAATAATAAATGTGCACAGCTATTTGTCAATCAACTGTCGGTGGCCCTACATGATTGAGACTGAATTATTGCCAAGTATGTGACAGGTCATATGCATTAGTTGCAAGCACACCAGTCATCCTCGTCTGAGAAAAGAAGAAAAAAGTAAAAAAAGAAAAAGGAAAAACAAGTTGACAAACTGCCGTATGGCGTCATTGCAAGCCCACCTATCGCATCACAAAGTGCGCATGCACCTACTGATTCATACAGAATAAAAGCAGCCACGCTATCTTCAATAAACCATTCCATTGCTTGCACCTACTGCGTCTGTTGTTGTTATTCGCGCTACAGTAGTGGCGACGAGGGTGGGACTCCATGTGAGCATGGTCAGCGACCGACAGGATCGAATGATGGCATCTCGCCCACCAGTTTTCGATGAGACTGTGAGCAGCTGGAGCACGTACAGGATACGGCTGGAAGCTTATTTTGAGGGCAATGGATTTACCGACACGGCCAAACCCCGAGCTCTGCTGGTGTCTTCATTGAGCGATAACATTGTGTGCATGTTGCAAGGACGCCTTCCAACCGTGTCTGTTAACAGCCAGACTTACGATGAAGTCGTTGAATACCTCGAGGAACATTACAATCCTCAAGTTAATGAAATAGTGGCGAGTTTCTTGTTCTTCATGCGCAAGCAAAGGGATGGAGAGAGTGTTCGGGAATACATTGCCGACCTTCGGAGACTGGCGGAAAGTTGCAACATTGGCAACTCGCTGCACCCTATGCTGCAAGACCGCGTAGTATGCGGAATCAGGGACGACGATGCACGACGCTGCCTATTAACGCGGAAGAAGCTAACTTTCGAGGAAGCAGAAGAATTTGCCATAGCTTCAGAGAAGGCGCTAGGTGACGTTCATGACATGCGAGAAGCAGACCCAGTGACTGCGGGAACCGGCATCAATATTGTACAGTCGCAGCGAGGTCGACGACCCTGGACGAAGTGGAACACTGCAAAGAACAACCATTCATGTGAGTGTTGCGGCGGTCCCCACGCAACACACATATGTCATCGAAACACCAAGTGCCACCATTGCGGCAGGAAAGGTCATCTGGCGAAGGTTTGCAGCAGTGGCCGCCCTTGAGAACGTGGTGCCTTTGCCGTCGAGGAAATGGAAGATGAGAACGAAGAAGAAATGTTGCTTGCACTTGTCGCTCACGGCTTCGCTGACAGAACTACGTTGAAGCCTCTCGAGGAATAGTTGACATGGCAGAGCCGGAAATTGCGAATGATTCTAGATACGGGTTCTCCGATCAGCGTCATACCGAAGAACATAGTTAAGAAACATCGCAAATGGTGGCTGGCACTGGAAAAAACGTCGCTCCGCTTAACATGCTTCCTCGGGCCATTGCCAGTTGTCGGCGAGATAACCATGAGGGTTCAGTCTGGATCGACTGTTGTGACCAGCACGCTAATCGTGGTGGCATGTAACGGACCACTGCTCTGCGGCCGGAACACGATAGAGGCCTTCCGTAAGGCGGGTGTGTCCTTCTGGGGCACTAGAACCACTTAAAGTGTAAATGTTCTTCTTGATAACAAGAAAACGCGTCTGCTCGATGAGTTTTCGGATCTTTTCGACAACAAGCTTGGCTGTTGCAAGGGCCCCCCTGTGCAATTACACCTCAAAGAAGGAGCCCGCCCACGTTTCTGCAAGGCACGTACAGTGCCTTATGCTATGCGCTCCAAAGTTTCGGCCGAGATCGACCGTCTTGTGCAAGACGGAGTGCTTTCGTCGATAAGCATTTCAGATTGGGCAACACCGGTGGTTCCGGTAGCAAAAAAGAACGGCGACATACGATTGTACGGCGACTTCAAGTTAACAGTCAATACGGCATCTCACTTGGAACAGTATCCCCTGCCCAAAGTTGGACATATTTGCGGCGCTTTCGGGAGGCGAAATCTTCAGCACGCTGGACCTACGCAACGCGTACAATCACCTGCCGCTGGACGACGAAGCTAGAAAGACGGCGGTACTCAACACACACCGGGGCCTTTACTGCTACAATCGCCTAGCATTTGGAATTGCTTCAGCCCCGGCCTTGTTCCTGCGACGAATGGAATCGACTTTGCAAGGTTTGCCGAATGTTCAAGTGTACCTCGACGACACCATTGTGGCGGAAAAGGAAAACGACACATCGGTACTGCGGCAGGTGTGTCAGCGGCTTCGTGAACGCAACCTGAAGTTGAACAAAGCCAAGTCCCGGTTTCGGGAAGCACAAGCGTCGTTTCTGGGGCACCGCATCGATGCCAAAGGTCTTCATCTTCTGCAAGATAACCTCGAGGCGGTACTGGCCGCGCCGAAGCCAACATCGGTAAGCCAGCTGAAATTATTCTTGGGCTTGGTTACTTATTACGCTAAATTCTTGCCCAACTTGCCAACGACGCTGGCTCCCTTATATCGCTTGCTGGCAAAGGGGGTGTTGTGGCAATGGGGGCCGTCCCAGAACAGCGCATTTAGAGAAGCAAAGAGTACCTTGGGCAAGGGTAAATTTCTGGTCCACTATGACCCGCGAAAACCCCTTCGACTGGAATGCGATGCCTCATTGGTCGGCTTGGGCGCAGTGCTGTCCCACCGCATCAACGGCGAAGACTATCCGATAGCTTTTAGCTCTAGAACATGCTAGAACCTTGACGCCGGCGGAGCGAAATTACTCGCAACTGGAAAAGGAAGCGCTCGCCCTAGTTTTCGGTGTGACAAGGTTCACAGACTATCTTTTCGGTACCCGCCGTGGTTGCTCAGGGGCTATGGTGTTGGGCTGCTGAGTACGAGGTCGCGGGATCGAATCCCGGAAACGGTGGCCGCATTTCGATGGGGGCGAAATGCGAAAACACCCGTGTACTTAGATTTAGGTGCACGTTAAAGATCCCCAGGTGGTCGAAATTTCCGGAGTCCTCCACTACGGCGTGCCTCATAATCAGAAAGTGGTCTTGGCACGTTAAACCCCATAATTTAATTTTTTAAAATCTTTTCGGTAATAAATTTTGTTTGATAACAGATCACAAGCCGTTGACAGGGCTGTTCCATCCCGAGAAACCAATTCCGCAGATGGCGGCGGCCAGGATACAGCGTTGGGCGCTCCTTTTATCAGCGTATCAGTATGACATAGAATTCCGGAAAGGACCATTACACGTGAATGCCGATGCTTTGAGCCGTTTGCCGCTGCCGGAGCAAGGGCACTCTGGTGAAGATGATCCCGTCGAATATGTGCTACATGCGCAAGCTTTGACAGATTTTTCTCTTAGCGCAGAGCAGTTGGCAGACAGCACGAGCGAGGACATGCTCCTCCGACAGGTGAAGACGTGGATCCTTCGTGGTTGGCCAAACCAGCTGGGGCCGGAGCAACAGTGCCTTGAGCCGTACTTCACCCGCAGATACGAACTCACTGTAAGTAAACGACTAATACTGGGGTCATCGCGTAGTTTTGCCCGAGACCGTGCGGGCACTTATTCTGAGAGAACTTCACGACACCCACCCAGGCATGACTGAAATGAAGCGCCTGGCTCGTGCGATGTTTTGGTACCCCGGATTGGACCACGACATAGACAAGCTGGTACAAAGCTGCCAGCAATGCGTGCAATGTTGGCCCATGCCAGCGGTACAGGTCCCTTCAAGCTGGCCGAAAACCAACAAACGTTGGTCTCGCCTGCATATCGACTATGCAGGGCCAGTGGAAGGTCACATGCTCTTGGTGGTGGTAGATGCGGAAACGAAATGGATAAACCAGTACCTCTTAAAACAGCAAGTGCAGAAACTACAGTCGAAGTACTGTGAGGGATCTTCGCGCGTTTTGGTCTGCCCCATACAGTCGTTTCCGACAATGGGCCACAATTTAGCAGTTCAGTGACTGGAAGATTTTTCAAAGATGACCATGTGTGTCATGTTACCTCCGCTCCATACTATCCGCAGTCAAATGAATTGGCGGAGCGTGCAGTGCGCACCATTAAGGAAGGTATCAAGAAAAATAAGGATGCAAGTCTGCTCAGTCGTATTTTCAAGTTCTTAATTGCTACGCTACAGGGCAAAACCGACTCGAGATGGCAAGTCGCCCGCGGAGATGTTGCTGGGTTTTCAACCCAGGACCCGCCTAAGCGCACATTTTGCAGAGGAAGAAGTGGCACGGGATCCCACGGTGAGCAGACCCCCGGCACCGTTGCCTCAAGTCTTTTCACCGGGAGCGCCTGTTTGGTCGCGTCAGTACAATCAGGCTTGCCAGAGATGGTTACCCGACACGGTGACGTCAACAAGAGGTAGGCGTATGGTCACGGTGGACACCACAAGAGGGGTGCAGCGCCGTCACGTAGACCAAGTGCGGTCACGACTCGCAGCGGATGAAGTAAAGCAAGAATTCTACGCAACTCAACCTGGAGACAATCAAGTCACGGAGAGTAATCAAGCCTCTGCAGTGGAAGACGCTGAACGATCGTCAGACGGATCACTTGGTACATCCCAGGCTTCCAGTGAAGCAACCTCAAGTGTACCGGCGGGCTTAGTAGGACTTCCTACGCGTTCTACGCGCACAAGGAGACCACCCGACAGGCTAGGCTTCTAAGGGGGAGGAAGTGCCGTATCGCGTCATTGCAAGCCCACCTATCGCTTCACGAAGTGCGCATGCACCTACTGATTCGTACAGAATAAAAGCAGCTACGCTATCTTCAATAAACCATTCCATTGCTTGCACCTACTGCGTCTGTTGTTACTTGCGCTACAGCACAAACCATGGAAAATTATTGTCAAGGTAGGCGAAGCTTGTACTGTTTTGTACTGTACTGCGCTCGTCTCTGTGTTCTTGTCTAATTGAAGGCTTGTCGTTTTGTTCCGCTGTTGCATGTTTGCAGCTCGCAGTCCAGTGCAGGCATGACCGAGACATGTGGCTGTCCTACTGAGTTGGTACGTTAACATAGAAATCAAACGGCATAAAACAGATGAGGGACCAAGACTTGGGCAACTTGGCGCCCCTGTTGTCAGAGACTTTGTCCTTCATGCATATTGCACTGTTCTATTTCGAAGATGAGCTTCGTCGCAAATGTGCCTCATTATTGTCGTGTATAGTGTTGCACAACAGTCGATGCAGGGCACATCCTATATGCCGCCGACCTGGGCCAATCGCAAAGGTAGTGCACTGGATAAACTGGGCCAATGATGAAGGCAGTGTCGTAGTGTCTCGGAGTGCTAGCTGCCACAGGTGAAGGATGGGGGACACTCGCGTTCACTTTTGTAAGTAAATTGCTGTGCGACTTGTGCACGCGCCAACTGTCTCAAAGCGTTGACTTGCACTGCAAAAGCAGTGGTAAGGATGGTATTCTCGTGCAATGCGCCCGCCTGTGCCCTGATGAGTATAACACCAATCTTCGGTGCTGTAGGAGCATGTCCTGCCATCAGTGTAATGTGATATCACAACTATCACGGCCCATAGGTGACATGGCTGTACATCCAACATGGCGGACATTGAGATGACTGTGACGCTGGTAGAACGTGTGTTTGGAGAAGAGTGGAGCTTGCGTTGAGATTTTTTCATGTTATGCGTAGGCAGGGAATCGGTAAGGTTTTGTATTAATTAAAGAAATATTGGGTGCATGGATGCACCCGCATTAAGCACTTGTAAATGCACAAAATACTGCAAACGCAGCAGCCTATCATGTCCCTAGCATGAAATCTCGGAATTGCACTTGACGTTATATTGTTGTTCGCGACAAGACTATAAGGCAGTTTACTCTCTTTATATTTCCGGCATTTGAAATTGCCGTCAGCAAGACCACTGGGCAGCAATACCGGAATCCGGGGAGTTTGTCATAGCTCATGGAATGATCACACATAAAATTCTTGCAAATGCGCTGTATTATTTTTCTTCCTGCACTTCTCTCGGCAGCCTAGTGCATAATGCACTTCAGTGACTGCTGGTAGCTGTCAAATTCGATATGCTTTGTATTACGAGTTACGAAGTGTAGATGAAAAAAACGAAGTGTAGTTTGCGCTTACGTAAGCAGAAAAAGTACCCAGTCCAAGGACTTTGTCTGTAGGAAATCCAAATCATATCCCAATGTCCATGCACGATTTTGGAGACACGTCCCGGGACATCTACCGGATATACAGTTTCAGATATCCTACCACGGATGTCCCAAGGATATCGCACATGGACGTGTTGAAGAAGTATTGATTTCCGTATCAGAAAACACAGGTAAACAAACGCTTTTCGGGCCTGTAGCCAAAGGCTAGCTGAAGGTCTGATAAACAAAATACTGACAAAACCTAGCACAGCAGCAAGATAATAGGTAAAACAATGACTAGAGTGAATTTACAAAAAGAGCAAAATAAACTAAGCTTGAAATGTACGACATATAGCAATGGATGAGATAAAATTGCTATGCAGAATATAGCTATTGCGATTAAATAAACAATAACATCTGATATATGAATTATATACCACGTGAGAGGAGAGATTCAAGTTTTTATGCTGTGCACAGTAGATTAAATAGTTCATAGCTTGAACGACTAATGTTCTTAAACAGCATATCATAATGCAGAAGTCATTATTACTACATCAGCACAATATACCAGTATATCTCCATTTGACCACAATATTAACTAAAAATTTGCCGGTGGCCTAACAAATGTTATCGCACAGCGCAGGACGGATGTATCGGAAGTTTTTGGAATGTTATCAATGGCTCCATCCGCTGTCTGTGACCGAACCTTGTGTAATCTGATTGTATCTGTGCGCAACGCGAATAATGTAGAGCTTTGTGGAAGGCACGCGGGTCCCAGCGATTACTCTGGAACATTTGACGACTGATGTATAAAAGCCGACGCGCTTGACCCTCTCATCAGATTTTCTACGATCGCCGACCGTGTTCGCCGCTATCGTTGTGCTATAAGTGTAGCCTGTTTTGTGGGCACAGGTTCGCCCAATAAAAGTTAGTTTTGTCGTTCACAGTATTGCTACTGTGTTTTTCAACGTCACCACCACGTGACATTAACACGGTTATGTAGTATTGTTTGAGAGCACTTTGGAAGTTTGAGGAATTAATGGCTCCCTCTGGCAGATCATTCCAAATTTTGATGCCTGTAAATTCTAGCAGGTGTTCTCCATGTACATTACTATATGGTGCAAAACTAAAATTCCCTGCAGTAACACTTATGGTTTCGCGTGAAGAATAAAATATATGGAAGTGTTAAATTGTTGGTTGCATCTAACAGCTCTATAAATGCACATTCATATGCTCTGTTCACGTAGTAGATCGAATGGTAATAAGTGATACTGGTTGAATAACGGAGCTGTGTGATTAGAATGTTTAGAGTGAGACATAATTCTAATCACTCGTTTTTGAAGTTTCCTAACCGGATTTAATACGGTTTTATATGACCAATTACTGAAGTACTAACCAAACAGACGACACAAGAAGAGACACGGACAAGCGCTTACTAATAACTGATGCTTTATTGACAGGAACACACAATATATACGCAAATCTGGCAGTGCAACTGACACATTGTCGAAAATCACATGGTAACCAGGCAAAAGGCGATAAAACGATTGTAAAAGATGACGAAACTTGAATAAAATATGACGTTCGCGACAATGACACGTGGTGTATAGGGCCAAAGGACCATAAATGATAATGGTTGCGCGGTACACAAAACACCGCTGTAAGGGAGTACCCCATTAGAAACTAAAAGATTATGATTTTTCACCAAGCGCAGGCGGCGCACCAACGTGCTAAATTCTGACTAAGGGCTTCTAGAAAGCACATATGCCCTTTTGCAGAATTTGCATCGTCGTCCATCGACAGACAGGTTCGTTATAAGAACCGCAAACAAATGTTCCGCTACATTCAGTTAAAAGCTTCGTTGGTTGGAGAACTCTGTGGCCGTACGCGACGCTCACGGCGCGCACGCTATGATGGCGCGCGCCGGGTGACCACCGCGGGTTCGAGCACTCCGAGCGCACGGCCCACATGCCGACGCGCGCGCCCCCGCCGGTCGCCCGGCGAGACGCGACTCCGGAAAAAGAACAAATGCAGAGTAGCCTACGGGACTTCCTTGTCCTCTTGTGTTCCTTCCTTCCTCGGTTGTTCACGTAGCGACAGTATATGTTCGCTTTTGGCGCTCACGATTTGCCTTGAGGTAGCATGTGCGAGTTTCTTAACGAGTTGTCTTCACCCAAAAAGATCACGTACACGTGACGCCTGCGACAAACAAAGGATGTTCCGTCGTAAAAGCCGTGAGGTGTGGCGCTGGCTAACGCTCCCACCTTTAATTGTGGTAGATGAACATAAATACCCAAGAAAGTGAATGGAAAAACGGCGCCGCGTTACCTCATTTGCTAAGAGCATCGCACGCGTAATGCGAAGACGTGGGTTCGTGCCCCACCTGCGGCCAGTTGTTTTTTTCATCCACTTTACATTAATTTATCATTTCTTTAACTCAATCAATAAGTACATGTAATTTCCCCTATGCTGTCCTTTATTTTTTTTTTTGGCTTCTTACAATATGTAAATATATGTTACATCTATACCGTCGTGGTTGGTTGTCGACGATTTAAGTCAAGGAAACAGTTCAGGGCGTCGGAGCCAGCACTGGCGAGGCGTTCGTTCCATGAGGCGCGCTCGTGCCAAAACCACCAGTGCACGCGCACTTAACATTAGCGCACTTTTTCTCTAAACGAAAAAAAAGGCTCAGCACAGCATAGGCGCCGTTTAGAACGGCCCAGCTGAGGTGCAAGTGTTGCCAGCCAGTTGCGACGACGGCGGCGTCAACTTTCAAGGAACGCCACCGTTACGCTATAGCCTCGTCGCCGTTGTGACTGAATAAGTTCGACGAAGCAGGCTTTGTGCCGCAACACGACACCGCCAACCGGGTCGGCCGCGAGCGGGGGAGTTGCCGCGGGAACGTCGTCGGGGACCCCTTCCCACGGGCCGACCAAGACGCAGGACAATGGCTGCCCAGTCGCGCTGCGAGGGTCAGCTCCGAGTTCTACGAAATCCGTGTGACGTCGGTTTTGGACCGGACCGTGAACCTGTGTTTGTGTGTGTGCGTGTGTGTGTGTGTAGGCCGTCCCGGAGAAAGGCGGCGTGTTTGCAATGACTGGACGAACGTTTCCGTCCCCTTGGAATCAAAGGGAGGACCGAATGTTTATAAACCGCTGTTGTGCGGATGCTCGACACACTTTCTTAAGCAGTCGTTAGACTGAGGCACTCTCTCAAGCAGTCGTGTTAGACTGACGTACTTTCTCTCGAAGTCATGCTAGACTGATGAGCTGCATGTAAATACTGTAAATAAACCATTATTCCTCGTTCTCGATGAGAAGCAGTCCTTCCCTTCATCAACGTCCTCAGCGTGGATAAGTTGGACGACGGCATGGGCCAGCTATTTTCTAATTCATGCCGGACTCCAATCTTGATAACGGATCACGAGCGATAGGATTGAGCCCCCAATCCTGACAACTGGCTGACAGCGGTGAGATGGACTTTGCGACGTGGTGCTGTGTCTGCGGTGAGTGCTTGGTTCTTGCTTTGACTCTCTAGGCTTCATTTTGTGGTTGTTCTGTTTAGAACAGTAGGGAAGCTACATTGTTGAGTGTTAGCTAGGTTGTGTTTTCCTAGCTAGATTTAGCGAGCAGGATTAAGGCAGTAAAGCAGCAATCATGGAGTTAAGGAGACTGCTGAGAGACGAATTGTTGGTGAGGAACTGGGCCTAGATGTACGCAAGGAAATGCTAAAATCGGAATTACTGAAACTAATTTTCGAACAAGCCAGTGAGGAAGAAATTGAAATGGGGTTGGAACTTCTTAAAAAAGGAGAAGAACGGGACAGAGAGAGAGAGGGACGTGAGTTAAGAAAAATGCAACTTGAAGTTGAAAGTAAACGTTTGGAGTTTTCTCAAGGAAGTGAAGGAGCTCTGGGACGATCAAGTGAGGCAGAATCATATCCATGGACAGGCTATTAAAGCCATTTGAGGTCGGGACTGACATAGGCTTGTTCCTAAGCAATATTGAAAGGACTTGCGAGAAGATGAACTTCGGTCCGAGTACATGGCCACAGCGGTTGCTGTCTATGTTGCCGTGTGAGGCGGCGGAAGTAATCGCCCGACTCAGTGCAGAGGACGCATATGATTATGCGAAAGCTAAGGCTAGTCTCCTGAAGAAATACCGCCTTTCAGCCGAAGCTTTTCGGCAAAGGTTTAGGAGCACAGGCAAGAAAGATAGCGAGTGATATCCGGAGTTTGCATACGGCTTAAAGGCCAACCTAGTCGAGTGGCTGAAAAGCGCGAAAGCGTACGACAGCAGAGACATGATCATTGAATGCATGTGTCTAGAGCAGTTTTACAAAAGCATCCCCCAAGCTGTGAAACTGTGGGTGCAAGACAGAGGGAATGTAAACACTGTGGAAAGGGCGGCTGAATTAGCCGAAGAGTACGCAACGCGTAGAAAGTTGAACACTGACGACGGAAACTGGTACGGTCGAAATGGACCGCGGAAACCATTTCCGTTCAAAAGGGGTTCGCAGACTAGACGATCGGGGCCCGTAGACGTGAAGGAAAAGCCCTCAGAAAAGAGCGAGGAGAAATCAAATGGAGAAGCACTACAAAAGGAACAGAAAAGAAAATTCGAATCTTTTAGGCCGATCCGCTGTTATAAATGCCACAAACTGGGACATATAGCTGTAAACTGCGGGAAGCCTAACGTAGTTTTCTCCTACGTGGAGGAAAAAGATGAGAATATGGAACTTTTAAGCCCCTATCTTCACGACCTGCAAGTTAATGGCAAACCATGCCGAGTGCTAAGAGACAGTGCCGCCACGATGGACATTGTCCATCCGTCTTACGTGACGGTAGATGACTTCACCGGAGAAGTAGCATGGATCAAACAGGTTGTAGAAGAACACAGCCTGTGTCTGCCCATGGCCAAAGTCAAAATCAGGGGACAATTCGGGGAGTTAGTGACCGAGGCTGCAGTTTCCAAATTTTTGTCAATGCAGTACCCTTACATCTTTTCGAATCGTTCGAATCAGTTACTGCGTGACAAAGGGCTTAAACTGGGAGAGGGTATAGTACAGGCATTGACGCGAGGCCAAGCTCGTAAAATCGCGTCGCTTTCGGTCGAAAATGCACAAGCTGCTCCAGCGGAAGCAGAAAAGGGGATAACTTCAATACCCGAATCCGAGCTAGGCTCGAGGGATGAAAAATCAGTCGAGCAGAGCCTGCCAGCTGACCAGCTCAATGAGAGCGTATCACTAGAGTGTCAAAGTTCAAGCCTGCAGGAAGAGCAAGCTCAAACGCAAGCGAGACAGGGTCGTTATTATCACCAGCCTCAACGAACTTTGATCAGCTCTTACGTGTGGACAGAGAGTCACTGGCAGCCGAGCAAAAGAATGATGAGAGCTTAGCTAAATTACATCACACAACTAAAGAAGGCATTGCTAGGCGCCACGTGACGATACATGAGAGAGGAGGATTGTTGTATCGGCACTACAGAGATCGAAAGGGTAGAATTTTAGACCAGCTAGTCGTACCTACTAAGTATAGGGAAGACCATTTGAGTCTCTCTCATGGAAATGGGTGGTCCGGCCACCTAGGCATAAACAAATCAAAGGAAAGATTGCTTATGGAATACTACTGGCCTGGCTGTTTCAAAGACGTAGAAAACTTTGTAAGATCATGCGACGCCCGCCAGCGCTATGGTAAACCAGGAGAGACATGGAAAGCTCCACTAAAGGTAGTGCCCTTAATAACAGAGCCTTTCAGACAACTTTTAATAGACACGGTAGGGTCTCTACCAAAAACAAAATCAGGTTACAGGTACTTGTTTACCATGCTGTGTCCAGCTACAATGTTTCCAGAAGCAATCGCTCTGAAAGAGCTCAGCTCCACCGAAGTAGTAGACGCGCTTTTGACAGTGTTTGCACGAGTTGGGTTTCCAGCCGAAAATTCAGGCGGATCAAGGGGAAGTATTCACGACTGCACTGACTTCCACATTCTTGCAAAAGTGCGAGGTAAAGTTGATACACAGTTCCGTCTATCACCCTCAGTCAAACAGTGTAGAGAGGTGGCATTCAGTGCTTCAGCGAGTTTTGCGTGCGCTCTGTTACGAGCACAAGGAGGACTGGGAGAACTGTCTGCCGGCAACATTGTTTGCTTTGCGAACGGTTCCACATGAGGCTACAGGGTTCTCGCCAGCAGAACGAGTGTATGGGAGGACACTCCGTTCTCCACTAAGAATGTTAAGAGAGATGTGGGAGGAAAGAGGAGAGAGTCCAACAGTGGTTGAATACGTGCTAAATCTGCTGCAACGGCTAAGCGCCACCCAAGAACTAGTCGAAAAGAACATGGGAGTAGCTCAAAAGAACGCCAAATTCTATTACGACAAGAATGCGAGGCTTCGTACGTTTAACGCTGGAGACCAGGTAATGATCCTCAAACCTTCAAGAAAGAACAAGCTTGAAGTTCACTGGGACGGGCCCGTTCAAGTGTTGCACAAACTTTCAGATACTAACTATGCTCTGAAAATGCGCGGTTGTAGGAAGGAGGTGAGGATATATCTCTGCAATTTGATGAAGCCGTATGTAGAGGGGAGCGGGGTCGTTAACTATACTATCAAAGAGCAAGATGACACGAGTACCAAGTTTAAGGAGTAACAGGCGACCTCCAACTCTGAAATCGGCCTAGAAGAAGTAGTAGAACATTTGGTAAGCTCGCACGCTCTAAGACCCGAGCAGCTAGATGAGCTAAAAGGGGTGTTAGGGGAATATATCGACAGGTTCAGCGATCGGCCAGGTAGAACCGAACTAATAACGCATGAAATAGAGCTGACATCGACCGAACCCGTAAGATCAAAGCCTTACAGGGTGTCGCCAAGACAGAGAGAGATTATGGAGGCAGAGATACAGCGCTTGCTAGAGTTGGGAGTTATTCAGCCCGCTGAGAGTGACTACACGTCACCGCTAATACTGGTAGAAATCTCTAACAAGGACCCTCGTCCGTGTGTTGACTACAGGAAGTTAAATGCCATCATGCCATCACTAGGGATCAGCTGTACCCGATACCCAACATTGAGGAACGAATTGAAAGAGTTAGCGCTGCTAAATACATTTCAACTATACATCGATCTCGTGCGGGGGTACTGGCAAGTTCCACTTTAAGAAAGTGCCAGCCGCTATGCCGCATTCATCTCACCTGCAGGCACTTTTCGCCCTCTCGCACCCAGCTTCGGGCTGAAGAACGCGCCGTTTAGCTTCTCTATAGGTTAATGGATATTGTCCTAAAGGACTTGCAGGAGTTCGCCTTGCCATATCTGGATGATGTAGCAATTTTTTCGGACAGCTGGGAACAACACGTATCGCACCTCAAACAGGTGTTTTCACGGTTGAGGGAAGCCGGCTTAACGATGAAAGCGGAAAAGTGTAGATTTGAGTGTTCGCAGGTTACTTATCTGGGCCATGTTGTCGGCCAGGGCATGAGACGGCCGGCAGAGCTGAAAATAGCTACGATTGGAGAATTTTCTCAGCCGCGCACGAAAACAGACCTTCATTCATTTTTGGGACCTGTGGGGTACTATCAACGGTACAGTCCGAATTACTCGCAAATGGCAAGTCCATTAACGGACGCCCTCCGAAAGGGAGCACCGAGTAGCGTACACTGGGATAAGGACAAAGAGAACGCTTTCCAAAGTTTGAAAACGCTATTGGTTTCTCGTCCTGTGCTTCGCGCGCCAGACTGCACAAAGGAATTCATAGTTCAATGCGACGCAAGCGACAGAGGTATGGGCGTGGTACTTAGTCAGGTCGTCGACGATAACGAGGAGCATCCTATCCTCTATGCCAGTCGTAAAATAAATGTAAGAGAGGAAGCCTGCAGCGTTTCAGAGAAGGAATGCGCTTGTTTAGTTTGGGCCACCCAGAAGTAGTCGTGTTACTTGTACGGAGCGAAGTTCATCTTCGAGACCGACCACTGTCCTCTGACGTGGCTCAATCAAATGTCACACAAAAATGGCCGCTTGCTCCGATGGAGTCTCACTCTCCAAGAGTACAACTTCTCCGTTAGATATAAGAAGGGAAAGTTACATAGCAATGCGGATTGTTTGAGCAGGCTAATTTGAATTCTGCGTTGGAGGGTCCCGCCTAAATTTTAGGGTTATTATTGTTAATTTTGTTAAAGAAGATCCCCTCTCATTTAGCAGGATTCCCTCCATGATTGCTGAATTTGTCAGCACGAAATTGCTTCAAAAACTGGCATAGAGAAATGCAGCATTTTTTGTTTCTGCACTTATGTTTTCTTTGAAGCCTAGCGGGTCTAAAGTGAGAGCCAATGTACGTCATCTCGGCGCAACGCCGTGCTGTGGGGTTCATTTTGCAGTTGCCTGTCGTTGTTGGATGTTTTGCGGCGGTGACATCATTACACAAGTGGTTACTGCGAGCCAAGACATCACCCCCTGGCCACCAGCCGTTCTCTTCCTGCCCAGCGGTTATCAGCGCTGGACAGTCGATACTTTCCGGGCCATGGAGGCGCTGTTAAGAACGGCCCAGCTGAGGTGCAAGTGTTGCCAGCCAGTTGCGACGACGGCGGCGTCAACTTTCAAGGAACGCCACCGTTACGTTCTAGCCTCGTCGCCGTTGTGCCTGAATGAGTTCGACGAAGCAGGCTTTGTGCCGCAACACGACACCTCCAACTGGGTCGGCCGCGAGCGGGGGAGTTGCCGCGGGAACGTCGTCGGGGACCTCTTCCCACAGGCCGACCAATACGCAGGACAATGGCTGCCCAGTCGCGCTGTGAGGGTCAGCTCCGAGTTCTACGAAATCCGTGTGACGTCGGTTTTGGACCGGACCGTGAACCTGTGTTTGTGTGTGTGCGTGTGTGTGTGTAGGCCGTCCCGGAGAGTGGCGGCGTGTTTGCAATGACTGGACGAACGTTTCCGTCCCCTTGGAATCAAAGGGAGGACCGAATGTTTATAAACCGCTGTTGTGCGGATGCTCGACACACTTTCTTAAGCAGTCATGTTAGACTGAGACACTCACTCAAGCAGTCGTGTTAGACTGACGTACTTTCTCTCGAAGTCATGCTAGACTGATGAACTGCATGTAAATACTGTAAATAAACCATTATTCCTCGTTCTCGATGAGAAGCAGTCCTTCCCTTCATCAACGTCCTCAGCGTGGATAAGTTGGACGACGGCATGTGCCAGCTACCTTCTAATTCATGCCGGACTCCAATCTTGACAACGGATCACGAGCGATGGGATTGAGCCCCCAATCCTGACAGCGCATAACTGACATGAATGATTGGATAAATATCACCTTTTTGATGTTAAGCTTCAATGTTTGCCTGTCCCATTCAGCGAAGCGCAGTTGACCTGGCCAATATAAAAAAGTGTGCGCGTGTCAGAATATTTTTCTTGCACTCGCTCTTCGTCAAATTTCGTTTTCGGTGACAGTTCCGTATTACCGTTTGAAGCTTCGCCGCACCCACAGGGCGACTTGCAATGCGCTTCACAAGTCAACAGCAGCATCATCCTCAACGTTGCTGCTGGAGGTGCGTTCCCTGCTGTGGTACTTTTTGTCACACGTTCATTCGATTTTAATTTTTATACTTCCGTACCAATTGCTCGTGAAATATTTTTCATTTCTAGCTTTCTTCCTTTAAAATTTATGTTTATAAAGCTAGTGAACTGATGTGTCGTTTTGTGCCCGATCTCCCTCGTGGGTACACACATATGTGCCATGATTCAAGGGATCAACGAGGTCAATAAAATCAATGAATCTCCATTTTCACCTTATGCAATCAACACACAGCGAAAAAGGTGGCAGGAGAAAAATCCGCTCTGTCGCAGCTTGGTCGAGTTCCTGCAGCACCTGTACAGTACCTGGCCATGGAGCAAAGTGCAGCACATGGCCGCTGACTGAAAGAAAGGAGTGAGCTTTCCCCAAGCAGCGTGGGTCTATCTTCGACTATGGGCGGAGAGATCGGCCTCCTGCACAACGTGTAGGAGTGCTTAGAGTGTGCAGTGAGCCCACAGGGAACATCAGCGCCTTGAGGCTCGGAGTCCAGAGGTGCCAGAAGGCTGACGCCGTATCGGTGCTACGAGCTGGGCAGTGCAGGAGAATGTAGGCCAGGCGAATGGTTCGCGCGCAGAATAGTCCTGGTGTCTACAGGGCTGACGAAGGCGTGAAGGCGAGAGTGAAGGCGGACGGGCGAGTGCAGGTGGAGGCGCATGCGGGCAAGGGCATGGCAGAAGCGATGACCAAGGCGCGGGAAGTGGTAGGGGACAGCACTGAGAGCGACAGCTTGGTCATTATGCATGCTGGGCTCAATGACGTGCTTAAGGGGAGAAGCCAGGACCTTGAGAGGCACATTGAGACTGGGCTGCGTAAGCTTAGAGAGGCCTCCGTGAGGGTGCATGTGACCATATGCACTATCCCAGAGGTCCAGGGCCAGACTGACCATATAGAAAGGAGGGTCGTTGATGCCAATCGGGTCATTAGGAGTCTGAGCCGACGACTCGGGTACAGCGTAATGGAGGTCAACAGGGACGTGTACGGAGCCGGCTCCCGGCCTTTTGTGCAGGATGGCATTCACTACAGTGGTGCCACTGGCAAAAGGATAGGGGGCAGGATGGGTCGCCATGCAGGCAACAGCTTTTTACGGGGACCCAGAGCCCTGAAGGAACCAGTGTAGGCGTGGACGATTCGAGGCAGGAGCTACAAACAAGCAGCATCGGTACTATAGGAGAAGCAACAGAAGTAAGCACCAGAGCCAAGTTAAGTCAGACATAGGGTTCATTAACATGCAAGGTAGCAGAAATAGGCTAAAATTGGAGGAAATCGAAGAGCAACTAAGGCAGGAGAACTTAATGGTTTATGGGTTTGTAGAGACACATCTTAGGGACTTGGAACAACTGCCCTGTAACCCTGATTATGCATGGGGATACTGCAACAGAGTGCAGAGTAGCAGAAAGGGCGGGGAAATTGGAGCACCCATTCATAAAAATATAAATTGGCAAAGGGTCAAACAGGAATGCAAGGAGCATTTATGGCTAAAACGAAAAGTAGCGGGGGCGAAAACACTTCTAGGCTTTGTATACCTTTGGACAAGATCAAATTCTAAAGAGGAAAACAAAGAAATGTTGGACTGTATAGCAGCGGACATCAATGAGCTGGGAAAAGGATGTGAGATAATTGTTTTAGGAAGCATGAATGCGCATGTTGAAGATATGGATGGGTACACAGACTCCACAGGTAACATGCTGCTGGATATGTGTGAGAGGCATAACTTAGTTGTCTGTAACTCTACTGAGAAGTGTGACGGGATCATAACTTGGGAGGTAGGGGGTCGACACTCGACAATAGATTATGCTTTAATGTCGCATAGGATGTATGATACATTAGGAGCCATGATTATAAATGAACAGGGGTCCAGAAGTATAGGTAGCGACCACAGACGTATCAAGTTGAGTTTTAAGAGGGAAACTAAAGCACGAAAGAGGCCTGAGGAACAGCCAGATGGGATTTTTTACTCAGAAGAGCAAGTGGAAATAGCGGCCAAACAAATTGAAGAGGAAATATCAGAGAGTACTGAAAGTGGTTGGACTTACCCAAAGTTAATGAGACTATTTGAGCGTTAGCTAGGTAAGGTGCGAGTCAGGAAAGCAAGGCAAGGGATACGAAAACTCAAGAGTTGGTGGGATGAAGAGGTTAAGAAGGCCATTAAGAAACGTCAGGAAGCCCCCAGGGAACACAGGTATTCCAAAAGTAAGGGAGAACCTGAAGCAGAAGTAGAGAGAAAATGGGTAAACTACATAAAATGCAGAAGGGAAGTATCCTATTTGATGAACGAGAAAATCAAGACAATAGGGTCCCAATGGCTGTCAGAAGTAAACAGTAAAAAAGATAAAGAGGCAGCTAGAAAATTCTGGCACCATCTGAACTCCTTGGGTAATAGGACAAGCCTAGAGCAGAGGTATATAGTAACAGCTCAAGGTACTCGGTTAGAAGGAGAGGAGGCAATGGAGCATATAGGAGCCATGATGAGGAAAAAAATTTACAGAACAGAGAAATGGTACATGCAGTATGTCGGAGAGGGACAGCCCGGTCAATCCACTGCTTTCGCTTGGCAAAGAGAGTGGGAAAGGACCGGGAAGAGGGTACCAAGTAGCATATCGGCAGGCCCGGCTGGTATCCAATTATATTAATAGAGAAATTGGGCCCGAAATCTTAGAAAGCATTAAGGGAGGTGGTGAGCAAGATAGATAGATAGATAGATAGATAGAGAGATAGATAGATAGATAGATAGATAGAGAGAGAGAGAATGAATAGGAAAGGCAGGAAGGTTAACCAGATATGAGTCTCCGGTTTGCTACCCTACACTGGGGATGGGGGATAGGGGTTAGAAAAATGCTAATGGATGGTAAAGTACCTGACGAATGGAGGCTAAGTAGGATGAAAAAAAATTAAATTATGGGGTTTAACGTGCCAAAACCACTTTCTGATTATGAGGCACGCCGTAGTGGAGGACTCCGGAAATTTCGACCACCTGGGGATCTTTAACGTGCACCTAAATCTAAGTACACGGGTGTTTTCACAATTCGCCCCCATCGAAATGTGGCCGCCATGGCCGGGATTCGATCCCGCGACCTCGTGCTCAGCAGCCCAACACCATAGCCACTGAGCAACCACGGCGGGTTGCTAAGTAGGATGAGAATGATATATAAGGGAAAGGAGGACAAAGCTGACATAAATAACTACCGGCCTATAACAGTGACTTATGTGGTTTACAGGGTGGTTATGAAGAATATAAAGGACAGACTGCAGGCAGGGGTAGAGAACGAGGGGGTGCTTAGAGATCTACAAAATGGGTTCCGGAAGCATAGGAGGCTAGAAGACAATCTGTTTTCACTGACAGTGCATTGAAATAGCTGAAAAGGAACACAGACCCCTATGGTTGGCTTTTTTGGATATCAAGGTAGCCTATGACAGTGTACTTCAAGAGGACTTGTGGGGCATTCTGTAAGCTTTAGGAGTGCAAGATGGAGTAACCAATTTCTTAAAAGATATCTATAAATGTAACCGGGTGATTATACAATGGGAAAAGCAGGTTTTGGAGCCTGTAATGATTCAGCGGGGGCTTAGGCAGGGGTGTCCATTGCCACCTCTGTTGTTTATACTGTACCTACAAGGATTAGAGGCCAAAATACAGCAAAGTGGACACGGATTCAACCTATCGTTTTTCAAACAAAGAAAATTGATTGAACAGTCATTACCAGGACTGATGTATGCGGATGATATTCTATTAATGGCTGACAATACAGAAGATCTGCAGGGATTGAAGGTGTTTCAATCGCACCGCTGGCACGAGTTGTTGGAACCTCAGTGCTGACGCCCGTTGTTGCATATGGGTCGCAAGCCCCAAGGGTAGCGTTGGCCTGGCGGCCTGGGGCACAACTGGAAGCATCCGAAGGTCCCGGCAAAGCATGAGTAGACTGGTAACAGAACAACTTGTTTATTCTAGCATCGCAAAAGAGCGGGCGGTCAGGTCGACCGAAGTGGAGAGACGGGAGAGCACGTAACTCAACGGAAGAAATCGGAGCCCCTCTCTTGGCGTCCGGGGGCAGCTGCTCTTATACTCTCGGAGTCGAGGGCAAGAGGAAGGCCTCGTGACGAGGCCACGTGACGGCGATGCACGGACAGGCTGAGAGACACGTTGAGACGAGTGTAGTGACGCATCCGCCAAGCCGGCGCCGGACAGACCTCCTCGCTTCACACTTGGGGAGCTCCTCTCCCCGGCTGCCGCGCTTTGAAAAGCGTGGGCACACACACACACACGCACACACGAAGACACGTGGCACTGAAACACGCCTGGACGCGCTTGGCGGGGAGGCTTTGCGGCGGCGCTGAACGGGCCAAAATGTCCGCCGCTTTGAACGAAGCCCCGGCGTCCGTTGCATCCGCGCCGGCTATACCGCGCGTTGTAGGCGAAACGTAACAGACCGCCCCGCCGGGGGAAGGAGATCCCGATGGTCAGGGGACTGCATCCGCTGTCCGGAGGGATGTCGCTCGATGATGCTCATAACCGAAGTCGGGCGTCCTTCGGCGTTTCTTGAGCGCAGCGCACAGAGAAGGCCTCGTTCTCTCGTTCAGGTTCACCCAGGACACTGCAAAGTGACTTCGGGAGAGTTGACATTTTTGTTCTCGTTCCCGGCAAGCGTTAGAACTACGCCGAAACTCAACCGCTCAGTCAGCAAGCACGAAACAACCCTCACTAAGTCCTGCCAGGCTCTTTCCCCTTTTATACCACTGCCTAGTTCCTTACAGTAGTCTAGCAGCACTCAGAACGCGTCCACAAATTGGAAAATTGCACTAGAAAGCACGTCGTCACTTTGAAACACTACACAAAAGCAATATGTTAGAAATCCTGCCTCAGGAAGAAAAACATCAGTAACAATCAACTTTGAGGCTGATTCCTACGTTAGGGGCTTCGACTTAAGCCATCGGCGTTACCGTTGAGACTCCCCTTTTTGTAACGCACCTCAAAGGAATATTGTTGCAAAGCGAGGCTCCAGCGCAGGAGGCGGCCATTTTTGGGAGAGATGGTCTGCAGCCATTGGAGAGGGCAGTGATCCGTCTCAATGATAAACCTCGAGCCAGCTAGGTAGCATGACAATTTCTGAACGGCCGACACGAGACACGCACACTCTTTCTCGGTGGCGCTGTACGCCTGCTCACGACTGGTCAGCTTACGACTAGCATACAGGACGGGGTGTTCCACTTCTCCATTTTCCCGTTGGCACAGTACAACGCCCATGCCTCGCTCACTAGCATCGCACTGAACAACGAACCCTTTTGTGTAGTCTGGCGATCGTAGCACAGGCTGGCTTGTTAGGGCGCTCTTTAGGGCGCTAAAAGCTCTTTCCTTTGTCTCGTCCCAGACGACTGTTTGGGGCTCTGTTTTTCTTAGAGCATCCGTCAGGGGAGCCGCGATATCAGAGTACCTGGGGATGTACCTCTGATAGTAGCCGGCGACACCTAAGAACGACCAAATATCGGTTTTCGTGCGCGGTTGCGGGAAGTCTCGCACAGCGGCCACCTTTATTTCAGAGGGGCGGCGACGACCCCGTCCAATCACGTGACCGAGGTAGACAACCTCGGCCTGTGCTAACTGGCACTTGGGAGCCTTGACTGTCAAGCCCGCATCGCGCAGGCGGGTTAGCACTGCCCGCAAGTGTGCCATATGCTCAGACCAGGATGCGGAGGATATCGCTACGTCGTCTAAATACGGTAAAGCGAATTCTTGCTGTCCCCGCAACACTTTATCCATGAGGCTTGAAAAGCAGTATGGCGCGTTCTTCAAACCAAAACTCAAAACTTTAGGACGAAATGTCCCCATTGGTGAAATGAACGCCGCATACCTACTAGCCTCTTCTGTAAGTGGAACCTGCCAATAACCCCTGACAAGATCTAGGGTGGAAATAAACTGAGCGCTACTAACTTTCTCAAGGCGCTCCTCGATGTTAGCGATCGGATAAATTTGATCCTTAGTGATGGAATTAAGCCTGCGGTAGTCGACGCAAGGACGAGGTTCCTTGCCCGGTACCTCAACTAAAATCAAAGGGGAGGTATAATCACTCTCACCCGCCTCAATAACACCGAGCTGTAGCATTTTCTTTACCTCAGCCTCCATAATATCGTGCTGGCGGGGTGACACCCGGTACGCCTTGGATCGTACTGGCTCTGGGGAGGTAAGTTCTATGTCATGAGTAAGGACAGAAGTCCTACCAGGCCTCTCAGAGAACAGACCTTGAAACTCTTGTAAGAGCTGGTGTAGTTCGGTTTTCTGCTCAGGCGACAGCGATGCTTTACTGATTAAGTCACTAATGACTTGATCGGTGTCTTTCCTGTTCGTCACTGAGCCTAGTCCCGGAAGCTCGACCGGAAGCTCTTCGGGAACGTTTACCATCATGCACACCACTGCTTCCCGTTGTTTATAGGGTTTGAGCAGGTTACAGTGGTAAACTTGCTGTGCTTTCCGCTTTCCTGGCAGACTCACCACGTAGTTAACGTCCGACAGTTTCTGAGCAATCCGTGCTGGGTCCTCCCACTGCACGTCGAGTTTGTTCTTTAGCGATGTGCGCAATATCATGACCTCATCGCCCACCTCAAAACGACGGGCCCTGGCTGTCCGATCATAATAAACCTTGGCCCTCTGCTGGGCCTTTGCCATTGCTTCACCTGACAACTCCTGTGCCCTTCTTAAGCGTTCGAGGAGCCTAAGCACGTACTCCACCACGACTGGGTCGTCGCCCCTGCCTTCCCACGATTCTCGAAGCATGCGAAGCGGAGATCGCAGCGAGCGACCGTACACCAGCTCAGCTGGCGAAAACCCCGTAGCCGCATGCGGCGCGGTCCGTAATGCAAACATCACCCCAGGCAGACACAGCTCCCAGTCAGTTTGATGTTCAAAACACAATGCTCTCAACACGCGCTTCATGACGGAGTGGAGCTTCTCAACGGAATTCGACTGGGGGTGGTGCACTGAGCTGTGTAACAGCTTTACCCCGCACCTTTCGAGAAAGGCTGTCGTCAAAGCGCTAGTAAACACTGTGCCCTGATCTGATTGGATTTCCGCAGGAAAACCAACTCGCGCAAATATGGACAGTAGTGCATTGACTATCTCAACTGAGCTGAGTTCTTTAAGCGGCACTGCTTCAGGGAACTTTGTCGCTGGGCAGATCACAGTCAAAATGTGTCTGTACCCCGTGGCTGTTACCGGCAGAGGTCCCACTGTATCAATAACGAGCCGTCTAAAAGGCTCCGTAATGATAGGTACCAACTTCAACGGCGCCCTCGATTTGTCCCCTGGTTTGCCCACCCGCTGACAGGTGTCACACGTCTTCACAAAGTGGTCTGCGTCCCGAAAACACCCTGGCCAATAGTACTCTTGCAAGAGACGGTCCTTAGTTTTCTTAACTCCTAGGTGTCCGGACCACGAACCCCCATGCGACAAGCGCAACAGATCCTGACGATAGCATTGAGGCACGATCAGCTGATCGAACTCCACTCCCCTGCGGTCTAGATACTTCCGGTACAGGACCCCACCTCTTTCCACAAAGCGAGCATTTTTCTTGGCGATACCTTCCTTGACATTGCAGCGTATGTTTTCTAGGCTGCCATCCTTTTTTTGGTCGGCTATCAAAGCCGACCGGCTGACTTTTAGCAACCTATTAAGTCCGTCTGACGTAGGCGCGATGAGCAAATCTGCAGATAGCTCTTCTAACTTTCCCGTGTCGGGCATTTCCTCTCCAGTATCTGGTGCCTTTAACGCTACAGGCTCAATTTTATTCAGTTCGGGCGTGCTCTGAATATCAGCTTGCTGCGCCTCTGACCCTTTTTCATTGTTCGACAACGTCGGCCCCGCAACTACCGCCTTTGCAGCGAGCTTCCGAACCTTCGATCTGGTTAAGGCCTGAACGCTAGCCTCACCAAACAAAAGCCCCTTCTCGCGCAGGAGGTGATCGGACCTGTTCGAAAATAGGTACGGGTACTGGGGGGGCAGCATAGATGACACTGCGGCCTCCGTCTCAAGCGCTCCGAAAGGTCCTTCAATAAGCACTTTTGCTACGGGCAGACACACGCTATGAGCTTCCACGGCTTGCTTGATCCATGCGCACTCGCCCGTGAACATATCGGGTTCTACGTAAGAGGGGTGAACTACATCCATCGTAGCTGCGGAATCGCGAAGCACTCGGCACTCTTTCCCGTTCACGAGGAGGTCTCGCATGTAAGGCTCGAGAAGCTTCATGTTCTCGTCAGTGCTGCATAATGACAAAAACACGACTTTTGTTTTTGTTTCTGGACACTGCGCCGAAAAGTGACCCGTCTTCTGGCACGTATAACACACGCGCGTTTGCCTCGTCTCGAACCGCTTTCTGCGTTCGGCTTCGGCTGCCGCCGTCTCCTTACGTTCGGTCGGACTGCTTTCACTCGCATCCGCACTACGTGTGTCCCCCTTTGCTCTCATGGGCGTGAACTTCGGCCTCTCAAACTTGGAGCCAAATTCACCCTTTTGACCGTCCTTAGCTCCGCGAGCCCGACGCGTCACAAACTCTTCGGCTAGCTCAGCGGCTCTAGCCACCGTACTAACGTCTGGCCTATCCAAGACCCAGAACCGCACGTTCTCAGGTAACCGACTATAAAACTGTTCCAGCCCGAAACACTGCAGAACTTTCTCGTGATCACCCAACGCTTTCTCTTCTTTGAGCCACTCCTGCATGTTTGACATAAGCCTGTAGGCAAACTCTGTATATGACTCACTTTTACCTTTCTCATTTTCCCGAAACTTCCGACGGAACGCCTCCGCTGACAGCCTGTACTTTTTTAGCAGACTCGATTTCACTTTGTCGAAATCCTCTGCCTCCTCTCTATTCAAGCGAGCGACTACGTCGGCCGCCTCGCCGGGTAACAAAGTGAGCAAGCGCTGTGGCCACGTTTCCCGAGAGAACCCCTGCTTCTCGCACGTTCGCTCAAAGTTAACCAGGAACAAACCAATGTCCTCTCCAAGCTTAAACGGCCGCATCAGGTCAGTCATTTTGAACAATACTCGTTCTCCTGCACCGTGTGCCTGACTTCCATTACGAGCGCGTTCCATCTCTAACTCGAGACGCTTCATTTCCAATGCGTGTTGACGGTCGCGCTCCTCTTTTTCTTTCTCTTTTTGTTCTTTACGTTCGCGCTCGTCTTTCTCCTTTTGCTCTTTAAGTTCCTGTCTTTTTGCCGTCTCCCTCTCCTCAATGGTCTCAAGGCATTCCGACAGCTCGTCATCCTCAGCTTCTAACTCAAGAATAGCCCTTAGCAGTTCTGGTTTTGTGAGTTTGTCTGAGACATCCAGACCCAACTCTCTTGCAAGCTCCAGCAATTTCGGTTTGCGCAACGACTTCAAATCCATGGCTGCTCTGAATGCTGCTTTCTCTACTGCCTTCTATTGTCTTGCCGCAAACTAACCCGGCAGCAACGACAACCACAATTACCAGCTCTGTTTCTGACACTAACAAAAGCCTGGCAAAACTCAGAAGAAGAAAGTCCCGCACTCACCATACCTCGCAGCCAAGAATTCAGCGCAGTCGTTCCGCTGCAGGCAACCAGTCATCACACAGGGCTTGTTGCTCTGCTCCCGAATGGTCGTTGTGCTGCTCAGCATACAGTCAACTGCATATCTTCGCTGCTGGCCTCCGTTGTCGCGATCTCACCGCTGGCAGACAGTTGTTTCAATCGCACCGCTGGCACGAGTTGTTGGAACCTCAGTGCTGACGCCCGTTGTTGCATATGGGTCGCAAGCCCCAAGGGTAGCGTTGGCCTGGCGGCCTGGGGCACAACTGGAAGCATCCGAAGGTCCCGGCAAAGCATGAGTAGACTGGTAACAGAACAACTTGTTTATTCTAGCATCGCAAAAGAGCGGGCGGTCAGGTCGACCGAAGTGGAGAGACGGGAGAGCACGTAACTCAACGGAAGAAATCGGAGCCCCTCTCTTGGCGTCCGGGGGCAGCTGCTCTTATACTCTCGGAGTCGAGGGCAAGAGGAAGGCCTCGTGACGAGGCCACGTGACGGCGATGCACGGACAGGCTGAGAGACACGTTGAGACGAGTGTAGTGACGCATCCGCCAAGCCGGCACCGGACAGACCTCCTCGCTTCACACTTGGGGAGCTCCTCTCCCCGGCTGCCGCGCTTTGACAAGCGTGGGCACACACACACACACGCACACACGAAGACACGTGGCACTGAAACACGCCTGGACGCGCTTGGCGGGGAGGCTTTGCGGCGGCGCTGAACGGGCCAAAATGTCCGCCGCTTTGAACGAAGCCCCGGCGTCCGTTGCATCCGCGCCGGCTATACCGCGCGTTGTAGGCGAAACGTAACAGACCGCCCCGCCGGGGGAAGGAGATCCCGATGGTCAGGGGACTGCATCCGCTGTCCGGAGGGATGTCGCTCGATGATGCTCATAACCGAAGTCGGGCGTCCTTCGGCGTTTCTTGAGCGCAGCGCACAGAGAAGGCCTCGTTCTCTCGTTCAGGTTCACCCAGGACACTGCAAAGTGACTTCGGGAGAGTTGACATTTTTGTTCTCGTTCCCGGCAAGCGTTAGAACTACGCCGAAACTCAACCGCTCAGTCAGCAAGCACGAAACAACCCTCACTAAGTCCTGCCAGGCTCTTTCCCCTTTTATACCACTGCCTAGTTCCTTACAGTAGTCTAGCAGCACTCAGAACGCGTCCACAAATTGGAAAATTGCACTAGAAAGCACGTCGTCACTTTGAAACACTACACAAAAGCAATATGTTAGAAATCCTGCCTCAGGAAGAAAAACATCAGTAACAATCAACTTTGAGGCTGATTCCTACGTTAGGGGCTTCGACTTAAGCCATCGGCGTTACCGTTGAGACTCCCCTTTTTGTAACGCACCTCAAAGGAATATTGTTGCAAAGCGAGGCTCCAGCGCAGGAGGCGGCCATTTTTGGGAGAGATGGTCTGCAGCCATTGGAGAGGGCAGTGATCCGTCTCAATGATAAACCTCGAGCCAGCTAGGTAGCATGACAATTTCTGAACGGCCGACACGAGACACGCACACTCTTTCTCGGTGGCGCTGTACGCCTGCTCACGACTGGTCAGCTTACGACTAGCATACAGGACGGGGTGTTCCACTTCTCCATTTTCCCGTTGGCACAGTACAACGCCCATGCCTCGCTCACTAGCATCGCACTGAACAACGAACCCTTTTGTGTAGTCTGGCGATCGTAGCACAGGCTGGCTTGTTAGGGCGCTCTTTAGGGCGCTAAAAGCTCTTTCCTTTGTCTCGTCCCAGACGACTGTTTGGGGCTCTGTTTTTCTTAGAGCATCCGTCAGGGGAGCCGCGATATCAGAGTACCTGGGGATGTACCTCTGATAGTAGCCGGCGACACCTAAGAACGACCAAATATCGGTCTTCGTGCGCGGTTGCGGGAAGTCTCGCACAGCGGCCACCTTTATTTCAGAGGGGCGGCGACGACCCCGTCCAATCACGTGACCGAGGTAGACAACCTCGGCCTGTGCTAACTGGCACTTGGGCGCCTTGACTGTCAAGCCCGCATCGCGCAGGCGGGTTAGCACTGCCCGCAAGTGTGCCATATGCTCAGACCAGGATGCGGAGAATATCGCTACGTCGTCTAAATACGGTAAAGCGAATTCTTGCTGTCCCCGCAACACTTTATCCATGAGGCTTGAAAAGCAGTATGGCGCGTTCTTCAAACCAAAACTCAAAACTTTAGGACGAAATGTCCCCATTGGTGAAATGAACGCCGCATACCTACTAGCCTCTTCTGTAAGTGGAACCTGCCAATAACCCCTGACAAGATCTAGGGTGGAAATAAACTGAGCGCTACTAACTTTCTCAAGGCGCTCCTCGATGTTAGCGATCGGATAAATTTGATCCTTAGTGATGGAATTAAGCCTGCGGTAGTCGACGCAAGGACGAGGTTCCTTGCCCGGTACCTCAACTAAAATCAAAGGGGAGGTATAATCACTCTCACCCGCCTCAATAACACCGAGCTGTAGCATTTTCTTTACCTCAGCCTCCATAATATCGTGCTGGCGGGGTGACACCCGGTACGCCTTGGATCGTACTGGCTCTGGGGAGGTAAGTTCTATGTCATGAGTAAGGACAGAAGTCCTACCAGGCCTCTCAGAGAACAGACCTTGAAACTCTTGTAAGAGCTGGTGTAGTTCGGTTTTCTGCTCAGGCGACAGCGATGCTTTACTGATTAAGTCACTAATGACTTGATCGGTGTCTTTCCTGTTCGTCACTGAGCCTAGTCCCGGAAGCTCGACCGGAAGCTCTTCGGGAACGTTTACCATCATGCACACCACTGCTTCCCGTTGTTTATAGGGTTTGAGCAGGTTACAGTGGTAAACTTGCTGTGCTTTCCGCTTTCCTGGCAGACTCACCACGTAGTTAACGTCCGACAGTTTCTGAGCAATCCGTGCTGGGTCCTCCCACTGCACGTCGAGTTTGTTCTTTAGCGATGTGCGCAATATCATGACCTCATCGCCCACCTCAAAACGACGGGCCCTGGCTGTCCGATCATAATAAACCTTGGCCCTCTGCTGGGCCTTTGCCATTGCTTCACCTGACAACTCCTGTGCCCTTCTTAAGCGTTCGAGGAGCCTAAGCACGTACTCCACCACGACTGGGTCGTCGCCCCTGCCTTCCCACGATTCTCGAAGCATGCGAAGCGGAGATCGCAGCGAGCGACCGTACACCAGCTCAGCTGGCGAAAACCCCGTAGCCGCATGCGGCGCGGTCCGTAATGCAAACATCACCCCAGGCAGACACAGCTCCCAGTCAGTTTGATGTTCAAAACACAATGCTCTCAACACGCGCTTCATGACGGAGTGGAGCTTCTCAACGGAATTCGACTGGGGGTGGTGCACTGAGCTGTGTAACAGCTTTACCCCGCACCTTTCGAGAAAGGCTGTCGTCAAAGCGCTAGTAAACACTGTGCCCTGATCTGATTGGATTTCCGCAGGAAAACCAACTCGCGCAAATATGGACAGTAGTGCATTGACTATCTCAACTGAGCTGAGTTCTTTAAGCGGCACTGCTTCAGGGAACTTTGTCGCTGGGCAGATCACAGTCAAAATGTGTCTGTACCCCGTGGCTGTTACCGGCAGAGGTCCCACTGTATCAATAACGAGCCGTCTAAAAGGCTCCGTAATGATAGGTACCAACTTCAACGGCGCCCTCGATTTGTCCCCTGGTTTGCCCACCCGCTGACAGGTGTCACACGTCTTCACAAAGTGGTCTGCGTCCCGAAAACACCCTGGCCAATAGTACTCTTGCAAGAGACGGTCCTTAGTTTTCTTAACTCCTAGGTGTCCGGACCACGAACCCCCATGCGACAAGCGCAACAGATCCTGACGATAGCATTGAGGCACGATCAGCTGATCGAACTCCACTCCCCTGCGGTCTAGATACTTCCGGTACAGGACCCCACCTCTTTCCACAAAGCGAGCATTTTTCTTGGCGATACCTTCCTTGACATTGCAGCGTATGTTTTCTAGGCTGCCATCCTTTTTTTGGTCGGCTATCAAAGCCGACCGGCTGACTTTTAGCAACCTATTAAGTCCGTCTGACGTAGGCGCGATGAGCAAATCTGCAGATAGCTCTTCTAACTTTCCCGTGTCGGGCATTTCCTCTCCAGTATCTGGTGCCTTTAACGCTACAGGCTCAATTTTATTCAGTTCGGGCGTGCTCTGAATATCAGCTTGCTGCGCCTCTGACCCTTTTTCATTGTTCGACAACGTCGGCCCCGCAACTACCGCCTTTGCAGCGAGCTTCCGAACCTTCGATCTGGTTAAGGCCTGAACGCTAGCCTCACCAAACAAAAGCCCCTTCTCGCGCAGGAGGTGATCGGACCTGTTCGAAAATAGGTACGGGTACTGGGGGGGCAGCATAGATGACACTGCGGCCTCCGTCTCAAGCGCTCCGAAAGGTCCTTCAATAAGCACTTTTGCTACGGGCAGACACACGCTATGAGCTTCCACGGCTTGCTTGATCCATGCGCACTCGCCCGTGAACATATCGGGTTCTACGTAAGAGGGGTGAACTACATCCATCGTAGCTGCGGAATCGCGAAGCACTCGGCACTCTTTCCCGTTCACGAGGAGGTCTCGCATGTAAGGCTCGAGAAGCTTCATGTTCTCGTCAGTGCTGCATAATGACAAAAACACGACTTTTGTTTTTGTTTCTGGACACTGCGCCGAAAAGTGACCCGTCTTCTGGCACGTATAACACACGCGCGTTTGCCTCGTCTCGAACCGCTTTCTGCGTTCGGCTTCGGCTGCCGCCGTCTCCTTACGTTCGGTCGGACTGCTTTCACTCGCATCCGCACTACGTGTGTCCCCCTTTGCTCTCATGGGCGTGAACTTCGGCCTCTCAAACTTGGAGCCAAATTCACCCTTTTGACCGTCCTTAGCTCCGCGAGCCCGACGCGTCACAAACTCTTCGGCTAGCTCAGCGGCTCTAGCCACCGTACTAACGTCTGGCCTATCCAAGACCCAGAACCGCACGTTCTCAGGTAACCGACTATAAAACTGTTCCAGCCCGAAACACTGCAGAACTTTCTCGTGATCACCCAACGCTTTCTCTTCTTTGAGCCACTCCTGCATGTTTGACATAAGCCTGTAGGCAAACTCTGTATATGACTCACTTTTACCTTTCTCATTTTCCCGAAACTTCCGACGGAACGCCTCCGCTGACAGCCTGTACTTTTTTAGCAGACTCGATTTCACTTTGTCGAAATCCTCTGCCTCCTCTCTATTCAAGCGAGCGACTACGTCGGCCGCCTCGCCGGGTAACAAAGTGAGCAAGCGCTGTGGCCACGTTTCCCGAGAGAACCCCTGCTTCTCGCACGTTCGCTCAAAGTTAACCAGGAACAAACCAATGTCCTCTCCAAGCTTAAACGGCCGCATCAGGTCAGTCATTTTGAACAATACTCGTTCTCCTGCACCGTGTGCCTGACTTCCATTACGAGCGCGTTCCATCTCTAACTCGAGACGCTTCATTTCCAATGCGTGTTGACGGTCGCGCTCCTCTTTTTCTTTCTCTTTTTGTTCTTTACGTTCGCGCTCGTCTTTCTCCTTTTGCTCTTTAAGTTCCTGTCTTTTTGCCGTCTCCCTCTCCTCAATGGTCTCAAGGCATTCCGACAGCTCGTCATCCTCAGCTTCTAACTCAAGAATAGCCCTTAGCAGTTCTGGTTTTGTGAGTTTGTCTGAGACATCCAGACCCAACTCTCTTGCAAGCTCCAGCAATTTCGGTTTGCGCAACGACTTCAAATCCATGGCTGCTCTGAATGCTGCTTTCTCTACTGCCTTCTATTGTCTTGCCGCAAACTAACCCGGCAGCAACGACAACCACAATTACCAGCTCTGTTTCTGACACTAACAAAAGCCTGGCAAAACTCAGAAGAAGAAAGTCCCGCACTCACCAAACCTCGCAGCCAAGAATTCAGCGCAGTCGTTCCGCTGCAGGCAACCAGTCATCACACAGGGCTCGTTGCACTGCTCCCGAATGGTCGTTGTGCTGCTCAGCATACAGTCAACTGCATATCTTCGCTGCTGGCCTCCGTTGTCGCGATCTCACCGCTGGCAGACAGTTGTTTCAATCGCACCGCTGGCACGAGTTATTGGAACCTCAGTGCTGACGCCCGTTGTTGCATATGGGTCGCAAGCCCCAAGGGTAGCGTTGGCCTGGCGGCCTGGGGCACAACTGGAAGCATCCGAAGGTCCCGGCAAAGCATGAGTAGACTGGTAACAGAACAACTTGTTTATTCTAGCATCGCAAAAGAGCGGGCGGTCAGGTCGACCGAAGTGGAGAGACGGGAGAGCACGTAACTCAACGGAAGAAATCGGAGCCCCTCTCTTGGCGTCCGGGGGCAGCTGCTCTTATACTCTCGGAGTCGAGGGCAAGAGGAAGGCCTCGTGACGAGGCCACGTGACGGCGATGCACGGACAGGCTGAGAGACACGTTGAGACGAGTGTAGTGACGCATCCGCCAAGCCGGCACCGGACAGACCTCCTCGCTTCACACTTGGGGAGCTCCTCTCCCCGGCTGCCGCGCTTTGACAAGCGTGGGCACACACACACACACACGCACACACGAAGACACGTGGCACTGAAACACGCCTGGACGCGCTTGGCGGGGAGGCTTTGCGGCGGCGCTGAACGGGCCAAAATGTCCGCCGCTTTGAACGAAGCCCCGGCGTCCGTTGCATCCGCGCCGGCTATACCGCGCGTTGTAGGCGAAACGTAACAAAGGACATGTGTGGTACAGAGGAGACAGATTAGGCTTGAAGTCTAGCAAAGAAAAATCAGCAGTCATGATTTTTAATGATAACATTTGCGGCGAGCATAAGATATAGGAGGCAACGCTTGAGATAGTCGATAAGTACAAGTATCTTGGGGTGTGGATAAATAATGGAATTGAGTATCTGACAGAGTACGAAAAATATGTAACGACTAAAGGTAACAGAAGTGCAGCGATTATGAAGAGTAGGACACTGTGGAACTACAGTAGGTACGAGGTAGTACGAGGGATATGGAAGGGGGTAATGGTTCCGGGCCTGACTTTTGCCAACGCAGTTCTATGTACGAGAGCAGAGACCCGGGCACAGTTGCAAACTAGGCAACGTGGTGTGGGTAGGCTCGCTCTGGGAGCACATGGCAAGACACCAAAGCTTGGGGTGCAGGGGGATCTGGGATGGTCTTCTTTCGAGGGCAGAGAGGCTAGTAGCAAGATAGCATTTGAGGAGCGATTGAGAAAACTGGGGGAAATGCGGTGGGCTAGGAAGGTTTTCAGTTACTTATACACGAGGAATGTTGACACAAGGTGGAGCAAGCGAAGTAGAAAATTGTCAAGCAAATACTTGGGCAGCAGTGGGGTGACAGGTAAGGAATCATCCGTCAAGAAAAAGGTTAACGAGACAGAGAGGGGTATGCGGAAAACAGAGATTCAAACCAAATCGGCATTAGAGACATACAGGATGTTTAAGCAAGAAATATCCAAAGAAAATATTTACGATAACTCTAAGGAAAGCTCATTGTTGTTTGAGGCCAGGGCTAAAACGTATCGAGCCAGATACCAGGAGATAGACTTGTTGTGCGGGGCGTGTGGAGAGGAGGAGGAAACGGCTGAGCACCTGATACTTGCTTGTAAACAACTTCACCCTGCAGTTGAATGTAACGGGGAACTATTCAAAGCTTTGGGTTTTAAAGACATTTGAACCGGTAGAAATAACTAAACGGAGGCTATCCGATTGGTGGATAATATCAACGCAAAAGTAAAGGAGTAAATACCCAGGTATGCATGCATATACTACCATTAAAGGCTAGGTGGCGCGCGCCGCCGCCGCCCGATTCAAAGGGTTGAGCTCCGTCTGTCCGTCCGTCCGTCCGTCCGTCCATCCATCCATTTCTTAAAAAGGAATGTTTCTTACTATTTAAGAGGAAAAAAAAAACGAAATCAGGAAAGAAACAATTTATGATAGCTCAAAGGGCAGCTCATTACTTTCGAAGCGAGATCGGGATGCCTTAGAAGACGCACCTATAAAGCGAGATATAAGAAGGAAGAAGCATGTGCTTACTCATAATGGCAAAGCCTTAAGCGCTGTGTCTCTGTCACGTCCACGTCTTTTTGAATTGCGCTAAAGGCTTTGCCATTATGAGTAAACCGTACCAACTAGCCCAAGAATCAGCCTTGAAGAAGCATGTGCTTGCTTCGGTAAAGCTAGGGAAACGATGGAGCATGTTTTATTAGAATGTGAAGATATCTGCACAGCGGTCGATTTAGGCACCGCTGGCTTCCTTGAAGCCTTTGGGTTCAGCGCGAGCAAAGGGAAAGTAAACATGTCAGCAATAGAGTTTGATAAGATGCAATTGGAAGACTGGTGGAAGAAAAGTAGGGAAACGACAAAAAAAGGAGACGTACAAAAACAAAATTCGCAATAGGGGGTCAGAAAATTTGGTAATGGGAATTCACAGTGTTCTTTTCTTCCTTTTCTTTTTTCTTCTTCTTTAACCTAGGTAGGACATTAGGCAATAAAATAAAACGAGCTTGGTGGCGCAACCCACCACAGGTGACGCTCAGAAAATCCATCCATCCATCCATTCTTTTGTTAGGCTTCGACTCGTTCGAAACGAGAAGTCATCTCGAAAACTCCACAAGGTTATCCATAATACTCTGTCGTCGAAGCGGTCTGAGACTAAGCGTAAGCCGCTCATTCATTCTACCGTTCAATCATTTGCTACGAACCAAGTTAATTTTACAAAAGCAACGCCACATTAAATTCGAAGTCGGCAGCTGAGGCCGCCGCCACGTTTTACGTAAACTACGCAAACCACGCAAAGATGCTAATGCTAAATCTGAGAAATAGCGTGCGTACGCTATACGCTGAGTCGTTTAGCGTTCTGCGCATGCGCAATAACGACCCGCTATATTATAGCTTACGCAATGATATAGCGTACGCTAAAGTAAAACTGTCTTATATCGTTAAATTACCCTTCTACCATATGTTAAAAACACCACCCTTACAATCATAAGACGCATGCCAGAAAAAGCGCAATAACAAAAGACGGGTGTCCTTGAAGTTCCAGCAGCTCGCTGTGACGACATGGATTTTGACATCTTTGTCCATAGGCTGGCCTTAGCGGTAGACTTATAAAGGGAGTCAAATATTCAATATGGCGAGTTTCGGGAACTCTTGCAGAGCCAACGAGGCATAAGTACGAAAAAACAGTTACAGAGGCACTTAAGTCTGCTTACGTGCTGCTTGCGGCAACGCCGTCGGCGACACACTTTCTCGCGCCGGCATCCATGCAACGGATCACGGCCGACCGGTCATCGACTTCACGGTCATGGCTACTGCCAGAGTGTCAACGCCGAGCTCCAGCTGCTTCGCACGAGCGCTACCTCTCTCGTGTTTGAAGATATCTTGCTTGCTCACTGCGACGTGGCCCTCTTTTGTGATACGTCAACTGGACGTCCTCGTCCTTAAATGCCTCGGCCATACGCCGGGTCGTCTTTGATGCCCTCCATTCTTTGGTCGTACTGGCATTCGCGCAACACAGCGACTCGTCACTTTTCGTTATGTGTGGTCCAGTATTAACGTAGACTTTCTTCGCTGGTCACGCGCGTTCCTCAACTGCCAACAGTCTACAATACATCGCCACAATGCGACTCCTCTTGGCACATTCCCGTACCCTGACGCCCGCTTCAGCCATCTGCACGTCGATATTGTTGGCCCCCTTCCTCCTTGCGGGAACCATCGCTACCTGTTAATCTGCATTGACAGGTCCACCAGATGGCCTGAAGCGATGTCCTTTCTGGACATAACGGCGGAGTCGATAGCTCGAGCACTCATCACACTCTGGAATAGCCGCTACGGTGTTCCTTCCGCCATTACGACTCACCGCGGTCGCCAATTCGACTCAACATAGTTCGCTCATTTATCTCGGCTACTCGGCGTCAATCACACGAAGACTACCTCTTAGTTTCGTACCACCCGATATCCAATTGGATTATTGAACGTTTTCATCGCCAACTGAAGGCTTCACTCATGGCTTCGACTTTTCCTTCGTCATGGATCGAGCGCCCTCCTTTCGTTATGCTTGGCATCCGCACCGCTCTTTGCAGTGACTCTTCCACCAGCGTCACCGAGCTTACGTTTGGCACCATTCTACGACTCCTTAGCGAATGCGAATTCTTCCGCGACTCGCCCACTATACCTGCTGACGTTTCCGACTACACCTACCGTCTGTGCAGCGCTATGCGCACTGTCGTTCCCCCCTGTTAGATATGGAGCTGTTTCCTGCGCCTACTTCGAGTTCCCCCAGACCACATCGAATCGCAGCACAACTAATTGAGAAGCGCAGAAACACGGAAAACACATTCCAGAGGATCGCTCGAGCCAACAAGTTCACGTGTCAACAAGTTCGTACGCCGCCGGTAGCTATTCAATGCTTGAGTTTTCCAGAAAACGAAGGGGTAGCCCGGCATTGTTGCAAGGAAAGTGGGTCCCGAAACAAGACGGCTGCGATGTACCGGGAAGGCCCAAGCGTCCCCCTTCTTCGCCTTTGAAGAAGGCATTTGCCACCACAGCGGGGCCGTACCACCGAGAGCAGGTGAGCCCTCGGACAATGGGGCCCAATCGTCCCCCTTCTCCGCCTTTGAAGAAGCGCATTGTACCACAGCAAGGCAAGACCGCGGGGAGCCGCCGGGTGTGACATCACCGCACGGGTGCCTACCATTGGCCGAAGGTGGCGTCATCGGAGCGGGCTCTCCCATTGAACAAACATGACGCGAATTCCAGTCCTCGAAGGGTTTAAAAGAAGCATTCCAGAGAGACCAGAGCATTCCCTGATTGACCTCTCTCGAACTTCTTGCCGCGGGCCGCAGCGTCCGAGTTGCTGCCGGCCCGTAATGACTGTACGACTGTTACTTGACTCTCACCTCTCTGTATATAATGTAAAATAAATTCCCCCAAGTTTTGTTTTCATCCCGAAGTCCGTCCCTCAACCCCTACACCCCCAACAACGACGTTCTTCCCGGCGTGTATGCGCCAACCCTGGCCTTGATTAGTGCACGCATGTCTTGTGCGCCACGACGCTGTGCGTCCTCCCTTACGACCCCCGTGTGATGGCCCGTTCAACGTACTCAAGCGTGCACCTAAACACTTTCTACTGCTCATCAACGCCAGGGAAGACTTTGTTGACCCTCTGAAGCCTGCCTACTTGGACTGTGACGCTTTAGCCACTTCTGCGGTCACATTGCCTCCCGACCAGGCCTATTAGCCGCGTGCGCTTCGCACCACCGCCATCCGCGCTTCGCCATTCGTCCAGCTCACGGCTTCCTCGATAGAAGGGGGGGGGGCTGTAGCTCACTACTAGGTGCCACAATGGTCCGGTCACAAAAAACGACGAGGACATGCCCAGCACGCTGACGATGCGCAAGCAGTAGAATCGGCGAAATGAGGTTTTCGCCTGATTGAGCGGGCTCGGCTAAAAATATAATTTGTGGACACCAGGCACCAGCGTTTGCTTGGTTTTTCTTCACCCACAGAGGAACGTGATCACTTCAGTGGGTTTCTACGTCTGAGAACCACTTTACACTGCTTCGAAGGCACCGACAGACCAAAGTCAAGTCCAGGCTGTTCTGTAGGTCAGACCCCATAAAAATGTCGGGCTGCTGTCATTGAGACAATAAAGCTCTTGGTCCGAAGCAAACGCTGCTAGCTTTTTTCCCTTGGAGTCCATCTTCAAACTCCCCCAGAGCAGGTGGTGTGCTTTAAGATATCCGCTAAGGATCCAAGGGCCAGGTGTTGCGGATAACAAAGCACCCACCCAGATAGCCAGATCAATCGATTAAATGTACACAATATGGTACACCTTGAACATTCAGTGCGTCCATTAGATATCCAGGTTTATCCAGAAAACGTTGCATGGATGTACTATGGATCTTCGCAAATGCATCCAGAACATGTAAGTGGTACGTTATAGGAATATCAGGGCTGGGTATATGTAACATTTCATAGATGTCGACAACACTACATCTACTATATCTATATTAACCACACTCATGTCCAGAGGACATACATTGTACTACATATGGTTGTATCCGCAACATTTATAGATATCCCCATCGACATCAAGTGGATGTGCTTTGTACTATTTTTGGCTGTTTCTTATATTCGTCATGCATGCATGCACTGGGCCTCTTCAATTTCTTGTCCCAGACTGCTTGATATGCTATTACAGCCAGTGAGTGTTGGCGTGCGCAGCTTCTCGGACAGTTCTGGACTGTTTGAGACAACAAAGCAAAGAAGTGTCACTAGTATAATAGTGGACGATGAGCAAAACGAGAACAAGGTGAAAGCAGGAGCCCACGTTTCGACAAGTGGACTTGTCTTCTTCAAGGCGACATATGATTTCCTCGTCACCGTATATGTAGGTGGGGTTCTTCTAAAGGGGAGAGGTGGTAAGGCGGGTGGGTGCGGCAACGAGCGAAGGTGTCTCAGCGTGTCGAATTGAGAATAAAGGAGCGCTGTGCACAAGGCCAGTGACCCGGCCGTCTGTCAAGCACGTGTCAATGCCCGCGTGTTAGCCGGCGTGTCAACGGCGTCTGACACGCCGGCTGGAAAAAAAGAAAAAGAAAAAGAGAACAAGGAAGGAGTAAAAAAATGCTAGGAAGCCAAACTAAGTGTTGTCTATAGCTTGAAATTTAGCATAGGGAATCGATTCTAAAGCTCCCTTTGAAGCGTTTATGCCTATTGGTTGCACTGTCTTGAACTTATGGATAAGGCATGATTCTCTGTATTTTCGTTCTCTTTCCGAACGGAAATTTGACTGTAAGACGTAGAGCTTAAGTTCATGAAAGTTATGATTTGGTTAGTTGAAATGCTCGGCGACGGCTTTAGAAAGCTTTTTAGCTGTGTCCGCGCGATGTCCGTTTAATCTGACGTTCACTGATTGTCCTGTTTCACCGATATATTGTTTCTTACAGAAGGAACATTCATGCATAGAAATCACATCCGAACTTGTACAAGTGAAGCTAGATTTGACTTCGTGTGTATAGCTATTTGCGGTGCTATTAATTTTAATGTCACTTTGAAGGTGCCTGTAGGTTTTGTACCTGGGGCGACAGCATGCTTTTATTACGGGGGAATTCTGTAAGCTGACTTTTGCGTGCACTAACATGTCTTTAATGTTCCTGTTTCGGCTATAGGTAACCATAGGTACATCCGGGAGCGCTTTTCTCAGACGCTCGTTACTTGATAATATTTGGTGGTATTTTCGTAGGATGTTGTTTATGTTTGGCAGTGCATTAAAATATTTTGTTATAAAGGCCGGCGGTCTGTCAGATTCTGGTGTGGGCTCTTCGCCAATTCCGACCGTCTCTCCAATCTTGACGCGGCATCGTAAGCTCTATCGAGAGCATCTTGGGGATAGTTCCTTATTGCTAGCGTTGTTTTAAGGTTACTTAGGTGGTGGATATAATCGTGGTCTTCGCTGCAGATTCTTTTTATTCGTTTCGCTTGGCCGACAAAAATTTCTTGCTTGCAGTGTCGCGGGTGATGACTGTTGTAGTCTAAATATTTCTGGCTATACGTAGGCTTCCGGTAAAATGTTGTTCTCAGTTCCTTCTTTTTTTTCAGCCGTCGTGTCAGACGCCGTTGACACGCCGGATAACACGCGGGCGTTGACACGTGCTTGACAGACGGCCGGGTCATTGGCCTTGTGCACAGCGCTCCTTTATTCTCAATTCGACACGCTGAGACACCTTCGCTCATTGCCGCACCCACCCGCCTTACACCCTTTCCCCTTTAGAAGAACCCACCTATATATATTGTGGAGAAGAAAGCATATGTCACCTTGAAGAAGACAAGTCCACTTGTCGAACACCGTTGGCTCCTGCTTTCACCTTGTTCTCATTTTGCTCATCGTCTCGAATTTCCATCTCCCGCCTTCCCCGTGTTTGCCCTAGTATAACAGTGGCACTTCTTTGATATATATATATATATATATATATATATATATATATATATATAAATTTCTCCAACCTGGTTAGAGAAATATATGCCGCGACAAGAACCAATCTCTTGCGTTTACAGTTAAACACACGTATTAATCGTCGTCGTGAGGCAAAACTGAATGTAGCACGTGAGTTCACACCGGACATAAACGACGACTCTCCTTGGGACACTGCACGTCGCGGATGAAAGAGCTTCATAGCCCGATAACAGGATTATAGTTTGAAGGTTTGGTTCGCAGACAACGATAATGGGAATCTTGTTCGAATAAAATGAAAGGTTGAAAATTGAAAATTCTTGATCGAGCATTATTTGCGGAACTACAGCGGTGAAGGAGATATATGATGCTGTTCAATACTTGCAAGCACTGGATGCGTCGCATCCAGCAGCTGCAGTGCGCTGCGAGCATTCGGGATGTTCGTCGGTGATGTAGGCACACCCTTCACGAGTGACCTCATTATAGCGAGCAGTTGCAAGTCCTGGCCTTCTGCGCGGGCTGCTTCAGGGCCTGGTGCAGGGCAATTCGTAGTCATTAAGCTGGGGTTCAATGCAAACAAGTTTCAGCGACACGTGCGAATCTAAATCTAATTGCGACACAATGCATAGTCAAATGGTCGCTGGTGGCCGCTAACGGCGCACCGCGACAGAGGAAAACCAGGAACAAAGAACCTTGCAGAAAGAGGCTGCCTATCCTTCAGCCCGCGCCTTCCATCGCGCACCCCGGAGCAGAGAAAATGGGAACAGAACAGATGCGCCGGGGCACGGTCGCAAGGCGCTGCCGCGGGACGTTGAGACGACGGAAGGGTGCGCGCACCCGCTGAGGCCGGGACCCCGGAGAGCCGGAGTAACCATCGCCGGCGGCGGACAAAGGGGCACCGCCCCGATGTGGCCTTCTCAGGCCCCGTCTTGCGCGCGTGTAACCGTGGCGCACGCAAGGAGGGCCCGAATCCCGCCAAAAAATTTGGCCAATGGGTGAAACCCGTTGATCTTCCCGTGGGGGGGGGGGGGGGGGGATGACTGCGGAGTGGCAGTGTTTTATGACTCGCTGCCATCCCGTCCAGGCAGGGAGGAGAGGGAAAGGGAGTTCTCGGAAACGCAACGGAACGGCGTCGCACAACCATTGCGAGTGCTCGAAACCCCACAATTGTCAAAATAAATTTGTTCGAAATTGGCCTCAATAATTAAGTTTTTAAGCCATCCGTACATGGCCCCAATTAGTACATGACCGGGGTAGTTGGAGAAGTATGGGAGAGGCCTTTGCCCTGCAGTGGGTGTAACTAGGCTGATGATGATGATGATGAACCTAATTCAGTTATATGCGCAACTCCATAATTTTCCCTTACATTTACGTTGTCAAATGCCGTAAAAAACAGGCATATGATTTGAGAGGTTGACTGTACACTACATTAATAATGCCGGACTCAATATTTCTTAGTACGTAGTCAATTAGAGTAGCCGATGTGCTTGTTACGCGAATTAGCTGAGAAATTCAATTTATGAAATTAAACGGCTCTACAAGGTATGAATAATCCTTGTTAAATGGATTAAGAGCGTCTATGTTCACATCACCAACAATAAGTAAAATGTGGCAGATGGAATTGAACATTAAAAAAAGCTGCCTTTTATCTATAACCCGCAAGAAACATAGGCCGGACTTCGAATACACTATCAATAACATACCACTCACCCGAGTTCATGAGCATAAATATCTTGGCTTGATAATTTCACATGACCTAACATGGGAATCGCACATTAACAGTATCACACCATCTCCTTTAAAACAGCCGTTCTTTCTCAGAAGCAAACTTCGAGCTGCGCCACCGGAAATTAAAGGGAAGCTGAAGAGTCTGTCGAATTCAATAAGACGCTCATATACGGATGCGGGGACCTTATAAACCATGAAGGTAAAATTTTGGGGGGGATTTTTCACTTAGGAGCGACGCAATCGTCGGTTACAATTGCGCTGTAGCTCCGCCCCCCCGTCGAGCGCCGCACGCTGCTGCTGACGCTGACGATGCGAGCGGAGACCGGAAACCGTGGCGTAGTGACGTCAACACTGGTGTTCCGCTCCTTCGCAGTCTCCGCGATCGTGCCTGACCGGGCTTATTTCTGCGTGTGTGCCGTCCTAATCTGCTTCGCTCGACCCTACATTCCTTTATTTGTGTGTATATAGGAATGGTAGTTGACGTGCGCAGCATCAATTGAACTTGTAGGCCGATCATGCCGGCGCTCTGTGCAGCCTACGCTTGCACGAACACCAGCGGCCGCGACGATGTTCCGATGTTCCATTAGTTCCTGCAAGACAAGAAGCTCTCAGCTAAGTGGGAGGCTGCTGTGAAGCGAAACAACTTCAAGCGCTCAAGAACAACAGTGTTGTGCTCTAACTACTTCCGTGACGATTACTACCGGAGTTTATCAATAATGCGGGCTTCGGGTTCTCCAAAAAAAAAAAAAAAAAAAAAATCGGCACGCTGAACGGAAGGTGCATGTTTCTCTCCCACCCTTGACGCAGGTTTCATCGCCAAGCGCCGCGAATTTTCTATTCGCACGTGTGTTGTGAAACAGCCTGCATGCAGCTACCATAACGCAGTGCAAGCGTAAAATTTGCATGTGTTGGAAAGCCTGCTCACGCCAAGACGCTGCACTCCCCCTTCTCTCGTACACATAAGAAACCGACCATCTCACGTAGCCGACGGAATTCGCCGGTTACGAGTAGCGTGCGGATGGCGCGCTGATGAAGGTTCTATACTACACGTGCTACAACAGCCGGTAAACTTTACCCGCGTTTAAACCGTCTGTGTAGATTGCCGACAGCTTTGGGGCAGCGCACAAATGCTGAAGATCGCATCAACGCTTACGTTCTACGAGGAGGCATGCAGGAACATAACACTACAGTTGTTTGCCCGGAAACGTACTCACTGGAACGCTGAATGCAGCTTAGCAAAAACATACCCAAGGAGATGCTAACATTTCGCCTTCGTTCGCGTGGAAAGCACTGCTTGCACCAGCATTTTTTGCTTCTTGGAGAGGCCGGCTCTTCGCAATCGGCTCGTACATGTAGTATGTACAAGTATGTACGTACGTGTAGTATGTACAACTATAAACCCCTTACAAGTGATCTTGCACGCGACAGCGACAGCGCTACAAGCGAGGCGATGGCGGTCGCGTTCACTCGTCGTCTGCAAGCCGAACTCCACGCGAGCGACGGCTTTGAGCGACGACTTCCCGGAATGAGGGCAGCAATATACGCGCCGAAACTACCGTGACGCATGCTTTATCAATTTAAGTTGATGTATTTTACTGAAGAAGGAGCATAAAATATTTCTGAAGGTCTTGTACTAGGTTCTTATTCTTGCACGTGTAAAATTCAATAGTTTGCTCGTTCCGTGCGACAAACAGCAGTATTTGAGTTATGTACATCCAGTTTCGGCTTCGCACAATTGGCTAGTCGCTCATTGCATTTCCGGGCGACGAGTGACGAGTTCTAGATTTCTAGAAACGAGCGATCGAGCTACAACACCGAGCGATTTGTTCAAGCGACGGCCCGTTTTGTCGCTCGAAGCAGTCGCCCGTCACCGTCGCGCGCAAAATCGCTCTCGTAGAGTGTGGACTTAACGCCGAACTCCTCAGGGAAACGCAAGCTCTCGAAAATTTCCATGACCGTCTCAGCAAAACACCACAGAAGAACTTTGCACCGTGCTTCGTGTATAGCGGCAGCAGTCGGTCCGGACGAACACCATTGTTGACGTCCCGAGGCGCCCGACCAATCACAGGCGGAAACGAGGCGCGCGAGCTGGGCGTGTCTGCTGCTGCACTTTTCGTCGAAATAAAATATGTTTGCGCTTTCTTTCACTCAATTTCGATGCGATATTCGAATTCAGAGGGTTGAAAATAACGGCGTACTGCTCTTCACTCATTTTTTCTGGAAAACCTTTCAGCTTCCCTTTAAACTGCTATCATACAACGCATTTATTCGCCCCGTTCTCGAATAGGGTAACACAATTTGGTTTCCTTATACACAACAGCTTATTAACAAACTAGAAGGAGTGCAGCGAAAAGCTTTCATCTTTAACAAATACAAGAATAGCGATTCACCTACCCAACTGCTAAAACAAGCTTGTATTCCTACTCAGCGAGACCACGCCAATCTACCAAGATTAATATTATTGTTCCAATTAATACACAATGCGTTACGAATAAATACTTCGTTATATATATCCTTAGCTGACACCAGACATTCCCGCCATAAGCATTCATTGACACTTAAAGAATATGCATTTCGCACTGACTGTTTTTGATATTCATTCTTTCCTCTTGCATAAGAGAATGGAATAGCCTGGACCCCTGCATAGCGACTAACACATCGTTGCCGAAATTTGTAACCCTTGTAGAAGAACTGTTGCGCAATAATTAAGTTATGCTAACCGGAAATAACACACACACACCACTCACGTCGTTGTAGAAGATAAAATCTGTATATGTATTGTATTTGCCTATGCAATTTCACCCCTTTTTGCCAAATGCACTGTATATCATTCATGTCTTATTTCTTGCCGTATGTGTTGTTGTGCCTTTACCACAAGCCCGGATTCCGAATCTACAAGATGCAGAATTTATCCTGCGAACGCCCTTTGGACAAACCCGGGGCTGCGCCGAAAGGCACAGCGCCCTAATTCTCCCTTGACAAGTCAAGATGCTGAGCCGTCAGGCAGCGGTGTCCTGCGGAGAAGCATCGGCGAGCGACATGTCCAAACGTGCAACCAAGTGCCAGACAGCCCGGCGCCGTACCTCCTTTTGCCTGGAGGTCACCGCGCGCGCCAGCTTTGAACCGGGTGGCCAGCGCGGTCGCTGGTTGGACCTCTCGGACGACCGTCGAGTGCTGGCTTTGTATTGGGCCGTTTGAGTGACAATGGTTTCTCGGGGCATTATAAGGCCCGACGCAGCCGCCTGGAAAACCGGATCCGCCGACCCACCGGGAGCTGAGTGCCGCTCTCGACTGGAGTGAGATGTGTCACGCGTTGGAGTCTCAACGGACGTCGCCGAGCGGGAACAGTCGCGTTTGCTGTTAGCTCTCGGCCCCGGTGCCGATCCGAACTTGTCCTGTATAATGACCTGTATATAGTGTATAAAATCCCTTTCGTTATTCTCACCGATGCCTGACTCGGAGTCTTCGCTACCAACGCTCTGTCACGAAACGGGTGACGAGCGCTGCGGGACCACCTCAAAGTCGTAACAGTGGTGGCAGCGGTGGGATGTCGTAACAGTGGATGGCAGCTACGGGATTGACCGGCATCGGCTACCTCGGCGCGGTGAGTGCCTGAAGTTTACCTCAAACACCAGACTTTCTCTGACACAGGTTATAGTAGCTTAGGGAAGGATTTGGTGTTGCATTGTGTTAACCTTGTGTGTTTCAAGCCTAGTGAGAGTGTTTTGAAAACCAGGGGATGCTGAGCGGGTAAACAGGGCAGTGTGTGAAATACTTGCGGATGTCTTACTAGTAGCATTATAGTAGCGTACGGCAGGTATATTCAAAAAGGGTAAACAGCAGGAGGACAGTGTGAACGATGGAGAAGTACAAGGTCAAGGAACTTCTCCAAATTTGTGAGAAGTTGGGCATTGAGTTGGGTTCAACCAAAAGAAAGAATGCGATCCTTGAGGTCATGAGGACTGGGGACGTAACAGCTGAGGAAGCCGAAGAGGCCTGGGCGGATATCAATGAACGTCGGGAAAGGGAGGAAAGGAGAGAAAAGGAACGTCGCGAGGAGGAAAGGAGAGAAAAGGAACGTCGCGAGGAGGAAAAGGAGGAAAGGAGAGAAAAGGAACGTCGCGAGGAAAGGAAAGAGAAGGAGAGTCGTGAGCACGAGCTTAAAATGAAAGAGTTGGAGACCCGAAATAGCGCGCCGGCGCCTAGTCTCACTTCTAACGTTCCAAGAATACGCGATCAACTTCCACCCTTTGTCGTCGGAGAGGATATGGCCAAATACCTCGTGAAATTTGAGCACGTGTGCGAACGGAATAGCATTGAGCGATCCCTCTGGGCACAGAATCTGTTAGCCTTGCTTCCTGGGGAGGCATCAGACGTAATAACTTGCTTATCGAAAGAGGCGTTTGAGAGCTACAGTGATGTGATGGAAGCGCTACTGCGGAAGTACAAATTGTCGCCCGAAGCTTTCCGGCGGAGGTTCCGGTATGCAAAAAAGGGCAAGGAGTCGAATGTTGACTTCGCGTTTCGTCTAAAAGCCGACCTGGTGGAATGGCTGAAGGGCGAAGAGGTTTACGACGACCGCGACAAAATCGTCGAATGCATCGCGTTGGAGCAGTTCTACCGTTGCATTGATGAGGATGTCAGGCTCTGGCTGCAAGATAGGCTAAAGGAGGTTAAGCTAAACAAGGCAGTAGAGTTAGCGGAAGAGTATTACACCCGCCGCAGCTTGCACAGCAAGGCAGTGCGCGTAGAAAAGGCAGATAGGAGAGATGGGTTTTCCGGGAAGCCCGACGAAGCCTGACGAAGCCCGACTGGTACAAAGGCAGCCAGCCGGCCATCGTCTACGTTCTCCACTCTCCGTCTCCATGGTCAATCGCGCTCCTTTTGCCCTCTGTTACGATATCTCGTGACATTATATACATATATGTAAGAGGCTAGAGACATAGCCGACACGGAAAAATTCTGTCTTTTAAATAAAGGGGAGCAGTTGGAATCTATATGTAGCGAAGCTATGTGCGAGTGCACAAAGTGTCGAAGCGCGGGCACACACACACGCACCTCCCCCCCCCCCACACACACACGCATACGCACACGCACACGCACACACGAACGAACGCCGGCGCTCATAAATTATACCGAGCCTTTTATTAAGCGAAGTTGATGACTACTAGCAAGTACGAAGGACACCTTGAACGCATTAGGGTCACAGGCAGCATGCGCATACATATGTCGAGCAATTCGAATCCGTTCTATCCTCAAGAAGCTTACTTCCTCATTACCGTACAGCCGCGGACGCGCGAAGGCGAGCTTGCTTGTTATTTTTTAATGCGAAAGCATTATATGCCCCATGAAGCGGAAAGCCCGGCCTCCGGCATTCAGCGTTATCATCCGATGGTACCAAAACTCACGTGATCAAGTGATGACGACGCATTCTTTGCGCTGGATCTGCTGCGGCTCGCACTGCAAAATGCTATGGTGAACAGCCACGGCGTCGGACAGACGCCGTGCTCCCTCCCCCCCGTCCCCCCCCCAAAAAAAACCGACCTGGCCCTCTGTCAAAATTGTATTAAGGTGGATTTAAGTGGATTAAGGCGGATCAAAGTGGATTAAAGTGGATTAAGGTGGAATAAGGTTGGTACAAAGTAGAGCAAGGAGGATTAAGGTAGACACTAATTTTAAGGTCATAACTTAGAGACGCGTTCATTCTTTCACATTCAAATCCCGTAAGAACACTGTCAACTTTGTTTTATTCCCCCGCACTTACGGCGCCGCAGCTGCCGCGAATGCACGGAGGCGCGCGTGCTCCGCTGCGATTGGTTGGCTTATTCGGCAAAAGGAGCAGTAAGTCTGCAGGCACGGCCACAAAATCCATCGATGCTCACAAAGAAAAGCTTCACTTTTAAAAAGAACTCGTAGGGCACCAGGCGCGCCTATAAAGACATCCGAAAGTGTTCCTGGCACTGTGAGACGTGCAGTTGGCGCACATTTGAGCAATCTGGCGCGGGAAGAGTGATGAAACAGGCCGTCGCACCTCCAGATTACTCATTTCTGTTGCTGACTGACTTCAATCGGGTTGTGTATATGGGTATCTTGTAACCAATTCCAGAAGAAAGAAACGGTTCTTTCGCGCCTCCATAGCGTCGTACAGCGACGCGCAAATGGTACAAAAATGTAGGTCTCAACGAGACAAGAAGCAAGAATTAGTCGCAGAGAAGGTAAAATTAACTGTACGGGCGTAAGTAGAGCAAGTATAGTCGAAATTTTACCACATTGCAGTAAACGCCTGTAAAGCGTGCACTGCCGTAAATATTAATATGCTGAGGCAAAGCCGCCGTACGGCACACATTTGGGAAATGGAGCCGGTTCACTTGGACTCGAGGAGGTTTAAATAAAACTGCTCTAGTGGAGGTCGTCTATACCTACCAATGGGCGGCGGTGAAGCCACGCCGCGCGCGTGGTGGCCATCTTGCCATAGGCAAGAAACGGGAGCCGCAGCGCGGCCGCCACGCTGACTGCGTCTCCCCGCCGTAGTTCTTATCAGTTATGGCGAGCACTAAGGAGGAAGTAGTCAATAATAAGAAATCAAATGCAATCAACCTTATTTGGTTCCTTTCGGAGTTTTCCTTGCAAGCGTATGAACACCGGTTGAAGGGTCTGTATCACTGGCTTTTAAAAATAATCAGCCTTCTAAGAGCAGACCTCATTTTTTCAGCACTCATTTCCCTCTTTCTTCCGTAATGTGAGTCTGATGCTTATGTAGAGTTCGGCCACTTTCTTGCACAGAAAATAAATGTGGTTGTCCAAAGCATCACAGTGAAGGACATGCTCATCGAGGCTTGAAAACGATTTCTTTCCTGAAGACACGCTCAGGACCTCCAAAACCAAGAATTTTGACTTTGCATGAACGTACTTCAAATTTGGGCATTCAGCTTGCAGTCGTCGTAACACCTTCACAGCAGCCGTGCAAATCTCGATTATGTCCTGCGAAGAAGAAACAAGCCCACCTCGGCTCTTCTGCCTCACTAGGGGTGCACAGAATAGATAACTGGGCTAGTTGGGTTGGTGGTGGGTAGCTAGTTGGGGGGTGGTTGCTGATTTGCTTGCAGAGTCACCACGCATTCCTCACAATGGTTTGTCACGGCCACCTTTCTGGCAACAAAGCCTGTGATATAAGGCACTACAGATTCAGCAAAAGATGCCAGGCTATCAGGATAGTCTACACGGTGTGTGTAGTCACGGTCCTCTGGCTGTAAAACTGGCGACCGCCTTGCTAGTATAGCTGTGCCTACACTTTCTTGAAGAGCTGCTGTGCCACTCAGAATGGAGATGATATCTTGTGCGAAGTTTCCACTACTTGAAGATTTAACCTCAATTTGCACCAAGAGACGCTTGTACGAGGCGATGAACTGTTCTGCTGTCGGGTTATTATTGTACCCGCCTCGTCCTCTAATGCACCCAAAGAACGTTTCCTCGTGGCCTTGACTCATTTTGTGAGTCAGGATGTACTTGAGACTGCCTTGACCGACCAGCTTGTCAAATAACTTTTTTTCAGTGCTTTCTATGTTCACAAGGAAACCAGAAAATCCAGTCTTCTTTGTATTTTCTAAGATGGGTTACGATTTCGGATTTTTCATAGCCATTATGTAGGCTTTGGCTGTGCAGCAGAACAGCCTCCAGAAAGCTTCATTTTGCTTATCAATGGTGCCTTGAACGACTTGGCGAGACAATTTCTGCGGTCGAGCATGTCAAAAAGCTCGTTAAAATTTCTTATAAATCTTGCAGTACCACTTGCACCTTTGAATTCGAGCAACTTTAGTTCAGTCTGACAAAAATCCAGAGCATCAGCTAACGCACTTAATCCCTGGTCTGAAAGTTTCACCTTCATTTTCTGCTTTTCTCATTTCACGCTGGCATTCTTGAGCTTATTGCCTAGCCGCAGCTCTTCTTTTCGTTGAAGTCCTTGAAGTACTTTTATGTATGCCCACTTTACATAGTTGCCGTCACCATCAAACAAGTGACTGACGGTTGCCAAGGGGTTACGAATGAGCTTGACCATGTGACATGCATCCAAGATTATATATACTTTTTGTTAGAGTCGCACGGGTTCTCAGAGCATGTTGAAAAGGGCTCAGAGTATGGTCGGAGGTCTGCACAGAGTAGTGGTGATGTTTGATGCAGTGCCACTAAATGTCAGTGAAACAACCTCAATACCTATTTACGTTAGCTTCAGGGGCGTAGCCAGGTAGAGGGGGGGGGCTATGGGGTTTAGGCTCCCCCCCCCCCCCCGAAATATTTTTTTCGCGCTTTCATGCACCGCCGACCAAAACAACCTCTGGCTCCCGAAATCATTCTGGATTTTGTCAAGAATGTATTTTTTCACACTCGAAAAGACATTTCAGCGCGAACGTTGCAAACTCCAGCGGGAGTTTATGGCAATGCCCATGCACCTGGAGTCACATAACGCAAGGAGCCCCATCCGAGCACAAAGTTTCAAGGGCGTTTGATGGCGAGCGGGCTCGTCGCGGCATCTTGTGGAGTTTTTTTGTTGAACTTTTTCTTCTAGCGCAAGAAACACGAGGACGAAGAAGAGAAAGACAGACACACACAGGCGCTAACTTCCAGAAATTACAGAATGGATAACTGGGCTAGTTGGGTTGGTGGTGGGTAGCTAGTTGGTGGTTGCTGATTTACTTGCAGAGCCACCAAGCATTACTCACAATGGTTTGTCACGGCCACCTTTCTGGCAACAAAGCCTGCGATATAAGGCATTACAGATTCAGCAAAAGATGTCAGGTTCTCAGGATAGTCTACACGGTGTGTGTAGCCATCGTCCTCTGGCTGTAAAACTGGCGACCACCTTGCTGCAGTCACAGCTGTGCCTACATTTTCTTGAAGAGCTGCTGTGCCACTCAGAATGGACATGATGTCTTGTGTGCAGTTTGTAGGAAGTTAGCGCCTGTGTGTGTCTTGTTTTCTCTTCTGCGTCCTCGTGTTTTTTGCGCTACAAGGAAAACTTCAAAATGTCACACCAACAAGCCCAAATATCTACATTGATGATCTTGTGAAGGCCGTGGAATGCACAGAGCACATGGATTTTAATTCCGAAGCTTTATGGGCATAAAGTTCTCATAAACTTTTGATGCGAAAGGGGCATTGACATTTCCAAAGTCATGCTTTAGATTTTTAATTCCGTAAATTTGTCGGTTCTTATAACATTTGACGCCAAAGGTGCATTAACTTTTCTAAAGTCGTACATAGGACCATACAACAAGACAAGCCAAATCAACACACTGTCAAACAAGTTGACAAAGCACGCCGCGAGGTCCGATGAGACGAAGCGTTTTGGTGGTTCATTTGTGCTTCACGTCACAGAAAAGAATATCAACTTTTTTTTCGCATGCGCCGAAGCATCCATGCCAAGACACTAAAGCCAGCAAAGGTTACTACGTTCTTAGTTATTTTTGACTTTCTTTAACTTTGATTTTTATTCACAAAGACACATTGGGCCTCTTCAATTTTCTTGTTCTCGCTACCTGCGGGCTACCAGAGCCAGCCAGAGCGCACGCGTTTTTCTCGTGTTGTCCAAACCACCGCGCGGCGCACTTCGGTGCGCGTTCGTTTTTCTCTGGCCGAGTGGATTCTGGCCTGGCAGAGCTTTGGCCGCTTTTTGGCTAGAAGACGAGAAAAAGAAGCAATCATGGGTCACTGCCATCACTGTGGGGACTCGACCGATTGCAACGCGTTCGCTTGAGTGCAACTTCCCTGGAAAATCTTGTCTCAGCAGCGTAGGATACCGAGCAGTATGCGTACGATTCTCTGTGGACCAAGCGTCTCACGTTTTCTTCGATATTCCTTCGGTAGCCACATTAGGTGTCCAAAGTACGCATTAGATTGTGGAAGACATGGTTTCCTTTGCGTTTTTTTCAATTCTGTGCCCCCACCTCACAAAAGAAAAAAAAGAAGACATTGTTGCGGCGCAGCGAATTGTCGCATGGTGAAAGTTAGATTTTGTTACTTCTTGCGGAAAGTAATGGGCCACGGGATTCTTCATTCGCCAGATATTCTTATTATATTATTGCGATAGCAATATTATGGACACTCCATGCGCATTCCTGCCGTCGCCCTCATGTTCCGTATAAGGTCCAAGCGATAACATCGTGACCGCGCGCCGCATGCTGCATGTGCGATTGAAAGCGTAGGTGTGGGTAGGGGGCGGCTTGGGTGAGCCCACGATGGTGGCTCAGTCTTGTGTGCGCAAGGAAGAAAAGCGGGCCGGAATCGCGCCACCTTCTGTCGCACGCGATACGTGAGGGAATGTGGAGGGGGGGGGGGGGGGGGGGGGGCTTAGGATTCTGTGATCTGTGAATCTGTGATCGGGCAACATGTTTATTTGCTTGTTTGACGGATTGCATAGTGAATTTTTCTTAGATACGAGGGGGTGATCAAAAAGTTTTGCAACTCGCATGTCAGGAAAACTGCCAGACCTCAGAAAAAAAATTTATTTTTCATCGCAATTTCTCGTCACACTAATGCACTTCTACCACTTTCCTGGAAGTCTTTTGATACAAAAAAAAAAAAATCTTTCTTTCTGGTTTCCAAGCCACTCCTCTGCGGCAGTTTGAAGCGAATTCAAACCATCAAGCCTCGTCCCCTTGAGGTGTTTCTTCAGATACGGAAATAAACAAAAGTCACTCAAGGCCAGGTCCGGACTGTGGGGTGGGTGGTCCAGCTGCTCGAAACCACTCTCGAATGGCCCCCTGGGCAGCACGAGACCTATGAACCGGGGCGTTATCGTGCCGGAGGAGGGCATCTTTTGTCACTAATCTTCGGTGTTTTTACACGAAGGTTTTGCGTAGTTTTCGAAGAACGTTGGCGTAGTACTCGCCTATAACTGTTATACTGTTTTCAATATACTCAATGAGCACTGAGCAGGATCCCCTTAGTGTCCCAAAAAAGTGTCGCGACCACTTTCCTCCTTGAGCGTTGGCTCTTGAATTTTTTCGAGGGAGGGGACTCCGAATGCCTCCCCTACATAGACTGCTGCTTTGTTTCTGCGTCCCACTGATACAGCCACATCTCATCCCCAGCCACAAAGCGGGAGATACAATTTTCTGGGTCGCTTGCATACAGGTGCAAAAGTTCTCTTGATGAATGCGCGCGGTGGTGTCGATCTTGCGCTGAGGGGTTCCGTGACATCTATCGTATCGAGACCTTAGACATGCCCAAAACATCGTGGATGATAGTCAAAGCAGTGCCATATAAAATGTTCAATTCTCCGGCAACTTCGGACATCTTGATTCGGCGATTATTCATGATAAGGCTCTCTGCTAAGACTGAGTGGTCGGCCGCCCTGACCTTGGGTCGTCTTCCACCTACACGCGGCCACGTTTAAACTCATTGAACCACCAAGTATGGGTAGCATATGAAGAAAATTCACTGCCATACACATTAACCATCCTACTATGGATTTCTTTGGCGGAACTTCCTTCTTTGCACAATAATTTGATATAGCTTCGGCACTCGAGCTTGAAATAGTGGGAGGACGCCACGTTTGACTGACTGATGCAGACCAAGTAATTAACTGGAAGGCTTGATATTCAGACCTTGCTAGGCTGCAGAGATGACCTAAACAAAAGGTAGAGAGCAATCACTGTTATAGCCAAGTTGCAGAACTTTTTGATCTGCCCTCGTACGTAGATTTATTGGAAACTTATATAAGTATATTTAAATGCCTTGTTGCGAGATTTTGTGCATGCGTGCACTGGCCTGTGTTTCCAGTGACACTTTTTTGCCCTTTATCAAGCTGTTTCTGCGCATTTGTATATTTTATTGTATCTTCACATTTCTAATGCACGAGGGTGAGTCAAATGAAAGTGAGCCAACGTATCCCGTGCTATAATGGCTCAGTTCATGATGTGTGAGGCATGTGCATAGCACACAGGTATCTCTCATTACAAAAGTGACACGCAGGTGTGAGGATAAATGTTCTTTAATGCCTTCATACACTGAGTTGAACATGGTTGCGTGATATAATAGACGCTCCGAAAGTCGAACAACGTGGTGCCGTGAGGTTTTTGACAGCTGAAGGTGTTTCCCAAGAGTAAATTAGTCGCCGTATGGCTGCCGTGTACGTTGAACATTGCATTTCATTTGCCACTGTGAAGCGTTGGTGTAAACGGTTGAAAGAAGGACGTGAAAGTTGCAAAGACGATCCAAGACCGGGCCGAAGCCACCGTGCAATCAGCCCCAGCACAATTGCAAAGGTTGATGAGCTGACTAGGCAAGAACTAAGGATAAGCATCGATGAACTATCCGAGTGTGTGAAGATCAATCACTGTTTGGTTTACACCATAATTACTTAACATCCCGATTGTGGCTCTTGTGTGCGCAATCGATGCCCAAGATTTTGAACCACCACCAGAAGACGGAGAGGTTCGACGCTGCCTTGACTCATCTGATCCGGTATCACAATGAGGGTGACGACTTCTTCTCTGCAATTGTGACAGGGACGAATCATATGTGCCACTACTGCGAGCCTGAAACACGACGGCAAAGGTTGCAGTGGAAACATTCGAATTCACCACCACAAAAGAAGGCGAAAGTCGTCATTTCCACCGGAAAGCTGTTGTTGACTTTTTTTCGATCGTCAGGGGCCGTTACTGATAGAATTTGCTAAACCTAAAGAAACTATGAATTGTTTCCGATATTGTGAAACGCCGGGTCAGCTGCGGGCCACAATCAAAAACAAACGACGTGGTAAATTGACGAATAGGGTCGTCTTGCTCCACGACAATGCCCGTCCCCACGTTGCTGATGTGGTTAACACAAAACTGGCAAAGGTCAAGTGGGAAACGCTGCAACATCCCCCATGCAGCCCAGGCCTGTCGCCTTGCGACTTCCAAATTATAGGACAATTGAAGAAACAGCTCAAGGGAAAGATTCGTGTCGCAAGAAGACGTGAAAGAGTCAGTTACAGACGTTTTGAAGCAGCAATCCAAGGAATTTTAGGAGACTGAAATCACGCGACTCGTGAGTCACTGGGACAAATGTCTAAATGTTCATGAGACTACTTTAAAATAAAGTCCAGCGTTTGTCATATATTCGCATTAGCTCACTTTCATTTGACTAGCCCTCGTATACTTTGCAGAACTCCTGCTTTCTATATGTGCCCTCTGTTGCGACTATAATTTCGATGCAATTACAATACACGATAGGTGACAGCTGCTCCTGCGCAATGCATTGGAACAAAGGACAACGTCATTAAGATATTTCCCTGGACGTTGCATATGTACAGAAATTTAAATAAGGTAAACAACCGCATGGTGGAACTACACGCCGGAGACCTCAAGCTCCCAGAACGCAAGCTCGGCAGCACGGGTACCCCTCAGGGTCCCGTCATCTCGCCGTTGCTCTTCAACATCGTCATGATCGGGGTAGCGAGGGCAGTAGCGCGGACCGGCGTCCGGCATACGATCTACGCCGATGACATTACCCTGTGGGCAGCCGGTGGCACCGACGCCAGCATCGAACAATAGCTGCAAGCGGCGGTTATCGCCATCGAGCAGCACCTTGACGGCACCGGCCTAATGTGCTCACCCGCCAAATCCGAGCAGTTCGTCCTCACACCGCTATGACCGGGACGGAAACGCGCTACCCCTCGGGAGTTCGATCCCATCAACATCGTGACTGCACCGGGGCAATGCATCCCCGAAGTTCCCAAGATCAGAGTCCTGGGCCTGCTGCTCAACAAGAGCGGCCGCAACGACGAGAGCATCAACAAGCTCACCACCAAGGCAATGGATGCCATCCGGCTCATGCACCGAGTCTCGACACGACGGGCGGGAATACGTGAAGACAGTCTCGTGCGCCTTGTCCAGTTGTTCGTGATCAGTCACATCGCCTACGTAGCAGCCTACCTCAACGGGCAGGTCACGGACAGGACCAAGATCAACGCGCTGATCAGACGAGCTTACAAGACGGCGCTGGGCTTAATAGAGACCACGAGTACGGTTCGGCTCCTGCAGCTCAGCGTCCATAACACCCTAGAAGGAATAGCCGAGGTGCGGCTCACGGCGCACATGGAGCGCCACCAAGACGGGCCGCAGTATACTGACGTCCCTGGGTTATAACCCCCAAGCTCCCAGCCGGCAACCGTGCGAGATGAATGAGGAGGCGCGGGCCCACATCCACGTGGACCCCATCCAGAAGAACATGCACCCCAAGCACAAAAAAGAACGGTAAGGGCGGCAGTGGTTGCTTTTGTTATTAATTTATTTATTTATCTCAAGATACTGTCAATCCCTGGTGGGATTGTGACAGGGGTGGGTGCAATAACATGTTGGTACACAGTTTGGATTAAACAAATATACCAGGAGGCAGAGCGGCACAATCGACTGCTCAAAATAATTACTGTGCAAGTCCGAGGATAGTCACACAAAAATAGGCAAGCAGTAGAATTCTTATTGTGTATCAACGTACGTATGTAAAACAAGTGGTACAGTTAGGCGCTTAATATACATGCAGAACAAGATGTCACAGTACACACTGAAAAGAAGGTATCGATACAAAAAATGACGTCATATCAGGAAAAATATTCATTGTGCGTTTGGCCAGAGCAGTGTTTCTTCTACTAGCTGCACAAACATTTCAGGCGAGCTCTGTTGAGTAATTATCCGATACAGTTTGTTCCACTGGCGCACTGCCAGTGGGAAGAAGGAATAGAAAAACGTGTTATTGTTGCATGAAAATTCCTGAAGTGTGACAGCATGTTTGTGACGTGTATGTCTAGAATGGTTGATACTGATAAAGGCTGAATGATCAATCTTAAAGCAATTGTGGAGCAGTAAGAATAAACATTTCAAGCGATGTACCTTTGCTCGATTGTTCAGCGTCGGGAGGCATGCCCGATGCAGTAGTTCTATTGAGGAATCGGTTCGACGGTATCTGTTGAAGATAAACCGTACAGCCTTGCACTGAAAGAGTTCTAACATGGCTGCTTCATTTTTCACGTGCGGAAACCAGGCCATATTGGCGTATTCAAGAACTGGACAAATGAGGGTGACGTATGCGAGTTGCTTTGTGCTGGGGGTAGAATATCTGAAGTTCCTGATAGGCCCAAGTATCGATACTCATGCACTTTACGTAGCAAATAAGGGGAAAATCAGACATCCACCCGTTCGTAGCAATTGCTACAAAGGTTTGTAGCAATTGCTACGAACGGGTGGATGTCTGATTTTCCCTTTATTCATTACTTCTCTCCACCTTCCGGGTTTCCGCAGAACTACTACGTCAAACTTTACGCAGCGGTACGTTAATACGATATTGAAAATTTAATGGCGCCTTTTTCTTCGTAATTGTTGTGGAAACAGTTTTGTCTGTGTTCATAACCATTTGCCATTTATTGCACCACTGCGCGACGCGGTTAAGGGCATTGTTGAGGTTTACTAGGTAACTGGGGCTTTTTATTTCACAATAAATCACGCAGTCGTCTGTGAATAGTCAAACATTGGCATTTATATAATTTGTTACGTCATTAATGTACAGTAGAAATAATAGCGTAGCTAGTACGTAGTCCTGCGGAACACCGGATAGAACACGAACAGTGTCCGAATTATAGTCACCAAGCTGTACAAACTGACAACGCTCTGTGAGGTAATCTCTAATCCAACAAAGAATTGATCCATCTCCAATTAGCTTCTGCAGTTTAAAGAGCAATTTGGTGTGAAACACACGGTAGAAGGCTTTTGACAGGTTTAAAAAAATAACATCGATCTGTGATTGGTTGTTTATGTGTATTGCTAAGTCATGAAGCATTTCAATTAGCTGGGTAATGGTGGATAAGCCGGATCAAAAACCACGTTGATTTGAATTAAGTAAGCTGGGATCTTCTACAAACTCTGTGATGTACTTTAAGATGATATGCTCTAGTAATTTACTGCATGTGCAGGTGAGGAATACGGGACGAAAGTTACCTGGTGTGGATGGGTTTCCTGATTTGAGCATGGGGACTACTTTAGCGACTTTCCATTCTGATGGTAAGCGGCCTTCGCGTAGCGACATTGAAAACATCAGGGAAAGGAATTTACTTACTGGCTCAGATACCGTTCTAAAGACAGTTCGGTGCACCGTTTGGTTCATTGCTTTTCGTCTCATCTAGGTTCAGCAGCAGCGCTAGCAGTCCAGCCTGAGATATAACAGGAACGCCAAATAGTAGGACCTGGTTAGTAATAGGTGGTGGTTATTCCATGGTTTATGTGACAGATGGATGGATTAGCGGCAAATACAATGCCACGATAGCCTTTATGTGTCGCTACGTTACAATTTTAGATTTTGAAGGACCGAAAAATTCATTTCTCAATTTTACGAACTTCTTGATTTAACGAAATAATTGTCGCGTGCTCATCACTTCGTTAAATCAAGTTTCAACTGTGTGCAGAGTGTCCCACGTAACTTTAGCCAAACTTTAAAGATAAGCAAATGCCACGTAGCTGGACAGAACCGAGGTAATGTTGTTTGCCATCGCTTGGAGACACTCAGATTATTTTTTAAATTCCGCCTAATTACATAATTAGCCTTAATTAATCAATCAGCTTCTCAGGTATTGTAATTAGATGAAAGGTGTCAATGAGAAAATTGTAGAGTAGCATGAAAAAGTAAAGCCAGTTCCACGCAGTGAAAGCTGTCAAAACAGCGAAGCTGGTGGTCGTTTTCTCAAGTTTGAAATCGTGTTTTGCGCGATTTTCATGAAAGTCTTTTGTCTCGTTGTCGTCGTTTTGCTAGATACGAGCTTCGGTTCCGGAGTGCGCACAATCTTCAGTTGAGTGAGGTTGTGATTGAAACACAGTCTGTCACACACCTTGCAGCCATGGCCGCACTCACGGTCGAGGAATTCTGTCTTGAACCGTCCATCGGCACCCTCCATGTGAGGAATCTCTCTGCGTCGACGTCTCTGCTCGGCCTCCTGGCTACTCTCGAAGTTGGTGGTTAGCTTGCCTCCACCGGCGCTTGGCTTGCGCTTCCCGTTCTTGATCCTCGGCGGTAGCGGCTTCCCTCCGCTGGCGCTTTGCTTGCGCTTCTCGCTCTCGAAGCTCGGGATTTGCGCGACGTCGGCGCTGCCGCTAGCGCCGAACGGAATCCATGAGGCGAAAGGGCGCACCGGCGAAACATCTGTTCCTATAGCCCTCTCCTCCCCCCTCCTATGGACCATTCCCCATATTGGGTTTGTACCATTAACTTGCCCCCCCCCCCCCCCCCTGCGTGACACCGAACGCCCGACGACGAAGGCTCGACTTAGAACAGCTCCGCTGTTAAAGCTCCCGATAGAGTTTTCTGTTGCAAAATACCTGCTACATAAGAGTACTTTCCGGAGCGTGAAAGAAGCCCGCGAATACGCGCAAAATTGCCGCGCGACTGGCCGCTCGAGGCACTTCGAGATCGCGAGAAGCAGCGAGTGGGTGATGTGTGGGCGCGATTCACAGCAGCCCCCGCAGAGAGACCTCCGCTCACGCAGTGCTTTGGTGAACAGACGACGCGTAGAGCACCTCGATGCGCGCGCCCCCAGGAACGGAGCGAAGGTGAGCGAGCACATACGACGCGTGCTACTCTGGTGCCACCTCGTAGCCATCGTCGCCAGTCCGTCTTGCGCGGCACTGCGCTTTTCTTCTCACGCTTTCGCCATACCCTCCTCTTCCGGTTTCCGCATCGTGCTTCTAATACATCCTTCTCTTCTGCTTTCCTACTCGCTCTCTCTTAGCTCTCCCTGTCTTTCATCGCCTGCTATGTTCCGTGTTCGCTCTCATCTTTCGCTGTGCTTGTTCGCACGGTTACGAGGTAGGAGGAACGGGAGCTGTGCTCTAAAAGGTGCTCGAGAACGAACGACGAAGGAACATTGGCCCCCGAAACCGTCGACGGTAGCACGCACAGTGTTTGGGCGGCGCCTCGTCTATCTTTAAAATAGAGGAGGCTATGGTGCGGGCTTGCCGGGACGCTGCGCTGACGCCGCGTGCGAGAGAGAAAGGGGTTCGTTTCGCCCAGGGACACAAACGCCTACGCACGCTCGTACGTGTCCGCCGCTGAAAACACGGGCTTTCGGCCTTTTCAAATGTCCGAAATGTTTTCGTTGTCCGAGCGATAGACTGAAACACTTGGCGGCGTCGTTTCTGGCCGTGTTACACAGATGTTCGTCCCCGAGGCGAGCAATAACACTACATATAAGCTGCATACGTGTTCTTATTGCGTCACAATACTGCTTCTGCAGGGATACCACGTGTCTGATTAAACCAGGCCGCCGCGAATCCCCCCTTTTTTTTCCTTTTTTCATACATTCGTGTACGTATCGTACAGCGCAGACGTCGAGAGGCAAAAGCGGGAGCAAAGCAGAACTGAAAAGCGCGCCCCTCTGACGAAGACAAGCGGGAAATGTTGTCTGACAGGCGTCGGGATTGTGGCATTCTAGAGCTTCTTCTTGCTTACTTCGCGATGATAAAAACATCATTTCGTCACGCTGTCCTGCTTGGCGACAGCGCTCAGCTGGGGCGTGGGCGAAACGGCGTCATTGCTCGCGAGCGCAATAGACTGTTTCCCAATGCCGCGCATTCGTGCACGCGCCTGTGACGGCCGTGCCCCGTTACCAAACCGCTGGCCGTGTGCCAGCGACACTCGGAGGAGGCACGTGTCCGACGTTAGTCAGTCAGCAGCACTTTCCCTTGGCCGTGTAACGCTGCTCTCTTGCTGAGGAAAGAGGGACACGGTCGCGTCACAAAGTGGCCCCGCGCGATGACTTTCCAACCTGCAGGCACATGCATGACATGTAGTGTAGTAGATGACCGAGCAGATGGACTGCATCGGAATCGTGTTGATATCACCGCCCCTTGCGGTGCTATACAGAACGGTCCACCAGCTGATGTGACCCTCCAAATTAAAGACTTAAATTATAATATAACGTAGTATAGTATAAAGCCTGGTGTATGGGGTGCCTCAATACCACGCCGAACTTGGTAAGCTTCGCAGCACCGCCGCGTGTTATTCCCGGAGCTCAATCACACTCACTGTTTAACACAAAACATTACAGAAATATATTGACAATAGCGTATCTCTCGTCCTGCTCTTCGCGTCGTAGCGTTATTCGTAAACTTACGTCTGCTATATAGCGTTTATTTGCACGTGCTTTCTCTTCGAATGCTGTGCCAGACCTGTCAAATCATTGCGAACGTGGCGGGAAACGACTCAAATAAGAATTAAGCGCGCATTCCAGAGTACGGCCAATTTTGTCAAATGCATGTCTGTTGGCTCCTGCGGATGTGCCATTTGCTAACATCGCGAGAAATATGTGAAGTTGAGGGAAGACAGCCCAATAATGCGGCAAACGCGTTGAAGAAGTTAACGTCGAGGCGTTAATGTACATATTCTCAGTGGGGTTTTTGTTATATATTACGATTATGGCATGACTAGCTCTCGTCACTTTGCAAGCAACAAACTGCGGGCAACATGTGACTGTATTCCTGAATTCCGGATCGCAACTTCGTAAAGCGGATGCTTGTAGTTTAAACACCGACCGAACTAGCGGTCGCGCGAAAGAAAAATCCCGAATACAAACAACTGCCGCATTAAGCGATCAAATAAGCTCACCTTACACCACACATGGGCAACACTTCTCTCGGCGACCATGGCTAGGGTCGGCTCGCGGTTCAAGAGTTCCTGCCATGGGATCGAGCGAATGGGCGACCCAAAGGCCGCGCTTTCTCGCACCATGTGTTGCGTGGCTGTGTTTCCGTTCGTTGAGCAACGGTCCGTCCCAAACAGAGCTGCGTTCGTGCAACGAAAAAAAAGCAAGCGCACCACAGTGTCGGCTGGTAAACTGCCGCATTTCTAAGAAGCGTGCGCCTTTCATGCGAAGTCTCAGAATAACGCCTGCCCTTTTGCGAGGCGTGTCCTTTCGTTTTCCAAAAGTTAGGTCATATCTTCCGAGGGACGTTGACATCGGCGCGTGCGTTCGCATAGCTCTTGCTCCACTTTATGTTAAGAAAATGAAGAAAAAGAAAATGGATAGGGAGGCGGAATAAACGTTATTCATAGGAGCGAGCCGACGCTAGAATCATCCGAAGTGGCTGGCATCTCTAGTCCAGGAGGCTGTGGGCCTGAGCCGATAGCATGGCTCCCTCATATCGAAATAGTTTCACCGCCTCGCGCAACCAAGTTATAGATGAAATTTCCTTACTCAAGCGCATTAGAACACTTATCATGAGTAAAAGCAGTTTAAGCTAGAGGGCAAAAGTAAAATTGAACTGTTAAGGAAAAATAAAGACACGGTTGACGGTGGCACCTTGTGTTACATGGACGTAAGCGATGAAGTTATACAGAAAAATTCTCGAACAGAAGCTTACAAACTCGAACAATAATCGGTACCCTAGTTCGCAGATGTATGTACAGATGTGTGTGCGTGCGTAGATATAGTCTTTTATACTGAAAATACATAGCGGCGGACTTCTGCGCGCTGTGGGAAAGAAAGCGGGGGGGGGGGGGGGGGGGGCAGGGGCTGTTCCAAAGCTGCCACAGTTTCAGCGTGAATGGAGAGATGCATGAAAGACGGAAAACGGACGATTTTCGCCGAAGCGCCGCTCTGCTACAGACTTCCGCGAATGTCATTCAAAGCGTGGGTGTTGGCCCATTCAAGAGCTTCGCCGTTTTCTTCGAAAGGATAACTTTTTTTGAACCCATATCAACACCGTATCAGGCGCGCTCACGTATTCCGCCACGAAGGCATATCTGGCGTTACTTCTGGCTTCTCCGCTCAGCGGAGACTCGACGAAGGCGTCGCTCGCTTCTCGTCGAATCCCGCTGCAGGCTAACGCACTCTGGCGCTCGCTTCTGCGTAGTTTTGACACCGTATCGCTTGCATGCGTATACTTTGATAAGCTGCGGGAGAGGAAGCACGCGGCAACGTAAGGAACACCGCTTGTGTTCGCAGTCGGTCACACCACACTCCTCCCGATAAGCAGGCGAGGGAGGGCACAGTCTTATCGCCGCACGGAATACCGCACCACGCAGGGCGGGCGCGCGCCGAGTCCATTGTCGCAAAGCGTAGTTCTTTAACCCAGTGCCGCCGGGCCATGCGCTGCATTTCGGTGACACGAAAGCATTACTCAGCGCACTTCATCCTGTACACTTTGTGTATCGTTTGGAAGCTACAGGTTCCGCTAATCTTGTGTTAAACGTAGGCGACCTCAAGCGAAATAATGCGGCGAGGGAAATAAAGCCGCCATGCTCACTACGTGCGCTCATTGCACATAATTCCTCTCGCTCTGTTCGATTCCTTTCCTCTCACCCACCGTTCATGGCCTGCCAATCCCGGTGAAAGCGAATGCTCGGGTGCATCGATGTCCTCCTCGCCCACCGCGAGGCGGAGGAAGTGATGGGCATTGATGCACCCGTGGTCAGCGGAAGCGCGTATAGGAAATAGAATCGTTGCGTCATATACACGGCCCTTAGTTATGCGCGTCTTGAATGTACACATTTCTGTGAAGTCTTGCCTGGTGAACACATTAACTCGCCTCTGCGCTGCCCCTAGGCGCTTCCGTTAATTATTATTATATTACACGGCCGTTTGCCTGCTCTGTCCCGCCCACATCCTCTTCTTGAGTTCTCTTGAGCGGACATAGTATAAAAACGTCGAAGCCTATTCTGCAGAAAAAACAAAACAAAACGGGAGAGACAGAGAGAGAAAGAGAGAGAGAGAGAGACAGAAGAAAAAGAACACAAAAGAAAATTTTCATGCCCGTCCATGCAAGCGAAGCTTAGTTTTGCAGAACGGTGCACTGAAACACAACACATGATATATGTGGTATATGCAATGATCAGGGCAAATAAACGAACAAGCAAGAGACAGACAAACAGACAGACAGAAAAAAAATGACCGACCGAACGACCGACCAACCGATCGGCCATTGCTCGAGCACAGCTTTGAACATACGTATAATCGAATCGACACTAGTCGACACCAGTGCAAGACTTACTGCGTATAATATTGCTGCAGCTGTCGCGTCTCTGCTTGGCATTATTGGCGAAACTGCACTTATTGGCGAAACTTCTGCTTGGCTACCCTGCCCCACTTTTTCAATGTGGCCTCGATACTGTGACTGCATAAACAGAATTGCAGCATATGTGCCTATCCTCGGCGCCACGCCACCTCTTTCTTGATTACTGGCACCACGCCACCAGTTAAAAAAGGCCGCGGAATGCGTGCGGCCGTAGAGCAGCGCCACAGTGATGATATCGACATGCACGTGAGGCTCGCACGGGGAAGATTACAAGGTCTCCGGGGACGCCCAGTGCTTAATTTAGATGAAAAAGCGACGAAACCAGATGGACGGTTGCGCTCCACTCAATCGGTTGTGATGGAAGTTGAATAATGCATGTGTGCTGTGCCAAATGAGGGGGGTGGGGAGGGGGCTCTCTTATAACTGGGACAATCTTCGTGGATGGGTTCTATCCGAATTTTTAAATGAGATAATAGCTCCAGGCCTATTGGGTGAAGCGGGATCAAGCTGGAGGAATAGTAAAAAAGACAGGGAGAAACAGTGAGTTAAAGTAGCGTAAATTCCCGTGCTGGAGAAGCGGTGAAGGGAATAAGAGGTGACAGAAGGAGCGAAGTACATCAAGATGGAGCTCAATACACGAGAACGATAATAGCTACTTTACTTCGGTATTTAGGGCAGATACCTTTGTTGAAGCCATCAGTGAAACTGATTGGTCGCCAATTAATTCTATGTTTGATCCCGAAGCAGCACTAAACAAATTCTGCTCTTTATTTTTATTGACCATCTCGACTAACACACACACGCTGTAAAATGTGGGAAAAAATAGAAATATCCGCACGACTCATGGATGACGGATGGTTTTTTAGAAAGTTTAAGAAGAAAAATATGTACAAGAAAACTAAACCTCAGCCCTTTAATACTGGACTAGCTAGGTGATATACTAGGTACTGTAAATTACTGAACGTTTTACTTAAACAGGCAAAAAAAAAGGTACTACAAAAATAAATTTGAGCAGAATAAGAATAACCCCAAGAAGCAGTGGCAGTTAATGAACTCCTTTCTTAACAAGTCATCTGTTGATGCCTCTATAACCAAAATGAACTACAATGGTCGCACTCTTCCTGAGCCCAACGAAATTGCTAATGCTTTGTCGGACTACTTCCGTATACACTAATAACGACTTACATGCGCAGGTGTACAATACTTTGAGCCGTACGACACAATCATTCTTCTTGTTACCAGCTACACCAAATGAAGTGTGTTCCACGATTGCTAATCTTAAATATACACGGCATGGCTTATATAAAACTTGTGTCAGGCATATCAACCTTATGTTTAAACCAGGTGCATTCCCTTCATGTTTAAGAAAGAACGCCAAGATTATTCCTGTTTCTTTTGAAAAAAGGCGACAAGCAAACAGTCAATAATTACCGACCAGTTGCCATCCTTTCTTGCCTTAGTAAACTCATTGAGAAATTATTTGTTAAATGCCTTAATAACTACTTAACAAAGTTTAAGTTGCTAAAGAACAACCAATTTGGTTTCTGCTCTGGAAGTTCCATTAATCTACCTGTGCTCTCTCTGTCTACATAAAAAAAGTGTATTGATTCGGGAAACTTAGTCAGATCTATTTTTTTTAGACTTCAATAAAGCTTATGAAATGGTTAACCATCAAGTCCTGTTTAAGAAACTTGACTCTTATGGTATAATCGGTCCTACGCTAACATTCTTAAAAAGTTACTTATTTGACCGGCCATACATAGTACATACATATAGCAAATACTTTCTCTGTAACAAAATGTATTAACCAGGGTGTACCACAAAGATCAGTTCTAGGCCCTTTGCTTTTCCTTCTTCATATTAATGATCTTCCGGATTCTCTTAACTCCTCCAACTACGTTCATTGCGTTTTATACGCAGATGACACAACCATACCTTCATTTGATAAATCTGTTACTGCTCATACTTCAAAGTTAAATATTGTATTGAGTAACATTATGAAATGGTGCAGCAACAATTACTTAGTTCTTTATCCTGTAAAAACTGAATTTATGTTGTTTAAAAGTGCTCAGAGGTCCTTAACTTCTATTCCTGAACTAAAGCTTGGAATTCATTCAATTCCCGTTTACAACGATATTACTTGGCATACATCTTTAACCGCAACCTTACATTTCCCTGTCACTTCAAACATCTCAAGCAGAAGACTACATTTGGTATTGTTCCGACGCCTGTTTCTCGAACCTCGGCCGGCGTTACTATTGGGTAGCGTAGCGCTGTCGGCGGGCTGCAGGCGTCCAGTAGACCATGGCAACCAGGCAAGGACGAGACGATTTCTAGTGCGAAATTTGCACTGTTTATTCAGTGGATGGTGAAGGATAAGAAGAAGAGAATGAATGAATTTAAAAAGTACATTGCGGGGCCCCTTAAATAGGCCCACTAAATCGTAGGCGGGATCTTGCTCACGTCAGCGTCACGTGACATGCACTGAGTCCCTTTTGTGCTTGGCGGCTTCTCCCACTTTCCAAGGCGACGTTGCACTTGCTTGCCTCTGCTGGCGGCAACCCGCGGGTCGGGGATTGTAGGCGGCTGACCCTTTCTTCTAGGCGACGTTGTCCGGGCTTGCCTCCTCTGGTGGCAACCCGCGGGCCCGAGTTCGTAGGAGGCTGACCCTTCTTGGCGACGTTGCCCGGGCTTGCCTCCTCTGGTGGCAACCCACGGATCCGGGATCGTAGGCGGCTGACCCTTTCTTCTAGGCGACGTTGTCCGGGCTTGCCTCCGCTGGCGGCAACCCGCGGTTCGGGGATCTTAGGCGGCTGACCCTTTCTTCTAGGCGACGTTGCCTGGGCTTGCCTCCTTTGGTATCAATCGTCACTTACAGCGCATACATAGACGAGGTACAACGCTGTAAGTGACGATTGATACCATGGAATAACAACTAGCCCGTACCCAAACCTTGCCTCCTTTGGTGGCGACCAGCGAGTCCGAGAGCAGGCGGCTGACCCTTCTAGGCGACGTTGCCCGGGCTTGCCTCCGCTGGCGGCAATCCGCGGGTCCGGGATCATAGGCGGCTGACCCTTTCTTCTAGGCGGCGTTGCCCGGGCTTGCCTCCGCTGGCGGCAATCCGCGGGTCCGGGATCATAGGTGGCTGACCCTTTCTTCTAGGCGGCGTTGCCCAGGCTTGCCTCCGCTGGCGGCAATCCGCGGGCCCGGGATCATAGACGGCTGACCCTTTCCTCTAGGCGACGTTGGTTTGCGGAAAGGGCGTCCCCTGGAATCGCACAGTTCGCGGAAAGGGTCTCTCCTAGAGTCACGCAGTTTGTGGAAAGGGTTCTCCGCTTGGTCGCACACACACACAAAGGGGCCTGTAAACATTGCGGGGTGCCTGCCAGACCGGCAACCACTCCAGACAACCATAGCAAATTAGGAATGCATCCTCCGTTTTGGTTGAGCAGGGTTTTTCAAGCATCCTTCTTGCTCGGGGTGATACACGCCAACCGTAACAGTATCCGTTCATTAATTAAAGCTCGCTCTTCTTTTTTTCGTGAGGCTCTGCTAGCATTGTATTATGCTTTCATTCATAGTCACATTAATCCTAGAGGAAAGTTGTTGACAACTACTATGAATTTGTGTCTGGGCAGTGAGCAGTTAGAGATAGTGGATACCGTTAATATCCTTGGGGTGCGTTTTACAAAGCACCTTACCTGGAATGAGCATGTTGATCATCTCCAATCTAAACTGTCATCTGCCATTGGTGTTATTGCTCGTCTGCGTCACTTACTCCCGACCAAGGTAAAAATAATGCTATACAATGCTCTGGTGGTATCTGTCATGCAGTACTGCGTCATGGTGTGGGGTACAACTGGTGTAACAAACTTGCACAAACTACATTTGCTACAAAAAAGAGTTGTGCGTTACATAGCTGATGTCCATTATACGCACTCCACAGAACCACTTTTTTCTAAATATGAAATTCTTCCTGTATTTTGTTTTTACAATTATAGGTTGATGTTGTGCTACAAAAATTTCGTAAAATTTGGCATTGATGATACAATTCATCTGGCAAAACTTCGAGAAAATACAAATATTCGACAGACCCGACATAAAGAAATGTGGTTCGTACCCACCCCAAGAACCTCCTATGATGAGCAATCTTTATCTCATACATTACCTTCGCTTTTAAACCTATTAGACCGACAAAAGTTTCATCCCTCCAGAAACCTAAACTCTCGCATTAAACGTTTTTGTCAACTTATTTATTTGCAAGACTAGACCATGCCTCCTTATTCTCCTAATTTTGTTCCCCACTGTTATTTATGAGTGTTGATTATATCTTGCCGTCTTGTTTCACTCTGTATTACCCGTTACATTGTGATGCTTTTTTTCATTTCTTGTGTATGACTGGCTGTCATCTTGCTGTTATGCCAACTTACAAGGGGTCGGGACCTCGTCAAGCTGTCCAAGCTTTTAGTCCTGTACTCCTCCTTCTTTAAGGAAATAAAATGATTGATTGATTGATTGATTGATTGAATTACGGCATTGTTTCATGGGTGAGCACGTACGCTTGTCACTTATCAATTCAACATATCAAAATCAGCCAATACGCATTATCACCTCTAGCGCCATGCAATCCAATGCTTCTGTGTTAGTTCGCGCGTACAATATCTTGCCTATTAATAATTTGTTCCGGTTTAACATGCTCGTCTTATTCCACAAGTTGCTTCATAATAGCCTTACGTTTCCATTCATTACGGTTGACCTTTTGCAGAATAAGAATATAACCAGATTTGCGGCTAACAACAACTTTTTGTTACCCGTGGTTCATAACATGCAATTACGGCAAAAAATATTTGTATTCGCTGCAAATTTTCTTTGGAATGAATTACCATCAACTATAAAACCCTGTGCTTCTCTTGATATCTTTAAATATTACCTTAAGCATCATGTCCTGCGATAACTGTACTACGATCTGGCGGTGTATGTTTGACTTCTGTATCGCATGTCATTTCTTGCGTTTAATCCATGCTCTTTCCCGATTTTCTTTTATAACGTGCTTTTTCGTGTCTGTTTGATTTTAAATGAAATGTATAATAATGTATTTGATCTGGCGATGTTATTTGATGATAATTCTCATTTACTATGTATAAATATCACCATCAATATTGCTATTATTAACCGAGGGTCCCACTACAGTTATTTCACTTTGGGACCCTCGCCTGTATATTTGTGATGTTGCAACTACTTTTTTTTTGGAACAAATAAATCTGAATCCATGTGGTAAGAAAGAGGAAAGTATAGTAAATGACGAGATGAACATTCCTACAGGGACAGCTTTTGTTAAAACACGTGTCGCAGCTTGACACGCGCTTCTGCAAGCGGAGAAGAAAGACTGAGTAGGCAATGTCGCATACGTGCAAGACCCGATGCGATAACTCGTGTGGTCGAAGGTTTGAAAATGTGTCTCCGCTGTTTTGAAAACCTATTTCGCCCATACGATGGAGCCTGCTACATTCTTACCATAAAAGGAGCTTTTCTTTTTAAAACTTCTTTTACGTCCAACTTTTTCACCTGCTTGCAAGCTCACCAGTTTTGGCCATGAATGTGCCTGTTCATTGTGGTGCTGAATTACACTCTGGACGTCGATGTGAACACGCAGTCAGCCTGGAGCGAACGTCTTGAGAAGGGGATTTCAATTTCAATTCAGTCCACGTTATTTCAACACCGAAATTTTGAGGACTGCAAACAAACAAAAAAGCCTTTTTGTGACTTGACGTGGTCCACGGTCCTCTTTAACAAGCAGTAACAGAGCACAAGGTGGGGTGTTGCATGTCCAGTAGAGTCATCGTAGTTCCAATAAGACGAGTGACAAAAGAAGCGAATATATAGAATAAATATGAGTGAAACAGAATGAATATATAGCACATGTAGAATGGACATATGTAATGATACATTTGAAACAGAAAATGAAAATAATGCTAATTACGAGTGCACATCCTACATAAATGAAATCAACAAATGTGTCTCGCGATACACACTGCAATGCACAATTCAGAAAATACACAGAGAAAAAAAAACGCTATTTTTCTGTTTTTGCGAGAACAAAGAAAACAAAAAGCCCCGTAACGAATGTTAGACAGTGTAGATTTTGTTTAGACAAGACGGTAATCTAAAGCTCAACATTTGGCAAGTGTAATTAGTCCTTGTCCGTTGCATCTCCCAGAATTCGCAACTGCGTGTACTTAGCGTCCTATCTCTGCGTGTTAAGTTCCAGGTAGTGTTCAGAGTGTTAATATTTTTGTTAGTACCTGTCTTATACCGTTGAATTAGTGTCTGCTTATAAATATCAGGCATAGGAAGTAAGTTTAGTTTTTTAAAAAGGTGTTGGTGTCGGTGGGGAACATCCGGAACACTACGGATAGCTTTCTTTTTTGTATTCTATATGATGTGCCGATATTAGTAAGAGTCGTGGTACCACAAACAAGATGATAATAGGTAATTTGACTGAAAAGTAAGAACATTTAGTGGAGAAGCTTGATGCTTTCTGGAAGAAAAAATCTTAACCTGGTCAAATTCCCCTCACACAGGATAGTTTAACAGCGACTAAATGCCCATACTTGTTGCACGATATACAGGGTGTCGCAGCTAAATTTCGCCAGAGTTTCAAAATATACGAATGCCGTGTAGCTGGACAGAACAAACGTAATGTTGTTTGCCGTCGCTTGGAGATACTCAAACTATTTCTTTTTCATTCCGCTTAGTTAGATTAGTCTTAATTAATTAATCAACTTCTCAAATATTATACTTATATGAAAAGTTTCAATGAGAAAATTGTAGAGCGACATGAAAAACTTCCGATACAGCTTGCTGTTGCTCAATACGTGCTACACAACAGTGTTTTCCGAACGTGAAAGAAGCCCGCGAATACAGGCAAAGCGCCTCGAGCGGCCTGTTGCGCCGCAATTGAAAAATGAAAAATGAGAAATATCGGAAGGTGATCACTTATATGAGCACTCACAACAGCTGATAAAATGTTAGAATGGTTGATGTTGGTTATGAACGCGCCAATAAATGCTGATGTATACGTTAAAACATGAGTCGGACTATCTATAACATTTTCAACACCATTTGATTCGATTGTTTTGCCAAGTTCCTCTCAAAAAGCAGAAGCCATTAAAAATCAATATTTTTAGTCTCCTGCCAGAATTATCTTTTAACCATTGTCATTCACCCAGCTAAATCACTTATCTAGAAAAGACAGAAAGCCGCGCGTGCTCGCTCCTGGTGGTCCAGATAGGACGTAAAGGAACATCATCATTGCACTTGTTGAAAACCGGGAAGCGGAGCCGAAGTAGAGAACGTCTTGTTTTTCGACGCTTGCAAAACAACTGAAAAAACGCAGGTCCGCGCTCGTGTCCACGCTCGCTTCTAGCTTCGTCTTCATTTCTTTTTCGGAGCATAATATTTAACAGCTTCCGGCCGAACAATTTGCGTTTTATAATTTCCCATATCAGAGTCCTTATTTAAGCATTCACCATTCCAATCTTGTTCCTCCAAAGTGGCTGCACTCCTTTCATATGTTGCACACCCCGGTATTGTGTCACAGTGCACTGAGCTAAGGCATTCCTTCTTAGTATCTGCCTCCGTTACTTTCTTCCTGCTATCCGCCTCTGTTATATGTAATTTGTGTTCATAAAGGTCACCTCCAACTTGTGCTTCTAACAAATGGCTTGAGCTTTGCGTATCTTTTGTGTCTGGCTGGCGATCCTTTAAGGTATATGACTGAAGTGCTAGTTCACTTGGCAGCACATTATAAGGCACTTGAGTAGATGAAGCGTTCAAATGACATGCAGCATCATTTTCAGGTAATGGTTGAATTCTCATATTTACACAGATGACACTGTTTGTTGTGCCAGTCCTTGTTATGAGCATTCGTAATGGCTGTCGCCTCTTTTCACTCTCTTCTACTACAAAGCTTTGTATGGGATTGCTTGTTTTTTCGAAGTTTGACAGAGCAGGCCCTTATGAATGCTGCAAAAAGGTTTGCTGGCCTCTGATCTAATGGGCTGGATTCAGCAATGGTGTCTTTGCTTAATGACATAGTGGTTGATGATGATCTCTTGCTTTTTTTTGTCGTGTGTTTCTATTTGCAGTCTTAAGTCCTGGGGACTGATTTTCTATCTATGCATGTTTCTCCCTCAGAAATTTACAGTTCTCAGCAGTTCTGTCCTGGTGGCCAGCTGGTGTTGTTTGGCATATTCCTGCATCACACAACTCTTTCTCGTCATTGATTATGACTACTGTGCATTCAGACTGTAAAGCAGTGACCATTTCTTCACTGGCATACAGCTCTCGTTTTCTTCTCGAAGGGTACCGCTGTTCTTGCCGCTCTTCAATTGGTGGGGGGGGGAGGGGACAGCACGTGCTAATGCTCCTTTTCGAGATGACTGTACAATCCTTTGCACCATGTCATGCATGCTGCACTCACTTTGGCTGCTTTTAAATTTGGACTCTGGCTGGCTACTTTGCTTGTGCTCCCCTGCTCCTGCTGGCTTTGTGCGACCTTTTTTGGCAGAACTTGGAGGAGATGGCCTCTGTTGGCGAAGACTTCTCTTTCTGCAAGGGTCCACTGCATTATTTGCTTCCACAGGCAATTTTCCTTGATTGGGACTATGGCTAGCATCCCCTCCTGGATCTGTAGAAGGTGGGCAGGTGCGGCCTCTGCGTGGACGCTCGCAAGACACTTGGTGGCTGCCCTTCTCTTACCCAGCTGGGCTGAGCACCACTGGTGCTGCAGCAGCCTCTTCGCCACCCACTTGTTCGGGAACACTGCTGCAGGCCTTGCTCTCGGCCAGTCTGCGCTCTTTAAGTTGCATTGCATCTGTTTGTTGTTGGGCTGCCATGTACTGCATGACAAAGTCTTTCTGTCCGGTAAGTTCATCTTGGAGGTCAAGGTTGGGCACACGATATTCAGCTTTCGCAGACTCCTCGTGCAGTTTCTCTATCTTAAGTTGCAGCTTCAGTCGCTCAAAGAGTTCCTTCTTGCTCCCACTTTTCGGTAGTCCTCGTTTCTCAAGTGCAGATCTGAGATCGACGACGCGTAGCTTTGCTATCTAGTCCAGATTCCGATTTATCCGATATCAGTTGGAAGTGGTATCGCAGAGTTGCAGCAAGGAGAAAGGGACTGCTGCAGGCGCCAAAAGGAACCCTTGTCATGCGCAGTTCTTCAATATTGGAATACCCTTCTTCACCCCACTTAGGAGCAAGAGCCCCTGTCAGGCCACATGGCCTTTAGCTCTTGTTTCCTCTTTCTGTAATGAAGAAAGGAAATAAACTTCAAACTTCAAACTTCAAACTTAAAACCAGAAGTAACGAAACGCGTCTCGGTCGTGTTCAGTCAGCGACACTTGAAGAAACGCTTTCGATGTCGGCGGAAATTCCAATCTTGAAGCTGCGAAACTTCAGCAGTCGGGGATGTTGGGGTTCAAATTCGGCCCTGTCCACAAGACGTCGTTGAGTGAACGTGAGTCCGAAGCAGGAGAAAAGGCGTTCAATACCACTCGTACTTTAGTCGTAGTTCTGCCGCGTAGCACTACTGCTCGGTGTGTCATATGGTACGTGATATCTTCACTCGTACTGTCCGTTGTGACCTTCTCAGTGAAGTCTTTGTTATTATACCTCCTAATGGCAGTGTCATATTCCTTCTGAAACTCTCGTTCTCGATGTAGCGTTCTTTGCAAGGACTCCCGCCTCTTTAACGTGACATCCCGGTTATTTTTAGGCTGGGAACAACTGCTGCGCCACGGCAATTCAACTTGATAGCGACCATTGTTTCTAATAGTTGATTCCACGAAGTTCTTCAAGACGTATTCGTCATCTTTCGAAAGTCTGTCTTCGTTAGTCAGTCCCAGATGTTCTACTTCAAAGAAAGACCTCAGTTGCTGGGAAACATTGGCTTCCGTTAGGCATATGTTGAAGTTCCTTGCGGTTTACGGCTTGTAGAACTTAGGTGGACTTCTGGTACATCCATGAAGTGTGCATCCTATTATAGTTTCGATGGCGGTCAAGGAGTGGTCCAGTCGATGAATTCTTCCACTGACGAGCTGCCAGTAATAGTCTGCACCTATAAGCACGGTTATTCCAGGCTCAGGTGAGACCTGAATTGCGTTGACGTCAGCCAAACGTAAGTTCTTGCTTTTCAGCTTTGCAAGTACATTTGTCTCTGTCAATTCTGACAAGTCATTGCATATTTCAGGCACTTCTATAGCCTCTACTTCAGTGAGTTTGAGCCGTACTGGCTATGCAGCGTGGCTCGTACTCTCCGATATTTCCGCGGTGTTGAAACGTTTCCAAATCCCGAGATGGTGAGCTGCTCTTCGGCTAACACAGTGGCTTTCAGCTTCCTAGACAATTCTTCCGTGATGAAGCTGCATTGACTGCCACCATCAATCAACATTCTTACAAAGCATTTGCTTACAGTGCCCAGAGCCCACATTTGGGCGGTCTGCAGAAGAACTGTGTACTTTAGCGAGTCTCTTGAGCTGGAAACAGTTGTCTGCGTGTCTGTATTCTACAGCGTCCATTTTGGGTCACACATCGTGGTGATATGTCGTCCCTTGCATTTCGCACAGCTTAGCCTCTTCCAGCTTCGGCATTCCTTAGCTTTGTGAAATTGTCTAGCGCAGCGGAAACAGCATCCTAAATTGCGTAGTTTCTCTTTCTTCTCGTCTAACGTTAGTTCCGTTGGGCAGACATCCACCGAGTGATCTTTGTTTCCGCATAGTATACAACTCTCTGGAGTCAGTTTCACGGTTAACATGATGCAGAACCTTGGAAATGCTCATTGGATTGTCATTTTGCAGTTTAGGCTTGTTCTCTCTTGTCAGAAGTCATCTATAGCCTGTTCCCGGCTTCTTACTTCAAGGCTCAAGAAGTCTAAAAGAACAGACATTTCATCTAGCCTGTCACTAGTAACGCATGTATTTGTCGAAGACAAGATACGTTGAGTATAACGGAGTACCATTTCTTGCGGAATATCTTGTATTATAGCAGTTTTCAGAAGCACTCCATATTCTTTTTCTTCGACGACAAGGTTAGCAGCGATCTCACGCGAGTCTGCACTCCTTCATGCAACATTTGAAGCCCTTAGAAATCTTCGCAGGAATGAACTTTACATAGGTTTAGAAGACGACGCATGTGGTCGTTAACAATTAGCGACTTCTGACCGAATCTTTCTTTAAGAAGTTCTATAGCTGTGCTATAGCTCTCGTTAGTTGTCGACATGCCACTGATGACACCTTCTGCTTTACCCATCAAGTAGCTCCGAAGATATTTCAATTTGTCTACGTCTGTGATATGTCGGTTCTGGTGAACGGTAGACTCAAATTGATCCCAAAATTCTGGCCATTTAATGGGGTCACCATGAAACTTCGGCACATCGAGCTTAGGTAGCTTAACGTGTGCGCGTGCTTGATGAAAGTCATCGTGAGATGCGTGCGTTAGTTGTTGTTTGCAGAGCGGATAAAATGCGTACAGCTCGGGATTTCGCGAGGACGATAGATTCTTGATACTGTCCGACGCTTTGAAGCTCATTTTCAAGGCTATCATCGGTAACATGCTCTTCTGCTTGGTTATCAAGGTCTGTAAGCATAGTTTCCTTTATCTTCAACAGGTTAAGATGGTCGGTCAGCTCACCAGATGGTGTTGGTTCCGTCTGCATAAGAGTTGCCATGTCGTTGATGATCCTGGCGACCGCCGCTCGAACGGTAGCACGCTTCCGTCGTAGTCTTTCCATGCGTCACGTCGGGAATCGGAGGCCTCGTGATGACGTGGATCGTTCGTCGATTCTGTCGCAGCGTCGTCGCGTTGATCGCCTCGGTCGGTCGTCCTCTTCAGGGAGCTCGCTTCATCGTCAGGGGTCTTCAACTGTAGATCTGAAATCGTGGTCACGGCACCATAATGTTGAAAACCGGAAGGCCGAGTCGAAGTAGAGAACGTCTTGTTTATTCGACGCTTACAAAAACAACTAAAGGAAATGCACGTCCGCGCTCGTGCCCACGCTCGCTTCTAACTTCGTCTTCTTCACTTCTATTTCGGAGCATAATATTTAACAGCACTGAACAGTAATTAAGCACTTCCTACTGAAAAGGGAGAAAAATGCAACATTGTTGCGACGGAGGTTGCTTTTTTGCCATTACCATAACGCCACCTCCTCGTCGACATGAGCAATTCATAAATAGAGATGCTCTGTAGCCGGGTGCCTTAAGGACGTCTGATTCGCATTGATACCACGTTTCTGTCACCATCAGTATGTCAGGAACAATCTAAACGTGGGGATGTGTGCAAGAATCTGTTCTTTATTTAGGGCAGACCGTGCACTAATGTGGATAAAAAGTAGGCAGTTCTTATTTTTGCCATACAGGCTGCCAACTTCACGTGGTGCAAGATATTAGACAGTTTTAGAATAGCGTTTGCAACCAAACGTAAACGCATTACGTGCGTAAACAAATAGCGTCGTCCTCACTGCGCATGCTCCGAACGTTACTGGGTTTCTTTGGTTTACGTGCGCTATGATAACGTACGTTATTTTGCGAGTTTAGCGTTCCTAATGTTTACGGACGCTAAGAAATAGCGTTGTCGAACATGACGGCACCCATGGCTCCCGCTTCAGCGTGAATTCTCATGATGGCTACGCTCTCGCTCGCATTGATCGCCAGTAACTATTGTAACGAGCTTTCGCTTTCTCTAATCTCACCTCACAGGTTAGTTATGAGCGCATAGCGCGTCCATTTTCTGAGATTGTTCGGCGCTTCTGGCTTCCGTAGGCCTAACGAGACATGTCCACATAGAAAACAGCAGGATTACAGTGTACTAGAATGGTAGCAGGATGGTTGCTAATGGATCGTCTTGGCTCGGATACGTTTGGCACGAGGCACCAGATGGCACCATGTTTTATAACGTCGTCCTTATGTTTGCGTTTCCATACGGTAAACTAAACGACTTGAAAGTAAGCACACAGTAACGTTCCGCAAAGGTGCTTACGTTTAACGTACAGTCAACAGCAAAAGATTGCAGGATGCGCGAGCGCGTGGCAAAGCGACCCTCCTCCCCTTCTAGCGGTCACCCCCTGGTGTCGAGACCGACGCCTGCACGCTGTTACGATTTTGAGGTGGTCCCGTAGCGCTCGTCACCCGTTTCGTGACAGAGCGTTGGTAGCGAAGACTCCGAGTCAGGCGTCGGTGAGATTAACAAAAGGGACTTTATACACTATATACAGGTAATTATACAGGACAAGATCGGATCGGCACAGGGGCCGAGAGCTAACAGCAAACGCGACTGTTCCCGCACGGCGACGTCCGGCGAGACTCCAACGCGTGACACATCTCACTCCACTCGAGAGAGGCACTCGGCTCCCGGTGGGTCGGTGGATCCGGTTCTCCCGGTGGCGGCGTCGGGGCTTATAAAGCCCCGAGAAACGATTGTCACTCAAACGGCCCAATACAAAGCCAGCACTCGACGGCCGTCCGAGAGGTCCAACCAGCGGCTGTCTAGCACTTTGTTGCACGTTTGGACATGTCGCTCGCCGATGCTTCTCCTCAGGACGCCGCTGCCTGACGGCTCAGCATCTTGACTTGTCAAGGGAGAGTTAGGGCGCTGTCCCTTTCGGCGCAACCCCGGGTTTGTCCAAAGGGCGTACGCAATATAAATTCTGCATCTTGTAGATTCGGATTCCGGGCTGGTGGTAATGGCGCAATAACGCATGCGCATCCCTCCGAGACTGGAAGCGTGCATGTTTCCGCGCTTCCTCCTTGTGCGCCGGCGATATCTCAATCTAGCCGCAAGGTAGCCCTCTTGCGATATGCGCTGTGGCGGCTTCGACGGGCGAAACTGTGTGAAACGTGTTTAGAAGCGTGAACTTGCGGGCGCCGCTGCGGCCGCTTTTTGTCTGAAACATGGGCGCTGAAACATGGGCGTCTTGCGCTGGAGTTTGAGGTATAGTAGCGGCGCCTGGTGGCGGCGCGGGAAACGACATCTGGGTCGTACCAGCTTGGGTCGTATTGAGCCCTGGCTGTGGCGAAGCACGTTTCTAGGCCGAGTTTTGCGTCGATTCGCACTTTTTTCTGCCCTGCTGCGAGTGCGAAAAGGCTCGTCACTTCTCACAGACCACGTCGACCACGCTGCGAGCTGACCACAGCCGTGCGAGCTCATATGCATTGCATCAGTTATTAACGAAAACGGACTCTCCGTGTGCCGTGGGACGTAATGCTGGAAGCAGAAGGAATCGGTGACGCCGATCCGGAGGGACCTAGCTCAGCATCGAAAAAGCGTCACCATCGATACTGCTGCGTCGTGGGCTGCCATGAACAAGAAGGCCTGAATCCCAACATCCGATTCTATCGTTTCCCTTCAAGGCCTCACGAAGCGGAGCGTCGGGCGCGCTGGATAACTGCAGTTCGTCGCGCTGGGTAAGCGAAACTTCGCGCCATGCTGACTGCTTCACCTGTCTTGAAGCTTGCTTGATTATAGATCTGCGTTCTAAAATTCGGTCTTTTGCACCTACAGTCCCGACGGCAGACCGACATAGCAGCAGGCATGGCTGGTGATTCACGATTCGAAACCCGGCCACAGTGACAATTAACAATTCGACCGGTGCTAAGTGGTGAAGTGCCCAGGTGTGTGCAAATGACCACAAATGGCCGGGCTGATTCGGTGACAATTCACTACCCCACTACGAGCAGCACAGGTTAGAGAGTTAAATGTGCTCATACTTGACCTCAAGCCAGCATGTTGAGGCAGCGCAGCAAGATAGTATTGAGTACAGCAGATCGATGTTGAGCGTTGTCATTAAAAGCTACATCAAGCGAGCAGCGCACAAGCTCGCGCTGCAGCGCGATTCGCACGTACGTGCGAGCTCATATGCATTGCATCAGTTATTACCAGTTACTAAAAGGGACAGATGGCCGCTACTACAGCGCAGGCATAATTACTTGTTTAGCGACATGCAGTCAACAAAGATTGCAGGAGACCCGCCGTTTCGCGGCATGTCGAAAGACCGCTGCCGTCGCGGCGCGTACGATCGTGCGCTCGAGCAGTTCGTACGTCGCGGCATGCTGAAAGACCGCTGCCGTGGCGGCGCGTACCGTCGTGTGCTCGAGCAGTTCCGTACACATGATGTCTGCTTATCGCTGCTGTGGATTCATTTATAGCAAGCACTTCCTCGCGTTTGTGCGCCTGAATCTAGCAGCGTGCAAACCTTACCTGAAGTTCCACTTCGTACGCGACTCGCTTCACTTGCCATTGACACCGCGCTAAAACTTCGCCGCTTAATTCTTGAACGGCATACACGTATTCGGCACTGCATAATTTCTTGCCTTTACGCAGCGTGCCACCCCTGAAAAAAATCTTCGGCGCCCGATATTCGCTGCAGGCCGTGATACAACACAACCGAAAGTGGCGGGTCCATATTGTAAACGTGCTTTCCGAAGCAGACGACCGAGCTTGGTACGACCCATTTTAGGACAGAGGGCGCTTTTTAGCACCTTTTTCGCAGCGCCCCCTGGCAATGCAAGAGCCCCATAGGGCCGGCCGGTGGCGGACGCAACAAGTCATTTTTTTTTTCAGGGCTACACCTTCTCGTGGCCAATCTTCGTTGTTTCTTTCTTTTTACGGACGGTGCGTTCTACCGCAGAAGAGCGTGGCAGAAGACGCCCTCTATAGAAGGAGACCGGCAAGACGAAAATGGACAATTGATGTCCGTTGTATAAACGAAGTTCTGCACGTCGAAGCCGCCACGGCGCATATCGCAAGAGGGCTACCTCGCGGCTACATTCGGATATCGCCGGCGCGCAAGGAGGAAGCGCGGAAACATGCATGCGTGCAGTCTCGAGGGGCGCCCACGCGTGCAGGCATCGGTCTCGACACCAGGGGTTCACCGCTAGAAGGGGAGGAGGGTCGCTTTGCCACGCGCTCGCGCATCCCGCAATCTTTTGCTGTTGACTGTACGTAAGGCGACAAACGCTATTCTAAAGCTGTCTTTTGTCACGTTTTCGTGACGGCGTAGAATAACACATTGTAATAAGCGTGACTTCACAACGTTAACTCTATATTGGAGGAATCTGGGCTCAGCAAAACAAGTGGCACTCAAAGCACAACGATAGCGACGAGCACAATCGGCGTTCGTGGAATATCATATTTGCACAAGCGCGTCGTCTTTTATACATTACTCGTCGAAGGCTCCGACTTACTGCTGGTGCCCGCGTGCCTTCTAAAGTGTACTACACAATTTGTGTCGCGCATAGAATTGTGCAAGGTTCGGTGACAACAGACAAGGAATAGAAGTAGCGATAACATTCGAGGAACTTCAGATACAGGAAGGCGCGTCTTGCGCTGAGCGATATCATTTAACATTTGTTAGCAGGTGAAACACGGTCATCGGTAAAAGGCCAACAAGTACGCCTGTCAATACGATACGTGCATAGCGCTTCCAGACGTCATGTCATCATTAGAAACCATGACACCTTGGTTATTCAATTTTATATAATCCACAGACATGCAGTATTTGCAACGGCCGTGAAGATTCAGCGTTCCCAGCAAACATTTAGCCGTCCCGTGTCCGAGCGAAACGTCGATTCCTTCTTTTCTTTTTTCGTGTGATTATCAAACCAAAAAGTGTTTTTTTTTTTCGGCTCACAGCACAGGTGTTTATTAACACACACAACATAAGACTGTGCGTAGCCGAGGCAAGTGCCCGACAGCTGCTTCCGCAATATCCACTTCCCTAACCACAATATTAGACTGCTCGGAGTCCCTCGTCGGAACTGTATGTGACAGATGTCAACGTCGGTTTCACAAATGGCCTAACTGACAACTTATCCGTATTTTTTTTTTTCAGAATGGTAGATATAGTTTGGCCCTATGAAGTTGGAGCACCGTTGCGTGACAGATTGTTATTTCTGGAAGAAACAACTTTATTCAAGAGAAATTTCAGGGCTTCATAGATGGCGGCTTGTTTGCGGCGACCTCTTCCGCCCAGGCAATGATTGCTTTTTGTACTTTTTCTTAGGGGGACCGTATTAGGGTCTGCCATGTCGTTTCTGAGGAAGCTGGCAGAAGATCTCTGGTTGGGGGAAGACCCTCGAATTTCCAGAGGACGTGGCTTTGGAATTCGGCGGAGGACAATGGCCTGCGCCCTCGTGAGGTTGCTGTGTGGTATAGGACATATTCCTGGAGCACCGGTCTAGCTGAACAGCCTTCAGCTTAGCTTCCAGCACACGGTTCTTCAGCGGTGTGCACTCGGAAGTGAGGAAAGCTTTCTTAGCCTTGATTTCAACGTTTTATTTCTGAATATTCTTCATGGCGGTACACCTATCCCTTCAAAACATTTGTTCATATGATTCAGGCTATTGTTAATCTCTCCGTCTTACTTCCTAAATTCTCTTTCCAGAGATGTGCGCATTTCACGAATATCCTGTTTCAAACCCTTCACCATTTTTAGCTCTTAAGGAGACATTGTATCAAAAACAAAAAGACAGACAAAAATAGACTTTGGCAGTAGCAAGAGCAGTATTTTAAGCAACGTGAATAATTCAGCCGTCATAAGTGTAATCTGCGAGGAATAGAAGAACAGACACAGCCTAAGCCGTGCAGTCCCACTGCTGCCGCCATGGCCAAGTCTGAAGACAAGTTGCCTCATGAGAACGTTGATTCCGCGCTGTTCCCTATTAACCTATGCGGTCAATTTCTGGGAATATACTATCACTTATACCTTAATTTCGGCCACCTTCATGTAGTTCCTTAACATGCACTTAACTAAGTATATTTCGTAGATTTAAGTAGCTTTCGAGAAAGCCTTTGATCGCGTGTCCCATATTAAACTGCTAATCAAAATGAAATCAATATTCAAGAACACTACATTAATATCCTGGATAGAAGCATATCTTTCATTGCGACAGCAGATTGTTTCCATCGACAGCATTAGTTCCAGTCCGGCCCCAGTTTTGTCAGGCATACCGCAGGGATCCATCCTGGGACCACTGTTCTTTTTAATTTTTATTAATGACATTACTCAAGACATACCAGTGAAAACTAAGTTGTTTGCTGGCGATTGTATATTGTATAATGTAATTCAGTGTCCGAATGACCAGGCTCTTCTAAATTCATCTCTATCTAAAATAGACCGTTGGTGTTCTGAGTGGCAAATGAAGGTAAATGAGAAGAAAACCGTATCAATGACAATAACAAGAAAACGGATTCCCCTACACTTCCGATATTCAATAAATGGCCGCAGTATTTCTTCAGTAGAGAGTTATAAATACTTGGGTATCATGGTCACGCCTGATCTCAGGTGGAACACACATATCAACTACATACGAAAAAAGGCCATGCAGAAGCTTGGGTATCTCAAACGTTCCCTACGTCAGTCGACAGAAGAAATAAAGTTACTGGCATATAAAACATTCATTAGGCCGATTTTTGAATATGCTTCCGTCTTATGGGACCCATTTACTGAATTAAATATAAGAAAACTCGAAAGTGTCCAAAGAAAATAAGATTCGTCTTCAATTCATACAGCTGGCACACATCTCCGACTCAGCTGCTAGAAAAAGCTAATTTAGAAACACTTCAACTAAGACGTCATCGTGATAGGTTGAAATATATGTATTTAATATATCATGATAATTTTCGTATCAATAAGGAATTGTACATTCAACCGGTGACTTGTCGTTCCACACGAGGAAATAACTCGAAAAAGGTTAAATAATTCGCCTGCAGAACCGATTGCTTCAGTAATTCATTTTTTCCTAGAACTATTCGAGAATGGAACCGTCTCAGTGCACACATTGTCGAGAAACTCACCATGCAGTCATTCTTCAGTGCTTTATAATTCCATCAGCCTTCGATTTTCAGCAACACTTATCATCTCGCGACATATGCTATGGTTCTCCCGCAAAATGCTTCGATAAGTGATGAATTACAGCAGTTTGTCATATCGAGCGACGCGCATGCGCAGCTTGAATGGTCCGTGTTCTGATTTAATCTTTCCTTGTCAAGCATTCTGTCACTACACCATTGTACAATTTTATATCTGTAGCACGAGTTTGTATGCAGGCGACGTGCAAACTATCGGTCTTTCGCTGCTTTTCAGTACGTAGTGCAAGCCTTGTGTAATGTGTTCTTGTCTGTTATTTTTGATCATTTTTTTCATATGTACTGTCCACTCCTGCCTACGGCCTTCTCTGAAGGCTGGCAGTATTTCTCAAATAAATAAAATAAATAAGAAATATCGGCAATTTCGCGTTACGCCTTCATCGGTCGCAAACCGCACTCGCTACGGCGAGCTCAGTGATATAGCTCCATGTCCATTACGCCACTGCGGTGGATCGTCGATGAGAGGGCCAGAGTGTGATATTGACAAGCTTATTCCACACTGATTCTGTAACAGAGGTAGTTGACGGTTTACATTTTTGAAGCGACAGCTTTCTTTAGCTACTTCAGCCACTTTGGATGGTTGGACGATCTCGCACACTAAAGAGTGTCCCCAACATCGGATACCCAAGTTGTCTACTAGCTGTATTTTGTCGTGAATGCGCAAAATGCTTATTGAACAGTTTGCAGAGAAAGTCGGAGTGTGAGAACAGTGCGAAATAAATAAATTGTGTTTATTAAAGAAATGATGCAATTGAAGACGTACATATCTGTTGCAGTGAGGATATCTAGATGTAGCGGTTCTAGTTTCGCTGCGTCATTCCGTAGAGAACAGAGTCACTGACTGGTGCATCTGCAGCAGTTGGCTACTGTGTATACAGCAGAGGGCTGCACGTATAGGCTGACTCGTTCGTTATATGTGTGCTGTCCTGTGTCGAAACCCCCGTGGCTGCTTAGTGGCTTTGGCATTGCGCTGCATGCTAAGCACGAGGTCACGGGATCGAAACCCATCCGCGGCGGCCGGATTTAGATGGGGACGAAATGCAAAAGCACCCGTGCACTGCGCATTGGGTCCGCATTAAAGATCCCCAGGTGGACAAATTTAACCCAGAGCCCCGCACTGCGGCGTGCGTCATAATAAGATCGTGGTTTCGGGACGTAAAACCCAACAATGCTTTTTTTTTTTTTCTGTGTCCAGTCATATGGGGGGGGGGGGGGGGGATGCAATGTAATTTCCGCGAGACGGAGGTCTGCGGAAGAGTTTATATAAAGAAAAACCGCTTCTGTGATAAAATTATGCCGATCACATCCACTGTAAAAATTGGTGTAAGCGAAACACTGCTTGGTTCCACACTTGCACTAAACTTCGCTACCACCCGGCATGGACTCGGACATAGCTAAACAACGTACGATTCACCGAGTCGCCGTTGTGTGCGACCTGTTGGTCTCATGGTGGCGCTGAACATTATTTGTTGAAGTATCCGACTCGCTACAGGGCGCAATTATTTCATCGAAGCTGCTCAGCGATGGGGCACCCCCACGCTAGTGGGAATGACGTAATGTTTCTGCGAGAGGACTGCAAATCCAGGAAAAAGATGTCCTGACTCCTCCTGAAATTCTTAAGTGATCTGAGCTTGAAGCAGATTGTGATAGGTAATGTTTAGCAGGCATCGTTCAAGGCGTTATGCCGAAGGTGGGATGACGTGGCACCGTGCGCTGGACGGCTTCTAAGCTACGGGTTTGCGTCCTGTGCCACATTGCGGTGAGCATCAATCATCTTGTTCACCCGTTTCAACCTGCGCCAGTCGAGATGGTCTATAGTAATTTCAGATCTGAGGGTTCGTGCGCATTTTATATCATCACAAAAAGCTAGCTGCCACGAGCGAACAGTGGCAAAACTTGGAACTAACCAGCCATTAAAAGCCCGTGGCTGATTGATGGCAAATAAATTCGGCGACAGGCGTTAAATATTTTTTCTTTGAAGTGCATATCGCAACTCTGTCGTTACTGCCATCATTTTAATCATCGCAATAATCATCGTTATAATAGTCACAACATATAAAGCATATCATCGCCAATTACACACCCGTGATAGGAAATATTGCTAATTGCATTAACTTCGGCAATCAGCTTCGGAGGATGGATGCACCACAATCTTTATTTATTAGTCGCAACTATATGAAGCCAACGGATAACGAAGCGAAGGAAAGCAAAAGGGAAATAACTTGTGGTTTTAATTGAAATGTCTAAAATTATGAGGGAAGTCAAAGCGGACGGAAAAAAAAACATACTTGAAGCCGCTGGGAGCCGAAGCCACATCCTTCGCATTGCGTGAGATATATCCAGCTCCACTTATGGCGACAGCTGTTCCCACGTTCACATTTTTGGGTATTTATGTATGCCTACACGATTCGTACAAAAATTATTCGTGCATCTCTGAGAGAAAGTATTCCGTATACGTTAGTATAGATGCTAATCCCTATTGGACGTATCAACAAAGCCACGCGAAACACACTGCGCCATGCCGGTGAGTAGCGCTTCGTCGTATGCCTTCGTCGTATGCCACTCGTGTAAAACTACAAGCTTAGTGAAAAACGGGTTGCCAGTCGAACGGAGTAACACAACGACAGACGCACATATGGGAGGCGATATATGATGGCGGAAATCAGACGAATCTTGGAGTAGGCTACATATAGTTTGTCACAAAATAAGAATGCGGTGCAACCAAAACAAGGACATGAAAACACAGATAGACAGGACGAGCAGTGCCTTTCAACTGAATTTTATTAGGAAGAAAGTACATTTATATGCGCATCACATTTATAAAATTACAGGAAGTCATACGTAAAAATTAAAGTTCTTCCTCCATCAGCTGTCGTGATGCCGTGATGATACAACCATTATCTTCAAACTTGGTCAAGTAAGTCGTTTTAAGTTCATTTTCAAGCTTAACGCACGCCCGTTCTGAAAACGCCTCCTTTAGAAATAGCAGGGTGTACAGTTGCTCTGCTTGCGGTGCAAGGAGAGAAGTTCTCGAGATCGATTTAGCACAAGAATATGTTGCAAGCACAAGCTTGCTGCACCGAGAAAGCATCAACGTATTGGATGCTTGCACCAAGCAGCCCGTGTAGTTGGATGGTTTGGAAAAAATCCGCGAACAGCAGCAATACAGATGTATTTTTACCAGCAAGAGACACAATGGGATGGGAAAGGTGCTGTCTGCAGTTAGTACTATGGGGAATAATCTTAGAAAGAGGCTCAAGGCAAGTCTAAATAATCGATATGGCTGATGACAGAAAAAAGAAAGACGCATAGACTTCGCGGCGAGAAATACGTGCCCCAATATGCCATGGGCAAGAAAGACCGCGATCCCGCTGTGTTGTGAAGTTAGATGGGCCGGACGAACACATATTTTTTAATGAACGCGCACGTGAGATTAGCGTAATAAATCAGTCCTCCATTTCAAGTGCACCGCCACTCTCTTTTAAAACGGGTCCGCGATGATCTTAAACATAACCGAAGCATTCGCGCATCAGCACATCCATGGATTTCCCAACCCCAAAGCACCACATGACGATGTAGTACCAGCGCAGACGGTTCAACCGTTTATAAATGTGATCTCTCCCTCTCACACACGCACATGCTTTTGTAAAATGAAATATAAAAGGAATGATTGAATCAGCACGGTATAGCGTCACTGATAGAAAAGAAAATTGAATTACTAAGTGGCATGTTGCAAGCTTATAAGCTCGCGAGATCATTCTTGGCGAGGAGATGACACACATGCATTTGCTTTCCACCAAATACATTTGCACTTCAGCGCATGGTCTTTCAGTGCGTCGTCATTCAGAAGCGCCGTGCGAGACGGGAGGAACCAGACCACGCTGTATTCTGCCGGCCAGCAGCACCGGCAGCCCACACAGCGCGCGATGCCGCGTCGACCCGCCCGACGCAGCGCCCTGAAGCGCTCGGCGTTTGACGTTCTCTTTTCGAAAAGCCGGTGCGGAGCAGCGGTCGGCAAGCCTCGCAAGACTAAACCTGCCTACAGCGTACAACAGCCTCCTCGAGGCTAGTTCTTCTTTTCTGTTTTCTTCCCGTCCTGGTTCTGTTTGCTTTGAACATTGAGGAGGTCAGGGATGTTTGCGGAAGAAGGCCAAAGTGCCCGACTGCAATTACCTGCTTGGTTACTGGAATGAGTAAGCTGAAATCCTATCTCACTTGAGTCTGCGAATCAGGAGAGCTTCAGGGAAACGCAGTGATGAGGCGTTATTTGACACTACTGGGCGGGACAGCTGACCCTATAGATAAGTGTCAGATAGATAAGCAGCAGCGGACTCGACAGATATATACTCCGCGTTCTGTTATAACGCTGGACACGCGCTTTGTAGCAGTTCTCTCCGTTCTTGCTATCTGAAGGCTTTGCCGCAACTGAATGCGGCAGCGCGTATCAAATATATCTGGCTCAAAGAATAAATAAATACGACCTGCGATGATTTAGCTCGGAAAACTTCTAATTTGTTTTATCTCGGTACGTCACCGTGTGTCAAAATCATATTTAAAGGCGAATCCCTACCATCGCATGTAAAAGTGGGCCACTTCCGACACGCAGTTCGCCCCTTCATACCAAAACCGCTGCAGTGCTGGAAGTGCATGAAGTTTGGCCATGTGAGCAGTGTGTGCAAGAACACTACCGTCTGTTCTCGCTGCACTGGGCCCCACAGCACTAACACGTGCGAGGCCAGTGTGCTGAAGCGCACAAACTGCAGCGGCCCTCACGATGCATCCTCGAAGGAATGCCCTTTAATTCGCAAGGAAATGGCAATATTGAGGAAAATGGTTAGAGACCACTCGTCTCACCGAGAAGCAGCAACATCTATTAGGCGGCGACGATCGCGTCGCCGACGTCGATCACGAACCTCCAAAGCCTCTGCAGAGCGCCAGCCACGTACATTGCCACCCACTCTTCCGCCCAGGCCAAACGTAGTCAGCTCAAAGGACAAAGGTGCAACGAACAGCCCTGCTGCTGACGCTTGGCCTGCACTCCCGAGGCTACATGCTCCTACTGAGCGAAATCAGAGTTCTACAGCAAGGGACACTTCGACTGTTCCTGATAAACTGACGGACCAACCTGGAAGCGGTTGGCCACTCAGACACAGCCCTTCCTAGAATGGATTAAAGGTCTCATCACCCAGCAACTGACGGACCAAGATCAACAAATTGTTGTCATGATCAGCTCTCTGGTGAGTGCTATTCGTGTTCTTCTGGACAAGATACAGACACCAACAGCTCGAAGTGCTGTATGCCATCAATCCGGTTCTAGCGAGCCTTCAGAAGTCCAGTGCTTGAGAACTTCTACAGCAGAACCATGGCTCATCGACAGCAACAGCGATCGTACCGGGATGATGTCAGAAGTGCCTCCATATTCCAATGGAATGCGAGAGGCCTAAGGTCACGTATTTCGGATTTTCGACAGTTCGTGTTTGACTACCACTTTCCTATACTGGTGATCTGTGAACCGAACTTATCAGCCTCCATAAGACTATCAGGATATGAACCTCTTGTGTCAACAACGTGTGTCCGTAGTAGTATGGTTCTGGTTTACATTCGGAAGGACCTAACGTACTTTTCGCAACCCGTAGCGCCACACGACGGTAATCAATACGTCTGTGTTAGTGTGAAAAAGAAGAGGCTGTCTTTTACTATTATTGGCGTCTACCTACCAACAAGTCAGTTTGACAGCAAAAGACTAGAAGATATTATGGCTGCTACTCCCGGTCCTTGGATAATAACAGGGGACTTCAACGCTCACCACCATATATGGGGAAGCTCCAGGATAAATTCGAGGGGCAGGTCACTAATATCCTTTGCATCAGGCCACAACCTGTGTCTTCTAAATGACGGAAGTCCGACATTTCTGCGAGGAACAACGTACAGCAGCTGCCTTGACTTGACTTTGGTGTCACGTTGCCTGACTTCGAGCGTGTAGTGGTTCACTGATATTGAAACCCATGGAAGTGATCATATTCCGACCTATGTGAGAATCGATTGACTAGACGCCGCATTACCGGATGTATCTCGCCAAATCGACTGGTCAGTCTTTCAAGATCGAGTAGAAGACACCTGCAAGAAACATATCGCACGCAGATTAGAAGACATAATTGCAGACGCAATGCAAGATTGCACGCGTTGCTTCACACATTCGAGAAAGCGCACGGAGAATGACATTCATTTGGAAAGGCTTCGTACAATACGTCGCCGTGCTGAAAGGAGGTACAGGCGCACAAAGTCAATTCTTGACCTCAGAGAAGCTCGGCGCATGCAAAAGAAGATAAGACGCCGAATGGATAAGCTAGCGAATCAAAGATGGAAATGCTTTTGCGAGTCACTAGACCCCCGCAAGCCATTGTCCCGTGTGTGGCGTACCCTACGGGGTCTTTGCTCAAGACCCCAGCAACGACACCCTTTTAACGCCCTTTCTCTCTATCAAAACCGCCGTGAGATAGACGTTGCAGAGGAATTTTGCGCGAAAATCGCCGTCGGCACAGTTTTAGTTCCTGACATGGCTTTAAGCGACATCCCCGGTCCACGAGATACCAGTATGGAGGCTCCATTCTCTATGGAAGAGTTAGAAGCTGCTATGGCACTCTGTAGGTGTTCCTCTTCACCAGGGCCCGATGGCATAACATATACTGCTTTGCGCCACCTAGGCCGAGAAGCACGAAGAGAACTCCTCAGCCTTTTTAATAGTTCATGGCAAGATGGTGTTGTCCCACAGGAGTGGAAACGCAGCCGCCTGGTACCGCTACTAAAAGCAAAAAAGTCGCAGCTCGAATTGGCATCGTATTGGCCTATAGCCCTTGCCAGCTGCGTCGGGAAGCTCATGGAACGCATGATCCTCATGCGTCTCGAATGGTACCTAGAACACCACAAGATTTACCCTGATTCTATGGCGGGATTTCGACGAGGCCGCTCATCGATTGACAGTGTCATCGATCTAGTGTCATCTGTAGAACGGCAAAAATCTTGGAAACGATTATCAGTAGCGCTCTTTCTGGACGTGAAAGGCGCTTACGACAACGTTTCCCATCAACCCATTCTAGACGCACTTTTGACAATTGAACTAGGAGGGCGAGTATATCGATGGATCAGAAACTACTTGACACAAAGGTCCTTGTTCGTACGTACGGAAGATGGTCCGACTACCGACCACTACATATGCGGAGGAGTTCCCCAAGGTGGTGTTCTAAGCCCTATTCTTTTCAACCTCGCGCTTCTTGGGCTGGCCGAATCCCTACCGGAAACAGTGAGTGTCTCAATCTACGCCGACGACATCTGCATCTGGTCATCAGCGGTCACTCGTCTGCAGGTTCGCGCAAGGCTACAGAAAGCAGCAACACAGGCATCTCACTATCTTCACACACAAGGCCTTACCATCCCAGCAGAAAAATGTGCATAGTCGCTTTTACACGAAAGTCAATGTCTCGTTATCCAGTATGCATTAATGGCCAGCCTATCTCCTACAAGAGAAATCATCGGTTTTTGGGTGTCATTGTGGACCGGGACTTCTCTTGGAGCCCTCATGTTGTCCACTTGAAGAAGAAGCTCACATCTATTGTTCATGTCTTCAAGTTCATCGCCGAAAAAACATGGGGACCGTCAGTGGGCTCCATGCTACAGTTATATCGAGCACTTTTTATAGGATTGCTACGTTATAGTTCTCCCGTGCTTGCTAAAACATGCAAGTCAAATCTTCGAGAACTTCAGAGCGTGCAGGCGCAGGCACTACGTGTTTGCCTAGGCCTTCCGCAGAGCGCCTCAGCAGCAGGAACCATTATAATGGCTCGAGACCATCCGATCACGACTTACATTAGCACCGACACGCTTAGGGCCCATGTTCGTCATGTTTCACGCATGCAATCAAGCTCTCTTGCCTGCCTGCCAGAACGACGACCACAGGCGTCCTTCTCCAACGAGGTCAGCATCCATCGGGCCTGTCTACCATCGGGCTTCACACCCTCAGTACGTTCAGCCTCAGCTTTGTGGTGTTTAAAACAACCTCAAGTGCGTCTTACGGTTCCAGGGATAAGAAAGAAGACCGACCTGCCTACCTTGGCTCTGAAGCAAGCAGCTCTGGATTGTTTGAACACTTTCTACTTTAACCGAGTCCACATATATACGGATGGCTCTTCCACCCCGACCAGGTCCACCGGCGCAGTGGTTATACCATCACGATCAATTAACATCCGATACAAAATTTCTCACTTAACAACATCGACCGGATCGGAGCTTCTTGCCCTCCGAGGTGCCGTTGATTACATTAACAACCAACCCGCTAATCGGTGGGCAATATTCTGCGATTCGAAGGCGGCCTTACAATGTCTTCTGTCATTTCTTCGTCGCAGGTCGTGTGAACAACTCGTGTCGGAGATACGAGAAATGCACCATCACATGATCACGAAAGGAGACGACGTCGTGTTTCAGTGGCTGCCTGGTCCTTGCGGTATCTCCAGCAACTACCTCGCTGACGAAGCTGCTAGGAAAGCACACGAATGAGCAACCCTTGTTTCTGTACCTTTATCGCGGACCGACGCAGCCCAACACCTAAGCAAAGTAGCACACCGTATGACATTAGAGAAGTGGCACACACCTGAATTCACCCAAAAGCGATTGCATTCCCTCGACCCCTCTCTGCAACTGCGGATGTTACCAGGGCTTCGGCGAAATGAGGAAACAATGCTGTGCCGCTTACGCTTGGGCGTCGAATTCACCAATGCATATACGTTTTTGATTGGAATGACTGATAGCGCCGACTGTAATGTCTGCGGTGTCGAGGAAACTATAGAACATCTACTGTGCTACTGCCCATCTTTTCAAAGCGAAAGACATGACCTCTGCACAGCTCTCAATCAGCTAGATAGAACACCGTTCCCCTTGAAGATCTTGGGACCATGGCCTCGTATATCGGAGCTACAAAAGGCCACAAAAGCTCGGCTGCGATATTTGAAAGCTACTGGATTGAGTCAGCGTCTGTGAACCGGACTGAGTGACCGAACGATATACCCAGTAGACTTTCTCTTCTTCTTTTAATATTTCCGTCCCCTTTTCCCTTTTCCATGTGTAGGCTAGCCAGCCGGGCTCAGTCCTGGTTAACCTCCCTACCTTTCTTTTATCATTTGCTCTCTCTCTCTCTCTAGAGATCCAGCTCTGGTCAGGTAGTTTAGGAAATATAGAAATAATCTCACAAATCCGCTTAGGGCTGCTAAGGATGCTTATTTCGTGGGAATTTTTAGTGACCCAGCCAATAAAAAAGTGATGTAATCTGGCGCAAATTGAATGTTTGTTAAAGCCTAATTAAATTTCAGCTATTCCAGATGTTTTGTGTTATAACGGGCAGAAACTTTCCGGAAACGCGTTTAATGAAATATTCTCATTAAAACCTCAGTTAAATGACGTTGATGGCCTCAAGAGCTATACTCAGTTCCTGCCTGTAAGCGCGCTTAGTAACACTCTATTTCTTGCCCCAACTAGCCCCTTAGAATTCTTTTCTTGCTTCAGCGATATAAGTAACAGCCGGTCCCTGGACGCCAATGGTATCCAGATTCTCCCCATAAAGCATGTGCTTGATATTACATGCCCTGTTCTTACCCATATCTATAACTTAATATTATCTACAAGCGTATTCCCCTAAACAAATGCAGACTTCAAGCGTCGTTCCAGTCTTCAAGCATAGTGATAAGGGGGGACTAAGCAACTATCGACCTATTTCGATAATTCCAGTGTTTTCGAAAGGTATTGAGAAATTATTGCATATCAGACTGCTATCATTTTTTAATCAATACAATCCGTTTCAAGATTTTCAACATGGGTTTAGGAAGCATCGCTCTACTGAAACAGACCTCTTGACGAAAAAAGAAACAACTATAGGTGCATTCAGTAGTAATGAAATGGCATCAGGCATATACGTCGATTTTTCCAAGGCATTTGACTTCATTGGTCATACCATCCTTCTTAGCAGATTAGAAAACTATGGTGTGCGTGGAACAGTGCATGCGCTTTTAGAATCCTATCTTTCAAACAGGACATAATTCGTTGATACAAACAATCAAACATCTGCAAGGAAGCCGGTCGTTGTTGGTGCGCCACAGGGAAGAATTCTGGGGCCACTATTATTTTTGATTTACATAAATGACATTGTACACTGCCAGACAACGCAACATTCGTCTCGTATGCTGGTGACACGACAGTTTTTATTACAGGGAATTTAGAAACAGAGATAGAAGCAATGGCTAACAAAACGCTGTCTGACCTATATGCCTGGGCCTCCGTGAATTCTTTAAAAATAAACCTTTCGAAAATACTAGTTATATTGTACACACCTAAAGGAAAAACGCTGACAAAGAAGTTGAATTTATTTTTGGGCTCTCAGCAGTTAGAGTTGATGGATTCTGTTAAAACCCCTGGACTATATTTTTCCAAGCACCTTGCATGGAATGTACATGTTGAAAACCTCAATTCTAAGATCTCATCTGTCATTGGTGTCCTTGCACGTACGCGATGTATTCTTCCTACAAATGTGAAGATTATGATCTACAATGCATTAGTGTCCTCTCTGTTGCAGTATTGCAGCATAGTGTGGTGTAGCATAGTGCGCAAGCTGCATTTGCTGCAGAAAAGAGCCATACAACATATTGCTGCTGTACATTATGCTTCTTCTACAAAACTTCTTTTTACAAAGTACGGAATTCTTCCAGTGTTCTGTTTATATAATTATAGGCTGATGTTGTGTTGTAAAGCTTTTATTAAGTATGGTGCCGATACCATAATTAATCTTGCTAAGTTAAAAGCAAACACAAGTCTTTGTCCAACCAGGCACAAAAAAATGTGGACTGTACCCACCCACCACCACCTGGACTCTCTTAGGCCTCTCCGCTTGCCGGATGACGTCACCACAGCCGGCTCTCGCACGCCTCGTGTCATTGCGCGCTTAGGTTAAAGAGAACGTGTAGCGAGTTATATGATTGCATCTAAAGCTCCTCAGTCTCAAAAGTTGCAGAATGAACTTTATTTTCGCGTGCTCATAAATAAACATAACAGGTTATTCAATCCAAATGTACCACAAAAAAAGTTTGATTGACTATACTTACATTAAATCTGATATTTTACATTGACAGCAGCCCGCTAAGGCACATAGAATATTTTTTGTCAAGGCTACAACAGTAAGGCAGACAGTATTACATTCATAACCTCTTTATACATAATACAAGCGTTCAATCCATAGGAATCACATGTATATTACACAATGAGATTCACATTGCCCACACGAGAACTCCCCCCCCCCCCACCCCCACTTTGCTGAAAAATTTTTGCAGCAACAAAAATGCCCTACTCTATATACAAACTGCTCTCCTATAAATGGTTTTCTAACTTTCACGTTGGCGACCACATACAAGCACACATTCTTGAATTTTTCTGATGGTGGAAGAAGTGCTGTGCTCCAACTCCACCAAACATTTGGACGTACTAATACCGATCACTTGAGAGTCATCAGCTTTCTTTGCTTTGCTTGGATCTGATTTCTCTGTATGTTATCATTATTTGCCGCTGCGTAGTTCTTCAGTAGGGTGTTAATAGCTGTTCTGAGTACATTTTTCCGAACGATGACTAGATCATGGCAGCTTGAACAGGCTTCCAGATCTTCTCTGTTAGCAAAGAAAAACTTCATTATGCTTTCCAGGGCCAATCTCTGGTTGCTTTCTGCGAGAAACAAGTTCTCATGCTGCTTATCGGTCATTTGTTCGAAAACCCGCCGTGGTTGCTCAGTGGCTATGGTGTTAGGCTGCTGAGCACGAGGTCGCGGGTTCGAATCCCGGCCACGGCGGCCGCATTCCGATGGGGGCGGAATGCGAAAACACCCGTGTACTTAGATTTAGGTGCACGTTAAAGAACCCCAGGTGGTCGAAATTTCCGGAGTCCTCCACTACGGCGTGCCTCATAATCAGAGAGTGGTTTTGGCACGTAAAACCCCATAATTTAATTTTAATTTGTTCGAAAACTACCTTAGTGCACAGCACTGCATTTACAACACGTGGGTGGGGGAACTTCAGGCCTCCTCTGCTTACGTTTTCGATGAGCACATGGTCACTTGGCGGTAGGTCTCTCTCTGCTAATGTAAATTGTGCACGGCAGTCGACACACGGTTGTCGCCTTAATGCAGCATGAGCACAGAAGCCTGCAATGTATACAAGTTCTGGCATGTCCATACAAGGCCTCTTTAAAGTGTCGTCCGTCAACTTAATCCCGTTCTTATCTACCAGCCATTCGGCTTTCGGCTCTTTGCCATCTGGTTTGCAGGAATCTGGAAAATCAGCCAGCAGCAAGGTTCCCTGAAGGCATAACTTCTTTTCTGCCTCAAACACTTCAGTAATTGAGACATTGTAGTGGGATCCACATAGCTGTCTGTATTTCCCAAACCTGGCCACAAGGGAGTCAGTTTGGAACTTCCCCAAAAGAACATAATTAAAGCCAAGTTCATCCAGGCAGTAACGTGAAACTTCGACTAAAGCATATGTTGTTAATCGCAGGGCTGAGTGAGTCTCCTTTGTCAGGACACCAACTTGCTGTTCTTTTGCCCTCCACCTATCTAGCCATGTGACAACGTTGTCCAGGTATTGTATCTGCTGACATACAACGTTTCTTATTGGCTTTTGCCAGACGTATCGCAGCCTTTGTCCCTTGTGAGGAGTTTTAACATTAACTATGCTCCACCACCGTGCAACTATGTCACTGAACTCTGCGGTACCCTCAGCAAGTAATAGCTGGAGTTCTCTGCTTCTCATCCTTAGGGCTGCCGAAACGAAACTATTAAAGACCTTCAGAGCCAACTTCACATTCTGCCGCTCCAAATTAGTTGGGTGCAGCGCCTTATAAATTAGCCCGTATGCAACCTTTACTTCACTAGCCTGCTCCGCTTCGTAAAGTTTTCTGAGAGAATTGAATGAAGCTCCTCGCATTATCTCATATTGGCTTTCATCACGCTCCAAAGCAGGGTAGTAAAGGCACTTATCAACACTCTTCTGATTGAGCCAATCATTGCGGATACATTTTAAAAGATGCACGCTGTCAATGACATGAAAAAGGGGTTGCTGTCGATTTGTTGGATGCGGGTATACTATGTCTATTTGCCGGCAATTACCAAACAATGACATTACATTTTGATTAATTGAATTGTCAGTAATTACAGCAACAACATGGAGGCCAGCATCTTCTGGACTCAGGATCACTTTCCTGAAGACATTATGGAGCTCCTCTCCTGATCTTTCGGAAACAGGAAGTATGTGTGCGACGTCTGTGTAAGATGAATGAAGTGACTGCACCATAAACACCTGAGCCGTCGTAGCTGGCTCGGCACAGTTTGCTGCAGCACCTGTTAGACATCTACCCTTGTACTGAAAATCAGCGTTACATTTCTCTCATGAGGTTTTAGCAAGCTGGCTCTCCGTCTCATGAAATTCAAGAATCTTTCTTCCTTCTGTTCTTTGGATGGGTCGACATCTTGTGTCGCACAAACTCGCTTGATCGTAGATACATGAGGAAGGACTAAGTTATTGCTACTTCGCAGAAGGTTGTATGCGTGAGGTGAAACAGTGTACAAAATGCTACACAGAACTAAAGAGTCAGAAGAATACCTCACAGCATTCAACAGAAGAGCGGCTGTCTTATCCTCTGTTTCTTGATCTTCATCCACGATATCATCAAGCAAGGCACACACAAGCTTCCGTGTCCCACTTATGCGATCAGCTTGCTGGGGTCCTCGATTTGTGTAGTAGTCCTCGACGCGGTCCAAAAGCTGAGTCAACACGCGGAGGTCCGAAAGACGCGTCGGAATTTCCAGCGGTTCGCCAGAAATCAGCTCGCCACACTTCGAAAATACGCGCACGCACAAGTCTGACCAAACAGTTACCGACATGCGAAGCTTTGGAGCTTGGGTTGTAGGTACTACGTGAGCAAATATTAGACAGTTGTCAGTGCTCACTACTGACCGGAACTTCATTTCCTGCAAACTTCCCAAACGAGAGGTAATGTCACCTAATGTTTCCAGCTTGTTATCTTTTACCTCCGTTGCATAAGAAAGGGCTGACTGTTTAATAGCTCCTTGGAGTTGTGCTTCTTCCTTGCGCTCTCTCTTAAGGTCAGGCTCCTCTAGTGGATGCCGCGAATCTGACAGGTAGCTTGGACAGCCAGGAAAAATGCTAGGTATAGCGTCATGCGTAATCCATGTGAGGCCTATGGGAGCTTCAATGGTTCGTCCGTCGGAATCTGTGTATGTCGTCGTCGTACGAAGATGCTCAGGCTTGAAATGACGCTCACACACCTGCGCATGAGAACCATACCAATCACATTAAATTAAACAGGCAACCATACCACAAGCGTTAACGAGACGACTCACGGCAATCACGTTTTGTTCTCTGAAAACGGTAACCTACATTGGGATACTTCAGACGACCAACGTCGACGTCGGAACGTCGCACGGCTCACTGCCATTGGATTCTTCGTTTTGGATCACTCGGAAATGAAAACAAACGAACCTTCGGCCCCTTCTCGTAGTTCCCTCTGCAGCGTGGCACACAGCAACGACCCATTCTTTTGCGTGGACTGCATGCACGTGGCCAAACAACCGCATAGTTCGAAAAAAAAAATGGCGACTGATTCGCCGGCTTCCCGCAGAGGCTACGGGAAGTCGCCGTCGCGGATGGATGGATGGATGTTATGAGCGTCCCCTTTGGAACGGGGCTGTGGGATGCGCCACCAAGCTCTTACTATTAAACTGCCTAATGTCCTGCCCAAGCTTCAAAAAAAAAAAAAAACAGCCACTATGAACTCCCACAACCACATTTTCTGACCCCCTATTGCGAGCTCTGCTTTTGCACGTCTCCGTTTTTTGTCGTTTCCCTACTTTTCTTCCACCAATCCTCCAATCGCCTCTCACCAATGCCTATTGCGGACATGTTTATTTTTCCGCTGCTCTCGCTGAACCCAAGGGCTTCAAGGAGGCCAGTGGTGCCTAAATCGACCGCTGGGTAGACGTCTTCACATTATAATAAAACATGTTCCATAGTGTCCCTAGTTTTACCGCAGCAAGCACATGCTTCTTCTTCCTTCTTATATATCGCTTTATAGGTGCGTGTCCTAAGGCATCCCGATCTCGCATAGAAAAGTAATGAGCTTTTTTGAATTCGCTTTGAGTTATCATAAATTGTTTCTTTCCTGATATCGTTTTTTGCTCTTAAGTAGTTACTCATGGCAGGTTTCTTTTCCATTGCCGCCACCCATAAGATTATTTAAGCCTCTCTGACTTTCCGCTTGAGTTCTTTGTTGTTGTGTTGCCCACCCTACACGCCGCATACTTGCTGGTAAACTTCGTAGTTACTTTCCTCCACTGTGTGTTTTTTACTGTACAGATACCTGAACACTCTACCAGCCCATTTACTTTCTTCCACATTCCTCAGTCGTTCTTCATAGTCAATTTTACTGCAAGCTTCCCTCACTTCAAACCTAGTCCAGCCCATATCGCCCTGCACAGCTTCATTTGTAGTCTTCCCGTGAGCGCCCAATGCGAGGCGACCCGCTGACCTTTGGTTCCCATCGAGTCCTGATTGTACCCCTGATTTAAAGCAAACAACCGTATTTCCAAAAGTAAGTCCTGGAACCATTGCGGAAAAAGCCACCGCTGGTGCCATCTACCGCCGTACGGAATAGCCTCGCCGAACGATCAGGCAACGGTCGGATCAGGTACGGTGACGTCAGACGGCGGGAGACGGGGAGTGCAGAGGCCTTCTCCAGTGTTTAGGTGGTGTTGACCCACCCCTAGAACTACCTATGATGAACAATCTTTGTCCTACAAGCTACCTTCCCTTCTAAACTTATTAAAACATGAAGTTTAAATCATTCGTGTAATCAAAATTGTCTCATTAAACGCTTCGCCCAGTCCATTTATTTTCAGGTATAGTACATTCTCTCGGATTTTTTTCGTCCCTCTTCTTTTCGATCGCTGCTTGTCATGTTCATGCCATTTCAAGCCTATGCAAATGGCTTCTATTGTTTCGCGCCTTGTTACAAAATCTTGTGTTACTCGATGTTATGTAATATTCGTCGATTTATTTGAACTCTTTGTGCATGACTGACCGTCATCATCGGGACCTCGCCAAGCTGCTCAAGCTTTTAGTCCCGTACTCCTCCTATCCAAAGGAAATAAAGTTGATTGATACTGTGCTCGTTAAATTTGCAAAATGTTGTGTTTAACTTTTCGACACTGTACAGTTAGTCACCTGCTCTAGTTTATAATCTTGTACGCCTTGCGTTCTTTGCCGAAATCAAAGAACACGGGCATTTGTGCATTTCGCCCCCATCAAAACGCGACTGCTGTAGCAGTGAGTCGAAACCGCCACCTCGTGCTCAGAAGCCGAACGGCATATGGCCACTGAACCACTGCGGCAGGTCTAGCGCTCAATGTAACCGTGCGGTTCGAGATTAGTGTCAACCATGTTGACTTTCAGCTGCTGCTCTAACCGTCACCACTTCTCTGCAACGCTTTACAATTTGCTAGTTCGAAAGTTAAACCAAACTTGTGTCCTGTATTGTGAGCTGTAAGACTTCTGCGCTGTTCTCCCGTGCGATGAACAACCAACAAGCCTAACTGGGAACATTGATTAACTCTTGTTCGAACTGAAGCGAGCTGATCGAGAATGTCAAGGTACATTCCAACGGCAAGAAAGGGATGAAAGGGTGATCAAGCGATAGGGCGAAGCAGACGAAACCCAACAAGAACAGCATAGCTTTTCAAAGGCCTATTAGCCCCTCGGTCCAAAACGAGCAGGGTACTATAAGTGATGCCGTAGTGGGGAGCTCCGGGCGAATTTGGCCAGCTCGTGTTATTTAACGTGCACACAGATTAAGGCACACGAGCGCTTCCGCATTTTCTTTCCGTCGCAACAGTGCCGCCCCAGCCAAGAATTAAACCTGCGAACGCGTTGTCAGCAAAACTCCGTAGATCCTTTTGGAATATTAGTGCAGCGCAAACAAGTGGCGGACAGAAGAAGAGCACCATCAACACTGAAACACGGAGATATATAATTAGGGAGCAAAAACAAGAGGTAAAAGACAGAGAGGTGGACCAATTTAAGTGTCCGGTTGGCTATCTGCACAGGGGGTTAGGGTAAGGGCAGAATAGATGAGAAAACAATACACGTAAAAAAAAAAAGGATCCATCAGGTCGCACACTTTAAGTGTTCAGAGTACCCTGTCATCGCCAAATGAAGCGTCCTTCAAAACACACAAGCACAACGCCACATCTGCGTGTTCATTTGCGTTTGCTGGTCATCGTACGCCTCGTTAGCGCTACACACTACGGTGCGCCAAGACGCCGCTTAAGTGATGCCATTTAGGCACACCGCAGCGAGTCGCGTTCCGAAGAAGATGAAGACCACAATAACAGTTAAATGTTACCTGAATTAAAGTTAAGCATTTTAATGTAACCTTTAGGATAATAAAGAGGTGAATTAATCAAAGCAAAAAAATGCATGCCACGCCATGAAAAATCAAGCAAGCTACTAATGACATTGCAGCGGCACTGCAAATGAAAGTGCACTTAGGGAACGCAGCTGACAGCATCCAGAATTACGCATAAAAATGGCGACGACTCCATGGAGTTTCCTTCAAGAAACGCCCGACAATTACGCAAAGCACACCCAACGCATATCTGACACCATCCGAGAACTTGATCGCTCTCATCTACTTGTGACAAGCAAAGTGTTTCTGACCGTGCTGCCGGTGGGGCTTACGTCGTGCGTGGCGGTTGCACAAGTTGCTTTTCGCGGTAGAGCGATACGAGTGAGTTTGTATGAAGACGTATCGCACGTGCTGATTACATGTGGACAGCTTGTATGCGAGCACACGGGCTGTTTCTGAAGACCAGACTACATCAAAGATGGTGTTTCATTACGCTGCTTCCGTGTTCGTTGTTGGTATGTACGCAGATAACTGTGATTTGCTAGAAACAGTTGAGGATATAGCATTGCGACGCTCATGAAACGTATACGGAGAGTTAACCTCACGTAACTATCACATGTGCGCAACTTCTCGCTTCAACGATTAGACTATCTGTCTAATCTGATGGCGGTTCAGCGTCAGATATTTTATTGATTGCTTTGAGAACTCTTTCCCAAGAAAAAGGTATGAGCAGTCTGGAAGCACTTACCAAACGAAAATTCAGGCGTCGCTGGTTATATTACTCGGACCCATGTCTTGAAGCCCAGAAAATCAACGACAGAATTGCATTTTTTTTCACTATCACACATTCTAAGTGAATTTCGCCGGACAGGACAAGCTTGAAGTTTATTGTCTTACTCTGTTTCCAGCTCAAGGCCTTTTTGTCTCGCCCTACTTTGAACACGGAGGGGCCTATATAAGGCGTTAAATACACGCGTGCAAAAGTATGTTTCCTTCTCTTTGCTCGCATATACAGGGAGAGCGAAGGACCATTTGTGCCGTGCTGCGAAGAAGTGTGCGCTGTGCTTCTTAACCGAAGCTTTCGCCGGTGTTCTTCTTAGCTCGGTGCATTGGAATTATTTTGAGGCTACCAACTCGCTCAGCTTTCTATCCTGATATTTCCATGTTGCTGTTGTCGTTGTTCCTTAAGCGATGTGAGCCTGGGAAAATGTGCCACCGCGAGGGCCACCGCAAACATCGATGGTAAATAGCAGTGACTATGAAACGAAATAACAACAACAACAATGACGAAAGTGACGAAATCAAGCGTATAGTTCTGAATTACAGATTAAAAGAGGCGCGTACTGTGCGCATAGTTGGATCACTCGTTGCGTCTGCCACACATTAACGTCGAATCTTATACCGAGCGCATATTAGAATCACATCTATTGTGGACATACGCAAGTCAATGTCAGTACACTGAAAAAAAATAACGCAACAAAATGCAAGCTTTCTATATAACGTGGGATTTTGGTATGGCCGGCTCTGATGTACCTTGTCTTCCCAAGCTTCTACATCTAAATAAATATAAAGAAATGTAGAAAAAAAAGAGCACCCCTACAGTAGCAAGATGTTTTCAAGATGTTCATGAGGCGCGTAACTTCCGGGTCAACTGTATGTGGTTGCAAGATGACACGAGGCCGAGCGACTGGCATACGAGCGCGTGGAACAAGAACAGCGCCCTTCGTGCACGTGGTGCGTGCGTGCGCGCTGAATTGCATCCCACCGTTGGCAGCAGCCGGAAGTCTAGTGTGAAGCGAAATGGGACGAGCTATAGACACCGACACCTGCGGCCGCCGAGATGTCCACGTGACCCGCGTGTCTCTGGCATGCTTGGGATACAAGTGCGAACGTCCAGACGAACAATGGAGCCTGTGTCCTCAACTTGCCTCGTTTTCTTCACATCCGTAGTGGCCGATGCCGACACGCACTGGGGCGACGAATGGGAGCGCCCTCTGGACGGTGCAAGGTGCCTTATGATTTGCTTCATCAACGAAGCAATTCACGTGTATCACGTCTGATATTTTGCCTAAATATTAGCGCTTCTTGTTGTCAGATACGCTCTGTGACGTCTAGACGGATTTTTTCAATGGCGCTTCAACAAAATAAGTCGTATATATATATATATATATATAGTTTGTTGGCCTATGCTTTGACTAATCAAAATCGGACACGCACACGCACACGCGCACGCACGCGCGCGCACACACACACACACACACACACACACACACACACACACACACACACACACACACACACACACACACACACACACACACACACACACACACACACACACACACACACACACACACACACACACACACACACACACACACGCACACACACACGCACACACACACACACGCACACGCACACGCACACGCACACGCACACGCACGCACGCACGCACGCACGCACGCACGCACGCACGCACGCGCACGCACGCACGCACGCGCGCACACGCGCGCACACACATGTAAATTTCCCTTTAATGATGTTCGTTCGAAACTACGTATCGCAGTAGCACCGTCATAGCCTTGCATGGTGACTGTCCGTGGTCATGCCATCCTGCGATGGTTTCCTCGGTACTAAGTGACCGCAACACTCAAGTCATGCTTTTGTGACCGGCCCTGTCGCAGCCGCTACACCCCATTTTAGCCGCAAAGATGGTGACCTCATCTTTCGTTTCCCCTTTACATGTGCCTTCCTAAGCGCTGTGAACACTATTGGGATACACGCTACCTTTTTATGACCGCAATATTTATGCTTCCACACGCATCGCACGCCTTCCTAATCGGATATGTTCCCGCAGCCTCCGCAATCGGAAGCCAAACCCGCTGTCAAGAAAAAAAGAAAAAAAAATAGGGGAACGTCCGATGGCTTGTGCACTCTATTATGTCTATATATCTTCGTTGCATCTATTGAAGGACATCGAGCCAACCAAGCTTTTTTTTTTTTCATAGTCATCTCAATGCTATTTACATCGTCTCTAGAATACAGTTCCCTTTTGTGCCGCTAGCTGTCCGATAATAATGTTACTTGGCTTACTCAGAATTGCTTGTGTAACCACAGTAGTAAGTGAGAGTCGAGCAGTTGACGTCAAGCAGTATAGATGAGCTGGGTCCGCTCGATCCAGCTGTACCTGTGTTGTTCCTACTAGTTTAGCGCAGTCAATGCCAACCACCCAGTTGTCATGGTTGGCTAAAGCGTTCACCTCGGAGGGGAAGAAGCAATCTCCTGCTATTAAGCAAATGATTTATTTGAAGAAACGCAGTCAACGTCAACACAATCAACGTAGTCAAGAAGGCTATGCTACAAGACAACGACACTCTTTTACAATAACACTTTTAGTTCCTCGTAATAACTGCTTTAAGTACTCGTTTATTCCCAGGACCACTCTAGAATGGAATAGCCTTGCCGATGATGTTGTAACCCAGGATTCATTACCTTCCTTTGAGAAAAAACGGAAGACACTTTGTCGAGACTAAAGTGTGAAACGGCGGAAGCCTGACACCATTGCCAATGACGATTTGTTGCCAGTTGTTGCGTCGGAAACACCACGGAGGCAAACAACTCGTACACTGTTATGTGAGTGTTTGTTTGTTTATTAAATGCCTGCAACGTCGTTCTGGACGAAGTGTCTGTTAAAGTAGTTTGTGGCCGGCTAGAACTGTTGCAGCGCTGTTTGTGGATCAGGAGGAGACGCGTCTTCTATGGCGGTGTCGGGGTGTAGTTGGCCATTCTCACCATCCACTTCGCTCGACTGACTTGTACTTGCTCGGCTTGCCGCGGCAAGATGGCGGTCACGGCGCTTCCGAGCTTCATTTGCCTTGGTACCCGGAGATGCAGCGAGTCGCTTCAAACGCATTGCCTCTCTTGCGTTGGCCCATTGCGTCCCAGGACTCTGTGCTATCGGACGCGCTTCGCCGCCCTGATGCATGCGACGTATACGCTAAGCCTCTCTTGAGCGCCGCTTGTGTTCAGCGGCTGCCGCACGTCGCATGTTGGGAGACACTGGTTTGACGAGACGAGGCATCCTTCCCACACGATACCGCAAAGTAAACTGCCGCCACCGCCGCCGCCGCACCCCACCCAAACAGATGGCCTCCACGCGCGCCTCGCGACAGTGACGTCAGGCCACACAACGCCCAATCGGGAGGCCACCTCAAGCGCCTGACGACAGTGACGTCAGGGCGCACCGTCGAACACACGGCCGCCACGCGTGCCGATGTGATGAGTCATCCCGCGCGGCGCCGAACGACCCCGACACCCGCACTTGACGACAGTGACGTCACGCACGCGAGCCAATCAGGAGGCTCACACCTGTGCTTAGCGACAGTGACGTCACGACACAGAGGAGATCAATCAGGAGGCCGGAAAGCTGTGACAGTTTCTGCTAACGGCAGATGGCCTTCGCAATGAGCCATTAAAGGCTTCCGCTTTAATAGTTACGATAACTCTGAGCAGGGTTACTTAATTAGAGAGTTTTATAAATAGGGGCCCCAATAGTTTGGAGCCCCAGCGAGCTTTACGGGTGTTAGCGTTGGGGCACGCAGGAGTGAAGATGTTTAGAATAGGGCTTTGCGTTTACGGATAGCGTCTTGCGCTGGCAGCGCCACTACGACGTCAAAGAAAAGTTATTAGAAATAAATAAAATATACCATTTTATGATAGGAATAGTAATTTTCACTTGCGTGTATTCGAGTTTAATTACAATTTAGAGGTTATTCTGTAAGCGGCAAACAATTAGTTGCGCATAGTTTTGAGCAAACCAACTTTACGTGCTTTCACTAGCCAAGCTTAGCCCTGTTAGGCCTGCGAGCCATAATATCCACAATCGAATTCAGAATCAGCGGCGTCTAAGGAATCAATCTTCATAACACACGCTGGTTGAGAGAAAGCGATAACCGCAGTCACTTCTCCTAGCTTGCGAACTTCACGCGTTACCACGAATCGAACCCAGTTTTGTGCTAGGTTAGAGTCGCTTCGATGGGTGCCGCCATGTTTGCTGACGCAAAGCTTTTGGGGCCGCTATTTGGGCTCCCGCTAAATCGGTGAAATAGCGTTCCCGACGCAAGAAACGCAGTTTGCGTAACGCGCATGCGCAGTGGCTTCGATGCTCTTTCTTTGGGGCCCAAAACGTTCGGGGCCCCTATTCTAAACCCCTCTATTATGTTTGCGTGCGCCTTTTTTCTTGTGCTATTTAGGGTTTGTTAGACGTACAGTGTTATCTGGTTTTTTCTTGCTTTCCGGTGTCATTTGGGCTTTGTTATTTTATCTTTAAATTATTCGTTAATTAATCAATTTTCTGCTTTTGACATTTAACAAATTCTTTATTTTATCGTGTTTGTGCATTTTTATGTGAGCACTTTTTTATGTATCACACCTACTATGATCTCTATTCGAGATCGCAGTATCCATAAATAAATAAATAAATAAATAAATAAATAAATAAATAAATAAATAAATAAATAAATAAATAAATAAATAAATGAATAAATAAATAAATAAATAAATAAATAAATAAAATCTGCGCTGGTGCTAGGTGACAATACGTTTACCATTTGGGCGTCCAGATTTGTCGTCTGTACAAGTGTCAATAAGCTGAATAATTTAAGTAAATACTGGAGTGTATCAAATAATTGCTTAATTGGTTACTGATTTTTGATGGCCAGCCCGTTCGAGCACTTGAAAGCCTTTACTCGACTCCATGCGGCTGGCCGACGAAATTTCGCATAAAGGAGTTCAAACATTTCGCAGATTCGCTGAAATCGAAACACCGAGAACGGCACCCATGTGACGCCGATCTCATCGAACTCGGCTTTAACTACGCTTTAAACAAAGATAGGAGCCAGGAAACAATAGCAGACATAGTTCATCCTATGTTTTACATTAAAGCATGCTACAGTATTCGATATATTCAAACTGGCATGAATAGGCATTTCCAACGTAAAACACTCTGAATTAGCATAAAAACCGCGCATCACACCAAATAACTATTTCCAGTTTCGTATTCTTCTTTTATACAATTTTATTGAAGGCGATTGTTTTATTAAGTCAAACTTTTTCTTGTTTCATTTAAGACCTTGGGAATTTGATACATCAAGCTTTTCATCCCATAATTAATTATAATCTTAGGCAGTTTATAGTTAATCATGCGAAAGTTTCGGCCAGCAGTATTGTGAAAATAGACTCAGAATTTGCCAAGTTTTCTTTACTTTGTCTAAGCATATAAAGTGATAGCTTCTCTGTATAGCGAATATTTGGTGGAACTAATTTATACCTCAATTTATATGGACATGTGGCCTCATGGAGGCGGATGCTTTCAAGAGCACGAGTGGTTCACTTTTGTAAAACCCCTAGTTTATTTAAATTGGCTGTCGTTGTAGAGCCCCGGATCAACAAGCAGTATACTGTAGATTTAATTTTGAGCTATAGGCGCGACCTACGTCTTAATTTATAGACATGACTTGACATCGATTTCTATGGTGTAAAAGGACGCGAGATGACATGGAGTAACGACAGGACAGGAAGAAACGTCAATTCTAACATATACTATCGAAGAATCGTTGTTCAGCACTGCGCGGAACCGCAGACGTATCGCATGAAACAACTAGCACAGTAAGTAGGCGCCGCACGCGACATCGTTGCAGTGTGCGTTTTTCTGCTGCATGCTCGCATAACACGATGCAGAAGGCCTTGAGAGTATGGATTATGGTATTCTTACCCCTCGTTGACGCGGTTACCTTGGAAAAAAAAATGAAGAAGCACTTGCCTTTACATCGCAAGTGAGTCTAGACATTCTAGGTTCGTCTTCGCAGCTTGCGCACACTGCTGATCTCGTGCCAGTTGCTCCGGTTGCGCTGCTACAGCGTCAACTCATTGGTAATATTCTTCTCAGCTTCGAAAAAATTCAGGCGAGCATGCACAAAGTTTTGAGCAGGTATGGGAAGAGGTCATCTGTATAAGTTTACGTGTTTAAGAATGTTGTGAAAGGGAAACATAGGCATCCACCCGAATTTTAGCCTAAAACTACAAAGGATATACGGGTTTATCGGAAAGAAAGCCTCGTTGTTGAAGCAAAATTCGTACTAGTCCGAGACTCAAACCCGGGACCGGTCGCTGGTCGCTCTGCCATCTGAGCTAACCAGGGGGCTAGTCGATCGCAGAGCGAGGTCGGATTAATCAACAACTCGAGGCAATGTTGTCCGAAGAAAAACCGAATTTAGTTTTCCTAATATAATATTGACCTCGTTTGCATTCCGATTGCGGTGGGACCCCCGGATTTCTGGCACATGGATAAGAAACTAGGGCTAACGTAAGTTGTGACAGCCATCTGCAAAAGCCTTCGCCAAACCTTGCAAAGCAATTTATTGCACGCCTGCTTGCTCCCACGCAATCTTGTCTTGAACCCCTGGGTTGTTTCATGCTGGGCCACAGACCTCGAACTGTCTAGACCCTTTCAATCCCATCGAGCGTTGCGGCCTAACTGCAATAAGAAACTGGAGTATGAAGTACAAAATGTAATGGAACACAAGAGGTGCAGACAGCAATGCAGTTGGGTAAAATGATGCAACAAAGAACCAAAATCCGATTAAATAGTGAGGAGATAGATATGCTCATCTTACAAGCAGCCAGGCGGCAACAGCCAATGTCATTGACATGCTCAGGGAGACCAACTCGAGATCATATAGCTCACAACATAAGCAAAGATCGCTTCGCACACCCCTGCACTGTGCCGTTGAGCTTGGTTGCGGCGGCAGCCATCGCTAAGCCATACGACACCTCTGTAGACTGGCACAGTGCGCGTGCAGTGCTCCTACGGAAAAACCCGAGAAGATGCCTGCGGCTTCTCTCAGGGGTTCTTCGGATGTTAAGCGTCAACTGGGAGCCGAAAGATCGTGTGAACGAAGCAGCGTGCTGGCACAGGCAATCGCGCCGAGGAGCGGATGGGGCCTGCACAAAGACCAGTCTCGTGCTCCTCCGCTACCCGCGAAAAACAGCGAGTACATACGTCGTTACCACCTGTGCTAAGATGTCAGGGCTGGTTGGGAGATCCGAAAGACATTGGAAATATTGCTTTTGGTAGAGGCCAGGCGCTTTTCTAAACGGGCGTGTAAAAGGCAAACTTCCTAAATTTCTTTGAGCAAATACATTTGTTAGCTTAAAGCTTAACATTTAGACAGAATTACCTGCCTGGTTGGGAAAATTGACTAGGAGTTTGAGAGGGACTCCAACCAAAAAATTGGAGGACGCTTAAGCTTCGCCTTGAAGAGTGGAACGCGATAGCGTTATCGCACCCCGTTCGCACCGCCTACTCAAACGCGCTACGCCAGCCAAACGTCGCGATCGGCACAAATAGCCGGGCCCCGACGCGCCATGAAGGCGGACGCGATCATGGGGCGAGTGGCGCGCCACGTGTCGGGGCAGCGCCGGACATTGCCAGGTGGGGGTCTGCTGTGTTTGCCGCAAGACGGCTCTGCGTGTGCGCAGAGCGCAGAAGAAATGTAGCGGAAACGTACTTTGCTACTCGTCAAACTGCGACTTCTGTAAGTTACATGGTCATCATTACCGATATACACCGCAGTATAACTTTCTACGGCATGTTACCGTATTCACTAGAGGCGATTTTGTCCCGTTTTGAAGGAACGAACTCGTGGCTGAGTGGTAGCGTCTCCGTCTCACACTCCGGAGACCCTGGTTCGATTCCCACCAGCCCATCTTGCAAGGTGTTTTTTATTTATGAAGTGCCTTCTTGGATTTATCGCTCACGGTCAACGCCGCCGACGCCGACGACACCGGCTTTTCTGCGACACGAGCTCCTTAACGCTGTCGCGTTAATAAGGAAATTTATTAACCCGACGTTTCCGAGCCCATTCGGCTCCTTATTCAGGGGAGTGTTCTTGGGAGGTGGCGGTGTGCAACTTTTAGAAGGTCCATCGAAAAAAAATGAGGGGAGAGCGCGGAAGGTGGGGAGACACTTGACCGGGAACCTTTTCTTGGCATTACTGCTGGTCAAGTGCCCCCAGCATCGGTCATCCCAGCCGACTAACACCACCGCAGCCATTCCACCCTTTCGCCCATCTCTTCTGTCTAGAAAAAGTTCCCGGTCAAGTGTCTCTTCACCTTCCGCGCTGTCCCCGCCTTTTTTATGAAGGACCTTTTAAAAACTGCACACCGCCACCTCCAAAGAAAAGCCCCAGAAGAAGGAGCCGAATGTGCTCCTTAACGTCGGGCTAATAAGTTCACTTCTCTGAGTGGAGTCCCTCTCAAAGTCCCAATTTGTTAGCTTGCTTCCTGCGGGGCCAATACATTTGGTGGCATCATCCGAGGAAATGATTTCGATGCAAACTACTCTACAGGCTCTTTAACAGAAGCACGCGATCGGTTCAGCCAGCTTTGGTCTTCACCGAAGCCGGTAGCTTTGCTTTAACACATGGACAATATGTTTGCTGATGGTTTGCTCACATTCCACCTCTTTCCTATATTAACATATCCGTACTTATACAGTGAGGTTCTGACACGGTAGCAGAACACTGACTCGATTCAACCAGAACGCTCGAAAGCGACAGACATGGTCCTAACGATACTAGTCATCACTCATTGTTCAGAGATATCTAGCCACTTTATTTTACGTATTTAAACATTTTCTGCCAAGGTGTCGAAGAGTCTCCTTGAGCTTTTTCACGTGGATGAAGATTCCCCAGCAGTTCAGTAGCACATTGAAGGTACTTGAGTTGTTCTGCCAACCTCAATGTACCACTGCACCAGTTCGTCGTCACACTTCTATACCAGTGCTAAGGTCAAAACCACTGATCTGTACTACAGTGGAGATCAGTGTTCGAAACATTCTGACTATTGAGCGGGAGTCAATTTCCGGACGAGCGCCTATTGTAACGGAATTCTTACATGCGCTCTTCTGGAAATAATATAGCAGCAAACTGTAGTGAAGGCGGAATTGTTTGGCTTCAGTCGAGAGGCAACTTTTCACAGCGGAAAAGTTTCCTGGGCTGTGCTGTAGCCCCGCAAGGAGATCACCTTAAAACCTCTTCTACACAAGTGGCATCTTCTTGTTCGCTGGTTAAGCACAATGGAAGTGTGAATAGCCAAAAATAGACAGTGTTCGTGCACGTCTCAGGCGTGTGCGTTCTTAGGCAGTCTAAGGTTTAGCAACCCTTTACTACCTTCTCGTGCTTTTGATGGTCGAAAATTCCCCCTCGTATTGTTATAAGAACTCTGTAAGTGCGGTAAAGGGGAAGTCGCGGTCTTATGCTAAGGTAATCAAAGGCGGGCGTCGTCAGGGGCCTTAACTGCGGTCGTTCCAACATTGAGTTTCACAGGTGGGACACTCGTTAGGCGAGCACGCACAGCCAGAGCTGAACGGATACGTGGCTGCAGCGATGGCGCCTCGTGTGGAACATCGACGGCTCAGCGGTGGGCCTTGCGTGAGGCCCGAGGTGGGCGGGGCCTTCGTCTCTGAGCCCGAGCAGCAGTGGCGCGATTTCGAGCGCACGTGGTGAGCAGGAGGCGCCACTTTTTCGGGCGAGTCTCTCGAACTGCGTACGTGCCTCTTGGACGGAGCAGTATCTGCCGATAGCGATGGCGCGCAAGAGGTTCGGCACATGCCCTCTGGGCGACCTTACACGCCCTCCAAGCCTTCTTGCTTGTCCCATCGTATACATCGACGCTGCCGTGACGTTTGGAGCGCCAACGAACGGCGTGCAGCCGTTGAGTTTTTTGCATTATCTGCTCCCCTTGTTGCCTGTGCATACACGTGTTTCCCCGCCATCGTGTTATCCACAGTTCTAGAAGATTACAGGGGGCAGGGCTCGTCGTCTCCCGCGTATCTGTCCGGAAGCAAAGCCACGGGAATCTAAGCACGCTTAGGCCGGTCACCTCTACTCACGCCCGGCGTGAGTTCCAGCGCTGCCTCATTGTCAGAACCAGCACAGCAACACGTGGCATAGGCGCCGACTACGGGGGGGGGGGGGGGGGGGGGGGGGGGGGGGGCTCCAGGGTGTCTCCGCCCCCTCCGGAGTTTTCCGGTGGGAACTGAGCCCCCCCCTCTCCCCCCTCCACCCCCCCACACAAATTAAGTGCCATTACCAGAGCTTTGTCATCCACATCGTTTGAAGTTTGTTTTGACTTTCCTCGACCTTTTCACTTGAAATTTTACTGTGGCTAATAGCTTATTGCATCACTATTGGCGCGGACGTGCACGGCTTTTAATTCATACTTTCACTTTTTTTCTGCAAATCCTGACAACAGGAGGACAAGCGCATTAGAAGCACCAGCGGCGGCTGCCTCATCCGCATTTTCTCACTTTAACGTTGCTTCAAATTTCCACTGTAAACATCATGCACACGATGTTTACAGTGGAAATTTGAAACAGCATATCTAAATATACACACAGCACAAAGTTTATTATATATTTGAAAGAGATGGAAGTAGGCAATTAAAAGTTATTTCTAAAGGTATGGATAGCCTATCCCTAGAGAATGAATATGTTGCTGCATGTTCACCATGCTTCAAATTGCTTTGCGTGCTTTTTTGACAACGAAAAGAAAAAGCCTATAGATTTTAGTGACCCCTTCAGCAGTCTTTTATCAATGGCGTGTGATTGCTTCTGGTTGCATTCTGACTACTGGTTGCATGAATGGTTGCATTGCTTCTCTTTCCAGTGAGCAATGCTAACGACTCATGAAAAAAAAAGACATTTCTAATAATTTACGTTTATTAGGGATGGAAACATCGTCAGTTGAATGCAAAGATCATAAATATATACATCAGCAGCAGCAGCCTGGTTAAGCCCACTGCAGGGCAAAGACCTCTCCCATACTTCTCCAACTACCCCGGTCATGTACAAATTGTGGCCATGCCGTCCCTGCAATGGCCATGTCGTCCCTGCAAATATATACAGCGTGTCCCAATTAACTATCGCGCACAAAGATTCAAAGAAAGAGCAATGCGTTACTCGAAGAAAACCTAGTGCATATTGTTTACAGTACAGTGGAGTAACTGCCAGTAATTTTCTCGTTACTGAGATTTAATTCGGAAATTGAAATTAATTATCTAACTCGAGACGTACTATCCTAATTGTCAAAGTATCGATGAGGCATTTGAAGGCACAGCCAAGGGACATCTAACTGCGGTATTTTAAGCGACGTACTAATTGCGTACTATTTTTTTTTTGGCAACTGATAAATAAACCCCGCGAATTATGGAGAATACCACGTGTCTGCGCTCCCACTCGGATCATAAATCAGCGCCCTCGAACAGGCTCCCTCTGAGTTATCCAGAACGAAATAAAGGAAGTGAAGAAAAACATCGTGATCGAGCTGGTGCCTTATCTGCCGCGCCCCGACCGAAGTAACACGTCGCGTTTGGTGTTAGTTGGAAACAAGCTGCGATAGCTGTTGCCTTAGCGTATATAAACTGCACAGATGTTTTTTTTTTTTTGCCAAGATCTGTCACCACAAAAGCGAATTGACAACGTCAGTACAAAGGTTTAAAGGTGCGTTTTGTTTCGACTCAGTCGCCATGTCTTTCTCTAATGAGCAGAAGGTAAACATGATCCTTGCCTTGGGATCTTCACATGGCAGCAAGAGGAAGGCGGCAAATATATATATAATGGAAGTGAAGCGGTGGACCAAACGCATCGACTATCATCGGAAATTCTGAAAACCTGAGACAAACGGGCAGCTTCTAGAAACAGCGGCGGTGGACTCCATCTTTTGAGTCCTAGCCTACGCACGGATGTTATAGAATTTATGGCCTCAAATCCTCTTGCTAGCGTGCTGGACGTGGCCACCCAATTACCAATTTCCAAGTCATCAGTTTGAATGATTCTAAATGACAGCCTTTCACCCGTACCACCGTAACCAGCACCATTGCTTGGAATATATGAACCTGTAGAATCGTCTAGATTTATCGAATTCGGTCTTCAGACAAGCCGACGAGTCACCGGACTTTTTGAGCAACATCATGTGCACAAATGAAGCCAATTTTCGCAGAAACGCCTAAAAAATTTGCATAATGCACACTATTGGAGGGACTCCAATCTACACTGGGTAAAACGCAATCGGCACCAGCACCAGTAGTCGCTCAGTGTGTGGTTCGGAATTTACGCCGGTGCTATAATCGGTCCCATCTTCGATCACACACTGACTGGACAGCGTTACGTAAAGGAAATCCTTGAAGGAGTGGTGGATTAGTTTCTTAGCGAAGTCCCGCTGTCATGTCTTCCACTTCTGTTTTATCAGCAAGATGGGGCACCAGCACACAGCAGCAGCCAAGCACGAAACCGCCTAGATGCGACTTTTCATGCGCAATAGATTGGAAGGCACGGGCCTGTAAATTGGCCGGCTAGGGCACCTGACTCCTCTCCACTCGATTTCTTTCTTTGGGGTTATGCGAAAAAATCGGGCTTACAAGATTGAGGTGGACGTCAGATTAGTTCGAGGCAAGGATAGGGGATGTCTGCCATAGAATTCCGGCGTTGGTCATCAAGAAAGCCACTGAAGATGTGATAAAACGGACACAGTACTGCATAGCTGCAGAAGGAGACCTATTCGCACACGTCCTCTAGGCAACCGCTGCTGTTCAACGGCGCTTACGAATTCATAGATATTAAGGGCACACTAAAATATGATGTTTTTCCCTTTTTTTTTTCTTTTTTCCCTTTTTTGTGTAGACATCCTGATTGCAAATTCGGCTAATTTAGAAGTGGTATATTTACTTTCCTGAATGCATCGGTTTTGCCTTTTCTCTGCACGCTGGTCACTTCCCGGTCTGTTTATTTCGCTTTTATTTTTTGACATGAAGCTGTTTTTGCAGTACGTACATGCTTTCAGGAAAAATAAAACGCTCACTTTAATTTGGCTTTGGTCCGAAGCAAGTTTCTGGCGCGAAATATAGCTTCGCGCGCACTCTTTCGATGCGGTGCGAGCAATGCCGGGATTTGGAATCATTGTATGCTTATTGCATTGCGTTTCGCATTTCTTACGTGCTCAGAGCGGCGCTTCGGCCGCGTTATCAAGGGGCTTTTGTTATCAATGTGATCAGTCGACCTTGAGAGACGGATAATAAGTGTGACGTAGAAATGAGAGAAAATAGCTGCGAAGCTGCGAAACCTGCTGGTGGTGCTCCTTCCGTACCATTGTCAAGGTAATGCGTTGTCTCTTCGGGTTTGCGACAGGGAATGCGGTTGCTTTCAATCAGCATATTTGATGGCGCTGCATTATGATGCGGGTGAGGGTGGGAGCGCACTCACGTGATATTTTTCATACTTCGTGAGATTTCTTGGACAGTCGGAAAAAATTTGTACGCAGTTAGTACGTCGCTGAAAACACCGCCTTTTGATGTCATTTTGGGGAGCCTACAAATGCCTCATTGACACTTTCAAAATTAGGACAGTACTTCTCGAGTTAGATCATTTGTTGCAATTACTGAATTAAATCTCAATATATAACGAAAGAATTAGTGGCGGGTACTCCAGTGTACTGGAAACAATATGCACTAGGTGTTCTTCGAGTAATGCAACTGCTCTCTTTTTAATCCTTGGTGCACGATAATTGGGGAACGCTGTATAATTCACTCAGCAACTGAAATGAGGCGAAGCCGGATTCACTCGAAATCAGAATGAACAGCATTCATGTGCAGGAGCGCTTGTAGTCGGACTCACAAAAACAGAGAGAGAGGCAAGCTGCAGTTTCGCCGGGAAGTTGAAGCAGTATTAGTGATAGCCAATTATGCTACAATTACACGAAGGAAGATTACACCGCCGAGAAGGCTATATATATATATATATATATATATATATATATATATAAATGGGGTTCGTAAAGTTGGTCGCCCCTCACCCCCCCCCCCCCCCCCCGCCCCCCCGCCGGAAGAATGAAAACTCTCCGCCTATGACACGTACGTGGCAAGGGACTTTGACTAGAGCTAGGTTTTTGGAGAAGTTGCGCATTAATAGACAAATGTTCATTGCTGCCCCATATTTCTTTTCGTGGTCGTAGTGGGCTACTTTTGGCGGGGCGGGGTGAGGGGGGGGCGCAGTCTGTGCTCATACTGCAGTATTCCTATATTGAGACGACGGCGAGTAAAACACCGACGTATCTTTTTGCGCCCCTTGTAGCATGTCTACCGAACTAGCCTCGCCCTCCTCCTTACGACTACAGCAGCTTCTTTTCATTATTGAATGTCTCCTGATCAATTGTCTTGTGCGCAGCTGACCAATCGTTGATTAGACCATCTCTTCGCCCTCCTAATATTTACGCTTTAGCTGTGCCCATCCAGGACGCTTTTTTTACCTCTCATCTCGCCACAACTTACCTCCACCGCAAACTTTCTTGTCATTTTAACATGAGCCTCCACAGTTGTGCTTCTGACTTCGACTCTTCTTCTCTAAGCAGCGTGTTTCCTCATGAAAACTCCGGCCATGTGCATGTAAGTAATATATGATATGCTTTTTTAACTTCTGCCTTCAAGTTAACGCGTTCTATGTCACTTACTAATACAGTAAGGGCCTGTCATTATATAGGTAATATTCAAAATTATTCCTTTTTGGTAACATTTTTCTTCCATATATTACATATAGAGCGCGTCCCTCCAGTTTATAATGGCCGCGCTCGAAATCTGGACTCGAAAAGCGTTTGGCATACGTGTTCGGGTTATATGGGCAGTAATCTGGGTTCTTGGCCTTTCTATATATATCTATTTCATTAGTTTTTCGCCTCCGAAAGTGTATGGCATCAGTGGCACAAATTCGTGGTAGCCAGTACACAAACGCCTGCAATGCATGAAGGCTCAAGCCGGGCATGTACCCAGGATTTCTTTTTCCCGCGGGGGCCCAACCCAAGGTAACTTTTCTATGCAAATGAGGGGGGGGGGGGGCGTACCTTTACTAGTACAAACGTGAATAATACCTACCGTTTGCCATAAAGGCGCGTAAAGCCGCAAAAGAGGAATGTAATAAGAGGTGTATCTACAGGCGTACCTGTGAGATACACCTCTCCTTTAGTTGGCAAACAAGGAACCACATCAAATGGGCTCCCGCAGGAACCAAACGCAGGAAGGATACTGCCAAGAACAAGTAAACAACCGAAAGTGTAAAATAAAGATTTCTAGTAGCGTTTTTTGAATTAGCACTGGGAGAATTATAGAGAAAGATATAGATACCTGGCAACGTTTAACGCTGGAACGTTATCTAGTGAGGCGAGTCTAGCAGTGCTATTGGAGGAATTAGAGGGCAGTAAATGGGATATAATAGGGCTCAGTGAAGTTAGGAGGCCAAAAGAAGCATATACAGTGCTAAAAAGCGGGCACGTCCTGTGCTACCGGGGCTTAGCAGAGAGACGAGAACTAGGAGTCGGATTCCTGATTAATAAGAACATAGCTGGTAACATACAGGAATTCTATAGCATTAACGAGAGGGTGGCATGTCTTGTTGTGAAACTTAATAAGAGGTACAAAATGAAGGTTGTACAGGTCTACGCCCCTACATCTAGTCATGATGACCAGGAAGTCGAAAGCTTCTATGAAGACGTGGAATCGGCGATGGGTAAAGTCAAAACAAAATACAGTATACTGATGGGCGATTTCAATGCCAGGGTAGGCAAGAAGCAGGCCGGAGACAAGTCAGTGGGGGAATATGGCATAGGCTCTAGGAATAGCAGAGGAGAGTTATTAGTAGAGTTTGCAGAACAGAATAATATGCGGATAATGAATACCTTTTTCCGCCAGCGGGTTAGCCGAAAGTGGACGTGGAGGAGCCCGAATGGTGAGACTAGAAATGAAATCGACTTCATACTCTGCGTGAACCCTGGCATCATACAAGATGTAGACGTGCTCGGCAAGGTGCGCTGCAGTGACCATAGGATGGTAAGAACTCGAATTAGCCTTGACTTGAGGAGGGGACGGAAGAAACTGGTACATAAGAAACCAATCAATGAGTTAGCGGTAAGAGGGAAACTAGAGGAATTCCGGATCAAGCTACAGAACAGGTATTCGGTTTTAACCCAGGAAGAGGACCATAGTGTTGAAGCAATGAAAGACAATCTTATGGGCATCATTAAGGAGTGCGCAATAGAAGTCGGTGGTAACGCCGTTAAACAGGAAACCAGTAAGCTATCGCAGGAGACGAAAGATCTGATCAAGAAACGCCAATGTATGAAAGCCTCTAACCCTACAGCTAGAATAGAACTGGTAGAACTTTTTAAGTTAATCAACAAGCGTAAGACAGCGGACATAAGGAACTATAATATGGATAGAATTGAACAGGCTCTCAGGAACGGAGGAAGCCTAAAAGCAGTAAAGATGAAACTATATAGGAATAGGCAAGAATCAGATGTGTGCGTTAAGAGACAATGCCGGCAATATCGTTACTAATATGGATGAGATAGTTCAAGTGGCTGAAGAGTTTTATAGAGATTTATACAGTACCAGTAACACCCACGACGATAAGGTGAGAGAGAATAGTCTAGAGGAACTTGAAATCCCACAAGTAACACCGGAAGAGGTAAAGAACGCCTTGGGAGCTATGCAAATGGGGAAGGCAGCTGGGGAGGATCATGTAACAGCAGATTTGTTGAAGGATGGTGGGAACACTGTCCTAGAAAGATTGGCCACCCTATATACACAATGCCTCATGACCTCGAACGTACCGGAATCTTGGAAGAACGTTAACATAATCCTAATCCATAAGAAAGGGGACGCCAAAGACTTGAAAAATTATACACCGATCAGCTTACTGTCCGTTGCCTACAAAGTATTTACTAAGGTAATCGCAAATAGAATCAGGAATACCTTAGACTTCTGTCAACCAAAGGACCAGGCAGGATTCCGTAAAGGCTACTCAACAATAGACCATATTCACACTATCAATCAGGTGATAGAGAAATCTGCGGAATATAACCAACCCTTATATATAGCCTTCATTGATTACGAAAAAGCATTTGATTCAGTCGAAACCTCAGCAGTCATGAAGGCACTACGGAATCAGGGTGTAGATGAGCCATATGTAAAGATACTGGAAGCTATCTATAGCGGTTCCACAGCCACCGTAATCCTCCACAAAGAAAGCAACAAAATCCCAATAAAGAAAGGCGTCAGACAGGGAGATACGATATCTCCAATGCTATTAACAGCATGTTTACAGGAGGTATTCAGAGACCTGGAGTGGGAAGAATTGGGGATAAAAGTTGATGGAGAATACCTTAGCAACATGCGATTCGCTGATGATATTGCCTTGCTTAGTAACTCAGGAGACCAATTGCAATGCATGTTCACTGACTTGGAGAGGCAAAGCAGAAGGGTGGGTCTGAAAATTAATCTACAGAAAACTAAAGTAATGTTTAACAGTCTCGGAAGAGAACAGCAGTTTACGATAGGTAGCGAGGCACTGGAAGTGGTAAGGGAATACATCTACTTAGGCCAGGTAGTGACCACGGATCCAGATCATGAGACTGAAATAACCAGAAGAATAAGAATGGGCTGGGGTGCGTTTGGCAGGCATTCTCAAATCATGAACAGCAGGTTGCCACTATCCCTCAAGAGGAAAGTGTATAACAGCTGTGTGTTACCAGTACTCACGTATGGGGCAGAAACCTGGAGGCTTACGAAAAGGGTTCTGCTGGAATTGAGGACGACGCAACGAGCTATGGAAAGAAGAATGATAGGTGTAACGCTAAGGGATAAGAAAAGAGCAGATTGGGTGAGGGAACAAACACGGGTAAATGACATCTTAGTTGAAATCAAGAAAAAGAAATGGGCATGGGCCGGACATGTAAATAGGAGGGAAGATAACCGATGGCCATTAAGGGTTACGGACTGGATTCCAAGGGAAGGGAAGCGTAGTAGGGGGCGGCAGAAAGTTAGGTGGGCGGATGACATTAAGACGTTTGCAGGGACAACATGGCCACAATTAGTACATGACCGGGGTAGTTGTAGAAGTATGGGAGAGGCCTTTGCCCTGCAGTGGGCGTAACTAGGATGATGATGATGATATCACAGCTCTTTTGCATCCCTCGTTTACTGCTGTACCAAGTGCCAAAACCGATTCGTATTATTGTTTGGGAAGTTGCATAACGATGCGTGGCCGCCAGTCCCGCACAACGACCTGGAGCGCAGGAGGAGGAGGATGAGGAGAAACATTTATTTAAAAAAAAGAAAGGACAAGCAGGTGTCTTTCTGCTTGTGCGGGAGGCGCCCTTAGTCCAGGGCTCCTGCGGCTCTTGCTGTCTCCCGGGCCCGCCGCACCAGTTGCTGCTGGTTACGAGGGTCCGAACTAGTCAGCAAGGCCTCCCACTGCTCGGGTGTGGGGTTGGGTATTTGCGGGGCCGCCTTCACGTTAGGGCACGCCCATGTGGTGTGATATAGAGAGGCGTAATCATTACAAAGGGGACATTTGTATGAATATAGTGTAGGGTGTATTGCGTGTAGTCTGCTTAAATGGGGGTATGTATTGGTTTGTAGTTGTCGCCATGTTACGGCGTCTTCACGTGAGAGGGTCTTGCGTGGAGGTGGGTATTGTCGTCTGTTCAATCTGTGGTGTTGTAGTATGGCGTTGTATTGTAAAGGTATACGGGCTCCATGGATGCGGCCGTATCCCTCTCTTGTGGCGCCCGGGAGGCATGAGCTCGGGCTACAGCGTGCTCACGCTGATTTCCACGGAGGGACTCGTGTCCTGGAGTCCACACTATTTCAACGTCCGGGAATTGAATGGCTTGTTTGAGGAGTCGGTGGGCGATTGAAGATATTCTGCCTCTCGCGTAGCTATGGCAAGCTGCCTGGGAGTCAGTAATAATTGGGACGTACTCGTTGGTCAGACTAGAGGTGATGGCCAAGGCGATGGCCGTCTCCTGCGCTACGAGGGCGCTGGCAGTGCGGACCGTCATCGAAACCACCTCTTGTAGGTTATAGTTGACAACGCTGGCCGTCATGGCTGCTTTTTGGGGGTACTGCGCGGCATCTGTGAACAGTGTGGTGGGGAGACTGCCATATTTTGTCTGTAGAGTTTTTGTGCGAGCTTGGCGACGATCAGCATGATGTTCCGGGTGCATGCTTCTGGGGATAGGGGCTACCTTGATGTGCTCCCGGAAGTTGGGGGCCAGATGAATTGCTTGTTCGTGGCCTTTGCCGTGTGTGGGGTAGACTAGGCGCGCTAGGACTGTTCTTCCTGTTGGTGTGAGGGCTAGTCGTTCTCGTTGGCTTGTGAGGTGGGCGTCTATAATTTCTCTTATAGTATTATGGACTCCTAGGGCTTCAAGCTTGAGTGTCGCTGTTCCCGGTGGTAGGCCGAGCGCTTGCTTGTAGGCTTTCCGAAGAAGTACGTCTAATTGATCTATCTCCTTGGGAGTGAGGGGCAAGTACGGGACATCGTAGGCAATGCGGCTGATTATTAGGGCCTAGACGAGCTGTATTATGTCTTCTTTCAGTCCGTATTGTTTGGTGGTGATACGGCTGACCATTCGCATGATTTGGAAGGTGGTCTGCTTGAGACGTTGGATGGTGTATGCGCCTCCGCCGTCCTGTTGTATGTGGAGTCCGAGAATGCGGACGCGGTTTACTGTGGGTATTTCTTTGTCGTCGAGGGTGAGTGTGATGTGGGGTAGTTCATTGAGTTTTCTTCGTGACTTCTGTCGCGAGACGCTGCGGTTCTAGACGCACTGCGCCCACCGCGGAAGGTTAGACAAACACCCACATAAGCACAGCAGAGAAGTATCGGGCGGCTCGACTGATAACTGTAGAAGCGTCATTCACAACACATGGAATCATTTTCCACTTCTGGCGGTGTTTTCTTTACTTCCTTTTCAAATAGAGATTTTGATCCATAAATATTTTTGCGAGGCGGAGGCAAGCACGAAAGTTGTTTATGCAAGGCGAATGCTGAAGGCACCAGCTGACAGTAGAACACAACAATTCTTCGTCATCGTCTCTTGTCTGCAAGTCCTGTTCTGCATCGCGACACTACGCCGTCAGGGTTGGAGCGCCGACCCGGCACAAGGGATTATGGCCCGACAAAGGCACGCACGTAGGGCTTTAAACCGGAGACATGGACAACATCGGTTCTTGGCTGTACGGACGACGGGCCTGGCTCTTCGGGAGCAATCTCGTACGTCACATTCGAAAACTGTCGCAGGATTTGGTAGAGACCTGAATATCGCGACAGAAGTTTTTCCGATAGGCCCATACGATGAGATGGTGACCACAGGAGCGCGAGAGATTCAGGTAAATACTGCAGCTCCCTATGGTGCGTATCGTAATGGAACTTCTAGGAAGCCTGGGAATTAGTGAGGGCGAGCGCGGGCAAATTGACGGGCCTGTGCTGCCATAGAAATCGCATCGCGGGCATGAGCGCTGTGTGACTGAGCGACTTGTGGAAGTACACTGTCCAGGGAAAAACGGGATCACGGCCAAACAGTAGATAAAATGATGAGTAACCTGCAGTGTCATGGTGGCACGAATTGTACGCGAAGGGGACATATGGAAGAGCGACGTCCCAGTCGTGCTGGTCTGGAGAAACGTACACAGCTAGCATGTCGGTAAGCGTTCTGTTAAGTCGCTCTGTGAGACCGTTAGTATGTCAATGGTAAGCAGTGGCTATTTGATGCTCAGTAGAGCATAGGCGGAGGATCATCAATGACCTTTGACAAGAAGCAACGTCCGCGATCCGTGAGGAGCTGACGTGGAGCACCATGGTGCAGGATGACGTTGTGCAGGAGGAAGTCCGCGACGTCAGTGGCACAACTTGTAGGCAGAGCTCCCGTAATGGCTAAGCGCGTGGCGTAATCGGTTGCACTCGCAACCCATTTGTTGCCTCTAGATGAGAAAGGGAAAGGGCCAAGTAGGTCGAGTCCCACGCGATAGAAAGGCTCTGTGGGAATATCGATGGGTTGTAAAGCCCAGCTGGAGCCATGGGAGTGGACTTCCGACGTTGCCACAGGTCGCAAGCAGTCACATACTGGCGCACAGAGTGGTAGAAGTCGGGCCAGAAGAAACGGCGCCGGACTCGGTCAAAGGTGTGAGTAACACACAGATGCCCAGCGGTGGGTGGGTCGTGGAGTTGTATAAACGCGGTGCGTTGAAGGCGCCCCGGTACGGCTAGCAGTAGGTCAGCACCATAAGGGCGCAAGTTGCGTTTGTACAGGAGTCCGTCGGAAATACAGAAGAGACGCAGGGAATGATCAGGAGCTGGCGAGCTTAACCGATGTATGATGGTTCGCAGTAAAGGATGAGGGCGCTGTTCATCGCCAAGCCTCAGATGGACATAACGCTGGTGTCAGATTAGAGTTCTGTGGCTTCCGGTGGATCAACAGGGTGGCGGGACAAGCAGTCGGCGTCCTGATGTAAACGGCTGGATTTGTACACTACACAGAAAATGTACTCTTGCAAGCGCAATGCCCAACGCCCAAGACGCCTTGTAAGGTCCTTTAACGAGGAGAACCAGCAGAGCGCGTGGTGGTTGGTAATTACGCGGAAATGGCGAACAAATAGGTAAACCAGCGCTATGCACCCTCGTTCCGTGATAGAATAGTTGCGCTCGGCCGTGGACAGAAAGCGGCTTGCGTAAGCTATAACACACTCTTGTCCACGCTGAATCTGGGCAAAAACAGCGCCAATGCCATGACCACTAGCATCTGTACGGATTTTAGTGGGTGCTGAAGGGCCAAAATGGGCTAAAATCGGGGAGCTTGTCAAGAGTCGGATGAGTACTGTGAAGGATTCGGCTTGCAGCTGTCCCCACGCTAAAACGACATCGTTCTTTAAAAACTCGGTGAGAGCGCGCGCAATGTCAGCAAAATTGTGTGCTGGCATTGTATGTTGGCATGTATGCTGGCAGTACGCACATCGAGCACAAAAAGAGCTTCTTCCTTATGCGTCGGCGCATTCAAAAACTGTAAACCATTCCATTGCTAAACTTTGTCTTGAGTCTGCTCTCGTGAAATCGTGTCATCATGCAATGCGTGCGAGCTTTGACAAGCAAGTTGATAGGACGGTTTCCGCGGGGTTCCCAAGCACGGTTATCACAGCAGTGGCTGAAGCGATCTTGCAAAAAATCAAAGGTGCCATGGCCAAGAAACCGTGCGCACAAGAAAAACAAGCTGCGAAGCCGGAAGTGCTTCCGTATGTACATAGGATAGCCCACAATATGAAAAAGGTGGCAAACAGACCCGTCGTCCGAGTCGTGTTTTCGGCTCCTGGAAAACAAGCGCAGCTCTGCGCCCGCGTCGCGAGCGAGGGTACGAGGAGCAGCTGCACCAAAAAACATGGAAAGCAGTTAGTAAAGTGCTGAACTGGTGTGGTATATGAAATACCTTTGACCTGCGGGAAAACCTATGTGGGCCAGACGGGCGTGAATGACCGTGCAGCTGAACATGTGCGGTCGCTGAAAGGAGGTGGGCATCTTTCGCAACATTGTGCAACTTGCACTGCGTGTGACCGAGCGGCAGAACATTCGCCACGGAAACAATGCCTGTACTGCAAGAAGTGTGAACCACGGTTCCGAGAGATAAAGGTTCTTGGCAGAAGCCGGGAAACAAAGGCACGTGAGGTTTTGGAAGCATTCCATATAAAGAAGAGAGGAAAAAACTGTGTTAGTGATACTTCCGTGACCCTCTTCAAAAGCGAAATGTCCTATCTAGAACGGTTTGGCAGGTGATGCATTATGGTCATTGTGCGCATGTGTATGATTTTCCTTATATTTACTGATTTTTCGGTGAATAAAGATAGATGAAGTTAGCGCTTGTCCTGTTTCGTTCTCCCTCTCGTGATCGTCTTAGTTGGCGCTGTTGCTCCCTAATTTAAGTAAGCACCATTTAGCCCAAATGAATGTTGTCCTGAATAAGACGGTGGTTTGATGGCCGGCAATCGTTACTCGTGCTGTACACATTCCGACAACCAGTGGCGTACTGCGGTCGAAAACGCGTACTGTGCACGGTACGGCAGGCGTGAGGACCTTTTTGAGTCTTTCGCGAAGGGCGGCACTCATTACAGACATCTGCGCGCCGGTGTTGACGAGGGACATGACTGGGATTCCACCCTTCTCAACGTCTAATATACTTGCAAGGGTCGGCAATGTGATCAGAGGATTTGCAGGCCTGGTCGTTGATGCAGCGTCACCTCCGGGAGCTGCAACGATTAGTTCTCCTGTGTCACGAACGCAGGGGAAGAAGAGCGGCGGGTATACGGTGAACGAAACCGACGTCTTAGGGGGAAGTGGTGACCGGCTGGTTCTGAAGGTCGTAGGTACGTTGTCGGTATTCGTAGATGAAGGACGCAGAGAAAAACAGGGAACACCTTGATCTGGACGATCGGACGGGAAGCTCCACCTAGGGGGCGATGATCAACGACTGCCACAATGACGAGCGATATGTCCTACACGCGAGCAATTGAAACAAATCCGTCTATCGTCCGGTGTTCTCCAGTCGGCCGGTTTACGACGGCGAGTTGGAACCGCTGAAAACGGGGAAGCAGTGGTTGGGCGGGGCCGGTCCTGACTGACAGCGGCATTACGAATGAGGCAGAGAGACGGGAGGCCTAAATTTGCAATCTCTTGTCTGACAACGGCCTGTATAAGGGATACAGAACGTGCGTTGTCTGGGCAATGCTGACGAGGAACGGCGCGAGACATGGCTTCGTGCACGCGACGAATCAACCGTGTCAAATGTTCTTGTCCAGGCAGAGGAGGTCCATGTGGCTGTTCTTCGCACGAAGACGTTGGAACTGTATTTGGTAGCCTGTTGAACTGCGGCTTAATGCGCCGACTCTTCATCAGTTCAAAATTGCGGCACTCTTTGATGATCGCGTGCACCGAGTCATAGCTCTTGCAGATAGGCAGGTTGAATGCGTCATCTGCTATGCCATTCAGTATGTGGTCAATCTTGTCGGTCTCTTCACGTCTTGGTCAGCTTTAAGACAGAGCGCGAGGACATATTGAATATGTGCCACGTAAGATTCTTTTGACGTCTTAGCAGGGCTCCGCAGCTCCTCCTTCGCTGCCATCTAACGGCCAAAGGGCTTTCCAAAGAGGTCTAGAAGATTCTGCTGGCAGACGTCCCAAAGTGTTATGCCGTGTTCTTGGGTATCATGCTAGCGTTGTGTCTCGGAGATAGAACATCTCATTCGGTAGCATTAGCGTTGGGTCCCACCGATTATTTTCGCTTACACGCTCATACCAGGAAATTCAGTTTCGAACGTCCGTACCATCAATGCCATTGAAGGTCCCTGGGGCTCGCGGCTGTGACAACACGACGGAGGTCAGAGTTTGAGGCACCGGAGGTGAGCGGTTGGTCATTGTGGCGCTCTGGCTGTCGATCATCGTGTCAGGGCTCATGCGGCGACCTCTGTAGAATTCCGTGTTGGTACCCCGCACGTCTACCAAAATGTCGCGAGGCGGAGACAAGCACCAATGCTGTTTATGCAAGGCGAATGCTGAAGGCACTAGCTGACGCTAGAACATGGTGGCCGAAAAGCCCCAGCAATAGGATAGGATAGGACATCCTTCTTCGATGGCGCGTACCCACTGCGGGGGATTGACGAAGATTTGGGTGGTATTAGGAAGATGTTGGTATTACAAAAACTGTTGAAATGTCGTATGGAAACGCAAAAAAATAATGTTTGAAGAACTTAAGAAAAACGTTTTGAAACAACTATGAGTTCCTCCACGGCTGAGCAGACATCTCTGTGGTAGTTGCCAAGAGAGGAGGCTCCTAGAGAAAGGATATTTAAAATGGAGATGTTTAAACGAAGTTGCCTGAACGTTGGTTCTAAGATGTTTTTCCTTGAGGAAGAAAAACGGCGGCAGAATAAGACAAAATTATCTATCTTCTCATCTTCTGCACAGATTGGACACAGAGGGGAAGGTGCCAGAGCAGCTCTGTGAGGATAAAAGTTTAATACTGGTGTTCGACGGCGTAATCGGGTGGAAATTGCTTCAGTTTTTCTGGTGTGAAAGGATTTCTTGTACCAATAGAATAGGAGGTGTCGATATTCTAAAAAATTGCTATCGCTGGACTCAAAAAGTATACAGAAATTGTATACCTCCTGAATCTAGTAGTATTTAGGTAAGCTGATGCCGGAAGTAATGATAGTACTGGGCCATTGAGGACCGTTCTCGCGAGACTGTCAGCCATCTCATTCATGTATAATCCCCTATGACTAGGCACCCAAAGTAATCTAATTTTATGTGCTCAGGCCCTAGAAAATGAAGTGTACGGAAAAGGCTAGCACCACTATTTGTTGTGAACGATGTAGATAAAGATGAAAAATCCGGTATTATGACTAGCATCGATATTGATGAATTTAGCTTACGTAAGGCTAACACTACAGCTAGAAATTCAGACAGAAATATGGAGAAGTAGTCCGGAATCCTAGTTGAGAATGACCAGCCTAGAGCAGGAGCGAAAATGCCAATCCCAGATTTTTCTCCACACTGTGAGGCGTCTGTTGCAATGACCGTATTTACACCTAAACTCAATAAATGATCTTGAAATAGTCCATTCATTATATTTTGAGAGAGAAATTTCGCGTTGTTAGGTAGATGTCATCATAGATGACTTGTAGACTCTCTCGTACATCTCAATTAGGTGTCACCTCCCAAATACGTACATTTAGGAGGTTAATCAATGTTTGTACAAAGACCACCTGTTGTATATGAAATCGGGCCCAGTGTACTCCGAAAAATAAAGCAGGCTGGGAAATGAATATGTTTTCCAATCGTCTAATACGGGATTCATACATATGTAATAATGTTTGCACTATCAGCAACGGAAACCTGCACAATATTGAGTGCAATCTGACTTCTTGATCTAAGACATTATTAGCCACAAATTTCGGTAATCCGCAGCACGATCGCAGGGCTTCCCGCTCAATCAGAACGAGGGGGCGTAATTTATAAGCTGGCGCACCAGAAAATAGCATACATCCAAGTTCTAAAATGGGCCGCACGTACATGTTATAAATCGTTAGTAGTGGGTTTCTACGCATTCTCGACCGACTCTTGCATAGCTTACGTAGCATGCCAACTGCTGTCACTGTTTTTTTAACTATGTGGTCAATATGGCCAAGCCAATTGAGGGTGCCCTCATAGATTACACCGAAGTACTTCACCGACTCCACTCGAAGTATAGTCTCGAGACGGTAGGATAGCGATATATATATATTAAGGGGAGTGCTAAGGGGGAAAACCAATATCGAGCTTTTCTCGCGTTAAGTAAAAGGGGAATCTTGTTTAACCAGCTTTCTGTGGCGTAGAGATAGTTCTGTAGTCGATAACATAGGGAGCGAATATCACTGTCTGGTGCATAGAAAGCAATATCGTCTGCTTATACATATGTTTGTACATCTGGGTGCCGAGTAATGGAACTCATAAGAACGTTAAATAATAATGAAGTGACAGCTCCTTAAGGAACACCTCGTGATTGATTATGTATGCTCGAAGAAAAGCCTCTTAGAAAGCAGTAGAATTTACTCCCAACTAACTCTGCTCCTTTTGCACGAGAGGTACGCCGAACACGTACATATTTATACGGATGGATCGGCAACTCTCCAGTGTTCCTCTGGAGCCGTGGTCTTCCCAGCGAAAGCCACCACCATCAGTTTCAAGACGTGTCACCCAACGACCCTGATGGCCGCGGAACTTGCAGCCCTTCGCGCTGCACTTCGTCTCGTCAGCCAGGAACAACCTCGAAGATGGTCAATATTCAGTGACTCGAAGGCTGCACTGCAATCTCTGCTATCGGCCCTGCGGCGCGGACCACACGAACAACTGGTATTTGAGATTAGAGAACTCATTCATACCTTAACTGATAAAGGACCCCACGTGACATTTCAGTGGCTTCCAAGTCACTGCGGAGTCATAGGGAACGAACACGCTGATAGCGCTGCTCGGTCGGCTCTTCAAGGGGACGAAGAGGAGCCGATACCGTTATCAAGGACAGATGCCGCTCGAAAACTTCGATTGATCAGCCGTGACATCACGTTCTTCTTGTGGAACGCTGGAAGTTTTCACGACTACCGACTCCACAATCTTGACTCCTCTCTACGCCTTTGTATTCCACCTGGACTCTGCCATCGCGAAGCTACCCTGCTTTGTCGACTATGGCTAGGGGTGGCTTTCACCAAGTCTTTCGCATACCGAATTGGATGGGCCGACGACGCCTCGTGTGAGGACTGTGGTGACGAGGAGACTTTTCAACACCTTCTTTGTGACTGTCCTCGATATAATTTACAGAGACAATCACTCGCAACCGCGATAGCGCGCTTTGACCAAAGACCTCTCACAGAGGAACTTATTTTAATATACCGCCATCATAAGCCTTCGCAGCAGAGGGCGACGAGTGCACTTTTGCGGTTTTTGAGGGCGACAGAATTGGACAGGCGGCTGTAGCCTGAACAGATGTTGACAGTGCTTCAAGTGTCACTGTGCTGTGCGATGACAGTATTCAGTGACAGTGACCGATTGTGATTGTGTGTCTATTCTCCTTCCTTTCCTTATCTCTACTTTGTTACCACTTTACCTCCCCCTCCCCTCTCTCCCCAGCGTAGGGTAGCCAACCGGATCTTTTTCTCTGGTTAACCTCCCTGCCTTTCCCCTTTGCTCTCTCTCTCTCTCTCCCATTTGGGAATTCCCATATCCAGTTTGCAAGGTAATTTGGAAACATTAGATTTCGTAATACATCTCATTGCGTATTCTACACTCTCATAGGCTTTGAAGATGTCTAGTCTCACAATGGCACCTATCTGCCTTTGGCGCCGTACTAAGTTCACGTGAGCATAACAGATTGAACGTGATGGTCAGAATCCAATTTGGCAGGAATTAAGCGTCTTTGGTCTCTACAAATTTAAGCACACGGGCATATAGTATTCTTTCAATTTTTTCGCCAAACTTGAGGTTAGCGTGATTGGTCTAATTTTATTCATTCTATATTCTACCCCATAATTTTTAAGAACTGGAATTATTTTAGCAACTTTCCATGCAGACGGAATCCATGAAAATCTAATTGAGTGATTTATAATAGCTAAAAAGTCATGAGGAGCTCCCTTAAATATAATTTTGATCATGGCAGAGGTTACCTTATCTAGCCGGGAGCTGAACCTGGCAGTCGCTCCACGAATTCAGTCAATTCTAACATGGTAATTTCTATAAAATCATGTGATGCGCTTCGTAAGCTAGAGCAATGTGGCAAAACTGAAGAAAACTTCATTTCTAATCCCTCTAACAGCTCCCGTGGAGTGAACGAAAGTGAAATGCGGCAGTTCGCTCAAGCTTTTCTTGTCTCCCGTATCATGTACGGGCTGCCGTATCATCCAGTCAACCGCACACAGATGCACGCGCTCGACCGGTTACTTAACGAAGCCAAACGCAGTGTTACTGGACTCCCAAGGCACAGAAGCCTCGGAGCGCTTAAGAGTTGTAGCAAGCTCAACAACCTGTCCGAGCTCGTCGACATGCACATCTATACACAGGAGACGACACTTCGCGCCACAAAGGCCCGGCGACACACACTCATTCTCCTCGGGTATGACGTCCACATAATGCCCATATTGCCCAACAAAACGCGGCCGTGGGAAATCACGGCTCTCACCGATGGCAGGCCACTTCCTCTCAATATGGACCCTAATCAGCGAATGCGGCGCCTTGTATATGCCAAGAGGCATGCGAAAGCTACGAGTTCACTCCCCTTGACTGAACGCATCGTATACACGGACGCTGCACTTCCTGCAGACGGCGCTAGTAACACCTGTTATGCCACTGCATGGTACGACCAGACAAATCGAAATTAGAACTAACGCCGTCATATATCAGCAGAAGCAATGTACAGCACCCGCGCAGAGCTAATGGCCGTCCTAGATTATTTGGAGCGGGCCCTCGCAACTTTGTATCAAACTGACTCTGTTCACCACCATGTGTACACAGACTCCCAGGCTGCCCATCGGGCATGCGCTAATGTTCTTTACGCAGATGCCGTGCTGCAGAAGATCCGGCACCAGGCACGCCTGCTCCTCGAATGCGGTCACGATGTTACCATCCACTGGGTCCCGGCGCACTGAGGTATCCCCGGAAACGAGAAGGCTCATAGACTGGCGCGCGCTCATCTCTCTACCGCGCTAGCCAGAGCCTCCGATACTACTTATCCTCTCCTAGCTACCACACCTCAGGTAGTAGATCCGATGGCAGACAAGCATGCGACCAAACAACGACGTGCCGCCTACCTCGCAGCAGTGGGCAATCCACTCTCGCTTCCCCCGAAGGTATTCACACAGCGAGAGTCAGTCTTGCTTCGGAGAATTCAGACAGGCACCCTCCTTACTCCTCACTTGCTGAACCGTTTCCACAGGGGTGGCACACCACCACCCGTAAGTGGGTTCTGTTCCACGTGCAAATGTAGTGCTGACCTCAACCATCTGTGTTGGGAGTGCCCCCTCTACATCCCACCTAGGCTTCGTGCCTTGGCCACCATAAAGTGGGGAACCTGGCCTTTTTCTCTCCGGACTTGGGCTTACCCGGATACCACGTCTCCGGACCATGCCACCGAGCTCTGGCGAGCACTGCTATTGTTTCTCCAGGACCCGGCGGCACCACCGGTCGGCGATCGACTCCGCGACAGCCACAAGAGTCATGCGGCCCCCACTTATCTGCCTCCAGGACGTTCGTTAATAAAACGGAGGCAGCCTCACCCTTCCCCTTTTGCAATAATACCCCTCCCTTTACACCGCAGCGCATTCGGCGCATTCTAATGGGGAATTGTCACAGACCGGCGCCAACCATGTTATATATATATTTCTTTAGAGTGCGTTTTTCGGGCATCCCGTTCCGAGGCTACGGGAAGAGGCCGCGAGAGAGGGCGGAGAGGACTGCCCAGGGTCGAGGGGCATCTGGAGACGGTCGGCTTTGTGAATCGCGCAAGCGGCTGTTCTTCGGAGGCGGTTTCGCTGTCCCCTACGACGGAGTCGGGGCTTGGCCGCGGTGTAAGATTACCAGAGTGGAGCAGGCAGAGCGCACGGTGAAGAGAGTTGTGCGCCCTGTGTCCACTGTTCGGTCGCTTCCGCTGGTCGGGATCGCGGAGACGGCCGGGCCATAAATCGACAGTGCGCATGCTGTCTTCGGTGGCGCCGAAAAAAAAAAAAAAAGAACGCCCGTAAATAACCGCTGGGCACAGCGCTGTCTTTAACCAGCGTCTTCCCTCCGCCAGCTCGTTAGCAGTTCGGTGGGAAGGGGCACAGTCGGTTGGAAAGAGGCAGCGGAGAAGGTTGTGTGAGTCTTTGCGGCGTGCGGGGCCGAATTCCTGACGGCGAGGCGCGCGCTTCATCGCACCGGGCCCGCCGCCTTCGAGCCATCGCCGCAACGACTGCCACACGAGCCGTCCCCGTTCTTCGCCGCGCTCCGATATGGTCTGTCCGCCGGCTTGTCCTCTTCTTCTTTGTTCTGTTAACTCTCAATGACTCCTGTGCCTCTAAACTCCTTTGTTTACTGTTGTTGTAACCCTGCCTGATTATTGTATGTTCTGGTCGTGTTTCCAATTGTGTGTGCTTCTCGCCAATTCTGTTCGTTCCTACTTTGAGTTCTTTGTTCCCTTATTGTCCGTGATCAGTTTTGTGCATGATTAAATGCTTATTATCCCCCTTCAACAAGTTGCTTCTTGATTGCCGACGCACCGATACACGGGCGCCTTGCTCGGGCTGACCAACCCTGAATAAATAAATGTTGCACAAAGACCTCTCGCTTGTAGGCCAGGGCGAAGCGTAAAGCGGACCCCTGTGTTCCGTCGGCTTGCGCCTGGCAGCCGGATCGGCGAGCGACTTGTAGGCTTTTGTGACAGGAATAAACGTGGTTTCATTCATTCATTCATTCATTTCTAATCCCTTCGCGATTTCTTCTAGTGACTGTTTCATTTCCTTACTTCTTAAGACTATGGAGTCTATATTATTTGGACGCGGAAGAACTTCCCTAATGTGGAGAAAACTGAACAAAGCGCGTTTATTTTTATTGTTAAATAGGAAGCCAAAATGCTTGCAGTAGTATTCGTCTTTGGCTTTTGAAACTGTATGTTCAAAGACGGCTCGAAAAAATTGATCATCGCTCCAATTTTTGGGACTCTGGTTATGTAATATTTTTTTTTCCAATCGGCTTTTCTCTTTCTATAATCACGAGCGCATTCTTCATTCCACCAAGGGCTGGATGAAGTCTGTTATTGAGACAAATCTCAAATTCGGATTTTTTTGCGAGAACCTTCCAAAGCGGCACAGATTATCACAGTTGTTTGCTCAGTGCACGCGTCCGACAGAGATGAAAGAGCACTTCGTAAGCATTTTCTAAAAAATATTGTAATTAACGAAAGTTCGCACCTGATCACTCATAAACGTTACAGGGCGTGCTATTTCAAAAATTACAGGAAGGTGATCACTGCTTTTCGCATACTCAACATTTGACCAAGAAGATACGGAGACACTCGGGCCACTGAATGTATGAACTATTGCAGGGTAAGATCTACCCCGCATAAACGTAAAAGATCCTGAGTTTACACACGTTAACGCATTGTCCTTAGCCCAGTTCCATGATCTGGTGACGCACAAATCTGTTTTTAATCCCCATGATATATGGTGAGAGTTGAAGTCACCTGACAGTAGGATGTCCCGTCCACAAGAACTAAGAACCCTACCCAGTGTGCGTGTCCTGTATGCCAAAAGGAAAATATGCATTTACTATGGTTGAAATGAAATTTTCAGTCTTACGGCAAATGTGAGACAAAACAAATGCAATTAATCCGGCACCTCTAGTAGGGCGGTCTAGGCGAAACGATCTGTAAAATTTTATCTGAGAATGCTTTGCAGAATTTAATCAACTTTCTTGTAAAATAATTAAATCAGGGTTAAGTTGAGTATTTAGAGAAGTTAAATCTACTGAAGCAGAATATAAAGAGTAACAGTTCCACTGAAGCACGTTCAGCGACCCTATGGTTTAGAAAATGCCGCAGCCGAAGCTGCTTTCTGTAGAATGCTTTCTTTTGACGTAGCACTGGGCTGACTTTTCTTAGCTTTTGAGTGAGGACCGGAGGAAGAATCATTGATTGATGACATTGTTTTTTTACACGCTCCAGCGTTTTGTTCCACCTCTGTCATTTCCAAATCTGTGTTAACCAGACTACCATTAGCAGGCCCTATGTCAAAGGAAGTCCAAGGTTCAACACCGTCATTAGAATGATGGGTACCTGAACTCCTATCGCTAGATTGTGGCTTGCGATCAACTATTTGGGTCATTGTAGGAGTAAGACAGGTGGCTTGCATCAAATGAGATAAGTGACTAGAGATGGTCTGCGATATACATTCCCCGAGGCTCACTGCCAGCCTTTCCATAGCTTTTGTAACTGCCTTTTCCACCGCGGCCTTTATAGTTTCTGTTAGCGATACGTCAGAGGTCAGAGTTTGCCTCCCAGTAACGCCCGCATAACCAAGCGCCCTTTCTTTCACGATGCTTACCGCCTCCTTCCTGGAACAACGTCGTCTGTCAATTATTCCTACCACCTGCAATTCCTGAGCCCTAATAAAGCAGTTAGAATAATTGGCTGGGTTACTTCCACCACAGAGGCAGCATCGCTCATCTTGGGCGATATTGCCTCTGCTCATCTTGGGCGATGCTGCATCTCTGTTCGAAAATGGTGGAATGTCAAGCCGGCGTTGCAGAGCACGAACGCATGAGCGAGAACAAGAAATATTGAAGCAAGTACAAGGCTTCACGGAGAATGTTTGCGCTCCAACGTAGCCGCAAAGCCATGAGTGTCAAGAACGCAAGCATCAATCATCCTACAACACATTTGAGTTAAGATTGCGCATTATTTCTTTCGATGCCCATAATATGCCTGTGTCTTTATGGAGGTGCGTCTATTCGCGATTTCAAGTGCTCGGAATCGTCACTCATCTGTCGTATTCCAAAAAAAAAAGACCTCCGGCATGAAGTGCGCACTCCAAACTTTCATTGCTTCTGTGACAGCTTTGCCGATCCGCAGCTTAACAATCAATGTCTTCCTCATGGATGCAGCCAGTGGGAATGAGTGAAGGTGCACATCACCTACTGTCTAACTTTTGCATTATGGCACGCAGCAAATACGGTTACTTCTATGTTTGCTCATTCTGAACACGTTAAGTGTTCTTTAGCATCCAACCGGAGCTTTGAACGCGTTAAAACATCAACCAAAAGTGAAGGAAAAGCGTAGACAAGACCAATACGCTATGCGAACACACGGCAGCCAGCGGTGAGTATAATCTTTCGATTGTTTCCGGCCGCCGCCGCACGACGGCGCCACTGTCCGTGAAAGTTGCGAATATAAACGTCGCCGGCTTCAATATCAGCAATCGAAGTTAGTCTCCCGTCACCCATTGGGATACGTAGAGTTAACCCTTCGACGAATCCTCCAACGATCTTTTCGCTGGCATGCCACACGGCATGCCACACGGCTGCTACAGCCCTTGTTGAATTTCCAGATAATTTGAGTGCTCTGGATTTGAAGTTGAATGTTTGCGTTACCTGATGGAGGGAAGAGCGCCAGATGATGAAGAAGGTAGACACATTTCTGAAGACGACCTACAATAGCATCAGCCATGTTATTCGTGGATACGCCGAAAACCCGAGAACAGTCCAAGGGGTGCTATTCTGTGCTAGCCTATCTGTATTCCCACTTTGGAACGAATCGGAGTAGTTGCTAACAAATTGGCTGGGAAGCGACGACCACACAGATTCTTTGAGACCATGGCACTAAACAAGGCGAGACACTGCTGGCCCTACAGTGCAAAGCATTGCTGATCTTTATTCTTTTGGACCCGGACAATTAGAACCACGAGCTGAGCGCAAGCTTTGGCATCGTAACCAATGGAAGCGTCATTTACTTTCCGAGAGCTGGAGATGGCGCTGAGCAGCTAACGGCAGCGTTGTGCTGTGGACCCTGATCTTATCAGCAATAAAATGCTCATAAATTTGCCAAGTGAACGAAGACATGACCTTCTGCAATAATTCAATGGAATTTGGCATTCGGGAAATGTTCCGCAGATGTCGCGCGTGGCATACCGTTCCTGAACCCTGGGAAAAGCGCAGCGGGACTTGACTCTTGTCGCTGAAATCTTGCATGGCAAAATGTATGAAGAAAATGGAGGGCTCATAGTTAACCTGGCACGTGCAGCGCAGACGAAAACTTCCATCGGGCATGACTGGCTTACGGCGGCGGCTGTGTACGCAAGACAGCATTTTGGATCTATTGAGCCATGTTGAACATAGCAGAGATGATGGCCTGTCGACAACGAAGCCGAAGCGTCGACCCACCCTGAATGCTTGAAGACGTCATGTGCAATCATGTGCAACACAGCGATCGTCACTGCCGTCATGAATATCCAGAGCTGTACTTCTTCGTAAAACGTCCAGGAACTGAAGAAAGTGTGAAGTTTTACCGACAGTTGCGGTACAAGTAGTAATGTTTCTATTGTATAACCAGCATGCAGACGCAATATAAGTGCACATAGATGAGTTGTGTACCAAAGACAGTTAAGTGCGCGCTTCGCTATACCCATATTAAGAGTACAACGCATGTTTAAGCTCGGTGGGATCTGTAGGGTCGAACGTGCGGTCAGTCGACTTCCCGCTGAAGTGCAAGGAGCAGCCCGCACCCGTACCATTAATTGGTGTGCTTTCCGGTTCACGAAAACACGGTGCAAGAACGCGATCGTCGGTAGCGGAGAAGCAAGCCATTCGGAGCCTGCAGGATAACAGTAGCATCGCCATTCTACCCTCTGACAAAGGCAACGCTACTGTCCTGCTTGATACGAGCGACTACCACAATAAGATGTTGGCGCTTCTCGAAGACCATCATACGTACGCTCATCTAGCGCATGACCCTACAAGCCGACTACAGACCAAGCTCCAGAAGTTGCTGACCAGTCTGTTCAAGTTGGTTCCTCCACCCTACGCGGGTCTCTGCCACCGTTTGCTCTGCACGAACGGATCAGCCCCTGCGTTGAGCCCCCTTGGCGGTAAGACCTCGACGCACGTCGAAAATTCATCCACATTTGTAGCAAAAATGAAGTACATCACGCTGGGAGAAAACGACGCCATGGTCTCGTTCGACGTCACATCGCTTTTCACTAGTGTCCCAGTAGATTTGGCAGTAGCCACGTGCGAAGAAGCCCTAGAAGCAGACAGTGGACTGCCTGGTCGCGCGGTCTTTGACGTCCCCTATATAATTTAGCGAGCTGCTGCGGTTTTGTCTAAGCAACACATATTTTTCTTATGGTGGCAGCCTTTATCAGCAAACGCATGGCACGGCATTGGGATCATCAATATCGGTTACCACGGATAGCTTAGTAATGGAAGCCTTGGAAGAAAAGGTACTGGTCACACTCAACCCGACGACTAAATTTTCTTATGGCTACGTGAATGACTGCTTCTGTATTTTGAAGAAGCAGGACATCCCACACCTCCCGGACTGCCTGAACGTCCAATATGCGCACATACAGTTCACTGGTGAACACGAGAGGGACAACTCGCGGCATTTCTTGGATGTACTGGTTCGCCGGGATGAGGGCGCTCTCGCCTTCTAGGTATACAGGAAGCCTACGCACACGAGCCGTTGCCTCAAGTTTAGTTCTTGTCATCCCGTCTGCCACAAGACGTCTGTATTATCGTCTTTGATAACACACGCCGTACGCCTTTGCTCAGGTGCGATGCATTGAAAAAGGAATTTAGGGCGGTCCACCGTGAGCTACCCCCCAACGGCTACCCTAATCGTTTCAAATATGAAGGACCAAGATGCGGATATTACAGCCAAGCTCACAGAGCAGCACCACAATCTGTGCGCAGCCGTCCCTTACGTCCAGGGTATCAGCGAGGCATTGACGCGTGTATTCAAACACGACTTGCGCATTGCCCACATCCCGACCAGCAAGCTCCGGAACCAGCTAATGAATGTGAAAGACAAGTTGCCTAGGAGTGCGCTGATTTCCATCAAGTATATATTGGCGAAACAGGGAAGCTCTCCAGACGGCTCAAGGACCACAAACGTGACGTAAGAAATAACAGTCACAGGACGAAGGCCATTGCCGAGCATGCGCAAGAACGTAATCACAAGACTGACTGGGACAATGCCACTGTTGTCGCAAAGGAAAGGAACATGTCATATCGACGGCAAATCACTCAGTCGACGCCAGCTACGATTTACCAACGCTCGTTATGTCACGCGTTGGCTGCATAAGTGACGAGAATTTCCTGTGCAATTCAGTGAACAAGGGACCCACGCGCGGTTCCGAAACGTCGAAAATTTCATCAGACTTGGTCAGTGACCGTAATTATCTTCATTCCATGCCTGACCAGACGAACTTTCGTCGAACCCTTGATTATGTTTCAGCTGTGTCGTGCTACCACACCAATGACCACATAACTGTACAGATTTTAGAAGCGACAAGCTCTATTGCGGCAAGTCAGTCTTCAGGTAGAGGAGCAGTTTCAGTCTGCTGCTCTGCAACAATCAGGCAAGAAATGCACATGGTTAACAAACTCTGAAAGCTGCGCAGTTGGCACATGTTGCGGTAACTCACGGTCGTAACGTTGCATTTCCAATGGCTTCGTTGTTGAAGGTTCGTATTTTCAACCACTCTTGTATGTGTTATTGTTTCCACGTGCTAAAGGATCCTTTTGATTATCATTATCCTTTCTTGCTCAATTTATTTTGCTCATATAAGTGAAGTGGAGTCACCGGAGACGTTCGAGCTCTCCCTTTTAACCCTACCTATATCTACCAGATGGTTTTTAGAGTTAACAAAATTATAAAAAGAAGCACCTTTAAGTTATGGCAAAAATCTACCTCTTGAGCTGGATTACTTCAAGAAGCAAGCATTACTCGCACGAGAAAAGAAAATGGGTAATTGATTAATTTACAAAATCCCACTAATTAACTTTTTACTAGTTTCATTAGGGTAAATATTAGAATTCAGGAATTGACGCCAGTGAGTTCTCAGGTAACACGGACTTGAATGAATTTTCAAACTATCACCCGTTTTGAGAGTGCCGTTAAAAGTGCCATAAAAATGCAATGTTATTCCAAGCACTTAAAAAAAGTTTTTATGCTTTGAACGACAAAAATAACTGAAACACCAATCCATTTCATCGCACATTGCGTGAAAGCATATCTAAAAACTGGTGTAATTGTCAGAATTCGTTCCAAACAGAAGTGCATTGCGAACTCGCCTGCTACAATTCATAACGTGGGATACGTGCCGTAAACTAATGAGTTAGAGAAGACGAGCTATGAATTGGGCTTGTTGGTGTGTATTAACGTTTCTTTATATATATATACGTGAGAACGCGATCTGAGTGAGAGAGAAGTCATAAGTTAAAAGTTCTCGCAGTCGCAATGCGTTGTTGTGTGCTTTATAAATTGTGGTAAGAGCTGACAATAAACCAGTTGGTAGTTAGCGCTCCCCTGTGTCACCTCGTGTCCGTTTCATATCGAGGGTTCGTTTCGTCTCCATTGCGTCTTACAGTACTTAGCGCAAGAAAAATGAAGGAGTTAGAGAATAAGTTGCGTTCACCGATAAACGCATCGGAAAAAACACTCAGAACGGTTTTGCAACCCGTACGCATTCCTAGATCACACCATATGACCTAGCAACCCATACGTGTCCCGAAACATTTCTGGGAGTTTTTTTCACCTTGACTTAGTCAGTGACTGCCACTTCTTCATCACGTTACCTGACCAGACGAACTTTCGTCGAACTCTTGATTAAACCAACAGCTACTTAGGAAAAATTTTGCAATTAGTCGATTATGCATTTGATTTAGTGTGCAAATGATATCCGCCTTTTAGAGTAATCCAGCAAGCACAGTATACTTGGGCTGCCGGCCCCAGGAGATTTCTAAATATTCTGTTAGCTCTAAAAAAAGTAAATAAGCCACCTTGTTTATGCGTCGTGTACGGACCTTTAAGTTTGGTATACGTAGTTATGGAGTTATGTACGTAGCAATGTGTATACGTGTAGCTCCACTCGCCTGCAGAACTTCTATGCGAAACACTAATCTCAAAGAGATGCTTTAAATCTGCATGTTGTGAATAATGTTGTGTTATATGCTGGTTGTATATTTTGTGCGTATCATTTCCTTTATCATGGCATTAACATTTACTAAATTTCTAGGCTTGCTGACAGGCAGTCTTCCGGAAGTCTTTTTCTCTCGTCTGCAAAACTGTCCAAGGGTGCACACAAGTGTGTTCTCGACGATTCCTCCACTGCTTTGACACGTGTACAGATCCGTTCCGAGCTTGTCACGTGTGCGTTCGTGCGTGCGTGCACGTGATGTGCATTAATTCTCTTCCGCGCTTTTAGCGCTTTTTCCACTCGCTCTTTGACGAGGACTAACTTGCGATAGCTAAAGGTGGCAACCTTTCTTTTAAATTCAAATTATTGTTTCAGAAAAAGACCATCGCTCTCTGTTATGTGTACGGCTGCTAGTTATGTAACGAGGTGCACCTCACGCCCTCCCCATGCAGAAATCCTCGCCTGCACCACGCGGAAACCTGCGCCGCCACCTGGACGGGGTGATGCAACGCCGCGTCAGGCGAGCCCGCTACGCTTGCATCAGCCAGCGGCCGACGCCCCGAAAAGCTCCAACTGACAAGGGCCTCCCGGTGAGAAGACAGGCGGGCAGGACTCCCCCCTCTCGAGTGTACGCGAAACACGGCTGCGAGGGGCGCGTCCCCCCGGGATTCCGAAAGGAAGCACCGGGAAAGGTGTTGCAAAAGGCGCTCAAAGTAAACATCGCAGTCGGTAAAGCACCGCCTGCTTTGGCGTTGGCTGAAAGGCGCCCGCAAAGAAGCTGTGCGCTGCTCGGTTTGAAACTCGAGAGCGCGTGCTTCCCATCAACTCGATGGCACGCGGTGAAACACGTGCAAGCAGTTTTCTTGAGGCAAATATCTTTTTTTGGCCAAGTACATGTGCTGGAAAGTGTGTACAGTGTGTGCCCCGATAGCTTTGCGTGTACCGTGGGGACAGTCGCTGAACTTTAGGTTTAGGCAGAGCCTCGTTTGATCAGGTCGGCATTATTTTGTACAAGCAGCATTTTAGTCCAATAAAGTGTTCTTAACGTAAAAGCACTTGATTGAAAAAGCAACCCAGGGTCTGGGTGTGAAAGAAGGCATAGTGGAGGAGCACTCCGGATTAATTTTCGCGGCACGGGGTTCCTTGACCTACGCTCAAATGCTCGGACACGAGCGTTCCAGTTTGCATTCCGCCCCCATTTAAATGTGGCCACCGCTATCTGGAGTTGATTCCGCAGTCTCGTGCTCAGGACAGAACGCGATTGTGCGCACTGTGAATCCATGGCTGGCAACGACGAAGCTTCGCGGGTGCGAAGCTGTGCTGCACAGTTCTAGAAGGACACACACGAAGACGCAGTACATGAAGCGCGTGGGTGATGCGAAGTTGCAGCGCAACTTCGCGTTCATCGGAAAGAGCCAACCCGACATGCAACTGCTTAGAGAGAGGCATTCTACAGCCATATATACGTATTCTTTATGCAACATATTCTTAATAAAACTGACCGCACAGCTAGTTAATACCTTAATAACCAAGGTATACGTAAAGAAAGGAAGTATGTCAAAGAACAAAGCAATATTGGATGTTTGTAATTGGTGACATTGCATTGCTGCAACTGAAAGCGCCAAAGAAAAACAGGAAGAGCTGCCAAAGAGAGAAGCGCAAGTCCGTTTTTGTTCGACTGGTGTAACGGTGACAGGCGATGAATATTTTCTTCTTCTTTGTCCTGACTTCGCACACCCTTCACTGCTTAGGCTGCCGGTCCCGTGTTTTGTGTCCGCGGTTTTTCTTTAAAGGCAGAAGCTTTTTATGCCAACATTCACATTGACTTTGTGCCAAGTATATTTAACGGCCACCATCTCAAGTTTGAATAGTCTTTTATAAAGTCAATACACACGAAATGTCCTCTGAATCCAGATTTGTGGTTTAAATTCTACCACCTTAGCGTTATGAATGCATGCATATTTGTAAATATGAACACAAACCAAGTGGCAAGCCCAGTTTCATATTTTATTGTAATAAGAGTTCTCCAGCCTAAATCATGTTAATCACTGCCAGAGTTTGAAGGCGCTAAATATTGTTGGTCGTGCCTAAGGTAGACACCATTCATATCATAATTTACACGAGGTAGGTTGGTGCAGCGCGAGGCCTCACGTTACAGGATGTATGCCGCCTTGCTTTGAAGGTCAGTAAAGATTGCCCCTGTGAGTTTTAATAACGTCACCTTTATGCATTTGCGCACAACGAAAATAACAAAAACTACGTCCAAGCTGGCGCGACTGTTCATATTATTCTATAGGCAAACACTGCTGGTTGTCTAAAAATGTGAGCACTATGAATGTTACCGTGTTTAGGGCGCTCACACACTGCTTAATCTTTGGTTAGAAAACCGTGGAAAGAGGTGAAAGGGCGTGCATCGGACGTGTGGCGGGGTCATTGTTTCATTTACAGTGAGAGCAGTTTTTTGAACGTCTGCAAGTGCCGCAGCTGTCCATCTCTGCAGGAACTTTATTATAGAGAAAAGAAAATGCATGTCTGATCATGTGAGCATGTGTTCGCGTATCACACGCATGTGTGATATGCAAACATTTTTAAATGTTTGCTGAAACATCTTTCCTTCACTTCTCCTCCTTCACTTACATGTAGCTCTCAACGCTGCTCACTCAGTTTGGTTTGGTGCCTATGGGTATGGCTCAACCCACTGCGGGGGATCGGCCATGAATCGTTTGGCAGTACTCAAGCTCTGGTACCATTCTTTTCGTATCATTTCTTTCTCCGCACTCGGCTCTGGAACTTATCCATGAACCGGTGCCGAAATTAAAGAATACAAACGAAGCCAGTGTCAAGAGGCGAAAGAAGGAGGCAAAAAGAGCCTTGTCTGCTTCTTCTTCTTCTTCTTCTCATGGGGATGAGGATTTATTACATCCCCTTTGAAACGTGGTGGTGAAATATAGTCACCTAGCCTTCCCGAGTTAATCAGGCATGCTATACATGTTTTCCAGTCTAGCATTTCGTCTACATTTCCTTAATATTCCCTCTCTTCCTTAAAACATGTGTATTTACCTTGTACAGCTACCTACGCCTGTAACGTATCTGGTCCGATCAATCTCTTCCCTGCTTTTTTTACCACCAGTACCACAAATTTCTCTTGCTTATCTAGACTGCTGACCGGTTGATGCCTCCGTCAATTCTAATTAATTCCCAGCGCTTCTGGAAGACGTACGTTACCTGCGGGTCGCGCTGGGCGAATGCCTTCGTATTCCATTGTAGATGCACTGTTATCTCCGGATTTTGCTGCAGCAGACACATGCCTCATCCTCCTGCGAATATTTGCCCCGGTATGTTTTTCTCCTTACGCAACCAGCTCGAACATCAAATAGCGCCCTTTATGTTATAGTATAGATTTTCCCTTCTAATTTCTTTCTTGCCATTCTTGTCAATCTCTGGGGTCTTTTTGTTTCCGTCCATTGCATCCACTTTACTATATCTGTTTCGCTCACTTCTTCTTTAATGACTCCTGGTTGTCTAATTACTCTGCATTCGGTTGCCAATTTTTTTACCCCTTCCTCTGTTCTACGACCGGGTTTTTGAGGTACAGATATTTGTGCATTTCAGCCACCCATTTCCTTTGATCCATCTTCTTGAGTCTTTCTTCAAAACTAATTTTGGTCTGCGCTTCTCTGACTTCAAAAGAGGCCCAACCTATGCCACCCTGCACTGCCTGGTTTTATTGCGGGCCCCCAATAAGCCAACCGGCCTGCCGATATCTGGTTAAATTACAACTCCGAAATCATGTCAGATTTTAAGCACAGAATGACTTTTGCGAACGTTTAACGCCGGCACCATGACTCCCTTTCCAGATTCCACGCACCACCTCATACTTATTCTAGCAACAAAGCGCTCTTTGCTTCATTTTGTTTTATTTCTTCACCACCGGGGAGCGCCGCCTACACGAAGCAAATCGACTCGGATGGGAACGTAAAGTTTTTTTCTCAAGAGAAGGTTGCTCGAGCACACTGCGAATATTTTCTACAACCGATAGCAGACGATACGGTGCAAGAAAGAGCTACTGCGAATAGTATTGCACCAGCTATCCTGTCACTGCTACGCATTACGGGTAAAACTGCTATTTTGTATTTCCCCCTTCGTCTCTCTTTCCTTTTTCTAGGATGTTCTCGCAGAAGCTCGCCAAAAACGTGGCAGAACGCCGGCGGATCTGAAGGCTCTACGGCCAGAAGCGAGAATACCCTCTGCCGAACTTGCCAAAAATGTCCTACTGCCTTGGAGTTTCGATATGTTTTCTTACAGCGACGTCTGCAAGGCGTAAGGATAGGGCCGACGACCGTGCTTGGAAGTCTGCTTTCTCACGTGGTCGTGAACGTAAGCACCAGTGGGGCACCCATCCTTGAAGCGATCACCTCCCCCCCCCCCCCTCCCTCCAAACAAAAGTGTTCGCAGAGATCCCCCCACCACGCGCCCCTCGAGCAGGCGAGGGTGAAAAGAGAAGGAACGCAAAGGCGCGGAAATCCACGACAGCCACGCAGAAAAGAAGAACTAAGGCAAAGCAGTCGTTCCAGGGTCGTTTCCCAGTGCGCGCAGCCTCTCTCCCTCCCGAGGTGTGTGCGTGCGTGAGTACGCGTACGGAAACGTGCCCGGCGGCACGTCCGTCACGGTCCCACCGGGTGGCGGCGGCCCCGAACCAGCCTGGCTCACTAGCACCGCCGCTCGACACCCGAGTGTTCCATTGCCAAGCGTGGCGCACAGGATTTTCGGAAACCCGGAAGCGTTCTAAAGGTGTCCCTTTGCAACGGGTATGTCACGGCACGACACTGAAACACAGGACGTTTTGCCCCCTGTGTTGGTTCCGTCATCCGGCTGATAGATAGAAAGACGAAGGAAAGGCAGCAACGTTAACCAGGTTGCATCTAGTTTGCTATGCTGCACGGGGGCAGAGGCAGGAGCGGTGGACCTTTGACCGCATGCGAATTTTTTTCTACGGTTTTAGCTCCACGTCTCAGTAAGGTGCCTGGTGGTGGTCTCGTGCGGACGATGCCCTCTCGGTGAGCGCATATTCCCCCTCATCTTTTAAGAGGTTCAATACTTACAAGCATTTGTCTCGCAAACCATATTTATTTCAAAGGAATTTTCCACGTCTCAATAATTTCTCTCGTCGTATTCGAGTGCTGATCGCCGTGTCATAGTTTGTTAACGAAGCTTTCCCTCAAGTCTAAATATTTTAAGGTAGTTTGTCGTGTGCGTATCATGGCCACGTACGCTTATATCGCCTTCCGTTTCTCTACCACGGGTGCGCTTTAAAACCGCGGCGCTGCAATTTTGCTTCAGAGACTTTCCTTCCCTTCCTTCTTCTCCTCCCTTAAACTGGCTCTCTTAACTACTACACGCAGAGACAAAGCAACAGCGCTCGCATTAGATCCCATAGATGAGATGAATATTTACAATTATTATTAGGGTTATAATTATATTCGAGTGCTGATTGCCGTGTTATCGTTTGTTAACGAAGCTTTCCCTCAAGTCTAAATATTTTAAGGCAGTTTGTCGTGTGCGTATCATGGCCACGCACGCTTATATCGCCTTCCGTTTCTCTACCACGGGTGCGCTTTAAAACCACGGCGCTGCAATTTTGCTTCAGAGACTTTCCTTTCCTTCCTTCTTCTCCTCCCTTATACTGGCTCTCTTAACTACTACACGCAGAGACAAAGCAACAGCGCGCGCATGCGATCCCATAGATGAGATGAATATATATATATATATATATATATATATATATATATATATATATATATATATATATATATATATATATATATATGTGTGTGTGCATAGAAAATTATCAGTCATAGCTCTCGTAGTATAGCCCTCTGGGCCGTTTCTTTTTTTCTTCTTTCGAAAGTAGTCCTGTTAGGGTTATAATTACACGAAGATATTTCGCCCTCGTCAGCAGCAGTCCTTAAGATAGTTATTCTGGCGGCTAGCTTCCCACGCTATGCGTGCCGCCCTCGCACCTGTTTAAGCTTTTCCTAGACGCTAGAGTTATACTATGTCCGCGCAACCTTGAGCGACCGGAAAGCACGTGTTCTGCTCTTAGCCGGCGGAGAAGGGAGGCTTTGGTCCGGCCGCAAAGCCTTCCACGTCTCAGTAAGGTGCCTGGTGGTGGTCTCGTGCGGACGCTGCCCTCTCGGTGAGCGCATATTCCCCCTCATCTTTTAAAAGAAAGTAGGCCTTCCAACCACTCGACTATTGAAAATCGACTATCGCGGACAAGATCAGTCCTTTCCACGTAAGTATGAGACTCGGAGCAGGAGCTATAGCGCCTGAAAGTAACCTGGGGCCTGACGAACCAACCGACTGAGCTATCTTTCCGGGCAACATCCAAGGGTCACGAGTTCAAATCACCTGTTATGTTCCTTTTTCCCCCCTTTTTTTTCTTTTTTTAATGTCTTTTCTTTTATTTTATCACTGTACGGGAACCCTCCTAAAAAAATTATATATATCCTCAATTATGTATGGCCACACATGTGCAGGTCATAAATACCAGGTTCTCTAGCCGAGTGCCATCCGTGCGGTATAACCGAGCTCAGATTGGTCCACCTTGACTGATCAAATAAGGCACCACTGTAGGTTAAATGAGGCGTAAAACTCCTGCGGGACCCGCCGTGGTTACTCAGTGGCTATGGTGTTAGACTGCTGAACACGAGGTCGCGGGATCGGATCCCGGCCACGGCGGCCGTATTTCGATGGGGGCGAAATGCGAAAACACCCGTGTACTTAGATTTAGGTGCACGTTAAAGAACCCCAGGTGGTCGAAATTTCCGGAGTTCTCCACTACGGCGTGCCTCATAATCAGAAAGTGGTTTTGTCACGTAAAATCCCATAATTTAATTTTTAATTTAACTCCTGCGGGGACGGTAGAGTATCCGCCTCCCGTGCAAGAGGACCGTGATTCAAATCCCGGTGGCGCACAATTCACCACCGGAAAATACCAAAAAAAAAAACCGTGTGTTGAGAAAATTGCACAAACAGGCCTGGAGTGCGGCCTGATCCCGGTGACCAGAACCGGTAACGCACTCTCTCACCAGAGCAGGATTGGCCACCCTGGTGCGGTACTTGGCCACAAACTCCTATATGAATACAACAATAAAACCTCGGCCCTCAGTCTCCAGCAGCCGCGAAGCAACTGACCACGGCGGCGGTCAGATATGTGACGCAGCAGAGGGTGCTAAGAATACCTGGCTCCGGACAAGCCGCCATTGGAATCTGAACCTGGCAACGTTTAACGTTAGAACATTATCTAGTGAGGCGAGTCTAGCAGTGGTATTGGAGGAATTAGAGGGTAGTAAATGGGATATAATAGGGCTCAGTGAGGTTAGGCGGACAAAAGAAGCCTATACAGTGCTAAAAAGCAGGCACGTACTGTGCTACCGGGGCTTAGCGGAGAGACGAGAACTAGCAGTCGGATTCCTGATTAATAAGGAAATAGCTGGTAACATACAGGAATTCTATAGCATTAACGAGAGGGTGGCAGGTCTTGTTGTGAAACTTAATAAGAGGTACAAATTGAAGGTAGTACAAGTCTACGCCCCTACATCTAGTCAGGATGACCAGGAAGTCGAAAGCTTTTATGAAGACGTGGAATCGGCGATGGGTAAAGTCAAAACAAAATACACTATACTGATGGGCGACTTCAATGCCAGGGTAGGCAAGAAGCAGGCTGGAGGCAAGTCAGTGGGGGAATATGGCATAGGCTCTAGGAATAGCAGAGGAGAGTTTGCAGAACAGAATAATATGCGGATAATGAATACCTTTTTCCGCCAGCGGGTTAGCCGAAAGTGGACGTGGAGGAGCCCGAATGGTGAGACTAGAAATGAAATCGACTTCATACTCTGCGCGAACCCTGGCATCATACAAGATGTAGACGTGCTCGGCAAGGTGCGCTGCAGTGACCATAGGATGGTAAGAACTCGAATTAGCCTTGACTTGAGGAGGGAACGGAAGAAACTGGTACATAAGAAGCCAATCAATGAGTTAGCGGTAAGAGGGAAACTAGGGGAATTCCGGATCAAGCTACAGAACAGGTATTCGGCTTTAACCCAGGAAGAGGACCATAGTGTTGAAGCAATGAACGACAATCTTATGGGCATCATTAAGGAGTGCGCAATAGAAGTCGGTGGTAACGCCGTTAAACAGGAAACCAGTAAGCTATCGCAGGAGACGAAAGATCTGATCAAGAAACGCCAATGTATGAAAGCCTCTAACCCTACAGCTAGAATAGAACTGGCCGAACTTTCGAAGTTAATCAACAAGCGTAAGACAGCGGACATAAGGAACTATAATATGGATAGAATTGAACAGGCTCTCAGGAACGGAGGAAGCCTAAAAGCAGTGAAGAAGAAACTAGGAATAGGCAAGAATCAGATGTGTGCGTTAAGAGACAAAGCCGGCAATATCGTTACTAATATGGATGAGATAGTTCAAGTGGCTGAAGAGTTTTATAGAGATTTATACAGTACCAGTAACACCCACGACGATAAGGTGAGAGAGAATAGTCTAGAGGAACTTGAAATCCCACAAGTAACGCCGGAAGAAGTAAAGAACGCCTTGGGAGTTATGCAAAGGGGGAAGGCAGCTGGGGAGGATCAGGTAACAGCAGATTTGTTGAAGGATGGTGGGAACACTGTCCTAGAAAGATTGGCCGCCCTATATACACAATGCCTCATGACCTCGAACGTACCGGAATCTTGGAAGAACGCTAACATAATCCCAATCCATAAGAAAGGGGACGCCAAAGACTTGAAAAATTATAGACCGATCAGCTTACTGTCCGTTGCCTACAAAATATTTACTAAGGTAATCGCAAATAGAATCAGGAATACCTTAGACTTCTGTCAACCAAAGGACCAGGCAGGATTCCGTAAAGGCTACTCAACAATAGACCATATTCACACTATCAATCAGGTGATAGAGAAATGTGCGGAATATAACCAACCCTTATATATAGCCTTCGTTGATTACGAAAAAGCATTTGATTTAATCGAAACCTCAGCAGTCATGAAGGCACTACGGAATCAGGGTGTAGATGAGCCATATGTAAAGATACTGGAAGATATCTATAGCGGTTCCACAGCCCCCGTAGTCCTCCACAGAGAAAGCAACAAAATCCCAATAAATAAAGGCGTCAGGCGTCAGAGAGATACGATCTCTCCAATGCTATTCACAGCATGTTTACAGGAGGTATTCAGAGACCTGGAGTGGGAAGAATTGGGGATAAAAGTTGATGGAGAATACCTTAGCAACTTGCGATTCGCTGATGATATTGCCTTGCTTAGTAACTCAGGAGACCAATTGCAATGCATGCTCACTGACCTGGAGAGGCAAAGCAGAAGGGTGGGTCTGAAATTTAATCTACAGAAAACTAAAGTAATGTTTAATAGTCTCGGAAGAGAACAGCAGTTTACGATAGGTAGCGAGGCACTGGAAGTGGTAAGGGAATACATCTACTTAGGCCAGGTAGTGACCACGGATCCGGATCATGAGACTGAAATAACCAGAAGAATAAGAATGGGCTGGGGTGCGTTTGGCAGGCATTCTCAAATCATGAACAGCAGGTTGCCACTATCCCTCAAGAGGAAAGTGTATAACAGCTGTGTCTTACCAGTACTCACGTACGGGCCAAGAACCTGGAGGCTTACGAAAAGGGTTCTGCTGAAATTGAGGACGACGCAACGAGCTATGGAAAGAAGAATGATAGGTGTAACGTTAAGGGATAAGAAAAGAGCAGATTGGGTGAGGCAACAAACGCGGGTAAATGACATCTTAGTTGAAATCAAGAAAAAGAAATGGGCATGGGCCGGACATGTAAATAGGAGGGAAGATAACCGATGGCCATTAAGGGTTACGGACTGGATTCCAAGGGAAGGGAAGCGTAGTAGGGGGCGGCAGAAAGTTAGGTGGGCGGATGACATTAAGACGTTTGCAGGGAGAACATGGCCACAATTAGTACATGACCGGGGTAGTTGGAGAAGTATGGGAGAGGCCTTTGCCCTGCAGTGGGCGTAACTAGGCTGATGATGATGATGATGTCTGACTGCTGTTTTGCTTCCCTGGAAGCTACCTTCATGCGCTTTTCCTCCCATGTCAGTAAATTAACCAAGAGCGAGGTCTAGACGGGGTGGTTCAGACGGCTACGGCGTAGATCTGTTGTTGAGCATGAGGTCGCGGTGGGCGTATTCAGATGGCAGCGAAATATGCCTATTAGTGCATGCTAAGGAAGGTGGTCAAAATTAATGTGGAGAATTCCACTATGAGGTGTCCCTCATAGCCCAGTGTGTAGCTTCGAGACTGCAGCTACGAATGCTACGAATGCTAAGAACCAGTGCAAACGAGGAAACATGATAGGTTTAAATTGCGACTATTGCAGACAGCGATATTCTGAGCATTCTAGTTGAACATTTTTTAACGCAATAAAATAAAATGAAAATAAAACTGGCTGACTTAAAAGTGCCTAATCTTTAGGAACCTACGTCAAACAGTTGAACACGGGAGTCTAACAGCACCGAAATACTTGCAATGTCCGACGCCTTATTGAAAAGCGCGACGCTATAAGCAAAGTCAGCGGTGGTGTGCGCACGCTGCTGGCGATGCTCTTACATCAATTTTTCGATGAAAGTCATTTACATCCACACACTACTCACATTGAAGTACCTGCATTATAAACACCGTCCACATCACTCATATCTAACCTTTGTGGGCCCTCACGTTTCAAGTCATCTGCTGGAGCTCACGTTGTCTGACAATAAAAAAAGAAGGAAAGAAAGAAAGAAAGCGGGAACGGCCGTGTTTATTGATTAGTTTTGATGGAAGTGGAAACGTACGCAGACATTTTGTTGCGGGCTTCTCCACACATGCGAACGCTTTCTGGTAATGTCGGTTTCACGCACTGAAACCGTTAAATACGCTCGTGTATGCACTTTCACTGATATTTATTGAGGCACTGGAAGAGAGAGAAGGCGTAAGGGAAAGGCAGGGAGGTTACGCAGGCTGGGCCCGCTTGGCTACTCTGCACTGGGAAAAGGGGGATTGAAAGATGAAAAGGAAAGGAGAAGTTCGCGCTTTGCACTGCGGTACACACATAATCAATCGTTCATCGTTCAGTCCATCACAAGCGGTCATACACGTTGGTGCATTTCAAACTGGTTATAAGCTCAATTTATGTGTTTAATTTGATCCGAATTCGGTTCATTCAATGTATGGATTCATGTGCCTTCGCGTGAATCTATTCCATGTTTTCTTATGTGCCCCGACTTTAGTGTAGTTATATTATCGGACTTTGTGTTGCGGTGTTTCTGAGTTGACTTCTGAGTTTTAGTGTTGCTTTAGTGTACTTATGTAAGTGGACTTGGTGTTACTGTGGTTCTAAATTGACATTCAGTTTTAATGCTTTTAAGTGATTTCGTTATGATATCTGTGGACTTCATTATTTTTGCAGCTCTATGTGACAGGATCAGCCGGCGCCAATTAAAGGCGACAACATCTCCTAAGCACCATATAAAAAAAAAATTGCAAAGCGCTGTTGTGGCTTTGCATATCGCAAAATCATCAGGCCACGGCCTCAATAACTTCTCTTCTGCAAAAGGCCTGTCATCTAAGCACCTTAAAGCTGTCCGAAAGGCAATCCTCACATTTTCGTACGTTGGTCAGTCACACAGGGGGTGTTTTACGGTTTCTTATACACCACATGTGTCGCAATTGGCACTGTCAGCCATTCCAATTAGGGATGAGTAGGCGTTCGTGAGAGAACTCCTTGCAGCAGGTGGCACAGTAACGTTTCTTCCCGTCGAGTAAAGCCGGGTAAAGGTTGTAATTTCATTCAGGCGTTGAGGCACTCAAAGGCTGCACGTTATTTCCAGGATGTACAACCCTTTCAATATGTCTCTAGCCCATCAACTGGTCCACCAATTAAGTCTTCTTGAGTACACATGCCTGCACACGCAACAACGAAGACTAGACCTCTTTTATTTTTATTTATCCTCACATGTGTATATCCGCACATTTTTACAAAAAAGCCTGAAAGCGCTAGGGATGCTGCACAAGTGGCCCAGTGTGCAATGCGGTGCTGCCGTCGTACCCATGACCGAGAATGCACTCTACAGCACAGCTCCTTCAACTTGCACACCGGAGATGAACAGTGATCGATGACATGGTGAATAAAAATAGATTCATGTATGTCACGCCGGTACTCGACCGATGTTGTCAACTGCAGAATAATGGCTCTACCTGGACACTTTTTGGACAAATCTGGCTATATTTTGGATCATCTATCTGTTAACTACAATCTCGTTTAGCCCTGAGTCAGTAAGCAAGCCACGTGTTCAAAACGGAACTACAAATTTAGCTGTTCGGAGGAACGTTTAGCAATCCTCTATATTTCTAACTACACGTACACAGTGACTGGCACAATAGTGGGGGAAATGGGCTGCATATCAGACATACCCGCCTGTATTCCCTGGACCTTGCCTCAAGGCGCTACCTTTTTGTGATTGGATGTGGCGTTAATCACTGCCAACGCCTTTCGCACATGTGGCCGAAACAGGAGCCTGTGGCCGCCTGCAGAGGGACTGGTATTGGTGACATTTTGTGCCAGTGCTCGCACTAGTGGGTGCAGAAACACTCACTGGCCATTGTGTTTATAACAAGTTATAACAAGATCGTGCAAAATAGACTATATAGACTCCCCGTTTCATCAGAATCCACTGGACTCTCTCTCTCTCTGTTTCCATTATCTAGCCACTTTTCGCACACCCACATGAAGGCTAGCAAACCGGAAACCTGGATTGTCTTGTGGGGCTTGATTACCAACTCAAGTTACGCGAACGGCAGCAATAGCGACGCTTATTTTGACGCTCTGATAATATCACTCAGTGGATCTTAGATAATTTTTTTAACGGTTGCCGCGCGTGGCCGGTTCCGGTATAGGTTCGCGTAGAACAGTGCAGAGGTTATCCGTAACGAGGTCATGCCGCCGTCGCGACCTTCTGCTAGAATAGCTCCGTGATGGAAAGTGGAAGACTGTGTTTGGCGGCTACAGTCTCGAAACGAAGCCACACCAAGCGGCCCGCTGCATAAGCACCACGTCGGCTTTAAACGCACTGCCAAGTTTCGGCGCACTGTTGCTTCCCGCATTAGAGAAAGTAACAGCTCTCACCATCCAATGTCCAGAGAAAGGCCCGCGCGCATACGTGGGTCGCCGTCTTCAGGCACGAGTGGCCTGAAGACGGCGTGCCGCGTGAAGTCGAACCGCGTGCAAAGTCTACCGCGATCTGTGTTGTATACAATTCGCCAGAGTTTGCTTTATTCTGCCTCTTCATTTTCACTAGGTAGTACTATAACAAATAAATACAAAAACTAAAGCCTTCTTTTTTCTTGCGATCAAGACATAGCGCGCAGTATTTTATAATCGTGCGGGAAACGTTGCTCCTAAGCGAGTTCAGTGATGCTCGCATGCTGTGGCTTCGTCCGCAGCGATAGGGCGTCCTCGCACCCCTGGCAGATCAAGGCTGGCGCTCTGTCGGCCAGGTCCCCCACATTGCACCACTCAAAAGGATCGCCGCCGAGGGCGAAGGAAAGCACGCACGCGGCGGCAGCAGCAAAATAACCGCGACTGCGAGTGGCGGGAAAGGGAGCGCGCGCTGTGCTGTGACTTGAGCGGCGGCACAAGAAAGCGCGCCGCTCTTCTTCCCACCCGCGGGGGTGGTGCGCGAGAACGTGCTCGCGCGCACGTCCGTTCACGATCTGCCGCCTCCTCCTCGCCCGTGGGTGACGGGGTGGTCACAGACTAACCCGGCTAACTAGACGCTGCGCTTGGTCGCGACCGGGTCACGTGGGCGCCTTCACCGTCTTAGGAGCGCTCGAAATAGGAGAGAATAGACCTGCACCGTTACGTGCCGCGATCTCGAGAACGCTGTCATTACCGCGGCCTAAAATACGGTCCTGGCTGGCTCGGGCATAGCGCAGTCAGTCAGAAATAAAGGCCTATAGAAAACCAAAAGCGCGCGTCCGTTCTCTGCACGGGCTCTATACTGTGATTAGCGATTGCCTTACTTCAGCGTGCATCGTGAGCTCCTACAATTAGAGCACATGAATTGTTGCGGTGACCACTAGGGTGCCATTGTTACGCATCCTAATGAGTTGCATCACGCTGCACTGACACCGCATGTCTTTATTAGTATTTGTTTTAAAAGGAAGCACAAATCCGGGGGAAGGGAATGTACCAATCCCAAGTGGTGAAGCTCTTTCAATACAGCGATCCCATATGTGGACAACGTAGCTGTCACAAAAGGAAGCTCGGGGACAAGAGATGCCAGTGAATGAAGAGGACGGCCACGTGGCTGGAAGAAGACCACGTGGCAATTTATTTAGTAAAAACAACAAACCGGGCCGTTACGAGGTACTTACAACTCTTTCGACGCGCTCGTACATTAGAAACACTCACAGGTGGGACTGAATGAACCATCGAACGCCCGTTTTGCAACTGCTCTTCCCTGGCGCATCTTTTCAGCAGACCGCGCTAAACTTGCGTGCGCTTCTGCGGCGTTTCAGGTCAACTGGCTTCAGCGACCGTGAGTAGGCCTCCTCCGCGCACGCAATGCCTCCCGTTCCTTTTAACCCCGTTTACAGAGCAACAAACGAAACGCGCGATCTAGCTGACCACCCTCCCTTTCCTCTTATAGCTCTATATCTACGTATTTATCTTTCTTTCTGCATCACAAGTGCACATTTAGAGTCTCATAACGCAATCTTATGCTATAATATAATGCCAGATTATGAACGCACAAGCCGCACCGTGCGTTAGCGCATTTTTCCGGCGTTGAATGACGTCTCCAAATCCGCGATTGCAACACAATTCCTGTCGCCAGTGAAAGGGGGCCGGAGAACGCGTACAATTAATCGGTTGTAAAGAGGTACTCAGAACCGTCGAGCTTTCGTCGACTCAGACAACTTTAGCGAAACAGCTTCGTATCCTCACCGGGGTAATTTTGGCTTGATAGGCGCTCTCAGTCTGCCTTTGGAGCACGTGGGCGGTGTACTGTTGGTCTGTCACGGGAACAGTCTTGTTTGATGCATAGCAGAAGAGATTGCTCCTAAAATGTTCTGACGTACGCGGCTTTTTTTTGGCCAGGCCAGCCCGGATCATTTGCGTCTAAAGCGATTTTGACACTCCGCTGCTCTTCTATATTATATGGCAAGGCAGATTTGGGATTTTAGAGAAAACCATATGAACCTGCAAATCAAGTATTCTTGAGGATGATGTGTTGAATCTAGGGATTGCTGTGAGATTACGCCTACTTTTCTTTAAGACACAAGGCTACAGCGCTTCAGGCATCCGCGATGGAGGCTGTATGCGCACCAGAAGCTTTTATTTCTTCTTTTTCTTGACAGTTCTTGTGTAATCATTTGCTGGAAGCATGAGATAAGCGACGTCGCATTTCATTTGTTTTCAGCGTAAAATGTTCGAGCATTGTTCTGATAACTGGCAAATGCCTTCCGTGTGAAAGTATTTGCTTCCTTTCATGAATTTTTTAATGATATTGCGCACATAGCTATTATATATGGTAGTCAATGACGTCTATTGCCAACTGTTGCAGACAGGTCAAACAATCGAGCAAGCACCACCTGCCAAGAAAGACCGAGAGGAAACGCAGAGAAATTTAACCACGCGTAAGGCATCTCCCGTTCGCTGCTTCGCACGGCGAGGGGGAGTGGTGAAGGAGGTTGGAAAGAAGGAAGGAGGATTGACAAAGAGAAAACACTAGGAAGTAGCACAAGCGTTCCCTGACCCTGCTTGATCACAACACGCACGCCTTCGGATGGGATATCGAGTGACGTCTACCTAGTCAAAAGATACGCAGTGTCAAAAGAATGAAAGCCGCTCTGCGCGCCACCTTTGATGTCCCGGCTGTGTATAGCAACTCTCGTTTCAAGATGCTGATGCTCTGGCCGTGTGCAAGTAGAAAGCGGAATTTATTACTTTCGAGATCTTCGGAGCTACGTTGGTGCCACAGAACAAAGTACACGGTCCGTTAACAGGTGCCATCACTGCTGAAGTGATGCATAAATTTTTGGCACAGGTCTCTCTTTTATAGCATCTCGGTTCTTATTTCTCCCTTTTCTTTTTTTTTGAATGCTTGTACCTTTCACGTGTTTCAATAGCCCCAACATTCGAAGACCTCAATGGCACAACAGCTGATCGTCAAATGCTACTTCACTGCATGGCTGCAATGCATTGCGCTGAGCTCAGTGGCGTTATCGCTCTGCTCGCATGGCGAAGCAATAGTAAGAATATCATGCACAAACCGTGGTTAATATTCCATGATACCACGGGTATGCGTTTCCAATCAAGAGCACTGCAGAAAACAAATTAATGAGCTTGGTGACGGAACTATTTGCAGCAATGAATTTTTGTTAAAGGATGCTTTATGCTACTGCACCCCCTTCCGTCTCCTTAAGCTCGAAGTGTAATTAGGTATGTGTCGTACTTATCTGTGCAGACACATCTCCTCACCGTTCTTCCATCGACAAGCATCGCCTTCGCCCTTGTGCTGTCGCTGCGCCGACGTCTCGTGCACCTGACTCGGTGTGTGCGTTTCGGCCTCGCTTGCGAGCGGCGCAGTGTGCAAACATGCACACTTCACGAGATTGTGTCCCGTACAGTGCGTAAACATTGCGTCAGTTTTCAGGTTGCATAAGATGAGAACAAACACCACTGTAGGCGTTTGATGAAAACAGTCGTCGTAACCACATGGCTAAAAGCTGCGCTTCATGTAGATTCCAACATGTGCATTGGCTTTATATATTCTTTTTTCATTTTTGTACACTGCAGGCAAATACTTAGGTCGATGCAAGACAGGCAACAATGATTCGTTTTCCCGAAGTTACACTTAGAGTACAAAGGACGACGTAGCATTTCTCAACGTGTTCCAGTACTATAGAAATGCAGTTTGCACTCCCGGTAATCGAGCCCATGCCACCTGCTGTTCAGCAACAGGACATCATAGCCGCTAGGATATGACGGCTTGAATTCGGCGTATACGAACGTTCAGAGAAAAAGAAGACTCGCACAAAAAGGCTGGGAAAGAAATGTTCGCTTCGCCTGCTGGGCCCATCTGCCACGACGCCACACTCGGTGCAACCAACGCGAGCGCTCCACGTCGTTCGGCTGGCGCGGACGAGATCTCGCGGGAACCGCGCGTCCAAGCAATGTTTCTGTGCGGCCAGCCGAATTCTGTCTTCAAATATCTCGTTGGTGTGCAGCGGACCGGTGCTTCTGACGCACGTGGCATGAGTCGGCCGCAATGCTGACGGCAGCGTATCACGCACAGAGGGACAATGGCAGTGTAGTGAAGACCACGCAGCGGTGATTTCCTGTCCCACAATACGTAGCGGTGCGTACACCCGTTTCTCGACGAAGTCTATATCCATGAGCTTTCCGAACAGCTATGACCGCTCTGCTGCCTCGTGCAGCTTATTGCGAGAGTTTGTGCACGTGAACAAAATAAGGCTCTCTGCTTGTTTCGGATGACGCAAATGCGACGAAGCTTTGAACATTGCTGCGCCTTATAGGCTCTAGAAACCAGCCCACGAATTGCGGAGCCGGAATTGTATATGGCTTCACAAGCGTAACGGGCAGCAATATTCCCTGCAATAAAAACAAAAACAATAACACGCTGGCGAGTTAGAGGAAAATTTGTTTCATTTATACGCAGCGCCTCATCCATTGCTGACGTTCGAGTGGTTCTTTCGTGAAAACATTTTCTTGACCTCCACGTTGCAGAAATGCTATTATTATTATTATTATTATTATTATTATTATTATTATTATTACTACTACTACCACTACTACTACTACTACTACTACTACTACTACTACTACTACTACAACTACTACTACTACCACTACTATTCGTTTTGAAAACCTATATACATTTGACAGGAAAAGGGAAGGCGAGGAGTAGGCAATACAGGCAAAGCATTTCAACGCAGATTTTTTCACTGCTTGAAGTAATTTCCTCGATAAACTTTATTTTTTTGCACTTAGTATGTACCATTGGGAATAATGAAATTCCTATTAATATGCGTCGGTCGACAATAAAACAGCACGCAATTGTCAACAACCTCATCCACTTCCAATCACGTATACGATGAACGGTACAGAGATGGGCAGGGTGAAAGCAAGTGTAGCGCTCGTTAATTTTTCCCCCAATAGCAACTACGCAGTAGCTCGAGGCCCGTTGGCGCCGTTGGCCCCACCGCCGCCATGTCATTACGGTATCTGCAGCGCACGCGCATAACGACGGAGCCAAACGGACGCAGCGCCGCTGGCTCGTGCGGAGCGCTTCCGCTGCTGGCGCGCCTGCTGAGCCGTGCTGCGCGCCCTGGGGCGGTGAGCAGCTTCGAATCTGTCTCATCGGGCGTCGACGCTCTCGGGCCGTGCACCATGCCACATCGGCGCCGTTCTCGTCACATGTTGTGACACGGCGCTGTTGCCGCTCTGCGCATCCGCAGATGTGTGCTGCGTCGCGCCATGCCGTCCCCGCGTGTTGTTAGTTCATCCACAATAAATGACTGCGCACTGTTTACGCGTAACTAGTGCATATGTGTGCGTGCGTGCGAACGATGAGTGAGTGAGTGAAGCTTAACATGCGCAGGTGCAATTCAAAGAAAGTTTCACATCTAATCATGTTTGCTACCCCTATCATTGCTAGACGTGCATAAAAGCGCAGAGGCGATATTATCTTTGACCTCCCCTCTTAGAAGCTTCGAAACAACAACTTTTTGCTCAAAACAGAGCGTTTGTAAGCTGCAGTGAAATGAAAAGTTATGAAAACTTGCCCATAATTGAACGCGCATAGCTAACACATTTCGCGATACATTGGTGACCCGAAAATCCAGAGTAATATAACACAAACTGTCCTATAATAATTTGCACCTCGTATTGTGTGATCTGCCGTTCGTTGTGTGCGTTACGTGCCACATTAATTTTGAATTGTATTAAAGAATGCGGCGTGCTCAAATTGCGTTCCATTAATTCAGTTACTTCCACACTTTACGCAGTCAGATAACCCTTAACCCGCTCGCATGTCGTCCACACAGCCTTTTGATCGCCCTCTGGAAGGTTGACACTGTATCGCTATATGGCACCTCCACAGACTGTGTGACGAGCGCCCACATTGACAGTTTTATGTCCTTCATTCTTTCCTTCTTTTCCTCTCACCCTTTCCACCTTCCTCCTTTCCCCAGTAGACAACCGGAGGTGTTATCTTGTTAACATCCGTCGCTTTCCATTGCTTTTGAGTCTTTCACTTTTGAACGCCTTCATTTACTTTCGAATGGAAAATTTGCTCAGAAACCCGGGGGTCATGTTGGGGAATACACCAGTTGAATATATCCTATATAGTATTCCAATCAGCAAGGTCCACTTTGTTTCAGATGGTTTTTACGAAAATTGCGTTCTACAATCAAAGAGCATGCTGGTGCGAGTCTCTTTATTATTATTATTTTACGGCAGGTGGCCCAAATTTGTTTCAACATATATGTTCTTCCTACCTCCTTCGTTTATTTATTTTTTACTCACCGTGGTTGCTTAGTGGCTATAGTGTTGTAATCCCGCCATAGGGCCCGCATTTTGATGGTGGCCAAGTGCAAAAACACCCGTGCACTTAGATTTAGTTCCACGTTAAAGGAGGACCAGGTGGACCAAATTATTCCGGGGTCCCTCACTACGGCGTACCTCATAATAATATCGTGGTTCTGGCGCGTAGAACTCCATGATATAATTTTATTTATTTATTGCGATTTTGCCTCAATCGAAATGAAAGGCACAGATTTACACTAGCAAGTTATGGCAAATTTGCCGCCAGGATCGTTCGTTCTTTTGATAAAGAACGCTCACCCATAGTTCTAGTCTTCTCTAGAGACTAGTACTATGGGTGAGCTGCGTACTCTCTTGAATTCTCTCCGGAAACATGACTCGTGGATCAAGAAACACAGCTTTAGTTTGTCGCAGAAAGACTTTCTATAAAGCCGAAATGTTGTTGTACTGTCCGAAAACACCGTGGCAACCGTAATTAACGGATTCGCGAGAGTTATAATCACAGTATCCCCTTCCTTTGTCCCAGCCACCTTTTGAGTTTCCAAGTTGCAGGCCGACTGGATACCGTTATAATTTGGCACTTTAGCTTCTTTATCCCGCTACTTCCCTCCTTTACATCCAGTTTTGACCGTACGTACGCATTTACAAGTGACGCTTACATTGTTTTCCTCTCAACAACACACGTCTTACGAAATTTGTATTACGTACTGTTCCCGCACACGTTATTACAGGCTTTACATTTGCGCTTACCTCGATAATGCATCCTACCTCAACAATTATGGCCACCATGAGACGGCCGATTTATATTGCTATTAAGTTAATAACAGTGGTCGTCACTATTATGAAGTTGCTAAATCTCTGTTTTATTTTAATTTTGATAAAGAACAAAGGCCGAGTAATGCGAATCTGCAGCAAGCCTCTTTCTCAGTCGTGCAGTGAAAAAGCGCTAACGTCGAAGAATTCCACGTCTATGACGTAAAATCTCAGTGGAAGAGCCTCTTTTTTCCCCCCCCCAGAACATCGCGTGCATTGTCATATCAATTTTGTTTTTCACTGATAATAATGACGTTGACAAACGCGCAGAGAACAGGCCTGCTGCCTCCATTCGCCGGCCTTTCCGGCGCTCTTATCGTTCCTCGCTGCCGTCTAGCGTGTAAAAACGAAAACATGGCGTCACGAACTCTGTAATACAGCTGCCGCAGGCTGTTTGTGGCAATGGTTCAGCGCTCACGAGCACGCGTGTCATGTGCATGTGAAACTCATGCTCGAAAAAAAAAAAAAAAAAAAACGAAAAACGGGAGAATGACCAAGCACGAGTGCATCTCATCGCTATTTAATACGAACGTTCCGGTCAACTTGAACGTGTTTAATCCTATAGCATTTCCCGTGTTGACGTGCTTTTACTTTGTTGTCCTTTTCTGGAACACACTTGAACAGCTATTCGCACTCAGTGCACTCAGCATTGGTGCATTCTGAAGGAGCGTATGTATTACGCGCATTAGAAGGCGTGAAAAGCTGCCGCGATTAGGGCCCTGGAATACGCACTCCGGCCGCAACAGCCAAACATGAGTAACAGTTCATTCTGCCTCATACACCGTTGTGCGTGGCTTCAGAAGTGAAACGCCCAATGCAGAGAGAAACATCGTATATACAATGACAATCCAATCCAAATGATAGAATACCCAGGAATCCCGATAAATTCCATGCACAGACAGCTATTGCATTCGCCGTGCGGTGAAAACAAAATTTTTTAGAGGCTGCCACTGGTCGGGATCAAACCGACACCTCTGCGGGCAGGTTGTATCAGGGGAGAGAGAGAGAAAAAAAGACGTTGTCAACTTCTTGCCTTGCTTTATTTTACGTTACTTATACAAAATCTAATTTACGGGCCAGAATGTAATGAAGAAGCAAATCATCAAGGGCGTGCGCCTTGGGCATTATATAATCATCATCGTCGTCGTCGTCGTCATCATCATCATCATCATCATCATCATCATCATCATCATCATCATCATCATCATCATCATCATCAGCCTGATTACGCCCACTGCAGGGCAAAGGCCTCTCCCATACTTCTCCAACTACCCCGGTCATGTACTAATTGTGGCCATGTTGACCCTCCAAACTTCCTAATCTCATCTGCCCACCTAACTTTCTGTCGCCCCCTGCTACGCTTCCCTTGCCTCGGAATCCAGTCCGCAACCCTTAATGACCATCGGTTATCTTCCCTCCTCATTACATGTCCTGCCCATGCCCATTTCTTTTTCTTGATTTCAACTAAGATGTCATTAACGCGCGTTTGTTCCCTCACCCAATCTGCTCTTTTCTTATCCCTTAATGTTACACCTATCATTCTTCTTTCCATAGCTCGTTGCGTCGTCCTCAATTTAAGTAGAACCCTTTTCGTAAGCCTCCAGGTTTCTGCCCCGTACATGAGTACTGGTAAGACACAGCTGTTATACACTTTTCTCTTGAGGGATAATGGCAACCTGCTGTTCATGATCTGCGAATGCCTGCCAAACGTACCCCAGCCCATTCTTATTCTTCTGATTATTTCACTCTCATGATCCGGATCAGCAGTCACTACCTGTCCTAAGTAGATGTATTCTCTTACCACTTCCAGTGCCTCGCTACCTATCGTAAACTGCTGTTCCCTTCCGAGACTGTTAAACATTACTTTAGTTTTGTGCAGATTAATTTTTAGACCCACTCTTCTGCTTTGCCTCTCCAGGTCAGTGAGCATGCATAGCAATTGGTCCCCTGAGTTACTAAGCAAGGCAATATCATCAGCGAATCGCAAGTTACTAAAGTATTCTCCATTAACTTTTATCCCCAATTCTTCCCAATCCAGGTCTCTGAATATCTCCTGTAAGGACGCTGTGAATAGCATTGGAGAGATCGTATCTCCCTGCCTGACACCTATAATGGCAGTGTCCAAATAATCTATGCTGTAATTATTTTTTACGAATCACTCCTCGCAGAGTGTCACTCCTCTTGGGTTCTTCATTTCGTTTTACAGATACAGTTCATATAGAGTGCGTCCGATTAATCGGGCAAGTGATTGACCAAGAATACGGCTGCGGATATGCTGATGATAAAGAAGAAAAGTATACTGAGGTTCCTCAGTCAAATGTGAACGAAATGTGAGAGGCCTATCAAATGGCTCCTGTCGCTAGTTTGCTCGCTGTACTTCCCCGTCTGTGATTTGCATGCGAACATGCCACATGCGCGGACAACGCGTAGTTGCTTTCCCTTTGCGTAAACTGACGCGTCCTTTACTGCGGCACCGATGAGTGCATCCGGGCATGAGCACGGACACAACTTTATTTTTGTCCGTGCTTGTTTCTGGGCCCACTCCTCGCTCCAATAAAACCCGGCGTTTCGTACTCCTTCGCCGCTGCCTTGGTTTCTTGTAAATGGGCACCATCTTGTTAAGTCCTTTACGGATGGTACCGTCGCATTATCTCTTAGGGTGGACATTATCTCTTAGGACGTCGCGGGCTAGAGACAACGAACTTGCATGTTAATGCGTAAATGTAATGTTTTAATCAAAACACGCTACTTCATTGGCTTGTCGCATGAAGAGGGAAGTCGGTGCTGTTAGGGTTGGCGTCTGGCACCACGTGCAGAAAGGAATGTCATCCGACCATCTTCGTCGAAATGAGGCGTGACTTATCTTGCGATGGTTGGCGTCCCGCATCACGTGCAGAAAGAACTTTCTCTCGCCCGACCTTCTTCCACCAGGCCTCGTCGAAATGAAGCGTGACTTCCTAATTCATCATGACCATTTCGAGTGTCTGCCGGTCTGGCGGGAGCCCCGCAGTGCACAGGGCTCTTTTGCGTGCGTGCGTGTGTGTGCGTGTGTGTGTGTGTGTGTGTGTGTGTGTGTGTGTGTGCGTGCGTGCGCGTGCGCGCGTGTGTGTGTGTGTGCGTGCGTGCGAGTTTAGAGAGACCCTTTCCTCGAACAAACTACATGAGAACGTCCACGAACCCGCAACGCGCAGAAGAGACGGACAGGCGTCTACAACTCCCGGAGGCGGGACAACCTCCTCCTTGCAGCAGACTCGGTATAACCAAAGGAGGAGGGGCCCTCTTTCTGTGCCGGTCACGTGACGTCGACGGAAGCAAGATCCCACCCACGATTGTAGCGAGCCTATTTAAGGGGCTCCGAAATGTACTTTTGATCACTTCATGCTCTTCTCACTTTTTTTCATCCACCTTTGAATAAACCGTGCAAGTTTCGCACTAGAAATCGTCTCGCCCTTGCTTGGTCGCCATGGTCTACCGGATGCCTGCAGCCCGCCGACGACGCCACGCTACCCAATAAGTAACGTCGGTCGAGCTTCGTTAGGCAGGCGTCGCTAAAGCTCGGGAGCAGTACGATACGCTACCCTGGAGTACGCAACAGTGCCCAAGTTAAACACCGAAAAGTGTCGGTACTTATCGTAATATAAGCAAGGTCGAGAACGCTTGTGACAGTGAAATAGGTCTCGCAAGCAAAGGCAGGTGTCAAATGTTGTCTCGTTCCGGTTTCTTTTTCCAAAGTTTCCGTCTATTTCCCTGGGAGTGCATAAAGAAACGTGCGTCAACGAGGGAGGCGCCACACGCATCCACGGCAGTCCCGCATATGACTGGTACGGGGCATGGCGCGGTACTACTCTCTTGTCCCAGGAGACGCCGGCATCTGCAGCCGAAGTGACGCGGCCCGAATTCGAGGAGCGCGCGGACTATACCGCTCCGATTGACGGGCCGTGTTGTTGCGCGCCAAGATTACGCCGCCATCGGTTCAAAGGTCCATCTCCGTGCAAGCCACGAGAGAATGTGTACGGTGCTCTTCATTGGTCGGCGGTATATCGGTCTCCCTCGTCGCGATTGGTCGCCGCCAAGGAGACGAGCCAGAAGACACGCTATTGCAGAAACAATTCGCACACACGTGTTTGTGCGCCCAATGGAAGCAAGACCTGACACCAAACACGGCAGAAAACAAGCAAGCATCGTCACGCGGACGGCAAGAGACCGCCTGCTTCCACCTCCTCTCCCACTGTGCGCGGGCTCCGCTTTCGCTCTCCCCGAGAAGCCTCTCTCTCGCAAGGTGAGGGTGGTAAGGCCACGCTCTTAAAGGGTCGCCGCCGGCGGCCGAGCCGTTCAAATGCGCTCTCGTGTGCCCGCAGCAGCAGTTCGTTCCGCCCATCCTACCGCTGTGGGACGACAGGTGCCGTGGCTCCCTTCTTCCACGCCATGTCGACGACAGCACTGCAGGGAAGACGCATGTTCGCCGTCGCTGCACTGATTGCCCTGACAGTGGTCAGCCCGGCCGTTCTCGGTAACGTCATCAGGGTGAGTCGGCACACTAGGAGCTAGCGCTTCTCTATATTCTTCGCAATACCCTACCGTTAGGCTAGAACCATCATTGTCAGCCTATTTTGTTATGTCCACTGCAGGACGAAGGCCTCTCCCAGCCGTCTCTAATTACGTCTGTCCTGTCTTGCTCTAGCCGATTTCAACTTGCGCCCGCAAATTTCCCAATTTCATCACCCCACCTAGCTCTCTGCCGTACTCGACTGCGCTTCCCTTCCCTTGGTACCTAACCTTTAACTCTAAACGTCCACCAGTCATCTGCCGTACGCATTACATGGCCTGCACAGCTAACCTTTTTTTCTTAATGTCAAATGGAATATCGGCTATTTCCGTTTGCTCTCTTATCCACGCCACTCTCTTCCTGTTTCTTAACGTTACCCCTAACACTTATCGTTCCATCGCTCTATGCGTGGTCATTAACTTTTTCTCGAGCTTCTATGTCAACCTCCAAGTTTCTAGCCCTTATATTAGCACCGGCAGGATGCATTGATTGTACACTTTTCTTTTCAACGACATTGATAAGCTTTCAATCAGGATTTGGTAGCGCCCACCGTATGCACACCAACCCATTTTTATTCTTCTGTTAATTTCCTTTTAATGATCAGGGTCTCCTATGAGTAATTGACCTAGATATACGTACTCTTGCAGATACTCTAGAGGCTGGCTGACGATCATCAATTTTTGTTCTTTTGCCGGGCTATAAAGCATTGTCTTTGTCTTCTGCATATTCATCTTCTGCATATTCATCTTACACTTAAAGTCCTCAATCATTAATAAAGGGAAAATGAGACATCCAACAGTCTAGCAACTGCTACAAAGGAAATCCATACGGGTTCCTCGAAAGAAAAGCTTCTCAGTTGAATAAAAATTCGTCCTGGTCCGGGACTCGAACCCAGGACCACCGCATTTCCAGGGCAGCCGCTCTACCATCTGGGCTAACCAGGCAGCTAGCGGATGGTAGGGCGAAGTCGAATTCATCAACAACTCTGAAGCAAAGGCAAGAGTTTGACATAATAGTTCTGCGGAAACCAGCAAGGTGGAGGGAAGTGATTAATAAAGGGAAAATAAGACATTCAGGTGGATGCCTCATTTTTCCTTTATTATTCACTTCCCTCCACCTTGCAGGTTTCCACAGAACTATTACGTCAAATACTCAATCATTTGTCGCAATTCATCCCCTGTGTTGCTGAACAGGACAACGTCATCTGCAAACCGAAGGTTGCCGAGATATTCGTCGTTGATCCTCACTCCTAATCTCCCCAGTTTAATAGCTTGAATACTTCCTTCAACCATGCAGTGCATGGATAGCATCGGAGAGATTGTGTCAACTTGCCGGACCCCTCTCTTAATTGATAGATAATATTCTACTTTTCTTGCGGATAAACAAGGTACCTGTGGAATCTTTGTAGAGATTTCCCAAGATTTTCACGTATGCCTCTTGTGCTCCTTGATAATGCAATGCCTCCATGACTGCTGGTATCTCCAATGAATCAAATGTATCTTCATGATCTATGAAAGTCATATGAAGAGGTTGATTGTACTCCGGAGCTTTCTCAATTTCGTGATTGAAGACACGGACCTGATCCAATGCAGAACAGCCGTTCCTGACGGCAGCCTGCTCGCCTGATTGACTGTAGTCAAGTGCTGCCCTGATTCTATTGGAAAGGATCTTGGTGAAAATTTTATAAAATATTGAAAGAAAGCTATAATGGGCCTATAATATTTCAATTCTTTAAGCTCTTCTTTCTTATGAATTAGCATAATGTTGGCATTGTTTCAGCTCTCTGGCACACTTGAAGTCGTGATAAACTGCGTATAAAGGGCCGCAAGCATTTCAAGCGCAAATATTTCCTCCGTGTTTGATTAAATAGACTGTTATTCGATATTCTCCTGCAGCTTTTTCTCGGCATATGTCTTGCAAGGCCCTTCTAACTTCATCGCTAGTTATAGAAGGAACCTGTTTTCTGTTCATCACTACTTCTAATGAAGATAGCGTGGCTATATATATACAGTGCTAGAAATATACAGTGAGAGTATTCGCCGTAAGAGAGAGAAATGGGGGGGAAGAAGGAAAGGCGGGGAGGTTAACCAGACTGAGTCCAGTTTGCTTCCCTACACGTGGGGAGGGGAATGGGGAGTGAAAGAGAGAGAGAGAAAAAACTTAGCTGTAGGCTGTCTATAGTCGGGCACTCAAGTCTGTTGCCTTCAGGTAGTGAAAAAGCGCTCGAACTGCTTTCTGGGCCAATGAACTGTGAGGCGAGGCTCCCAAGATCTTCGCTTCCGTAAATGGCCTTTCATCCAGTCTATTGGAGATCAACCTAAGCGGGCGTTCTCTTGCCTGCCGCTCTGCAGAGCGGCGAAGAACATCGATGATGGGAAATGCAAATATATGCATAATTGTAACTCTACGATCAGGTGACATTTCTAAAGTCACAAGTACGGCTCCGTGTCGCCTAAAATTTCCTAAACTAACCTGCGTATCATTATTGCAATTTGAGCGATGAACACTTGGGAGAGGTGCGAAATTTTCGCGCGTTTGCGAGGCAAACTAAAACAAACTCGCCGACGATTACAATACTTCCTAATGCGAATTTTGAGCGCAGCTTTATATGGGTTTTCATTTCGCGATATATTGAGGCAAATAATTTGCAATAGGTAAAGAGAGACATGTAGCAGAGTCGGCAATCATCGAAAATCTGACCTGCAGGTTAAGCGCGTCGGCTTATATACCTGACTCGTCGAAGGTTAAAGTGCAATCGCTGGTCCCGCGTGGCTTCCAGAATGTACTACACAATTCGCGTCGCGTATACAATCAGACTACAAAACAATCACAAACCATGACAACCTTAACAAGCGCGAACGAGACTAAACCAAGCAAACCAAACAAGTGCGAGCGAGAGCCGACGCAAGCAGACGATAGTACGAAACGAGCGGTCGGGCAGGTCCGCATGACATCAGTTTCCCGCGCGCACTTCGCTGAAGACGCTGCTCTCATTGGTCTCCGCCATTCTCGGCTCGCGTCTTTCATCTTTTGCTGTGCTCGTTCGTTCGGTGACACCGCCGACGCCGACATTGGCCGCATGAACAGGCGCCTAAGAGCTGCGCTCTAAAGATGTGTGCGCACAAGGCGCCTGTGATTGTACCATAAATCCAGCCCTGTTCACGCGGTCGATGCTCATGACGTAACGACAATTATACGACGTCAAGGCAGCACTAGTGTTCACCAAACAGGCTTCGTATACGATACGATTCACTGTGCATTCTTTCGCCTTTCGTCGTTGTTTCGGACTTCACCGTTATCGCAGGCATCGGCCCCACTCGGCGCGTCGCATGCATGACAAGAGCGATGGTGAAATAAGTGGATGGTTAAAATACGCGGCCTCTGGTTCGGACGCGATAGGCTTCATTTCATTTTTCACACGAAGCTTTACTGTATCCTCGTGATTGCTGCTAGAGTTAGAGTTAAAGTTTGCTGTTATAGGGCCACACGTCAGTTTTGGGAAATATTGCCAGATGAATAAACGGGCTAATTGGTTGACATTGATAAGAAGTTTAAGCGCCTTGCCGCGTCGTTTCTCTGCGCCTCGTCTTTTCATTTCGCCTTAAAGAAAGTTCTTAAGGTGTGGAATGTTGCAGGACCCGATTTACATTCAGCAACGGCAGATGTCGTCGGGTTCCCTCATTTCCGCCCACCACATTGCCCTAAACACAAAACCTTAGCATCAGATGGCAGATCGCTTGTTTCAGGATTGTGATTACACAACTTGCTATTCACATTTGTGGATTTGTACTGTGTTGTTTCATCGAATTTAGTGCGATATAGCTATGCCAACATCATCTTTTAATTCAATTTCATTATTTTAATGACTTCCGTAAAGAGCATATTACATAAAGCGTAGGCTTGAATTAGCTTAATCAGCATCACAGGACTTCATATACAAAGATAAACAGTTACAGAGTTCAAAAACGATGTTGCGCAGGTGATGGGCGGTGATGTTTCAGGGCCGTTCCAGGCCATGCCTGCTCGGAAAAAGGAGAGAAGGAAGAAAAAAAATACAGTTATTAATGTAGCTATAGAAATGTTTCCGTACCGGTACGTGGACCAGCGAGTTTGAGGGGATGACCAATGCGTCGTGCGCAGGGACTGTAAGGTCCGCGATTAAGAAAACGAATGAGACATCTTGCGGAGACATCCTGCCATGTTCGCAGTGCCTCTCCAGCTAGGCGTATCGGCGCAAGCGGGCGACCGTTTCATTCATGTTGTCGGTGCCCCATCGCTATGTCCTTCGGCTGTAATTAATTTTTCCTCATCTTCCGTCTAACCATAAGCGGCGCTAACTGGTCTGTTTTGTTTGGCGTCCTTCACTCTGCAGAAAGGACACCCCCTCTTTCTTTCTCTGTCCTTTCTTGCTAAGCTCCAATATATGGTTGTGCGAAGCATTGTCATTCCTGCATGCAGCGGTCACAAATAAGGCCTAAGTGAAACAACCAAACGAGCACTTTTATCAGACCTGCCTTTGTTAATCAGGCACACATGAAAACATGGGAACAACGCCAAACTGAAAGCCGCTGGCGGTAGAATTGTACTCGATATTGGGAAAAATATATTGCATAATGCGCCTAAAGAGCTACAACAAACTTGGGCGGTACCCACAAAAGCAGTTCGTATAAACGCTTAACCGGCTCGGTCACTGTTTACAAACGTAGACCCTGGATGGCTTCCGGCTTTGCTCGCTGACGTAGCCCGCTAAATCTGGTGAGCAAGAAAGCCATTGGCGGCGATGTCGAGTAGAAGTCGTGCGTTAAAATCTAAGCCAGCAGGTTTTCAACACTTTTCCTCTGCACATAACGGCAGTTTTACAAGTGAAGGAGCCCTAAGTTATACGAAACATTTTATACATTAATCTTCAGGCGTAATGCCCCGCGTGCCTTTTATCTCAAAGCTTAGAAAATAGACTTTCCGCATAGTGGAAGAACTTAAAATCATGCTTCGTGGTCCCGGCGCAGCAGACTGATAAGGCCCGTGACCGGAAGTTTCATGGGGCGCGCTCTCACGCTGAGAAACCGTCATCACGCTGATGAAACCGTCTATAGGACAGTCCTGCGCCTGTGGGGTTTTGGCACGTAGAGCCCCAGAATTTAATTCAATTCGTATAGGAAAGACACTGGCTGCCTATGACGGCGAACGTATAAGGTAGCCGGCCATAGATGCGCAGTTCTTCCGAGCGAATATTTCCGAGTGAGGTACGTCCTCGATCATTCTTTTAAAATTTTAGTCAGACGCCCAAAAAGTGTGAAATTTCTGAAATATTGAGCGAATGAGAGATCATAGATAAGAGACGAGTAGGTAGTCTAGAAGTGATAAACTGGTTACACTTATTTTCGGGATTAGCTGGTGGAACAAAATTGCATCGAAAAGCCGAAGCTTCAAAGTTGGGTAAGGAATATTACAATAGCAGAATGATGTTTAGGTTTTGATTGGGAATATCTCGAATTGGACGTACGCGGGAATGCGAGAAAAGTGTATGAGAAAAGTGTATAACAGCTGTGTCTTACCAGTACTCACGTACGGGCCAAAAACCTGGAGGCTTACGAAAAGGGTTCTACTTAAATTGAGGACGACGCAACGAGCTATGGAAAGAAGAATGATGGGTGTAACGTTAAGGGATAAGAAAAGAGCAGATTGGGGGAGGGAACAAACGCGAGTTAATGACATCTTAGTTGAAATAAGGAAAAAAATGGGCATGGACAGGATATGTAATGAGGGAAGATAACCGATGGTCATTAAGGGTTACGGACTGGATACTAACGGAAGGGAAGCGTAGCAGGGGGCGGCAGTAAGTTAGGTGTGCCGATGAGATGAAGAAGTTTGCAGGGACAACATGGCCACAATTAATACATGACCGCGGTAGTTGGACAAGTATGGGAGAGGCCTTTGCCCTGCAGTGGGCGTAACCAGGCTGATGATGATGATGACACGGGAATGCAACGATGACGCAAGATCCATACACCAGCGCCGCCTGGCGTCTGCCTGCTGCGCCGTATTAATGTCACGCGCTAATGCAAGCAGGAAGGACGGAATGCCCGATATCTGCCGCGCATGATGTGCTATAGCGTACGCCATGGCACATGGAAAGCACATAAAAACGAATCCCGAACAAAACTTGGATAGAAGGTGAAAAACTGTTTGTCTTGATGTAAAAAAAAAAAAATGAAAGAAAAATGTTACGCCCAGGGTCGCACTCGCCGTCGAAACATGCATGTCACAGCCCACTCCTGGTATAGCCCAACAAAGCTGCAGCATGTATAAATAAATAAATAAATAAATAAATAAATAAATAAATAAATAAATAAATATGACACCGGTCGCCCCTTTCCCATCTCTCTATAGCTCGGCAGGATGGCAGGATTTTCCTTTTTACTCGTTATCTCTCGTATTACGACACATTCATCCTACTTGCCTGAGCTAGAAGAGCCTGCTAGTTCTAGTGGCAAAAAGTACAAGCCGATTTTTCTCTTCCAGTGGAAACAGGGTTATCGACAATAGCTCATTAGTAAGCGCAATTCTGTTACGTAAGCGTGATTACTAAAAAGACGGGCATTAATTGCACGACAAATCGCAGTGTGACATTAGTAAAATTAACCACACTTCACGAATTAACGTTGTAACGTCGTATGTCCCAATTGCGGTATAGAAGCCAAACAATAACGAAACCATATACATTTAGCTTAAATCTTCGTCATATAGCCGCTCTATTTTCGGGAAATATGTTTTCATATTCTTTGGCAAAATAAATCTGCCTTCCATTTACCGTTTATCAGCATTGCATTTGCTAATCAGCGTATGTCGCATTACAACTTGTCATGCAAGTAACGTCTCCTTCTACAAGCGAAAATTTGGCTTTAGCGGGTCTCTGAATTGCCCTCGCATGTTTTCGTTCGAATAAATCGGGATTATTATTAGAAAAAGAAAAGATTATCCGTTTGATGGGACAAAATTTCGCTTTCACATGCGGCTTTTGAAGGGGCAGTTCCCACTAAGGAAAAAAAATCCAATTTACACGTTGTTACGAGTCTCTTCTCTGTTTGCCGGCAGCATGCAGTCATGTCTCCTTCATATTGGACAACGTGTATGTAGTAGCTCATTGTACCATAGCATAATCACCTGCCGCCTATACCTTTACCTGGATCTCCATCCCTTTATGCCGGTGAGGAGTAGCGTGCTAGAGATACGCTCTGCAGGCCTACTTCTCCTCCCTTTTCTTCATTAAACTATGCTCATCCGCATCTGGCTGTCTGTACAGAATACCCACCGCCATTCACCAAGCGTTCGTTCAAAAAGAACGACAAAAGAAAGGCACGCGCGTCGTCACTTCCAACCTGAAGCGGCACGCACCAGGCCACACGAAAGATGCCAGCGCGCCTCCTCCTCCCAGTCTTCTCTTGCAGCTGGGCAGTGTCTGTTCGCCCCCCTCGTGCTATGCAGACCGGATATCGGCGCTGTTCCCAGAGATCCTGGGAAGCGAGGCGAGGTGCGCAGAGCGAAGACCTCGGAAACGGGAGGAGCCCCGCAGGATGGGACGAGCAGAGCGGTCGCAGCCATGGGGCGCCTTTCTTTGCTTTTTCCCGTGCCTGGAGCCTCGTTGCTGCGCGCGCGGGGTATTCGCTCGGCGAGAAAACACGTGACGACGCCGGAAACGTAATGCGTCGCAGCGGCCACGAGAAAAAAGAACACCCGGTCTGGTAGCAGTTGCGAGACTCACTTGCGCGGAAATTGCCCTGCCGTTTCTGTCACCCTTGGTGATTGTGACGATGTGCATAAGCCAGCCTCTCCCACTCGGAAAAGAACAGAAAACCAAATAAAGAAAATTCGATCGAACTAGTTAGTACTCGCATTGTGTCAATGTCCAATAGCCAAAACTGCTGGCGTCATGACGCCTGCCCTAGATCTCATATTTTGTGTGTTTGGTATTATAGAAACTCTATTGATAACTGTATAATTGGATTACCAGGGTTGCCAATAAGCTACATACATATTACTTTTTACTTTTTACGTTGTTACTGGAAAGTACAGTCAGAGTTTACTGAAGGCGAACGTCAAGAGCGACCTTACGGCCTGGCGATCATACGTCTATAGTTGATTGCGTGATCTTAACGGATGAAGACTTAACGAATAAATTGCGCGTTTCCAACACCTTGAAACCACAGTGAGAATTCTCGCATCTCTACCCTGCGCGTAAAGGTATCCCTCTAAATATCCGCGCCTCTCCTGAAGCCTCAACTGATATAGCAAATTGGTGATCTCCTGAAGCCTCAACTGATATAGCAAATTGGTGAAAAACATTCGCTCGTTGCAAAATGTACCTACCATAAGTTAAGAGCTTTGTGCATTACACAGTGTCCGATTATTCGTTGTCATTCGCAATTCTACATACATGGATGCCACGTTTTATGAACTACGAAGAGAAATAAACATTATGGATTCTTAACAGCGCGTATCGATTTTTCGTGCTCGTGAACGACCTGTCGCAAATTGGTAGATGCCACCGGTCTCGTCTAGAGCGTTGTAGTTAACGCATCTCTGTTAGTTACGAGATAAGAGCCTCCTTGCAGGTGCGCGCAGCCAAACTGCGCACGATCTGGCCCCTTCGCGACGGCGAGAGCGGTGGTGTTTATACACCACAGTTGCACCCCGCCGGGGCTTCGTGGTTCGCACGTTTGATTCCAAACTGCGGCTGCAATCCAACCGGCGTTTCCAAACCCGCACAGGGGACAGTCACATGGCCGCCACGCGTCGGTGCTGGCGCAGTTTGTGCCGCCCCCTTTCCCACTCCCAACTCCGGCGGGAACCGCTGACGCAGCTCGGAAAGCGGGTCACTGCCACGCGCGCTCGACCGGCGCGGAGAGGACCCCTCCCGGCCGCGCGCGCAATGCGTGGTGGTCCTGGCGTCCTTGGAGCTGTGTACTATAAGGCGCCGCCTTGAGCGTCTCGGCCAGTTTAGGGGATCACGCTGCTCGACCCGAAGAATTGGGAGGCCGTGCCCCAGCGACGGGCGGCCGGCCCAAACTGTTTTAAAAGAAGCTCGCTAATCGCGCTGGTTGCGAAACTGCGTTCTAATTCCGGCCATATCCCGTGACCGATTTTGCGACCGTTAACCAACGCGCACTCTCTATTAACGACTGGTTGTATGGCGTGTGGCTTCTAGGGCGGAGGCAAACTCGGTCGCCTGCCGCGGACACCGTAGCTGCCTCTCGAAGGGCGCCTGCGCGGCAGAGTGGGGCGCGCACCCCCTTCGGAAACTCGTGCTCGCGGAAAGCGTGGCGACCTCTGTTGCACCTTGGGCCCAGTCGCAGTATACGCGCGATGCAAAAGCTTTTTGTTGTAGAAGAAAATAGCACTCGTCGCACAAAATGTTTACATCGGGTCAAGTTAATTTTGTAACCTCGAAACGCGTTCGACGACGGCTCACTTTTACATCCAACTGCCCGTTTTGTTCCTCGGTGGTTCGCGGCCAAGTGCGCCGAAATGGAGGAATGCGACAACTTCTTCGAGCATACTCGGACATGTAGCGCTGGAAGGCGCGCCGCATAGGGACATGCAGCACCAACAAACCCAGTTTTCAACCCTTCTGAGACAATTCGCGGCATAAAATGTGTGGTCAGAAAGTTAGGAGCTCGGAACGTTCGGATTGTTTCTCCCGATTAAGTATTCGCGGTGGAGTTCTACAGATCACGCAGGCATTATCCATCTTCTTGCTTTCACTTCTTTCGCTCTCCTTTCTGCTCTGCAGCGTTCGTCGAAAGCAGCACGCCTCTCGCGTATTAGGGTCACTTAAATGCAGTAATTGCCAGCGGGTCCATCTTCCACATGCAATCTGCAGTAACGTGCTAGACAAACAAAAAAAAAAAAGAAAGAAAGAAAGAAAGAAAGAAAGAAGACTGCAGCCACTGAGTCGAGAATTGTTTCCTAGCACTTTATCCTTATTTTTCTTTTCGTGATTTGTGTTTTGTTGAAACGTGCTTTCCTTGCAGGCCGACAACAAGCTTCACCCGCCCAGCTCGCAAAACGAGGAGTTCGCGGCTTTCAACGCTACACGCGCTAGCCAGCAGGTACCTTGGTTGCCAACTGGCTTTTCCTCGTTAAAATGATAAGGCTCTTCTTATTCATTTCATCTGTTTCTTTTTTTAAATTAGCATACGTCTAGCAATACTGTTTGGCATCTTGTCTCACCAAGACTGACCGCTGCTATCTAATTGGTCAGTAAAACAAAAAGAGAGGGTGGGGATGATGTGCGAGTTTGAAACTTGGCGTAAGAATGCAGTGTTCTTTCATTTACTTTTTCGCAAAACCCCTTTTTTCATTGAAACTCTCAAGTTATTGAAACTCCAATGAATTTCATCGCCAACATTGGGAACGCATATCTCGAAACTGGTGTCATCCTCAGAATTCGTTCGAAGTGGATATGACTTTCAAAGTTACCGGTTACATTTCGTAAATTGAAAAGTATGACGCAAATTCATTAGTTCGGAAGTTAATTATCTATATGTGTAAATTAGTGGGAACAATGTCTGCCCCTGAGAGTAAGTGAGTGAGTGAAAACTTTTGAGTCTTTCAAGAGTTTCGCGGTTACGAGGTCTCCGTCGTCTTCATCTTCTTGGCGCTGGCGACTTGAGACTCCTCTTCAGCAAGGGTGGGCCCCTATTCCAAGGCTCCACTGAGTCGTGCTGCATCGCTCGCGTGCTGCACTAGGGCAATCCACAAGTAGAACTGTGCTACATGTGACGGGTGACTTTTAAAAATTCTGTTAATAATAAAATAAAACATCCCGTATATTACAGCGCGTGCCGCGCTTTGCTTGCATGATGTCAACGTGCTTTTGAATGTAAAATCGCAGTGCTGGAATATTTTAGCTTGAACTTCACTTTTGCCTTAATAAGTGTTACGTGCTTTCAATCCCTGCTGTAATTGTGGAAGTTCTACGTTGTAAACAACTCCTTGGCGTTGCTGTCGAGAAAAAAATACTGAATGGGGAACATGGTATGTGGAACATGCTAAATGTAAAACATGCGCCATTCCGGCTTATTCCTCTGTTGCCTGTGGTCCTGATCAGCTATGATGGAAAGATAGATTGAAAAATATTCGGCAGTTATTGGCTCGAGATATTTTTTTAATGTGTCTGAGAAAAGAGCCTGTAACATAATTTTACGTTATCGCAGTATTGGCTTATTGGACGCACACAGGAAAAAATACATTTTAAAAATACTTTTTCTTAGATACTTCAGCGACGAAGTAATATTCACAAAGATAAAAATTAACGTTCCCAAGAAATGCGAAAGCCAGCCATAGCCAGACCGGCAAAGGCGCTGAGGTGTCCTTTTGATTGATTCATCTCGCTGCGGTAATTACAGATGTTTCGCTAGAGAGTTGTCCATAGCGGGTGGCGCTTGAGAAGTAGTCTGCACTATATCTTCATGTGTCCAGGCCATATGACAGACGATTTGGACGGAGACTGGAAAACAGTCGTCTACGACTAGAGCAGGTAGAAATGATCGTCGTGGCGCTGTGTGTTGTAGGCGATGTGACAGCGACAAAGCTATAGTACTGAACCACAGCTCGCGCATTGTCACAAGGCCTGGAATTCTTCTATTCTTAATTTATATTAATGACTTACCGCTGTGTTTAACATCTTCTGATTACATGCTACATGCAGCAGACACTACCAGATCTTCTGATAAACACGTGGATATCTTCAAAATCCACATTGAATACCGACGCAGCAAATATATTAAACTGGTGTCAAAGCAACGGAGCTTTATTTAACACTAAAAAGAAATCTTGCTTTATAATTTTCACGTCTCTTTCTCCGTAGGGAAACGTCCCTGGAAGTCCCTCTATGCGTGCTGGCAACAGTGTTCTTCGTGCGTCTGACCGTGCTAAGTTTTTAGGCATCGAATTGAACATTCATTTAAAATTTTACAGACACGTTTCCGCATTAACAAAAAAAAAGGTGCGTTTGTCATTAAGGTTATCGCGGCTCGAGATGGCGTTTGGACCAGGAATCCACCAAGCCCATTGAATAGTACGTCCGGTAGTAGGAATGAAACAAAAAGCGTTGAATTTACATTATTTACACTGGCTCCAGATACGGAAGCCCACTCCACGTAGGAGCATAGTGAACGCCTGAGCTCACATCGGGACACATCAGCACCGCTCACTGCACCAAAGGTGCCCGCTTTTTACACCTTCGTCTTCCCTAGGTGGCTAGACTAGAGAATCTGATGGCTGTATCACGGCCAATGAAAACCGTCGAATGGGTCGCAATACCCCGTCCACGATATCGCACCATTCCACCAAACTCCGCCTGCGATGTTGCACCTTCGTCCCCGCATATTTAGCAAGCACGTAGCAACCTGGAAATCCGAAGTCGGCGCCGTTATTCCCACTGTAGCGTTCGACGTTGGCCCTTTTCATCATTGGTTAAGAATGTCGGGTGCAGGTAGAGGAGTCTTCTGTGGAACCGTCAACCCTCGGTGTCAACGCTGCGTTGACTTCGGTATAGGCGCTGATGAATGGGTGGGGTTGTCTCGTGGCAAACGTCTAATTATTGTCCTTGACTGTGTTGAGTACTCATTTTGTATTCTGATGAACATATTCTTCAATGAAAGCTTCATCTTAACGAACAGAGAAACCAGTTTTACCATTGTAGATCCGCGACGTTTGCTTCCAATAATAATAACTTGCTTCCTAAGCCCAAGTGTAACTATATATGGCAAGTTTTTTCGCAAGGATTTCTGCTACTTACATTTAGAATTCATTACCGCCGAACCTTAAGGAACCCTGCACTATTAACATGTTTGAACACAACCTTCGCGCTTTTCGCAAGTAGCATTGGCACGTTCTTATTACTTGTTATTTTGACAGCAGACGCTGCACTAAATAAATAATTAAATTACATGCCATCGCCTTCAGTCTTTGACTATGGGACCTCCTCCTGTATATATAATTTACGTGTAACGTTTGCTATGCATAATAAAAGCGGTTCTTATTGGGATTCTGAATATGAGTGAGGGTGCAAGGGTTTATGACTGCTAGTAGCCGGTAGCGCAGTTAATGCAATATCTTACACTAGACTGTAACGCCAATTTGGGCCATCTTAATGTGAGCAAACATTGCTCACATTCTCATTCTGAATGATGTCGTGATTAAATACGACACATTAAGTGCTAATATTTTCGCCGCTTTCATATGCACTCGTCAACATTGAATTAAGGGCTTTGGTCGGCGGAATGTGCACCTTTCTTTTCTTTTTTGTAACCGTAACACAAACACACGTCCTCATGACCGCGCCGGCGCATGTGCACAAACCAAACGTCATGCGCTTGCAAGGGGCTCTGCATTCCCTCAGCACAAAGCACAACCCGGCCTTTCACAATGGAGCCCCGTAGAGTAATCTGTCACTGAATGAACTGCATATAACTGCAATGAACTGCAATATAACTGCATGGTCAGAAATCACCAATCGAAAACCAGGTTCGTATCGGTGGGGGAAAAAAAATCCACTGCAGAGCGAGAGCAGTTGCGATTCCGAGTGGAGAGAGAAAGAAATTTGTGTAAAAAGAAGAAGAAATTGAATAAAAAGGGGAATTCGCGTGATCAGCCAAACAGTGGAACGGACTGTGTCCCGTTTTTCGGCGTCTTCATCCGACCACGTGCGGAACTCCCCGACTTCCGGTTCCGGTTGACGCAAGCGACTGCAACGTTCCGTTCCAACGCGTATCGCAGGCTCAGCGGCCTTGCAACTGCGCGGACGGTGCGATTCTCTCGAGACCGCGGGAGGCTGAAGTTCCTCCTATCTGTATCAACGTTATCGCACGCACGACCTTTTCGGCCAGCGGAGTAAGCGCTAGCACGGTGACGTCCTGCCGCTGTGCCTCGGGGCGTGACTCACCCCGAGCAAGGCGCCTCACGCTTCCGTAATCTGCCGTTGAATGGGCCGGACTTCCTTTTGTTGACACTCCTTATCGATGAAAGCGATGATGTCGAGGGGGGTTGGGACTCTCACTTACGTCGCCATGCCGCACCGTAAAACGGCCATGCAACCCTGTCCACTTCGCCAGAAGCTTTGCCTGCTCACATGCATGCATCTTCATCTAATTCCTAGGTCTGTCGGCTATAAGACTGCACTCGAAGTTGCCCGCCGTCATGAAAGTTTTCATGGAACGAGCTATGGAAAGAAGAATGATGGGTGTAACGTTGAGGGATAAGAAAAGAGCAGATTGGGTGAGGGAACAAACGCGAGTTAATGACATCTTAGTTGAAATCAAGAAAAAGAAATGGGCATGGGCAGGACATGTAATGAGGAGGGAAGATAACCGATGGTCATTAAGGGTTACGGACTGGATTCCAAGGCAAGGGAAGCGTAGCAGGGGGCGGCAGAAAGTTAGGTGGGCGGATGAGATTAAGAAGTTTGCAGGGACGACATGGGCACAATTAGTACATGACCGGGGTTGTTGGAGAAGTATGGGAGAGGCTTTTGCCCTGCAGTGGGCGTAACCAGGCTGATGATGATGATGATGATGAAAGTTTTCCATATAATTCTGGTATAATTATGTAGCAAGTGTAAGTACGCAATTATTATGTAATCAAAATTCAACCGATTGACACGATTTCGAGCGAAAACAAGCCCTTCGTTCAATGTGCGTTGGTTAAATTCTTCGTTCCAAGCATGCATGTCTCCACATGGGTTTCTATCCTACGATCGAGTTGACATTGTGCGGCGTCATTATGGTAGATTCGCCGCTCTTGAAAATTCTCGCTTTTAGACAGAGGTGCCGTGCTGCATCCGCGCTACCAAGCATTACTAAAGAAGTTATAACTTGCGGCAGGCTTGCTAAAATAACAATGCCTGAGAGGACTACCGCCTTCGCTTGCTGTCGTCATACAAGTGGAGTAACGACCATGAGCAATGGGGCCGCGGTGGAGCAGTCAACCGATACGGTCACTTCTAGAACCTCGCGCACACAAGCAAATCAAGCGGCAGGTTCGACAGCCTAGCGCTGTCAGCGGCCGCATGCAAAACACGGGACCGTATCGCGATCAGCTGATCCCGCGGGAAACGGGACACCGACCCTAGCCAGGCTTCCGCGCCCGTGACGACAGCCGTCGTTGGCAGCCTTGTCCTGCCTGCTGAAGCATCGCACGATTCGGCAACCGAGCGCAGGCGTCCGATCAGCATCCGAGGCGACGGACACCTCGCCGGCTCCCACGATGCCAGCGGAATACGTGTGGTCGTCCCCGGTCGTGCTGGTCGCCGCGCTCGGGACTTTTGGCGAGGGCGTTAACCTCCGCGCCTGTCGTCCGTGGAACGACGCGGCGAGGGAGGACAAAACGCTGACGCCGCTGGGAAACCGAACGCCTCCGCCGCCGGCTCTCGTGTCGCGCACAGTCGGCGGCCCTATCTTATCGGCGCCACCACGGCGCGGTCTGCTCCCCCCCTCCCCTCCCCTGCAGGGTCGCGCAACACCATCAGTCATCATCACTATCGTCATTTTCGTACTCGACGAGGCCACGAGAGCATGGAGTGCGCGGAGCAAAAAAAAAGAAAAAGGAAGCGCGGAAAGCGACGCAGTGGTGGCACATCGGGTAATCCCCGCTCACCCCTTCGCTCCTCGCTGTACAGCTGTGGTGATAACTCGTGCGGTCGAGCCCCCAGTGCATAGCAGGCGAGGACCATGAGACGAGCCACGGTGACGCAGAAATGACGTCACCCACGTCCTCCTTCGAGCTCCCAAAGTGAGCCGCCGCGATTCAACACGGCTGCCTGTAGAGACGAGCGTCGCGTTGATGTTGCGAGTGCACTTGAGCGATCTCCGATTGCAGTTTCGGGCGAAAGACACAAACTCCGGGAAGATCCCGCGGCGTTATCAAGGCCGAAATTCGGGGAAAATGTTCTCTCAACACGTTTTGGTTCTATCGCACGTGTTATTTTTTATTAGACGGCTATCTAGTGGCAGTGTAGGAGGCAGGGACCTCGTCAGGCGACTAGTGTCGTTAGCCTCGTGTGCCTTCGAATATTAAAAAAAAATTTTAAATCCGAAGACGCCTAAGCACTTCTATGGGTTGTGAATGCGAAAGAATTGATGTCCAATTGAACGCCGCTGACTGGTCCTTCGGCTTTTGGGCTTCGAGTAATGTTTTCGAGTTTTGGTGCGGGGTATATTATAGAGTTTTACGATGAGATTGGTACGGGTTATTTTTATTATTATTTTTTTTTGCAGTTTCTACGTTCGCACCGTATACATGGTCGAGTACTTTAAGCGCATTGAACTCAGGAGCAGTGCGCGTGCGCACGTTCTGCTATGGTTGAATGCGGCGCTTGACGCACTCGGCCAGCACAGGCGAGCCTCAAAGGAGCAGAACGCGGGAAACGGAACACGTGCTGCCGCATTAGCGCGCCAGGTGTTGCGTGAGGAGGGTAGACGGCATCGCCGCTGCCTCTTCGCTCGTTCTGGTGCGTTCTTCCGCTCCCTTAATTCGTCTGCGGCGTACTGGTATGGACGGCCACGTTTCGCTACTGCCGAGGTTGCGGCCGCTGACGTTTTGGATCCTTCAGACTCCATAGCGGTACGTGCTGCCAGAGCCAGCGAGTAGCAGCAGCCTGCGGTGCCAATGCCGCCGACGTCCTGCGCGACGAGAGGTCGAGGAAGCAGCAGCGGCGGCAACCAAGGCCGGCAGGGCGCGCTCAGCAACTAGTCCAGTGGGGGTGAGAGAGAGGCACGACGCGGCGATGCCCTCTCCCCTCACTCAACAAATGCGCGCCAGTGCGGCAGCATGTGTTCCGTTTCGCACTCTATGCTCCGTCGAGGAGCGCTCGTGACATGGCGTCGGAGCCAATGGGAATTTGGATGCCGTTTCACTGCTACAGACGCCGGCTTTTTCGCTCAATGGGCCATTTGACGCTTTTGCATCAATAAAGTAAGCATTTGCTGCGGCTCGAGTTTAAACTATTCGTTGAAGCTAGCACTGCGTCGCTGCCTGCCTGCTCTCTCAACTTAGTGGAACGGACACTTCTAACAAAAGCGCCTGCAAGCGATCGCTATAAACTGAGCTTTGTAGGCGGGCGCCATGCGTGCTGTGGCCGACGGAACCCAGACTTGATATTTGGTACTCGATATTTCATTTGCACTTCAAAAGGTAAATTTAAGCAGTACAGAAGGTGTGCAGTACTGCCGAAAGGCGATGGCCCATGCAAGCACATGTGACTGCAGAAGCTACCCCTGTACCCAATAAATCAATAAAGATGAATGATGGGGAAAAGATGAATTGAGAGAGAGGGCCGAGGGAAGGCGCCATAGACGAGGATGTCCTGTAGTCGGCATGCACGGGGGTGAGCAACTCTGGCATTTCACCAACTCGAAGGCACTTGAGGCTATGTTCACGGGAACCTGGAGTTGAGTCAAGTCGGCTTCTGCGGCTTAAACCCGGTAGTCGAGTTGCTGCAGACAGTAGCGGCTCAGCCCCAAGAAACCATGGGGACGGGTTGGGTCCGCCTGTCTAAGCACTGTGGTGGCTCTTTCGACCTGACATCTGACTCGACCTGCTGGCGTCGAGTTCATGTAGACAAGGCTTACGCAAACACACATTTTACAACGCCAAGGAGATCTCATAAAAGTTGACAGTAATTAAGTATCCTTATGTGACTTGAATGCGAAAGCATAATGACTTCTCTAAGTTATCACCTTACATTAAAGCTCTACCTTAATTCACCTTGCTTTAATTTGTTACCAACATTAACCCACTTTAATCCACCTTAACCCACTCTAATCCACTTTATTCTACTTGAATCCAATTTAATCCGCCTTAATCCAATTTTTGCAGTGGGCGAGATCAGATTTTTTTTGGGGGGGAGGGGGGCCACGGCAACCGTCCTACGTCGTGGCTGTTCACCGTGGGATTTCGCAGTGCAAGCCGCAGCAGGTCCAGCGCCGGGAACCTGACGTCATCACTTGGTTGGCACCATCGGATGATAACAAGGGATGGCGGATCTTTCGCTTCATAGTGCATGTTAGGATTTCGCTTTAATAATTATTAATTTTCTTTCAATACCATCAGCGTCCAACGCTGAGAGTTATAGAGGAGTGGGTGCATACATGGAGAGGAGGGGGGAAGGGGGCTGTCTTAAATAAGAAGAATTATTTTCATTAAGGACAAAAACCACTCAGTCCTCTTCAAAGTAATCTCCGACTGAGTCAGCACACTTGTCCAACCTTCCACTGTTCTCAAGCTTAATGCTGTTGAGTAGCCCCTGCGAAGTTTTCTTCCTCGTGCGCCGTGGGAAATCTTTCTTTATTGAAATTTCTTCTATAAAGAAAGAGTACCTCGGAGCTCGGCCTGATTAACAGCGTGCGCGTGAAACGCCAGCTCATCCCCGAGAGGCTAAACACACCACGTGACAGCCAAAACGGTGCGAGCTGTGTCGGGGTAGAGAAACCTATCTCCCCCCTCCCGGCATTCCATAATCGCACGCAAGTTGCTGGTTGTCAGTCGGTTCAGAAAGAACAGATTCTCGCTGCACAACACCGAAGAAGAAAAAAAATTGAGTCGCTTTAGCGTACGCCAAAGAGGCTGAAGGCGAAAGCCTGCATGCTCAAGAGACATTCATTAAGTTACTTGACATTCTCATTCGAGTGTGTTGTTACTTCTTATTGCTTTTTTTCTCCCACCGATGGTCGTGGATTTGAGTGTCTGAATTAAACCTATCTTAATTAACTTTGCCTTTCTTTTTGACATGCTGAGCGGTATCGGAGTCGGCTGTGAAAGAAGACGACGACAAACGCGAGGGCAGTGGCACGAGCGCATGACCGCGCGAGGCGAGCTCACATGAATTTCTCTACCGCACGCCGCGTTTTACGTATACCATCGGGGGTATAAGCACATAAAAACTTTTGCCTTAAAAAAAAGAAACGCCCACTTGAAGGGAGCGCACGCCTTGGTTAAGAAGGATACTTCAACTTGCTTAGAACGTGCTGATTTCGGGTCACACCCACAGCGCCAGCCTTCGTCACGCGTGATCATTTTTGAAAGATCTGGGTCACTTTCGATTTGAATTTAGAATTCCTGGTACAACAAGAAAAAAAAAAGTGTGTGTGTGTGACAGAAAGAGAGAGAAAGAGAGAGAGAGAGAGAGATGTGGCCATAACAAGTGGATAACAAAAGTCGCCGCAACCCCGTCTTGTGCTAATTCCCGTATTTCAATTCCACTTATAATAGCTGCACATCATGCCAGCACCTTCTGAAATCTTGTCATTTGTGTACCGACGACCCTCGTTGGTTTTTCTGTCGAGCATTTTTGACAATCTCATATAGGTACGACTGCTTGAAGGTCGGTTGAACTTAGCGTGGTCTTTAACGCTCATTCCTCTCTTGGAACCGTTCAAACCACTAAGCTTGTGTACGGCTCAGTGTCTCTTACATAAAGGCCGTTTGAAGGATTTTTAGTGTTTCTCTAGTCATTTTTCTAAAAAGAATAGACGTCGAGCCTCTAAGGCATTCATCGGACACGCTAAGGTATACGTCATAGTGGGTCCTATAAGCGCGTTATATTCCCGAAACATTTTGTCCGTGGTACTAACTGCGTATCGAATTAATGGTCGAGGCTCTTAGCAACAGATAGCACCTTGATCCCCCTCCCCCCATCCCGCTCCCATGTGTAGGGTAGCAAACCGGTTGAGCTAAACTGGTTAACCTCCCTGCCTTTCCTTCTCCACTTTTTCCTTCCTTCCTTGATTAGTTAATAATGTTACCAACTCGCTGGCGCTGTCAAATGCAGTTACATCAAGATAGTGAATGTTGCGAGCATTAGGAAGTAACTACAATGACCGATTTTCCGTATATTTTTATTTTTATTTTCAAGTGTTCACGAAGCAGCCATTCCCCTAAAAAACTAAATGACTGGCTACGATTTCTTTCTAAAGACGGAGTTCTAGCTGTGAAAAAAAAAAAAAAAAATGAGAAAGAAAAAGAACAAAGAAAAAGAAAAGAAAAAGGCGATGTTTAGAGCCTTGCTCCAATGACACTGGGTTTGAAATACTCTAACGGGGTTCTGTGGATTTCATCTGGTGTTTAAGCTCACAGCATCCGCTACGTGGGTGGCGTGAGGGAACTCACTTTGACCAACTGTTCTTACAAGTGAAAAAGTGGTCGGAATAATCTCAAAATGTCTTGATGAGCTCGGCTACATTGAACTTGCCACTTTCATTTTAACTTGTTCTTTTATTAATAAACGTCTCTCTCTCTCTCTCTCTCTCTCTCTCTCTCTCTCTCGTTTTTACGCCACCAGAGCAAATTCGCCTAGTATTTCTCGAAGAGAGAAATTCAAACACAAGCTGCCCCGCGTCATAGTTCACGGAAAGACGCAGCGCCGCTTCAACCGGGCCCGGACAGGCGGCGTGCTGGCCGCGGCCGTGAGCCAGCCATTGAGCAGCCTTCCCGCAGTATCGGGTCCAAACTCCGGTCTCTGTTTACCACCGATTCTAATACGTTTTCATGTTTATGATTTCTTTTTACTCACCACAGGCTAACAAAATATCAGCGCTAATCTCTGCAAGGTATAATCGAGGGAGAGAAAATGAGGAGGGTGCGGAAACTGAATTTGGGAGAAATTGAAACTCAGCCTATACAATATCGCATGTTTCTGAAAAGCTTATGAATTGACGCACCACCGATAATGCGAGATGCAAGAAACTGCAAAAACATTGACCTAGTATCGAATGGGCACACAATTAAGAGAATAGAGGTTAGCAACCCTAGCCATTCGCTTGCTGCCTTTGGCAAGAAGTTAAATGACACGACGTAGGAAAAGTAAAGAGCACGCGGGCGAGAGACATCAGTAGCCAACGGCGAACACTTCTTCTGCAGATGCTCGCCGCGAAGCCAAGACGCGGTGTATCCGTCGAGAGATCAAGCGGCGACTCGAATCTCGGCGTCGCCGCCGCCTGCGAGGCGCTTATCGGACTCTCTCTCTCTTCGCTGTATCGAGTGCGCGGAGAAAGTGTTGCGACAGCGCCGGACGACGAAGGTCGGTAAACACGACTTGGAAAACATGCCGTTTCCGCGCAAGCCCGCAAAGCTCAGGGAAGCTCAATCGGCCGCTAGCATTGAACGCGGAGAACGGCGACGTGCTTCCGTCCGTCGGGAGGGCAAGTTTGGTCAACTGTTTGGTCAGTGGGCACTTCGTGAATGAAGGGGCAGGGCGGCAAGGAATCCGGGCAAGGGTCTTCTAATGCTAAGACGAGTTTGAACAGCTAAACCGAAACGAGGGACAAAGGGAGACAGATAGGGACGTCGCGAAACTATAAACTTTATTTTCTTGCATGCGTCTACGGTGCACGCGCAAAAACTAAGCAGCGTCTGAGGCTGACATCAATCACGCAAGTGAGCCTGATAGGCGAGTCACGCGGGAAAGCTTTGCTCTTTCTTTAGTTGTCAAAGGTGCTGAGGCAGCGCTGACACATCTGCTACTCTTTTTAGAAATCTCAATGGCTTCCAGGATTCCCCGTTTTTGCTTTGTTGTTGCTTTTTCTTGAAACGCTGACCTCACGAAAATGGGGTTGGCACGTAGTGCCTCTGGAATAAGCAGCTAGCTAGGGTGCTGCACTGAGCGAGGCCGAATGTTCCTGTATTTAGTGTTGCATTTCGGGGACGCTTGCTTGAGATTCAAGTCTCATTCGAAGATAGATCTGCTTTCGTACGCGTCCAGGCACTGAAAACAACGCAGAGGGGGCTGTCGCTCTTAAGATTTTGATATTAACCATACGAAGACAGTGCTACCGTCATCTGCTCGACAGCCTTGAAAGGCAAGCGCCTAAACTGAGCGATGCGAGACACTCCCGAGAAACGTGAGCGCAACTTCAAAAGCGCGAAATGCATTCCCCGCTGGGAATTCGTCAAAAGCAGACGAGATGAGAAAGCTCCCTCCCGCGCTTACACATGTTCACGGCGTGAACTACATTTGTGAGAATATTGCTCCCAGACAGGGCTTGAAGACTCTTTCAAGCTCCAAACAAGGCATGAACCACATGCAGACGCGTGAGCACTGACGAGAAACTCTGCAAAAAGAACCACGAGACAAAATACGCTCAGTGTCAACAAGCGGTCGTTTATCGTTCGTAATTTCCCTATTATGTGACCGTGCTTATGTCGGACAAACAGGACGATGTCTGAATGAGCAGAATAAAAACTCAAATATTGGAACAAAAACGAAAAATTCTGGAAAATATAGGAATTTCTAAATAGCGTTGCATATGTGTCAGCACCGCCTCAGCATCTTGCCAACAAAAGAAAGAGCATATTCTTGGCATACGGGTACCCTTCCGGCAGGTGACTTGCAATCGCGTATCGATCCCCTTTGCGTGGCCGATACAAGCCGCAGACGCGGTGGCTCTCTTTCCTTTTATTTTTTCGCCTACACGACTATATACATTATAGTACACTACTAAATACAGTATAAAGTACGGGAGGGAACAAGGGGAGCGCCAACTTTTTATTTGACTGTTTATTCTGAAGAAGGGTAAAAAGAAGGACACCGACCACTGAATGAATACAAGAAAATGCGTTTGTGATTGTGAACAGATTGTGAACAAGGCTCCCGTCAGGGGAGCCTAAACGTCTTTTCTTGTATTCATTCAGTGGTCGGTGTCCTTCTTTTTACCCTTCTTCATGATGCCTCCCAACCAGACGGGCTTCCGTCAAAACCTCGACTTCACTGCTTATTCTATACTGTATACCATCCAATATATACACGCTACCGAATGCGTAACATACAGAACAGCTTCAATCGCGCAACACCCTAATCACAGCCAGCTATAAAAAAAAAAAAAAAAAAATTCTGTCTGCATGTAAAAGTGAAACAGATGTGTCGCTAATGCAAGATGAATTTGGCTCTTTAATATGAACAGCCTCTAACAATTCACGTGCCGCGGTGTGCCTACTTTTTAAGAGGATCCGTATCTTGTCCAGTCGTGGCTCACCCGGATGTGAATTGCAGTGCGAGCCACTGCGCTCCGTCCTTACCTCTCAGTGACAGCTCCCGCGCACGCTCATTTGCGCAACTCCCAGTTTGGCCGAGATATGCCTTACCGCAAGACAACGGAAACTCATAGACGACTCTGGTAGGACAATTTGTGTACGGCTTGGCATGTATTTTACAACAACCACGTTCCTTGCTCCCTTCAGAAAGTATGCGTAGGCACAGCTGGTCGAGCTTGCGTTCATTTCGTAGCCAGGGTCTCGACTCCGGCAGGTTTGGTGCATTCAGGTAGCGTATTAGCGTTTATTAGTCTGCTGCCTGCCCCAAAAAGCTCACGCACTGCGTGACGCTAGCTGTCAAAGAAGTATAGTGTGTGTCAAAGGAAACACACAAGCGCACACGAGTACGGAGTGCATCCGCTGTGAATATTCCAACGGTTACGGAATGCGAAAACGTTCGCGTGCGGAGTTTTCGGTGCAGGTTAAGGAACCCCAGTTGGCCAAAATTAACCCGAGACGAGTGACGCATAGTTTGGTACGGTCGATATTCGTTCTATGCCACAGTAAATTTTTTTCTCCCTCTTTGTTTATGTGACATAACGCGGGCACTTCAGAAGCGTTCGTGAGCAGCGGTATAAAATAATTAGGCATTCCCTGGCATCGCTATGACTCGGCAACGCCTTGTTTCGCTGGTTTCGTTTCACCGCAGTGGCGAAGGAATGGGCGGCGTGGAAGTGGACACGGCGCAGATCTCGACGCCTGAAGCCGCTCTCATTTCCGACGGTAGCGGACAGGCACGCCGCTCCTTTCTGCGGTCTTCGCGGCGGCTCCGGTAGAAGAGGCAACGGATGCGTGCACGAAGGGGGCCCGCCGTCAGGAGGAGAGCGGCGGAGGGCTCGCGAAGAGTGACAGACAGTCGCGGCTCCTTATCTCTGGGGGCGTTGAGGAGGGAGCTTGGAATGCGCCGAGAAAGAAAGCAACGATGGCAGACACGCGGGAGGTCGCGGACACGGAGAGACGGCCGCCGGCGCCGAAATACACACAGCGGGCGACTTCCGTTTGCGCAACCCGCGCAGAATCGCACAATCCGGACCTCGCCAAGAAACGGTGTGCGTTGCTCCCGTGACAGAATGACGATGATGTCGCGGCTCTTTTGTCGTGCCGATTGCGGAACGCCCTAAACCGCGGCACACGCCACACCAAGGTCTGTAAATATGCCGATTCTTCCGCTGACCGTAACCAGACTAGAGCGCTGCAAAACAAATATACGATCGCCGATTTCGGGGGACCGGAATGCTTCCATTTTGTTGTTGCTGCCTAAACAAAGCGACTTCAGGGGAAAGTGCTGCGTGGTCTTAGTGAATAAATAGCACAGGTGTCCACTTCGCTGTCACTGAATTGTCTGTAATCCTGCGCATAGTCAGTAAGTCAGGATCAGAACCTACATATACAGTTTAGCGTGCTTGTATTCGTGTGGTGTGTCATGCTGTTTCATCATTCCGGAAACTGGCCTTGGGAGTTGGCCACATTCTTACTCCGCGACCAGCGAGTATGACTTTGGGTTGCGTAACGAAGAGTCAGTAGTGTGACGCAAACCAGTCACGAGGCCCAAAAAAGAAAACAAATAAAGAGAAAAAAGAGGGTGAGCAAGCGAGCTGGGTGAATAACAAGGGGGTGTTGCTTTTGCGACATCCAAGTCACGAGGAGGCATACACAGTTACCTCTTTCGCACCTGACAGAGCCGTGTTTCGCAGGAGTGGATACAGCGCGTCAAAACAAAATCGGAGTCGAGGCAACGTTGTTAGCAGGGAGCGAAAATTTTGCTCTAAGCAGACCGCGGTAGTACCTCTGTCAGAAAACTCAATGATTGATTTCCCTACGAGCAGGCGCAACAGTCACGTGTCGCCGGCGCTGTTGTCCACCTGCTGATGTTCTGACACGTATAAAAGAACAACCACGAGGACGGCTTGAGAGGGGCCTTCAGCAGATACAAAGCACAAGTTTTGGAGCAACCGCGGTGCCAAGCTTTGTTTAACTGAGAGAGTGAGGAAGCTGGTGCTCTGCATCTCATTCGTACGTTATCTTCGTTTGCGACGGCTTCTATAGTACATCATTTCTAGTTCTTGTTATCGGTGACAGAAGTTATTCATTGTAGCTTTAAAGGGACACTAAAGCGAAACAATAAATCAGTTTAGACTAATGAAGCATTGTTTGAGAACCCTGCAGGCAGTCATCTCAAAAAAATGGTGTGATTATCAGACGAGAAAATGAAGGTACAAGTATCAGTATTTGAATTTCGCGCCGAAACCCCAGCCCCGGTAAGCCAGCGTCACGTCATGGATTCCAAAGTATGTTTTTGCATTTGGGCTGCGTTGGCTGAATAAAGGTTCCCGAAACTTTCCATGTTTTCTATTTGGTTCCTTTAGAACACAGTGCAGTCAATCTTTACTGCTATATATAATTAGTAGGCCCTAGAAGATGCCATCAAAATCCAAGACGTCACAGCCCCCTTAAGTAGGCGTCGCCACCCGTATTTCGTTCTTGCGCTTTTTCTGGCTTACCAAACGTTTTATCGTTGTAAGAGTGGCGTTTTTGGTGTTGTAGAACGGTAATTTACAGAGGCAGAAGAAATCATTTTTCAGTTTAGTGTCCCTTTAATATTATCCCGGAGTGGCACTGAAGTATATTAAAAAGGCAAATGTCTCATAGACATGCCATGATGACGGATGTTCTTGAGTAAGATTTACCGCAATGCAGCTGTACATTTCAGTGTGATAATTTATCATGCGAAAATATAAATAATACCGACTAACGGAGGCTTGAGGAGATCACCTGAGGTTATAAAGAAGTCCACCACCAAAGTTCACTAAATAATGACACGTTGTTTACACTCCATACTTGCGCAAATTATAGTTTCCCTTCACCGCAGTACAGTGTGTATGTTTCACCGCGGTACGCAACTGTATTGAGGTTGAGCCATATAAAACAAAAATAGAATGAATGAATGATAAATCAAACAGCATTACAGGGAAAAACTGCCCTCGCCAAGCGAATGAACATATAAAGGTCGGTTAAAGATAGCGCATACCACAGTCAGCGGTCATAGAATATAGTCTCACGGCTCAAGTTGCCCCGGTTAATATATGTGCATCAACATGCACTCCAGGTCAATGGCTATGTGCTCACGTAGATTAGAGAATGGACAACACTGTTCACGTCACACGCGGAAACTCATTAAAATGCCTTCTGACCATCGAATTTGCGACAACGTTCGCGATGTTTCGGATACAGAAAGTACGACATGTGTGAAAGTGATAACCTGATAACAGCAACGAGAGTGATAAAGTGATCGTGAGAGAAAAGTAAAACAACGCCGCGTGGAAATATTTTTTCACGTGAGCCTGCTTCTTAACTGACATTCTCTCACACTCTTATGTGGTAATATGGAGACATTTGTGCTCACTGGTATTTTTTTGTTTTGTCTCGCTTTTCTTTATCCTCTTTCTTTATACTAAATTTAGACTCTCCAGACGCTGTGCCTTAAGAAGGGTGCAAGCTTCCCTCCGCCGCGGCTTCCCCGTACTCCGAGACGCTTCTCCCGATTTGGCTTGGGCTCGCCGGCGGGTTACGTCTTGGGGGAAGAGGGGCGGGGCGAAGCTCGGAGAGCGGACGGAGGTAGGACGACCCGAAGGAGCTGGCGCGCAGGCATCGTGTAATAACGGCCACTCCGAGGAGATCCTAACACGTTAAAGGAAGCGATCTGGCTCGTATAACTGTAACTTGAGGAATAAACGACGTATGTACGTAGCACGTACATCAAACGGCAGTGCGTTCTTGGACGACCATGAACCACAACTATATAGTACAACGCTAAACGTGCAGTCAAGCAAGCCCTTAAAAGCTACGTTATTGGACCGCATAATGTCGATCGTCGTAAAGCAAAACACGCGATTTTACAAAATCAGCCGTTTCTCGGTCCCACCCACGGGCGACATGCATAACGCCAATCACAAAGCCAGCTCTGAACAAGCGGCAACGCTGCAGCATGCGCCGCGGTTCGTTCCTTGTCGTAATGCATCTTTCGTAGGGGTTCAGCTTCTGCAGCTCCACGGCGTGTTTCCGCATCGTGAGATGGTCGCCTACACGTGTAAAATCACGGCAGCAAGAGAAGGAAACGGTGTGTGCGTTTTGTCAGCGGGCGCCGTAAACAGTAGCAGTGGTGGTAGATACGTGTCTGTACACATAGGAGTGAGATTTAGAGAGAGAAGGACAATTGAAAGGCAGGGAGGTTAACTAGGATTAAGTCTAGTCGGCTACCCTGCACTGGGGAAAGGGGAGGAAAAATGAAAAAGACAGAAAGTCCAGTGTTAGTGTTGCCGACGGAGTAAAGTGAATGTCTGGGATACAAGGATGGGCACGATGCCTGTGTTGTGGTGTACTTGGGAAAGTGTTGTTTCTTCACAGCACCGGATGTAGCAGAAGAACGTGCGATACGAAAGACTATGTAGCCACTGTCTCGCTCAAGGAGGACTCGACGCCTGCAGGAGCTGTGATGCGGCAAAAACGGAGGACTGAGCGCTTCGAAGAAGTGCTTGTTCTTTTCCAGGTCCAATGCTGCTTGGCGCAACGTTACTAAATTGGCGGAGTAGCGCCTTTGATATGCGCCTATCTGACGTCCTTCTTTTTTTTTTTTTTGCGTATAGCGTGCTTGACACCCAATGAGTGGAGCACAGAAGACGCGATGGGGTCGCGCGCGGCCCGCTTTCTTATCGCCATGTCGCTCTCGATAACCGGCAGTGCTTCTCACGCGGTGGCGTGCGCGTCAGATCGCTGACCCGAAACCTCGTCACCCCGAAACGGCAGCGGCTAGCGGTAAACTCGACGGCGCTCACGTGTTCGTGCACGTGCACGCCTCCAACACCGGCGTCGCGAGGCGCGGTGCATGTGGCTCGCACGATGTCGACAGTGCGCTTTATTTTATTCAGAGCGCGCTCTTCTCACTCTACGAGGCATCGGGCTATCTATCTATCTTTCTTTCCTTCTTTCTCATTGTTTCTAAATGGTGCCAGCTGTTACGAGTTCATCGACGGTTTGCTCCTTCGTCCGGTTTCCGGTGTGTGCGGGGGCGATCTCCAAAGAAACCGCATGGAAACAGGCGAACAGAGGTAGCGGGTTGAAATTTCTCAAATTGTGGGCAGAGCACGCGTAGATACTCGTGAGCTCCGCATGACATATGTATGGTGAGAGTGCAGTTTCGATGACTAATTAACAAAGTTTCAGTCACCCTCACTAGAGCGGTCGGGGGCCACTGCAGCAGCTGGCACTATTGTTGACATATCTCTGTTAAGAATTTGCATAGATCTGCTAATGAGGACGATGTCTTCCTTGACGAGTTACTGCCACTTTTCCGTACTGGGTATGTCCGTTTTTAACCTCTTCCCTGGGCCGATCCCGAATATAATGCGCTCTAAAAATGTGGACGGATACCGAAGATACAGCAGCTAAAAATTAAGCAGCCCGACGCTCTTTCTACTCTCCTCCCGCGAGGGGTAACGCTATAGAGTTCCGTGCGCAATCATTCCGCCACATTGCCACCGCCAACTCGTTCAGGAGAAAATTGCCTTTTATCGATGTTGACTAGAGATTGGATCGCCTTCCAACTTTCTTTTTTGTTATGTCTTGTGCGTGATTCCACGTGTATTCTATGAAGAACGATAAAAGCTTTTGGAACTCATGCGCATGAACAGAACGAGCGGGGAAAGAAACGAGAACGTGCACCCATAACTATTTTTATTTTCGTAAGAACGCGCTCGTAACCCAACGATGTATTATAACGTCGCCATAATTTCTGCAGCAGGCTTTTAATACTTCGACTTACGATACATATTCTTTCTGGCGCAAGGTAGAAGAACATGAAGCCAGGGTAGCAGGAAAAAAGAGACACACAGAGCTTTGACACAGAGAAGACACTTTGATTTTGCTCACGGCCAAAGAACTTAACCAAAAGACAAGGATTTGGGAAGGGTTGTGATTTCGAAAAGAGCATGTTCGTAAGAAGGTCTTACACTAAAGATCGCTCTGTATAAGGTAATACACTTTTGTGACGAACTGCGTGTTCCACTCAATTTACAGGCTCATAATTGGGACTGTTACTCAGTTTGGTGATAGGCGAAGCACCAAACGCGAGTAGTAATGTTGCTGGTGTTAAAGACCGCAAAATATTCTTGTACTAAAACCAAAGTGAAAACAAGAGTCGGTTTTGCGCTACATATAATTGATGTGCAAGTGTACCACAAAGCAGGAGCAAGTGTAACAAGAGAGCCGCCTTCTCAGGGGCATGACCATGAAAGCAGTGAAGGAAGGCAAACGCACCGCATCCCTAGACTTTGCCCACACACTCAGTGGACGTATTTTCTCGAAGGAAGTTCGGTGTCTCTGACTACTAGCATGATTTCTTATTATATTCCTTTATGTAAGGATATTTTCTCATTGGCTGCCACTCTGGTGTCCGCCGCTAGTGACACCGATCCGCGTTAAAACGAGGTATTCTTAGCGATGACCATCCACCTCAGAAATGGTTCTACGTAGATGCTTTATGAGATGACTATCTCAGAAACCATCCACGTAGAGGTATCGTCCGCACGTATACCTGGTTTGTAAAGAAAGGGTAGTGGATATCTGTAAGAAATAGGCGATACATAGGGATACTATGGTATTGACACGTGTATATCTTTCTCCGGTGACCGCTTTTCAACGGCTAACAAATCGCTCAGCGCAGGACGCGCCTGCATCGGAAGTTTCTCCAATGTTATTGATGGTTCTATCCGTTGTCTGTAGTCACCGAACCCAATGTAATTGATGGTATGCGCGACGCGGATTGTGTAGTACTTTCTGGAGGACACGCGGGCACCAGCGATTAGTCTGGAACCTACGATGGCTCATCCACGAAGCCACTATCGTTTTCGACGATAGTGGCTTCGTGGTGACGTACATTGAATCTGTATAAGAACTCCTTTCCTAAATAAACTTTCCAGTTGTTAGTAGCACTTTGTCCCGTGTTCTTCCTAAGACTCCGTTTATGCAGCACTCTTACGTCATGAACGAGCCCAACGCGCCGGACTGACAGCTATTCTCATGCATAAAAGCCAACGCTCTTGACCCGCAGATCAGATTTGCGACGATCGCCGACTGTGTTCGCCAATGGCATTGTGATTTGATTTCGCTTGCATTTGTGGGCAGAAGTTCGCCCAATAAAAGTTGGCTTCGTCATTCATAATTTCGCTACTATGTTCTTGAGGCTCACTACAACGTGACAGTATTGTAGTAAATGAACGCGTACCGGCTCGGTAAGCGGCAAAGATCATTAAAAAAGAAGCGTCGTCAAGCGGGAAGCGAAAGCATGCAACACAAGGAAAGAAAGAGAGAAGATAATTTATTTGAGAAAAGACCGAAAGGCCGGCTTGAGCTTGTTCCTGCGCTCAAAATAAAGGCGAAGAGGGGTTTAAGATGAGGATAGATAGTGGGATGCGACTAAATGCACATTCGTGTACGAAGAGCCCGTTCGCAGAATTGAATCTAAACCTGCCATATCAAGCAATAAAAGGAAAGCTCACCCACAACGCATATTATTGACACTGTCGCCCACTGCACGTCATGTTTCCAGGAGAAGTCTACTTACATATTTTGTTTCCTCCGAATACCGCCTAAGCACTCGGTGCAGATAATTAACCAGTGAAGTTGAAACTTGCGGCCCCGGTGTTTATCACTGGTTTAATCCCGATGGTTAATTAAAGTCTTTCTTAGTTATTGGTGACGGCTTTGTGTGTTTCCTAATGAGATTAGGCACACGTTCGGCTGCGACGGAGAGAACGACGTCAGTGACTGTGTGCCCGCAGTCCGCCGTTGTCGCTTGCGTCCGATGTCTCGAGTTTGCTCGGCGGCGTGGTTAGCACCATCCGCCCGCCATTGAGGCTTACTATTCTTAAAAATCACATTGCTTCAAAATTAGATATGTCCGTCCCGTGAGACAATGAACGGCTAATACCCCTGTTACGATCGGCCTGCAGGGGTACTGCTCTGCGAAGCTATTTCAGCCCGCTGCACGTGCTTCGATCGACCCGCGGTGGTGGCGCCCTTCAGAGAACCGGCGAGGACGACAGCGCTAACCGACCATGAACTTCCTTCGGGGAAATGGAGACTACGGCAGCGTTAATCCACCATGCGCCTCGTTGGGAGAATCGGCGACGGCAGCAGGGCTGGCCACGTTTGGCGCCCCGTGGTTGATTTGCCGGGTCTTCATGGTCTCTCTGCAGCAAGAAGCGCTCCCCTAACAAAAGGGTGCTTTGCGGTACGTTTTCCTCGGGCCCCAGGATTCGTCGCAGTCTGCTGACACTCGTGGCGACTACAGGAGAAAGGCAGCTCTGGAATTTAGAGGCGCCGGCTGGGGTCAGACCTGACCAGCTGGCTACGAGGACGTGCTCAACTCGGGTTCTGGGAATCCAAAGTGCTAACGTGTGTGTGTGAGCCCTACTCTTCCAAAAAGGCGGGTCAACTTCGATGACGTTGGACACTACGAATTGGCGGTGAAGTGCCGTTTCCCTCACCCAGGGATCTAGGGAGAACGAAGTGTTTATAAGCAGCTGATTTTCGGCTGCTAGAGTGTGCTCGTCAGTGTGCTCTGTGATCGTGCTCGTGCTTGAAGAAGCAGTGTGTTTGGAGCTTCGTGCTCGCATGCTGTATGCTTAGTCTTGCGTGCTCCATTTGGGAGCCACGCTAAACTGTCGAATGTATCCCTTGTTCTAATGTAAAATATCTGTAAATAAACCCTGTACGCCTAGTTCGTCCCAAGTTCCTCCTTACGACCTACAACCCTTACACTCCCTTTAGCAATGGCTCATACCCCCGTAAACACGACCTCCCCATTACGACGGCAGAAGAGAAGTGAAATTCTATACCGCAATGATGAGCGGCAACGGAGCCAGCTGTGGAAGACGACTAACGCGGTAGCAGAGGCACGAGCGCGTTCGCGCGGTTGCGCCGAGGGGCGCCAACGAGCTAGCTGTGGAAGAATACGTACACGTTCGAGCAACTGCTGATGATGATATTTTTCGTTACACAGGCGCAGACAGACGCATTTTCGTTTCGCCTACCCATATAAAGTTTCGCTTTAAAGCACCGCGGTAAGGTGATAACAAGCGGCGAAAATCTTCAGACTGAGAAGGGGAGTGGTATCACGCCGTAACGATGGTCGTCAAGCGTAGTGCTCGAGTTCCGGCTTCCAGGTGACGATTGTGGAGCATCAATAGTCAGGACCAGAAGGTCGTGCGCGTCTAAAAGTGATATGCTGCCCAACGAGCCCATTGCGAGCCCACATTGCGAGCCTTCGGGAAGAAATTGGGGATGCATCCAAAGTTAACTTCTCAGTTCTTCGCAATAGTCGCAACATAGTGAGGGAGTGCAACACACCACGTCAAAAGAGCGTCTATAGAAAGGGAGATCACATAGTCACCGTCACAAGCAGGGGACTCTGAGCTGAACGTGACATACGTCGGGGTAGCTGATCGCAGAAGAACAAACTCGACGGCACATAAACTCGGTGGCGACTCGGTGTGTAGATTCGGTGCAGAGGGGAGTTCCAACTGTAGAACGCCAGATGAGCAGTCAGTGAGGGCAGTATGGGTGCTCCGGAAGTCATGGCCGAGGATGACGTCAAGGGGAACACTGGAGTAGGACGGCGAATAGAAGCGAGGTCTGGTGGCCAGCGAAGCTCACACGCGCAATGCACATGCCAACGACGCAAAGTGTACCACCGTCGGCAACGCGAACGACAGACGACGTGGAGGAGGGCGTAAGAGCCTCGCGGAGACGACGAGGAAGGCGAGCGCTCCTGAAAGATAGTTGCGCCCCAGTGTCCATGAGCGTCGAAACAGGCACGCCGTACACTTTTATGTCCAAAAGGTTCTGTCGAGTAGGATCAACAGAAGATTTCCGGGTCGGTGGGCCAACGCAGCATCACCTCTGGGAGCAGCACTGGTTTGTTTTCGGAAAATGGACGACGAGGGTATGGCGACGGGCCAGCTGAGAGAACGCCGGCTTTGCGGGGACGGCGAGCGGTCGTAGCGTGTAGTCGCAGCAGGAACATCAAGGTGCGGGGTTCATCGCGAGCACTAAACGACGAGAACCGACCTACTCTTACCGTCTTAAGGGCGGTAAGAGTATGCCGGACGAGGTGACGACGGCCGCCAATAGGGACAATGCCAGAAAATATGGCCTAACCCGTTGCAGTTGAAGCATACTGGCATCTCGCCATGCGTCCGCCACTGCTTTGGATCGCGGTATACAGGATAGATCGACTGTGGGCTAGGAAACCTAAAGAAATTGCTGACCGCAGGGTGACCTACAACACAGATGTGATGAATGCCTGCGTTTGGCAACTCTTCGCGTACAACGGCTTGGATCAACGATACTGCCGGGCTGGACTCGTCGTAAAAAACGTGCCTGAGGAACAGAGGGTAACGTGGCCTTAATCTCACACTGCAGAAAACGCAGCAAGCTTTCGGTACCAGGTGGTTAGACGTCTGCACACGTAGGGCGCCGCACGAATCGTTGCGTTACACGACGGCTCTTCGCTTCTTCAAAGCGTCGGCACTCTTGTATGACGTCGTCGACGGTAGAGCAGTCCTTATACATCCGTAAATCAAAGGCGTCATCGGCGATACCTTTAAGTGTGTGGCTGACTTTGTCAGCCTCAGGCATTTTGTCATCAACCCACCGACACAGAGCTAAGGCGTCCTGAAATGTACACGACATACGGTTCAGTTGATTTTTGGGCCCGGCGCGAAAGTTCCTTCTTGGCTGCTCGCTGGCGACCGACTGGCTACCCAAAGAATGCCTGCAGTTTTTGTTTGCAGGTGGCCCAGCTATTCATTTCCTCCTGGTGGGCTTGGAACTAAACACGGACCATTCCTTTGAGGTAGTAGATTGACGTTAGCCAGCGTGGTGGTTGGGTACCACGGGTTGTTCTTGCCGTGTCGGCTCGCATTCGGTTGATCACTCTTCAACGTCCATGGTGCGAGTACCGGAAAAGATACCAGGGTCACGGAGTTGGGCCAGGACAACGGATGTTGATGTAGCCGAGACTGTGCCAAAGGGCCTCTCAGTCGACATGGTCGTATGGCCCACAACGTGTTCGTTGTGAAGTTCCATGGTGTCCTTCGCATATACTCCACGCCTCCATCAAGGATGTTACGGGGAAGTGTCAAAAAGGGTTTATATACAATATTTAGTTACACAGTGACAGCGAGTAGCACCACAACAACAAAGATGGCGGGCCAGGGCACAGCTCGTCCACTGGTCATGCAACAACGACATCTTCGTCCGCAGGATAGGTTGCTCACAACAATATTACGGAAAAAAGCTTTGTGTTCGTTTTGGCGTGAATGCACCGAGTATTCTGTACACAGAATACACACATACAGCCGACGTAGATATCAAATGTCCACATTTAAAATATGTTGCTTTGTATTTCCATTGTGCGTGAGTTCGACGTCATATGTTGTCCCAAATAGTAGCAGGTATATACCAATCATTTACATATGTTGTGGGAATATACTGAATAAGGTATTGTCCCCTTTTAGTTATTCTCTAAATCCTTAATAACTGAGACTCTCTGACAGAACATCAGTTTTGAGGTCTAGCCTGGGCTTTGGAATGAGACAGACTCGCGGCAACTTTTTTAAGTTACGGTAACGCATCATATTGTTCACCAAAACAGCAACGCGATATTTATAAAGGATAAAAACACGAGACCTGCCAGACAAAAAAGTTATTTCACACTGTAGCCTTGTCTCACAAAAGTTCGATGAAAACTGGTCCCTCCTCTATAAACTATGTGTTCATTGTCTGCAACATTTCGGCAATTGACAATTATCTTGGTCCCGCACTCGCGCAACATAATTTCTAGACTACATCTGTTCAAGTTTATTTTCCTTTCTATTTTTCATGGAAGAAAACTGATGTAATAAAAAGGGCACACATGCGTCGTGAGGATTCTCTTGGTTAGTATTAAGGAAGAATATGTGTGTTTGTGTGTGTGCAGACGAGTTTGCTGAACTACAACTACTACTACAACAACGGCAACATGACGGAGTGTAGACTACCCTCACCGTGCGGCTGGTTTATGTACCACCCCGTCGAGAGGAACTTCCTCCACTACTTGCAAGTGTGAGTGTCGGGCGTTTCATTTTAGATCCCGAAAAAAAGAAAGAAGAGTGATTGCTTCTGAAGGGTCCCCGCAGATTGAGCGTGCAAGTTTCATTCAACAAACCAGATAATACAATGAACATTGTATTATTTACAAAAGAAATAGTTCCACGGAACAGATGCTGAGAGTGGGTCAGAATGGCATGCCGTAAATACCAGTGAGTGTTGCAGATGTGAAATGCCCATGGGCACGTGGGCATACCAAGAACAGAAAGAGCTAATGAATGACTCGATAGATATACGGGAAACTGCTGGCCTCAGCTTACTTGTTCAAGTATCCTTTTGCGACAGGAAAAAGAAAATACTAGGGGTATTAGTCTGGCTGACAAGATCTCTGATTATTTTGCTACCGGATTAAAGTGTAACGCACGCTTGAAGGGATGCTATACACAAAAGGAGCGGAATATCTTAGTTTCACCATAAAGAGCTGGCAGAGAAAAATTAATTTAGCATAACTTTGTGATGAGTCGCAAATTGATGCTTTAGCATAAAAATTAAATTGATGCTCACTGTTAATTACACGCAGCGTGTGATGGGCATGCGTGTTTGGACGTTTTGTTATGGTTTCCAGACACACTGATAAACCCGAACTAATAATCTGCGGAAAACAATAATTTCTCATTTCCTAAAATTCATACTAAATATGCAAGTTCATACTAGCTTACGGCGTGCCAACGGCAGCCATTCTCGTGAAATTAATGGGTACCGGGTTCTGCATGAAGGCCGTTTTTGAAAGCGAAAAACAAAGATAAAGCTTCTCTACATTGTTCGCTACCAAGTACCATATTACCGTAATGAATAATTTGTTTTCCTGTTTGACCTTTTCTTTCTGCACTGTCAAGTAGCCAGGGTTAAATGGCGTGGTGAACTGGAGAGGTTGGAAGCACGTGCGCCCTGCGGCTCCTCCATTTCATAGAAGTTGGGTGAAATAAATAAATAAATAAATAAATAAATAAATAAATAAATAAATAGAAAGGACGCTCTAGCACACGCAAACGTTAACACGTACAAGAAAAACAAAAAATACCACATGCGCAAAATCAGCAACAAGCACGCGTCATGGTTCATAAAATCGTCTGGAATATATTAAAAGCATATTTAGCGCCAGCAAACAAGGACGTAAGGGAGACGACAACACAACGCGCATTGTGTTGTCGTCTCCCTTACGTCCTTGTTTGCTGGCGCTAAATATGCTTTCAATTTACCAACACGCCCAACAAATGGCAATGCTACAATATATTAAAGTATGTGCATTTTCGCTTCGCATTCAAAGTTACTTCAATTGTCTTCATTTATTATTGCGAGCGCGCGTGTGAAAGCAATGCGTCGCTATGCGCGCAGCATCTGATGCCTTTTGTAAATCAGCGTTTCGAATGAATGTATTTTCATAGTAAATATTCGCAAGCGGTTCCCTGAAGTTTTGGACTCCCTTATCTACACTAACGCGAGTAAAGCGACGCTTTAACTTTGTGGTGGGCCCGTGCTTCGAGAGCGGCATCGCCTTTCCAGCAGCGCGGAGTGTTCTCTCACGCTTTCGTTCTTTCCTGCGCGTGCGTAGATGCTACTGTCCGACCGGGATGCGCTGCTTGGCAGACCGCGACGACGTGTCCATCTCCTGCTGGGTCTACAAGTGCAAAGTGGCGCCCCCCGGAACGCCAGCGAACCCCCCCGTGGAACCCCCGATGTGACCCCCTCCACGATTTGGTGATGCCCTCTATTGGACCCGGGCATAGCGAGTGAAAAAAAAAAAGAAAAAAAAAAGTAGGAGCACGTGCATGTAATCCGCTTACATGCACGTCACTTTGGTCATCCGGATGTACTACAGGGAGGAGTAAAGACCACGGGAGGCGTTGGACGACGAAGCAACGGGCTGGCGTGTTTTGGCCAGCTGTGACGCATTGGAGCAGAGAAGGACGATGCGCGTGTGTTGGCGGCAGGGTGGCGGCCGTGTGTGCTGGACTCTCCTCAGTTTGCTCGATGGCCCTTCTTTTGCCGCCATTTTTCTGTTAATTCCGCGGCAAAGCTCCCTGCGTCGCGTCGGACCGTTACGTTGCTTTCTTTCTCTCCTCTGTTCCTCGACACTTTCAGCTTCTTTCCATGGGGTGACCCGCTACGTTGAGGCTTCATAAAAAGCCGCCTACGTGATGTTTTTAATTTTAAATTATGGGATTTTACGTGCGAAAACCACTTTCTGATTATGAGGCCCGCCGTAGTGGAGGACTCCGGAAATTTCGACCACCTGGGGTTCTTTAACGAGCACCTAAATCTAAGTACACGGGTGTTTTCGCATTTCGCCCCCATGGAAATGCGGCCGCCGTGGCCGGGATTCGATCCCACGACCTCATGCTTAGCAGCCCAACACGATAGCCACTGAGCAATCACAGCGGGTAACGCGATGTTTTTGCGAAAATGAACATGACTTTCAATTCATTCATTTTGTATCACACTTGCATTTGCTGTTTCGCCGGTAAATTTTTATATATGCTCACCCCACCGCCGGTGCCATCCGATTAGCCCTGTCCTGGTGCCAACCACTGCAGTCTTGCGTTGGCTTCGGCTACGTCGAGGCGATATTACCTTGAAAGCGTAATTTATTTACTTTAATCACATCACGCTTCGGCGACAAACAAGCTGCGTACGTCGCAGGCCAGAAAGAAAGCGCGAGTTCCTTGCCACGGCAGGTGGCGAGAGCTGGCTGCCAAGCCGGATAGCGCAGCTCTTGCTGCGGCCGTCTCGAGCCTCGGCGCTTGTTTGACGCCCGAGCGGTGTTCGGGACGCGAGGGTTTTGTATCGTAGCGCTTAAGACTTAATCCACCTATCTTGTCAGTGGGATATTCGTCGTGTACGAAAATACCCGCTTATGTTGCTTTATTTATTCGCACACCACTTCTTTTCATCCCATATCCTCCTCTGTAGAGGACGTGGCTCTCACTATCTGGAAAAGGAACAACTCTCACTGCACCTTTCTTTTCATTTTGTCAACGAGCCAGATTACGACGAGCAAGAACTGTTGTCGGCTGCACAAGTGTATTGTTTGTTTGTATTTCTGAGCGCTAGTGCTCCGTGCGGTCGTATGTTATTTCATAGTGCAAGGAATATAACGAAAAAAGAAAAAACTAAACACATGGTCGCAACACTCCTCATATAAAATTGCTACAGCTCTCCAAGGAGTGTCCTCCTTGCAAGGGTCATTATACTGCAAGCTAAAAATGGAAATGTGGTGAACGGTAGTTATCGCAAGTGCATAATTAGGTGCTTTCTTTATTCATTCTCTTCTGTGTGCATTTTCCGTATATCATTCTTGTGTACAGTATGTTCACGTGTGCTTCACGGAATACGAAAGCGTGTTCCTTTGTGTACGACCCAGTTTTCTTGTATTATACTGTAGCATTTCACATCATTACTGTTGCAACCCGTTCTCATTTTTTGACACACACTGAGATGATTTCGTCGCTGCTCTGCGCTGCCAAATGTGCAACAAGAGAGCGGATGCAAATAAAATCAAAAAGACTTTCTTAGTTGTGACGTTCTGCATTTCTCCGGACGCCATCTGAAGCGAACAGACAATGAAGCCAAAGAAAGTCATGGGGAAGATTTTAATTGAAATTTGGGATTGATAAGGAAAGGGGAAATCGAAGACGACTTGTCGCCAGAGGGAGCCGAACCTAAAAGCTCCGTATGGCATCTCAGTTCTATCCTCCCGCCCAATTTCGCAGGAACAAAATTTATCAACTGGAACACACTTTTTCATTGTAACCATTATTAAGAACTCGGAGCTCACAGCGAAGGAAATTGAAGCCCACACAAAGGACGAACCAAGCGCCGATTTTCAATGAATTATATTTAGATGAAAGTCAGAGCGCCGTGCCTGTGTCTTGGTAAATTTTGTGAAGTTTTTTCCCGTGCTGTAAGCTTCAAGTACTTTGTCATCCACAGCCACTGCGGCCTTTCTGGAAGCTAGTCAGGTGCGCTTCTATACTTCAACGGAACGCCAAAGGTCTGCAGTCATGGACGTCAGAATTTTGGCACTATTTTCGAGAACAGGTTCCCCATTATCATCATTTGTGAACCTCATTTTTCAATGACAATTCGACTGTCTGGGTACGAATCATTTTTCTTCATCATGCATTCGACGTAGTCAAGTTGTGTATATCCGCAAGGAGCTCAAGTATGTTCAACGAATGGCGCAGCCCTACGATGACAATGAATACGTGTGTATCCGTCTTATCCGTCTTACGAATACGTGTGTATCCGTGTATCCGTCTTCACACTGACAGGCACCTACATATCCCCATCACGTCGACTTGATCGGCAGAAACTAAACGACATACTCACAAAATCTTCTGGCCCTTGGATAATAATCGAGGACTTGAATACCCCTTATCCACTCTGGGGAAGCTTCAGGACAAATCAACGAGGCGCGAGTTTAATTGATCTCGTTGCCTACCATGGACTGATAGTTTTGAACGATGGCAGCCCGACTCATCTCCGAGGAGGGACTTACAGGAGCTGTTTGGACTTGACATATTAGTGTCGTATAGTTTAAGTTACAAAGTTCAATGGTTCACGGACAATGAAAGTCACGGAAGTGACCATATCCCTACGTACATGACCATCAGGGGCCTCTCTTCCCTGTGCTCTCAAGACAGATTGACTAGCAAATGTACCGAATTTTGATCGAGAGCAAGTGCTGACATGAACATCGCGAGGCCCTTGAAGACATGATCGTACAAGCAGTACAGGCTTCTACATGGACATATAAAACATCTACAAGACGCACAGATTTCTACCAAGAATAGGAGAGGCTTCGGGCGATCTGTCAGCAGGTAAAGAGTCGATATACGCGTACTAAGACCATTTATGACCTGAGGGAAGCCCGACGCATTCAGAAGAAAGTTCAGCGTCAGATTAACAAACTGAAGGAACAACAATGGAAGAGCTTCTGCGAAATTTCGGACCTTCGCAAGCTCTTATCACCCGTGAGGATAACTTTTCAAGGTCTTCGCTCACTTCCACAACAACTTCGGCCCTTCACAGCGCTGGCCCTACATCAAAGTCGTCCAGAGCTTTAGGTCACTGGTGATTTTTACGCGAAGGTTACGGCGACTTCGTTCTACTGACTGACCTCTCGCTACGTGACGTCCCTGTCGCGAGAGATCAAAGTATGGAAGTGCCTTTCTCCATGGAATAACTGCAAGCGGCTTGGGCTATGTGCAGGCGGTCGTCATCACCCGGTCCCGATGGGGTGACCTATGCTGCCTTAAGGCGCGTAGGTTCAACCGCGCAATGCTGCCTTCTGGATATCTTCAATCAATCTTGGCATGACAGTATAGTCCCCGACATTTGGAAGTGTAGCCGACTGTTGCCTCGACTGAAGCCTGGGAAGTCTCCGCTGGACCTTGCATCGTACCGGCCGATTGCACTTGCGAGTTGCATCGGTAAGGTACTAGAGAGGATGTTGCTGAGATGTATGGAATAATAGCTCGGATACTATAACATTTACGTTGAGGCTATGGATGGTTTTGACATGGACGGTCTTCAATTGACAGCGTCTTTGATCTCGCAACCTCTGTGCAGCAACAAAAAGTTATGAAGAGCCTCTCTGTGGCACTCTTAGATGTAAAAGGTACCTACGGCAGCGTACCTCACGAATCCATTCTCCCAGCTCATGAGGCCGCAGAACTTGGAGGCCACATCTTTAGGTAGATAAGGAGTTATCTCTCACAGAGATCTGTATTTGTCCTTACAGTAGATGACCCGACACTCCGCCTGGAGTGTAGAGCCCGACTCTCTTCAATCTTGATGTAGTGGGGCTCGCCGAAACGCTACCACAGATGGCTGCGGTCTCACTCTACGCCGATGATATTTGTTTCTGCGCTTCCGGCGTGACATGGCCAGAAGTGCGTGCCAGAATACAGAAAGCGGCAACCCTGATAGCGGCATACCTTCACCGACAAGGTCCCACGATATCTACAGAAAAATGTGCACTAGTGGCATTTACACGAAAACCAATGTATTTCTACCCAGTGTCCATCGAGGGCCAGTCAATGCGTATAAAAAAACTCAGGGCCCTCCCACTCTGTGAAGAAGGATGACCAGCTTCGCTGTTCACCCTTCTTCACGGGTCATCTTTTTTTACAGGTTCCTTCTTCGCCCGTATGCGGGCCCCTTAATGGGGAACTGCACCTCCGCCACGGGTCGGCCCGGCATTGTACTATCTTCACGAGAGTGGCTTGTTGGGCTAGTTGGTGTATGTTTATGCTAGGAGAACGCCAGTAAACTAGAAAATAGAAAAAATTGAGTGACAGACATAGGCAAAGCGACAGGAAGGTGGCTGGACTAACAACTGAAGTTTATTCATGACGTGGGGGACGTAGTTTTCATGAATAAACTTCAGTTGTTAGTCCAGCCACCTTCCTGTCGCTTTCTGTATGTCTGCCTCTCTACTTTTCCCTTTTTATAGTTTGCTGGCGTTCTCCTAGCATAACCACGCGCTATCTTCGAGGTCGGCGCACGTATGGGGAGTCCTTAACACCTGCTTCACCTCCGCAGCGGGTCGGTCCGGCATTGCACTATCCTCGGGATCGGCCCACATATGGGGAGCTTTGTGTCTACACACGGACACGGTCCTGGGGTAACTCGCTCTTAACAGTTTGCTGTAAAGACTCGCAGGTTCGTAGACTTTATTGTGGATCGTTATCTACCCTGGAGTCCCCAAGTCTCCTACATTAAGCAAAAACTCACCTGTATTGACAATACGTTTAAATTCGTAGCTGGAAAACTGTAGGGGCCCTCCGCGCGCTCCTTGTTACAGATATACACAGCAATTTCTCTCGGGTTTCGTTCCTGTCTTTTCTTTCGCCTTCCTGTCTTGTACAACGGATAGAAGAATAATCTCCTTGCACTACAGAGCGTTCAAGCCCAAGCACTTCGGACTTGCCTTGGCCTCCCGAGATGTCCTTCGACAGCGGCAACGATTGCCATTTCACAGGAGCACCCGATCACCCCTCACATCGTCGTTGAGACGCTAAAAGCGCACATTCAACACCTTTCAGGGCTATCATCCCTCCGCTTAGGTGGTTTGTCAGCGCGAAGGTGACAGGCTACATTCTGTGGTATTGTGAGGAGACTCCATGACTCGCTACCATCTGGCTTCAAGCCTGCAAAACGGGCAAAGTTGCCATTGCGATGTATCCGGCAAATTCAAATGTGGCTCTCGGTTCCTGGGATTGTTAAGAAGGCAGACTTTTCACCACTAGCAGTGAAACAGTTGTCTCTCATTCTAAACGAGTATTATTTTGACCGCATACACATTACATAGACTGTCCCACCAATTCCGACAGCTCTACCGGGGCAGTGGTTATTCCATAGGACGCCGTCTCCTTGCAGTTTAAATACTCTCACAATACCACGTCGACAGCAGCAGAACTTGAGGATCTTGGTGCACTCAATTACGTGCTCTAGCAACCATTTGGGCCATTTTATGATATTCGAAAGCAGCACTACAAACTCTGCAGTTTACCCTGATCGCGACGCTCATCACCCTCATCACGACGCGCTTGAGAAAGGACACGACATTGTATTTCAACGGTTTCCGAGCCATTGCGCAATTGTTGGCAACGACAGTGCAGATGAAGCTTCACGCTCGGCTCATCTAATACATCAACTTGTGGCTATGTCTTTCTTACGAACGGATATGGCGCGGCAACTTGAATCACTTGCTAGCCACATCATACTACTACGATGGGATTCACTATGCTTCATTAACTCACGTTTGCATTCTTTCGACCCTTAGTTGTGACGTAGCCTGCCACCTGGCTTCTCCCGTCACGAAACTACTTTACTGTGTCGCATGTGCGTCGCCTTTACAAATGTCTGTTCATTCCAAGTGACACTGAGCACGCGCTGGTGGGCGAGTTGCTTATACACGAGACACAGCGCCTACGTCCCGTGTCGCCTTCCTGCGTCCGTTGTTTTATTTGGCGCCTTCGTCGTAATCTAAAAGGAATGGCAAACAGTGCGGCGTGCAATTCGTGAGGGTGCGATGAAATCCTAGAGCACCTTCTGTGTCACTCCCCATCATTTGATGCTTAACGAGGTGCTCTACAAGCTAAATTCAGCCTGTTAAATAAAAGAGCGCTCTCGGATGAAAAAATCCTGGGACCATGGCCTATGCATCCTTGCATGCAAAAGGCCACAAACGCCCTTCTGCACTTCTTGAAGACTACTAGACTATACGAACGCTTGTGACAGCGGGCATTCCTCGCCAAGTGACTCTGCGAATGACTGACTTGTTGTTATTTTTCTTGCCTTACGGTCTTAACTATCCTTCCCATTTCCCCTCCCCAAATGTAGAGCGACCAACCGGGCACGCCTTTGGTTAACCTCTCCACCCTTCCTTCGTTTCTCTCTCTCTCGCTCGAACCACTCGAATGATCACCACAAAACCTGTTATACCAGCCGCTATAGCGACGGGCAGAAGTTAAGACAGCAGGGTTAACTTCAGTATATCTGCGGTTCGCTATCCTGTACTGGGGTAAGGGGAAAAGTGGTAAGAAAGATGAGAGAAAAGAAAGAAAGAAAGAAAGAAAGGAAGAAAGAAAGAAAGAGAGAAAAGCATGAATGAACAATATAAGTCTATTTGTGTGGGCGTTGTCACACAGTCTGGCAAGGCTTCACACAGTGTCGCATAGCGCTACTGTCACCTACACAGACACGCAACATCACGCAGTGCGCTGTGTGGGCCACAAAGTCACCGATTTGTGGCGCAGTCCTTCATCTTTTTAAAAACGCAGCAGCCCCTTCTCAACCGCTCGCCCTGATGTGTCTGTGTAGACCAGCGTCCAAAAATTTTGGTTCCCATGGGTGGGCATTGTCCAGCTAGGTAGAAGAGAGCGCTGCTATTCAACGTTTAAAATGAGTACACTCATAGACGCCGACTACGGGGGAAGGCTGTGGGGTGCGGGCCTCCTCCGCAGTTTTCCGGGAAGGGGGGGGGGGGAAGAGGCTCCCCCCTAATGTGTCATTAGCCGCATGATTGTCCCTTACCTGCATCGTTTGAGGTTTTTTTTTTTTAATGGCCTGTACCTTTTCACTTCAAAATTTACTGCAGGTACAAGCTTACTGCACCATTGTTGGCGCGGACGTGCACGGCTTTTAATTTATCGTTTCGTTTCATTTCTACAAATCCAGACAAAAGGAAGACAAGCGCATTAGAAGCACAAGTGGTGGTTACCTCTTCCGCATTTTCTCACTTCAACATTTTTTTTTTCAATTTTCACTGTGAGAACTACACACATACACAATATACTTAAATATATACATAGGACAAGGTCTATTATATTTTTAAAAAGGAGGTAGCCAATTAACAATTATTTCTGATGGTAATTAATAGCTTATGCCTAGAGACAGGATATGTTGCTGTATGTTCACCTCGCTTCAAATTGCTTTACGTCCTTTTTTGACCCGGCAAAGAAAAAAAAAATCCTGCAGACTTCGGTGACCTCTTCGGCAGAGTATTTTATCAATGGTGTGTGAAATGCATGTGAATGATATGCGTCTCAGTATTGCTTTTTTTCCCAGTAGGCAATGCTAACCAACTCATAAAAAATCTATTCTACTAATTTACAACCTTCATTAGGGATGGAAACATCGTAACTCGCATACAGAGGTCATACATATATATTTAATTCACTCAGCAACCAAAATGAGGCCAAGCCGCATTCACTCGAAATCGGAATCAATAGCAATCATGCTCTGCGGCGCTTACACTCGGACTCTGGAATAACAAGATGAGTCCACACTTTTGCCGGAAAGGCGAAGCATATAGCGATATCAAACTATCAGAGAAAAACACGAGGGAAAATTCTTACCGTATAAATCAGTGTTAAGGGCCGCACCCCAAACTTGAGAGCCAAATATATATATATATATCCAATCGAGAGGCAGTCGCGTCCGGTGCGCTGATTCCGATCGCGCTCAACGGCGAATTTTCGCGCACAGCGTACTTTCGCGCGTCGCTACTAGGTTTGCTGTCACAAGTAATGAAACTATTGCGTTGTGGAGTTACACTGCTTTACCTAATAATTCTAGCCATAGGTTGTGTTCATAAATTGTTATATATTATGTAATTTTTATATCTGTTATATCTAATCTTGTCAACTGACTTTTCGTCAGGAAAAGATTTCTTGATTGCATTTCTGCGTATTAAGCTTTCACAAGGCGTTACATGACTTTTTTCATTGATGTCCACTTTTGCGACTTCATAGGCACAAGATGCATAAATCTCCCTAACGAATGTTTAACTGAATCCGCTTGTGGCTCATCCGAGAGACGCCAGTCTCTCGGTGGTGCGACGGGACTCAAGCTGTGAAGTTGAGCACTGCCTCCTACTATGAGATCTTGTAAATAATCATATAAGGCCGTCACTTCAGTGAAAAATTCTTCAATTCTGCCAACAAATAATTGACAAAGTTTGCGCTTTGTGGAAGACGAAAGCTTCACGAGAAACTAAAAAAAAATGTAATTATGGGGTTTTACGTGCCAAAACCACTTTCTGATTATGAGGCACGCCGTAGTGGAGGACTCCGGAAATTTCGACCATGCTGGGGTTCTTTGACGTGAACCGGAGCCTAAGTACACGGATGTTTTCGCCCCCATGGAAATGCGGCCGGGGTTCGATTCCACGCCCTCGTGCTGAGCAACAACACTGAGCATCCGCGGCGGGTGACGAAAAATGAATGCGGCGTTGACGTCGACCGCACTTTGCGAGCTTTGAAAATACTTCCTCCTCTTCTGAAGCAATCATTAACGCTGAAAAACAAGGGCTCTATGCACCTGGGCCAAGGAAGTGACATCCTCTCAGAATAAGGATGAGCCTTGCCACGTGACTCGGTGACCAATCAGAAGGAAAACTGCGCGTCTTTTTTGCCTTCACCGGCCCGAGGTCCGATGATTGCTTCTATTGTCACATCGGACCTAGTTAAGCAGTCAGGTAGAAACTCTCTCTCATCTCACTCTTCCCTCAACATGTAAATGAATCGTTAAGCTTTTACAACAACAACGTATTCGTCCCATCCCGGTCGCTAGGTCACCTGATGCCCATGGCACGTCAACCTCGGTCACCTACCATTTAGTAATGGCGGACGGCAAGCTACACGGAACGAGAATCTGGCATCCTAGCAGTACCCACCATGACACGCTAGCGTACGCTGAACACCTCGCGTTTTCGATTACATACTTTCATGGTCAGTGAAGTCCGAATAAAAGGCTTTAATGATCTGCGTGACTGATGATGAGATAGAACCTCTGTCTCACAACACAGCAGCCCGATACTTTAGCCATCAGAGCACGATCGCACTTTTCTTTTTTTTGCTTCGATTTGTATACGCAATCGCACTCAGATCTCACCCATCATCGAAAGTCGCTCCCTGAAGCGTCCGCCGCGTGCCAGTTTCTCGTATTCTTCCCTCGCGCTTTGAGACGCAGTGTTAGACTGCACTGAGCTCGGTATCTGCCGACATTATTAGGCTGCGTTATCTTCGGGATCGGCTCGTACTTTTTGTCAGAGGAACGTTACAACTTCAAAGTTAGTGTGGTCAATCTATAATGCTGCCGCATTAAAAACAATAGCTGAGGTTTGCCATGGGAGCGATGCCAGGCAGCATGGTAGGTCCGTACACATCATGACAGCTGAAGGGGGAGAGAGAGAGAGAGCAAAGGATAAATGAAACGCACGAAAGTTAACCAGGACTGAGCCCGGTCACACTGGGGAAAGAGAAAAGGGTTGGAAAGATTAAAAGAAGAATGAGAAAGTCCACTGGGGATATCGATCGGTCACTCAGTCCTGATCACAGACAGTGACTCAATCAGGTAGTTTTCAAATATCGCAGCAGCGCTTTTGTCGCCTTTTGTAGCTGCGATATGCGAGGCTATCGTCCCAACATCTTCTTCAAGGTGAACAATTTTCTTTCTAACTGATTTAGAGCTGTGAAGAGGTCATGTCTTTCATTTTCAAAAGATGTGCCGTAGCACAGTAGATGAAGGAGTTTATGAACTGCTTATGAATTCTGAACTGACAAAAAGCGGTGACGTATAACAAGTATTTATTTAGTATTAAATGTCCACTGAGCCATCACGCGAAAAAAGAAATAGTGGAAGCTGAGGAGCAATAAAATGTTGGCAACCCTTCCACTACCGGAAAAACGGGGTAAGCGAAGCTTGTTCTGCGTGTACCTGATCTTCGTCACGGTTAAGTAACTCACGGGTTCCGGTGTTGGATTGCTTCGGCCCCCCACGCCCACAGCTCGCGATCTTCTCGTTGCTGTTGGATTGTCTGGGCTTTAACGGCTGGATCGGCGCGTCGATGGTAAGCTCATTCAAGGGCGAGTTGTCGCCCGTGAATGAAAACTCATTCACAGTCGAAAGCTGTTCGTTCCTCGGGGGAGTGCATAACGCGTGGCTGTCCCAACCGTTTGCCGAGACTGAAGGGAAACGAAGCCGGCGGCAGCGAGCGCGAGAACCTTTTCCGCCCTTTCCCTTCCCGGCGGAAGCGAAACGGCTCTTCAAACCGCCCTTTCCCGCAGCTGCTCTTGTCTGGGAGCAACTGTTATATTTTTTGTGTGTGTCTGTGTCACCACGACAACGCCACTTATAGCGAATACAAGCTGCGCTTGAAAAAGAAGAAAAAGGAAATGCCAGTTAGAAGTTGAAGCTTGGAGTGGCGACTGACACCGGTGAAAACGCCAAGAGAAAGTGGGGCTATACTAATCCAGGCACAACCTAATTAGGAAGACCCACTAAGCTTCAACAAGACACTACCTCACGAGAAGAGGAATTGGCTTCGCTGGTGCAGTATTCGGCCACTCCTTCCCAAATGACTCATTTGATTACCCGATAGCCCTCAGTCCCCAGCAGCTGCGGAGCACCTGACCAAGCGGGCGGTCAGACCTGCAACGCACCAGAAGGTGCTAAGAATCTCTGGACCCGGACAGGACGCCAATAGAAACTGACCCTTGCAACGTTTAACACCCGAACCCTCTCGAGTAAAGCTAGCCTAGCAGGGCTCTTTGAGGAACTGTCATGCGTTGTTTAGGATGTCATTGGCCTTAGTGAGGTTAGAAGAACTGGTGATGCTTATACAGTGCTGACAAATGACCACGTCTTCTGCTATAGAGGACTACCAGTTAAGAAGCAGCTCGGAGTAGGATTCCTAATCCATAAGGACATAGCGGGCAACTTTGACAAATTCTACAGCATTAATGAGAGGGTAGCAGTAGTCGTAACAAAGCTGAATAGGAGGTATAGAATAAATGTAGTACAAACCTACCCTCCAACCACCTGTCACGATCATGAAGAAATGTAACAGTTTTATGAAGATGTCGAATTAGCGATACGAAAAGTGCAAACTCAGTATACTGTAGTCATGGACGACTTCAATGCAAAAGCGGGGGAAAAAGCAGGCTGGTGAGCAAGCAATTGGCAGAGAGAGAGAGAAAACATTTAATTATCATGAGTTTGGGCGACTTCCTCGCAGGGTGGAGCCCTTAGTTCAGGGTCCCATTGGCTATTACGGCGTGGATTCTAGGAACATTCGAGGAGAAATGTTGGTAGAATTTGCAGAAAGGAATAAGCTGTGAATAATGAACACCTTGTTCAGGAAGCGTTGGAACAAAAAAGTGGACCTGGAAAAGCCCTAATGGTCAAACAAGAAATGAAATTGATTTCATACTTTCTGCCGATCCCAGCATAGTGCAGAATGTAGAAGTGTTAGCTAGGGTAAAGTGCAGTGATCATAGGTTAGTGACGGCCAGGATTCACCTCAGTTTGAAGAGAGAAAGAGTAAAATTGGTCAAGAAGAAACAGGCCAAGCTAGACGTACTAAGGGTAAAAGCAGACCAATTCAGGCTAGGACTTGCAAACAAAAAAGCAGCCTTAAACAGAGAGATGAAGATGATATATATATATATAGAGGTAATGAATGAAACCGTACCTACGCTAGCTTCAGAAGCAGCAGTTGAAGTTGGAGGTAAGGCACCAAGGCAACCAGTAAGTAAGCTCTCTTAAGTAACAAATGACCTAATAAAGAAACGACAAAGAATGAAAGTTTACAACTCAAGAGATCAGATAGAATTCGCAGAACTGCCAAAACTGATCAACATGGAGAAAGTAAGGGATATTTGAAATTATAACACGAGAAAGACTGAGGAAGCAATAAAAAAATTGACGCAGCATGAAATCGGTGAGAAGAAAATTCGGCATAGGACAAGCCAAAATGTATGCACTGTAACATAAGCAGGGTAATATTGCTACGGAATAGATTTCCAATGACGAAGAGGCGAGCAGTGAGAATACGACGACGACGATTGGAAGCTAGCGCGGGCTGTTGCCTCTTGGCCAAGTGCGGTGTATTTTCTTGTAAATAAACTTGTATATAGCTTTTCGTCTGCGTCTTCCTACGTAACATATCTGGTGGAGGTGGACGTTCCCTGTACCTCGTCCCGGAGCTTCGAAGTGGACGGTACGTCGAGCCTTCCTTCATGACTCCCGGCGACGACAACTCGACTCCGCCGGCTCCGACACCTGCTGCCACTTCGACGACCTACATCACTCTCCCCGCTCCCCGTGATCATGGCGTATTCTCAGGCAAAGATGGGGAAGACGTCGATGCCTGGATCAGCCTGTACGAACACGTCAGCCGCAATAACCGGTGGGACCCTACTATCATGCTCGCCAACGTAGTCTTTTACCTCGGTGGCACACCTCGAGTTTGGTTTCGGACGCACCAAGATGAGCTCACCAGTTGGGATTCACTTAAGCAAAAGCTTCGAGACTTATTCGGCAACCCCTACGGTCACCAACTTGCCGCGCAGAAACCGCTTTTCGGCCGTGTGCAGATGTCAACAGAGCCCTATGTCACGTACATTCAGGACGTCTTGGCTCTGTGCCGCTAAGTTGACGCACACATGACTGAGTCAGACAAGGTTTCCCACATCCTTATAGGCATTGTCGATGACGCCTTCAACTTGCTCGCTTGCAACAACGTGGCGACGGTGGATGCAGTTACAAAAGAGTGCCGCCGCCAGGAACTCGCTAAAAGCCGACGTATTGACCAGCAGTTTGCCCGTCTGCCCAACACCCCAGCGAAATCTTCCTGTGCCGACGCTCCTCGTCCCAACAACACTGGCGATGTTACCAGGATCGTCCGGCGTGAGATCGAGGCCGCCTGATACCCACCCGGCTTCTTCGATTCCGCCCCGTCCCGCATCTTCTTACCCACCACGTTTCCGCAACCCATCTGAATGGCGCACTGCTGACGACAAGCCCATTTGTTTTCACTGGTATCGAATCGGGCACATTTCTCGGCACTGTCGCAGTCGCTGGAGTTCCCCGACCCGGTCTACTTATACTGCCTACTCTCGCCCCCCGGGTGGCCCTTCTCGTCCCTATGCCGCACGCTCCAATAATGCCGCCACTGATTCTCCTGCACCAAACCGCCCCTATTCTCGTTCGCCTTCGCCCCAACGACGAAAATCTCGCTCTCCTCAGCCTCGTCGCTCCTATTAGGCGACTTCGGACGCCGCTCCCAGCCGGAAAACTAGACGATGCAGCGCCTCGAGATGACGCTGCATTGCTCCCTACGCCACCAAATCCTCTACTGACGTTGCCCACTCATCTGAACCTCCTTGACTTGCAAGTCGACAGTCTTTCTGTATTTGCTCTCATAGACACTGGGGCGCATTTGTCGGTAATGAGCGCTGACCTTCATAACCGGCTGAGGAAAATAATCACGCCCGCCACGACGCCTGTTGTCCGTGTCGGCGATGGCGGAACAGCGCCCGTAATTAGTATGTGTGCCGCCTGCGTCTCCTTCGCCGATCGCTCCACCATCGTGCTATTCACAGTCATTGCCCACTGTCCCCACGACATCATCCTCGGCTTAGACTTCCTCTCCGCACATTCTGCTCTCATCGATTGTTCCGCCAGTACTCTCCGCCTTGACCTGCCTGTTCTGGACCCCGCTGAACCACACCCCAGTCGCCTCAGTTCCGTCGACTTCGTTCGCTGGCCACCTTCGGCACTGACTTACGTTGACTTAGTGTCATCCCCACCAGTGCCCGACGGTCACTACATCGCGGCTCCTATGCAAGACGTCCTACTGACACACGGGATCACAGTACCTCATACCGTTTTATCTATTACGGCGAATTGCGTCTGCCTGCCAGTGGTCAATTTTGGCTTGACGACACAAGTGCTGCCACGCGGGATGTCTCTGGCCCAGCTTTGCTCACTCGAGGATCACTCAGTAGCATCTATTGCAGTAGACGACGATTCAGCCTATCCTCGTCTACCATCGCAGTCGGCAACTTGTACCATCGCAGACTAACAGAAAATGATTGCGCCCGACGTGCCATCCGAGCACGCTCGTGAGCTCTACCGCGTTCTATTTTCCTACCACGATACTTTTTACTTTAACGATCGTCCTTTGGCCCAAACTACAGCGGTTAAACATCGCATTAATACCGGCGATGCCCCTCCTATTCATCGCCGCCCGTATCGAGTGCCGCCGGCTGAGCGTCAAGTTATTCACGCGGAAGTTCGCAAAATACTTGCCAAGACCTTTATTGAGCCGTCGTGTAGTCCATGGGCGTCACCTGTTGTACTGGTAAAAAAGAAGGATGGCTCATGGCGCTCTTGCGTGGATTATCGGCACCTTAACAGGGTTACCAAAAAGGACGTGTATCCCCTACCTCGGATTGATGACACCCTTGACTGCCTCCACGGTGTTCGCTACTTCTCCTCTATTGATCTTCGCTCCGGCTACTGGCAGATTGCCGTGGACGATCTCGAGCGCGAGAAAACTGCTTTTGTTACACCCGACGGTCTTTATCAATTCAAAGTGATCCCGGTCGGTCTATGTAACGCTCCTGCCACTTTTGAACGCATAATGGACTCCCTTCTTCACGGTTTCAAATGGTCCACGTGCCTGTGCTACTTGGACGACGTTATAGTATTCTCCCCAACGTTCGCTACGGACCTCGAGCGCCTCTCGGCAGTCCTGGACGTTTTTCGTCGAGCCGGTCTGCAACTCAACGCATCGAAGTGCCAATTCGGCCGTCGCCAGGTTACCGTCCTTGGGCATCTCGTTGACGCGAACGGAGTGCAACCGGAGCCAGGCTAGATCCATGCTGCTACGTACTTCCCTGTTCCGAAGTGTGTCAAGGAAGTGCGCAGCTTCAACGGCCTTTGTTCGTACTTCCGCCGTTTCGTGAAAAATTTCCCCGCCATAGCACGACCACTAACCGAGCTTTTGAAAAAAGACGCCCCTTTCCAGTGTGACGATAACGAGGCCTCTGCATTCTCGCTTCTAAACGACCTTCTCACAACGCCTCCCGTGCTGGCCCATTTCGATCCTACTGCGCCTACCGAAGTCCGTACTGATGCTAGCGGTCACGGAATTGGCGCAGTACTGGCACAACGCCAGCGCGGCCACAACTGTGTTATCGCTTACGCCAGCAGGCTCCTCTCACCCGCGGAGCGCAACTATTCCATTACTGAGCGTGAGTGTCTGGCCCTAGTTTGGGCGGTTGCGAAATTCCGCCCATACTTACATGGCCGACTCTTTTCCGTTGTCACAGACCATCACGCGCTTTGCTGGTTATGCTCACTGAAAGATCCTACAGGAAGACTTGGTCGCTGCAGGGCCTTACGCCTCCAAGAATATTCGTGTACTGTCACCTATAAATCTGGCCGACTACACAAGGACGCTGACTGCCGGTCTCGCTACCTGGTATACGAGCCTGACGACGCCGACAGTAGTACCACCAACGGCATTTTCTCTGTGTCTGTCTTCGCTAACATCGCCGATGAGCAGTACCGAGACCTATCGCTGCGAGCACTCATCGAGCGTCTGCGCTGTACACCTACCGACGCATTGGTTCGCCGATATGTGCTCCAGGGCAGCATTCTGTATCGAAGGAACTTCCTCCCTGACGGCTCTGATCTTCTTGTCGTGCCAAAACATTTACGACCGACTGTGCACTTTGAGATGCATGACGCACCCACTGCAGGACATCTTGGGGTAACCCGCACGTACGACCGCGTCCGCCGCCGCTTCTATTGGCCTGGTCTCGCTCGCTCCGTCCGACGCTATGTTGCTGCCTGTGATCCCTGCCAGCGTCGGAAAACACCTCATGTGCTACCTGCCGGTCATCTCCAGCCGATCACCGTCCCTGTGGAACCGTTCTTTCGTGTTGGATTAGACCTCCTCGGTCCCTTTCCCACGTCATCCTCCGGGAACAAATGGGTAGCCATCGCAACTGATTACGCCACCCGATACGCTATCACGCGGGCTCTCCCTACCAGTTGCGCCACTGACGTCGCGGACTTTCTCTTGCGTGACATTATCTTGCTTCATGGCGCCCCGCGACAGCTGCTTACTGACCGTGGTCGAAACTTCCTCTCGAAAGTTATCGCCGACATTGTGCGTTCCTGCTCCACTCAACACAAGCTGACTACCTCATACCATCCTCAAACCAATGGCCTGACAGAGCGGTTAAACCGTACTCTTACCGATATGCTGTCCAAGTGCGTTTCCAAGGACCACCACGACGGGGACATTGTCCTTCCTTACGTCACAATTGCGTACAATTCTTTCCGGCACGACACCGCCGGATTTTCTCCATTTTATCTATTGTACGGTCGCGAATCGACCTTGCCCCTAGACACGGCACTTCCTACTGCTGCGATTTCAACCAGCGAGTATGCGCGCGACGCCATCGCCCTCGCCGACCATGCACGCCAGCTTGCCCGTGCTCGACTGACGGCCTCACAAACCACTCAGCAGTGTCAGTACAGCGCCCGCCATCGTGACGTACAGTTTTCGCCTGGTGCACTCGTGCTCCTGTGGTCGCCCTCTCGTCACGTCGGACTTTCAGAGAAGCTCCTTTCGCGATACACGGGGCCCTACTGCGTGCTACACCAGGTGACGCCTATGACGTACGAAATTGCTCCTGTGGGTTCAACCTCGTCCTGTCCTCTGGCATCTAGTGATGTCGTGCATGTCAGTAGGCTCAAGGCCTATTGCACTGTTTCCGAGTCCGACTTTAGTCGCTCCGGGACGGCGCTTTTGCCGCCGGGGGTAGTAGTGCTACGGAACAGTATTTCCAATGACGAAGAGGCGAGCAGTGAGAAGACGACGACGACGATTGAAGGCTAGCGCGGGCTGTTGTCTCTTGGCCAAGTGCGGCGTATTTTCTTGTAAATATACTTGTATATAGCTTTTCGTCTGCGTCTTCCTACGTAACAATATCAACAATTTCGAAGATATAGTAAAAGCAGCGGAAAAATTTTATACTGATCTGTACAGTACTCAGAGCAGCCACGATACTTCCATTCAATATAGTATTGAACAGGTTACAGAGGCTCCTTCTATAACTAGCGATGAAGTTAGAAGGGCCTTGCAAGACATGAAACGGGGAAAAGCGGCCGGAGAAGATGGAATAATATTCGACTTAATCAAAGATGGAGGAGATACAATGCTTGAAAAACTTGCGTCTCTTTATGCGAAGTGTCTCATGACTTCGAGGGTTCCAGAAAACTGGAAGAATGCCAACATTATGCTAACAAACAAAAAGGGAGACGTTAAAGAATTGAAAAATTGTAAGCCGATCTGTTTACTTCTAGTATTGTATAAAATATTCACCAAGATACTTTCCAAGAGAATAAGGGCAACACTGGACTTGAGTCAACGATGAAAAGAGGCTGGCTTCAGGAAAGGATAGTCTACAATTGAGAAACCTGCAGAGTACAATCAGCCTCTCTATATGGCTTTCATATGGCGGCAGGTCGCCTAGGTTTTTAGTACTGACCGCAACCGCGACTTCTAGTTCACTGCGCCTTGATAAAAACGTCCATGCATACTCGCGTTGTCCTCTTCTTCATCGGAGTAGAGGCGCGGCAATATGTTTTGTAACGTGTACACTAATGAGGACTTTGCGCGTATGATCGTTCATTTAGAGAACGCGTAGTTTTCTCGCGGAAATGCCGATGGCAGAACTGACACCTTTGGCAGCTGAACGAGGCGGTTGTTTACGTTGCTGTATCGAAGGCGCCTACGCTTGCTGTCCATTTGGGATGCGAGGCATGCAGTGAGCCTCGGAAGCTAAATAACGAGTCTACATAACAATACCTAAATATACCCCTATGTTCGTAGTCGCATTTAATTTAGGGAAGTGATCGCGAGTTTGACTGGCAGCTTTCCGCTGAAAACGGCAACGTACCGATGTCGATACGGCTCCGCACATTCATCACATCCTGTCATCCCCGCACATCATACACATCCTGAATATCGTAATAAAGAAAGTAAACGCCGAATAGAAAACACTGTTTAGCGTGGATTGTTGTTTGACGTCACGGGCTCTATAGGCAAACCACGTAGCCTTATCTCAGTTCGCTCACACTTGCACAACAGGTATGCCGCGTGCAGCTAGGACTGCGCAAGAACAGCGCGTCTACGAAAAACACCGTCGTAAACAGAAGCGGGGCGCGGCGGCGGCGGGTGGCGCGTAATATGGACGAAGATTGTGGCGCAAACGCCAAGCGTATGCACCTTTGATAGGACCACCCTACTGGCTCCACTCCCATCGTAATTGTAGGTGATTTCAACATAGACGTGCCTCGGCCAGACGGCAAGTGGTTCGTGGCGTTTCTCTAGGAAAGGTTCGGCATTCAGTGTTACACAAACATCAATATGCCCATGACGCGGCATCGGTCGTGTACAGACCTCACATTGGACAACCTTTCCAGTGTCGCCTCAGAGCCACTGGCCGTATATCATAGCGATCATAAAGCGATAGCCACCTTGGTGACCAAGTAATAAATAAAAAAGCGAGCAAAAGGAAGTTAAAAATAAAAAGAAAGCATTGAATATGGAAGGTAATAAAGCAACAAAGCAAAAATTGTGAAGAAATGAAATTCATTGTGGTATGTGTGTTTTATTTTCAATCAACACATTTATTATCACCGTACTTATCACCATACATACAGTCCCGCTGGTCATACACCTTCACAGAGTGGAATGGCTCTGAATTTTTTGCACATGTTCCCTTAAGCGGTTTTTCACGCAACCTTCGGTTTGTGCGATATACAACTGCCCACAAGACAACGGCATGGCACACGCAACCCGTCCAGAGCACTTAGCAAAGGGCTTCTCATGCTTAGTGCGGTAGCCCCGTCTGCTTTCACTGCAAGCGCCAGGTACAGCTTCGAAAGCTTGTTGTGTGCAGAAAAAACAAGATGCATACAATGACGGTTTGCAACCTTTTTTAAGGTTGTGTGGCACCTTGTGCCACGTAGGGTATAACCTCCGGCTCCAATTTCGATCGTTGGATTTTTGCTCCCGCCCTCCGCGCTCCAAGCTTCACTTTTTGCAGCAGAGACTCGGCTGCAGCGTTGGCGACCGTCAAAGAAAAACCAGCTGCCGAAAGGCGGCTATACTTGGCTTGAGAAACTAGACCGCACTTGGTGTTTGCACGATTTGCGGAGAACGGATTCCTACTGCTCGCTTCGCCAGTTTAGAACGTGATGAATCATACGGCAGCAATTGCCTCAAGGGACGCGATCGATAAGCCCAGCAGACGTGACCAACTCAATATGACAGCTTTAAACCTAAGGACTGCAGGCCAGTGACATCAGAGAGTTCATGCGTAAAAAGAAGGCCTTGGTTTTCGTTGTTAGAAGCTTCTAAAATGATAGCATGCAGGAGATGTGTGGTTACCTTGTTTGTTTGAAAGCACTCAAAAAATCATCAACATAATGGAAACCTTTAAAACCTGCCGCCCATTATACTTGCCCCCTCCCCATCAATGCTCCGAAGACCTATCAATAAAAGAAAAAAATAATGTCACATAACATCGGAGCGACACATTAGCCTATACACACTGCAGTGCGCTGTAGATATGGCTGCTCGTTAAAAAATATAAAAGTTACACCTAAATAAAACTAAAGAACAGTTAAAAATTGTATTGACAGGCTCGCTCTGTTCTGAAAGTCGGTTACATGATTATACTCAATACATTCCTTTAAGGAAACCAGAAGCCGCATCCCAAGGAACTGAGTTGAAAAGATGTTCTACACCAACAGACAAACCGTAGGCAATGCCGGCATTACACTTAACAAATTGAGCAACCTCCGATGAACATGGTATCAACATCATCATCATCATTATCATCATCATCATCATCATCGGGCAAAGGCCTCTCCCATACTTCTCCAACTACCCCGGTCATGTACTAATTGTGGCCATGTTGTTCCTGCAAACTTCTTAATCTCATCCGCCCACCTAACTTTCTGCCGCCCCCTGCTACGCTTTCCTTCCCTTGGAATCCAGTCCGTAACCCTTAATGACCATCGGTTATCTTCTCTCCTCATTACATGCCCATTTCTTTTTCTTGATTTCAACTAAGACGTCATTAACTCGCGTTTGTTCCCTCACCCAATCTGCTCTTTTCTTATCCCTTAACGTTACACCCATCATTCCTTTTTCCATAACTCGTTGCATCGCCCTCTATTTATGTAGAACCCTTTTCGAAACCCTCGGGACAGAGACGACGACGACGAACGTGCCAGTAAGCGGCGAAGACCGGCTCCCGCTTCAGAAAATGATTTCGGTGATTTAATTTGAGCCCAGTTCGACGATTTTAGTACCAACGGACTCGTTAAGTTGTGGCGATCCCGTAGACACCCGACTCTTGAAAGTGGGTGGCCTTGTTGCGATTTCATCGGCCTTTACCACGCCGGCCTTTACCATACCACGCCGCTGCGACGCTAACCCTAGCCGCGCTTGGGTTAGCGCGGCGAAGTGCTGCTGCGGTGCCAGCTTTTAACGCCTGTGTCTGCAGTGATGGAATGTGAAGTGGAAGGAGAGCTTCTGACTCCCGAGGAATTTTCCAAGGATCTCGGATGGCAAACAGTTGCTGCCAGGCGCTCCGGAGCCAAATCGGCGCCCGTCGAGCGACTTGGTGCCATTTCTACCGGCGCTAAGCCAAATGGCAACGTGACCGCAAAGGGTCGCCGAGACCGCGGTAGCGCTAAAGCGAAAATTATTCGGGGTGGAAGGATGCCTCCGCTGCGCAAAGAAGACGCGAAGATCATCGTCAAGCCGAAGGGAGGTCTGAACATCAGCAAGGTGGGGCCGACAGTTGTGGCCATATGGAACGCAGTCGGTTTCGACCCGGCGAAGCGGGACTCCGACACGATGTGCCCGAATTTCCAACAAAATATCATGGTCATCAGCACCCCCAGCAGAGAGAATGCGACCCACTACGTCATGGTCGAGTGCATCGCTGTTGGCGGTCAGCAGCACGAGGTGAACGCGTACGAAGCAGCGCCCAACTCTACGTGCAAAGGCGTCATCCGCGGCATCGCACCGAGTGACGGCCCGGAGGAGCTCGACCCCAAGATTGTCAAATTGAAGAACCCGCTGGCATTGGGAGCCAAACGAATCAAGAGCACGGGCACCGCACTTGTGGTCTTCGACGGCTACAAGGTGCCAAACTACGTTTCGTACGGCGGCATACTTGTCAGGTGTGCATTGTATAGGAAGAAAGTGGAGGTGTGCTACGCCTGTGGCCGCCTCGAGCATCGAGCGGACATCTGCCCCTCGCCGGACGAAATTATGTGCAGGGGATGCGGCATCGCCAACCCGGACGAACAACGCAAGTGCGACCCCAAATGCAGGCTATGCGGAGGCCGACACTTCACCGCTGCCAAGGAGTGCAAGCAGAGGTACCAGACGCTGTACCTCGTCAGACGCAGGCGCGGGGACCAATCCCGAGCCAATAGAAGCAAGTATCCGGCCCTCGCCATGGGTGAGCGACAACTACCGGCCGCCGCCGGTCGCTCCGCGGCTCGCGGCAGCTCTAGATCCAGGAGCTCTTCTCCGCCTTCCGGACGCCGTTCCAGGTACAGGGGCAGATCTATGTCCAGGGGCAGATCCGGAAGCCGCTCCAGGAGCCGCTCTGTCTCCAGGGCCCGGTATGGGTCCAGTGCCGGCCAGCAAAGGAAGATAAAGTCGACGATATCGTGGGCAGATGTGGTTGCTGGCGGCGCCGACGCGAGATCCTCCCAGGGCCCACGCGACCCGCTTCCAGAGCAAGCCAGGGACGCCGAGGTAGCGCACCTTCAGAAGGAAAACGCGGACTTAAAGGAAATGGTCAGAAAGATGGCTAGTGAAATGAAAGAGATTAAGAAATTGGTAATTAGTCAGAATGCTACGTCCAATGCGGCGGCGCCGACCGCCACAGAAGCAGCAGTTCCGGCCTGTGGCTCTGCCGGGGGCGCCAAGCATAGGGCAGTTTCCAGTAAGGAAGATTCAGATTCGCAAACTTATGAGATCAAATGCATGCTGGCCAAGCTCACTAAGAGCATGCAGCAGTTACAGCAAGGCTTAGCACAGATGCAAGTCGCCCTAGGAGACCCGAAGAGAGGCGTAGGCGCGCTGGCCGATCGCATGGACGCCCTCGAGCGTCTGGTGATGCTAAATAATACGTCCGTAACTCCGATGCAGGTCGTTGTTCCGAACGCGTCGGGGACTCAAATCAGGGCTACGAGAACATCGGTGCGTCAGATTGGGGGGCACTTTTTTGCGTGCACCTGTGCTTACAGCGGGTACCCCAGACAATTTATCTAATCATGGATAGTTCCAAAGAGGAGTTCAAAATTTGGCAATGGAACTGCAGGGGGGTACGTACTCCAATAAGAGGGCTCCGTTGCAGCGATATTTAAGATCGCTACCTAACAAACCACAAGTAATAGCATTACAGGAAACCTTCGTCTCTGGCGCATCCCTCTCTGGTTTCGTGCCGTCTCCGTGCAGGCCGAAGATCGGGGAGTATGCACGTTAGTTGACAGGAGGCTTACACACTTGTCTCACGACCTGAAGCTGGCGAGTTACAAGTCCGAATATGTCATGGCGGAGGTTCTGCTCAACACGAAACAACGCAACCAGCGGAGGAACAGCGTGTTTATACTTAACATCTACAGCAATCCTAGGCACTCGCGACAGCAGTTCAAAACGATACCCAAGAAGTCCGTCGACCTGGCCGGCACCCATCCCCTGGTCGTTGTCGGAGATTTCAACGCACCGTACGGAGTGTGGGGGCACGTCTACGACACGAGCAAGGGCCAGGGTCTGTGGCAGAACGCCAACGAAATGGACCTCACGCTCATCACGGACAAGGCGTTCCTCACCCGAATCGGCAACTTGGTGAGCTGGGACACCACCCCCCATCTGGTGTTCGCGAAGAACGTCGAGGGAGCCGAACAGAGTAACACCGCAATAAATTTTGGTAGCGACAATTATGTGCTCGAGACCCGCTTCGAAGTCACCCGAAGTTGCACCCGCCGTGGTTGCTCAGTGGCTATGGTGTTGGGCTGCTGAGCACGAGGTCGCGGGATCGAATCCCAGCCACGGCGGCCGCATTTTGATGGGGGCGAAATGCGAAAACACCCGTGTACTTAGATTTAGGTGCATGTTAAAGAACCCCAGGTGGTCGAAATTTCCGGAGTCCGCCACTACGGCGTGCCTCATAATCAGAAAGTGGTTTTGGCACGTAAAACCCCATAATTTTTTTGAAGTCATGCGAAGTATATCCAGAGAATTCACTATCACGGACTGGGACCGTTTTCGCAAGCTCCGCGGCAACGACAGCGCACCCGTTCCCAAGGACCTCGAAGATTGGTGCGAGCGAATCAAGAGTGACGCCGAGTCATCCACTAAGAAGATCGTCAGCGACCTGGAGGTAGAGAAGATGGACAGTAGGCTGGCCCATCTGATCGAGGCCAAGCAGGCGCTGCTTGTAAGATGCAAAGGACAAATGTTTAACCGAAGATTGAGGAAAAAGATCTGCGAGCTTAACAAGGCCATCGAAGATCACTGTCGGACCCTCGGCAGGCAGCAATGGGACGAGGTCTGTGACTCGATCGACGGGCAGATGCGTAACGGCAAGTCCTGGGGCATGCTAAAACATCTCCTCGACGAGGGCAACACCAGATCCAGTCAGAGACACACGCTCGCCTGAGCCCTGCACGAAGCTACCACATCCTGTTCCGGGGACGAGCTGGTTGCCAAGCTCATGGAGCAGTACCTTCCCATCAAGCACAGAGACGAGGAAGCCCGGTTTCCCGACTACCTCGGCCCAGCCCGTCCGGAATTGCACGAAGACATTACCGTGGGGGAAATTAGACAAGCCATTTTCGCGCTCAAGGGGAAGTGTGCGCCAGGTGCCGACAGAATCACCAACAAGATGCTGCGGAACCTTGACGACGGTTCGATCGGATACCTCACCGAGAAGATCAACGAGACGTGGAAAAACGGCAGCGTCCCAGGGCAGTGGAAGACCGCCAACGTCGTCCTGATCCCCAAACCCAGCAAGGCTCCGAACTTGGACAGCCTCCTACCCATCTTTCTCACCTCCTGCGTCGGGAAAGTGGCGGAGCACGTCGTCCTCAACAGACTAAGCAGATATCTCGAAGAGAACAACATCTATACTCACAACATGATTGGCTTCCGTGCCGGCTTCTCGTCGCAGGACGACATGAAGATGATCAAACATCAAATCATCGACGGCAGTACCAGAGACACCAGGGCCCTCTGCTCGGACTCGACCTCGAGAAAGCGTTTGACAACGTTCTCCACGAATACATTCTGGCCTCTGTGGCAGACCTCGAGCTGGGCCCCAGACTATATAACTACGTCCGTTCGTTCCTGACGGGGAGGAAAGCGAAGCTGCGGACCGGCGACTTTGTCTCCGACGAGGTGCTCCTGGGCCCACGGAGCACGCCGCAAGGCTCGGTCATTTCGCCTGCTCTATTCAACATCTGCATGATCGGCCTCTCGAGGAATCTGGCCCAAGTTGAAGGTATCAAACACACCATCTACGCAGACGACATCCCAATCTGGTGCACGGGCGGTAGCGAAGGGCAAGTGGAAAGCGCCATGCAAGAGGCGGTAGACGTCACGGAGCAGTACCTGCTACCCACCAGACTCAGATGCTACCCGACCATATCTGAGCTTCTGCTTTATAGAAAAGAAAAAGGCCGCAGACCCAAGGGCTGGAAACCGGTCTCGGAAAGTGACATTCACCTGTTCACTCGGAGTGGTGACCCGATACCCAGGGTCGACACCATCAGAGTCCTGGGTATGTTCATCGAATCACGCTGTGGCAACGGCACGGCGTTACACAAGATAATTGCGAAAACCGACAACGCTTTTCGCCTCGTCCGAAGGGTCACGAACAGACATCGTGGCCTCAATGAGGACAACCTGCTTCGGCTCATCAACGCCTTTGTGCTGTGTCTCTTCACCTACATGGTGGCCATGCACAACTGGCTCAGAGCCGAGCGGGAAAAGCTTAATGCCCTCATTAGAAAATTCGTCAAGAAAGCCCTCGGGCTGCCCGTCAGAACGCATACCGAGGACCTTCTTCGGCTCGGCATACACAACACCATGGAGGAGATAGCCAAGGCTCAGGAACGGGCCCAGGTAACTCGGCTGTGCGCCATGCCGGCCGGCAGGCATATCCTCGAGGAGATCGGACTCGCACCCACCAAGAACTTGGCGGAAAACACCCAAATCCCCATAAAAATAGGGGAGAAGATCGTGGTCACCCCTTTGCCCCGCAACGTTCATCCCGTTCACAACGCAAGCCGTCACAAGGCAAGAACATGGAATATACTAAAGCAAATAAACAAGGACAAGATCGAAGCAAGCTTCGTGGACGCAGCTGCATACTGAGACGGCAAGGATTTTGCGGTTTCCGTCGTGGACACGCTGGGCAAAGTCATCAACTGTGCTCCCGTCCGGACGACGAACCCAGAGGTGGCCGAGCTAGTGGCCATTGCACTCGCCATGCAAGACGGTCGGAGAGAAAGGGTGTATAGCGATTCGAAAGTGGCCGTCAGTGCATTCCAGGAAGGCCGGGTAGCGCGGCAGGCAATTCAAATTCTGAAAAGCGCCAAACACGGCAACACCTCCAATTCTGAAAAGCGCCTAACACGGAAACACCTCCATACACTCGATCCTTTGGTTCCCTGCACACGTCGGGGCGATTGAGGGGGTTCCTCTGAACCTCAACGAGTCTGCCCACGAGGCTGCGCGTGGCTTTACCGACCGCACTGCCCTCGGATCGGGTGACTCTCTCCCCGGACAAAGAGACCCTCCTGTCACGCACAACGCAATCACTAAATTCTTTTACTTAGAGAGAGGGATTTTCCCGCCGCCTCACTCCAAGTTAAGCAGGCCGCAGGCGGTCACACTCAGACTCCTGCAAACGAACTCCTACCCAAAGCCAGCGTCCCTTAACAGCATATATCCCGAGATTTATCCGAATTGTTCTTGCGTGGCCTGTGGCCAGGTAGCTACGTTGCCTCATATGCTCCGGGAGTGCGGGTCGCTGGGCCCGAAGTTCACCAAGGAAAAGTGGGACGCGCTCCTGCGAAGTCCCGTCTTTGAGGACCGAATCCTGGCCGTCCAGCGCGCCCGCGATCGGGCCGGCAGACTAGATCTGTCAGTCCCGTCGTAGGATTAGCCGGGTGCGCGTTTTATCGCATTTTGTTGGACCAAATAAAAGTATACTCACTCACTTACTCACTCACTCACTCACTCACTCACTCACTCACTCACTCACTCACTCACTCACTCACTCACTCACTCACTCGTAAGCCTCCAGGTTTCTGCCCCATACGTGAATACTGATAAGACACAGCTGTTATACACTTCTCTCTTGAGGGATAATGGCAAACTGCTGTTCATGATATGAGAATGCCTGCCAAACGCACCCCAGCCCATTCTTATTCTTATTCTTCTGATTATTTCCGTCTCATGATCCGGATCCGTGGTCACTATCTGTCCTAAGTAGATATATTCCCTTACCACTTCCAGTGCCTCGCTACCTATCGTAATGTGCTGTTCTCTTCTGTGACTGTTAAACATTACTTTAGTTTTCTGCAGATTTATTTTTAAACCTACCCTTCTGTTTTGCCTCTCCAGGTCAGTGAGCATGCATTGCAATTGGTCCCCTGAGTTACTAAGCAAGGCAATATCATCAGCGAATCGCAAGTTACTAAGGTATTCTCCATTAACTCTTATCCCCAATTCTTCCCAATCCAAGTCTCTGAATACCTGCTGTAAACACGCTGTGAATAGCATTGGAGAGATCGTATCTCCCTGCCTGATGCCTCTCTTTATTGGGACGTTGTTGCTTTCTTTATGGATGACTACGGTGGCTGTGGAGCCGCTATAGATATCTTTCAATATATTTATATACGGCTCGTCTACACCCTGATTCCGTAATGCCTCCATGACTGCTGAAGTTTCGACTGAATCAAACGCTTTCTCGTAATCAATGAAAGCTATATATAAGGATTAGTTATATTCCGAACATGGTATCACAAACAGCTAAATGGCGTGCCATTAAGACCAGTCGCGTGGCTGATGGCTGTACAATGACCATGTCGCCGAAAAGCTCCCAAATTTCCCACTCCAATTACGCACTTCTGTTGGAAACGCAGGAGAAAACGCTTTCTCCTCTTGTCCAATGGAGTGCTGGCAGACTCGGCTTTCGGTAGCACGGTCATAGTGCGCGCGGGTGCCATGATGCCGCTGCGTTTCGGCGAAGTGAATAGTCTGCTTTTCCATGTCCGAAACCGCGCCCGGCCGCGATGCCGACGCAGCACATACATCACTATCAACAACGTTACACAAACTTGACGATATATTTTTGTCGTCTAAATATTTATACTCGAAAAGTGACACTAATATAACTTTCGCATAATTTACATCAGCGCAATCCATTTTACGTAGTAAAATTGGACGCTGTGCTTTTCCTTTTTTTTTCATGTTTTATGCCCAGGGAAGAAAGGAGAAAAATACATGAAAGAGCGTTTTCTTTTTCTTTCCCCATAAATCTGCTTTTTTTCTTTCAAGCACTCACATCTTGCGACACTCTGCCGTCATCTTGTCACGATTGTGTACTTATGTCTCTCCCTTTGCAAACGCGCAGCTTAAGCCTACTTTCTTTTTCAGCAACGATTCCACGCTCTCATGAGCGCAGTGTCGATATTGTCACGTGGTAGCTAGTTACGATGAAGAAAACAGCAAAACTAACGAAACTAACGTTTTATTGAGCGAACCTGTGTCCTCAAAAACAGGCTACACTCAAAGCACAACGATAGCCCAGGGAACATCCACAGTCGGCGTTTGTCGAAAATTTCCTTTGTGGGGCTAGCGCGTCGGCTTTTATACATGAGTCATCGAAGGTTGCAGAATAATCGCTGGTGCCCGCGTGTCTTCCAGAAAGTACTACACAATTTGCTTAGAACGACAGAAAGCAGAGTTAGTTGGCAAGGATTCATAATGAAAAGAACGGGTAAGGCGTGCAGACACGGACACAAGAGAAGTGGACAACACCTACGTTTGTATTGTCCACTTCTCTTGTGTCCGTGTCTGCACGCCTTATCCCTTCTTTGCAATACACAATTCGCGTCGAGCATACATGCAATCAGGTTAAACGCGGTTCGGTGACAAGAGACAATGGATAGTATCATCGATAACATTCGAGAAACTTCCGATACATGCTGGCGCGTCCCGCGCCGGCATGTATCGATAAACAAGTACACGTGTCACCACCCCCGTCCTAAAAAGCATCGTCCCGATGCTGCGAACATAACAGAAGAGCGAGAAACAAAAGCACATTTAGTAAAAAAAAAGTAACAAGCCAACGAAGAAAGGAAGTAACGAAAATCTAAATAATTGGAAGATATAATGTACAGCGCGCGCGGAAAATCTTTGAGGCCTTTTGCATATTAATAAGTGGCGACGCATGCGTCAGTTCTGCGTCCATCAAGCTATCAACAAAGGAACTGGATTATCTCCGTGCGCATATGGCCCTAACGCTTGTTGAGACGCATTTCTCAACACGGGAGCTATATATACTTGGAAAACAGCAGTCCCCTTACTCATTGCTGCGGTACGTACGAGCAGCAATGTGCTTAGTTATCGCCTCACCACTGGATCAACATAAACCCTTCCCGGATGTGTTTACGCGGATCCAGCGGTGAGGCGATACGGCTCTTTCGCTAAGCATTCGTTCGATAGTGAGTGAAGGCATTGCCGACGCTGCGAGCACCACATCGCACGACATGCGCGGATAAGACGCCGCGCGCGTCGGTCGGTTCACTGCCCATATATGTTTTATAAAAAATTGGAGGACGCTTAAGCTTCGCCTTCAAGAGTGGGACGCGACAGCGTTCCCGTCGACCCGCCAAGGGGTGTAAGACAATGGGCTATGGCGCAGCGACTACGCGCCCCGCATCGGACGCGGTGAGCGTCGAGCAACGCAGCGTTCAGCGCGACAACGAAATGTGCGCCTGAGCAAGCGACGCACGCCTGAGCCTTAAAACAGCTCGTTTCTAAGGCAACACCGCGTTCACTAGAGGCGCTTTTGTACCGCTTGGAAGCATCGAACTCGTGGCTCAGTGGTAGCAATAAAGAAAAAAAAAAACTCGTGGCTCAGTAGTAACGTCTTCGTCTCACGCTCCGGAGACCCTGGTTCGATTCCCACCCAGCCCATCTTGCAAGTTGTTTTTTATTCATGAAGTGCCTGCTGGGATTTATCGCTCACGGCCAACGCCGCCGACACCGGCTTTTCTGCGACACGAGCTCCTTAACGCTGTCGCGTTAAAACTATTGGCACACGTACAGGCGATCCCAGAATATTTCGGAACGCAACACACACAGCCGCTCGCCGGCGGAGCGCGCCCGTGAAAATAGTAGTACCATGGTCTGCGCGTGCGCGGTCTCCCTAGCGAGCAAGGTTGGTCCCTAGTGCATCTAGCTTGTGTTGCCTGGCTCCAAAACGGCAGCCCTAGGTGCCCCTTTGCGTTTTGTCAAGGGGGCCTGGGCCAGTGATGTCTATGACAAGCTGTGCCTGCGCATGCACTCGAGTTGGAGCATAAGCGTTCGTTTCTGCATGTTCGGGTGCTTGGGGGCCTTTTTCTTTCCATTTTTCATGTGGGTCGTATTTATCGTTTGCTCAAAATATTTATGGTAGGTGACCGTGACTAGCGCTGGCAAAGGGCGGCGTTTTTGTCTGATGCAACCGTGATGCTATCGGCGGCTCGATTCATAAAGAGATACGAACGTATTTAAACAATGACAGTTACGCGAATTCCGCCCTATTCCATTCGAAGCAACATGCCGAAAAGAGTGCCGATGAATGTGCGGGGAAATATAATTAAGTTCAGTTCGCAAGATATACCACAATGTGAGATATGCTGCCTCACAGGGAAGTCTATAAGTCTATCCAAGCATACAGGAATGAAGATGGCCGACTCAAAGATGCAGCACGATCGGGACGACACCGATGCACGTCGGAAGATTCTAACCTTCTCATTGTTGTTGCAGCCGTTGCCAATCCTTTTCAGAGCGCCCGTGATGATCAAGAGAACCCTGAACCTGCACACCAGTGAGGAAACAAATAGAAGACGCATGCGAGAGGCTGGTCTTCGTGGATTTGTCGCGGCACAAAAGCCACGCCTTACGGAGCGCGAAAAATGCTGGCGCCTTGAGTTTGGCAGGGCATATGAGCGCTGGGCGACTGAAGAATGGAAGGACGTCATATTCTCATATGAATTGACATATTCATCTAGATGGGATCAAGAGCGCCGCGTATGGAGACCATACAAGTGCAGGTACTTTCCTTTCCTTTCTGATCTTTTAAACACAAATTCTTCGGACGCGCAAAAGCTATCTCATCTGAAAAGACCATTATCTATTGCCTTCTTTTCGTGTAGATACGAGCCTGGGTATCTTTCCTAGATCTACAGCAGCGGCCGCTGTGCTGTCAACGTTTGGGGGTCAATTATCAAAAAGGGCATCGGTCCGCTAATCCGACTGTCCCCATCGTTCACACCTGAAGCTTACTGTGAAATTCTAGGCTACCACCTATTGCCATACGCTCTGGACGGGCCATTTAAAGATGGCTGCTACTTGTTCCAACAAAAGCTGAGCCCGGTGCGCACCGCCAGAGCTGTGGAAAAACGTCAAGAACGTGGTGTTCGCGTTCTTGACTGGCCTCCGAAAGGTGCAGATTTCAATGTTATGGAAAACATGTAGGGCACGATGAAGGAAAGTTTATCTAAGCTGAATCTGGGAGGGGCCAGTGCCGACGAGCTCTGGCTCGCCATAACGCGCGAGTGGAAGCGCCTTGGTGAGAGGAGGGACTTCTTAGATGCGAGTCAATTCCACGCCGCCTACAAGCATCGCTTCGCGTGGACGGCGCATTCGCGAGATATTGATAGCGGAAGATAGCAACCTCTTTAGACGAAACGCAGCTACGTTTTGATTCTTTTTGTTTCTGTGGAAAAAATAAACCCAGTGTTCTTCCTATTATTTAGATTTACTATGTTCTCCTTACTAATTATTTTTTTTTTTGCATTCAGCTCAGACAGCCTACCCTTGATTATCATTGTATTTTCCCTCTGGGCAAAAAAATAATGAATATGAAAATGATTATCTACGTCAACAAACGCGAACATGCGATCAATACGTAAGGATACTCGCTACCAATGGTCCAGATTCCGTCATTGATCGGCGCACGATATATGCGAACCACGTAACGTGGTGCGCCAATAAAGGACTGGAGTCGTGAAGAGTTCATTGGAGTGCCATTTGCATGAAGTGACTTCCTGTGCGTGAAATTGGCCTTGATGAACGTGCCGCGTTATTTCATTTCGTGAACTCTTTTATTGCGACTATCGCAGACACACGCGTTAGGAGGGGTCATGTAATAGTGGAAGTTGTCTTATTACGAAGCTCGTAGTAACACGGATCGGGAGATAATTTAATAAGAACGAATACTTCGTAGGACAGACTAAGAGGGTGGAAAAATCAGACAGCGATGCCGTTGTAGCCAAGCCGCCTCACTAGCACGAAATCACGCAAAGCATTGCTATCTCCCAGACGGGATGCAGACCATGGCGAGAATACGCTGCAAGGAATCCACAAGCCTTTATTTATAGATTACGGTGCATGCTGTGCCACAGACATTCATTCGCCCAGCTCCCATTGAACAATGCTAAAGGGCACCTAGCGCTACCTTTTTTTTTTTTTTTTGAGCAAAGCAACGACAATCGAGATGCACTAGGGAGCGAAATTTGCTCGCTAGGAAGACCGCGGATGCGCAGATGTTGCCTGTATTTATCCGCCGGCGCGCTCTGCCGACGAGCACCTGAGCGTCCGGCGTTCCGAATTATTGTGGAAGCACCTGTACATTGGCTATCTTTGTCCGCTGACTGATTTGATGCGAAAGCGTCAAATGGCTCGTCGAGCGAAGAAGCCGGAGTCCAGCGTCTGCAGAAGCGAAACGGCATCTAAATTCCCACGGGCTCGTCGCCAAGTCGCGAGCACGCCTCGACGGAGCAGAGCGGGAGAAAGGCTTCACCTGCTGCCGCAGTAGCGCGAGGTGTTGCGTACGGGAGAGGGCATCGCCGCGACGCCACGTCACCCTCGCTTTCGGAAGCCTATGTTATCAGCGCGTTTCTTGCCCGTGCAAGCTCACACCTGCGTTTTAATTACGCCTCGCTAAAGTCAAATCAAAACGCGTCAAGCGTCTCAACGCGCTCGCTTGCCCGTGAGGAGTTCAGAACTCGAAGGATCACTTAGCGGCGTTCAACATTAATGCTTTCGCATTCACAACAAGCGCTTAGGTGTTCTCGGATTTTTTCTCCGTCTAATCCCCATTACAAGGCTATGGTTCGGCGCAAGACGCCCCCATATACATACGTCTGAAATGTGCAGAATGTTGTCGCCGATTCTTTAGCGATACAGTATTATGTAATAGTATAGCGCGCGCGACATGAATAGTGGTGGAATAAATACCATCCGACAGAGATTTCACGACCTCTTTAATGACTATAGACGCACGTTTGTATTACCTGCGTATGAACGATTGCTTTAAACCATTGCGACCAGCCAGGAGGAGTGCACGGCAATGAGCTTGAAGAGGAGCGCATGAGCTGACATGCACGGGCACCCGTGCCCAGACAGAGCTGAACAGCTGTGTCGCAATTTGAGCGCTCAACGTGAAGGCGCGAAACCCTAGCATGTGCTACGAAAGGATGATCCTGGAGCGTGTCCTGGAGCCATACTCACGATCTACTTGCATGCAGTGCTGCCCAAGCTGTGATCAGCGCCAGCCGACCAGAGAAACCAACGTATACAGATAGTGCCCGTCTGGGACGCGGCCGACGAATTAATATTTGCCAGTGTCGCCGGCTCTGAGGAACATAGCCGATGCCAAAGCAAACTCTATTGCCAAAGCGCGGGACTACACTCTGTTGCGGACTAAGTGGCCCCTCAGCACACCTCTTAGCTTGCTGTACACTGCATAAGTATCTATAAGCGTTCAATAAAGATATGTTTATGCTCTCTTTCCCTCCACTCGATAGCTTTTGCCTTTGTTGTAGGCGCATGAAATTACGGCGGCAGTTGTCCCATTCTTTTGACAACTCATGCACATGCGTCGGAGGTTTCAAGGAAGTGTGCTGTCACTGAAGAAACAGATGCTGGTGCGTAAGCACGGATGCACGCACACACGTAGACGCACAGAGAAATATCACTTCATTGTTATGCGAGCACTACACTAAGAAAGTGAAGCATGTGCCGACAGCATGCAGCAAAGATACCTTCGTCGTGTATGGCGTCACAGAGTGGTCTTGCAGATTGACACGTGTACTTGTTCATTTTTATCGGGTGACCGCTTTTCGACATCTGACAAATGTTATCGCCTGTATGTATCGGAAGTTTCTCAGACGTTATCGATGGTTCCATCCGCTGTCTGTTGTCACCGAAACTTGTACAATCGGATTGTATGCGCGATGCGTATAGTACAGTACTTTCTGGGAGACGCGTAGGCTCATGTATAAAAGCCGACGCGCTTCCAGCGCAAAGATTTTCGACAATCGCCGACTGTCTTCGCCGCTATCGTTGTTCCTTGAATTTAGCCTGTTTTTGAGGGCATAAGTTCGCCCAATAAAACGCAAGTTCTTTTATTAACAGTTTTGCTGCCTTCTTCACCGTCGGTACTACGTGACAATATTTATGTATTTTGTGCGAACGTATGCAAACGTAGTATGCATACGTTATGTGTGTTTTATGCAAATATATATATATATATATATATATATATATATATATATCTGTGTGTGTGTGCGTGTGTGTGTGTTAAGTGGCCGAGGTGGCCTAATTGCTTCGGTGTAGCGCTGCTAAGCCCGAGGTTGCGGGATCACATCCCGGCCACGGAGGCCGCATTTTGATTGGCGGTGAAATGCAAAAACGCCTGTGCATTGGGTGCACGTTAAAGAACCCCAGGTGATAAGAATTGTTCCGAAATCCGCACTACGGCGTGCCTCATGTTCAGTCATGGTTTTGGTACGTAAAGCTCCGGAGTTTTTTTTTTTATTCTTTAAAACAAATTTTCGGCAACTCACTGAATGTGTGAGTCCAGGTCTCAAACCAGAGTTCTGCTTCCTATGTTTGCTACGACACAACGTTCTCTTTCATATGCAGCGAATTTCATTCAAGATTATTCCAGCAGTTGTCTCATAAAAGCATTTCCGTGTTTTACTTGCGTTTGAAAAGGGAAACTGGAGTTGTCCCTAAGCTACCTTTTAAGTTTAGGCCATTTCGATATCACACAGAGGTTTCCTCTGACTCGCTAGCAATCTTTCTGGTCTACACGCCACTTATACCGCTTATACCCATGCACAGTGCGACTCATGGTGCGACTGCTACTCGGTGGTGACATCTTCCGCTCATCGCTTGTACGTCTGTAGCCTTTTCAAACGCGCGAAATACAAATACCACGTGACGATCTCTGATCGGACGGACGGAAAAAACTTTAATGGGAAAAGGACCTGCGAGGTTGCCAGCCCGGGCTCAGGCCACCCGGGCATTATGTGCGGTGATGCATAGCCTTTACACCGCTGCCCGGGCCCGCTGGATAGCCCATAATTGGTCGTGTAGTTCTGAGCTAGTCAGAGCGCTTAGCCATCGCTCCTCGAGAAGGTCCGGTTCTATCTTGTCCTCTACATATACTGATCTGATCTGTGTGCACTTCCATAAGATGTGTGCCATGTCTGCGTGTTCGTGTTTGCAGAGCTTGCAGCTCACGTCTGGATATCGTGTTGAATTTATTCTGTTTAAGTGTACTGGGTTTCGGAACGTTCTGGTTTGCAATCTTCTCCAATCTGTTTCTTGAGACTTGTCGAGTTGTTTGTGGGGTTGTGGGTAGGCGTCTCTTTGTTTCGTGTAGTGTGTCAGTATGGCGTGGTACGTAAGCAGCCTGTCCCTGTCGTCTTTTATCGCTTCTTCGTCGTCCTCGCCTCCTCTGTCTTCCCCATCGCCTCCGCCGCAGTCCTTCCCCCTTCCCCGGGGGTTGCGGGGTGTTGGGCCGTCACTGTCCGGGCCGTGGTGGGTTAGTTTTCGCGCGACTCGGTGAGCCTTCTCGTTGAGGTTGGGAGGGGCATTCATGGTAACTTCTCCCATATGTGCCGGGATCCACTTGAGGTACTTGGGTGTAACTGTGCCGTTCTTAAAGTCTTCTGCTCTGCGGTTCAGGATTTTGGCCTAATCGAAACCTCAGCAGTCATGGAGGCATTGCGAAATGAGGGTGTAGACGAGCCGTATGTAAAAATACTGAAAGATATCTATAGCAGCTCCACAGCCACCGTAGTCCTCCACAAAGAAAGCAACAAAGTCCCAATAAAGAGAGGCATCAGGCAGGGAGATACGGTCTCTCCAATGCTATTCACAGCGTGTTTACAGGAGGTATTCAGAGACCTGGATTGGGAAGAATTGGGGATAAGAATTAGTGGAGAATACCTTAGTAACTTGCGATTCGCTGATGATATTGCCTTGCTTAGTAAATCAGGGGACCAATTGCAATGTATGATCACTGACCTGGAGAGGCAAAGCAGAAGGGTGGGTCTAAAAATTAATCTGCAGAAAACTAAAGTAATGTTTAACAGTCTCGGAAGACAACAGCAGTTTACGATAGGTAGCGAGGCACTGGAAGTGGTAAGGGAATACATCTACTTAGGACAGATAGTGACCACGGATCCGGATCATGAGACGGAAATAATCAGAAGAATAAGAATAAGAATGGGCTGGGGTGCGTTTGGCAGGCATTCTCAGATCATGAAGAGCAGGTTGCCATTATCCCTCAAGAGAGAAGTGTATAACAGCTGTGTTTTACGAGTGCTCACGTACGGGGCAGAAACCTGGAGGCTTACGAAAAGGCTTCTACTTAAATTGAGGACGACACAACGAGCTATGGAAAGAAGAATGATAGGTGTAACGTTAAGGGATAAGAAAGGAGCAGATTAGGTGAGGGAGCAAACGAGAGTTAGTGTCATCTTAGTTGAAATCAAGAACAAGAAATGGGCATGGGCAGGGCATGTAATGAGGAGGGAAGATAACCGATGGTCATTAAGGGCTACGGACTGGATTCCAATGGAATTGAAGCGTAGCATGGGGGTGGCAGAAAGTTAGGTGGGCGGATGAGATTAAGAAGTTTGCAGGGACAACATGGCCACAATTAGTACATGACCGGGGTAGTTGGAGAAGTATGGGAGAGGCCTTTGCCCTGCAGTGGGCGTAACCAGGCTGATGATGATCTCTGATCCTCCAATGCGCAACCTTCCATTCTGAACTTAACTAAATTATGGAGTTTTGCGGGCCAGAACACGCTGTAGTGGGGGACTCCGGAAATTTTAACCACTTGGAGTTTTTTAACGTGCACCTAAATGTAAGTACACGCGTGTTCTCGCCCCATCGAAATGAGCCCGCCGTGGCCGGGATTCGATCCCGCCACCTCGTGCTCAGCAGCCCAACACCATAGCCACTAAACAACCATGGCAGGTCTATCCTGAACGTGGTACCTTCAGAGTCATTCATCCGACAATGCTTCGCTACGTCTGCTGCTTTCTCAATGGGCGCGAAATACAAGTAGCATTTGACGATCACTGGTCCTTAAAACACGCAACCTTCTATTCTGAAAGGGGTGTCTTTGGAGTAGTTCATCCGACATTGCTTCTCAACCAGCTGCTTATACAAAGTGGCTTTTGAAAGTTCAAAAAAAATTAAATTATGGGGTTTTACTTGTCAAAACCACTTTCTGATTATGAGGCACGCCGTAGTGGAGGACTCCGGAAATTTCGACCACCTGGGGTTCTTTAACGTGCACCTAAATCTAAGTACACGGGTGTTTTCGCATTTCGCCCCCATCGAAATGCGGCCGCCGTGGCCGGGATTCGATCCCGCGACCTCGTGCTCAGCAGCCTAACACCATAGCCACTGAGCAACCACGGCGGGTTTCTGAAAGTTTGCATACCACCTAATATGAGTAAAACTGTCATGGTCTTCCGTTTCTGCAACTCGCAATGTGAAAGAGATCGGCAATGAAGAAGCTTTCTTGCAAGCTCTAATTAACTATGATAGCCGGAAGCTATTTTATCAATTTTTGATGAGTTTGCGGGTGCGTTTCTTTAATTACAGTGGAAATTAATGAAAGTGGTTGAGCACAGTGCCTCCACACAACCACTTATCTGCTGTCATAATGTGATGATGATACATTCACATCACGTAAAACCACCCTGGTATCACTATATTGAGTGATTCAGTCACTTCCTAAAATTAACTTGTCTTACACTTACGGTGTGTTACACGTAACTTGAACCAAGGATTTAAAAGAAGTGGATAGCCGCAGCTTAATGAAACCGACGACATACAGTTTGCCGTCAGGAGGCGCTCCTTAGAGTAGTTCTTCATATTCCGTCTAATTAGTGAATTAACTAAGATGATTTATGCAGAATTTGTAATATTCACTTAAGGGCCAAATGCGTTTCGTTGCGTTGTAGAGGGGATTCAGAAACGAGCGATCCAGTTTTTTGCGACAACGCACAGGCGCCGACACAAGTGGTATACTCCACGCAGCGGGAGCCGGAGCAGCGGCACACTGCATCGCGACGCCATCTACATTGACACGAGTCAAGCGACATGCTTGCAGAAATAAAGGGCACCCATTGGCTGTCTCGATCCCAGATGCTGCTTGCAGATGGCGTTGCGATGCAGTTTGCCGTTGCTCCGGCTCCCGCTGCGTGGAGTATACCACTTTTGTCGGCGCCTGTACATGCTGCGCGGCAATTTTTTTTTTTTCGGCGTTTAAAGAAATCCTGCGAAATATGAAATAGAACCACGTGACTGGGCTCATGCGCTGTGGTGTTGCAGCGCTCTCAGCCGCGCTTCGTGCGAAAGAACCGCGCTGGCGGGCCGTGGCAAAGTGAGCGGCCGCGGCTCTGGGCATCGGCTTCACGGTGCGTCGGCATCCGCGGCGCAGTCGTCCCTGATAGGCGATAAGCTTGACGCACGGTTGAGAGCACTGCAGTAGGAGAGCGCACGAGCGCGCAGTCACGTGCTTTTATTTCATATTTCACGGGCTTTCTTTACACGAGGAAAAAAAAACGCCAAGCGGTATGTACGTTGCCACAAGAAATTGGATCGGTCACTTCTGAACCCCGTCTACTCTAAAGAATACTCTAAGGAGCGCCACATAACGACAAACCATATGCGGTTGGTTTCATTCAGCTGCGGCTATCCACTTCTTTTAAAATCCTTGGCTCAAGTTGTGGGAAACACCCTGTATGTGTAAGCTGAGTACGAACACTGCACTTTACTGTACAGGATTTACTACATCTTTGCATCTTGTGGCTCGCACTGAGCCTCGCACTGAGCCTCCATACAGCCCGCGGGCGGCAGCGCTGTATGGAGGCCGAACGCCCTTTTCGTTTCGAGAGAAGGATGTTTGCGTGTCCCTCAGTGAAACGGGAACAACTCACTCAGAGAGAACAGCCATGAATCCGGTGGTACGAGGTTTTAAAATAATATAATTATGAGCAAAATAAAATGAAATAAAATTAGGTGCTGATAATCGCGAAATAAAATGTTAACGGGTACAGATATGGTGTGAAAATAACTAGATATTATCGAAAAAAAATTCGAGAAAATAGAAAATCTTAGCATGCAAGTCTTCATCTTCTACCTGTACGTCTACAAAAAGATTACGGAGGGCACCGCAAACGTTCCTGTCGTTAAAGCCTAGCTCGGTAACCTCAAAGACCACCGGAAGAGTCAAGTACATTCGATCCAAGCTTTCGAAGGGTTGCGCCGGAAACAACTACGCGCATTTATAGCATTGGCCGTAGGTTTTCCTCATGAAGTCGAGCGTAAATAAGGCTCGCTCTGCTCACGCATGCGAGGCGAGCAACCCATCTACGATGATGCGAGACATCAAACGAACAAGGGTTCGTTTGTGCTTGCAGTTCGCAATCAACGAATAATTCAGAGAATATCAACGCAAGTCGATCCGTACTGTTTTGTACTCGTTATAACTCGATTCTTGTCTGTATTCCAGTAAGGCTGCACTCGGGACGTGTTTTGTTTTCCATGGCGTCGGACGTGCGTGTCACGCCGGTGAATCGGTACACTTGGGTTTACTTCGTTTGGCTGTCGATGTGACCTTACCTGGAGAAAGCGTTAGGACTCGTCGGCACTTTCTGCAACTCTGTTCAGTGTCGGCACCAGTCGAGATCGGCGAAGAACAACGAGTACACAGTGTCAGAGCACAGGCGACAGAAAAGGCCTCCTTTACTAACAATCGCGAAAGTGGGAACACATGCGTGGCCTCCCCATTGTAGCCTCGGTCGAGTAACCGCATGTCGGCCATCGCAGATGAAGACACACGTGCCCGAGTTGGACGCCCCCGTGTAGAGAGAGCACATGCACCGGCCCCGAAGAAACAGAGCGAATGCATACACCTCGCTCCGGACACCCTGTTTGCCACGTGTTCGTAGTTTCCTTAGCTATATAAACATAAAGAGTACAGTACTGTTTATCAATATCCAACTTAATGTTAACAAAAACATCTGTAATACTCCTTCAGGGCAAGCTATGACGCTACTGTGAGGACCGCTAAAAGCGAAGGCCTGCTCTTCACGCTGAATTGTTTTTACGGAGTGAAATATACTCTCGTGCTGCTTCGAAATAAACATTACTTTTAGTTATAACTTCCTCAACACCTGCGCAAGGCGAAAATTTTATCAACAATTGCATACCTGAAAAAGCTGCGTGATGTACTGTTATATTCGGGCCTTTCGTTAGAAAAATACTTTTTGAATGTCTTTCTTTTTCATTGCGTTAGAACTTCACACGCACTGATTCATCAACGTATCAAATATTTTCTGTTACGCGGATGCTAGAGACATTCACTGAATTGATATCCAGGATTGCATGCGACGCTGATGGGTGAAATAAAGTTTCTTGCTGATAATTAAAGAGACAAGCACAGTTGCGCACGAGGCATGCTCGCGCCTCGAATAAGCCACAATAGAGAACAACCACTCGTGGCAGTATGTACGCCAGCAGTTCAATAGTCTGTCCACTCGTCTGTCAGTAGAAGCTGTTTTCCTTTCCGACTGCGGCAATCGTAGACGTCACACTATACAACATCTGCCACGAATAACACTAACGTTGCGACATCATGGCGAATTACGTTGGTTTGGAGCACAAATTGCTCCTTTCTATAAGGTCATCAATACTGCAGACACTTTCATTCCTACTTCTGTGAAGCCAACTTGGGTCACATACCTTCAACAACGAAGGCTTCAACAATGACAGTTGTAAAAAAAAAACAAAAAAAACAAGTACCTTAACTCATGAAACTAAAAGCGATATGCAGTATAAACGGTTCGATACATAATAACTTATACTTATTTACAGATGACCTAGCTCGATCGCTATCGGCATGACAAGATATCATTGGTAAGCTAGTATACGTGAGTGTGGACTCGAAAACAAAGGCACACACATATATTGCGGCTTCAATGCAGAAGTAATGTTTATACGAAGTTTGCCACTTATAGTGTAGTATAAATGTAGCGGCGCAATTTTCTTACGTTTCTCAACTAATACTTGTGTTTCTGAGTTTTGAAGTTTTTATCTTCGGCAAGAGCCCCTACATTTACTTTCAATTCTAGTTTTACTTTCAGCAAGTAATGTTGCTTCCAATAACGACGTTACTCCAGCAATGCCCCTCTTGCTGTATCAAGCGATGCAAAATTTTGTTCACGTGCGAAACCAAGCCGCGAGACGAGAAGCATATTCTGGTGCACGACTACAGAATAGCCAACGTGCTGTGAACGCTTTTAAACAGCCCACGAGCTTTGGTATCGACAGGTCACAACTGTTTCGACGGCCACATCATTCTCTGATAATCAGCAACCAGAAAATTTCATTGCAACGAATTAAAATCGAGACATTTCACTTCAAGCCCTTGCCGTCTCGTATGAAACTGCTCGTGTAAAAACGAAACGAGCAAAAGCACAGCGCGCAAACGAAGAGAACGCTCGTGCCATGGAAGACGTATAAGCAATCGAGCGCATCGTCAGTTCGAGCCTGTCTTCGGAATGGCGCTCGCTTCAGCTCTTGATGAAGCAGCCGTGGATCGATGTACAGGCGCGCACTGGACGGGGAACTTCTGCCCGCGCAATCTCGGTCATCGTCCTGGCGTCCAGCACCAAGAGGAAGTCCGGTTTGTCGTAATCTGTGTCGTTCACCACCGACAGCAGGACACCTGAAAGAGCAGACGGGCGGAGAGGTGGAGGCGTCACCACAGACGATCAGTGGCGGATTCGGCTGCGTCACCCCCTGTGACGTCTATTGCTCATTCATTTCTCTCATTCATCCGATGTACGTGTCTCAGAACTGTAAACAGTGCACAATCGTTTTTCTTTATTTTCTATCAGAATTCGATAGCTTGTCTCGTGGCATAAAAATGTGCGATGCATTTTATATATACATCAATAAGTTGTTCCTTTCCATACAGCCTAGTAGAGGTCTACAATAGGAACCGTGCATCCACTGGCTGTATCTTGGTGGGAGGCTTGGACGTCGACCCATTTCGGACACGTAGAGGCATCTTAATAAGTGCCGTCCAGAACAGAGGCATGTGACAGCCACTGGTGAATGAAAATTTTGCTGAAAGACGGCCGTCACACTCGTGTGTTATTAGCAGCAGCTCTGACGTTGGCATGGCTCCTTATTAAATTGAGCGTGGTGTCAGCGCCTCAGTAAGGGGCTAATTGCATACACATGAGCTAAGCACTAGCATGACTGCAGTGCGCTACTCGCTTTCGTCCACTGTGACGAATTCACTCAGCGAGTGAGCCTGAAACACTTCCTCGTTTACTAGCGCACTTTCTTGATGGCTACTCTTGTGAGCCTCTCGCTTTAGGCTGCATTCGATCTAGCCCAAGGTCGAGCTGTACAATTTTGTGCGAATAAAACAGACCTAGCGAAAACCTTTTTGTAAATACTCACCGTCGTCCTCATAGATTCCGTCGGGGTTGGCCATGAAGACAGCTTCGCTGGGGTACTGCGTGTCGGATTCCCTCCAGAGATGCATCTCGCGCCTTAGGACGTCCAACTTGCAGATCTGGATGCGCCGCCCGCGTAAAACGAAGCACTGTTCAGCACAGCGACGCCACACGAGAAGATCTCTGATTTGAATCAAATCTCACTACACTGACCCCTTTCTCCTGCGGATCTACATCAAACTATCACCTTACGACGTGCAAATTTTGACGCTCAGCATTGCTTTAACAAGCGTTAAAATCTCCTTTGAGTCGGTATTTCTTCATTTCAAGTGTAATGGCTCCTCGCATTGTGGCAGCAGCGTGCATCATTCCTAAAGAAATTGTACCTCTCACTGTCCTCGCAAAAAATAAAAAAAGTAAAGGGAACAGAAAATGATTCCTTGTTTTCTTTTTTTTTTTTTGCAGCTGTGTGAAGGGCGAATTGCGGAGTTTACAGTGATATGGCTTGGTAGTATACTGAAAGTAGATCGTCCGCGACCTAGTTGAATGAATGTTTGATGTTTTGTGGCGCAAGGGCCAAGTATGGCCAAAGAGCGCCATGTCCGTGTTAATGGGCTTGCAGTGAAATCATGAGTTCGATGAAGTTGGTGTGACGTGGCTGTAGAGGGGCCTTAAAAACGGTCGCGCTAAAGTGCGCAAAATCTGTATAATAAGATTATGGCGATGACTTATGACGTGTGCTATGAACATTAAAATGCATTTAAATAGAATGATACGATGCGTAAAAATATATAAGGTTATAAGATATGTTCGAGCACTACTGCCTCCTTAGAGCCCTTGAAAAAACAAGGGCCTGGAGGCATGTGCTAGGCAAAACTCTTATCGCAGCGGCATCCTCTGGAGCGAGGATGCTCTACGAATTTCTTGGGCATATAATGTGTAGTACGACATTATTTAAGAAGCTCAGGACTGTCTTGGTGTCAAAAAGCGGTTCCTTACCAAGAAACATAACCGGGTGTAGAGGGATGTGATGTTTGTAAGCAAGCGGAAAATGTTTCTTTCTCTCCGTTTCGGCTTCCCGACACTCCAGGAGCACGTGGAGGACAGTAAGCATCTCACCGCATCTACCACAGATTGGAGGTTCACTTCCAGTAAGCAGGTAATTATGGGTGCCAAATGTGTGTCCTATTCTGAGGCGACAGAATAGGACATCTGTTCGCCGAGATTTTGTTGGGGAGGGCCAAAAACCTAACTGCGGCTTTATAACATGCAGTTTATTATTTATCTCTGCGTCCCACATGCGTTGCCAGCGGTTTCGCAGTTTCTTTCGTATGTAAGGTTTCAGATCTGTGAGAGGCACCAAATGAGTATTATTAACAGCAGGGAGTGCAATTGACGTAGCCATCTGGTCTGCCAAGACGTTACCCTCGATTCCCCTGTGGCCGGGCACCCAGCATATGATGATTTGCTGGTTAGACAGATAAGCTTTGCACATGTCGGAATAGACCTCAGTAAGTACAGGATTTTTATGTTTGTAGGGTGACATTAAGGCCTTCACCACACTTAGGGAGTCTGTATATATTACGGCCTTTTGGAGTTTTGCTTTCTTTATATGCTTCACAGCCGACCATATAGCGTAGGCCTCTGCCGTAAAGATACTTGTTTCTGGATGTAGTACATCGCATTCCGAAAAAGAAGGACCGACGGCTGCATAGGATACTCCGGCATGTGACTTGGAAGCGTCTGTGTAGAACTCTGTGCACGAGTGTTTGTACTGAAGTTCTAGGAAATGCATTCGAATTTCTACCTCTGGAGCATGCTTTGAAACTTTTAGAAAGGATACGTCACATTCTGTGACCTGCCAGTCCCAAGGAGGTAATAGCTTGGTTGGGCGCATTAAGCGGTGCTCCAGGAGTGGGACATGCATTTCATCGCTAAGCTCTTTCACACGCAGCGAGAAAGGCTGTCTTATAGACGGACGGTTGCGGAAAAGTGTAGCATACGTCATATCGGTAAGGATATTAAAACATGGGTGTTCAGGAATGGAATGCACTTTAAGGAAATAACTAAAGCTGACGTATGATCTCTGTAAGTGGAGCGGCCACTCATTCGATTCGGCATATAGGCTTTCGATCGGGCTTGTTCTGAAAGCACCAGTGGCTAGTCGGATACCTAGATGATGGACAGGATCCAGCATCCTTAGCGCGCTCGGGGCGGCAGAGTTATACACTACGGCCCCATAATCCAATCGCGACCGTATTAGGCTCTTGTAGAGATTCATTAGACACTTTCTGTCACTACCCCACGTAGTCTTGGATAGAAGTTTTATTATGTTCATTGTTTTTAGACATTTTTCTTTGAGATATTTGATGTGTGGAATGAAAGTGAGTCTATCGTCAAGTATAATACCTAGGAATTTGTGCTCTTTGTTGATAGGAATTTGTTGTCCACACAGTTCTAAGCAAGGATCCGGGACCAGGCCTCTCTTTCGTTTAAAAAGTACACAAGAACTTTTGTGAGGATTGATTTTAAATCCGTTTTTCTCTGCCCATTTTGATACTTTGTTTAAACCATGCTGTACCTGTCTCTCGCACACTGCGAGGTTACAGGATTTAAAAGCTATTTGAATGTCGTCCACATAGATAGAGTAAAAAATGGCCGGAGGTAATGAAGCACGGAGCGTGTTCATCTTCACTATAAAGAGCGTGCAGCTAAGCACGCCTCCTTGGGGTACACCAGTTTCTTGTGTAAAAGGACGTGACAGTACATTGCCGACTTTTACACGGAATGTGCGATTGGACAAATAGCTTTCTATGAGGTTTAGCATATTACCATGAATGCCCATTTCTGACAGGTCTCTTAAGATTCCGTATCGCCACGTTGTGTCGTATGCCTTCTCCATATCGAGGAATATGGATAGGAAAAACTGTTTGTGTACAAATGCGTCACGGATGTTTGCTTCAATACGTACAAGGTGATCAGTTGTGGAGCGCCCTTCCCTGAAGCCACACTGATAAGGATCAAGTATTTTGTTCTGTTCAAGGAAATGGATGAGGCGCCGATTTATCATTTTTTCAAATACCTTACACATGCAACTTGTGAGGGCTATCGGGCGGTAGCTTGCCACTGAGGAAGGATCTTTGCCTTGTTTTAAAACAGGGACCACAATGGCTTCTTTCCATGCAGTCGGAAGGTACCCTGCGTCCCAGATAGTGTTGAAAAGTGTAAGTAGTGTAACTTGCGTGTCATTGTGTAAGTTTTTCAGAATTTCATACATGATTCTGTCAGATCCCGGTGCAGAGCTCTTGCATGCGCTCAAGGCAGCTCTGAACTCTGCAATACTAAAAGGACGGTTGTATGGTTGATTTTGACGACATTTTCTGTTGAAAGGCTTACGTTCTTCTATTTGTTTGTATTTGAGGAAGGATTGTGAATAATTTGATGAACTTGACACGTTCTCAAAATACTCCCCAAGTGAGTCTGCCTGGTCTTGTAGTGTATCGCCCTGTGTGTTTACCAGGGGGAGTGAATGTGTTTGCCGCCCTCTAATCCTATTAACTCTGTTCCAGGCTTTGGCCTCATCCCTAAACGAGTTAATACTCGATAAAAACTTGTGCCAGCTTTCTCTTCTGGCCTGTCGGCGGGTTCGCCTGCCTTGGGACTTTATTTTCTTAAAGTTTATAAGATTCTCTGCCGTGGGAGAAGCGCGTAGCAACGCCCACGCCTTGTTCTGATTCTTACGGGCGATCCTACATTCGCTGTTCCACCACGGTACACGTCGTTTGCATGCCAGACCACTCACTTCGGATATGCATTTTGATGCGGCATCTATTATGAATGATGTAAGATACTCTACAGCAGCATCAATTTCTAGAGAAGACATGTCGGCCCATGAGATGTTAGTGAGACTTCGAAATTTCTCCCAGTCGGCTGTGTCTATCTTCCACCTAGGAGCTTGCGGAGGATATTCGTTTTCTTTAGATGTTCTTATCAGTATGGGAAAGTGGTCGCTCCCGTAAGGATCCTTCGTAACTTCCCATTCAAGTTCGAGCAGTATAGACGGGGAAACTATACTAAGATCTATTGAAGAAGATGTTCTGTTTGCTAGAGTAATATGTGGGTTCCTTTTTATTCAGCAAGCACGCACCGGAAGAAAAGAGGAACTGTTCAATAAGACGACCTCGCGCGTCTGTACGAGAGTCGCCCCACAGGGAGCTGTGGGCATTTGGAGCTGTGAGCTGTGAGCTGTGGACCTAGTTAAAAACAAACTGCTCGTCATGATGACCTTGTGGTCGAACGACATAGCCTTGCGCGACGGAACAAGAACAGCATCAAGCAATAGACAATCGAACAAAGACAAATCGCAGCACATATCGTAGGCATTCGCACATTATAAAAACGATCTGGTGGTACCATCGTGTCAGATCTGTTTTTAGAACGAAGCGCCTGTTCGCTAAGAACAGCAATGTAATTGATAGCTTTTACCTGGTGCAATGCTTCCAATGTTGGCAGCATTATTTCTAGACAGAATCGAAAATCACAAGCAGAAAAAAAGCTGAAAAGAAAAGGCATGCAGCACACGCACGGCGCACTATTTCAACAGCACTTTTTGAGACAAGAAATGAAGTAGGAGAAGGAAAAAAAATCTTGAACAGTGGTTTTGTAGAGTTCTATTGGCTATCGGCATTACTGCCTCAAGCATCGCGTGAAACTGCTCCCATATTCTAAATGTTTTCACATAACTGAGCGCGGTGCGTACCGTTCCGATATGCTAAATCATGATTACAATTGCATTGAGGACAGTTGATTTTATATGAGACGAAGAAAAAAAAACGAATTCTAGTGATCTGACATTGTACATAAAAAGTAGTCGCAACGTGAACATACGCAAAGGCGTGAGCGGCGAACACTGTTTGGACGAACAGATCTTGTGGGCCTCGCAGTATACCAAACATATTTCTTCCCCAATTTGCCGAGTCTCCTGCAAAATACTTAATTCTTTTTCGCACCTCTTTATTGTCAGCGGAATTGCCAGCCGACTGGAGAACAGCACGAGTTGTGCCGATATTTAAAGAAGTTGACCGCCTACTCCTACAAAATTATTGCCCAATCTCGCTGTCTTATTTATGTTACGAACTCTTTGAACACCTTGTGGCTCACAATTTGAGCGAATTTCTAGAAGAACATTTAGCCTTACGCAACCTCCAACATGATTTCGGAAAGGTATATTCTACTACGACTCAATTGGTTACCGTAATTCATTCATTTGCAGCTCGGCCTGATACTATAACAGCCAAATTGATAGAACATTTCTTGAGTTCAGTAAACCGTTTCATATAGTCCTCCACAATACGCTCATTGCAAAGGACCGGTTAAGTGACATCCCAGAAATATTTCTATCATGCATGGTTATAGGCTTATCTCTTAAAACGTAAACAGTTCGTGGAAATGGGAGAGCAACGCTCGGGCTGCCTTCCATCAACGTCTGGTATTCCGTAGGGCAGTATGCTCGGCCTATTGCTCTTTCTCATACACACGTGAACGATATTGTGAACGCAGCAGATTTATCAGCGCAGATTTGGGTATTTCGACGAGTGTGTCCTGTTTAGAGAAGTTACCTGCTGCAGTTTTCAGTCAGATCTTAAAAATAACATGAATAATCTGTTTGAATGGCGTAAGCAATGGTATATTGTTCTCAATGCAAATAAATGCGTCTATCTTCCAATAAAGCGCGAAAGAATACCATTAACATATCCGTATGAACTGGAATCATCCCCTTTAGAGTAAGTATCACGCTATAAATACCTAGACCTAACAATAGCAGGTATCATACCTTTGGCGACAGCGGACACCGCCAGGGAACTTCGCCTGCTTGCCCGCAAGAAGTCGCAAGCTTTCTTGAGTTCAATTGCCTTCCACTGCCAATTGCATGTGCTGGACCCCTCCCTGCGGCTACAACTGCCATCTAGCCTTTCCCGCGGCGAAACAACCTTGTTGTGCCGCTTGTCGCGGGCAGTGGCGTTCACGAACGCTTACTCCTGTCGTATGGGAATGGCCCAGAGCCCGATGCGCGACTCCTGTAGGTGCGAGAAAACCGTCGAGCACCTATTGTGTACATGCCCTCGTTACGACGTACAACGCCTCTCTCTCTCAGTACAACTTTAAACCGACCGGACTCGAGACCGTTCTCTGAGTCAAAGATCCTCGGACCATGGCCCCACCTGTCACTGGCACAAAAAGCGATTCGTACACTAGTACACTCCTTGAAATGCACCGGTTTGAGAGAACGCTTATAGTGACCCTATGCATCATCCCACGTGCACTCAGTACTGACTTTCTACCTATTTTCCTCTTTATATTCAGCCTTAACCTTACCCCCAGTGCAGGGTAGCAAGCCGTGCGCCTGCCTGGTTAACCTCCCTGCCTTTCTTCACCTGGATATCTCTGTTATCTTGGGATGCGTACATCAGCAACATTCGCTCCTTCTCTTTCATAAAGCTATGCTTTCTAAGTCGTAGGCTTCAAGCCCTCTAGTGTACCTTTCTTTAATCAGGCCCAAACTCGAGTACGCCTGAACAGTGTGCGTCCTTTTTACAAAAGATATGATTAAAAACTTGGAAACAACCCGAAGAAAGGCCGTACGGCTCATCTTTTAGCAAATTTTCAGGCACTGACTCTCAAACTGCATTATTAAAAGCTAACGAGTTATACATGTCAGAACATAAAAAGCAGAAATGCAGATTGGAGTTCCTTTTGCACCTACTTGATAAAAAGCCGGCCTTAGATCCCTCTCCACACATATATCCCTCCATAACCAGACATGCTAGGCACCACAACCCTCTTGCTCTTACACCACTTTACGAGAACAGATACATTTAAATTCTCTCTCTCTCTCTCTCTCTCTCTCCTTTTTTTTTTTTTTTTGCTCACGAACAGCGGAATGGAATAAATTAAGCGCATTGCCCATCATCAGTGTTGTAATTATTGTTTACTTCGTATCATGCCCACCCTGCTTGGACCTCCCATCTGCAGTATGTTGTAAATAAAAATAATAAAAACTGAAACTGACAGTTGGGAAAGGCCTTAATATGCTGAAAACAGACGCAGAGAGCGATGGTGTCAAAATCAGGCCCGCCAGTGTCAGCTCTCTCGGAGTAACAAAAACAATCTCAAAGGCGATGATATTGTGCGCGATGAGAGCCGTAAACGATCGCTGAAGGCGGAAATCGGCCATGGTCGCCATGTTTGGACACCACCCCTAAAAGGCACACTTTACGTAATGTTCCCATACAGGATCAGAAGTGCATTACCGCATTTCGGCACTCGCCAAGTCGCTCAAAGTTTCCGCTGCCGTACGAGTACCGGTACGGCTTTCCTTGGTACTTGGGGTTTATGGTCGGCAGGTCGTAACCTGCAAGTAGACATAACACATCGTCGGTACCTACGTATGTGCCACATGCTCGCTCGTGTCTTCGCTGAACAGACGGCAAGCCTAGATGCAGTACTGATGTCTTTCACCTCCTGGTTATTTGACATGTCGACTGCAGTGCATAGTAAACTAGCAAAGCTGATCAAGCGGGGCTAGTTGGTTGAGCTGTAGGGTAAAGCGCGCTGCCTATGGCTCTCACCTGTAGCGCACCTGTATACGGAAAGGAAGTGATATGTTCGTTGTCTTGGCTATAAAATGAAACGCATGTTTATAAGAATTAACAGTTATTTCATGCTTCATTTCGTCCGTACCTTCTGTCACGTTGACTAGTTACGTGCGTCCGCGTCCTCTAGTGCCATAACCAGCGTGCTTTAGCGGCCTGGAAAGTAGCGCACTTGTCGGGAAACGACAGTTCGAAGTTGTTGCCCGCATGTCGTCCATTCTATGCGTTACTAAGTCTTCTTCGTCCTGTCGCACTTACTAAACTACCTTGAGGGCACCTGATACGGCTGCGCTCTTGCACAAGTACATGCTTTCAGCAACATGCAGTGCATTTAAACCTGCCTTTTCACACACTTTCTATTCGCTCTTCATGGCGAAAAGCGAGAAGTTGGCGGCAATATGTACTGAACGTTCTTCTCCTTGTTCGCAAGTCCTCTGTCCTGTCTTTCCAAATTTGGCAAAATATTCTTTGCCAACAAGCCCAAGCAGCTGCCTCGCAGAATGGACGTTAGTAAACATGGTAGGCCGTGGTCCATATTCTCAGCTCATTATCGTGTGACCCCAAGTGTCAGCTCACTAATACGGGCTTCGGTGCCGCATGCTGTATTGACAACGTAAGCAAAACTGGTAGCGCACACGCTAGAGTCTCAGTTGGTCCAAGTGTTTGTAATGGAAGCAGAATACCTCATGCGAAGTGTGCGCAGCGAAAAGTGAGGCGAACGCGCATGCGCACCTTTGTATCCCATCTCCTCGTGGGTGAGCCAAATGGTGTTGTCGTCCCGGCGGTAGGCCCGAGCCTCGCTGTAGCCGAGGCTCACGAGGTCGCCCTCCGTGGCGCTGCTGGCCTGTTCTCGGCGGGTTTCGTGAAATGGGAGATTGGGAAGAGATAAGGGTACGGCGATGCGAACACGTGCCACTCTCTCTACTGAAATGCAAGGTGGCGATTGTCATGCCACGATCCCACCCACGGCGCAAACGGAAACAGACGCGCAAGCCAACGCTTGTAAAACGTGAGTCTTGCTCAGTGCGTACTATCAGCGACCCCACGTGCTCGCGAGAGGGACATGTTCACAAAGCCATTAAGGAAGAACCGTGTTATTGAAGCGCTGACCCAAAAACTGGTGTCGCACTCCTTTTAACTGAGCTTGTGTATGGGCTAACTGAGCTGTATTTATAACATGTTACCGACATTAGCACTGCTACGATAATACTGACAAACGAACGAATTATATAATAGCCTTGTCAACTTCTTTTATTTGGCCGTAGTCGATACAGTACTGTGCGTGCGGGGTCGGATGCGCAGGCTTGACAAATTGCAGCTCGCGAGCAGGAGCTTGTAGATACCTCATTTAGCAAGGCGGAATCCTTAAAAAAAAGTCTTCTTGGCAGACGATGTTTACCGCTGTTTGTGACTATTGACCCGCGAATTTAGTTCAACGCGGCCCATCCGAATCACAAAAATATTAATAGCTCGTACGTTAAGAAAAGAAATTTTTATTAGCTATTTATGGGAGTGTGCATATTGAGCTAAATGAAAGATGCAACTAAACTATCAAATTTCATCAACTGACGGCCTGGCTACGATGCCTTAATCGTTTAATCGCACGGAGGCAGAACTCAAGATCACCCGATGGGTCCCGTTTTATCAGCTACTGAACGCTGATCAGCTGAGAACGCAATGCTCACTTCACAAAGAACGAGTTTTGTGAAATCCAGAATGGAAATGCCGACCTTCACCGGAATTATTTTCACCACCAAAATAAACAAGCCGGAACTTATCCTTGGCGTTATAGCTCCCGCAGCGACATAGTGCATGATGACAAGTCTAATTCCATAAAAACAGGTATCTCGAGTCCGTATTTACGAAGCCTAAAGTGAGCAGGTTCACGTGCCTACCTTGGATACTGGGATAACAAAGCGACGGAAGTGGCCTTGGCAGCCAGGATCAATATCTTCGTTCATCCCGTTTCGAATCCTGTCCAGGTAATACCTGGATAGAAACAGGGAGGAACGCATCCAAAGGTTAAATACTCTGGAGTCGTGGGTTACACAGAAGAAAAAAACGTCGTGTCACAGGTAGTCTGTAACGACTAATTCCCGTGTAGAATAACAACGTACTCGCAACGCACTTTATCCGTAATCATCATCATCGGCCTAATTAGGATCACTGCATGATAAAGACCTTTCCCGGAGATAAAAGGCACCGAGCGCAGCTTCTTCAATAATGCTAGGCAGCAAGTGACACAAAAAACAGGATTAAATAGACCATCGGAGGTTCTTTAATGTGCACATATATCTAAGTACGCAACCATGTTATCTTTCGTTTCTTTATTCATTTGGGTTGCCACGCGGCATAACCTCAGTATGAAATTAAATATAAGCATGCAGGTCCGTTTCACCAGTTTACCACGTTCTGGGAACGAATAGCTGCGAAATGGCATTGATAGCTGTTCTATGGTGACAACTAATCATCGCTGTTTAATGAAAATACTGCAAACAAGATTTTGAGCGAGAAAACTGGGTGTGTGAGGATTACGAACCAATATGATAAACTGCGCGTGTTCACATGCCATATGTGAAGAAAGTATCGGAGCCTTGGGGATAGCTATCTGTTTAAACACACACGAGAAGTGTGCTAACTCGGCACAGCATATGGTGTATACAGAAGATGAATACATGCAGGCTTACAGTGGATAATGGCGATGCAATAAGGAGCGACGAGCGAAATATGGCATGTAGTTCAGACAAATGCACCACTATTTCAAGGTGAGCACCTGTAACTCAAACCTTTCAACGAACACGATCTACTCGCGCTCTCGACCCTTTCACAGCGACGAGTGCCATCCGTCAAGTACACTCTTACACCGTGGTCCATAACATAGAAAGAAAAGAAGCAGCGACTACCTGAACCACTGCAAGCTTGCATAGATGTTTCTGAAGGTTCGCTATTGTTTCAAGTTTGACACTTATGGGCCAGGAGAAATAGTTTAAGTTCTTCATGATTGACTAACTACTAGTATGAGTAAAGAAATTACGCAGCCCCAACGCATGTGTTGGAATCTATGCGAGGCGAAGCTTTCGTGAAGCGCCTAATTAAATCCACGATAGAATGCGTAAGCGCGAGTGAACGAGGGCGTAGAAAGACACGCACAAATACAGCGCTACTATCGACTACAGATTTTATTTTCACACGCATCAATAAATACATACCGAAGGAGCGGATACGAGCGTTTTTGCTCGTTCGGTGTACATTTATTGATGCATCCGAAAATAAAATGTATAGTTGAAAGTAGCGCGGTCTCTGTGCGTCTGTTTCTTTCTACGCCCTCTTGCAGTCGCGCTTACACATTCTATCATGGATTCAAACTGACTAGCCCGCCAACATGTTTTAACCAAGCTTGATTAAATGCTATAAAGCTAAATGCAACGAATACAACTGCCTTTGTGGGCCTGCTGAGGAACGTGACATCTCATTTAATGTTTATTTTTGAGTCCCGCACAGATCACAACCTTAATAGCATGCAATTTTTATGTTTATGGATTGCACCGTTCACGTGTCATGCCGAAATGCTGACAGCAGTTCACGCGAATGCACACGGGGAGACGTCGACAGGGTGACGTCAGCAGGAGGAAGGCGATGTTTGTCGAAGGAAGAATGGCGAGGAGAGGTTGTACGCTGTTGCGTACACCAGGGTAGCGTAACGTACTGCTGCCGAGTTGTAGCGACGCCTGCCTCGGGGGGTGCTTAGAATCGCGAAAATACGCTAACATAAAGAGAATGCACAAGAACAATTTTTCAGTACACTTAAGCACTTCCGGCACACAGCAAGTGTCGTCTGCTTGTATTACAACGTACTACATTTTGACGAGAGCTCCGCGGTCATAGTCGGTCTCAGTCTTTTCGCGAGCACTATGATTCGACTTTGTTGCCTTGTGGACTGCAAACGTAGCGACTGGCAAGATGTCATGCTGCGACGTCGTGTCCCTCTGCAAGGCAGCATACGAGCGAACTGGCTGCTGCGCATCGGACTGCCGCTATCCGATCGGCGCCAGGAGTTGCGCGTTTGTGGCCGTCACTTTACACCGGGAGATTACTAACGCAATAGCGTTTGGCGAGTCCGGTATTAGGGCAAACGCAAGCGCAAGGGGACAGGGTCTACCCGCTTGACTGTGCCGTAACGGGATGAGCCATGAGATGAGCAGATTGGCAAATGGGAATGGTCTGCATGGTGCAGCCACCTGGTGGCACAGAGCTCAACCATACACAGTAGCAGCAACAAAGTGTGTTCTTCTTTGCTGCTGGTGTGTATTTTTCGCAGGAGTGTAATCATCAACACGTTGTTTTTATTAATGTTTAAAATGTTTTACACTTGGTTAGAGCAATATTAGCGCTTTGTTTGGCTGGTTAAGCGCTGCGCCAACAAGTGCCTGGACCGTGCAGACCGATCAGACCGCTCAGGTACGTCTACGCTAAAGTTCCTTCATCAGCTTGAGTTTATGCCTCCAGTCATTTGCCGAAATGACCAGCTTGCCTGTGGTTACCGGAATACCAGACACGTTCGGCGCTACGACAGAATACTCGCAACGCACGCTGCTTCGATAGCACTCGCTTGGGGTCGAAGGCCAAGCGACTAGCGGAGAGGTCTCGCGCGGGCGGGGGCGGACTCCAAAACAAACGGAAGTGGACGATGTGACGTCGCATCGTGACGCGGAACCAGTGAAGGCGGAGCTTAGCCCCGCTCGCTCGGCAAACGACTTGAGGAGGAAAAGCATGGCTAGGAGGGAGGGTAACATCTAATCGCTTGTAGCTCCATTAATACGTAACGCTTCACTTAAATTGTGGTGCTAATGTTCTACTTAAGCTGTACCCTACGCGTCTACAAAATTTGTCCGAACCATTTCAGGGGCCCTTTAAGGCACATTCACACCGAAAGCGGAGCGTCTACGCGGACAAGCGGATTTTCAAAGCGGCGAGGTGGCGAGCGCCCGCTCCTATTCAGACCAGCCGGGTTGTCTGGCTTCCCGCGCCGCCGGGAAGGCGGGGCATCTCGCAATTTCTTTGGCAATTTCAGGGACGTGCCGCCATCTCGCGGCACTTTGGGTTTGTACGCGCGCTTTCGAAATTTGTTAGTCGTGGGTTGGCACGCTCCCGTCCGCTATCTACTTCTGCAAAATGATGAGCTCAGACGAAGAAGACGAGTTCGTTGGCATTTTACTCGTCACTTGTCTAGTCGCTTTTCAAGAATTGTTACAGCGCAACACAAGACAAGGTCAAAAGAAGGTATAAAGCGACGACACGGCGCCGTGTCATCGTTTTATACGTTTTGTCCTTGTCTTGTGTTGCGCCGTAACAAACCTTACTATGAATCCCAACCAACTGGCCCAACTTGCCGTTTTGACGCTTTTCAAGAATAGAAGCGAAAAGCTCAGAGAAAGACATTTGTTTACATTCGTTCACCAGCGCTTCTGCCGTGTAGGGTTCTGATTGGCTGCGGCCAAAGCGGCCAACTTGTCCGCGCGGGAAAGAATCGGTCCGTGCGCGATCCGGCCAAGCGGCCGCGTATTTTCCGCGTATTAGAACTGCAGCGGTTCGCAGTCTTTTCACATTCCAAGACGTTTGACGAAGCCGCGGGAGGGCACAACAGTGAGACAATACAACAAAGTTAGTGATATTGCTCTGAACGCCCGCCTTACATGCGCTTGCCTCCAGAACACGGGTATCATACGTGGTCTTCCGAGATGGTACTCAAAAGACAATTTGCTTAATTTCTTGAAGGTGGTGGTAGTGGTAGTTCTTTACATCAGACAGATTGTTCACTTATTGTGTTCCCAGAGGCAGAGTGAGGTCAAACTCGCGCCCTCGGTGGTTTTAGCATTCGCCCTAACACTTAGGGGCCCGACGACACAAACCTTAAGTTTACGCAGCATGTAGCCGCAGATTACACGGAGCCATTTCTGTGTTGATACGAATGCCAACGTTTAGAGTACGCGGCAAAATCCTGCAGAAGAGAACAGTTCTGCAAACGGAGCCCATGATTTCAAGTGTTGTGAAGCAGACTTCGCCCGTGCCAACTGCAGCGGAGACCGTCCTGCAATTTACAGCGAAAGCCGTTTCGAGTTAGCGGACATCACAAAAAGGTGCTTCTGTCTGTTCTCGTCTATATCCTCAACAGCGACGGTGCCGTCCACTAACTGCTTCACTGATCTGATGAGAAATGAGCATGCTTCTGGGAGCAAGACAGCAAATGTCAGTCGACGACCGGAAGTTGGTTCGAATGAGGCACAACCGGTAGAGACCAGGCAATCGCGGTATCGGTACCAGTTCCGCCTAGCCTTGGGAACGGGAAGCGTCAGCCAGCCTCCGATTTTATATTTCAATGAGGGAAGGGTGTCCTCGGCACCTGGAAATGTAAGTCCAAGAAACCACTCTGACAATACGCGTCATATCTGTGGCGCTACCACCAAATTTAGCGACACTGCCTCCAAGTTATGGGATGACCACTCTCGAGGCAGTTTGACGATGTGATCCGCCCTGCACTTCATTGAGAACTGCGCCAGTGTAACATAGCATTCACGAAGCAATCATGTTATCCCAGATGATCAAAAGTGCTTTTTATAATGCTATGAAATTGTTGTAGAGTAATTCCTCGATTATGCGAAATAAACCTCGTTTTATGAGACTTACCGATTGTTCAAGATCTATGATAGTGTCAAAGACCTATGATAGGGTTCTCCAGGGCTCAATAATTGACTGGAGAACAATTGGACATAGGCCTCAGCAGTCACCTTTTACTGTTTATAATTACGTCGATCAGTGACCAGCAGATTCAGGTGAAATTAAGGATGACGCTGAGTACCACGAGAGCAATATCGCGAGACGCTCCACAGGAATGTGCATTGTTCATCATGCTGTTTAATCTTGCATTGGCTGGATTTCCACATGCCTTGAAGCGTACGTTCGCGACTTGTCACTTGTCAATTCGACAGATCATAGCTACCTTTGGCTACCCGGATACCAGCACAAGCACCTGGCAGCAATAGCTTAATGGACTGCCCTATTTCCACAAGCTGATGCCGCATCGGTAGGTTTAACAATCTCAGCGGGCAATTACCGTTTTATGATGTTCCCTGGACTTCGGCGAAGAGCAGCAGCAGAACGACTCCAGTATGCATTTTCATACCGAGGTCGAAGAAGTTTTGGGCATATTCATCTAGTCATCGGGAGGAGTCAAGTTCACGTTCGAACTGCGAAGAAATAATCGCATGCAGTCCGTTGACATTACCATCTGTTTTTCTCCTAATGTGCATGTATGCTGGGCGTATCATCCCAGATACAAGAAATCCATGTTGCCGTGTGACAGCGCACGTGCACTCTATATTAAGAGGGGCGTAGCCGCGGCGTGTATTAAGGCAGCACCTGTTAGGAATGGCCGTACGGGGTGACAACGTGCCAGCTATTTCAGCCCGCTGCACGTGTTCCCAACCAACCGGACGGGGCGCACTTCAGAGAACTGCGAATAACCGGCAGCCACGTGGCGTGGGGTCAGCTCAGGAATGTGCTACCCGCCAGCGCCACCCTTGACGGAGCAGAGTTCTACGAAGCCCCCCTGACGTCGGCTCCGGACCTTTACACCTGTGTGCGTGTGCAACACGAGTATGTGAGCCCGCCTCCTCCAAAAGGGCGGGTCATCTTCGGTGACGTCGAACGGTGACGTCGAACGATGACTGGACGAACGTTTCCGTTCGCTTGGAATCAAGGGGGGGGGGGGGGGAAGTGCTTATAAGCAGCGGTTGTCGGCTGCGAGAGTGGGCTCGTTGTCATGCTCAAGATGTACTAGTGAGCTGTGTGCTCGTTGTCGTGCGAGAAATGTACTCGTGAGCTGTGTGCTCGTAAGCTGTTTGCTGTATGCGTCGTCTTGCGGGCTCCATATGGGAGTCACGCTAGACTGTCGATGTATGTCTTGTTTTAAATGTATATCCTACAAATAAATCCTGCTCTCCTAAGTCCAGAAGAAGAGCCAAGGTCCTCCCTGCAACTACGACCGCTCCAATCCCAATACACCGAAGTCATGTGAGTACGAGATTGAGCAAAGTTTGTTAAATCAGACAGCACGGTTAACGGAAGCAGGTTTTCGCCGTTCTCTTAAACAACTTTGGAAAAAAATGGATAAGCTTTGAACCAGCATGCAAAGAAAAAGTCAAGAGACCAGTGCATAAGTTATCACACAACTTAAAAGGGAAGCACCAACTGACATAATGTGAATTTACGTTTCAGTGACCATTGCAAGCTATCGGCGGTGTGCACAATCGGATGAAAGATCATAATAAGCCCCAGTGCACCAAAGGACTAAGTTCAGACTGCACGCACAGCGTGTTATATACCAGATACCGCTAATTTGTGGGAAAGTACATGTAGGACGAACGGGACAGTGTTTTAATGATCGAGCACACCAATACAGCAATAACGTGAGAAATGGGTATGAAAGCCGTTAAGCGGGCCATTGCAATGAGTGTACATGCGCTCCCATGTTCGAAGCGGTGAATTGCCCCGGCAAAGGAAAAAACTAAGGAGAAAGAAAGACTAACGGCAACATTGGACCATGTGTTGTGGGAGTGCGAAGCCATCGGCTCCTCCTTCAGCGAGGATAGGTGGGCTGCGCTCTTGGGCAGCCCCGAACTCAACGACCAAACCCTGGCCGTCCAGAGTGCCCGCGATCGGGCCGTCAAGCTCGGCTTCGCGCTCCCTACGTGGGATTAACCGGGTGGCGCGGGGTCTCCCCTGCGTCTTCTCTGGACCTATTAAAGTTATCTCACTCACTCACTCACTCACTCACTCACTCACTCACTCACTCACTCACTCACTCACTCACTCACTCACTCACTCACTCACTCACTCACTCACTCACTCACTCACTCACTCACTCACTCACTCACTCACTATATTAAAAAAGGTTGGAGATAGCTGTGTAAGCGTGCCTCCTCTAGCCTTATAAAAGAAGAGTAGTCTTTTGCATGATGGAGTATGATTGCGTCAGGTACATGACTTTATGTACGCATTCCTATTCTGGAATGGATATCTAAAGGCAAGGGTTCTTCAAATAAAAAAGTCGCAGTTTCGCCCGAAAGGCGTAGCATTGATTGCGATAGTAAATTAGTGGACAGCTATACAAAGCAAGGATAGTTGTTGTACAAAGTTGTCAACATAGCACACTAACTATTCAAGAGGGGGGAATTTTGGGACAGTTGGCCGGACATGTTTAAAGATCCCATACGGTAATAAACATCAGTTACTAGTTACCGCTCGTCCTGTCCACTCCTTCGTTTTACGTTCCGTCTGGAAGTCGCGGTTCTTTTCCTCTTTAAACACACGAACTATATTAACGAGCCTGGTGTCACGCGCGCGCAAGCAAACATGAACACATCTGATGCGATGGCCCCGGAGACTTGCTGTCAAGACGTTGGTGTGACAAAACGCGGCAGCAGCAGCTAGCGAAGTGAAATTCATGTTGTCTATCGCTTCAACGCAAAGTGAACGCCGAGAAAACACAGCACGCACAAAGCTACGAGCCGCCAACGCAGCGACACTCTGCCCCCAACGCAGGTTGCTCTGATCAGCTCTCAGGACACGGCCACGCGACCGCGCGCAGCCGCCACATGCGCAGTTGCAGCCGGAGTAGAGCACCGCCCCCCACGATGCCTTCCAATTTTGGGGGTGCCTCGCGCACGACGGAGGACTGCGCGCTTCCAGGAACCCCGCCTTCGTCTCTTTCGCGCGGGCGAGATTGAGCTGCAATTATCGGCTACCCTGGCACGCCTTCACTCGCACATACAGCGTAGGGCACACGGCAACGGTGTTATCGCCCTTGGACTTTACACAGAACCTCACGGCGACGGCGACGCCCATGCCGACACCGGCGGCAGAATTCGGCTTGTAGTGCCCATATAATTGCTATCGCAATAAAATTCAGTTGGCAGTCAGCGCCCGTTCTGCGGTATTTGGCGCTGAAAGAGAAATTTTTTCTAACGACGTTTTTTATTCTAGATATGTTCGCTCGTGAACATATCAACACACACACACACATATATATATATATATATATATATATATATATATATATATATATATATATATATATATTGGTTCTGATGACATATCTTGGTATGCGAGATTATTATTATTTGTTTTCAAAACATATATACATTTGACAGGAAAGGGAGAGCGAGGAGCATGGCTTTGCAACTACCACCGGAAAGGGCACAAGGCCTGCCTACACAGCACATAAACGTGCAAATCCAATTTTTGTTCTCCTCAGGGAACGCCTACCTGTCCATGATGGATGCATCGTCGTAGGCGACCATGTCGAAGACGATGTGCCCGTCATCCTCGAAGGCGTTCACCGCGTGGAAGAAGAACAACGGGTCAGCCAGGAACCGCGTGCGCAGGACGCTGCCTGAGTTGCGGTCGAGCACCACGAACTTGGTCTGCAAGGTTTGCGGTAATTTATCATTTCTTCTTTTCAATTAGTAAGCTCAAGTAATTTCCCCTTTGTTGTCCTTGGTGTCTTTGTTGGCTTCTCATGATAAGATTAATAAAAATCAGGCACCTCGGTTAAGCCCATTTCTTCTCGTTGCCCGCAAGAAAGAAAGAGAGAAATGGTACCACCGCGTGCGTGAAGTGGGGATAGGTCAGCAGAAAGCACTACTTAGCTGAAATTATAGTTCGTTGCCCATGTGTTCAGATTTTCCCCATAAGGAGAATTCCAGCACCTGTTTTCAGTTATTTGCTGCTGAAGGAGCGGTTTTTCTTTGTGCGTGCGTGTTTGATGACACGTTACGAGGCCATGACACTGAAGCGACGTTTAGGTCAAATATTACATGCACTATAAACGCACCTTGAAAACTGAGTTCTTGCAAAGTTATCCTCGAGGCTGTGCTCTATTAGTTTTGTTTTCGAAGCGCACGGCATCGCGCACCCCGGAGGAAACACCGTGAAGCCTGATTGGCCGGCGGGGTTTTGCGCGTTACCTTCTCCTTGGGCATCCAGTCGAAGCAGTCCTTGAAGGAGTAGCCCTTGATGCGAGAGCCGATCAGGCGCACAGCGTTGATCACGAGGGGCTGCTCGACGAACACCACGAAGTTGCGCGTCATGCCGAAACTGTGGTAGTAGCTGAACGTCGTCTTCCAGCTCGACGGAATGTTGTACGCCACCGAGGCCCGCTTCAGGCCTGCGCAGCCTGCACGGGGCACGGGCTCCCATAACTACGCACACTCGACGGCTCGCACGGTTGCGGTGATTACCTACAAAGACTAACAAAGACTATGCCTCGGCACACTTGGCGCTTGACTTGAAAAGCAGCGCCATTGGCTTCCGCTGGAGTACACGAGGTGCAGAAAAATAATTCTTTTGACCGTTTTGACAAAACATACCTGAGTACAACGGTTAGAACGAGTCAGCCCGTCTTTGGCTGACAAGACAGGATTAAAATTTCTTCAATACGACCGAGTCATCGTGCACAGTGATCCAAGCTGGCCGTTCCAAGCCAGGGTCGCGCATACAGGCTTTTCTCTCGCGGCAAAGTCGCTCCTCGAAATGGCTGGCGCGTGCGTCACGTACCAGTTTCTCGCATTCTTCGCTCGTGGCAGCTTTGAGGCCTTGTGTGTACGACACTGCCTCCGGGATCGGGCCACATTTGAATGAGAAGCGTTTTACGGGAAGCTCTCAGCAAGGTTATGCAAGGTCACTTTCAATTTTGCGGTTCACCTTAAAAAAAATCAATTTTCCGCTTACAAATCAGCAAAATAATGCTAGAATCTTGAACTATACCTAATAATGCGCATAATACTAACAAAATCATGAGAATACATGGAGTAGATGACTAATAAAATTTTAGATAAGACAATTTCTTGGTATTTTGAAAAGTGTGATATGTTCTAAATAAACTTAGAAGTTTGGAAATAGCCAATCTACATTGTCTGTGTAGCAAGGGTTCATGCAAGGTAACCACATACGATAATTTTGGTGTCCCGGTTCCTCTGGGCACGAAGGCCAAGTAACCCGCCACAAAGTGCGAAGCTCTTCACGCGCCAGACGCGCACGCATACTGGGCCACTGGCTCGCAGCTGGCGCAGAGGCGCTCTTCGCGGATGCTCTCGGACTGCACGCGCGCGTCGACATGGCTTCTACGTCAAGCTCCACAGCAGCCAGGAATAGGCAGCGCTATACCCTAACCTAACGAAACGAGAGGAGCAAGAACGTTCAGCTCGCAGACCTGCGAAGAGCCCCTACATTGAGCCCCTACCCACTAACAACTTAAGGTTATCGCTCAGCGCAAGATGTGCCTGCAGGATTGGAACTTACTGGATTGCTATCGATGGTTCTATGCGTTGTCTGTTGTCCCCGAAGCTTGATGTAATCAATGCGGGACGCGAATTATGTAGTACTTTCTGGAAGACACGTGGGCACCGGTGATTACTCCGGAAACTTCGATGACTCGTGTATAAAAGCCGACGCGCTTGAACGGCGGATTACACTTTTCGACGATCGCAGATTGTGTTCGCCGCTATCGTTGTGCTTTGAAAATAACTTGCTTTTTTTTGTGGGCACAGGTTTGCCCAATAATAAGCTAGTTAACCTATTGACAGTTTAACTGCTGTGTTTTTTTTTTTTTCATCGTCACTGCTAGGTGACAATATAATGCTTCGCACCATGATAATTTCCCTCGCGAGAGTTCCGGCCGTAATTTTTTCGTCCGACTGATACCTACAAAATGTGCGATATCAACCTATAATGTTATCGCATAATAAATAAAAACATAAATAAATAAATAAATAAATAAATAAATAAATAAATAAAACCTAAATTCGATCAATCTGCTTGCATTGGCATCAAACCCGTACGTTCACCCTTTCTTCTTAGCCCTTCGTCCTTGTCTTTTCGTTTATGAACTTCTTTCGGAGCATTATTTCACTAGCTCTATAGCGCTTAGCAACCTGTTCTTCAACCAATACGTGAAAACAAGTAATACATATGCCTCATATTCATATTCTCATAATGTAGCATGTTATCCTCCGTAATAAACCGCATATAAACCCATATATTAACGATAGTATTATCGCTATTACACTTATAAACATTTTTAAGAAGGACGCTATTGCCCCTCGTATGTAAACACTAAACTCGAGCGTCTTCTATGCGCACAAACACGCATGCTAATCAGTCACCTTGGCTGGGCGGCGGTATCTTGACGATGTGGTACTTCAGGCCCGCTATGAAACTGGCACCCAGATTGTAGCTCGTGCCGTCTTCCAAAGTGATGGGGTGCGCACTTGCCAGGTTTACGGACACCAGCTTGTTCACGTCGTACTGCGGATGTACACAGAAATGTCCGAGTTTCGCCCGAAATGCGAAGCATCGAGTGCGACAGCAAATTAGTGGACAGCTATACGAAGTAAGGATATTAGTTTTATTAGCCGTATAAACTCGTTAACATTCGCTCACTAACTAACTTAACGAGCACGGTGTCATGCGAGCACAGGCAAACACAGACACATCTCACTCGATGAGCGTCGACACTCGCTGTCAGTACGCAGGCGTGAGCAAGAGCGGCAGCGCCAGCGAGCGAATTGACCTTTGTGCTGGCCCTCGCTTCAACGCGAACTAAGCGACGAAAGCACAGCGCACACGAAGCTATCAGCTCTCCGGCACCTAGCCTCCCTACTTATCGCAGATCGCCATCAAGACAGGGCCAGCAAGGCCGCACTGTGCCACAGCATACGCAGGCGCCGCCGGTGTGCGTATATATGCACACCGGCGACGGCTGTGTATGGCGGCCGCAGCTGGAAGGACGAAGTTTAGACAAGTACGTACATGTAGTGTCCTGCGTTTCCATGCTGGCTGAACCACCCTGCGTGCAGCTCCCGTGTACACTTGTGCCTCGCAGTCACTTTTAGGGCAATCCCTGTAGGAAACGCTATGCTGTGCGGGACTGTCGCGCTCGCCAGCCTGAGCAAAGGCAGGTCGACTGACCAGGACACTTCCAAGGCCAGTGTGTGGCGTACCATGCCAGCCGATACTCTTTTTAGCCTCAGGTGTTAGGCGAATTTCGAGACAGAAGCAGCAGCCCCAGCAGCACTAATGGCGACATTTCGTAAGACAATATATACATCAACATCCATCTGTTGTCTGGCACTTCCACGCGAAATGGTTAGCTTTAGGAAGCTTGCATCACCGCGAAATCCTTTACGGCAGCAGATTTGTACACAATCACAGAATGGAAATGGAGGTGTACATTTGGTCAAGCACAATATAGTTATACATGCCGCGACCAGAATATGCTATGAGTGGCAGCGTTCTTGTATATATATATGAGACGCACGCGTCGCGGCTCAGACTGTTTAATGAGTGTTGCCGAAATTACGATTTCCCGGAACGCATAAATAATCGTTAAGTGCGTAATCAACCGATATTCTGCAATGTTCTTCATTTCTACAGCCTAGTTTGCAGCTTTCGACACAATGGCTGCACTAACCCTCTGGATGGCTTCCAGGGAGTCCTGGTCGACCTTCCACACGAAGCACGTCTCGGACGTGCAGAACAGCTCATCCCCGAGTGTGTACACGTTGCCGAAGTTATTGTCCGTCAGGTCACTGGGCACCAGAGCCGCGAAGAACCTGCGAGTTTACACGGTCGACGCGTTCACCCTTTAGCATGGCTCGCAAGAGGAACGCATGCGCAGATCCTCCGCGGCAAAACAGCAGCGCAAACGGCATTTCAGTGCATTCTATCGCTTTTAAATAAAGTTCCACTAAAAAAAAGTTATATAGTGACTTTGCTAAAGCCACCCGACTGTTGGCCAATCCATCTGCATGCGTAGGTGCCACTGCCTTTAAAGGTAATAATAATAATAATAATAATAATAATAATAATAATAATAATAATAATAATAATAATAATAATAATAATAATAATAATAATAATGTTTGCCATTCTGGTACCACTGCGGCCCAGCAACTTCGAAGAACGGGTCCTTCAGCAGGATATATAAGCAGCCTCCCGTCATGCGGTTTCTTTAAAAAAAAGACAGGTCTGCGATTTTTTTTTTCTTTTTATATTTTCTCCCCTGGACGGGTTCACTGGACGGGCGTTTGAGCCTGCTTGATGGGGCAGGCAACCAATGCACACACAATGCAGTAAATCTTTGCACGCTATGCACGACGCCATCAGCCGTGGAACAAAGTCGGAACGGACAACGACACTCACCGCGAAAAGATGTTCTTGCACGGGTCTGGGTAACATTTGGTGCCGAACTCGGTGACAACGGGGCGATTGACGGTGCTCATTTTCTTGTACGCCTCGGACTCGAGGTACCGTGAGCTGTAGTAGACCTGCGTGGTGCCAAGGTCATGCACTCGACGGGCCTCGGAATTCTAGTTCAAAAAACATCACTCATTCTTGCTCAATTTTTGTTTTGTGCGCAGTAAGAAAAATACAATGGGTGGTTTGTTCCAATAATGTTTTTATCGTGTCGAATATATGCCGAGACGAACTGAAGTAATCGATTAGTAATCAATTGTTCAGTAATGCACAATGTCAAATTGGCGACACAATGTAAGGAGCGCTTAAACTTCCAGGACTTCGTGGTGCGAAATGGCTCAAGTGCGACTGCTTTCAAATGCACGGCTGAATGTTGAAACTAAAGTCTCGCGTGCTTTACCATAATGACACGCTCCTTTCAATTCGAGGCAGAAATTATTCGCAAAAGAAAAATTTACGCTGACAGACCGCGTGGCCACTTCGCTTTTCGTTTCTTTCATATTGATGGCGGTGTCGAAGAACCAAAGTATGTTGAACGCAGAATACATATATATATATATATATATATATATATATATATATATATATATATATATATATATATATAGCGTCAGCAAGTCAAGAATATTCTGAAATGATTGTTCTTTCTTTAACCTAAGTGCTAGCTGGTTCCACCAGGCAAAGTTGCCGCTCTCGAAGTTACGTTGCTGTCCCCTGGTAGACTGGAGCTTGCGAGTTTGCTTCACCCTGTTATGACAGGTGACTGAGGGTTGGTGTTCGGCGCGGTTAGGCGAGGGGAGAGAGAGAAGGGAAGAAGGAAAGGCAGGGAGGTTAACCAGACTGCGTCCAGTTTGCTACCCTACACGTGGGGAGGGGAATGGGGAGTGAAAGAAAGAGAGAACTTAAGTGTAGGATGTCTATAGTCGGGCACTCAAGTCTGTTGCCTTCAGGTAGTGAAAAAGCGCTCGAACTGCTTTCTGCGCTAATGAACTGTGAGGCCAGGCTCCGAAGATCTTCGCTTCCGTAAATGGCCTGTCATCCAGTCTATTCAAGGCACAGGCGAGATCTCTACCAGAGCTTGGTAGGTGACGTAGTCGAGGCTTCCAGCGCGGATTTCAGACGCGTTACAGAGATTGGCGACCAATCTCGCGAGGCACACAAGCTAGCGTGTCCGCGCGTCAAAAAAACGCCGGAATAAAACCACGTGCTCGCACCTTTCCCTTGTGTATCTCGTAGGCGGAAAGGATGGCTGCGCCGTCGAACCAGTGCTGCAAGGAGAAGCCGCCGTCCAGCTCCCACATGCCAGGACCCAGCCGGAACAGCTTGCCGCTCACCCACTCGGGCATTGTGCCTGCGCAGCGAGGGAATAGGGAGATGGCGACCACTGCTGAATGTCGTTGCGCTCATAGAAGAGCTTACCAAGTGCACGCGCTTGTTAGGATTTTCAGCAGTGTGGAAGCTGTCTATAGAGTGTATCCGATAGCTTTGATCACGACAAGCCGACGTCGGCCCGAACTGCTTTAAAAGTGTTAGTGTGCTTTTTAAAAGAAGCGGGACTCATTGAGAGACTATAGTACATGCGAATTTATGCGTTCCTTTTTTTAAATCTTCTCTTGTTTTCTTATCGAAATTTTCCAACTCCAGGTAAAGGAATCCCACAGCATTACAATATAATGTTTGAGTCTATGAACATTAAGGTTGTGAAAACAATTAAAATTCTTGGTGTAACCTTCTCCAACAGCTTACAATAGGACGACCACATAGACTCAGTCCTCAAGAAGCTCAGCAGCATAGTTGGTATGCTAAGTCGCAATAGACACACTTTCCCCACTTCTGTTAAAATACTGCTTTATAATGCTTTGTTTGCCTCGCATATCAATTACGGTCATTTAGTATGGGGTATTACCACACAAACAAATCTAAGCAATACACCTGTCATGCAGAAAAGGGCGCTACGTATTATTGCGAATGTATCTTACACTGAACACACCGCACCACTCTTCGATAGGTACCACATAAGAAAACTTCATGACTTGTACAAATATAGACTCCTACGGGAGTATTACTTCAGTATAAAGAAACGTAATGTTACGCTTGTGGAGATCGCCAACCTGCATTACAATGTACCTGCCTACATCACCCGCCGCACTGAAATATGGAATGTTGTAAGACATAGGACAAATTATATCAAGCGGATGCTTGAAAATAATTTACCAAAGTTATTAAATTCTTTTAAAGAAATAGAGATTGATTTTGGAAAAATTAACCCTCCAGAATTTAAGGCTTTTGTACGCTCTTATACTTAGGTGTTACAATATAACATGTAACATAATCTTCCCTCAATAATTCTTCAATAAATCTTCGATATCGCTTATGTCTTAAAACTGATTTGGAAACCTTACATTGCCTTGTTTACGAGCTTCTTTTGACCATCTTTGTGTTTTGTAACCACTGCTCTGCCAAGTGTATAGGATGCACGGCCGGTCAAGCTTCAAGAAGGCTTTTTACCTGTCATCCTCAGCATTGCATTCGCATTGTAATGTTGGAATAAATATTTTGATTTGATTTGATTTGATCTTTTCGGCCTTTACCCCATCCCCCTGTGCAAAGTAGCCAACGGGACACCTAATCTGATTAACCTCTCTGCCTTTCACCGACTGTTTGTAACGGCCTGTTGGCACTGAATAGGCTTGCGTCCAATTCGGTGGAAGGTGAAGAAAGAGAAAGGTGCCTGTTGAAAGGAGTGGACTGCCCTCCAAAGAATGTTCGGCATGAAGATATGCGCTGTAAGGATCCAACTAGACAAGTGTTTTCCTATTTTAAGAAAAACAATCTTCAGCTCCTGCTGGCCGATAATGAGGGAGGATTTTTTGTTACGTCATTCAGAACCTACAGTGAACAAGCTGCACTTGCAATGGGAAAGAACTTCAAGTCAGTGAATATCCAAGCGAACAAGGTAAAAGCCAAGGTCACGTTGCTGTGTAAAGATCTTAAATTTTTAAGACTGTCCAGAGTGGCTAATGCTGTGAAGCTAGGTGTGCTGTCTTTTTTAGCGTGAAAACGCATAAACCAGAGAAGCCATTCCGGTGCATTGTTAGCGAACGAGATTTGTGTCAACACCTTGAAAGGCGGTTTCTTTTAAAGCAACTAAAATCACTTGTAGTAAAAGATCCGTTTGTTGCAAAAATTAAGATGGCGTCACGCAGTTCTTGATAGCTTCTCAAGGGGGTGGGTATGCGGACTCAGTAGATGTAGTATATTTATTTTACTCGGTGCCGCATACAGAATTAGTTAACGTTGCGAAAACATGTATAGCCGAGAACAGCGTTCGTGCTTTTGAGAGGGTTGCAGCGATTTCCGTATATAATTTTACAACCTTACTGGAATGTTATCGGTGTTCCACATTTGTGACGTACGAAGAGAAAGCTTATATTCAACGAAACGGGACCTTTATTGGATCATGCGTGGCACCAGTGCTCTGCGACATGTTCTTAGCCTTTTCTGACAGAGCGTTGGCTCAGGTCCTTGACAATGCAAATGTACATAGGGTTTTTAGATATGTGGACGATTTTCTAGCTGTGTTAAAACACAAACCGAGTATGACTGCCGCTATCTTAGTGAATAAAATCCTAAAGGAATTTAGACAACATGCGAAGAGGTTGTCCTTCACGCACAAGTTGCCTATTGATAACCACACAATTTCTAGATATGAGCCTCACGCTGTCAGAAAAACATGTGCTGGGCCTACTGTCCCCGATCATGTAACGAGTTTATGCCCTATGATGCGGCCCACTCAAAAGTCATTAAGAGAGGTATTGCCTCTGTGGTTTTGGAAGGTGCGCTGGTGATATCGTGCCCTCACAGGATGGCGGACAGCTTGGACAGTCAGGTCTACCAGCTTTACTCAGCTGGGTATCCTCGCTCCGTCGTAGGTGCCCTAGTTTAAACCCTCTTCAAAAATTGAAAGGAAGAAAGAAGGAATGACATTGGATGGTAAAAAGGTCATTAGTTGTACCTTACGTACACAATGTTGCGCACAACCTTAAGAAGGTAGCTAATAGGTACAATTACAAGTTACCTTTGGTCTTCTCGGCACCAAAGAAGCTGTCGTGCCTATGGCTTCGGTTTTCAAAAGCGCCTGAGCCATCTATATGTTGTAAGAGGCATGCAAGGTCCCACGTCACCTGTTCGGTGGGTGTGGCTTATGAAATTCCGCTAATCTGTGGGAAGGTTTACATCGGCCAAACGGGCCGACCTGTTAGGACAGAGTGAGAGAACATAAACTTTCCATTAAGAATAACCTCTCGGCACATCTACCTGTGCACTGCAAATCCTGTAAATGTAAGGCAACATTTAAAGGGATCACCATCCTTGGCAGAAGCAACAAGGTGCTGGCACGTGAAACGTTGGAGGCATATTACATAAGAAGAAAAACTATATCTGTGTTAGCGATACGTCAGTAGTGTTGCGCAGTGCTGAGTTTGAATTTTTTAGATGCTTTTTAAGCTAGCACATGATTGATATTGACAGATTTATGATGGTGTGAGGCGCAGAACTTTGCTGCTCATATGTGGCGTGGCTATATATTGCGATGTTCTCAAGGAATAAAGTTAGTGTGGAGTGACGCCCTTCTGGATCGCCTGTCTTTCTTGGTGTGTGGCGCCATTTTCGTTGTAAAAAGTTGTTTGCCCATATTGACGTATCTGTTTGATTTCAGTGTACATTACTTATCTTTGATGCTTTCGGGACGCTGACTTAATACGTTTGACTTTCTTGGATTAAGGTGCACTATTAATGTGTTCTGTTGGCATGTTTTTAGACAAACCTAGCTGTTCCTGTGTTGCATGTAGTCCCGTCTACTTGGACCAGAGCTACGGCTCGAAGTATGTGTAAATAAATAAATAAATGAATAAATAAATAAATATGCAGAAGCTGCAATATGCAATATGCAATATGCAAAATCACAGCATTCATGCTCGCTTCTTTCACGCTAAACCATCTGCAAGCGCGTTGTCGCCTTGCGAATAACAACAATAAAAGATGTACTTTTAAACAGTCCTCGCTGATCTAATGCAACGTTGGAATTTAAACCACACGAGACGTGTTTGAGGTAGCGATATAGCAGCAGCTGCAGACGATCGACACACTCACGGCCTTGTTGCCTACCATACGGCTTTGGGCTATCACAAGACGGACGAAAGGGAACGAATGTCCGTGACACAGCACAATATCATGAGTTCACATTATGAAATGACCCGCATGCCCCTACAATAATTGAAAATAGTGTCTCAAGAGAAACCGACCCGAATCTCACCTTCACAGCGCGGGGATACCCCAGGTGGAGTGGACAGGACTCGAATAAAAACTGGGAATCGACCACCACGTGGTATAGACGGAAGTCGCTCACAGGAGAGCACCTCTCAAAATCGATAAGGCAAAAATCACGCACTAGACCGCTTTCCGAAAAGAAGGTCCTACATCAAGTGCCATAGACTTCGATGAATAGACCAAATTCATCACAGAAAAAAATACAGAAATACACAAAGGAAATTCAATTGGCCATGGAAACACCGGCAGTGGATCCCCGCCTTCTCCACCTGTAGGAAGCTCGTAGAAGCCTTATTCGCAGATCAAAAAAAAAAAAAAAACAGAACAGAGTCCTGAAAAGAAGGCAATGCGGAGCTTGCCAAGCAAGCTGAAGAATACGCCGACCAATTAGAAAGGCAGAACTGGCACCAGGTGTGTGACATACTGGAACTCCAAGCAACCGCAAGGCATGGAACATCTTCAACTCGCTGTTAAACACTACGAAATAAAAAAAAACGAAGTCAAGAAAGAACCTCACGAAGCTCCTCCGCCATTACGGAGGCTCAGAAGACGAAATCTTCGAAGCAGTAAAGAAGAAGCTCACAGGAGGCACACAAGCTACATTAATCTCTGGAATGCGCCTAGGTTACACGGGCAAAGTAAATAAAGAACTGGATCACCCAGTCATACAGGCAGAAATGGAAGCGGCATTTGCAAAGCTCACCCGAAACACAAGCCTAAGTAAAAACCGCGTAAACAACAACACCCTCAACAACCTATAGAACACGGCAGAACACCTCCTAAAGGCCATCAACGAATGCTGGGTATCCCAGCAATCTGGAAACAAGCTGAGGTCATCGTGATCCCGAAGCAAAACAAACCACTGGGAATAGGAAACATGCGACCCATACCCCTGACATCATGCGCAGGCAAGCTATACGAGCATATGGTTCTCAACAGACTAATTCCATACATGGAAGAAAACGGGTACATGCCCGGCAACATGCATGGATTTCATCCCCTTTTATCGAATATCGAAATGTGAAGTGCGATGTTCCACAGGGCAGCGTATTATCGCCGCTTTTGTTTAACGCGGTACTCGTCGCGCTTCCAAGTCGTTTGCCTCGAGACACTGACTTCCCTGTGAGCATAGCTGTCTACGCAGATGACATTGCTCTGTGGATAAGCGGCCCTTCGCACCTTGGTCCGCGGCTTCGTGCAAGCTTGCAAAGAGCTCTCAACGCTACTTCGGAGTGCTTGGGTGAAGTTGGCCTGCTCATATCACCTGCTAAGTCGGCTGCAATAGCATGTCACCCTAAACAACGCGCGCGTCGAACAATGAGCCGACTGTATCTTGACGAAACGCCTATAAGCTGGGTGCGACAACACCGTTATTTGGGGTTAATTGTAGATGATCGCATCTCTTGGCGTCCTGCCGTTAAATCTGTACGACGCAAATCACACTCCCTTCTCAAGTATGTGGCAACCAGCTCGAGGTGCTGGTTGCGACCAAACAAAGGCTCTTCAGGTGTACCAGTCATCTGTACTCTCAGGCATGCTGTACGCATTACCAATTTTGAACATACCACCTAGTTTGATGGCCCAACTGGAGCGAGATCATCGCATTGCCCTTCGACTAATGCTTGGATTACCTCGTGAGGCGCAATCTATTGCATTACTTACTGAAGCGCATCAGTTACCCCTGAGGCTGCAAGCAGATCAGAGAGCTCTATATCATATTGAGCGTCTGCACCGCGCATAGAATGGTCAATCGCTCCTTCATCGTCTGATTCACCGCCCATTATCTCGCATGGGAAAAATGGCGGCATTATTTATGGATATCACTACCATTTATGAACATGCTGCTTCAGATACGTCTCCGCCTCCAAAAGGTATCACGAAACACGTATTTCCAATTTTCCTCACAATCCCTGACATGCACAAAAAGTCTGATATGGCTGTTTCGGCAATATTCCAATTGGCTCAGTCTCACTTGTTCGAAAAGATTCCAGATTATCTTCAAGTTTTCACAGATGCATCTGTACACAACGACGGTCAAGGCGCCTCTGCAGCTTTTTACTGCCCTTCAACTCAAGTACGACGTATCTTTCAAATACCTCATCCAACTTCGTCAACAACTGCGGAACTAGCAGCGATTAATGTTGCACTGAAATACGTGCAAGAGGAGTTAATTACATCGAAGGTTGTCATATTTACGGACTCCCGTGCTGCCCTTAGCAGGTTACAACGCAGTGAGCTTGATTGTCCACTTGTGCGCAGCATTAATGACTCCGCGAGCAAAATTACATCACGTGGGGTATCTCTCGTTGCTCAATGGATAACTTCACACGTAGGAATCGCCGGAAATGAAGAGGCTGATCGGCTCGCTTCGAGTTGCGTTCATAACAACTGTGACTGCCCAGAGATTTTGTGCAAGCTTTATGACGCTCGTTTGCTGATTCGTCGCCACCTACTCAAGCAGCATCCAGATCAGCGCGTCGCAAATGGAACGTTCCCGCCCCGTGTTCGTGGTCGAGGCTTGCCTCGTCGCGCTAGAGCACAACTGCTCAAGCTGAGGATTGGTTGCGTGGACGTGCACGAACGTTTATACAGACAAGGCCGTGCGGAAAGTCCATTGTGTACGTCTTGTGGCTGCTACGAGACACTTCAGCACCTTATATTTGAGTGTCCCGCTTTCAGTGCGCAGCGCATGTCGCTAGTGAGAAACTATCATCTCCTTGGCCTGCGGTGTGCGACACTCGAGGAATGTTTATACCCCAGTGGCTGTGCATCTAAACGTGATCAGGCCCATCGCGCCCTACTAACCTTTATAGAACTAACTAACTTAGGTTCACGTTTGTAGCATGAACATTCGACATTCCGTAGTAGCGTGTCCTTCAGTGACCGTGCCTACTGTGTGTGATCAGTACTGTACCCTAACGCTTCTTCCTTCGAAGATGGGAGGTGGCGGGTTCAAACACCTTATAGTGTACATTGTGAACCGACTACCGGTGAAACGGTGATTACGTGCAGCTTTACTTGGCGTCTCATCGTGGAGAACACAATTAGCCGCATAGCGAACTAGCCATGGATGTGGTTGATAATTGTGGAGGCTGTTCGACGCGGCGTCACTTTAATTCCGGCTACAGAGTTCTACTTTAGTCTTTAGATTTGTCCTGTTGCAGTGTTCTACTCTGGTCTTTAGATTTGTCCTGTTGCTCCCCTTTCCTCTTTCCTTTTTCCTCCCCTCCTCCCTATTTTCCATTTCTGTGTTGCTGTCACCTCCCTTCAGAAGAGTAGGCAGGCGTTGTGCCCCTTCCGGTTGCAGTTGCCAGCCTGCTCCTCGCTTTCCCTTTCCTGATACCTGTGTATATGTGTATATGTGTTCAAAACAAATAATAATAATAATATCGACTCAAGACATCCTGCAACACTGAAGGAGGACGTCATAGATAATCTAGGCAAACACAGCAAGAGCGAAATCCTGGCCATGAACGTGAAATGAGCATTTGACAACGTCTCTCACACGGCAATGCTGAAGAACCTCCCGGACACGCACTGTGACGAAGGAACATACCGCTACATAAAAACTTTCTAATCAGCAGAACAGCAACAATGCGCCTGGGTAGCCTCAAATCCGACTTGTTTAGAGATGGCGAACGAAGGAACTCCTCCGAGCTCTGTCATCTCGCCTCTCCTTTTTAACATAACCATGCTAAAAATACCCAATATATTAAACGGAATATAGGGGATGAGACGCGCCCTCTATGCAGATGACGTCGCCATCTGGATGACAGGCGAATCCCCACGAACTCAACAGCATGCACTGCAAGAAGCGGTGGACCGCCCAGAATAAAATTCAAGGTGCACTTGGTTATCCCTACGTTATGACTTAATTGACTATCTTAATTAACTGTGCCTTAGCTGACTTCGTGTTAACACAAAAAGTCGTGGGTTCGACTCCCACCAAAGGTCGAGGATTCGAGTGCCTTAACTCTGCCTTCATTAACTGTGGCTTAATTAACTTCGCCTAAATTAACTCCAAATGTATTGGGTTCGACTCCTACCAAAGATCGAAGGTTCCTAGCCTTTTTAGACCATAGTTTTGGACCATCAGACCATTTAATGCTTCCGCATGCAAACCAGAAAAATCGGAGCTTCTCATACTAAAATCAAGAACCAGGGGAAGACTGCCAGAAGGTGAAATCCAAGAACCAGAACTATGTCTTAATGGAGTGCAAATCCCTAAAGTAGAGTCGCTCAGAATCCTCGGCCTACTGCACACAAAGACGGATCGGGAGCCGCCAACTAACACAAACTGCAAGAAACATTCACGCAAGTAGCCCAATTGGTACGATGGGTATAGCAAACAGAAGATAGGGCTTCAAAGAACAAGATGTAGTAAGAATCGTTTAAGCCCTCATCATCAGCAGAATCATCTACAGCGCCCCTTACCTAGACTTAAAGAATGCAGAAATCGAAAAACTGAACACCCTCATCCGGAAGGCCTTCAGATTGCCACTGACAACTCCGAACGCTCCTCCCCACAATGACTACTCCGCTTGGGTCTCCACAACACCTGGGAGGAGCTCGTCGAAGCATGCAAAGTTCCGAACGTTTCAAGCTTACTAAGACAGGACGGGCAACACTCAGAAGATTAGGATATACTGAAGCTATGAAACTGGGCGACGGGAAAAGAATACTCCCAGAGACAATTGGAGAGTACATCTCTGTAGTGCCCATTCCAAGAAATATTCATCCAACCCACGACGAAGGAAGAAGAAAAGCCAGAATAGAGACTCTCCGAAAAGCCTATGGCCGAAATGTGGACGCACGATACACCGATGCAGGGAAATATACCGGAACTCCGGCCCATGCGATCAGTGTCGTCGACAGCAAGGGTAAAGAGAGAACGGCAGCTAGCATCTTAACAAGAGAAGTAGATACGGCAGGACAAACAGCAGTAGCCTTGGACGTCTCAGCCCGTGGGGAGGGAGCAATAAGACTCACAGATCCAGAAAGGGAGAATCTCCAGGCAAGTCTTACAAACACTCACAGTAACGGCAAAGAAGCACCTACCATATACATACATCGTTTGAACTCCGGGGCACGAGCCCCTGCTAAGGAATGAGACAACCGACGCCTTCGCGCGAGCTCACGTCCAACGGTCTTTCTCACATGACGTACCAAGGACAACGGATGAAGTCCCGAAAAAGCACAGCAATATTCTGCAACACTCCAGGCTAGACAGAAGAAGTTATCGACTCTTGACCCCAGCCTTACTAGCGAAGAAACAGTAACCCTAAGGAAATTGCAAGCCAACAGCTACGTCCACGTATCCTATTGCACCAAATCTCACCTACTCAGCATTCATACTTCTGCACGTACTCAGATGTCTTAAACACCCTATGCCACATGTTAGGGAAATGTGTAAGAAAACACGGCACCGTATACACACCCAAACATTAACCAAGAGCAGTGAGAGGCCAAGCTATCAGACCAGGACCCGAATAGGCAGCGCAGCCTGATCGACCGGTCACGGGAGGTGACCAGGGCCTGCGGCTACCCGGAATAGGGAGGCCGCCCACCTAGGGTGCAGACTCCGCTTGTTAACAATAAAAGCTTATTCTCTCGCTCTGGGCACCACGAGGACTAAGGTGATGCGTGACGCTTGCAGAGGGAAGTGCGTTGATGAGAAGTGTAAGGGGGGTACAGATGGGTCGCTCAGGAGCAAGCCGGATCTTTTGAGCTGCTCTTCTAAAAGAGCGAGTGAGCCGTGGCTCAGTAAAAGTGAGCGGCGGTTCTTTTGGAGACCCGGTTCAGTGAGCCGTAATGAGCCGTGCCGTACCGTTCCGTCAGAGCCGGGTGTTCTGCCGGGTGCGATTTGCGCGCCATCTATTAGCAGTGCGAGAAAGCTGGTTGAGAGCCGCTTCTCTCTCGTTCAGTGAGCCGTCCGGCTCTTTTGGAGAGCCGCTTCTCTCTCGTTCAGTGAGCCGTTCGAAGAGCCGGCTTTTTTGGAGAGCGGCTTCTTCCTCTTTCAGTAAGCCGTTCTGACCCGTTCACTCAGAGTCGGGTCTTCTGGCAAAGTGCGTATTTCTGGGTGAGTTGGTTGAGAGTCGATTCTTTTGGAGAGCCGGTTCTCTCTCGTTCAATGAGCCGGGCTGACCCGTTCACTAAGAGCCGGGTCTTCTGGCAAAGTGCGTATTTCTGGGTGAGTTGGTTGAGGGTCGATTCTTTCGGAGAGCCGGTTCTCTCTCGTTCAGTGAGCCGTCCGGCTCTTTTGGAGATCCGCTTCTCTCTCGTTCAGTGAGCCGTTCGAAGAGCCGGCTTTTTTGGAGAGCGGCCTCTCTCTCGTTCAGTGTGCCGTTCCGACCCGTTCACTCAGAGCCGGGTCTTCTGGCAAAGTGCGTATTTCTGGGTGAGTTGGCTGAGTCGATTCTTTTGGAGAGCCGGTTCTCTCTCGTTCAGTGAGCCGTCCGGCTCTTTTGGAGAGCCGCTTCTCTCTCGTTCAGTGAGCCGTTCGTAGAGCCGGCTTCTTTAGGAGAGCGGCTTCTCTCCCGTTCAGTGAGCCGTGCCGACCCGTTCACTCAGAGTCGGGTCTTCTGGCAAAGTGCGTATTTCTGGGTGAGTTGGTTGAGAGTCGATTCTTTTGGAGAGCCGGTTCTCTCTCGTTCAATGAGCCGGGCTGACCCGTTCACTAAGAGCCGGGTCTTCTGGCAAAGTGCGTATTTCTGGGTGAGTTGGCTGAGTCGATTCTTTTGGAGAGCCGGTTCTCTCTCGTTCAGTGAGCCGTCCGGCTCTTTTGGAGAGCCGCTTCTCTCTCGTTCAGTGAGCCGTTCGTAGAGCCGGCTTTTTTGGAGAGCGGCTTCTCTCTCGTTCAGTGTGCCGTTCCAACCCGTTCACTCAGAGCCGGGTCTTCTGGCAAAGTGCGTATTTCTGGGTGAGTTGGTCGAGAGTCGATTCTTTTGGAGAGCCGGTTCTCTCTCGTTCAGTGAGCCATCCGGCTCTTTTGGAGAGCCGCTTCTCTCTCGTTCAGTGAGCCGTTCGTAGAGCTGGCTTCTTTAGGAGAGCGGCTTCTCTCCCGTTTAGTGAGCCGTTCCGACCCGTTCACTCAGAGCCGGGTCTTCTGGCAAAGTGCGTATTTCTGGGTGAGTTGGTTGAGAATCGATTCTTTTGGAGAGCCGGTTCTCTCTCGTTCAGTGAGCCGTCCGGCTCTTTTGGAGAGCCGCTTCTCTCTCGTTCAGTGAGCCGTTCGTAGAGCCGGCTTCTTTAGGAGAGCGGCTTCTCTCCCGTTCAGTGAGCCGTGCCGACCCGTTCAGTCAGAGCCGGGTCTTCTGGCAAAGTGAGCATTGCTGGGCGAGTTGGTTGAGATTCATTCCGAGCAAAAGAGTGCTCGGAGAGCGCTGTATGTGTTGTCCTCGCTTTGTGTTGTCCTGTCGTGTTGTGTCTTCCTTGTTGTCGTCCGTTGTCTGCGAGCGCTGTTTCGCTCAGAACGTGTCTTCTGGCATATCATTAGCAAAGGATGGCGCCATTCGTTAACAGCTGTTGTTCGAGCGATGTCTCACGACTCCCACCGATCGTGCATCGTGAGGTGGTGCAACATTTCGAAGGTATTAGTAAAGATACCTATGACACGGTTATTCTACTAATGTACATATCGTTTTTTTAAAGCCAAATAACTAGACTCTATGGCAGAGGTTACAGTGTAACCTGTATTATGAAGTCGTTATTTGGCTTCCATGAAAAAAAAAAAAACGATATATGCATTAGTAAAATAGCCGTGTAGTAAATTTAGGCATGGTCATTTCCTTTTCTTAAGAGGGGAACAGGGCCTCTCCAGGCAGTGTTTGAAGATGGGAACGATTCACGAATGCAGATGAGGAAGAGAGGAAATATGTTTACATAAATGTACAAAGGCAAACTGAGTTACAGAAGCAGAGTCACACAGGCGGCTGAACTAACTGTAACAAAAAAAAAAGGTAATTCTCCCACAGAGAACACACACTAGAAGACCTTACTTATCGACCCACGTGTTCAAGCCTAGGTACTTGCAGAATTACAAGCCACTGCACGGAGCCCATATATTGCTCTATATTGCTCCATAAATTAGCTGACGTTTATTTCGTGTATAATTGTACAATTTTAGCATACCATTAGCATCTCAAATGCTTACTTGCACTTAGCCGTTGTTGTACATTGTACTATACATTTGAAGAATCGAATGACCATGGACATTGCTACCATGAATTTTCACAGTAACCAACGCTGTTGTAACGCGCAAAATTGTGCATATGTGTGTGATCTGCTGTCAAACCTGTCGTTCGTGGGGGCTGAGACCTTTGTCAGGCTTGATGCCTTTAGTCTCAGTCTACCCTCGCTTGAATTAACGAGAAATAAAATTCAATTCAATTCAATTCAAACTAGACAATACTGACTTGTGACTTCTAATGCATTTGCTTGCGTTTTTGTAAGTTTTACAAACAAAGAAGTTAGGGCGGCCGTATTTCGAGGCCCGTCCTAAGCTTCGATAACCAATGAAGGTAGCCACAGTCCCTGAAGTAAAGGAGTGGCTCAAAAGACCCGGCTCGCTCCTGAGCGACCTAATCCCCGTTACAGATTTAAGTGAGCCGGTGAGCCGTTCAAATGAGCCGGCTCATTTCAGTGAGCGGAGCCGTTCTGAGCCGCTCACTGAAGTGAGCTGCTTTGACACAAATGTAGCTGCATTGCGATGCCCCGTTTCAGAAAGCCAAGATTCGATTTCGAAATAAGAACTAAATAAACCGGGAACTGGACGAAGCATACCGTACGCATAAGGATTTCGCCTCGTATCTTAGGCTCATCGTATGTACCTCGTATGTGTGAGGTTCATCTTGTATTAGCGACACATGAGTTTTAATCCTACAGGAAAAAAAGATTTTTTGATAGGCGGCTGTGATTGGGCTGTTGTGCGATTGAAGCTGTTCGGTATGTTGCGCATTGGCTTGCATATGTGTGTTGGATGTAATACAAAGTAGAATAAACAGTCGAAAGTTGGTGCTCCCCTTTTTCTCTTCTGTCCTCCCTTGTTCGCGCTAAGCGATCATAAATATGTATGGTCTACAGAGCGATCTACCGCCTTGCATAACAAAGAAATACTATTCATCAGTGGCATGATTTGCGGACGCGCCTTGCATACGTACATGCATCACGTGCATGCTAGATATCTATCAATTAATAAATCACTAAATCAATCAATCAATAAGTCACTTAATTAACCAATCATTCATTCCAGTTGTTTTACAAAAGCTGGAATAAGTGTGTATATACCTCGTCAGCGTAATAAAAAGCTCAATTGTGAGTCAGCGCCCGTGCTGTCCTTTCGCGCTGTTTAACTTCAATGATGCTAACATACCAACTTGCCATATTTCCTTACTTATCTTTTTTAATTTTACTTGGGAAACAGTGTTCATAAATTATTTGGACAATGTTCACAAAGGTATAGTAAGCTTCATCTGCATCTATACACTCTAGTTACTTTCTATACACTCTCGAGTCAATACTCGCGAAGTTGGTGAATTATTCTTGAGTTGCAATTATGCGGTTAAACAGAACAGCAAAGATGGCGTAACTCGGTCCATACAATAGCCAACAACACGCATTTTGTCATTTCCACGTGGTGTGCTTCGGCATATTTTTAAACCTTGGCGACATCCTGTATGTACCGACGACGACCTCATAGCTAATGACCACATCTAGAATCTTGCTTAAAGGTGAATGGGAAAAAAAATTAATGACGCAGTAATGCCCCAGAAAATAACGTCAAGTTACAGAAAAGCAAATAACATGAAAAGGCATTAATACAAAAAGAACAAATTTATCAAATGCACAGTTTATCAAATCTACGCACGCACTCCGCAATCAGGCTAGTTGAAAAAAATCAAGGTACTTGGGTATCACATAGAAGGAAACAATGCTAACTATAGAACAACAGCATATCTTGAATAAAACAGATGAAGTCATTAGGTAACTAAGGAGAATTACCAATAGACAAAGAGGCTTAGGGGAAGACAGCGCTTTGAGGCTAATACACTCCTTTGCTCTCTGTCACTTCATTATATGACTGGATTATTCAAATGGAAGCAGGCAGAACTTAACAAACTTAATGTGATGCTCAGGAAGCTTGTTAAAGTAGCCCTAGGGATACCCAGTAACGCTGCAACCGACAAACTCATGAGTCTAGGGGTGCACAACACAACGGGAGAAATCGCGGAGGCCCAACAGCTAGCGCAACACGAAAGATTGACAAAAACAAGAGCTGGCAGGAACATACTACAGACAATAGGTGTAGAACTGAATAGATCAAGCAGCCCAATAGACGCTGAAGTAGAATTAAGGACTGAAGTTAGGAACAAAATCAGAACCAACCCTCTCCCCAGAAATATGCATCCAGAATATAATATGAAAAGGAAAAAGGCAAGAGCTAAAGCACTCTTTCAGGAAATATAGCAGCAGAACCAAGTGGCACCTATAGTTGATGCTGCCTGGGTGTAAGGTAATGTACATGCGGCCATTGTATCAAATTCTCAAGGGAAGGTGCAAGACGCTGTCACTATTTTATCAAGGACCCTATGGTGGCGGAAGAAGCGGCAACTGCTCTAGCCATCAGGAATAATAAGTAGGCCTGCATTTACAGTGATGCAAATTAAAAGCCATTATAAAGGGTTTTGATAAAAGCTACGTATAGCTGGAGTTGCAGCTAAACTTTTTGAAAACATTGGGATTATGAGAACTGAAATCCGATGGTTTCCTGCGCATATGAGGAAAGTGGACGAGACTCAGGTAAACCTCAATGAGGTTGCTCACGACTTGACACGAGGACTCGCTAACCGTGACAGTCACAACCAAGCCGTTCACCATCGAGCCAGGGAATAGAGATCATTTCAGAACTTAAAATAACATTACGAAACATTACTATGAAGGACACAGGCAATTCCCATTGCCACATTCAAAACTTAACAGCGCTCAAGGAGTTTCGCTGTGCTTATTGCAAAAAGGTACATATTCCGCGCCGTACCACATTCCGCGCCGTACCACATTAATAAAATATACCCAGAGAGGGAAATTAAGATGGACTGCAATGATTGTAATGGCATCATGGGTACCAGACTTATGCTGGCGGGGTGTCCCGCGACTCTACCCAACCTCGTTGAAGAATGGACGCAGTGGAAAGAAAGGATTCGAAGCCCATTGTTTGACGGCCAACAAAGGCAGTCCGGAGGGCCCTGTAAAGATTGGGAGGTCAATCCCACCGTTCGTAACCAGTTGTCAAGATTGGAGTCGGGCATGAATTAGATGGTAGCTGGCTCATGCCGTCGTCCAACTTATCCTCGCTGAGGACGTTGTTGAAGAGAAGGACTGCTTCTCATCGAGAACGAGGAATATGGGTTTATTTACAGTATCTACATAAGGACATTGCAGTTCATCAGTCTAGCATGACTGCGAGAGAAAGTACACTGATCAGCCGCACAACAGCGGTTTATAAACACTCGGTCCTCCCTCGATCCCTAGGTGAGGGAAACGTTCGACTAGTAGACGAGCCGTCTTGCGGGAGGGCTTACACACACACACTTCCGCACAGGTTCACGGTCCCCACCGACGTCAGATGGTCTTCGCAGAACTCCGGGCTTACGTCAGGAAAGGCGCATCTTATTCCCCGAGCTGACCCCCGCAGCGCGGCCGCCGGTTCTCCATTGTCTGGCGTCTTGAAAGGCGCGTGGGAAGGGGCCTCCAACTACGTTCCCTCGGGCATTCCCTTGCTCACAGCAGATCGGGTCGGTGGTGGTGGGTTCCGTCACAAAGCCTGGTTCGTCGAACTCATCTCGGCAATCCCGCGACGCAGAGTGGCGGACGTGGAGCATTGTCGTGCGGATACAGTGGACTTGGTGACGCCGTTTGGCTAGAGGGTGACGGTTGCTTTCCAAGAAAATTTGACGTCGCTGTCGCAACTGGCTGGCAAAACTTGCACCTCAGCCGGCCGTTCTTAACAGTCCATGATGTCGCTGAAGGGCATGGCCCGACAGTGCCAACGTGGGAGCTTGGCTTAAAAAGTCGAGCTTAAAAGAAGTCGAGCCAATAAATGTTTTCACACACACACACAACACACACAACGCGGCGCACACGCAGAGCGTACGCACACGCGCGCGCGCGCGCGTACGCACTAGGTCACACATTCCAGATGGCTGCGACGTGACGTGTGCGATGACGCACGCACTGGGCACATCTCTATTGAGCCGTGAAGCCACCGTGGTGTCGGCGAAGCGTGCTCGTCTCACACCATGCAAGCCCAGATTCAGTTCCCACCTAGACCGAAATTTACCAAATTTTATTTTCAAATCCAATAATTTACTTTGTTTACAGGAACCAGCCTGAAAAATTTGGCGTCAATCCAAGCATCTTGTTTACGTGTTTTCACTCCTTGCGCCGTCAGCCATTTTCGATACCATCTTTCGGTCACGCCGACTATGCCGACAGATTTTCGCCTAATGGGGCATATAATGCATTCGCATTAATAATATTTCCGACTGTCTTAGAATAATGTTGATGAAGAAATAGTACTTAAAGAACAAGGTACGTTAATCCACCATTTTATCGTCGCGAAAGCTGGGGCAGACTTTTTGCACGCACCCACTGACTCAAAAGTTAATGTGCGAGGACCCTTCCCCGAGGTTACCTCAGCACAATGGGAAAGCAGGAGGTACGGGAGCGGCGTTATTAGGACGAAGAAACGGGGAAGCGCGAAAATTGATCCGCGTAAAGAAGCACCGGCCAAGCGACCTTTGCAACGTAAAGCAAGTAGACCGGAAGTGTTCAAAACAGCGAGCGATTTGCGAGGCGCTCAGACGGCGCGGCGACCTGTTGGCGAGCACCGCCGCAGCCGCGAGAGGCGCCTCGAAATAGCAGCCGTAAAAGGAAGGCGAGCGAAAGCGGAAGCAAGGGCGGCCATTGGGAGCACGACGCGGCCGCCGCCACGGTGGCGCGGGGCTCTGCGTCAGTTGCCACCTTAACCCAGTGGCCGCGTGTGTTGGAAAGCTCCCCGACACGCTACTGCCCGGTTCACGGGTGAAGGGCAGGCGACGGAATGAGCTCAGCTTTCACTTCAGTTGATTTCCGCGCAAGAGGTCGTGCTTGGGCGCGTTGGTATTGCATCGCCAACTGTAAAAGCTCGAATCACGGAGACGGAGACAACAACGCAGTGCTCCGCTTCTAACAGCTTCATTTTGAAAAGGGGGCTACATACGTTTACGAACGGCGTACGGTGTTTCATATGGTTGCGAGTGGAGTGCTTCTAATCTGTCGTAGCGCAGTCACACCGACGTGGGCAAAACGATGCGTGGAGCTGCAGGTTGCGCAGTGCTGTGGTGGGCTTATACATGTGCCAGCTTTGTCTGTGCGCCGTAGTGCCTGCGCTGCGACAAATTAGTACGTGAGCTACCAACAAATCCACGTGGCCACGCTCGTATACAATGCGGTGGCGCACAGCTCCCCATCTGCGCTTGTGCATTTCGCCCGCTCTTACAGTTATTCGCACCGTTCACGTCACATTAATACGCTAGGCTGTTTGGGCACCGAAGTGACAGAACGCAGTGCAAGCGACTTCTCTGCATGCTTGACGACTAGGGCATTCTTTAGAATAACGTTAATATTCATCGCACCTTGTGTTGTAAAAAAATAGCTACGTGAAGAAGCCTTTGTAGAACCGTGCGGCTGTGCATTTCAGAATGCACAGCCGCAATAAGAGACGGTCCAGAAGGTACGGCTTTTGCGATGTAATCTGAACAAGGCCACACATACAGATGCCATGAGAAATGTGCAGCAATGTTAATCGCAATCATGTTTACGATCAGCGTTTGCTCTGCTTTTCAAGATTTCCTGGAGTGGCGCGCATGCACGCTCTACGCCCGCGCAGCGGACAGGGAAATCGTAATCGTGGAGAAACAGGTCGTTTACGCGTGTCCGCTTTCCGACGCGCTCTGCGTAGCTCGCAGTAGGTCGACCGAAACGGCGATGACGCCACGCCGTGCACGAAAGCGGAGCATCGGAGTCTAAGGCGTCCAATTGTCCCACGTCCCCTCGCGAGTCTGTCTACAGAGTCGATTAAGATCAACCCCAGCGCAGCAGCGGCGTGGCGACAACACGCAACAGACAGCGCGAGTTGGTTCGCGACTGCATTTCGTGCGCTCATCGTCAAACTGTTATTCAACTTCCTCTCGGATACGCCGCGCCGGTCCAAATATAGATGAGCATTCCACTGACGGTTGAACGGTACGAGCCTAGTGCATGTTCCTTTCCGTACAGGCGCAGCTGCGCAGTTGCGAAACGGAGAATAGGGGACAGCAGAGCGTAGACAGACGAAGATATAATAGATATAAAGCAACGTCCCGTGAGAGGGATCTCCTGCAGAGAGATATTTCCATCCGTGGAGGTTGCACTCTGTCGCGTTCACCGCTGCTCGGGACGAGGGAATGGCCGGGTCATTATCTTCTGCAAGGTTTCCGTGTCACGGTTCTGTACCATGGTCTCGGCACTATGTGCACATTTAAACAGCTGCAGGCCCGTGGGCATGCAGGAGCGCTCCTCGTTGATCCGCCGAGCAGAGACGGAACTCGGACGGTGCGTTGGCGTCCCTTCCGAATTGATCGGGTGAATTGGCTGTTTTCAGCTCTTTTTGAGGCGTCGTTTGGTAACGGCGTGGAGTTATTTACCATGTTAAAATGCAGTCGTTCAGCCGTGCGGCAGTGATCCTTGCCTTAAGCGATTTTGACACAAGCTCTTGTTCGTCGGAAAGCACCAGCAGTGACGATGAGGAGTTGTACGTGCCTTATGAAATTGTATTCGAGGTGCAAATGATGAAATCGCGATGCGGCTGGCGGATATGGCGGGCGCCCAACTTCCGCTGCAGCTACCTGCCAGAGTGCGTGTTTTTTATTTCTCTGGTCAATCGAGATGGGGGTCGCACCGTGCCGGATTTTCTTGATCTCTCGTGGATTCAACACTCCACTCAAGATCGACCAGTGGAATTCACCATGGTGCCCGTTCCTGGGTTGAGCGTTGGCGTCCCACAGCGTAACCGAGCGAACGCGCTCATGCCACTGCTCGCGCATTCGTCGTCATCTTCTACCAAAGCTGGGTCCGATGGCTCCGATGTCGCTCCCCATGCCAGCGTTCTCACACTGCCCCTCGCGCCCGTGCCACTTCTCCCGAGTTCGTCGTCGTCTTCTACCACAGCTGGTTCCGATGCCGCTGATCATGCGCAGCGCTCCCATACTGCCCCTCCCTCTGCGAAGGCGCTGACGGCACTGGCCCACTGCCAGTCGGTATCAAGCTGCGCTGAAAGAAACGCGTATCAAGCTGCGCTGAAATGTCGCGTTAGGGAGTATTGTAATCGTCGGACAATTTTTCTTTATATGATAATATTTCTGCTCCAACTTGTGAAATCTGCCTCGGCGCTTCAGATGCCGTTCCTGCTCAACGCATACCGGGAAACAAGGGAATATGTCTGACGCTTGCCCTCGGTAAGTGCTTGCGCACACTAATATGTGTATAATGGCAGTGAAAGCACGTTTCGTAACGTGCGTGTGCAAACTCGCAAGCCTTTCTATGGACGACCACGTGCTTTGTGCGCAGGCGGGTCCCGATATGGAAACACAACTTGGAAAGTGCAGTGAGTCAAACCGTTCGCGTTGCGCAGCAAGGAAGGAAGGAACCGGCCGAGCGCGGATCCTTCCTGGTGGCGCACTTCCTTCCCGTTACGGAAACAGACGTACGCTGTTGCGCAGACGATGGCCGAGCGGATAAGGAGGCCCGCGAGGGCGTCTTTCACCGTCGCGAGAATGGTGCGTGCCCACGCTGTACGTGTGGTTTCAAGTCACTGGGTGTTGTGATGGCATTTTTGTTTCTGCACACCGAGTGAGATAGCGAAGAGGCGCGTGTTTCTGCCTATACTCCGTTTCATACATCAGGTGCAACGCTGTGGAAGCTGCGCAAGAAGTCCGGTCACCAAAATTTATTACTCCGCGCGCTTCCGTCTATGCTTCGCAGCGTGCCAGCGGCGTTCGCTCGCGCGAGCATGCACGTGAAGCTGCCGCGACGGGCTGCAATTAAAAAATAACGAAAAGCAAATTGATTTAAAACAAGGTGTTAGCAGCCGTATAAGTAGATGGATTGTTTCTATGGGCAAATTCCTTTTCTTTTCATTCAGAACTGAGCTTATATAAAGAAAATTTTCACAAAAATCGGGTAAAGAAATTTCGAATTATTTCTAAATGCGATCGTAGCCACTGCAAGAAGTATCTCTAGCCTCCACAGCGTTGCACCTGATGTAGGAAACGGAATATACATGAATGATAAAAACTTTAAAGACACACATTTATACCAAATTTATTGAGCTTGCCGAGAAGGCACTAGTCCTCTCTTTTACTTATTGATATTGGTTGCTTCTCTGTATTTGTTCCCAACTACTCTGTATATATATTTTTTTCTGAGACAAACAAACAAATAAAGAAGCCAGGATTGCAAATATACATATATGCGTCAAGGTTTGTACGCCCACTCCTGTAATAACACCCAAGGGGTTGACAGTATGTTGAAATAAATAAATAAATAAATAAATAAATAAATAAATAAATAAATAAATAAGAAATGAACTGCGTACATTATGGATACTATAAAAGGACTGTCTGGTCAAACCGATTCGTATTCTTGTGACATGAAAACACTACCTCGACGATAACGCTTTCCGCTTCCAGGAGCCGGCACAAGGATACGCCGCAAGTGGTGGGATATACTAAGGGTCTCCTCGACTGCTGAAGCCCGCGTGTACAAATGGTGCACGCGTTTGAGAGGCGTGGCTTTTCCATAACGACTTCCTTCAGCTGATCACGGTGTCGAGGGCTCCTATGACGCGAACGAATAAAGTGGCGCCTCTGTCTTCGTCCGCTCAGCTTGTTGGAGCAAAAGTGCCAGCGAGACTTCTCCTTTATGTTGTAATTTTGCAGGATGTGCAAACAAAGAGAGAAAGTGCCGGTTGGACAGGCGTCAAAAAAAAGAAAGCAAAAAGAAAGAAACAGTGATATATACTTTTCTAATTATTATTATTATTTTTTGTATGCTTCGGGTTCTAGAAGAAGCACCGAAGTGTGCTGGCCTTTACGGCACAATACAATGCCGCCGAAATGTATTCTTCTCACAGAAAACAAAAATTTACCTGGATGTCTCGTGCTGGGGGCATATTGCAGGAGAACTATGAACACGCTGTTCGGCCAGCGCCGCTAGCCAAGTATAGTTCCTTTGCTCGAAGTCATTTCAGTGAGTGTCTTTTGTACTTCTTCTCCATCGCTTCCTCTATCCCGTCCATAAACAGAACAACACGTGCAGGGAACCATATAGAACGCTTGGAAAAATGACATTAGATATCTCGTTAAAGAACTATTCTTTCGTTCTGTTAGGTTTCTCGATGAAACTGTAGCTTCGAGAGCACATTACTTTACTTTTGGACGGTGACCGTTTTTCATCGCGGTTTACAATGTTATCAAATTATCACTCGGCTAAACACGCACTTACTGCAATCGAAATTTCTTTAATATTGTCGCCGATTATACAGCGAAAGTATTAATTGTCTAATGATATCTCGCGCCGTGCGACGATAATAGCAGTGTACATTCCGAAACGTGCGGGAAACTTAAATTTGTGCCACGATATAATTACGAGGCACACCGTAGTGGGTGACTCCGGATTAATTTTTACCAGTGGGAGTTCCTTAACATGCGCCTAAATTTAAGTAGACGAGTGCTTTTGCATTCAATTGCCCGAGCCGGAGACAAACAGAAAGAGACTAAAAATTGTATTTCGGACCGAATCTTTTGCCGGAACACGAAAAGTACGCCAGGGCCAAGAAAACCTTACGTTCTCAAAAAAAAAAAAAAAAAAAGAAAGGTATGCGGGTGATTACGTAAAGCCTCAGCTCGGCCTACATTTCGCTGCTCGGAAGAGAAAAACGAAGAAGCGTCCGCAGCAGAAGAACACAGACGACACTCTCCGCGGCCTTGCCTGAGGCGCCAGGTTTTTTTTCGGCGCATCCTTTGTGGTCGCGACGTAAAGACATTTCCTTCGCTGCACGCTGACCACCACCGGGAGGGCAGTGCAGGTGCCGCATCACTTGCGCAGCCAGTTTTTTCCTCTGCCTGCACTCCTGAGCCAGCTGGCGTCGCTTGTTGACCGGCTCTACCGCGGGCACCGCAGTATAGACGGGGCCACGAGACCGCGGTGGAGACAACGCGGAAAATAGATGCAGAACAAAGGTGCAGAGGGAGATAGGAAAGGTAAACGGAAACAGAACACACTTCAGATCCTTGTGACTTAAATGTTTTTTCGAGCGAGTGGTTGAGGGTTGTTGTTACTGCTATAAGAAAGGATTTTGATTCCCACGCAGATAAAACAAGATTCCATCTGGTGTCTTCTTCTGTGCCTACTTGCATAGAGCAAAGGTCCTGGGCCGAATTCACAAAGTTCTTTGTGCCTAAGCCCTGTGTTCCATTGGCTGGTCGCCTTCTCTCGTAAAATGTCCGACATCAGGAATGGCTAGTAACTGCTCATACGACCAGTTGCAGTGTAAGAGGTTTTCTGTGAATACGGGCCCTGGCCCATCACCACTGCTAAAATGTGGTTGTTGCGCAGTGAAGTCGTCGCGGCTCCGTGGGCTTTGGTTGAGATTTGCTTCGCTGGTGAGACTGAAAAGAGGCAGGCTGGGCATCTCGAGGGTAGGAGGTCATCAAAGTGTCCCTCAATTACATTCTTGATCGTCGGTAGAAGTGGCTGGAGTCCCGAAAGAAGGGGTGTAGAGGGAGTTAGGTGTGGGGTCGGGGAGAGGTGTGTTCGGCGCACACTGCCACGTGTTCACTATATCAGTATATGATGAACGGCGGTGGGGACCTTAGTGAGTACTGGACGCGATGTATACGCGCACGGAGGGGAAGGCTGCCTACACATTTCAGGTGCAAGGCGTATGCATTTATCGAGAGCTGGGTGAGCACACAACGCTATTTCCCTTCCTTGTTGGTGAAGCGTTGTTATTTCCACAAGTCCCGATGAAAACAGGTAGTGCTAGCCTCGAGGACAATATAGAAAGTTAAACGTTCATCTTGCCGCTAGAGTATGGTAGGCAAGAAGAGTGATAGATACTCCGGACGGTTATATTCAGAGTGTAATGGTAATCATGTACCTAAGTTTACCGAAGCTTACGTAAGTTTGACTAAGTCATGTACCACATACCTAAGTTTTGCTCTGCGATAAAATGCACCACCAATCGCTGATCCCGTAGCGCGAAGTTGTTGCGCATAAAAACGAGAGCACTGGCATGATACACGTTTGTGCATCTTACGCAGCACCAACATCAACAGGCACTGAACGCTGTCCGGGAAAGTAGCGTAGAATCGCTGCGGTGTTTCACCACATCTGGCCAGTCTCTCTTAAGAATGCAATAAGGAGGCAGTGATTCTATAAGAGAAGCTCGAGCAGAGGAACTGCCACCTTTGATAGCCAGGCCCGCGCCTGCTGCTACAACCCACCACCACCAAAGTAGTGTACCAGCGTAGTCCTCTTTAGTGTTCGCCTCTGATATCACGTGAACGGACAGAAACCAGAACAACTACATCTGCAATGTATAGCTGGAGTATACCATTTTTTACTGGAGCCAGTGTACCCTTTATCAGTAAACTTAGCACACCGTAATATTGTTTTATTGTAGTTGTGAACCAAATGACCGAGGACAAAGTTAGGCTCAGGTCATTAGCGAGGAGAGCCGAAAGTGCTCATTTGAGTCTCATGCCAAATCGGAGATTGCCCTAGACTTGTATATAATAGTTTATTATCTCTCTTTCGCTCGTTCTTTCTCTTTTTCTCGTTCTATGTGACTCATTGACTCGTTCCGAAAACCAAGTAGCATTTCACGATTGCCCGGTCCTTACCCCAGGAAAATGCAAAGCAATACTAAACGCGACAGCAGAGATTATACCACGTGAAGTAACCTTCTCTTATAAATAGAGGCTAAGCGGCAATTCGTCAAAATCGCGTCAGCTTAAGTAGTCTCGGAACACGAAAACTATAATCACAGGCAATTTTTTCACCCAATCAGTTAAGCCGTTTTATTATTCGGATCATTTATTCTGATAAAAACGAAAGTGCCAAAGTTAAACACTGCACCACGGTAAGTCTTGGGAATAAAAACCGATCGAAAGCACCAAGTGGCCGAAACACGAAAAAAATTTCAGATTAACTACACATAGAATAAAACTATACGAAGAACATGCCGACAAGCGAAGGAGCGTTAGGAACACAGATAGAACAATATAGATGCACGACCTGAGCTATAATTTGAGTCTTTATCATGAAGAATTCAGTATTTATAATCAATTTAGGAAGTGAACCTGCCCCGGTAGGTTCGGTATAGCATGCAACGATATAGCCACCACCACGCGAGCATCTCGATAAATGAGAGCAGTGATATGAGAAGACGCGAATATAAGGAAGTAAAATAACCAAACAGGCAACTGTGAAAAACAAGTCAGTTTTCAGAAACCATTTAAGTATCAAGACGTAATACTTCACTCATAGGACAGAAAGATAGGTGAGCAACACAGATTTACTATAGTCATTTGGTCGCGATACTCGGAGTCCCGCTGAGGTGACTTGGTGTTCATGGACCGGCTTCTTCGATATAACGAATTTCCCAAACAGTTGCATGCCGGATCTGACGCACACTTCCTTGCATTCGAAGGTATTATTAGATAGAATGTGCAAGCGCGACTGAACGAGGATGTAGAACGAAACAGGCGGGCAGAGACAGAGGTCATTTCAACTATAGGTTTTATTTTCGCATGCATCGATAAATATATACTGAACGAGCGGAAACAAACGAGACAAAAACTTATTCAGTGGTGCTTTTCGATGAAGCGTACACGTGTCTAAGGCTTGATCAAAACATACACTGCAATAATTACAGTGATAAACCGAGTAATCATATCTCTTTTTCAGATAGCAACACTGATGGCTTGCTCACGCAGCTTTCTTCTCACTTTTGTAATTTCATAGGCCTCCATCATCTCCCTCGTCATCCTGCTATGAACCCTATACAAAATAGAAGTACTTTCAAACATGGGTTTGCAGGGACAGCCTCGGCAATTAATACCCAAATGGCCCGTGATTACTCTAGCGACGTTATATTGATGCTATTTTAGTCTCTGGTTGATGCATCTGCCAGGTTGACCACACGCGTTCTTCCGCACGAACGCGGAATGCCATAGACAACACTAAGAGTGCAGGTTACAAATTGTTTGCGATGTCAAGTTTTGTTGTTCTCTGAAATAACTTGTTTGCATAACTTCTACAGATGCTCAGGGGCAGAGAAAACCCCGCCTACACTCGACCTTGCCGCTATCCTTCTGAGATTATAGAGTGTTTTAGTTGAGCGTCTTTACGGTACGCTCCGCTCCGAGCGGCCCCGCTAAGCCACAGCGGAGCGGCGGGCGATTTTCACGTTTTAGTTGCACGTTTAGCGTAGCGGAGCGGACCTTTCGTAGTTGCAGCGCCCCCTGGCTAAATTCAGGGTAATGAAAGAAAATAAAAACACTTTATGATCACTCTTATACCGTAAAACGTATATATGTATATATATAACTTGTTTCTCCATGAAGTATCTAGACGTGCGCTTGTAATGCGTTACCGGTCCATTTTATCCAATGGAAAATAAAGCGCCGTCTTGGGGAACGCCACGTGTTAGCCAGCACGCTTGCTTTCGGCATCCAATCCAATCCGTTCGGACGCCAACGCTAGCCAAAGTGCTGCGCGGCACGCTCCGCTCAGGCAGCTTCTAAGCGGACCGTGTTCCTCGCTCCGCTATCCCGCTTACGGCTAAGCGGACGGCGCATGCGCATTCGCGCTTCCGCTCCGCTTAACTGCTTAGCGGAGCGTAAATACGCTCAACTAAAACACTCTTATGTGAAATACAATGAATGTGTGGTACCACAGTAACTTTCTTTGCTCTAGGAGTGCTATACTGCTTCCCTTCGATACATTTTTATGCTTCCTGCTCAAGCCCTCCGCGATCGAGGTGAGCATACGCATCGGGCAACCAAAATCTCCCAGGCGCTTGGTATGATCTCTGAAACTGGTTTGCACTTTGTGGTCACACGACTTCATGAGATAATTATTGAAACAAGATGTTACTACTGCGTGTTCTGCGAATTTTGAGTGAGCGGATGTAAATGGTAGGACTGACTTATTGCCTCTCGGCTGATAACTCCAGCAGAACATTTGTGGTGAAAAGCCTTTGTCGTTGACTTCATGCGTCAACGACAAAGGAGACAATTCAGTGAACGAGGTTAGCCTTTCTGAAACCACCGAGTCAAAAATGCCTGCTTCGTTGTTCAGAATAATTAAAAAATCTTCAACAATGTGAATGCCTTCACAACATCGGTGCTATTTTACATGTATTCATCAAAAACCTGGTTGCGGTTAGCTAGATGTAAGTTACTTAAGATAACGTAGCGCTGTCTCTGTGTGCCTGCTTTTTTTCTTCGTCCTCGTTCAGTCGCGCTTACAAATTCTATCGTGGATTCAAACCAACTAGCCCGCCAGTGTGTCTTAACCATGATCTTAGAATTATAGTGTTGTGCTCAATCGTATTCTAAATAAATGCAACAAGCGCGATTTGACCATCATATGTTCAGGCGCTTAGTTGCAGCAAAGAATGAGAAATAAGGGGCCTCTTCCTTCAACGTTGAGCGGACAACAATCGCCGGCTATCAGGACGCGCCGGGCGCCTTACTATTCTCAGCGCTTTACAGGGAGCACGTCTCGGCGCCGTGGCGAGTAAGCGGCCGAGTATCGGTGCACTCGTGTGGCGCCGCCTGCCTAAATAGAGCCATTGCGCCAAAGGCTTCCCGTAAATAGTCGTCCATTCACGTTTCGTGGGAAAGAACGCGTTGCCGGGGAAAATGCCCGCCACGGGGTCTTGGATGATATCATAAGCGCAGTAACCTGGTGCACCGTGCATGTAGCGGAATCACTCCTGTGCACTTGATGTGGTATGTTTGCTCGCTCCGAGCTCGCGAATAGCCGGCGGTAAAACAACGGAATGTTCAGAGTCCGGGAGGAGTTCACAGAGCTGTATTACCATTACGACATCAAGGCACTTTCGTTCGTACTTTTGGCAAATGCCAGTGCAAATCAGTGCAGATCGAGTGTTGTTACACAATCATATTCAAGAACGCTCAACTTCAGTATGCATACTTTTTTTTTATTTTACTCGACCATGTCGGAGATGTGATCTTGAGAAGCGCGTTATGAAGAAGGCGCTCGAAACCTTCGTTCCACACAAGCAGAACACCATCCTTGGATTGAAGATGTCAAGGCATCAATCGAGCATTTCGTTTTGGAGGCGCAGCGAGGTATAAAATCTCGGAAGTGCCTGGAGAGTCCACCAGTGAAATTTGCAAACAGTGCGCGTCGCGTGACAGGGGTTACTCGTCGATAATGAGCGCAGTCGAAGGTTGCCACTGGAATGCCGTTGGAACGCCTCTCGGCATTCTGCACCCGACGACGACTGGCTCCGGGCTTTAGATACTTGTGTTGCACGTCACTCGTTCACCTGTCAACGCGGCAAGCGCGTTAATGGTGCTTACACGGCGCGTATAATTTCGTAAAAACATTTTCTTTTTTGTTTACAACAGCTCACTGCTCTGCGTCATTCAACATGAGAATGAGAATTGAATCACACCATGTAGCTGGAGATTACGCTGTTTCCGCTCTGAAGTGCACCGGAAATCATATTACACTGAAACCGTTCAGTTGAAAAGCACTTTATTGAATCGTTTCTATATCACGCCGCCGCACGTTAAAAAACCCAGATCACAAAAGTACAAACCAGCTCACATTTGGAGAGCTTCGTGGTAATAAGCCTGTAAACTCACGTCGCACGTACGAACGATACCAAGGACATTAGCTGCATCTCCGATTTGTTCATCAGTTGATTCGCCCCACCCTTCTTATCGTTGCCGTCGGGCACGTGTTTGGGTAACGCACAGGCATTACCCGCGTTGCACGGACATGTTGCGCCATTTAGTAACATTTTACAGAACCACAAAGGCGACGAGATAGATACCTGCAAAATGATTCGCATAACATTGATTCCCACACTGCACGGGATCATACTTAAGAGGAAGCTTTAGCTCGGGCCCAACTCCGACGCGGCCTATTCAAATACATGTAAAAACGCAAAAACATTTTTCTGAGATAACCCCTGGACCGATTTGAATGAAATTTGTTGCATTTGAGAGAGAAAGTTAAATTCTAGTGACTGTTGGAAGCGGAATTGCGATTTAGGGCTTGAATTTTGTTAAAAGGATTTCCAAAAATTCAGACGTTTGAAAAAAATAGAAGCACGAAGTTTACAAGCTAATAGCTCTCCATCAAGTACAGATATCGCGATTCTGTAAACGGCATCCATTAGACCATTCAAAGCGGACAAATTTGATATGTCAGTTTACATCTTACGTGAACTTGTTACGTTGTTTACTAAGGTTCTGCAAAAGTTGTAATTACACTTTACTCCATTTCTTGAGGTTCATGTGTAACATATCAATTTTGTCCGCTTTAGATGTACTATCAGGTACAATTCACAGAATTGAGATATCATTTTTTCTTGCTGAGCTACGGAGTTGTAAACTTGATAGTTTCGTTTTCTGAAAATTTGCGATTTTTGCCAAATTTTTATAAAAATTTGACGACCTAAATCGAAAATTCGAAACCAACAGTCACTAGATTTTAAGCTCTTTTTTTAAATGCAGCAAACCCCGTCAAATTTGGTGCAGTGGTTACCGAGAAAAACGAATTCTCCTTTTACATGTATTTACATAGGAGCACCCGAGCTAAAGCTTCCTCTTAACACTGATTTTCTTTTTCCACGCTTAATATTGTCAGGTAGTAGCGGCGGTGAAGAAGCAAGCAAAATCGTGAATGACGAAACTACCGTTTTATATATAATGGGCGAACCTGTGCCCTCAAAGGCAAGTTACCCTCAAAGAACAACGACAGCGGCGAACACAGTCGGAGATCGGCGAAAATCGGATCAGTGGCCAAGCGCGTCGGCGTTTGTACGCCAGTCATCGAAGGTCCCAGGGCAATCGGTGGTGCACGCGTGTTTTCCAGAAAGTTCTACACCTTTCGCGTCGCGCAAATCAGATTACACAAGAGACAGCGAATAGAACTATCGATAACTTTCGAGAAATTTCCGATACATGCAGACGCGTCTCTTGCTGTGCGATAACATTTGTTAGGCGGTGAAACATGTTCACCCAATAAACAAGTAGACGTGTCAATATGTTTCAGCAAACGAACACGACTATGTCTTACCAAGTCGAACAGAAAATGGTGTTCTGTAGTATTTCATCCCTTCTCGCAGTGATTAGACTAAAGTCAAGTTCATTATTGGCTAGAAGCTTGCCAATAAACGTTGTCATAAACGCATTTACAGAAAGTTTCATCAGAGTGCTAACTTGGGTTGGTTGGTAACTATTACAGCTGAACAGACTAACCAACACCTGAGGCAGGACAAACGTAAGGAACGGACGAAGCGCCGTTAGAAGACATAAAATGGCGAGAAACATGGAGTAACTTGTCACGCATCGCTGTCATTCAAAATATGCGCACAGGATGTGACATCGGGAATAAAGAATTGCACCCGCAATAGCTGCAGTTTTATATATTCAGTAACCTAACCTGTTCCCAATCTCCTTCCGCTGTATCGTTTTTTTCTTGTTCTTATATTTATTTTAAATAATGGTCGCTCACATCGGAGCGCTACTATGGGCCGCGATGTCAGCGTCTTAATATGAAAACTGGTAGCCCGCAATTGCGTGGACTTCTTTACCCATACCGTATCGCGGGAATATAAGCGTGAGCTTTTTTGAGCGCACTTTCTGAGAGCGCGAAGTTACACGCGCTCGTTTCATAGCCACTGCAGTGGCATTTAGTCATTGATTTCCCGTCTTCAACAGTGTGCGCGTACTAGTTGTTTGCCTAAATAAGAACCCAGGACATTAATCTACATTCTCCTGTCGAAGAAGACACTGTTGCGTCTACTAAAAATAAATTTAAGCTTGATATTTTAGAGCCCACATAAGTAGTACTGACTGAGACGACGAAACACTTTGTAATTGCATTGTTCCACTTCATCAACGATTGAACATGATACGCAAACATCCTAAAATCACAAACTTTCGCACGAATTTGGACTGCTGTTTTCTCACAGACCGCGTTCAGATGGGACGCCCGCAGGTGTTGTTGTATTCGTCTGACGAATGAGCGGCCTCCAAGCGCTAAACTACGCGGGAGAGTTTAGCGTAACTTTGAGCACGTGCACTTCACTATTCAGATTATTCACAGGCTTGTTACATGGAAAGGATTGGTGATACTTGGTGTATAACGCACGTGCACGCTAGTGTTTTCGTTGAACACCTTCGCTGGCCATAGAGGTGTGTGACTTCGACAGTAGTGCTTCAAAAATTAATGAAGTAATATTCAATGTAGAGTCGACACTAATTCCGAAGGCTTCTTCTTTTTTGCGATTTCAGATGTTAAGAGCGTCCCCATGCCACTTGGAATGGAGGCCAGCAATGAATTAAAACCACCCAACGCTTCGCCCCTCTAAGCAATTCCCTTCCAAACATGCAGCGCATCGATGCCGTCTTGTCTCAATTCGGTATGGATGGTTGGATGGATGCAAAACTTTAATAAGGTCCTGAGGTACGCGACTCAGCGCGCTGCGGGCCGCTCCCACGTTGGGACAGTCAGGCCTTGCCCGACCGCCGCATTGTGGGCCCTCTGGACAGCTCAAATCGGGAAGCTTGATCATACTGTTTTCTTGATGCGAATGCGACAAATGGCTCATTGAGCGAAAAAGCTGGCGTCCGGCGTCTGCAGCAGCGAAACAGGCAGCTAAATTCCCATTGGCTGCGAAGCCAGATCACGAGCGCGCCTCGACGGAGCAGAGCGGGTGAAAAGGTGTTGCGGGGAGGGAATCACCGCGTCGGTGGCATGCAGCGTTGGCACCGCAGGCTGCTGCTGCTTGCTGGCTCGGGCAACACCTATGGTACGTACATTACTCGCAGCGCAGAACTCGAAGGACCGCTCAGCGGCGCTCAAGTGGGCATTAATGCTTTCCCATTCACACCTCATAAGAAGTGCTTAAGTGTCTTCGGAATTGTTTATTAACTATGTCATGTGACGTGTAACACGACACGCTGAACGCGAATCTGAAGGAGACCAACTCAAGAAGAATGCCGCGTTGCAACCATAAGAAAGGCATACCTGCGTGTACCTCGTCAAAGGGGAGCACGCTGAAAGCTGCGGCAACAGCAAGCAAATAAACCGAATTTGTCGTTGCGCAAGCAAAGTGACTTTTGCATACTTGCTAACTTGGTTTCCTTCAAAGCGGCAGCTTGCAGCTACCCTACCGTGAATTGAATAGAAGAGTGTTTGGACAATTGCTGTTTTCCCATTTCGACAATAACATTTCGCTTCGTTTTCTGTATCGGCGACCTGTATCGGCGGTCATGAAATACATCGTAGTCAAACGGACGCCGACCAATAACATAATAAGAAAAGACGTTTCGGCTCCCACATGGGGGCCTTGTTTGTGAATTTGGGAACAAGGCCCCCGTATGGGAGTCAATACCTCTTGTTCTATTTCCTTTGTGTGTGTGTGTGTGTGTGTGTGTGTGTGTGTGTGTGTGTGTGTGTTTTGGGTCGCCGTCCGTTTTACGTTTGACTATGAGCGATCCTACCAGACGAGCTTTCGTCGAACTCTTGATTTCATAAAAGCCCCCCCGTCAACATTCGAATGTATGTGTTATCGATTTCCTTGAATCTCACGTGTCTTTCTTCGGCTGCAGTGAGCACTGTCGCCGATCTGGATTTGAATGTATCGTTTCAGATAATGTCATTTCTATTACCACTCCTTGTTTCGGCTCTTTATGTAAGTCAAAGTGAACTAGTTAACTTTATCTTTACTTTCTATTTTATGCCACAAGAAAAACGATTACAACCGATTTCAAGTACAATGAACAATTAAGGTCTCCTATTGTTATATTTAGGCGAAATCAGCTGTCGTAGTTCTTGCAGCGACATAGCCTGGAAGAGGCGCCTATTCCGTTGCATAACTCACACCATGATCTCATAGTGCGTGCGCTGCTCCTCTTGTCAGTCGCGAAGTTTGTCGGTTCTACCGGTAAATTGCGCACAGGAATAAAAAAATAAGAAGCACGCGCCAAAGTCTTCGTCCATATGCGTATACCGCAAAGTCGACGCTCCGGTGCGACGCCCGTCAGGCCGTGCAACGCGTTCGAGAGTCGCGCAATATAGCTCACCTGTGACGTGCGTGGCGACCGGTTCGGTGACCTCCTGGCGATTCTCGATGAGCCTTTCCATGGTGGTCGTCGCCCGCGTTTATTCCACAGCCAGCGTGTCCGACCCGCCGCGTCGTCGTCGCGCGTTCTTGACCGAGAGTAGCGCTCCGCCGGTCACGCTTTCCTGCGACCGCCGACCGCTGCTCGCCGTCCCGTTGTGCACCAGCCGCCGCGGCACCTCTCTCGGCTGCGTTTCGGTCGCGGCCGCTCGTTTTCGCGGGGGCGCTCAACGCCCGAATGGAGGAGGAGGAAGGAAGTATGTAACCTCCTTGGCGCCTACAGTTGCTTCCAAGACTGGCAGCTGCAACACCTTGCGCTGGCGACATCAGAGACCTGCGTGCCGGCAAGTGCCTCCGAAAGTGACGCAAAGCGAGAGCGCTTTTCAGCTGCATAAAATTGCTGCTAAGCGGCTCGTGTCCGCTCCATTTTATTACAACAATTATTCGGACACTCGAGGCGCGTTCGCGCCGTCGCGGCACCGATGTGGCACGCGCGAGGAGGGAGACGCGCAGTGCTGCAAAAACGACGAAGCCAAGTGGACGCACCTGGACGCAACAATCGGCTCCGCCAGAGCCAAGTTTGCGTTGTGGCTTGCGCTACTGACACGAGCGTTCTCGGTGCATAAGCTAGCGTTCCTGCTGAGGAGAGAGAGAGCAAATGATAAAGGAAAGGTAGGGAGGTTAACCAGGACTGAGCCCGGTTGGCTACCCTACACTGGAGAAAGGGAAAAGGGGACGGAAAGATTAAAAGAAGAAGAGAAAGTCTACTGGGTATATCGTTCGGTCACTCAGTTCGGATCACAGACGCTGACTCAATCCAGTTGCCTTCAGATATCGCAGCAGAGCGTTTGTAGCCTTTTGTAGCTGCGATATGCGAGGCCATGGTACCAAAATCTTCTTCAAGGTGAACGGTGTTCTATCTAGCTGATTGAGAGCTGTGCAGAGGTCATGTCTTTCGCTGAGGAACTGTGTACATAACCGTGGGGAATACACGGGTCTAAGCAGGACACTCAACATCGAGCTAAATCGACCTAATTATTTTAATTGGGCGCTTAGAAACGCCTATGGCATGTCGCACCTCGACGCCTGTATGCGCCATCGCATGTGTTTCTCATCGCACCAGTTTCTCATCGCACCAGCGCTGTGGCGCACGCGTGGCAGGCTTGCTTAACCCGGGTGAACGGAGGCTGCCTTCCACGCTATCTTACTTGCGGATCCGATGACCATCCCACCATTGACCTGAGTTGCCCGGCTCGTCAGAGGAGACTCAGGCCCCGAGCGGTGAAAGAGCGGCGCCAGCGCCCAAAGGGACCCGATACGACTCCACCGAGGCAGAGTACCGAGATATTAACGACAAACCAACAACCTGACGACATTCCTAAGAATGCCTGCAGCCAAGCACCTCACAGCACCGCTCGACCGAAGGAACCGAAAATATCATACCACGAAAAGAAAACCAAACAAGCACATGTTCAACCCCGAGTACCTCCTGCCATACGGACACCTGCGACACCACTCATGAACCACCCGCCACGCCCTGCTGTGCAGTGCGGCACGAGAAGCGACGCCACGTGGCCGGCGCTCCCACAACGAGAGCCCGCACATGCGCCTGGCTCGGCGGCAAGAGGGGGTCTGAAGATTTCATCTGGTTTGGCAACCGGGGGGCGCCTGGATTCAGACCCACAGCTGCAGCAACGGCAGGACCCCCTGGCCGACACTGGTAAGTCACCCGTTGAGCAGGCCTCCCCAATACCTCCCCATCCAGCGCCGCCCCATGCACCAGTCCTCTCACAACAGACCTGTGCACAATATTTCCAAACTCCAGAATTCACACAAGGCCTCACGCAACTAGTTCTAAAATTTGTAAGCGACAGCCTCGAGACTGTCAAAACACAAATGGTTAAGGAACAAGAGCAGGCCCTACAAAGAGTGGAGACCGCGTTTAATCAACGCATCGACAAAATATAATCTGCAATTAATCACCTCTTCGATTTCCATGCCCAATCATCACCCACCCGTAAGCATAAACAACCATAACCTGGCGCCGCCGCTCACTCCCCTCAGCCCACGAAGGAGGTGAACAGCCCACAGTTGGGGGTTTCGACCCCCGTAACGACTCAACATGGCCAACTCCAATAAGCGACAGAATTCGGGTAGAGTGGGCTTTACTCCTCCACCCGGAAACCAAACTTTATCTGACCTAATCATATGGCAATGGAATTGTAGAAGCATCAAAAAGAAACTCGCCCAATTGGCCGCATACATTCAACTTTTTCCGAAGCCGCCAGATATACTGGCCCTGCAGGAAACAGGGTCCGCGTCTCTATCCTTGCAGGGATATCACGTGGCATCCGTAACATCGCGTACCATTATTCTTATTAACAAAACCCTCCCCTTCATAGACCGAACCCCTACCGGGGGTCCTTCAGAAGGAGGAACCGAGTACACCGCTCTGCGAGATTATCCCGTCCAACCCTACATCGGGAAAAGGGCTGTTGGTTGTAAACATATACAGTCCCCCTAAAGATAAGGGCACAAGGATACCGGAAATTTTTACTCAAACACGCTATACACATCGAATCATAGTGGGCGACTTTAACGCCCGCCATACGGCATGGGGTTATATAAATAACACGCCGAAGGGTAACCTTATACATAACACTATGATGCACCACACACTTACTTTAATCACAGATCCCACTATACCAACGAGAGTGAGCACCAGTACGGCAAGAGACACCACGCCAGACCTCACGATGACAAGCACACATGTGATAGTGAAAGCACACGAGGTCCGGCCGGACACATTAGGCAGCGATCACCACGTGATACAAACAACCCTAACGCAAAATTCCAAAATTTTTCGGCCCAAAATTCAGACCCTCGTTGACTGGGATAAACTCCGCTCGTACATCGCCGTGGAGGATACAACACCGCAGACCTTGGAGTCTTGGACTCAAAAGATACAACATGCCCTCGACAGAGCTGGAAGAAAGATTAAGAACACCAAGAATGCCCCCCAAGTAGCCTCCATCTGTGGGAGGCTCGTCGAAGCCTCTCCAAACGATGGAAGCGCCAGAGATTAAACCGCAAACTTCGCCTTCGTATCGCTGCAGTCACGAAGGAGGCTGCACAATATGCCACCCAGCTTGCTCAAACAAACTGGGCCAACTTTTGCGGCACACTGAAAGGAACGCTGGGCACAAAACGCACTTGGAACCTCCTGAGGGCTCTTCTCGATCCCACTTCCACCAAAACCCACGCGGACACTACTACTCAAAAGCTTATTTACTTAGAGGAGCAAAAGGGCACGGAACAAAGGTAAGCGCGGGAGAACAGATATTTACTCACGAATGGCATAGTAAGTGACAGATGCATACTCTTTTTGGGTACAATTCTGTAGCTGTTAAGCAATTAGTAAAGGAAATTATTGCTTTTCCCGTGAACAACGTCAAGCGTTCAGACCATTGACCCGTGCTGTTGCTGTTTTTCGCCTTTTGCGTATGCATTTACGTTTACTGTGTGGATTGTTCCAAAGGTATCATTCAGCATACAGAAATATAAAAAAAAATCAGTCAGCTGAAATTCATTTCTTTCTTCATTTTCGCATGATAAATGATACCTTTGGAGCAATCCACCGAGTAAACACAAATGTATGTGCAGGAGAAGAAAAACAGCAACAGCGCGAGCCAACGGTCGGAACACTTGACGTTGGCAAAGCGAAAATTTGCCTCATTTATTGGTTAGCAGCACCACGATTGTAACCCAAAAGAATTTGAGGCTGTCACTTACAATATACTATTCGAAAGTAAAGAAATTTCTGTGGCTCCCGCGCTCACCTTTGTTGCGCCTTTTTGGGGAGTAGGCGGCATTCTTTTGTCTTCATATCCTGGAGGTCGAACAGGAGATGTTGCGGTACGCCTAACGTCTAAGTTGCCTGCAAAACGCAATGTTTCTTTTTTTTTCTTAGGCTGAAAGGGACACAGGGACACACTTTGCCCTGGAAACTGCACGAGGTGGACACGTGAACTATTTCGAAGCGCAAGCGCGTGTAAAGGCAGCCTCCGAAAAGGACAGACCGAGGGGCGCCCTCCGCGAGAGCGCACATTTCTCCGCAAGCAGAAAGAAGCCCGAAAGAAAGAAGAGCCGCGTCCCCGTTGCTAGGCGACACCGGATATACGGAGCATGCGCAGAGCGGTGTCCATCTGGGACCTCCAGCCAGCCGCTTTGTCTAAACATTTTAATGGTTGAGCCGGTATACTGTAGCAAGTAGCCTCTGTATTTAGGCAAAGGCGCTCAATACTGTATGCCTATATTAGAGGTTAAAGTGTTGTAACCTCTAGTTTAGGTACACGCCAACTTACCTTTAATAGAAGTTAAATTTGTAAAGGTTGATGTTTAACTTATAGATTAAAGGTACACAAATCTGTGAGAATATACCCATTTAATAAACGTTACCGTGCTAAGAATGCATGAATGGCAATTAGTCACCGAGGCTCACTAAACAATTAGGCCGTGACACGAAAGATGTTGACATAAACCGGTAGTAAGGGCGAAATATTCCTGAAAGCTAAGTATATTTTTCTGCGAGCAAATGCTATTTCTTTCCTTTCTTCTTTTCTTTGCTTTTGTTTTGTTTAAAGCTTTGTCACGGAATCTATGCATCAGGTTTCATGGTGGTTCAGTTTAAAAAACACGTATGCATAAGTGCGGGGAGCTTTTTCTTTTTTTTTTTATTGACATGTTCAAGGATATGTTGGTTCGCGCATGTGGCGGCGGCTAGTCCTTGCCTCATAAAGAATTACTGTTCCATACGTATGGTGCTATACACTCTGATATTCTTGTACACGTAAATTATACGTAAAACGTATTGTACCTACCTATATGACATATACTGGGTGTTTCAACGAGCGCTTTCAGAAAGCGTTAGATCCACTATGTTTCAAGGTTGCGTTGTGAGGTACAGAAAATCGGAGCGCTCGTGCCACTGCTCGCGCGTTCGTCATTGTCTCCTTCCACATAACTGCCACATCGATGCCGCAAATCATGCCAAAAAAGGCTCAGTTAATTCATATGGAGTTAATTAAGACACTCGAACCTACTTTCTTAATAAATTTCTTAACAAAACGTCGTTTTATGCATTCAAGCACAAAAGTAATTGGAACGCCAATGCATTTCTCCGTAAAGTTCGGGAATTAATATCCCGGATCTGGTGTTATCTTGTGAATTCGTTCCAAGTGCCTTGCGTGCCTTGCGAACTCTACGGCTAGAATTTGTAAATTGCAATATAGGCCATAAGGTACTTAGTCATAAATTAGTGCATTTTTGTTAATTAGTCGATTGTTCGTTTCAATTTTTTTGCAAGTAGTGTCCATCGCTTCGAGTAGACCGCCTCATGAACTAGGATTGTGCTATCCGCCACAGGCAACCTTTAAATAATTTTGAACGTGTTCGCTGAAGCACTCTGTATGTAGGTCAATACTGTATATATGCATAACATGCATTCTTTCACATACTATATTATCAACAGCAGAATATTACAAAGAAACTGTTAATTCAACAGTGCAAACGAAACAGCGTTTCACATATGAAGCAATATGACAGTAACAATAAAACACTCCATATGAACAAGGTTTCTTTTTTTTTTTTACGGTTTGGTGTATGCCGATCCACTAATAGCACTGGACTAAGTCAATTTCCTCAAGAAGCCTTTTCAAAGCTGTTAGACAGTACTTTTGTTTGGCATTTGTTGGCCACGATTTCACTAATCTCTTTAAACTGAATATGTCATTATTGAAAATTTCAGTCCATGCCCTTGTATATTGCTTACCTCTTGCATGTGCTGACTTCACAGTTATGGAAGTAATAATATTGGCATACGTATGTCGAAGAAAAAGGAGAAATAAATACCGCTCGAGTCGCGGATACGACAGACAAAGAGTAAAGGCACTTCAATGGCGAGATCAATCATGGCCCTGTGACACGCATCCCGGTGGGACGAAATACCGGTGATGAAGCCCTTAAAATACAATAGTAAGAAATGAACAAAACCCACGTCGTGCCCTTACCTGAAGGCACCTAGATATGGGATATTTCATATATTTCATAGTACATAGGATATTTCAATTAAGAATACACCCACAGCGATTTCTTCGCAACTTTTCGACCTTCTCTTGGCAGCAGCTTCAACATATTGCGAAGCTTTTTTGTTTTTAAAATAAATTACGTAGCTGCATGGAGTCATTTGATTAATTCTTCCGCCCGCCACCACCACGTATGGAAGTCGTCTGCGTTGTACCACATTTCGGAGCATGGGGCGTCACAAGAGCGCAAATTATTCTGAGCAACCCCCCCCCCCCCCCCCCTTTTTTTTTTAACGACGCTTGACACCACGGTGGCCGACGTGATGCATACGCCCAGCTATCCATCCTCGAAACCAAGCGGAGGAGCGATTCGAGGAGCGCACTCGAAAGAATTCTCCAGCTCTGTGTGCAGACTCGCGCTCCTGTCGACATTCATCCTTGGCACGTTTCTCCCGCATGCTGCGTCGGCTCTTGAGCGATGCCAGTAAGCACTACAGGAGCTTCGCCGGCTACGGCTTCGTGTCCCAATCGGCGGTCCCCCATTGTGGAGCGCGAGTGGGCCGTGAGACGGCCTCTGGCGCGAACTTTACTCCATGGGGACATGGCGCCGTGCCACCACGTCGAAATGCACCTACAATAGCATTTGTATGCCACTGTCCGGCCGGTCGCGCACGTTTGACTGAAATCTATCTGTGCGCGGTGTGCTGAAAGACGTGATCGGTTCCAATAGGCACGACGACGTACGGTTTCCGAATGCAGTGTGCGAGGCTCGGGCGAGAAATCTGCGTTATCGGAATAGCCCGTGCTTGTTTTGATCGTGCATTTTCGCGTCTCGTTCACTAATGCCTCAGTGCCTTACACTAAGGCTAAACCGAACGATTTATCCTGAAATTTGGTCAGTTTTGTTGTCGTTGAGGCAGGGAGGAAGTAAATTTCGTGAATTAAGAAATCTTTGCAACTTCAGAAATTAACAATTTTTTTCACCCGGCTGAATGCTTTCTGTGATCCACGCTGCTGTCTGCACCGTCAATACAAGCTGCCATCGATGATGCCATTTTTTTTTTAAATAAAACTTATAAATGCAATCGGATACGAGTTCGCACAAAAATTACTTGTACATCCGCGACAAAAATAATTATCAGCTCTAGCAATTTATGTTCTGCGCAGCAGTCAAGAAATATCTATGGCGTATGCAGTATAAAGGTAGGTAACTGAAAGCTGAAAGAGTGGTAGCCACCAGTGCCTCCAGTGTCCACGATGGTGTTTTCTTGATAAGTATAATGATCTCCTCCACCAACAAGCTACCGCAGACTGGTACAGTATTGAACATTGCCATTAGCAGCACGTATTGTGTAGCTGGCCGAGATGTTGTACTTGTCCTGAACGATTGCGGTCTTTGACACTGCTGCGAAAAAAAAAAAAAAAAAACAAGTGCGGAAGACGACAAGGACGCACTGTCAATAAAAGCGTCAGCCTGAAACGTTGGCTTTCCTTCAGGCTTTTATTTTTGTACTGGTTGCCTTATTTTTCATGGCTGTAAGCTCGTGAAAAATCTTTTTCGCCTGCCACAATACAATGTAGCAGTTCGGAGAATATTATTTTAAAGGTTATCTGGAGAAGCCAGTGGCAGTCTACTGAGTGAAAGATTGCAATTCGTGGTATACACTGGTTTCATGGCTGAAACCTCTGTTAATTTTAAGCACAGCAGTAACTAAACTGGAATGCCATTGTTCGCTCTGTCACTACGTACGTACATCAATTTCTTGTCATCGACTCGAGTTCCACTTTCCGTTAAGTGTGGCACCATGATCTCGTCTACATTCAGGTAATCAATGCAGTGCAGCTGTTTGCTTAAAAATGTCAGTATCATAATTCGCCCCATCAATCCATGGTATTTTAACAGGGGAGTTCTTGAATAGTCGATATATTTTGAAGCAAAATAAACCGCGAACAAACGTTATAGGATGAATATATTGCACGCAGTCTCGGAACTCTTTTTGAAAAAAGCTGCCAATAAAATCAACATCACCAAGAAGACATTTTGGGATATACAGGCACATTTCTCAGGATGTCCATGAGAAATAACGGAAATAAGCATTCGAGGCTGCCGGCACTTACGCACTTTAGGAGTCTCTATGCTGATCACGAAGTGCTGCGGGTTTCATGTTCGCAAAAACCGCCTCGCGATGAAGTAAAAAATACAAAAACGTAAACACTACCTAGGAGTCTCCCACTGTTAGGGTTGGCGTCTGGCACCACGTGTTGAAAGGAATTTCAACCGACAATCTCTCACCCTGCATCGTCGAAATGAGGCGTGACTTCGCCTGCTATTGTTGGCGCCCCGAACCTCGTGCACAAAGAACTTTCTCTCACCGACCTTCTTCCACCAGGCCTCGTAGAAATGAAGCGTGACTTCCTAATTCGCCATGACCATTTCGAGTGTATGCCTGCCTGCCGGAAGCCCCGCAGTGTACAGGCCTCTTTTGTGTATGTGTGTGTGGGACTTGTGTTCTTCGTATTGGCTGTTGGGACTGCCTTGCGACACGACCAACGCGCTGCTTTTTCCTGTTGCCCACTCGTCTATCGTCAAGAGTGCGCTTGTGGCACTACTTTACTTTTGCAGTGCGACACAACTAATGTTGAATTCCAATGACGGAGTCGGAGCAATTTTTCTGCTCGTTTCGGAGCAAGTTTGTTCCAATGACAGAGTGAGTGCGGGAGTAAGGTGTTCCAATGAGAGAGTCGGAGTGGATTCAGAGCGGGAGTCACTCCGTGGAGCAGAAAAAGATGCTCCGCCAAAATCGGCGGAGTAGACCGGAACTCTGCGTGACGTATTTCCTTTACCACGTTTGTCTGCTGGGAGGCGCCACCGGTCACGACTCGCGAGGAAGCAAAAGCTGCTGCACGCTTGGCGAGATATCCATTCCGCACTTTTAAAAAAACAACAGGCGAACGGCGCTGAAGAGACAAGTGACCGGTGCGGTGGTGCTGGGATCAAACAGCGGAAGGAAATGACAACACGCAAGGTATCCTGGGTAACTCGGCGATAGAAGTTCCGCTTCCGTCTTGCTCCGGCGGCGCAGGTTGTGTTCCACTCTCGGATTTGAAGGCGTTGCTCAACGCCAGAGTCGAGTGCTCGCTTGCGGAGTCCGTCGCCTGCTCCGACTCCGCCATTGGAATTCAACATAAGAGCGCGGCTCTGAGCTCCGCATTCGCTTATGTTTTTTCCTCTCTCATCTTTTTCTCCCCACACCCCTTTCCCCGTGCAGTGCTGTTGAGGTGTCCTCCTGCGAGAGACAGTTACGGCACTGCACTTATCTCTTCCATTCTCTCTAAAATCACTTCACACACACAGTTTAGAGAGGCCCTTTCCTCGAATTGAACCTAGATGAGAACTTCCACGAACCCGCAACGTGCAGAAGAGACGGACAGGCGTCTACAATTCCAGGAGGCGTGACGACCTCCTCCTTTCAGCAGGCTCGGTATAACCAGAAGAGGAGGGGCCTCTTTCTGTGCCAGTCACGTGACGTCTACGGAAGCAAGATCCCGCCCACTATTGTAGAGAGCCTATCTAAGGGGCTCCGAAATGTACTCTAGAACACTTCATGCTCTTCTAATTTTCTTTCATCTACCTTTGAATAAACCGTGCAAGTTTCGCACTAGAAATCGTCTCGTACCTGCCTGGTCGCCATGGTCTACCGGATGCCTGCAGCCCGCCGACAACGCCACGGTACCCAATAGTAACGTCGGTCGAGCTTCGATAGGCAGGCGTCGCTACAACTTGGCAGCCGTACGATACGCTACCCTGGAGTACGCAACACACTGACTGGCAGCGATTGGGATACGCAACCCAGGAGACCCCAACTTGGACGACAACTACGATATCGTAGCCTCTTCGTCCCGGTGACAACGTTCGGAAGGAAGGTGGCCGGATTCATGACTGTATATGGTGAGTGCACGGCTTTTCTTTACTGAGATATCACTTGGCTTTTACGTATTTTTTGGAAAGTACAGTGCAGTGATTTTTCTTTAACCGTTGACGGAAGTTTTTAGAACGTCAAGGTTGTTATAGAGTGAAGAGTTAGCAGCACTAAGGGCAGCCATGAATTTGAAGGCACTAAAGAAGCCGGAATTGTTGAGCTTGGCCAAATAGTTTGGCCTCCAAATTGCCGAATCATAGAGAAAGCCCGAGGTCATTGAGGCGATCGAAGCGATCGGGGCAGACGACGATGAAGTGAAGGAATGCCTAGAGGGCATCGCAGAGAAAGCTGAGGAGCGTAAGCGCCTAGAGGAAAAAGCAGAGCGCGAGCGGGCAGCACGTGAGGCCAAAGGAGAGCGCGACCTCGAAATGAAGCGCCTAGAGATTGAGCTCCTGAAAGCTCAAAATACTGAAAGACCCAGTACAGAGGCACGTGAAAGCGAACGCAGAATGACAGACTTGATGGCGCCCTACGCAGTAGGAGGGGACATAGGTCTTTTTCTGGTACAGTTTGAGCGCACGTGTGAAAAGGCAAAATTCGCGAGAAACACGTGGCCGCAACGTGTGCTTACGTTACTGCCACGTGAGGTAGCTGATATCATTGCCCGCATGGGGAAAGAAGAAGCAGAGGACTTCGATGAAGTCAAAGCTAATCTGCTTAAAAAGTATAGATTATCAGTAGAAGCATTCAGGCAAAAACTCAGGGAAGTCGAGAAGACCAAAAGCGAGTCATACTCAGATTTTGCATACATCTTTGAGGTAAACCTGAAGGAATGGCTCAGAGAAGAGGGTGCAATCGGCGACGCCGAAAAGACAATGCAGTGCGTTGCTTTAGAACAGTTCTACCGCCGGCTGCCAGTAAAATCAAGTATTGGGTTCAGGATAGAACAGGCGTAGACACTATCACGAGAGCGGCCAGTCTCACTGAGGAGTACGTAACCCGCCGTGCGTTCGAAGGCAACGAAGCTTCTAAGAAGGAGGTGGTTAAATACAGACCCGACAAGCCAGAGCGATGGTCGAAGTCGAATCAATATAAATCAAAGGAAAGGTCAGATTCAGTGAAAAGTAGTGACGAGAACAGCAAGGGAAGGGAGGAGTCACCCGAACAGAGGGCAGAAAGGCAAAAGAAAAAGGCTTTCGAGGCCAAGAAACCAATAGTTTGCTACAACTGCGAGCAAACGGGGCATATCTCCGTGGGATGCAAAAATCCCAAACTAGTGTTGATGTCACTAACTAGTAACGACAGAGAGAGAAATAAACTTTATTGTTAGACCAGGCTTCTTGAGCCCAAAGGTGGGTGGCCTCCTCAGTTCAGGTAGCCATGGCTCGCTGCCGCCGCCCGAGCCCTGTTCACCAACCGTAGCTGGCTGTCAGGGTCTTGCGTCGCCAGCAGAGCCTCCCACTGGTCTTCTGATTCTTCCTCTATATGCGCTTCTTCCTGCATGTTATCGCCTGGTGGTGATGGTGACGGTGGTACTTCGCGGTTATTTCTGCACTCCAGCACCATATGGCGCAAGGTGTTGGGCGTGTCCGGCGGGCAGAACTTGCAGTCTCGCCCGTAGGCGCCCGGATACATGGCGTGCAGCAGTGTTCCATGCGGGTAGGTTCCAGCCTGGAGTCTTCTCCAGGTTACCGCTTGCTCCCTACTCATCGTCTTATGCGCGGGCGGGTAGCGACGCCTCTGCTTCCTGTAGTGCGCCAGGATGTCCGAGTACTTCTTGGATATCCGTTCATCATCCTCGTCGCAATCGTTGGTCCGTGTTCTCGGCGTGTCGGAGATGGCTCGGCGTGCATGATCTCGAGCCGCGGCGTGCGCTGCCTGGTTCCCTGCGAGAGATTCGTGTCCCGGCGTCCAGAGGATTTGTGCTGTTTCTATCTCGGTGTTGGTCAAGACCTGAAGTGCTGCCTTTCCGATCCTTTCGTTCACATATCTCCTGCATGCTTCTTGTGAGTCCGTCACCACGGTAACCAAGATCTTCTTGCACGTTGCGTTGGCCAGGGCTATGCCCAGCTCCTCCGCTGTGCTCGCGTCCTTGGCACGTATGGATGTGGCTGTAAGCTGCTCGCCCTTCTCGTCGACCACGCTGATTGCAAATCGGTCGTTTGTTCTGTACGCAGCTGCGTCCGTGTATCTCACTTTTTCTTCTTTGCTATTGGTGCGTTCCAGTATGTGCTTGAGCGCTTGTATTCTTGCCTGTCTCCTTTCCTTGTCGTACTCGGGATGCATGTTTCTGGGAATGGTACTTATGTGTAGCTTGTCTCTAATCTCGTGGGGAATACGCTGAGGTAGGTGCCTCTCATCCTCGACTTGGTAGCCCAGATCTTGGAGCAGGGCTCTTCCTGTTTTTGTTAGCTTTAGTCTCTCCAGTTGGTTGACGTTATGCGCTTCCACGAGCTCTTCCCACGTGTTGTGAACTCCCATTTTGAGTAGTTTCACTGTGGATGTGGAAGGGGACAGGCCCAACGCAATTTTGTAGGATTTTCTGATGAGGGCGTTTACTTTGTCTCGTTGACTGTTCTTCATGTCAACATATGTCCTGTAGGTGACGATGCTCGTGAGCAGCGCTTGTATTATTCTCGTGCAGTCTTCCTCCTTGAGTCCGTGCCTTTTGCTCGTCACTCTTTTGATAAGGTGGGTTATTTCTTGCATTGTTCTCTGAATTTTTACCAACTCTGCTCCCCCGGCCCCGTCCTATTGAATCAGGAGTCCGAGGATGCGGAGCCTCGTTACCTGCGGAATCATGATGCCTCCCACCTTTACTTCCAGGTCTGGTATATGCTGCAGTTGTCGGCCTCTTGTGCGCTTTCTTAGCACCAAGAGCTCTGACTTTTCGGGGGCGCACGTCAGTCCACATGCTTCCAGGTACCTCTCCGTTGTGTCAACCGCTTCTTGCAGAGCGTCTTGCTGTTTACCTGTCGACCCTCCCGTAGTCCAGATGGTGAGGTCGTCAGCATATATTCCGTGACCAATCCCTTCTATTTCCTTCAGTTGTTTGGGTAGCGAGCTCATCGCTAGATTGAATAGCATCGGTGAAATGACGGAGCCTTGTGGCGTTCCCTTTCGCGGTATGTCGAATTTCTCAGAAGGTAAGTTGCCTATCCCCACTGTGGCTGTCCGTTCTTTCAGAAAAGCTTTGATGTAATTATGTATATTTTTACCGCAGTTATATACGTTGAGGTGTTGCAGTATGGCTTCGTGTGACACGTCGAAAGCCCATTTCACGTCAAATGCGAGGATGGCTCTTTTGCTGTGCGTCTCCAGTTTGTCGATGACTCTTTCTTTGATCTGCAGTAACAAGTCTTGTGTGGACAGGTGAGCTCTAAATCCGAACATGGTGTTTGGGACGTGTCCGTTGTCTTCGAGATGTTCGATCATGCGGTTGAGCACCATGTGCTCATAGAGTTTTCCAGCACACGAGGTGAGGGATATAGGTCGAAGGTTCTGCACGCTGATGGGCTTGTTGGGTTTAGGTATCATGGTTACCTCGGCATGTTTCCATTCCGGTGGTACTTTACCGTGTTCCCAGCACTCGTTGATGTATTTTAAGAGTGCGTCTACGGAGGGTCCGTCAAGGTTCCGGAGTGTCTTGTTGTTTATTCTGTCGTACCCCGGCGCCGTGTTGCGGGTGAGCTTGCTCAAAGCCCTCTCGATTTCTGCTTCTGTGAAGGGCCGATCCAGTTCTATATTTGGTTTGCCTCGATACTCGTCGATGTGCGAATCTACAGTTATGTTCCGCTCTGTACCGAGGAACTTCTCCTTCACTTCTTTGATGATGTCTTCCTCTTTCCCCGGGTGGTTGTGTATAAGTCTTTGCGCTTTCTGTTTTGCGGCGTTCTTGTTCTCCTTCTTTGATAGGAGTGTCTTGAGTACCGCCCAAGTGCGCTTGCTGCTTAACGTCCCTTGAAGCTTGTTACATTTTTCGCGCCAGTTCTGTTTTTCAAGTTGTTCAGAGTACTCTTGCGTTTCCTTGATCAGCTTAGAAATTCGATTTTTCAGTTTCCGGTTGCATTTGTTACGCTGCCAGCGTTTTGCGAGTCCCCTCCGCGCCTCCCACAGGTGGAGTAAGTGGGGGTCGACCACGGGGGTGACTTGCGACAGATGGATTGTCTTCGCATGCTTCTCGGCTCTTTCCACGACTCCTCTGATCCATATTTCTATGTCGTCTATCGTCGCATTAATGGCGCTCTCGTCTTTGCGAAAGGCCTGCCAGTCAGTGATTTTGGCTTTTCCAATCTTCATCGTCGCTTTGTGGTGCGGTATGATCGTTTGCACTATATAATGGTCGCTACCCAGATTCTCGTCCATGCAGCTCCACTCATACTGTTTGAGTCCGTGTACGAATGTGAGGTCAGGGCTGGTGTTTCTAGATTCACTGTTGCCGATGCGCGTGGGTGTGTGCTGGTCGTTGAGTAGCGTGAGGAGGTGTTGGGCTACGTTGTGTACATCTCCTTTTTTCTTTGCGGCCGCATATCCCCAGGCCACATGGGGAGCATTAAAATCACCAATGACTATCAGTCCGTTACCCTTGCTCAGCTTCTTCACTTCTCGCATTAGCTCGTCTAGATCCTTTAGGTGGTCCTTTGGCGGGCTGTACACGTTTAACACAAAGAGGTTTCGCTGCTGTTTTTCCTCGGGTACGATTTTGAAGAGGGTGTGTTCGATGCGGTGTTGGATGTCGTGTCGTTGAGCGTTGATGGCTTTCTTGGTCAGGATTGCTGTCCTCATCTTACCGTCGGTGACGTGAGTGAGGTAACCACTGACCTTGAAGTCTTCAGCTTCGGTTTCTTGTAAGGCTATAATGTCCGGGATAAACTGCGTGCAGAATTGTACAAGGCTGCTTCTCCTACTTCGGATAGAATGGCAGTTCCATTGCCAAATTTTGAGCCGTGGGTGTTGCTTGTAGTCATCTTTCTCTTTAGTTAGCCTCGCCATCTTGTTCGCTTAGGGTCTGCATGATCTTGGCTTCTCTCGCATGGTACTTAGGCTTCTTGCGAGTATTATCCATTTCTTCTAGCATGTGGATGCGTTGACAAACTTTCTCCCGATTGAGTCATTTTGTTTTGTAGGGCCTGAATCTGGTTGTCCATTTCGCTCTTGAGAGATTGGAACCCAGTCTGTATTATCTGGGTTACCGTGTTTTGCATAACCCGTGTTACCGTCGACATTGTGGTTTCCATCATGGCAGTCACGCTGGCGTTGATGCGGTCTTCAAGTGTCTTGAGGTCGTTCTGGGTTATCACCACTTGGTTCGACAGTGTTGCTGGCTTTGGTTGTGTTGCTGAGGATGGTGGTGGTGGGCCCAGCTTACCTTACGCTGGGTGTTGTCGTGTTCCACGCCCGTTGCCGGTATCCGGGGGATGCTCTGTTCTCTTTCCCTCGATCTCGACTTGGATCTCGATCTTTTTGTCTGTTCGGTCTCATTCGGTGACTGTGGCGATGGTGACATGGTCATCATGTGCTCGTTGTCGTTGGTAGTTACTACGCTGGCCTGGTACCAGAATCTTCTCTGTCTCGATCTTGACCTCTCCCTTACTCTCAACGGTGGCGGGGCCGGTTTCAGCTTCCTTCGACAGTCTCTACTCGCCGTTTCATGGGGCATTCCGCAGAGCTTACATTTCGGCTCGCATTGGTGGTTGTTTGGATCAGGGTTGTGTTCTCCGCAGTTGTCACATAGTTCGTCGTTCAGATTAGGGCAGACGTCTTGTCTCTGTCCTATCTCCCCGCAAGATCTGCAGTACTGAACTGACTTTCTGTAGGGTCTGCAGCGGGTGAGCGTACATCCAACTTTAACGTAGAACGGCACAAGCGGGCCCTCGAAGGTGATCACTGCCGACGTCGATCTTCCCAGCATTCTAGCGTAGAGGATATTGCAATTGTTGGTCGTTGCTAGTAGATCTACTAGCTGCTCGTCGGTGGTGCCTTCCTCTATTCCGTGAACAACGCCACGTACAGTGCCCGGAATTGGCTTCAGGTACGGCGTGACTTCGTATGTTGCGTGTCCTATTTCTATGCTTGTTATTTCCGCTAGTTTAAGTGCGCAGTCCTCTTCTTCGGTACTTGCCAGAATTAAGTTTTGTTGCCACTGTGTCTGTATGATCACTTTGGCGTAGAGCTCCTGAGGTGTGACTCCGCATGCTTGGGCTAATCCTCTTGCTATCACTCCGCCTTTCCAGTTTGATACTTTCACACCGGCTTTAGGTCTGTACACAATCTTGTAATGGTTTTCTGGTAGCGGTGGAGTCGTTGGCCAGCGAGGACGTGGCTTGCTTGTGTTGGTTTGGCGCCATGGCTTTTGAGGAGCTTGTTGTCGTTTTCCTTCATTCGTGTTCTGCCCCTTGCTGTGTTCGTATGAGAACTCCTTCTGCGTATTCGACGTTGCAATGGATCCTTTCTTCTTCTGATGTCGCGCTTGTAGCATCACCCATGGTCCGGTCTTGCATAGTGTTTCTCCGCTGTTGCTGTCGAACGTCGGCTCCGTGTCGTTCATCTCTGCTTCATTATTTGTTATTCCTGCTATGGAGCTCGTTCGGTCAACTTCCATAACGCTTGGTTGCGGCTACGTTTGACGAGAGAAAAAAACATTAAAAAGCCGTTGTCGGGCGGCCCGCCGTGCACGTAGATCTCGAGGCACAAGGCGCGTGGCCCCGGGCAGCGAGATCGGCAATCGTGGGTAGGCTTAGCTGGGCACGGCCGTCGCCTTGCAAGTTTCAGGAATCATACTTGCGTGAACAATAAACTAACGTCGGTGTGCGTGGTCTGTCTGAATGGCGTTTCTTGAGATCGGTCGAATGCTGCGGACAGTCAGGCGTTGCGAGGGGGCGATCCGCAGGAATTGCAAGCTGAATCGGGAGCACATGTATAGCAAGTCTGCTCGGTTGGCCCTCGGTCTGCTCGGTAACGAGGGAAATCTGAAATAGCTAGAACCGTATATTCGAGACCTTTTGGTAAACGGCAAACCGTGTAGGGTGCTTCGCGACTCGGCAGCCACAATGGACTTAGTGCACCCGTCGTACGTAGAGGAAGGCCAGTTCACGGGAGAATGTGCTTGGATAAGGCAAGCCGTGGAAACCTCCAGTGTTTGTCTCCCTGTGGTCAAGATTCGTATCGAAGGCCCTTTTGGAGTACTGGACACTGAAGCTGCCGTCTCGGCACATCTGCCGCCTCAGTATCCATATTTGTTTTCTAACAAATCTGAGGATTTGTTGCGACGCAGAGGGATCGGGTTTAGTGAAGGGATAGGGCAAGCCTTAACTTGTTCCAAGGCAAGGGAGCTCGCGGCCAAGGCAGTGTATGAGTGTCCAGTGGTGGAGGAAACAGGTTTGACATTCGTCAAGCGGTACCGAACACGACAGCCCTATAGGTGATAATGCGGAAAGTACACCAGCTAATGAAGAAGTCAGGAAAGCATCAGAGCCTGAAATGTCTCGCGAGGCAGAATGCAGACAAAGGTTATTGAATATAAGCCCTGCCACGTTGATTGCTGAGCAGGAAAAAGATTCCACCCTACGTAACCTAAGGCCGGACGCTAAAGAAGGTGTGGCCAAACGGAACGTGACGTTCCTCAAGAGGGCAGGCGTCCTCTATAGAAAGTACACCAGTCGAAAGGGAGTGCAATTCGATCAACTCGTGGTGCCGCATCCCTATCGTGAGCAGCTCCTGCACCTGGTTCACGGGGGCTTTTGGACAGGGCATCTGGACATTCGTAAAACAAAGGACCGCTTATTGCAGGAATTTTACTGGCCCAGCTGCATTCGAGAAGTAGAAGCATTTGTAAGAAACTGCGACACATGTCAACGCATAGGCAAGCCCGGAGATAAGGCTAAAGCGCCAATGAGACTTGTTCCCATTATCACGGAGCCATTTCGCAGGCTCATAATAGACACAGTGGGACCACTTCCTGTAACGCAGTCTGGCTATCGACATATTCTTACTGCACTATGCCCCGCAACGAAATTTCCCGAGGCAGTGCCTCTCAAAGAACTAAGCTCGGTGGAGATCGTCAACGCGCTTTTATCTATCGTCGCGCGAGTAGGGTTTCCCGCAGAAATCCAAACAGTTCAAGGATCCGTCTTTACGAGCGCACTGACCTCGACGTTTCTGGAAAGGTGCGGTATTAAAATTATTCATAGCTCAGTGTACCACCCACAGTCAAACGCGGTAGAGAAAGTCCACTCAGTCATGAAACGGCTTTTGCGAGCCCTTTGTTATGAGCACAAAGCCGATTGGGAGATTTGCTTGCCTGCAGCAATGTTCGCGCTTCGAACTGCACCGCACGAATCAACAGGTTTTTCACCTTCAGAGCTCGTTTACGGACGCTGCCTTCGCGCCCCTCTTCGCATTGTTCGAGAAGCCTGGGAAGACCGGGCAGACGATCCTTCGGTTGTGGCGTACGTGCTAGAGCTGTTGGACCGTCTGCACGCTTCTCAGGAATTAGCAGGGCAGGAAATGCGTAAGGCAGAAAGCAATGCTAAACATTACTATTGCAGGACGGCTCGCATGCGACGCTTTGAAGTGGGGGAAAAGGTAATGATCCTGAAACCCTCGTTGAAAAACAAACTAGAGCTTCAATGGGAAGGACCGGTTGACATATTTCAGAAATTATCTGAAACAAGAGAGAGAGAGAGAGAGAAAACAAGGGTAGGAAAGGCAGGGAGGTCAACCAGAACAGCATCCGGTTTGCTACCCTACACTGGGGGTGGGGGAAAGGGGAATAGAAAGAGGAAGAAAGGGAGAGAGGAAGCACTGAGTACGTGTGGGAGCGACACCATACACAAGGACACTATAAACGGTCTGTTAAGCCCGTGCACTTCAAGTACCGCACTAGTGCACGAATCGCTTTTCGAGCCAGTGACGGGTGTGGCCACGGTCCGAGTATCTTTGACTCGGTGAAAGATCTCGAGTCCAGTCTGCGTAAAGTTGCCCGCAGAGAGAGGCGTTGGACATCGTAGCGAGGGCAGGTACAAAATAGGTGCTCGATGGTCTCCTCGCACCCACAAGAGTCGCACATCGGGCTCTCGGCCATTCCCATACGGTAGGAGTATGCGTTCGTGAACGCCACTCCCAGCCACAAGCGACACAACAAGGTTGCTTCGCCGCGGGGAAGGCTAGATGGCAGTTGTAGCCGTAGCGTGGGGTCCGGTTTACGTAATCTGCAATTGAAGCCACTTGAAATCCAGAGATCTTGGGACTTCTTACGCGCAAGTTGGCGAAGTTCTCTGGCAGCGTCCGACCTCGCCAAAGGTGTTGGGCGCGTCTTGGTATCTTCGTGGGCACACCGGACAGCCTTGTCAGCTAGGTTGTTGCCGACGATGCCACAGTGAGCAGGAATCCACTGAAATATAATGTGGTGTCCACTTTCCAGAGCATGGTGGTGCAGTTCCCTGATTTCAGATGTCATTTGCTTGTAAGTTCTGTGACGTAATGCGGACTTGATGCTGTGAAGGGCTGCCTTAGAGTCACAAAATACGACCCATTTCTCTGTAGGCTCTTCGGTGATGTACATCATAGCGGCATGGAGAGCTGCAAGTTCTGCCGATGTAGATGTAGTCGTGTGCGACAATTTGAATTTAATTGTAACGTTCTTGGCTGGAACGACGAATGCGGCAGTTGAGCTGGTAGGTGAGGTGGAACCATCGGTATATATATGTATGCGGTCATGATACGTCTGGTGCAGTAATATGAGCGTAAGTTGCTTCAGAGCCGGCGATGGATGATTGGACTTTTTTGTAATTCCAGGAATAGCAAAATTCACTTGAGGCTGTCGCAGGCACCACAGGGGAGAGGAAGGCTTCGCCGCCGGTGTAAATGATGCCGGTATGTACTCATGATGAGCGCTAATAACTCGTGAAAAGGTCGCTTGAGGTCTCTCGACTGGTAGGGAGGCCAAATGATGGTCGGGGATCCTTGACAGATGGCGAATGTGCGCTCTGAAAGAGTCGACAGCTACATGTGTCTGGATTGTATGGTCTCCTGCGATGGCGATTGTCGCTGCTGTTGAGGTGCACCTAGGCAGCCCTAAACACGTGCGTAGGGCTTGACCTTGTATGCTCTCCAAGGCGCGAAAGTTCGTCTAGCATGCATTTGACAATACTGGTAGGCTGTAACGAAGGAGTCCGAGAAACAAAGCCCTGTACAGCTGCAACATAGAATGGACTGGTGTACCCCAGTTTTTCCCGCATAGAAATTGGAAGACCTGAGCAATGGCGACTAGCTTCTTCTTCAGATAGACGCAGTGAGGGCTCCACGAGAGGTTGCGGTCAATGATGACGCCGAGAAAGCGATGCGTCTTAACATAGAGTACAGCTTGACCATTGATGGTAACAGGATACGATGACATTTGTTTCCGCGTAAAACCAAGTAATGCGCACTTTTCAGTAGACACACTGAGGCCTTGCTCTCGGAGATAAGAAGCCGTCATGGTTGCCGCCCGCTGAAGCCTCGCTCTTAGCTGAGGGCGAGTCACCGCAGAGGCCCAGATGCAAATGTCGTCGGCGTATATTGAGACATGTACTGTCTGCGGTAGGTAATCTGCTAGTCCTACCAGGACGAGGTTGAACAAAATAGGGCTCAACACTCCACCCTGCGGCACACCACGGCAGATGGAATGGTCTGAAGTTGGGCCGTCTTCGGTCTGTAAGAAAAAACGCCTCTCAGTCAAATAGTCCCGAATCCATTGATACATCCGGCCACCAACTCCAACAGCCTCAAGTGAGTTTAGTATGGCCTCATGGGCGACGTTGTCGTATGCTCCTTTTATATCCAGAAAAAGTGCCGCAGATAGGCGCTTGAGGCTTTTTTGATTTTGGACCCATGTTACGATGTCAATGACGTTGTCGATGGACGTGCGACCTCGACGAAAACCTGTCATGGCGTCCGGATAGATGTTGAATCGTTCTAGGTACCATTCCAATCGAGCAAGAATAATTCTTTCCATCACTTTGCCGACGCAGCTCGAAAGCGCAATCGGACGATATGATGAGATCTCAAGCGGAGACTTTCCAGGTTTCAGAATGGGGATCAAGCGGCTCGATTTCCATTGGTTAGGAACGGCGCCGTTCTGCCAAGATTCATTGTAGTAGTTGAGCAGCTCATCACGTGCGTCATGTCCAAGGTGGCATAGGGCAGCATACGTGATGCCATCAGGTCCTGGTGACGAAGAACGCCGGCAGGTCGCCAACGCAGCATCGAGCTCTTCGAGTGAAAATAGCACGTTAATTTCTGGTACACGTGCCTCAGGGATGTCATTCAATGCTGCGTCAGTAATGATGGCCACGGACCCAGCAACCCGTGCACAGAACTCTTCAGCCACTTGAAGTTCCGAGCGGAGTTGGTAGAGGGCCAGATCAGCGAAGGGCTTCCTTTGATGCGGAGATGAGCGAAGACCCCTAACCGTTCTCCATATGTGCGAGAGCGATTTGCGGGGATCAAGCGACTGACAGAATGCTTCCCATCTCTTATCTTCCAATTTATCCATGCGACGCTGGACTTTCTTTTGTATGCGTCGTGAAGCCCTCAGATCCAAGACGGACTTCGTGCGCCGATACCTCCTCTCCGCTTGTCGGCGTGCTGCACGCAGCCTCTCCAGTTCCATGTCCAAGTCTGTTCGCCTTGTTGACCTTGGAAGCGAGCAGATGATCTGAAACAAACTACGTAATTACGGTACCGGGAAAACGAAGGACACCACAAGTGTACCATAGCAATCTACTTAAACCCTACCGGCAGAGGTAAGCCATTGTGAACATGTCCCTTAACCAAGCTGAGGAGATGCCTGTCGACTTTCCGGAGTTAACAGCAGTGACGGAGGCAAAAGACATTCAGGAGACCATTGAGGAGTTAGTAGAACAGGCGGAGTTGAATCCCAATCAAAGGGCCGAACTGAGGGAACTCGTGTTTGAATTTAAAGATCCAGACTATAAAGAATTCATATTGTGGCAGTGGAACTGCCGAGGGCTCGTTAGAAAAAAAAAGCCGCCTTCTAACAGCACGTCAGAACCGCACAACCCAAACCGGACGTAATCTTGTTGCAGGAAACGGCGGGGTCACAGGCTTCGCTCCCGGGATACCGCGACGGGCCGGCCCCGGCACCGCCGACGGACTCTGGTCGAAATGGCCTCGTCGCCGTCCGGTACGACATACGGGGAGTCAACCTGGATCGCCTGCTGATAGAAATCATTCTACATATGCATCGCAAACACAGCATATTCATCCTGAACTTACATAGCAACCCGTTCAAAGCAAGACAGATTCCTGCTACTGTTTAAGAAACCCACCAACCTCGGGGGTGAGGGGCTGAAGCCTCTCACCCCAAAATTTTTTCGTGTTGTCATGCAGCGGCGACCAGAACAACCCCCGGTGCCGAAAATCATTCTGGATTGTGTCTAGAATGTATTTTTCACGCTCAAAAAGATATTTCGGTCCGAAGATTGTGAACTTGGGTTGGATTTCGTGGCAACGTCAATGAACCTGGAGTCGCATAGCGCAAAGAGCCCCATCCAAGCAGAAAGTTTCATGGGCGTTTTGATGGCGAGCGGGCTCGTCGCGGCGTCTCGCGGAGGTCGCGGAATGAACGGAGCGCATGGATTTGAATTCCGAAACTTTATGGGTATAAAGATCCCATAAATTTTGATGCGAAAAGTGCATTGACATTTCCAAAGTCAGGCCTTAGATGGTCAATTCCGGATGTTTGTGGGTTTAGTGTTCTCATAAACATCTGACGCCAAACGGGCATTGACTTTTCTAAAGTCGTACATCGAACCATACAACGAGACAAGCCATATCAACACACTATCAGACAAATTGACAAAGCCCGCAGCGAGGTCCGATGAGACGAAGCGTAGTGATGGTTCATTTGTGCCGTCGTGTCACACAAAAGAATATCAACATTGTTTTCACATGCGCCAAAGAATCCATATCGAGACACTATATAAGGCCAGCAAAGTTAACTACGTTCTTATTTATTTTCTTATACTTTGAATTTTATTCACGAGGACACGTTGAGCCTCTTCAATTTTCTTGTTCTCACTAACTGCGGGCTTCCAGAGCCAGCCAGAGGTCATGTGTTTTTCACGTGTTGCCCTGAGAACCGCGCGCCGCACTTCGGTGCGCGTTCGTTTTTCTCTGGCCGAGTGGATTTTGGCCTCAAAAAGTTTTGGATGCTTTCTGGCTAGCCGACGAGAAAAATAAGCAATGGTCGCTCGCCGCCACCAGTGCCGAGACTCGATGGATTGCATCGCGTTCGCTTGAGGCCATCGCCTTAATTTCGATGTTATCCCAACCCCTTCGGAAAGACTTTTGTCTCGCCAGTGTACGAAAACGAGCAGCATGCATACGGTTCTCTGTGGACCAAACATCTCAAGTTTTCTTCGATATTCCTTCGGTAGCCACATTAGGTGCCCAAAATAGGCATTCGATTGTGGCCAACATGCTTTCCTTTACATATTTTCGTTTCGGTGCCCCCGCCCCAGAAAAGAAAAAAGACGTTGTTGTGGCGCAGCTAATCGTCGCATGGTGAACGTTCGATTTTCTTAATTCTTTTGCGGAAAGAAATGGGCCACGGCACTCTTCCGTTGCCGGATACTCTTACTATGCTATTGCGATAGCAATTATATGGACACTCAAGGCGCATTCCTGTTGTCGCCGTTGCCGTCATGTTCCGTATGGAATCCAAGGGCGATAACATCGTCACCGCGGGCCGCATGCCTTATGTGCGAGTGAAAGCGCAGGAGGAAGGGATGGGGTGAACCGACGATGGTGGGTCAGTCTAGTGTGCGCAACGGAGAAAAGCGGGGAGGAAGCACGCCGCCTTCCGTTGCGCGCGATGCATCGGAGCGATTGAGGAAGGGGGGGGGGGGGGGGCTTTAGATTCTGTTATCTGTGAACCTGTAATTGCGCAACATGTTTATTTGCCTTGTTAGACGCACTATGCAGGGTGTTTCAGCGAACTATAGCGCAGAGCTTAAAAATATGCCGATGTGCTTTAAGATGACGCGACCAAATGCATGTTGCTCCCTTTTGTATGCAGTGTGTCATGATAGTTTTGTATTTTGTTTAATCAGATATTTAGTCAAGATTAATTAACCAATTACTGAAGCAACGAAGCTAGGAAAAAAGATTCCTATGGAAAGTTGCAGAGCGGTTTGCAAAACGTTCGAATAAACAGTTTCTGTCTTTCTATCTATTAGGTATTAGGATTTTTCAGCTTGCTGCGGGTGCCCGCGAAATAAAAGAAAACACAACGTAACATGCCCGCTTGCGCGTCGTGGTTGCACTGCTCCCAATCCTTCTGCGCACTGACAGCTATAGGTGCGGTGGCGCTTAAAAAGCGACATGGCAGCGACGCAAGCGTTGGCTGTTCGTAGCGAACGTTATCGCTTACGCTGCGTAAAGCGACTGACGCACGTGGTGGTGGTGGTAGGTGGTAGTTCCAGACAGCGATAAACAGACTATCGTGCATCGGCTGTTAGAGCGCGAGCAATTTCGTGATGCCTTTTTCCAATGAGGAGAAAGCAGACGTGATCCTTGTCCTAGGGCTGCAAGCGGACGGAGACGGCAGGCTGCAAGAATATTTCGAAGCTGGCACCCGGGTACGCGACAGTCGGATGACAAGATTAACACCTACGAGTCGCTGAAGCAAACCAGAAGCTTCACAAGAAAGAGGCAGAGAGCTTCAGTCATAAATAATGAGCTTCGCTTCAACGTTTTGTCTTTCATGGCGGCTGATCCACAGGCTAGCACGTGCAGCGTGGCGCACAGCTCGGTGTGTCCAACTCAGCTACGTGGAGGATTTTGAAAACAGCTGGACTGCACCCCTGTCATCTGCAGTTGCATCAATGCCTGGAGTCAATGGATCTCCAAAAGAGACTCGACTTTGCGAATTGGATTTAGATTCAGGAGCAGCATGATCCCGACTTTCTCACCAAGGTACTCTGGACTGACGAGGCGAACCTTTCCCGAATTTGCCAAGTAAATATCCACAACGCACACTACTGGACTGAGCAAAATCCTCACTGGCTAGGAAGATCCCGCCATCAATATCCGTGGTCCTTTAAGGTTTGATGACAGCACAGTCATTGGCCCACTGTATTTTAACAACACTCTGACCGGCAATAGGTATGTAAGTTCCTCAAGAGGCCGGTTGAAGACTTCTGCTGCAACATGCAACTAGCCCTGCTTGACGCAATGTGGTATCAGCGCGACGGCCCCAGCCCACACCTGCAGTAAAGCACAAGCATGGCTTGATGTTACCATCCCAGGACAATCTATAGGGAGAAACGGGCCTATCCTGTGGCCGGCAAGATCACCCGACCTCAACCCTCTTGACTTTCTTGTGGGGCTATATTAAGGATCACGTATACACGACGGCAACGACGACTCCAGAAGCCTTGCAGGAAAAGATCATTGAAGTCTGCCATAGCATTTCGCCGACGGTGCTCAAAGCAGCGACAGCAAGCCTTCTCAGAAGATCCCAGTGTTGTATTGCTGCAGAAGGTGACATCTTCGAGCACTTGCTGGGAAAGCGCATGTAAAGTGACCGTAAACACAGTTAAAGGCGGCGTCTGGCCATTTAAGATACTCTTATTCTACCATTTTCAGCCTTCTGAAAATTGAGTGTTTTTTTTTTATTTAGGGATGTTCAATTTCCTTACAGCTATCGCGAAATGACGGACTTGTTGCTTTTGGAAGCACAAGCGATAGCCGCTGCGTTTGCTTATCGCTATAATGAACTGTCGCCAGGGGAGCACATCGCTGACGTAAATGGCACAGCCAACGCCTACGTCGCTGCCCTGTCACCTTTTAAGCGGCAGCGCGCCTATGGCTGTTTGTGTGCGGAACGTTTGGGAGCAGTGCAATCACGACGTGCAAGCGGGCATGTTACGGGATGTTTTGCATTTCGCGGTCAGCATCAGTAAGCTGAAATACACTAATATTTAATGAATAGAAAGACAGAAACTATTTATTCGGACGTTTTGCAAAACGCTCTGCAACTTTATAATTGGAATTTTTTTTCTAGCTTCGTCACTTCAGGATGTGGTTAATTAGTCTTCACTAAAAATCTAATTAAGCAAAAATACAAAACATAGCGTGGCACACTACATACAAAAGCAAGCAACATGCATTTGGTGGCGCCATCTTAGAGTGCATCGGCATATTTTTAAACTCTCGCTAAAATTAGCTGGGACACCCTGTACACAGTGACTTTTGTTTAGATACGTAGATTTCTTGGAGACTTATGCGTATATTGAAATATCTTGTTGCGAGATATTGTGAACACATGCAGTGAACTTTATTTTCAGTCGCACTTTTTTGGCCCTTTATCAAGGCTTAACTTCGCATTTGTGTATTCCATTGTACCTTCACATTTCTAATGTATATTTTGCAGAAATTCTGCTTTTTATATTTGATCTCTGCTGCGACTTTAATTTCGGTGCTACTACAATACATGACTGGTGACAGCTGCTCCTGCGCAATACATTGAAACGAAGGACATCGTCGTTGAGATTTTTCCGTGGCCGTTGCACATGTAGAAAAATGTAAACAAGGTTCTTGAATGGCAAAGTTTCATTAAAATATTTGTCCGCAAATCGTTCATTTCATGGCCTTTACATTTATCATATCAGCGGCATGCAATGCTTTGTTGATTTTGAATTGACATAGTTCTAAAGTTCGTGTAATATTTTCTTGACTTATTAAACAGATAAAAAAAAACGTGGAAGCATTGATCAGTTAATGGCGCAGCTTTTGGGACATACAAATATCTTCTTTAATGAAAAAATACATATTTTACTTGTCTTGATAGTGCGTAGCGTGCAAGAATTCGTTTGCAGCATCTTTGGCAATGCAGTTATTATTCATGTATTTGATCCCTCGACCAATTCTGTAAGGAGCAGGCCGAACTCCAACTTGAGCCCCCGCCCCCTGAACGAAATTTCTGGCTACGCCCCTGGCAGCGAGGGAACGCCGCAGGGCTCTGTCATATCCCCCTGCTCTTCAATCTCGTGATGCTCAACCTCCCGCAGAAGTTACAAGTAGACGGCGTCCACCACACCATCTACGCTGATGACAACACGATCTGGATCAGTAAGGGAAGCGATGGCCTGATAGAGACCGAATTCCAAGAATCCGTCCACAAGGTAGACGAGTTCCTCGTGAGGACGGGCCCTACGATGCTCATCCGGCAAGTCTGAACTCCTGCTATACCGTCCCACACTCAAGGGCAGACCACCCAAGGGTTACGGCGGGCCGACACAACACGAGTAAATCGATATCCACACACAGGACGGGAACGAAATTCCAAAAGTACGCAAGATCAAGGTCATAGGCATGATCATCGAGACGAATGGAATTAACGGTGAGACCGCCAACAAGTTAACGACCAAGGTCAACGACGCCATGCGCCTGATCGGCTGGTCACAAACTCAAGAAAAGGCATGAGAAAGAAAAGCGCCATCAGACTCATCCACTCTGTCGCCATCAGCCATATCGCCTACGTGGTAGCCGTCCACAACTGGTCAACTAGCGAAAGAAACAAGATTAACTTCCTCATCCGAAGAACGTTCAAGATTGCTCTCAGCCTCCCGGACTCCGCCAGTACGGAGCTCCTCCTCGAGCTAGGACTACACAACACGGTGGGGGAGATCACCGAAGCACAGCGCATATTTTAGCTCGAAAGACTCACAAAGACCGACATGGGCCGATGCATCCTCGACCGACTGGGCATCATGTACCGCAACCAACACGGACACAAAGCACAAATACTTAAGGAAACCCGAGAAACCATGCACGTTGCAGCCATCCCCCGGAGCATCCACCCAGGCTTCAACAAACGTCGCCGACTAGCAAGAGCCAAAGCCATCCTCCGATCGTACGGCAGGGAGACCGACGCGCGCTTCCTCGACGGCGCGGAACACCCTGAAGGCCGACACTTCACTGTAGCAGTAATAGGCGCCAATTCCGAAACCGACAACGCGTGTAGCGTCGAAACCCAGCGTCCAGAGAAAGTCAAAGAGGTAGCCATCGCCTTGGCCCTCTCGAATCCGGACTGCAACACTATCCTGACCGACTCCCAGGCGGCGGTGAGAAAAGGACGCATTTCGCCCAAAGCCAACAACATCCTTAAGTGAAGACGCACCCCCGAGGTTCACCTGAGTGTAATCGTATGGTTCCCCGCCGACGTCAAGACGGGCGACGAGGTATCCCTGAACCTCAACGGGGTAGCCCACCGCAGAGCACGAGAGCTGACGGACTGCGCCCGGCCGGCCTCTCGGGAAGACCCTCGAGGCGAATGAGACAGACTGACGAGATACGACGATGTCACAAAGATGCACCAACAAGCTAGAAGAACATTCCCACCACCACAGAAAGATCTAAACAGGGCACAATCGGTGGCCTTATGCGAACTAGAAACAAATATCTTCCCGAACCCGTTTCGCCTCAAACGGATATTCCCTGAAGTACACAATGAAGACACGCGTAAGATATGCAAACAAGTCACAGCTACACTCAAACGCATGCTGTGGGAATGTAACGCTCAACGCAACAACGAGTTAAACTCTGAGTCCCTATCGCTCTGGGCCGTCCAGCAGGCCCACAAGATCTCGACGTCCCGTCGTAAGACTTGAGCCCGAGTCACCAAAATCCTGCCGGACAATTCTATGAAGTTATTAGAAACCAACAAAGTAAAAGCTGTGCCACTTATAAAAACAGATGTATCAGATATGAAAATACCAGCATCGTCATGCTATGAAATAAACATTGCAATTGAATATCGAACTCAGATTACGAACGTTATGAACTTTAAGCCGAAAACACCTTTCCGGAAAATAGGTTCGACTTATTTATGAGTTTCAATTTCAGACTTATCAGTCAAGTTTTAGAGTAATCTTATGTGATTTTTTTCATGACTGTGACCTTTATTATTTGCGAATCCCTATGTAAAGAGGAACTGCCGGTGCGAATTAAAGGCGCTAACATCTTCTACGCATCATATATTTTAAAAAGCAAGCAGATTAAAGCTACACCCAATATTCAAGATAACCATAAGTACGCTTATGAAAAATCAGCAAGCCCCAAACTTTACGTCACCAATTCACTGTTTTCGTGTTTTACCTCTTAAGAACTCTCATGGTATTATAATAATAAGAACGACATTGTTGAGCCTTGAAGCGGCAGCCTCTTGTCCTTACTGGAATTTTCAAACATGGCCCCGTTCTGACCATGTTCAGCTCGCGTGACAAGGAACACACTCTACGTGTTGTGTTAGCATTTTTCGATGGCCACTCTCCGCATGTGTTTAGCGTACGTTAGACCTGTGTACTCGTTACATCGTAATAAAAAAGGAATGGGAAGGCGAAAAAGATTCACAGAAGAAGGAAGACGACATGGGTAAGCGCTCTATGTTTAAGCGAATCACACAAGGACAGATGAGACTATGTACTACAGGCGACAGACATCAGCATTATGGGGAATGAAATGAACCTTGGACCATCGAAGGGCTTAAGCTGAACACTTCAGTGGGCTCCCTTTGTTACTTCTGCTTCGTATTCATACAACGAAAAAAAATGATAACCCCTCCCCTACCGGGAACAGGAGTACACACGAAGCTTGCGCAACCCTAGGGGAAGGGTTGGTTAGTTCTTTTTTTTTTTTTTTTGAGCGTTTGAGACACGTTATGCCACTACTGAAAAGAGGAGTGCAAACGAAGCTCGGGATCCGCGACTGTTTGTTGTCGTAATGCCTCGGCTTCGCGCTCCCTCACGGCGAGGTCGGCACGTCGACGACGAGCCCTTCCTCGAGCGAGTTCCCGGTGGCGTTCATCAAACGTCGCGTGCTCTTCGGCCGAACGCATGACGGGCGGCGCGCTCCCGTTGCCGTTCCTTCAACGCAGCCTGCTCTTCGGCAGAACGAACCAAACGCGACCCACCGATCTGACTGCCGGACCTGAACTGCCGAAAAACAGCGGAAGCGAGGCGAGCGAAAACGCAATCACGCCCTTTCCCTCCTCTGATGGGACGGGACGCCTGTGATTGACTTGCACCTTGCGCTGCGTCTACTTCGTCATGCATATAAAACCCCTTTTAAAGGGCACGTATGCGGAACCGACGGTGGCTGATACTCTGCCTCTGAACACGGACGCGTTCGGCCGCAAGATGTCGAGCTCTGCAAGAGCGGTTTCAGCGACAGTGTCTGGCCGTGGTAAAATGACTTCTGTCACCCCACCGGGCTATCGGTACGTGCTACCGACTTTGCCATCAGGCAAAACTATGAAGGAGTGTTTGTTCTTACACTCCGACGCTGCCGGGAGACCATACCCCCTCGAAGATTTCCGTGACCCCCTGCAAGGATTCGGTGCACTGAAAGACGTGGCCGGTATAGGGCCCTTCGAAATGACGCATGTGTGGCTCATCAAGCTACGAACTCTACATGTGAAGGAAGTGCTGGTTAACGCGGGTGGCCTGAAGGTAAAAGGGCGCTTTTGCGCCGTCATTGACCATCTACAGCAAGACATCACACTCTAAGTGCACTGGGTTCCATGCTACGCTACCGGGGAAGCATTGAAGAGGTCTTTCGACCACTACGGCAAAGCGAAACTAGTTCGACAAGAGGTGAGGGGCCGAGCCGAGTCCCCACGCGTATTGTGTGGATGACGCTCCGAGAGAACACCGGACGCTCTGCCCCATTTGTTCAGGGTCTTTGGTGGCTCAGTGCTTGTCTTCGTTCTCGGGAGAGCTCCAATTTGCCTTCGGTGTTGACACAAAGGACATATTAGAAGAGACTGTAGAGTGCTCAGTGCCTTGAATCCGGCCATGAAGCACATGATTGCGTGCGTACGCATGCAAGAGTTAGTGACAGCAGGCAACCTGACGACGAGGGTCTCGAATTTATGCGGGAGGAGGTAACGGAGAATCTTCAGCGTCCTTGGAAACGCAGGTTGAACAAGTGGCACGTGTTGCGAAAAAGGTGACAACGCCATCCGCGTCGACACAGGACGGCACAGCAGGAAGAAAGCAGAGACAAAGAATGAATGAAGAAGAGAGGACACCAGCCTGCAACCTAAGAAACGGGCCATGGGTGTGGCGCGTTTAACGTGGAGATGGACGCGGAGCCAGAGCGGCCACTGGAGAGCCGGCCACACTTTCCAAGCGGCACCGAAGTGATGCTCCAGGTGAGGAGACGGACAATGTTCAACGCCTGGAGCCGCAGTGGATGGTGGTCCGGTTGACCCGGGCCAAGAAAGGGAAGTACGCCCCAGCCCAAAGGTCAGCGTCGCTCAGCCGACAAGGGCAGGCGACGCAATGACCAACGCGACTGGCGTCGCAGATGCCCCTTATTGCTGTTGTGCCGACAGGGACGCTTGGTCTGTGAAGGTTGCTGTTTGCTGGGGGCCTTACCATTGCTTTAGTCTTGCTGTTTGATATGACTATGTCGCTAGCTCCATTGCGCGTGGGAACGCTCAACGTGAGAGGTCTCGGGGCGAGACGGAGGCAGCGTCAGCTCCGACGCGTAATATTGGAAAAAGATTTATACCCCTGTCACACGGCAAATCTAATGTCATTTCCAACAAATGACATTTGTTGCGATTAATGTCATTATCACAGCGCGCTGTCACACGGCGAAAACTAATGTCATTTGAAAATGATGACAATGACGATAGTAAAAAAAAAAACACGCCTCAAACCCACTTTTGTCCAATAATTATTTTCCAATATGCTAAATTTCACTAGAATATGTGATCGTTGCTTTCAAACCGTAGCGTTCGATCACTAACGTGTCGACATTGCCAACGAAGTCGAGTCGAGCCAAGCCAAGCCAAGCCAAAGCTAAGGCAAGCAACAGGGCGAAGAGAACGATAGGCGCGTCCGCTACATCTGCTAAAGTGGTACGAGAAGGGCAGTTGCATGTCATCGCCGTTCTGATGTGCATGCGGGCTTCTAATATCCTCATTCTTGGCGCGTGCCACAGGAAAACACGCGCACGCTTTTACGCCAAGTCAATTGAAGCGGCCGCGGCCGATGCTCCGGTGCGAACCAACACGACTGCTGCAGCGAAAGCTAAAGACGGCTGTCTGGTCACTGGACTGAGAGTAGTTTTCTGTATTTACGCACGTGATGGACTTCAATGTCGTTAAAGCAATAATTAGGTAATAAAATGGATAGAATAATAGTGATATTTTGTTAAAACAAAATAGAAGCATGTATTGTTTGCGAAACAGTGGTAAACTCGTGGTGTCGAGGATACATATTCAGTTCCAAACGAATGCGAATGAGTTTGGCGAACTCATTAGTTTGTAAATGTCATTTTCGAAAATGTCCTTACGTTTTACCGTGTGACACCAAACAAATGGCATTATCAGCGAATGTCATTCATTGTAAATGACATTAGATTTACCGTGTGACAGGGGTATTAGATACCTTGGCGATTCAAGAGACTAAAATAGAGAGTCAGACTCACGGTATGGTTGTACAGTTTAGTATCCGCTATACTGTATGCGTTAGCCATGCTGTTGGCACAACCGCATGTTGATGTGTGTTTATTAAGAAAGGTTTGGGTATAGTTGAAGAAACAGTTATAACTTGTCAGAGTAGATGATGATTTGTGCTGTGCAATTTTGTATATTGCAACATGAAATTCCGAATATTATGCGTGTCTGCACCAATAAAAGTAAATGACCGGCTAAGTTTCTTTCAAGAAATATCGCAGTATCTGAAAACAGACAGATGTTTGATAGTGTTAGGAAGTTTCAATTCCGTTTTGAACTCGGACGCTCGTTCGAGTGATCTGATAAGAGCGGCGTCTTTCTGAGGGGGGCCATTGGTAGAGCCCTGTCGGAGAACATTGTACATTACGCGAATGGAGGCAATAATCGTCATTATACTCGTTTTCAAGGCAATAACCATGCAAGGTTAGGCAGAACTTATCTTTAGGAAGAATTTCCACATTGTGTGATGGTTACAAGGTGTGGAACATAACATTTACCGAGCATTGTTTAGTAGCTTTCACCACAGGGGAAAAGATCACCGCAAAACATAGAATGAAGTGGAAAGCATCGATATTAAACGCGAAACTCTTAAAAGACGATCAGTTTCTAAAAAGTGTACGAACATAAATTGCTGAAGCAAATTGTGACTGAATATGTATGGGGTGAGCGATGGAAGAGGTTTAAAGAAGTCGTAAAAATGAACGCCATAGAGCGAGCAGTAGAAATATGTTTTGAAGAGCGCCAAGAGGACAATAACCTTTAAAAATGCTTCGGGAATTGGTGGATGCTGAAACTGCAACACCAGGTACCTTTATGGAAGAAATAAGGGAAACAAAGAATAAAATTGAGGCTATCGACACGGTAAAATGCCGTGGCGCACTTATTCGCGCACGAATGGGAAAGACCTTGGCTGATGAAATGCCAACAAAGCGTGCTTTGGGAAGAGAAAAAGTATGCGAGGAGAAACGAAATAGTTGAGATTGAATACAAAGGGAAAATATTTAGAGATGCCGACGAAATCAATTATGCCTTTAAGGAATATTAGAGAGAGCCCTTCCAAGTGTAGAATACCGAGCAAGCCTGGGTATGAAAGCCATTTTCTAACCACTCTACCTAGGTTAGACGCTAAAGAAACAGAAAGTTTTTCAGGAAATATCACAGCAAAGGAGATTGAAATGGCCATTGAAGACCTTAACCCTGGAAAATTGCGAGGACCTGATCGCTTAACAGCAGCTTTTTACAAAGTCTTCTGTTCGCAGATAGCCATCGTGTTAGAACGTGTTTTTAAGGAGGTATATCAAGAAAGTCGTCTGCCACCATCTTTTAAAAGGGCGTATACAGTCTTAATACCAAAAAGCGACGACGCGAATAAACTTAACAAAGCCTATTGATAAACACTGAGGCCGCATGTTTCAGCTTCGCTGGTTCATCATCTGTACTGAGTGCTTGGGCGGTGATTTTTTCTCTATGAGCGTTGCTAGCTATTGCTTCGTCTCATCTTCCCGTCAAAAATTACCTGACTAGAGAGGGAACGACCCACGACTGAACGGGCCACTTCTTCCCCCGCCATGCAAGCAGCTGGTACAAAATGGAAACCATAGATTGACGTCGTCTTGTCCATAGAGGTTCTTTCAATTCTTTATTAAGTATACCTCCGTATACATTATATGGAGAGTAATATCTGGATCTTTAACCAGGATCCACACGCACGTACGCACACACACGCATACACACACGCACGCACACGCACGCACACGTAGGCACACACACACACACACACACACACACCCACCTTCATTTTGGAGGCCTTAATTAGATAATGTATTCTAAAGGCCTACACGCCGAATGGAAAAATATTTTGCGATTCCTACAGATAGTCTCCGTTTACATTTGCCTGCAAAATATGTTCACAAAATCGGTGATGTGGCTCGTTGGTATTATCGTCTTGAATTTCAAAACAAAACATTTTGAAAGGCTAGAGTACGAAGGATCTTTTAGTGCACTGGCACTATTGTTCATCTGAACTCACAACTTAGTACTGTGTCGACAATACAGATTAGGTATCGATTACAACGAACGGATGTTGCGAAAGACGAGTGTGAAGAACTGACGAGTTTTCCTTCTCGTATCTTGGATGCGTGCATTATACGCTGCGTGATTACAGGTGTCCGCGTTGTTGAACGGTGGTACGCTTATCACAGCATCTTAACAATTTCTGAGTTATGGTCAAACGCCGCTAACTCATCAAGTAGAGTTGGCGTCATCGAAGGTTAAAAAAAAAACAGCGAAAACTGTTTGAACGTCGCCTTCAAAATTACCGCGAGGACAACCTGGAAGGCAAAAGGCCGCTATGGTAGGGGTGGCATGGCGATTTTCCCATTTTAGCGTGCCCCCTCTATCGGCCTACCACAAAGGCAAATAGGTACTGTTTCTAGTAAGCGCCGTTTGTCGCCGCCACCAGTCACCTCGTTTGCTGGTGTAGCATGCACTCGGGTTAGAGAATATATTCGTGAGGAAAAAATACTTCCTGGTCGAGAATAATGTAGACATACGAATACACATGTGTTCACATCGGGCTATGCAAAAAGGTAAAGAAAGTATGCTTGCTTGCTTGCTTATTCATTTCTCAGCCATTTTTTTACCACATAAACTGTAAAAGAAATAACGGGAGAAGGGCAGACGACACAGTTTCAGCGCTCGTTTGTGTAATCTGTTCCTGTGCAGTTTTAAAGGGACACTAAAGTGAAAAATGATTTCTTCCGCATCAGTAAATTACCGTTCTACAACACCAAAAACACCACTCTTACAACGATAAGACGTTTGGTAAGCCATAAAAAGCGCAAGAACGAAATACGGGTGGCGACGCCTACTTAAGTTCCCGCACCTGGGGGCTGTGACGTCTTGGATTTTGATGGCATTTTCTAGGGCCTTCTAATTATATATAGCAGTGCAGATTGACGACATTGTGTTCTAAAGGAACCAAATATTAAACATGGCATGTTTCGGGAACCTCTATTAAGCCAACGCGGCCCAAATTCTAAAACACACTTTGGAATCCCTGACGTCACGCGGACGTACCGGCGCGGGGGTTTCGGCGCGAAATTCAAATACTGATACTTGAACTTTCATTTTCTCATCTAATAATCAAACTATTTTTTTAAATGACTGCCTGCAGGGTTCTCAAACAATGCTTCATTAGTCTAAACTGATTTATTGTTTCGCTTTAGTGTCCCTTTAAGGTAACGTTGTCTTCATCAGCCAAATCTACAACAGTCAGGGCATATTACGCTCTGTGCTCGAGTCACTCGCCTATCGATTAATGTACTTAGTTATTCAGCATTTTATTTACGAAACTATTATTTAATGTACTCACTTGAGGCTTAGCTCGCGCGCTTTCGGCCTAGGATTGAGTTCAAGCTCAGAGTCACATTGCTACACGCCTTCAAACATACAAACCACAGATTGACATAGCTGGGAAAGCTTTAGCTACCAGCATAAAGTGAAAAAGGAACAGAAAGAGTACATACTTAGCAAATGACGAGGAGGGCCGTCATAAACGCGAGAAGAAATAAATTATATCCGTATTTCTTATACCTGTATAAGAAATTCGTCACGCTAGCCGCAGGCTGTGTCGATTAGGGTGTATGCCGTGCCAGAAACTCGCGCTAAGTTTCTGGAAAGCGAGAGTCCTTCATTCCAAGTGAAAACACATCGTCCGTAGGACATTTGAAACGCGCCCCAATGTTCAAGTGCCATTTTGGAGACAAATAGGATATCCGTCGGATGTCCACTTTCGTATATCCTTCCCCGGATGTCCCAAAGTTATCTCGTATGGACCATTTTAAGCATACACGGTGAATATTTATCCTCCAATTGAGGGTTTCTCTCCGATTCGTCGTAAGAAATTGATGTTTTCTCGCATGTTTGAATTACAATTAGAAGCTATCGCGTCTGCATGCACGTGCGCACGTCGTACTTTACGAATTTTCTAAGCAATTGCCATTGAAAACTTCAGGTAGTTCAATAAGCCGATGATTTCGCTTGGGGGAAGGAGTAACGAGGAGGAGTGCATGTTGCATTTGCGCACACAATGCGTCTGTTCTTGATGCGTAGCGTGTGCTGCGAATGTGTAATACACAATGGCGAACACTGTAGAATTCACTGGCATATATGTCTAAAATGTGCGCGCCATGTCCCCACGCTGTCCCTCGCGGACATGCAAGAAATATTTGCAGTACATTAAAAATGCGGCTAAAATGTCATGTGAGGGACGTCCGCAGGACGTATACATACTATCCAAGTCCTGGCCGTGGATGCCCATATATAGGATATCTGTCGTAGTAGTTCTGTGGAAACCCGCAAGGTGGAGAGAAGCAATGAATAAAGGGAAAATCAGACATCCACCCGTTCGTAGCAATTGCTACAAAGGAAACCCATACGGGTTCCTCGAAAAAAAAGCCTCGTAGTTGAAGAAAAATTCGTCCTGGTCCGGGAATCGAACCCGGGACCACCGCCTTTCCGGGGCAGCCGCTCTACCATCTGATCTAACCATGCAGGCGGCTAGCAGATGGCAGGGCGAAGTCGAATTTGTCGACAACACGAAGCAAAGGCAAGAGTTTGACGTAGTATGTAGTTCTGCGGAAACCCGCAAGGTGGAGAGAAGTAATGAATAAAGGGAAAATCAGACATCCACCAATTTTCCCTTTATTCATATAAGATATCTATAGGACGTCATTGTTGTCACTGGGTTCAGATCGGTTGCGAAGCTTTTCTTTCTTGCCGACATGATATGATTCAAAAGATTTTCGAGATTCCATCTCTTCCCTTGACATCGGGCTTAATGTACAGCAGAAACATCGAATCTGTCATCCAGGAATTTGCAAATAAGTTGCAAGAAATCTGTTATCGCGACATGGCCTCGGGCATCTCGCCGTCGACCTTATAAAGAAAGAATGTGGTAGTCTGAAGGAGGGAGGTTGGCGGGCACTCCAGTGTGGCGGGCAGCCGTAGGTCTGCAGCCGCACTGCACGCCCCTATGTTCCCGCACCGAAAGCCATTGAAGTTCCGATGCACTGCCAACCTAACGAGTGCGCAGTCACCGGGCAGGGGGGCAAGTGTCTGTGAGACTTTTTTGCTGTTGACTCAGATGCCACCAAACATTGCGTACCTTATCCTCAATGTTTTAGTGTGTGTGTGTGTGTGTGTGTGTGTGTGTGTGTGTGTGTGTGTGTGTGTGTGTGTGTGTGTGTGTGTGTGTGTGTGTGTGTGTGTGTGTGCGTGCGTGTGCGTGTGCGCGCGTGTGTGTGCGCGCGTGTGTGTGTGTGTGTGTGTGTGTGTGTGTGTGTGTGTGTGTGTGTGTGTGTGTGTGTGTGTGTGTGTGTGTGTGTGTGTGTGTGTGTGTGTGTGTGTGTGTGTGTGTGTGTGTGTGTGTGTGTGTGTGTGTGTGTGTGTGTGTGTGTCGCCGGGGGCAGCAGAGAGACCCTGTCTGTCGGTAGTTTCCCGGGCTTGCTCCATGGGTATAATTCCGGAAACATGCGGTTAAGATGTACCGGGTTCGTGTAACTTCTGATTTGAGGGTGCCTTCAGTCAACCGCCACTTTTGGGCTAGGAGGTGGATATATGCACCTCGACTTTCTATAGAATTTAGTAATGCCACTGAATGAGAAGGGTCTATCCCTATTCTTCCGTTCCGTTTCCTCCTAGGTCGGAGCCCGCCCTAATCGGGCGCGGTTAATGAGTCCTCGCGTAACACGATGGGTAGGCTCGTCAAGGTTGGGGATGATAGTGGATTCGCACTCTGTATGGGCTGGGAACCAGATGATTTTCTTGTCGCGAAATTCCTCAGATATTAGTTTGTTTTTACTGTTTAGAATTCTTGCAGCCTCAACTGATATTCGTCCTCTGGCGTAATTTCGTATAGCCGATTGAGATTCGCTAATAATGTATCTATACTGCTAAAACAAATTGCAGACAACCTTCATGTTATTAAGGAAGAACGTCTAACATCCATCGACTTGCAAATTGACAGCCTAAGCAATCTCAATACCAAGGTTTCTACATGCGTGGAACAAATTAATAGCCTCCAGAAAGGACTAACATCTTGAACTAAAAGTGGACCATCTTGAAAATCGCTCAAGAAGATGAAATCTAATTGTTTACGGTCTTCCCGAGGAAGCTAAGGAAAACGAAGGCTCACTTGAACACAAAGTGCACGAAAACATTATTAAAAGTGTCCTCAAAGTCGAAGATGTAACGATTGAAAGGATTCACAGGTCGGGCAGGCCAGCAGCTAAAAAAACCAGACCGGTTATTTTGAAGCTCCTGGACTACCGCGACAAAACACAAATCTTAAGCAACTGTTATAAGCTGAAGGGGAGCAGTTTTTCAATCGGCGAAGATTTTTCATGGCGTGTAAGAACATCAGGAAAACTGTAGAACTACGCGAAAGCTAGAAAAGATTCTGGGGACAAGGTATCGCTGTCCTACGACAAACTGCGTATCAATGATGACTTCTACCGATGGGATGACGAAACAATTGATGTGGCCCTGATGCAACCACATTCAGCTACCTTGAGCAAAAAAAAAAAAACCAGGAAGCAGAAAGGCAAACAACACGCACTCGGCGCAGCGCGCTACGTCTGAAATAACTTTCTGCAATATTAATGCGCGTAGCATACTAAAGAAAACTGACTTCCTTGAGGCATTACTGCTTGGTATCGAACCAGATTTTGTTGCTTTAACTGAGTCTTGGCTAACAATCGATTGATTGATGAATATTGTTTCTTGGCGCAAGGGCCAGAAATGGCCAAAGAGCGCCATGACATTTGGTGAAGAATGGCAATGAGTATCGATGAATATGGCGGTTATCGAGTGGCTGTATATTGGCCTAAAATATTCGCTGTAAATGCTGTAAAATATGTATCAATTAAAATAATGTCAATGAGAAGTGAGTCCTACGGTTGTAAAAGTACGTTGAGAACGATAAGATACTAAAAGATGTTAATTTATAGCAGCACCAGTGCCTCTGCAGAGCCCTTCAGTGCAAGGGCTGCGAGGCATGTGCTCTGTAAGTGATTTCATTGCAGCTACAGCCTCTAAGCAGAGGCTGTGCTACAAATAGCCTGGCCAAATGATTTCTATGGTATTAGTTTCTTCTAAGAACTTGAGTACTGATTTAAAATTAATTAGAGGGTCGTTGCCTAAAAAGAAAACTGGGTGCAGAGGTATATTATGACGGTATAAGGAAGGGAAGAACTTTTTTCTCTCCTCTTCTAATAATGGGCACTGAACGAGAACATGAAGGACTGTAAGTCTACTTCCACACCTAGTGCATGTCGGAGGGTTAGTTCCAGTTAGAATGTATGAGTGAGTGCTATAGGTATGCCCAATTCTTAACCTACAGAGCAGTACTTCCTTATGTCTCGTTGTTTTCTCAGAGATCCAGTTTCCTATTTTCGGTTTGATTAGGTGCAGTTTGTTGGATACCTGAGTGTCCCATTGCCGTTGCCAATATTTCCGTAGTTTATGCTGTAAAAATGGTTTAAGGTCTGTGTAGGGTACAGGTATATTAATGTTTGCATCACAAAAAGGTACGGATGTAGCCCTTTCGTCAGCAGCTACGTTGCCCTCTAGGCCTCTATGGCCAGGCACCCAACAAAGAACAATCATTTGGTTAGACAGGTACGCTGAACATAGAAGGTTATAGACTTCATTAAGGATGGAGTTTTTGTGTTTTCGTATACTTGATATGCAGCTAACAACGCTTAATGAGTCTGTGAATATGACAGCCTTTCTTATACCTGTTTGTTTGATATGTTTCACAGCAGAGAGGATCGCGTATGCCTCCGCTGTGAAAATGCTGGTGTTTGGATTTAATGCACCGAACGTTGAAAACGAAGGTCCCAGAGCTGCATAAGCTACACCATAAGTAGACTTTGAAGCGTCTGTATAAAACTCTGCGCAGGAGTACTTCGCCTGGAGTTCGAGGAAGTGTGAATGTATATGCACCTCAGGCGCATGTTTTGTTATTGCGACGAAAGACATATCGCACTGGATAGACTGCCATTCCCAAGGTGGTGCAAGGTTAGTGGGAGTCATTAGGACTGTTTCTTGACGTTGAATACCGGTTTCATTAGCCAGTTGTTCTAAGCGCACAGATAGAGGAGCTCGAACAGACGGGCGGTTACGGTAAAGTCTTGCAGAAGATAAGTCAAGTACAGTTGAATAACACGGATGTTCGTCATTCGATTTACATTTTAAAAAGTAGCCAAAGCTTAGGTATGTTCTGCGTAGGTGTAGGGACCATTCGTTCGCTTCGACATACAGACTTTCCACAGGGCTTGTCCTAAATGCGCCTGTTGCCAGCCGTATACCTAGATTGTGGACCGGGTCGAGAATTTTGAGAGCACTGTCCGATGCGGATTGGTACACCACGGCTCCGTAGTCGAGGCGTGATCGTACAAGGCTTTTATACAGGCTAAGCAAACACCTCCTGTCACTTCCCCAGCTTGTTCGAGAAAGCAGCTTCAGCAGGTTCATAGTCTTTAGGCACTTGGCTTTAAGATATTTTAAGTGGGGAATGAAATTAAGTTTTGTGTCCAAAATAATACCTAAAAATTTATGTTCAAGACTGACCGATAGTCGTTCTCCGTTAAGGTCAATGGCGGGTTCCGGTGAAATGCCTCTCTTGTTTGAGAAGAGAACACATGTACTTTTTTGAGGGTTAAATTTAAAACCATTTTCTTCTGACCACTTGGAGAGTTTGTTTAGGCCAAGCTGTAACTGTCTCTCGCAGATGCTAAGATTGCATGATCTAAAAGCTATCTGTACATCGTCTACATAAACCGAGTAAAAGAGTGTGCGTGGTATGATGGTATGTAAGGAGTTCATTTTCACAATAAAGAGTGTACAGCTCAGCACTCCACCCTGTGGTACACCTGTCTCCTGTACGAATGATCGTGACTGCACATTGCCAACTCTAACACGAAACGTTCTGTCAGACAGGTAGCTTTCAATAATGGTCAGCAGGTTGCCACGTATACCCATTCCAGAAAGATCCCGAAGGATCCCAAAGCGCCACGTAGTGTCATACGCCTTTTCCATATCAAGGAATACAGATACGACAAGCTGTTTGTGGATAAAGGCTTCACGGATGTACGTTTCCATGCGGACAAGCTGGTCTTTCGTCGACCTACCTTCCCTGAAACCGCATTGGTATGGGTCTAATGTTTTGTGGGTTTCAAGATAGTGGAGCAAGCGTTTATTCACCATCTTTTCAAAGAGTTTGCATAGGCAGCTTGTCAACGCTATCGGTCTATAACTATTTGGCAAAGAAGGGTCCTTACCCTGTTTCAAAATGGGAATTATAATGGCCTCTTTCCAAACAGAGGGAATCTGGCCGGAAGACCATATACCATTGTAAAGAAAAAGAAGGGTTTTTTGTGTTTCAGATGGCAAGTGCTTTAACATTTCATATATTATGCGGTCAGAGCCTGGGGCAGATTTGTTGCAGCCGTTTAGTGCTGCTTGAAGCTCTGCTATGCCAAATGGTCTATTATATACCTCACATTTTGCAGTTTTTCCTACTAATGGCTGCCGTTCTATTCGTGATTTATGTTTTTGAAATGTGTCCGAATAGTGCGACGAACTGGATATGCGTTCAAAGTGTGCGCCTAGAAAGTTCGCCTGGTCTTCCATACTATCTCCCTGTGTATTTACTAAGGGTAGCGAGTAAGGTTGTCGACCTTTTATTCTGTGCACTCTATTCCAGACCTTTGTCTCATCCGTGTAAGAGTTAATTCCTGATATATAATTTTGCCAACTCTCTCTTCTAGCTTGTCGGCGCGTTCTCCTTCCCTGAGATTTGACATGCTTGAAATTAACAAGGTTTTCTGCAGTCGGAGAATCGCGGAGCAGCCCCCATGCTTTGTTCTGCTTTTTACGCGCGTTACGACATTCCTCATTCCACCATGGAACACGGCGCTTCTTAGATGATCCCTTTGTTTCTGGGATACATTTGGTCGCGGCATCAATCAGAAAAAAGGTGAAGTATTCAACCGCGGCTTCCAGGCTTAGAGCAGAAACGTCAGCCCACGATATGAGAGTAATTTTTCGGAACTGTTCCCAGTCGGCTGAATCAGTTTTCCACCGAGGAAATTGTGGGGGACATTCATTCGTCTTCGGTGTAGATAGAACTATCGGGAAATGGTCGCTCCCGTATGGATTTCTAATAACGTTCCATTTAAGATCAGGTAAAAGGGTGGGTGATGCAATACTGAGGTCTATAGAGGAATAGGTCTTATGTGCAGTATTATAATATGTAGGTGCCTTCCTATTCAAAAGGCATGCACCAGATGAAAAGAGAAACTGTTCAATCATCCGACCTCGCACATCGCAATGAGAGTCACCCCATAGGTTGCTGTGTGCATTGAAATCTCCTAGAACCAAATAGGGTTGGGGTAATTGATCTATTAATGCATAAAATTCATGTTTATGGAGCTGATAGTGCGGGGGTATATACAGAGAGCAGACGGTAATAAGTTTGTTTAGAAGTATGGCTCGAACGGCCACTGCCTCTAGGGGCGTTTGTAGTTGTAGATGTTGACACGCTATACCTTTATCGAGTATAATGGCTACACCGCCAGATGATGCGATGGCATCATCACGATCTTTTCGAAAAATAAGATAATGACGAAGAAAGTTAGTGTGTTTAGATTTCAGATGGGTTTCCTGTACACACAGCACTTTTGGAGTGAGTTCGTAGAGAAGTTCTTGAACATCATCAAGGTTTCTGAGGAGACCTCTGACGTTCCACTGCATAATCAGCGTGTCCATAGTGAAGTTAATTTGGTGCTGTGTGTATGGAAATGGAAGTTATACCTTAGATTACAGAGCCCTTTCGAGGCCCTGTAATCGGGGTTTTGCCCTTTTTGAAGCGTTCGAGGGAGCCCCGCCGCTCCTTAGGCGTTTGGTGCGCCTTCAGGACAGGTGTAGTGTCCATTGCCTCTATTGAGGCGCCGGACACGTGCTCTTGAGAGCGAGAAGATTTCCGGGTGAGTCCCGCCTCGGAAGGCAAGACCCCTGCGCCCACCAGCCCGGAGGTCGATGGGGCTCCCTGAGGGATTTGGCTGCGCCGGCTGTTGCCAGCGCTGGAAGGGGCCGGGGAGGCCGGGGCAGCCTCGGCTGTGCCAACCTTCGGGGTCGATGATCCCTCATTCTGGGTTGACGGGGCAGCGCTAGCTGCGACCGCCGCGGGGGCAGATGGCGTAGCTGTCGACTCACTGCTTGTGGGTCGGACAGCCGCCGGAGGCCGTTGTGACGCTGCCCCCTGACGCGCCACTTCGGCAAAGCTTTTCTTTGGCAGGTATGCTACCCGCCTGCGTGCCTCCTTGAATGAGATATTTTCTTTCACTTTGATCGTTACTATTTCTTTTTCTTTCTTCCAGGATGGGCACGACCGCGAGTACGCGGCGTGCTCTCCACCACAGTTTACACAGTGGAGAGCGTTCTCACAAGTTTCTGTGGTGTGTTCTTTGGCACTGCATTTAGCACACGTTTGGCGGCCGCGGCAGCTCTGCGAGCTGTGGCCGAAGCGCTGGCATTTGAAACATCGGAGTGGATTGGGCACGTAAGGCCTGACACGGAGCTTGATGTACCCGGCCTCGATTGATTCGGGCAGGACACTTGAATTGAAGGTGAGAATTAGGTGTTTGGTCGCAATTTCTTTACCATCGCGCCTCATCTTTATTCTTTTCACATTAACAACATTTTGCTCATTGAAGCCCTCTAGGAGCTCTGCTTCTGTCAGCTGAAGCAGGTCATCATCTGAGACAACGCCGCGTGTAGTGTTCATAGTGCGGTGCGGAGTCACTGTCACTTGAAAGTCTCCAAAAGACACTAGATTGGGTAGCTTATCGTATTGTTTCAGGTCACGGAGCTCCAAAAGGAGATCTCCACTTGCCATCCTTGATGCCTTGTAACCTGGACCTAGAGCCTCAGTTAAAGACTTCGAAACTAGAAATGGGGAGATTGTGCGTACTTGTTTATCTGGCTTTTCTGAATGAATGACGTGAAATCGTGGAAAGTTCGGTCTTTGTCGTCCAAAAAACTGAAATACATCTTCGGTGCGCCCTCTTTTCTGAGGGCGATCTGGGAGGGCAGGGAAGGAACTAGCCATAGAATAATGTAAATTTCGGCAATAACGCCAACCACCCACCGTGGAGCCCTACAAGGGGACGCTGCAGGGCCTGAAAAACAGGGCCTGCAAACGCCAGCTGTACGTTATCACTATAGCCAAATATGAGATAACCTAGGTTGGTTATTCACACAGGGTTAACCCTTGCTGCCTGGAAAAATTGGAAGTAAGCGGAAGCTAGGAGAAGACAGGAAAGATGAAAAGTAAGAGAAAGACGAAGATTGGAGGGAGAGAGAGACAGGAAAAGGCAACTACCGATTTCCCCCGGGTGGGTCAGTCCGGGGGTGCCGTCTATGTGAAGCAGAGGCCAAAGGGGTGTGTTGCCTCCGCCGGGGGGCCTTAAAGGTCCAAACACCCAGCATCGGCTCAACCCCCAGGATCCCCTTTTCCCCAGACACGGCTAAGCCGCGCACGGCTACACGCGGGAGGGTCCGACCCTCGTGTGCTCGGGTCCGTGGTGTCGCAACACACCAAACGCCTGCTGACGCAGACGCCCCTGCGGGGGGCTAACAATCGATATCAGGGATGCTGAAATCACACCACCAAACTACGTAATCGTACGGAAGGACCGATTGACACGTGGTGGTGGCGTCGCCTTATTGATTAAAAAGGAAATCCCTTATATCGTATTACCTTATGTCACAGGAGCGGAAGGAATTTTTTGTAAACTAACATCTTCTACATGCAATATTGTCGTCGGCTGTATTTATCGTAGTCCCTCATGTGAGGTTGAAGTGATAGAAAGACTGTGTTTGTATGCGCAAAATAACGTTTTGGGGGCCAGACTAATACTTCTAGGGGATTTTAACTTGCCTGATGTGAACTGGCAAACATTTGAACACCACTCACTAAGTGCTGATATGCTTTTCGAACTCATGCTTTCATTGAATCTCAGCGAAATCGTAACAGAGCCCACACGTGTTCAAGGAACTACTTCCAACACACTTGATTTAGTTTTCTTGAGCCATTATTTCCCGTTAGAGCAAAGCAGCTTGAATTCATTAATGGCATGTCTGATCATAAGATTACTTTATGTGTTGTACCTGCTCAGAATACATTTTCTTCCCAGCCACGCATCACTTACCCGGACTTCTGTAGAGCAGACGATACGAGTATTATTGACTACTTATCTAACGAATTTACTGCCTTTGAAGAACTTTCAATACGTTCCACTACAAACATCCAAACATTGTGGCATGGTTTCAAAAAAAATTGTTTCATTGTATTTCTAAGTATGTACCTTCTAAAGTTAAAAAAACGAGGAAGCACAATCCCTGGATCTCACGTGACATCATTCATGCCAAACGTAAAGTCAAGCGTCTGAAAAAATCAATGACAATAGCACCTAAACCTTCATCTCGAAGTAATCTTACTCTAGCTATCCAAGACATGAGATCTAAAAGAAAGACAGCGAAGTCAAACTTTTACACAAACACACTTCAAGGATTCCTAAGAAATTCACCGAGCAAATTCTGGAACTACCTTAAACCTAAGGCATCAAGTGATCCCCAAGCGTCGCCCGAAACTAGCAAACAAAGCGCTAATTCACTAAATAACTATTTTTCTTCTATCTTCATATCTGACGATGGGAAACTACCCCAAATAGACATCACCGTTAACAGCACACTAAGCCCCCTCACCGTCACGGAGGCCGGAGTACTGAACCTTCTCCTAAACCTGGACACAAAAAAGGGCCAGGCCCGGATAAAATACCCAACGCTTTCTTGAAACGATACGCAGAATGGATGACGAAGTACCTTTGCATAATATTTAACAAATCATTATCATCATCTGTTCTTCCAAAAGATTGGAAATCTGCAAAAGTTGTCCCAATACATATGTCAGGCTGCAAAGATGACCCGTCCAACTTTAGGCCGATTTCGCTTACGAGTACCGTGTGCAAACTTCTAGAACACATAATACTAAAACGTATAAGCGTTTTCTTAGAAAAGGAGAGTTTCATATCATCATATCAACATGGCTTTCGTAGAGGCCTTTCTACAATCACTCAACTACTGGAACCCACGACATATCATTTAATATCGACCAACACAGACAAACAGACCTCATCCTACTCGATTGCTCGAAGGCATTTGATCGGGTATCACACAAAAACCTCATAAGGAATCTTGAGATTGCATTAGGTACAGGCCCCATAATTGACTGGATTTGCGACCATCTTACTAGCCGTACCCAGTTTGTGGAAGTGAACGGACAGATTTCCCAGACAGCCCGGGCAACATCGGGAGTCCCTCAAGGAAGCGTTCTGGCTCACCTTTTATTTCTAATTTTTATTAATGACCTACCCGCAAGAATCACAAGAAAGATTAGGCTTCTTGCAGACGACTGCATTATTTATCGAAATATTAACTCACATGATGACCACATAACATTAAACAACGACTTGAAAGCTGTGTCTAACTGGTGTGCCCACTGGCAGATGACCATCAATACTAAGAAATCTGCTGTTCTTTCAATCACCAGAAAAAGAAGTAACTCGAGCTTTATGTATACCGTTAACGACGTGCCACTAATACGAGTTCATGACCACAAGTACCCCGGATTAACGTTAACACATGACTTCAGATGGAACTCCCATATAAATAACGTTACAGCAACTGCAATGAAACGCCTTTTCTTTCTTGGAAGACGCCTCCGACTAGCACCACCCGATACAAAACTTCTGGCTTACAAAACTTTCGGCAGGTCAGTCCTTGAGTACGCAAATGTGATCTGGTTCCCATACACTAAACAACTAATTAAAAAACTAGAAAGTGTACAAAGGAAAGCTCTACGGTATATATACAATAAACATAAATTAACAGAGTCGCCCACCGAACTACTTAACAAAGCCGGAATCCTAACAGTACAAAACCGAGCTGTACTAGCCCGTTCTAAACTTATGTACCAGCTATTACACAACAAGCTTAATATTGATACCTCTAGATACATCTCCAGAAATTAAACACGGCCAACGCGGCATAAACACACACAAACACTCAATGAGCATTCTTTTCATATCGATTGTTTCCTTTAGCGATAAGAGAGTGGAATAAACTGAGTGAACCCATTAGTAACAGCCCCTCATTAGATACATTTGCTAATTCAGTGGAAGAACTTCTCCTTGCTTTAGAGCTCTGACTTACATACTCAGGTTTGTTACCGATCTTCATAGCCTAACACTTTAATCTATGAGTGTTCTTTTTGTATGATGCATCATACACATGACTGCACCCTGTTTCTCATGTTCATTAGGTATTTTATATCACATGTGTTCTCAGGTGTTCTTTTTCTTTTTCTTGTTTGGTTTCTTGTTTTCTCAGATTCTTCTTTGTTATACTGTATTGCACCCAAATATTGCATTTGTGATGAACTACTTAATTCTTTTGTTTAGTGAAACCAAAACATTTGCAATAACACACTTGTGATTATATAATGTATTCATATTCTTTGTTCGCAAATACTGCCATATGTACTTGCCATTCCTGTTATAATCCCATGAGGGATTGACAGTATGTGAAATAAATGAATAAATAAATAAATAAATAAATTATTTAATTAATATTTGGAGGAAGCGATAGCCAGAGCGATGGCAACCTCAGAGACCCTGCTTTTGATTGAGCACGTGTGCATGATTTCTTGCTTTGTATTAATTGCTACTGCCGTAAACGCTTGGTGATTTGAATACTCCGCGGCGTCCACGAATAGTTTCCGCATCATTGCAATATTGTTTGAGTAGAGCTTTATCTCTGCTAGTTCTCCGGCCCTGATTGAATTCCGGGTGCATATTTTTGGGTAAATTGGGATTTGAATCCTGCTCCTAATCTCTCTGGTGAACGCAACCTTGGGTCCTTGTAGCTCGTGAACGTTTCTGCTGTCTGCTGTGCTCGGGCGCGCAAGCGTTGTTCAGCGCGCAGCTTGCGAACAGCTGGCCGGCCTAACACTTCCGTAAAGGTTGTCTTGAAGGCTGGCCATGTGAGTACGTCACTTTCGTGGTTGTGAAACCAGAGTTGGGCAACACCAGCCAGATAAAATTTGACGTGGGTTAACTTCGCTGGATCATCCCACTTGTTGTGCGCGCTCACCTGCTCATATGACGCAAACCAGTCTTCTACGTCTTCGTCGTCTGCACCGCTGAAGATCTTGGGGTCTCGTTGTCGCGGAACGCCGGTGCAGGTGACGGACTGTGGCGTCGGCGCCGTTTGGGATGAGCTGTCGGTCACGGCGGGCGGTAGCGCTCTTGATCGCAGCTCCAGGGTTTGAGTCCCAGCACCTCCACCAATTGAGAAGAGGTTTATTGGTGGCTCCTAATGCAAAGGCACAGCGACCGGGAAGGGCGAGGCAGCCCGAAGCACTGTCCAAAAAAGACGCCAGCAATCAACAGCGCGAGCCGAGCCGAGCCGCACGTTGGCGATGCGGCCGTGCCGCGATACGCGTCTTCTCCTTCACACTGGTTATGGTAATTAATTCGTAATTTATCGAGTATACTACTGCCAGTCTTGGTGCCGGTTAGTCTTTCCAAAGGAGCTATCTGCTGAGCTTCAATCAATTCTTCTAAGGTGTTATGCATGCCCAGCTGCATTAGTATCTAAGTACTGGTGCTTTTGGGCAAGCCTGATTAAAAGCTTTCCTTATGAGTGTATTGACTTTGTCCTCTTCTGCCTTGTACCAGGTAAGGTACGTGGCTACGTAAATGATGTGGCTTATAGCAAAATAGTGAATGAGCTTAACAATGCTAACCTCCTTCATTCTCTGATACATGTCCGCGATTATCCTGGTCAATCTAATGGCGTTAGTGACCTTGGTAACGAGATTTCTAAGAGTTTCGCCGCTGGTTCTCTTCGACTCAATGTTGAGACACAGGACCCTAATTCGTTTAACGATGGGGATGGCGCCGCCATTCTTCGCACGAATCTGCATCTCTTCGTACTCTCTCTCCTTGATGTATCTCTTGGGCGGCCTGCCCTTGTGGGTCAGTCTGTAAAGGAGCTCTTTCTCTGGGGAGCATTCAAGCCCCGTGCCTGTCAGGTACTCCTCCACTTTATGCAGTGCTTCCTGTAATTTATATTCTATCTCTCCATCAGTGCCTTGCGAGATCCATATGGTAATATCATCCGCCTATAAGGAGCGATTGATTCCTTAGATGTCCTCGAGCTTTTCCGACAAGCCTATCATAATGAGTTTAAAGAGCATGGGTGATATCATGAAGCCTTGAGGCGTTCGCCAGAAACATTCCGAAATGGGCTGTGTAGAGCACAGCGATTGCGTCGACAAATGCCAAATCCCTGTCCGCCTCAGCGTATCGTGCGGTAAATTTTCGAAATCACTTAAACCTTAATCTTTGCTCTTACATTCCAAAGGAGAAGAAGAAGAAAATAAACTTTATTAAAAAGAACCGTCCAAAACAAATTTTTAAACTTGAAACGAGGGAGCTGTCTGGCAGACTGTGAGTAGCGGGTCAGTGCTCCGTTTTACCTTTTCATTTTAATAGTCACAGACCTCACCCGCAGCCCGGAGGAGCGGAATTACCTTGTGTTAATTCCCTTGCTTTTGCTCTCTTTTATATCTTGTTCTGTCAGGACAAGGGCATAGAACGTACGCCCTTAAATAAGAAGTTGAAGTGATTAATGAAATCCCGTGGATTAACGGATCATTGTAATGTATGCTTAAATCTGTGTCCTTCCCTTATAGACGAACAACTTAATAGGAAAGAAAGCAGGGTGAGCGTAGCGGCCAACGTTGATGTGGCGGCGATAGAGAAGTTCGCGCTCGGCACGCGTGGGAGACGGCTGGACGAGCGGAGGTCGTCGGGCCAGACGCGGTCGCGATGTTCGCCGGTCCCGCCGCAGTGTTCAATGCGGCCGCTTCCATAGCCAGGCCGGCTTCTAAAATAAACGCGGCCGCTCATCGCATCTCAGCCGCCACAGGAGGAATTGTGCCAAGTACTACAGGTGACATCTAACCCATTCCGTGCCAAGACAGAATCCCTAATTCTAACCGAAAATTGCAAGTTATTTTAAAGTTGCCAGCATACTTTACTTCATCCGTCAGAATGAATTCGCTCCTCCATGCGTACCATGCCTCGCCGCTGCCCCGCGTGGGTGCCTTGGTAAGCGCACTCTGTAGCCTGTGTGCGGACCTGAAGCACGACAAAGCACCGAGATGAAACCAGCTCGTCCACGGCATTGCTAGCAACTGTAAAGCATGGCCGACGAGCTCGTTCCTTAGTGAAATGGCGCAGCCCACTGTGGGGGATCGGCCACGAATCGGGCGGATCAGATGAAACGGAACAATCATCTTGTAAATGTGAGTTAAAATGTGTACTGTTACAGATATGAATGATCAAATATCTAGAAATTACAGTAAATATTATGTGAGCGTAAGAAGTAAAATGAACAATTTTAGCATGAAATTCTTTTTGTTTCGCGCAGAAACTTGCAGAGGGCTTCACGAACGTTCCCGTTCCTACAACTCGGCACAGTAGCCCCTAAGAAAGAAGAGTAAAATTCAAGTCAAGGTTTTGGAAGAGTTCTATAAATATCTTATTTTGAATAATGAAACGACAACATGATAAAAAGAAGTGTTGGATAGATTCACTCTCATTGCATAAAGGACGCAGATGTGGGCTTGGTAGCTGTGCCACAACGCAGGTCACTTACCCGTTGATCCAAACAATGCAGGTGTTCTTCATAGCTGTCGTTCGCCTGCTGCTCCCTGACCTGGCAGTCCCTCCGCTGGACCCCTCTTGGAACTGCACCTTCCTGCTTGGCCATGGCGAAGCACGCCCTAGCAACTGCCCCGCCGCCACCGCTCCGACACTGTTGCGCGCACCGTGGCTATAGATCACCCCTCCCCCACTTCACCTTGGACCGCCCCATCGAAGTTGGCATCGCCACTGCAAGCACCTATATATCACCGACGACCGTCGACTGCACCTTGTGCGCTAGGTAGTTGTGCCAAAACGCAGTTCACTTACCCATTGAGCCAAACAATGCAGGCTAGTAAGCACACTAGCCTCTATGCAAAACAAGTTAATTACATTCTAGTGCGGCTGCCAAACCCGCAGTGTCTTGTCGCTGTCATTACCGAGTGTTTTCATGCTGGTTGCTCTGTACTACTGTTGTTATCGGGCGACATCGAAACTAAGCCTGGTCGCGAAATGAAAAAAAAATCCTCGCAGAATTCCAAAATATTGGCACTTTCCAAAACAAACTGATATCTGACGTTCAAGAACTAAAAACCAGCTCCTAACAACTGACAAAATGTTATCGTATCTTAACAAGCGCATGAATGAAATGGAACGACACTACCAGAGCCTGTTGCCACTGCGAGCAGACCTCGTGGCAATTCAAGCCGACACTAACGCAACCGCCCGCTTAGTCTCTGAACATGAAAATAGGCTGGATGACGCGGAAAACCGCTCACACCGCAACAACCTAATATTCTATAACCTTCCAGATCCTAACGCGAAAGAGACAAATAATGAAACAGAAAAACTTGTTATTAACCACTGTCTCGAGCACCTAAAGATAAAGATCGACCCGAAACAAATAGATCGCGCGCATCGTCTCGGACGCCATACAAATGATCGCTGCCGCCCAATAATTGTTAAGTTCACGTTCTACAATACCAAGGAAAACGCCCTTGCAGATGCCTGAAAACTGAAAGGAACCAATTGCAGTATTGGTGAAGATTTTTCCCTCTCAGTTAGTACTGCCCGCCGCCACCTAGTTGCTTTCGCCAAGCAGAAGTCAGAAAATTTTCAAATACGTTTCAAAACCTTACACATGGACTCGAAGCGCTACATTTTTGACCGCGCATCGCAATCAGTCAAAGAAATCGCATTGCGATCACCGCACGCGAACAGTAAGCTGAACCACCCCCGAATCCAATCACGGAGTGATGCTTCTTTTTCTGTAATCTTCACGAATATTCGCAGTCTCATACCGAAGCGTCAACTGCTGTCTAATCTTGTGGCATCTTCGAACAGCAATATAGTGATACTAACAGAAACATGGCTTACCGATGAAGTAACACACGCCGCAGTGATTTCGGATCTGCCAGATTTTCAGTTATTCCGCACCGAAAGCAAACGCGGCCGAGGATGCCGTGTGCTAATCGCTGTAGGCTGTCATGTTTGCCGTCGTCCAACTTATCCCCGCTGAGGACGTTGTTGAAGGGAAGGACTGCTTCTCATCGAGAACGAGGAATATGGATTTATTTGCAGTATCTACATAAGGACGTTGCAGTTCATCAGTCTAGCATGACTGCGAGAGCAAGCACACTCAGCAGCCGCACAACAGCTGCTTATAAACACTCTGTCCTCCCTAGATCCCTAGGAATCGCGGATCCCTAGAATCGCGGCAGGGTCTCTTTGGGGAAGCTCACCACGCTCGCAGATGCAGCTGGCGCTCCATGCTTGCGGCAATGGATGAAGAGATCTCTGAGGACTTTCTTGATGTGCAGCCGTCAAGCCGGCTAGCGCCCAGGAAACGTGGAAGTGCGTCAAGCGATACAGACAGCGAGGCCACTGAGATATGTTCGGACAGCTACGACTCGTCGGACGATGACTTCCAGGTCGTGATGAGTAGATCTGCGAAAAGAAAACTACTGCAGGCATCTTCGTCGTCAAGAGCTTCTACCGTGAAGAGTGCACCGCTGCGCTGGCCGCACACTATGCTCTTTATGCCCGTTGACCCGGTGATCAATTTGCGGCTCCTCAACAGGCAGGTCCTCTCTTCATTACTCGAGAGAATCAGACCAAATGAGATTAAAGACGTGCGAATAAACTCGCGGAAAAATGTCCTGGCAGTTGATGTCTTACATCGCAGCGCCCTACAGGACCTACGTAATATAACTGAGATCGACGACGTAAAGGTGCGATCAATCATCCCTACAGGCGGCGATGGCGCTGCGGGAGTCATTTATGACGTCGACGTTGCCATCCCTAATGACGACTTGCCAATACTGATAAAGCCAACGACAGAAGGAACTTTCATTACAAGGATTTTCAGGAAATACACGTTGTGTGAAGATTTTGTTTGTTTGTGTTTGTTTGTGAAGATTTTGTTACGTCAAAGTAGGACATGTCCGCCATCCGGTACGACCATTCGTACCGAAGCCCCTCCAGTGCTTCAAGTGTTGTAAGACTGGCCACGTAAAGGGTGTCAGCGTGAACAACGTCGTGTGTCCGCGGTGCTCTGAGTCCCATTCAGAAGACGCCTGCAGCACACATGTTCTAATGTGCCCAAACTGCAGTGGTCCTCACAAGGCCTCGTCAAAGGATTGCCCGCGGGTGCGGAAAGAATTTGCGATACTAAAATAAATGGCGCGGGACAATTCAACGAACCGAGAGGCAGCTGCCGCTGTTCGGCGACGTCGGCATCGACACCGAAAACGTTCACGAAATTCCGCAACTGCAGATAGGAACACGACAGCTAACGTCAGAAGGACTGTCGCATCACCGCACAGCGCCACCAAGACAGATACAACGAAATCAAACAAAGCGGGGAGGCTCGCCCGTCCTGAAGAAAGGCCTGAGCTACCGAGGGCACAACTCTCTGTAAGGTTGCCTCAAAACGCACCAACTTCGACTGCTTCGGCAACTGTTGAAGCGACGCTGGCTGATGATCTCCAGGTCATCAACATTCTGCGGTCGCTCATGAATGCCATTCGCGTTATACTTACCAACATGAAATCTTCGTCTGCACAAAGCGCGCTACAGGTGCTGGACACTTTGAGTCCAGTACTTACAGCTCTTGGTTGAAATCATGGCTCTCCAGAAGCCGTCGTTTCGTGACGAAGTCCGGAACGCATCGATATTTCAGTGGAACGCCAGAGGACTTAAGTCACGCATGTCGGACTTTCGACAGTTTGCGTTCACGAATAAGTTCCCAATCATCGTCATCTGCGAGCGCCTATCAGATAACATGAGACTGAGTGTTTCATGTCCGCCACCCACGGAGACTGCAGCAAGATCATCGTATTCATACGACGTGATCTTACGTATCTCCATCATCCAGTACCACCTGACCAAGAAAACCAGTACGTATGCCTCCCGGTGAAGAAAGGCAAGCTCACTTTCACAGTAGTTGGAGCCTACATATCGCCCTCAAGTCGGCTGGACTGCGAGCGGTTACGGCGAATCACGACAGCGACTCCACAGCCTTTGGTGATTACTGGAGATTTTAATGCCCACCACCATCTCTGGAGAAGTTCTAAGATAAACTCGAGAGGCAGAAGATTAGCGTAATTTGTCTCTGAACAAGAACTGTGCTTGTTAAATGATGGACGCCCCACCTTTCTGCGTGGAACTACCTACTGTAGCTGCCTGGACGTCACCTTTGTTTCACGCTCCTTCACTAGAAAGGTTAGGTGGTTTCCGGATATTGAAACGCGGGGAAGTGACCACCTACCCACTTATCTTAGGATTGAAGAGTTGACGGACTCCAAGTTAGCTGGTGCCACACAATGTATCGACTGGCCGATGTTCAAATCAATTGTCGAAGACGGCTGTCGCAATGACTTCTCCTCCAGCCTAGAAGACACCATAAAGAGTACCCTGGAGGCTGTCATTCGCTTCCGAGAACGTATACACGCACAGATTACGACATTGAGCTAGAGAAGCTTCGTGCAATTCGTCGCCGTCCAGAGCGGAGATACAGGCGCACGAAGTCGGTACATGACTTGAGGTTGGCCAGAAGAACCCAAAAGAAAATTCAGCGTCGCATGGACAAACTCGCATCGCAAAGATGGAAGTCATTCTGCGAGTCTTTGGATCCATGAAAACCTTTGTCTCACATATGGAGAACTGTTCGTGGTCTCCGTGGAACCCCTCAGCAGCGCCACCCTTTTAAGTCTTTGGCCCTTAACCAACAATGCAGCGAGATTGACGTCGCGGAAGCTTTCTGCAGGAGGATTGCTAGCGAAACTAGTTCCGCTGGAACATCGACGCTCCACCACTCACCGATTTCACGCGACCCCCGCATGGACCGTCCTTTCTCCATGGAGGAACTCGAAGCTGCACTGGCCTTGTGCAAGCGTTCATCTTCACCAGGACCCGATGGTATAACCTACCGTGCCAAATGTAATCTTGGCGAAGATGCTCCGAAAGTGCTCCTGCTCTTGTTCAACAGCTCCTGGCAGACAGGTACGGTTCCCCAGGAATGGAAGACCAGTCGCCTAATTCCACTGCTCAAGCCTGGCAAGTCATCTGTAGACATTGCGTCATACCGACCAATTGCGCTTACCAGTTGCATCGGAAAACTAATGGAGAGGATGGTTTCTAGCACGACTAGAATGGTACCTCGAACATTACCAGGTATATCCAGATGCAGTGACCGGTTTCAGGCGTGGCCGTTCTTCCATAGACAACGTTATCGACTTGGTGACGTACCTCGAGCACCAGAAGTCCTGCAAAAGATTATCTGCTGCCCTGTTTCTGGATGTTAAAGGAGCGTACGACAACGTAAGGCACGAAGCGATTTTCAACGCCTTAGAGGCAGTAGGACTTGGCGGCAAAGTCTATTTTTGGATAAGTAGCTATCTACATAAGAGATCCTTTTGCATACTTACCGAGGATGGCCCGACCTCCCCACATTGCAGTAACCGTGGGGTGCCTCAGGGCGGAGTACTGAGCCCAACGCTCTTCAGACTAACACTCATTGGCCTTGCCGGCATCCTGCCATGCACTGTTAGGCTCTCCATCTATGCCGACGACATTTGCATTTGGACGTCGGGTGTGACGCGACTGCAACTTCGCGCGCGGCTTCAGAAGGCAGCCACTTTAACATCATCCTACCTTCGAGAACAAGGACTTCATATATCATACGAAAAGTGTGCAGTGGTGGCGTTTACCAGGAAATTAATGTCTCCATACGTGATATCCGTCGACAGACAACTGATCTCGTACAACAAGAGTCACAGATTTTTGGGGGTGGTCATTGACAAAAATCTCTCCTGGACCCCTCATGTGAATTATGTGAGAAAACGCCTGACAGGAATTAGCCATATGTTCAAGTTCCTTGCAGGAAAGACCTGGGGACTGCCAATACAATCCATGCTGAAACTGTACAGGGTCCTCTTTATTGGATTCCTGCGGTACAGCTTACCGGTCATGTCCAACACCTGCAGAACTAACCTGAATATAATCCAAAGCATCCAAGCCCAAGTCCTCAAGATATGCCTTGGTCTACCGCGGAGTATCTTATTTTGTTATAGCGCAAGCTTGACAAGGACAACAGAAGGCACATCTGACACACACAGCGCTACTTTCAACAACGGATTTATTTCTCGTTCTCGTCGCTGCGTGTGTCAGATGTGCCTTCTGTTGTCCTTGTCAAGCTTGCGCTATAACAAAATAAGATATGCCGTACCAACAAGCCCCTATTGCTATCCTCATCTACCGCGGAGTGCGTCAACGACTGAAGTTATTGCAGTCGCTCAAGATTCCACTATTAGAACGCATATTAGCATTGAAACAATGCGTGTTCACATAAGACATTTCTCCCGGACGTCAGAAGGACTGTCAGAAGGACTGTCAGAAGGACTGTCAGAAGGACTGTCAGAAGAACACCACCTCGCAAGTCTCCCAGTAGATAGGCGCCACACGACATTCAGTGCGACTGTCTTCGCGCACCATGCCTTTCTCAGGTTAGGTTACACACCTGCGGCAAGGCCTTCCATTCCTCTATGGTGTATGCGTCGTACTCAAGTAAACCTTACACTCACAGGACTTCAGAAAAAGTCGGACTTGCCATCATCAGCGCTCAAGCAACTAACTTTACTTCTCTTGTACGAGAAATACAGCGACTGCACACAGGCCTACACTGATGGATCAACTACATCAACCATTTCCGGTAGCGCTGTAGTCATACCAACAATAAGAATAACCCAGCGGTTCAAGACTTCCCATGTCACTACGTCTACAGCTGCAGAGCTCGCGGCTCTCCGCGACGCGCTACATGTGATAAAGACTGATAGTCCTAGAAGATGGGCAGTCTTCTGCGATACAAGGCCGGCCTTGCAATGTGTGCAGTCATTTCTCCGACATGCAGCTCACGATCAGCTCACGTGCGAAATCGTGGAATTTTTCCATCACTTAAGGGAAAAAGACTATGATATCTCTTTCCAGTGGATACCAGGTCATTGCGGTATCATAGGAAATGATTGCGCCAATAAGGCAGCTCGGACATCGAACCAAGAAGACCGCTGCGTCCCCATTCCTCTCTCAAGGAGCGACGCCGCGAGATAACTTGGCATTTTAGCATGCACAATCTCCTTAGCAGAGTGGAAGACACATACAAGGCGCACAAGACTGCACAGACTAAACCCGTCACTTCAACTCAGACCTCCAGCCGGTCTACACCGACGTGAAGCGTCTCTTCTGTGTCAGTTATAGGTTGGAGTTGCCTTCACGAATGCCTACTCAGCACTAATTGGAATGGCTGATAGTCCTGCATGTGATGTTTGTGGATGCGAGGAGAACATTGAACACTTATTGTGCCATTGTCCTAAATTTCAAGCACAAAGACAATCTTTGTCCAACACATTGAGGAAATTAGATGATTGTCCTCTGAGTGAACAGACGTTACTAGAGCACCGTCCCGACCGATTGTCGGCTCAGAAGGCAGTGAAGGCACTTTTATGCTTTCTCAGAACTTCTGGTTCGCGCGAGCGTCTTTAACTCAAGTGCTGTCCATACACGTATCTACACCTTCTCTCTCCCTTCTCTGGCTTCCCCTTCTCCCTTCCTCCAGCGTACGGTAGCCAACCAGACTATTGACTGGTTAACATCCCTGCCTCCCTATATTACTCTCTCTCTCTCTGTCTCTCTTGCATGTCGGCACCTCTGCAGGCCGTTCCTAACAAGGCCTAGAAATATCATGTTCTGTTGTGTGCATTCAATCTGACATTGAAATTTTGCGGCTAATTTGTCGCGCTTCACCTCCAACAGTTCTACTCGGGGTGTGTTACAGGCCGCTGAACACTATTTCAAATTTTTCACGTGCTCTAAACAATATAATGAACACACTCACGACCGTTCACCCTAAGGCTCATATTTTACTTTTTGTTGACTTCAACTTTCCTAAAATTGATTGGCATAACCCGACACACTCGTCAGCAAACCCTGGCGAAGTAAGATAGTTTATTGACATTTGTTTGAATTTTAACCTAACTCAACCACTATCAGAGCTCACGCGCATCGCTGGCGATTGTGATAACACTCTAGATTTAATACTAACCAACCATCTTGATTGCTTGTCCTCAATTTCATACTTACCCGAAATTAGTGACCACAAAGTAATACGTGCAGATTTTTCCTTCTCCTTTCAACGACGTGATAAAATCAAGAAAACAGTTACGTTATATGATAAAGGTAATTATGACGCCATAAACAACGCGCTCAGAAGCTTCTTTCCAGTTTTCGAAAGTAACTTTTCTACTCGATCCGTGCATGAAAACTGGGTGACCTTTAAACATAAAATTAATGAACTGACTAGCAAATTTATTCCCAAAGTATCATTCCATTCCACGCCACAGAAACCCTGGTTCACAAACAAACTGAAAAAAATTTGCGAATAGAAAGAAACGTCTTTTTCGCGCAGCGAAAGCGAAGGAAACACCCGAAGCTTGGGCGAAATACAACAAAGCAGAAAAAGAATATACAGGCGCAATATGTAACGCAATATACAGGTTTTTGAACCAAGATCTACCAAGTATGCTAGCAGATAACACGCGAAAATTCTGGCAAGTCGTAAACCCTCACTCCACTTGCACCATCAGCCTTACTAACGAATCAGGACACGTATTCACAGATAAGCAATGCGCCAATGCCTTTAACACCGCGTTTTCGTCCGTATTCACCAAAGAATCAAGCGCACCTTCCCTCCCCCCCCCCACACTGTTGACATCCAGTATGTGTTCCCCAACCTTTCCTTCCCATCAACAAGAATCTCCTTCTCTCTCTCTCCATCAAATATTGCACAGATGGTATGTCGTCTATCATTCAAAATATGAAACTGTCTTCGTCAGGTGGCACTGATGAAATTAATTGTCATTAACTGTCATACCATCGTCCCATTAATTAATTCCATAATACCATCACCCCATTATTGTGTTTGATTTATGCACAGTCACTTTCCACCGACAACCTTCCAGATGACTGGAAAATGGGCAAGGTCGCTCCGATCTACAAGTCAGGTGATAAAAGCTCTCCATTGAACTACCGACTAATTTCTCTAACAAGCGTCCCGTGCAAAATCATGTAACATGTCATCTACTCTGAGATTGTAAGCTTTCTAGATTCTAACAACTTCTTTCACCCCAGCCAACATGGCTTTCGGAAAGGATTCTAGTGCGAAACGCAACTAGTAATCTTTCTTCACGACCTGCATGCTAACCTTGACAACAACTTACAAACTGACGCCATCTTTCTAGATTAGGCAAATGCATTCGACGCAGTCCCCTACCAAAGACTTATGCTAAAATTATCCCAGTTAAACTTGGACCCTAACGTACTAAAATGGATCGAAGCATTCCTAACTAACCGTTCTAAATTCGTGCATGTCAATAACAAATCTTCCGACTGTCTCAAAGTAACATCAGGTGTACCTCAATGTTCAGTAATCGGCCCCCTTCTATACCTAATATACAGTAACGACTTACCCCTTAGTGTATCTTGCAAAATCTGAGTGTTTGCTGACGACTGCGTAATCTACCGAACGGTAAATAACACCTACGACCAAGTAACCCTATAGCAAGACCTTAACCACATTCAAGAATTGTGTGAGAAGTGGCTTCTATCTCTTAGCCCGAACAAACGCAAGATTTTTTTCCTTTTCCTGCCGTAAAAACTCCTTACTTTCTTCACTTAATATCGCAAACGTCCCTGTAGAGTCAGTATCATAGTTCAAATATCTACGTGTCACACCGTCTAACGATCTCACTTGGAATGCGCATATAACTAGTAACATTTCACCCGCTAACAAAATACTGGGCTTCCTAAAACGTCACCTACGTCATGCGCCCCAGCACGTAAAGTTGCTCGCGTACCAGTCACTCATCAGATCGAAACTCGAATATGCCTCCGCCGTATGGAATCCGCAACCATACATATCTCATAAACGATCTCGAGTCAGTGCAAAATGGCGCCGCCTGATTCATTCCCTTCCTATAGTCATACGATATGAGCGTTTCATCCTGAAACGCACAATACGGGTTATCACCACTCTCTGTTCGCCGTCGTATCGCCACCCTTTCCCTCTTCCAGAAAATTTTTCATTCTTCACTGCATCTAGCGCCTTACATCATCCCACGACATACATTTCACACCGCACCGGCTATACATGCACTTCAAGTGTCCCGTTTTCGCACCAGAACTGTCACTTTTTCCGCCTCTTTTTCTTCCCGTTGCAGCCAAAAATTGGAGCGACCTTCCCACCTCTATTGTTTCCATCACCTGCCGATCAAGTTTCATTGCAAACTTAACAAATAACCTCTGTTGTTAAACGAACGCGTCCAAATGTATTTTTTATCTACAAACCACCCCTTATGTAATACCCCCGAGTGGGGTCATCAAGAAAACAAAAAATGCAATGGAATGAAATGAAATATAGCCAAAACAAAACAGTGGAGGTAAAAGTTCAGTGGTGTTATGGCTGGCGTCTAGAACCGCGTGCAGAAAGGACTTTCACCCACCCTACCTAGTCGAAATGAAGCGTGACTTCTCCTGCTACGGTTGGCACCTTGTGCAGAAAGGACTTTCACCCACCATGCCTCGTCGAAATGAAGCGTGACTTCTCCTGTTACGGTTGGCACCTCGTGCAGAAAGGACTTTTACCCACCATGTCTCGTCGAAATGAAACGTGGCTTCCTAATTCGCCATGGTCATCTCGAGTGTGTGCCGGACTGGCGGAAGCCCCGCAGTGTTTTCAGGCCTCTTTTGTGTGTGTGTGTGCGACTTTAGAGGGACCCTTTCCTCGAACTGTCCAGCTCTACGGGGGAACTTCCGCGAACCAGCAACGCCCTAAAAGAAGGATAAGCGTCTGCAATTCACGGACCTGAGGCTTGGTATAACCGGAGGCGGTCCGCCCTCCTCCTTGCAGCAGGCTCTGTATAACCAGAGGCTCGGTATGACCAGAGGAGGAGGGGCCCTCTTTCCGCGAATCAGACTCTGTGCCGGTCACGTGACGTCGACGGAAGCAAGATCCCTCCCACAATTGTAGAGAGCCTATTTAAGGGGCACCGAAATGTACTTTTTTAGATAATTTCATTCACTTGTCTTCATCTTTCAACAACCTTTGAATAAACCGTGCAAGTTTCGCACTAGAAATCGTCTCGTACCTGCCTAGTCGCCATGGTCTACCGTATGCCTGCAGCCCGCTGACAACGCCACGCTACCCAATAGTAACGTCGGTCGAGCTTCGATAGGCAGGCGTCGCTACAACTCGGCAGCCGTACGATACGCTACCCTGGAGTACGCAACAAACTGACTGGCAGCGATTGGGATACGCAACCCAGGAGACCCCAACTTGAACGACAACTACGATATTGTAGCCTCTTCGTCCCGGTGACAACGTTCGGAAGGAAGGTGTCCGGATTCATGACTGCATATGGTGAGTGCATGGCTTTTCTTCACTAAGATATCACTAGGCTTTACGTATTTTTTTTTCAAACAGTTAGCAGCGCTAAGGGCAGCCATGAACTTGAAAGCACTAAAGAAGCCGGAATTGTTGAGCTTGGGCAAAGAATTGGGTTTCCAAATTGCCGAATCAATGAGAAAGTCGGAGATCATAGAGGCGATCGAAGCGATCGGGTCAGACGACGATAAACTGACAGAATGGCTAGAGAGCATTGCAGAGAAAGAAGAGCGTAAGCGCCTAAAGGAAAAAGCAGAGTGCGAGCGGGTAGCACGTGAGGCCAAAGGAGAGCGCGACCGTGTTGCACGCGACGCACTCGAAATGAAGCGCCTAGAGAATGAGCTTCTGAAAGCTCAAAATACTGAAAGACCTAGCCCAGAGGCACGTGAAAGCGAGCGCAGAATGGCAGACTTTATGGCACCCTACGCAGTAGGAGGGGACATAGGTCTTTTTCTGGTACCGTTTGAGCGCACGTGTGAAAAGGCAAAATTCGCGAGAAACACGTGGCCGCAACGCTAGCTTACGTTACTGCCACGTGAGGTAGCTGATATCATTGCCCGCATGGGGAAAGAAGCAGAGGACTTCCATGAAGTCAAAGCAAATCTGCTTAAAAAGTATAGATTATCAGCGGAAGCATTCAGGCGAAAATTCAGGGAAGTCGAGAAGACCGAAAGCGAGTCATACTCAGATTTTGCATACATCTTGGAGGTAAACTTGAAGGAATGACTCAGAGAAGAGGGTGCACTCGGCGACGCCGAAAAGACAATGCATTGCGTTGCTTTAGAACAGTTCTACTACCGGCTGCCAGTAAAGATCAAGTATTGGATTCAGGATAGGCCAGGCGTAGACACTATCACGAGAGCGGCCGATCTCGCTGAGGAGTACGTAACTCGCCGTGCGGACGAAGGCAACAAAGCTCCTAAGAAAGAGATCAATAAATGTAGACCCGACAAGCCAAGGCGATGGTCAAAGTCGAGTCGGTATAAAACAATGGAAAGGTCAGATTCGGTGAAAAATAGTGACGAGGACAGCGAGGAAGAGAAGGAACTACCCGAACGGAGTGCAGAAAGGCAGAAGGAAAAAACTTTCGAGGCCATGAAACCAGTAGTTTGATACAACTGCGAGCAAACGGGGGAAATCTCCGTGGGGTGCAGAAATCCCAAACTAGTATTGATGCCACTTAGTAGTAACGTAGAAAATCTGAACTTGGTAGAACCATACATTCAAGACCTCGTGGTAGACGGCAAACCGTGTAGAGTGCTTCGCGACTCGGCAGCCACAATGGACGTGGTGCATCCGTCATACGTGGAGGAAGGCCAATTCACAGGGGAATGTGCTTCGATAAGGCAAGCCGTAGAGGCCTCCAGTGTTTGTCTCCCTGTGGCTAAGATTCGTATCGAAGGCCCTTTTGGAGTACTGGACACTGAAGCCGCCGTCTCGGCACATCTCCCGCCGCAGTATCCGTATTTGTTTTCTAACAAATCAGAGGATTTGCTACGACGCAAGGGAATCGGGCTTAGTGAGGGAACAGTGGAAGCCCTAACTCGTTCTAAGGCAAAGGAGCTCGCAGGCAAGGCAGTGTACGAATGTCCAGTGGTGGAGGAAACAGGTTTGACGGAGGATTCGTCAACCAGCACCAAACAGGACAGCCCTATAGGGAATAATACGGAAAGTACACCATCTAATGAAGAGGTCAGGCAAGCGCCGGAGCCTGAAATGTCTCGAGAGGCAGAACGCAGGAGAAATTTATTGAACGTAAGCCCTGCCACAATGATTGTTGAGCAGGAAATGCCTAAGGCACAAAGCAATGCTGAGCATTACTATTACAGGACGGCTCGCACGCGACGCTTTGAAGTTGGGGATAAGGTGATGATCCTGAAACCCTCGTTGAATAACCAACCTGAGGAGATGCCTGTCGACTTTCCAGAGTTAACAGCAGTGACGGAGGCACAAGACATTCACCAGACCATTGACAAGCTAGTAGAACAGGCGGAGTTGAATCCCAATCAAAGGGTCGAACTGAAGGAACTCGTGTTTGAATTTAAAGACGTATTTTCAGACATACCGGGCAGCACCATTGCGATCGTTCACGATATTGAGTTAACCTCATCGTACCCAGTTCGTTCGAAAGCTTATCGCGTTTCGCCTCGTCAGCGTGAAGTCATGACCGCAGAAATAAACAAGATGTTAGAGCTAGGTGTAATCGATCCAGGAGAGAGTGATTATACCTCGCTTCTTATCTTAGTTGAGGTCCCAGGAAAGGAGCCGCGACCATGTATCGACTATCGCAGGCTCAATTTAATCATGAAGGACCAGACTTATCCAATACCGCACATCGAGGAAAGGCTTGAGAAAGTGAGCAGCGCTAATTTCATCTCTACGCTCGATTTAGTCAGAGGGTACTGGCAAGTTCCGTTGACCGAGAGGGCAAGCAGGCTTGCGGCGTTTATTTCCCCGGTGGGAACCTTTCGTCCGAAAGTCCTGAGCTTTGGATTGAAGAATGCGCCATATTGCTTCTCTAGCCTTATAGACCAGGTGCTACGAGGAATGGAGGACTTTGCACTTCCGTATCTCGATGACATAGCGATCTTTTCTTCATCATGGGTGGACCATATGCAACACCTGCGAACCGTGCTGTGTTGTCTACGAGAGGCCAACTTAACTGTTAAGGCTCCCAAATGCCAATTAGGGCACGCGGAGGTAGCTTATCTTGGTCATGTAATAGGGCAAGGCCATCGTCGGCCTTCCGAGGTTAAACTGACCGCAATAGACAACTTCCCGCCACCCCGCACCAAGCGGGACATCAGGTCATTCCTTATCTTGGAGGGTTATTATAAAAGATATATCCCTCGGTATTCCGAGATAGTGAGTTCTTTAACGGATGTTCTCAGAAAAACAGAACCACAAACGGTAAAGTTGTATGACGCGAAAGAAAAGGCTTTTAGTATGCTGAATAAAGCACTAACGAGTCAGCCAGTGTTGAACGCGCCCGACTACTCCAAGCCATTCATTCTTCAGTTTGATGCCAGCGACAGGGGTATGGGGGTGGTGCTCTGACAAAAGAGAGATGGCGATAACGAACACCCTGTACTGTACGCCAGTAGAAAGCTTTTAGTTCGTGAGGAAGCATACAGTGCATCAGAAAAAGAATACCTCCCACGATTGTAGAGAGCCTATTTAAGGGGCTCCGAAATGTACTTTTTAGATCACTTCATTCTCTTCCCTTCAACTTTCAACAACGTTTGATACAACGTTCCCAATATGATAAAAACTGATCCGAAAAAGTTTTGGCAAGTAGTTAACCCAAAAGCAGATCACACTGCTCCCTTACTACTTTCCGAAAACGGAGCAGTGCTCAACACAAAAGATAGCACTGAGCTATTTAACAAATGGTTCTCTGCAGTTTTTACTAACGAACTGCCACTTGATAATACTCGCATACTTGAACAACCATCTATTCGATTCCCTTTTTCATCCATCATAATAACGGAACATGGTGTTTCTCGTGCCATTGACAGGCTTCCTCATAAAACCAGCCCAGGTCCTGACGGTATAAGTGTTAAACTTCTAAAATTAACCTCGCACTACTCTTCAGTTTTGTTATCTCTAATATTTCAGCAATCACTCGATACAGGGTGCCTACCGGAAGATTGGAAATCAGCATTAGTGATACCGGTATTTAAATCTGGTGATACAGCAGACCCTAATAATTACAGACCTATATCACTGACATCTATCTGCTGCAAATTACTGGAACACATCCTATACTCTCACATTATAGCCTATCTTAACGATAATAACCTGCTCCTCAATAACCAACATGGCTTTCGCCAAAATCGCTCATGTCAGACGCAACTTTATGAACTTGTAACAGATATTCACATTTCTTCGCACAGATTGATTAGTACAGACGCCATTTTTATTGACTTTTCTAAAGCTTTCGACCGAGTACCTCATAATCGACTAAACCTGAAAGTTAGAAACCTACAGCTTAACTACAACACGACGCGATGGATTGAGGAGTTCCTAACGAACCGATTTCAAGTAATCAGTCTCAACAACTGCTTTTCTAACCGCACTCACGTCACTTCGGTAGTTCCTCAAGGATCCGTCCTTGGGCCACTGCTATGTTTAATATACATAATGACATCGCAACTAATATTACCTCACAAATACGTCTCTTCGCAGATGACTGCGTCTTGTATAATGAAATAAGCTGCCCTGCCGACATCTCTGTGTTGCAGTCTGATTTAACAGAACTAACTGACTGGTGTGACACATGGCAGATGGAAATTAACATAGTCAAAACTTAACACGTAAAATTTGCTTCGATAACTCGACCTACCTCTGACCAATATACAATACGCGGTATTACTGTTGACTCAGTATCTTCAATCAAGTACTTGGGTGTCCTGTTTACCTCCAATTTAAGCTGGAATGCTCACATTGAACACATCACCACAAAAGCATGCAAAAAACTTGGTTACCTGAAGTCACTTACACCTTGCTAACACAGATACCAGACTTCGCGCATACAGTTCTCTTATCAGGCCTTCCTTAGAATATGCGTCAATAATTTGGCACCCCCATCACTCTAATCTCACGAACCTACTCGAATCAGTTCAAAATAAAGCTGCGCGGTTCATCTTAACTTCATACTCTCGATATCAAAGTGTGTCCGCCTTAAAGAAATTACTTAGTCTCCCTTCACTTGACATGCGCAGGAAATTATCACGGTTGACCTTCTTCCATAGCCTTGACCACAGCAACATTGCATTCGCTCGAGCCCATATTCTTCCCGCTCCCCACATCTCTACCCGCACAGACCATGTTCATAAAGTAAAACCTATATTTGCCAGGACTAACGCTTATCAAAATTCGCCTCTAGTTTTATCTTTTGCCGAATGGAACTCGCTACCTGCAAACATTGTCTCGCTTACGGAATCATCATCATTTCATGCAGCACTACTAACCTTTTTAGAGTGTGTCAACCTGTCAGAACCCACATTTTCTTGAACATTTACTTAAGCAGTGTTTTCAAGTGCTTGGCATTGTGTAAAATTCATTCCGTTTCATCTGATATGTATCTGTGTAGGCTGTTTACCTAAATGTTTACTTGATTGTATCCTTAAACTCGTGTTCCGATGGGTACTGATTCTTTGCATCACATTTTAGTTTCTTATGCGTGTTTCACGCTACTAAACATTGTATAAATTTCGTTACCCTTTTCTTTCTTTCTTTCTTTTTTTTTGTTTGTTTGCTTCTGCTAGATGTTTTTTATGGTTCCTAATGCCTTCATATATTTACATTGTACAGATTTCACTCATGCTTGTACTTTTTCGTCCCCCCCCTATGTAATGCCCTCACGGGCCCTTAGGGTACTCAAATAAATAAATAAATAAACCGTGCAAGTTTCGCACTAGAAAACGTCTCGTCCCTGCCCGGTCGCCATGGTCTACCGGATGCCTGCAGCCCGCCGACAACGCCACGCTACCCAATAGTAACGTCGGTCGAGCTTCGATAGGCAGGCGTTGCTACAACTTGTCGGCAGTACGATACGCTATCCTGGAGTACGCAACAGTGGCACCGTAGTCTCGTAATCGTTACTTCAGTTTTTCTAGTGGAGCATCATTTGTTGTTCCAAGGAAATTTGAGATTCAGGATATCAGATGGTTAGAACGATGACTTGGCCAAGCTACTTGCCATAGCATATTTTCTGAATCGCGCCGCAGTGATGAAAGCTGACGTTGATAAAATGGGGGTTACAGGACTACAGTGGTATGCTCATCTCGTACTTGGCCGTTTTTACCACAAAAGTCCAGACAAACCCAGCCAGTGCATGGCACGGAAGGGATTTGAAATATTTATTGGTATTAGCAGTCTCTAGCAATTCATTCATTCATTCATTCATTCAAACGAATGATCGGCCGAGAATCGAGCCTGCCACCTCGTGGTCTGCAGCAGAACGTTATAGCCAGTGAGCCCCGTCGGCGGATATCTCCAGCGAAGTTCAAGGACTCGTGCGGGTTCGCACCCTTCAGCTACAACAGTTCAGTAAGCAGGAAGTAAACATCGCTGGTGAGATTCTTCTCTCTTTATTGTAACAAGGTGATTCACTCTTTATGATAAGAACTCTGACACACACAGCGCGCGATGTGTGGCCTGCAAGCAAACAAAAAAGAATAGATGTTGTGCAAAGATAAAACCGCTGACTGCGTTCTAACCGTTCAAACATAACAGTATGCGACTCGTTCGTCAAGTTCTAGTCAATTTGTCCTCTAGAGGAACGCACATATGATCGAAGAATTGTGTCACGAACTGCGACCCATTGCTGCACGCGAATCCAGCTCAGAGGTTTGCGAACCACTGCCAATGGGCAGGAAAACGAGAAAGGTAAACGCGACTGTTGCACTTATGAGAGCCGGAAACACCGATAGCAGCTTTACGCTTGATTCTCGGTGCCATAGAGTTTCATACAATGACCTGTCGTGAAAGAAATTCGACGTTTAGTCCGTAGGAGCTGCATTACCGTAGGTTTTGTGCGTGGCCTTTGATAATACTTGCTTCAAAGTCAGTGATGGCCTCCTAGTATATATTTCAGTACATAAATTGTGTCCATAAATTTTCTCTGCGCTCATAAATTTTACCTCGGAGCGCAGCCAGTCAACTGTCTTCAAGGCATCGACAGCACACATGAAGAAAAAAGGAAGAGGAAGGAACGTACTAGCCACCGAAGCCATCGTTATTTTTTTTTTTTAATTCTCCTTCAGCGAAACAGATTAGAGTGAGGAATGGTCATTCCTTCAATGAGTTGAACTTTTAGATGAACTACTTTTTGAAATTAAAGACTAAAATGCTGTTACAACCTACCAACGAAGTCAAACGTCATACTTTGTCAAGGAACGGTTTCATGTAAACGAACGACGGCCAGTTTACAAGAAATAATAAAATAGCCACGAACATGTTTTCAACAAACACCCCGGCTACACCAGGTCGGCCTGGCGGACAACGGATTGGAGCTCGCGGCGGCCACTTGGAGATATTTGCACCAAACTCTAACGTTCGTGACACAGGGTCCTCCAGATTGGGTAGCACGCTGGCGACCCTTGCGCGGAAGTCTTACGCAGCTGCGGAAAGGCTGCCGTGTTGTAACCCTGCTTCCGAAAGGCAAGAAATGGGCGGCAGCAGCGGTGATGCGAAGTCAAACACGCCGAGCAACACACTCCGAGCACTGGTGCAGGACGGCACCCCGGCGAGCGCAGAATTCCCGCACTGCTGTCGCCCGTCGAGCGCGGCTCGACACGCAGCCGGGCTTTTCACGGCCGCCGTGTCGCGGTGCACGCGAATTCACTCAGCCGAAGTTCCCAAAGATGTTTCCGAAGCCGGACTTTATGGAGTTCCACATGGAAGGCGCTCTCTGAAGCGACGATGGCGCCAGGAAGAAGCTTAGCCCCGAAGAGTCGGGATGCAGGAAGTCTTCATCCGAGAATATCTGGTGAAAGAAAAACGAGACGAGGGATTATTATTATTATTATTATTATTATTATTATTATTATTATTATTATCATCATCATTATTTGTTTTGAAAACTTGTATACACTTGACACGAAAGGGAAAGCCAGGAGCAGGCTGGCAACTCCCTGCCTACTCTTCAAAAAGAGGTACGTACTGCAAGAAAACGCAGGGAGAAATTGAGGCGTGTCAGAAGCACAACCTTTCTCTCTCTCCATCTCCTACGCTTCTGAGTTTGTCCTGCTTGCAAATCAAAGGAAAGGCAGCTTATTGACCGCAAGTACGCACTGCACAAAGCGGAAACAGACACGCAAACGCAGCCTTCTTGAAGAGAAAGGCGTTGTTACCGAACAGCCGGATTTACATTTCATAGATAGCAAAGCTAGTTACTGTGGCTCATATGAAATTCTGTACCTCAGCACGAGGCCACGGGTTTCAATTTCCAATCGCGGCTGCTTCCATTTTGAAGGGACTGCAATGTAAAAGTTCTAATCTATAGGCCTACTGACATTTAGGCCCACGGTATCGCACCCCCTTCCTGTGACCCAAGTTGAACTAGAATCCTTCACTGTGACGTCCTCGTTGTCAAGGTGTAGCTTCGGTACGTAAATCTACCAACGAAATGTTCCCATCGAGGAAATAAACGCCGCAAGCCTGCTCGCCCTCTCGGTCAACGGAACTTGCCAGTACCCTCTGACTAAATCGAGCGTAGAGATTAAATTAGCAGTGCTCACATTCTCAAGCCTTTCCTCGATGTGCGGTATTGGATAAGTCTAGTCCTTCGTGATTAAATTGAGCGTGCGATAGTTGATACATGGTCGCGGCTCCTTTCCTGGGACCTCAACTAAGATAAGAGGCGAGGTATAATCACTCTTTCCTGGCTCGATTACACCTAGCTCTAACATCTTGTTTATTTCAGCGACCATGACTTGACGCTGACGAGGTGACAACAGTTTTCGTGACAAACTTCCACGTGATTTAGCGGAGCCGGTTCAACCCCGCAAGAACAATTACGTACATGCCAGCAACCGATCATAGGCGGATCAATGTAGCAGCGGACAGCGAGTGCAGACTTTTCTAGCAAATGTTACAATCACACTGCCGATAAGTTGCGAGCGAAATAGAGAATCACTGGGCATACATCAAGCTGGGGTGATTCTGGGCAATGGCTTCTACAAGAGCGCGAGCTGTGCCCATGTATACACGAGAGTTCCCTACGGCTACGGAAAAATGCCGGCCCGGACTTTCTCACGGACGGTTCACGCCAATGGCCTTTACAATACATATATTCTTAGAAAGAACCTCACGCGCACGTCGCTACAAGAATTTCCAGCTTGTACCTGCGCTGTTCTACTCACTGAGCGGGTCGCTCCGACGGCATTCGAAGAAGTTCCTTAAGTTTAATGGGGATTTGGGAGAATCTGAACGTACGACCACTATCTGATTGATTGATTGATTGATTGATTGATTGATTGATTGATTGATTGATTGATTGATTGATTGATTGATTGATTGATTGATTGATTGATTGATTGATTGATTCGTGGTATTTAACGTCCCACGCCAACAAAAAGGTCACGAGAGATGCCGCATTTAGGGGGAGGCTCCAGATTAATTTTGACCGCCCGCAGGTTTCCTTAACGTATACGTAAGTACACAAGATACACTTTTTCTCCATTTCACCATCATCGAAATGTGGCAGTCGTAGCCGGGAGACGAATCTTCGACCTAGTGAGCTGAACGCCGCATGTACTGAGCCACCCGGGTCACCAATATTTGCAATCGACCTCAATAGTTGCAGGCTTGTGACCTGCAGCTAATCGAGATTTTCTAAATCATTGTTGCCGCAATATGCGCAAGAAATTGCACGCGCGTGTACACTAAACCGGACGTACTGGGCGTCTTTTTGTATTTGAACACACATAGAAACACGTTCGCTAGAGGTGATAACCGCTTAACCTTTGAGAGTTCATGGATTCGCGTGTATACATTACAGTCACAAAGTTATAGCTGTCGGCATATAGTTACACAAGCTAAACCACATGCTCATGCTAAGTGACTATGCACGGGCGATTCAGTACACACGGCTGTTTTACTGGGCACCAGTAGGAATTCGCTCTCGTACCACTTTTCCAAACGAAATATAGCACAATGACCTTCCTCCTTATCACAAATGTACATTTGCCTCTGCCAAAGACGCGTCAGGTTCAACAATGTGCACGTTAAGCGAAACGCTCGATTCAGACATTAAGACGTTAAGGTCCTGTACGCTGTCCTGTAATGCAACAACACACGTGCAAACTCATTTTTCTTGCCTCTCTGCTGCAGATGGTACTTTTCGATATGGAAATAACGGTAAAAACAAAACTAGGTTTTCTAAATATCTAACTATATACATCGTAATATTACATCCATCTCTTGCCATTCGCCAACATCTGCAACAAATATCTTGTGAGCATGAATTTGTGTTGGCAAGTTGATGCTTTACGCATCCACACATAAGCCTTTTCTTGAACAGGCACCCATCTAAACTCAGCGAGAAACATTTCATGTTTTTAATCATTACTTTTGTGTAAAATTTGTATACATACATAAAGCGAGTGCTTGCTCTCATAAATTAACTTATGGGATGACTGAGCTAACAATCACGTTGTCACAGTGTTTTTATACGCGCCTTTGCTGTGGCTAATGAGTGTCTATCGTGCAATATATGCTTTAGTTTTAATACTTACAGATCGTGAAATGCGGTACTTATTCTTCCAAGCAGAATCCTAAAGAGAGAAGAATGAAAGTAAAAGGAAGTGTTCGTCTATTTGACTCGGAATTCAACAGCCAAAGTTTGTTCTTAGAGGACTCACAGCGCTGAACCTGTGCAAGGCAGTCTATTTTCAGGCAGCATTTTTTCCTTACAAAAGATCGATAACTCCAAACAACGCGCACTAAATGCTAAAAAAAAGTTGATAGCTACGTACTAGAAGCTTGCAGCGCGAGCACGACATAAGGTCGGAATTAGAATAACTTTCTAGAACTTGTGCTCGGGACTTGTATACGTGCTTGGAAGTTAAGCCACCGTTTTACACCCCTCTAATCAACATATGAACCCTTGAAGCATTTTTTAAGTGGTGGAAGACATATTAGTCTTGATACATCTCGATCACATTTGTGATCAAATTGTCTCAATGCCACTACGTAATTTGTGACTGTTCACTTTTGTCAGGGCTCGTTCAGTATGTACCGATGTCCCCTTATAAGGAAGATGCCAAAATGGCTTATATATATATATATATATATATATATATATATATATATAGTGTGTGTGTGTGTGTGTGTGTGTGTGTGTGTGTGTGTGTGTGTGTGTGTGTGTGTGTGTGTGTGTGTGTGTTAGTAGGCAAAGAGGAATTCTTCAGGCTCTACCTTTCAAACGTAAAGCACTTGAGTGGTGCTACAAGGTAAACAGAACAAGTATTTAATTTCAAGAGTTTCGATCGGTGGACCGATCTTCATCAGGGTTTACAAAAAAATGGCAGTTCGGCCCTGGTAGGGAAGACACCAGACCGGGTGCCAGATAAGAGCTCTTGCAATCTGGTTTCCAACACACCCGTGCACGCGAGCAGAGAGAATCTTTTTTCATCCATAAATTTGGAACGTACGCTAAAGGAATTAATGAGAGTCCGGGGCGGCTGACGTGCCTCCGGGATATGCCGTGAGAGTGCATGGGAAACGCGAATACATGTTCTGTACTCTAAAATTGAGACGCCGGCTATTCACTGCTTGCTCGTTCCTCCGCATGCGCCTCAAGGGGGCGAGCGGAAAACCAATAAATTCAGTTTCCTGCACCCTGCCGCTCAAGTGGTCATTCTGAATGACCTATTTCCCCTTCTTGGAATACACACGAGCTGACTTGATGTCAGTTGTCGGTTAAACGTTCAAAAACTGGACCACAAGAAGGCTATTTAACTCGGCTCCCTAAATCTAAGCCCAGGGGCGCACTTGCTTTGCGAATCCCACGCTATATTTTTTTCGCACCGTAGCTGGACCACAGAGTTGCCGGAACGGGCCGTGCCTTGTATATGTGTACTGTGACACTGTGTTTCTTTCCACAAGTTGCCGCTCTTCTGCCTTCCTTCTGGGCCCCTTCTCTATTGTGCCCCCCGCCGCCCGATTCAACTTGCCCTCTCTCCCGCTGCAACGGCAGCACGCGCACTGGTGCTGCGCAGCGACCGTTTTTCCCCTCCTTGCCTCGGGTGAACGGGAACCTAGCTGCCGCTACTTCCCGCACCCTTCACTCTCCGTCTTACGTCTCCCTCCTCCTGTGTGCTCTTTTCTTTTTCTTTTCTTTCTTTCGTTTCTTTTTTCCCCACTGACCTCCTTGCTCTACATACATGGGACTCCGCCTTCCTCTTGCCCTGCATAGCTGCCAAAGGCAGCTGTAAATCAGCCAAAGCGCCGAAAATCAATCACTGTCACAACTGTCCCTCTCGGTTTGATGTATCTGAGAACGACCGGGCACCCGGTCTGGTGTCTTCCCCACCAGGGCCGAACTGCCATTTTTTGTAAACCGTGATGAAGATCGGTCCACCGATCGAAACTGTTGAAATTAAATACTTGTTCTGTTTACCTTGTAGCACCACTCAAGTGCTGTATATATATATATATATATATATATATATATATATATATATATATATATATATATATATATATATATATAACATTTTGGTCAGTGTCCGGACCTCTTTCTCTTAAGTATGCTTCATTCCGATTAGACTGGCTTCCGTCATACTCTCGACTTAATACTGATGCCTCATACGGAAAAAAGCAATCGGAGATCTACTGCTGCAATAAAGCATGTTTACAGATTAAATATAATTTGTAATTTCAAGTCAAAATCACTTGCCAACGCAGCTATGTAATGTTTTTTTCTTAGTCGTGAAACTGTAGATAGATGTTTCTTGTACACGAATGCCGAGTATACAGAATTCGATATCTTCTTAGCTTTTTGTCAGTGGTAATTGTTTTTGTGGGTGAGCCTGCAATTGCGCCACGATGACAGGTAGCATTTGGGTAGTTTCCATGGAAGTGAGGTTGTTTTTGAATGCGCTGAAACCACGTACCACATTCAGTTACAGTTTTCCATACGTCATGAAAATATTCATACACGTGACATTGCCATGAATTGAATCCTCACATCTCTGGAAAGTGGCACCCATAGTCAGGAACATTCAAGGACGAAAGAGAGCTTCTCCCACAAAATCGTGCTGCCATCTACTCAGTCCCTCTCTCTCCTTGCGCTCTTGAAAACTAGTTCCATTACAAACAGCACAAGTAGGACACACTAGTTGTTCAGCAGCAATAAACAAAGGGTACGCGTGGTGAATATGGTAGCTCACAGCAGCAACACATACACACAGCAATACATAGACCTTGAAAAGACATTACGAGTGAGAATATTCTGCGCTCTTTTTCTAAGCCCGTTCTCATTAAAGGGACACTAAAGGCAAATATTAAGTCAAGCTAAAGTGATAGGTTAGTGCTCAAGAATCCCTAAGGCGTCAATATTATTCAGTAATCGAGAAATCGAGTTAAATGCAGGACTTGATTAGAAACTCCCTCGGGACATTCAAGCACTTACCCGATGACGAAAGCATTCCTCAGATAAATTCTGTCACTAGTACTCAACCACTGGTTGGAAAGAACATCCTTGTATTGTACTGTAAGACGAAATAAAATGCTACATGTACAGCTCTATTTCGTTTTTAGAAAAAAAAGTACTTATTGAAATTATCCTTAACTGAGACGCGGGCGGTCTAAAGGATTCGTTTTTCCTCGACTCCGCGCCGTCCACGCTATGGCGTTTCAGTAGTTTCGTTATCGCGTAGTGCTGCACTGGTTTTGCTGTCTTGCGAAACTCGCACAAATTGCCAGTAGCAGAGAATTCAACTTCCATGTGATGCCGTGGGATGCCCGAACGATCTACGCTACTTACCAAAAAGCAGCTGCAGTGGCATGTGCAGCGGCGAATCCACCGCCATCTCTCGGGCGCCGTTTTACTCACCGACGGCAGCAAAGGATGGTGATGGCGTATGCAACGTTACCACTCCCCCAGTTGGCTGGCGGGAAATTTGAATTACGAAAAAGGTTTTCGGACCCTTCAGATGCAATTTTCTCGTACGTGAATTCTTTTATTGCCACGAAACAAGCGTTGCGAGGTTTCTGGAATAATATTTAAATAGTCCACGTCGACTTAGTATTTTTCTTTAGTGTCCCTTTCAACAACCCTCGAGAACGTGGACAGCTTAGCGCCAGAGCTGAAAAAAACAGGCCACTTATTCATGCGCACATATATATATGATTTGCCTCTCATAAGCTAAACCGCATTCCTCTTCGGAAAACAGGGTAAGGAAGTTTACGACATCACGATAGATAACCAGACAATGATATTAGTTGACGCATGTGTTGAAGCAGGCTCACATTAAGGCGCATTTGCCGCTGCATTCTTGACTTGACACCAAGTATAGGTTTGAACAGAGTCACACGAGTTGTTGCAATTCTTGCAACATTGGAAGTCACCCTATCGGGGCCATTCCCAACAGGGTTGACAGCGATAGACTATTAACTGTACATGCAGTACTCACAGGTATGTATCATCGAACTCGGATGTCCGTCTTTTTAAGCGCGTGTCGCAAGTTTAGAACAGTATGAACATAGCGGTTACAGAAGACAAAACGTGAGACCGAAGTGATTCCCACCTTCACCGTCAGACACCAGAGGGCTCCCTTTCGTGGTCAGTAGATGTCCAGTGAAACTCCGACCCAGAAACGTTTGGTGCTATCTGCTGTTGGCGATGTTCCGTGAAGCGCCGGAGCGTGTTAGTTATGGAGTATCTAGCTTCGGCACCTGGCCAGCGTGTGCATTGCCCAAAGCATAGACGACAAGAGCACTTACAAGAGTCTCTTTTATGCTTCTCGTATTCAAAAACTTGTTTGCGGTAACCTTTGCATGCGTAGCTGCGCGTATATTAAGATAACTCTTATGACATTCGGAAACAACTGATGTTAGCAATAAACACTGCTAAATCAATGTGTGAGCAGCTAAAAGACTGCCTTGTGTAGCTAATTTCTTGCCCTGAACAGCGAGGATTGCTACTAATATTTTCTCCTGCTAGAATCGTCACAGAAGTCCTCGGAGGAGAAACGCAGCAGTGTAGAAATTCTACAAGATTTCTTCTGAGTGACCAACTGTAAGCTATAGATAATAAAACGAATGCAACAGGCATATCTCCCAAACTGCAAGCATTGAAGCGGTGTGGTAAGTATTGAAACCAAATCAGGGAAAGCCTGCTACCATCTCTCGTCTGTATCGTTGAACAGCACGACGCAACAAGAACAGTAAAGATTGAATTGTTAGTTCTGTGAACGTTACTGCCTCATTACTCAAATAATGCTTGTGCTCTTGTTCAGTGCTCTTGCCGTCCTCTTGGAATTTGTTGATGTCTTTAAATGAATATAGTGTAAAACAAGAAATGAATCAGAGGAGATGGGCGTTTCAAGTTTATTAGTGAGATGAAAAGAGAGCAGAGACAAAAAGGGTGCTGTGAACCCCGCCACCAAGTTAGCGAGAAAAACAAGAGATTAAGAAAAAGGCACTGTGCTGATAACATGCTGTATCTCACACGTGAATGATAGCAGGAATGATTGGTAATAAAGAAGACATAGAAATTGTAGGAGCGATAAAAAGAGCCTTGAAAAGTTCCATAATGCTCTCGTGCGCGTTGGCCGACCTCTCCAACAAAACTCGGGAGACCTTAATAACAAAAGGTGCACTGTGTTCAGGAATGCTACATAAGAAAATGAGTACACATAGCTAACAATGATGATGGCTATGATGATGAAAATTGTGATGAGCCAATGACTATGAGGTTGCCTCTTGAAATTATGGATTATCGTGCGTCTGGAAGCACTCTCACAGTACAGGTCGCAAGTCTCTGTTCTGTCCTGCCATTTGATCCTCCTAACGGCACATATTTTGGCAAGTCTATCATCTTTAACGTCAACTGGCCGATGAACGTGAAGCTACACGTCCCATGACCTTTTTTAAATGATTTAATACTGACAATCTTTTTTTTAATGTTCGGTGAAAGTGAGTGGCTTAAATGCGTGGCCTTCATAGCAACTTCCATCTAGCAAAGTTACTGTTTCGCTTAAGTGAGGCAGCATGTAAGGTTTGCCTATGCTAAACATTCAACTTGCATATGAAGCATACTGACCATTGCATATTGCACTTTTAGAAAATGTTCAGTTCATTGCGGGTGGCAGAAAAAAGTAACATAAAAGAGAGGCTGCGATGTACGTGCTTACAGCTTGAAATACTGGCACAATTGAAACGCAGTTGTGCCAATAATGGCACAATTCAGGCGCGCTTCATGGTGACATACAGCGAAAAGATAATAAAGCAGTTCGGTCAGTGGCGTAGTGGTTGCCCAAACTCGAATGGGTTGTTATTAGCCAGCGGTAGCGATTTGAAGCCGTTAAAGTAGAAGCGAGCGGGCAAAGACTGGGGCAGAATTTGTCTTACGGCTTCTAACTTATTCTCTTGAGGTGCCACCTGTGGTTGAGTAGGAAACAAAAACAGAGAAACAAAGGGAAAAGAACTTTAAGGAAAACACACAGAGAGTGCACAGTGAAAGTAAAAAAAAAACAATTACAAAGTGAATATTCCGTAGTGAAAAGAAACTGAAGATGAAATGCATGAAAGCTGAGTGTTGTGCTTTCACTTCTTTGCAGAACGAACATCTGCCTTTTCTTTTTAGATTTCAGCACATAAATAGGAGTGCGCTGATAATAGTAATTGTTCACTATCATCACTGCTGTTTTGTAGTGTATGGGCCCTATAACGCAAAACTATTCCAATATGTCTTCATTCCAATCTCCTGACGTCATATTTGCGTAACCGCCGACGCAAGCATCGGGCGGTAACCTGCTGGGTTGTCTAAACAGACCAATCAAACGCTCTCCTCGTTTATAGGAGGTCACTTTTGTTTGCTTTAAAAACGAATAACATTGCCTACACTGAGCGGCTTGTCTTATCTAATTGGCTGATAAGAGGCGAGGAGCACGCTCAAGTGGAGGGGGATTCGATGGGGCTGAGCCGGTGCACTGAAAATTGTTAACCGCATGAAGAGAGTGGCGCCGGCATCTGTGATTGGTGCGTTTTCCCTTACTTCGCTTGCGGTGGCTGGTCGAAAATCGCGGCGGCATGCAACGGAAGCTTAAGAATGACGCTAAAACGGATCCTCAGCTAAGAGTAGTTGCCATAACGCGATCGAAAACGTGCCGAAAATTCTCGAAAACGTTACACGGCCGCGCAAAAAGTTTTATTGTACACAAATAAACCCATGCTCTCCGGCAGGTGCGAGTAACAAGAGCCTGAGCGATCGGCGGCAGCCATCTTTTATTCCTTTCGGAACGGGGCAGCCTGCGGCTATTCAGAGAAAAATTCAGTTTTGTTCGGCATATTAATGCTTCTTTAACGCGTACACGTCAGTTTGGCGCGGTGAGTTTTCGCGTTCTTGCGACGTCGCGTGACAGGCAGGTGAAGTGGGTGCAGCCCGAAAACTTTTGACCAATAGCCGAGTGTTAATGGAGAAAAGGCGTCGACTCTGAAATAACCTTTTTTTTTTTCAGTCCGATCATGCATAATCATAGTGTGCACGTCTTTATCAGATGGGGAGCTATCGCGGTTTGCGTGACGTCGTGTGAGTGACAGGCGAAGTGCAAGTGGCCCAAAAAAGTTTTTGACCAATCGCGGAGGGCTGACTGCAGAATTGGAATAGAAAAGTTTGAAATAGCTGTACGTTATAGCGCCCTATGTCTTAAAATTCACTCTCACACTATAAAACGAAGCATGGCTTTGTGGCTTTTATGAACTGATGCTAACTGGGTAAGCTACACCAAGGCACTTTTAAAGTGGCAGCTTTGGTGATTAAGAAAAAGTTTCTTTTTTTTGAAAGTTTAACAGGTATTTCCACTTGGTTATATAACATGTAGCTTAAGGGATCGCAACACTCTGCTTGCAAGCATGATAGTCTATGTTACATAGGAAGGAGTACAAGACTATGATGGAGGAAAGACAGCAACACGTATCCGTATCATGCAGTTAATTTGTTCGTTGAAACAATGATCAATACGTTTACGGAGTTTCTGATGTTTTCTGATCCGTTAAATCTAAATCAATCCATTTTGCTATGCCCTGAAATTTTTACACGTGCTGCATCAGGACAGCTTTCCCATTACAGTGACATATCTTAATGCTACCCATTAAACTCACTGAGTTTTTTTTTTTTCTTATCCCAGGTGAAATCATGTATCCCCATTTTAATTAGGTACATGACCAAGAGGATTAATACAGACGTGAACTGTCCTCCTATTTGTACACGCGCAAATTGGCAGTCATTGGCATGCGCTCAGGTACACAAACTAAACAGACGTTCCAGACTATAACTATGTTTCTAAGAAATACCATGCATTGATTATGACCCTGAGAATGTGGACTGAAGCCGCACAAGACACGTCTAAAAACACAAAAATAAAATTATTAAATGACGAAATACGTTTGTCCTACACAAACGCACCTTCCCATAAATTCTGGTCACTCAGGCTGCGTCTGTGATGCAGCAAGCATTATATTCAAGTAGCCACACTGAATTTGCTGTACACAATATACACAATAAGGGAGCACAGTGTTCACTTTGAACATGCAAACAAGCTTTCATCCATGAGCTGAACTAGGTATATTGGTATCTAACATGTGAGCAGTGCATTAGCTCCATGAAAGCCTAAAATATGGCGCCAGCTCGCTACTGCAAACCAAGCTAAATTACGAATCGTACTGCACGGGTTGCGCGACAAATATGATTCTGTTACCTACTTTGCGAATACTGCCTGGCATGAGCCCATGGTACTTGTTATTCATGCTCAATGGGTGTGGCATTGCACATATACATCTTCGCGGCCGTGAGCTATGGAGTAATCTTTTTTTTTTTTTTATCCATTATCTTCTAGACGCCTCTCCTTATTTATGCGGCGCTCCACATATGTATTCCACCCCGCTTAATTTCTTTCTTCAATGCTCGCTTTGACATACGTCCAGTCATGTGATTCCCGCAGCTTCATAGCTTCTGACACAGCCCGGAGCACCGCAATGGCCGATCTTCGGCTGAACTATCTTCGGTCGATCTTCGGCCGATCTTCGGCTGAACTAAGTAAAGCAATAAAACCGGCCAATATAGAGCACTGGGCAATACGGCATCGTGCCTTAATGTCTACCGATGAGACAAGAGCATGCAAAAACAAGCATTGAAATTGCGAACAGCCGCCCTTCCATGAAACACACTGGGCCACCGCGGGCGCCCGATCTCACTTCCATGACAAAAACGTCTGCGTGATATTGCCAGCGGGAACCGGGCGCGTCGTCATCACGACGCCCATGGTTCCGATACCCGCCAGCTTCCCTGACGTCACCGGCCTCCATGCGGCCCGCGACAGTTGCCGCGCGCGGCTGTGCCGTTCCGGTGACGTCACTGGTGGAAGCAGTGGAACGAGGAAGCGAGCTGGTGGTAGTTGTGTTAGTGGAAGGAGAGGAGGTTCCGTTGCCCGGAGCAGGCGTTACCGTAGGCTGCGGCACTGCACTCTGTGCCGAGTCCGGTTCGGGCTGCAGCTGTTCGGGCTCATCGGTCTCCTCGTGTAAAGACTTGAGCGTCACGTTCAGAATGGAGATCTGCTGCTCGAGCACGATGAAATCCTGCTTGGCCGTGTGGAATCCCGGCGCGGAGACCTGCGCAGAGAACACAAAACAATTTCAAGGTTTAGCGCTTTCCGCCGTACGTTTTCCGTTGCACTAATCGCAGACTAACAAACAAACAAAAGAAAAGTCGGAGATGTCGACGAGGTGCATGCCTATCTGTAGAACAAGGGAATAGGAAGATGGGGGAAAATCATGCTGTTTACACAAGCTAACGTTAGCTTGAAAGCTCACTGTCGCCTGTTGACTTTTGCAGCTGGAATAATACAGATTACTTCTTGCAAGAAGGACATATGTGGCTACAATCCAAACAGAATGCCTGCGTTGAAGAATATTAAATGCCTCACCATAGCTTTAAATGATGTTGCCGGCCTTCACTGGAGCGAGAAATCGCGCTTTCTTGTCCTTACACATAGTGTCATTGATTCTTAAAAACCGCAACTGCTGTTCCGAAAGGAAAGATACCGCGAGGTATTATACTGTAGTTTTGCGTGTATAAATCGCACAAAAATTTCAATAAATTTGTTAGTAATGGGGGGAGAGCGAATGATATGCAAATTTCGCTATGAAAGGTGGCTTCACGGCATCCCATTGCGCGCTGCCGTGAAGCCACTTTTCAAGGCAAGGTTCTCCGCTATTTAAACTTTCGTTATCTCCAAGGGAACCCCACCTCTTCCCCACGTTTGCGTGTTCACGCTCCCTTCTCCCCTCTTTCATTCTCCTCCGCTTAACGAGTCGCCCCTTTGCGTTTAGTAGTTAGCGAATAGCGCACGCGGCAAGCTCGTCGGTCTCCCGTTCCCCCGGCGCTGCCCGAGTCTGCGCGAAGTGCCAGCGGTGAGCCAAATCACCGTTGGGATTTTCGGCTCGGTCGCGTTTGCTCTGTCGCCGTTGCGATGCGAGGGCTTCTCCGTCCGCGCTGTCATCCGCTGTCGTGCAAGTGCTAGCTGCGAAGTGGTCAGATTGACCTCAGATATCATATCACTGATTCGTCAGCGATAACATCCGGCGTGTGAATCTAGTTTTGTCAGCATCGCCGAAGAAGGGGGAAACAGGGTCGCTGGCTGAAGATACGACGTAGACGTGCATCCGCGAATAGAGACTGTTTTTGCGAAGATTTGAGCATTGTTGTATGCAGTTACTTCCGCGGATTATACGCGGGGACGTAGGCGCCGACTACGAAGGGGGGGGGCTGCGCCCCTCCGCCCAGGGCGATTCCGAAGCGCCCCCCCCCCCGCCTCTCCACTACGCACACACACCTAAAGTGCCATTACCAGAGCTTTGTCACCCACGTCATTTGAAGTTCCGTCTAGCTTGCCTCGACCTTTGCACTTGATACTTTACTGCGGCTAATTAATAGCTTATTGCATCACTATTGGCGCGGACGTGCACGGCTTTTAATTCATACTTTCGCTTTATTTCTGCAACTCCTGGCAGTAGGAGGACACGCGCATTAGAGGCACTAGCAGCGGCTGCCTCATCCGTATTTCCTCACTTCAACATTGTTTTATATTTCCATTGTAAAGACCATGCACACATGCAATATATTTAAGTACACACGCACGACAAAGTTTATTATATTTTTGAAAGAGATATAGGTAGGCAATTAAAGATTACTTCTAAAGGTATGGATAGCCTATGCCTAGAGAATGGATATGTTGTTGTATGTTTACCACGCTTCACATTGATTTGCGTGCTTTTTATTTTTTTAGCATGAAAAATAAACCCATACACTTCAGTGACCCCTTCGGCAGAGTCTTTTATCAATGGCGTGTGAAATACACGTGAATGCTGTGTGTCTCAGTATTGGTTTTCTTTCCAGTAAGCAATCCTAACCACTCAAGAAAAAAAAGCATTCCTAAAATTTAGAACATTTACTACGGATGGAAACATCTTCAGTTGCATGTAAACGTCATAAATATATAAAGGGTGTCCCAATTAACTACCATGCACGAAGATTTAAAAAAAGGAGCAATGCGTTACTCGAAAAAAACCTAATGCATATTGTTTACAGTACAGTACAGTAGCTGCCAATGATTTTTGTTACTGTGATTTATTTAGGCAATTATAATTAATTATCTAACTCGAGACGTACTATCCTAATTATCTAAGTGTCAATGAGGTATTGGAAGGTAAAGCCAAGGGACGTCTAACTGCGGTATCTTCAGCGACGTACTAATTGCTTACTAATTTTTTTTTTTTCGACTGATAAATAAACCCCGCGAAATGTGGAGAATACCACGTGACTGCGCTCCTACACGGATCATAAAGGAGCGCCCTCAAACAGGCTCCATCTGAGTTAGTCAGAACGAAATAACGGAATTAAAGAAAAACATCGTGATCGGGCTATTGCCTTATCTGCCGCTGCCCGGCTGGGGAAAGAAGCTGTCCTATCTGTTGCCTTGGCGTAGATAAAATGCACGGATGTTTTTTTATTATTTTTTTAGAAAGACCTCACAGGCCTACGAAGAGGAATAGGTTGGGGGGGGGGGGGGGGGGGGATATGGCAGAGTTTATCACAAGATACAATCGGTAAAAAGATGTCGATGCATAAAGGAATTCTAATATTGGCACGAAACGATGAAATTTGCATACTTACAGAAAGATGTCAGAAAGAAAGAAAAAGAAGAATAAGGAATGAACAGATAAGAATTGCATAAAAACAGCAAGAATAGCAAGAAGTATTACATAAAAGCAGCAAGATACATTGCGTTTAGACGTTTTACACTGCGTAACGTTAAACAACAAACAGAAAACGAACCCATGGCATAACGCTTGACAATGCATTGAAAACGTAAACGTAGTGGGATTGATAAATACCCGTGTATTAACTCAACCCTACGCCCAGTGTGGAGAAAAATGTTTGACCAAATTACTGCAAAAGGCATCATGATTTCTGAGCGAAGCAGTGCTATCCGGAAAGCTGTTCCGGAGAGGATATCGCGCGGCAGTGGTGAAAAGTTAAATGCTCGTGTCCCTCCATATACACGGACATAGCTGAAATTATTGTGTAATCTGCGCGATGTGAAGACGTGGCGTTTCAAGCATGGTAGGGAAGATCCTCAGAGTGAACTAAAGCTATCACCACAAAAGCGAATTGACAACGTCAGTGCGAAGGTTTCAAGATGCGTTTCGTTTCGTCCCAGCCGCCATGGCTTTCTCTACTGAGCAGAAGGTAAACGTGATCCTTGCCGCGGGATCTGCAAATGGCCACAAGAGGAAGGACGCAAATATATATATATATATATATATATATATATATATATATGGAAGTGTAGCGGTAGACCAAACGCATCGACTATCATCGGAAACTATGAAAACCTGAGACAAACCGGCAGCTTCAAGAAACGGCGGCTGAGGACTCCATCTTTGAGTCCTAGACTACGCACGGATGTTCTAGAATTTACGGGCTCAAACCCTCTTGCTAGCGTGCGGGACGTAGCCGCTCAGGTACCAATTTCCGAGTCATCAGTTTGGAGGATTCTAAATGACAGCCTTTCACCCGTACCACCTTAACCTGCACCAATGCTTGGAAGATAGGGACCTGCAGGATCGTCTATATTTCTCAAACTTGGTCCTCACAAAAGACTTTTAAGCAACATCATGTGCACAAATGAAGCCAATTTTCGCAGAAACGCCTAGGCAAATTTGCATAATGCACAGCATTGGAGGTACTCCAATCTACACTGGGTAAAACGAAATCGGCACCAGCACCAGTGGTCGCTCAGTGTGTGGTTCGGAATTCACGCCGGTGCTATAATCGGTGGGAGCGCACTCACGTAGTATTTTGCGTACGTCGTGAGGTTTCTTTGCCAGTCGGAAAAAAAAATGTACACATTTGCCCCGGAAAGGCGGTGGTCCCGGCTTCGAGTCCCGGACCAGGACGAATTTTTCTTCAACTGCGAGGCTTTTCTTTCGAGGAACTCGTATGGGTTTCCTTTGTAGCAATTGCTACGAACGGTTGGATGTCTGATTTTCCCTTTATTAATTATTTCTCTCCATCTTGCGGGTTTCCGCAGAACTACTACGTCAAACTCTTGCCTTTGCTTCGAGTTGTTGACAAATTCCACTTCGCTGTGCCATCTGCTAGCCGCCTGGTGAGCTCAGATAGTAGAGCGGCTGCCCCGGAAAGGCGGTAGTCCCGGGTTCGAGTCCCGGACCAGGACGAATTTTTCTTCAACTGTGAGGCTTTTCTTTCGAGGAAACCGTATGGGTTTCCTTTGTAGCAATTGCTACGAACGGGTGGATGCCTGATTTTCCCTTTATTATTTAGTACGTCGCTGAAAAAACCGCAATTAGATAACATTTGAGGGTGCCTACAAATGCCTCATTGACATTTTGAAAATTACGGCAGTACCTCTCGAGTTAGATAATTAATTGCAATTACCGAATTAAACCTGAATAACGAAAGGCTTACTGGCGGCTACTCCACTGTGCTGGAAACAATATGCAATAGGTTTTCTTCGAGTAACGCAACCGTCCTTTTTTTTTAAGCCTTGGTGCATGATAGTTGGGGAACACTCTATAATTCACTCAGTAGCCGGAATGACGCTAAGCCGGATTAACTCGAAATAAGAATCAACGGCAGCCACGAGCAGCAGCGCTTACACTCGGACTCATAGAAAAAGAGAGGCTGCACTTTCGCCGGAAAGGCGAAGCAGTATTAGTGATAGCTAAGTATGCGATAATTACACAAAGATTACACCACGGAGAGGGCTCATGAAGTGAAATTGAATTGTCTCCTACTATGAGGTCTTGTATATAGTCATATAACGCCATCATTCAGCGCTCAATTCTTCCAAGTTACAGGAAGTTCGAAGTGCAAGAATATATATATATATATATATATATATATATATATATATATATATATATATATATATATATATATATAATGAGAAGAAAGTGGGTTAACCGAGGGGCCCGATTTTTATTAGTCATATCATAAGCTGGTCCGGCCCCAGCGCCTCCCCCCCCTCTTTTTTTCGGGCTGTTACAATTGGGGTTGGAATTATACGCGTTGGCTGGTTATACGCGCAAAAATACGGTATGTCACGCAGTAAAATCATTGATGCTAAACAATTGAGGGGTACAGCCATCTAGCCCAAGATATGCCTATTGTAGGCTGGCCATCACTCTGTTGCAACTCTTGAAATCATAAGAGCACTGCAGTGGATACACCAATAAAATACAACAAAGAATACAGCACGAAGCAGATCACACAATAGTTGGAAGTTTATAAAAGAGAATATATCGAGAGGAGAGAAACCCCCTCCACCCTATGTGCGCCATTAAAGGAAAGCGCCGTAAGAGTGTGAGATAAATCCATCCCCGTGGCCATCGCGCGGCAACGCGACCGCACATAATTGCCTCCTGACGAAAACGTTGAGAACCGGAATGTCGTAGAAATACAATTTCTAAAGGATGCGTGTAGTTACCTCAAGCGTGTAACGACCGGGCCGGAGGATCCTCCAGTACTCTCCTCTGGACGTGGTCTTGAAGCCGATAGTGCGATTGGATACACGCAGGAAAGCCTTCACCACTGGGTTACCGCGGTCATCCATTACGATGCCACGTACGCCTGCCAGGTTGTAAAAAATGTTAGTCAATTATAAAGCAAGGGCAAACACCAGCATTTGTACGACCGATTCTTTATGTCGGCATCATGTACGATGCTGCGCGTGTGGCACGAAAGGTAGGTTTAAGCTGCAGTCGTTAGCGAAGTTCTGGCCTAAGCGCACCGGCTAGGCCCACATACTGAACTTTTGCAAAATCTCAATATAATCTTAGTGATGACCAAGTGGTTTTTTTATGATAGCGCCACAGGCGAACTACGATGCTCGTCAAAAGGCATATAGTGCCAACAAGTGTCGTCAGGCCGCGTTACCTGGCCTGTGTAGCAAGGATGGGGCTCAGGAGCATCACCGTGACAAAGGGGTCCCAAAAAGAGTTCCGACGACCAGTCTGAACTTGTCGTCGGGCATTTGAAGCGCAGGTAGATTAAGAACTTTAGACCATTACAACACTTCAGAGGGACATCTATTGCTGCAAAAGCATTAATTGGTCAACAAAAGCACTAATTTTATTTATCGTTTAGCCCTACATCGCTGCACATATGGTATTCCACAGAGAAAGGAACCAAAGGGCAGAAATCAAGCTCATCAGTGCAACGAAGGAAGACAGAGTTCTTGTCACGCTGTTCTCTTTCATATGGGGAAATATAGGGGAGGCTTCTTACGTACATTTTGTATCGTTTTCCGTGGTGTCTTCAGACCAACTGGCCATTTTGTTAAAGCGTTGTTTCTGCTCCTAACTACTACTTTGTCCTGCACAAGCAGGCCCATCCTGCCATCTAGATCCTTGCCAAGTCTTTTGTCGAGCCCGAGTCACAAGGACAAATATTCTTACACCTTGTCTAAATCTTACGACGAATTGTTTTCTAGATGGAAGCAGACACGTCTCGCTCGCCTTTGTGCACTTCTCCAAGGTACGCGAGCAGCGACTGCTTGTTGTCATCCCAGAAGCGGGGCAGCTCGCGGCGGTGCGGGAACTTGCAGCAAGAGATCTCGAACGTCACTTCCATGCAGCCTTCCCAGATGTAGTTGTAGTCCTGCATGCCACCTGAGCAGGAATATCCAGATTGGGACGCATCATCATGCTGCCAGCAACATGCACGCTGAGCGTTTATCTGACAGCAACGAAAATTCTGTTGGCTGCAACATCCGTCACTGCCAACAGCACGACCATGCAAAAGTGCGTTATTGAGTCAATAGCTTATTACTGCAACGACTGTTCAAAACGAAACCAAAAGCTACATTAGGAGTCCCACCTATCACTGAGTTAGGTTGTACGGTCTTGTGTCCTCAAACGCTCCCCTTTGATACCATTAGTCTTCGTGTCATCGAACCAACAAAGTATATTTCAAATACAATATCTACAAAAAAGGGGCATGTTCCTCGTGACCTGTACAGTCCTCTATCACGACTTTACAGGGAAGGACTCTTTCTTGTTGAGTCTTTCGGGGCGACAAAGCCATTAAAATGTCTCAATAAAAACGTGCTTAAGCATTGGTCGCTGTGACAAACGTAGCCCGCACGTTCGGTTAACTTAGCCCTCCCGCCACCCCATCCACCGGGGGGTATCGCACGCGACTCGTCGAAGCACCACGGCCGAGTGCGCGTACCTGCGAGCGGGTACCAGGCTGCGCCGTTCGTGGTGCCGTTGGGGAATGCCTGCCGATCCGAGGAGCATGGAGCGCCCAGGTACATGTTAGCATGGTTGAAGGAATACACACTGGCGATGTGCTGGAACACGTCGTCGTCCGGCGTCACCGAAGGCTTGTTGTACGTGTGGAACACTGCAAAGCGTCAAGTAAAGCAACGATCTTCTCGTTAGGGACGCAGTGAACGTCACGCATGTATAGGCGGAACAGAAGCAACAAATATTTAACGTGAATTTCTTCGTGGCTTTTTTAGGGGGCGAACAGAATCGCCGGGCTCGGTGGCGCCGGCGAGGCTGGCGCGAGCACTTTTCAAGCTAGGTGGTTGCCAATTATGCAAACAATGTATCTGCAGTCACTGAAAGGTTACATCGTCTCCTCGTTAAAAAAGGCAATGGCCAATTTTGTTGTTTTGGGACACAACGTTTTACCGGCGAGAAGCTTGAGGGGGTTTCATGAAAGGTTTCTGTCAATAATGACGCCTAATATGTGCGAGATTTCGAGTATTATATAGTTTGGTGGTCAATAGAAATGAGTTATCATGTCATGGGCTTGTGGATAAAAGCGACTAAGGCGCACTTCGCAGTCGAAGTGCTGCGGCTTTGAGCACGCAGGTACATACGTCGATGTTGGGGTCACTGCTTTTTGGAGCCGTGCACGCACCTGGGGACGTGTAACTGCCGAGACCCAAATGCATATGTCGTCAGCACGTATGAAAACGTTGACTGTTTGTGGTAGAACCTCGGCAATGATTACAAAGGCTGAACAAAGCAGGGCTGAGAAGCCCGCCTCGCGGGGCGCCACGGCAAGTGTAATGGTAAGCGGTTCGGCCATCCGCACTTTGTACAAAGAAGGATCTGCTGAATAGATAGCTTCTCCGAATCCATCAAGACATTCGTCCACCAATTCTATTATTCTTTAAGGCATCGAGAGTGGCTTCGTGCGTTACATTATCATAGGCGCCTTTCACATCGACGAAAAGCGCAACCGATATGCCTTTGAGGTGTTTTTATTGTTGCACAGATGTCGCGAGGTCGATGACGTCATTAACAGAGGAGCGGCGTCTCCTAAATCAAGCCATGGCCTCGGGGTATGTGTTGTGGCGCTCAAGGTACCACCGAACGCGTGTGAGAACCTTTCTTTCCATTACCTTCCCAACGGTGCTGGACAGCGCATTAGTAGGACGCTAAATGGTGAATTTCCAGGCTTGAGGAGTAGTATCAAGCGGCCAGACTTACACCGTTCAGGAACGCGGTTATCATACTATGATTGGTTGTAACATTCCAGAAGTCGACCTCAGCCATCTTCAGCTAGGTGGCATAAAGGAACGAATGTGATACCGTCCGGTTCTGGCGACGATGAACGCCAGCAGGCGGTCAGGGCATCGTTGAGTTCCTCGAGCGAGGATACGTTCAATTCTGGGAAGCGTGTCTCAGAAACCTCGCCCAGAATTTCACCATTGGATATGACCACATAAATCGCAACCTTCCCACATAAATCTTCGGCTACATCAATCTGCGAACTGCCTGGATGGAGTGCAAGGGCGTGGAATAGGTGTCATTGTTGTAAAGACGAGCCAAGGCAGCGCACCATCCTCCATATATGATGGACAGTGGCCTGCGAGAGTCAAGTGATACCGCGAAACATCTTCCACCGTGGGCTCTCCAGCCTGTACATACGATGTTGCATTTTTTTTTTCGTATACGTCGAGCATCTCTAAGGCCACGAATTGACTTGGTGCGCCTTTATCTCCCTTCGGCCCGTCTACGAATCGTTCAAGGTCGCTCAAGTTGTATGTCGAAATCTATATGTTTTATTGTGCATGTAAAACCGTACTGTGCTTAGACGCTTCCAGGACACTTGTAATGAGCTCCTCAATGCTGCAGACAAGGCCTGCCTTGCGCGCTTCTTCCACCTTTCTCTTGAACGTTGACTACGCGTGAATAGGGATGTCTGCGCGCTACAATCATCAAAGTAGCGCGGGAATGAACGAGGGCAAGTCAAACACAGACGCGGGCACACATTTATCTTTGTCTTACTCTACTACCCGCGTTAATTTGCCCTGGCCTCCTGCATGCAGTGTCAACTCGGCCAGGACTGGCGAGCAGTACTTTTGAGCAGCGACCCGTACCAGCGTTGGGCGAGTTGTCGAACGGGTAGGAGGCCACGACGGCACCGCCGTGGAGGTTTCCGGACAGAACGAACGGGATCTGGTGTATCCAGCGCCGCACGGCCTCCGTCTCCGGCTGCTGCTGCTGCGTCTGCGTCTTGAAGTGGTCCGGGAAGTTGCGGTTAAGGTCCACTCCACGAGCGTTGTACCTGCGCAGCCGGCCGAGACAGCAAGATCGAACATCGCTTCGACTGTGGAAATGCGCTAGTTTGCCATTATTTACGCAGCAATGAAGTTTTGCCGCTTTTAGCATCGTTCGCTGATATTTTTGACGAGGAATAGATATTCCTGTAGGTCGTGCAGTACCGGGTCAATGAAGTTCAGAGAAAGAATAACCATAATCTGCTAATAATTAGTTATGTGAGACGTGCAGCTGCGAGCGACACTTGAATGTTCGTTCAAACTATGCATGACGCGATGCAGGTCAGAGGTCGGCCATGGCGGGCGCCTGTACAGAATGGCCAAACCTTCAAGGATTCCGCTGATTAGAATTCCCTCACAGATAAAACTCAGACTTCGTAACACGTCACGACGGCCACTTTTTGCCCCCGTTTAAATGAAATGCAAATAAGGTGTTACCTTTAACAGTGGCAAATTCTACATTTCGCTTCTGAAGTTTGCATTGATGAAGAATGGGCATGCGTTGGGCTATCCTCATTCGCTGTTGCTCCACGTTGTCGTTAAGCACTGTTTCCTGTGCGCTTCTCCCTCACCAAGGCCATAGGGTCGGCCCGCTTCGGAGTAAGATAGACAGCAATTGAACGCAAGCTTACTCAGGAGACATTCGCGCCCACGAAAGACAAGTCGCGAACACCCGCTGCATTACCGTCCCAGCGTGCCGGTGCAGGCTCCCTCCTTGGAGATCTCGTATCCGTCGGGGTTCATGCTGGGCATGATGTGGATGCGCGTGTTGTCCAGCAGGTAGCGCACGTACGGGTCCACGTTGTAACGCGTCAGCAGGTGCGCGATCAGGTACACCATCAGCTGCCGGCCCACCGCCTGCGCACGTGTGTTATTCGAGCGCGCCGCGTGCACGGTGCACAACAGCAGCGATCAACTGCGCCTCTGCGCATCGTGGAAATTGAAAGGGAAGGAAAACTACTACGCTCAGTCGCACGAGCACACTTCCTCCTCGGTATTGTCAAGCCATTTCTTTCCGTACGCTGTAAGTGCCCGCACACACTATGCAGTAGTACACGCGAAAGATACGAATCGTCCATTCTTCTTCATGTATGAGTGAATGACACGAAATAAGCTTCATCCAGCTGACACTTCTTCCAGTACGTGTCAATGCAAAAGGCTGAGCAACAGCAAAAACAACCAGGAGGTCCCGCTGCAGCCATGTGCTATGGAACCACCTCCTGTATATGTAACAATATCAATGCGGAAATAAGTGATTGTAATTCCGAAAGAAAAAACAGCAATAAAAACATTTCCTCGATCGCCGCATTTTTTTTTTTTTTTTTGACGGCGCCGTGATTAGCCTGCATAATTACCAAATGCAACATGTAATGTTGGAGAGTGCGTTTTAAAACAATTTGAATTTGCACCGAAGATGCACAAATTTGTAAAAACTAAAATTAATCACAAGGCACCTTATAACAGTAGGTAAAATGCTTTAAACGCGAACGGCAAACCCACTAAAAAACAACGAAATAAAGGAATAACGGGACGAACCACGCAATTGAATGCAACATTGTGAGCATTATGCAAGGGGCACGTACTTGAATAACTGCGTTGCACTTATAGCAGAGACCCAACCACGCTAACCACGAAAGAAAAGAAGAAAGAAAACGAACAAACACGGCCCTTTGCCAAAGAAAGAATACGGTAGAACCCTTCTCCCGATGAATGTCGACGTTAATGCGATTAGCATTGAAGCAATGTGGCGACACACCGCCGCATCGCCACCGCCGCCGAAATAAGCAATGCGAGCATATGCTGCAGCCGGGCCTCGGGCTGTCCTCCGGACACGCTGTCACCATTCGGGCGCAGACCCGGTGGTCCAAGTTGTGGCGTGAGAGGAGTCAGGCGCGAACATACCGCAAAGTGTGTAAAGTTCCCAAAAGAATGCTCTTCGCATTAGAGACCGGTTTGGTAACGTTACATATTTCCAAGTCATACTTGGCACTCGTAGTGGTTGTCGGTGTCCTCGCCTAAAGTAGTGCGCTGAGACCGACATTCCGACGGTGGAGCGGGGCCCCCGCCATGCCTCCTTGCTATTTCTTGCTGTTTCGTTTTCAATGCTCTAGGATATGACGCGGCTCCACTTTTCCACATCTCGCAATCTTCAGCCGAACGGAACAGCCCAACCATAAGATTCGAAGGTGACGGCGCGGGTTTGCGGAGAAGTTGGCACGACTCTTCATGTTAGCGATGTTTACTGCTGGGCAATTTGGTACAAGTTCCTTCTTCTTTCTTCCTTCGCAACAAGGAGAAACGAGCACGAAATTAAACAAATAGAAAAAGGAAATTTGTAAGTAAGCGTTCATGCAGTTTGCTTACTTGACCTTGTTTGATTCTGCGCTCGTTTATACATGCTAAAACGTCGTAAGGTCGCGTCAGGCACAGGTTCTTCCAAAGAACGCCGAACGCCGCAGGTGGCACTGTACTAAACACACGTACGCATAACAGCTGTCCTGATGCCGTCTTTAAACCACCTCAGCTTCATGAACGGCTGTGCGATTCCCTTCAGTTTCCAGAAGCACATACATATATGGCAAACATATCTGAATTAAAGAAAGCGGTCGCAGAAATACGCGACACACAGTGACGAACTCTACAAAGTTAGTGCGTAGATCCTCGCGACAAGTGGCCATACGAGCCGACAGTGGCAGAAAACAGCGTTCCGCGAATTCAGGACGGCCGTGGTGAGAAGACCACTCTCGCGGCACCACGACAGGATTTCTCGCGAGTTTTGACGACCCCCAATTGCGCTCCCACTGGAGTAAGCGACGCTGCTGACCGACACGGAAGCCGCCCTCTATCCCACGCCTTCCGGTGAGCGAGATTAGAGCCCAGCATCCGGGGCCTTTGCCCCGCGCACTGGGCACATGCTCTCGTCGCCCGTGCTGGGCGAGTTTGCAGCTGTGCGCAGCGCTGGGAGATATATATACTATGAGAGCAGCATTCCGGGCAAGTTGGTAATCCATTACTTAAATGATATTGCGCTACAAAAAAACAAAAACGACACGGACGTGAGAGACGTGAAAAACGACACGGACGTTGCGCTTGGTGTGTCGTCTTCTCTCACGTCCGTGTCGTTTTTTTGTCGCGCAATATCATTTAAGTAATACATACTATGTGGATATCTGCGGGGCTACGGGCTATAGTTGCGCCATTTACAGATGAACAGAGGATTTGAGAACTTTTCAGATTTTTATCGTGCTGGTTACATAAAGCGCTGTCACTGCCTCCTCTCTGAACACTCTCGCGTTAAAAACAACAGCAGCCCTCAAATCAACGGAACTGGGATGAAATAAAACTTACAAACGCTTTGCACAGAAATAAGCGTACTCTTAAGGTCTGGGCTGTCCTTGACGTCGAACCAGCATTAGGAATAAAAACAGACACACACACACGACCGCTGTTGGCGGCGGTCATCCAATCACTTGCCACTCGCCGCCTTCAAGTGGGCCATCTCCTCAAGAAAACGTACCGCAACACACTATGCTTCGGCCATTGCCTATAAGTCGTGAAGGTCCTCGGCCGCTGCACATTTCGCCTTCAGTGTGCCTCAGTCTCACTTGCACGACCGTCACGTCAACGTGGTGCAAAGCGAAAAAATTATCCACAATTGCCACAACATCGTGGTACATATCGATGGAAGCATGATTTGTAGAACACCCGGGTGGATGTTCGAGAGAGCTTTGGCCGTGCTACGAGGGCGGTAAGAAACAGATTTACAGCTGGATTACGAGAATACACGAATATGAAAGAGAATGTCCTGGCACCTTATCGTCGGTGTAGCACACTTATGATAGCAGGAACGTTCAGTTGCTCTTTTTGCTAGCGCACAGAAACGGCCACCCGGATACGCCAATAGTGAAAACTACCAGTGCCTTAGCGGAGAGTGAGAGAACAGAAAACGCAGGGAGGTTAACCAAGGAGTCACCAAAGGTGTGCATGGGTGCCACGGTTAGCTACCCTACACTTGCATTTGCGTATCATTTATAATTATTTGTAAGTATTTTGGTACGCACGCTCAGCGTCGGAGAAGGGAACATGAAATCTTCCACCGAATCATTTTATTCATATTATTTATTCGTTCATTTTTGGCAAAACGTGTGCAAGGAACATAACCGTTTCTTTTACGTCTGCTCGTTCAAATTTTCCTCTTCCTGCTTGACGTGAACACAACGAGCACCTGGTGGTTCTGCCCCGCCTCGCGTTCTGACGCGAACTTTGCCCCGTTCGCAGAAGCTGCGGGCGCGCACATAAGCAACAGGTATAGTGCAGCGCTTCGCGAAATGTCAAGGCGCAGTGGCCGCTGCCTAAACACGTACAAGAAGAGTGAGCGCACAAGTGGAATCACCTCGTTGCCGTGCATGTTGGCAACGTACTTGACGTTGGGCTTGAGCAGCGTCTCCTCCTGGGGGTCCTTCGTCACCAGCAGAACCCACAGCTCACGCCCTGGAATAACATAAACAGCTTGCTTTCTTTTTCTCCCAATCCTGCGCCGAAAAACGCGTTCTATTTGTCGTCTATTTGTCACGTGCGCGAACTTCAACCCCGCAAGAGCATCCACAAAATCAGGCTTAGCTGAGCACCCTGGATGCTAGAAATATGGTTAGCGAAACTTTCCGCTCCTTGCTGGTCCTGTCCGTACGGATTATAACGAACACAGTGGGTCGTGGAGCACAGACCCGCGTAAACGTTTACCAGCGCTCAATGACACTTGCCCGGAACATTTCGCACACCCTTTAACCGTTTTCGAAAGATAAACTCGTTATTCGTAGCGGACGTCGAAATCGACATATAAAGTTTCAGCACAAGGTAAAACTCTTCGAGACTTCAATGCCGACCAAAAAATACAGAAGGGTTCACAGAAGAGTGCAGGTAGATTTGAAGCGCTTAGCAGTGGTCGAACAAGAAACGTCGCTGAAGCAAACGCTTCGACAAGCAGACTTGTCTTCAGCCGACCCGTAATAATCGCCGCATATGCGAGAGCATGTCGCGCACCTTGCACGGACTTTCCAGCGCTGTACAGGCGTGTGAAGTCCGGGTAGTTGGTGGAGACCTTCTTGAGGAAATTGGTCATCTCCTCGTGGTTGAAGTAGGTGTAGTCCTCGGAGCGCTTCTTTCCCGTCGGCGTGCCGGACTGTCCACGCACCTGGCGCACCGCGCACAGGTAGAGCAGCAGCAGCGCCAGCGCCAGCGCCGACCCGCACAGGCTCCGGGGCTTCATCGCCGCGCAGCGTCCTCCTGCGACACGCGGGAACAGCGGGGGGAGGGGTTACTGCGTGAACGGATTTGGCGAACGTATGTTCGGGTTAAGAAATCATTCGCAGCTTCGACAGAACGCGCTCAGGACGGTGGACTCTTAAAGCATAAGACGTACACATACGACTCCCGAGAAGCTGGAGATGGGTTTAAACCAAAAACACGTACAAATTATGGTCGACGAATGCTTTCTTATCGATTACCCTTTCTATTAAATTCGTGGAATGATTCTGTCCATTAAGAGAATGATTTCTGTTTGCTTACATCTGTACAAGCAACCTTAGGAGCAAGTTGTAAAATACCTTTCCTTTTCCTTTTCCTACAGAATTGTTGTTTAGTTTCGCCTATCAAGGTCACGCGGCATGCAGAAGTCGCAATTCAGATCAGCCACTGCGAAGAAAAGCACGCAAGTGTACGAAAACGAGGCGTCCGCACCACGTTGCAAAAAAGGATCGCACCAATGAGCTGTAAATTCCCTCGTGCTTCTGGGGTATAGGGTCCAAAGCAATTGCTGCGCTTGCTTGGGCAAAAGTATTAGAGTTGGAGATGCAAAGCGAAAACTTCTGGATTCCTGCACATTCTGTCTAATTATTTTAAAGGCCGCCTAGCAAGTGGCTACAATTGTTAATGCACAGCCTAAGCGGACTCTTTCGGCACCGACGGTGCTCCGAAGACAAGGAATTTAACGGTACCTATCATACGAAAATATTAGAATTGGAACACATAGCTCGCAGCCCTCAGACAAAGCAAGAATCTGTTGGAAAGTGTTATTTATACTTGACAGAATAGAATACGTAGAGCGATGTGTGCCTTCATTTTGGAACATCGTCGCTCGACAGACATACAAGTGCTGCCACGGGTATTTAACTAAAGTGTCGAAGAGCCTGGCTTGAACTATCTTTTTTTTTTTGTCCAAAATTCGCCGGCTATAGTTGTAGTTGATATATGCCGCTGATGTCATCAGGAAAGCTACAGCTTTTCCGACCCCGAGTCTGGCCAGAGCTAGCGCTTTTAAACTGCTTGTCGTGCTTTCGTCGTTCAGTCACGGATTAAAGCATACTACTGCTGCAGCACAGTGAGAAAAGATGCGGCCGCGGTCTCTCAAGAAGAGCTAGTGTAAATGTGAGTAAAACCAGAGGCAAGGAAAGAGAGAACAAGCGAGGCGCGCCAAGACTATCGGGTGAGAGCTGAGCTTCCGCGCAGCAGTGTTGGTTGAAACGCGAGCGCCCACACGGGGGAGCAACGCAAGAGGAAAGGACGCGCGCAGAACGACTTCTGCCTCGCCGAACCCCGCTGCGGCCGGAGGCATAACGAAAATGCTCTCGTTAAAGGCGAGGACACCGAAGGCAGTCACAGCGTCGAAGAGAAAGCAAATAATTCCAGACAAATGGATGTGTCGGGGAAACGACGGTGCAGTGAATACGAAACATAAGTTAAAGGCTAATTTATTGATCTGAGGTCAAAATTCACACTTTGACAAACACGGTAGGACTGTTGCGAGAAACAAATATAAGGAGAGAAGATGCCTCTCACGTTTCAATCCGCACTCTGGCAGTCAACCGGCAATGTTAACGACGAATAAAGGTACTCGCATGAAAGCGTCAAAATGCACAAGGGTAGCTGCTTATTGCATGAATTATCGAAACGGTGTTTATCGAAGAAGAAATTGTTAAATTCAGCGCGCCTTGCTTTTCTTTGATTGCAAAGCGAGTCCGTGAAAACATCGCGAAAGGTAGCACCACTATCCTCAGTGGGTCATAGTAATAAATGCCAACACGGACGACTGCAGGCAACCGATGAAGCGGCCTAGGGCTTTCACCGGGCCAATTGTGTGCGAGATGCCAGCGAGTCGAGTAGAGACGCGGAGCTTCTGATCTTCAACGTTGCAAGCGACGGAATACTTGTCGATGCCACCGAGAACAGGCCTACGAACATTTGCTATGACACCATCTACGGAAGCGGACGTTCGTGTTGAAACATAGGATTAAAAGAAAGAAAGAAAGAAAGAAAGAAAGAAAGAAAGAAAGGAAGAAAGAAAGATGCTCTCGCTAAAAGGAGATGAGAAAAAGAGAAAGGTAAGCCAATCTGATGACTGCCTGGCAACACTGTGCTGGGTTAAGGAGGTGACCGGAACGAAAGCCCTAATGCGTGAAGCTGTTGGCGTTCCCGCCCGAATTCATGGCACTTTGTTTAGATGTTGGCGCCTCTACTCCTGGAATGCCCGGCGTATTCTCTATGTTGCGTTCAGTATGGTAGCTGAAATTTTTTATTTAAGAGGAAGCTTTTAACTCGGGCCCAACTCCGACGCGGCGTATTCAAATACATGTAAAACGCAAAAACGTTTTTCTGAGATAACCCATGGACCGATCTTAATGAAATTTGTTGCATCTAAGAGAAAAAGGTAAATTATAGTGACTGTTAGAAGCGGAATTTCGATTTAGGTCCTGAATTTTGCTAAGAGAATTTTCAAATATTCGAAAGTTTGAAAAGAATAGAAGCACGAAGTTTACAAATTCATATCTCTGCACCAAGAACAGATATCGCGGTTCTGTAAACGGCATCCATTAGACCATTGAAAGCTGACAAATTTGATATGTCATTTTACAGCTTACGTGAGTTCGGTAAGTTGTTTACAAATGTCCTGCAAAATCTGTATTTCTATATTCCACATTTTTTTTACATTTATGTGTAACATATCAATTTTGTCCGCTTTAGATGTACTATTAGATGCAATTCACAGAATGGTATTATGATTTTTTTGTTGTTGAGTTACAGAGCTGTAAACTTGATAGTTTAGTTTCTTGGAAATTTTCAATTTTTGCCACTTTTTCAAAAAATTGACTACATAAATAAAAAAAATTCGAGACCGACAGTCAATAGATTTTAAGCGTTTCTTTTAAATGCAACAAACCTCGTCAAATTTGGTGCAGTGGTTGCCCAGAAAAACGAATTTTCCTTTTACATGTATTTAGATAGTAGCACTCGAGCTACTATCTAGAATCTTTGCGCGTATCTTACAGGAGCGTTCTTAATACGCTGGAGCGAGTTTTCAGGCCCAGATAGTTTAGCGAACAGTTAGTAATTAAATAATTACAACGACAATAAGCTTTTTACTCAAATAACATTCCTTTTTTAAAGAAAGTGTACTCTTCATGGCCAAAAAATAAAAGGTGGACAAGTTGTTCTGATTCTTCTTTTTTTTTTTTTAGCTGTGTCGGGTATTATAGAGTTAAGTGGCCCCGACTACCCCTTTCCACATAGAATTTCATTGAATTGAAGACCATGCAGATGAAATAGAATTGAATGGAATGGCGGTGCTGTGGCAGGTCGCAATCACAAATAAACGCTCGTAAAAGGCGTCTCCATTCATTCTTCCTCCTCGCTTGCACGTTAGATCACGCTGCAAGTGCTTGCACAGCGAACCGAATGAGTCGAATAAACGCTGTTTATTGTTGATGCGAAAGCGTCGAATGGCCCGCGAGGCGAAAAATCCGGCGTCTGTAGTATGCAGCAGCGAAACGGCCCCTAAAGCCCCGCTGGCTGCGACGCCTCGACGGCGCACGGCGGGCAAAAGGGAACGCCTTCTGCCCCGATAGCGCGCCAGGTGTTGCGTGAGGAGAGAGGGCGTGGTCGGCGATGCCGCGAACGTCATCCTCGCTGTCCCTAACGGAAGCCTGTGTTATCCGCGCGTTCCTTGACCGCGCAAGCTCTCGCCTGCGTTCTAATTGCGCTTAGGTAAAGCCTTCTGAGATGGTCAGAGAGAACTTGACCACCTACCACGAAATTACATTGTATACTATAGGAACAACAGAAGGCCGCTTCCACCGTCGGAGAGAAGCCCTAATAAATCTCATCAAGCGGCGTGGCGAAAGCTACAAACTGACAGGAGGAGCAGGAGGAGGAAATAAAGAGAGAAGGCAGGGATGTTAACCAGAAATGCGTCTGGTTGGCTACCCTACTCTGGGGCACGGGAAAGAGGGAATAGAAAGACAAGATAGAGACTTTCCAAAACACCTATTATCATTCCAATGCCTACCCAGGAGTCTACACCCCCGAATGTAAGCTCTGCGGGGCCACAAAGGCAGATTTAGAGCCCATTTTGTTCGAATGGAACAATCTAACACCGAACAGAGAATGACAACTCTCGAAGAAGAAAGAGTGGAAGGATGCGGTGTCAAGCTCGGACCCGGCGATTCAACTGCAGGCCGTCAGCTGGGCTTTGGAAGTCGCCGAAAGACAGGACCTCACGGCCATAGCGTGCGGCACCGCAGAACCTGACTGGACGGCCACCTCACGCACCCTGGAAGCCCACTAAAATCAACGAAATCCTTTCTGTTGACGAAATAAAGTTGTTACCATCTAGGTAAGGCCAACTCAAAACGCGCGAAACGCCTCAAAGCGCTCGCACAACTCATACGAAGTGCTCGGGTATCCTCGGATTTCTTTTTTTCCTTTTCTTTTTCAGTGGCTGGTAAGACGCAAGAGTGCGTAGCACATTCCCACTTGCTGAATTTTCAGTAAGAAGTGAAAAGAGAATTAAAAAAATGCTGTTTAGATATTTTTTGAAAGTAATGCTTCTAGTAAGAAAACATTTGTTCATTTTGGGTTTTATGTCCCTACACTTTTTCTTCGTTTGTCATGGTATCTGCGACGATTCCTGTTCTGTCTTTTGTATGTCCGAAAATGGTGACGTCCTGCTCCTTCCGCTATCGCAACCATATTCTTAAGCGCGTCAAATAATAAGATACGCCGCCCATCGAGGGAAGGTGACTGACAAGGCCTGCCATTAACTGCCGTCAATGCTGTCTCGTCCTTGCCGCAGCGTCGATTGAATGGTGCGCGCCCTCGCCTCTCTGGCTGGGATGAGCGGCTCTGTGTCAGACCCTTCGATGTGGTGGACAAGGGCCGGACAAAACGAACGACGTTCGCTCGGACACATGCCACATGCTCTCGCGCCAACTTTCAAGAGGCGGGCAAGGGGGCTTTCCCGTACACGGCGTCGGGAAAGGCCCCCCGCACCTACATCCACGCAGCATCCGGGAGTAACGGTTCAGCAGCTCGCTCCTCAGCGTGCACCCGTGCTCGGAGCGCACGCACGCACTGAAGGCGGACGCCGTAGCCGGACGTCCCTTCCTGTTATTGAACGCGCATATACGGGCAGATGCGAAGCGCGCCAGCTGAATCACGCAGTCACGCTTGGCAAAAGAAAACAAGCTGCTTTACTGAAATTCTAGTTGATTCGTGTGCTCCGCTGTACCATGAATGTTCACAGCAGTGGCCCTAGAGACAATGACGAGAAGCGGAAGGAATCATATGTACTCGAACCAAAACATGTACAAAAGTGGAGCGAAATCTGCACGTCGCGTTTCAGTTGGTCGTGGAGCCATTGACGACAGATATTACGCAGAAACATTGAGAAAAACAGACAAAATGAGCGGGGCAAGATCCACTTAGTAGTGTTCCGGCAGCTTTTATAACCTTACGAGAAATACATCCTGCATATACCAGCGCAGTTAGCACTTTATGAAACGTGCTTAACCTGCAGCCGTGCTTCACACTCGCAGACGGCGGCGTTTTTCGCATGCCTTCTCTGCGTAGCTCTTTGGGTCGCGCTGTGACCAGAATGAATCACCACCAGGTATAGCTCAATTCGGCGATGTAAGTTTCGAAATAACCTAATTACTATAAATGTATTTGACACTATCTTCTATGCAAAAACGAAATGCAAGTTAAAGAAACTGCTAAGGCGTATCGGTTTGTAAAGGCGTATTTGTTCCTTTTGTTTACCGTTATTGCTTGTGTTCGTGCATGTGATTGTGCAATTTCATTGCACCGTCACTGTCACAGTAGTGTATGGTTATTTGTTATCTCATGGTCATTTTGTTCACACGCATTGCTGTGTTTCTGTTTCATTATTCTCAATGAAATTCTTTTCATAGACACTGTATAAATTTTAATAACTCTTTTTCCTGGTATGCTATACTCGAGTTCGCCGCTTACAAATAATTCATTAATCTACCGTGTATGGCTTTGCTGCCTGCCAGGCTCTGACGCTCAAGCCTTCAAAGGCTTTGGTAGGTCTGTATGAATGTACTGATTTCACTATTGGCAATAAAGATATTATTATTATATTATTATTACCTTTGCCTAGAACTGTTGAACTGTAGCGGTGCCGCCAAAAAACTGTGCGTGTGGTCGTGCGCGAGGTGTTTCGTAGTTGTATATTCACAGAAGATTCACAGGCAACATCTATAAGTGTCCATATCTTATTAAGGATACCCACGAAAAACAGGTCGTTGCGGCACGAAAGTAATGGCGTATCAAAAGAACAAACAGCGCACAAGCGCCCGATTGTAAGATTCGGCCCGTTTTTGTACGCAGCTAATTGGTCTATACAGTGCATTTGCTTATACGTTTTTCTTGCTTTCTTTGGATACCATGCTACTGCGCCGTGCAGCTACCTCGAGTTGTATACAACGCGGCCGCTTATCTACCATCAATCTCAAGGCTTGTTTACGATTGAGGATACGGAAGGACACGACATAAACGATGCGACTTGGTGAATTGTAGCGTATAACTTCTAGTTAGTTTTCTGTCTCTGCGCGTGCGCGCGCGTATGCTCTGTGAGCGTGCTTATCATTTTCGGTCCCCTCCTATCTTGAGTAGCGTCGATTGTTTATTACGCATGGGTCGCATGTTATCGTGATTACGTCTTGGATCTGTAGCTGATTGCTTACACGCGGCGCGTGCAGCGGCGACGACGCATTCGCGCACCTGCCCGCGCTTTGGCGTCGAGAGGCGAGTGATGTGCACAGCGCCGGATAGACGTGGCAATCGCTCGATATCAGAACAAAAAGTGCGAGGTCAGCACTCCCAAAGACACTCCACGCTCAAGGCCATATCTGCGTTGCTGAAGTTCCTGAGGTTCACGAGACAACTTAATGGACTGAGAACGCTGCCTGCTATAGACCGCTGGACTGCGTACGCAGTTTACATTGTTTGTGCTCCTCTATCTGTAAACCTTCTCGTCCCACGCATGGTAACCAGTCAGGATGACCTCCGACCTTTCCATACAACTTTTCTCTCTCTAGCTATATATTTTCTTCTGAACCTGTAGACTTACTTCCCTACCGTTAATCACTCTTCTCCATTATATAGTTGTTACTTTTGTTTTCTCTCATTGTCCTCACTCAGTTACAATTTCGAGTTAGCTGACCACGTAGAGGCCAACGTTTCCATACTTCGCTGTCAAATAATCGACTGTGACCATTGGAAAAGTAGTTTCCATTGGCACCACTACTGCTGTAACGAACTATTAGCAAAAATACCGTGCGCCCTAGATAACGTTAGCCAAGCTTGAAGCTTAAAAAAAAAAAAGGAAAGGAAATGTTGGTACAATGCACGGTTCTGAGACTTATATGGTGTTCGGTGATCTGTCATCTTTTGCCAGCAAGATAGATTTATGTCTTGGCTAACTATAAGATAGATTAAATTGAATAAATTAAACAAACAACTTCTCTAGCGTTAGTTACTTGGGACATCCTGTTTATAAATATAGACTAAGGGCGCGAGGAAAGATTTTCGGAAAAACTGGGTACTGAACTGCACAAACGTTCAAAGTCGGATCCTTATACGAAAGAGGAAGGTATGTTTATACAAAAGTCAGAAATCATCCGCAAATACGCTGAAGTATCTTGGCCCATGTTCGCAACATCGTCCGTCCAAGCAAGAGCAATTCGTAAAACAACGCACGTACAAGGTGATCGTGAAAGCGCAGGAGGTGATAGCGAAAATTCGCCGTCAACTGACAAACAGGTCTTACGAATGAAAAAAGAAAACTGAGAAAATAAAGAAAAGCTCTTCGTGGATCCGGTTCTCGTTCGTTGGCGAGCAGACGCCCTGTGTCTTGGCATAGAGTCAGGGTAATACATGCTGCTCGCATTAATGTGAATGAGATGGTCGACAACAATGGCGAAGCCATGCTCCGACGCGGCCGTCGAAGAAAGCGGCGCCCCGTTGTGCGGAGCGGTCCGAATTTAGGCCACCCCGGTGCGGCGTTATTTGCGCTGCGCGATCAGCCGGAGGGTCGCCCTTTGCGCTTCGCCTCCGCCGAAATGCGGCCGGTGGGTGAAAGCCGCGACCCCCTCCTGGTCGGCGCGAGCGCGGAACCAATCTGCGACCACCATGCGGCTTAGCCTGTGGCGCGCGAGCGAGCAGCGGTGGGAAGCGAGCGGGAAGGGCCCCGGCAGCACTTCGACGCCAGCGATGCTCGGCCATTTTATGACGCTATCACGGGGACACGCACGCGAAGGTGCGCGGATGCCGCAGGTTCCATCAAGTCTGCCGTCGGCGCCGATGTTGCCAAGGTGTACGAAGAGGAGCTCTCTCGACGAGTTAGGCATCTGAAACACTTATCTGCTGCTGAGCGATCGGCTGCGCTTAAACGAGAGGCACTGAAGTGAAGCGGCCAGAGAGCCGAGGGATGAAGCCGTGTAATCAACAGCGCATGCATATTTGGGACCTAAAGGCAGCGCACGTCGTGTTCTACTGAAAACTCTTGCACACATATATATATATATATATATATATATATATATATATATATATATATATATATATATATATATATATACATACACACACACACCTCAAAATAGTTCGTACGAGGCCCGTTGCCCGGTCTCTACTTCCACCATTGCACATGTGCAACGGCTCCTCGAGGTGCAACGGTGTAGCCGGGAAGAAGGAGGAGGACGGGGGGGTCACAGTAGGGACGTGCCTCTCTCCCACCTACCCATCCTTCCGAAATTTTTATGTACCAGGATGCCGCCTGCCCAGCACCCCCGCACCCACTTCGTCCCCCTACCGAAAAAAATTTCCAGAAACATCGGTTTGAAATTACTATCTTGTACCTCTGATTCGCGAGCAGGCTTCCGAACGAGACACAAGCTTCGCCTTTCGACCAGTTTCGTAAATTTCACAGCAGCTCCCATCACCTCCAGGACCGTCGAGACCGATAGCCGCGGTGACACTGAGCCTGCGTCACCTGGCAAAGCGTGCTTCGCGCGCCTCATGTGGGCCCAGGTGCAGGCACGTTGTTCGCACGGGGCATGCGCGACAGCGCGGACGGGTTGTCGAATCGCGCTTCGCTCGCACCCGGCGGGGCTCCCGAAGCGATACAGTTATCGCGGCATTAAAAAGCGATCGCCGCTTTGGTATAGTGCGCCTGCCGGCCGTCGACTTTTCCGGCGTAGATTTCCACTAGCTGCGCGCTCCACGCTTCGCGGAACTGCAGCGGCACGGCAGAGGAAGGAAGCCCGCACTGCGGCTTCCCAGCACCACAAAGGCCTCCCAGGTGTGTGTGTGTAGCCGCGGCGCTCACATCCTTTGCCGAGCGTGTAACGCTTCTCTTTGACGACGTCGATTTCTCTCTCTCTCTCTCTCTCTAATGTTGCGGCAACTACGAATGCCATGGAATGCAGCCGCATTGCAGAATTTAGCGCTCTGCGGGAAACGTTCATATCGTAGCTACGATCGCAATGACGCGAGGATCGCGCCCTAGGAACTTAGCGATTCAACGGGGCCACTTCGAGTGTGGAAAGAGGATGCGAGCGCTTCGGCGTGGTATACGCCTGCTTGCTCGCTGGCGACTTTCGCTGAGGAAAGTTGCCTTGCGTAAATAGCAGTACAGTGTTCACCGCATACCCTATACGGCCCCCGTATCTCCGCATTTCAGTCGTTGGTGTAATAAACCCGTTTTTTTTTTTTTTTCAGAACTGCTAGTATAGTTCTCAGTGTACTGGCTATTCTATACGCCATCGTATATAGAATCTGAAAATTCGCCAGCCTCACTTGAACACGTGAACAGGCTGTACGGCAATCGATTGCTTCGATTTTAAGAGCTTTCACGTTGGTCAAAAAATCTCTTATTCGTGCTTCGTGACGCAAAATTGCACAATTTCCCCCCCGGTCTATGCATTAATCCAATCTTTTTGAGATAACGGCTATCCGGTGTGCGCGTAGCGGCTCTCGGTCATTCAAAAGCCAACTCACCGTACGAGCAGCGTTTCAGAACGTCATTGACGTCATCGCGAAGGACCACAATCTCCCGTGAGCCTCACATTGCAAATCATTCGAACGGTGGCTGACCGGTAGCCCCATAGCTGTGCTACTCAGATTTGAGCTTTATTTTCTTTTTTTCTGGCGGCTTTGTCAATTTAGCGTGTATTCTCTACAGCAATATGCTTACACATTGAATCACCTTGGCATATAAAGCAGAGCACGGAAACAGGATACAAGGGGCAGTACTTTGTGTCGTGTTTCCGTGCGCTGCTTTATACGTCACGATGATTGGTCACCCCCAACCCTCGAGTTTGCTCTATACACTGAAGTTGCACATTCCGATAGACGCGCTTTTCTTCACCACCAAGCGGTTCGCAAAGCTCGAGTCGTGTCTGCAGTCCCGCGTCACCACACAGGCGAATGTCAAGGCGGCGATTCGATAGAATTCCCTCCATCAACCGGCGGCGTGTTTCTCACCCGCGAGGCACAGGCACGCGCTGTGAACGACCCGCTGCGTCACACAACCTCAGCATGCGTGTCTCTCTGATGGTTGCTTAACGCAATCGGCTGCCCTCTAGAGGCGTCGCCGTCGAAAGTAACAGATCGTAGTCTCGGCGTTTGAGAGCACGACTGAAAACCCTATAGGCACAGCAGGCACGATAACTGCCACTGCACGCGCGGTGACGGGGTACTCATTTTGTTTATGTATGCATGTGTACGCCGCATCGGGGGAGCCAGCAGCGCGTAATGTATGCGTGTGCACCCGCCATGCAACGCACACACTCGTTGCATGGCGGGTGCCGCCCTGTCGACGGCGGCCACAGGTTGCGTCGGGCGCCACGCCCAATTGGACTTTCTGGGACGACCGTGTATACGCCACGGGGCCCCAATAATACCGTGCAGCGTTACGGGAGCTATACGAAGATCAATGAGACAATCGTCTGCGAGCGGCATCCAAAAGTGGCGCCTTTTGACAACATGCTTTGAAGGAAAGTGGCTGAAGGAAAGAGTTGTCGCAAGCGACGCAGACTGTGGATCAAACATGTGACGTGCGCGTGAACTCCTTGCGAGAGAAAGCTGTACCGTTAAGCCATCGCCTTCCGCGAAGCTGTATCAGGTTCCCTGTGTTTCCTTGAAATGTACTACATTCGACGATTATCTTTACGTTAGTAAGTTCTTTTATTTACTACCGTGAGAAAGCCATTAGAGGGCGACTAGTTCTCTTACTTCGATTTCAACAAAAAAGAAGCGCCTGCCACTCGTAAACACGCATGGTATGCGGCAGCAATTGTTCCCGCCTGAGGGTTTAAATTGCAACCACGAGGTTCCAGCGATGTTCCTCGTTCAACCACTTTATTCTACCTCGAGGTCAGTGTCACCGACAAGCTGTCATTTTTCGGCGCCGAGTCGGTGCGTCTATGTTATGCCGCGCAATTGTAGCGCTGTAATCAATGCCCATCGATATAGCTTTTGTGACATTGAACTTGGCAGGCTGACCACACATAGCGTATTTCTCTCGTGGTTGAGTGCAGTTGCGCAGAACGCGCGCGGATATTTCTGCGCGGCTGCAGACCGCGTCACACTGCGCGAGCCACGCGAGCGGCCACTCGGTGCTCGTGTATAGATCATGCCTTCGCTATAACGATTGCAGCCTCGCGAACGGGTGCCCTACTTAGTTTCAAGAGATTCTGGAATAGCCACGAGTACTATCGCGAGGCCAAGCCACAGTTGGGGTCACACGCTACGTGGCTCGTACGAAAAAAGTAAGGAAACAGTAACACTCAAATATGCGAAGAGGACATGGTTAGGTTATGTCGAGTAGAAAGTCACGAGATAGTAGCGACATGTGAAACATACGATATTAGAACATTGGTCTGGCACTTGGCATTGTCCGTATCGGACGCGCGTATACCTTGCAGCAGCCTCGAGGGACGCAAGGTGCGCTCGCGTTGTGCGATGCGAAGTTGACGCAGACGGGCCCTCCTGACTTTCCTCGGAGCTGAGCAGTTACTCTGCGCGTGCGGCACAAATTAACCGCGTTGGCTAAAACTAAGATGAGGTGCGGAGCCCTTCAGCATACGTATGACTGCCTCTGAGGTATATTCAAACATTAATGACATACCACGCGTATACGTAAAGGTACACCCTCCTCACCTGTGGTGGGGGCCTTTCTATATAGGTACTGTATCTAACGGTGCAAACTAATGTGTACATTGCGTCGCCATTCCCTGATGTAACTGCTGCGCTTTTATTTTACGAAAACACGCGAAAGCCATCACGACTGATTGACGCCGGACGTGTCGAAGTTATCGAAGAGCCCAGCAGAGCTCTGACAAATAAAAATAAAAAGCAAGAGAAATGTTCCCGCCCATATACCCAGCGACGCTCTACGTGATGGTTGTGCCACAGCATCTACAGGCAGTAACGTAGCAGCCAAATGAAGAAACCAAAGGCTTAACGAATGGAACTGTTGAGAGCATTACTGGCCAGCACAGTGACCATCGAAGCTGTCAAAACACGCGCCCCTGATTATAAGCGAGCGAAAACAAACACATCACTGACTTGCGTTTTTTTTTATTTGCTGCTCTTTTCGTGGTCGCGTTCTCTTGCAAAACAAAAGGTTTTGCGAGTTTGACCTGCTTTTATCTTCCCAAATCGCGTAATTCGAGAATAACGAACAACCGGATATATCAAATTTCGCCGGCCTTAAAAGCATCTTCCGATGGGCATGCGACATTCTTTTCTTTTGCTTTTCCTTTTTGCGATCTCGATAAGAGCATCCTGTTTTCACGCTGTGTGCGTTCCGTCACGTCGACTGATTACCGTAATGGACAGCAGACTATACGGGTGGTCGAGTGCGTACGCAACGGAGGAACGCAGATTACCGGACGCGCTGCAGGCCTTTCACAGCGCTGCACGGCTTCGGCGACAGCGTCCTTCGGGGAGCCGCAACGACCTTCTCCTCACCGCAGCCTCCAGTTGGCCTGCGCCGACCGCTGCCGGTCGAGCAGCGCCCATCTCAGCTTTCGGCATCTGTTACGCGCTGTCCGCGCTCTTGATCGCTTCCTCCACATCCCTCCGCTTCCGCTGACTCACACGCCGTTCTCTTGCGCATCTTCTTCTTGGCCGGGGTGTAACGTTACCGTTGAAAGCTCGTCACTGCGGCGTTTAACCGAGACCCATACTAAGCGTGATATTTCAATACATTTATATTATTGCGGAGGAAACGAATAATTTACACACGTGAAACCCTCGCTCGGTATTATTAACGAGCGCGCAATTCCCCTCCCTACCCTCCCCCCCAAAAGAAAGTAAACGTTTGCAAAAAGATTACTGCTCCACGAACAGATCAAAATTGTTAAGCACAGCGGATAAAAGCTCCTTTGTCTGTTTGTTGAAACAGGCGAAAATTCGTGACAAGTGAATAAGTTACGGGGTTTTACGTGCCAAAACCACGATCTGATTATGAGGCACGCCGTAGTAGGGGACTCCGGATTAATTTTTACCAGGTGGGGTTCTTTAACTTGCACCGTAATCTAAGTGGGCGGGTGTTTTTGCATTTCGCCCAGCTCTAATGTGAATGATGTGCATTGTTCCTTTAGTGTAATAAACAGTGCATGTTTAAATAATCGCAGTCTTTGTCTTCCCCTCTTTGTGTGTTTCGTCTACGGCAATATTTCTATAAATGTCCCCCGAAGTAACCGTTGAATGTGACGCGACATTTGCCTAATTTGAAGACCAGCGGCCCCATGTGGAACGTGTCTCCGCCCGTTTGAACCTGGGCTTGAAACAATAGAGAGTTTTAGAATAGGGGCCCCTAACGTTTCGGGGCCCCAAATAAATAGCGTCGAAGCCACTGCGCATGCGCGAGACGCAAACTGCGTTTCGGTTTTGCGTCGGGAACGCTATTTCACCGATTTAGCGGGAGCCCAAATAGCGGCCCCAAAAGCTTTGCGTCAGCAAACATGGCGGCACCCATCGAAGCGAGGGCTCTAACCTAGCACCAAACTGGGTTCAATTCATGGTAACGCATGAAGTTCGCAAGCTAGGAGAAGTGACTGCGGTTATCGCTTTCTCTCAACTATAGCACGTGTTATGAAGAGTGATTCCGTAGACGCTGCCGATTCCGAATTCGATTGTGGATTTTATCGCTCCTAGGCCTAACACGGCTAAGCTTGGCTGGTGAAGGCACGTAAAGTTGGTTTGCTCAAAACTAAGCGCAATTAATTGTTTGCTGCTTACAGAACAACCTCTAAATTGTAATTAAACGCGAATACTCGCAAGCTTAAATTACTATTCCTATCATAAAATGGTATATTTTATTTAAATTATTTCTAATAGCTTTTCTTTGACGCCATAGTGGCGCTGTCAGTGCAAGACGCTATCCGCAAACGCAAAGCCCTATTCTAAAGCTCTTCACTCCTGCGTGCCCCAACGCTAACACCCGCAAAGCTCTTTGGGGCCCCAAACTATTGAGGCCCCTATTCTAAAACTCTCTAGTAGCGCTAACGATGGAAACGAGAACTGTGGACACAGGATGCTCGCTAGCTGACAACTCAAGACGCAAGTATTTTATGTGTTCACTGTCCGCGCGGTGAGTTCGATGGGAGAGTTAGCTGTTGGGCTATAGTCGGTACAAGATTCTAAAGAACGGGACAAGTGAGGCACACGCTTTCTCACTTTCTTTTTTTACTTTCTTGTCCCGTTCTTTCCGCAGTTTTTTTTTTAAGGATATGTTCGATATTTTTCAACAAGCCCTAAGGCCTTAAGCTGTTACTCCCCGCTGGCTAATCCTGTGAAGGTGTTGTTTTTCGCGATGTTGTCGTCTAGCGTGTTTCACCAGTACCCCAACTCTACCAGCTTTCTCCTTATATTGAATTCAATTCAAACCTGTTTGAGCTGAATTCAGCGGTTTTTCTCACATAATTTCACTGAATAAGATCGCGTGGATATGGAGCCCCTCGCCGTCCCTGTCGACAGGCAAGCCCCGCGTTGCGTTACAATCGGCAAAGCACCGCTCGCTGTTCTTTCTCGTAGGCGAGGCTGCAACGCGGTGAGCACGTGGTCCTTAGCTTGGCACTGCGACGTCGTGAGCCGCGCCTAATGCGACGCCGTCATCTCGCGGTGCACCGTCGCTCTCCGCGTGCACGCAGGCACTCGGTTGGCAACGTCGCTGCCTTATCGCCTCATGACACGGCGAAGGCACGGATACCCCTTCCTTCCGATCACGTGCCTGTTTGTTTGCCGCGGCCAGCCATTTGCAATCGCCAAGGCACTCGGGGATGGCGAACGAAAGCGAGTTTAAAGGGGGGGGGGGGCTTCAGCCTTGAAAACAAAGTGTCTTGTCCTCCCCGCACACAAACCTTCTCGCTTGCATGCGTCCTACTCTGGCGGAAGCAAGCTGGCAAGCCGTGTTTGTGCACGCGTGCATAGCCGCGGGCCTGTCGCAATGCTTGCAGGATTCCCCTGCGGGGTTTACTCCCTCCGTGCAGCACGAAAGACGCGCGTCCGAGGCTGCGACAGGATGTAAGCGCGTCGGTTACTATAATCGCCGTTTCTCGAACGGGTTCAGACGATTTTGCGTCGATCCTTCTTACGAGCCTGAATGAGCAGAATGTGACCAATGGACTTAATATCTTGTTATGTTGTGCTCAGGTGCGGAGAGCTCAGTGCAGGTTCCGTCCGACGAAGCGAATTAACGTTGGAGGGTATTCAATTGAGATTTTCCTTTTTGGTTTGCAGTCGGCTTCGGGGCATACAATGCTGCCTTAAGAGCTCAGTCACGTTAGCTGCGTACAAGATATATATTGTGGCAAGCACAAAAATGTGCACGCTTAACCCTTTTGCATAGTCATGAGTTTAACGAGTTCTATCGATTACGCTAACGTCTACGCTACGCAACTTGGTACAAGTTTATTTTTGCCTCATTCAATGATGAACGATAAGATATATTCGTTAGGAAGCTGAGTTGATTTACTTGGTGAGCGAATTTGAGGCGGTGGTCGGCTCCTTTGGCGCCAGTGACACGACGGATTCGTCATCCGACGGATGTTTATAACAGGGCACCCTACGAAGCTGGTTAATTTTAGCCAGTGACGTGGAACAGACCGGAATGTAATGTTACTCGGGACTTCTCAGGGCCAACAGCATGGCTCAGAAATTTCTTGAGATGACTGCGGCGTTCATGCTTGGAACGAGTGACGCGTGTCGTAACAATTCGTGGAACAAGCAGGGTGTGTCCAGATGGAGACAGTCCCAAAAAGGATGCCAGCTATTCTTTCTTTATTTCAACTAAAATTTTATGAATCGGAAATACCTCTCCGTTAATCGGAGCCAAGCCTACTATTTATTTGTTTCAGCACGAACGAATCTCAACCGAGAGCAGGTGGAAAATGTGGCTTATGCAATTGCACGATGTTCCGACACAATGTGCTCAGTACGGAAGAAGCACGTGAAGCAGTTAAAAAACTAACCATTCAGAGGTAGAAGAAAATTCGACCGAAGGTGAATTTCAGGTAGAAATCCCATGATTAGCCGCCATATATTCATCCTCGGAGGGGAAGAAACCAGCGATTCCCCCAGTTATCTGCTGTCCGTCTGCTTTGTGTTCACCTTGCCTCGTAGAAGAAGCAACGGAATATTTATGAACCACACGGGCGTCCGAATGAACCCTTTCTTTTCTTTTTTTCGGTGCTCTCACGACGCTTGAGTCGCTTGCACCATGACATTAAGTTACGGACCTTGCAACTTAATGAACCTCTTCCCTTCTGCCTAATCCAACGATTGAAGAATCCATCCTCAGCGATTGGGGCATTGCAAACACTTTCCAATGGTTCGCCCGAAAGCTGCGTCGGCCTCTGCATGTAGCTAGGCATGAGCTTTCGGAGAGGCGTCATCAGAAGCCAGACCAAAGGGGTCAATGTGTGCTACGCGCTTGCCTTGAACCGACAGCACGAATACAGGACTTGGGTCTATACAGCCATCTAAATAAAGTTTCATCTCTTTCGAACACATACGCCCTACAAAGAACGCACGCTGGGAGCTACGGGGGTAACGAAAAGCGAATTCATAACTGACTCACAAAGGAGGAACCCCTTCTATAGAGCGGGGCCGTTAAAAATAAACGCGCGCCCGTCGACCTGCCCGCTTCTGGTTCACAAAGCCACCCAGCGCTGTTCCGCCTGACCGCTGCGCGCATCAGCGGCTGCGCACGCGCGCACGCACACAGAATGCACGCCATTCGTTCGGACGGACGTTACACGTCAGGAAGCGCAGGCGTCCGCGAAAAGGCCTGCGCTCGCTCGCAGTATGTGCGAAGGAAAGCGGTGGCGGTAGTAGAACTATCAATGCGGCCTTCGTCGCATATTCTCGTACACAAATGTGTTGCGTACCTTGGCCCTCTATAAAGATATAGATTAGAAAGGGACCCATGCCCCGCTTTCTTGTTTTAGATCAGCCTATAACGGTGATCCTCGCGTATTCTATGGGTACACCGCCAAACGAGCGGCTTCCCTGCTCTGTTCTCTCTCCTGGGGCCACGTGTTCAACGAGTGTCGTTGCACCTAAGTTTCCCGGCTAGTGCCAGCATCGTTGCGTGTTGTGCAGCGAGAAAAGCAGCGCGTGCCGGTGTTTGATGCGCGGCCTCGAGCGCTGTTCGCTGTCACGTTTATGTTCGGTTGGTTGTTATTTGCGCGTGTTTATGAGCTCCTGTGAGTGAAAATTAGCAGTGAGCGAGCATATACGTGAGCGAGCATACATCTGCGAGTGCATGCGCAATGACTCTTCTCTCCTTCTTCCTCCTTTGCTTCACCCTTCCCCATGTGTAGGGCAGACAGCCGGGCGATAGCATGGTTAACCTCCCTGCCTTTCCTTCTTGTCTCTCTCGTATTCACTTTTCTTGCCCTTAGTGGACCGCGATGAATTGGGTAGGGAAGGGGCGGTGTGGAAAGGAAGGTGAGAGAGTGCCGATGAGTGGTCAACGTATTCATCTGCATGGCTGATGCTCTGGACGCTACGCCCGAGATGAAGAAACCTGGTACCAGCGGCTGAGGCCTCAGGGTCATACAAGAATTCGCGTAGCGAGAAGCTAGCTGGAAAGCCGGCCTTGGAGCACGCATGCGACGTTTAGAGCGCTCTCACGCCATACACAGGTCTTTTGGCTTCTTGAAAGGAATGTCGGTACTGCTAACTGCGTGACCAGAGGCGTATTTACGAGGAACTTTAAATCAGCTGCTCCAAGTACGAATTAATTTACGGTTATGTATTAGTATTTTTATTCGTATATGTCTTGGTAACGGACCATGCTAGTAGTTTTATGTTAGAGCAAGGTATCAAGACGACCTAATGCGGAACTTTCTTTTGGAGTATAAGCGTCGACAGATCTAAATCAGTGTCCCAAGTACCCTTTCACGCTGTGCCTCGTATGATTATGACACATATCGTCCGTGCAAGAAGTTATGAGGCCACATATCGTTCATATATTTCTGTTCACTTATTGACCCCAAGAGCCCACTGGGACGCATAGGTAGGACAAGAACAAGCACGAAATTAAAGGGAGCAAGCCAGATATTCAAATGAGTAGCAAGAAGGTCGGCGGCACTCAAATCCTTAACTAGAATATTCTACATAAACAAAATCAACAAAGTAAGATAGTTAGAAAATGACACTTATTAATAAGTTTTTAACGCCGATCAAAACGAAGATTAATCTTTTAGTGTGGCTAGTTCGGCGACAGTAAGTCCAGGTCTAGAAGTGAATTATCTTAGGCTCAAAACATACAGCGCTATTCATGATGATTCAGTGGACGCCTGTCGTTAAAAAAGGAACAGCAATCTATCATCCTACAATTTTCAGTAGCGACATGTTAAACATGTACGTAGTTTCATGACGAAATTTTCATTCTATTCCGATACTGAAACTTTACGAGACCTAGCCACAAACCACTTCTGCAGGAAAAAAAAAAAAAAAACTAACTATCCCCCTCACCCTCTTTACACATTTCGTGCAAAAAAAAAGAAAATAAAGAAAGAAGAGAAAAAAAAATCCGAGGACACCTAAACACTTCTTACGAGTTGTGAATGCAAAAGCATGAATAACCAATTGAACGCCGCTGAGCGGTCCTTCGAGTTATGGACTCCTCGCGGGTAAGCGAGCGCATTGAGACGCTTGGCGCGTGTCGAGTTGGCCTTACCGAGGCGCTAAATTTAATCGATTAAATTTAGCATGTACGGGAGTGACGCAGCCATCGAACTTAAAGTACAGGTAGCGGCGAATATGGTGGAAGAGTATGCGGCCAGCAGAGGCTTGGCGTGCTCGCCACAGAAATCGGAGCTGTTAATCATTGAGCCAAAACATCAAAGGGGACACGCTGGGAGCAGCAGACCCATCACTGTTTTCGTAAACGGAAATGAGGTTCCCAAGGTGGAGGAAATAGGAATTCTGGGCATGTATATCCAGAGAAATGGATGCAACCTCACGACAATCAAAAAGCTAGAAGGATACGCGGCGCAGGTCACGGGGATCTTTAGGAGAATTTCACTCAAAGGCAGGGGCCTCAAAGAGAACAGCCTCCTCAGACTCATACAAGCCTTGATTACCAGCCGTATAGCGTATGCCACGCCGTATCTTGTGTTTAAACGAGAAGAAAAAGGTAAAATAGATGCGATCATTAGGAAGAGCATTAAGAGAGCCCTAGGGCTCCCAGACTCGACCTCGACAGACCTCCTGCTCAAAATGGGGGTTCACAACACGCTAGTTGAACTCACTGAGGCAGTACGAGTGTCTCAGTTGGAAAGATTAGGCCAGTCTAAAACATGGAGCATAACCATGGAATGGGTAGGAATTCAATGCGACAGGGGTGCCCCGACTGACAAGAAAGACGTACATTCCGTTGGACGTGCGTAAACGCTTCCGAATCGCCCCCCTACCTAAAAATATGCATCCTTTCTACAACAAAGAAAGGAGAGCTCACAGGGCTAAGGCTCTAGTAAATAAACTTAAAAACACACCGGCGCATAACGTAGCGTACGTGGACACCGCTTGTGGCAGAGACGGGGCTGCGGTATCGACGGTGGTTGATGGCGACGGGTGCGTTAAGATAGCGTGCTCCACGTGCGCGAGGGACGCCTGTACAGCCGAGGAGGTTGCAGTAGCGCTCGCTTGTGCGGGTACAAAAGCGGCAGTAATATTATGCGATAACAAATTAGCTATTCGAAATTTTAACAAAGGGAGAATCTCTGAAGAAGCCCTCCACATTCTACTCAAAAACCCTCCCAGGAGGGACATAACTTTTATTTGGGTACCGGCCCATGAAGAAGTCCCAGGCAACGAAGCCACTCACGAGCTCGCCCGAGCACTCTACCACCGGGCAACTCTAGAGCAGCCAGTTCCAGGGATAAAAGATAGCATGATCACGTACAGGGAAAGTGTCGATCCCTACAAAGCCGAAAGAAGAATCTTTCCGCCTCCGCATCGGTCTCTCTCTCTGGAGGACGCTCGCATTTGGCGACGCCTCCAGGGAAACAATTATACATCACCACATTGGATCTACTTAACACAGACGAGGGACTATAACGACGCCCTCTGCAAAATTTGTAAGCAAAAAGGTACGCTAGATCATATAATATGGGAATATGCTGGCTCCCCAGGGGCCAAGGAAAACATTGACAGTAGACAAGCCTGGGATGCCTTGCTCCAGAGCGAGGCTGAAGACGACCAGCGTCGAGCAATCCGCCTGGCCGTTGAGGCCGTGAAGACTCACCGTCCTCAACGCGCGGGGACTGCTTCGTCCTCCCCCCCTACCTACGTGTAGGTTAAGAGGCGGGTACCCCAGCTCGGTGGAACAATAAAGTTTTCAATCAATCAATCAATTACCGAGGCGCAGTGAGAACGCAGGCGAGAGGTTTCGCGGACAAAAGAACGCGCGGATAACACAGGCTTCCAAGAGCGACAGCGAGGGTGACGAGGCTTTGTGGTGATGCCCTCTCCCCTCACGCAACACCTGGCGCGCTGGCGTAGCAGCGGGTGTTGACGACATGGTGCCGGTTTTCTCGCTCGATGGGCCATTAGACGCTTTCCCATCAAAACAGAAAGGAAAAAGAAAGGAAGCATATGCGCTATAAGAAGATAGCTTCGTGCAAGGAAGCTGTTCCAATGACGTTTGCGAGGTGTAGCAAGGTGACTTCCAGCAAGGCTTTAGTTCGGTGATTTTTAAGCTTTCACATTAATTCGCACAACATTTAGGAAAGCATGATAATGTATTTGATGGATGGAGTCGCAACAAAAAGAATGCAGCCATATTACCTCAAAAGGTTCGTAACGTCACCAGAGTATCACTCACTTCAAAGACAAGGAGCCGAGTAAATGTCTACTATGTATAAGCGAGATGACACAGTAACCACAAATGAAAGCGTTTGCGTCAGAAAAGGGGCACAACTGTGGAAGAATAACGATTGTTTGCTTACTTTCGGAAGATCGCTTAGTTTCCTCAGAACGTTACCACTGCGGGGCACATCCGACGACTCTATTTAGAGCGGTGCCCAGAAATCTGCCGCGGCTCCTCATCCGCGCAGATTTAAGTTTTCAGTCGGCTGCCTTCTTTTCGACGTCGATCAAGGGGTCGATATAACATTTTACTCTCTGCTTGCCTTGACAATATCGCGTTCATTGCTCTTGTTGCTCTCGATCTTGCCCGTCCTGAGGGCTTATACGAACAGCGGGTTTTGTTGTCCTCATAAGCAGTACACGACACAAAGAGGCAGTGATTAAAAAAACTCCGTGAACGAGGCATGCATTCATGCCGCCCCTGCAAGAAGCCTTTCATGCGCCACGTCACAGTTTTCGTGTTTGCCGGCTGCGCAAAACGTAGCGGGTTAACAAGGGCAACACACAACGGAGTCAAACAAGTGGACTTGATTGCGGGAGAATGCGAAAACGCCGCCTGTTGTAATTCATCGCGTATTCAACTGCAACTGCGTCATTGCCTCAACTGTGTTAGGAAACAGCTGAGGCGACCAAGTCGAACTCAATGTTCGTAATGCAATATTAAAGAATGTATAGCTATACAGCCGATATGCGCAATCAATTGCGGCAACAAAATGCGTTTTAAAAGAGCAGCTACTGAGACGAACAAAGCGCATGTGATTTATAGCTTCGATTTCGCGTCTTATAAATCTCCCGTTACTTTATTTCAGTACCCTGTGGGCTGTAATGACCTCTTATATCTAGAGGAATAAATATTGTACAAGCTGTCTCGGTGACGAAGCTGTCGCATTGAATTATATACGTGCCGATAAAGAAGAAACAACAAGAAAAATGCGAATCATATTTTAACTATGATACAGTTAGAGTAGAATAAAGGCGGCCAGAGTAATGTAATGAACGAAAAGAAGGGAATAGAGTAAAAGACGCGTTGCAAAAAGTAAAATAAGAAAATGCGATCGTGGAAGTCTGCAGCAATGTAGAGACGTTATGAGTGTAAGGAAAACGTCCCTGTGAAATTATTCTTTTGCTCTCCAAAGCAGAGGCCTACACTCACGGCGCATGCGCACGGTCCGTCCTTGTGACGTCATAGCACCGACGGTCCTCGTGGCTATGCGTAGGCGTCAGAACTGGATCAAGTGCGGATAACGAAAAACGCACGTTTGGGACCACTGGTAGATTTCCCGTGCTGTTCCTTACTCAGCCTCTACAGAGTGGCTGGCAAAGCTTGTTACTGTTTGTTAACTGGGACATTATACTGGTTCCCTACCGGATGACTGGAGGACGGCCGAAATCAAACCTTTACATAAATCCGGGAAAAAAAACACACATAGACAATTACCGACCAGTATCTCTTACATCTACATCATGCAAAATTTTAGAGCATATAATTCATAAACATATATTAGGTTTCTTAGAAGAGCACAAGGTACTTACAGATGTCCAACATGGTTTCAGGCATAGGTTTTCTACATGTACTCAGTTAGTTGAGACTGTTCACGATCTCGCACAGGCAATTAATGAAGGGAAGCAAACAGATATTGTGTTCATGGATTTTCGTAAAGCATTTGACAAGGTATCACATAACAAATTAATCCATAAATTAGGGTATTATATAAAAAATGAGCAGATACTTACATGGATCAGAGCCTATCTTACTAACAGACACCAATTTGTCACCTTAAACAATATTTCTTCTAACAATACAGAGGTTGCGTCTGGAGTCCCCCAGGGATCAGTTTTGGGACCACTTTTATTTCTATTATTTATAAATGACATAGTCGCAGAACTTTCAGTTTCCGTGAAACTTTACGCAGATGACTGTATTTTGTATGAAAAGATATCTTCTGTTGATGATCAGGTGCGTCTAAATAATGACCTGGCAAAGGTCACTGCTTGGTGCGAACAATGGCAAATGTCTATTAACTTTGGACAAACTGTTTTTATGAGAATCACACATAAGAAAGAACCTCTTCAATTTGCATATAATGTTGACAACGTATCTCTGTCAGAGGTAAGAGAGTACAAATATTTGGGCCTATGGATAACCAATGAGCTTTCCTGGACGAAGCACATAGATACTGTTGTTGCGAATTCCTTGCGTAAACTGTTTTTCTTGAGGCGCTCACTGAAATCATCTACGTCTGATGTTCGTTTACTGGCGTACAATTCCTACATTCGTCCGTTGTTGGAATATGCCGTAATTATTTGGGACCCATTCACTTTAACCAATATTAAAAAACTGGAACGTGTACAGCACAAGGTAGTTAGGTTTGTTTTTAGTTCATACGGCCGCGCGTCTGTTGGTGAGCTCGTAAGGCGCAGTGGATTACCCCCGGTGACTGTGCGCAACCGCATCTGTCGATTAAAGTTCCTCTTTCAACTTGTAAACGACCATTATAATGTTAACACTTCCAAGTTCTTTACTTACTCATCAGGTTATAACACGAGACGAAGGCATGCTTTATCGATAACCCCCATCAACGCACTGAATAACTGTTTCAAATATTCTTTTTTTCCTAGGACAATAACAGACTGGAATAATCTTAATTCTCATATTGTTACCCAGAATTCCTTATCAATGTTTGAAAAATGCTTGTAAATGTTATGAATTCGTGTGCGTTATCTGCTTGTATGTTTTTTTTTTTTGTATGTTATGTATTATTCACCAATGTCTGAAAATGCCTGCATATGTGATGGATTTGTATGTGTTTACATGCTTGTATATTTCTATGTATACCCACCCTGCTATGATATGATTTCAGATCGCAGTATCTATAAATAAAAAAATAAAAAATAATTATGAGCGAACCTTTTGTTGTCAAATATTCGAACATGCGAAGAAAAAAAATCCGTGTCTGCACGCGTAACTTTTTTCTAACGGTAGAGAGAGAATGAGAGAGAAGGCAGGGATGGTAACAAGAAATGCGCCTGGTTGGCTACCCTACGCTGAGAGAAAAGGAAAGAAGAGGAAGGCGGTGATTGGTGTGCACGTGCTCGGAGAGCACCACGTAAGGGCGCTCGCACGAGCCAGTCGTTCTCCAGAAGCTCAATAATGCTTTCACTGCCTTCAGGGCCGATGGTCAGTGTTTTAGTATAGTGTCTGTATACGCTTAGTGGACGATCATCTAGTCGCCCCAATGCATTGGACACTGATTGTATGGCGAATCAAGGCCACATCAGGTGGTCTGCTTTCTCCTCGCCGCAGCAGACATAACGCGTCAGGCATTCCAATTAGTGCTGAACAAGCTCTCGCGAAAGCAACCACCACCGACACGTGGGCGCCGGTCATACGGCGAGTCACCACGGGCGCCATTGTCACCATTCAGTTCGCTAGAGAGCGTACGCGGACACCGTCCGCACCCGAGGTATCACGGCGACACGGTGAACGAGCGGGTGATCCGTTCCAAAGATACTTTTCGTCACTTGAAGAATACAGATGCTGGAAGCTGACGCTTTCTGTATCGTACCGGGGCGCTTTCACCGGTGGTGATTTCCGCAGTCACATTTCGTGCTTTTCCTGACGCACCAGTACCGTAGGTGCATACCTATAGGCGCGACGAATTAATTCAGCCTTCGCTTTTATCACGCGTGCGTGCGCGGAAAAATTCAACGCGGCCGTGCACGAAGGCACGCACTGGTGGCAAGCGCAGGCATTTCGCCGGAGCAGCCGTTTCGCGCCAACGGATGCCGAGGGCCGACAACTGTGCGCCTCGGCCGACCTCCTCAAGTATAGTGGCTGAAAGACGTGCCGACTGCGTCAGAGCAAAAAGCTGCAGCGACGAAAACGCCAACGACGCGCTGACTCTTTAGCGATGAGCACTGATGCTTCGGCTACGTAATTATATTTGATAGATTTGAGACTTCAAAGTCTACGACAAGAGTTTGTGCTGCCCACAATCGCGGATAAAATTTTCGTTGTAAGCAGCGAGAGCATGCCGGCTACCTCCTGTCTCACAAATATATTGTCTGTAATCGGCTCGACTTGTTTCAGAGCCGAACTTTTGCAATTAGGACTTGATAACCAATACTTCGACGTCTATATGTTAATTGGTCGTAAACCAATCAGTTTATCCTAAGTCGGCTTCACCTAGCTGTCCTCTTCTTTTGATCGATGTGATTACGGCTCCTCTAATTTTTTTAAACAAGCTTCAACTTTCCTTGTGTTATCATGCCTGCGGGGGCCACAACAGGAAACAGGACAGATGCGATCAGACAAAGGCACATCGATCAAAAAGAAAGTAAAACTTAAAAAAATAGTGTCTTTCGAAACACCAAAGATCACGTAACGCACAAGATCGAGGACACATCCGTCACTTCAGCATGTACGGGCATAGAAATGGTATCTGCTGCGCGAGCGATGAAGAAAATATTCAGTCTGCTATATAGAGTCCCAGTAAGCGATCGCATTGCGTGTGGGAGTGTCTGACCTGGGCGGCACATCCAACGCTCAATTTGACCATTTAGGATTGCTTGTGCCGAACTCAGTGCTACGGTACCTCGAATGACGAGCACCTGCTAAGCACTAGTAGTAATCCTTGTGCTTTCCACATAAGAGAGTCACCAAACATTTGAAACAAAAGAAACCTTTATCTTAATTTGCTCATAGTGGAAAACGAAAGCTCGGAAAAGAAAAAAAAGTAATACGTCGCGCAGTCCATATGAATTTCGCTGCAGCGACGGAGACTATCATGCACGCTCGATCGATGACAAAGAAAGTAAAAGAAAGAAAAAGAAAGGAAGTGCCAACTCACGACGGGGCATGGTCCTCGTAAAGAGACAATAGTGTGCGCTTCTCGTTTCTACCGTAGCCACCGACGATTGACCCTGGATTGCGACGATCCGCGATCGGCTTGGCCCACGGGCCGGGGAATGGCCATCCAAGGCATAGAACGCGCGTCGTACCTCCGTGGCGCTCAGGCGCCTTCCGTCCGTTCACACAGGCGCTGCCGCCAACCGAGTGCCGTGCGACCAGAGCAGCGGCGGCGACGAAGGAACACCGCCCCTTTCTCGCCCGGTGTCCCCCTCCTCGGACGGCGATTCGCGCGCCGGCAACAGCGGCCGCTGCGGTGCCGGTGTGTGCGTGAGAGCGGCGGAAACGGAAGCGCAAGCCTTCCGCTCCTTCCTGTTTAGCTTAGCCTCGGCGACAGGAGTTCGCAGTAAGTGCCAAGGACGCGATGGGCCGCGACCAAGACGCGGCGGCGGGAAAGAAAGCAGTCTGGTTTCGTCATCGTTCGGTCGGTGAGGCGCGCTTCGGCGAGCAAGAAACGGAAACGAGAGAATTCAGTTCTCTAAATTTCCTGCCTCGCGAGAAAGGAACGAGGTCGACGGATCGCGTTTTCGGCCACTTGTGTCGCAGCGCCGAACGTCCGAACCGCGTTCCTCGCGTCACTCTACGCGCATCGGCGAAGTTGCACGCGTTGACGGAAATGTTAAGCAGTGACAGAGGACGGGAGAGAGCGGGACTTTAGTAAGAGCAAGAGATGAGGTGAGCCTTTAGCGACACGACAGATTACAACGATGAAAGATCAAAAAGGGTCGACACATGCAATCTACTTTAAAGTGGGCGTCAAAGCCGTCCTATTCATCGAACAACGTGTCGGAAAGACGGATGCTCGGGGTGCTGAGGACCGCATGGAATCTGTTGGAAACTTGTACGCCGAAGTGGATGGCTATCGTAAGCACATCGCACGTGTGTTTTACGTTTAATCCACGCTGGCCTACACGGCATTACGCACACACACCTGCACCGACGTCAGCAGATGAATTCGGGCCAACGAGAAGAAAGACCAGTCGAGACAAGTTCAATTAAACGTTTGCAGCTTGTCTAAAAATATAGCCCGAAAAGGGGCGAAACATCCGCCAGGTTAATTGGTTTCAACCAACGATGGGAAGAGAGGTGACGTGAGAAGGCAAGCAAGCGCTGGATAAACTTAAGTTCAAAGCACGGCACAGTGCGTTTCTGCTATCTCTGAAAAATAAAACCATGCAAATATATCTGGCGGACAACTTATGCAGGCGTGCAGAAGCAGAGCAGCATTAATTAAAGCGCAGCGCAAGACAACGGAAGCGGTCGCATGTCAAATCAACACTTATGCGCCCGCTGCGATTGCATTGCGGCTATGGCATTGCTCGAGATCGCGGATTTGATCCCGACCGAGGCAGCCACATTTCGACGGGGGCGTAATGAAAAACGCTCGCACACTTTGATTTAGGGACATGTCAAAGAACACCACGGTGCCAAAATCCGGAGTGCGCCACTACGGCCTGCCTCATAATCCGATTGTGGTTTTGGCACGTACAGCTCCAAAATCGAATTCAAGTTTAATGCTCCTGCCATGATGCGATGTGCCATGTGAGGCAATGACAATACTCAACCCAATCAGAGGTTAGGAAATATGGCGCACAACAACGCCTCAAGCAAACACATCTCCCTTTGCGCTTTGTGTACTACGCAGACAAACAACAGTGGTGCACGCAAGGTAACGTTTAACATCGACTCACCACTCTAGTGTTGGACAAAACATTGAAGAAATTCAACGTTCGCCGTCAACATCACCGCTAATTATCGTCAACCAAAACAAACAGCGCTGAAAGCTTCACTTACACCGATCCCCACAGTGCGTGGGATCTGCATAATTTTTTCTACACAGCCACCTCATAGCGTGTAAAGTGCGGTTCACCAAAAATTAACGCCTTCTTACGTAATTTCTTCTTACGTTGAGGTAATTCATGAATTCGCCTTAGCTATAAATAATCGTTGTCGAGTCGACGCTACATTTATGGATTTGCCAAGCTGTTTGCTAAGCTTTCACACTCAAAACTACTTCTTAAACCATCGTGCATTTTAAAGAACAGTATGATTTGTGATTGGATTCAGTCTTACTTAACATCCAGGTATCAATATGTCATTTTTAACAAGGTCTCTTCAGATTTGCTTCCAGTTGTCTCAGGTGTTGCGCAAGGTTCCGTGTTAAGCCCGTTGTTGTTCCTTCTGTACATAAACGACATTGTTGATGGACATAATGTTAAAATCAGATTTCACGCGGGTGACTGTGTGTTATAAACTCAACTGAGGCTCAACTTCAACTAACCAAAGAACTTCATCAAATGTTTCAGCGGTGCCACAAATGACAAATGTCAGTAAACTACATGAAAAGTGTTTTCATTTCTGTAACAAATAAGGCGCGTGTCCTGTTATTTGACTACATGCTGCATGGAAACATACTATCACGCGTCGAGCGTTACAAATACCTAGGTCTTCCTATTTGCAACAACCTGCGTGGGAACAATCACATAAGCCAAATCACTAACCAGGAAGTGTCGAAGCTACATTACATGAAACAAGCTTACGGCATACGAGACTTTTACTTTGCCCATTCTTGATTACGCTAAGATTATTCGGGACCCTTTTACTCAAGTTAACATCAACAGATTAGAAAGAGTTCAAAATAAAGCGGCGATATTTATTTTTAATCGCTGTGGCAGAGTATTGGTTGCGGGATTGCTGGCAAAAGCTGGTCTAAAACACACCTCGGAGAGGAATAAAATTGCTCGATTACCCTTTATGTTTAAAATCGCCTATAAAGTGAAGCATCTAACTATATGCATTTTTCTACAGGTTATGCTAATATAGAAAGCGCTATAGTCTTTCAGTAGTTCCATTTTGGCCAAAAATAATCTGCTTCAGTATTCTTTCTTCCTACAATAATAGTGGAATGAATGACCAGCATAGTTGAAGCAGAATATATAGAACATGCTGAAAAATTTGTTACCAGCTGATCCGTCATTATACGCGTTCTTTTCCTTCTTTCTATGTATACATATTTGTATACATGAAATCATGATGTGCTTTCCTTGTTTTTGATTTTCTCTACTGCTCTCTGTTTGAGAGACTTGTCATGACGTAATCATCGTTTGCTACCCACTCTGCAACGACTCCCACTGTAGTCAGCAGCATTGTAAAATAAAATAAATAAAATATCAAGAAAGACGTTGAATTTTGTGCGCTACTCCACTAAGAGATATGTGTACTTTAGATTCACCTGTGAACTAGTGTAACACGTGCAGGTTTTATTCATGATTCATTATTTGATTACGCAGAACAAAGATGCGCTCACCGGCGCTACACTGTTGGTCCTGGAGCGTGGCTCACGTGCCTGTGGTGGCAGAGACCGTAAACTGACGAACCACACTCAGCTCCGTGGAAGCAGGCGAAGAAAGCTCTGCGTTAATATGTTTCGAATGTATTTTATCCATTCGAAGCGGACGTACCCGCTCCTTACATTGCAGCACTTCACCAAAGCCCTCATTAAAGTGTCGTAAATGTGACAGCAATGCGGGAGTCCGAGTCTGTGACGAGTTTCGCAGTGCCATGTCTCCTCAAATGTGAACTCAATTTCTGTCGCACGTTGTTATCTTTCAATAAACATATTTGATAATTCGCAAGCGTGCTTCAATGCTCTACACATTTGCCAAACTAATGGCAGCACTGGCCATTGTTCAAATGAAGACGCTGTGCTACATCTCCACATGCTGGGGCTTCTCTCTCGCACGCGGTTTCATCACGGGAGACACGGCTGCGCTTTCCATGTCATAACTGAACGAGCAAACTGCGCTGGTACATGCTGCTTGCAAAAATGACTACGTTCACATGAGTACAGGGCAGGTTTCCTCGCGGGAAGACAAGCTTACGAAGCAGTCGATTTGGCCACTGGTATGGACTCATTTGGTCGTATGGGAACTACTGAAAGTCAGACTTAAAGAGAAAGCGTTTTTCACAACTTAGTTATCTTATAGTAATTATGGCTAAATATGCTACTTGAAACATACACTGTGGTGTTCCTTGTACACGGTATTGTAAACTATGCTTAGTTGAACTGGATGTGAACTACCCGTGAATGCACTCGAAACTTATTTTTATTTCACTTTCTTTTTTCCTTAGTTACAAGCTGGCATGTGAATTGTACACGTTGTGATGTACAATGTGCTAATAGTTTTTTGTGAACAATGCGTTAGCATGTTCCGACTTGTATTCACATTTTATTTTATTATTCATTTTAGTTGGCTAGCTCGTTTGTTGAGCCACCTATCTTTGATATGTACTGTTTGGCTAGGCGAGAAGGAATGGCCAGCATCAGCCCTGATACCAATCTCTCATGCGCACACATTTATTAATAATAAAGAAAAGAACGCTTGCCACGGAATATAGAAAAATAATGAGTCATTCCACTCTGTGAAGGTGATTGAGCAGCGAAGCTGTTAGTACACGACATGGAGGTGACACATAATTTTGAACAAAGGCACGAACTTATTTATTGTCTTGATCGGTGGTCATTATTTCACTCGCAACTGCAATCACATTCTTTGATAATGTCAAATCGATGCACGTACGCCGCTGGGTGGTCAGTTGGGCCAGATCGGTATGGCATCGCAAGAGATATGTCTGCAACACGGAACGCGTAAACCGCTCCCTTTTCGGTACCGATACATCCACATTGAAATCACCGACAGCGAAAACAGGGTATAGTGCCATCGTAGCTAATTCACGCAAAGTGAGTAGCCTTGAACCTTAGAGTACTACGAGTCATTGCATTTTTTGCTTGCTTTCGGGGGTATGAGCCATTGATGATGACAGTTTTCTACATGCCGTTCTGTATGTTGTATGTGTGATTAGAAAGAATTTAAGCACTGTTCGCTTCACTTTGCTGAGTCCTTGTAGCCTCTGCTTTACGGGGCTATGATCCGTTTCATTTTTACTTGCATGCGAGAGCATGAGTGCTTACGGGGGTATGAGCCATTGATGACAATAGTTTTTGTTCACGGAGAACAAAAATGCATGGAACCCAAGCTATATGCAGCTTCGCTGTGAAAGAAAACACATCGCTCGTTTGTGGATCGATTGAGTGAACTCTGAAGCTACAGCTGCTGAAACACTTCGGGGTTTATTCGTTCCGAGTCGCAGACGGCCTAGGCATAAATTATCTATACGTTAATAATTCGTTCTCAGGTGGGAACGTTTACGGCACTTCAGATAAACCGAACTGTGCACTTTGCACTTCAAACCGTTGTGTAAAGCGTTTGCACTTTGCTCTTGCATAAAGGATAGCCGTAGTTCAGAATTAATGTGTTCACTGCACAACACCTTACACGAAGATAACGCAACACTCACGCACTGCCTACACGACACATGTTGAGTCGTTGCCATTCAGTGCTTCTGTCGAAGCGTGCTGCGACGGCGCTGCAGTGGCCGGTCTTCCGATAAACGGCCCCCGCCGCGCGGAGTCGTGTCAAGGATCTCCTTGCGACGCGCACACGGGAATTTCGCCGGCGAGACCCTCCGCCTATCCGCGACTGCGTCACAACAAACGATCATTCGCAGCGAGCGACGTGTAACCGACCGCGCTCTGACCACCTGGTGTTCAATGACTTTCTTGGCGGTATCGCTGAGAGCACTGGCAATTTGTCTTCATGTTCTACTCCGCTAGGTGGCCGCCGTGAAAGGACCTTGCGCATGGGATGCCGTGTTTGTGATTGAGCACTTTCTTGTTGATGCAGCAGGTTCTCGCATGCCTTCCCCTTCGCAGCCTTTGTGTGGCTTGCTGGAGTACTTATGACACGCGAAGAGCATTGTTCTCCGGGCGCGCATTTCGCCGTCGTTCGCTTCTTGCGCTTCGTGGGTCACGTGGCTTTGTTTCTGTGAGTATTGTTTCGGTGGTTCAGCCGGAATGGCCGTTCTTTCATGAATGGGAGGTTCTCACTAGCGCGAAAACGTCATAACTGCTAGGGGAATTTCAGTCGGCTCAACGCCTATGATTGTGACTGCTGTTCATTTATGCACCACGTGGAGGTATGGTGTAAGAAGAAAAGGAAAAGAAAAACTTGCTTATATTCTTTTGTTGTCTGAAACAAGGTACCTGGCGCACAAGTTGCGACTGATGAGACTCGAAGATACCACTGGGTGCGTTCGACCATGTATGAAGCCAACATTTAATGAAGGCAACGAAATCATAGGGAAAGCTACTTGTTAATTTAAGTGCACAACAACTAAGGTAAAGGGAAGTGAAAGTCAAAGGAGAAGGGATGGAGGGGTGAAGTGACATAAGTCGCGAGCACTATGTACAGATACGACTTTCTTTTGTATAGTTCTCGTACTCAGCGTGTGATGCGTTTTACAGCGAAGCTGTATACCTCTACGGTCCAAGGAAATTTTCGTGTCGTTGGCGTGGTAAGCAAAAAAACTCCCCATACGTGGGCCCATCCCGGAGATAGGGCAATGCCGGGTGTCATGATGTCAGATAGCGGCCAGCTGTTGCAGCACCGACCAATATGTTCTGTGTCAACTGTCACTGTTCCAACTGGTTCCAACTGGCTCTAACTGGTTCCAACCGTCTTGTAGTGCCCACGCCGACTACTGTCGTACTTCTCCTTCGCTACTACCTCGGCCAACGCGCGCCTTCTGTTAGTCCTTGGTAAAACAAGCGAGCGCACTGGACTGACCGTAGTAATATTGGCACGCGCTTAGCGAAGGGCTCGGCTAGCATGGAAAGGGCACCGTGGAAGAGTGACAGACATTTTCGTTGAAGCAAGGAATAAGTGTGCCGGAAGGCATAGTTTTGCGAGCTCTGCTAGACACAAAAGCCTTGTGGACAGAAATCATAACTTGAGCGATAATGAAATAAGCTACGAAAAATGCAGATATCCCAATAACAGCAATAAAAAAGTAAACTCAATAATCTGAAAAGAAATAACGAATATAAATTCAAAGTAGGGATAGGAACGTGCCGTCTTAAAGAGACGAGAACGCTGCTTCTCATGTTCGATGTTTCCAAGAACATCTTTTAAAGCGTCATTTCTGAAGGAACGTCATCACATACATTCATCGCAGTTTATGCCGGTGCGTATCTGTTAGGTGTTAACTGTTAGCGTATGTTAACCACACATATGAAATATTTCACTGCACACTGCTTGCGCTACGCCTCAAACTTACGAAGAACAGCACAGCCGCGTGCATGCATAAACGCTTTCCTATTTTGCAAATCAGATATGCTTTGCTGCCTCGTCTCCTTTTTACGCGGCAAGAACGATTCAACGAAAAGTGCGCGCAAGCATTCCGAAGTGGTGAGAAAAATATGTTTAGTAGAAAAAGAAAAAAAAAACTCAGTGCCCTTCCACTCTGTGAAGAAGGATGACCAGCGAAGCTGTGTATGTGGGCCCCTTAATGGCGAAGTGCACCTCCGCCGCGGGTCGGCCCGGCATTGCACTATGTTCGGGGGATCGGCCCACGTATGGGGAGTTTTTTGGTTACCACACCAACGACACGAAAATTTCCTTGGACGGTAGAGGTATAGAGCTTCGCCGTAAAAAAAAAAAAAAGAAAAAAAAGAATACGGCAATTAAGCCTTGAACCTGCATTTGGAGCACACAGCCGGCTGCCTGTTCTTCGTTTAGCCGCGGGAGACGCGAGACCAACTCTTCCTGTTTGATAAGACGCATAACGGTGAACGCTCGTCCAGCATTCTGAATGAATCGCGTTCGCCTCCGCAATTGTTTCGACACGGCGACCTAGTCCTTGGCTATCTGAGCCAAAATCAAGCCCCACCGGCCCACGATATGCGTTTTGTGGCCGACGGACGCGCACTGAATAGAATCGAAGCCTGCACTACAGCTGCCGCGCAGGGGCGACCCGGCTGAAACCTCTCCACGGCTGGGCACCGTTGCAAACGTACGATAATAGTTCTGACTCGATTCCCTCGAGAGTCGACCTCTGCCCTGCAGGAGTCTCCGGAGCCTGGCGCACAGGTATCCGCAATCTGTAGGCAATTCAGGCGGTGCTGTTACGTCGACAGAGTTTCTCGTATACGCCGCCGAATTGACTTCCTGTAAATTACGTCGTAACTTTGCAAGGCTTCCTGGCCGCTCTTCAGATTCGGCACAGGAGGCGAGCGAATGAAGAAATATATAATGCTGACATTGATAGAGGCGACGTAAAGGGAGAAACTGGAAATGGAGCAGAATGACTAAGTAGCAGTCTTAAAGCATTGCCTAGTGTGCACTTACTTTTATTTATTTTTCAACTCTCCTCAGTAGACAGTCGGAAACGTAAAGCGTTAAGGACGTCCCGCAAGGACAGCACGGCGACAACTTCCAATTTCCTCGCGTCGCGTACTCGTCGGCCTTCGGACAGGCCGCACGCAGATGCCTCTGGTCAACCCCCGCACACAGTCCTGTAATATTGTACTTGGAATATGCAATGATGTACTAGCAAGATTTCTTTAACGCCTGTATTTGGGGGCTGTTATGCAGTGTCGGCATTCTTTTTCAGTTTTCCTTCCTTTAAGACTAAATAATTTTTCAAGCGAACTTCAAGGAAACAGAATACAAGAGGGAGGCTTGCGAGCTCTGGCGAGCGGGAGATCGGAAGCTCAGCGTCAAAAGACGAAAACACGCGAGTGCACGGAAGCGGCGAACCGTTCGAGGCCGTCGACGACGCTGCGTGCGGAGGACGGTTGAGCCGTTTTGCTTGCGTGTGCCCAAGTTAACTGCATTCAATATACCCGCCTTTGGTCCTTCGACGTGTGTTCAATCACCGGTAAAATTGTATTTCTCTGCTCGAATTTTCGTTCAACAAGCGTGGAAGCGTTTAAGGAAGTTTTCACGGAAATAATAGTGTTCGATTGCTACACCATGCTCACATCCACTCGCTGCGGCCAAACCACGATGACGAGAATTGTTGCTGCGTGGGACACGCGCAGCTAAGTGACGCAGATGCACAAGGTTACGTGCGCCCGTGTTTGCCGCTTGCCATGCGCAGCGCCACTGACCGCACATCTTTGGTTCGCGGTTGCACTTCAAGCTATAGAGCTTGAACCATTTCACATCGTTGTGTCGGTTTACATGCGAACCACACTGTGCAAAATAATAATAGTACTAGTTAAATAACAAAATTCCTGTACGATAAGCAAAACGAGAACAAGGTAAAACCTGGAACCGACAAGTTGACTTGTCTTTTTCAAGGCGACGTATGCTTTCCTCGGCACAATATATATGGGTAGGGTTCTTCTAAAGGGGTGTGTTTTCCCCAAATCCATGTAAAGTGTGAAAAGCGCACGCTTTCATCTAGCTTATGTATTACTGCAATTATTTGCCGAAATCGCACGTATTTAGTGCCATGTCATAAGTTGTAAAAAGCCATTTGCCACGCTTTGGGACTTCGTATAACTGCAATGGGTCCGATGCCTTACAGCGCACGAGTCGAAGCGGTAAAAGCACGCACGTCGATGTCTCGATTCGTCGGACGACGGAAAAAGCACGCCTATTCAGTGCAACGTCGGAATATAAGTCACACGAAAACGCAAAGTTCCTTGAGTTAGCGACATAGCAGCAACTGCAGACGACCGAAACGGCCTCGTCGCCTGCTCGCTCTCGGCGTCACCAGGACGAAGGACGTCGTGCTCGCCGAGCGAAGAGTGAGAAGTGTGCGGGGGAGCACAGGGAAAGAACGACACATTTCGAAGTGCATGTAGGGATTCTAATTAAGCCTTCCCTGCCCATCGCGTCACAATTGCACGTATCCGTTCTTGGGGCCTGTCCAAGAATATAGTCGCACGTACCCAGCGGTCCAAGTTGTCTACTCGGCAAGACGGCAACCGCAAAGTGGGAGGAAGTAACAAAGAGATTGTGCTGGGAACCTGCTGGAATATGCTGGAAATTCGTTGGAGGTGTTGGTGGTACAACTACGTAGTCGCATGCGCAGGATGGGATTTCATTTCGCTCAAGTGTTCGACGTACGCAACCGCCAGCATTGCCGCAGCGGATGTCCGGCACGCGTGCGGCAGTTGTCGTTCGCTCGTGTCTTGCGGCAGCTCGTCGGGCAGCTTCTCTTTCGGGCGCGTCTTCTAGCAGGCGGTCATTAGCGTCGCTCGTTTCCCGCCCAAGACAGGGGGAAAAAAGAAGCTGGATGCGCTCGCTTCCCTCGTCACAGCGCCCGGTTTTAACGTCGGCCTCCGAGGAAAACCAAGGCGGGCCGTCCCGACTCGCAGACGCCCGAGAGACCGCTTTAATTATCAGCCGACAAAACAGCTCGGTACAAAGACGTCGACGAAGCTGCCGGTGCCCGAGTGGAAATGGTGCCAAGAGATGTAAAACGAACGAAGTCCGATTCCATAAGAATGAAGGTGGCTGCCCACCTGTTTATTTATTTTGCACGCTGCGCCCCCACCCCCAAACCCACAATCTCACGAATGGTCAGGGGAATACCCTTCTTTGGAATCTCAGTTTTCTTTTGCGGTCAAGCAACTTGCTGTTTTCTTACTTCGCCTGCTACTTGTGAACGCTGGAAGATTGAATTTAACCGGCATGTGACGTCATAACGTTTCGTGCCCGTGATGGTCTCTATATATAGCTACCTTCATCTCGCCAGCGATCGGATCTTGTTTCCTAGAGATGGCCAAATGGGTCACTGACAGCAATCGTATAGCAAACGAATAAGGGGACGAGCGACGACAGATTTCAGGCAGTGGCTATGTGCGCGAAGAAAAAAGAGCGATAGAGAGGAGAAGGACGTCTTTCCCAGAAAGGCCGATCTTACACGCTAGATTTATTTGGCCGTTTAGGCCTCCGACAGCTTAAGAGAGATGCTGACAGGTTTAGAAGTAGCTTTAGTTTTCATAGTATTGATTATTTTGAGTAACTTTTGTTTCAGAACATGCGACAATCCAGTTCTTTCTACATATATGTTTTAATGGTCGACGTATGCAAACTCTAGTTCGCGCGACGAATACACACATGCAAGGGCTCAAACATTATCGCCTTGTCTTATTTGTCGTTCTTTGCAATATCTTATTATATTTCCTCATGGAGAATATTTTTTCGTAAGAATGAAATCGCCATTTTTAAAGTTCTGACACAAGTTAATTTTTTTTCCTGAATACTTGCAGAGACCAATCAAAGAAATATTATTCCTTGAACTTTGGACCATCGCTTATTTGTTCTTCGAGTGGAAAAGAAATTGCAACAAATATTTATCCTTGCACAATGGTAGCACTAAAATCGGCTGTTCGTCCAACATAGCCCACTTTTAAGAAATGGCGTACAAATCTCCAGTGAGGATAATTCTAGACCTGGAACGGAACGTCAAAGAGACCTTAAACAGCATGATCGAGCTTACTAATATGTTTAGTTTTACTCGTGACGTGATCTTGGCTAACGCACTTACAGCACAAAAGCGTATTCGAAAATATTTCTGCAATAAATATTCTTCAACATTTTTAGATACAGAAGCGTTCGGTCAAATAGGCGAGCAAAAATTTGAACGCTGACGAAGTGTGCCCGGACCCTTTCAATGAAATCTCATTTGAGGTCTTCACGGCGGCTGGGTTATTACAGCGACTGATAATTTTCGATGAGATGTGATTACCTTCTTATGATTAGAAAAGTGAAAAATAATAATTGATGTCTGATTATGTAATGTCCCTTTATTGGAAACCACGGGAAACAATACTTTCAAGCGCCAGCCAGAAACGGAAATACCATCAATTTTTCAAAGAATGGCGAAGAATGGCGTCTCGTGACCCCTTCCTTCGTCCGTTGTTTTATTTGGCGCCTTCGTTGTAATCACGCATAACCAACTCGCCCACCAGCACGTGCTCAGTGGCGTTATAAGGATTGCCAAGTTTCGTAAATGTTACAAAACGAGCACAGCTTAGTTGGAAATATCGATTTGACCAAAATTCCGGGAAGGTAAAACGCAGGAGGCTATAACGAAGCTTAGAGAATGTGTTCTCGTTATGAAAGGCATTGTGCCAGCTGCGAATATTTCCGAATGTCTTGAAGTTATTCATTATTCAGGGACCGCCCGCTTTAGCACCAGATCTTCCTCCGGGACTATTTTCTCTTCCTTAAACAAGGCACGAAAGGAAAGGAACAAACACGGCTATAATTTGGCGCTGAGATACTGCCGCACTGCAGTGTAGCGGAACACCTAGCGACCATAGCGCGCCTGAACTGCCTCGCTTTTTGAGTAACGTCCACGAACACTCGTCGAAAGATGCGTAGCGAGCGAGTAGAACTTCTTAGTGGGTACGCCGGACAGCCGAAAGTTTCATAGCTCTGCGTCATTTTCTCGGTCACCGAGCTTGCCTAGCTCTTACCCCGTGAACAGGCATACACCAGCAGCGACTTTCGTCTCCCTTTTGTCCGTGTCGACGGTGTTTCCATCGAGAGCTTGCTGCGCAAACGCACAAAAGCCTGAAAACATAACATACAATGCATACATTAGGACCATTCTAGAAGTCCCACGTCTACCTCGAGACATCCAAGGAGGATTGCAGACCTGCGTATTCGTCAACGGTGGGTGACTTGAACCCTTGACAAATGACGATGAGCTTCGTCCGTGACAGGAGAATAACTTTTGGGCGACTTGGTGTTTACTTAACATGTTGCTTAACATGTCGCCTCTCACTGTCCTCTTTGGTGTGTGTGTGTTTTTTGCCCTGACAAGAGTCGTGAAATGTTCGTTAGGGCGTGCATATGGGCGAGTACTAGCATTGCATGGCGTGGCGCATGCGGCATGGTGCCTCCATCCACTCCGGGCTCTTCTTGTCATTCTCGGCATCAAAAAGAAAACGGAGATGTGATCTCTCGTCCTCAAACAAACAGTGCGTTCAGCCCTGCATGAGAAGCGCAGAGAACGCATCCACGTTTACACGGATTGTTCTGTCTCCTCCAATAGTTCATCTTGAGCAGTGGTTATTCCCGCGAGATCTGTCACCATCTAATTCAAGACGTCTGACATTACATCATCGACGGCTGCAGAATCCGCAGCTATCCGAGCTGCTCTGTAGTTTATTGGTCGCAAATCATCACAGTGATGGTCCATCTTTTGTGACTCGAAGGCAGTTCTCCAGTGTCTGCTGTCCCTTCTCAACCACGGACTTAACGTACAATTAGACGCAGACATTCGACTACTTCACCAACACGCAATCGGCTAGGTATGGTATGGTATTGAATGAAAAACTTTATTCAGGTTCCTTCAGGTCGCGCTAGATTCCTAGCCTGAAACGGGCCGTTCCATGTCGGGACCGAAAGGCCTATAGCCTCTCGGCCGCATCGCGGGCCCGGTGGACTACCCATTTCTGTTCTTCTAGTTCGGGGCTACGGGGCAGAACATTATCTACCAGAGGATATCGGGTCATTACGGAATTTCGGGAAATAACAGTGCGGATGACGCTGCCCGATCGACCCACGATGGTGCCCATATTATACCAATACAACTATCGAGAACAGATGTAGCCAGAAGGCTTCGCTCCCTGGCACGCGAGCTTACGCAGACTCTGTGGAACACCAGTGAATTCACCAACGCACGTATCCACAGATTGGATCCACGTCTGCAACACCGTCTTCCACCAGGGTTACCATGAGCGGAAGCAACACTTCTGTGCCGCCTGTGGCTCGGCGTGGCATTCACGAACGCCTATTCCTTCCGCGTTGGAATGGCCGACAGCCCTACTTGCAACACCTGCGGCTGCGAGGAGACGATCGAACACCTCCTCTGTTACTGTGCCCGTTGTAATGTGTCAAGAAAAGTGCTCGCGACCGAGCTCGAAAAAATTGGACGATCGCCCCTTCACAGAGGAAAAAGTTCTAAGATACTGGTCCGGACGGGTTTCGGCGCTCGAGGCTTTAAGGGCTCTGCTCAATTTCTTAAGGGCTTGTGAATCGTGCGACAGAATTTGAAAGTTGCAGCGCGTAGCATTACGTTTTTGTGTGAATTTTTCTCTCGTTATTACTTTATTTGCTTAATTCTTTCACGTTTTACTCCCTGTGCCCCTTTTTTCAGCACAGTGTAGCCAGCCGCTACTTACACTGGCTAACCACCCTGTGCTCCCTCTTGTCTCTCTCTCTGGCATGGCGAGTTCCACGTTACGAAACAACACGGATTTTTGTTGATTCCTCTTTCTTAAACAAGAAGCATAAAGAAATAAGAGCAACCTTCTACAGCGTCAGACACACAAATTTTTTTCTAATCCACAAGGAGCAATAAAGAGCTCAAACAAACAACTTCTACACAGCCTCTAATCTAGCGCGCTCTGACTGGAATATATAGACAAAACAGTTAAAGGCAGCCACCCCTCCCCCAGTTCACCCTTTCCACTTTCTCTCTTTCTCTCTATTGAATCACGTTAGAGAGTCATGCAACCACTGTCAGTCAGTTTCTCAGTGTCTTTTCCTCTGAGGAAGGCAACAGTCACTTGATAAGAAACACACTGGCCCAACTATCTAAGCTGTGCGTACAGATTTAATTGCTACCTTCGGCGTGTATAATCACACCACGCTACAAGAATATATTTTCTTCCGTCCTCTGTATATGCTATCCAAGTACAGACCGGAAAGCCGCCACTTCGCCACCGGATCCGCGCGTACGTCGCGGTGCAGCATCCGCGATCACCAGCCTGCCAGCGCCTGTTTGGTTGGGTTTATGCGGCGCCGCGCCATTCAAGACCCCGTTCGCGCCTCGGGCGGGCCGCAGCTCAATCGTGGTAGCCCGTTGCGAAGCGGATGTTGGCTGCCGTCGTTCTTTCAAACGCTCTTCGCACGCGGCTGTTGCAACCAAACAAACAATGGAGTTTCGTGATGACTTGGCCTTGGGTTTCGATGACAGTGTCACTTTTCTTACTCTTCTTTGAGCTGTAGTTTACTTCCTTCTTTTTTTCAGGTTTGGAGTTTAAAGACTTCTTGAACAAAGGTTAAGCTTCAGAATTGATTCCGTATATTGCGAGACCTTCAGTGCGTCAAATAAATGGCGAATGCTTAAGGAATATGTATTTCTTAATTCGGAAGCTTCCCTGCAGGAGGCTGCCCACAGGCATGCTAAAGAAAGGAGAAAAGCCCCTGCTTGAGCAAAGAAAAAAGAAGAAACTCACGTAGTGTGCGCGGCTATAACCGAAGCATTAAGTTTAGTGTTGACAGCGCTCACTGCAGGTACATTGTTTCCTATATCTCGATCGGCTTCTTCTGTAGAGTTATATACATCCCATATTTGCTACATAATAAATGTATGATGGCAAACTAGACTCAACACGGTTTAGTTTAGGAAAAAATGTATGAATGTTGAAAAGTCTGGATATTAGATAATTCTTTTTAATAAACGGAGAGGGTGTTCGTTGTAGGCCAAGAACAGTCCAAGCGATGCTCGTCATTTCCGTGCTAATCGAGGACCGGCATTGTGGCTCGCTCAGAGGATAGTAAGCAATTTCGTTTTAATAAATATTAGTTACCTTCGCATGACAGCTTACAAAAACACTAAATCTCTTACATTAATGCTGTGCATTTCCAGCTTCTCTTCTTTATTACATATGAAGCGCGGGAAGTTCGGCCACTGAAAGTGCCGGCTGTCCCTAAATCATAACGAAGAAAAGCAACAAGGAAAAAAGGAAACGGCAATGAAATTACAAAACACTGTCGAATCAAGTCTATAACGAAATTATAAGACGCTATCGAAGAAAGTCCATATATTAGGGAGAGAAACAGGGAAAAGGGGAAAAAGGTTATATAAGTGGACAATAATAGCGCAAGCACGAACATGTCATGGAAACATAGCGAAAATTAAAAACACATAATTACTGCTCACAGAGAACGTCACTGTCTACGAGGAAAGCCTATAGAGCTTTGACAACTCATCTCTATTTGTCGGAGCACGGCCAGAATCCACGCACTTTTTGCACCAAGAAAGGGCACCTGCCTGTGCAGCTGTGGTCACATGTCTGCCCTCTTTCCAATCGCTATTTCTCCCACTCCAGTGCAGGGTGGCAAACCGTGGTGGCAAACAGTACAGGGTGGCAAACTCTCCATCTTCATACAGCGATGTTCATCGTGCTGGTGGGCTGCACTCTGCGACCACAGATTGTGCTGGCCGCCATCGTTGTCGCTAGGGTGTGCGCTTGCTTAGGGGGCACAACTCCCACCCGAAGAATTGTTAGTGTCATTACCCACAACTTGTCGTAAATATGCCCTGCTTTGCCGTCGCTACAGCGTGACATCTTGCCTTTCCAGCGTGGCACTAAAATGTAAAAATAAAACATCTCAAGTTCGCTTCAGGACGAGACACTGAGCAGAAGCAGTGACAACGCGATGTTTTGGTCTCGTTTGGTGGCGGTTTCCAGAGGGCGAATACGGACCCTCCAGTGTGCCCGATGAGCAGGCTGGAGAGTCCGGCGCCAACGTCACCGGCACTACTGATACCGGCGCATTCCCTGTGGTTATGGTGGAGCCCTTAGGGCTCCCGTTCGGTCACTGGAAAGCACTATCAATCTTTGTCCCGAACCGCTTTCACGAGATACCTTGTTTAACAACGTAATTCATTTGCAGTGCAGCACACCACGAAGGGAAAGCATGCGTCAGTAGGGAGGCCTTGGATTTGCGCGCAGCCGGAACTGCGCCGCGCCGAACGCACGCAGGCTGTTCACGTCCGTAGTTCAGAACTGATTGTGGCTTTTTTGCGCTGGAACCGCACAACGCAAAGAAAGAAAGAAAGAAAAAAAGAAAGGAAGAGAAAGAAAGAAAGAAAGAAAGAAAGAAAGAAAGAAAGAAAGAAAGAAAGAAAGAAGGAAAGAAAGAGACCAGTGTGTAGCGCAACAGTCCTCGTGCCGAGAGAGGAGGAGGAGCACTGTTGGGCGCACGACGCGAGACTGTCAATGAGCCGGTGGCCGATCGCGTGGGCCGCCCTGGCTGTCCGCACCGCGCGGAAACCGCGCCGACGGCGAGTGCACGCCCGCGGCGCTGGCAGTGCCGCCGACGAAGGCCGCTTCTCCTTTGACCCAGAAGGACAACTGGCGACGATTCCCCCGGCGATATTGCGCGCACAGGGAGGGAGGGAGGGTAATGCCGCGATTCTTGGCCAGTGGGGCGTCGCGCGCGATTGATTCGATCGAGTACGTGGTGAAGTGCGAAGTGCATGCATTGCGAACAAGTACCATGCTATCCGACCGCACCAATGTACCTGCTACATAGTCGTACCAACGTCTGCATCAAAAAACTTTGAACAGGTTCCGGCAGACAAAACAGCCGTCCTTCCGACGCGTTATTCAACGGATCGTGTTGTCTTGGCGCACATGCGTTTCTCACTTGACCGGTGACGTTGGCGGGCAATGGATGATTCGAAACATAATTGAAGGCTTTGGAGAGTATAGGCTTCCCCCCACTCGATCGATCGATCAATTGATTGATTGATTGATTGATTGATTGATTGATTGATTGATTGATTGATTGATTGATTGATTGATTGATTGATTGATTGATTGATTGATTGATTGCACAAATGAGTACCACAAACTCACGTTAAACACAAAGCAAACATTGAACGCACCCTGGTCGCAGCCGAAGTCGGCCCGGACTGTTTTAAAAACGCTATACTCGCATCTTGAATACGTGTACAGTAGCGCGATTAAAAGACAAGACAAAAGAATACACATAGGGGCACGCACAGAGATGTACGGTCGCTCGATTAAAAGGCAGGACAAACGAAGACACACGGGGACACACACAGCGCTATAACTTAGCGCTGCGTGTGTCCCTGTGTGTATTCTCTTGTCCTGTCTTTTAATCGAGCGACCGTACACCTATTACAAGCCCACATTGCAACCCTCGTGAGCTACACTCGCGGACAACTTTCTGTGGCAATGAAGGGAAAGCTACGGGGGCGTGGCTGCCGCACACGTGTTACGGCGCCAAGTAGTCCGACAGCGCTTGACAGTGCGTGTCGATGCTCGGAGCAGACGCTGAATAGACGCAGCTTGCGCGTGCGACGGTTTCGCGTTTGCCCAGACGCGGAAGGGAAAACCTGCAAAATAAGTAAACCTTTACACTCAGCGGTGTGTTATGACTTAACTGTTGCTATTAAAGTGTTTACGTTTTTTCTCTTCCTTAGCTAAACTAACGTGGATTAAAACAGGGACTCTTTTCTGAAGCACTCTCACTTGTGCGCGATTTGCATCCGTAGCTTTCCCTTCATTGCCACAGAAACTAGTCCGCAAGTATAGTGTGCTTTTAAAAGAAACGGAACTGATCAAAAAGCTATACTGTGTGGAAACTGATGCAGTCTTCTTTTTTTCATCTTCTTTTGTGTTCTCATCTTTCCTGCCCTTACCCCATCTCCCCGTGTAAAGTAGCCAACCGGACACTTAATCTGGTTAACCTCCCTGCCTTTCGCCTCTTGTTTTCTCTCTTTCTCTTGAACATGCTGCGTTCAGGGGCGGCTATTGCATAGCATACTCTCTTGCGCAAATGTAAACAGATCTGCGAAATGCGCAGAAATGCGATGGTGATGCTCAGGTAAACACGACCATGTAGTGTCAATACAAGGCATGCACACCTACAATGTATGCGAGATAAATGGCCTATACTAAACGCCTCGTGACTATTGCCGGAGGGGGTGTTCCCAACGCACATTGTGTGTAATTACATCTTGCTGCGAAAGCATATATATAGCAAAAATATGGAGCTACGGCCATCGTTCCTGCACGCAAGTAGTCTAATAGTAAATGAATAATAGAGCCTGGGAAAAACAAACTTTATCATCTTTGACGAAGAGAGATGTTAATCTGTTCGGCAGCCGCCACGCACAGAGAGAGAGATAAATGACAGACAGAACGTTTATGCAGGCTCCTCTGCAAAGTAGGCGGGGAATGATGAAGAGAAAGGACGCTATTACTAAGAGTCTGTTCGCGCAAACACGTGGAAGGCCAACAACTGTATCTTTGAGAACCATACTAAACGCTAGACACGTCATCGTTCATATATCAGTATCAAGGGAAGGTTGAAGAAATTTAAAGACGCAAAATTGCGCAATGTGCGAAGAGCACCTTGTGGGAGACCATGAACTGCAGGCATTCCGATACGGACCATCAGCGATAGGTGGAAGTGGCTTAATTGTGAAGACACACGAGTGACTGTGTGTGTGTCAGCCCTCCAAGAGAACTTAGAAATTTCAGTTGTCTCTCGATGCTGCCAGTTAGCTTAAGTGCCCCGGAAACGACTTTGAAGGAAAGTTGTCTCTTCTGTTACATTCATCAAGCCTTCTTTACGACTTTGTTTTTGTTCTCCGACCATACTTTTAGACTTCGCGAAATATGCAAAAGAAATGCGGAAGTTGCGAAACAGTTCATTAAAGGATTTCTCTTTGGCTTCCAAGCTTTCTTGAGAAAGCATTTTTATTGGCTAGGTTGCGTATTTTATTATCCTGGAGGCGAGAAAGCCCGCCAGATTTTCTAAAACTTCTCGAAGCGTTCTGCCTACATAAGAAACAAATAAATTCAGCTTGTTTCCGTCGTTGATTTCTTTCTATGTATTTCTTTATGCAGAGCAGCACATATATCTTTTGAATGGGAGGTGGACAGAATTGTAAGAAGCGGTTCAAGGAGAATGAGTAATTGCAAATTTCATGGGCTGCCAGGAATGGCGCTACCGGTTCGCGCTAAGGTTTTCGCATTAACCTTGCCCCCGCGAGGATTGTTTGCCGGCGCGGTCTCAATTCGTAGTCGCGACGTTGCAAGCGCCTTTTATGCCGACTGACAGCAGGCGCGTGCTCAGAATGTGTCGGCGCCATGTGTGTATACGACGCGCGTCGTGTGACGCAAGGGGAGTCGGGCGTGTGCGATCCCACGCAAAATTCATGTCTCGCGAGATTGAGATTACTTATATAGAAACGAGTACGCCCGGCGTTGTCGACCCGTGCAGCTGTACGGCGAGCGCTTGGCGAAGCATTGTGGTATTACGCGTGATGCACTGCAGTTCTTGCACGCGTACATTTGCACACTTTGCACAAATGTATGTGCGTCGGCACAATCTGTGATGTCCAGTCCGATTGTTTCATCGTCCTTCGGGGCTACACTTTGGTGAAGTACACAACTGTGGGATTAATGAGGACGTTATTTGCACGTTCCACGTTTTACTGCGCGTGTGTTTGTGTCGTGGACTCATCCCAGCAGCTACCAGTCTTAGCTGTTTGTGCTGTGGTGCGCGAAGTGCTTATTCTTGAATTACTTGAGTGCCCCGTCTTTGTCCCTGTGTTATGTGAAAGGTTATTTTATCGTGGACGGACAAGGGGCGCGCGCAGCGGTTCTTTTTTTTTTGTTCTTGTGTGTGTGTGTGCGCGCGCGTGTGCGTGTGTGTGCGTGTGTGCGTGTGTGTGTGTGTGTGTGTGTGTGTGTGTGTGTGTGTGTGTGTGTGTGTGTGTGTGTGTGTGTGTGTGTGTGTGTGTGTGTGTGTGTGTGTGTGTGTGTGTGTGTGTGTGTGTGTGTGTGTGTGTGTGTGTGTGTGTGTGTGTGTGTGTGTGTGTGTGTGTGTGTGTGTGTGTGTGTGTGTGTGTGTGTGTGTGTGTGTGTGTGTGTGTGTGTGTGTGTGTGTGTGTGTGTGTGTGTGTGTGTGTGTGTGTGTGACAAAGGGATGAAGAAGTCTATTGTGCAATCATGACCTGTCATAGTTTGCTTCCCATACAATACTTTCTGCATATTTTAATGCTGCACATGGCTCTTGATCGCTTCAGCTTAGCATATGTAGGTCATTAGCTCGTTATTTACGTATACACTAAGACGTTTGGTGTTGGTGTGTTTACGAAAACTGGTGGGACCACTCTGGGCCGCTGAAAGAGTATTTTTGTATGGATTGGCGCTTACATGTCGTGGTACCATTGTTAATGTTATAGGAGAAGACACCTAAAAACAACAAGAATGACTGTTTGATAACTTCGTTGGCGCTGTTTTACACGACAAAAGCAACGCTGGGGCTACGATGGATGGATGCCGTAGTGACGGTCCCCGGATTGTTTTTGACCATCTGGATTTTTTAACGTGCACCCAAATCAAAGCACACGGGCGTCTTCACAATTCGGCCACTGCGACCGGTAATCGAACCCTCGTGCTCAGCAGATGAGAGCCGTAGCCACGACGGCAGGGAATAATTCTCGAAGAACGGAACTTGTTTTTAAATGTATGTGCTGCAAGAACAATACCCACGACAGTGACGCTTCCCGTGGTTACGGTGTGCATTTCAGCCGACGTGCGGACCGGCCCATTCCATCACCGTTGTTCGGCGGGCTTAAAAAGCTGCGCAGAGGCTGCGAACAGTGGGTGATCTCGCAAATACCGGTGGCGTGTTCGTAGAGGCGATTCGCACGGCTTCCGTGTCTGTGCGGACGAGCGCGTTACATGAGCTGCATGCGTTGGCACAGCGTCCAACGTTCGCCGAATATGTTCCGCTCGTTGACGCGTCTTCTTCTACGCTGGTGATGGACGACCCTCCTGGATCCGGTTACGAGGTTGGAACGCACGGCTAGTGCCGACTATGTATCGATGGCCAATTGAGGGCGAGCTGTATTGATCGTTTGTGCGCCTTACTTGAACGGGAAGTTTTGAAAAATAGCCTAGTATGGCTACAAATTGTATTCGAAGTCTTCATTTCTGAAATAATTATTATTCGCCCCATTGCACAAATAAAAGCGTAGATATTGACCACGACATAATAGAAAGTTTTGTGAAGAAGAGGCTTTCGATTTCTGCGCGGAATCCTGACAGATGTGAACGAAACTTCTTTTTTTTAAACAGAGGTATATTTATTTATTTATTGCACCGTTCTTAAGCTCTGGGCAACACGCTATTAATGTAATACAATGTGGGTTGCCATGCAGCCCCTTCGGCTGTTCAGAGATACGCGAGGCAAAATATGTGTCGATGGTATCTGACATATACCGTACACCGGTGTGCATTGGGCATGGTAGGAAAAAAGAACACTGACAATAAGCATTAAATTACACTCGATTAGTCCTAATAGGCTTTTTTTGTTAGCTGATTATTTTTCAGTCTCTCAGTAAATATTTAATTCAACGGAAACTTGGCACGGTAGAAAGGACGTGTACTAAGAAAAGATGGCTGGCGACATCACCTTGAAATTCCCGTATCAGCTTGTCGTAACGTCGGAAGTTTTTTAACGTCTGGCCTAGGCTGGTTATTTGTGTATATGTAAAGAAAGTTAATAGAACTGCAGGTAACTAATAAACCTGACATTACCGCAAAGTCATTCTGCTAAAGGATGCCCCGAAGTACGTGCTGCGCTATGTGTGATGTGACATTGGAGGGTTTTAGCTCACACGTATAAAGCCTCGGCGTCACCGTTGAGCACAGCCCCAGCTCGTGAGCTTGCCATTGCGCCCTGTTGCTGTGTACTCTTGTGTCTGCGCCTACTCCGGCCAACCCCTCCACTTTTCTGATAATTAATATTTTCTCTCTCTTTTGTCCGCCGCCGCAAATGTTTTCTTTCTTTTTTGATGTTGGCTGCCTGGCGTTTTTTAATGGACACCCAGAGTTCAGTACAAGCGCGCTTGTGCATCCGCCCCCGCCGAAATCGGAGCATTCTCGCTGGCTATGGCGTTTTGCTGCTTAGCTCTGGAGGTAACGGGGTCGTCTCCAGTTCAGGGCGGCCGCCTTCCAATGAGGACGGAATGCAAGAACGCCCGTGTAATTATGCTTAAGTGCACGTTAGAGAACCACAGGTGGCCCAAGTTATCCCGAATCCCTCCGAAACGGCGTCCCTCAGAGACCCGGGGTTTGCTTCGGGACTCAACGACAACCGAACACCCGTTGAGCGGCTCCAGTCGGTACGACGCCCCTCTCTCGAGAGACAAGGTTAAAACGGCTGGACTCACTCCAGATCATTTTCCGAGTCGAATTGAACGCTGCAACCGTGGCCACACCCATCGCTGGCGAAAAAAAAAAAGGTATTGTTACGAAGAGGAAGCGCGATGCACAAATGTATTTAAAGCTATTTACATGGGGAAAAGCTAATCGCTCAGGCTGGTACGCAGGTCGCTGCTCCAGAAGACAGTCGACTGCTTCCTCTTCGTCTCCTTCCTGCGCGCACGGTCCCGTCCAACTGCACCGTAACAATATGTTTGAGCACTGATGGCAGGTCTTCAAGTGTACCGGCCTGAGTATTCGATTATAGTTGTAAACTTCCTCTTGCGTGCACGCAGTATTCCAACTTTTCCTCTTTCTACTCCCCATTTCCCTTACCCGCTGCGTAGGGTAGCAAACGGGAAGTTCGTCTGTTTGGTCTCCCTGCATTTCCTATCCTTGTTTTATCTCTATTAAAAGCGGCTGCATAAGTGAGCCTATAGATTGTCAACGCCCGTCTGTGATTCTTGGTAAATATTTCGTGACCAGTTGCCTTCAGTATTCAAACGCACTGTAGATGAGATGTGCTCCTGAATCAATCCTTCATCGCCGCCTGCAACATCCGGAGACTACGGTAACACACAGGTGCGCAACACACGGTAGAGTCGAGCGACTGCTTCGACTTGAGGGCTGTTTGTAAAAAAACAGAGGTTAATCACGCACGTCCCGCGCAGCACCGTTATTTTCAAGTTGCGCTATGCCTACGTCACTTCCGGCACGGGATCCCAGCCACTGGAGGCGTCTTGAATGACAAAACGGTACAGGCAGAAGGGACGCGCCACACAGAGCCTGGTCGCAGCGAGCACCGGTCCTTCGTCCGTCCTAACGGCTCTTTCCGACTTTTTGTGGCGCGCTTCGGTCTGCGATGGAAGGGCAAAAAGTGGGAGGTTTTGTCAGACGCCCGCAAAAGGAGCCCGCTAGCAGCCATGATAAGCAGGTATTGCGGAACACAATGTGAATTCAAATGGGTAGACTCTGTCTTCTGAAGAACAAAAGGGGTCTCTGACAATGTCAAGGATTGGGCAAGGACGAACACCACGGCTTACGTAACCTGGCACTAAGCGATAGCCTAGGATTTCCGTTACTTTCTTCCTTGTTACATTTTTCGAGAACGACTGCCCTTCTAAGGCATGGTAGAATTCTTTCCTCCTTCTTGCCGTTAATTTCGCGCATTTAGAATGCACAACTATTGTCGTAATCGCAGACTTCACAGTCTTACCACGTGGGCAGCCTCCCCTTTCCTATGGCGCAGTGCGAAAATTGTTGCCACCTCCATTTTTGCTGTTATAGCTGAGTGCATGTATTCCGCAGTCACAATATAAAATGTGTCTAAGCAGCGGGAGCTCTGCAAGTGAGAATATCTCCCAGCGTCGAAAGTTTTTTGCAACGCGAAGTTTATATAATTTTAGCAAATAAGTTAACCCAAAGTATCAACAGAGTTTTCAATAACCAGCCTCCAGAACTTCACTTCGCATCTATAAATCTAACAATTGTACATTTCAAGTGTTCCATCTATATAGCATGCTAATCACGCGATACTCGTGCTTTTTTGTGTGCGTCGTAACTGCTGTGTGTTTTGTAACTACGCTGTCTGGGTGTTCATTCATGTGGTAATTTATTTGGGCTGTTTTAATCGTAAATTCTTATTCAGCATCACTTGATACATCCTGACACTCAACTTGCCAATGTTTTATTTTTGCCCGATATTATTTTTTATGGCAAGAAGACGTAAACGACACCTCCAATTTTGCCTTGCATTTCCTTGTTTGTTTATTTATTTCTTGTACATGCGCCGAAGTAGATTGAAAAAATGTAGGAGGGAGACGGAAGTTTTATATTCGGTAATAAAGAGCTACCATGGAGAAATCCGGCCGGAACGTGCAGTTTTATGTTTTCATAGAACATCTGACTACTTAGACAGAAACGAGGACAAAAACAAAATAGAAAACACAACATGTAGGTATCAAAACACTAAAAATTCTACGTGCAGTATGTTGAATGTGCAAATAGCGTACGCAACATATATGCGCACAATATGTGCGTATACCACAACGGCGCCTGTGCTCAAAGGGAACCTTCGCTCCGTCTAAAAGCTTTCTTCTGCAAATAATTATTTGTAAAAGTTGCCGCCATCCATTTACGCCTGCACCTTACAAGAAAGCAGGTAATTTTGAATTATAGCGCGTATTCTCCAATCGTAATACGACGAGAACAACAAGCATAGCTTGCGGCCGCCCCTATTTTTAATTAATTCTGGGACAGCATGATAGCGCCCGCACTCTGCGCATGGAACAGGCACGTTGCATATGCAATGCGAGTCGCTAAAGAGTAATATACATAAATAAATGTAGGCTGTGGCGTAGAAGTACCAGCCGTATAGGAATGTGTACGGTAACGAACGATATAAAACGTAAAGTCCGCGAAGGGAGAAGGTATTGCGAAGTCATCTAATGTGCCGGCACTTGAGGGCTTTGCACCGTGCGCACATCGACGCGCCCTCGCGTATGCATTCAGAGGTGACCGTGGCCGTCCTGCCCTGCACGCAGCGCACTTAACCGGCCGGGGGCCATCTCACGCGCGGCGCGGTTCGATGTACTCGTTAAGGACGTCGAGTGGCACTGACGTCAGGGCTGTCCGAAAGACCACGCGCGGTTACTCCTGCACACGCTACATGCCGCGCGAGCGGCGGCTGAAAGGACGCAGTTTTGCAGCGCAGAGAGGTGCGCGGTGTGCTTGAATCGCTTGCGAGGGCTTTCTTTTTTTACCCGCTGCGCCAGTCCAGTGGCTATGACGTTGCGCTGCGAAGCTCGAGGTCGCGGGTTCGATCCCGGCTGCGGCGGCCGCATTTCGAGAGGGCGAAATGAAAAGAAAGAACGGCCATGCACTCCGTACAGATGCTAACACAGCGAACCTGAAATGTGGGCCCCGGTTTTATAGGTGGGTTAATTACGACGGTTTATTAAACTCTTTCTCAGTTATTGGTTACGTCTTTGTGTTTATTAATGAGGTTACGCACACGCTTGGCTTGTGTTTATCACAGTGTTAACTTGAAATGCCGCACATCGGGCTTAGCATAATCACCATCAGGGAGGGGTGCAATGACCGGTTCGTTGTGTTACTCCAGCGGGTTCATCGAAGTCTTTCGGAATTATGTTACGCATCTGTGTTTCGGAATGCGTTATTCATAGTGTTCAGAACTAGGTTTTTCCGTGGTTGCTCTGTGGCTATGGTGTTAGGCTGCTGAGCACGAGGTCGTGGGATCGAATCCCGGCCCCGGTGGCCGCATTCCGATGGGGGCGAAATGCGAAAACACCCGTGTACTTAGATTTAGGTGCCCGTTAAAGAACCCCAGGTGGTCGAAATTTCCGGAGTCCCTCACTACGGCGTGCCTCATAATCAGAAAGTGGTTTTGGCACGTAAAACCCCATAATTTAATTTTTTTAATAACTCAGTTTTACACTGTAGTTACCAAGTGACACTCCGGGGCCGCACATTTCATTTAAATAAAGACAAGAACATATTTTTGAACTTATTGCGAAGTCGGAGAGATACTGCTGCACGCGTGCTTTGCTGCGAGAGAGAAACGACGTCACTATCAGCGCAACCAATGACGTGCCACAACTTTGGTGCGAGATAATTATGTCATCGTGATATTTTCTTAACCTCCTCCCCCTCTGTGTCCCTGCCCTGCAATAATACGAAGATAAACGGATATGTTTTAAATGCGTAAGCATTTCTATGCCTACCCAACGAGAAATTTGTCCGTCCTTCACGTAAGCCGAATGCATTGACCCATACCCCCGCAGGATAGGTTTCTGTGGGCGGACCACGAGTGTTTCGCCCAGACATATACAGCTTCGCTGTAAAACGCTCGAGCACATATACTTGGATTCACGTTAACGAACCCCAGGTAGTGACAATTATTCTAGTGCTCACCACAACAACGTGCCTCATAATCAGATCGTGGTTTTATATGTGAAAGCCCAGAATTTCATCAATTTATTACTATTATTTATTGTTTCACGTAGGTCCACATGTTGCTTTAATCTTGCGTACGGCGAAAGCGACACAGCCTGCGACGATGATCGGCCACTTTGCTGCTTCCTCCTCTTACAAATATATGAACACAGTTCGCTAACTCTTCGCTTCTTAACCGCGTGGCAACGAGGCATCTTTCCTCAGAATGACATCCGTGTTATTCAAATGCGTTCTGTGTTGCGGGTCATATCAGGAGTGTGGGAGCGGTTTTGCACCTGTCCTACATGCTACGGCGTATAATCTTAGTAAACATTTTGCGGTCATGAATACGCATATTAGCTTGGATTTCAAGTTCGCAGTTCCATCAATTTTGCGTTATAGAACTGCTATAATCGTTCTGATGCGCCAGATCGACCTCAGCAACATCGTGCATACGGCCCTGAAGACGTCACACTTCCCTTTCGTTTTTGTGGTGTTACAACTAGAAGCGCTGTCGAAGGCCCTTTTCAACGTATTTTGTGCACCAGCGCGTCGAAATGAGCCGGCCCGGAGAGCGGCAGAGAAACGCGCTGTTTGTATTTAACAGGTTCGGCTGATCACGGTAGCCGCCCTTTCCTAATGAGTAGCATCTATATATTTATGCATAGCGAAGCCGACTCCTTGAGCCCTCGATTCGCTGTCCAGCTCGTCATTAACCGAACAGCCGCGTTCCTGCCACTACTTACGACGTTCCTTCGGCGATCGCCAAGATGCGGTGCGTGGCTTCGTTCCGAGAAAAAGAAAGCAAGCCGTTGCCTGTTTGCCAGACGGCCCGCCGTTGCCGAGATCGCAGCGGGGCTCCCAGACGGGCCCGGTCGGCTTCGCCCCGGCTGCGAGCGCGCGCACCCGCCGTGGGTGGAGTGACGCTCCTCGGGCGAGAAAGGGCGCCGCGGCCGTCAACGCCTGGCGCACCAAGGTCTCGGCGCATCGCGAGAGCGTGCGCCGGTGCTTGCCAGAAGGTACCGCTGTGCTTGCCAGCCCCTTAAGAAAGCCACGCCAATGGCCAAGTGCGATCGCTTTCGATGGCTCGTCACGTATATTTGCGGGTGAGCAGATCTATGCTATATGGCGCCTAAGTTTGACCTTTCGGTGCAGAAACACCGTGGTGACCGGTGCGTGAGGTCAAGAACAATAAATAAGCCATCGTGCACGCGGAGACGTGAACTGGGCTTCTTATGAGAACGACTCGAATGGGCGGCCTTTCTCTCAGCCTCGAAAAAACAAGTGGCCGGGCGTGTACCAAGGTTTACGTGTACGTTGCGCGCTAGCGATGACCACACTGTGAAGCCGCGTTACTCACCACACAGTGGCTATGGGGAGGCTTTGTATCGTAAGGTCTCGTTTATAGTGGCATATGGCTCTTGCCTAAAATAAAAGCTTATTGTAATTATTGCAATCTATGAGTATACGATGTCTCAACCTTTTTCCCCGCGTTTCCCTCGAACCGCAAACACGACTTCTGCCGCACGTAAGCAACAAATACGCGACGCGCCTGCTTCTTATGCGCCACCATTCTGCCGTCCGTCCGAACACCGGGCGACAGGTAACAATGACAAAGAAAACAAAGAAAAAACGCCTTTTACGTGACGTACATGACACAGAAGACGATAATCACTTGTCGGCCAAAGCCGACAACTATACGCAACAAAAGGGAGCAGTTATCTCGTTGAAGATCTTTCCAGAAAATTCTAAATTTGTGGATTTGTATGCCATATGCATGCACAGGTAGATGGCGTTCAAGTTGACTGAGCTTGTTTTATTACTGTTTGTTACTGTAGCTTGTTTTATTTGACTGAGTTTGTTTGTTTTATTAGAATGTGAAGACGTCTACCCAGCGGTCGATTTAGGCACCACTGGCCTCCTTGAAGCCCTTGTGTTCAGCGGGAGCAGTGGTAAAGCAAACATGTCCGCAATAGGCATTAGTAAGAGGCGATTGGATGATTGGTGGAAGAAAAGTAGGGAAACGACAAAAGACGGAGACGTACAAAAGCACAGTTCGCAATAGGGGGTCAGAAAATTTGGGCGTGACAGTTCATAGTGTTTCTTTTTTCATTGTTTAACCTAAGTAGGACATTAGGCAGTATAATAGCTCGAGCTTGGTGGCGCAACCCACCGCCCCGTTCCAAAGGGGACGCTCATAACATCCATCCATCCATCCATCCATCCTTGTTATTGCTCACGTTGTGGTCCTGCTGTACTCTGCCATGCACGTGCCATTCAGTTTACGCTATTCAAAGGCTATATCCGAAGAGTACGTGACCTCTAGATTGATTGATTGATTGATTGATTGATTGATTGATTGATTGATTGATTGATTGATTGATTGATTGATTGATTGATTGATTGATTGATTGATTGATTTATGGATGGATGGATGGATGGATGGATGGATGGATGGATGGATGGATGGATGGATGGATGGATGGATGGATGGACCGACCGACCGATCAATCGTTCGCGTGAGTGAGTGAGTGAGTGAGTGAGTGAGTGAGTGAGTGAGTGAGTGAGTGAGTGAGTGAGTGAGTGAGTGAGAGCAAGCGAGCGCGTCACCGTCTCAGCATGCGCAAGGCGAGTAGTACCTCCTCGCCGCAGATACTTCTTTCTCTTCCCCTTTTCCCATCCCCCAGTGTAGGGTAGCCAACCAGACTATTGACTGGTTAACATCCCTGCCTTCCTGTATTCTTCTCTCTCTCTCTCTCTGTAGTGCTGCTAAATCCTCTATGCCAAAGAGAAGAAAAGGACGCAGCATCAGTAGATAATTCCACATAGCTTTGCGTACATCAAAATCAAAACGTCAGGTCTCGCGGGGAGGGCATCAATTCCCAAGTTACAACGCACGTCCACAGCACAGCCATGGCGTCGTGCGAGCTCGACAAGAGGGCGCTCGTGCAGCATCTAGGTTTTCATTACTTCCTCGTTGCTGCCAGACGTGGCCGCCTGTAAAGCAGCCATAATTTCAGCGCAGAACGACCGGAGGCCGGCAAATGCGAGGCAGCGAAACTTGACAGAGACGCTGCGGAATGTACAGCGAAAACTGGGAACGGAAGTGAATGCACTGTCACGGCCACAGAGCGTGGGCGCACAATAATTTGCCGCCGCTATTCGCGGTCACCTTCCACCGCTGCTATTTGTGGCCCCAACCATCTGTTCCCGAAAGAAGCCGAGGAGGCGCCGACACTCAACCGCGCCTGCATGTCCGTGCACACGCTTGCTATGTTATGCCGAAAGGATGTGACGCCTTGCCTCGTGTCTCGGGAAACACACGGGGCGTTTACATCGACCCGACAGAAGCGGGTTAAGTCAGACACCGGGCTGACCGAGCCCGACGTGACCGCGATTACATGAACTCGCTTCTGACAAGTCTGAACAAAGACGGCACACAGCGTCGAGCCAAGACATGGACGCGTTTCCGGTTTCCGCTACCGTCTGCAACAGCTCTATTTCATAGGTCTTATAGTTACGACGAGGTTTGAAATATTGAAAGTTTCAATAACATACATAAGGCTTTAACAATTGCAATTGCAGTTACAAAGTACACACTTTTGTATTGCACGGTGCTTGTCTTGTCCTGATATGCTATTCCCGCTGCCGGCGCATAAATCGCGACGGCACACAGTGGCCCCGCGCAAGTATCGGCGCTGGCGGGCCTGACACGTCCGCGTTTACATGCCCGCTGCAAGCAGGTCGTACTGGCCCAACGCATGCCGTCCGGCTGACTCGACGCGCGCTCAGCCCGACCGGCTATAGCGTTCAGCTCGACAGGCATATTCCTGCCCGACAAGCTGACTCCACCCGCTTTTTTCAGGTCCGTGTAAACGCCCTGACACACGCTGGGCTGAACAGTTTGATGGTTGGTGCCTACAGACCGGCATCACAACTAAATAGGGTTCGCTCGAAGGCAATCATTATGTTCCTATGAAGTACGAGTGACCCACCGCGGTTGCTCAGTGGCTATGGTGTTAGACTGCTGAGCACGAGGTCGCGGGATCGAATCCCGGCCACGACGGCCGCATTTCGATGGGGGCGAAGTGCGAGAACACCCGTGTACTTAGATTTAGGTGCGCGTTAAAGAACCCCAGGCGGTCGAAATTTCCGGAGTCCTCCACTACGGCGTGCCTCATAATCAGAAAGTGGTTTTGGCACGTAAAACCCCATAATTTTTTTTAAGTACAAGTGCTCTCGCTTGCCAATGCTTATGGTCACCGAAAAACAGTGCACCGCAAAGCGCGAGCACACTTCAACGTCCCTTTGAGAACAGTGGCATATGTGATAAATAGTGACTGCACAGTACCGTGTGTAATCGCGTCTAGTTTCGTGCGCCTGCGTGAAACATATATGCTTGCGTTATACCTCGGACCCCCACGTGGATTCTGTTTCAACTGCAGTTTTTCGGGGAAGGCTTCCACTTTCCCGTGGCTACATTTTTCTTCTCTTTAAGTGTTAACTATGGAGCAAGAACTTTATATATTTCTTTAGAACTTTTTACTATATATATATTTAATAACCAAGCGAAAAGGAGTAGTCATAGCCAACATACACAGCGGCAAATACTCGTTCCTTTATTTTCGTCTCAATAAAAAAAAAAAGTCGAAAGGAAAGGAAAGCTAGGGCTGGGGATCAGTCTATTAGAACGGATAGCTTAGGTGTGTTCAGTATTGCGGTGACTCGGTAACGAATGCGTTAGCCTCATCGCACGCGTGCCACATCTTAGCAAGACCACGCGCAGCAGTAAGAAAAAGCTGCTGTGCTCAGTGTTCTCAGGGTGGTCTAGGCCTCCATAAGACTCAGTGCTTGTTGTGGAGACAGCCAGTCAGATGTACTTTGGAGGTTAATGGCGTGTATGTGTACACATATAGTTGCCTGAACGAGGAAGGAAGCCCTGGCGTTATGTCAGGAGCAAGGCACAAAAGAGAGGAGTGGATCCCCGGAAACTGAGCCGCGGAACATAGGCTGAGAGAACCGGAAAGCGTGCCTAAGTACATGAGACAGCGTTGCGTCAGACCGAATGAGATGCAACACGCAGATGCAAAAGCCTGATTGATATGCCGCTGCACAAACATTGACAGAAGGTACGCAGATGGATGGCGAAAAGGGTGAGGGACACGACAATGCATTATCAATTTGCGTAGATTGCACAAGAGTAATACATGGATAGTGCACAGTAGCATAGTAATTGGTTGTTTATCGGCGTATAAGAGGAAAGGGAAGGAGAAGAAATTACTGCTGGCCGCACTGTAACTGCCTAGCGCAGTCCGCTGACGCCCAAATGAGATGAGCAGCGGGGTGACGAAGACGGCGGATTAAAAGGACAGAGGCAGGATAACAGAGAGGATAGCGTGATGGGTGGCTACTACAGGGTTGTAGACACTCTGCAGGCGAGAGTGACACAAATACAGAGCGAAAGGTGCAAAAAAGGCAGGACATTGCCTATAAGGTCCCTTCTCGGCTGGTATTACCCGACGTAGTGGAAGGCGAAGCGAAAGAAATAAAGATAAGAAAAAAATTGGTGGTTCTCCCGCAATCGAGAGTGGATGTAAGCATGAAATGGCAACCAGCAAAGCAGATTGGTTGGAGTTGATACTAGCCACAATCTTAAAAATGTAATACATGTTCGCAACGGCATACCACACCAAACCACACCGCGCGACGCCATACCGTGCACTGGTCCATATATGGACGCTGCCCAGCTAGAAGAAACAAACCGGTTGAAGGCGGCACGACAGGCAGCGAAAGACGCCAGGGAGGCAAAGCGCACTGGCTAGCTAGAAGAAGAATGAATTGAATTCGGCGATTTTACGTGCAAAAACCACGGTTTGATTATGAGGCATGTCGTAGTGGGGGACTGCGGATAAATTTTGACCACAAGGGAATCTTTAACGTGCTCCCAATGCACGGGGCCACGGGCGTTCTTGCATTTTGCCACGCGAGGGACTTTACGTGTATTCGTGGGCTTCTTTCACGCTCGAAAAAACACTTTTATGTAGCACGTATTGAGCAATTAACAGAAAGTTGTATCGGCGGTCTTTCTATGTCGCTCTACAACTTTCTCATTGACACTATTCATCTCATTATAGTACTTGAGAAGTTGATCAATTATATAAGACTAATTACGTAATTAGACGGAATGCAAAAAGATGCTCTCAGTATCTCCAAGCGACGGGCAAACAACATTATGATGGTTCTGTCCAGCTACGTGGCTTTTGCATATATTTTAAATCTTGGTGTACAATAGTTGGGACAGCCCATATATGTACATTGACAAAGGTGTGCTCGATACATTTATTTCGCACATTGTGCAAATAACCTGTCGGCTTCTGCAAAAAACGTCCCGTAGCGCTGGTAGCTAGCAGCCTTATCTGTACCAGTATTTTGGTTGCTGCGCTAGAGGTTGTGCATTATGATAATTACGAACAATTTCCCAATACGGATACAGAAAGAAACCTTCGAGAATGACCGTTTGCTGTGTACTTGGCCATGCACACGCTTGCCAAGTTTATCCTAGGTACCAGCAACCCTCTTTCGCGGAATGTTGGGACTGCATGGCGTCTTCTATCGATCGTTGCAATTGGCCAAAAGACCGAGGCGTTGTCTTTGCTGTATATAGGCCGATATTAAAGCGGACTAAAGAACCAACTGAGCTGTAAAACTCGTGAGCCTAGGATAGACATAACCATTTATTTACACGCGCTTTTTTTCCGAGAAAATTAAGTTCTCCCGGTAGCAGCTGAGGTCAGTCAAATGCGAGCGACAAGGGAGAACAGCGTAAAAATGAGTGTACAGCTCAACATTGTGATATCACCGGATGCCAGAATGGTGTCGTCTTCGGCCCATAAGAGAGAGCGTCTTGCCACTCACCTTCTTTGCTTCCGCTGAGCTCCCAGAGAGTGGGCGAGGCACTGCACGAGTCCCGAAGCTTAGCAAGAAGCGTTCGTGCTTCAGCCACCAAAGACAGCGTGCACGTGTGCTTAAAGAGCGCGGACGGAAAAACTGGACGACTTACAGGTCTATAAACATAAAACCAACCGCTGCAAAATCCGTTTAGCTAAGTCACTCGACACATACTCCGCGGCTGAGGAAAAGCATTCTTCGACAAGTTTTCTACTTCGCCGCAACTCTTGGGCGGAGCCGTCGTCCTTGCCTGCGTGACAGAGACGATTTCCGGAGGCGTTTGAAACGAGTCATTAGGCACCGCTCGTCGCTCGGCAGTGAGACGGAAGCTGTCCGAGCTGCGCAGAAACGATTGGGGAACTTTTCGCAAATGAAGGAGGGTTGCGCCCTGAATAAGGGCAATCAAAACGATGCAGCGTGTAAGGTACGCAGCTTCCAGAAGCAACTTACTGTAGACTGTAATAAAAAGGCCCTAATGCTACCTCATACCCTATCGGAAGGACTCGACGGTTGCGCATGACACTTTACGGTGTACCCAAACAAGTGCACTGCAAGTGTTCTTTCTTTGAACTGATTTCTTTTCGTGTAGGTATTGTGTACGGAGCAAACTTCTCATGAAGCAAACCTCCTTAGTTAACCCTGGTCTCGGCGTCATGTGCAAGCTCTGTTTCGATTTCTATAATCACAACGCCAATTTCAAGCGCGTGATGAACGCTTGTTCAGCGCAGTGTTCCCAAACTGCGCTCAGCGGACCCCGAGTGAACCTCGGGAAAGATGAAAGCACTAACCGGGACAGTGGTGTAGACTCGTCACTGACGAGTATAGGCTATCAAAAGAGCTTAATTCCCGACGAGGCATTTATGGTGACCTATCTGTGTGAATGAACACGTCGATCTTGACCTATCTAGACATGAGAAGCGAAATTGTTGCTGAATTAGAGTGGTGGCTATGATTGCTGTGATCCTAACCTGAAGCCAGCATCCTTGTTATTCACAAGCGGCAATAGTCATTGCTTATAGCAGACAACATGTCAGAAATATTACACCTTAAACGTAACTCGTGTAGATCAAAATATAACAAGATTTGAAATTAGGTCCATGAAAACTCACAAGGCGGAGAAAACTTTGCGAGATGGAAAATTGGCATTTACCTAAATGTAACACACAGCTGCGACCTTTCTGAGGGACACTGATATCAATGAGATACTTTAGCTAGTTCGTATGTTGCGTGTTGTGGGTCGTTTTGTGTATGCTTTGTGTGTGTGAAGTACACTTCTGGTATATAATTTCATATTTCATTATTGCGTCCGGAATGCCCTGCAGGCACGATACCTCCATTCGAAGTAGTAGTGAACAGGTTACGGAGGCTCCTTCTATAACTAGCGATGAAGTTAGAAGGGCCTTGCAAGACATGAAACGGGGGAAAGCGGCAGGATAAGATGGAATACCAGTCGATTTAATCAAATATGGAAAAGAGATAATGCTTGAAAAACTGGCGGCCCTTTATACGAACTGTCTATCGACTTCAAAGGTCCCAGAGAACTGGAAGAATGCCAACATTATACTATTACACAAAAAGGAAGACGTCAAAGCATTGAAAAATTATAGGCCCATATTAGCTTACTTCCAATATTATATAAAATATTCACCAAGATAATCTACAATAGAATCAGGGCAACACTGGACTTTAGTCAACCAAGGGAACAGGCAGGTTTCAGGAAGGGATACTCTACAATGGATCACATTCATGTCATCAATCATATAATCGAGAAATCCGCAGAGCACAATCAGCCTCTCTATGCGGCTTTCATAGATTACGAAAAGGCATTTAATTCAGTCGAGATACCAGCAGTCATAGAAGCACTACGTAACCAAGGAATACAGGACGCTTACGTAAATATCTTGGGAAGTATCAACAGAAATTCCACAGCTACCTTAATTCTCCGCAAGAAAAGTAGGAAGATACTTATAAAGAAAGGGGTCAAACAAGGAGACACAATCTCTACAATGCTATTCACTGCGTGCTTGGAAGAAGTATTCAAGCTATTAGACAGTCAAAAGCCGCCAACGAGATCAGTCATGATCATCTGGGCGCCAGCTCATCAAGGCATTCCTGGCAACGAGGTCGCCAACCACGGGGATCGAGATCTGACCCACCGAGCCACCGAAGGTATACTCAAAGCTTTGCTCTCGATGACTTCCAAGGCCAGGTTTACACACGTCACAGGAACGGAAGCACTCATGGCTGTGCCATAAGCTTGCTTGCAGTAATCCCCATTACACACAAAGTAACTGTTGCTAAGGCAGAAGTGCAGAAGGTGACGGAGATTTTCAACCTCGAACGCGGTCCTTGAGGGTAGAGACGGATATTTGCTAACTACTTGTTTGCAGCTTTCCACGGTGAAACCTATTGGTACTGATGTGGACATTGACTTCACGTCAAAGGAAATCAACCGGTCTTCGTCATACAAGTTAATTTTCTTCAGAATGTCGACAAAATGTGCCGAGTCTTTAACATTACAGGTTGTGTTTCCGACAAGTGGTCGCACGCAGCTGATACAGATGTCTCGCTTCTATGTGAACAAGAGACCTGTAGAGGACTCGAAACGTCATAAACTCCTTTTTCTTTTCAAAGTTTGGCGAGTGTTTGTTTGCTGTCAAGAAGAAAATGGGCTATATTCTGTGACTCAAAGGCAGCCCTGCAGTCACTCTTATCAGCTCTGCGTCGCAACCCACATGAACAATTGGCAGCAGAGATACGATTACGCTACCATCAAGCGGGAGACAGAGGCCACGACATTGTATTTCAGTGGCTACCTGTGCACTGCAACATCACTGGTAATGAAAGTGCCAACAAAGCAGCCCGTAAGGCACATGGAGAATGTGAAAGAACCTCGATACCATTGTCGAGAACGGATGCAGCGCGCGGTACCTCAGCGGTATTGCCCATACTATAACTCTAAGAAAACCGAATATAGTGGAATTTACCAACTGGCGCCTGTATGCCATGGACCCACATATGAAATTACAGCTTTTACCGGGTTTTAATCGACGTGAACAAACATTACTGTGCCGCGTGCGAATAGGAGTTTCTTTTACAAACGTCTGCTCATTCCTAATTGGAATGGCGAACAGTGCGAATTGCAGCACATGCGGAGTTGAGGAAACTACCAAGCGTATCTTATGTGACTGCCCTACTTACGAAGATGAGAGGAGTGCCCTTCGGAGAGCTTTGGGGCATTTAGACGACTGGCAATTCACAGAGAAGATCTTGGGCCCGTAGCCTCGTCCGCCTGCTGTGCGCAAGGCTACAAAGGCGCTTCTGCATTTTTGGAATGCACCAGCCTGTGCGATCGTCTGTGACTAACTCAGCAATGAACGCTTAACAGTCTATGTAACTGTGCAAGGTGTGAACTTCTTCGTTCCTTCTCCTCTTTCAATCTACTTTCCCCTTTCCCTGTGCAGAGCCGCCTACCGGGCTCAGCCTGGTTAACCTCCGTGCCTTTCCCTTATGACTTCTCACCTTTGCACAACCTCAAGATACTCTATCAGACGGTTGCGAATTTTCCATCTTGTAGCGTGACTTTTCAGTACTTTTCGTACTTTGCGGTAAAAAAAAATTAACAGAAGCACTCGAAAGGGCATCCGGTTAGTGAGGTAAATTGAGAACCGGCATACTTGATAGTGGACGACGATCGCGAATGCTTCTGACGCCGCAGGCATAAACATCACGCTATGGGGACGATCGCTCTCCTGATCAGCTCACGCCCGCTTTCGTAGATCCCACAGCAGTGCGCGGCAGGCGACGCACGCGGACCCGTTTTGTGCGCCCGTGTGGTAGACGCCGCACGCGTTTCCCCGAAGGGAAAACCCCTCCTGTGCGGCGACCTTGCCGGCGCGCCGACGACGAGCGCGGCCGACGTCGTGCCTCCGATTACTGGGGCGTGCGTGTCGGCTCTGCTCCAGTACTCGCGCACGCTTCGCTGGAAATTCACCGAGGGCGGAGGTACGGAGCGCGTGCAGTTCTCGATCGACGGGGCGGCAACACGTGAAGCCCTCGCTCGACCGCGTTAAGCGTTTTCGCGGTTTGGGGAGGGCGCGAGCACGCCTTTTCACTTTTCCCACTGAGGCACGCACAGTCTCTGGCGAAGCGATCGAAGGTTATGGTTCGCCCGTCGAACCGATTCTATCAGAGTTACGATGCTCTCCTTGAGTGGCCGTTACTTTGTTCGTACAAAGTTATGTGCTATAATCTAGCATTCATCCATCGATGGCTACTATATAGCGCGGGGTAGTTCTACGATCGATTGGGAGCGCGGGCGTATTAGCGTATTACTGAGAGAACCTAGAAGGAGCTGGCAGCTGGGATAGTTGATAATACATCTTGATAAAAGCTATTGTCTTTCTTGAGGGCGACTGGTCCGTGTGAACGCCTTTGACCTGGTGAGGGCCTCTGCGCTCGTGCGCGAGCTCACCGCGTCTTTCATTCGGCCCACCCCTCTCTATCTCATCTTTCTATTCCCCCTTTCCCGTCCCCCAGTGTAGGGTAGCCAACCAGACGCATTTCTGGTTAACGTCCCTGCCTTCCTTCTTTCTTTTCTCCTCCTTCTTGGTGAAAGCTCGTAGAGCGCAGGAAAACAAACTCGCATACACGCACGTCTTGAGGGCGACTGGTCCGTGTATTTTATCCAGCTGGATGTAGGTCGATATTACCTTTCAGCCTAAGAAAGCTGATATATAATTCTCTTTTTTACTCTCACCTCTCTTACTGCTTTTTGGTATGGGGATCTACCACAGTAACTAACTTAACAAAGGTGTACGTCCTACAAAAAAAGATAATTCGGCTTCTTTTTGATGTCCCCTACAATTCTCATACACATACTCTGTTTATTAAAGCAGATATAATGCCTGTCTGGAAATTGTTTAGCTATAGACTAATTGTTGCCTTTAAGTACGAATTAAAAGAAAATCGAAATTTCTTTCGCAACCTAGCCAAGCTAGAAATAGAACCTACATCCTATACTATACGTCAGTCTGAATACTGGAAGGTGGTCACTCCCCGTGCTAACTATTCTATGGGTACACTATCGTATATTTTGCCTAAACTTCTTAATGATCTGAATAAATGTGGAATTGATTTAGGTCGCACTACAGTTCGCGAACTGCGCCACGTGATATGTCATGTTTTTGAACAATTCTAATATTGATTTCCTTGTGATACATTAAATCGAATCAATTTTGCGTTTCTGTATGTTTGTATTCCTGTATGTTTCATGTATGCTCCTGTACTGCCTTGTAGAGGGGACCGTGGGCTCTAGTCAAGCTGTTCAGCAGCTTTTACCCACGGCCCCTCCATCGTTTTGATGGAAATAAAGCTTATTATTATTATTATTATTATTATTATTATTATTATTATTATTATTATTATTATTATTATCCATACAGAAGAACACACAAGAAAGGGGGACAGTTCCTTTTGTGATGTTTGTGTGTGTGAGCGCGTGCGTGTATGCGAGCGTGTTATACTGCGCTCTCGAGCTGTTACTGAGAGAACCACAGATACGACCGATCTGTAATCGCGGAAAGGCGTCACGTTTCCGGCATATTTCATGAGAGCGCCGAGCGTTGCAAGCAACGTGCTCTGCAGCGCCTGCCACCACGCAGTTAATGAGGACGAGGCTATGCAAAGAGGATTGTGCACTGATTATAGAAGGCATCTTCGCACACACGGTTCTATTTAGCGTAATCTCTTAACAGAGTGTAACCTCCAGGCACTGACGTCATGTCCGGTCCCTAATATTCCAGTTAATTATGTTGACCTTGTAACATTTCTTAATTATTATTTTTTAAATCTTGGAATGACAACACTCAATCACTACTCCGTTGACAGTTAAAGAAAAGGTGGGGATACGTTGACCAACCAGCTGAGTTTCCTCTTTGCACATCACATGCCTCCTGTCGGAATTAACGAGGAATGCGACAAGAAGATACTGGGCCCAGCCAGACGCTCGCCACGTCCGTCTTAAAAGGCTGGATCCCGCGATGCATTTTTTCTGTTCAGCGTGGAATTCCACGCCCTCATGCCTGCCTGACACACACACTACGTTTAGGTGTCGCTTTCGCGCGCAGGTACTTACAGATCATTGGACTGGCGGACTCCCCGGACTGTTCAGCGTGAGGCGTTGTTGAGACTGTAGTGCTCGTGGTGTGCCCTGTGTATGCGCGCGGAACACTGACACTGGAGGCTACCTTGAGTCATTTAGACAGCAGACCACTATCGGAGGACCTCCTGCTAGGTGTACGGCCGGAGAGTTGGGAGACGATAGGGGCAATACGTGCTTTTTCACGTTCTTTAGGCGACGCGGTCCTAGACTCGCGCTTGTGATGGTAGCACCTATGCGACGTGTTCTTTAGTCTTGTTTCTCCCATCATAATCCCCCATTGTGACTCTCTTTCTTCTCCTCTTCCAGTTCCCTTGCGGAGAGTAGCAGGCCAGATACTCCACTTTCAGGCCTACCTCATTTCCTTTTCCAGACAATAAACTTCTTTCTCTTTTCACTGCGCAGAACGCAAATAAATGCTCTCTATATGAAAAAAATCATATAAACAGAAAGTGAAGTAGATTACATGAAATTGACTTTGTCGGCGGTATCCTCATTCACGTGCCTTCATCACGTAGGCCTGCATGCTGCACGCGGCACTAGAACCTCGGTCGCTTGCTCTCGTTAGTCAATTGCGAAATTTGAAAGAGTTTGATTTCCCAAGCTTTGCCGAACCGAATTGCCAAATCAGGTGTGGAAGGAGCCGCTTGCTTCGGCGCAAAGGCGGCGGCGATAGCCTCGCGGCACGGCAACTGCGCAGAGGTGCGCCACATTCACTGCGCCGACCGACCACGATGCGGCTCGGCGGCGCCGCATCGCGCCGCGGGAAGACAGCCCGCGGCGCCGTGACGCGCGGCGTGATCCAGCGCTGTTGCGCCGCATCACGCTTGGTCAGCGCAATGCATTTGCGGTACGGCCTGTCGACTAAAGTAGGATGCGAGGGTCTTTGGAAAAGCGCACCGCGGCGCATCTCTTTAACCTATATACTCTAAAATCCAGATCGCCAACTCACCCCCCTCCCCTTTCACGAACCATGGCAATGGCTCCTGTCGTGCCATTGGTTACTGCCCGCAGAAGCGACAGACGCTGCTGAAAAGAGCTGCGCCATCGTCTATCGCTCTGAACTTAGCTGCGGCGATTCCAAAACGAAAACAAGCAAGAAAGCGCTGCGGCGCCGTTTTCTGCGCGCAGCGTTTACTCCGGCGTGGTTTTCCTCGGCTGTAGGTTACGAGCGATAGACGATTACGCACGCAGGTGGTTTTGTCAGCGCCTGTCGGTTGTCGTCGGCTGCTCTCCGTTCCAGCGAAGCCTAGCTCTCGCTTCGTGCGAGGAATACGCGCGCGAAATATATTAAAAGAGAATTGCAGTCTCATCGTAGCGATGCCTTCGGTTCGCTGCACCCTTCGAGACGACGCAAGTCGAACGTGTTCCGCCTGCCTCAGGAGGCACAAGAGGAAGCGGGCGTACTTGACCTAGATGCTTCAGTACTTCCTGCACAGCGGAGGTTAGAGTGTTCTTGGTCCATCGCTTTCGAGAGTACTTTTACTCTTGCGCCACAGCGAGATGCGCCTCACTGGGGTGCAGGGTGCTCTGTCAACACCTTCAACAAGTATTCGATGTCTAAAAATTTTAAAAATAATAAATTAGGTTATTCTAACGTTAGCTTAACGTTGACACAGCGAAAAACTGGCCCATTGATGTTTCGAAAAGTAACAGCGCTAAACAGACAAGGACACGTACAGGCAAAGAAGAGCACGACACTGGCATATGTAGTCTAACCATTACTCTATAGCGGGGAAAAACAATTGTGAGCGATGAGATGGTGCGTTCGTCGTGATTTCTCTCGCCCTTGCATTTACCGCTAGGTTAATGTTTAGTCTCAAAAGGGTTTAGCCTACATAAGCAACACGCAGGCTTTGTGAGAGACACCACAGTGGAGGGCTCCGGATCAGTTTCGACCAGCTGCTGTTCTTTAATCAACGCGCACGCGAGCTTCTTTGCATCCGCAGTTGTTCCACCGGAATGCGGCCACTCCGGCTGGGAACCGAACCCGCTACCTCGTGCTCATAGGCAGCACGCTACAGCCAATGAGTTAACACGGCGGTGGAGATAACGATGACGTGAGTTGTGACATTTCACATCCACTTCTGCTGCAACGCAGACTGAAAATGATATTATTATCGGTGAGGGGGAATACGTTACCAGCTTAGAATCGCCTTGGTCGGTTCCGCGGGCGATGGGCTGCACATGGGAGGCGGGGAAACGGTAAGGCGTCGTTGTAGAAAAGTTATGCATAGACACCACAGTCGGGCTTCAAGCCGATGCTCTCGATTTTGAAGGTGGCGATCAACCGGCTGAGGCGTTGGGTGTTATACCGGCGTGTACTGAGAGGATCTAATGTTGCGCGAAGTGCAAGGCGCCGCTCGCTGAGCGGTGCTCTCAGCGTGCAGTGGCGTCGCGGCGTGGCCGTAGCCATTGCGAGGCGGCACTAGCGTTCACGCGGGAGCGCACGCCTCCCTGCGAAAGGCCTCCCTTTTGGACATGCCTGAGAACTTCCGGCTTTTGACAACCCATTCCCCCTTATGGGCACTGAAGTTGTTATAACACCAAGAACGAGCGTCTACGTGGTGAACATGGTAGCAGTTGCAAGTTATTTCAATATTCCCTCGCCCATTTTTCCAGGTACGCATATTTGTCTTTAATACCCGAGCACTCTTCCGGAATGGCGATCAAGTTGTTCTGCTTGTCTATGTAGATAGTTTCACTTCTGCATTTTCACTCCGTTTATTTACTTTCTATTTCTTAGTCTTTAACCTCATCCTGTCAGCCGTCTATGCAGCGGGGACATTCCTTTCCGCGGGTATTAGAAATCCGATAAACTAACTGCTCGAAACAGTGCCCTTGGCTCGGAAGTCTAAATGGACCCGTAACTTTATGGGAGTGTGACGCCCGAAAACTAGCTGGAAACGACAAGCGTACAAAGTAGGCTTCACATTCTCAGTCATCGTTCACTGAACGCGATAATTAGTATACTGATGGAAGTCCTATATAGGCAGATAATCTAATGTAGCCGTTGCCTTCTAAACAATCACAAAAAACAGAAAAGACGAATCTGCCCTTTCCTCGCCTATACCGCTGCATGCTCACGATTTGCGAATGTCAAGTTTAGGAAAACCAGTCAGAAATTTCCGCACAACTTGCAGCGCGAACGGCTAAACTGCGTCTGTTGTGTTTCGCTTTGTTTGTATCGTATATCGCTTTCTTTTTCTTTTCATCCATTCACCTCCGAGAAAATAAGGCTGCTTCTTTGCGAGCCTCCGCTGTTTGGGCACTTGAGTCAATTGAGAGAGGCCTACAAAAGCAGACGTCTCCTTCCCTGTCCTTTTTTGTTCCGCCCGTCTGTATTTCTGTTTCTTTCGCGCTTTCTCGCGTCTGTCAGCTCTCGCAGCGTGCTTCGAAGACCTGGCCAAAGCATTTTACGGGCTACGGCAGCTGCGGCGATATTCAATACGGCCGCCCTGGCGCGCATGTCCTTCCGACCGACCGAACGACGCCTGCGGCGCCGCGAAGAGTGACGGCTGGACACGCGAGCTTTTTACGCTCATAGTGATACGTTGTTCGTGGCGGAGTTCCATCTTCTATACACGTCGGAGAGTTGCGCGAGAAATAACGGCGGGAAGGAAGAGCACATTTTGGTTCGAGGCGGACATAAATGATAAAACAAACCAAAGGCCGGCAATACTTAAGTCTTATAGTTCCAAACAGAAAAAAAAAATGTTTGAGGCCGAACTGAGAAGCAGCTGCAAAGCATAATTTCCGGACTGTCTTCATAGACACATAGAGGAATAATACACGGAGTTCCTCATAAAGCTCGTAGGTTCGTCTCATTAATAGGTTCGTTTCAAGAGCCGAACAACCACGGAGCAACAACACAATCCATCCGAAAAAGAAAATGAAGTCACCGCAATATTCGAAGCTGTGTATTAACACGGACGGATCGGAAGAGTGTAATCCTACACGCTTTATTACTATGCAGCCTGCTTGTGCTGGTTGTAGCTGCAAATAGAACGCGTTCGTTCGCACTTGGCCACCCCGATTATAGTTAGCGCGGAGAACGTATTGTCCGAGGCACGTCGCGATAGCGGCAAAAGAGGCGCTAATCGCTGTACTATAACGCGCTAAATTAGCGCGATCCCATATGTACGCATCGATGGATATAAACGCTCACGTTTCCTCACCTACACCCGCGTGGGCGTACTAGTGACCTTCGGGATGGCCGCATCCGTTGACCGGAACTGGCACGCCGTGTTCCGGAGAGAAGCACGAGCCCCGCAGGAGGCGCGCTTTGGCGTCGCGCGTTCCGAAGCGGGCCCGTTACGGCCTCGCGCGGTGCGCGCGCAGGCACACAGAGCGAGGCACACAAGCGCGTGCCGTTTGTTGGCTCACCGTGTTGACCCACTGAGGACGGCCTGGCAGACGAGCGAACAACGAGCATCGCACGCCTCGCAGCCGCCGCCCATTGTGAACGGGGGGCGAGAGGCCGCGTGGCGGCACGACCCCCGAAAACGCCCAACGCTGGCTGCACCTTTTCGTGGCACGGTTGCTTCCGTCGGGGTGGCTCGGATCCTCGCGGATTTGTTTGCCTTAACAGTTCCGTAGTTGTCGGGAATGCCGCCGGGCTTGCCAGGCAGTCAGTGGTTTCTGCGGGCGATAACGGACGCGCTGGTCTTTCGGGTCTTCTGGCAGGGTCGAAACGCGAGAGTGTTACGCAATATTCCTTGGGTGATACCCCTGTCGGGGAGATACGATATCTCCAATGCTATTCACAGCATGTTTACAGGAGGTATTCAGAGACCTGGAGTGGGAAGAATTGGGGATAAAAGTTGATGGAGAATACCTTAGCAACTTGCGATTCGCTGATGATATTGCCTTGCTTAGTAACACAGGAGACCAATTGCAATGCATGCTCACTGACCTGGAGAGGCAAAGCAGAAGGGTGGGTCTGAAAATTAATCTACAGAAAACTAAAGTAATGTTTAACAGTCTCGGAAGAGAACAGCAGTTTACGATAGGTAGCGAGGCACTGGAAGTGTTAAGGGAATACATCTACTTAGGGCAGGTAGTGACCACGGATCCGGATCATGAGACTGAAATAACCAGAAGAATAAGAATGGGCTGGGGTGCGTTTGGCAGGCATTCTCAAATCATGAACAGCAGGTTGCCACTATCCCTCAAGAGGAAAGTGTATAACAGCTGTGTCTTACCAGTACTCACCTACGGGGCAGAAACCTGGAGGCTTACGAAAAGGGTTCTCCTGAAATTGAGGACGACGCAACGAGCTATGGAAAGAAGAATGATAGGTGTAACGTTAAGGGATAAGAAAAGAGCATGTTGGGTGAGGGAACAAACGCGGGTAAATGAAATCTTAGTTGAAATCAAGAAAAAGAAATGGGCATGGGCCGGACATGTAATGAGGAGGGAAGATAACCGATGGTCATTAAGGGTTACGGACTGGATTCCAAGGGAAGGGAAGCGTAGTAGGGGGCGGCAGAAAGTTAGGTGGGCGGATGACATTAGGACGTTTGCAGGGACAACATGGCCACAATTAGTACATGACCGGGGTAGTTGGAGAAGTATGGGAGAGGCCTTTGCCCTGCAGTGGGCGTAACTAGGCTGATGATGATGATGATGATGATGATGATGATGATGATGATGATGATGATGAATACCCCTGTCGAGGGGGTCTTTAAGGTAACAAAGCGAAGCGTTTCATACTGTCATCGACGCCTCCGTTAGCGTACTCGTGATCGGCACGTGTGCCTGCTTTCAAATCGACACGCGAAAGCGCTTGGTCTCTGAAAGGAAATCACCGCAATGACACACTGACTACTTTTCTTGCAGGTCAAAAGCATCTGCCAAGCTGCCTAATTGCAGCAATTACAGCTGTCGCATGCCAACGAAGAATAATCTAATGTGATCACTTGGTCTGGCGTTTCGACTCCCTTCGTGTCCACTCCATCGCATCCACTGAGGAAACATGAATGGATAGAGCGACAACGACGCGAGCAGCTTTGTTGTTTGTCTCCTTAGTCGAGTGACGCGAGCTTTAGTTCTGGCACGTATCACAGCGAACTGAGCTCTACGGAGCACGCGATGAGGCCAGCATGCGAGCCCGCAAGGCTGCCCCAGCTTTCGTATCCACTGAATCTAACAGAACCAACAACTCCCTCAAAAAATCGAACATTCAGGGTGCGAGTCGGCGACACGCTGGCGCCATGCAATTCTAATGCATGCAGCCATGCATCTGTGAAGCAGGGCATATGTCAGGTGTGTTATAGTCATTAAAAAAAATCGCCTGTGGCATATAGCTCAAACCTACTCCTTGAGCTGGATTGTTCAAAGAGGTGGACATTAATAGTACGAGAAATCAAAATGCATAATCGACCAATTAACAGCACTTGACTAATTAACTTTTAGCTACTTACTTTAGAACCCATATTGCAATTCAATAATTGAAGCCGCCTTTCGCCATCAAACTTGCCGCAAGAAACGCACCCTTATTCCACCTACTTTTACAAAACGCCTATTTGTGCATTGAAGCACGCAATTAAATAGAACGCCAATTAATCACATTGCAAATTTTGGGAACGCATACGTCGATGGAGGTGGCATCCGCAGAATTCATTCCAAGTGGATAAGCCTTGCGAATTTACCCGCTACATTTCGTAAATCGCAATATGTGCCGCAACATCAATCAGTATAAAGGTTGGTTATTAAAATTTTTCTAATTAGCCGACTATGCCTTTCAACATGCGCTGCAAATAATATCGCCCTTTCACAAAAATCCGGCTCAAGCAGTCTATAAAATTGTGTTACATGCAAAAGCTGATCTTAAGAAGCTGTGTTAGATCTGTAAAAACGTAAATATAGATTTGAAAGTGCGTGAAGACGGAGATAGAAGACGGCTCTGTCTGAAGTTCCAGTGCTGTTTTGCTAGATGCGTGTATAACTCGAGCACTCCAGTGACTCCTCGGATCAGTCTCGTTGCTGCAGCAAGGATTTTTTTTTCATTCGTGCAGCTGTCTTTCGCGTTTGTGCGCTTATTAACTAAACTCGACGCTTTTGTCCATCTTCGTCCGCGGGTGCGCACCCACGCGCACCAGCCTCCTTATCGCAGTGTGCGCGCTCACACAAGACAAACATCGGGTGCTCGCAACTTGCTGTCATTGTGCCGTGGTATATACATTCCGTCGTGTTGAAGATGCTTATGGAAGCGAGACTAAAGTCCATTATGTCTGACAATATGTATTTTTTTGGTACGTCAGAATACGTCGTATCAGCAGCACTGTGATATGCTCGCACCGCCCGGCCCTGGACCCTTTTATCCAGCTTGCCGCCTTGCGGCAAATGGTTTAAATTTGAAAGAATTGTATCTTTTGTGTGGAGAGTTTCGAAAGGCATCGTTACATGATGCAGCGCATGATGAAAAAGCAGCACTGTTGTTGGACGGCACTTTTGCGGAACACTAAAAGTTTTAGCGTTCTCAGATTTAAAAAAAGAAAGAGGGAGGGGGAACATCGGCGTTGCTTCTGCAGTCACGAATCGTTTTGGTAACATGCTGTCTGCGCTATAGACTTTGAGCGACCTTCTTCCCGCGAGAAGGCGGCAACCGAAAGCTCTAGCAGCAATTGTTGTAGAACGAAATGACAAACGCGTTTGTCATTGGAATGGACATTAGATGACAGAAAAGAGTGACGCGAGGAAACAGCCACGTACCATTATATCAAGTGCTTGAACTGCCACGCCGACGGCTCGCACGAACGCTATAGCCCTACATTTCCCTATGAAACCCACGCGTGTAGCGAGGTATATCGTGTACAGGCCGCTACGTCAGACCAAAGTGAGATGCCACTGAAACCGGTGGACCCAGAATTCGCCTTCAGGTGGAAGTGCCGGACCGGGTGTTGATTGTCTAACGTGGAGAAACAATAAGCGCAGAAGCACGCTTTGGGACATAAAAATCATTGCACGCTCAATTTACGTGCGCAAGCCCATGATGTGCATGACACTCCTTTGCGCCCGTAAAAGCCGACGCAAAAGGCGGCCGCGTTTGATACGCTTTCTGCTCGGTCGACCGCCCAGCGGCAGCGACAATAGCAGAAAAGAGAGCTAATAGAGGAGACGCGAGGTTCCGTTCGCTGCTGCCAGATAGAATAGCTTAATGAAGCCGCATCAGTGGTGCGTTGTGCCCTAGGTAAGAACAGTATGTAGCCGTACAAAAGCACCTAACTACTCCATGGCCATTCGGGCCCATTGAGCGCACTGACACATGGCAGGGGCGCAGGAAAACGTTTTTCCGGGATCCCTGTCGCGATCCGTTTACGTGCAGACGACACGCCCATCGATTTTAGCATGCGCTTCTTTACGTTACATATTTCACTGCAGCAACGCCGGGCAAACGAAATACGTTTCAGTGTCTGTATTTAAAACGGCGCAGTGCTGGCACTGAAGCAACGCACCATATGCGACATGCCTTGACAATGTGCTTCTTTTTTTTTTTCAATTTGGTTGGTTACTATCACACATCCGACAAGTCCAAAGTGCCGATACCGCAGGAGAACATGGTGATGCAATGAGGATAGAGTGTCCATCGAGACTTTATTAGTCGGAGTTGCCATCCTCGCTATCACGTGCCATCATCGAAAAAATGCGTCAAAGTCGCACTTGCTCATATACCGTGTGTCCCACCTAATGTTAGCCAAGATGTTCGACGAAAAAAGAAAAAAGAAGATTGAAAAATCACGGTGCAAGATGCGATTACAAAATCTACGGTGTTCGGGTTTCAGATGTCCGACGATCGAATACCGTAAGTCTTATAATCCTATCTTCCTTCCCGTAGGTCTTAAAATCGTACCTTGTACCGTATGTTTCAATGTTTTTTTAGCAGTTTAGCTAACGTTAACTGGGAAACCCTGATTACTAGTACCGACCTTTGCATAACGAAGCAGACGCACATATCAGTTGATTTGACAGGAGTGACATCTACTTCGCACAAAACAGACTTGCGTAACGTTGAGGCGGCGACGGAGCACGAGGTAATGTTATCATATCAAATATTTAGTGGACTTCAAGTTGTGCGCGTCGGTTGCTGCCCACAGATTTGGGCTTCCGCTCACACGGATATGATTATTTTTTCCTTCTTTTTTTTGCAGCACTCCTCCGCTTTCCTCTACACATTCGCGCAGCCGGCCAATTCCGGTCCCTCTGATCATGCATCATAAACACCCGTACCGGGCCTGTTATCTCAAACATCTTGGACGTGTAGATTGAAGTTGGTGGAGTACGGACACAGCGCGTGTGTGTGTGCATATGTACTTCAAAACAGAGTTGCTCTGACAGGTATCTATACGCAGCTTGCTTAACGCATAAGCCAGTACGCACGGTGAAATAGCAGTGACAGCAGAATGACATTTATAAATTCATATTTTACCCTCAGTACTAGTAACGAGATAATGCCACCACTTGCTGTTCCCTCTACAGAAACGTGTTGTATCGCGACGTGCTATACAATGACAAGTACTGAACCCTCTTCTGGTGACGTGAGATTTCACTAACTCGCGTAAACTATATGTTGCTGCCTCTCGCGGTGACGTCTATGTAAGATTGAGATGCATTGTGCTTCACTCGAGCCATAAATATTCGTGACCGAACAGACTTCGCAGCCTGCCACAGCTCACCATTACCGACGCTGTACGTGCAGCGGCGAATCCAACTGCCACACGATCGTCCACCACTCGCTTCTCGCTGTACCTTTCCCTTAGGCAGGAGATGATCTCATGCTCACAAACGGTTCCGACGCGGCCGAGAGGAGGCGTGGTCGCCCACAGCTGTCGGGGCAATGGTCTCCCTGCCGAACCGAGGTAACGGGACCGGGCGGCGCGCATTGTTCTCGGAGCCGATGAGCGTGACGGCGGAGAGCGTCCCTCGAGCCCGTCCGTCGTCCGAGCCGCTCGGTGGGCTGCTCGCGCCTGGCAGCCGGGCGTGAACGTTTCGCCGCCCGGGACGGTTCGCGGCGCCGGCCTTTCTTTTCTTTTAGGTCGAGCCACGTGTTCGTAAGGTACGCGATATCTCGATGGAGGAACAAGGACTCTGCTAAGCACAGCCAGTCCGTTCTATACCTTCACGGAAGACGAATACACTATCGCAACAAGTACGCAGGCCTATGAGGAGAAAGAGAGATATATGTAGTTTATTGCTTTTTAAACCTTCTTGTTCGCCGTCTTTCTTCCTTTTTTTCTTTTGTATGGGAGGGCAGCTTTGGGATAGACGACTCTTTCGGTGGCCGATCTTCCCATCGATCTTCCCAGGTAACAAAAAAGAAAGCGACTGCATTGCAGGCATCGAGTCTCAAGAGTGGCCGGGATTTAAGAAAGGTTGTCGCGAGTAAAACGGAAAGATTCAGCACGATGCGCGCACGTTTTTTTTTTTTTTTTTTGTTTCTTCAGAGTGGTGGAAGCGAAAGCCTTGGCCAGAAATCGTGTGTGAGGGACAACATGGCGACATCTCTCGAGAATATGTGCTAGCTGAACGTGTCACTTTTTATCTATTTATTTATTTATTTTTAGTTTTCCCCACGGCGACAATCCTCTGGTAGTTTGAACTTCACGTTTACTACTTTCGCTAAACCAGAATCAAAGCCGTATTTTTATTGCATTTTAGACGTCCTTTATTTTCGGCGCACTCAGTAATTTTTCAAGAACAGAGGCAAAGGGTTCAATTTATTGAAGCTACTGCTTGAGCAATGCGATCAACTGGAATGCAGGCACGTTAACCTTGAAGACAGTTGCGCCTGCTCAAGTCTTTAGACACGCCCTGTGCGAGGCATATATCCTTAGCAGAAAATTTACAAGTCTTTTACGTCGAGATGGCTCTAGAAATAGCCCGCAATTTTTCAGCGCGCTCTTTTATAATAAAAATAAATTGGTAATGGACGTTGATCCATGCTCTTAAGCCGAAAAAGTATGCGCAGTGGTGGATACTGGTTTTATACGTGACAAATGCAACTCCCAGTAGTCCAGTTGTCATTAGCTGATTAAATGCAAATGTATTCGATCCGCGCGCGACGCAATGAGGACAGTCGCGTCAACGAAATAAAAATAAGGATCATGGGCGGCCATGCCGGGCGACACGTTCGAATGAGAGAGTATCCCATACAAATTACGCAAGCTTATTGCCATGAACACAACTAGCCACGGCGTCGTAACCATTGCGTCTGAAATTTTCGTAGGTGTCAGCACTAACCTAGATTGCCACCTCAGAATCCGCGCATACTTTCCGCTAGCCCCACACTAAACTGCACTATCTTATGATCTGCACGGAAGTGCGACTAAATGGGCCACAGGGTTCCTAAAATATTTCGCAAAAGTAGCAGAACAAAACTTGATATTTGAGAAGCGTATTTAGGAACATACGAAAAGCGAACACAGCCCATGAAAGTTAATGTGTCCCCTTGAGTTTGAATAAGACGGTGTAACGCAGTTTCAACTCCTGTTTACTTATTCATATACGCAAAGAACACAAGGCTACTCTGATTGACCAACCGGTGAACAGATGCGAAAGAAGTATGCGATGTTTAAGAGGAAACGCCAAATGCTTTTCCCTGAATGAGAGTCGCGTATTGAGTTTACTTATGCTACGCGCATGTCTACTATAAGCACACGCGCCCTCTTGCTCCGCACGCTATAATCGCACCTCGCTTGTCGTGCAATAGCGAAACGAGAGGGAAGCCCTCGACGAGTGTTGAGTTGCTGCATTATTGTATATTGTCTGTCATTTTTTTTTTCGCTTTCGACAAGCAAGTCTAACCTTGATCAAACAACGTATATGCTAACCCTGATCAGAACAATCACAGTCCAAGCGTCACTTGTAGGACCACAAAACGCATAACACCCGTCCACGTTTTCCGCGCTTCACTGTTCGCTAAAGGCGGATAGATACGGATGTGATCACCTTCCTTTCCCGCAAAACTGCTTCGAGGTTTCTTTTTCTTTTTTTTTTTCCGATACGGCGGACTCAAAGTGCGAGCTGGGTGGACAATACAAATACGAACAATGCAGCAACAAAAGAAAAACACCAGTGCAAGCTCAAGAATGTTACTTCGCGGTCTGATCACTTGTTTCGTAGCTGAAAACCTTGAAGAGTAGAGAAAAAAGAAAAGCACGGACCAAGAAAGATACAAGTGCACAGGACGGGCGCAATTACTTCCAGCTGCGTATATTCCAGAGGCCGTGTGCAGACGATTACAAACGCTCAACATCAACACGTGCTACACAAGTTTTCCACAGAGCATCGTTCTTGCCGTTAACAAGAAAAGTTTGAAAACCTTGCAGCTATCAATTGTCAAAGCACTAAGACCAGTCAAATCGCACTTGTCGACTTAAGACGTGCGCGCGCACTATGTCGAACAATAACATCGCAACGCAAAACCGGCAAGGGTGGCAAGAAATGCCGATAAGCAGACCCCCTAACTAAACTTGACGGATTGCAAGGAAACCTTTACAAAGAAATGCTCGAATGTACTACACGCATACACCACAATCAATGTTTATCGTTTCCATCAAAGAAACAAAGGTCCTTCTTCGTCAAGAACACATCAAGGTATATGCTAACGCAGTATTATGTACGCCTGGCAATACACTTCCCTTTCGAGCCTATCTGCCGCTTTTTCTTAAATAAAATCGTGTTTTGAACACTGCTTTCCACCAACACTTCCTGCAATGAATATCTGAAAGACCCCCCGTTTTGCTGCGCACCGCAAAATCATGTTTTCTTGTTCTCTCGTTGGAACAACGACTAGTCTGTCCTTTGTAAACCCCTCAGCATGGCAAAGGGATTTGATAAACCACTCCTCCGACACACTTGGTGAAAGAGTTGACATGCCGTGTTCCTCAGGCATTTTGTCTTTCTTTGTGTGTCATAGTACAAGCACTTCATGGTCTGTAGAAGAATCGGCATTTATGGAAGTTGGTACTGTTTGAATATGTTGAAGGGAACCCTGAGCCACAAATGCGGCTGAGGGTTAAATTTCACACGTGAAGTGCCAGCTAAGAACGAGCTACAGTTTTTAGATACGAGGCTTAATCTAACTGATAAGCATGTAGGCTGGATGTATAGCCCAAGGTCAGAAAAACCAATTTAAATTTTAACTCCGCACATTCGAAGGTGGTGAAAGAATGGCATTGCTTTCCGGCTCTACTTTCGGCACTTTTGAAATCTTGTTTTAACCAGACTTCTGATAGTTTTTTAAATCAACTGGAGCGTTTGAGAGCGGCAAGTTTTCGGGAGAATGCTGTCCGCGTCACCGTGCAGAAGCTTGTTAAGCGTGTAAAATCAGGAGCGTCCACAAGAATGAATAATCTATAGAGCCTGTCGAAAAGAAGAAATAAGTAACTGTAATTCCATATGTACATAAACTGTCACACAGCCTCAGAAATGTAGCAGGTCGGTTTGATGTAAAAGTCCTTTTTTCTGCCCCTTACAAGATGATCAGACATTTGCGGTAAGACTGATAGGAAGTTGGCACAGGCTGCCTCCATGCACTCTTGCTAAGAAAGGTTGCACTGTTAAGCACACGTCCCCGCCTGTGCACTGTAGAATGGGAGTTGTGTACTAGCCTCCGTTTTCCTACGGTCACGTCTATATATCGGCCAAACAGGTCGATGCCTGGACATTCAAGCCGCTTGCGTCCCCTAAACTAAAACTCTCTGATGACAGTTGCCTCCGAGTTCGGTTCGTGCGTTGCGTGCGCCTAAAATTAACCTAAAGGACGCCAACGCCGAGTGCCACTAAGAGACACCTAAGTCAAAGATTAGGATCGCCTACCATTTCCAGCTTTCAGCTTCTTGAATAATGCTACGAGTTACCCAAGGTGTTTGTTTGTTAATTTTTTTGCGTTTGGTTGGTACAGATTTATCTAAGGAGAAAAGACGCATATCTTTAAACCGCGTCCAGAGCGCGCAGACATCTGCGTCATCGAAATCAGTATAAGGCATGTTTCCATAAGTTCAATTATGCGTGTGTCGTTAGCCCTTACATGGTCATTGAAATAACGAACTGATGGACTTTTATGGCTAGTTACCGGAACAAGAGGAAAACAAACGCACACAAGATTATGATCAGAGAAACCTTGTCCTACTTCTTTATACAGTATATTCATAGAAATTGCGGTTAAGAAATACAAGACTTATAATACTGAACTGGAAGCGCGCCCTGTACACGCGCGTTGGTACACGAACTACTTGTAACAGGTCACGCATAAGCATAATGTCAAAAACAGTGTTAAAATGGTTGGAAGAGTTAATGCAGGCGTCGAGGCGCTCCAGGTCGTCAAATAGCAAAATTTTCTTATTCTCAGAGTTAGCCATGTAATTTTTCAGTGTGCTGAGGTATTCCGGAGTGACATCTGGTGGCCTGTACAGCCCATATACAATAAAGCTATGACCCCAACAAGTTACCCTAACACATATGCATCCTACTTCAGCTACCTCTTTCATTAAAACAGCCTCGGTGCAGTTTTTGAATAAGATTGTCACCCCTCCTCCTCTAGTGGGCTTGTCTTTACGGAAAACAGTGTAGGTCGAGGAGAGACATCGTCATCGGACAGTTGATCGTGCAACCAAGTCTCAGTAATAACAGTCATGTTCGGATCATGTTGCCAGCAGGAGTATTTCAAATGTTTCAGTTTTATTCACTATGCCGCGGCTATTAACATTAAGTAGCATTAATTGTTTGTTATAAGGTGCTCAGATAGGTCGTGTGTGCAACTTGGGGGAATGGCGCTCTCCTACCTTTATTCGCCTGTTTTGCGATTCATCCCAATAAAACGTTTCTTCCTCACGCGAGAGGGCCGTCAGGTTTCACCTGATGGTCCCCGAGTGGGCCTAGCCAGGTGACGTGGAGTTTGCTTACGTCTATAGTGGACCAAATAAAGTTGTTTCACTTACTCACTCCTCAACAATGAGCCTGTCATGAACTAGGATTACCTTTTCCCCTAGCTGATTTTTGTTCTTAAAGCTGTCCCACAGCAACTTGCGTTTCTTTAGCATAAACTTTAAATTTTGAATAGACACTTGTGATCCCTTCAGCTTTCTGACATTTTCTACTATTTCAGTTCGTCATTGTAATTTTAATGTGCATAATGATGGGCCGTTTACCGGATTGTTTCCCTATAGTCGGTGAATGTGTCCTATGTAATCACATTTCACGCCAAGTTTTTCTGTAAGTAATTCTTTCACTACTTTTCTTTTCTTCAGGGTTGCATCAGTTTCTCAGAGCATTCGGGAATTCCGTGAATGCCGTTTATCCGTCAAGCGTGAATCCGTGAGTGCCAAATCCCGTGTACGTGGTTCATCCTCCTGCATCAATGATGCGCGAGAAGTGAAACATGACGCACCGATAAATAAGTTTCGGCATTTGCAAGCGTCCGGCTGCTCCGGGAACACGACAGTCGAGGCAGCCGGTGTGCTTATTTCGACTGGAATTCCGACGCGATGCCGTCCAAGAAGGTCACTGCCACGGTCTCGAAGTTATCGCGAAAGCGTGGCTGGAATTCCCTCGACAGAAGGAAAATAGAACACGACGACCAAGTGGAGCCCTGTAATCGGTACGAGTGCGAATGCCCAATTAGTATTCAACCGTGCGCACGTACCACAACAGAAAAAAGCGGGCGAGAAACGCGTCCAATTAAAAGAGAAACCACTACGGGCGCGCGTCTGTAGCCTTGCAATGCCTCCTGCTTTCTTGCATAAGTCGATAACCGCAGAATACCGAAGCGTGGATTTCCTGGCCTACCGTCTCTAAGAATAAGAGAAGTGACGTCGGCATCTGGACCATCGCTTTCCTTCACTAATCGACTGTCTTGGACTCTGAAAATAGCTGTACGTTGAACTTAATCGTACCCCAGACAGTTTTCCAAAACACAATGTCTACATTCCAGGCGAACAAATACGGTCGTGAGAAACGGTTCTGAATGGTGTACAGCGACTGCCATGATCAGGAGCCAGTTTCTCTTGCTCTATGAGCTTACGGACATTAAACATTACAGTTTTCCTCGACCTGTTATTACGAAGCGAGGAATAGTGCAGGGGAATAAAATTCGGAACAAAAGAAATAAAAAAAACGTACACGTTGACACGACTCGATTCAGAGTAGAGCAGCTGTCGGTATCACTGAGTGATGAAAAGTGTGAATGCACTCGATAGACGACAAAACGTTCGCCACACCGACACTCGTTGCTCGCTGCGGAGGATCAATCTCAAGATCCCGTGCCGCAGACGAACCAGCACGTACGTCGCAACCACTAAAAAAATTCCGCCGTCCTTCACTCGTCCACTCACCGTCTGCCGCTGATCCGTCGTCGTCTGCGCGCCGAAGTGCACGCGCACACACGGGGGCGCGCGTTTCGAAACGGCCGGTTGTTGCACGAGGCGCGGAGCGGTCGTCTTGCGGTGGTGCTGCTCCCGGCGTGGCGGCGAGAATAACGCTGCGGCGTGCACGAGGTACGAGAGGGCCGGCAGAGTGACCCGGCTGGCCCAGTGCCCGGCAGACAAGTGCTGACCGGCACCGAGGGGACTCGGAGAGCGGACGCGCGCACTTTCACCCGCTCGCGGGTCGGGCACGTTGGCTGCTGCGCTCGCTCAGCCCTCGCACCAGCGCCGCCGATCGACGCAATGGGAGCGCATCGCGCGTCGCGCGCGGCTCGCGTGGCGGCCTCCTGACCCACGACGCGCAGCGCGCTTCTGCCGCACGCGCACCGACGGCGGAGGGGGCCAGCGCTGGCTCCCGTCAGAATCGCGGCACGGTCGTCGTCTTACCAGAGGGCAGTAGCCGCTCGCGTTAATCGGCCGTGCTCGGTGTTTTCTTGTACCCACGTGACGAGAAATGTGTCGGGAACACGAATCGCCGATATTTGATTCCTGCCCATCGAAATCGACGCGTGTGCCTCGAATAGGTGGGTCCGCTATACATGCGTAAGAACGTCCCGAAAAGCGAGATGTATACACATCGAATACACTAACGATCTAGCGCTCGCGCGCCTTAACGCTGCGCGAATAAGCTATCGCAGCTGAGCAAAGGTGTCGGCGTCACCTTCGGGTGCTTTGCAGACCCGAGTGCCGTTGGATCGAGCTCCAGACCAAGATCCAGCGCCAGGAGTAGTCACACACGTGAAGACCTGGGGACTTTCGGAAATGACTGTACGGTGCCGACGCGCCCGTAGGGCAACCACGCGCGTGCTCTACCTTACCGCGGGCACGGTGCCATCTCTGCCTCCCATTCGACGCCCGGTGGTGCGAAGCCACGACGCCGGGGGGACATCACCCGACTCACCCGGACGTCGCCGCATACCATATACAGAGTCAGATTGCGCAAACGCAGCGCATGATAGAGATGGCACCCGCCTGATACAGTAGCGGCGGCTCATTGGAAGCGACCCAAACGGATAACTTATACGGGAGATTATTCCCGTGATAAACTGGCCGTTCTACTTTCTTTTCTTGGATGCATTCTAAGCGAAGAAATGACGGCCTCGCCGCCGTGCTGCACCGCACCGCTTAGCACGACGTATATGCCGCCGTGGGCATTCTTGGCTACTCGTGGCAAATGCACCGAAACGCAGCATTCGCGAAGGCTGAGCGTCTCCACGGAATGAGACTACCTCCGGCCGCCGCTGCTTCTCTTCGCAAGAGCTTGATGTTTTGTTAGGCTTAGCGACCTTCCTTAGGCTTCCTTCAGAAGTTAAAAATCAAATTAATTTCAGCGCGAGCGTGAACATGTACGTGTAGCGCTCATCTGGGGAGCTCTGCGTGGCGCAGCCTTTCATTTTCCTCTTCTTCTCCCTCTTTCCTCGTTTATGCTCGCGAACCGCACCTCACGTCAAGGCGGCAGCAGGGGAGCGGCCCGTCATGCAGCCCGCAGACGGGCGCCGAGGCCGGCACCGCGAAGAGCGCGCCTGTCTGCACGCGACGTCGAGACGCCCCGCGGCACATCTGCAGCGCCAGTCGGCGACGCACCGACTCACGCGTGCCCGGCCTAGCTATGCGGCTGATGATGATGGCGGACGCTGCCGACGAAAATGAGCTTCCCGCGATCCTGCCCAATTTACCGGGTCCGATCCGGTGACTCCGAGGCCATTGATCTATCCGCAGTGCGCGAGGAACCCTTCCTTGTGTTTACTTCCATTCCAATCTCGCTGCTGTTCCAGCCGAACCGTCGCCATCTTTTGTGTGGCTTCCTTTGTCGGTGGACGTTGTTATTCCCGTTGATGATCTTGTCGCTTTTACCTAAATTTTGCTTTTGTCTCGCAAACGTTCTTGTCGTTCCTGTTCTTGCTGGCTGTGTCGTTACGCTCCATTAGTCGGTGCAAGAAAGCCAACGACTACGTCGAGGCCGTCACCAATAGCTTTTCCCAAAACGCGCGTAAACAAAGTGCGAGAACGCAGCCAACTCGTCCATAGGTTGGGCGACTCGTGTAAGTGCGGAAAACCAGTCGCCCTGGAGCAAGTGAACCAGGGAAGACCGGGAAAGGGAGACGCGACGCAATAGCCAAACGCCGAAGCATCAGCACGCGTAGTAGGTTAAGACGGAATCGGCTCAAAGCCCGGCTGCTGTGTGCCAGCGCTGTCTGTGAGGTGCTCGCGCAATGCTCACGACACACACTTCTGCGTCACCCCACTTATTTTCGTACTTGCAACTTTCTCGCTTTGAATTCAGCACCTTCATCACGGGCCTACACAATGCACTTTGATAACGCTCACTGCTACCGCTGGATCAACGTCTATGGCTGGATTGTGGACGCGGTTTAACTCGTTCGTGCTCCTCACTCTTTCTATCGCCGTATCCCTTTCTCCCCGATCAGGGTAGCCAACTAGTACTACTCTCTGCCTGTCTAACCATTTTCTCTCTCTCTCTCTCTCTCTCTTTGCAACACGCAGATACGCGCTGACAGCGCATGCTTGAATGCGCGAGAGCGTGTCACTGTCAACATGCGGAGACCGCTATGCCGGTTCGCACAATTTTGGAGCTTGCTTAGAGTAAATGGCCAATCCGCTAACTGAAAGCAACAAAACTGAGTTCCTTTGTTTCACGGTAAACGTTGCTAAGCATTGCAGGAATTCAAGGTTGAACTCCATGTTTTGAAACTTGGAACTCTGGAATAGCGTACGCAACAAGATTGCGTAGGCGGTAAGAATGATATGCAGATGTCATCATCAGCACATTGTTTAATGATTCCAAGACCGATACGGTGAATAACATTGTACATGAGCTGGTTACGTCAACTACGAATAAGCTTTGAAGGGAAAGATTGGCGAATAAGACCTTAAATTGCTTCACTGAAAGGATTATACTTCTGAGACGATTACGCACATACTGTTACGTTCCGTATAGTTGAAGTAAGCGAGCGCGCTTTAACGTCTTGGCGTAACTGCATAATAAACATGTATATTGTTAATGTGTAATAGTTTAGAGTGATCTGCGTCAAGAACAAAGGACGCCAACGCCAACAAAGGGCTCCTAAAAAAACCATATCTTCTTTCAACCTTATGATCAAACGGAGCATCGCGGCGGAATATCATATATTAAATTGATGAACGTATATAAGAGAGAAAAAGAATCAACGATAAGGAAACAAACAAACGGCCAGGTTAATTACTTCATTTCACCATTAAATCCGCGTTGAAAGTCAAACGAGCTGTCAGTATCTCGATAGTTCAGTTTGCACCGAATGACTTTCCTCTTGCGAAACTCGAGGCAGTTCGCATGCAATAAACTGGTTTGCACCTCCGTCTTTAACGTAATCCGGCGCGCGTCTCTGCCGGCGCTGGCGGTCGGATTCACCGCTCGGCAAGGACTCCTGAAGTGGAAAAATTTCGTCTATTTATTTGCTAATTACTAACTTCAGCGACGGTATGTCGCCATTTCTGAATTGAAGACGGTCAGTGTCGGTAGCATGTCCACTCATACGGTAGGAATTCCGAGACGAGGGTCAGTTTTGACAAATGAGCCCCTTACTTTCGGTGAAGTGTCGTCGGCATTCCATCGATATTTTATCCCCAGAGAGGCGCCCTGATAATAATTGCTCTTGGGCAAAGCTGTGTGCGTATGGTGCGTCGATGTACGTTGTGGTAGACCTTAAAGAAGTACGTCTGGAAACTGACGCTGTAGTGCTGGGACTCTTACTACGTAATTAGGGAACACGTGCCCCCAGCACTGACTGTCGCCGCGGTGGCGTCATGAGCGCTACATCATTGAACTGAAAGGTTAATCAATAAAAATAAGTAGAAAAAGAAACCATCGGCGATTAAAGCAGTTTTTGATGCTAGCCACTTCTGTGAATCTATTATTTCTATTAAATGTAGAAAAATGGCAAGGTAAGCCTCTAAGCATCTCTGCGCTGTCGGAAGGGGCCCGTCTCAGACATTAATCATCCCACCCAGATCAGGCTGCTTCATCGTCGTCGTCGTCGTAATTGTTGTTGTTGTTGTTGTTGTTGCGGTGGCGGCGGCGGTTAAATGCATGTGTTAAATGAAGTGAACCGTTCGCGAAAACATTGTGCTTTTCGTGCCTCACACTGCCGTCACAGAGGTGTCGACGGCGACCACGGGAGGCTCGTTCGGTGGATTTGTCCTTCACACCAACAGCGAGCTTCCGTATGCATCCGCGGTGCTCTCGAGTAGGTATTCTTCGCAGGCTGCTGTCGCAGTGTATCCCCAGTATTTATCATCATCGCGTAGTCATACGAAACGGTGAGAGAGTGAAGAAATGAAGGCGTAGTAACCGTTCGACAACGTAAAACGACGAGCAGACGAGCTATAGGTCATCTGTTCACATTGTGAAGTGACTAAGTCTCCTTCTATACACGGTATCTTAAATTACAAGATTATTAAAATACTAAGGCCACACATGGACAGTGCTTCGTTATAGCTATATGTCCCTTCGCGTTCGTATTCTTGCGCTATTGGAAAGTTCCCATCTCAAACATGAACCATCTCAACGATATCGGGTTGATTCTGCGCGAGAAGCCACCTCAGCCTGTTGCGAAGTGGCAACCTTTCTGAAAAGGGCCGCTGAAGAGATTGAGAGAGAGAGACAGTGTGTGCACAAATCAGGGAAGTTGTTCAGTGGTAGTTTTTCAGTGGCTGCGTTGCCTGGAGTGAAGGGGATTGAACGAGAAAGACAGAAGAGGGCCACGAAGTAAACCACATACCCAAACCAGCGGTAACAGGCAGCGTTCTCTTATGTGGATTTGTAAACCATCCGCTCACGTAAAGTTGAAAAAGACTGTAGTCTATGCCAGAAGCGCTCCTTGTCGTTGGGGCGCTTCACGGGCGCCTGTACACACAGCCTGCATCGTGCACAAGCACGATGCACAATCTGCAATCGGTGCATTAATACAACCAGTGAATTTTTCAGCCTAAGTAGGATTTACTGTATAATCCTCGGTGCATGGTAGTGACAGATATTTTCTACGCTAAACTATAACACCGTGCTGATGTCAACGGCCATATTACAAGAAATTTCCCAAGCACGTCGTAAACTACCGTGACTGTCGCTTCACGGCATTCGCGTAGTGCTCTACACGACAGGTCTAAGGAGACACGTGAGAGGTTTGGCGGTGCAGTTGCGCGGTCGCCTGCCAGTGAGCGCAGAATCGTCGTTGACTGCCGAGGTCATACGCGTGCACGTGTAGCGTATAGCACAACGCGCCGACTGCACACGCTCCGCGCTATGCCGGCGGCACAGCTGGTGCGCGAAACCGTCAATGGAAATGTCGGGCTGATCTTCATCTTCCTTTCTTTTTTCGTGACGACTTATAATGCGAACTGTTCACGTATAGTGTTTTGCTCTCAACACCACCCGCATGTGGTGGTAGTGTTCTGTGCGTAGAGGCAAACGTCTGTCAAAAAGGATCCAGCGAACCATCCTCCTCGCAAGTTGTGTAAAAGCGTTTAACCTTTAGTTTCCGGACACCACCCCAGTTCGCGCGCAATAAACCAGTCTGTTTACTGCCTTTAGTTTAAAAGTGTTACAATATCTGTAACAAGACGCACAGCCGAGAAATGTCACGGAGCAACGTAACGCACTCTGGACATGTTACATAAACGTATAGTCACAATTTCAGCTGTGAGGAAATGCCTAAAGCACCGTAATAATGTTGTGCGACTGTAATTCTTACTGGGTGCAACGAACGCTTGCTTTCTATTGTGGAAGCGTTTCTCCCTAGTACGACCGTGCGGGTCTCAGTATATATGGTATCAAACATGAACTGCATTTAGAAAAAAAAAACGCTGACCTTCAGTTTAGTTCATGTGTGAACATATGCATGTGCTACTGGAAAATCGCGTCGTCGTAAAGATTCACATTCTCCACACATCGTTTGCCGGTTCAGCGAGGTATGAAGTCCCTCGTAGGTAGAACAAAAACAATGCTGATTGCTTTTATCAGTTTCGCCACATGACGATTAATTTGTTTAGACGGCTTCATGAGGTGGCGTATTGTACGATTAAATCCGACAAGGTATTCCTTATGATAGAAGTCTCAATGTTACCTTGAGTTTCTTCTTTGCGACCTCTGTTGTGAGATGTCTGTTGCATTTGTTACCTGACTCGAAGTTTAACTTTTATTCATTCTTTTTACCACGTCTAGTGCCAGATCGGTCTACTATTTTCAGTATGCGCACCATCCATTCTAAGTCAAAAAGAGCCTAAAGGTGGCAACATCCCCTAAATATCACGGATTCTTTTTTTTTATGACGCACCCACCGCCACCTCTTCTCAAGCAATGAGCAGCAGCCCTTGTAACAACACATCGCCAGCCTAGAGCATCGGCCAGTCTAGCCGGACAGCTAGCGGTCCCGGGCTCTGTTCGGCCTTAGCGGTCACGACGTCGCGCTGAGGTTTCGGGCCAGAGCCGAAGGAGGTCCATAATAGTCTGCGGTCATCTTACCCAGAATTTTGCCCGCGTAAAAAGGTCGCCTAATACATATTTATTATGTAATTGTAGTCATCTGCGTCACTGCCGGCGAGATTCTAAACATGATCGCAACATTCAACTTTTGGAAGACGCCTGCGGGCCGTATGACCGAAACCTCGAACGCCTGCAACTATCCCGCTGTGGCTGGGAGAAGATTAACAGTGAAATATCGTGCGGTTGACTTTTGAAGAGAAATAGCGTATGTATGTATGTATGCATGCGTGTATGTATGTATGTATGTATGTATGTATGTATGTATGTATGTATGTATGTATGTATGTATGTATGTATGTATGTATGTATGTATGTATGTATGTATGTATGTATGTATGTATGTATGTATGTATGTATGTATGTATGTATGTATGTATGTATGTATGTATGTATGCATGCATGCATGCACGTACGTACGTATCCTAATTATTTCCTCTCTATCAGGCGCAACACTCGTTCCCCAGTTGGCAAAACAAGGATCTTGCCGGCTCTCGCCACGACGCCCGCTGCACTGCAGGCAAGCGCCTGTCAGTGTGCGTGCGTAACCAGGACACGTGAGCGAGGCAGGGGAGGAGAGGCAGGCGACAATTGAAACGGCAAGGAGCAGCGAGGCCCTGCCCCACAAAGCCCGGCTGGTCGCATTCAGCGGGGCGCCCTTGCGACGCCTCGCCAAGCAGGGCATAATAGGACGTCCGAGATCGCGGACGTTGCGTGTCGGCGGGTCGTCAACGCCGAAAGAGCGGACCTCTTCGGTCTCGCCACGGACCGCCTTCGCCGCGACGCAGGCTCGAAAGGGGCGCGCAGCAGTGACGTCGCACCGCGTCGGGGAGCAGCAGAGCGCGCTCGCCCCTTGGAGGTCCGCTCTATATGGATCTGGAACGCACAACACATTTGTGAACCGGCAGCTACAAGTCCGCAACCCCTGAAGCCTTTACCTCTGTGCGCGCAGAATAATATCGTGTAAAGTTGCTTCTCTCTCTCTCTGTCTCTCTCTCGCTCTCTGTCTCTGTCTCTCTCTCTCTCTCTCTCTCTCTCTCTCGTGTTACACGACGTCGTCACAGGTGTCACAGAGGTTCCGTTACGTTTGCGCTGCAGGGACAAGCATCAATCTCCCGGTTCCCTAATACTTCTCTGGTAACCATCTCGAAGAGTTGGTCCCTCGCTGAGACACAAAATAAAAAAAAAACGTCATGTTACTTGCTAAACACATTAGCGAGATCGTGTTACGTAATGTTGTCGCTGGCGTCACCGAAGTTCCGTTACGATTGCCGCCGCAGGGACAGACCCCTCGTTTTCTATAGTACTCCTCTGTCCACCGTCTCGGATAGTTGGTGTCGCGTAGAAGCTCCTACCACGCTACAACGGTCTTTGCCGCGATTTGCGCTAGCTCACCGGAGTCACCCATATGAGATTGCTCCGGTCAGACGTGCGGCGCGCCCGCCGAGTGATGTCGTTCACGCTGGTCTCCGCGTAAACCGGCCCTTGAAAATGCCACATGACCGTCAGTGATCGTGCCCGGTGCGTATAGCGCCGCGGGACTGAAGAAGCATCTCGTCAGACAACCAATACCGACCTGACGAAGGGTAGATGAAAGTTCTTCCGTGCCTTCTTGACTATACTAAAGTGCTTGCACCTCTAATTTTTTCTCGTAAATATGTTGCGCAGTCCTAAACAAATCTAAGTAGTGAGAGTAAACCAAGTGGCAGTAAAGCTGCACACAATAATCAGAGGGGACTAAAAACTCTTCCATCTTGTTCATGAGCCGTTCTGTTATAATAGGAGTTGCCACGGAGAGATGGAGGTAAAGAGTATATCGGTTGCTACATTTATCTGTTATACGGCAAAAAATAAAAGAATCAATGAAAAGCAAAATTCACGATGTTGTTCGAGAACATTAAGCGCTATTACAAAGATTTGAATTATGCAAAGCGGATGTTAGCTACCCTCCTTGGATGTCCTAGAGTAGAATTACCGGTCGAGGGGATTATACCTAAGAGAGACATGTTCGTGGCAGCCGCACAGCAACTGGCACTCTTCCAAATTTACTCATTATATCCCCAGTACATCCACGTGTATACAGATAGTTCGTGTCATAAATATTTCCCGACTTCAGCATTCATCATTCCGCATTCGGCGCTAGAGCAAACATTTAAATTACCCCGAGAGATAGCTTCCAATGTGGCAGAAATGTTTGCAATCCTGTGTGCTTTGTGTTTCATAACAGAAAAGAATGCGCAAAAATGGGTTATTTTTAGCGATTCGCAAGACGCTCTCACATTACTACAAAACAATAAGAAAAATTATTTGACCACTTTGTTATTGTATGAGACGCTCAAAGAACATACATAAGCAAGCGCAATGAATCACGTAATTGCATTTCAGTGAATACCCGGGTACTGCAATATTCCTGGTAATACTGCAGCGGGCGCAGCTGTGAATCGGGCGCACAATAAGGCAGACAATCAATCTTCCCCTGTTCCGTAGTAGAGTCCGCCTGCTCCTGAGACAGATATTCTGTCGCCTCAGCAAAATTACCTGGTTTGATCAGCAATCTAAGAACACGGAGTTATGCTTTATAGACCCATGTATAAACCTATCAATTACGGAAAATCTAAGAGAAAACAGAAAATTTGAAACATTGATGCACCGCCTGCGGCTTGGTACTGCATTTAGGAAACACTTCTTGTACAGGATAAAACGTGTCTCTAGTCCGCAGTGTTCTTGTGGCCATCCAGACGAAGATGTGCATCATCTCCTCGAGTGCATGAAATACGATCCACAAAGAAGGGCACTGCAAGCAAATTTGTTGATATTAGACAGAAGACCCTTCACTCTAAAGAAGATACTTGGCCCATGGCAAACTGCGGGCCTTCAAAAAAGAGCACTTCTTGCTCTGAAAAAGTTTTTAGAGGACACCAACATTTTGGGAAAATATTAAGTGTCAGATGATCCGAATACGCTAAATGAGTAACATAAACGTTGTTCGTGGTTCATAATTGGTTTATATGGTGATCGCAACTATTACACAATATGCATAATTCTGTTCTGTACTTGCAGTGTATTACATGTGTTGGGTGTTTTGGCTGTTCAAAATATCTGACTTTATATATGCCGTATGTGTACTGAACACAAAGCTTTGCGATTCATGTACTATTGGACTGTAGTTTTTATTCATTTGGTTTTCTACCGAGTGCCATCTTTTGTTACATTATTCTCCCTTTTTGCGCATACTTGTTTCCTTTGCTAAGTGACAAGGAGTAGCCGGTGCCGCCATAAATACGCCAACCTCTCCTATTATTCATGTCAATAAAAATATGAATGGTAATGCTAAAATAAATAAATGAACAAAATAATTGCACTGAAACTAACAAACATAACACTGCAACGAAGAGTTCACATTGACGGATGTCCATGTGACTAACCGAAAGATATATATACATTTCGTAGTCCCCATCCATTGATATACAAGAGTATAACTATAACACGTACTAAATGGATTGCACGTCTGTACACATACCTCGGGTCAGCTTGCGTCTACAGTAGAGAGCATAATATCGTCACTTTGTACGTAAGTGTAGGGGACCCCTCGCCCAACGTTAACCTAACTCGATCGGTGTCCACTGAAACGTTCTATATCCAAGTAATTCATGTATAGAAGTGGAGCCCTTGTCCAAACTTTCTAGTTTTTCCGTAAAATTCCTTCTTTCCGCGGCGTATTTCGAGCACTCAAGAAGAATGCGGTGGTCGCCCCCAATTCCACGCCCACAGCAGCACTCGGGACAAGTGGAGCAGCGCATTCGGCACAGATTCGTCTACGGCGCTTCCACTCGAAGCCTGGGAATTAATGTCTGTGTCGGTTGAGCTGTCTGCTGCTATACATCTATGGTACGCATACATACATGGTATACATATATACATGCATATATCTATGGTATGCTATATAAGTGGTGTGAGTTGAGTTGAGTTGAGTTGAGTTGTTGTAGGCTACTGGTGGGATTAGCCTTGCAGTTGCTGCCGGCAATTGCTCCACCGTAGCGACACTTAAAATAAATAAATCACATGATCAAACACAGACCTCACCATTACAAATGGTCACTCCTCAGTTCACCATGCGGAGGCCAAATCCGTGTCCTGTAGGTAATTTAAAAGAAGGCGAGAGACTTCCTTCCCACACAACCGGTTACCGCGCGGGAAAACAATGTCCTGAAGAGAGCTGTGAGGAACTCCTGTCTTCTTGAGGGACCCGAATAACACCCTCCTTTCCGCGTTATACACAGTACAGCACATTAGGTAATGTTCTATGTCACCGCACACACCACACGTTGAACATAATGGTGATAACGCCAGGCCAGTCTTATACATCCACGCAGGGGTACGAGCAGAGCCCGTGCGAATGCGGAACAGTAAGGTGGCTTGGTGTCTTTTGAGACCCTTGATCACACATGGCTTGTGAGGTGAGCTCCACAAAGAACTGAAGTGGCACAACACCGCTCCTCTGAAGAGTCTGTTGTCGTCTTGAAGTACTCTTCTCAATGGATTCCCAGACAGCGCTCTATGGGCGAGGCTGTCCGCCATCTCGTTGCCTATGATACCTATGTGCGAGGGCACCCATTGGAAACGTATGACAACAGGTTGAGGCGTACAAAACCGTAGTTTCTTTAGAGCTGCCTCAATGGCAACGCTTTCGGCCGTTGTGGAGGACACAACTGCAGTGAAGCGAACAGACCAATCATACTTCAAAGAGGGAATGTGAAAAGCAGCTGCACTAGATCCTTTGACCTTGTCCGCAGAGCCATCAGTAAAGATTTGAAGATGACGTGCATATTCAGTCTCAAGATGTTCCAGTACCAGCGAACGCGTTGCCGCCAGAGGAGAACTCCGCTTAGCGCGTACTTGAGGAATTGTCAACGAACAATCGAGGCTCGCGAATGACCAAGGTGGTTTCAACCTCTTAGTTCGACCTCTAGCGTCAAGACCCCGGTACACATGAGTATTTAGTGCCAAGTACGCTCGGGACTCAGATCTCTTTCGAAGGCGCTGTAGAAGGGCTCGGCTGGCTGCCGTCTGTTTTAGGCGGCCAATTTGCATCAATAACCTTTGTGAAGCGACTAGGCTAAGAGGTCTCGATAGAGATTCATAAAGTACTGCATTGTTAGGAGCAGTCTGCGGAACGCCAAGAGCCCTTCTTAGGCCTTTTCTGTGCAGAACCTCAAGTCGTTCCAGCTGTGATATCGAGGGGGAAATTAAAGGGAGCTGATACATTATTCGACTTGTCACTAGTGCATCGTGGAACCTGATCATTGAAGAAGGGTGATTTCCCCATTCCTCAATTGCAACTCTACGGATCACATTGAGACGCGAAGATATCGATGTCACAGCCGAGTCCACAGCTCGTCGCCACTGTAGGCGGTAGTCAATAATGACGCCCAAAAAGCGCTTGTGTTTCAATTGTCGAAGCCAAGATTGATCAAGGCCTATCTTCAGCCGCGCATACCTTTTTCCTCTACCTGGAAACATGATGAAGCCAGATTTTTTCACCGAGAGAGTCAACCCAACACCTTGAAGGTAATTTTGAACTGAAAGTAATGCCTGTCGAGCTATCAGAGCTAAACGCTTGTGTTGATATCCGGTTAACCAAAGACAAATGTCGTCCGATTATATCGACATATGGACATGCCTGCAATGTTTTTGCACTTCAGCGGGAAGACCAGCCATTACAACGTTAAAGAGCGTTGGGGAAAGAACACTTCCCTGAGGCACACCACGCGATACCACCCTTTCGGTGCTTGTGGTACTTCCTAACCGCACTTGAATTTTACGATCACGGATAAATGAGTGAATGAATCGCAGAAGATAACCCTGTACGCCCATGGCCTGCAAACTATTTAGTATTGAGCTCTGAAGGACGCTATCATAAGCCTTTGATACATCTAGGAAAATAACTAGTGTTGAAAGGCTGAAAGCTTTCTGATGTTCAATATGGCTTATCAAGTCCAACACGCTATCTTGAGCGCTTAAACCTCTTCGGAATCCAGTCATGCATGTTGGCAGAGCCCTTCTATCTTCGAGCCACCAAGATAAACGCTTACTTGCCAGCTTCTCCGTGAGCTTAGCTACGCACGACGTCAGCGATACAGGACGATACGAGGCCAAGTCTGTCATTTCTTTGCCGGGCTTCAGCACTGGGATAACATAAGCCACCTTCCATGAAGGAGAAACGTCACCAGTCTCCCACACTCGATTGAGATAGCTTAGGAGCATCTTCCGGTGTTCCAGAGGTAGGTTCTGCATCATCTGGTTGGTGATGCCGTCAGGACCTGGTGCACATCGACGCCGCAGGCTGCTGAGTGCTGTCTGTAGCTCTCGAAGTGTAAACGGGGCGTCCATCAAAGACGTAGATGTTGCAGGCAGAGCGCAGGGATGAATTCCTGAACTTGCACTTACAAATTCATCAGCAAATTCCTCTGCCAAGCACACGAGAGGTTTCTGCTTGCGCAGTGCAAGCGCTTCGAAAGGTTTACTAGGACGAGAATCACCAGCAAGACTGCCAATGACTCGCCAAATTCTCGTCATCGGTGAGAAAACCGTCAAGCTAGCGCAGAAGGACGCCCACTGCGACCTACAGAGCTTGTTCGTATGGCGTCGAATGGCAGAGTTAAGCCTATTGAAGGTCGTCTTCAAGTACCTGTCGTCCTTCTTCCGCATCAGTTGTCGCTCCGCGCTTCTGCGCAAAGGTTCCCGAGTTTTAAATCCGGTGTCGGAAAATGATTAGGCAACTTGACCGCTGTGGTAGCAGCTATCTTAACAGAAATCATTTTGTCTACCACATCACCAGAAACACATGCAAGTTGCTCCCTGTATTTGTCCCAATTAACAACATGGCTAATTTTAGAGCCGCGCATATGGAAGTCAGCAGTAAAAACTAAAATTGGATAGTGATCACTTCCCATGCGGTCAGGTGCAGTTGACCACTTCACTCGGACGTCAGGTGAATGCAAGGTTAGGTCTATAGATGTGGCTGAGGCTGGAGGCCGGAAGAAAGTGGTACTTCCGTCATTGGCCACGCACAGGTCCAAACTGTCGATAACTTCTACCAGTTTGCGTCCGCTGGAATCTGTGTTCCTGTCACCCCAGACAGAGTGATGGGCGTTGAAGTCCCCGCAGATAATTCGGGGCGCTGGGCAACGGTCACAAAGCTGCTGGAGAAACAAGTCCATTGCTACCTTCTTCCGCGGGGACACGTATACGGATGCAACAGAAAGAGTTCGGAAGCCAAGCCGTATCCTCACAGCCGCTACCTCAATACTATCGGTGCAAAGATCGGTGAGGTTCAAATCCACATGAGGAATCTCTCTTCGTATGTAAAGGGCGGCACTTCCCGCGGGAAATGACTTTGTGCTGCAATTCTTATGGGCGACATATATAGTCAAAGATCTCCCGCTTGGTAGGCCAGCCTCCGAGAGGGCCAATACTGGAACACACGTATCTTTCAGAAATAATTTAAGTTCTGCTAATCGACTTATAATCCCAGCGCAGTTCCATTGCATAATAAACGGCACTTTTCGGTGATTTTTAGTTGCACGAGGTTGAAGAAGACTAGCCATATTATAAGGTAAAGGTCGCTGCGAAGGTGGTAATCATGGACTAAAAGGAAAGAACGAGCTGTAGAAAGTTCTTCAGGGTGCCAGTCTGCATCGCTTGAACATATGAACGCAGGACTTCAAACAAAACTCGCAGAAGGTCGGACAGGTCCTGATTTTTGAGCTCCTTATTTTGCTGTACGCACTGCCTCACAACTTCAACAAAAGTTGCGGACTGGGACCCACTCTTGGCCACTGCAGCTGGTTTCTTCATCTCTTTTGAGGCGAGGGAATGTCCTCCATGTTGTCGAGTCTGGCTGTGATCTGGTCGCTGAGAAACTTGGACACTTTTTTCTGCAGCAGATCGAACAACCAGCTCACCCACAGAGGACTTTGCCGTCTTGCTAGGCTCAGGTCGCTCACTGACGTTGCTTGTTACCACCCTACGAACTTCCGACTCTAACGCAGGGAACTCAACTTCCGAATCTAACGCCGGGAACTCGTCACTTCCAGTTATCCGCTTCTCAGTAGGTTGTGGTTTGGGACCACTAATGAAGGACAGTCGGCGGTGTAAGGCGCTTACACGGAAGGGGCAGCCACCGAAACTCGCTGGATGGTCACCACCACAATTAGCGCAAGCAAAATCTGCCTTGCAGGCTTTGTAATCGTGGGCGCCACCGCATCGTTTGCAACGTTGATCTTTGATGCAAACTTTGGCTACATGCCCAAAGCGTTGGCACCTAAAGCATCGGGGAGGAGGTTCAACGAATTCTTTGACTGCATGCTTGGTAAAACCGAGGTCAATTTTTTCGGGGCGCTCGGTGTTGGGAGCAAACGTTATCGCAACAGAGTAGGTTTCGCAGCCCATTCTTTTTCTTGAGTCTCCAACCGGCGCATCAGACGTTTCACGTGCAGAACACCTTGCGGTTTCAAGTAGTCAAGAAAGTCGCTTTCCGAATATCACACTGGTACTCCCCTAATAACACATGTGTTAGTCATGTAGGAGTGCGGCAGCCGGGCTTTAGCTCTTATGTCACCAATCTGAGAGCACCGGAGAAGAATGTCAACTTGCTCTTGCGTTGCAATATCTAAATAAAGAGCACCTTGCGTTGTGAAGCGGCTGCGAATCGGGGCAGATCCCAGCAGTACTTTAATGGTTTCGAAGAGCCTGGTAGGGTTCCGCTCCCTCAAATCAACACCTTTCTCTGTTGGCAAAACTACCACTGGGATTCCGACCGTTCTTTGCTTCCAATGACTCACCACCTTGAAGCCGTCGCTGACCACTTCCGCCATATCAGCCACTTCCTCATCAGGGTCGACGATAGTTGTGTCGTCCCCACTGAGCGATGTTGACGCACTGGACTGCTTATCGTCCCTGATGTCTGGCAGCTCCCCACCTTGCGACGCCATGGCCGCCTCCGCCACGCTGGCTTCCTTCCTGATGGCGCTGTCCCTTTAAAGGTGCCGGCGCCGGAGCAGCCGTACGTTTCCCATAGGGACAGTACTGCCTTAAAGATGCGGCCGTCTTCCAAGCATATAAATAACTCACCTAATGAATAGCAAAACCTATGCAAAAATTACAGAGCTGAGGTGACAACAGATCGAACAGCGTCGTCTTCCTCTTCCACCGATCCTATACATGGTGTGCACATCTACCAGTGTATAGCCTGCCCCTCTTGCTTGGGCCGCAAGGCCTGAGGTGTCATGTAAATTAACAAAATAAATGTATGTTTATTACTCTGTGTGGGACAATTTCCTATTACAATGACTGTGTCTCCTTATCACCGTCGAACTACTTGAAGTTCACCAAGGAAGTCGAGTTTACCAGGGCAGTCAGTCTCACGACGCATTCCCGGAACCTGTTAAGGACCACACAGAGCGGCAATGACTGCAGGATCTTGCTTGCACTAGATGTCACCCAGTATCTACTAGGCAGCGCCCCCCCCTCCCCTCCCCCATTCCAAAGTCCATATATATAATCACGGATCTTAAACGTCGCGAAGCCTCAGATGCGAGCGCCTGTGTCCGAGCCGACCTCAGTTATTATAATTCGTTCGTTATCTATGTGCCTCGGAGATAAATTGGAGCGCCTGCTACAGCTGTTGATTAAATATGTGCAGAATGGAATGACGTTGTATGTCGAAGTTGGGACAGCGGCAAAGCTTGCATGTTACGAAGTGCAAAACAGACCCCTGTCGTCATCCTTGCTACAACTGAGGTGTCACAAGCCTACTTAAGGTTGCGTGCGAAAAGAAGGAATCTTTCAGGGTCCTACAACTACCCTATTCTTCACAACCTACGAATATTCGCACTTCGTGAAACCATCTGATGCTCTAGTGCCCGCCACCAGGAACGAATTAAGAGACGCAAGGGCTAAGGGACCCTCGAAGCCATATCGCCACCTCATCATTTTGGTACCACGACTACAACACTTGAAGTAGATAACGGTGCTAAAGAACGTGATAAAACCTTCGTAAACTGGAACGTTAGCGGTTATCTCCCTTCCATGCGTACACTTCTGTAAACAGTTGTCCTAAAACATAGCGCAACAACCGCGTCTCTCTCTCTCTCAGTGTCAGAGCCTACGTTAGCGCACCCCTTAATCCAGCGCTTCCTCAATTGTAGGTCTGTATCCGAGCTCGTTGGTACGGCGATATTTTCAAATACATTAATTTACGTTGTTTACGTGGAGCATCCCTGAGAAATTTGACGTTAATCCGAGCATTTTTGACGGGCTTTTACTCTCTGCGCCGCCGGCCATTTTTGGTACCATCGCTCGGTCACGCCGCCGCCGCCGCCGGATTTTCGCGTAATGGTGTATATAATGCTTTCTTATTAATAAAGCACGGATAGAGGAAAGAACTAATACATGTCGCTTTCCAATACCCTTCGCATATATCTTACTCTAGACTTCTCACAGAGCCACCCACTGTCAGATTCTACGCTTAACCTGTCCTGGCTGAAATTAAGGCGGCCACCCGCTCCCTTTATTTCTGGCACCACATTGTCCCAGGCCAGACCTTTGACTTATTCCTCCCCTCCTTTCACTCGAGGGTCGGCGGCCGCTGAATCCCTGCATCGGCCCACAATGCCAAATTTGGCGACATCCATTCGAGGGCGCGCACCACTTTCGCGTCGAGCGGGGAAAGGTCTCCGCAAGGTCTCCTCTGCATGGCGCGCTCTTTTGTTCCACTTCTATAGCGTCTTCCCTTGCCGCGATCGCTTCCTCTCCGTCCGCGTCGCCGCCTCCACGCTAACGCCATCTTGTTTCTCGGTGAGGGTTTTTACAAGCCACGTCCGCCTGCCCTTTCTTTGTTCGTGTAGCCGGCCGTGTGTCTGTCACGCCCGCAATGCACGCTTGGCCGGCGTCGTCGTCTCGCTGCTGTTACCCGCGGAGGAAGCAGACGAACTGCCAGGAACGCCACGCAGCCAGCTTTCGCAGGCCAGCTTCTTCGTGAAGGCATGCCGGCCCTTCGCTTTTCCTTCTCCCCCAAAAAGTCGTCCCTACACGTGAACCTGCACTCGGTCGACTCGGGCCACGGTGCTTAGCTCGCGGTAGGTCTTAATCGACGCGCATGTGTTCGGGTGCTTTACAAATTGCTATGCGCACATTATATCCCGGTATGCTCGCTCCGTTTGATCTGCAACGTATAACTTATATCGTCTTCGTTGCAACGTGCGAATGCGGAAGCCGTCCGTTGCTGTCGCACCCGTTGTCTTTTCGGAAGAGCGCGGTCACCGTGGAGGTGGAAGACGCGAAGACTTACAGCGACATGATCACGCGTTGGGCCGATATTTTTTTATTATTTGATTGCATTACGAGATGCCTCCTCTAGAGTGCACTGGGATTCCAGTGTACGCTCTGACTTACTCGCAGCTGTCGATTTGGCTTATACGCGAGCTAGCCTTATGGGCTATTGAGTGTTATCCCGTTCATTCTTTAATTATGGTGGTCTGCCAACAACTGTGTTAAAGGTTTATAATTTCATTCTCAGTGGCTGCACACTCCACGAAATGAAGTCGAGTTGTTATAGGATGATGCCTCGTGCATCTTCTAGCGAATCCTCGTATATAAGAAGTGAATAAGTATCGATTTATTGTATACAGTCAGACATGTTACGTTTTCTCATAGAAAGAATTGAAGCACCGGTTCAAATCATACGCAACACGTTAATTATTGGCTGTTGGCATAGAAGAGAAGTATTCCTCCTCTATTGCTGATGGAACGCGACACGCCGAACACTTCGTCGAACGTGGAGGTGCCTTCAGCGACTGAATGGTTCTGCACTCGGCAATACTCGGCCTATTGAAGTGAAATTGAGACGCGTAGATCATACGTGTACGGGGCTCAATTTATCTGAGGCTTAATGCCTCTGGATTTTTTTTCCTTGCCACTGTTGACCATACTGGCAATAAACAAGCCGTGTATCCAAATTGTTACATCGCGATTGAAAAAGATGAATGCGAATGGAAACGGAATGATAATTCTAGAGTTCTCGAACATTTCTCCCCGATGCGCCCTTGAATATTAAGCGCTTTTCTGCTTTAAAAACTTGCTATTGGTGGCCCTGATCTTCAGCGACGCAATTCAGTGCGTCCTGGCGCAGCGGTGTCCACAAAAAATTACACGCGAAACGCTGTAACCTGCTTCTTCTCTGGTATACAAGCACTGACGACAAGTGTAAAAGCCTTCCGCTTATTAGAATAGCATTTTCGGGAATATATTTTCTGACTGTAGAACTGAGACTGGTGCCTGTGGGCCACGCTGTCGTGCAAAGTATTACTCCTGTTATATGCGTTGCTGGGATTTTTTCTTTCTTTCTTTTTTCGTTCTAAACGCATCGGTCGCACCTTAATTCACACATCCGGCGCCCGTCTGTTGTGCTTCAATTCACGTCGTCTGCACGCCTTTCCGGAACAGCCTGTGCAGAAGATGACGTTTCTGATGCGCTGGCAAAATAAGGCTACACGCGTCCACAATGTCGTCTGGCGTGCGCAGTGCTGCAGCGATACGTCGTCGCCCTGCGCCGTGCGTGAAATGACGGCGTCGCGTTGCGTAGTTCCATCACGACGAGATCGCGGTGGCGTTGAGCCGCACAACTCGTTCGAGAACCTTGACGCGAGCTTCGAAGCGGCGCATTAGCGCGTTCCCCGGCAAACAACGTGTCTGTATAGAACTCGTGCTCCCGCCATGCTTACGCAGTTTTAACATTGCACGACGTGATCATTACAGATCCGACAGTAAAACGATTCCACTGAGACAAGTCCTGTAATGAATCGTGGCGTTTCACGTGCCAAAACCACGATCTGATTATGACGCACACCGTAGTTGGGGACTTGGAATTAGTTTTGACCACCGGGGGATACTTAACGCGTACCCAATGCACGGGACGCGGGCGTTGTTACCATTTCGCCCCCATCGAATTGCGTCCGCCGCGGCCGGGATTTGATCCCGCGACCTCGTGCTTATAGTAGCGCAGCACCATAGCCTTTATGCCACCGCGGCGAGTAGGGGAGATAAGTCCTTCACCCTAAGAAAAGTTCACACTCTTTGGGGTAACATGTTGTCCTTTAACAATAATCGTTATATTATTTGATTTTACTTTCATTAACGCTGCGCTTCCGGCATCTTTAGTTCACGAACGGCATGCGTGTATGAGTAAGAGAAAATTAGCGAACGGGCAGAGGGTTAAACAAAGGAGACGCACGCTTGACGGATGGCGATTATCTTTTGGAGAGAAAATGCCTCAAGGGGCGTCAAAAATTTGTGCTGGAGGCAAGGAATTGCGAACACGTACATGCAGATAATTCGTTCAATAAAAGTGAAGCAAACTAGAGAATAAATAACCGTGTCCACCTGCTCACTGCAAAAACACTATAACCTGAGAATCAAGTCGTGGAATTTCCCGGTGCGCAAGCTTGCGTAAGACCGACCCGCTGTGGAGTCGCGATGCGACCTCCTTCGATATCTGGCGCACGTCGCTTTTCGACTCCTTCCGCCCGTGCCAGCCACGGAGGCGTGCTTCGGCTCTGTCGGCGCCCGCTGCGGACGATGACGGCGGGCAGATGCCGCGCGTGCGGTGAAGCCCCATGCTGTGGGGAGCCTCTGTCGGCGCAGCCTGTGGGAATTTGTATACAAGTGTAGCGCCTTTTGGGTAATTCAGGAGGTCCTTGCCCGCGCCAGTGAGTAGCGGCTGTCAGCAGGCATCCGGAAACTGGCAAACGCACCGACATATTTGTTTGTATAAGAAGCCATTACATCACAGTAAAACAGTGGCAGGAAGCGCCCTATACTTAGCACAGCGATGCAGTTCCCTGCCACCACGCTTTCCGAATTCCAGCTTCTTTTCACCTTTCTGTTCTTTTTTCTTTTTCGGTGAACCCTTACCACGATCGACGTGGGGGGAACGAATGCGCCATTACGTTTTCATCGCCGGCTTTGTTGCTGTTTTTATGTGACACTTGCACCATCTAGAATTAAACATTTACATTGGACGTCGGCAGTGTTCTTTCCGGTTTGCCAACCGTATACTCAAATGACGCAACGGCATCATGCGCAATACAGGAATTGCCATAACGATAGCCCCGACTTGACCGTACATATCCCAGCATGGCAGCATGTACACTAAGCCATATGCTTAGTTTTAGTTTGTCATATGCTTAGCCATATGCTTAGCCATATGCTTAGTTTTGCCTTTCACAGTATTGCTACTGTGTTCTTAACGTCACCACCACGTGACAATATGTATGCATGAGTACTGCGCGTAGAGAGCTAAACTAAGCCTCGAACGACGCCCACGTTACACAAACTCCTGCTTGTAGCCCACTTTCAAAGCGGCTGCTGAGAGCTGGCTGTCGTTGAGTCATGTATGTATGTATGTATGTATGTATGTATGTATGTATGTATGTATGTATGTATGTATGTATGTATGTACGTACGTACGTACGTACGTACGTACGTATGTATGTATGTATGTATGTATGTATGTATGTATGTATGTATGTATGTATGTATGTATGTATGTATGTATGTATGTATGTATGTATGTATGTATGTATTTCAGGGAAAAGCTCTGCAGGCCCAGTGCATAGGAAACGAAGGGGCACACTTACAAAAATTGCATGTTTAATGGTTTAACGTTTCGGCCGTCACGACCTTCGTCAGAATAAACACAGATATAAGTGCGCAGCCGCTTCTATGGCCGTGCGCTCGTGGGCGTATTCAACAGTACATGCACGTGTACACTTGCAAATAATAAAGGAAAAAGTACAGCAGCAATTATAGCTTAGCACGCTAAATTATATGTATGAAATATCATTATGGTGTCGCGATGATTGTACATGAAGTTAAAAGATGATATCAACTGCGACTTGCAAACCTTGGGGCAAATAGATTTCTCATGCTTTATCAAGTCTTTACAAGAACATACACATCAATATATGACAGAAAGGCACGACACTTTTCCTACGCTCTCGTTGATACCAGATGTCACTGTGTTAAATTTATGAATGAGGAAGGATTCGCGTACTTCTCGATCATGGTGCGATTTGAAGCCTGATTGTATTACTGTTACACTGCTGTCGTCAAAAGTATGACCTGTCAGTCGAACAGGTTTAGATAATGGCAGGTGCGGGAAGCTGTTAATGTGTGCTCTGTGGTTGTTGAATCGGATACGAAAAGATGTTTCGGTCTGACCGATACACTGCGTATGACACATTGAACATTCAAACAGATAAAAGATGTTAGAACTGTCGCAAGTGAAGTCGCCGTTGATTTTAACAGAAAAATTGGATGCTCTGCTTCTAGCAGTCTTTGGTGTGATCATATGTATGCAAACTTTACAACGGGCTTTATCGCAAAGATGACAACCAGCGAGATCAATGGCTTTAGTCTTGGAAGAGGTTACTATCTACCACGCAGACTCCTAGAGCGACGATAGACCACTCTTGGCGATTCCGTGAAAATTATTTTTAAGAAGGTCGCTCTGTGTCAGTAAGTTATGATGCTTTCCGAGAATGTGCGGCGCGTTAGGAATAGATGCAGAGTGTGTTAGAACAAGGTTAGTTCGTGAATTTGGCGCCGATCGCTTGTTCGTGCAGATGAGATCTTTCCGGTCGAGACAGTCGGCCCGTTTAAGGGCATTGTCAATTATTTGTGAAGGGTATTTCTGTACCGTTAGTGCGTTACGAAGCTGATTATATAGTGAATTCATTCACAACTGTAAGTACGAGAATCTTTCCTAATTCATAAATTTAACACTGTGACATCCGGTATCAACGAGCGCGTAGGAAAAGTGTCGTACCTTTTTTGTCATATCTTGATGTGTATGCATGTTCTTGTGTAGACTTGATAAAGCATGAAAAATCTATTTGCCCCAAGTTTTGCCTAGTCGCAATTGATATCATTCTGTAACTTCATGTAGAATCATCGCGACACCATAATGACTTTTCATGCGTATCATTTAGCATGCTAAGCTATACTTGCTGCTGTACCTTTATTTTCTTTCTTTTTTATAAAATGTATTTAAGGAGGGATTTGTACCTATTAGGGATTTGTACCGATTAGTTTACTTGATTACGGTTGTATTTGTTGGGATCCGTACACGGCTGATCTCACAGAACAGCTTGAAAGAGTGCAGAATAGAGCAGCTAGGTTTGTTCTTAATGACTATAGTAGAAAATTAAGTATGTCAGGAAGTAAAATTAAATTATCGTGGCAGGCATTAAAAGACCGGCGAAAACACCTGAGGTTGAAATTTTTCCACGCTGTTTATTATTCAAAAACAGGGATTGAGAGAGAAAGATATATCAAGTCGCCTACTTATACGTCGTTGAGACGCGACCATGCGCTGAAAGTCCGCGAGTATCCTTTCAAGGGTGACGTCTTTAGGTATTCCTTTTTTTGTTCGGTCTATCAGAGAATGGAATGCTCTTTCGCCTGACATTGTTAATATTGAAAACAATGATGCGTTTTATCACGCTTTATGTATGTGATTACTTGTTCCTTCCTTTAATATGTAATCCCCCCTGCTGTAATGCCCGCATGGGAGATGCAGGTATCTAATAAATAAATAAAATAAATAAATAAACTATGTGTGGCGCCGGCTACTCCTCTTCTCTTACATGCTAGCTATCGTCGGAATGTTGTCAACAATTACCAAACTGGACTAATAATCACATGAACGAATATTCAAGTACTAAGTCTCAGTACTGCAATATAAATAAATGTTCGCCCAACAGAAGAATTCAGATAGCATAAATACTCACAAAAGCGAAATGTTCACACGCAACACGTGAGTTCACACAGCATAAACGTTCTCAAAACCAAGATGTTCACACAGAATATGTTGGGCGCTTGAATGCCGCACTCTAAATGCAACAAATACAAATGCTACATGGACACGAAGATACAATGAAAATGTAATTAAGGGTGTCGTTTAATAATAACAATATGAGCAATACCTATTGTATGGCTTAGTATTTTTGTGATATTTCTTATTCCTCCAAAAAAGTGTACTAAGGCGTGCGCAGCGATGGTTTGAAGTTCTTCTGTTGGCCATGGACCTAAAATCTTTCCTAAGGAAAGATTGGCTGTCTAAGGCTGTCTATCCAAGCCATGTAGTTTTTTCGAAAGGTTCTTGCGGGGAGCATCATGGTTTTTACAGTGTAGAAGAGGGTGTTCTATGTCTCCTTCAGCCTCTTCACATGAACATGTAGCCCTGTTAGTTTTTCTTACCCTATGCAGGAAGCTTTTAGTATAGGCAGTGCCTAGTCGAATAGCCTGTGAACAGCTGTTTCAACAGATCGACTAATTTTAAATGAAATATTGAATTCTATTCCAGGATCTATATTATATAATCGAGAGTTCTGCGCATCACCTATGAACCAAGTTTCCTTGTACAATATTGTGAGGTACATATGTAGGTACAAGCTATGAGTTACATATGTACCTCATAGGTTGTTCAATAGACATCGCGCATCACTAGCGGCTAGAGGAAGTACTGATAATTCATTCGCTTGACGTGCTGCACGTGCCATGTGATCAGCTCATTAGATTTCCTATGATTTCACAGTGACTTGGAATCCACTGGAAAATGATATCGTGTTGTAGATTTTTCGCTATGGCGTATGTCTTCTGTATTTCGTGTGTCACTGTGCTGTTTGATTTTCTTAAGTTGATTTCATTTAAGCACAGCAATGAGGCTTGTGAGTCACTCAGAATTCCCTAGCGAACTGGTTCTAACTACATATGTAACGTAAAGTAGAAAGTATTGCGTAATGTTATGACGTTGTGGATGCTGTAAAGTGGCAACGCTTATGCTCTTTTTTTCTTGGTATACAGGTATATAAAACGCAGATGTAGAGCTTTGTTTCCAGCATGATCCATCGGTATACACGTGAATGCAATCTACGTACTTAGTGTAGAGATGTAATAAAGTTAATTGCATGCTTTATCGCAACTACGAGCATGTCACATTTGTGACCTACTCCAGGAATTGAAGTGGATATTTCTGGTATTGCTAGTCGCCATGGGGGATGAGTTGCGCAAGTAGACCAGTATTCGTAAGCAGGCAGTAAGTTTTTGCACCACCGTATTTCTTCACGTATGCCTACAGTGGTTTTATCCTGAAGGTCTTGGCATAGTGGATGATTAGCGTGTTGTGTAGCCAAAAAAAAAAGTACAAGTTTATGTAAATCTTAGTGCATGAAAAGTTGGTTGGCGGGACTCAGCAATTACCAAAGCACTGGCAGATGCTCTCGGAACACCAAGACATATGCGAAGGCTTCTGGGAAGCAATCTTTTAATTGTTTCTTCTAGATTACAGGATATTCCATGAAGCACAGGAGCAAAGTACGCTATTCTTTGTCTAATGATTGCCGAGTGAATGCGTAATAAAGGAGAGGTTTAACTACCCCATCTCACTCCAGCAAATCGACGAAGAATGTTGATTAGGGAGTTGACTTTCTCCTCTAATGCTTTTATTTGGGCAGCCCATGGTAGCCGTCTGTCTATGGTAATACCCAAGAACGTGTGTTGTCGCACAAGTTGCAGACGCTGAAAGTCTAGCACGAGCTGGAGTCTCTTGAGGCATTTCCTTGTAATATTTGCAAGTATACACGTGCATGTAGTGCTAACTATCCGCACGTGCGCATGCCTATAAAAGCGGCTGCGCGCTTGTATCTGTGTTTATTCTGACGAAGGCCGTGCCACGGCCGAAACGTTAAACCATTGAACATGCAATATTCGTAAGCGTCCGCCTTCGTCGGCCTCTAAGGAGGTCGCACACATGGCACACACATATATGTCGACACACACACACGTGTGTGTGCGTGTGTGTGTGTGTATAAGACACCTAAGCACTTATGAGTTTGAAAGTGAAAGCATGCGCGGGCAAGCGAATGCGTTGAAACCACCGTGGTTGAAACGCAAGGCTAACGAGGCGGTGGTTTAGCGCTGTGTGTAAGACACTCGGCCCCTGAGCGTGGAGTCGTAGGCTCGAAACTCACTATCGCCAGCATTTTTCTTTTAGAATCAGTTATGTTTCTTGTACATTAATTTATTCGTAGCGATTACCGAGGTGAAGTTAGAACGCAGGCGAGAGCTTGCGCGGAGGAGGAACGTGCGGATAACACAGGCCTGCGAGAGCCAGGGAGGCGTGGCGTTGCGGCGATGCCCTTTCTCCTCGCACAACACCTGGCGCGTGAAGAAGGCATTGCTTTTCGCCCGCTTTTGCTCCGTCGAGGCGCGTACGTGACGTGGCGTCGTAACCAATGGGAATTTAGGTGCCATTTCGCTGCTACATACGCCGGATTTTTTGCTCAATTGGGTCATTTGATGCTTTCGCATAAAAAAAATAATAACCCCCATAACACTTTAACATATAACGTCGGCTCACAGGCATATCTAAAGCACATCAATCTGTTAATGGAATTGTGAAAGATATCTAATAGACTCTTGGATTCAGTTTATTTAGCTACAAAGTATGTTTATATTTCTCGGATTCTTTGATTTACTTTTTATATTGCCATGCAGTATGTGCCACTAGGAATGTGATCGTTCTCGGCCGATCCTCCAGAGTGAGTATGACCCACCGTGATGCAACAGGTACCCAGTCCCTTAATGTTGCTTGATACGTGTGGTGCTTTTATGTGCATACACCTATCATCACCATTCTTCCGTCGACAAGAATCATGCATACATCGCTGCGCTACCTGATTGGTAGTTTGTACTTCGGCACAGCTTGCGATCGATGTAGTGCGTAAACATAAAATGTTCACAACAATAAAGTTGGCACCTTTGCGCTGGATAAACATAAACCTTCCATGAAACTCCACGTTTCATAGCGCGTGAGCAATCAAATAACTATGTAAGCAACTATGTGCGCATCGCCGTTAGTTGTAAAGCATTTAATTAACCGTTTCACTAACGCTTCGCTTTACATAGATTCCAACATGTGCGTTGTATCTGCATTTTTTTTCTGAAGTGGCATACTGTAACCGTTTCGCCTATAGCTGAGCCCTGCATTTACTAATGCAACATCAAGTGCGTCCCTGGTCAATACACGTACAAGCACGCAGCTTCCCGCTCACGGCTTTCTCCGCATGCGTGCGGCGGATCACGTCCCGGTATGCTCCGCATCTGGTGCGACACATCTCGTCGGAGGACGCGGTGGCCAAAGCGACTCCGGCGACGGCGGCATCGAAAACCCGTTCACGGACGGACGACGCGTTCCTCACCAGAGGGCGCCTTTCGGTCGCGCGCCCTAGAGTTACTGTACATGCTACCACAGGTAGCATATACAGTAACTCTAGCGCGCCCTAAAAGTAACCGCGCGCCCTTTTTATGTCTGGCTGTGCTCGGTATAATCTATACACTCGCCATGCTTTTACAACGCAATCGGAACGAAGACGCAACGCAGGAACGACGAAAACACGCGTAGCACTATGAAATGGTGTTGCGATATTTATGCTTCTTGTTTTGTGTTTGTGTTTCTTTCTCCCTTGGTGAATCTAGCAGATCTTAACGTTTAGAGGATAGCGCATTTTCAGCGCACTTAAAGTAAAATTTCGAATTCTAACGGCTTCTTTTACAGAGGAATCAGAAAATGTTGAGCTGATTCTAGCAGAATTCTAATGTCTCTTCTTTGTTATTATTTATTTAATTTTGAGGGACAATATCTCGAGGTGATAAAGAGTGAGAGCACTCCCTTCCACCGCCTGTATTTCACGATACACAGACTCGCGATAAGGTGTCCGCGAATTGATTCGGCACACTGAACTTTTCTGTGTCGACATAGACGAAGGCGACACCGTAAACAATGATTGCAGCTATCCCAATTATTTCGCTTACAATCTTTCCAACATTGAACGTAACCGCTGTCCGCGAGTGGTGCAGGCACAGCTTCCGAGAAGTGACCCGCACAGCCGCAGTGGTGCGCCATCCGGGCGCAGATATTCCTGTGTCGGCCGCTGTGTGTGCGCTGCAAAAGTTGTTCGTGCACTCACATTTAAGTGTTCGTTGAACAGGCAAAACGTAATGCGATTATTTTGACTATGAGTAGCGTCTCTAACAAGCAGCGAGGGATCGTACGGCCGCGATCTTGGTCGTCCCGCAGCTTGACGCCTCTCGCTGCGCACGCTATGGTTTTGCGCAATAAAGAAATAATAGCAAAACGGCCAACTAAGTGGAAGTGCGTTATCGACAAGTGAGCGTGCCGAATGGCGCCTGGCGTCTCGGAGGAAGTTGAGAATGTCGCATTGCTTTTCCTTGCACAACTGCGTGGCGGCGCTTCCGTGTGATCTCGTCGGCGCGGGCGGAGCTAAAGTCGCGTTGCAGAGGCAGCTGGTGCTTGCCTAATGACACACTGTGGCGCAAGGGCACCACGAACAGGCAAACAGGACACGTCGCGGCGCTGTCGGGCTCGTTGCAAATTTTGTTATAGCACTGATCGCTACAACCATATTGAACGTGTTGAAGACAGCACAACACGTAGTGCCGAAGTTGTACGCTTTGTGGGTGCACATGGTGATGCTGTTTCGAACGCTGCTGATGCCTTTGCACAACATTTCTGCTCTCTATTTGGCTTTAAAATATTTTCTACCTCAAGTAACGTTTCCTCTCAGTCTGATACGGTGTCTACGCCGTCAGTCAATGAAGACCTTGTTTTCAAATGCATGCCGCTCCTCGAACCTTCACTTTCTTGTCGCGCTGATGGTATCCCTGCAGCACTGCTGAAGACGTGAGGTAGCATACTTGTCCCTGTTCTCACAAGCACCTTCGACAGTTTCCTAAACGCTAGTACGTTTCCTAGCGCTTGGAAGGTATAGTACGGGTAGTCCCCGCACACAAATTGGGTTCTACAAGTTGCAGCTACTATACCAGCCCATATCTGTCCCCTGCGCTGCATCAAAAGTATTTGAATTTGTAATGCATTCCCCGCTTTTTGATAGTGCTAAGAACACTTTAATAGAGGAACGGCAAGGCTTGTGTCAGGGCGCTCCACAAAAATTAACCTGGTTACATTTATGACTCACACTTCCAGAGTGGCACATAGTAGAGGCCAATTATAATGTTTACTTTGACCGAAGTAAAACATTTCGTGTGGATTGCCATGAGCTCCTCATTTTGCGCGAGCGGCTTTGACCCAAGTACTGTCCGTGCACGTCTCTATACCCTCTCTCCCTCTCCCTTCTGCCTCTTCCCCCAGCGTAGGGTAGCCAACCAGACTCTTTGACTGGTTAACTTCCCTGCCTTCCTTATATCCCCCCTCTTTCTCTCTCTTACCTTCCTTGCTTTGTGGGCACTAATGGACAGAGCTCTGTCATCTACGATGTCATTAGCGGAGTTCCTCAAGGATCCCTTCCTCGCTCCCTTCCCTTCTTACTGCTTGTAAATTACATTTCGTCAGCAATTCACCGCTGTTTATTCCCTCTATATGCTAACGACTTAAAGCTATTTAAGAGTGTCAATAGTGTTCGCGATTGCATTGACCTCCAATGAGACACTTTTCACTCCTAAGAGGGTGACCGGACCCCGACCCCAATAAGCTTTTCTTAAACGCTTCCAAAACGACGGCATTAAGTTGTACGCGCAAAACACACCACGTGCAATTTTCGTACACCCTTCGTGATGCTCCATTGCCCAGGGTTGATCAAGTCAAAGGTATCGATGTGTACTTCGACAAAACGCTATGCTTGTCTTCATACGTTAGATATGCGAAACAATGTACCCTTCGCGTTCTCGTTATTGTTTATAGAGTATCGCATGACTTCCGCTCCCTTGCTACCTTTCCTTCCAGTACTAGAGTATGTCTCTGCAGTTGAGGGCGGAAAGGCCCGACCTAATTCCGACCTCATAGAACGCGCCCAGAATTACTTTGCAACTAATATCAAACGCCACTTTTGCCGTTCTAGCGACCATAATCTGGCCGTTGTTAGATGTACCTCAACTCGCACCTCTAAAATCAAGACGTATTAAATCGGACATTTTCTTCTTCTGTAAGGCGGTTCGCGGACTCTGCGATCCAGCAATGTTGCGAGTGAGAAACGCGGGCAGCTTCCGCTGCCGCACACACTGTGTGCACCTTTGGCGGGTGTCGCTGGTGCCCGCGGGTAGACGCACGACACCCGCTGCAGCGAGTTGTCCTCGACACGAGTCGCATAGACGTCTTTTGAGCACTCGTCCGACCTGATTGACCGGCTTTTTAACATGCAATGACTTCTTGGACCATGATGTAACGCATCAGCGCAACGAACTGCTCTGAAGGTATTAGTAACATTCATAAGGCATGATGACATACATAGTGACGCCTGATATATGAGCAGCGACAGTTAGCCTTTTTTATATTATGATCTTTCTGTCTTAATATTTCTTTATATTCTGTCTGGCTTCGTTTTCCTAGGTTACATTTCTGTATTTATGCGTGCCTGTAATGAGCCTCGGGCTGACAGTATTATTGAATAATAATAATAAATCATAAATTATAATATTAATATTTTACTTTGGTGATGTCTGTCTTTGGGTGGTATTGCAGAATTGCGATAACTCCTTTTTTTCTTCGTTTAGGGTAACTACTCTTGAAGCGTTCGTGAAAGTCATACGTGCACTAGAAGACTGTTTTCTACAGAATATATGTCAGGCTATGAGGAATGTTATATAAGTTTCGTGGCTTTATTATCCTTATTAATGCAGGTGACTGCCGGGCATATGGTTGTGAACTGGTACACAGGTGAAACGTTTCACTTCACCAACTCAGCGTTGCCACCCGGTGAAATTGGCCACCAGATTGGGCTAGAATTTTGAAGTTTAAAAATGCCTCGGGGGAAAAGCCCTACCAGGAGCTTGCACTGTATGCACTGGCATGTCTTTCTTGCCCAGTGTCGAATGCACTGGTGGAGCGTGTCACGTGTGTTAAGACGAAGTACAGGAACAAAATGTTGCTGAAAACTTTGGATTCCGTTGTACGAATTCGCATAACGTTGGCCTGCAGAGAGGGGTGTTGCGTGAAGTTCACTATCACAGACGATATGCTACGCAGGTTTCGTTCAGGCATCTACGATGCTCCAAGCGATGATTACAGGCTCCTCATCATCACAGACGATATGCTACGCTGGTTTCATTCAGACATTTACGATGCTCCAAGGGATGATTAAAGGCTTCTCATCGTGATTTTATATACATAATAAAATGAGTGCTTGACGAATGTTAATTCTTGGCCATTTTTGTGCATTTTAAGGCAATTTTATTTTCTGGTGAAATCTGGGGAAACTTTAGCGAGTTTCTGGTGTCGTGCCGACTTTCCAATCTGGCAACGCTGCACCAACTATCTTCATTTATTCATTTAACAATTTAACGATGTGGAGAAGTTAACGACAAACTGTACTTGTTACCAACATTTCCAATCCATAATAAATTCATCAATCAATCAGGAAAGAGTAACAACACGAACTTAAGATGTCTGCTTACAGCCTAATTATGGCACATGTTACTTCACGCTGCTACCATCTCCCCCATTTTTTGTAGCGTTTTAGAAGTTGCTTTTTTCCTTTAGTCTCTGGTGAACTTCAACAGAAGCGGGAGGTTAACAGCATTAAGAAACTTCAAAAACTAGCGATTAGAAATATGTATCACTCTAAACATTCTGGTGAGCAAAACGAGAACAAGGTAAAAGTGGGAGCCAACGTCTCGACAAGCAGACTTGTCTTTTTCAATGTTCTGATCCCACGGCCCCATTGTTCAACCAGTGTCACATACTACCATTTTGATCTACTACGCGAACGAAGCATATCTATGCGCGTCTATAGGGTCGTGAAATGCAACCACCCTTTTAACGTTTCCATATTTTGTTCTTCTTCAAGCGAGACCAGAAGTGTTACTGCAGGACATTTTAATCTTGTACCATGTAATAATCTATATAGAGAACGTCTTCTAGAATTTACAGGTATCAAAATTTGTAATAAGCTGCCAGAAGGAATAATTAATTCCTCAAACTTTTAAGGTGCTCTTAAACAATATTACTTAACCTTGTTAACGTCACAATAGATCATCCAGATGACATAATCGATTTTCAATACACTGAGCCAATAATATATTCTTTTTTTTTAGTTTATACTGTGGTCATCTGGAAATACACTGGTTTGTTTGTTGTGCTCATATTGTAATAATGAATTTTGTATTATGGTACGCCCTCTAAGAACATTATCCGCTCGAACTATAAACTACTTTTTCTGCTGCGCACAGCATAATACATTTAATCTCTTTTCTCATGTGATATGTAATTCACAAAACATGTGTTATTGTCTGTCATTTAATCGCAATAGCTACCATTCGGTATAGCATTCTTAGCTTATCCATTGTTATCATGACGTACGTTACTTCGAACCTGGTTTGATTATTACTTTTTGGTAAACTCGTTTTAGTCATTGTATTACTTATTGCTGCTACGCTAGCTTTTGCCTCTATTTTGTTTGTCGGATCTTCAACTAGCCTTTAGCTACAGGTCCGACAAGTGTTTGTCTAACTGTGCTTTGTTATACGGAAAAATAAATTCTTCTTCAAACCTTCTCTCTTTTGTTCTGTTGTTCGACAGTACCATTCCATTAGTTATGACCAACTGGGTGATACACCATGTTAATCGTAATTAATTAACCACAGGCAGTGCAACACCGGCCCATACAGGGTCATATATGGCGAAATGCTGACTTCACGACTGCAGCGCTGTCTTCTTATTGTGCGGTCATGTGAAAACCAGTTTTCTGTGCGTCTCAAACATAATAGAAGTTCATTCTCAAGAGAGAGAGAGAGGAAAGGCAGGGAGGTTAACCAGAGGCGAGTTTCCGGTTTGCTACCCTACACTGGAGTGGGGGATATAGGGGTTGTAACGGTGACAAAGAACAAGACGAAAAAGAAAGGAACAAGAAAAAAGAAAGAAAAGAAGAATGAAGAAGAAAACAGGTAACCGAAAGGTGTTCCATCCACAAGCGTTCACACAGGCCGGTCGATCTCAAGAATTGCAGTAGCGCTTGCATGGCCTTCTGATGCGATGTTAAGTCGCGTCGATGTTGCGAAATTCTTTCTTCCGACAGACGCTGGTCGTCCAAATCGTTCAGCACGACGGAATGCGATCGGCTCTGCACACTGTACTGCGGGCACTGGCAAAGAACGCAACGAATCGTTTCCGCCTCGCCTCAATCGCCAGATGCTGCGATGTCGGCCATCCCTCTATACGCAGCGCGTAGGCATTGGTAAATGCTACGTCCGACTTAAAGTGCTACCGCAACGTATGGTGTTCTATTTTATTCCCCCGGCATACTATAGGCGAGAACAGCTTCAGTGAAGTGACGCTTCATTATAGGAAAACGTGGACCACTAATGATGTCCCGTCACGCCTCTATGTCACAGCACGCAACTACTGTTTGCAAAGAATCAGTCATTAGCCGCGGTGGCTTAGCGGCTATGGTGATGCGCTGCTAAGCACGAGGTCGCGGGATCAAATCCCTGCCGCGGCGCCCGCATTTCGATGGGAGTGAAATGCAAAAACGCCTGTGTCCCGTGCATTGGGGTCACGTGAAAGATCCCCTGGTGGTCCAAATTAATCCGGAGCTCCCCATACGGCGGCGTGCCTCATAATCAAATCGTGGTTTTGGCACGTAAAACCCCGTAATACAAAGAGTCAGTCAGTCAGTCATTGTTATTTTGTGGTCTGCAACAAGTTTTTCGTAACGTGTCAATGCGGACACGCGAGTCAAGTGCTCTGGAGTCCGTCACGCGGTTGCAAGCCCAAACAGTCGACGCGAAGACGTGCACGCAGAGCGCCCGCTTCACACAGAACTCGCGAGAAGCGTGCACGTGTTCTTGCCTCGCCTTGAGCATCTGGCGATTATGCATATGAGAGTCTTGCAAGGTCCGCCTATCTTATACCTGTCTGCGAAGCACAATGTACTGCTGCCATTCGTACCTTAGACAACACTAGAAAATAATGGGAAGGACGTAAAGGAAAGGGGCTAGTACAAGTTGTGAAGAACTCGCGGCCACGGTAAGGCACATCAATGGCACCCAGCCAACGGTTCAAAGAAACACGCGCAAGCGTCCGCTGGGACGGTCTGATTCTCTTCCCGAGAGGCGATCCATGCACGACTAGCGAGCGCTATTCTTCGCTGCAGCGCCCCCTTTACTTCTAATCGCGTCTATGGGTAAAGAAGCTGCACCGAGTAAAGTTCGGAACAGCGCGCGTCTCCTGAAAGATGAACCGTGACGCGTGGAACAGCCAACGGGGACTGCTATTCGCAGGCAGCATGCTTCCGCGAATTCGTAATCCAGAGAGGTCAGGTACACAAGAGATCCCACCAGCAAGCGGTTACGCACCTGTGCCTTTAAGCCTCTTCGCACGGAGTCGAGACCGCTATACACAGTGCTCTAAAAACATATAAATAAAAAGGAGGGCGTTATCAGCAATTTCGCTGTGTCCGCCACAAGGTGACTCGTACACGCTAATATGGTCCACCTCCATGACGCACTTAAACATATGGCTGTTATCGGGCAGTAGGATATAGACAGAAATTTGGACTTCAGTAAACCATAACATCTGCACTCTGTCTTTTGTGTCTTTCTTTGTGCTATATATAGCGAAGCCTGCCACTTCCTTATATTCCATGTTGCGCTGAGCAACCAATAAGGCCCTCCATGCATTCTCGTTTCAATCTAGCGGTTCGAAAACCACAAAACTCAACACGAGCAACAGGTCAGTCAGACCACGCGAACATCAAACCCATTTCTGCAATCCAATCTGTGCCAAAAAAAAAAGACCAAATCGCAGCGGTATAAAACAACACAAAATAAACGCACAAATACAGGCCTTCGTTAGCGTGTCTTAGACTTTGTCTTCCTGTGTTGTCCTTGCTTATATATATTGCATTGTTACTACATCCCACCATGATACATCCATTCACCATCACCAACAAGTCAAATTGTAACCTTGCAAAGTCTGCAACAGTCATGAAAAAGAGAACAGCCCCGACTCGAAATGTACTATATGGCTCACTTGGTTTCTCGTTCATAGAGCCACTGGAGTCGGGGCATTCTCCGTCCAACCTTCAGCGACACTTCAGGGCAACCTCTTATGCAACACATGCACTTTAAGAAGCCAGTCGAAGTGTTTCGCTCTGCTCGTCTCCTGCCGCCCCGCTTAGACGCAATTGTTCGCCCACAGTTTCGTGTTTTGCATTGCGGCAGCCACCATCGTCCGGTGATCGCCGTTTCTCCTCCTGCTTCCGCGGCGAGCCGTCTCTGCAGGCGCGCGGAGCCAGGCACGCGCTGGCGGCGTTATTTCCGTCTTGCCGGCGGCGTAGAAAGAGCGCGCCGCCGAGATCCCCTCCCCAAGGTCGGCCTCGCACGCCCACCGACGGGGGCCGCGAAATCGAGAGATCGCTAGCCCGCCGCCATCGAGAACCGCGGCGCCGCGTGCATTAATGCGTCCCACCGGAAGATGCGTGGCTCGCGCTAAACAGGTGCGGACGCAGTGGCTGATTACAGGTGGTGGTGGTAAAAACGTTTATTTCCTCTGAAAAGAGGGAGTTACATGGAGGGTGCTCTGGAGTCAGGCTTAGTGCCCTTCCCCTCACAAACACTAGGTGGAGTCCCTAGTACGGGACCCCAGTGGCTTCCGCTGCCGCCATAGCTCGTTCGACCATCGCCTTTTGGGCTTTCAGGTCGCAACAGGCGAGTAGGGTCGCCTCCCAGTCCTCCCGGGTGGGGTTTGGGTGTGGAGTAAAAGCAGGGTTGGAGGGGCACGCCCACACCATGTGGTAGAGGTCCGAGGACCTCTCCCCACAGTGCGGGCACTCCCCGGAGAAGGCAGGGTCAAAGTGCTTTAGCGAGGCCGGGCACATCATGGTGTTCGTGACAAGGCGGAGGAACAGGCGTTCCTCCGCTCTCGTTAATCCTTTACACGGGTGGGGGTACAGTTTATGTCTATCTTTGTATAATTGTGTTATTTCCTTGTAAGTGTAGGTCGGCGTGGCTTCCGCTACTTCTTCAGAGGAGGCGGGGGACGAGGTTGCCCGGTTAGAGAGCGCGCGGGCGGCTGCATCTGCTGCCTCGTTTCCTCCTAGCCCCGAGTGGGCCGGAGCCCAGACTATGAAGCGGTGGGATGGACCTCCTACGTAAGAGCTATTTTGCAGTAGCCGGTAGGCCAGGTACGGGACCCAGCCCTGTTGGACGTTCCGACACGCCCCTCGCGAGTCGGTTATGATTGTCTTGGAATCGGAGTGTGTTGCCGCTAAAGCGATGGCGACTTCCTCTGCTTGAGTGACGCTTCGGGCTTTGAAGGTGAGCCCGTTCACCGTTTTGGACTCGTGGATCACTGCCGCCGTGTACCACCCGCCATGGTGCGGGCCGGATGCGTCCACGTAGTATACCCCGGGTTTCCTTCCGTAGTGGTGAGCTAAGGCCTCTGCTCTGGCCCTGCGTCTACCCTCGTGGTCGTCCCTGGACATCTTAATTGGGAGTGGTCTTACGTGCAGGGCGTAACGCCATTCCTGAGAGAGTCTTACTCTCTCCTCGGTTAGAGTCGTGTGTTCTATGTGCAGACGGGCCAAAAGGCGGCGTCCTGACGGCGTCTGCGATAATCGCGTGTATTGACCTGTGAGGTGGGCTTCTCTAAGTTCATCGAAGGAGTTCGTCATACCCAGACCTTGGAGTCTCAGGTTAGACGTGGTTATCGGGAGGTCGAGGGCCTTCTTCGCCATTTTGCGTATTATCACCTCGATGATGTTCTGGTCGTGTTTGTTGAGGCGGAGATAGGGGGTCGAGTACAGGATTCTGCTTGTTACAAAGGCATTGGCCAGCCGCAAGGCGTCTTTGCTTCGCAGTCCCCCTTTCTTGTTCGAGACTCTGCGGACCATTCGGCCCACCTGATCTCCCACCTTCTTTAGTTTGTCGAGCGTGGTCGTCGCCAGCCGACGCTGGTGGATGAAAAGACCTAGGACTCTAATTTCTTTTCTTTCGGGTATCGGTTCCGATCCAAGTCTCAATTCTATCTTGTTTGTGCATTTTTTGTTGGGGCGAATGTGCACGAATTCGGATTTTTGAGGGGAGCAATGAAGGCCACATCTTTTCGCGTACTCGTTCGCCGTGGTGGCCGCCTCCTGCAGGCTGGCCTCCATTTCACCGAGAGAGCCCTGCGTGGCCCAAATGGAGATGTCGTCCGCGTACAGCGCGTGTTGCACACCCGGGACTTTCTCCAAGTGGACCGGCAGGTTCTTCATTGCCAAGTTGAAAAGCAAGGGGGATAGCACCGCTCCCTGTGGCGTCCCTCTCGTGCCTAATAGAAAGGGGCCGTGTTCCGCGTTCTGGATCCTCACGTAGGCCTGTCTGTCCGTGAGGAAGCGTTTTATATACTCGAAAGCGTTCCTGCCGCATCCCGTCTCTGATAGGTGTGTGAGGATCGCCTCGTGTGTCACATTATCGAAGGCTCCCTTCAGATCTAGGGCCAGCACTATCTTATCCCCGTTCGGATGTTCGATCGGGTTTAGTACCTCCCTGCTGAGCTGCAGCAGGATGTCCTGAGCCGATTTATTTGGCCTGAAGCCGTACATCGAGTCGGCGAAGACTCGCTTGTTTTCTAGGTACTCAGATAGTCTGTCTCTGACCATAGCTTCCATCAGTTTGCCCACGCACGAGGTGAGAGAAATAGGTCTTAGGTTATCCGTATCTATGGCCTTGCCCGCCTTGGGGATGAAAGTTATCAGCGCCGTCTTCCACTCCGTGGGAAATGGAGCTTCGCCCACCCAAATCGAATTAAAGTGTTCTAGGAGGGATTCGTATGTGCGGTCCGGCAGATTGGCTAGGAGTTTTACCGAGATCCCGTCCCTTCCTGGCGCGGTCCCGCGTTTCATCCTCGCTAGAGCGGCCTTGAGTTCGTATATTTTGAAAGGTTCGTCCAGCTCAGCATTTTGGGCTCCATTGTATCTGTAAGCGTCTCCCCTTGGATCTTGGGTTGTGGTCAGGTACTGGTCCCGAAGCTTCAGTGCAAGCTGGGCCGTATTTCCTTGAAATGCATGTACCGCTCTCTGCAGGTGCTTGTGCGTCTCGGTGCGCGTCTGGTTGGGATCTATGAGTGCCCGGAAGAGGCGCCATGTGTTCTTGCTAGACATCTGCCCAGCGGCCGCGTTGCACCTATCTACCCAGTTCGCGTCCGCGAGTTGCGCCGCGTACTCCGCCGCTTCTTTAGTGATTGCCGCGATCCGAGCTCTTAGCTTTCGGTTATGCTGCTGATTACAGGAGACCAAGGGGGTTGGATGAAGCGTAACTGCACCGTACACCGCAGACGCGCCGAGTCGGTGTGCTCGCGAACAAGAAAACAGTCGCGCGTGCCACTTTGAAGTTTAGGTGGCGCGTTCGTTCGTCCCCACCACGCAGTGCGCGCAATAGTGGGGAATGCGTGTCTCAGTGATTCACTATGGACGGCGATATGCTACGCTGTATCCCCGCAGTATGAACATACACATGCACCACGCTTCGTGTCTTTTCCAAGAGTGCTCGCTGAATAAAACTGAACATGGCTTTCCATCCTGTGTCGGAAAGTTGGTGCATGCGTGGAACGCTGCTTTATTGCCGCAGTGCGAACGCTTTCAGCAAGTGAATTTACGACGACTCCCGTTCTGATACCCTAAAAAAATGCTGGCACAAAATGGTGGCATTACGAGGTCGTACGAGTCATACAGTTCGGAGCGTAAACGTTGAGCTTGCCGACACGCACGTAAGGCAGTACTTTCATTTAGGAAGTGACCGTGGGACACGACGCGCGCCGGCTCCTTTCGGTTCTCCGTGTCCAAATAGCACATAGCGTTCAGAAAGTACATGAAGAGGGGCTGCGGGGTAGGTTTGCTGGGAACGCCGAGTACATGCGAGCTGGCTACCCCTTCTGACGCGGTTTGGGTGTCGACTTGAGCAAAACAGTCACGGCGTCCGTGGCAGAAGCTAATACGGATTTTAAGAGGAAGATGCGTAGTTCTACAGGTGACGTAATGCGTAGAGCAGATAATCGGTGTTGTGCTGGAGTAGCATAATGGCTGCACAGGAAACGCACTTGAGGGCGACATATAATTAGATGATGTGATGAGATTTGGAAATTTGCAGGCACAGGACGGTGTCGGCTGACGCGAGACCGGGCTGATCGGAGAGTGCACGTCACGAGAGCGAAGGCGATGTGTGACTGTACTTATCGAAGGGAGAAGTCGGCGAGAGGTGTGCGGTGGCGCGGAGAAGTACACGATACCTTTCCGAACGCATTCAAGGCTCCCTTGTGTCACAGTCGTAAATCCATTCCTGAGGATTGGCCAACGATACGTACGTACACAGTGCAAATACCCAAAGTAAAAAAAAAGACAAAAAAAAATATCCCCAATCCCTATTACGTAAATAATATTGCACTCAGTACCACTGAGCATGTTAAATACCTCGGAGTTACGTTTTCTGAAACGCGTGACTGGTCTAATCATATGGTAACTCAATTACCGCGAAAGCTTACAGTCTCCTTCACTTATGTTAACGAAATTTTAAGCGTTCTCCGTCATCACTGAAAGCAACCTTGTATTTGACTAGCCTTAGACCTATTCTAGGATATGCATGCATAACCTGGGATCCGTACACTAAAAATCTCATAGACAAAATAGAACCTGTTCAGAAGCAAGCAGCACGCTTCGTAACAAGAAATTATAACTTTACTGTAGAGAATTCGGAACATGGGAAGGGTTGGGTTGTAAATTGTCTCTTCACACAGAAAAAGCGTACCGTTGAAATTCCTTTACAATATAAATATACAAAAGTAGAACTGGTATTAACAACACACTGTTCATTAAAGAGCCACGCATTACATTTCATCTAGGAGAGACCACGCTAGCAAAATTAGAGCTTATCAGTGCCGTACCAATGCGTTTAAACATTCATTTTTTTCCTAACACGAATAATGATTGGAATGAGCTCTCTAATGAAGTGATGGCAGCGTCTAGTATTAAAAATGCTATTGCGAGCCATATTCTTTGAACGTTCTTTTATTGATTTCTGGACAAACACTACTGCGTGCACTGTTTTTCTTCTTTTTTTGTTCTAGAAGTTATTGGGCGTTTTGTTAGTTTGCCTTCCGCTGTTCCGAATTTCAGTGCTTAACCGCTGTTGCATTTACTGACGTATTCTTTTGATATCAACGAACATTTTTCCATTCTGACCCCCTGTATCTTAACCACCCTACGATAATGCCGTAGAGGTGATGTAGGTATAATGAATGAATGAATGGTGGCACATATACCCAGTTGCACGTACCCATTGCCGAGGTTGTCTGTTCGGACACAAAGCCAGTGGCACATACTGCGTGCAGTGGCCCAAGCTGTCTGCACATATCCCCACGTATACACGGCAAACAAACGAAGACGAACGCCAAATGTAGGACGAGAGGCGCAGAAAGCTTCGCTTTAAGAATCCTGCAGATGACCGACCTCGCGATGCATGTCGACGTTAATGAGATTGGCATGATTGAAGCAATGCGGCCACACACCGTATCACCACATTCTTCACTTCTGTCTAGCCGACATCTTCAATTTTCTGTTACCGACATCTCCTTCCCTTTTCTTTAGAGCAACACTACGTGCTCAATGCACACTCTGGCCCCATTTTGATCACTTCGCTTCTTTCTCCACGCTTGGTTGCTTCTGCTCTCTGTCGCTGATTTGTGCAATTTTCAGCTGACCACATCTTCACTTTTTGCCTCTTGTTCCACATGTCTACCTGGGTACCAGTGGCGTCGCCAGAAATTTCGTTCGGGGGTGGGGGGGTGGGGGGTGGGGGTGCTCACGTTGCAGTTCGGCCTCCTCCTTAAGAGGAAGCTTTAGCTCAGGTGCTCCTATCTAAATACATGTAGAACGAGAATTAGTTTTTCTCGGCAACCACTGCACCAAATATGATGAGATTTGTTGAATTTAAAAGAAAAACTTAAATTCTAGTTACTGCTTGTTTTGAATTTTTTAGTTAAGTTGTTAATTCTTTATAAAAAATTGGCGAATATTTCACATTTCCAGAAAGCGAAACTATCAAGTTTAAAGCTCTAACTCAACAATAAAAAATGATATCACAAATCTGTGAAGTGCACCTACTAGTGCATCTACAGCGGACAAAATTGATATGTTACAAATGAATCTAAAAAAAATTAGTATTATGGAAATACGGCTTTTGCAGAACCCTTGTACACAACGTAACCAATTCACGTAAGATATAAACTGACATACCAAATTTTTCCGCTTTGACTGTTATAGTAGATGCCGCTTACGTAACGGTGATATCTGTTCTTGATGCAAACCTATTAGTTTTTAAACATCGTGCTTCTATTCTTTTTTCGAACTTTCGAATTTTTCAAAATATTTTAAACAAAATTCAGGCTCTAAATCGAAATTCCGCTTACAACAGGCGCTAGAATTCAACTCTCTCTCTCAAATGCAACCAATTTAATTAGAAGCGATCCAGGGGTTATTTTCCGAAAAGCGTTTCTGCGTTTTACATGTATCTGAATAGATCACGTCGAAATTGGGCCCGAGCTTAAGCTTCCTCTTAAACAATTTGTCGAGGGATCAAATACATGAATAATAACTGCATTGGCAATGCTAAAGATGCTGCAGGCGAATTCTTGAACGCTACGCACTGTCAGAACAAGTAAAATATCTAGTTTTTTTTTTATAAAGGAATGTACTCTTATGTGCCGAAAATTGTGCCCAAAGTAAATGATATCAATGCTTCCATATTTTTGTCTATTCAATAAGTAAATAAGATATCACACCAACTTTAGAACTATATCAGTTTGAAACCAGCAAAGCATTACATACCGCTGATATGAAAAATATAAAGGTCATGAAATGAACAAGTTGAGAAAAAATATGTTAATGAAACTTAGTGACTCAAGAACCTTGTTTACATTCTTGCATACATGCAACGGCCAGTGAAAAATCTCAATGACGCTGTCATTTGCTCCAATGTATTATGCAGGAGCAGCTGTCATCGGTCCTGTATCGTGAGTAATTGCACCGAAATTATAGTCGCAACGGAGAGCACGCATAAAAAGCAGGAGTTCTGCAAAATATACGAGGGCGAGTCAAATGAAAGTAATCCAATGCGAATATATGACAAACGGAGTACTTTATTTAAAGTAGTCTCCATGAGCAATGAGATATTTGTCCCGTTGACTACCGAGTCGCATGATTCCCGTCTCATAAAACTCCTTGGGTTAATTTTCAGCTCCAAAAAGTCTGCAACTGACTCTTTCACATCATCGTCCGACAAGAATCTGGTTGCCTTGTGCTGTTTTTTTCAGTTGCCCCAAAATGCGGAAGTCGCAAGGCGACAGGTCTGAGCTGTATGGCGGATATTGCAGCGTTTCCCACTTTAACTTCGCCAGCTTTATATTAACCACATCAGCGACGTGGGAACTGGCATTGTCGTGGAACAAGATGACCCCATTCGTCAATTTTCCACGTCATTTGTTCTTGATTGCGACACGTAGCCGGTCCCGCGTTTCACAATATCGGAAAGAATTGATAGTCTCTCAAGGTTTAGCAAATTCCATCAGTAACAGCCCCTGACAATCGAAAAAAAAGTCAACAACACCTTTCCGGCGGAAACGATGGCCTTTGCTTTCTTGGGGGTGGGGAATTCGAATGTTTCCACTGTAAGCTTTGCTGTCGTGTTTCAGGCTCGTAGTAGTGGCACCATGGTTCGTCCCCGATCACAATTGCAGACAACAGGTGGTCACCTTCATTGTGATACCGGATCAGATGTGTCAAAGCAGCGCCGAACTTTTCCGTCTTCTGGCGGTGGTTCACAATCTTGGGCATCCATTGCGCGCACAAGAGCCGATAACCGAGATGTTCATGAATTAGGGCGTGAACGGAACCCTGACTATCACACACACGCTAGGCTGGTTCATCGATGCTTATCCTCCGTTCTTGTCTCATCAGCTCATGAACCTTTTCAATTTTGTTGGGGGTGATTGCATGGTGGCTTTGGCCCGGTCTTGAATCGTCTTTGCAACTTTCACGTCCTTCTTTCAACAGTTTGCTCCAACGCTTCACAGTGGCCACTGAAATGCAATGTTCAACGTACACGGCAGCCATACGGCGACTAATTTTTTGGAGGGAAACACCTTCAGCTGTCAGAAAACTCACGACACCACGCTGTTCAACTTCTGGAGCATCCATTACGTCACGCCACTATGTTCAACCCAGTGTATGAGAGCATAAAAGAACATTTATCCTCATACCTACTTGTCACTTTTGTAAATGAGAGATGCCTGTGTGCTACGCGCATGTCTCGCAGATAATCAACTGAACCTTTATTGCGTGCGGTGGCTACACGCACTTTCATTTGACTCGCCCTCGTACATTAGAAATGCGAAGATACGATTGAATATACAAATGCGATGATACAGATTGATAAAGGGCAAGAAAATGTCACTGGAAACAAAGTTCTCTGCACGTATACACAAAACCTCGCGACAACGTATTTAAATATAAGTATAAGTCTCCAATAAATCTACGTATCTAAGAAAACGTCGCTGTATATAATGCATAAAATAAGCATGTTGCGCAATCACAGACTCACAGAATACTAGATCCCGCCCCATTCCATCCACTCCCCCCTATGTATGGCGCGCGACGGAAGGTGGCGCGCTTCCTCCCCGCTTTTCTCCTTTGCGAGCACAAGACTGAGCCACCATCGTCGGCCCACCCATGCCACCACCCCCCCTACGCTTTCACTCGCACATAATGCACGCGGCGCGCGGTCCCGATGTTATCGCCTTTGGACTTTATACGGAACGTGAGGGCGACGGCGACGGTAGGAATGCGCCCGTAGCGTCCGTATATTTGAATAATATAATAAGAGTATCCAGCAAGTGAAGCGTCCCGTGCCGCATTGCTTTTCTTTCCGCAAAAGAAGTAACGAAATCCAACTTTCACCATGCGACAATTCGCTGCGCCACAACAATGTCTTTTTTTTTTTTTCCTTCTGTGAGGCGGGGCACCGAAATGAAGAAACGCAAAGTATCTCCACAATCGAATGCCTACTTTGGGCCCCTAATGTGGCTACCGAAGGAATATCGAAGAAAACGTGAGACGTTTGGTCCACCGAGAACCAGGCGCATACTGCTTGGTGTCCTACACCGGCTAGACAAGACTGTCCGGAGAAGTTGCTCTCAAGCGAACGCGGTGCAATCCGTTGAGTCCCCCCAGTGATGGCGGCGAGTAACCATAGTTCCCTTTTCTCGTCTGCTAGCCAGAAAGCGTACAAAACTCTGCTAGGCGAAAGTCCACTCGGCCAGAGAAAACCGAACACGCACCGAACTGCGCCGCGCGGCGGTCGGGGCAACATGAGAAAAACGCATGCGCTCTGGCTGGCTCTGGCGGCGCGCGGGTAGGGTAGCGAGCACAAAAAAATTGAAGAGACTCAATGTGTCCTCGTGAATAAAAGTCAAAGTAGAAAAAATAAATAAGAACGCAGCTACCTTTGCTGGCTTTAGTGTCCTGACGTGGATGCTTTGGAGTAGGTGAAAAAAAATTTTTATATTTTTGTGTGAGATGGCGGCACAAATGAACCACCTCAACGCTTCGTCTCATCGGACCTCGCTGCGTGCTTTGTAAGCTTGTCTGATAGTGTGTTGATTTGGCCTGATTGTTGTATGTTCCGACGTACGACTTTAAAAAAAGTCAACACATCTTAGGTGTCAAATGTTTATAACAGCATTAAACCAACAAATTTCCGCAATTAAAAATCGAAAGCACAACTTTGGAAATACCAATGCACGTTTCAGATCAAAAGTTTATGAGAACTTTAAACCCATAAATATTCGGAATTGACATCCATGCGCTCCGTAGATTCCGCGGCCTCCGCGAGATGCCGCGGCGAGCCCGTTCGCCATCAGAACGCCCTTGAAACTTTGTGCTCGGAAGGGGCTGCTTGCGTTATGTAACTCATGGTGCATGGACGTTGTCGCAATATCACGCCCGAGTTCCCAATGTTCGCGGTGAAATGTTTTTTCGAACTCGAAAAAGACAGTCTAGACAAAATCCAGAATGATTTTCGGCGCCGGGGGTTGCTTTGGTCGGCGGTGCATGGAACAGCACGAGAAAAATTTCGGGGGGGGGGGGGGGGGGGCGAAGCCCCATGGGCGTCTTGCGCTGGACTTTGAGGTATAGTAGCGGCGCCTGGTGGCGGCACACGAAACGTTACCTGGGTAGTACCGGCTTGGGTAGTATTGAGGCGAAGCACGTTTCTAGCCCGTGTTTTGCGTCGATTCGCACTTTTTTCTGCCCTGTTGAGAGTGCGAATAGGCTCGTCACTTCTCACAGACCACGCCGACCACGCTGCGAGCTAGCCGCAGCCTATAGTTTCACGAAAACGGACTCTCCGTGAGACGTAATGCTGGAAGCAGAAGGAATCGGCGACGCCGATCCGGAGAGACCTAGCTCAGTCTCAAAAAAGCGTCACCGTCGTTACTTCTGCGTCGTGGGCTGCCATGAACAAGGCCTGAATCCCAACATCAGATTCTACCGTTTTCCTTCAAGGCCTCATGAAGCACGGAGCGTCGGGCGCGCTGGATAGCTGCAGTTCGTCGCGCTGGGTAAGCGAAACTTTGCGCCATGCTGACTGCTTCGCCTGTCTTGAAGCTTGCTTGATTATCTGCGTTGCTAAAATTCGGTCTTTGCACCTACAGTCGCGGCGGCAGACCGACATAGCAGCAGGAATGGCTGGTGATTCATGATTCGAGACCCGGCCACAGCGACAATTAACAATTCGACAGGTGCGAAGTGGTGAAGTGACCACAGGTGTGTGCAAATGAGCACAAATGGTCGGGCTGATTCGGCGACAATTCACTACCCCACTACGAGCAGCACAGGTTAGAGAGTTAAATGTGCTCATCCTTGACCTCGAGCCAGCACGTTGAGGCAGCGCAGCAAGGTAGTATTGATTGCAGCACATCGATGTTCGAGCGCTCTCGTTAAAAGCTACATCAAGCGAGCAGCGCACGAGCTCGCGCTGCAGCGCGATTCGCACGTATGTTACTGCGAGCTCATATGCATTGCATCTGCAGTTATTTATCAGTTGCTAAAGGGACAGATGGCCGTTACTACATTGCAAGCATAACTACTTGTCTAGCAGCATGCAGTCAACAAAGATTGCAAGAGGCCCGCCGTTTCGTGGCATGTCGAAATACCGCTGCCGTCGCGGCGCGTGCGATCGTGCGCTCTAGCAGTTCCGTACACATGATGTCTGCTTATCGCTGCTGTGACTTCATTTATAGCAAGCATTTCCTCGCGTTTGTGCGCCTGAATCTAGCAGCGTGCAAACCGTACCTGAAGTTCAACTTCGTACGCGACTCGCTTCACTTGCGATTGACACCGCGCTAAAGCTTCGCCGCTTATTTCTTGAACGGCGTACAGGTATTCGGCGTTGCATAATTTATTGCCTTTACGCAGCGCGTCACCCCTGAAAAAATACTCGGCGCCCGATATTCGCTGCAAGCCGTGGTACAACAAAACCGAAAGTGGCGGGTCCATATTGTAAACGTGCTTTTCGAAGCAGACGACCGAGCATATACTACCCAGTTCAGGACAGAGGGCGCTTTTTAGCACCATTTTCGCAGCGCCCCCTGGGCAATGCAAGAGCCCCATTGGCTTTGGCCTGCGCGTTTAAAGAAGACAGGGACGGATGCCCCCTGCCTGCTTCTTTCAAGCCACTCAGATCCAACGTTCTGACTGGCTGCTGAAATGGTTTGTTACATCTGTGCCACCGGACCCACGTCCGTTGGGACGACCCAGATGATCCGAGTGCGCCTGGGCTTTGACCTGGGCTTTGAATGCAAATTCGCGTGCTTCGTCTCATTCTCCTGGAAGGCTTCCCTTGCCGCGTTTCCGGTTCCCTCTGTCGGTTCGCTTCCTGTCCGACAAGCACGCGCGTCAGCAGCAGGCGCCCCGCCCTTATCGAGACCAACAGGTCGCACGCACAGCAGGCGCGCGTATCGCAGCCCCCCTGCGTGCACTCTGAATACGGACCGTGGCGCTACTGGACAGAAGGACAGGGTAACCGTCGCGCGCTGGTTAGGCTCTTCTCTCTAGACTGCCACTTTGCAAGATTGAAGTCGCGGTGGGGGTTTCAGGTCGGCCCGTCCCGAGATTGAGGACTCGATGACTGGCACCGGTACTCGCTCGAGTGCCGTACATCTGCGCGCATGCTTTCGTATACTGTGAGGAGGACAAACTGAAAGACGCACGTGACCTTCATGAACATTTGTGCCACCACGAACTTTATAATCTGTTGTCGAAGCAGCCTTCCGAAAGTCTGTGTAGATGCGCCTTCGGTATCTGGTACGTAATTATTAATAGAGCCACCGTCGGCCTTTAATTCACATCGACAAATATGATAATAATAAAACATCGGTGACTCTCACGCGTACGCGGGAATCGGTTATAAGCGAATCCTTCCTTGATGTTTGTTGATATGGCTTCACTTCTAATTTCCTTCTATGTGTGCTCACTGCTCTCGTCCCATTTCGTTCGCTTGACTTTTTCTCGTCCAGGCTCGGCGGCTTCTGCTGCCGGTTTCTTCATTGCTTGCCTCTTGCTCTGCTTGCCTATTCGGGCACTTGCACCTGCTCGGTGTAAGGTGCCTCGATGCGCGCGCCCCGCAGCAGAGAGCACGCGAACCGAGGCACTCAGTGGCAGCCTCCCCCGCTCCTCGGCGAAGTGAATTTTCTTTTCTGGTTAACGTGCCTCTCTGCATTTCCCTTTTATTCTCTCTCTCTCTCTCTTTGTACTCAGTGGAACATACCCACTCCGGAGAATCGATTAACAATGCTCACGTGCCCAGTGGGCCACCCTATTGCGTAATCGACAAGACAGAAGCAGCCAGCAGCCGAAAAGTGAGACGCAGGGGCAAAAAAAGTTTCGCTTTACTGCGTGTAAAATGACGGCTTTTATGCATTGCTCCGATGATTCGTAAAGCGAAGCTTTCTTTGCTTCTTCCGTCGGATTTACCACTGCTGCTGCTGCTGTCGCTGTCTTGCTTGGCGCGTCGGGAAGTGGATGAAATCGTGCATAATGTTCATGGTATAGGGACGCGGTATAGAGGCGTCCGCGAGCCCTTTTCAGCGAGAACTTCGTGGACGCTCCGCCAAAGTGCCCTCTGAACCCCTCTGGTCGTGGTCACAATGCTCGGAACTCTAGCCCTCAACACAATGCCCTCTCGACGGCAGTACTTACGCGTTAGCCCCCGCAAAAAAAAAAAAAAAAAAAAAAACACATTTCAGAAGCTGCAGCTGACTTTTGTACTCACCTGCGACAGCCAAGAGGGGAAATACAGTGGTAGAAAAAGGAGACAGGGGATGCGTAAAGCCAACTCTTTGACAAAACGGGCCAATAATAGCTACTCTTCGTTCGTGGCAGCTTGCATACAGGGGATTATCGAGGAAGAACGGAAAGGCGGCGTCAAAAGGCATGCTTTGTTTGGGGTATCTTCAATAAGAGGAACTCTACGACTAGACATGGCAACAGTTGCGGTCAAATTGTAAAAATTTCAATCCAAGGTACGATACGGCCTGTTTCTGCTATTTCTGAAACATAATCACCGGGCAAGTTCGTAATGCGGACAACAGTCGCACGGCGTGCACATGCGAAGCCGTACTAAAGCACCACAGCGTCAAAACGAAAACAAGCAAGCAGCTGTCCAGCGAATCAACACTTGAGCCACGGTGCGAACCACGGTGTTCACGAGAAGTTGAGCAATTGGGCAGCTCGATTGATGCGGTGCAGGCAGTGCAGCGCGACATCCGAAACGAATGCCAAGGTGCAGACGCGGTGCGGGCGTCATGTTTTGTCCGACAGATGTGCACGCAGGGCGTAAGTATGAGAGGTCCTGAGCTGCAGCTGGTAGGAGTACCTTCTGTTGGTAGGAGTACACGTGTTGCTCCGTAGGTTTCGTACCTTGGCAAAGGCGCCGTGCGGGCAGGTTTGCGTTGGTCTCCGTGTTTTGTTGCGCTGCGTTATCTGGACCGTGCTCTACCGGATGTTGCTGTGGCCAGGTGAGACAGGAGGAACTAAAGTTCGTGAAATGAACGCGCATGCAACGCTCTACGCAATGTACCGCGCCACGGCAATGGCAATGGACGAAGGAATATCCGCGGGAAATTTTGCCCTCTTTGGCGAAATCCTGCTAACGTACTAACGATTGTTTAGTATTGCTGCGGAGGGCGCGGGTCCGAGCAGCACGGTTGCTCGCCGCGCGGCGTGGTTTCGCGAGAAATGTAAACAAGAGAGGAGAGCTGGCCCGATAGGCGGAGCAACGCCATGAATAATGCCAACTTCCGGCTTCACTTTCGCTTCACAAAGAGTGACGTCAGGGCCTCTCCTGAGTTTCCTTCCTCCGTGCCATAGACGCTTCTCGAGCAAAAATGGCGCTGATGCACGGCGCGAGGGCCCACGTGATGCTATTAGGCCAACAGCGACGCGGCGTCGGCCAGAGCGCGCGAGGAGGAGGCGGCATTCTTCAAAGCGTGGCACTACTTTACGAAGTTTTTTAGTTGTACCCATTTCCTGCTTCCTCTCTCTCTCTCTACTCCGTCTCTGACATTCTCTCTACCTCCTCCCTGGACTGGCGCTGCTGTTGCGCGTGAACGGCACGGAGGCAGGCGCGGCAGCTCCTGCAATGCTCTTGGGGGGGGGTCACGTCTAATTACGGCGTCCAGAGGGCACAGTTGCGTCCTCCAAGGTGCGTCAGCGGGCATTGCGGCCCCACTCTACCGAAACGTCGTAGACGGCGCCTATCTCGTCTCCCGCACCCATGCCGTCAGCTCTCAACCCCCCCCTCCCCCCCCCCCACCCATCCCCTGATGCGCCGTGCAAGGCAGCAGCAGCAGCAGTGCGAAAATCGAAGCAAGAGGCAAAGAAAGCTTTAAAACAAGGAGGACCGCACCTGCTCGTCTTCTCCGAGATGTGCACCTGCAATTCTAGTGGTTTTTCTTCCCGCTGTTGCACAAAAATGCGCCGCACCGGCGCGAGGAGCGTGCCCGGGCGCTGTTATCGGAGAAGCAGTCTCCCGAGCGAGAGCGTGATCGTGTATCTGCGTGGTATGCAAAACGACGCAGCTTTGCTGTGCACGCCGATCGACCTCGTTGTATGGAAGCGATTCACGGCACGATTTGGACAAGCGATCCACCCTGCTTGGTTTCATACGTCGAGGAGGAGGCCAAGCCGCCTTTGATGCTGTTCTTCCTCTCTATCTCTCCTTATTTATGTACTTCATTCTAAAAGCGAGGATCTTAAGAAAGCGAGCGAACTATATAGCAAATCCTGCTTAGATCGAGGTAGAAAGACCTGCGTGGCGCGCCTCTGCTGAAGAATTTAACTTATAGCTTAGCGTAAATAATGCACTGTGAAACTGCAGTGGAATCCTTCCGATGGACTGGCGAACGCCAAGGGTAACGAGGGCAGCCACCGCCCGGGCGTTTTTCATTGCTCGCAGCAGCCGCGGGGCGTTTGTATATGCGCGCGAAGGAATGACATCATCTCGGCGGGGCGCAGCTCCACATAGCAGAGGACGAAAGGCGAACGACGAAGACCGTCGACAGATCGGTGCAAGTTTAATAATTTTGAGCAATGCGGTGCCTCGGACATTGCCTGGTTACTCGCAATGCGTGAGTGCTACGCGTAGAAGGAACGCTGACTTAGCTAATACGCGTAGTAGTAGCGGTAAACAACTTTATTTCGGAAATCCAGTGTTAGAGCCAAGTTAACCTTTTCACGCACCCGCCACGATGCCTCAGTGTATGTACGGCTGAGCACGAAGTAGCGGGTTCAATTCGCAATCGTGGCTATAGAATGCAGTTCGAATGCACTAGCATCCGCATGCCGATTCCCGACGCACGTTGAACAAGCTGAAGAGATTGAGAGATAAGGAAACGCAGGAAGGTTGACTAGACTTCGTCCTGGTTTGCTGGGTAAATACATCCTGCACGCGTGGAGGGAGGGAGGGAGACGATAGGTGTTCTACTAGATCGCACGCATTAGAAAAGACGATGCCTGTACATACAGCTGCGCGCAAGTTTCGCGTATGGAAGAGGTCGTATGGCTACACGAGCTGTGAGGAAAAGCTCCCAGAAGTTTTGCTTCGGTAAAAGACTGATCGAACGCCACCTTTTGCTTTTGCTTCTTATCTGCAAAAAAAGAAAAGAAAATTCCACATTGCTGAATGCAGTTTAACACATTTGCTTATTTCCATAGAGCTTTCAGCGATGGCACGTGCCCCTCGTGTCGAGCAGCAAACTCGACAGAGTCTATAGGTAGTCTCCCTGACTACCTTCCCTTCCCTCTCTCTACCTCTCTCTCAACCACGTGATCTGTTAGGCAAGTCTCTTCCCTTAATGTGCACACAGAAGCAAGAACGTGTGCCATGTTCCGCCGACGAATAACACACTCCGTTTTGTTCCGCTATCTCATCGCGCGCTTTGTTTCTCTATCTCCCATTTGAGCCACGTTGGAGCGCTCTTCTTCGCACACGATAAACCTCGTCTCCAATTAACTAAATTACACGGATGTTGACACAATTCTGCGGAAGAACGACTCAGACGCCGCAGAGAAAGACGTAACAATGGGAACTCCCGTTTCGAGTGGACAACAAGCGGCAGAGTGCCATTACCAGTGCTATGGCACGCGTGAAACCGAAATTACCCGCTTGCGCAATCCGTGAAAACGGCGGCAAATGACGCGCAGCGCTGGAAGAGTCGGAGCCGTGCGTGGCCGCCGTGCCTCGGCCACTGTCCGGGACGGAAAGGAAGCGCCGCGGGCGAGTCTTGTCATTATGCGCGCTCACAGCGTGCGCTGCAGCGCCGACCGAGGGCGTCGCAAGAAAGAGAGAAAAAGGAAAACGTGCAAATGCGCAGCTGCGCGCCTCCGTGTAAGCACAGCGTTTACAGCCAGGACAGCGTTACATCGTTCGTTACGTTGTTCCATAGTTGTGCTGACGCACTTTGCACTTACACAAATGGTCAAATTCTGCGACGCAATAGTTACAAAGGGAGGAAAAAACGGGGTGCGTGACTCGAGCTTGAGAACTGTATAGCAATTATTCTTTTATCTTGTGCGTGGTTGTGCTGTAAGAAGCTTAGCACGCTGTTATACGTAAGCAAGCGGATGCTTTAAATTGCACTAGTTAAGGTGGATCGTTTTGCAATGGAGAAACGAAGCCCAAAGCTTACATCACTCGTAACTTTCACACTGGTGAAAGGAGCGTGCAATAAATACATGATTCGGGCTATCAAACACTCCTAATCATTGCTAACCAAGTACTTGCCTGGCTTGCAAGTGCTTACACAACTTTGTTCCCTATAATCCACTAGAACCGATTGAAGATACATGTAACTTTGAAGATTGACAATTGAAGATACATGTAACTGGAAATCGAGCTTTGAGTCAACAATAACACCAAGGTCTCGCACATGGGCATCACGATATATTTTTCCGCCAAGAAGAGTATAAATAACTATAACTGTGTCGTGCTGTCTAGTAAGAGACAAAACAGAAGTTTTCTTAATGTTCAGTTTAAGCCTATTCATCAAGCACCATTTCTCTATGTTGCCAATGTCAGCTTGCAATATCGCGGCAGTCCTCTAAATTCTTAATCTTACAGAATAATTTCAAATCATCTGCAAAGAACAAAACCCTCGAGTTCATAGCATGTAGCGGCAAATCATTGATAAAAGCTAGAAACAACAACGCCCAAGGTCGGAGCCTCGAGGCACTCCCGATGATGATACAAATTCGTCCGACGCACAGCCACAGAATTTGACCAGATTTCGGTGGCTGCCAAGGGAGCGTTTGAGCCATTTGCAGTACATGGGGCAAAGTCCGTAGTTCTCAATCTTCATTAGAAGTACCTCGTGTGAAACCGTGGCGAAGGCCTTATTCGTGTCAAAGCCTACCTTACCACGATTGAACACGTGAGGCCCACTGAATCCAAGTTCACGCGGCCTCCCCGTCACCACGGCTGAACAGAAATGAAATTCTACGCCGGAACGATGAGCGGCAACGGAGCCGGCTGTGGAAGAAGACGACGATGCTCGAGCCATTGTTGTTGATGATGATAGTTTATTATTATTATTATTATTATTTACTCGTGCCAATGAATGGCTCATACCCCTTAAGCAGCGAGTGGCAACGGAGCCAGCTGCAAACGTGACGACGAACGTGGCACGAGCGCGTTCGCGCCGTTAGCGAGGGTGGTTCGCGGACGACGGAAACGGCCGAGCCATGTGCAGTGTGGAAAGGGAAGCCACAGATGAAGGAGTGCTGAGACAGAGGAAACGGCTCTACAGCGACAAGTCACAAGGAAGGAGCTACAGTGGCAAACCTCTTGCGTGTATACTCGATGGCGAGAGGTCTGATCAATATCTATAAGCTATTCGGCTGTCGTGAAGGCAAGCCCGAACACACGTATACATACAGAAGAACTTGTCGGGAAGGAGATAGAGAGAGAGAGAAAAAAGAGGAAAGCTTTCTAAAGCGATCTTATGTGCTGAGAATGTTCCGTACAAATCTGATATATACTGCTAACTGTGTCAGTATAGTAAATGGTTGTACAATCAGAGATTAGAAGCTTTGCAGCCCATGTTTATTTGCAGTAACCGGTCTTTCTGTGGACGCGCTTCCCGAAGGCCAATGGACTGTGATCGCAGGATTCAGCTAATTAGAATATATTAATTAATCTTGTTTTTAGTCCGTATTTCTCAACACAATCATAGGTTGCCGCTGGCAGGTCGTTCCATGCATTCCCAATAACTGCATTCTACTTTTTATTCATTGAAGTGTCATACGCTTTTTCGTATTCGATAGGGGAAGCACACCCGGAGTCGCTCCTTTCCACCACTTTAGAGAATTTTAGCACTCCACTTCAGCTGTACCGTTACAGCTGGCGCTTCGGCCACCTATGCCGATTTCGCGCAGGCTATAGATAAATCACGTGGCTCATGCACCCTGGCACATGGCTTCGCTATAGGTGGTTCGGTAACGTTAAGAGGAAGCTTTAGCTCGGGCCCAGCTCCGACGCGGCCTATTCAAATACATGTAAAACGCAAAAACGTTTTTCTGAGATAACCCCTCGGCCAATCTTAATGAAATGTGTTGCATTTGAGAGAGAAAGCTAAATTCTAGTGACTGTTGGAAGCGCAATTTATATTTAGGTCCTGAATTTTGTTACACGAATTTTCAAAAGTTTCAAAGTTTGAAAAACATAGAAGCACGAAGTTTACAAATTCATAGCTCTGCTTCAAGAACAGATATCGTGGTTCTGTAAACGGCATCCATTAGATCAGTGAAAGCAGACAAATTCTATATGTCATTTTACATCTTACGTGAATTTGTTACATTGTTTACAAGGGTTCTGCAAACGCTGTATTTCCATATTACTAAATACTTTTTAATTCATGTGTAACATATCAATTTTGTCCGCTTCATACGCACTATTAGATTCAATTCATAGAATTGTATTATCACTTTTCGTTGCTGAGTTACACAGTTGCAAACTTGATAGTTTCGTTCTACGAAAATTTTCGATTTTTGCCAATTTTAAATAAAATATTGACAACCAATTTTAAAAAGTCGAAACCAACAGTCACTAAATTTAAAGTTTTTTTTTTTTTTTTTAATGCAACGAACTTGGTCAAATTTGGTGCAGTGGTTGCCGAGAAAGACGGCATCGCCTTTTACATATATTTAGATAGGAGCACTCGAGCTAATTAAAGCTCCCGCTGAAGTAGCATCGGTATACTAAGGCGCCCTGTTATTTCCTTTTAAAAGAAAGTCGACGCGAACGGACTTTCCTTTTTCGCGTGTATAGCTAGTGTACTGTCCGTGCGTCACTGCGCGACAAGAGCAGGATAACGTGCCTGCACGTGAAGGGCAGCCAGCGCGGTTCTACGCGTCGCTCGCATACGAATGTGAGCGAGCCCCCGATCTCTCTGCGACAGGCGCGCCTCTTCGGCGATGCACGCCCGTGCATAAACGCGTGGAGGTGGTGGTGGAAACATTTTATCCAAGAAGTTAATAAGCGCATCTTGCAGCCCCAAGTGACGGCTTCTCGAGAGCGGCGCGTCTCCGCCTGTGAGGGCCGCTTCGAGTGACCTGCCCACAACTTATTCTCGGTTTCAAAACAAGCGTGCACGGCTAACAAAGCTACAGAATAGGCGGGACATCATACCACGCAGATTAATTCGCAAAGCTGTACGCTCGCAACATTTGTTTGTGACTGACAGGTACCCCGGCCTGCGCGTGTGCAGACAAGTAGTCTTTAACCAGGGTGGAGAAAGACGAATAACAAAGGATTTCCGGTAATATTTCAGTTCCCGACGAATCACTGACGGGAGATTTTCCGAAAATTTGCTCGACAATGCGATCTTTTCCGCAGTACCGTGTTATTGGGCTGGTTCGTGCATTAGGGAACTTGTTGTCTCGTAACTTGGTCCATACTCTCCTATCGGTCGTGTTGTTAGCGTTGTTGCTGCTACCTTTAAATTTGACCTTTTAAGTCAAGGAAGCCCATAAAAACTGAGTTTGTCGCCATCGCGCTAAACGCTTGTGCACTTGTGCCGGCACCGGCGGCAGCACGCATTCGTGACGCAGGGATGGTATATATATGTATATTCTTTGCGAATTCGATGCTCTGTCCATCGGACAGCAGCTCCATAGTTTCCGCGATGCTCTCGCGAAGCAAAAGTGCAGCCCCTATATAGTCGGACTGCCAAGCGCACCAACTACGAGGTGCGCCTCGATGCGCGCGTCCTGTCGCGGCGGCCGAACCGAACCCCGCCTCGCGCCACGAGCGCACAGCAACGGACGCCACGCGAACGTTGCGACCCTGTGTGCACACATCGGCTGTGTCGTGCACTTCTTGCTGGAAGATGGGTAATAACTTCGAGGACTGCAGGGCTCAGTTTGCCGTTGGCAACTATTGGCGATTTCCCGATCCTCAATACGTTCAATATTTAGACTTCTTCTTACGAAACAAAAAAAGTTAATAGGTTATCTTAGGCTATTTACTGACAACGAGCGTGATCGTGATTGCGACGATGGGCCCCAACCTTGGCACGTGGCCGCAATGGGGGATGGTTCGACTATCGGGAGTATGGAATAGACGCTGTATATAAAAAGAAAACGTGGCAATTAAACGAATACACAAACATGAAAACCAGGAAAGAAAGAATAGCGTGTAGTTGATTAACCAAGTGATAATCTGTGGAGAATTGATTGACAATCAATTTTCAGATGCTACGCAACCGTCAGTCGTGCTTTCTTTCACTACTATGGGCCGCTATAACGTAAAGCTATTCCAAAGTTTTCTATTCCAATCCTGCAATCAGCCCCCCACGATTTGTCAAAAAGTTTTCACTCCACCCCACTTTGCCTGTCTGTCATGCGACGTCACGAAAATAGCAAGAACGCCCGTATGATGTTATGTATACACACTGATTATGCATGATTAGACCAAACGAAAGAAAACTAATTATTTCTGATTCGGCGCCTTTCTCGCCATTTGCCCTCTGCTATTGGTCAAACGTTTTCAGGCTACACCCGCTTCGCCTGTCTGTCACGCGACGGTATGAAACTGCGAGAACTCACCTCGTCAAAGTGACCTTTACGCTTTAAAGACGCATTAATACGCCGAACAAAGGTGATTTTTTCTTTTTTCTGAATATCTGAATAGCCGTAGACTGCCCCGTTCCGAAAGGAATAGTAGATGGCTGCCCGCCGATCGCTCTGGCGCTGTGTACTCGGAGCTGCCGGGGAGCATGGATTCGTTTGAATATAATAAAATTAACAAATATAATAAAATAGAAAGAGTCGGTGAAGGAGTACTCACAGGGGACCTTGATCAAGAGAAGAAAATTTACAGAAAAAGAGAAAAGCATGAGCCATTCCACTCTGTGAAGGTGTTTGACCAGCGAAGCTGTTTAGCACAGGACACGGAGCTGACACATACCTTTGAACAAAGGTATGAACTCATTTATTGTCTTGATGAGTGGTCATTATTTCACTCGCAGCTGCAATCATGCATTCTTCGATAATGTCAAATTGATGCACGTACGCCGCTGGGTAGACAGTTGGGCCGGATCAGTGTGGCATCGCAAGAGATGTGTCTGCAACACGGAATGCGTAAACCACTCCCTTTTCGGTACCGACGCATCCACATTGAAATCACTGACAACGACAACAGGGGTAGTGTCATCGTAGCTAATTCACGCGAAGTGAGTAGCCATGAACCTTACGGGGCTATGATTCGTTGGATATTTTGCTTGCCTACGGGGGTATGAGCCATTGCTCACGGGGGTATGAGCCATTGACGATGACATTTTCGTCATGCTGTTCTGTATGTGTATGCATGATTAGAAAGTCCATATGCTCTCACCATTCAATTCACTGGTTTACCGCTCACGTAGGGTCGGTCGAGGGTGCTCCCCCGAACCTCAATGAGTCTGCTCACGAGGCTGCGCGTGACCTCACCGACCGCGCTTCCTCTATAAGGAACGCTGACTCTCCTTCTCTCTACAGCCACAGGGACGCTCCCGCTACTCACGAGATTATTACATTTTTCTACATGTCTAGAAGGCTCTTTCCACCCCCTCACCCCAAATTGAACTTTTACAGACCAGCACATATCCGTGTCTGTCCGTTCTCCACGAGGCTTACCCCGACGTGTATCGTGACGACGCCTGCCCGTCCTGCGGGCAGACCTCCACTCTAGCGCACATGCTCTGGAGTGCGGGTCGACATACCCCAAGTTCATCAAGGAGGAGTGGGACTCGCTTCTGCGTAGCCCCGCTCAAGAAAAGCAAATCCTGGCTGTCCGGCGTGCCCGCGACCGGGCCGGTGGGCTAGACCTGCCGGTCCCGACGTGGGACTAGCCGGGTGCGAGACGAGTTCGCGTCCTCGCCGGACCTGAAATAATGTTTCTTCACTAACTCACTCAAGCACTGTTCGCTTAACTTTGGTGAGTGCTTGTAGCCTCTGCCTTACGGGCCTATGATAAATTGCATTTTTTGCTTGCTTACAAGGGAGTACGAATGCTTACGGAAGTATAAGCCATTGATGATGATAGTTTTTGTTCACGGAGAACAAAAATGCACGGGACCCTAGCCATATACAGCTTCACTGCAAAGTGGGTAGGAGTGCATACGGCAGGCATATATTGCCTGATCCAGATTTGAAGCCTTACCACTATCATTGAAGAAGAAAAAAAGGTGTACATTCAGTACATTTTACTGATGTTGACATATGGGGGGAAACTTGGAGGCTTACAAAGAAGCTCGAGAACAGGTTAAGGACAGCGCAAAAGCGATGGAACGAAAAATGTTAGGCGTAACGTTAAGAGACAGGGAGAGAGCGGTGTGGATCAGAGAGCAAACAGGGATAGCCGATATTCTAATTGACATTAAGATAAACAAAAAATGGAGCTTGGCAGTCCATGTAATGCGTAGGATGGATGACCGGTGGACCATTAGAATTACAAAACGGGTGCCAAAAGAAGGGAAGCGCAGTCGAGGACGGCAGAAAACTAGGTGGGGTGATGAAATTAGGAAATTCGCAGGCCCAACTTGGAGTCAGCTGGCGCAGGACAGGTGTAATTGGAGATCACTGGGAGAGGCCTTCGTACTGCAGTGGTCATAAAGATTGGATGATGATGATGATGATGATGATGATGATGATGATGATGATGATGATGATGAATAGAAATTTTCGCGTGGCAGGATAACATTATCGAGCCCTTTCGGCACGTATACGACATCGCTCTGCAACTCTTAGTTGAGGATCCGTTCTGGTGGCATTTTGAACCTTCCGTACGTTGCATGCCGCCGCGATTTTCGACCAGCCACCGCAAGCTAAGGAAGGGGAAGCGGATCGATCGCAGACGCCGGCACCACCGCTTCATCCGGTTATCTATTCACTGTGCTGGCTCGACCCCATCGAAACCCTCTCCGCTTGAGCGTGCTCCTCGCCTCTTGTCAGCCAATTCGATTAGCAAATCTATTCAGCGTAGTCAATGCTATTCGCTTTGAAAACAAAACAAAACATGGCCTCTTATAAACGAGGAGCGTGTTTTACTGGGCTTTTCAAACAACACCGCGGGTTGCCGCCCGATGCCTGTGTCGGTGCACATTTGACGTCAAGAGATTAGAATAACATATTAGAATAGTTTAGATTAGAATAGGGCCCATGGTGTCTAACTTCCTGACGCAATATACATGTTCTGCACATAAGATTCCTTTCACTGATTATGAACAAAGAATCGGAGGAAGTTTCCCGTATATACCACCGTCTGAAATTATATGAAGACGTCAAGTACGCCTCTGTAACCTGTCAAAACTTCACACCGTTAAAATTGGTGATTCACAAAACTATTTCACCGCAAAAAAAATAATAATAATAAAAAAAGAAGAGAAAGAAAGTCATGCAATTCTTTCAATCCCGATGCACGGCGTGTATGTGTACGCGACTTATTCTTTGTCAATTCTCTCCGGTGGTGAGAATAACAAATCGGACTTTGAGCTTCGTCAGATACGTGATTCGACGCACGGGGCGCATTTTCGCTATATATAAGCGCAGGCACAGCTCGCCGGTAGAGAGTAAGTAATCATGCATGGTACGACGCGGACGATTGCCGTCTATAGTCACAATTCACAGCTTCCACGGCGCCGCTGGAGATAAGTTCGAATCGGGATGGCGCGAGCCTTTCATCGTGCTGGCTGTACGATTGAGTATAACGGAGTGTAACGCATTATTGCGCGCCAAGAGTTGACAGCAGGGGAATGCAAATCAAATTCTAGCGATTTATGTGCCAAAACCACGATATGATTACGAGGCACGCTGTAGCGCTGGACTCCGGATTTATTTCGGCCACGTGGGGTTCTTTAACGTGCCCCTAATGCACGGTATCAGCTTTCTTTTTTTCTTTTTCTTTTTTTTGCATTTCGCCCCCATCGAAATGGAGTCGCCGCGGCCGGGATTTGATCCCGCGCCCCCGGGCTTAGCACTGCAACGCCGTAGCCGTTACGCCACCACGGTGGGTACGGAAAATGCGACCAGACGTTTTCTGGTGGCCACCACAAAACACCACCCCAAAAGTGTTTGCAGTAATTGGAGGCGCTGAGGAGAAGTTGAAAGTAGCATGCAGAAGTACACGACGAAATTGCAGAGGGGTTTCAAGATTTATAGAGTTTGCTGTGCTCATTGTCCGCATTGTGGTGTGTCCCCCTTTAATTGACGAGAGCCGAAAACAGCATCACTGGTAAGTCCACGTATGCAAATCAAGGGGAAAGAATTGTTACGCCACACAATCTCGGTACCTGAGTCATTCCGTACCCTCCTTTCGTAGCGTAAGAAAGGAGAAGCGACAGAACACGTAGTCAAGGCAGTGGACGGGAAAGCACCCAAATGTGGAGACGGTCAAGAAGGAATGCTCCGTTTCAAGGACGATTAGCTTTCACGGAAGTCAACGGGCGGCAGGGCGCCAGAGCATATTTACAACGCGGGAGGCGGAGTGGGCGGAGCCCGGAGTATCGAGCTCGTGTGATCACACCGGGGACGAAACGTTCAAGCAGCTCGAACTTGCTCGCCTCGCCGTCTACCCTGCGGGCATTTTCTCAAGGTTTCGCGCGAGAAGACGCCACTGGCTGACACGCGCCTCGCGTGCCGCCGGGAATAACAGACCGCTGCCACGAGTGCGATGGATCGGCTTAGTTGGCGTCTTTCCGCGGAGCTCGGGTGACAGCGCACATGCAGGACAAAGTAACACGCGACGAAGACAAACGCTCGAATCTGCCACGTGTATAGAAGCCAAGCAGTCGAAGAGGCCGCGCCTCACATATCCTTGGCCAGCTCCTTCACTGTCGAGATCGAGTGTGGTTAAGAAGGTGCGCATCTATCTATCTATCTATCTATCTATCTATCTATCTATCTATCTGTCTGTCTGTCTGTCTGTCTGTCTGTCTGTCTGTCTGTCTGTCTGTCTGTCTGTCTGTCTGTCTGTCTGTCTGTCTGTCTGTCTGTCTGTCTGTCTGTCTGTCTGTCTGTCTGTCTGTCTGTCTGTCTGTCTGTCTGTCTGTCTGTCTGTCTGTCTGTCTGTCTGTCTGTCTGTCTGTCTGTCTGTCTGTCTGTCTGTCTGTCTGTCTGTCTGTCCGTCCGTCCGTCCGTCCGTCCGTCCGTCCGTCCGTCCGTCCGTCCGTCCGTCCGTCCGTCCGTCCGTCCGTCCGTCCGTCCGTCCGTCCGTCCGTCCGTCCGTCCGTCCGTCCGTCCGTCCGTCCGTCCGTCCGTCCGTCCGTCCGTCCGTCCGTCCGTCCGTCCGTCCGTCCGTCCGTCCGTCCGTCCGTCCGTCCGTCCGTCCGTCCGTCCGTCCGTCCGTCCGTCCGTCCGTCCGTCCGTCCGTCCGTCCGTCTGGTCTGTCTGTCTGTCTGTCTGTCTGTCTGTCTGTCTGTCTGTCTGTCTGTCTGTCTGTCTGTCTGTCTGTCTGTCTGTCCGTCCGTCCGTCCGTCCGTCCGTCCGTCCGTCCGTCCGTCCGTCTGTCTGTCTGTCTGTCTGTCTGTCTGTCTGTCTGTCTGTCTGTCTGTCTGTCTGTCTGTCTGTCTGTCTGAGTGGTTGATCCTATACAGCGATAACGGTGGCGTCCGAACAAATCATAATGAGCGAAAAAAATGAAACACGTAGTGAATGGTTAAAAAATACGAACCACAAAAGAGTAATTTAATCGCCCAGCTTAACGTTTCTTGTTAATGATTACTTTAAAGGTGATTTCGAAGTCGTTTCGTGAACATATAAGTAAACAAGTTTTAATCTTTAGTTGACGTCTACTAAGTCTTCTGATATAGTCTAGCTACAAGATATTCTTCGACGTCTTCAAACATTTCTTATCGATCAAAATAACTCCGTCAGCCAATGTCTGTCAACTTTGTTGTACATTTTGAAAGATGTCCGGCAGCCGCCTCGGAAATAATCAACAGGTGTGTGAAAATTGCTTTGTCTCCGGCCTTCCGGCTTGCTGATCACTTCGCTTCCTTCTCGATTTCACGAGGCTGCTGAAAGCAGTACGAGAAAATCAGGTCCTAGTTTATTTCGTTGTAGTGTCTCATTCCGACTGGTTGTTTCGGAGCACTATACTGCTACTGCGAAGCTTCAAACATCGTTAAACAACGCAACTACGCCTTAGCGGTAAGATAATAAGCACGCCCTTATAGCGTTAACGAAGCCGAAATACTACCACCGTCCTTTGTCTGGGTAATACAGCCTCATTGTCGTTTTGCATAACCATAGGAGCGCGCTCCCGAACCACAGTCGAATACATCATCATTTGGCAAGTTTCCTTTATCTTTGTAGAGAACAAGGGACACGTGTATATTCCTGTAGAATTTACCTTTGCATTTTCTTCACTTAATCTGAATTCCCTGCGCATATGTTACCCAGACGAGGGAGAAAAAGCCAGCGACAAAGATGCAAGGCCGCGAACTACTTCAAAGCTCCGCTGGCACTAAAGTATCTCTATCAACCTGTTCGCGAAAATAAAAAAGAAACGAGGCACGTAAGGCCAGGCTCTGTTTACTTTTTCCATCTCTCGCTTTGTGCTGCAAATACCATTGAGAGCGCAGGTATCGTTGAAAGAAGTGTTACTCTTTCGCTTATCCCTTCACTTTCATAACAACAATTTGTGCAATAAGCGCTCAAAATATCGTTCCTTATTTCTGAATTCCTTTCTTTTTGTTACTGAGCTCATTAACTGTATGCTACTGCAACTGTCACACTAAAGAAAGGTGCTTTGGTTGAGCTATATACGAAACACGCAAATGTGCCATTTTAACAAAGCATTTTTTTTTTCGCAAGAGCTTTCACTTCGTCTCACCAGACCGCGTTCAGCGCCATATCAATGAACAAGACGAGGCCGCATAGTTTGAGAAGAAACAAGTTTCGGCGTATCAGTTGTGCAGGTTTTCCTGGGGGAATATTTCGATGCCAACGGCACGAACAAAACGAGAAAATAATCCTCTTGTCGAACAAAAGAGTAAATCGAGTGAAAAGAAGGTCGCACTGTTCCTCGCCTTCGCCACCGACTGCGCGTAACGGTAATATCCAGCGACGCGCATCCATTATTCATCAGCTGACGCTCTGCCGTAAAATGGTTATGGAGCAGAGCGTTCTGCACTCACCGATCGGCGACGACTTGGGGAAAAGAGGAGATCCGGATTCTCGCACGGGCGGCGCCTGGCCTTCTTGGTCGAGGCGACAATGACCAAGACAGAAACCGGCTTTGCACAGAATCCACCACCGTCGTCGATGAGACGACAATCGCAGTCGCGTCGAAGGCTGCTCGAACGGGACCGAAGCTCGTCTCACGACGACCGATGCAATCCCAGCCGCAGCTTCAGCCGGGACAAACACCGCGCGGACGTCGACGCACTGGCGCTCGGGCAAGCGGCGAAGAGCGCTCCGATCAATGCTGCGCGCCCGATCTATCGGGGTGCCCGCTCAACCCACTTCTTGCGCGCCGAGAAGATACGGCGAGATCCCGAAAGCGGCAACGCTCGCTCGGGCTGCGGCGGAGAGAGTGAGGCCGAGGCTGTTTCAAGGTCGTCTTTGTAGGACACGTTTCCAGGGGCGATCCGCTGCAGCTGATGGCTTGGTCCGGCTGACGGACGGCAGCTCTTCTCTGGGCGGGCAGCGCCACTCTCCTTCGAGCCCCTTATTACGGTCGTTTCGCGGGATACTCTTTGTCAGGAGCAGCGAGCGTGCGACGTCTGGATAAAGATAGGCTTCGGCAGGACGGCGGCTCGCCAAGCGCAGTCCCTGATTGGTCCGCCGCCTTCAGGATGCGCTTCACCGCGCGGAGAGATCCCGCACTGGGTCGGAGGACGAAACAAACGAGCTATCACTGAGGCCTCGAAAAATGTCGTCAAATGACACGGTTCCTGCAATTCGGTCCTCGGGTAGCAATCGGCACGATTAGTTGATGACACACAAACCGCAAGCACGACACGAGAAGCGGCGAGGACTCAGGATGAACCGAAAGATTCCTCGATGCCCTTGTCCTGATTAGTGCTGGAACGTTATCGGTGCTCAAGACTGTTTGCGGGCGACAGACGTGACTGAAAATCGTCTGGTAGATTCTGGCAAACAGCTGTCTAGGAATGGCTCTTGTTGTTTGCGGACAGAAGAAAACAGATCAAGAAATTCTTGCAGACAGCCTCGTCCAGGAAGTGCTTCAAGCAGTGTCGTCTCGCGCTCTTTACGCAGCAGGGCTTCAACACTCACTGCGGAATGCGCTCCGCCGTCAGCTTTCGGATGACCTTTCTGGAGGTGCCAAGCGACAGCGTTCCTTTCCCGTCAAATTGCAGCCGGTAGCATCGGTCGCTTGCCCTCTGCCAAGACCTCGATCGCGGCCGTTCGAACCGAGTGGTCCCTCCGGTAACAGGGGGCGGCCTTCCCGCGTGACCACTCGTCGTTGTCGGTTGCTCCTTCGCAACAGCTGACTGCAGGAGCCGCGCGGCAGTGCGAGGCAGGGAGAGCGCGCGATGCACACCGGCGTCACCTCCGCGGGCTTCTGGCACGAGAGAGCGGGCCGACAGCGCCGGTGTAGCCCTACTTTCTTCCTTTTTTTGCTTCTTGGTGGAACCTCGTGCTGCCGTCGGTGAAGCTGGCTAGCGGAGGAGGCGCGCTAGCGGGGATCGAGCAGAGAGAAGGGCGGGTCGCCCGGTGACCACGTCACGCCGAGGAAGGGAGCACGGCGCGAAAGCGGCTGCCGCTGCTCGCGCGGCGTCTCCCCCCCTCCGTGCTCGAGTCGCATATGCCGGCACGTGCTGGCCCGGCCGTCCTCCTCTCGGGCCGTCTAGTCCCTGCAATGGTCTTTTCCCCCTTCCTCTCTCTCACCTCTCAGAATCTAGTAATTGTCTTTGCTGGTTTCGTTCATCGCACCCACGCCGCCTGCCGACCCGATCCCAGTGCGCTGCTGCAGCTATGCGGCTCGTCCACACTGCGTGGAGGTCCGGCGAGACCGAGCCGTCACGACCGAGCTCGGCTCCGAGTCCAGCTTGGCGTGCGCGCGCTCGAACGCCTGTGGCGGCGCGTGGCCGGACTAATTTCACGATTCCTTCGGCACCGCGGCTCGCGCAGGCCTTCTCCGCGGGCGGGAAACTTCGCATTTTATTATCGATTGACGGCTGTGCACAATGCCTGCGTTATTCCAGTGCATTAAACTTAGTCCTGCGTTACTGAAGTACGTAACAGAATTACCTTCTAAAGCATCATTGTGATCCTAAATGGTAACGTAAACCGCTGGTCTCTTGACAAAAATTCGAGTAACCTCAGTGAAATCGCCGCAGATGCAAGCGACGAGCGCTCCTTTGCGAGGCATGCCCGTCCGAGGCGCCTCGGTCTCTCGCGCACGCGACTGCAGCTCCCGAGAAGTGCGACGAGAAGTCACGGCCGGGCGGCCATCGGGGCGCGAGAGAAGTGCGCGTGGTCTGTTGAAAAAGACTCCGGTTCACTTCCCTTGCAAATTCTGTGAAGGTGTTTTAGCCTTTAGTTTCCGCGCACAAGTCCGCCCGCAATAAACCAGTTTGTTTAGACTGTTTCGTTGAAGAGTGCTAAAGCATGACAATATCCACGGTTATTGCATAATGTCTCATTTAAACACTGCAAAATCAGTTTCTTGCACAATAACCAGTTTTATAACAACTAAAGAGTAGTTGTTATTGTTGTTGCGTTTAACCTTTGTAAAGCGCGTAATTCTTTGTTTTTGTTTGATCGTTTTCTTGTGCTCTACATATCTTACAATGTCAGTGTGCCGTTCCCTCTCACACAATACTCCTAACTTGAGCCTGTGAGAAGTATACATGTAAGTAAATAAATAAATAATTGCCCAGGGGGCCATCACGAGGAAGTGGGTGAAGCATTGCACAAACATTGTGTCACACGTAGAAGCCCAACGATACGTTTGCATAACGAAAGCGCTGACGAAGAGATTCCTTGGATTCTGTCAAGCTGATTGCAGCAGCTTTTAGGTCAAGACCCAGCCCATGTTATTTCCAGAAAAATAAATTCATTACATAGAATTTGATTTCTCTATCCACAACACCGCAAGCATTACATGCATAGGTAAAGCCAGAAAAATAGGGCTGCTTATGCCAAAAACACATATACGTAAAGGAAGTGTGCTTAATGCCTCTACAGACGTTGCCTCTGCAGATCTTAGCAGACAAGACACGTCTCCTGCTTCTTTTTTTTCGTACACTTTCAGAAACGTGCTTAAAGAGTCTCAAATGCTTCTAGAAACCTTGCGGAAGGAAACGCTCTGGCATTTGGACATGTTCTCTGGAATTATAATCTATATCTGAAGGCATTTGAAAGCATCTGCAGTTTGTCGGAACGGGAATTCATAACATCACAGAGAGAGTGAGAGAGAAGCAACTTTAACGGGCCCGTCCCAGTGAACTTCAAGCTTGTTCTTTCTTGAAGGTTTGAGGATCATTACTTGGTCTCCGGCGTTAAACGTACGAAGCCTCGCATTCTTGTCGTAATAGAATTTGGCGTTCTTTTGAGCTACTCCCATGTTTTTTTCGACTAGTTCTTGGGTTGCGCTTAGCCGTTCCAGTAAATTTAGCACATATTTTAGCACATATTCAACCACTGTTGGACTCTCCCCTCTTTCCTCCCACATCTCTCTTAACATTCTCAGTGGAGAACGGAGTGTCCTCCCATACACTAGTTCTGCTGGGGAGAACCCTGTCGCTTCATGTGGAACCGTTCGCAAAGCAAACAAAGTTGCCGGCAGACAGTTCTCCCAGTCCTCCTTATGCTCGTAACAGAGCGCACGCAAAACTCGCTTAAGCACCGAATGCCACCTCTCTACGCTGTTTGACTGAGGGTGATAGACAGAACTGTGTATTAACTTTACCCCGCACTTTTGCAAGAATGTGGAAGTCAGTGCGCTCGTGAATACTGCCCCTTCATCTGCCTGAATTTCGGCTGCAAACCCAACTCGTGCAAACACTGTCAAAAGCGCGTCTACTACTTCGGTGGAACTGAGCTCTTTCAAAGGGATTGCTTCTGGAAACTTGGTAGACGGACACAGCATGGTAAACAAGTACCTGTAGCCCGATTTTGTTTTTGAAAGAGGCCCTACCGTGTCTATTACAAGTCGTCTGAAAGGCTCTGTTATTAAGGGCACTACCTTCAGTGGAGCTTTCCATGTCTCTCCTGGTTTACCAGAACGCTGGCAGGCGTCGCATGATCTTACAAAGTTTTCTACGTCTTTGAAACAGCCAGGCCAGTAGTATTCCATAAGCAATCTTTCCTTTGATTTGTTTATGCCTAGGTGGCCGGACCACCCATTTCCATGACAGAGACTCAAAAGGTCCTCCCTATACTTAGTAGGTACGACTAACTGATCTAAAATCCTACCCTTTCGATCTCTGTAGTGCCGATACAACAAACCTCCTCTCTCATGTATCGTCACGTTGCGCCTAGCAGTGCCTTCTTTAGCTGTGTCATGTAATTTAGCTAAGCTCTCATCATTCTTTTGCTCAGCTGCCAGTGACTCTTTATCCACACGTAAGAGCTGATCAAAGTTCTTTGAGGCCGGTGATAATAACGACCCTGTCTTGCTTGTGAGTGCGTCAGCTTGCTCTTCCTGCAGGCTAGAACTTTGACACTCAAGTGCTACGCTCTCATTGAGCTGGTCAGCTGGCAGGCTCTCCTCAACTGTTCTTTTGTCCCTCGGGCCTAGCTCGGATTCGGGTATTGAAGTTACCCCCTTTTCTGCTTCCGCTGGAGGAGCTTGAGCATTTTCAGCCGAAAGCGCCGCGATCTTACGAGCTTGGCCTCGGGTCAATGCTTGTACTATGCCCTCTCCCAGTTTGAGCCCTTTGTCACACAGTAACTGATTCGAACGCTTCGAAAAGATGTAAGGATACTGCAGTGACAAAAATTTGGAAACTGCAGCCTCAGTCTCTAGCTCCCCGAATGGTCCATTGATTTTGACTTTGGCCATGGGCAGACACACGCTGTGTTCTTCCACAACCTGTTTTATCCATGCTACTTCTCCGGTGAAGTCATCTACCGTCACGTAAGACGGATGGACAATGTCCATCGTGGCGGCACTGTCTCTTAGCACTCGGCATGGTTTTCCATTAACTTGCAGGTCGTGGAGATATGGACTTAAAAGTTCCATATTCTCATCTTTTTCCTCCACGTAGGAGAAAACTACGCTAGACTTCTCGCAGTTTACAGCTATGTGTCCCAGTTTGTGGCATTTGTAACAGCGAATTGGTCTAAACGATTCGAATTTTCTTTTCTGTTCTTTTTGTGCGGTTTCTCCGTTAAGTTTCTCCTCGCTCTTTTCTGCGGGCTTTTCCGCCATGTCTACAGGCTCCGATCGTCTAGTCTGCGCACCCTTTTTGAACGGAAATGGTTTCCGCGGTCCATTTCGACCGTCCCAGTTTCCCTCCTCGGCGTTCAACTTTCTACGGGTTGCGTACTCTTCGGCTAATTCAGCCGCCCTTTCCACTGTGTTTACATTACCTCTGTCTTGCACCCACAGTTTCACAGCTTGGGGGATGGTTTTGTAAAACTGCTCTAGACACATGCATTCAATGATCATGTCTCTGTTGTCGTACGCTTCCGCGCTTTTAAGCCACTCAACTAGGTTGGCCTTTAAGCTATATGCAAACTCCGGATATCCCTCGCTATCTTTCTTGCCTGTGCTCCTAAACCTTTGCCGAAAAGCTTCGGCTGAAAGGCCGTATTTCTTCAGGAGACTCGCCTTAACTTTTGCATAATCATATGCATCCTGTGCACTCAATCTGGCGATTACTTCCGCCGCCTCACACGGCAACATAGACAGCAACCGCTGTGGCCATGTACTCGGGCCGAAGTTCATCTTTTCGCAAGTCCTTTCGAAATTGCTTAGGAACAAGCCTATGTCGGTCCCGACCTCAAATGGCTTTAATAGCCTGTCCATGCGGTACGATTCTGCCTCACTTGATCGTCCCAGAGCGCCTTCACTTCCTTGAGACAACTCCAAACGTTTGCTTTCAAGTTCAAGTTGCATTTTTGTTAACTCGCGATCTTTATCGCGTTCCTCTCTCTCCCTGTTCCGTTCTTCTCTTTCCCGTTCTTCTCTTCCTCTTTCCCGTTTCTCTCTCTTTTTGAGAAGTTCCAATCCCATTTCAATATCTTCCTCACTGGCCTGTTCGGAAATGATATGCAATAATTCCGATTTTAGCATTTCCTCGCGTACATCTAGGCCCAGTTCCTCACCAACAATCAACAACTCGTCTCTCAGCAGTGTCCTTAACTCCATGATTGCTGCTTTACTGCCTTGATTCTGCTCTCTAAATCTAGCTAGGAAAACACAACCTAGCTAACACTCAACAATCTAGCTTCCTTACAGTTCTAAACAGAACAACCACAAAATGAAGCCTAGAGAGTCAAAGCAAGAATCAAGCACTCACCGCAGATACAGCACCATGTCGCAAAGTCCATCTCACCGCTGTCAGCCAGTTGTCAGGATCGGGGGCTCAATCCCATCGCTCGAGATCCGTTGCCAAGATTGGAGTCCGGCATGAATTCGAAGGTAGCTGGCCCATGGCGTCGTCCAACTTAAACACGCTGAGGACGTTGATGAAGGGAAGAACTGCTTCTCATCGAGACCGAGGAAAAGGGGTTTATTTACAGAATTTAAATCAGTCTAACATGACTGCTTAAGAAAAAGAGTGTCAGTCCAACATGACTGCTCAAGAGAAAGTGTGACAGTCCAACCTGACTGCACGAGAGAAGTGTGTCGAGCCTCCGCCCAACAGCCGTTTTTAAACACTCGGTCCTCCGGCGATACAAGGCAGCGAATGTTCGTTTCGTCATCGCAAAACTAGCCGCCTCCCGCGACAAGGTGACGCGAGCGTTCGTTTACTCATTGTAAATTCGCCGCCACCCCGAAGAACAGTTTACGCACACAAAGGCACACACATTCCAAGGTCTGGAGCCGACGACAGAGGGGCGCCGTTCCGCAGTATCGTTTACGCCCACACACACGCAAACACACAGGTGCGAAGGTCTGGAGCCGACGACAGAGGGGCGCCGTTCCGGGAAGCTCGGAGACATTCTGGGTAGCTCGTTGTCCCGCTGCGGCTTGCTCACGCGTAGCAAAATCAGGTTCGCGCTGGGGACCTCGGGCACAATAGTTCGTCCGTCGAACCCGTTTCGTCACAACGGCGATGGGGCTGGTGGATGGAGGCGGTTTTCAGCACAAAGCCCGCTTCTTCGAACGCAGCCTAGCTGCAGCGACGAAGAGTGGGGGATGCGCGCCTTGTCCCCCAGTCGTAATTGGGTGGCAATTTTTCCTTGCAGCTCGCCATTCTTAACAGCTGGTGAACGTATTCAGCTGCATAGCTCATAGCGTGTCTGTTTTTGGGCAATGTGGCTTTTAAGCGAAGCTTTCTTTGATCATCCCATGGTTTCGCCTGAGCCGGTTGGTTGCTCGGTAGGTCGCTGGTGTGGTTCTCACCGAGTCGATTCAACCTCTCTCTTAAAGAAAACATAAACAAAAGAAAAAGCCAGTGTGGCTGCGTGATTCGCACTTCGGCCTGAGTACACGGCAGCCCGATGCTCTAACCATTGGGCCCTGAAGGCATTTTTTCGTTTCTGTAATTGCCACACGGAACAACACAAGCAGGGCAAAAGGCAGCACATCCGGGGCACCAGCCTCTAAAAACTGGATATGCACGATCCCATCAAAACTCACCCGTGTTTAACAATGCTTCAACTCTTGGCAGCCATTCTCGCATGCACCACGCTACTCTTGACCCCACGCTAAAGAGCTCTTTGCAGATGGAGGCCATGTGCGGATTGTAGCGACAATTTCCATGCAATAGCACACCTGTCCAAAGCGGGGGGTTTGGCAAAGAAGCGGGTGGTGCACCGTAGCCAGCTTGCTTTCAGAGAATCGCCGTGTGTTGGTGATTACTACAATGTCCATACTATGGCACATACTCACAACGGCCGACCTGCCAAGAAGCGTCCCCGGTACATTTAAAGTAAATAAGAATAAATGAAGCAACACAAGCCGACATACGATTTTTCACATTGCGATGTATCACAAGTGCCCGAGACCCCGTGCGCGCGCCAGTTTCCTTTACGTCAAAGCCCCAGGAAGGAATTTTATAGCGTTTCATTAACCGCCTACACACAGATTCCAATGTGTACGTTGGATCTGCATAACTCTTTCCTTTTGTACGTACCTCAACCCTCTGAAGGGTTATCGCAGATTGCGAAATACACGTTCAACGTAAAGACTATGTCATCAGTTGTCGATAGCAGCTACAACTTCCTTCAGTGACAAAGACCTCGTATCACCGGGCTACATAATCCGACATTCGATAGCACGAGTGAAGAGCTAGGTTATTTTTAAGTATTTCGGTACTAGCATAAATTGGCGCAATATTGAGAGGGTGAACATTTTTATTCGAAGAAGGCTCGGCAAACGTGGTGTAATGTAATGACACCGATCTATATGGATTTCCATATATTATGAGGGCGTACTTGTTTCAGTAGATACATCAGCAATCATGGAGGCATTGCGTAATCAAGGAGTACAGGAAGCACACGCCAATATCTTGGCAAATATCTACAAAGATTCCAAAGCCACCTTAATTATCCGCAAGAAATGTAGAAAATTACAATATTGTTACGTAGGAAGACACCGACGAAAAGCTATTTACAAGTATATTTACAAGGCAATACGCCGCAGTTGGCCAAGAGGCAACAGCCCGCGCTAGCTTCCAATCGTCGTCGTCGTCTTCTTACTGCTCGGCTCTTCCGTCATTTGAAATACTATCCCGTAGCACTACCCCCGGCGGCAAAAGCGCCGTCCCGGAGCGACTAAAGGCCGGACTCTGAAGCAGTGTAGTAGGTCTTGAGCCTACTTACGTGCACGACATCACTAGATGCCAGAGTAGATGACGAGGTTGAGCGCACAGGCGTCACCTGGCGCAGCACGAGGTAGGGCCCTGTGTATCGCGAAAGGAGCTTTTCTGAAAGTCAGACGTGACGAGAGGGCGACCACAGGAGCACGAGTGCACCAGGCGAAAACTGTACGTCACGGTGGCGGGCGTTGTACTGACGCTGCTGCGTGGCTTGCGAGGCCGTCAGTCGAGTACGGGCAAGCTGGCGTGCATGGTCGGCGAGGGCGATGGCGTCGCGCGCATACTCGGTTGTTCAGGTCGAAGCAGAAGGAAGTACCGTGTCAAGGGGCAAGGTCGGTTCGCGACCGTAGAGTAGATAAAAGGGAGAAAATCCGGCGGTGTCGTGCCGGGAAGAATTATACGCAAATGTGACGTAAGGAAGGGCAACGTCCCAGTCGTGGTGGTCCTTCGAAACGTACTTGGACAGCATGTCGGTAAGAGTACGGTTTAACCGCTCTGTCAGGCCATTGGTTTGAGGATGGTATGAGGTAGTCAGCTTGTGTTGAATAGAGCAGGAACGCACAATGTCGGCGATAACTTTCGAGAGGAAGTTACGACCACGGTCAGTAAGCAGCTGTCGCGGGGCTCCATGCACTAAGATAATGTCACGCAAGAGAAAGTCCGCGACGTCAGTGGCGCAACTGGTAGGGAGAGCCCGCGTGATAGCGTATCGGGTGGCGTAATCAGTTGCGACGGCTACCCATTTGTTCCCAGAGGATGACGTGGGAAAGGGACCGAGGAGGTCTAATCCAACACGAAAGAACGGTTCCACAGGGATGGTGATCGGCTGGAGATGACCGGAAGGTAGCACCTGAGGTGTTTTCCGACGCTGGCAGGGATCACAGGCAGCAACATAGCGTCGGACGGAGCGAGCGAGACCAGGCCAATAGAAGCGGCGGCGGACGCGGTCGTACGTGCGGGTTACCCCAAGATGTCCTGCAGTGGGTGCGTCATGCATCTCAAAGAGCACAGTCTGTCGTAGATGTTTTGGCACGACAAGAAGAAAATCAGGGCCATCAGGGAGGAAGTTCCTTCGGTACAGAATGCCGCCCTGGAGGACATATCGGCGAACGGATGCGTCGGTAGGTGTAGAGTGCAGACGCTCGATGAGTACTCGCAGCAATAGGTCTCGGTACTGCTCATCGGCGATGTTAGCGAATGCAGCCACAGAGAAACTGCCGTTGGCGGTACTACTGTCAGCGTCGTCAGGCTCATCTACCGGGTAGCGAGACAGGCAGTCAGCGTCCTTGTGTAGTCGGCCAGATTTGTAGGTGACAGAGAACGAATATTCTTGGAGGCGTAAGGCCCAGCGACCAAGTCTTCCTGTAGGGTCTTTCAATGAGCATAACCAGCAAAGCGCGTGATGGTCTGTGATAACGGAAAAGGGTCGGCCATATAAGTATGGGCGGAACTTCGCAACCGCCCAAACTAAGGCCAGACACTCACGCTCAGTGATGGAATAGTTGCGCTCCGCGGGCGAGAGGAGCCTGCTGGCGTAAGCGATAACACGGTCGTGGCCACGCTGGCGTTGTGCCAGTACTGCGCCAATTCCGTGACCGCTGGCATCAGTACGGACTTCGGTAGGCGCAGAAGGATCGAAATGGGCCAGAACGGGAGGCGTTGTGAGAAGGTCGATTAGAAGCGAGAATGCAGAGGCCTCGTTATCGCCCCACTGGAAAGGGGCGTCTTTTTTCAAAAGCTCGGTTAGTGGTCGTGCTATGGCCGCGAAATTTTCCACGAAACGGCGGAAGTACGAGCAAAGGCCGATGAAGCTTCGCACATCCTTGACGCACTTTGGAACAGGCAAGTGCGCAACAGCATGGATCTTGCCTGGGTCCGGTTGCACTCCGTTCGCGTCAACGAGATGTCCAAGGACGGTAATCTGGCGACGGCCGAATTGGCACTTCGATACGTTGAGTTGCAGACCGGCTCGTCGAAAAACGTCCAGGACTGCTGAGAGACGCTCGACGTGCGTAGCGAATGTTGGGGAGAATACTATAACGTCGTCCAAGTAGCACAGGCACGTGGACCATTTGAAACCGTGAAGAAGGGAGCCCATCATGCGTTCAAAAGTGGCAGGAGCGTTACATAGACTGAACGGCATCACTTTGAATTGATAAAGACCGTCGGGTGTTACAAAGGCAGTCTTCTCGCGGTCGAGATCGTCCACGGCAATCTGCCAATAGCCGGAGCGAAGGTCATTAGAGGAGAAATAGCGAGCACCGTGGAGGCAGTCAAGGGCGTCATCAATCCGAGGTAGGGGATACACGTCCTTTTTGGTAACCCTGTTAAGGTGCCGATAATCCACGCAAAAGCGCCATGAACCACCCTTCTTTTTTACCAGCACAACAGGTGACGCCCATGGACTACATGACGGTTCAATAATGTTCTTGGCAAGCATTTTGCGAACTTCGGTGTGAATAACTTGACGCTCAGCCGGTGATACTCGATACGGGCGGCGATGAATAGGAGGGGCATCGCCGGTATTAATGCGATGTTTAACAGCTGTTGTTTGGGCCAAAGGACGATCGTTAAAGTCAAAAATACCTTGGTAGGAAATCAGAACGCGGTAGAGCGCACGAGCATGCTCGGACGGCATGTCGGGTGCAATCATTTTCTGTAAGTTGGCGATGGTACAAGTTGCCGACTGCGATGGTAGAGGAGGATCGGCTGAATTGTCGTCTACTGAAATCGATGCTACAGAGTGATCCTCGAATGGGCAAAGTTGGGCCAGAGACATCCCGCGTTGCAGCACTTGTGTCGTCAAGCCAAAATTGACCACTGGCAGGCAGACGCAATTCGCCGTAATAGATAAAACTGTATGAGGTATTGTGATCCCGTGTGTAAGGAGGACGTCTTGCATAGGAGCCACGATGTAGTGACCGTCGGGGACTGGTGGGGATGACACTAAGTCAACGTAAGTCAGTGCCGAAGGTGGCAAGCGAACGAAGTCGACGGAACTGAGGCGAGTAGGGTGTTGTTCAGCGGGATCCAGAACAGGCAGGTCGAGGCGGAGAGTACTGGCGGAGCAATCGATGAGAGCAGAATGTGCGGAGAGGAAGTCTAAGCCGAGGATGATGTCGTGGGGACAGTGAGCGATGACTGTGAATAGCACGGTAGTGGAGCGATCGGCGAAGGAGACGCGGGCGGCACACATTCCAATTACAGGGGCTGTTCCGCTATCGGCGACACGGACAACATGCGTCGTGGCGGGCGTGATTATTTTCCTCAGCCGGTTACGAAGGTCAGCGCTCACTACCGACAAATGCGCCCCAGTGTCTACGAGAGCAGATACAGGAACACCGTCGACTTGCACGTCAAGAAGGTTCAGATGAGTGGGCAACGTCAGGAGAGGATTTGGTGGCGTAGGAAGCAATGCAGCGTCACCTCGAGGCGCTGCATCGTCTAGTTTTCCGGCTGGGAGCGGCGTCCGAAGGGAGTCGGCGAATAGGAGCGACGGGGCTGGGGGGAGCGAGATTGTCGTCGTTGGGGCGAAGGCGAACGAGAATAGGGGCGGTTCGGCGCAGGAGAATCGGTGGCGGCATTATCTGAGCGGGCAGCATAGGGACGAGAAAGGCCACCTGGGGGGCGAGAGTAGGCAGTATATGTAAACTGGTTCAGGGAACTCCAGCGACTGCGACAGTACCGAGAAATGTGCCCAATTCGATGGCAGTGAAAACAAATTGGTTTGTCGTCTGCAGTGCGCCATTCAGAGGGGTTGCGGAAACGTGGTGGGTAAGAAGGTGCGGGACGGGGTGGAATCGAAGAAGCCGGGTGGGTATCAGGGCGATGGGCCGAGCAGATGGTGTGAATACCCATGTTGGCGAACTCCTGGCGGACAACTGCCTGGATCAGGGAAACAGTGACTGCAGGGGCATTGGAGGGGCTGGAGTCGAAGGCAGCCGGATAGGCGGCCTCGATCTCATGCCGGACAATCCTGGTAACATCGCCAGTGTTGTTGGGACGAGGAGCGTCGGCACAGGAAGATGTCGCTGGGGTGTTGGGCAGACTGGCAAACTGTTGGTCGATACGTCGGCTTTTAGCGAGTTCCAGGCGGCGGCACTCTTTTATAACTGCATCCACCGTCGCCACGTTGTTAAATACGAGCAAGTTGAAGGCGTCATCGGCAATGCCTTTGAGGATGTGGGAGACCTTGTCGGACTCAGTCATGTGTGCGTCAACTTTGCGGCACAAAGCCAAGACGTCCTGAATGTATGTGACGTAGGGCTGCGTTGACGTCTGCACATGACCGGAAAGCGCCTTCTGCGCGGCAAGTTGGTGACCGTAGGGGTTGCCGAACAAGTCTCGAAGCTTTTGCTTAAGCGAATCCCAACTGGTCAGCTCATCTTCGTGCGTCCGATACCAAACTCGAGGTGTGCCAGCGAGGTAAAAGACTACGTTGGCGAGCATGATAGTAGGGTCCCACCGGTTATTGCGGCTGACGTGTTCGTACAGGCTGATCCAGTCATCGACGTCTTCCCCATCTTTTGCCGAGAATACGCCAGGATCACGGGGAGCGGGGAGAGTGGTGTAGGTCGTCGAAGTGGCAGCAGGTGTCGGAGCCGGCGGAGTCGAGTTGTCGTCGCCGGGAGCCATGACGGAAGGCTCGACGTACCGTCCACTGCGAAGCTCCGTGACGAGTTACAGGGAACGTCCACCTCCACCAGATGTGTTACGTAGGAAGACACCGACGAAAAGCTATTTACAAGTATATTTACAAGGCAATACGCCGCAGTTGGCCAAGAGGCAACAGCCCGCGCTAGCTTCCAATCGTCGTCGTCGTCTTCTTACTGCTCGGCTCTTCCGTCATTTGAAATACTATCCCGTAGCAATATCAAGTAAGGGCTCAGACAAGGAGACACAATCTCTCCAATGCTATTCACTGCATGCTTAGAAGAAGTATCCAAGCTATTAGCCTGGGAATGCTTACAGAGTGAAGATCAACGGCGCATATCTCAACAACCATCGGTTCGCAGATGACATTGTCCTGCTCAGCAACGCTGGGGACGAATTACAACAACAAATGATTCAAGACTAATTAAGGAGGGTTGAAGAAGGAGGGTTAAAAGAAGGATTGAATATTAATGTGCAGGAGATAAATGTAATGTTCAATAGCCTGGAAATGGAGCAAGGATTCATGTTGGACTGTCAAGCTCTAGAATCTGTGCAGGCGTGCGCATAACTAGGTGAATTACTCACAGGAGATCTTGATCATGAGAAATAAATTTACAGAAGAATAAAAATGTCTTGGAGTGCATACGGCAGCCATTACCAAATAATGAGGGAAGCTTACCGATGTCTCTGAAAAGAATAGTGTGCAATCACTGACAATCATTGCCCTCTTCCAGTACTAAGATATGGGGTAGAAACTTGGAGGTTAACAAAGAAGCTTGAGAACTAGAGAACGAGAAACGTTCGGCATAACGTTAAGACACCGGAAGAGAGCGGTTTGGATAAGAAAGCAAAGGGGGTAGCCGATATCCTATTTTACATTAAGAAAAAGAAATGGAGCTGGGCCATGACATAGGATGGATAACCAGTGGATCATTACAGCTACAGATTGGGTGCCAAGGGAAGCTAAGCACAGTCGGGGACGGCAGAAAATTAGGTGGGGTGATGAAATTAGGAAATTTGTAGGCGCAAGTTCTAATCAGCCATAGCCCAAGACAGGGGTAATTGGAGATCGTAGCCTTCGTCCTGCGGTGGGCATAAAAAAAGGATGATGATGATGACGATGATAAAAGATGAGTAGTGTTAAGGGTAAACTTAAGTGTAAAGAAATGTAAGGCATTCAACCTGACGACGTGTATCCAGAAAAGGCAGGTTAGCAAAAGGAGAGAAGTCAGGATTATATAACGCTGCAAAGCGGATGACTCTCTTTTGAGCCGCGTTCGCAATTAAACTGCTCTTCATGCATTAACTGCCATTCCCGTTCACGTTTTTTAAAATGACACCTGCGAAAAAATATTTGCACTCCACCTATACAGGATTCTGCAGAGGGTGTCCCAACCATCATGCACCAAGGTTTAAAAATATGCGAATGCCACGTAGCTGGACAGAACCAAGGTAACGTTGGTTGCCATCGCTTGGAGATACTCGAATTAAATTTTTTTCGTTCTGCTTAATTACGTAATTACTCTTAATTATTTAATCAACTTCTCAAATATTATAATTAGATTAAAAGTGTCAATTAGAAGATTGTAGAGCAACATGAAAAACTCCCGGTACAGCTTTCTGTTACTCAACACGTACGTGTTACATAGAAGTGTTTTTCCGAGCGTGAAAGAAGCCCACAAATGCACGCAAAATTGCCGCGCGATGCAAAGTGCCTCGGGCGGCACTTTGCGTACAGACAGATAAATGTTAAGTGGGGAGGGGAGCTGTGCATTTCTTAATGGCAAAATAGGTTCGTCTTTATTTCCTTTATTTGCCTGGTTTTCCTGCCAATTTTCCTGCCAGCTTTCTGGAATATCTGTGACCTGTCCAACTTACGTCACAACTGCAGGGGCACGTTGAATGGTCGCGCCCCTTTAGATCGGTGCATTGGAAATATCGCGATGCTCACTGAACATACTCGTCAAGTGCGTGTAGCTTCCTCCTTCGGTTCTGAAAACGAAATAATTCATTGCTTCTTCATCTTTTTTTTTTTAATGTCGCGCCGACGTTTCCCCCGCGCTCAGTATGCACATGCAAGCTGTGCAGCGCTTCACCATTTGTAGTGGCATCCGTCCCCGCGCGCCTTCGCGTGCTCCCGCGGAGGTATGCTGCTGTGACGCACTTTGTGAGAGCATAAGGAATGCAAAGCGTGAACGAAAAAAAAAGAAACGAAGTTAAAGAGAAAACAACGTTCACAGCTACGCACCATTTGCACGTACGCGACTGTCATTATTTCGCTGGTTTTCCAGCGGTTTTCCCCGCAGCGATAAATGCACTACAGCGCGTGTGACACAAATCGGCGTCCGTGACGTCGTGCTGTGGTGACAAATCGCTTGCACAGTTCTGCAGGCAACGAACGCACAAGTGTGAACGCTGACGCTGGCGCATGTTCACATGACGCCGTCGCAGCTATTGTCTCCTCGCGAAACAAGGGCGTCGAATCCAAGAGGAGTTCGCTCTATCTTAAATGATACCACGCACTGCGCGATGGTTGGTGTCACGGGCTGGCAAGGACAACCGGAAGTCTTAAAAAAAGATGAACGAGAAAAATAAAAACCAAGTGCCCTTATACTCTGTGAAGAAGGATGACCAGCGAAGCTGCGTGGGCCCCTTAAGGGTGAACTGCCCCTCCGCCGCGGGTCGGCCCGGCATCGCACTATCTTCGGGATCGGTCCACGTATGAAAAATTGTTAGTCTGTGCACGGATGCGATCCCCTAGATCCTAGTCTTAGACAGCTTCGCTGTAAAAAGACGTCTCAGAGGCTGTAGATTCAGAGGCCGTTATTATTTTTGATATACGCATATAATAATTATATTGCAGAGATAGCAAAGCCTCCTGCAGAGCTCAAACTGTTTGCAGATGATTGTTTAATTTACGCACAAGTAACAAATAGGACGTTCAGCTGAAAATTAGCCAATGTCTACATGCGTTACACTTGTGGTGCCAAACTTGGGGAACGGAAATAAATGACTCAAAGTCAACACTTACCTACATTTCGAAAAAGAAAAAGGTAATTCCATTTGAATATCACATCGGGAATCATGCCTTGTTGACGGTAGATGCTTTCAAGCACCTGGGTGTTATAATTACGTGTAACTTAAAGTTGCATGCACATATTGATAATCAATGGACCAAAGCATCACGGATGCTATACTTTCTAAGGAAACGAACTGCCGGGTGCAAGTAGGGACGTAACGCTTGTTGCTTTTAAGACGTTTATACGACCGATACTTGAATAGGCCAGTGTTGTCTGGAGTCCCCATCAGAAAATATTGAAAAAAAAATTAGAAAGGATACAACGTCTTGCGGTCCGTTTTATATGTTCAATGTTTACAAAGGATTACTCAGTTACGGTTAAGATTGTGCGATTTAGAATCGCTAAACAGACTTGAAAGTGCGTTTCTTTTTCAATTGATATAAGGCGATTTTAGTATTCACGAAAACGACTGCTTACTATTGCCTTGGGAAACGAAGTGAGAGAGCGAATCATACTTCTCGTGTACAAATCACTCATCAGATCGAAACTAGAATGTGCAGCGCCCATCTGGAGCCCGCACCAGGTATACTTAAGAAACGAACTAGAATCTGTACAAAATCGTGCCACTAGGTTCATCCATTCTTCATATTCATATACGACATAAGCATATCACCTCTAAAACGTAAAACTGATCTTGCTAATCTTTCTGTGCGTCGTTACATCGCCAGTCCTTGCTTGTTTCACAAATCGTTTCACAGCTCCCTCAATCAAGCACCGTATATCATTCCACCGGCGCCCATATCTCCCCGTACGTCCCATCCTTACACAATCGCACGCGCACGTGCTCGCACCACTACTTTCGCGGCCTCATTTTTTTCCGCGGGTTCGGAAGGAATTCGCGATCCTAAAACGAATGGTGCGGGACAATTCAACGCATTGAGAGGCTGCTGCCACTGTTCGGCGACGTCGGCATCGACACCGAAAACGTTCACGACATTCCGTAATTGCAGATAGGAACGCGCCATCTTCCGTCTGAAGGATTGCCGAGTCAACGCACAGTGCCACCAAGACAGATACAAGCAAAGCAAACAAAGCAGTGAGGATCGCCCGTCCGGAAGAATGGCCTGAGCTACCGAGGGCACAACTCCCTGCTAAGTTGCCTCAAAACGCACCAACTTCGACTGCTTCGGCAACTGTTGAAGCGACGCTGGCTGATGATCTCCAGGTCATCAACATTCTGCGGTCGCTCATGAATGCCATTCGCGTTATACTTACCAACAAGAAATCTTCGTCTGCACAAAGCGCGCTACAGGTGCTGGACACTTTGAGTCCAGTACTTACAGCTCTTGGTTGAAATCATGGCTCTCCAGAAGCCGCCGTTTCGTGACGAAGTCCGGAACGCATCGATATTTCAGTGGAACGCCAGAGGACTGAAGTCACGCATGTCGGACTTTCGACAGTTTGCGTTCACGAATAAGTTCCCAATCATCGTCATCTGCGAGCCCCTATCAGATAACATGAGACTGAGTGTTTCATGTCCGCCACCCACGGAGACTGCAGCAAGATCATCGTATTCATACGACGTGATCTTACGTATGTCCATAATCCAGTACCACCTGACCAAGAAAACCAGTACGTATGCCTCCCAGTGAAGAAAGGCAAGCTCACTTTCACACTAGTTGGAGCCTACATATCGCCCTCAAGTCGGCTGGACTGCGAGCGGTTACGGCGAATCAGGACAGCGACTACGCAGCCTTTGGTGATGACTGGAGATTTTAATGCCCACCAACATCTCTGGGCAAGTTCTAAGATAAACTCTAGAGGCAGAAGATTAGTGTGATTTGCCTCCGAACAAGAACTGTGCGTGTTAAATGATGGAAGCCCCACCTGTCTGCGTGGAACTACCTACTGTAGCTGCCTGGACCTCACCTTTGTTTCACGCTCCTTCACTGGAAAGGTCAGGTGGTTTTCGGATATTGAAACGCGGGGAAGTGATCACCTACCCACTTATCTTAGGATTGAAGGGCTGACGGGCTCCAAGTTAGTCGGCGTCACACAATGCATCGACTGGCCAATGTTCAAATCAATTGTCGAAGACAGCTGTAGTGATGACTTGTCCTCTAGCCTAGAATACATCATAAAGGGTGCCCTAGAGGCTGCCACACATTCGCTTCCGAGAATATATACACGCACCGAATACGACATTGAGCTGCAGAAGCTTCGTGCAATTCATCGCCGTGCAGAGCGAAGATACAGGCGCACGAAGTCTGTACATGACTTGAGGTTGGCCAGAAGAACTCAAAAGAAAATTCAGCGTCGCATGGACCAACTTGCATCGCAAAGATGGAAGTCATTCTGCGAGTCTTTGGATCCACGAAAACCTTTGTCTCGCATATGGAGAACTGTTCGTCGTCTCCGTGGAACCCCTCAGCAGTGCCACCCTTTTAAGTATTTGCCCCTTCACCAATAATACAGCGAGATTGACGTCGCTGAAGCTTTCTGCAGGAGGATCGCTGGCGAAACTAGTTCCGCTGGAACATCGACGCTCCACCACTCCCTGATTTCACGCGACCCCCGCATGGACAGTCATTTCTCTATGGACGAACTCGAAGCTGCACTGGCCTTGCGCAAATGTTCATCTTCACCAGGACCCGACGGTATAACCTACCATGCCCTATGTAACCTTGGCGAAGAGGCTCGGAAAGTGCTCCTGCTCTTGTTCAACAACTCCTGGCAGACAGGTACGGTTCCCCAGGAATGGAAGACCAGTCGCCTAATTCCACTGCTCAAGCCTGGCAAGTCGCCAGTAGACAATACATCATACCGACCAATTGCGCTTGCCAGTTGCATCGGAAAACTAATGGAGAGGATGGTTCTAGCACGGCTAGAATGGCACCTCGAACATTACCAGGTATATCCAGATGCAGTGGCCGGTTTCAGGCGTGGCCGTTCTTCCATTGACAACGTTATCGACTTGGTGACTTACGTCGAGCACCAGAAGTCCTGCAAAAGACTATCTGCTGCCCTGTTTCTGGATGTTAAAGGAGCGTACGACAACGTAAGGCACGAAGCGATTTTCAACGCCTTAGAGGCAGTACGACTTGGCGGCAAAGTCTATTTTTGGATAAGTAGCTATCTACATAAGAGAGCCTTTTTCATACTTACCGAGGATGGCCCGACCTCCCCACATTGCAGTAACCGTGGAGTGCCTCAGGGCGGAGTACTGAGCCCAACGCTCTTCAGTCTAACACTCATTGGCCTTGCCGACATCCTGCCATGCACTGTTAGGCTCTCCATCTATGCCGACGACATTTGCATTTGGACGTCGGGTGTGACGCGACTGCAACTTCGCGCACGGCTTCAGAAGGCAGCCACTTTAACATCATCCTACCTTCGAGAACAAGGACTTCATATATCATACGAAAAGTGTGCAGTGGTGGCGTTTACCAGGAAATTAATGTCTCCATACGTGATATCCGTCGACAGACAACTGATCTCGTACAACAAGAGTCACAGATTTTTGGGGGTGGTCATTGACAAAAATCTCTCCTGGACCCCTCATGTGAATTATGCGAGAAAACGCCTGACAGGAATTTGCCATATGTTTAAGTTCCTAGCCTAAAAACCTGGGGAGTGCCAATACAATCTATGCTGCAACTGTACAGGGTCCTCTTCATTAGATTCCTGCGGTACAGCCTATTGGTCATGTCCAACACCTGCAGAACTAACCGGAATATAATACAAAGCATCCAAGGCCAAGCCCTCAAGATATGCCTTGGCCTACCGCGGAGTGCGTCAACGACTGAAGTTATTGCAGTCGCTCAAGATTCCACTCTTAGAACACACATTAGCATTGAAACAATGCGTGTGCACATAAGACACTTCGTCCGGACCCCTACCCACCACCTCGCAAGTCTCCCAGTAGATAGGCCCCACACGTCATTCAGTGTGACTATCTTCGCGCACCGTGCTTCTCTCAGGTCAGGTTACACACCTGCGGCAAGACCTTCCATTCCTCCGTGGTGTGTGCGCCGTACTGAAGTAAATCTTACAATCCCAGTACTTCAGAAAAAGTCGGATTTGCCGTCATCAGCACTAAAGCAACTAACTTTACTTCTTTTATACGAGAAATACAGCGGCTGCACACACATCTATACTGATGGATCAACTACATCAACCAGTTCCGGTGGCGCTGTAGTTACACCAACAATGAGAATAACTCAGGGGTTCAAGACTTCCCATGTCACTACGTCTACAGCTGCAGAGCTCGCGGCTCTCCGCGACGCGCTTCATGTGATAAGTGCTGAAAGTGCTAGGAAATGGGCAGTCTTCTGCGATTCAAGGCCGGCCTTGCAATGTGTGCAGTCGTTTCTCCGACATGGAACTCACGATCAGCTCACGTGCGAAATCGTCGAACTTGTCCATCATTTAGGAGAAAAAGGCCATGATATATCTTTTCAGTGGACACCAGGTCATTGCGGTATCATAGGAAATGATGAGGCAGATAAGGCAGCTCGGATGTCAAACCAAGAAGACCGCTGCGTCCCCATTCCTCTCTCAAGGACTGACGCCGCGAGACAACTTCGCAATCTAGCTCGCAATATCTCCTTAGCAGAGTGGAATACCGCACATGCAAGGCGCGCAAGACTGCACCTGCTAAACCCGTCACTTCAACTCAGACCTCCGGCCGGTCTGAGAACTCCAAGCCACAACCGACACAGAAGAGACGCGAAGCGTCTCTTCTGTGTCGGTTGTGGCTTGGAGTTGCCTTCACGAATGCCTACACAGCACTAATTAGAATGACTGATAGTCCTACGTGTGATGTTTGCGGATGCGAGGAGAACATTGACCACTTATTGTTCCGTTGCCCTCCATTTCAAACACAAAGACAAGTTTTGCCCAACGCATTCAGGAAATTCGATAATCGTGCTCTGAGTGAACAGACATTACTAGAGCACCGTCCCCACCGATCATCGGCTCAGAAGGCAGTGAAGGCACTTTTGTGCTTTCTCAGAACGTCTGGTTTGCGAGAGCGGCTTTAACTCAAGTACTGTCCGTACACGTATCTACACCTTCTCTCCCTTCTCTCTCTTCCCCTTCTCCCTTCCCCCAGCGTAGGGTAGCCAAACAGACCCTTGACTGGTTAACATCCCTGTCTTCCTATATTCCTCTCTCTTTCTCTCTCTCTCTCTTTCCCTTCCTGCTTTTGTGTAGAATTAAGGTAGCTGAATGTGAAACCTCTGTAGATATTTCCCAAGGTATTTACGTAAGCGGTCTGTACTCCTTGATTACGTAATGCCTCTACGATTGCTGGTATCTTTATTGAATAAAATGCCTTTTCGTAATCTATGAAAGCCATATAGAGAGGCTTATTGTACTCTGAGGATTTCTCGACAACCTGATCAATGACATGGATGTGATGCATTGTAGAGTATCCCTTCCTAAATCCAGCCTGTTCTCATGGCTGACTAAATTACAGTGTTGCCCTTATCCTATTCGATATTTTTTGGTAAATATTTTATATAATTACAGGAGTAAGCTAATGGGCTTATAATTTTTCAATTCCTTAACGGCTCCCTTTTTGTTGGTTAGTATAATGTTTGCATTCTTCCAGTTTTCTGGGACCCTGACAGTCGATAAACACTTCGTATAAGGAGCCGCCAGTTTTCCAAGCATTATGTCTCCACCATCTTTGATTAAATTGACTGTTATTAAAACGTCTCCTGCCGCTCGTCCTCGTTTCAACGTCTTGCAAGGCCCTTCCGAACTCATCGCTAGTTGTAGGAGGATTTTCTGTATGCTGTTCATTTTGTTTCTAATTGAGGTATCCTGACTCCTCTGGAGTCAGGATACTTCAATGTCAGTATGGAATTCTTCCGCTGTTGTTTAGTATACCTTCGAAATTGCTGATGATAGTACCTTGCTTATCTCTCAGTGCAAACATCTTGGTTTGTCCTACGCCAAGTTTCCTTCTCACTGATTTCAGGCTGCGTCCATTTTTTACGGCTTCTTCAGTCTTTCTCACGTTATAATTTCGAATATCACTTATTTTCACCTTGTTGATCAGTTCTGACAGTTCTGCGAATTCTATCTTATCTCTTGAGTTGGACAATTTTATTCTTTGTCGTTTCTTTATTAGGTACGTCCTTAGTTACTTGGGAGCTTTTTAAATCCTTCTTTCTCTCTCACCTATCGCATCCCCTTACCCTTCCCCCAGTACAGGGTAGCCAACCGGAGATAATCTCTGGTTAACCTCTCTGTCTTTCCTTTGCCTTCCTCTCTCTCTCTCTTGTCTACTGGTTGCCTTGGCGCCTTGCCTCCCACTTCAATTGCTGCCTCTGACGCCAGCCTAGTTACGGTTTCATTCATTACCTCTATGTCATCTTCATCTCTCTGTTCTAAGGCTGCATATTTGTCTGCAAGTACCAGCCTGAATTTGTCTGCTTCTACCCTTAATGCCTGTAGGTTGACTTAGTTCTTCTTGACCAATTTTACTCTTTCTCTCATCAAATTGAAGTGAATCCTAGCCCTCACTAACCTATGATCACTGCCCCCCATTTACCCTACCTAATACTTCTACATCCTGCAGTCGGAGGTTGCTTGAGGCAAGAACTATCTGTTTTCTTGGAAGGTGTCGTGCCGAATGAAATTAAGGGCATTCGGATAAATACACGCAAGAATGTCCTAGCAATCGATGTTTTCAACGGGAGTGCGCTCGAAAAACTGAAGCAAATCTCGGAGCTAAGGCTCATCAAAGTGCGTTCCTATATCCCCATGGATGATGCATCCACAGCAGGTGTAATTTATGACATTGATGTCGCCATTTCCAACGCGAACTTGCCTATCCTCGTCAAATGAGCAAGTGAGGGTGTTGTCATCACGCGTGTGAGCCGCCTTGGAACTTCGCGCTGCGTCAAACTGATTGTTAATGGAGATTGCTTACCAACACACGTCAAAGTCGGTCACTTCCGACACCCTGTTCGGCCCTTCGTTCGACCCTGTTCGACCTCTTCAATGCCATCAGTGCTTTAGGCTTGGACATGTCAAGGGGGTCTATCCAAACTCGTTACTGTGTCCCCGGTGTGCTGAACCTCACGCGGAGGACACTTGCCGGGCTACTGTCCTAAAGTGCGGCAACTGTAATGGTTGCCATGCTGCCTCGTCTAGGGACTGCCCTTGCATCAAGAAAGAGGTCGCTGTTCTCAAGCAAATGGTTCGGGACAATTCGACACACAGGGAGGCTGCTGAAACGATCCGGCGTTGGCGTCGGCGTCACCGAACCACTTCAAAAAAGGCAGAGACAAGAAAGGAGAGGGGCCCTTCCATTGTAGCACCGACATTCTCCAATCAGGCCACGAAGGGGCTGAACAGCACAAAAAAGTCAGCTGAACGGAATCTTTCTGAAGAACAGTGGCCTGCGCTTCCGAGCCAGCAACTTCCCAAAGAACCACAGATTGTCAAGCCCGCTCGGCAGCCTACTCCTGCCGCTGATGACACGCCCAAAGCAGATCGTCAAGTTATTTCAATGCTGCGTCCCCTCATAGATGCCATTCGACTGATTCTGTCGAACCTTGAAACCACGTCTGCTCGAAGTGCACTGAAAGTACTGGACGCCTTAAGCCCAGTGCTTGAGTCTCTCGAATAGAGGCATGGCCAACCATCGCCCATCCTTTCGAGAAGTCAAGGCAGCGTCAATCATCCAGTGGAACGCAAGAGGACTAAGGTCACGTCTTTCAGACTTTCGTCAGTATATATGTATACTAATTTGACCTAGTATTTGACGTAGTACTAAATTGATTTTCCATTAATTAATATATACTAATTTGTTCCCAATAATTGTCATATGTGAGCCTAACGTGTCAAAACCAGTCAGATTATCGGGATACGAAGCTCTTATATCCGCAACAACTGATGCATGCAGCAAAGTCATCGTTTTTATTCGTCGAGAACTGACCTCTGTTCGCCAGCCGAGTCCGCCTCATGATAACAATCCATATATTTGCCTAACAATTAAAAAGGGCAAACTGATGTTTACACTTGTAGGCGTTTATATATCGCCTTCAAGTAATTTTGACCCCAAAAGATTAACGAACATCTTGTCGGTGTGCCCTGCTTCATATGTCATCATCGGAGATTTTAATGCGCACCATATGGCATGGGGAAGCACAAGGACAAATGCAAGAGGGCAAGACTTGCAAACTTCGCCTGCAACCACGGCCTTTCACTCTTGAATGACGGCAGCCCAACGTTTATACGAGGCGTGAATTATGGCAGCTGTCTTGACCTAGCTTTCGTCTCCAGCTCTTTCACAAGATGTGTTAAATGGTTTTCGGATATCGAGACACACGGGAGTGATCACATTCCCACATACCTTGTCATCAAAGGGATGTCCAGGTCTTTCCCACAGAACACCATTCGATTAATAGACTGGACTAATTTTACTTCCACCATAGAAGATGCTTGTCGGGAGGGCTTGTCTTCTGGATTAGAGGAAACAATCACGTCTACAAAAGAAAATTCAACGTCGCATGGATAAATTGGCATCTCGACGTTGGACAACGTTTTGCCAGTCACTATACCCCGAAAGCCACTTTCCCACATCTGGAGAACCATACGTGATCTGCGTTCCCCTCCCTGAACAACGCTTCCCATTCAAAGCGCTGGCGCTCTTCCAGAGGCGACTGGATGCTGATGTTGCAGAGGACTTCTGTGCAAGGATCGCTGGCCAAGCAACCGGTCCAGGCTTTCCAGCCCCCAGTCACATCCCTGTTTCACGTGACTGCCGCATGGATCTTCCTTTCATAATGGAGGAACTAGAAGCGGCTCTTGCTCTATGCAGGCGTTCTTCATCCCCAGGACCAGATGGAATATCCTACCGCGCCTTGAACAACCTTAGTGATGGCGCACGGAGAGAATTGTTACATCTATACACCGTATCTTGGCAAGATGGCGTGGTACCCAAGGAATGGAAGACAAGCCGCTTGGTCCCTCTCCTGAAGCAAGGCAAGTCCCCACTTGAACTCACCTCATACCGCCCAATAGCGCTGGCCAGCTGTGCGGGAAAGATAATGGAAAAGATGATCCATGCCCGCTTGGAGTGGTACCTGGAACACTACAACTTGTTACCAAATTGCATGGCTGGTTTTCGTCGAGATCGCTCATCAGTAGACAGTGTTGTTGTCCTCGCTACGTGTGTCCAGCATCAAAAGTCACGCAAGAGATTATCTGTAGCTTTGTTCTTAGATGTCAAGGGAGCATACGATAACGTATCTCACGAGGCTATATCCTTGATGCTCTTGAGATGGTTGGCCTAGGTGGTCGCGTTTTTCAGTGGATTTCTCATTACCTTTTTATGAGATCTTTCTTCGTGTATACGAGCGATGGTAAAACCACACTACGCCTACCGAGGTGTTCCTCAAGGCGGTGTACTAACCCCTACCCTATTTAACCTCACACTGATTGGTCTCGTTGATAATCTGGCAGCAGCGATCAAGATATCAATGTACGCAGATGACATATGTATATGGACTTCAGGTGTGACACGTCCTCAGATACGTGCAAGACTTCAAAAAGCTGCTACTCTGACAGCTATATGCCTCCGCAACCAAGGTCTTGAAATCTCGTCAGACATATGTGCACTGATGGCATTCACTCGCAAACCAATGACACCCTACGCCATATCAATAAATGGCCAAATAATTTCTTACGCGAAGGCTCACAGATTTCTTGGAATAATCATTGATAGACATCTCTCATGGAGCCCACACGTGACCTACTTGAAACAGCGTCTGACACCAATCTCCCAGCTCTTCAAGTTTCTGGGCGGAAAGACTTGGAGAATGTCAGTGCATGCATGTTGGAATTGTACAGGGCTCTTTTTCTGGGCTTCTTGAGATGCAGTTTGCCCGCAGTGACCAACACTTGCCAGACAAATCTTCGTGCTCTACAGGCTATTCAAGCTCGGGCTCTCAGGGTTTGTCTTGGTTTGCCAAAATGCACATCGACAGTAGCGACTATTGCGATCGCCCGGGACCAACCCATACAAACACACATTGCGGTGGAAGCGTTGAGAGTGCACATTAGGCACGTTGCCCGTGCCCGTTCCCACCATCTGGCAACACTACCGTCAGAAAGGCCGCAGGCATCATTTTGTACTACGATTTCGGATTATTACACCTGCCTTCCATCAGGCTTCACCCCCGAAACTAAGCCATCGATTCCTCCATGGTGTTTGGCTCGACCTACAGTGCACCTCACCATACCAGGAATCCGAAAAAAATCTGAGCTGTCATCACCTGCTCATAAACAACTAACTCTGCTCCTTTTGTACGAGAGGTACGCCGACCACGTACATATTTATACTGATGGATCGGCAACTCTCCAGTGTTCCTCTGGAGCCATGGTTTTCCCAGCGAAAGCCACCACCATAAGTTTCAAGTCATGTCACCCAACGACAGCGCTTGCTGCGGAACTTTCAGCTCTTCGCGCTGCACTTCGTCTCGTCAGCCAAAAAATTACCGACGATTACGTTACTTCCTAATGCGAAATTTGAGCGCAGCAAATAAGCTGTTTCACCTTTTCGATAGATTGAGGCAAAGAAATCGAGCAACACATGTATGCGCTATCACAGAATTTTTTTTTTATTTTTCACACGTATTCCTTTAACAAAGACTCCACTAACAGTTCTTGACAGTCATGAAGGAAGCTTTGTGGTCGGAGAAATAGACTGATATATGTTCGACTTGGTACACCAATGCTTGATTCTCAAAGACGAGATCTATACAAGTGCCTCGCGAGGTTGTTACAGCCGTGGGACGCGTTACGAGCGAGAGGAACGGGATGTTCTCCCGCATAAGTGTTAGGAAATTGCTGTTTGTCTTTATGTCAACATTAAAGTCCCATCGGTCGTCTCGCTCATGGCTCAGAAAGAACTGGCAGATAATTTCGCAGTGGCGAACGGCAGCGGCAATTTCGGCTTGGGCGGTGCACATATACAGATCCGCCGCCACCGATCTGGCTCTCTGATTGCCACCGCACAGGGCGAACGGCAGCGGCAATTTCGGCTCGGGCGGTGCACATATACAGATCCGCCGCCACCGATCTGGCTCTCTGATTGCCGCCGCACAGGGGTTGCATTGGAGGAGGAGCGAAGAAAGGAATTAAGTTCGAGCCGGCGCTTTGACAACCGGAGACTCGCAGGAAGAGGGGGGAGGGGGGCGGCGTGTACACCCAGCGGCAAACGATGGGGGCAGAAGCGCGCGCAGCAAGCGGACAACACGATAAAGGGAGGAGGGAAGAGATAGCAGCGACTGACTGATGCCGCTGACGCCGATAGTGAGTCAACCCCAGCTGCGGAGTTGGTTTCAGGGACAACGCCGCCGATGCCGACACAAACAATAAGATACCCTCGCTTCCGCAGCGCTAAGAACCAGGTCTAGCCGTGGGAAGGTGGTCACGTATTCGTCGACGTGCCGGGGCCTACGTGAAATAAGCGGCGCGTCGGCAACTGAAGAGCACCCTATCCGCCACACAAGAACAGGGGGGGGGGGACCCTTTCCTCCTCTTTCTGCATGGCGGCGACGGTGTTCTATGCAGTCACGTTATCTTGACTCTCTAGCGGCGTCAGCGGCATCCAGCGGTATCAGTCGGTCGCTGCTAGCGCTGGGGGGATGAAAGGGGGGCGGAGCTGGTTACGAGGCCGACGACAACGCCGACGACGACGCGAAACCCAGGAACGGACGCCAAAGAGCTGCGCTCTAAAACAAACTCGAAGATGGTCAATATTCACTGACTCGAAGGCAGCACCGCAGTCTCTGCTATCAGCCCTGCGACGTGGACCACACGAACAACAGCTATTCGAGATTAGAGAATTAATCCACACCTTGACTGAGAAAGGACACCACGTGACATTTCAGTGGCTTCCAAGTCACTGCGGCGTCATAGGGAACGAACACGCCGATAACGCTGCTCGGTCGGCTCTTCAAGGCGACGAAGAGGAGCCGATACCATTATCAAGGACAGATGCCGCTAGAAAGCTTCGAATGCTCAGCCGTGATATCACGTTATCCTTGTGGAATGCAGGAAGTTTGCAAAACAACTGGCTGCACAATCTAGACTCTTCTCTACGCCATTGCATTCCAGCTGGACTCTGTCGTCGCGAAGCTACCCTGCTTTGTCGAATATGGCTAGGAGTGGCGTTCACAAAGTATTTTGCTTTCCGAATCGGATGGGCCGACGACGCCTCGTGTGATGATTGTGGTGACGAGGAGACTCTTCAACACCTTCTCTGTGACTGTCCACGCTATAATTTACAGAGACGATCGCTCGCAAACGCGATAGCGCGCTTTGACCGAAGACCTCTAACAGAGGAACTTATTTTAGAATGCCGTCATCACAAGCCATCGCAGCAGAGGGCGACGAGGGCACTGTTGCAGTTCTTAAGGGCAACATAATTGAACAAGCGGCTGTAGCATGAACAGATGTTTCATAGTGCTGCAAGTGCTAATGTGCTATGCGGTGACAGTGTGCGGTGACAGTGACCGACTGTGATTGTATGTCTGTGCTCCTTTCTTTTTTTATCTCTACTTTGTTATCACTTTACCTCCCCCTCCCCTCTTTCCCCAGCGTAGGGTAGCAAACCGGATCTTCCCCCCTGGTTAACCTCCCTGCCTTTCCCCTTTCCCCTCCTCTCTTTCTCTACATCCTGCACTTTGCTGGGATCAGCAGAAAGTATGAAATCAATTTCATTTCTTGTTTCACCATGAGGGCTTTTCCAGGTTCACTTTCTGTTTCTACGCTTCCTGAAAAAGAGGTTCATTATTCGAAGCTTAGTCCTTTCTGCGAATTCTACCAGCATCTCTCCTCTAGCGTTCCTAGAATCGACGCCATAGTTGTCAATTGCTTGTTCACCAGCCTGCTTTTCCCTCACTTTTGCATTGAAGTCGCCCATTACTGCAGTATACTGAGTTTGCACTTTTCTCATCGCTAATTCAACATCTTCATAAAACTGATCTACTTCATCACCATCGTTACTGGATATAGGAGCGTAGGCTTGTACTACCTTTAATGTATACCTTTTATTAAGTTTGATTACGACTAAAGCTACTTTCTCATTAATGCTGTAGAGTTCGTCAGTGTTGCCCGCTATGTCCTAATGGATTAGGAATCCTACCCCGTATTGCTTCTTATCTTGGCGACCTCTATAGCAGAGTACATGGCCGTTATTCTGCAATGTATAAGCCTTACCAGTTCTTCTAATCTCACTAAGGCCGATGATATCCCAAACAATGTCTGATAGTTCCTCAAAGAGTCCTGCTAAGCTAGCCTCACTCGACAGAGTTCGGCAATTAAAGGCTGACAGGGTCAGTTTCCATTGGCGGCCTGTCCGGATCCAGAGCGGAAGAAAGTAAATGGGCTGGGAGAGTGTTGAGGTATCTGTATAGGAAAAACATTGATTCACAGTGGAGGAAAAGAACTAGGAAGCTTACCAGCAAGTATGCAGCCTTTAGAGGGAGCAACACAGCAACAAAGAACATCAAGAGGAAAGTCAGAGAGGCTGAAATAATCTCGTGGGTGGCGGCAATGGAAAAGAAACCTGCCAAGAGGGCCATCAGGAACGACACAATTTATCATAACGCAAAAGGAAGCTCATTACTTTTCGAAGCGAGATCAGGATGCCTTAGAACGCGCACCTATAAAGCGAGATATAGGAATGAAGAAGAAGCATGTGCTTGCTGCGGTAAAGCTATAGGGAAACGATGGAGCATGTTAAATTAGAATGTGAAGGTATGTGCCCAGCTGTCGATTCAAGCACCACTGGCCTCCTTGGGTTCAGCGAGAGCAGGGGCAAAGTAAGTATGTCCGCAATAGAGATTAGTAAGAGGCGATTGGAAGATTGGTAGAAGTAGGGAAATGACTAACAACGGAGGCGCGCGAAAACAAAGTTCACAATAGGGGTTCAGAAAGTTTGGTTATGTCAATTTATCGTGTTCTTTTTTTCTTTTTAACATAGGTAGCACATTAGGCAATATAATAACAAGAGCTTGGTGGGGCAACCCCCCGCCTCGTTCTAAAGGGGACATCTTATTTTGTTGTAGCGCAAGCTGAGCGACAAGGACAACAAAAAGGCACATCTGACAAACAGTAGCGCTTTGTGTGTCAGATGTGCCTTTCTATTGTCCTTATCGTTCAGCTTGCGCTACAACAAAATAAGATATGCCGTATCAACAAGCCCCATATAGCTATCCCCAAAGGGGACGCTCATAGCATCCATCCATCCATCAATGCTACGCTCTTCACTGTCGTCTGTTTGGCTGCCTGCATACACCGCGGCGGCATGGCGCGGGCGGATTTGCAACCTCTTCTGCGTCTCCGTTTTTTCACGGTCTCTCAATAATGAAAGGACAATAAAGAAAGAAAAGCTAGAACATTTGAAAATAAGAATATGCAAATTATTGCATTTCGCCAATTGCATCAAATTGGGGACGCACGCTCAGCGGTCTTGTAATTGTCTTTATTGTTTTTCTATAATTTTTCTTCTTATTCACGAACCCCTTGCCATTTCATCGATTGTTGTGTGTTTCAATTTGTTTACACAGTTTTATAAAGGTTCTTCATTCTTCTCTGTATAATTTGTTTTGACTGTGTGCTTGATTACATATGTGCTTGATTACTTGCACGGGATTATTTCGGAGTGGAACGTACTTCCGCACTCTTATCTAATGTCAAAACATATTCGGGTACTCTCCTTGACCACGCGCGATATCAACTTTGCATGTTGCGTCACTTTCTTGCATCACATAAGCGGCATATGCTTCACAAATGATGTTTTTTTTTTCATTTTGTTTACTTTTGCCGTTTGAAATTTTATCTATTATTATCTGTTGCTATTTCTTCTCACTGTTCTTGCTCACCCTTAACTGGAAGAGCTTTCTTTTTGTCTTGTTTAGGTTTTGAACAAGCTTGGGTCTGCTTTCTTTTTTTTTTTACGCTTTACTATGCCAAATCGCACAACTGTACCTCATGTTAGTTATTAATGCGGAAACATTATATGGCTCAAATCAAGAGTTTGACGAAATCTCGTCTGATCGGGAAGTAAAGGCATAATAGGAAGAAAAACAGAACGGCGGGCAAAATGGGATTGTCTAAACATTCTTAAACGTTTCGGCTTCTACACGGAAGCCTTGTTCACTCTTGGGTAAGCGTTGGCTGACCATACGCCTGTCGTAGTTGAATGAAATCAAGAGTTTGACGAAATCTCGTCTGGTCGGGAAGCAGGCACGTACCCGGGGGGGGGGGCGCCCCCCCCCCCGAAATCAAGTGGCATACCCCCCCTCCCCACCCACGCCACCACTCCTCACACATTCCTAAAGCGCCGCCAGATCAATGTTGAGACTTGGCAGCTGTTTATCGGTCAGCATTATGCTGCCTTTTTCACTCCTTTTATGTGGCGGTAGTTATCGGCATCTCTTGTAATGTGAAGGAGAGTTTTCTGATAGATTCCGCACCCGCGCGATGAACTCGAGATGCGTTCAGTTGTCACCATCTATTCAACCATCACGCGCATAGCTGTTGCTTTGGTTAGTTCAACCTTCTTTGTTTAGGCTGATCCTGGGACCAGGAGAGGGATGCGGCTGTTACTCAGCTGGTCTGTACTCTCAGGGAACGAGTTGCTGCCGGAGAAAACGCCAATTGCGTTTAACTTTTCCCTTTGCTTCCTTATTTCCTTGAGTTACGGCTCGCCGCGACGCTGGCAGATGCCCGGGACCATATACACGTGATATGGGTTAGATAAGGTGGGAAATAAAATACTGTGAAAGAGCGTCCATCATGAAACCCTGCAATGACCCTTAAACCCATAAGTAAGATGACTGTCGCCCGTTACCTCGTCTGTTTTTCCCTAATTGTGTAGCACTTTTAGTGCAAAATTGGCAACTGGAAACAAAAATCGCAAGGAGTTGAGAAATTAAGCGATCTACTAAGAGAGAGAGCCAAGGCAACAACCAAACTACAAGCAAAAGCCAATAATAAAAAAAGTTGACCGTTGTTTATGAGAATATTTATGGATCAACATCTTTTTATTTAAAAAGGAAGTAGAGAGAACGCCGCCGTAAGTGGAGAACAATTACTTGTTTTGAATGACGCTTCTACAGTTATCGGTCGAACCGCCTCACGTAGCCACTTCTCTGCTCTGCTTATGTGGGTGTTTTTCTAACCTTTCGCGGTGAGCGCAGTACGTCTAGAATCGCCGAGTCCTGCACTCTACGCGGTTTTATGGGACTGGTGGCCGCACAGCGTTATGCAATTCGCGGAACTGTCAAAACTGATCAACAAGGCGAAAATAACTGATATTCGAAGCTATAATATGAGAAAGACTGAAGAAGCCGTAAAAAATGAACGCAGCCTGAAATCAGTAAAAAAGAAACCTGGCATAGGACAAACCTTGATGTATGCACTAAAAGATAAGAAGGATAATATCATCATAATCTCGAAGATATAGTAAAAGCAACGGAAAAATTCTAAGCTGACCTGTATACAGTACCCAGAGGAGTCAAGATACCTCACTTAGAAACAGTAATGAACAGGATACAGAAACTCTCCTATAACTAGCGATGAGGTCAGAAGGGCCCTGCAAGACATGAAACGATGAAGAGCTGGAGGAGAAGGTGGAATAAGAGTCGATTTAATCAAAGATGGAGGAGACATAATGCTTGGAAAACTGGCGGCTCTTTATACGAAGTGTCTATCGACTGCAAGGGTCCCAGAAAACTGGAAGAATGCAGACATTATACTAATCCACAAAAAAGGAGACGTTAAGGAATTGAAAAATTATAGGACCATTAGCTTGCTCCCAGTATTATATAACATATTTACCAAAATAATATCCAATAGAATAAGGGCAACACTGGATTTCGTCAACCAAGGGAACAGGCTGGCTTCAGGAAGAGGTACTTTACAATGGATCACATCCATGTCGTCAATCAGGTTATCGCGAAATCTGCAGAGTACAATAAGCCTCTCCATGTGGCTTACATAGATTACGAAAATGCATTTGATTAAGTAGAGATACCAGCAGTCATAGATGCACTACGTAATCAAGGAGTACAGAACGCTTACGTAAAAAGCTTGGAAAATATTGCTACATGCATGTGGTATTTGTTTGTTTGAACGAGGCGCGTGGGCGCCATCCCTCCAGAAAAGAGGAGGAAGAACGAACTGGGCTCGCGCTGTGAATCTAACCGGTCAGCGCTGCAACCGTTGTTGTAAATATAATCTGTAAATAGTTTCTCGTCTTACTGACTCGTCCTTCGCGTAAGAATATCTACAGAGGTTCTACAGCTACCTTAATTCTACACAAGAAAAGCAGGGAGATACCGATAGAGAAAGGGGTCAGACAGGGAGACACAATTTCTCCAAAGCTATTCACTGCGTGCTTAGAAGAATTCAAGCTATTAAACTGGGAAGGCTTAGGAGTAAAGATCGACGGCAAATATCTCAGCAACCTTCGGTTTGCCGATGACGTTGTTCTATTCAACAACAATGCAGACGAGTTAAAACAAATGATTGGAGACCTTAACAGAGAGAGTGTAAGAGTGGGGTTGAATATTAATATGCAGAAGATGAAGATAATGATAAATAGCCGGACAAAGGAATAAGAGATCAGGATCGCCAGTTGGCCACTAGAGACTGTGAAGGAGTACGTTTACCTAGGTCACTTAATCACAGGGAACTCTGATCATGAGAAGGAAATTCACAGAAGAATAAAAACGGGTTGGATCGCATACGGCAGACATTGCCAGCTTCTGACTGGAAGCTTACCATTATTATTACAAAGTAAGATGTGCAATCAGTGCATTTTGCCAGTGCTGACATATGGGGCAGAGACTTGAGAGCAAGTTAAGGACCGCGCAATGAGCGATCGAACGAAGATTGCTAGGCATAACGTTAAGAGAGAGAAAGAGAGCGGTTTGAATCAGAGAGCGAACGGGTATAGACGATATTCTAATTGACACCAAGAGGAAAAAATGTAGCTGGGCAGGTCATGTAATGCACCGGTTAGATAACCGTTGGACCATAAGGGTTACAGAATGGGTACTAAGAGAAGGGAAACGCAGTCGAGGACGACAAAACATTAGGTGGAGCGATGAAATTAGGAAATTCGCGGGCGCTAGTTGGAATCGGTTGGCGCAGGACAGGGGTAATTCGAAATCGCAGGGAGAGGCCTTCGTCCTGCAGTCGACATAAAACAGGCTGATGATGCTGATGCTGCTGATGATGATATTATGATGATGATGATGGAGGTGGTGCCCCCCCCCCCCCGAAAAAAATCCTGGGTACGTGCCAGTCGGGAAGTAACGGCATAATAGGAAGAATAACAGAACGCCGGCCAAAATTGGATTGTCTAAATATTCTTCAACGTTTCGGCTTCCACACGGAAGCCTTGGTGGTGGTGGTGAATTTTAGCAACAGGCGGGTTTAGCCTGGCGATCAAGGCCGGCAATTGCTCCGCCCTTCACTCTTGGGTAATGTTACGTTTCGCCTACAACGCGCGGTAATGCCGGCGCGGATGCAACGGACGCCGGGGCTTTGTTCAAAACGGCGGACATTTTGGCCTGTTCGACGCCGCCGCAACGCCTACCCGCCAAGCGTGTCCAGGCGTGTTTCAGTGCCACGTGTCTTCGTGTGTGCGTGTGTGTGTGTGTGCCCTCGCTTGTCAAAGCGCGGCAGCCGGGGAGCGGAGTTCCCCGAATGAGGAGCCTGGACGTCTCTCGGCTCAACAGTTCGCGCCGTCGTGTGGGTGAGGGTTGGCAATGCGTCACTACACTCGGTTCAGCAGGTCTCTCGGCCCGACAGTTCGCGCCGTCGTGGGCTCCTGCTGCGCCGTCCCGTGACCTTCATCCCGTGACCTTCCCTCCTTCCCTTTTGGACCGCGACGCCGGGAGTATAAGAGCAGCTGCCCCCGGACGCCAGAGAGAGGCTCCGATTTGTACTGTTGAGTTACGTGCTCTCCCGTCTCTCCACTTCGGTCGACCTGACCGGCCGCTCTTTTGCTATGTTAGAATAAACAAGTTGTTCTGTTACCAGTCTTCTCATGCTTTGCCGGGACCTTCGGATGCTTCCAGTGCCCCAGGCCGCCAGGCCAACGCTACCCTTGGGGCTTGCGACCCATTGGCAATAACGGGCGTCGGCACCGAGACCCCAACAACTCGTGCCGGCGGTACGATTCCAACATCTGGTTGCCAGCGGTGAGATCGCGACAACGGAGGCCAGCAGCGAAGAGATGCGGTTGACTGTATGCTGAGCAGCACAACGACCATCCGGGAGCAGCGCAACGAGCCCTGTGTGATGACTGGTTGCCTGCAGCGGAACGACTGCGCTGAAGTCTTGGCTGCGAGGTTTGGTGAGTGCGGGACTTTCTTCTTCTGAGTTTTGCCAGGCTTTTGTTAGTGTTAGAAACAGAGCTGGTAATTGTGGTTGTCGTTGCTACCGGGTTAGTTTGCGGCAAGACAATAGTAGGCAGTAGAGAAAGCAGCATTCAGAGCAGCCATGGATTTGAAGTCGTTGCGCAAACCGAAATTGCTGGAGCTTGCAAGAGAGTTGGGTCTGGATGTCTCAGACAAACTCAGAAAACCAGAACTGCTAAGGGCTATTCTTGAGTTAGAAGCTGAGGATGACGAGCTGTCGGAATGCCTTGAGACAATTGAGGAGAGGGAGGAGCAAAAAGAGAAACAGGAGCGCGAACTTAAAGAACAGAAAGAGAAAGATGAGCGCGAACGTAAAGAACAAAAAGAGAAAGAAAAAGAAGAGCGCGACCGTCAACACGCTTTGGAAATGAAGCGTCTCGAGGTAGAGATGGAACGCGCTCGTAATGGAAGTCAGGCACACGGTGCAGGAGAACGAGTATTGTTCAAAATGACTGACCTGATGCGGCCGTTTAAGCTTGGAGAGGACATTGGTTTGTTCCTGGTTAACTTTGAGCGAACGTGCGAGAAGCAGGGGTTCTCTCGGGAAACGTGGCCACAGCGCTTGCTCACTTTGCTACCCGGCGAGGCGGCCGACGTAGTCGCTCGCTTGGAGAGAGAGGAGGCAGAGGATTTCGACAAAGTGAAATCGAGTCTGCTAAAAAAGTACCGGCTGTCAGCGGAGGCGTTCCGTCGGAAGTTTCGGGAAAATGAGAAAGGCAGAAGTGAGTCATATACAGAGTTTGCGTACAGGCTTATGTCAAACATGCAGGAGTGGCTCAAAGAAGAGAAAGCGTTTGGTGACCATGAGAAAGTTCTGCAGTGTGTCGGGCTAGAACAGTTTTATAGTCGGTTACCTGAGAACGTGCGATACTGGGTCTTGGATAGGCCAGACGTTAGTACGGTGGCTAGAGCCGCTGAGCTAGCCGAGGAGTTTGTGACGCGTCGGGCTCGCGGAGCTAAGGACGGTCAAAAGGGTGAATTTGGCTCCAAGTTGGAGAGGCCGAAGTTCACACCCATGAGAGCAAAGGGGGATACACGTAGTGCGGATGCAAGTGAAAGCAGTCCGACCGAACGTAAGGAGACGGCGGCAACCGAAGCCGAACGCAGAAAGCGGTTCGAGACGAGGCAAGCGCGCGTTTGTTATACGTGCCAGAAGCCGGGTCACTTTTCGGCGCAGTGTCCAGAAACAAAAACACAAGTCGTGTTTTTGTCTATATGCAGCACTGACGAGAACATGAAGCTTCTCGAGCCTTACATGCGAGACCTCCTCGTGAACGGGAAAGAGTGCCGAGTGCTTCGCGATTCCGCAGCTACAATGGATGTAGTTCACCCCTCTTACGTAGAACCCGATATGTTCACGGGCGAGTGCGCATGGATCAAGCAAGCAGTGGAAGCTCATAGCGTGTGTCTGCCGGTAGCAAAAGTGCTTATTGAAGGACCTTTCGGAGCACTTGAGACGGAGGCCGCAGTGTCATCTATGCTGCCCCCCCCAGTACCCGTACTTATTTTCAAACAGGTCCGATCACCTCCTGCGCGAGAAGGGGCTTTTGTTTGGTGAGGCTAGCGTTCAGGCCTTAACCAGATCGAAGGTTCGGGAGCTCGCTGCAAAGGCGGTAGTTGCGGGGCCGACGTTGTTGAACGATGAGAAAGGGTCAGAGGCGCAGCAAGCTAGTATTCAGAGCACGCCCGAACGGGATAAAATTGAGCCTGTAGCGTTAAAGGCACTAGATACTGGAGAGGAAATTCCCGATGCGGGAAAGTTAGAAGAGCTTCCGGTCGAGCTTCCGGGACTAGGCTCAGTGACGAACAGGAAAGACACCGATCAAGTCATTAGTGACTTAATAAGTAAAGCATCGCTGTCGCCTGAGCAGAAAACCGAACTACACCAGCTCTTACAAGAGTTTCAAGGTCTGTTCTCTGAGAGGCCTGGTAGGACTTCTGTCCTTACTCATGACATAGAACTTACCTCCCCAGAGCCAGTACGATCCAAGGCGTACCGGGTGTCACCCCGCCAGAGCGATATTATGGAGGCTGAGGTAAAGAAAATGCTACAGCTCGGTGTTATTGAAGCGGGTGAGAGTGATTATACCTCCCCTTTGATTTTAGTTGAGGTACCGGGCAAGGAACCTCGTCCTTGCGTCGACTACCGCAGGCTTAATTCCATCACTAAGGATCAAATTTATCCGATCCCTAACATCGAGGAGCGCCTTGAGAGAGTGAGTAGCGCTCAGTTTATTTCCACCCTAGATCTTGTCAGGGGTTATTGGCAGGTTCCACTTACAGAAGAGGCTAGTAGGTATGCGGCGTTCATTTCACCCATGGGGACATTCCGTCCTAAAGTTTTGAGTTTTGGTTTGAAGAACGCGCCATACTGCTTTTCAAGCCTCATGGATAAAGTGTTGCGGGGACAGCAAGAATTCGCTTTACCGTATCTAGACGACGTAGCGATATTCTCCGCATCCTGGCCGGAACATATGGCGCACTTGCGGGCAGTGCTAACCCGCCTGCGCGATGCGGGCTTGACAGTCAAGGCTCCCAAGTGCCAGTTAGCACAGGCCGAGGTTGTCTACCTCGGACACGTGATTGGTCGGGGTCGTCGCCGCCCCTCTGAAATAAAGGTGGCCGCTGTGCGAGACTTCCCGCAACCGCGTACGAAGACCGCTATTCGGTCGTTCTTAGGTGTCGCCGGCTACTATCAGAGGTACATCCCCAGGTACTCTGATATCGCGGCTCCCTTGACGGATGCTCTAAGAAAGACAGAGCCTCAAACAATCGTCTGGGATGAGACGAAGGAAAGAGCTTTTAGCGCCCTAAAGAGCGCCCTAACAAGCCAGCCTGTGCTACGATCGCCCGACTACACAAAAGGGTTCGTTGTTCAGTGTGATGCTAGTGAGCGAGGCATGGGCGTTGTACTGTGCCAACGGGAAAATGGAGAAGTAGAACACCCCGTCCTGTATGCTAGTCGTAAGCTGACGAGTCGTGAGCAGGCGTATAGCGCCACCGAGAAAGAGTGTGCGTGTATCGTGTGGGCCGTTCAGAAATTGTCATGTTACCTAGCCGGCTCGAGGTTTATCATTGAAACGGATCACTGCCCTCTCCAATGGCTGCAGACCATCTCTCCCAAAAATGGCCGCCTCCTGCGCTGGAGCCTCGCTTTGCAACAATATTCCTTTGAGGTGCGTTACAAAAAGGGGAGTCTCAACGGTAACGCCGATGGCTTAAGTCGAAGCCCCTAACGTGGGAATCAGCCTCAAAATTGTTTGTTACTGATGTTTTTCTTCCTGAGGCAGGATTTTTAACTTATTGCTTTTGTGTAGTGTTTCAAAGTGATGATGTGCTTTTTAGTGCAATTTTTCCGATTTGTGGTCGCGTTCTGAGTGCTGCTAAACTACTGTAAGGAACTAGGCAGCAGTATAAAAGGGGAAAGAGCCTGGCAGGGCTTAGTGAGGGTTGTGCCGTGCTTGCTGACTGAGCGGTTGACTTTTGGCGTGGTTCTAACGCTTGCCGGAAACGAGAACAAAAATGTCAACTCTCCCGAAGTCACTTTGCAGTGTCCTGTGTGCACCTGAACGTGAGAACGAGGCCTTCTCTGTGCGCTGCGCTCAAGAAACGCCCAAGGACGCCCAACTTCGGTTATGAGCATCATCGAGCGACATCCCTCCGGACAGCGGATGCAGTCCCCTGACCATCGGGATCTCCTTCCCCCGGCGGGGCGGTCTGTTACGTTTCGCCTACAACGCGCGGTAATGCCGGCGCGGATGCAACGGACGCCGGGGCTTTGTTCAAAACGGCGGACATTTTGGCCTGTTCGACGCCGCCGCAACGCCTACCCGCCAAGCGTGTCCAGGCGTGTTTCAGTGCCACGTGTCTTCGTGTGTGCGTGTGTGTGTGTGTGCCCTCGCTTGTCAAAGCGCGGCAGCCGGGGAGCGGAGTTCCCCGAATGAGGAGCCTGGACGTCTCTGGATGGATGGATGTTATGAGCGTCCCCTTTGGAACGGGGCGGTGGCTTGCGCCACCAAGCTCTTACTACTATGCTGCCTAATATCCTACCTATGTTCACCAATGAAAAAAAAAAAAAAAAAAAAAAACCACTATGAACTACCACGTCCAAATTTTCTGATACCCTATTGCGAACTGTGCTTTTGTACGTCTCCGTCTTTTGTCGTTTCCCTACTTTTCTTCCACCAATCCTCCAATCGCCTCTTACTGATGTCTATTGCGGACCTGTTTGCTTTACCACTGCTCCCGCTGAACCCAAGGGCTTCAAGGAGGCCAGTGGTGCCTAAATCGACCGCTGGGTAGACGTCCTCACATTCTAATAAAATATGTTCCGTCGTTTCCCTAGCTTTACCGCAGCAAGCACATGTTTCTTCTTCATTCTTATATCTCGCTTTATAGGTGCGTGTTCTAAGGCATCCCGATCTCGCTTCGAAAAGTAATGAGCTTCCCTTTGAGTTATCATAAATGGTTTCTTTCCTAATTTCGTTTTTTCCCCTTAAGTAGTTACTCATGGCAGGTTTCTTTTCCATTGCCGCCACCCATGAGATTAATTCAGCCTCTCTGACTTTCCGCTTGACCTTCTTTGTTGCTGTGTTGCCCACCCCACAGGCCGCATACTTGCTGGTAAGCTTCCTAGTTCTTTTCCTCCACTGTGAATCAATGTTTTGCCTGTACAGATACCTGAACACTCTCCCAGCCCATTTACTTTCCTCCATATTCCTCAGCCGTTCTTCGTACTCAATTTTACTGCGGGCTTCCCTCACTTCAAAACTAGTCCAGCCCATATCCCCTTGCACAGCTTCATTTGTAGTCTTCCCGTGAGCGCCCAATGCGAGGCGACCCACTGACCTTTGGTTCCCGTCGAGTCCTGATTGTACCCCTGATTTAAAGCAAACAACCGCATTTCCAAAAGTAAGTCCTGGAACCATTACCCCTTTCCACATACCTCGGAGGACCTCGTACCTATTGTATCCCCATAGCGCTCTGTGCTTCATTATGGCTGCATTTCTCTTCCCCTTGACTGTTATGGTTTTTTCCTGTGTTTCCATATATCCGTTGCCTTCGTTTATCCATATACCAAGGTATTTATATTCTGTTACCCGAGGTATTTCTTGGCCCTGTATCTCCACTGTCTGTTCACTGTTTTCATTGAATACAATAACACCTGATTTTCTAACACTAAATTTCAAACCTAACTTGTTGCCCTCCTGTCCACAGATATTAGCCAGACGTTGCAAATCACTTTGCTTGTTTGCGAGCAACACAATGTCGTCCGCATAAAATAAACCTGGGAGTTGCTGCTCTATTACTGTACCTGCCTGTTTGTATGAGAGATTAAACCCGATATTACTCCCTTCTAGCGCCCTCTCCATCCTCACCATGTACATCATAAACAGCAGCGGGGATAAAGGGCACCCCTGCCTCAGTCCCTTGTTGATATGAACTTTCTCCGCGCTCCTCATCCCTTCCCATTCAACGAAAACAGTATTTTCTAGGTAAATCTCTCTCAAGAGCTGTATACAATCGTTACCTAAGCCTTCCCCTTCCAGAATATCCCACAAAATGCTGCGGTCTACGTTGTCGTATGCTCCTGTAATGTCCAAAAAGGCTACATACAACGGTCTGCTTTCTGCTTTTGATATTTCAATACACTGAGTAAGAACAAACAAGTTATCATCCAAACGCCTACCTATTCTAAAGCCATTCTGAAGCTCTCCCAAAATGCCATTATTTTCTGCCCATGCTTGAAGCTTTAATTTCACTGCCTGCATTGCTAGCCTGTATATTACCGATGTAATGGTCAACGGTCTATACGAGTGAATTCTGTCTTTCTCCCCCTTACCTTTATAAATTAAATTCATTCTACTTTGTCGCCAACTGTCTGGTATTCGTCTATCTTTTAAAGTTTTTTCAACTGCTTTCACGAGAGCTTCCTTACTTTTTGGTCCCAGTTCATTTATCAGCCTAACGGGAACCTCGTCTAGCCCTGTGGCTGTGCGCTTAGGAATTTTCTCTTCCGCTTTCTTCCAGTTTAAATTTGTAAGCACTAGCTCCTTTCCCCCTTGGGTCTCTTTCATGCTCTTTTTTTCTTCAAATACAACCTTGTCCTTGCCTTGGAAAGATTCGGCTGTTACTTTTTGGATGTAATTTATTGCTGCTTCTCCTTCCAGTCTGTTTTCATCTTCGTCTAGGATATGTTGTTGTATTGTTGTTGCCTTCCTGCCTAATAATTTTATGTGATTCCAAAATATTCTAGGTGCAGCCTTCTTTTTCTCACGTATTTCTGACAACCAACGTTCACTTTCACCTTTTAATTTTGCTTGCACCAGTATTTGAACCATGGACTTTTTCTCCCGGTATATTTCCCATTTACTGGTTACTTCATCCTGTGGCAACTGCGCCTTCTTTGCCTGCCTGTGCTCTCGAGATGCTTTCTGTCGTTCGGCGATGGCTTCTCGTATCTCCTTGTTCCACCAGCTTTTCGGTTTCTTTTTTCCTTTCCAATGAACATGTTGTTTCTCTTTCCGTATTTCTGTCGTTACTACACTTAGAAGCTCACCATATTCCCACCCCTTACTTGGCAACTTGCCAATTTCTTCCTCCACTCTAGTGACTATATTTGCTATTTGTTCAGCGTTCAAATTTGGACTGGCCATTTTGCTTTCGTTGCTCTCTTTCCCAACTACATATCCCATTTTCAAAATGATGCGTTTATGGTCACTCCCTATGCTGCTAAACCCTTCCTCATCGATGACCATTTCTCTCAACTTATCATGAATTCCTTCTGTCATCAGACAGTAATCAATGGTCGATTGCCGGTTTCCCACTTCCCACGTGATCTGTCCTTCACACTTAGGCCCTGTATTCACGATCACGAGATTATGTTGCTCGCAAAGGTCTAGCATTGACTTCCCGTTATTGTCGGTATAGCCGTCTAAATCCTGTATGTGGGCATTCATGTCACCTAATAGGACTATCTCAGCACCATTCCCGAAACCCCTGATATCAGCGCTTATGCATTCCACTAACTCTTTATTCTTCTCTGTGCAATTTATTCCGGTCCACAAATACGTAACTCCAAGCCAAGTTTCTTTCCCACTCATTGTACCTGATAACCAAAGATGCTCTTGACATTGTGAATTTACTCTTTTCCATTTGGCTCCCTGATGGATGAGCATTCCGACTCCCCCTCCCTTTCTTTCCGACTTAGTTCTGTTGCACCCTTCCCATACATAATTCCCAATAACTGGCGGCTCTTCTGAGTCTCTAAGGTGCGTTTCTGTAACCGCATACACCCCTATTTGTTCTCTATGTAACTGCTCCTCAATCTCTGCCCACTTTTCCTTTCTTCTGCCGCCCTGCATGTTTATGTAGCCTATTGCATGGCGAGCTCTTGTTCTTGTTTTCCTCCTTTTCCTGTTATCGACGGCGATGCTCTTCTGATGTTCCCCTAGGGGACCTTCTTTATTACTACCTACTCTGACCTCCTGAGCGCCCGCGGGCCCCCTAAAAAAGCAACAGCGCGACCCCCAAGTCGCCAGCCCACTTCTCGTGCTAGCCTGTAATTGAAGTGGATCCCATCTCGTTTAAAACCACCACAACTTCTCACTTCCCTGTTTACCTCGACAACTTCAAATCCTTTCTCTCGGCTCATTTTCCATATTGCCTCATTGGCAGCCATTACGGCTCTTTGTACATGACTGTCACGCACAGGCACCTCCGGCACCGTGCACACCACGATCTGCACCTGAGGGGATAGCTCGCGCAAGTCGTCCACCCCCTTCGCCAAGCGCTGGGCTAGTCCTGGCCCTTTCCTGTTCAGGACGTCATTTAGCCCACCTGCTACTACGACAAGGTTGCGCACGTGGGCATTTTCCGTGAGCTTTTCTTTTGCTCGCTCCATGACAGAACCCAGTGTCTGCCCTGGAAATGTCCCTACCGCCACTCTTTTGTCGCCTTTCACCCTCTCCACAATTGCTTTTGAGCACCCAGCCATGTTTGAGTCGCCAGCGATAATCACTCTTTCATTCTCTCCTACCTCTCCCTGCTTACCGGCTTCCTGTGGCTGCAGCGTCGCCTCACTCGGGGCGTGTTGCGCTGCTTCGCTATAGCTACGCCGATTCACCGGCGGCGAGCTGGCGACCGCTTGCTTTGGCTCCCTGCCTTCCACTTTGCCCTCGCTTTGGTGCCCTGACCCGACATTGTCCGCTGCCCGAGTCTCAAGAGCGTCGAGCCGCCTTTGCAGTTCGGCGCTCCGTTCTTTCGCCTCCCCAAGCTCGGCCACAGTCCTCACCAACTGCGCGGCCTGGGCCGCCTCCACCTTCACGAAATTTTCAACCTTCGCCTCCAGTGCTACCCGCTTCTCCTGCTCCTCCCTCAGGTTTGCCTTAAGCTCTTCAAACTTAGCCGTCCAATTCCCTTCCAGTTTTTGGACGGCTTCCCTGACGCCCTCGCACGACCTGCACGTGAAGCTAGACCCCACCGCGTCTGCTAAATTCTGGAATTTAGTCTCGTCGAGGAAGCACCAGCGCAGGCACTCGTCGCACTGCACTTGCTCCCCGTCCCCCGCGGCCTTCACGTTTTTCGATGTCATCGCTAGGCCTACGTCCCTAGACCCAACGAGCAAGTTCGCCAAATCACTCACGCAAACCCGACCACGACCGCTATCCCAAACAAAAACAAAGAATTATCACTCCCTACTCCATGTAAGAATCCGAAGAGCTAGCTGAAAGAAATACCCCCTAGGCCTAACGGGGGATCCGCCAGACCTAGACAAAGCCGGTACGTTTCCTACTCCTACCAAAAATTCAAAATTTGCGCCCCTACTCCATGCAAAAGAAAACACTTCAAAACACTAGCTAATAAAGATAAAAGAGTACTTAGCTACGAACGAAGTCGCTGAAGCCTCGTCCACAGGAGCGTCCGCGAGCCACGACCAACCACCACGGCGACCACCGGGTCGACCACAGTTCGCGCCGTCGTGTGGGTGAGGGTTGGCAATGCGTCACTACACTCGGTTCAGCAGGTCTCTCGGCCCGACAGTTCGCGCCGTCGTGGGCTCCTGCTGCGCCGTCCCGTGACCTTCATCCCGTGACCTTCCCTCCTTCCCTTTTGGACCGCGACGCCGGGAGTATAAGAGCAGCTGCCCCCGGACGCCAGAGAGAGGCTCCGATTTGTACTGTTGAGTTACGTGCTCTCCCGTCTCTCCACTTCGGTCGACCTGACCGGCCGCTCTTTTGCTATGTTAGAATAAACAAGTTGTTCTGTTACCAGTCTTCTCATGCTTTGCCGGGACCTTCGGATGCTTCCAGTGCCCCAGGCCGCCAGGCCAACGCTACCCTTGGGGCTTGCGACCCATTGGCAATAACGGGCGTCGGCACCGAGACCCCAACAACTCGTGCCGGCGGTACGATTCCAACAGTAAGCGTTGGTTGACCATACGCCTGTCGTAGTTGAATGAAATCAAGAGTTTGACGACATATCGTCTGGTCTGGAAGTAACGGCATAATAGAAAGAAAAACAGAAAGCCGGCCAAAATGGGATTGTCTAAACATTCTTAAACGTTTAAAAAAAACGAACAAGAAACGAACCTAAAGGTGCACAAGGCCCCTTGTGGCAGCCGAAACGCTTAAAAATATTTAGACAACCTCATTTTGGCCGGCGTCCTGTTTTTCTTTCTATTATGCAATTATTGCTCATGAGACGGGAAATACGGTGTTGGCGTGACCACGGGGGTCCAAAAAGTCAAGTGAGCCAATCGAAGCAGTTTATGACGTCAATTCAGGAATGTTAATTAAGGCAGAGTGAATTAAGGCGAAGTTGATTAAGGCAGGTTTAATTAACCAGGGTTAACGACACTGGAACCCACAACATTTGGTGTTAAGGCGCAGTTAATTAAGGTAGAGTTCATTAAGGCACTCGAACCCACAACCTTTGTTGGGAGTCGAACCTTCAATCTTTGATGTTAATTAAGGTGAAGTTAAATTAAGACGACTGAAAGAGCATAGGCATCGCGAGGTGGTCGCAATGCTTTCGCATTCGGATAATTAAGGGCCCCTTCAAGTTTATTGTTTCACTTGCAACCACTGCAGCCTTGGCTGCCAAAGGGCAGCAGTATTGCATAAATAAATAAACTCAGTGCTCAAACTATTCCTGGCTGCGCAATCTCCTTGTGTTCTGAGTCGTATCCCCTCTCCACAAGCATGCTTCATACGGCTCAGCAAAAAAGGTATTCGCGAACGAATACCACTTTACGCAGCTAAAAACCTCTCATCACACCCGTAACAAATACTCTGCTCTAATGCGGCGCGAGTACGTGGCAGCAGAAAATCACTAAAAGAAAAAGGGGGGGAGGGGGGGGACGGCTATAAACTATACGCCGAACGCGCGCGCGCTTCACTTGCACGCCACCATTATAAAACGTTCTATATGTTCGCTACTGTACTACTGTTTTCTTTCCACACCTGCCTTGTACGCCGGGGTACAGTACTTTGTCAAGACGATTTGAGGCTTTTTGGCTGTGTCCCCGCGACATTTTGTTGTCGAAATAAGGATTCGATTTGAAAAGTGGCGTACATTTCTCCCAACTCTCCGCGTCCGAAATACGCCACGCCTGGAGATAACTCGCTTCAAATGGACGGCAGTTTTTTCTAGTATGAATGGAAGCAGGTGACAGTAACCTTTGCCTTACCGCGAAACAGGTAAAATAATTAGTATCAACGTCATCGTTTACTCTTCTGCAATACAGACTATACACTTTCCGCCTTTAAGTCAAGACAGAATTTCTCTTTCTTTCTCTCTTTCGGTTTTGTCGATGATAATGTTAATGGAAGAAAATGTTATCTTTATTTTCTGTTCCTTTTGGCTGATTCATGTTGTTGCAAAAAAGGAAGAAAAGAAAGAATGGGAAGCGTACTGTATATTGGGGCGTACATTTGCATGAAAACCCGCACACCGAAATTTCTGCGGTATTTTCTTCACGACGTTCTTTTCAAGGTCGCCTTCACCCCAAGGGCCTAGCGGATGGGGAAGCGGCTCGGACTACAGGCGTCATATGAGCGCCGGTCACATGGCGCTGCAGAGAGAGGGAGAGAGAGAAACAACTTTATTTGATCAAGGGATTCGGGCACGTAGGTCCCAGCGTCCGCGCACTGTTATGAGCACACTGAGCATATGAGCACACTGCACTACACGTTTGTGAGTTCATGGAGTTCCATGACGATTTTCTGCGTAGCCGGGTCCGTCGAGCGCAGCAGTGTCTCCCATTCCTCCCAGGTGGTCAGGAGCTCCGGTCCCCGCAGGGGAGGGGCATTCAAGGAGGATGTGGATGAGGGTAGCATGGGGGTGAGTGCACTGAGCACACGAGGGGGTGTACGCTCCCGGGCGCATGCGGGAGAGTAAACAGGGGGAGTGAAGGGTGCGGGTCCAGAGGCGCGGCGCCTTAATATTTGGTGATAGATTGGGGGGGTGGGGGTATAGCTGGCGTTCGGTGCGATAAGCCTGGGTCAGCTCGCTGAACGAGTGCACATGCGTCTGAACATGGTTGCGATCGAACTAATGTGTCCTTCAAAGTGGGGTTTTGACGTAAGAAAAAATATACGTGTGCTAGAACCGAACCAGCGAATTTGCGTTCAAGTTAGCATGAAACAACATCTACGATTGCAGTTGCATTCGGCTATACCGCCAAGGAACGTATTTTGTGTCGTGAAAAAGGCTCGATCTTATGAGCTATAATATATTGTGACTGTGCGTGTGCGTGCGTGTGTGTGTGTGTGTGTGTGTGTGTGTGTGTGTGTGTGTGTGTGTGTGTGTGTGTGTGTGTGTGTGTGTGTGTGTGTGTGTTTTCATTTCCGATTGCCAGGCGAGGAAGGTTTGCCTCTCCGCCTCCTCCCCGCTAAGCCCTAGATTGAAATATACTCAACGGATTTAGCGCAATAAAGGAAAAATCTATCAATCAGCAAAACAACAATCGGTCAACCACTTAGCCGTTATCTCCTTATTGTTCTTCCCGGCCATATTTCGCTAAATGTGGGAGAAGTTTGAACTAAGGGTTGCTAGCAGTCCCCCAAATCCGGCAGAAAAAGAGGATTTGTGATGAAAATACTGTGATGTCGAGACCATCATTTCTTTGAAGTACGCCCCCAAACTGCATAATCTCACTTTCTCAGTCATTTGTATTGCGAATACAGTATCGACATCTAACAGGAATGCGAATGTAAACTCGTTCTAGCCGAAAGCAAGCTTGCGCTGCCGTTTAGATTGCTGCCGATCTGACGGCGAGACAGGAGAAACATGAGCTCGTGTCCACAGCTGGGCGCTATTATAAATCGATGCCCATGTCCAGCCTGTCGTCTAAAAGCTAGCTTCCATTGCAATAGCTGGATGCAGTGGCTATGGCCCGGAGGTATATATATAACTCAAATTTACAGAAACTAATACCACTAAATATGCTATTTTACAGTAACTTGAGATGATTCTTCAGTTGACGGCCCGATCGGCTCGATTGGGTAACCTCGATTTCGGTATTGACCGGTCTAAGTGACCATGAAATAGTACAATGTGAAATGAACATAACCTATGTCAAAGAAAAATTCAACACCGACCGAAAGATGTACAATTACGCTCAAGCCAATGTTACAGGTACAGGTTCTGCGCTACAAGAATATGTAACAGAGTTTGACTTGCTTTCAGAAACTTCCAGTGTGAACGATTTATGGGTATGTTTTTCAAAAAAATTTGAAACTAAGGGACCGACATGTACCGTCATGGGTTCAGACGGCCCGGCGTTCTAGAAGTAAGCCCTGGTTCAGTGAAACATTATGTTCTCTGGTAAATAAAAGGCAAAAAATATATGCTAAGATCAGGAAAACAAAAAAAACTTCCTTATTGAAAAAAAGGGCTTCGCGCTATTACCAAGGAATCACAAGAGAAAACGAGAGAATCAAAGCGGATTTTTCTTTTTAGTCTTTTAACACTTGGTTGCAAATCAACTCGTAGGAGTTCTGTAAGTATGTCAAACGTAACGGGAAAGATGGGTCCTCTATTCCACCGCTTGAGCTAAACGGTGAAATAATAGAAGATAACCTTAATAAAGCCAATTCCTTTTATAACTTCTTTGCCTCAGTTTTTTGTTAAAAGGTATCGAATGAGCTACCACGTACCTTACCCTAAAACAATTTATTTGTTTATTTTCAATACTGCCAGTCTCTGCGAAATCATAGCAGGTGGGCGTACAGATGGTACATGCATGTATAATAATACATCAGAGATGGATTATTAATAATACATTCAAAAGACTTCAAGCTGGATGAGCCTTTCAAAGCCAGTGAAATCCGTCGTGCCCTACACGACCTCAATGGCAGGTCAGCGCCCGGCCCGGATCACATTAACAACAAGGCTCTCAGAAACCTAGAGGACGCATCGATCGAGTTTCTCACAGATGAGACAAATCGGATTTGGGAGGAGGGAATCGTACCGGAAGAATGGAAGTTGGCGAAGGTCATACTAATCCCAAAGCCCGGTAAACCGCCGAGCTTGGACAACCTCCGCCCCATCTCACTGACATCATGTGTAGGGAAGGTGGCCGAGCACGCCATCAATAACAGAATTGCCGAGTATATCGAGACCAACGACCTTTTCCCTCACAACATGATAGGCTTCAGGCCAGGCCTCTCCACCCAGGACGCCATGAAGCTTATCAAGATACAAATCCTGGAACGCTGCACTCGGGACACGAGAGCCATCCTTGGTTTGGACCTGGAGAAGGCCTTTGATAACATCCGTCACGAGTTCGTTCTCTACGCCATCTCCAAACTCGACCTAGGCTCGTCCTTCCATGCCTTCGTCAGATCTTTCTTGAGCAAACGATGTGCTATCCTCAAGGCTGGAGATTTGGAATCGGAGAAAATGGAGCTGAGCAGAAGAGGCACCCCTCAGGGGTCAGTCATCTCACCGCTCCTCTTTAACATCGCGATGGTCGACCTCTCAAGGTACCTAGGCAAGGTCCAGGGCATCGGTCACACGATCTAAGCAGACGACATCACTGTCTGGTGCGCGGGTGGCAGTGACGGACAAGTCGAAGCCGATCTCCAGGAAGCTGTCTACACTACAGAGCGCTTTCTAGCCGACACGGGACTCCGGTGCTCCCCAAAGAAATCGGAGCTCCTTCTCTACAGCTCAACTAGAAAAGGCCGCAAGCCACATAACTGGAAACCCCCCACTTAAATTGACATTAATCTCTACACCAAGTGCGGAGATCCCATTCCCAAAGTCGCGTCCATTCGAATCTTGGGAATGACACTCGAAGGGGCGGGCACGAATAGCATCACCATTCACAAACTAGCAAAGAAGACCGATACCGCCATCGGTCTAATCAGGCGGGTAGCTAACAGAAGGAGAGGCCTGAGCGAAGAGAATCTGATAAGGCTAGTCCACGCTTTCTTGTTATGCCATTTCACGTACGTAGCGGCCATGCACGTCTGGAAGAGGGCCGAGCGAGACAAGCTAAATGCCATGATGAGGAGGGGGATCAAGAGCGCGCTCGGTCTACCAAACTACACAGGCACCGACCGACTCCTGCAGTTGGGTATTCATAATACCCTGGAAGAAATTGCAGAAGCACAAGAAAGGGCACAGATTCTCAGGCTCTCCGGCACCAGGGCAGGCAGACGACTCCTAACAGAGATGGGCGTCCCTCCGGCCACTGTCGAAGACGCCTATCAGGGCCTTCCGAAAGAGCAGAAAGATAGCATCATCATATCGCCCGCCCCGCGCAATATGCATCCCCAGCGCAACGTAGAAAGAAGGAAGGCCAGGGCGGTGGCGCTCCTACGGCGCGCGACAGAACTCCCTGGCGGCAGCTGCTTCGTTGACGCGGCCCAGTATGGCAACAGCAACAATTTCACGGTAGTGTCGATCAACCACAGGGGTTCGACCGTTAACGCCGCTTCGGTACGAAGCACGTCGTCGCGTGCGGCCGAGCAAGTGGCCATTGCCTTGGCCCTCCTGGACGACAAACATGCCCATATCTTCAGCGACTCCAGGGCAGCCATCCGCGCCTTCAGCGTTGGCGCTGTGTTTAAGGAAGCCTGTCGCATCCTCGACGGCAAAAGCATCGCCACCCACACCCTCACGTGGTTCCCCGCTCACATGGGATCCATCATGCGAGGCCCCACAAACCTCAACGAGCTGGCCCACTCCAAGGCGCGAGGTCTCGCTTTCCGCGACCATGGAGAAATCCAACGCCGGCCCGCAGTGGTGGAGAACAGAGATCAACCGACCACATACAATGGAATTGCGCAGCACCTTTATCGCGGCAGGAGAGACTTTCCCCTTCCACACAAGAAGTTAAATAGAGCGCTGGCATTGACCCTCAGATTATTGCAAGCACACTCGTATCCGAGCCCGGCTTTATTCCACAAGCTTTATCCCGACACCTATGCCACTGGTTCTTGCAGGCACTGCAATGACATTGCTAGCCTAGACCATAAATAGGAAAGCTTTAAAAATTGCATCCTTCCTATACAAAAGCCTAAATTTACCCGTCATGTCACCTGTAAATATTAGTATCAGGTCCACTCGGACATTTCATATTTATTTTTATCCTTTTTTTCTCCCACTCTTTTCTGGAATCTTTTAATCCCTTTCCCCATCCCTATTGGCGGCGAGGAGTTACGGAGTCGCCATCTATCGGAAGCGCCTCGCTGGCGTAGTATGAGGGATCACGTGGCGCGCTCCTCATAGGTTTTGCTGTCAGCGCTCACTGAAAACACCACGCGCGACCTCTCCCGGACATTTCTGTACGTACTTTCGAAACGAGAGAAGTTTCTTAGTGTCTAAATAATAATCTTAGGCAAGCTGAAAGCACAGAATCGTTTACAGACGCTATCTCTTTACCGAATGCGTACAGTGAACGCCACTGCGCGCGGTCGCCGCGATGGAGTCTCCCGAACCGGCTTCTTGCGTGAAAGGTAGGTAAACGCCGAGAGCAAACTATGTGAAATATGTTCTTATAGTGTTTGTATAACTAAATGGAGCGTAACAGAACGAAGCCTTAATGCAGCGATCGCGCAGATTCGCAGCGACCGACTGCGCGTCTGCATGCTTGTTCGCGCACTGTTTCGCTTTCTCCGCGCGCGCGTTTTCTCACCGTGCCATGAGCTTTAGGCCGCAGAATATCAGCATTTGACAGTATACAAGCAACCATTGTTGCGTGGGCGCTATCAGAGCTGTTCAAAAATAATTTCATTGTAGAGACTTCCACGCCTACAGGGACTGTAATGTGCCGTCGCGACGATTCAATCTTTTTTTCTTCTAAATTCTTTGACCTTTCAATATTATTTCTCGAGTTGCGTCGCACTGTATGTTTATCGCTGTTCTCAGCGTGCAATTTCCCGCTGCTCCTCTTTTTGTAATCCAGTGCATTAATTCATAATACAAACATGACCATATGCCATGCTTTTTTTAAATGTGCTTCTTGCCGCTGCCTTTCCACTCCAGTGAACTTGCCAGTATCTATAGCATCGACAAGTTCATAGACCAAACCGTCATGACATTAGTCGGGCAGCGGACTCGGGCGAGCGTCTCAGCGCGCGTTTTCCGAACATCGCAGACCCGGCGTCGTAGCAGAAATCTTCCTCACGTCTGTGCTTGCTGCTGTTGTAATCGCACCGCTGGCACGAGTTGTTGGGGTCTCGGTGCTGACGCCCGTTATTGCCAATGGGTCGCAAGCCCCAAGGGTAGCGTTGGCCTGGCGGCCTGGGGCACTGGAAGCATCCGAAGGTCCCGGCAAAGCAAGAGAAGACTGGTAACAGAACAACTTGTTTATTCTAACATAGCAAAAGAGCGGCCGGTCAGTTCGACCGAAGTGGAGAGACGGGAGAGCACGTAACTCAACAGTACAAATCGGAGCCCTTCTCCTGGCGTCCGGGGGCAGCTGCTCTTATACCCTCGGCGTCGCGGTCCAAAAGAGAAGGTCACGGGATGAAGGTCACGGGATGAAGGTCACGGGACGGCGGAGCATGACCCCACGACGGCGCGAACTGTCGGGCCGAGAGACCTGCTGAACCGAGTGTAGTGACGCATCGCCAACCCTCACCCACACGACGGCGCGAACAGTTGAGCCGAGAGACGTCCAGGCTCCTCATTCGGGGAACTCCGCTCCCCGGCTGCCGCGCTTTGACAAGCGAGGGCACACACACACACACGCACACACGAAGACACGTGGCACTGAAACACGCCTGGACACGCTTGGCGGGTAGGCGTTGCGGCGGCGTCGGACGGGCCAAAATGTCCGCCGCTTTGAACAAAGCCCCGGCGTCCGTTGCATCCGCGCCGGCATTACCGCGCGTTGTAGGCGAAACGTAACAGACCGCCCCGCCGGGGGAAGGAGATCCCGAAGGTCAGGGGACTGCATCCGCTGTCCGGAGGGATGTCGCTCGATGATGCTCATAACCGAAGTTGGGCGTCCTTGGGCGTTTCTTGAGCGCAGCGCACAGAGAAGGCCTCGTTCTCACGTTCAGGTGCACACAGGACACTGCAAAGTGACTTCGGGAGAGTTGACAATTTTGTTCTCGTTTCCGGCAAGCGTTAGAACCACGCCAAAAGTCAACCGCTCAGTCAGCAAGCACGGCACAACCCTCACTAAGCCCTGCCAGGCTCTTTCCCCTTTTATACTGCTGCCTCGTTCCTTACAGTAGTTTAGCAGCACTCAGAACGCGTCCACAAATCGGAAAAATTGCACTAGAAAGCACATCATCACTTTGAAACACTACACAAAAGCAATAGGTTAAAAATCCTGCCTCAGGAAGAAAAACATCAGTAACAAGCAATTTTGAGGCTGATTCCCACGTTAGGGGCTTCGACTTAAGCCATCGGCGTTACCGTTGAGACTCCCCTTTTTGTAACGCACCTCAAAGGAATATTGTTGCAAAGCGAGGCTCCAGCGCAGGAGGCGGCCATTTTTGGGAGAGATGGTCTGCAGCCATTGGAGAGGGCAGTGATCCGTTTCAATGATAAACCTCGAGCCGGCTAGGTAACATGACAATTTCTGAACGGCCCACACGATACACGCACACTCTTTCTCGGTGGCGCTATACGCCTGCTCACGACTGGTCAGCTTACGACTAGCATACAGGACGGGTTGTTCTACTTCTCCATTTTCCCGTTGGCACAGTACAACGCCCATGCCTCGCTCACTAGCATCACACTGAACAACGAACCCTTTTGTGTAGTCGGGCGATCGTAGCACAGGCTGGCTTGTTAGGGCGCTCTTTAGGGCGCTAAAAGCTCTTTCCTTCGTCTCATCCCAGACGACTGTTTGCGGCTCTGTCTTTCTTAGAGCATCCGTCAAGGGAGCCGCGATATCAGAGTACCTGGGGATGTACCTCTGATAGTAGCCGGCGACACCTAAGAACGACCGAATATCGGTCTTCGTGCGCGGTTGCGGGAAGTCTCGCACAGCGGCCACCTTTATTTCAGAGGGGCGGCGACGACCCCGACCAATCACGTGTCCGAGGTAGACAACCTCGGCCTGTGCTAACTGGCACTTGGGAGCCTTGACTGTCAAGCCCGCATCGCGCAGGCGGGTTAGCACTGCCCGCAAGTGCGCCATATGTTCCGGCCAGGATGCGGAGAATATCGCTACGTCGTCTAGATACGGTAAAGCGAATTCTTGCTGTCCCCGCAACACTTTATCCATGAGGCTTGAAAAGCAGTATGGCGCGTTTTTCAAACCAAAACTCAAAACTTTAGGACGGAATGTCCCCATTGGTGAAATGAACGCCGCATACCTACTAGCCTCTTCTGTAAGTGGAACCTGCCAATAACCCCTGACAAGATCTAGGGTGGAAATAAACTGAGCGCTACTCACTCTCTCAAGGCGCTCCTCGATGTTAGGGATCGGATAAATTTGATCCTTAGTGATGGAATTAAGCCTGCGGTAGTCGACGCAAGGACGAGGTTCCTTGCCCGGTACCTCAACTAAAATCCAAGGGGAGGTATAATCACTCTCACCCGCTTCAATAACACCGAGCTGTAGCATTTTCTTTACCTCAGCCTCCATAATATCGCTCTGGCGGGGTGACACCCGGTACGCCTTGGATCGTACTGGCTCTGGGGAGGTAAGTTCTATGTCATGAGTAAGGACAGAAGTCCTACCAGGCCTCTCAGAGAACAGACCTTGAAACTCTTGTAAGAGCTGGTGTAGTTCGGTTTTCTGCTCAGGCGACAGCGATGCTTTACTTATTAAGTCACTAATGACTTGATCGGTGTCTTTCCTGTTCGTCACTGAGCCTAGTCCCGGAAGCTCGACCGGAAGCTCTTCGGGCACGTTTACCATCATGCACACCACTGCTTCCCGTTGCTTATAGGGTTTGAGCAGATTACAGTGGTAAACTTGCTGTGCTTTCCGCTTTCCTGGCAGACTCACCACGTAGTTAACGTCCGACAGTTTTTGAACAATCCGTGCTGGGCCCTCCCACTGCACGTCGAGTTTATTCTTTAGCGATGTGCGCAATATCATGACCTCATCGCCCACCTCAAAACGACGGGCCCTGGCTGTCCGATCATAATAAACCTTGGCCCTCTGCTGGGCCTCTGCCATTGCTTCACCTGACAACTCCTGTGCCCTTCTTAAGCGTTCGAGGAGCTTAAGCACGTACTCTACCACGACTGGGTCGTCGCCCCTGCCTTCCCATGATTCTCGAAGCATGCGAAGCGGAGATCGCAGCGAGCGACCGTACACCAGCTCAGCTGGCGAGAACCCCGTAGCCGCATGCGGCGCGGTTCTTAAAGCAAACATCACTCCAGGCAGACACAGCTCCCAGTCAGTTTGATGTTCAAAACACAATGCTCTCAACACGCGCTTCATGACGGAGTGGAGCTTCTCAACGGAATTCGACTGGGGGTGGTGCACTGAGCTGTGTAACAGCCTTACCCCGCACCTTTCGAGAAAGGCTGTCGTCAAAGCGCTAGTAAACACTGTACCCTGATCTGACTGGATTTCTGCAGGAAAACCAACTCGCGCAAATATGGACAGTAGTGCATTGACTATCTCAACTGAGCTGAGTTCTTTAAGCGGCACTGCTTCAGGGAACTTTGTCGCTGGGCAGATCACAGTCAAAATGTGTCGGTACCCCGTGGCTGTTACCGGCAGAGGTCCCACTGTATCAATAACGAGCCGTCTAAAAGGCTCCGTAATGATAGGTACCAACTTCAACGGCGCCCTCGATTTGTCCCCTGGCTTGCCCACCCGCTGACAGGTGTCGCATGTCTTCACAAAGTGGTCTGCGTCCCGAAAACACCCTGGCCAATAGTACTCCTGCAAGAGACGGTCCTTAGTTTTCTTAACTCCTAGGTGTCCGGACCACGAACCCCTATGCGACAAGCGCAACAGATCCTGACGATAGCATTGAGGCACGATCAGCTGATCGAACTCCACTCCTCTGCGGTCTAGATACTTCCGGTACAGGACCCCACCTCTTTCCACAAAGCGAGCATTTTTCTTGGCGATACCTTCCTTGATAATGCAGCGTATGTTTTCTAGGCTGCCATCCTTCTTTTGCTCGGCTATCAAAGCCGAGCGGCTGACTTTTAGCAACCTGTTAAGTCCGTCTGACGTAGGCGCGATGAGCAAATCTGGAGACAGCTCTTCTAACTTTCCCGTGTCGGGAATTTCCTCTCCAGTATCTGGTGCCTTTAACGCTACAGGCTCAATTTTATCCCGTTCGGGCGTGCTCTGAATACCAGCTTGCTGCGCCTCTGACCCTTTCTCATCATTCAACAACGTCGGCCCCGCAACTACCGCCTTTGCAGCGAGCTCCCGAACCTTCGATCTGGTTAAGGCCTGAACGCTAGCCTCCCCAAACAAAAGCCCCTTCTCGCGCAGGAGGTGATCGGACCTGTTCGAAAATAGGTACGGGTACTGGGGGGGCAGCATAGATGACACTGCGGCCTCCGTCTCAAGTGCTCCGAAAGGTCCTTCAATAAGCACTTTTGCTACCGGCAGACACACGCTATGAGCTTCCACTGCTTGCTTGATCCATGCGCACTCGCCCGTGAACATATCGGGTTCTACGTAAGAGGGGTGAACTACATCCATCGTAGCTGCGGTATCGCGAAGCACTCGGCACTCTTTCCCGTTCACGAGGAGGTCTCGCATGTAAGGCTCGAGAAGCTTGATGTTCTCGTCAGTGCTGCCTAATGAAAAAAACACGACTTTTGGTTTTGTTTCTGGGCACTGCGCCGAAAAGTGACCCGGCTTCTGGCACGTATAACACAGGCGCGCTTGCCTCGCCTCGAACCGCTTTCTGCGTTCGGCTTCGGCTGCCGCCGTCTCCTTACGTTCGGTCGGACACTGCGCCGAAAAGTGACCCGGCTTCTGGCACGTATAACAAACGCGCGCTTGCCTCATCTCGAACCGCTTTCTGCGTTCGGCTTCGGTTGCCGCCGTCTCCGTACGTTCGGTCGGACTGCTTTCACTCGCATCCGCACTACGTGTATCCCCCTTTGCTCTCAAGGGCGTGAACTTTGGCCTCTCAAACTTGGAGCCAAATTCACCCTTTTGACCGTCCTTAGCTCCACGAGCCCGACGCGTCACAAACTCCTCGGCTAACTCAGCGGCTCTAGCCACCGTACTAACGTCTGGCCTATCCAAGACCCAGTACCGCACGTTCTCAGGTAACCGACTATAAAACTGTTCTAGCCCGAAACACTGCAGAACTTTCTCGTGGTCACCAAACGCTTCCTCTTCTTTGAGCCACTCCTGCATGTTTGACATAAGCCTGTACGCAAACTCTGTATATGACTCACTTCTGCCTTTCTCATTTTCCCGAAACTTCCGACGGAACGCCTCCGCTGACAGCCGGTACTTTTTTAGCAGACTCGATTTCACTTTGTCGAAATCCTCTGCCTCCTCTCTCTCCAAGCGAGCGACTACGTCGGCCGCCTCGCCGCGTAGCAAAGTGAGCAAGCGCTGTGGCCACGTTTCCCGAGAGAACCCCTGCTTCTCGCACGTTCGCTCAAAGTTAACCAGGAACAAACCAATGTCCTCTCCAAGCTTAAACGGCCGCATCAGGTCAGTCATTTTGAACAATACTCGTTCTCCTGCACCGTGTGCCTGACTTCCATTACGAGCGCGTTCCATCTCTAACTCGAGACGCTTCATTTCCAAAGCGTGTTGACGGTCACGCTCTTCCTTTTCTTTCTCTTTTTGTTCTTTACGTTCGCGCTCATCTTTCTCTTTCTGTTCTTTAAGTTCGCGCTCCTGTCTTTTTGCCGTCTCCCTCTCCTCAATGGTCTCAAGGCATTCCGACAGCTCGTCATCCTCAGCTTCTAACTCAAGAATAGCCCTTAGCAGTTCTGGTTTTCTGAGTTTGTCTGAGACATCCAGACCCAACTCTCTCGCAAGCTCCAACAATTTCGGTTTGCGCAACGACTTCAAATCCATGGCTGCTCTGAATGCTGCTTTCTCTACTGCCTACTATTGTCTTGCCGCAAACTAACCCGGTAGCAACGACAACCACAATTACCAGCTCTGTTTCTAACACTAACAAAAGCCTGGCAAAACTCAGAAGAAGAAAGTCCCGCACTCACCAAACCTTGCAGCCAAGACTTCAGCGCAGTCGTTCCGCTGCAGGCAACCAGTCATCACACAGGGCTCGTTGCACTGCTCCCGGATGGTCGTTGTGCTGCTCAGCATACATTCAACCGCATCTCTTCGCTGCTGGCCTCCGTTGTCGCGATCTCACCGCTGGCAACCAGATGTTGGAATCGCACCGCTGGCACGAGTTGTTGGGGTCTCGGTGCTGACGCCCGTTATTGCCAATGGGTCGCAAGCCCCAAGGGTAGCGTTGGCCTGGCGGCCTGGGGCACTGGAAGCATCCGAAGGTCCCGGCAAAGCAAGAGAAGACTGGTAACAGAACAACTTGTTTATTCTAACATAGCAAAAGAGCGGCCGGTCAGTTCGACCGAAGTGGAGAGACGGGAGAGCACGTAACTCAACAGTACAAATCGGAGCCCTTCTCCTGGCGTCCGGGGGCAGCTGCTCTTATACCCTCGGCGTCGCGGTCCAAAAGAGAAGGTCACGGGATGAAGGTCACGGGATGAAGGTCACGGGACGGCGGAGCATGACCCCACGACGGCGCGAACTGTCGGGCCGAGAGACCTGCTGAACCGAGTGTAGTGACGCATCGCCAACCCTCACCCACACGACGGCGCGAACAGTTGAGCCGAGAGACGTCCAGGCTCCTCATTCGGGGAACTCCGCTCCCCGGCTGCCGCGCTTTGACAAGCGAGGGCACACACACACACACGCACACACGAAGACACGTGGCACTGAAACACGCCTGGACACGCTTGGCGGGTAGGCGTTGCGGCGGCGTCGGACGGGCCAAAATGTCCGCCGCTTTGAACAAAGCCCCGGCGTCCGTTGCATCCGCGCCGGCATTACCGCGCGTTGTAGGCGAAACGTAACACTGCATACCCTAGTTGTAGCCGATGACTGTTTGCCGGTTTTATGTTTCCCGAGCCGAGCTTCACGCAGCTTCTTGTCCTGCGGCTACGTGTGAATAAGGCTGACACCGGCCTCCGTTACGTGCGTCTGGCCCTGCGGCACCGAACAGTAGCCTACCATGTTGCGCGCCTTCAAAGGCAGCCGCTACCTATTGTAGTGCTTTGAAGCGTTGTAAAGGAGACACTCGAAGCGGGAAAATTTCGCCACTAAATGAGGACCGCAGCGTACGAGGGAATTTAAACTCGTTTTCAGCTCGCTTCGGCGCGCCCGAAGCAGCCGACGCGGCCGCTATGTCCACGTGATCCCTCCTAGCACGTCACGCCGACGGTGGCGCCAGCTTTTCCAGTGGTGGAGCTCGAGGCCAATACAGAGTAGCATGCCAGCGGTTATATACGCGCCGGCAAAATTCTCTGTTTTTCTAATAAAGAGCCCTCTCTCTCTCTCTATGCTCTGGCGTTGCCCCTCGTTACGAGGCACAGAACAAATCAATGAGGACAAGTGGCTCTCCGCTATCAAGAGCCCCGATGCCGGGGTGCAACTATGGGCTGTCCAGAGGGCCCACGATGCGGCGGTCGGGCATGGCCTGACTGTCCCAACGTGGGAGCGGCCCGCAGCACGCTGAGTCGCGTACCTCAGGACCTTCATTAAAGTTTTGCATCCATCTATCCATCCATTCAAGAGATGGGAGACATAGTGATTGATGAAAGCGGTATTAGAGCACTGCTTAAACAGTTGGAACCCTCCAAAGCAGCCGGCCCGGATGGATTGTCATGCGGCCGCCTGAAGTCATGCGCGCAGTTCATTTATCCATATTTAACATTGCTGCATGCGAAATCCCTACTCACAGGCTGCCTTCCAAATGAATGGAAACAGGCCTGTGTTGTGCCCGTTCATAAATCGGGGCCCCCAGCAACACGTATACAATTATAGACCCATTATTACAAACAAGCATATCATGTAAAACCCTGGAACACATTTTATACACTAGCATTATGAAGCACATTAACACTAATTCGCCGATTGACCCCAAAACAACGTGGTTTTAGGCATGGTGTATCTTGTGTCATGCAATTAACTGAATTTGTTCACGATGTGTGTGAAGTGCCGGATCGAGGGAATTGTGTAGATACTGTGTTTATCCACTTCAAAAAAGCCTTTGACGTTGTTGTGGATCATAATTTATTAGTTTACAAACTGAATTGTTTTAACGTTAATCCCCAAGTAATCGCTTGGATAAAGGAGTATCTTACACTGCGATCACAATAAGTAGTGGTGAATCGACATCGGATGTTATTGATGTAACCTCTCGTGTACCTCAGTGGTCGGTACTAGGCCCTTTGTTACGTTTAATTTTTATGAATGATGTATCTGCAAATGTTTTGTCATCAATGAGATTATTCGCTGAGGATTGTGTTATGTACCGCGAAATAGCCTGTTCAGATTATGCTAAAAGCTTGCAAAATTATTTATATAGAATGGTGCAAGAAATGGAACATGCAACAAAACACGCAGAAAACGGTTCACGTGCATTTCACAAGAAAAAAAGGAAACGGTACACAGCAAGACCTACTACATCAATGAATCTCAATTGGGCAGCGTTCTAGAATTCAAGTATTTAGGAATATATCTTACGCGGTCCATGTCTTGGCATTGTCCCATTGACCACATCACGGGAAAAGCGTGCGAAATGTCGGGTTTCTTGCGACAAAACGCCAAGCTCTTTCCGAGACATCGTGATCTGTTATGCAAAACTTATGTAAGGTCTAACCTAGAATATGGTTGTACAGTCTGCAAAAACATTGATGAGGATATAATTGAGAAAGTGCAAAATTTCGGAGCCCGATGTGTTTCAAATAATGACCGCAGACAGCTTAGCATGACTGCTGCAAAGCAGACTTTGGGGTGGGAGCTGCTCCAAAAAAAGGAGGAAAAATTACTACTAAAGTTCTTCCACAACATGTATAATTCTAGAACTGACATAGACCGCGATGGGCGCATTCTACGACCTCCTTGTGCATCCAGCCGTTTGGGCCGTGCACACAAGGTACGCGAATACAAGAGCCGAACTGAACTGCTCAGAAATTCATTCCCCCCCCCCCCCCAAACGATTCGGGACTGGAATCGTATACCACCAGCCGTTGTGAATATATTACTACGCTCGCTTGTTTTGCATTGAGAACTGATACTGCCCTCTTATCTATATGCTATGCTCAAAATTTCTTGTGTCCTCGTTCCATATTGTTTATATGTATGTACCCTCCGCTGCATTGCCACTTATGCGCTGCATGGGCAATATGAATAAATAATATAAACTGAAGCCTGCATAAATGTGGCTCACTCAAAAGATATATATATATATATTACACATATTCTTAAGCTTGCTAATGCTTGGAATCATGTGTTTGGTCATGATAAGTGTGACCATATTGATTTTCCTGTCGCCGGTCTAAATATATATAACGGGGACATGACGGACAATGCAGGCGCCAACTGCCAACTGATTTATTCCTGAAAGCGTACGCCGAAGTAAACTTCAGGCGCATGCGCATTCATACACACACAAACAACAACGATGGAAGAGAAAGAGAGAGAGAAAAACTTTATTGCTCAATTAATCGGAGTTATGGCAGGTCTGGGTGGGGCCCTCAGTCCAGGGCTCCACTGGCTCTTGCGGCTCGCGGAGCTTGGTCCAGGAGGGCCAACTGGCTCCCTTGATCCTCGCTTGCGAGTAGTGCCTCCCACTGCCGTACGAAGTCTGTGACGCTTAGAAAAGGTGAATTGACATTGCTTGGCCGAGCCGTACATTCCCACGTTATGTGGGCCAGCGTGGGTTTTGCGCCGCACCACGGGCAGGTGTCGGCGTAATGTGTCGGGTGCTTCTTGTGTAAGAGGTTTAGGTGTGGGTATGAGTTTGTTTGTATGCGACGCCAGTCTTGGGCTTGTTTTCTATTTAGTTTGCAGTGCGGAGGGCCGTAGGTCCGTCTCTCCCTCCTCTGATTCTCTAATATGTCGCGCACTGCGGACAGTGGTTCCACTAGGGTTCTGGCCGCTGCTCGGTCGTTGCTTCCTCGAGCTATGCGGTCTGCCCTTTCGTTCCCATCGAGTCCGTTGTGCGCGGGGCACCATGTAATGCCGTGGTCCAGGTCCAGTCGTGAGCCGAGTATTCTTTGGGCGCTACGCGGTAGCATTCCCCGCATGAAGAGTCGACACGCTGCCTGTGAGTCTGTAAGCACATGAGCCGACTGACCCTTAAAGTCGGCGTCTCGTATCGCCAGAGCTATTGCCGCTGCCTCTGCTGTGCATACCGAGGTAGTCTTAACCGTAGCGGTTATCGTGGTAACTCTATTGGTTGCGGCGATCACGTAGAAGTCCCTGCGAGTGGTTGCACTCGCGTCCGTGTAGTAGACGGCCGGATCCTTGCTGAATCGCTTCTGCAGAGTCCTCGTCCTGGCCTGTCTGCGGCCTGCGTGGTACCTGGCACTCATATTTCTTGGTATAGGTGAGACATGGACGTGCTCCCTCAAATCTCGTGACAACAAGTTTGTTTCGTCTCCGCAGAACAAGGGTCAAGCGTTGTATCCCAGTCTTTGGAGAATAGAGCGGCCCTGGGGCGTAGAGCTCAGCCTTTCTCTTTGCGATATCAGAACTGCAGAGGCATGTTCTTCATATTTGTTGTAAATACCCAACCGCTCCAGGCGCTCCGTGCTGACTGTGTTCGGGAGTCCCAGAGCAGATTTGTATGCCGTTCTGATAAGGGTGTCCACCTTCTTCATTTCAGTTTGGTTAAGTTTTTGAAACGGCAAGCCGTAAGTAATGCGGCTAATCGCAAATGCTTGCACTAGCCTAATAGTTTCTTCTTCCGTGAGTCCGTTGCGGCTGCGTCCAACTCGCCATATCATACGTGCCACACTCTTAACGGTTGGTGTTAAGCTCCGAATTGTGGCATCGACGTTGCCATTCTCTTGGATAAGCAGGCCAAGCACTCTCATTTGGGCGACTTCACGAATGGCCTTGCCGTCGAGATGTAAGTCTATCCTCGGTGTGGTAGTTTTCTTATGACGCTTGCTGCGTACGCACATGAACTCTGATTTTTCGGGTGCGCACGTCATACCCGCGTGCTTGGTGAAGTTCACTACCTTGTCTATGGCCTCCTGTAATAGGTCTTGTTTTTCTCTGTAGGAACCCCGGTGTGCCCACAACGTTATGTCATCGGCATAGATCGTACATCCGAGGTCCCGTGCTTGCTCGAGTTGTAGGGCCAGTCGCCTCATCCCGACATTGAAAAGAAGAGGTGACAAGATTGAGCCCTGTGGAGTTCCTCGGTTGGGCATCGCGAAGACGTCAGAGCGCGTACTGCCCAACCCAATAGTTGCCTTCCTGTCGCGGAGGAAGGTAAGGACGTACCGAAACACCCTGCTTCCGCAACCTATGTCTTCCAGACCTTCGAGGATTGCTTCGTGAGAGATCGTGTCAAACGCTTTTTTGACATGGAGCGCCACAACTATCCTGGCTTCTTTGCTTCGTGGCGGGTCCAAAACTTCGTCGCGAAGAATAAGAAAGGCGTCCTGTGCCGAGACGTGTGGCCTAAAGCCAAGCATAGAGTGGGGAAAAAGTTCATTCCGCTCGATATAGTTGCTCAGTCGTGTTTGGATCACCTTCTCAAAAAGCTTCCCTGCACACGACGTGAGCGATATTGGTCTCAAGTTTTGCAGATCTCTGGGTTTAGCCGGTTTCGGTATGAGTATGATAGTAGCCTCTTTCCACTCTTCTGGCAGTTCCCCGTCGTCGGACCATACATTATCGTTGAAATAGGTCGCAAGCTGCCGCAGTGATTCCTGACTCAGGTTGCGCAGCATCGCATTTGTAATGTGGTCCGGACCCGGTGCGGTGTTCTTACGGAAAGATTGTGCGGCTGCATAGAGCTCTGCCGTTGTTATGGGTGCGTCCAGCTCCGCGTTGACTGGTCCCTCATAGTTGTATTGCACTGATGTTGTGTCCGGTACTCCTATGTAGACGCTCTTAAGGTCCTCAATGAGGGCATCCCGTGCCATCGTATTCATTTTCAATTAATTTCAGTGTTCTGTTTGTGGTGGTCCGTGTTCCTGTCGGATCTATCATACTGCGCAGAATAGCCCATGTTCGCTTTGTGCTAAGCGTTCCTTTGAGTGCATCACAAAACTGAAGGAAATTGGTGTCTTGCAGCTGCTGCGCGTACTCACTGGCTTCCTGCGCAAGTCTGGCTATCCTGATCCTGAGTTTTCTGTTGTGTCTCTGTCTCTTCCAACGTTTGGTCAGACTTCTCCGCGCTTCCCACAGGTGTAGTAGATGCCTGTCTACTGCCGATGTTTCGACTGTTGTCGATATTTCCCGTGTAGTGCTTCTGTGTATTCTCCTGATGAATTCCGTCCATTCTGTAGCACTATCGCACGGTGTGGCCTGCCTTTGCTTCTGTCTATAAGCTGTCCAATCGGTTATGGTGGCTTTTCCTCATTTATGGCGAACCCGCGTCGTGTTAACTGAGACACTAATAATGCAGTGATCACTGCCAAGGTCTTCGCCTAGGTTGGTCCAGGTAACACCTCTGTCATTGTTGCTGAAAGTTAGGTCCGGCGTGGTATCTTTGACTACACTGTTTCCCGTTCTGGTTGGTTCATCCGGTCGCGTCAGCAGGACCAGCTTATGCTCCTCCGCGAGGTCGGCTAGCCTTTGGCCCTTAGGAGTGCCTCGATCATAGCCCCAATCAGAGTGCGGAACGTTAAAGTCCCCTAGGATAATTGCCCGGTCGTTGCTTTTCACTTTGCGCAATGCGGCCGTCACTAGCACGTCGAACTTTGCCTTCCTATCTCTAAGTGGGCTGTAGACGTTGGCAATAACTGTTTTTGGCTTGCAGCGTCTACATGGCCAGACCGTGAGAACCTGATGTTGGACACCGCAGTTAGGGACGTAGTCCACGCTCACCGCTATGTCCGCCCGTGTCAGTGCTGCTATCTGAGGATGGTCAGGGTGCGTGTGCATCTTGTATCCTCTGAGGTTCGGTATGTTCTTGCCTGGTTCTTGTATGCATATTATATCCGGGGGAACAGGCGTCGCATCTATAAAACTCAAAAGGGCTGCGTGTTTAGTTCTAAGAGTCCTGCAGTTCCACTGCCAGACCTCGAGGTTTTCGGCTACTCTCGTGTGGCGATTAGCCATCTATAGTACTTTCGCTGTCGGTCAGCTCTCTCTCTTTAGGTCTGCGTGCAGGAGCTCCCGGGCTGGCACATTTTCGTTTGTTCGGTCCCTCTTTCGTGGCATGAGAAGAGGAGTCCTCTATCTGTCGTTTGAGCTTGTACAGCTCTGCGAAAAGAAGTTGGATTTGTCGGGATATGGTATCCAGTTTATCGTCTTTTCCGGTCACCTGTGTGTTCGCGTTCTTGGTTTCTCCTGGCTTGGCTTTGGTCGTGTGGGGCTCATTCCTTTGTTTCAAATCATCTAGCTCCCTTCGAATTTCTGCAAGGCTGTCCTTTAAAATTCTGTTCTCCTCTAAGATTTTTTGATAGGCTGGACTCTGAGTTACTGGATCGGCAGTGCGAGACACTATTCGCGCCCAGCTTACCTGTTGTGAGGCGATGGCCGCCGTCTGATGTTTAGCCTGCGGAGCCCTCTCCTGTTTGGGGGCTAGAGGCTTGACATTGCGTGCCAAGGATGTTGACCTAGATCTCTGACGACTCCGCCGCCTGGTACGCGATCTCGATCTGGATCTCGATGTTCCTTCTTGTCAGAATTTGGAGGGGCTCCCCTCTTGACGTTGAGGGAGCTTCGGAAAGTCACTGAGCTCCAATTCTTCGTCTTCTGTTGCAAACCACCGGGGTCGGTGTTGTTGAGCAGCTTTGTGCGCTCCGCTTCTCGGTCGGTCTTGTGGTCGTGTTTGCTTCAGGCGTTTCTTGCAGCTTCGGTCGCCCGTGAGGTGCTGCCCCCCGCAAGCGGCACATCGCGGTGAGCACTCGTGTCCGTCTTCGGGCTCGAGCGCCCCACAGATTCCACACACTTTTGTGTCCGGTTGCGGGCAAACGTCCGTGCGGTGGCCGACGCTGTGACAAATCTTGCAAACCTGCACCGAGTTGCGGTTTGGATGACACGCCATTTCCCCACCGCAATAGTAGACGAACCACGGTAGGACCGTGCCGAGGAATGTGATGACTGCGCTCTTCGAGTCCCCTAGCATTCTTGCCTGGATTATCTCGATGCCCTGGGTACGGACTCGGAGGTTTGCCTTGATTGTCTCTCCGGGCGTGTGCGGCGGCAGTCCATGAATGACACCTCTGACGGCGCCTTCTCCTGTGGCAGCGTACGCATTGAACGCGTGCGTCTTGCCATTGACTGTGAGAGCTGTGATCTTGCGTAGGAGATTAGCTGTCTCTTCCTCAGACGTTGAGACTATTGCGATGTTTGAGCCCTGTTTTATGCGCAGTATAAAATGCTCACCCTTTACTTTGTTGTGGCAGGCCGCGATCACTGCTTCTGCGAGCATCGGACTGGTTAGAGTTTTCAACGGGAGTCCTTGGTGCGGGCGGAGCATGATCTTAAAGTCATCCCGCGGCAGTGGTGGTAACTTGTTCCGTCGCACCTTGCGTCGGCGGATGCATATGGGGGCGAGTTCTGTTCCTTCTGCGAAGGGTCGTTCCGTTTTGCCTGCAGGCGTTCCTTCGCTTGTTGCCGTTTTTGGCGGAGCGTTAGCACCGTCTGCCATCCCTCTTCGTCGGGTTCTCTCGTAAACCGCCGCAGGTCCTCAGCGTCCGTGAGAAGCGTTGTATTAGTTTCATCTTTACGAGGAGTTAAAGCTTCGGAAAAATCCATGCCGTCTTCCTCCGTACCGGGTTTCGGTTGGGACGGCACGCCATTTGAGGCGCCCGCCGCAACAGAAGCGATTTCTTGAGACGCCATATGCGTCGGTGTCTTGTGCCAGACGCTGCACCGACGCGACGCGGCGGCCGCCGCCGCTCTGATGCATGCTAGCTCCGACGCCGCGTACCTGGTAGCTTCTTGAAATTGTGGAGCCGCCGGAAACGGGCCTAGGTCCAAGAGGATGGTGTCACTGGGTTCCAACCATGGAAGGCCCATATCGTTTATACAGCCGTATCTAAAAAATTTGGTGGATGCTTAAGCGCCCGATAGCGTTCAAAGATCCCTGACTGCTTCTCACGCTTCCCGGCAACTGCAGCCTTATGTAACCGAAATGTTTACGGCGAAGCGCTGGCGACCAACGCTATGCACGAAGGCGAGCTTTCTGGCACGGGCAGAACCCGGGGGCAATGCGCAGCACCCCCCCCCCCCCCCCAAAAAAAAAAAAAAATAAAGAAAGAAACATCTTGTTCAGGTTTCTGTTATTGTTTCGCACTTTTAATAATTAAGTCTGAGAAGATTTCACATAAAAGCCATGCGCTGTCGGTGTTTTGTTTCATGACATTTGTTTGCGGACTGTCATTCTCAAAATTCCGAGGAATAACTTTGTCAAAAATGTAAAGCAAGATATGAACAACTTTAGTAATAGAATGGTGTGGCAAAATTACCCGCATATACCGCATGTCATATAACAAGGCGTGGCATATACATATACCTAAATATATACGGAAATTTTCGCTCACAGACAACTCCGCCGACAGCGGATTTTCTGCGGCACGGGGCCCTTAACGCTGTTGCGTTAAAGCCCTCTGCTCGTCGCTAAAGAGGGAAGAGCCGCGAACAAGTTGCCCGAGAGTTAATTGGGGTTTTCCATATAAAGGAAAAGGGAGCCCAATGCGTCAACGTTCCGTCATTCTCCCTCTTTAGTTATGAGCAGAAGTGCTTAGATGAGCCTGTACAAAAGATGTGGATCATGCACATGGTTGATGTTTGTATGTGTGCGAATACGCATGCGCCTGAAGTTCACTTCGACGTACGCTTTCTGAAATTGATTGATTGAACAAATCTTTATTTAAGAGATGGCCTGTGTCCTATTGGGGAAAAGAGGGAAGGAATCTTTTTGGAATAAATCAACTGGAAGTTGGCGCCTGTCCTGTGCATGCTTCAAGGGGTACTGACATGATATCTTCCACTATTTCAACCTTAATTTAACAAAAAAATATGATTGGTCGAAAGTATCACGTCAATATCCATTTCATGTCCATGTTATATATTTCCCGCGCCATTATTAAGCTCGAATGATATACCAGCTAGCCCAGCAGCAAGTTTTAGTTAATAAATCTGTTTGTAGTTTCTTCCTTCACTGTGTAATTAATGACGAGGACGGGAACAAAGACGACGACCACGGATTACGTACACAGCACTTGTCATTCACAAGAAGAAACTATGAACAGTCACCAGCTAGCTCGATTCATTGCTCTTTTAATAAATCTGTGCTTTTTTCTAAAGGCCTAACCTTTATGCAAACCAACTATACGCGCTACCGTGTGCTGCTCAGGAAGCACCTCGCTACTGCTGCTGACAGCTCTTCATTTGTCGAGGAATTTATACTTATAGTAGGTTGAGGACTGCAAAATTTGGACCTGAACTCACTCATACACACGGAAATACCCTTACGCTTTCAAATTCGCGCACTTTTTCTATTCAAGCGTCGGCGGTTAGAGAAGGCGCTGACAAACGCGGAAAATATAACGCGCCTGGAAAAGAAAGTCACGGCGACCGTTCGGCTAATACAGAGGGTCTCCAACAACAGAAGGGGAATTAAAGAAAGAAAGTCGTACGGCTCGTCCAGGCCTTCGCGATCCGCCACGTCGCGTACGTGACGGCGTTCGTCCACTGCAACAAGGCTGAGCAAGACAAGATCGACGCGCTCATCGCTCATTAGAAAAGCGTACAGAACGACACTGGGTCTCCCCCAATACACAAGAAACGAAAGGTTACTATAAATCGGGGCACATAACACGCTGGAGGAAATCACGAAAGCACAGAAAATAGCGCAACTCGAAAGACTCTCCGTAACCAGGGCAGGCAGAGAAATCATGGAAAAGATCGGCATAAACTACCACGGAATAAACGGGCCCAAGAGGCAGATTCACCCAGACGTCCGAGCCGCAATAAACACGGAAAATATCCCGAAGAAGATGCACCTCGTCCACAATGTCGAGATAGGAAAATGCCGCACGAAAGCGATTCTCAAGAACCACGGCGCGCGGAAGGGAGTGCTCTTCGTAGACGCCGCCCGGCACCCCCGAGGGTACCTCCCTCTTCGCAATGGCAGTCGTAGGCACGAAAGGAAAGACCGTCACTGCGGGCTCCGTAAGGTCGAGATCGTCGGAAGTAGCGGAAGAAACGGCAATCGCATTGGCTGTAATCAACGGTTGGAAACAAGACAGTACAATAACCAGCGACTCCAAGACGGCCATTAGGAACTTCACAAAGGGCTGGGTCTCCACCGAGGCGGCCAAAATCCGGAACCGCAGAACAGAAGACTTCAAGAACGGCAAAATCACACCCAAACACCTCAAATGGATCCCGGCACATATGGGAGAAGTAACCACGAATGCCCCTCACAACCTCAACGAGAAGGCCCACCGAGCCGCGCGAGAACTAACCAACCCACCGCGGCTCGGACAGTGACGGCCCAACATCACGCAACCCCCGGGAAAGCGGGGAGGACTGCGGCGTAGGCGATGGAGAACACGGAGGAGGCGACGACGACGAAGTAGCGATACAAGACGACAGGGACAGACTGGTCACGTACCACGACATACTGACACACTATACGAAACAAAGAGAAGCATGCCCACAACCCCGCGAACAACTCGACAGATCTCAAGAAACAGATTGGAGAATGTCGCAAACCAGAACGTTCCGAAGCCCAGCACATTTAAACAGAGTAAATTGAAGACAATTCCCAGATGCGAGCTGCAAACTCTGCAAGCACGAACACGCAGACATGGCACACATATTATGGTAATGCACATAGATCAGATCAATATATGTAGAGGACAACGTAAAACTGGACCTTCTCGGTGAGCGATGGCTAAGCGCTCGGACGAGCTCGGAACTACACGACAAACTATGGGCAATCCAGGGGACCCGGGCAGCGGTGTAAAGGCTATGCATCACCGCACATAATGCTTGGGTGGCCTGAGCCCGGGCTGGGAACCTCGCAGGTCCTTTTCTCATTAAAGCTTTTCCGTGCGTCCGTCCGTGTCTCAAGCCATTTGCGATGCATCAAATTTGGCGCGTAAAAAGCAACAACTGAATTTGGTTTCGGTTTCGTTTTTTTTGCGCTTGAGAATTATAACATAGCATCCATAACATTGGTGTAAAATTACCTCAGTGCGTTTATTTTATATACAAAATGCGATTATGAAACTTTAAGTTAACAATTGTTTCACTTGAAATTTCACTCTCACGGTCTGTTGCATGTTCTGTGTTGTGCGCCGCTGCCATACCGCTGCTATGTAGTTGCTCCGCTGTTCAGCGTTGGCTGTCGCACTCGTGTACATGTGCATCGCTGTCGTGTTTGTTTCAAGTGTCACGTTTCGTGCTATTGTGTTCCCGTAGCACTTCGGAGATGACTGAGAATATTTTCCTCTTCGTTCCGAACATCATCGGTACGTAAAAAACCCGAAGGCTTCTAACGACGCTTGTAATCGTTGAGCGGATTTTTAGTGAGCATACCGTAAGAACATGCGATTTTAGAGTGCGTAAACCACCCGCACACAGTTCACGCTTTATCTCGCGTTTCAATAGCTGACCTACTTTCAAGACGGTAAAGCGAATTTGAGAAGAACATCTTAAAAGTAGTGAGGCTACTTGTGGTCAGAGCTCGCAGTTCACTTTTGTTTGAATGGACCTGCACGAATTAAACTGTAAAAAAACGTAAAAAATAGTAAATAATTTCGAGTTCCCTGCCACTGATATCGTTTCAAGTAGTGTTTCAAGTAGTGGGATGCTCTTGTGGGGACGGCGTCGGTATATATTTGTTGCAACGATAGTTTAATCTCATTATACCTTGAGGTCGTGACCTATGCCTGTGCAATGGAACTGCAGGGTTCTGAACGTTTAAGTAAATAGTTTTATAAAGCATGTAGAGTGCTGTCTGAACCTGTGCCCTTCATGTGCAAAAATATCCGTTTTTTAACAGAATACTTGTTGCGAACTTGTGGTTAATGATGGCGCCTTCTGCTTGATAAAAAAATATAAAAAGAAATATTGGCTTACACTGTTGCAGTAAATATAAAAAACTGCGCCACCGTGGCCTCTATGTGTGAGCGGTACTACGCCTGTCATTTGTCAGTGAGTGGACAGCGTTTAATTAGTATGATTTATTGCCTTGCAGGATATGGCCGCATCATATTGGCTCTCCTGTCATTTTACTTCATGCCAACAAACTGTCTTGTTGCATCAATTTGCTATGGAGTCAGTGCGTTTCTGGACTGCATCGATGGCCACGCAGCAAGAATGTTCAATCAAAGTAAGAAAATGTGCTGGACAACATGTCATGATGCTGATATGTGTTCTGGAAATGGCTCTGTTACATTTTCTGGTAATTTCTCCTTCTGCCTTTTCACTTATGTTCCTATCTGGTCACCACCATAGTGAGCATTAACCCCCGCAGGGGCGTCTGCGTCAGCAAGGCGCTTGGTTTGTTGTGACACCATGTACCCGAGCAAACGAGGGTTGGACCCTCCTTGCGTTTAACCGTGCATGGCTTAGCCATGTCTGGCGAAAAGGGGATCCTGGGGGTTGAGCCGATGCTGAGCGTTTAGACCTTTAAGGCCCCTTGGCAGAGGCAACACACTTCTTTGGCCTCCGCTTCACATAGATGGCAACCCCAGATTGACCCACTCGGGGGAAATCGGTAGTTGCGTTTTCCTATCCATCCTGCTTTCTAATCTTCATCTTTCTCTTACTTTCTGTCTTTTCCTGGCTTCTTTTTACTTCCAATTTTTCCAGACGGCAAGGGTTAGCCTATTGTGGGATAGCCAACCTTGGTTATAGCAGAAACGTGCAGTTGGTGTTTGCAGGTTTGTTTCTTACAAGTCCTGAGGCATCCCCTTGATGGGCTCTACGGTGGGTGGCTGGCATTACTGCCGAAATCTGAATTACACTTATGAAGATTTCTTTTCCAAAATTTCCTGATCACCCTCAGAAACGAGGGTACACCAGAGAAGTCCTTTAGTTTTTTGGCAACTAGAAACAGAACTTCCCGTGGTTTCACATGATACAGGATGATCAACCAGAAAAGATGAGGAGTATGATCCAACCATTCCTTGTGTTGAAATGTTTGACTGCAGCTCTTGGTTGAGGCTGTAAAGTAATGAAGATGGCAAGTGGTGATTTCCTCTTGGAACTCAGAGATAAAACAACTTGACAAACTCCCTAACCTATTGTCATTCGGGGACTTTCCATTGACAGTATCGCCACACTGTACCGTGAACGCCATCCATGATGTCTCCGCTGAGAACCTAATGGAACTGACTGAAGCTGAATTATTAGAAGGCTGGAGTGAACAGAATGTCATTAAAGTTAAAGGAATTAAGATGAGGCGTGAGGGCTACGAGATCAAAACCAAGCACCTAATCCTTACTTTTGGTTCGAGTATACTGCCCAGGAGTATTGAGGCAGGTTACGTCAAGATCCATGTCAGGCCATATGTTCCACATCCTCTGTGATGCTTCTAATGCCAACGATTCGACCATAGTCCACAGAACTGCTGAGGCCAACAGACATGTGCTTAATGTAGTTCCCGTGAACATTCATCCGAAACATGTGAAAACACCCTGTACTGTGTCAATCGTGATGGTGAACATGCCACATACTGCGGTCCTACCTGTCTTCGAAAAGAGAAAGAGATTGTAACAATCAAAGTGAAACTTGGCGGATGCGGCCAGCGCTGCTCCGCCATCCAAGGACAAGCCATCAACCTCCGGGCTGGTGAGATCCAAGGTCACATTGTTTGAGCTGAAGAATACCACATCCAGCCCCTACCCAGAAACATGCACCCCGAACTTCACGTCAAACGCCGCAAACTTCGAGCCAAGGAGCTACAATGCAGCTATGGACAGGCTGAAGGAGTGTACTATGTGGACGCTGCAGCCTACACCCCTAAACATCGTTTTGCTATAGCGGTCGTAGACAACCAGGGCAACACTGTTTGTTCAGCAACAGTCAAGACCACCTCGGCGGGTGACGCGGAAGAGGCCGCCATTGCACTTGCATCAGGGCTACCCGATTGCGACGTCATTATTAGTGACTTTAAGACTGCTATCCGGAACTTCAGTAACGGCTACATTAACAACCTCGCGTACTCTCTACTTGTAGCTCACCCACCAGAAAAAGACATCGCTCTCGTATGGACTCCAGCACATCAAGGACTCCATGGCGACGAAATGGCTCATGCCGCTGCTCGAGGATTCACGGACTGAGTGGCTGCAAATATGGGCCTAACTCTAGAACCCAATGACTCCCAACAACACACCAATAAAGACACACTAGTCACATTCCATGAAATTTGCACACATTACAGAAACCAACGCCTATTGTATCCACCTCTCTCTGTGTCTAGAACGCGCCAGAGAGAAATACTTTGGCGACAACTACAAACTCGCACTTTTCTTACCCCGCGCACTTTGCACTTATTCTTTCCCGCCACATACCCGACACCCAAGTGTCGCTTTTGCCCTGTCCCCATAGCAGATCTCTCCCATATCATGTGGCAATGCCCCATCAAAACTCCCCCCCGCACGCTCAAACCATTAATTAGTAGCGAGGAGCTGTGGGAGACTGCCATGCGCAGCTCCGATCCCACCCTACAGGACCGAGTCCTGAGGTGGGCTGAGGAGGTAGCGGAGGCCTACCACGACTGGTAGACGTACTTCTAGCCACATAATGTGGTGATGGACGCCTGCTGGGACTGGAGTACTTAGACCTCCCTCTCTCCCCCCCCGGCCCCTCCCCTTTCTTAAAAGGGGAATAAAGTTCATTCATTCATTCATTTTGAAGCAAACAAACCGCTCACATGAGCACAAGACCAGTGCCTCTAAAGAAGTGATGGAAACAACACCGAGGGTGACTGCGCAATCAGCGCTCAAGGAGCGGCGTGATTCTATCGGGCACTCGAAAAAAGACAAACCTCCCGTCAGGGTGCATGGAAAGGGCCCCATGAGCAAATGTTCGTTTCCTAAACACACAGCGCAAACACTACTCTTACTATGGAGACGCATATACTACAATGGAATGTAAGAGGACTCCTCTGTCACCTCAACAATATCAGAGAATTGCTCAATAAATATAATCCAAAGGTGCTGTGTGTTCAGCAAACACATCTGAAACCAACACACACAAATTTTCTCCAACAATATGCCATCTTTCGCAAAGTTTGTGATGCGGCTACCGCCTCATCTGGTGGTGTAGCGATAATCGTGGACAAGTCTGTTGCTTATAAGCATTTGCCACTAAGGACACTACTCAAGGCAGCTCGGGCAATCATGTTTAATAGATTGGTCGCTGTCTGCTTGTTATAAATTCCTCTGAATTTCAAGCTCACTAAGATGATTTTTATGGCCTCATTGACCAGCTGCCAGAGTTCTACGTGCTTGTCGGGATCTGAATGCTCACAATACTTTTTTGGGACACTCCCAGTGCAACGCTAGAGGTCGTCTCATAGAAAGCTTCATTATAAGTTCCGGTGCATGCCTCTAATAAGAAGGAGGCCACCTATTACGGCCTACAACATAATCCATACTCATCCATCGATTTAGCGCTTGGATCACCCACTCTTTTTCCCGACCTAGAACCGTACAACCGTCCTTCTAATATGGCCGAGCTGAGAGCTGTCTTGAGGGTATGCAGCAGCTCTGCACCAGGGGCTGACAGAATCATGTATGACATGGTTAAAAACCTCGACATTGACACACTGATGGCACTTCTTGCACTTTTTAACTCTACCTGGGCTGCTGGATACCTGCCATGCACATGGAAGGAAGCTGTTGTTATTCCAATTTTGAAACAAAGTTAAGATCCATCCGAAGTATCAAGTTATCGCCCGATAGCTCTCACAAGCTGCGTTTGTAAGGTTTTTGAAGAAAAATGCTAAATCGTCGCCTTCTACATTTCTTTGAATTTAACAAATTACTTGAGCCTTTCCAATGCAGTTTCAGAGAGGGTCGGTCCACAAATGATAATCTCGTGCGCATTGAGGGAAATATCCAGGATGCGTTTGTTCATAAACAGTTCTTCTTATCGATGTTTATCGATATGGGGAGGGCATACGACGCAGCGTGGGGGGCGTTACAGAATCTTGCGAGACCTGTTGGGAATAGTCATCTGAGGAAACATTCTGAACATGGTAGCAGGCTATTTGTCAAATTGCACCTTTCATGTCAAAAACTGCAATGTATTGTCGAGTCCATTTATACAAGAAACTGGTGTACCTCAGGGAGGCGTGTTTAGCTGCCCATTCTTAAGATGAAGATACTCGGTGCTTCATTTATATCTTATTGTGTCTATGTATACTCAAATAGGTTTCAAATCCTGTAACCTTGCAGTGTGCGAGAAATAAGCACAACAGGGCTTGAACAAGATCTCTAAGTGGGCAGACGAAAACAGGTTTACAGTTAACCTCCACAAAAGTTTGTGTGTTCGTTTCACAAAAATAGAGGCCTGGTTCCAGATCCAAGTGTAGAACTGTGTGGAGAAGAAATGGCTGTGCACAAAGAACACAAGTTTTTAGGCATAATACTCGATGCTTAGCTGACTTTCATAGCACACATAAAACATCTTGAGGCAAAATGCTTAAAAGCAATGAACCTACTGAAAATTTTACCACATACGACATTGGGCAGTGACAAAAAGTGTTTGATGAACCTCCACAGGAGCCTCATCTAATCATGACTGGATTATGGTGCCATGGCATATCACTTTGGCGCGCCAAGTGCATTAATAATGCTAGATCCAGCCCATCATCTGGGGCCACTGGCACCATCAGAACAAGACCTATTGAAAGTCTATATGTAGAATCAAGTGAGTGGTCACTCAGTCTGCAAACAACATACATTAGCTTCAGATACCTTCTAACTGCTTACTGCAACCGTGAACACCCTTGTTATACTACAGTTATTATGACGTATGCTACATTTTTTCATAATTGACCCTCTGTGAGACAGCCTTTCTCACTGCGTGTGAGGGAACTGAGCGAAGAAATGGATGTCCCACTTCTCGAGCATTGCCTAATGCCTCCAGCCAAGTTGTTACCGCCTTGGGAGTGGCAGGTGGTACAATGTGACATATCTTTTCTAGAAGTCTTAAAGCGCTCCCCCGAGATCAAATTACGACTGTATTTCTTGGAGCTTCAGTCGAAGTATTCCTGGTCCGAATACTGCACCAACACATCAAAGTCACATGCAGGTGTATGTTACGCAGCAGTTGGAATCATAGTCTAATGTTTTAATAATAATAATAATAATCAAAGTAAAATATTTTACATCCATAAATGTGTATCTTCACAGCTGAGACGTATGCAGTATTTTCCGCTGTTAAACACATCATCTTCACAGCTGAGACGTATGCAGTATTGTCCGCTGTTAAACACATCAAGAAAACAAAGATACAAAATGCTGTTATATTCACTGACTCACTAAGTGTTGTAAGATCCATAATGTCATTCACTAAATACAAAAATCCCATGCTTAATGATGTTTATTTGCTTCTGTGCACAGTGTATATATCTAACCAGCAAATCACAATATGCTGGGTACCTGGCCATAGAGGTATTGAGGGCAGTATGCTTGCAGCCGAAACTGCTACATCAATGGCCATTGAAGCCACCAACATCTGTGTAGCTATCCCTGCCATAGACTTGAAACCTCTCTTGCAGAAAAGGCTTAGGAGCTATTGGCAACGCTTATGGGACACTGAAACATCCAATGAGCTACACGTCACTAAACCACAGTTGGGGACTGAGGTTATAATCTGTCAACTGAGAATTGGCCACATATATGGTACACACTTGTAGTTGCTGAGTGGTGATGAGCCACCTGCCTGTAGTAAATGTGGCGAGATGCTGACAATCCTGCACATGTTGCTGGAATGTGGTGAATTAGATGCTCTCAGAAAAAAACACTCCCGTTTACTACACCATCAACAAGTTCCATCACAGCCAGCAATGTTCCTTAGCAACGACCCGCCCTTTAATGTTAAATCAACCTTAGCTTTTTTAAAGGATGCAAGTATACTGTAAGTTGGACACCCAAGTGATCCGTAGCGCAGCCTGTTATCGGACGTTTCTGCTGCAAGAATAGTCTTGAAGCATGTGCTTGCTGGTTCTTGTGCTCAAGGACCTGGGAAAGGCTTTAGTGCTATTTCCATACCTCCACATTTTTATCATTTGATCACTTTGCAATGTATATTCTATGGTCATAAAATGTCTCGCTTGTCATTGTCATCTTTCTTGCACATATATATTTTACGAAATTACACACTGACTGTTTTTAGGCCCCCTTACAGCCATGGTACTTCCTAGACTTCATATACTATTGTTAGCTCATTGTATCGTGTTTGGCGCTCTTTGGCCAGATCTAGCCCTTGTGCGATTAAAACAATATCATCAGTCAATCAATCAGCAAGTATTAATCACACGTAGTTTAATGTGTGACAGATAGATCCTCATTTAACCCTTTCAGTCAGGCGCGTAGCCATGATAGTCTCTTGGAAGGGGGGGGGGGGGGGGCTAAGGTTGCATTTCGGGGAGCTAAGGTTCCATTATTCACGGTTAAGTTTCCCATACTTGGTGCATTACTTTGAGCAAATTCTAGGTCTGCCTGAAGGCGTGTACCATTATGTACTTGTCTAGGACGTGCGTTTGAAGGATATGTGCCTTTGTCCATAGGCGACGTGCCAGGCATAAAAGAGAACAGGGCGCCAGCCGAAAAAATTTAGGGGGGGGGGGGTGGCTGCCCCCCCTCCCCTGGCTTCGCCACTGCTTTTTGTGTTTGTGTTTCTTTCTTTTTTTTTTTTCAGAGTTGACACACCCCCCATGTCATTTTCTTTATTTCTCGGATATTATAAAACAAGCACAACAGTTTTTTTTTGGGTGTGCAGAAATTTAAAAATGACACTGATAATGGCAAATGCTCTCTTGGTGTGATCCTAACCTTCCTATCTGATAAAAGGAATCTAGTGAGGCAGGAATGTGGAAACATACCTGTACGTTAGTGACGCTGAAATGATTAACGCTTGACATGTCAAGCCACCAAAATCACGTCACCTAAATGATTTATTTTAATGTAGGTACTGATGCACTCCAGAACATTAAAAGCTATGCAGTAAGGCCAGATTTGCCTCATCTTTCTTTTTGCATGCAAATGTGGGATGGCTAGTATTCACTGGTAACTTGCAGTGTGCTTGTTGTGTGGCAGTTAATCCTGATTTCCAAAAAACAATATTTGCTTAACAGTACATGCCGTACATCTTGTAATACATTCATGCACTTGTGTTCTTCAGATTGTGTTGAGCATTGTATACACTATCATGTTCAGTATGAGTTGCAATACGTATGCCATGGCCAGAGTACTCTCTGGCTTGACCTGGTGGCACTAACATGCAGCGTGCATAAAAAAATTTAAATAAAAGAAAATAAGAAATAAAACTGAAAATTGTAAAGATAATTCCAAGAGCCTGGAGTATCTCTGACATTATGTGCTTATGCTTAGGAGCAGGATATCTCTTTCTGTATATTTATTGCAGGAATTGCTACCTAAGCTGTCTCTCATTGTGTATAAAACAAAATGTATGGCACTGTGCAATGGTGCTTTCTGTGTGACCCATTCTCACAGGTACCAAGTTTGGTGCCATGCTTGACCAGCTCACAGACCGTTGCGGCACCATGTGCCTGCTTGTAATTCTGGCACAGTTCTACCCGAGCTACACCTTCTGGTTTCAACTCAGCATGGCCATTGACGTCGCCAGCCACTGGCTGCATCTGCACACGTGAGCTTTTCCAGTATACCGTCCCTGTTGCCAAGAAGTGTGTACATTGTGCTGAACTTTATGTTGAAGACATGCATAGGTGCTGTTGTTTTCTTCAAGCATTGTGTGCTTCCTCTGTAAAACTACAAACATTTTGTACTTAACTGTTCCAAGAGAAAGGTTTGGTTTTTCTCACAGAAGTATTAATTAATGAAAGAAAGTAACGAAGAAATTCAATTATACCTTCAAGTGAAATAAAAAGCAGAGATGTTGTCAGGTGTAACGGTGATTTTGGCTGAAACTGAAAGAAACCCACAAAAATATATGTTATTCATTTTCAAAGCTACAGCTTTGACACAAAGAAGAAAGGCCTGATTGTATCAAAGGGCAGTGTGGCTTAAGCTGCAAACTTATGTCTACTCATTGGTTGTTGTGACATCATACTGCACATTGTAATCGCCCATTGTAGTAATTGTTCTACCCCGCAAGGTAGCAGGCACAGTGGGACTTGTTGCTTTCTACATACCTACTGAGCACGTTTAGCGTTCGCTGAGCAGCTTATGCCAACAGAGCTGCCAGCTTTGAGCACTCTTATAGTGCGGAAATGGTGTGCAAATAGTAGTTTTTGAGGCTGAATTGAATATAAATGTTTAATTGAATGGCACTAGTAGAAAATCAAATCGAATAGGAATTGAATATGCCAAAAGTGAATAGAATCGAATAGTTTGAGAATAATGTACAGCCTTCTTCCCATTTATGTCAAACGATTTTAACATCCCGGTATTCGCAAGATTTGTAAGTTTCTGTCAATATACTGAACATTATAATGCATGCCTTATTTAAAGCACATATGGAGCATTAGGAACAATTCAGTAAGCAGCTTGTCTACAAACTTGGGGCTCTTCAGAGCATATACAGTCATGTATGTCATGTAATGTTTAGAAAGGCAGCCTTGTTAGCCAATTAGTATCTGTCTGTACTTTCCTGGCCAAATTATAAATGCCTGCTGCCTGTGGCAATGGTAGAGCAAAAAAGAAATCGCTCTTTCTTTACATTGAATGGTCGTGGCAGTTGGTACCACGATTGTAGCAATACTATGGTGCAATGAAACGTATGCATATTTAATGCCATGAGAGGTCACAGGTCTATCTATATATAGATAGATAGTAACAGACAATGCCCACTGCTGAATGTGATGTCTATATAACGTATTATTTTGAGTGATCATGCTTAGCCGGAAAAGTCTGGCTCCCAGAGCGATGCACCGTGCTATAGTACATTATGTCCACTGTGAATGGGATGAAAGTTACCTTGTTTTTGCTTCAATTTCCTCTCTTATTCTGTACAGTCGATGGCATGAAGTATTTGAGAACTAATAAAAGATATTCAGATTCGAGGACCGAATCGAATCAAACAATATGTGATTTGTTTTTCAAAATTTTTCATTAGTCGTACCCCTACTCCTCTCTTTCTGTCTGTGTCATCTTTCTGCCCCTTCTTCTCCCCCATGCTGCTGACCGATGCACATGTGTCAGCTGTGCACTAGACAGTTACAGTGAGGTCGGCCGGGCTTCCTCCTCTCTGTCAATCAATCTCTGTTTCGTGCTGTGTTGTGAAGCTTCCAGTTAGGAGGGTAGAAATGAAGGGGAAAAAAAATTACCATGATGACTATCAGCTCTCGGATTTGTTTGGCTGGCCAGCTGTAGCTCTTGCTGGGATTTATCACAGCTGACTTCATATTTCAAAATTTGAAATAAGGCATATAGTCTTGATAGTTCTTTCACTTGCCTTCATATCACAGTTTAGCTTGGTCGTCAAGTTTTAAATGGCCCTTACAAATGGCTCCCTGTTGCAGCTGTCCCAGTGCAGCTGTCAGTCTCGTGAATTCTGTCACCTTATCCTCAGCAGCACTGTGCATTGGCTGATGTGTTAACATGATCAGATGATTTGAAAGTGGTGCTACACTGAAGAGCGACCTCAGTGCAGCAAATGAGAGGCGGCAGTAACTTGCACGAAACATGAATGTTTACAGAAGAGGTAAGTTTGAGTTACTACACTAAATGCAGAGTGTGGATAAAGAGGAAAATGCAGGTACTGACAAAAACATGAACATAATACAAAAATGCACTTAAAAAGAACGTCACACAGTCTCACAATATAACTTCAGAGGAGCTAAAAAGTCAGGTGTTGGAAACACAGTGACTAGTTTTAAATTATGAAGTAGTAGGTGTACTGAAGAGGATGCTGCATGTTCGAGACATTTATAGTGTAAAGTCTAAGAAGTAAGTACAAGCTGGGATTTCATCCATGATGCTAGCATGATTTTAGTCCGTAATGTATAGCCAACAGCCGAGACAGAACAAGACAGAAGGTGACATATGTTGTTTGTGGCCAGAGCAGACAATGCTGGTGGCCCATAGATCAGTACTGTGCCAGTGGACACTGCTGTAGGACTGCAGGCCAGGTGGGTGCTTGTTCTGGTGTTCAGTGTTCTACATCATCTCTGGCAAGTGGTAATGGCAGTGCTTTTTTTTTCTTCTCATTCCTGCATCTAAAGCATCTACTATTTACAAGCTTCTTGTGATATATTCGCTCACATTTCAAACATCAAATTTTGCATGGAGGCTGCTTTGCATCTATGCTATAAAAATGGTGTTCTTTACCTGGTCCAACATTTTGTCACACTTGGCCTTTAAAGGCAGAGCCATCATGATTTTGCTGGTTGTTGGCTGAATTTGGCTGAATCATTGTGCCAGAAATTGTAGTTGACTAGTATGTCATTGATTGAGTAGTGTTGGATTTGTTTTCCTAGATGAGATGTATTCTAATAACTTTGCTTTCGAACAGTTCCACTGGCACTTGTATACTGTATTTATTGACTAGTATTTACTAAGACAGCATCCCTTGAATACGCAATCTTTGTATCAGAGACTGGTAGTTGATATGGCTATATCACTTGGATTGAATGGCCTTAATCTTTTTCAAGGTCCCTTCTGTCTGGCAAGGACAATCACAAGAACCTGGATGCTAATGACAACCCCATCATGAAACTGTACTACACCAACAAGGTGAGTTGTAAATAACATTGCTTTTTCACATTGTTTAGGACACGGAGATTATTATGCAGCCATCACTGCATGGAATGATTGATCAATCAATGAATGCAGCAACAAACATTAAACCTCAAATTTGTTTTTTAGATGGCCTTGTACTAGTGCCCATGTATAGTGTAACTTGGTATAGTTTTGTGTGCTACAGAGATGCCAAATAATTTGTTATATGT